>NC_083379.1:29657500-34457500 GCF_031755915.1 Ziziphus jujuba | reverse complement strand
TGGTACCTAGAGGAACGGAATTTAAGAGTGTGAGATGCTAATCATCTCAGTGAGCGACCCTACTACTATACCATATAATATCACAGTAATAAGTATAAATAATAATTATTTGGAAATAATATTTTCTCTCAAAACCCTTAAGATTCTCTCAGTTGGAAAGGTTCCCCTTTTAAAACATTTTCACAAAACCCTTTATTCATATTTCCCGAAAACCAAGACATCAATTAAATACCAGAAGCGGTAACAATTATATTTTTAATTCCAATTCAGTTTCCAAACATTTTATTTTTAAAACACAGTTCTGAAAATCATTTGATGCACCCACTATATACCAGTGGCGCCAGAGTACCCAGCGTCCCAAGGTACCGCCAGACAGGAGGTTATAGAAAGAAACCGGCATACGATCGCGTGGCGTCCCACTGCGCCGCTGCTAACCTGGTGTCCCGGCCAAAGGGGGGTGGCCGCCCTCTCCGATGGCATCCACAGGACACCCTCATAATATCAACTGCACGCTACTCACACCCACCTGCGCGCTAATCACAACCGTGTGCACACTAACCATATCACATATACCATATCACATAATCAGAACACCAGTACGTGCACGGTGCATCTAAAAATTATAAAATCCATAAATTTAAATCATAAAACAAATTTCACATTTTTCATAAGCATAGCGGGCATAATCCATCCGCTTGAACCGGGAAATTCTCCACAATTTCCTTATAATCCATACCATAAATTTCATGATTTTCAAATCCACCAACTCCCAAATCCATCAATTCAAATATCCACATTTGTTTTCCAAGCATAAATAATTTCTCGAAATATCATAATCAAATCCCATAATATTTCATGGGCATATTTTATAAAAATTGAAATCACCAACATAACCAAATATTTTCCTTGAAATATTTGAAATTCAAATCGTGCCCAATTTACCATTAAAACCACACCAATTTCAAAATCCTCAAAACCATAAAATAATTCCACACGGCATAAATTTGTAGAATTCGCATTTTCTTAAATCCAATAAATTCATAAATAATTCTACAATAAATCCAATAAATATTTGGCACATAGAAATTAAATTCCAAATATTTAATTCACACATAATATATTCATCAATTAAATTCCCCAAAATTAATTTGAAGGTGGGTCACTCACCTGGAGCACGCAATTAACCCATGATCCACTACGGGATCAATTCTACGACTCACCGGTGCTCCTAGAACAAAATTCACAGACAGTCAAATAAATTAATATTTTATTCGGGTAAATAATACCCGGTACCCGGGGGGTCAAAACACAAACGATATCTAGAATTTACGAGTTATATACCGAATCGAAGCTCGAGTGATGCTAATCACAGATCCGGTCTTAATTTTCGATGATCGTACCCGACGGGGTCGGAATTTTATCGGGAAGCTTTTCGGGTTTCGACTCCGCAATTCTCCCAAACCGTCGCGAATTGGTGGAAACGGAAGTCGGATTTGGGTTCAGGAGGTCGAACACTGCGGACTGGAGCTGGCCAGAATTTTCGGGGTACTCGCCGGAACAGTAATTTCCGGCGGGCCGCCACGTCACCGGCAACCGTCGCCGGAACAGTAATTTCCGACGGTGGCCGTTTGCTGTGAAATTTTGCAGATTTGTAGATCGTGAGGAGAGAAATCCAACGGGACCGACGGTGAGCAAAACGGAGGTCGGACGGCGGAGAAATCACCGTTTGAAGATTTTCGACCCCTCGCAGGAAAACGCTCCGATCCCGGCGCGTCGGTGGTCCGATGGCCGTGATTTTTGGTGGGTAGGCCGGACTTGAGGAGAGGATGCTGGGTGTATGGCGCGTGTACTGTATATCGGCCGGAATAGTGCCGATTCGCGGTGGCCGGCGGTGGAGGGGGAAAAATCGCCGCCAAACTTCGGACGTCCGATCCGGGCGCGTCCGGCGGCCGTTCGCCGTGAAATTTGGAGGTTTTGCCGGAAATGAGGTGGGCAAGCTTTCTATCCGGCGCGTGTACAGTAACGCGGCCGGAACAGTGGCAAAATCCGGTGGCCGGCGGTGGCTCTCTCTCTCTCTCTTTCTCTCTCCTCTCTCTCTTTCTCTCTCTTCTTTCTCTTTCTCTCTCTTCCCCGAGAGTTTTTCAAAATTAAAACCCTGCGTGACACTGTTCATGCCACGTGGACCAATCAGAAACTGACACGTGGCGTTTCACTGTTCACAACCCAAAAACATTAAAATAATACAGTATCCGATAAACTTCAAACGTCCATAACTTTTTAACCGGATGTCCGTTTTGAGCGTGCCGCTAGTCTGTGAACTCGTATCGACGAGCACTTCACAACCATGCATGAGTCAAAGCTCAATTCCCCATAAACAAAAAGTCAACTCCGGCACCCCTTGGACAGTTTGGACCGCAACTTGTTTCGTCCATAACTTTCAAACCGTAGCTCCGTTTTCGACGTGCTACCAGTCTACGAACTCGTGGCATCGTGCACTTCGCCACGGTGCCCTATTCATCTCGAAATTCCCACCGAGTCAAAAAGTCAACTTTTGACCCCTTTGGTCAACGGTCAACGGTCAACCTCGGTCAACGTGCACGGATTCCGGTGCGATTCGGGACGGGGTGTTACATAGTGGGAGTAGTAAGTCGGTACCAATCAGATCCTGGAGTAGAATATTAGACTACAGTGAAGCATATACTCAAGTATTTTAAGAGAACGAGGGATTATATGTCGGTGTATTCTAGTGGGAGTCTTAAAACACTTGGTTATACGGACTCTGATTTTCAAGGGGATATTGATTCTAGTAAATCAACATTAGAGTATGTATTTACCCTAAATGGGGAAGCCATTTGTTTGAGGAATGTTAAACAGTCTTGTGTTGCAGACTCCACAACTGAAGCTGAATATGTGGCTACATCTGAAGTTGCAAAGGAAGCGGTATGGCTAAAGAAATTCCTTTTGGATCTTCATGTGATACCAAGTGCAGATCGGTCCATTACCCTTACAGTGATAACAGTAAGGCCATAGCATAGGCCAAAGAACCCAAGTCTCACAAAAAGCATAAACACATATTATGAAAGTACCACTTGATCCGTGATTTTATTGATAGAGGAGATACAGTGGTTACTAAAATAGCATCTGAGAAGAACCTAGTAGACCCTTTTACTAAGATTCTTCCTGATCATGTGTTTGAGAAGCATGTAAATTGTATGAGTCTTAAAAGGATCCCAGGCTTACTTTAGAGTAAGTGAGAGTTGGTTACATTTATGCTCTGAAAGAAAGACTAATTGTATTTTCATTTTCTGATTTAATGGTATGAATTTTTTAAATTCTTATGCACATTTTGTTTTACGTATAAAGTCCAAATTAATTATGTAGTATATGATCATATGGATACATTCATAGAATACATGATCATAAGTTCTCATAATTAATGAATTGTCTCACAGTTGTTAAATAAAAGTGGGCACTTTATTTAGACTGTAATATTTTATGAAATAATCTATCTTGATTATTATAAAATATTGGAATGAACTATGGTCATTTTGGGAGGATCAAAAGAGATTTAATTAAGGATAAATTTTTGTAAAAGGAATTAAATCTCAAGAAATATTGGATATGTCATTTTTCCTTAATCCTGAGTATATTATAAATAGGTAATTAAGTGACTGTGATTCTTTGAGTTATCAATAATTGAGGTATATTTTGAATGTCCAATATCTTGATGATTTGAGAATTATCGTCCTTTGATTACTAAGTATTTGTCAAATATACAAAATGAAATTTATATGAAATATCCTCTTGACATGTTTCGGTACTCAGATATTGAAAGTCACTAGCCAGTGCATGGGATTTATTAGAGAAATTGATGAGTTAAGAGAATAAATAATTAACTGATTGACATAAATTATTATCGATTAATTATTGATATTTTACAATGGAAAAATGCATTTCATAGAAACATTATTAATCTTGGAGTTCACATCTGGGCTTTTAGTGGAGTAGCACCGAATGAGATCAAAGTCTCAGGTTTGCTCAGAGCAAGTGGAAGATTGTTGGATTTATGCTCTTGGAGCAAGCTAATCCATGACCAGGAGCCTTGATTAATAATGGGTCGTGAAATCCCCAAACTAACTCATTAAATGACAGAGCCCATTTAACTTATTAGTAATAGGCCTGACAACGTGTCTTGTTAAATTGTATTCATGTCGTCACCTGTTGTGCTCATGTGAAATTAAGTTAATCCAAACATGATTCGTTAAGCTTTTGTATGAAATAGATAAACTCTCATTCAATAAATTATCGTGTAACCCGTCACCCAATTCCTTAACCCATTAACGATAAATACAAATTTGAAAATTTAAATTTCATTTAGCTTTGAAATAATAAAATAATATTTTTAAAAAAAATTACAAAAATTCTTGTTTATTTTTAGATTTTTTTAAAAATTAAATTAAAAAGGAACAAATTAATACATTTTTAATAATAAATTAAGTAATTTTAATATTATAAAACTTATATAATTGCCAAAATACCCCTATTTAATGGGTCTAGTGGGTTTATCGTGTTTATTGTGTTTCACCTACTAAAACCCGTTAATTTATTGGGTCTTATTTTATGATACTGATATGGACCCGATACGATATTATTAACCCAAACATGTAAATTATTATGTGGGTTTATATTGTGTTATTGTGTCGTGTGAGATTTTGCTAGCCCCAATTATTAAGATATAAGAAGGAGCCCATTAATTGGGCCCAAGGTGTTATGAAATCCTAGAAGGATTAAGGTTAGCACTGTATAAATACACTGCTTATTAGCCTCCAGAAAAAGGTTTTTACGTATTATTTTATAGAGAGTGTGAATCTCAATAGACGATAAAACAAGTTGAGAGAAAAACAGAAACTGTAAGTTTTAGAATGTTTTTCATATTAATCTTCTTGTTTCTTTTGTGATCAGGTGCACCCACACACAGATCTATCACTTAGAGAATAGTTTGAAAGGTCCTACATAAAAGGTTAGTAAAATATAATGGATAGTGACATAATTTATTACATGCTTTATTTAATCTCAATCAAGCTTCCGCTGTGTGTATGATTCCATCACCAGCAACGAGTTATAACACAAGTGCCATGCTTCTCAACACCAAAAATTTGGTTTTGGAAAGCAGGGGAACACACCTTGTGGCAGAGTTTTGATTATCCCACTAGGACACATTTCTTCCAGGCATGAAGTTGGGATTGTTTTAGTCTGAAGCTAATATCACATATAGTTTATTTTAGTAGTGATAAATTCGAATTCAGCTATTTCTCAAATGGTAAAGTAATGATAGCTATATTACATTTACCGTGCCTACCCATTATTAAGTCATGGATTGAGATGAGTTGATATGGGAAAATACATACATTTTTAATAGCAGTTTAATAGAGAAAAAAGAGACTGGCACTAGTATAGCAAGAAACACCATCACAACACAAACAGGTAGTATTTCGATGGCATTCAATATTTAGTACTGATTTGGAATGCAGGAAAGGTATTGACAACTTTCACATATGTTAAATTATAACCATTCATGTCAGTACCGTAACTAGTTTCTTCAGCTAGTCATCCAAAGAAGAATCGGAATGTGAGTAAACATAGTTGCTTCGTTAGTTTTCTTAACTGTTCTTGCTATTAACCTACTCATTGTGCCATTAAATGCTTAAAGACTACTTCTGCTTTGGACTATTTCTGATTGTTTTCACCAGGGACACTTGGAACTCCTGCAAAGGGAAGCAAGCACAATTACAGAGGTAATTAGGACTAGTATGGCAGCCATTAATGAACTCAGTGGTGCACACAAGCTGAAGAAGTTAAATGAGAAGCAGGGTCATGGATTACCCTTATTCAATTCTTCTACTATAGAGAGTGCCACAAGCCATTTCTGTGCTGCAAATAAACTAAGCCAGGGTGGTTTTGGGGCTAGTCTATAAGTGTTTGACTATGATATATTATGACAGCTCAATTCCCTTTGTGATATATGAAAATGAAAAGTAATTAATGAACTTGTTCTTTTCAGGGTATGTTGGCTGATGGGCAACAGATTGCAGTCAAAAGGCTCTCTAGAAGATTTGGACAAGGGGTATAGAGGTATTCAAAAAATGAAGTTATATTTAATTTCAAACCTGCAACATAGGAATCTCTTTAGTGTATTGGGTTGTTGTATTAAAGGAGAGGAGAAGATATTAGTCTATGAGTATTTCCTAAGCCAAAGCTTTGGATTCATTTCTTATTGGTTTGTTATATATCTTGATAGCTACTTTCATTTATAACCTATCTGTCTTGTTAAATCTGCATTATGTGCTTACTGCTAAGCAATGATGAAATGTCGATGAAAATGTCGAAAGTATAATTTTATAAAATAATTGATGGAAATGTCGATATCAATGGAAATATCGATAAAATTATGGAAATTATAAATATTTAATTTAGAATATAAATTTTTACATATGAGATAATTAATATAGTAAAATAGTATAAAAATACAATAATTAGAATACAATAATAATAACATAGTTCATAAATATTAAAAAATATAGCAACTGAAGAAAATATAATGTTTGTTAGCACCAAAATATAGAAAATTTAACAGATAATACTAAGATATATGAAATTCTCAAATATGATTCATAATACATTATTAACGCCAAAAAGAACTCCTTGGTGCTTCAAATTGATGATTATAACTCGATTTTTTGTGAATATAACAATAGGCATTCCAACTGAACATACTAGAGAAATTTTCCATGCAATTGTGGATATGTCAAGTATATCTCTCTCTATCAATTCCAACTAACTGCTTAAGTTGAGGGCAATGTGGATTTACCCAAAGAGGAGTATAGCATTCATTTTGAGACATGCAAGCTTATTTTGTTATTTTATGTGAACTAAAGCAAATATGCTCCAATTATGCTCACACACAGATGATAATACAGTTTGTCACAAAATACGCATTACTAGTTTTTTGAGTGTTGGAGTGTTATTTCCATATATTGTCCATCATTCAGCTGTATAATTCAATATTATAAATCAAAATATATTAAATTTTAAAAATTAGTAACAATTAATAAATATACTCAAATGCATATACTGGGTATCATTTCTGTTCGGGCCGCAACTGCTGCAGGATCACTAAACCATTTTCGTGCATATCTAAAGTATGTTATCTATATGTAATAACGAAAAAATTATAAGAAAATTTATTAATATATTAGCTTAAATTTTTTTTTTAAAAAAAATCTTACTTCATTTCCAAATTGAGATATACGATCCAAATTTGGATCTAACACTACAAAAACATCATGAACAGCTTGTACAAGATCTGAATCAGTGCCAATTCCTTCTTTATACTGGAATCCTGAATTCAAAAAGTATGCTACAAAATAATAATAATAATTAAACTTAATATATAAATTATTTGACAAATAAAAATTAATAGTAAGTAATTGACATAAAATTACCAACCATATGGAGAGGATGAGAAAGTATATTGTTCCATTGAGCATCTATGATGTCCAAAACCCACTGAGTTCCTCTTTGGTTGTTGATTGCATATCTTATTTTTTGAAAACAATCGTATAATATTGACATCATAGGTATGAACTCAACATCAACAATTCACAAAATACTATATAATGGCTCATATATATTAAAAAGGTGAGTGATAAAATCCCAAAATTGATTATCAAGGATAAGTTTCTCCACTTCTTTACCTGCTTTTATTCGACTCAATTGACGCTCAGTCTATGCATCATTGGTAAAGACTTGTTTTAGAGAATTTTTCTTTTTAAGTAGACTATTTAAAGCAATGTAGTTTGTTGCAAACCTTGTTGTTCTTGGTCGGACTATGTCTCATTTACATATATCTCACATCAAAAAAAGTAACCAATCATGACTATAAATAGAATTGGTTATCATTCTTGTACGTTGAATGTCCTTGCAATACTCTCGTACTTTCCTATATTCTCAAATATAATATCAATACAGTGTACAGTACATGGTGTCCAATACAAGTTGTACTTTGTCATTAATTTTTTACTAGCCTTTACGAATGTAGAACCATTATCCATGACTACTTGCACAACATTTTTTTTGTTCACTTCATAAATAACATCCTCCAAAAGTTTATATATATATATATATATACTTATGGTTTTTGGTTTTATCTGAGATATCAATTGACTTAAGAAACACCGATGATTCTTTGCAATAGACCATAAAATTTAGTATGGACAGTTTAGCTAGTCTTGTCCATCCATCGCAAATAATTGTACAACCATATGTATTCTTTGAACTTTCTAATATATTTTTGCATCTCTTTATACTCCATATCTAGATATTTTTCATTAATTTCATATGGAGATGGAATTTCAACTCCCATACCTATCTGTTAAGCATTATCTATCATGTTTTTTTAAATGTTATGATTTTGTCTTTGCAGGTGAAACATTATTATAAATAAAAAAACTCTGGTATTAGTCTTCCCAATGTTTTTTTGACATCATCTTTTATCAACATATCTTTTATATTTTTTTTGTTTTGCACTGGATGACTTATATGATGAAGGTGCAGCTGGAGAAAATTTTTAAAATTGTTGTTTATGAATGAGCTCTCTCACACTTGTTATACGACAGAACTGAGTATATGGTTGACTATTACCTTCTCTAGAAGATCTTAATCTTTGACCTCTTGGGCTAAAAAAGTTTCTTTTGTTCTTTTTCCCATCTATCTTGTTTAGATACACGTACTGCAGTTCTATATGAGTCTCGTTCATCAGAATCCATATCAATTAGATACGTACATAAATTATCATCATCATCATTATAATTATTTCGAGATGAAGCAAAATTACCCCTAACTCATTATGAATATCTTCCTCCATTGCCTTTTTTTTTTTCCTCCAATTTTGCATGTTCTTTTTTCCTTAAAGAATTATAAATCCCTTTCTTCACTTCTAGAGATACATTGGAACATTTTTTGATATTATTTTTTAGATCAGAATGCGCTAAATGATATTTTAATTTTGTTATTCAACCACTGCAAATTGTACCATATTTGTTACCTTCAATCAGAATACAATGCGATTAAGCTGGATGTGCTCTTCCACTACCACTTTTTATTTTTTTCTCTTAATAATCATAAACAACTATTAATTTAATTTCTCATAATAACAATAATAATTTATAAAACTAATATTCAGCAAGAGTAATAATAAGAATAATAACAACAACATCAACAATAATAACAATATTAATAATAATAATAATATCCATAATAACAATAATAATAACAATAATACTAGTAGTAATAATAATAATAGTAATAACAATAATAACAATAACAACAACAACAATAATAATAATAATAACAACAACAATAATTCTAATAATAATAATAATAATAATATCCTTAATAGCAATAATAATAATAATAATAATAATAAGAACAACAACAACAACAACAATATTAACACTAATAACAACAACAATAAGAATAATAACAACATTAATAATAAGAAGAATAAGAAGAATAATAACAATAATAATAATAAGAAGAAGAAGAACAAAAACAACAACAACAATAATAATAATAACAACAACAACAACAATAATAATAAAAACAATAATAAGAATAGTAACAACATTAATAATAATAATAATAATAATAATAATAATAATAATAATGAGAATAATAATATCCATAATAACAACAACAACAATAATAATAATAATAACAACAATAATAACAACATTAATAAGAATAATAACAATAATAAGAATAATAACAACAATAATAACAATAATAATAATAACAACAATAATAATAGGAATAATAATAATAACAACAATAAAAATAATAATAATAATAACAATAATAATAAGAATAATAACAACAATGACAACAACAACAATAATAATAACAACAACAATAATAATAACAATAATACATTAATAATCACATAATATATTACATTATAAAGCAAAATTAATTTTATATTAAATCAATTATGTGGTCCATACCTTATACATATAGTTAATTTTATATTAAATAGTTAGCACAATTTTTACAATATTTTTTATTAAAATATTTACTTTTGGAGGTCAAGAAACTGTGAATTGAGACTTTCTTTCTAACATGAATCTTCCAAAAGCTCTTCCTTTTATGAACATAAAGCATTGAAGAAAGAAAGGAAAGAAGATTGAAAACTAATCACCTTTACCGAAAAAGTTTCCTTCACTCCCTTTTATGTTTTTAAAACTTTCAAAGTTATTCCCTCTATGATTTTATGCTGAGAAGGGAGGATTCAAAACTTAAAAATATTGCATGAATAATGGACTAATGAGTATCATGTTTTTAATATTGCATGTTGTAATTAATTCTCATACTATTTTATAAAAAAATAAAACATAAATACATGCATTTCCTTACCTCCTCAGCATCACAAATCAATAGAATTTTTTTTTCCCTTGTAATATTTGTACTTTTCAGTTTTTTAAATGTATGAAGCCTATTTAAATTATTTAAAAGAAAAAGGAAGAGAGCAAAGTAATTTTTTATTTTTCAATTTTTAATGATTTTATTTTGTGATTTCTCAATTATCTCATAATTTTTTTCTTTTCAGCCGATATTTACTATTAAGATGTAAATCACAGTTTCAGAAACTGTAAAATCTCTTATGAAAAATTTGCAAAGATTCCCAATAATTTTCAATTTCCTACTGAGTCAACAAACTCATTTATTACTTTTCTATTCTCATTTCAAACTTCTTTTTTTCTCTTGATGTCCTACTCGAAGTCCTTACCTTGCAATTAACAATATTATTGGAAAGTAATTTATAATCTAAGGCAAACTCTCTTTGTCCTCTCTTTTTTCTTTCTTGTAAGTTATAAATAATAATTTATAATTTATAATATTGTTATTATTTGTAACATTGTTATTGGAAAAATTAAAAAATAAATAAAAACAAACACACCTTCTAGAACTCTCTTTTTCCTTTCCAGTTTTCACCAGTGAAACGAAAATTCAAAAAAAAAAAAAATTATCATTTCCAATCACTGTTGTGATCATCAACCTCCTTACCGATACCAGTCGAACCAGTGGGATCCACCTCTCTGGCGGTGGGTTCATCTAGGGACCCATGTTGCAGTTGAACCAGTGTTGTGTTTTTGCTTTTATTTATTTATTTATTTTTATTTTTGAAATGTAGTTCTTAAATTTTAGTAAAATGATTGCAAAAAGAACTTGAATAAAATGGCAAGCAGAGAGGTTCAATTGTTGTTCCTGAAAGGTTAAAATCTGATTTTTCTCATGGTAAGATTGGCTAATTTTGGTAGCTTAAAATAGAATATTTAGTTTCTATGTAAGAAAACTCCTTTATATGCTTCTGAAATTTTCATCGCGAAGTTGGTAGACGCTAACCATTTGAGAGAAAATTGAGTCAACTATGAATGATCAAATTAAAGCTGAATATAAATGTTTTCACGAAGGTCGCAAGCCTTAAAGAAGCCAAGCTCATCTATGGTCTGCTAGCAGTTTCTGGAGTTTGATCTTTTAGACACATCTAGAGTTTGATCTTTTGGAGTTTCTGGGCATTCTGATGAAAATTTGATTTTTTTTTTAAAATTATTAAATTTGTTCTTGCCAGAGATTTCAAGATGGTTTTAAAACCTTTTTTGTTGGGATTTCCACCAAAAGAGGTGAGAAAGAGAGGGCTGAGATTTCCATCAGGGATTTCCATGACAACTGGCATCTCCATTTTGTTTCCACACTTATCCACCGAAAATCCAAAAAACCCATCGATTTTAGGTGATACTGGCAACATTTTTTGGCAACAATGGCATTTCTCTGCACCTCTTACAGAAATTTCTTCCCCCCTGTCGGTGTTGTCGATAGCCGAAACACGATAATATCGCTGACATGTCAAAGGTTTCGTCGATTTTTTCTTCCATGCTGCTAAGTACACAATTTATAGCAGATGCAACAAAACAAGTTTTGCTTGACTGTATTGATGGGAACTCTCAAGGTGAAGGGCTTTTATATTGTTACAAATTCTAAGAACAGATCTAAGAACCTAAATCTAACAAAACAACATAGAAATTTATCAAGATTCTATAGAAATCGACCTATGTCCTTATGCTTTAATTTAAAGCTTTTGCACTATATAAAATTGTATGTGTTTAAAAGCTCTAATTTATATCATCAATAGTGATCTCACACAAGAAATTCAAAAAACCAAACCCAAAGCCCCAAATACATCCTCGCTCAATTGTTTCCCTAAAGAAACCACTCAATCTCACACAGAGACACAAAGCAAAGGACACCTTAGAAGAACTTTGGAATTTCTCTCTTTTAAACCTAATTTGAAACTCTCTCTCTTTCTACAAGAAAAAGATGACCTCTGTTTTAATATCTGAAGAAGACCCATGTATAGTTTGTGGACTCCCTCTCTTAAAACACATCGTTTTGTTTATGATATGGCATCGAGTCTGTTACAATAGATTATACCAAAAGGAAATAATTTCTTTTAAGTAAACCCAACAGCTTTGTTGATGTGGCAATATATCTATGTCGTTCTTCTACAGAGGCAGATAACCCATTAAACTGAAGCTTCAATACTTCTTTCTTTCATATATTCAACCAGTACACACACTTTATCAGATGTATTTTGAGGATTAAATTTTTCATATATACCTCCACAAATACTCTAGATTAAGAATCATTCGTAGAGATTTGAAAACAGTAACATCTTATTAAAAAGCTATATTAATCCAGAAATCACTTATTTAGGGTTATAAAAAAATCATTGGGGTGAATGAATTGGTAGCCAACATAAATTGCATTGTCTCTTACAAAAAAAAAAAAAAAAAAAAAAACATAAAATTGCATTGTCAAAATGAATCTGGGATTGTTTAACTTAACTTTGGAAAGGGAAAGCCTAGGAAGCATTTCTCGACTTCTTGGATAGACCTTGGAATTCCGGGCCACAGGGGCATTATTCACTTTTGGAATTCATCCAAACCATACCAATCAACTTGCCATTAGGCTAAAAGGGTTTCTTTACTAGCAATTTAGGAACTGGGAATGGTCAGTACTCTAGCTACCTTTTTTCCTTTTTTTTTTTTTTGTTTTTGTTTTTTTGTGTCTAATGGCCTTTGTAAATTAGTTTTACTCCCCCCACCCAAAAAAAAAAAAAAAAAAGCCTTTATAAATTCTCTTCGATTGAAAATTGCTCGTTTGGCAAATTCATATGTTTGTACGGAATAAGACTGAATGTTGATGTATCTGTACTTCATGTTTTTAACATATTGTAACAATTCCAATCAAAATAAAGATATTCAAATACCTTTTTTAGCCTTTTAAATTGACATAATAAAGTGAAATGATGGTAATTTAATAAGAAATTGAAGGGCATACATATATTTGTAAGGGACCCAAAAATTGAGGAGAAATTTACCCATAATTGAAAATAGAGAAAAATTTTGTCTATATTTTTTTACCATTGTATAAGTTTTCTATTTTGAACGAAATTGTATAAGTTTTCAATGAAATGAACGCTTTTTGGATCATATAAATATAAAAATGACATAATTTGTAATTTTAATGATGTACTAAAATGTGAAAGAGCAAAGTAAGTCATCAAAACTTAACTTTGGAGACTTAAATAAATTATTATATTTTTCTGTAAGTAATAAAGGGCCGAGATTTCCCACGGAACAATACAATGGAAAAACTTAAATGTTTCTTCGTACAATATTCATTCTCTAACCAATATCAACTACTTTGATATATATATATATATATTTATATATGTGAACTACTTTGACGGTGATAGACTTACGTCAACTTCATTAATTGAATGTGCTCCAGTGAAAGGTTGCTGTAATAGGGAAGGATGAAGTAAAAGTCGAAAAGGCATGGAATACGTGACGAGGGAAACGCCAATCAGAAGTATGAAAGCCAGCTAGCTGCGCATAATTCTTCACTTTCTCCTCGAAGACTGTATACTTTTCTAACTATGACTCCATCACTAAATATATTTATCTATAGAGTAGTGTATATACGTATTTTCCTATAATATTATAAAGATGTTGATTTAACTCCACAAAGATTGGCTTGGAAGTGGGAATGTACATAAGAGAGGGACAAACATTGGTTGCTTAAGTCGTGGAACATTCTCGTTCCATAATTCCAATTTGACCCAAAAAGAAACTACAAAAGATTTTTTAGTCTTCTAGGAAGCTACCCCATCTTCACCCACTAATTGCAAAATTTATTGGCACGCCAAGGATCAGTCTGCAACTTGAGAGAGCAGGATGGGAAGAGATAGGAAAAGAAGAAGCTATTTGGTAATGGTTGTCCTGTTTTTGCTTTGGTTTGTCCAACTAGTCCAGCTGTCCCTTGAAAGAGATACACTACACCCCGGCGATGAGTTGACTGGGTACCAATTCTTGGAGTCTCCGAACAAGCTGTTCCGGTTAAAATTTTTTAATCTTGAATATTCCGGTGGCAGCAACCGCTACTTGGGGATTCAATACATGATGTACAGGTCCGGAGACATGAAGATGGTTTGGGTGGCCAACCGAGACAATCCCTTGACCAATACCATCAACAGCCATTGGATTCTCTATATCGGTGCACGTGGAAACCTGGTACTTAGAAACGGTGATTCAACTCCTATTCTCATAAATCCTGGAAGCCAAGCAACGAGTTCTAACACAAGCGCCACACTTCTTGACACCGGGAATTTGGTTTTGAAAGCAGGTGAAGACATTGTGTGGCAGAGTTTTGACCATCCCACTGATACATTTCTTCCAGGTATGAAGTTAGGATTGTTAGACGTGGGGCAAAAGCTGCAGCCGCGTAACCATTCCCTCACTTCATGGCTAAGCCCGGAATTTCCGGCATTAGGGGAATTCACTCTTGGACTTGATCCAAACGATACAAATCAACTTGTGATTTGGAGAAAGCACAATCTGTACTGGCGCAGTGGGAAGTGGAATGGTCAAAACTTCAGCTATTTCCCTGCTATTTTTGATGATCCTGCATTCAAATTCAGCTATATCTCAAATGAAAATGAGAGCTACTTTGTCTTTACTGTCCCTGCTAATTATATTTCCTCGTGGATTGAGATGAATTCATCTGGGAAAATCCACATGTTTCTGGGGGACAAATATGGGGGATGGACACTGTGGTATGTACCTACTTGTGATGAAAATGAAAACTACGCTAGGTCCGGGGCCTGCATAGACCAGACGCCATCAAATTGCAGCAGAAATGATGAATTTCTGCAAACAATTGGAGACATGGATAGGTGGGATTTCCTCAAAAATCACAGTTTGGGTCCAAATGACTGCGAAGAGATATGTAGGAACAATTGTTCCTGCAAAGCCTTTGCGTCTGCTAAAAGCGATGGAACTGGCTGCAAATTTTCATCCGGAATAAAGAAAGATGAAATCCATAGCTGGCAGTCTTTCTACATTCGTAATAGCAGTTCAATGGAGAAAAACAACACTGGTCCTGACATAGAAAGAAATACCACTACGGAAACACAAAGAGGTAGTACCTATATATTCCCATGGCATTCATTTATGTTGATCTGAAAAAGCATTGACAACTTTCATATGCTAAATTATGACCATTGATGTCAATACGTTTATTTCTTCAGCAAGTAATCCAAAGAAGAATCAGAAGTGGGTAACCATTGTTGGTCCACTGGTTTCCTTAATTGTTCTTGCTATAATCTGCTCATTGTGCTGTTCAATGCTGAAGTACTGCTTCTATTTTAGAGGTATCTGTCATTGTAATATATTTGAGCATCATTTTATCTGATTGATCAAAATCTAAACAGTTCCTTCAGCTTCTTCTTCTTCATTTTTATTTATTTATTTTTTTTTTATTTTTTTGTTTTGTGTTGACCAGGTAAACAAGGAAGCCAAGGGAAGGATGCAAACATGGGTACAGAGGTATTGATACGTGAATTGAGGACTAGTATGGCAGCCATTAAAGAACTCAGCGGCACACACAAGCTGAAGTCAAATGGGAAGCAGGATCATGAATTACCTTTATTCAGCTTTTCTGCCATAGAGAGTGCCACAGGCCGCTTCTCTGATGCAAATAAATTAGGCCAGGGTGGTTTTGGGCCAGTCTACAAGGTTAAATTTGATTTTGAAATATTGAGACAGTTCAATTCTCTTTGTAACATGTGAAAATGAAAAGAAATAAAGTAGTTTTCTCCAGGGTACACTGGCTGATGGACAAGAGATTGCAGTCAAAAGACTCTCCAGAAGATCTGGACAAGGAGTAGAGGAATTAAAAAATGAAGCGATGTTAATTTCAAACCTTCAACATAGGAATCTTGTTAGAGTATTGGGTTGTTGCATTAAAGGAGAGGAGAAGATATTGGTCTATGAGTATTTGCCTAACAAAAGTTTGGATTCATTTCTTTTCGGTTCGTTATATCTTGCTAGCTACTTTCTCGTTTTACTTATTTGTCTAGTAATTTCTGCATTTTACTGTGCTTATTTGCTTAGTACACACTTTACAACAGATGCAACAAAACGAGTTTTGCTTGACTGGAAAAAACGAATGCACATAATAGAAGGGATTGCTCAAGGGCTTCTATACCTCCACAAATACTCTAGACTAAGAATTATCCATAGAGATTTGAAAACCAGCAACATCTTATTAGACAGCAACATGAATCCAAAAATCTCTGATTTTGGGACAGCAAAAATCTTTGGGGAGAATGAATCGGGAGCCAACACTAATCGCATTGTTGGGACCTAGTAAGTGAATTTTAACACTTTTCTTTTCCTTTACCAAAATTAATTTGCTTCAGTTTAAAATAACATGGAATTAACATCAAGAGCATTCTGTTTTTGCACTAATAAAGACTCGAATAAATTAATGATGAAAACAGTGGCTATATGTCACCCGAGTATGCCTTGAAGGGTCTCTTCTCTGAAAAATCAGACGTCTTCAGTTTTGGAGTCATGGTGCTAGAAATCCTAAGCGGCAAGAAGAACAGTGGTTTTTATCAGCCAAATGAATTTTCAAACCTACTAGAATATGTGAGTAATAAGCTTTAATATCATAATGTTGCATTACAAATAGTTTAATTACATTACTTTCAAGGATTAAGCTTTTCAGTAAAAATTCAATCCAGGCATGGTACCTGTGGAAAGAAGGAAGATACTTGGAGTTACTGGATCAAGCAGTGGCAGAAACATGTACAGCAACAAGCGAATTTAGACGGTGTGTGGAAGTCGGTTTGTTTTGTGTGCAAGAAAGTGCAGAAGATAGACCAACCATGTCAGATGTTGTGTCAATGCTTGGAGGAGGTGGTGATTCCGTAACTGTCTCAGGTCCTAAACAACCTGCTTTTTCTACGCTTGTAAAACAGAATTCGGTAGAGAATCCAGGAACATGCTCTGTTAATGATGTATCATATTCAACTCTACAGGCTCGATAGCATTCCAGCTTTGATTATTAAATCAAACTATGAAACTTTTGTAGCCCTCTTATGAACCTTACAAGAGATTAGAGATATATCCCATATAAAGTATACAAATAAAATATCAAATCAAATGTCTCAAAAATCTCTCGCACCTTTTGTTTAAACTCTTTTCCTTTGTTGTTTTCTTATTTTGTGTCCCACGAGAGTGGCGGAGAGGCCACATCATCTGTGTAAGCTCTTTTTGTAAGCTTTTCGCTAGGTTTTTGGTTATAAAACTTCCTCTTTCAGGAAAAAAAAGATAATAAGTAAAATTAAAACTAAAGGAACTTAATTCGTTTTGTTTAGAAATTAAGTTAAGATAATTGTATCCCTTTATGCATAATTGTCTTTCTATATATATATATATATATATATATAGTTTATGAGTCATAAATTTGGGAGAAGTTTAAATATGGAAAGCTCCAAATAAAATATAATCCAACTTTTTTTTCCTTTTTTTTATAAAATTTTTGAAGAAATACAATCCCACTTATAAAAACATATGTCTGTACTACTCTAAAATAAAAGTGATATTTTTTGGGTAATAAGAACTAGAAGTGATATGATATTTGATTTTAGCGCTGTGCGATATTTATTGAGGTCACAAAGGCTTGTTCAAAAAAGTCCTATTCTTTGTTTTATAATTGTTTGATTGAGTTGAAAATATTGTAATAGAAAAGAAAAGAAAAAGTATATATACAACTAATTAATTATGTAAATTACCAAGTTAAAGTAAATTAAACAAACTAAATAGACCACCAATACTGAGGCTCACAAACTCCATCCTAGCGCAGATTTTTATTTTTTTAATTTTTTTTATATTACCACAAATATCATGTATTTATTAACATTTATTTGAATAGTATATACTGCCCATTATTCTTAAATTCAATTTAGCTTTTTTATTTTATTTCTTTCTTCTAATTTGGAATTTTGCTTTTTCTTTTTAGTAATTTAAATGAAATGAATTTTGCTTTTTTGTTTTTTTGGTAATTCAAATAAAATGATTGGGCTGAAAAACTTTCTCTAAGAATAAGTTGGCTGATTAGGTCCCAAACAAGAATATTGTAGACAGAAGACTTTGGAGTTTCATTCCTAAATGTTAACCATGTAAGGAAAGTAATCCAAGCTTTTTATATACCTTTTAGAATATTTATATCGGATTAATGTGAGATTTCTGTTCGTATGCTCTATAATCATTAGCACGTTTTACAATCATTCTTTGAATTAAGAACCACTAGTTCTTGTTCTGACAAGCACCCTTCAAACTAAGGATCACAATTTTTTGTTGTTTCCTTGGCCGACACCTCCTTAAATCGACAACCACTATTTCATCCCCATCCCATCGAGATTGTTGCACTATCTTTACACGAAATTTCATATCATCAAATTTCGATCGTCAATCATGAGATTGAAATTTACCATTACTGTCTACCATCTGGGGGACTACCATAGTTTAATCACTTTGGGCTTTTATCTTGGCTCTATCTAGATTTTAGCTTTGATACCACTTGTTGTGATTCTCTTATTATTTAAAAATAAAAAAATTTAAAAAAAATAAAACAAAAAAGATTAAGAAGAAAATTTGTATTATTATTTCTCTTTGGAAATCAGTATATAAAAACTTCTCTCAAAACTCTTTCTAGAGTTTCTAAAAATTATGCGTTGTTTGTACAATGCAAGACTGATAGCTTAGCACTTATATATAAGCTATAAAGTTATTTTTTTTACAAACTAACTAAGCCACGGCTAAACTTAACCATTAAGTAAACTTAGTCAATAAAATTTTTTTTAATGGGTTGGACTTTTAGGAGGTGCCTGGACCTCCTAAAATGAAGTCTAAAGGTGGATAAAGAGGAGTTGAGAGTTTGGGAGCAAATAGATCAATAGAAAGACAAAATGCAAGAAGTTCAAAGAAGGAAGAGAAGAGGGGCGACTGAAAGTCAGAAATAGAGAAACAAGCCTATCAAGTACCTTCTTTTTTAACCAATTAGCCAAAATCTCGGATACCAATTTATATATACAATTATGGCACAGGCATTTGATCAATTGGATAATAATGAATTTTGTTATTATTAGGGATATTGATACCAATACACTCTAAATTATGCATGCTTTGGTATTTTGTATTTTAAACTTTGTTTTTCTAACATTTTGCGTCTTGAACTTCACTTTTAGTTGTACTGTTGCATCTTTTTTTTTTTTTTTTTTTTTTCCTTTTAAGTTAACTTTTTACCAGGTTTATCATATGTTGGCATATGGGGCAAAAAATAAATATACAAAATGCAATTCTATATAGCTTAGGATACAAAATGAAGAAATTTTCAAATAAAAAATTAATTAAACTATAAAAATTTATTAAATAATGTAATTAAAAAATTTATTAAAGAAGTTTGTGGAAAAAAAATTAAAAATGTAATTTTTTCAAAAATAAAAATAAAAATCCTTACATATGTAAATATCATAAAGAGATAAATAAATAAAGACCGATAAAAAAATTTGAACATGCATTAACAAATATTTTATTTGGAAAAGTAAACATTTTATAAAATATACATATTAGAAATCTTATAAGTATCTTTTTTCCTAAATAATAAATATAAATATTAAAAAACATGAAATAAATAAAATAATATATTTTATAATAATAATTTTCTATTTTTATTAGATTTTATGAATAGCTTATTTTTTTCATGGGTCTCTATGTTTTTTTATTTATTTAAAATCTTTATAATATGTAGAAAATTTTATAGATATAAAATAGATATCCAATAAAACATAGAGTCGAATAAAAAATTTGAACAAGCATTAAAAAGTCACTTTTTTTAAAAAAATAAAATTTTATTAAAAAAATTACATATTAGAAAATTTCAAAAGTATTTTGTTAAAAAAATAATAAATATAAATATGAAAAATTCTTGTAATAAAAAAGTAATATATTTTATAAAAATAATCTTTCGAAGTTTTCTTTTAGATTTTATAAATACTTAATTATATTTCTTTTATAAGTGTTTATTCGTTTTTGCATCCGTATAATACTTACATATTATTATTTTTTATTTTTTCAAAAATTGCATTTGCATTCCTTTAAGACTTTACCAATTTATTAGAGGAATAATAATTTTCAATAATGAAAAATATTTAGTGATTTTTGAAAATTTTTGTATTTGAACTCTAATTTATATAGAATTGCATTTTATGCCTTTATTTTTGTTTTATGTACCAATCATGTGACAAGTATGTTAAAAAGTTAACAAAAAAATAAAGTAGAATATGCAAGAAAAAGTGAAATTCATGATCCTAAATGTCATGAAAAAAAATTTATAATGTAAAATACCAAAACTTATATTGTTTAGGAAGTATTGATATTAATATTTTTTTATTACTATTATTGTTATTGTTATTATTATGATTATTATTACTATTTTCTCAGTTTTCATATGCTCTAAATGCATTAAACTAGATTTTGGTCATATTATTTAATAAAATTAATCTAATTTAAGTTACCACCATTGTCTCAATAATTTAACTTGAAAAAAGTTATCAATCAATGATTTGACATCTGAGTAAATTTTACAAATATATAGCAAAGAAAAGTCAAAATCGAAATACATGCAGTGAGAAAGGGAAAACATAAAGATAATGCTGTAGTAGGGAAGAGAGAAAAGTCAAATGCAGTGTTTATTAGAAAAAGAAAAGAACTGAGTCAAATGTGTGTGTGTGTGAGAGAGAGAGAGAGAGAGAGAGAGAGGCTGGTAGCATGACAATGTATCATCTCTGTCCCCAAAGGCCTAAAGGACAAATAATACATCCTACTTTTTATTTTTAATTTTTTTTTTTCAAAATAAAGTAGCCCGATACCTATATTTTATTTCATTTTATTTTCATATATATTTAATCCCTACTTGTATCAAATTAGATGTTACTTTTAATAGCAAGGTTACATAATGTAGGGATGGTGATCAGTTGAATGAAGAGCTAGGCAGCATGATATCAAGAAGATACAACAATTACAATTGATTGTTTGCTGGGATTGAAACTAAGCCAGCAGCCTAAAATGGTTATGTGAGAATTAATCCTCAATCACCACGGCTTCAAGTAGAGGAAGAATAGAGAAATTGGAGTCTCAGTTTCCTTTTGAGGAACTAAAAACGTCGTCGTCCGGTTGCAAGTAATTTAATGAGTGTTAAAACCAAACCACTAAGTGCAACGGCGGCGTTTAGTGAGTTTGTTTGTTGTAATAAGTTGATGGCCACGTACACATCTGAACCTTTGCGCCTCTTGTTTGAATAAGATGGTTCCACCGTCCACGTCGACAGACGACAATAACAGAGTGGTCTTCTACGTTTCTTGTAGAGTCAAAAGAGTTTTTCCGTATCGATTTTGAGAGCTCTGTGCTTAGAGAAAACTCAATAAACTAATGAGGATTTGGGATTGTTTTGGATTTCTTAGTGAGACTACCCATTAGAGATCTCATTCATAGCTTGTAAACACATTTAGTTCATATTGTGCTAAATCTTATGTGTTTGATTATGGCAGTTTTCTTTGACTCTTTCTAAGAATCCATAACAACTGGTACCAAAACTTGGTGAATAAGCATAGAAATTCCAGCTTCAGGGGGGATTTAGTACTCTTGGACTTATTCAGTATTGGGAACATAAACTGTCATAACTTTAGCTAATTTCCGTACATGAATGTGTCACAATGTGCTAAGTTCAAAATTAGTATAGCAGTAATTTATTGAAAGTGGGGCCTTAATTTCCTTGTTGGAAATAGGGAAAGGCCGGCAATTTGAGCCAGCCCTGAACTTTTTTTTTTCTTTTTCTTTTTCTTTTTCTTAACATTATTGATTATTATCATGGATTGGTTACCACATAACACATAGTGCAAAACAAAAGACGAACAATGAGAAATGGCAATAGTACTCTAATTATAACGAAATAATAATACATTTCTATATGTAGCGAAAAAAAAAAAAAAATTTGCAAAATCAGTTATGGATGGAAAGAATTTGCAGAAGCAACCGATCTTCATGAACTGACAAGTCTATAATGAAGAGCATTATAGGAACAAGCAACGATTGTGTTGTTTTGCTTTGTTTGGCTGTCCTTTTGTTGCTTAATGTCAAATATCTTTCCCATGCAGCACAAGACACCTTAACCCCTAGAAACCCCATGGGAAACTTGGATTTCTTGGATTCTCCAAACAAGCTGTTCCGGTTAAGGTTCTTTAATTTTGGTGATTTTGATATGCACTACTTGGGATTCAATGCACCATCTTCACTGGAGCAAAGATAGTTTGGGTGGCCAACCGAGAGAATCCCTTGAAAGATACAGCAGTTCTCCATATTACTCCTTATGGAAACCTCCTACTCCTTGACAACCATGGAACTTCTATCACTTTACACTCTCAAAGTCGGACAACAACAAATACTAATACTACCGCCATACTTCTTGATACTGGAAATTTTATTTTGAAAGGAGGAGATAATGATGAAATTCTATGGCAAAGTTTTGATTATCCATCTAACACACTTTTTGCAGGCATGCAGTTGGGATTGTTCGACATCAAATATGGACAGGTTCGAAACGTTGTTCTCACTCTTGGTTAAGTCCACTTGTTCCAGCTCCAGGAGCATTTAGGCTTGGTATTGATCCAAACAAAACAAATCAACTAGCGATTTGGCATAGAGGGTCTCTTTACTGGCAAAGTGGGAACTGGAATGGCCAAAACTTTAGCTACTTGAGTAATATTCAAGATATTGACAACTTGAAGTTCAAACATATCTCAAATGAGTATGAGAGCTACTATACCTTTACAATGGCTTTCGATATTTATTATTCACAGATTGAGATGAACTCGTCTGGAGATGTTAACATATATATATTTCAGTACAATAATGAACGGCAACAGAGGATGCTACTTCTGAGTTGTGATAAAGAAGTAGAGTTTAGGTCCAAGGGCTGTATAAACCAAAACCCATCTAAGTGTAGTAACGGAGATTATTTCCTATCAAGAACTGCAGCTTTGGACCACTGGGACATCATGGACAATCGCAGTCTGGGCCTTAGTGACTGCCAATAGATTTGTACAAAACATTGTTCCTGTAATGCCTATGCAACTTTTCATTCTGATGGAATGAGATGTCAATTTTCAAATAACCTAGAACCTAATGATCAATTTAGAGAGCATGCAGATCAATTATATTACAAGCATAGCGGTAGCAGCATGAAAAATGGTGAGTTAGCATTGAACATTTCTCTTTGAACAATATGAGCTACTGAACATAGGGGTAGCATATATAGAGAATGATTCAATTCCTATTTACTAATTCAATTCGTTTTTGTAGGCAGCTTTCACTTACACTATTTTGTACATATTAAAACATTGACATCTTACATTAGAGTTTGACCATTCATGTCAAATTTTTGCATTCTCTAGAAAATCCAAATAAGAATCTGCTTTGGATAAGAATCAATGTTTAACTGGTCATCTTGATAACTGCTGCTTTAGTCTGTGCATTGTGCTATTTCCAACTGATGAAATCCTACTTTGGAGGTAATTAACTTATCAGTCGTATTTGAGCATTACTTCATATTGATTAAAATAAACTAATTAAGTTTTAAAGAGACCACTGATGATTATGGCTTAAAAGACTTTCTCTTTGACATGTTTAGGTGGTATTGGCTTCAATATATGACACCGATTGGCTATATATTAAGTAGAGACCCTCTGTTATGCAAAACTGCCTAGACCCTAGAGAAGCCAGTTCAACTATCCAACTTTGTGTACAACTGGAGTCACAGAAAAGAAAGAAACAATGTAAACCTTAAGAACCAACAATTGAGAAGAAACGACATCAAGAACATAGAAGTGGGAATTTATAGTAGCCACGTAATAGATTTAGGAGAGCTATCCTAATAACATCCAGAAGAAGGACGAGTCAATGTCAAGTCACACCATCCTATACATAGGTTCAAAGCAAGAAAAGAAAAACTAAATTATAATGACAATATTTACTGTAATAAGAAGGTAAAAAACGAAGCAGCAAGGACGCAACGATTGAAACAGAGGCATTGAAATGCAAACTGAAGACTAGCATTGCATCAATTAATGAGCTACAAGGCACACATAAACTGATGTTAAATGGACTGCAGGATAATAAGTTACCTTTATTAAGCTTTTCTATCATAGAAACTACCACAAAATACTTTTCTAACATAAATAAATTAGGTGAGGGTGGTTTTGGATCCGTCTATAAGGTAAACTTAAAATGCTTACGAGACTTGAGACATTTCATTTTGGTAATCTATGGATTTTGACATGTAATAAGGTTAGTATCTATACGGTATATTGGTTGATAGTCAAGAGATTGTAGTGAAAAGACTATCGAAAAGATCTAGACAAAGACCAGAGGAATTCAAAAACGAAGTTATGTTAATATTAAAACTGCAGCATAGGAATCTTGTTAGACTATTGGGCTATTGCATTAAAGGACAAGAAAGGATATTAGTTTATGAGTACTTGCCAAACAAAAGCTTGGACTCATTCCTTTTTGGTTTGTTTATGTTTCTACCTAGCTACTTTCACCTTTCATTCAGAATATCTTTTAATTTGTATTATTTGTTACTTGTTTTGCAATAGATGTAGCAAAATGACAGTTATTGGATTGGAGACAATGTGTGAACATCATTGAAGGGATTGCTCAGGGGCTTCTGTACCTCCATAAGTTGTGAACATCATTGAAAGGATTGCTGAGGGGCTTCTGTACCTCCACAAGTATTCTAGACTGAAAATCATCGATAGAGATTTAAAAAATAGCAATATACACTACAAGAATCGCAATGATAGATGACGTAATTAATGCGTTGCACAAAATAAATGACGAGAATCCTTCCGTACCCACACAATCGACAACCCGCTTGGGTGCAAATCCGATATAGTTAAAGACTGAACCAATTACTAGGGCATAACCCAGAGATTTAAGGACAACCTGGATGGCTTTATACAAGGAGTTATTAATTTTCAAAAGGGCTTGTCAATACCTAAAGATCCAAAGCCTATTTTAAGCATCCAAATGGTGGAGACCGATATGGACCTGGATAGCTGTTTTAGTGCATTTGTGGACTCTAGGCAGCAAGGAATGGGTTCAACACTTCTTGAATTCAATTGGCATCACTAAGAGGTCATGGAATCAAGTCAAAGCAAAAGAAAAAGCAAACAAGGAGGTCATTTGTGCATAGAATAGATTTTTGGCTGAATTTGCTATATTTGCTGTTGGCTTTGCTGTATTTTATTGATTTGGCATTTTGTCTTTGTTTCAATCAAGGGCAATGTATGGGAATCATAATTAATCCTATTTGGCATCCTACATGGCATATGAGAGCTGATTTGGAGCCTTTACAAGCTGGAAATTGGTCAAAGATAGCATAGTAGTCAAACTAGTCAACTAGTTTTCTAATTTGAATTTGACTCCGATACAGTTTAAGACAAGGCCAATTACTAAGGCACAAGCTAAGAGATTTAAGGAAAAAGTGGATGGATTTATACAAGGATTATCAATTCTCAAAAATGCTTGTCAATACATGAAGATTAAAAGCTTGTTTTAAGCATTCAAGTGGTGGAGGCCTTTATGGACCCGGGTAGCTGTTTTAGTGCATTTGTGGACTCCGTGTAGCAAGGAATGGGTTCAACACTCCTCTTTAATTAAATTGTATCACTAAGAGGTCATGGAATCAAGTCAAAGAAGAAGCAAAAACAACCAAGAAGGTCATTTGCACATGGAACAGATTCTTGGCCGGATTTGCTGTCTTTGCCGCTGGCTTTGCTGTATTTTATTGATTTGGCATTTTCTCTTTATTCCGATCAAGGATAACATATGGGAATCATAATTAATCCTATCTGACATCCTACATGGCATATGGGAGCTAACTTGGACCCTTTACAAGCTAGAAATTGGTCAAAGATAGCTTAGTGGTCAAACTAGTCAACTAGTTTCCTAATTTGAATTTGACTTTTTGTTTTAGAAAACTATCTTTTACTTTGATTTTATTTAATTATTTTTCTGGATAAATTCACTTAGGAAAGTTATTATTTTTATAATTTCAATTGTAAATTAATTAATTCCTAATTCAAAATAAGGAATTAATTAATCCAAATAGGTTTAGAAAAGCTTGTGAATTTCAACCACACTTGTTGTTTCCTTATTGTTGGCCAAATTCAACTTTTATTTTTAGGGTTAACTATTTTGTGACTTTAGCCTATTTAAGGGCTTATTTTTCAATCAGAATACAATTTACATATTATTCAAAAATTTATTTGTGAGATAGAATTCTCTTAGTTCTCTTTGCACACCTAAAACATAATTAGAGAGTAAGTGTTTTAATTTGATTTATCAATAGGACATCCATCACCTATTATGGCGTCTTCATCATCTACTAAGATTTCTAGTCATAGGTTGATTAGGGGTTGAAGTGACCATAAGAACTTGAACTTAATTTTTTGATCCGGGCTAATATAATACGGGTTTAGGCACGAGTCAACCTAGGTTCATATCAATAAAGACCGACATTTTATGAAGGATCGCCTAACATCCTGTTGCTAAAACTATAAGACAAAAGGTGATGCATTAATAGTTTTGCCTAATCTTAAAGAAAAGCCAACATTGTATAAAATGCGTCGCTAAAAGTTTAAAGAAAAACCGACGGAATTAAAATACGTCGCTTATTTTTTGAGTTTTTATCGACACTTTTTAAAATGCGTCGCCTATCTTTTGAGTTTTTAGCAACTCTTTTTGAAATCCATCGCCTATTTTTTGAGTTCTTAGCAACTTTTATATTAATTTTTACCGATGCTTTTTGTAATGCATTGCCTTTTTTTTTTAATTTGCTTATTTTAATTTTGTGAAAATTGATTAAAATAGTAAAAATACAAAATAATTAAAATAATTAAAATACAATAAAAATAAAAACTAGCTTCATCCAAAATAATTATAATATAAAAATTTAAAATAAACATTTTTATAACAAAATAATTTTCAAATAAATTAAGAATTATCTCATGAAATATTTTTACAATTTGGTAAACTATTGTATATGCAAAAGCAAAAGCAATATTAAATAAACTTCCATGAATGCATAGTCATTAAGATGGAAGTTGACATCCTTTTGTTGATGATATTACACCCTCATACTGCATATGGAAAAATTAAAAAAATTATTAACACTTATACAAAATAAATAAATCTTAATTATTATTACTAAATGATTTATTGAATGAAAATTTAAAGAATATTAGCATTGTTCTTAAGATTTGGCGAGACACATTTCTCCTAATTAAAAATGGAAAATTCATAATGAAGCGGATCAAAAAATTAATTAAATAAATAATAATAAATGTCATAAATATTACTTAAAACATAAGTAATAAATCTACATACCAATTTATTTAGAAGATATCTTTTTTCCATATCCCCTCATAGTCATTACAAACATAGCCATTCTCACATTCATCCTCATTATTATTTTCATTGACACTTGGCAACTCTATGACAAATGGATTGTAAACGTCCGTAGTATCTCCAATAATATCTTCTTCAACAAAAATATGATGTTGTGGTGAAGTTAAAATAATATACCATCTCGAATCCAGTTGATCTTCAACATAAAATACTTGTTGAACTTAGCAAAACAATATCCAGCAATATCACAAACAAAATATCTACAAAAGCAAGATTAAGAAAACCCAACGAATCTAACCTGCGGTTTAAAAAAAAAAAAAAAAAATCCACCCACCACATGTCTTTGCCAACCACAAAGAAAAAAGGAACTTACCTAAACGAGGGAGACGAAGAAAGAAGAAACCTAGCTAACCACGAAGGCGACAGAGAAACCCAGCTTCCTAACGGTAACGTAGGTAAATGAAAAATGAAACCCAAAATATCCCACTCTTCAAGTCTCTCTTAGATTGCTTCCAACTCTAACATCTATTAGGTAGTGTACTTGATATAGTTTTAGAAAAGAAAATGGATTCAAAAGCACGAGTAAAAATTTTAAAACGTGCTAAAAATTTTCAGAAAATGGCAAAAAGGCAACACTTTTGAAGATTCCTTTTTGAAGATTCCTGGGTATGTTTTGAAGGGTCTCTTCTTTGAAAAATCAGACGTCTTCAGTTTTGGAGTCATGATGCTAGAAATCCTAAGCGGCAAGAAGAACACTGGTTTTTATCAGCCAAATGAATCTTCAAACCTACTAGAATATGTGAGTAATAAGCTTTAATATCATAATGTTGCATTACAAACAGTTTAATTACATTACTTTCAAGGATTGAGCTTTTCAGTAAAAATTCAATCGAGGCATGGTATCTGTGGGAAGAAGGAAGATACTTGGAGTTACTGGACCAAGCAGTGGCAGAAACATGTACAGCAACAAGCGAATTTAGACGGTGTGTGGAAGTTGGTTTGTTTTGTGTGCAAGAAAGTGCAGAAGATAGACCAACCATGTCAGATGTTGTGTCAATGCTTGGAGGTGGTGGTGATTCAGTAACTGTCTCAGGTCCTAAACAACCTGCTTTTTCTACGCTTGTAAAACAGAATTCGGTAGAGAATCCAGGAATATGCTCTGTTAATGATGTATCATATTCAAGTCTACAGGCTCGATAGCATTCCAGCTATGATTATTAAATGAAACTATGAAACTTTTGTAGCCCTCTTATGCACCTTACAAGAAATTGGAGATATATATCCCATATAAGGTATACAAATAAAAAATCAAATCAAATGTCTCAAAAATCTCTGGCACCTTTTGTTTAAACTCTTTTCCTTTGTTGTTTTCTTATTTTGTGTCCCAGGAGAGTGGCGGAGAGGCCACCTTATCTGTGTAAGCTCTTTTTGTAAGCTTCTCGCTGGGTTTTTGGTTATAAAACTTCCTCTTTCAGCAAAAAAAGATAAAGTTAATTCATTTTGTTTAGAAATTAAGTTAAGATAATTGTATCCTTTTATACATAATTGCCTTTCTATATATATATATATATATATATATAAAGTTATATGAGTCATAAATTTGGGAGAAGTTTAAATATGGAAAGCTCCAGGTAAAATATAATCCAATTTTTTTTTTCCTTTTTATTTCTTATTTTTGATGAAATACAATCCCACTTATAAAACCATATGTCTGTACGACTCTAAAATAAAAATGATATTTTTTGGGTAATAAAAAATAAAAGTGATATGATATTTGATTTTAGCGCTGTGCGAAGTTTATTGAGGTCACAAAGACTTGTTCAAAAAAGTCCTATTCTTTGTTTTAAAATTGTTTGATTGAGTTGAAAATATTATAATATAAAAGAAAAGAAAAAGTATATATACAACTAATTAATTATGTAAATTACCAAGTTAAAGTAAATTAAACAAACTAAATAGACCACCAATACTACTGAGGCTCACGAACTCCATCCTAGGCGCAGATTTTTAATTTTTTTTAATTTTTTTTTATATTACCACAAATATCATGTATTGATTAACATTTAGTTGAGTAGCATATAGTGCCCATTATTCTTAAATTCAAGTTAGCTTTTTTATTTTATTTCTTTCTTCTAATTTCGAATTTTGTTTTTTCTTTTTGGTAATTTAAATGAAATGAATTTTGCTTTTTTTTTTTTGGGTAATTCAAATAAAATGATTGGGCTGAAAAACTTTCTCTAAGAATAAGTCCAGATAGGAATATTGTAGATAGAAAACTTTGGAGTTTCATCCTAAATTGTTAACCCTATAAGGAAAGTAATCCAAGCTTTTTATATATTTTTTAGAACATTTATATTTGGTTAATGTGAGATTTATGTTTGTATGATCTATAATCATTAGCAAGTTTTACAATCATCATTTGAACTAAGAACCACTAGTTCTTGTTCTGGCAAGCACCCTTCAAACTAAGGACCACATTTTTTTTTTTCCCCCTGGCTGACACCCCTTTAAATCTACAACCACTATTTCATCCCCATCCCATCGAGATTGCTGCACTATTTTTACATGAAATTTCATATCATCAAATTTCGACAGTCAATTATGAGATTGAAATTTACCATCGCTGTCTACCATCTAGGGGCCCACCATAGTTCGATCACTCTGGACTTTTATCTCGTGCATACACATGGCTCTATCTAGATCCTAGCTTTGATACTGCTTATTGTGATTCTCTTATTATTTTAAAAAAAAAAATAGAAAATAAAGGCAAAAGAAAAGTAAAATAAAAAAGATAAAGAAGAAAATTTGTATTATTATTTCTCTCTGGAAATCAGTATATAAAAACTTTTCTCAAAACTCTTTCTAGAATTTCTAAAAATTATGTGCTGTTCGTATGATGCAAGACTGATAGCTTAGCACTTATATATAGTCTATAAAGTTATTTCTTTTTACAAACTAACTTAGTTACCGGGTAAACTTAATCATTAAGTAAACTTAGTCAATAAAAAAAAAATTTAATGGGTTGGACTTTTGGGAGGTGCCTGGACCTATGAAATGTAAGTCTAAAGGTGGATAAAGCGGAGTTGAGAGTTTGGGAGCAAATAGATCAATAGAAAGACAAAATGCAGGATGTTCAAAGACGAGAGAGAAGAGGTGCGTGGACCTATAAAATGAAGTCCAAAGGTGGATAAAGAGGAGTTGAGAGTTTGGGAGCAAATAGATCAATAGAAAGACAAAATGCAAGAAGTTCAAAGAAGGAAGAGAAGAGGTGCGACTGAAAGTCAGAAATAGAGAAACAAGCCTATCAAGTTGCTTCTTTTTTAACCAATTAGCCAAAATCTCGGATACCAATTTATATATACAATTATGGCACAAGCATTTGATCAATTGGATAATAATGAATTTTATTATTATTAGGGATATTGATACCAATAAACTCTGAATTATGCATGCTTTGGTATTTTGTATTTTAAACTTTGTTTTTCTAACATTTTGCGTCTTGAACTTCACTTGCACTGTTGCATCTTTTTTTTTTTTTTTTAAAGTTAACTTTTTACCAGATTTATCATATGGTTGGCATATGGGGCAAAAAATAAATATACAAAATGCAATTCTATATAGCTTAGGATATAAAACGAAGAAATTTTCAAATAAAAAATTAACTAAAATATAAAAATTTATTAAATGATACTATTATATTTTAAAGAAGTTTGTAAAAAAAAAAAAATTAAAATGTAATTTTTTCAAAAATAAAAATAAAAATCCTTACATAAGTCAGATATCATAAAAAGATAAATAAATAAAGACCAATAAGAAATTTGAACATGCATTAAAAAATATTTTATTTGGAAAAGTAAAATTTTTATAAAAAATACATATTAGAAATCTTATAAGTATCTTTTTTCCTAAATAATAAATATAAATATAAAAAAAAACATGAAATAAAAAAATATATATTTTTTATAATAATAATTTTCTTTTTTTTTTTTAGATTTTGTGAATAGCTTATTTTTTTCATGGGTCTCTATTTTTTTTTTTCGTTTAAAATTTTTATAATATGTATAAAATTTTATAGAAATAAATAGATATCCAATAAAACATACAGTCGAATAAAAAATTTGAACAAACATTAAAAAAACAATTTTTTTTGAAAAAATAAAATTTTATAAAAAAATTACGTATTAGACAATTTTAAAAGTATCTTGTTAAAAAAATAAAAAATATAAATATGAAAAATTCATGTAATAAAAAAGTAATATATTTTATAAAAATAATCTTTCAAAGTTTTCTTTTAGATTTTATAAATACTTTATTTTATTTTTTTTATAATATTTACATATTATTATTTTTTTATTTTTTTCAAAAATTGCATTTGCATACCTTTTAAACTTTACCAATTTATTAAAGGAATAATAATTTTCAATAATGAAAAATATTTAGTGAGTTTTCAAAATTTTCGCATTTGCACTCTAATTTATATAGAATTGCATTTTATATCTTTATTTTTGTTTTATGTACCAATCATATGACAAGTATGTTAAAAAGTTAACAAAAAAATAAAGTAGAATATGCAAGAAAAAGTGAAATTCATGATCCAAAATGTCATGAAAAAAAAAAAATTCATAATGTAAAATGCCAAAACTTATATCGTTTAGGATGTATTGATATTAATATTTTTTTTTATTATTATCGTTATTGTTATTATTATGATTATTATTACTATTTTCTCAGTTTTCATATGCTCTAAATGCATTAAAGTAGATTTTGGTCGTACTATTTAATAAAATTAATCTAATTTAAGTTACCACCATTGTCTCCATAATTTAACTAGAAAAAATGTATCAATCAATGATTTGACATCAAAGTAAATTTTACAAATATATAGCAAAGAAAAGTCAAAATCGAAATACATGTGGTGAGAAAGGGAAAACAAAAAGATGATGCTGTAGTAGAGAAGAGAGAAAAGGCATATGCAGTGTTTATTAGAAAAGAAAGATATTGAGACAAATGAGAGAGAGGGAGAGAGAGAGTCTGGTAGACAATGTATCACCTCTGTCCCCAAGGGCCTAAAGGACAAATCATACATCCTACTTTTCATTTTTAATTTTTTTTTTTTTAAATAAAGTAGCTCAATACCTTTATTTCATTTTATTTATTTATATATATATATATAAATATATATATTTAAATCCTACTTGTATCAAATTAGATGTTACTTTTAATAGCAAGGTTACATAATGTAGGGATGGTGATCAGTTGAATGAAGAGCTAGGTAGCATGATATCAAGAAGATACAGCAAATATAATTGATTGTTTGCTGGGAATGAAACTATGCCAGCAGCCTAAAATACTTAATTGAGAATTAATCCTCAATCACCACGTCCCCAGAGATGTGTTTGTCGAGCTTCAAGTAGAGGAAGAATAGAGAAATTGAACTCTCAGTTTACTTCTGATGAGCTGAAAACGTCGTCGTCCACTTGCCAAATCATTTAATGAGTCTGTCAAACTTAAAACCAAACCATTAAGTGCAACGGCGTCGTTTAATGGGTTTGTTTGTTGTAATAAGTTGATGGCCACGCAGACATCTGAACCTTTGCGCCTCTTGTTTGAATAAGATAGTTCCACCGTCCACGTCAGCAGACGACAATAACAGAGTGGTCTTCTACGTTCCTTGTAGAGTCAAAAGAGTTTTTGCGTATCGATTTTGAGAGCTCCATGCTTAGAGAAATCTCAATAAACTACTGAGGATTTGGGATTGGTTTGGGTTTCTTAGTGAGACTGCCCATTAGAGATCTCATCCATAGCTTGTAAACACATTTAGTTCATATATAGTGCAGAATCTCTACACTGGAGCACGAGGACATTGATCAATCTTTGGCCAAACCTCACTAAATCTTGTGTGTTTGATTTTGTCAGTTTTCTTTGACTATTTCTAAGCATCCATAACAACTGTCACCAAAACTTGGTGAATAAGCATAGAAATTCCAGGTTCAGGGGGGATTTAGTATTCTTGGACTTATTCAGTATTGGGAACATAAACTGTCATAACTTTAGCTAATTTCCCTAGATGAATGTTTCACAATGAATCTGTCACAATGTGCTAAGTTGAAAATTAATTAGTATAACGGTGATTAATTGAAAGTGGGGCCTTAATTTCCTTGTTGGAAATAGGGAAAAGGCCGGCAATTTGAGCCAGCCCTGAACTTTTTTTTTTTTTTTCCTTTTTATAATATTATTGATTATTATCGTGGATTGGTTACTACGTAACACATAGTGCAAAACAAAAGACGAACAATAAGAAATGGCAATAGTACTCTAATTTATAACGAAATAATAATACATTTCTATATGTAGCCAAAAAAAAAAAAAAAAAAAAAATTTGCAATATCAGTTATGGATGGAAAGAATTTGCAGAGAAGCAACCCATTTTTATGAACTGACAAGTCTATAATGAAAAGCATTATAGGAACAAGCCACGATTGTGTTTTTTTGCTTCGTTTGGTTTTCCTTTTGTTGCTTAATGTCAAATATCTTTCCCATGCAGCACAAGACACCTTAACCTCTAAAAAGCCCATGGGAAAGGTGGATTTCTTGGATTCTCCAAACAAGGTGTTCCGTTTAAGTTTCATTAATTTTGATGATTGCGCTATGTACTACTTGGGGATTCAATGCACCATCTTCCCTGAAGGAATGACAGTTTGGGTGGCCAACCGAGACAATCCCTTGAAAGATATCCCAGTTCTCCAAATTACTCCTCATGGAGACCTCCTACTCCATGACAACCATGAAACTGCTATCCCTTTACACTCTCTAATTCCGGCAGCAATAAATATTAATACTACCGCCACACTTCTTGATACTGGAAATTTCATTTTGAAAGGAGGAGATAATAATGATGAGATTCTATGGCAAAGTTTTCATTATCCATCTAACACACTTTTTCCAGGCATGCAGTTGGGATTGTTTGACATCAAGTCTGGAAAGGCTCGAAACGTTTCTATCACTTCTTGGTTAAGTCCACTTGTTCCAGCTCGAGGAGCATTCAGGCTTGGTATTGATCCAAACAACACAAATCAGCTAGCGATTTGGCGTAGAGATTCTCTTTACTGGCAAAGTGGGAACTGTAATGGCCACAACTTTAGCTTCTTGAGTAATTTTCAAGATATTGACAAATTGAAGTTCAAACATATCTCAAATGAGGATGAGAGCTACTATACCTTTACAATGGTTTCCGATATTTATTATTCATTGATTGAGATGAACTCGTCTGGAGATGTTAACATATATATATTTCAGCACAATAAGGAACGGCAACAAAGGGCGGTACTTGTGAGTTGTGATAAAGAAGCAAAGTGTATGTCCAAGGGCTGTATAAACCAAAACCCGTCCAAGTGTAGTAATGGAGATTATTTCGAATCAAGAACTGGAGCTTTGGATCACTGGGACATCATGGACAATCGCAGTCTGGGCCTTAGTGACTGCCAACAGATTTGTACAAAAAACTGTTCCTGTAATGCCTATGCAACTTTTCATTCTGATGGAACGGGATGTCAATTTTCAAATAACCCAGAACCTAATGCAGAATTTGGAGAGCATGCAGATCAATTGTATTACAAGCGTAGCAGCAGCAAGAAAAAAGGTGAGTTAGCATTGAACATTTCTCTTTTAACAATATGAGCTACTGAACATAGGGGTAGCATATATAGAAAATGATTCAATTCCTGTTTACTAATTCAATTCGATTTTGCAGGCGACAAAATTTTGCATCCTCCCGAAAATCCAAATAAGAATCCGCATTGGATAAGGATCATTGTTCAACTGGTCATCTTGATAACTGTTGCTTCAATCTGCGCATTGTGCTATTTCCAACTGATGAAATCCTGCTTTGGAGGTAATTGACTTATCAGTCGTATTTGAGCATTACTTCATATTGATTAAAATACACTAATTAAGTTTTAAAGAGAACACTAATTACTGTGGCTTAAAAGATTTTCTCTTTGACATGTTTAGGTGGTATTGGCTTCAAAATATGAAACCAATTGGCTATATATTAAGTAGAGACCCTCTGTTATGCAAAACTGCGTAGACCCTAGAGAAGCCAGTTCAACTATCCAACTTGGTGTACAATTGGAATCACAGAAAAGAAAGAAACAATGTTAAAGAACCAACAATTGAGAAGAAATGATATCAAGAACAGAGAAGTGGGAATTTATAGTAGCCACGTAATAGATTTAGGAGAGCTATCCTAATAACATCCAAAATAGGGACGAGTCAATTTCAAGTCACACCATCCTATAGATAGGTTCAAAGCAAGAAAAGAAAAACTAAATTATAATGACAAATATTTACTGTAATAAACAGGTAAAAAAGGAAGCAGCAAGGATGCAACGACTGAAACAGAGACATTGAAACGCGAATTGAACACTAGCATTGCATCAATTAATGAGCTCCGAGGCACACACAAACTGAAGTTTAATGGACTGCAGGATATTAAGTTACCTCTATTCAGCTTTTCTATCATAGAAACTGCCACAAGATACTTTTCTAACACAAATAAATTAGGTGAGGGTGGTTTTGGACCCGTCTATAAGGTAAACTTAAAATGCTTATTGAGAGTTGAGACATTTCATTTTAGTAATCTATGGATTTTGGCATGTAATAAGGTTTGTATCTATAGGGTATATTGGCTGATGGACAAGAGATTGCAGTGAAAAGACTATCGAAAAGATCTAGACAAGGACCAGAGGAATTCAAAAACGAAGTTATGTTAATATCGAAACTGCAGCACAGGAATCTTGTTAGATTATTGGGCTGTTGCATTAAAGGACAAGAAAGGATATTGGTTTATGAGTATTTGCCAAACAAGAGCTTGGACTCATTCCTTTTTGGTTTGTTTATGTTTCTACCTAGCTACTTTCACCTTTCATTCAGAATATCTTTTAACTTGTATTATTTGTTACATATTTTGCGATAGATGCAGCAAAACGACAGTTACTGGATTGGAGACAACGTGTGAACATCATTGCAGGGATTGCTCAGGGCCTTCTGTACCTCCACAAGTATTCTAGACTGAAAATCATCCATAGAGATTTAAAAACTAGCAATATATTATTAGACAGTAACATGAGACCAAAGATATCTGATTTTGGCACGGCAAAAATCTTTGGAGAGGATGAATCTAGTGCCAACACTGTTCGGATTGTTGGGACATAGTAAGTGTAGTGTTTGTTTTTCTTTTTTTGAACTTAATTGAACAATGCATCATACATTGAACACTAACTGAATTCAATGTCTATGTATTAATACAAATTTAGTGAATGATTAAAACAGTGGTTATATGCCACCTGAGTACGCCATGGATGGTATTTTCTCAGAGAAATCTGATGTATTCAGCTTCGGAGTCATGATGCTAGAAATCCTAAGTGGCAAGAAAAACAATGCAGGATTCCATCAGTCAAATGAATTTATAAAACTATCAGAACATGTAAGTAGTTATTTACATGTAAGCTTCAATTTTTATCGTTTGGTTCAAGGTTTTTGCATTACTCTCTAGGATTGAGCTTCTAATTATAGAAAACTTAATCAAGGCATGGCATTTGTGGAAAGAAGGAAGATGCTCAGAGTTAATGGACCCAGCAATTTTAGGATCATGTACATCAATGAGTGAATTCATTCAGTGTGTTAAAGTTGGTCTCTTGTGTGTGCAAGAAAATGCAGCAGATAGGCCAACCATGGCAGATGTTGTGTCGATGCTTGGAGGTGATATGATACCTTTCCCAGATCCGAAACAACCAGCTTTCTCTTTTTCTAAAAGAGTAGATCATGACAATAAGTTGCCACAGAATCTAGAAACCTACTCTCTCAATGATTTGACAATCTCAAGTTTACATGGTCGATAGCATTCCAGCATTAGTTCATGGTCAACAGATTGCTGTCAAAGGACCTACTAGAAAATCTGGAGAGGGAGTATAGGAATTGTAAAAGAAGTTACATTGATCTCAAATCTGTAACAAATAAATCTTGTTAGAGTAATGGTTATATTGGAGAGGATGAGAAAATATTAGTCTGTGAATAATTGCCAAACAAAAGCTTTGGATTCATAACTTTTAGTTTAGTTAACTTATATATATATATATATATAGACATATATACATGCTCATTCTCTCATGCAGAAATCCTCGACAAATTTTTGTCTAGGACAAAGCATGTATTTTTATTTATGTGCATATCCTCCTTAAAAAAAGATACATGTTGTTGCGGACAAAAATTTGTCTAAGATTTGTCCATTGGAGAAAAATTATCTATATACATTATATATATGAAAATTCTATTATGCAAGACCTCTCAACTAAAGTTAAAAGTTTTGTAGCAGCTTATATTCACTAATAGGCGTCTATAAGCACTAATAAGATGTTAGACACATGTGGTAGTAAAGATTTGTCCGCTTAATAATCTTAACCCTAAAATCTCTAATTTTAGGACTCTAAAATCTTTGGGGAGAATGCATCAGGATTAAACACAAATCGTATTGTTGGCACTTAGTTGAAGGATGTCAACATTAACTTGGCTTGTAGAATCATCTGGCATTTATTTATTTATTTATTTTTTTTAATACGCTTCAGCAGCAAGAAAATCATTGGAACTGATGAAAATAAAAGAACTTCCATGGATTTAAGTCTGGTGTCTATTAAAATCTCTAGCCAAAATAATAGAAAAATAGTCGAGTGGTACAAGATATAGAAACGATTCCAATTATACATTTAATCATGTGTGAGATGAGCTTCATGCATCTTGATTGATAATTTAAAACTGGATTGACACTGTACCGTTCACATTTGGATAACGTTTAAAAATAAATGTTTAAATTACAGGAGACAACGGTTTTAAAAATTCTAAATGAAAGTATACTACTAATTTCTAAGGAAAGGCAAGTCGACCTATTTTTTATTAGGCATATTTTGAGCGTTACTTAATCTTGATTAATTAAACTAAACTAAGATCTAAAGTTACCTCTGATGATTGTGTTCTAGGAGGGGTTTTGGCTTCAAAATAAGACACCAATTGGCTATCATGTAGAGACTCCTTTGTTATGCAAACTGCCACTAGAAACCAGTTCAACAAATCCAACTTGGTGTAAAATCAATGAAAAGAAAGAAACATTCTAAACCATAAAGAACCAAGAATTTCAAAGAAATAAATCAAGAAAATAGAGAATTACACCAAGCTCCTGAACACTATGATGCTAGCAGCAACCAATCCGCTATTTCAACAGAGAAGTACACGAAGTTCTTGAACACTTCTCTTAGACCTTTTACAAAAATTCTGGGAATTACAAAAGCAACTCAAAATCTGTTCTCTGCAGCAAATTTAGCCCCTACTATAGCCATGTAAATAGAGTTAAGGAAGCTATCTTAATAACTTCCAAAGTAGGGGTGAATCACCTTCAAGTCGTATCCTCCTACCTATTAGTTTAGTAAGAAAAGAGAAGCTAAATTAGAATGACAAGATTTTACTGTATTAAGCAGGGAAAAAAAGAAGCAACAAGGATGCAACAACCGAAACAGAGGCATTGATATGTGAATTGAAAACCTGCATGGCATCTATTGATGAGCTTAGAGGCACACACAAACTGAAGTTAAATGGAAAGCTGGACAATGAATTACCTCTATTCAGCTTTTCTATCGTAGAAATTGCCATAGGATACTTCTCTAATACAAATAAATTAGGTGAGCGTGGTTCTGGACCTATCTATGTGGTAAATTTAGCAAGCTTATTGAGACAATTTCATTTTAGTAATCTATAGATTTTGACAAGTAATAAAGTTGTTGTTTATAGGATATATTGGTTGATGGGCAGGAGATTGCAGTGAAAAAACTACCCGCAAGATCTACACAAGGGCTAGAGGAATTCAAAAACGAAGTTATGTTATGTCAAAACTGCAGTACAGGAATCTTATTCGAATATTGGGCTGTTGCATTAGAGGATAGGAGAAGATATTAGTTTATGAGTATTTGCCAAACAACAGCTTGGACTCATTCCTTTTTAGTTTGTACGTATATGTTACCACCTAACTACTTCCATTTTTCACTTGAAATGTCTTTTAATTTTTGTTATTTGTTAAGGATTTTGCAATAGATGCAACAAAATGACGTGTACTGGATTGGAGACACCTTGTGAACATCATTGAAGGAATTTCTTAGTGGCTTTTATACCTCCACAAGTAATTTAGAATGAAAATCATCCATAGAGATTTGAAAACCAACAATATATTAAGACAGCAGCATAAGACAAAAAATTTCTGACTTTGACACAGCAAAAAGTTTTGGAAAGGATATACTATTTCCTCTAAGAATTGCACCAAGTTCGTGAACACTACTCATATAGCTTTTACGCCAACTTTGGGAATTACAAAAGAAACTCATAATCTGTTCTCTGACATCAAAGTAACCGCTCATATAGATACTTCCATAAGGGCCAAAGAAAAAAATAAAAATAAAAAAGTAACAGAGAGGCTGAAGCCATGTAATAGAGTTAAGAAAGCTATAGTAAAAACATCCAAAGAATAGGGACAAATCACCTAAGTCGTAGGCTCTTACCTATTAGTTTAAAGGAAGGAAAAATAATACTAAATTATAATGACACCATAGTACTGTATTAAGTATGGAAACAAGGAAGCAGAGAGGATAATACCACGTAAACAGATGCATTGATACTCAAATTAAAGACAAGCATTGTAGATATTGATGAGCTCAAAGGCACAAGAAAATTGAAGTTAAATTGAATGCACGGTAATGAACTACTTGTATTCAGATTTTCTGTCATAGAACTTGCCACAGGATATTTCTCCTACGCAAATAAATTAGACCAGGGTGGTTTTTGTAACACCCCGTCCCGAACCATGTCGGAATTTTTGCACGTTGAACGAGGTTGACTGTTGACTTTGACCGTTGACCGTTGACCGAAGGGGTCAAAAGTTGATTTTTTGACTCGGTGGAAATTTTGAGTTGACCAGGGTACCGTGGCGAAGTGCACGATGCCTTGAGTTCGTAGACTGGCAGCACGTAAAAAACAGAGCTACAGTTTGAAAGTTATGGACGAAACAGGTTGCGGTCCAAACTGTCCAAGGGGTGCCGGGGTTGACTTTTTATTTTTGGGGAAATGAGCTTTGACTCATGCATGGTTGTGAAGTGCTTGTCGATACGAGTTCACAGACTAGCGGCACGCTCAAAACGGACATCCGGTTAAAAAGTTATGGACGTTTGAAGTTTACCGGATACCGTATTATTTTAATATTTTTGCATTGGTGAACAGTGAAATGCCACGTGTCAGCTTCTGATTGGTCCACGTTGCATGAACAGTGTCACACAGGGGTTTTTATTTGTTAAAAGTCTCGGGGAAGAGAGAGAAAGAGAGAGAGGAGAGAGAAAGAGAGAGAGAGAGGACCGCCGGAAGTTTTCCACTGTTCCGGCCGATCTATAGTCCACGCGCCGGCCAGCAACGTTGCTCTCCTCATTTCCGGCAAAACCTCCAAATTTCACGGCGAACGGCCGCCGGACGCGCCCGGATCGGACCTCCGAAATTTGGCGGTGAGTTTTCCCCTCCACCGCCGGCCACCGCGAATCGACCCTGTTCCGGCCTATCTACAGTACACGCCCCAGCTAGCCTTGATCCTCTCCTCAAGTCCGGCCGACCCACCAAAAATCACGGCCATCGGACCACCGACGCGCCGGGATCGGAGCATTTTCCGGCGAAGGGTCGGAAATCTTCAAACGGTGATTTCTCCATCGTCCGACCTCCGTTTTGCTCACCGCCGGTCCCGTTGGATTGCTCTCCTCACGATATACAAGTCGGCAAAATTTCACGACCAACGGCCACCGCACGCGCCGCCGCCGGCGACGGTTGCCGGTGACCGTGGCGGCTCGCCGGAGAATACTGTTCCGGCGAGTACCCGAAATTCCGGCCAGCTCCAGTCCACTGTGTTCGACCTCCTGAATCCGAATCCGACTTTCGTTTCCGCCAATTCGCGACGGTTTGGGAGAATTGCGGAGCCGAGACCCGAAAAGCTTTCCGGCGAGATTCCGACCCCGTCGGGTCTGATCACCGGAAAGTAAGACCGAATCCGTGATCCTCATCACGCGAGCTTCGATTCGGTATATAACTCGTAACCCTTAGATATCGCTTGGTGTTCGCTCCCCGGGTATCCATTTGGGAATTACCCGAATAAAATATTAATATTTTTGGTTGGTGCACTGTGGTTGTTTAGGTGCACGTACGAGTGGCGGAGTTGATCCCGAGGAGTATCTTAGTTGATTTGCGTGCTCCAGGTGAGTGACCCACCTTCAAAAATTATTTTGGGCAATTAATTAAATTTAATTGGTATTTAATTTAGTATTTAAATTATGCTCATGTGGTGTGGTTTAATTATGGTTTTAATGCGGTTTAATTTAATTTATTTGTTATGCATGAGCAAGGTATGTTTCGGTATTAATTTTACGTGGTTTCAAATGTGATTTCTCAGGCATAATTGGGTTAAATATTTTATGAAAATATTTGGTTAAATTTTATAAATTATGCCCGCGGTATTTTTTTTATGGTTGCATCTCGTATTTCAAGGAAAATTGTGGTTTGTTGATTATCGCTGTTTCGTACCGGGTTGTTTAAATAAAAATATGTGGGATGGTGTTTTGTGAAAATTTGGTATACTTCCCACGGTGGTTTTTGGAAAAACGGTACGGTTGGTTACTTATGTTTATTTTTAGACGCACTCATACAGTATTGGTGTTCTGGTGTATGGTGTATGGACACGTGGTAGTGCGCGGTTATTATCTGGTTTAGCGCACGGTTATTACTTCACCCGTTGTTGCCCTTGGACCATGGGCAGGCAAGGTTATTGTTGCGCATAGCCGCCCCCCTCCTTGGCCGGGTGATGGTTTTTAGCAGTCGGTACTGTCAGGACGCCGAAGTGACCACTGCAGGTTTCTCTCTTTAACCCCCCGCCAGTCGGTGCTCGGGATGCTGGGTATCGGAGGGCATCACCGGTATATGGTGTGGTGCGTCAGGTGTAATTGTCGGTGTAAATTGCAAATAATGGTTTAAACCCCAAAGGTGTTCAAAATTATTTACTATAATTTATTATATTTTTATTTTATATTTGGGGTATGTTTTCTATTTATTTATTGTGTATCAAATGGTTTAATCCCTTGGTTTTTGGGAGGTATGTACATTGGGTTTTGCGAAAAAGTTTTAAAAAGGGAACATTTCAAACGGAGCGATTGGTGAGAGTTTTGAGGGAAATTATTATTTTCCAACAGTTATTATTATTATTTATTTATTAATTGCTGGTATTTGTTCTATTCCTTAATTGCTATTACTATTATTTTTATCATCGCAAAAGGTGTTCAGTAGTTTGGGTTACTCACGGAGATGATTAGCATCTCACACTCTTAAATTCCGTTCCCTTAGGTGCAAGTGGTGGTAGACGTTCTTCCGGAGCGAACCAAGTTTTCCGCTGCTGTTGTGTTTCGAGAAGTACTTCTGTACTCTTTCATCTCAGTGTATTATTTCTTTCAGCCTGGTTGTATTTCTATTGTTTAGCACTTCTTAAAGCTCTGTATACTGTTGGGATACTTCTGTTTTATTGGTGCATTGGACTGTTGTTGTTTTTGAGAAGTGCTGAAATTTGTGGAACAATTTGTAGTTGTGGGAGGAATAAGGGGATGAATTTTAGAAGTGTGTTTTCAGTGCAGGTAATTTGTGGTAAGTAAATCCCTTAGGGGAGGCTCTGTCGGATTTTCCATTGGAGGGTCCGGGAGGGTTTCCCTGGGATCAGGGCTGTCTAGGGTTCCGGGGAAGGAATTCTGGACGGGTCCTGACAGTTTTGGTCCTATTTATAAGGTAAAATTTAACAAGGTTATGAGGCAGTTCCATTTTAGAAATTAATGGATTTTGACAAGTCATAAGGTCATTATTTATGAAGTATACTGTTTGATGGCCAACAAATTGAAGTAAAAAGACTATCCACAAAATCTAGCCAAGGACCAAAGGAATTCAAAAACGAAGTTCTGTTAATATCGAAACTGCAACACATGAATCTTGTTAGACCATCGGCATGTTGCATTAAAGAATAAGAGAGGATATTAGTTTATGAGTATTTCCCAAACAAGACCTTTGACTTGTTCCTTTTTGATTTGTCTATGTTGCTACCTAGCGTTTTAATCTTTTCTATGTGCTACATATTTTGGAATAGACGCAAGGAAACGACATTTACTAGATTGGAGAAAACGTGTCAACATCATTGAGAATCATCCATAGAATTTAAAAACCAGCAATATATTATCTGATGGCAACACATGAGACCAAAGATCTTTGATTTTGGCACGGCATAAATATATGGGGAGGATGAATCCAGCGAGAACACAATTCAAATTGTTGGGACATAGCGAGTAGAGTAAATAGTTTTTCTTTTTCATCCTTAATTGAGCAGTGCACTAGATACAAAAACAACAACAGAATTCAATTGGTGGCTGGCCCAAAAAGCAATGAAAAAAAATTGTCCATGTAATAATGAAAAATTGGTAAACAATTAAAACGGTGGTTAAACATCACCTAAGCATGCCATGAATGGTTCATGATGTTAGAAATCCTAAAAGAGAAGAAAAATAGTTGAGGATTCCACATGATAGGACCTGACCCAGGAACCCTCTCGGGATCTACCAGCTGGTCCCGTTTAGTGAAGTTCCACCGAAAAATCTCTAAATAATATCCAATGGAACCTCATCTCAAAATGAGGACAACCGAACTCAAGTATTAACAATAATACCTCATTATATAAATATAAACCACAACAGCATAAAAATCCATAACTGGCCTATTGTACTATAGGTCATAACTACACATGTATATAATAGGATCTTTGCTGAGTTCAATATATAAATCAGAGCATTCTAAGAGTAGTTGCAAAGTTTAGAAGTACAAGCAAATAACAAATAAGTTTGGAAGGATAATGATAAATAAGGAAAGGATAAATACTGCTGCTATCGTGGAAGGAACAAAGTGACAGGCTGTGCGCGAGATAGACTACTACTAGCTACCTGGGCCTAGGGGAATGAATTTAAAAAAAATAAAACATGAGATAAAGAAATCTCAGTGAGTAGCATAGTAGAATAGAAAAATAATGATTTATTTCTGAAAAATCTTTCTCTCAAGACCTCTTGTTCTACATAGTAGAATAGAAAAATAATGATTTATTTCTGAAAAATCTTTCTCTCAAGACCTCTTGTTCTATTCGTTTGAAAAGTTTCTCGTTTAAAAATGATTTCACAAAACCCGACCTTGTACCCCAATTTAATATCATAAAATCGATGCTCAAAAGTACAAAGTGAACGATCATTGTAATATTATAAAATGAAATGTTTTAATCAAAATATAAATATTGAGCATAAAATAATATAAACGCAGTTCCACAAAATAAATATGAAAGTGTAGTAATAATCACAATATTTGAAAATCAGCAATGTACTCAAAACATATATAATGTACCACTCGGTGTACCAAACTATAAATCATGGGATATACCCACCTCACGACCCTCAATATACAAAAGGCATCGTGAAAATAAATAACCGTCGAGACGTACCCAACCTCACGGTTCATGGTAATAATAAACCGTTGAGTGAAACCAACCTCACGGTACTATGGCACTAATAAATCGTCGGATAAGTCCGACCTCATGGTCCGTGGCAATAATAAACCGTTCGATGAAACCAACTTCAAAGTACCGTGGCAATAATAAACCGTTGAATGAAACCAACCTCACAGTACCGTGGTAATAATAAACTATCGGATAACCCCGACCTCACGGTCCATGGCAAGAATAAACCGTTGGGTGAAACTAACCTTACGGCACCATGGAAATACTAAACTGTCAGTTAAACCTGACCTCACAGTCCATGGCAATAATAAACCGTTGGGTAAAATCAACCTCACGGTACCGTGGCAAACCCAGCACACTGTAATATAATATTGAATCGAAACTCTGGTACTATATGGTATATCAATTAAAAATAATCGATACAGTATCCTTAAAACAATATTGTAATATCTCAAATATTTTTCTGAACAATATTGTATCATAAGTCATAATTTAATATTTAAATTCCACCGCTTATTCAAATATTTCAAAAAATTTCATACCATCATTTTCTACTAAAATTGAAAATATCCCAGTGAAATATATTCAACATAAACCAATTTTAAGCATATAAAATTTTGAAATACTTGAACATGCTTAAAATCATAAAGTTTACATTCTGCTTTCTCAAATCAATCATTTTCTGAAATAATTTAAAATCTCAATTCAAATACCAAAATATATAATTAACATAATTCACAAGTTCACTACGAATTCATCAAGTTAGAAACCATTGAAAATCTTATTAAAAGCCTCATAAAATGATAACACATATAAGTGAAAGTAGATAATATATATAAATAAAGCAACCATTTCAATCAATTTATATATACGTAAAATACCCAAACCACATATATATATTATTCTATATACCCAAAATATTTTTAAAAATTACAACCACTCACAGTACTGCAGATGCTCACTTCTGTGCCCCTGCAGAACTGCCTCCAGACTCAACACAAGTATATGTAATATAATAAAATATTTTTCAGGCTCCAATAATTAAATCAAAGACACTTGTATGACCTAAATGTCTCAAATTGATTTCTACTACTATAAAATTATATAAATTGAATGCTGGGAGGTTCAATTATACCGTGTGTCCTTAGAATCCGGTACCCAAAATTGGGAATTTTCACTGAAAAACTAATATTTCAAAATTGAACCTTCTAATGGGTCCTAATAATATCCAATTTCACGAATCCAACTTTAATTTCAACCAATTTAACCAATTTTGTCCAAACGCAGTCCCAACTTATCCAAAAATTAACTAATTGATCCAAAAATAGAAAAATTATCAAACGACCTCCAAAATTTACAAACTTTATATTGACAGAAAGTCCAAGAGACAAGGAACCCACTAGTATACTCACCTTGGTCCAAAGTTTCCTCTGGTGGCCGGAAGACTCGATTGAAGCTTCGGCCGAACTTCAAGTCATCGTATCTCCCAAACAGTGAGAAATCTGGAAAAAATAGCCATGGGAATGAGTTTAGAGGGGTCAAAAATAGTGGAAAAGGTGTATGGGTTGGCCTGAAACGGCCAAAAATCGAAAAAATCCTACGACCCACCTCGCCAGCCACCGCGGACTTTGCCGGCCCGATCTGGGTGCATTCGGCTGCCGATCGCCGGGAAATTTCACCGTTGAGCTCGCCTTTAAGTGATCGTTCTCCTTGGCTGGCATGTGTAAGTGATGATTGGTCGAAAATGGGCAAAATGGCTATGACCCAATTCGAAGGTAAATGGGTTGAAGTGACCCAGTTCGAACCCACAAGATTGGGGGGAGAATATCTCGGGTTTTGGAGATGAAATGGGTATTTTGGGCTTTGCTTCTTGTTTGGCATGCTTACCAAGGCTTATATAGAGCTTAAGGTTACTAACAGACAAAAACTGGAGATTGGTTTGAATACTGATATAAAACTTATACTTAAAACTTTTCAGAACCATAACTTTTTATCCGTAACTCGAAATTTGATGTGCTACCAGTGTATGAACTCATATCGACGAGATCCACACAATGGTACCTCAGTCAAACCAAAAATATTGGCTATCGAAAAAGTCAACTTAGACCCACATATTATTCACTTAGTCAAACTTAGTCAACTTAGTCAAACATGTTTAATCATGTGTATTTTTGGTACAGGGTGTTACACCACAAGTCAAATGAATTTATAAATCTATTAGAAAATGTAAGTAGCTATTTATAGTAAAAATCTTAATTTTGCTCTCGCCATTAAACATGTTTTGCACTACTCTCTAGGATTGAGCTTCCAATAATAAAAAACTTAATCTAGGCGTGGAATTTGTGAATAAAGGAAGGTGATCGTAGTTAATAGACCAAGCAATGGCAGGAACATGTACATCAACAAGGGAATTCATTCAGTGTGTTAAAGTTGGTCTCTTGTGTGTGCAAGAAAATGAAGCAGATATGCCAATCATGGTAGATGCTGTATGAATGCTTGGAGGTGATATGGTATCTTTCCCAGATCCCAAACAGCCAGCTTTCTATATCTCTAGAAGAGTAGATCATGATAATAAGGAGCTAGAGAATCCAGGAGATCACACAGTTAATGATGTATCAATGTCAACTATAGAAGGCCGATAGCATTCTAAGATCATTAATTGACATTTGTAGGCCATCTTATGTACCTTATGTCCTATGAGAAAATGCCAGTGTGGCGTTATGCAGAACTCCCATTGAATTTCAGCAGCACCTTAATATGATTTCTTGGTGAGCCACTAGACAGTAAGTGGGGCAGTAAGTGGTAGAGTCTAAAGAAGTACGCAGAAAGAAAGCAGGAGATGGAGAACAAAACATAGCAGCTATCAGCGTAGAAGAAAGAGAGACAAGAAGATAGAAAAATCAGTTGGGCAAAAAAAATATAGTAAAAGGATGGAATATCCTAATATATATATATGTATATATATATATATATTTTTTAGTGTCATAGTGTCATTTGAAAATTTGATTTTGAGATAATAACATATGGTTTTGATTTACTTTTTCATAAAGAACAAAAGGCAAGCCAGTTTTTATAAAGGTAAACCAAATGAAATTAACTAGCGTCTTCATGGAGCATCATCAATGTTTAATACTTAGAACCATCAACTGAAAGTTACATTTAAACAGGAAAAAAAAGAAAAGAAAAAAGAAACCTATATTATGTATGGTGAAATAAAAATTGCAGAGAAACAGCCCATCTTCATAAAATTCCATTGGGATTCAGACCTTATAGCTAACATAAAAGTATAAGGGGTCTTCGGGAGAGTTACCAGAGTGGAGACCATATGAAGAACAAAGAAGCAACAATTTGGTTTTCCTGCCTCTTCTCCGTTGGTTGTTTTCTCATAAAGAAGACAACTTTCTAACTCCATGAGAGAAGGGGACCCTTTAATTAAGGTTCTGCGTTCTTCATTATTCCATCAACCACAACTTTGGGTTTCATTCAATACATAAACTCAGAGAATCCTTCGAATATATGATAAAAACTAAAGAAGAATTTAGATATTAGATTAAAATTGATAGAATGTTTGCTGCCCATCTTATATAGGAGTGGCAAATTGCTCCATCTAACCTCAATCCGTACAGTTCCCCATAGTAAAGTGGTTTTTCTCTAGTTATTTAAGATAATGGGGCGGGAACAGGGCAAAATACATTGCTTGAAGCATGGATCATGGTGGGGACGGGGAACAAGGTTTCCACCTTATTTAGCATAGTAAAAACATAAAATTTTGTTTTATATAATTGTTTAAATATGTAAAATTTTTAAGTATTTTAATTTTAATATTCTAATACGAGTTATGCTAGTTATATTCCTTCTATTTGGACTCCTATAAAAGAAGCTGTTCTTTTATTTAAGTCTCAATGTAAGTGGATTGTTGGTGTAAATTCTAATTTGTCTTTCTAGAATAATAATTGGCTTGATAGGCTTTTAACGGAAATAATTTAGTTTCCAAATGATGCTCCGGTTTTAAAAGCTCGGGTTAGAGATTTGTTGGGTTTGAATGGGAATTGGCAGCATCTTAAGGTGATTAAAGTGAAATTTCCTTTTGTTTCTTTTAATGATTGAAGGCATAGTGGTTTCTCGATTTCTTTATGATCCTTTGGTATGGATGCCAGCTTCAAATAATTTTTTTTTTTGGGGGGGTTAAAATTTGTTATAAGCATGGTTTAAAATATCAAAAAATATATATATTCTTGAAATTTTCATTAAATTTTTATTTTTTTAATATATAGATAGAAAACTTAGCCTTCAGATGGAAATAGAAATAATTTTCATAATTTTTATGAAAATTTTCAATATTTCTAGGTTTCTATCAAAATATCCACATCAATTCATTTATAATTTGGTTAAAAAATCTATAATTTCTATAAAAATTTCTGAAATTTATATAAAAAAAATTTAAAAATATCTATTAAATTTATGTTTTTTAAAATTTTTGTCAAAAAAATTTATAAATATTATTAATATTTAGTCCAATTGTTTGCCAAATTTACCTTATCGATAAGTCTTTTTTAACTTTTAACAATCTTCCAAAAATTAAGTTAACAAAAATAATAAAAATAATATTTAACATATAATGTCCATATTACACCAAATATATCTATATATTGTTAGAATTTTAAGGATCTTAATACGCATAATAAATTCCAATCAAGTATAAAATATTAACTTCTGAAGGCAGTCATTGATAAACTATCAATCTACTATCTGCAAAACAGAAAACAATGTAAAGTAGTACCTATGGACACACTACTCTTAAACCACTCTCAGATCTCTGAAAATCCTAATTTCAATAATAAAATACAGTATATGTTGTTTTCTTGCTTTAGACCCTTTTATAGTTTGTGCAAGTCAATGGGCTTATAATGAGAGTTGATCCTCCAGTCCAATGCGCCAACAGAAGTCTTATAGAGAGTGTGTGACCAAGGGTCATACTACAAAATAATAAAATAAGTCAGTCCCATTAATGACGTAAATAGACCCTGTAAATGAGTAATTGATTATGCTAAATCCACATATTATTTATTTATCTAACATATATCCCATTTTTAAAGAAAAATCGGTATAATTAACACGATACAAATCTACCTATTTGTTATATTTTTTCTTGCAATAATAACTATAGATATTTGTATAAATATTATAAAATAGATAAAAATTAGAATGTAGACAAAAATTAAAAGATATACAAGAAATAATTTTTTTACAAACTCAACCATCGAAAATAATAATTACACAACAATCAATATCATATAATAATTATAATAAAGAACATTCATATTTAACACAATATTTATATAGTTAGCATATTTACAATTTCATGCAAATGATCAAAAAATATATTTTTTTAATAATTATTTATCATATTTTACATTTTAAAATGAAAATAAAGAAAAAAACAATAATTTTTAAGTATTCAAGAATTTTATTTGGTATGGTTATGACATTTATAAAATATAATGTAGTAGTAATATTTATTTTATGGATCTCAATTAATAAATAACTTTATCAAAAAAAATAAAATATATATATATATATATATTCTGCATATTTTTATTTATAATAGTATATTTATGACTATTAAAGCTTATTCTAAATGGAATGATCAACAAAAATATAATATTCATTCAATATATTTATAATTTTTATAATTAATTTGATAATTAATTAATTAAATAAGATAATTTTAAAATTTTAATAAAAATTTCTATTTTTTTAAAGTAAATTAATCTCTCAGTTAATTTTTTATAAATTGTTATTTATATTTAATATTTTTGGTATTTTCATACTTGTGAACTTTCCATGTTTTCGTATTTCTATCCGTACTTAAATTTTAACTTTTGTTAAAAATAGACTATTCGCGATTCAAATCGTCCGATTAGTATCGTGATGGATGTTAAATGATACAAATCGTTTGTTTGAATCATTTTACAGATGAATTGTATGTTTCATCGAATTGAATCTTATAATTCGATTGAATCGTCGATTCACCGATTTCAAATTTTTTGTTTTTTAATTGATTTTAACCCACTAATTACAAAATAATTTAGAAAAAAATGTATTTAAGAAATGGAAAAGAAGATAATAATGATAGATGTTTTATAAATAAGTAGAAAAGATGGAGAAGAAGAGAAGATGATGATTCATGATGAAAATAGAGATGATTCAGAAAAAGAAGATGCAGAAGCAGAGAAGAAGACGTGAAATACGAAGAGTCGAAGATGATAATGAATAAAATTTATTATTATTTTATTTATTTATTTTTTAATTTTTATTGGTTAAACAGATGGTGATAAGATGGGAGATCACGTGGTCCAAGTGAATAAAGAATAAATAAACTTATTATTATTTTATTTCTTTTTTTTTTAATTTTTATTGGTTAAAGAAATTGATAGGATGGGAGACCACGTGCAACAGCAAGTGAATAAAAATTTTTATTTTTTCATTATTTATTAAGGTGTGATATTTTAAATTTGTGACATATTATCTCAAGCTCCACGTGCAACTTCAAAAACAAATTTCTTTTTAATATTTTAAATAAATAATAAAATAATAAATGGTATGTAATGTAACTATATATATATATAATAATAATAATAATGATATAAATATGCAAACCTAATTTATCTAAGCAATATAATAAAGTGAAAGAACCGGTTTCAGATTTTTGAGTGTATTTTACGATTCACGTTTCTTTCGATACCCGTTTTAAAATTTTAACAAAATGATTCACGTTTCGATTCACGATTTGACAACATTATTTGGCGGGATCAAGAACGGCTGTTCGTGAGTTAAACATAATTGAGCAAATTTTATCCTCCTTCTAAGATCTATATTTTTTTGGCATCTTCGTCAGAGTTGTCTCCCCGTATATGAAGTTCAGTCTAGAGGTGGTTTTTATTTTCCTTCTAAATGTCCTTTATGTCAATATAACGAGGAAACTTTATCAAATATTTTCTTATACTGTGCTTAATTAATTAGAGGTATTTGGGAAAATGTTTGCTCTCAATTTAATCTCTCTTTAGATACTTCGGATTCTATTCAGGTGTTTTTTCACAAAGCAATGGCAATTAATTAAGTTCTCAGCTTTTCAAATTTATGAAAATCTGCTATTATTTCAGACTTAATTTGCTATTTGGTATGCCAGGGAAAAAAAAAATATTTTTGAAGGGATCATGATTCTTTTGGCTCGGCCTATCAGAGAGGCAAAATTGGTTCAGAAAGGGATGATGCATAACACAGTTGATGATTTTATAAATTCCGCATGCTCATGGTGTTAAGGGGAAGCCTTCTAAGGTTTCAAAGATTATTCGGATGACCGGGTTAGCTCTAAGACCGGGGTGGATCAAATTGAGCATAGATGGTGTCGCAAATGGTAGTTCGGGAGTTGTAGGGGCATTGGTGTTTTTCGAACTTCTACGGGATTTGTAAAAGGGTGCTTTATGACTCCTTTTGGAGTTTGTTTTGCTTTTCAGGCAAAATTGTTAGCGGTTATACAGGCGGTGGATTTTTTAAAGCTTCATTCTAGGAATTTTATGTTGATTGATTGTAACTTTTTGTACATGGTGCATGCTTTGAAAAACAGGTCTATGAATGTTCCAAGGCATTTAAAGGCGAATTGTTCGCATTTCTTAAATACACTTAATATTGTATACCACATTTATCTTGAGAGCAATGAGGGTGGTGAATGTTCTTTCTAAAGCTGCTGTAGTTGATGTTAGGTGGTCATTTCATCTTTCTGCTTTTAGTATGGACTCTTATATTAATGACTTGTGGGGCTACATGACTTTTAGCTTTTAGCTTTAGTTGAATGTTTTTATTTTATGATGGACTGTGGTACTTTTTACTTTTTTTTTTTTTCCTTTCTTTTGCTTTGTTGGTTTTCCCCTTAAAAGTTCTTTACTTCAAAGGTTTTAAGAAGGCCAAGTCTTTGTGTGAAAGGAAAGATATGGAAACCAGGGCATAATTCTTTGTTTTTTTCTCTTGATTTTTTTGGGTAATAAATCTTTTTATCCTTAAAACAAATAAAAAGTAGCCTTGAGTACTGTTTCTTACCCGTGAATCGTGTCATTGGTGGATTTACCACGTTTATTGGTATTCAAAAGGAATTAGCTTTGATGTTGATTTATCACTAGCAAACTTGATAGAGATTGGCATTTCATCTGATCCAAATGAACCAACAAGGATTGTTGGGAAGCTAGAGGCCTTAATTGCACCATTGATAGATCGGTTGGTTCAGAGCTTTTGCAGTTTATCTAAATCATGACCATGAACAGCTTGCGAAGAAGAAAAAGAATAAGTCATTTGGTTTTCCTGTTTTTCGTTTGGCCGGTCAAAGTCCAGCTTTCGCTTGAAAGAGATACTCCATCTCCAAGCAACGTGTTTTCGGAGTCTGAATACTTGGTGTCTCCAAATAAGTTGTTCTGGTCAATGTTCTTCAATCCTGAGAATTCAAGTAATCGCTACTTGGGAATCCAACACATGCACACAGAAATGAAGATAATTTGGGTGGCCAACCGAGAGAACCCTTTCATTGATATTGATGGCTACAGCCATTGCTTTCTGAATATTACTGAAGATGGAAGCTTGGTACTTAGTGATGGCAACGCAACTTCTATCACCATTAATTCTGAAAGCCCAGCACCAAGTTCTAACACAAGTGCCACACGTCTTAACACAGGGAATTTCGTTTTGAGAGCGGAAGAAGAGGTGGTATGGCAGAGTTTTGATTATCCTACTGATACAATTCTACCTGGCATGAAGTTGGGACTGTTTGACCAGAACCTGAAGCAGAACAAGACCAGAAAGTATTTTCTCACTTCATGGGATGGTCCAGGACATCCGGCATCTAGGATATTCACTCTTGGAATCGATCCAAACAACACAGATCAACTTGTGATTTGGCGAAGGGACATTCCTTACAGGCATAGTGGGAAGTGGAATGGTAAAACTTTTAGCAACTTCCATAATATAAAGAATTATGATGGAATCCAATTCAGCTATATCCCAAATAGGAGTGAGAGCTACTTTGCATATAATGTCCATACTCATTATAGCTCATCGTGGATCTAGATGAATTCGTCAGGCCAAATCCACATATTTCTTAGGTACATGAATGATACGGAATGGATATTCCGGTATCTATATACTTGCGATTCAAATGAAGACTACAAGTTCAAGGCTTGAGTAGACTAGAATGTTAGATTTTATGGATCTAAATATACATAATAAATTCCATAGATCATAAATTACTAACCTCCAAACGCAGCCATTGATAAATTAGATCTTTAATCCTGCAAAATAGAAAACAATGTAAAGTAGTGCCTATGGACACACTACTCTCAAACCACTCTCAGATCTCTGAAAAACCCTAATTTCAAATACTGTATGGTATCTCATGTTTGCTTGCCCTAGACCCTTTAAATAGTCTCTGCAAGTCAGACTTATCCATTAATTTTGACACACATAAAATAATAATAATTTGATAATATAATTATACTAGGAAAAATATGGATAAGTCAATGGGCTTATAAAGAGAGTTGGTCCTCCAGTCCAATGGGCCAACTGGAGTCTTATAGAGAGTGTGTGACCAAGGGCCCTACTACAAAATAATAAAATAAGCCAGTCCCATTAATGGCATAAATAGGCCCTGTAAGTGAGTAATTGATTATGCCAAGTCCACAAATATTAATTTAATTCAACATTCTCCCACTTGGACTGCATAATCATCATCATATAAAATCCAAACTCACTTACTATAGAATCTCCCGAACCATAATGCCATTTCATCCAAATATATAGTATACCGACAGGGCACAACAATATATTAGACTAGGCAGTAGAGATTCTCTCAGTAAATCCCCCAAAACATGTTACCATTTCAATTGAGCACTTTGCATGCCATAAACTCAGTCTAAGTAGTAGAGATTTACCTAACCATGTGCAATCCCCCAACACACAAAACCATTTCATTCAAGCACATTGCGTATCGACAGGATAACACAATATACCCAAACTAGGTAGTAGGATTCACCACGGTACATGTGGATCAACATACACATATACATAGACTAATAGTCTCAACAGGCCTGTAAATACAAGGAGCAATAATATGTGCAATAAATCATCTCATAAATAAATAAATAATGATCCACATACATCAATGTATTAAAATATTCAAAGAAATAAATAATTCTCAACATGGATATTACTACAGAAAACATAACAAACTCCTATTGACCCATAGCAGTCTCAACTGCCTAACAATCCCATACGGGACACATGCTCCTCAAATATGCCTACCGGTAAAGCCTTGGTCAGTGGATCTGCCACTATGCTATAAGTCGGCGTGTGAACAACAGTAATGAGGCCCTCTTCAACTTTCTCCTTTACCACAAAATATTTCACATCAATATACTTCGCACCAGGAGTACCTTTTAAATTATTGGAGAAAGACACCGCTACAGTATTATCACAATACATCATAATAGGCCTCTCAATGGAGTCAACTACTCCTAAATCACGGATAAAATTCCATAGCCAAACTGCATGACGAGTAGCCTCATAACACGCCACATACTCTGCCTCCATAGTCGAGGATGCTGTCACTGACTGCTTGGCACTCCGCTAAGACACAACACCTCCTGCCATGATAAATATATAACCAGTGGTAGATTTCTTATCATCCCCACAACCTTTATAGTCTGCATCACTATAACCCACTATTTCAAGAGATTTGGTGCGACGATATGTCAACATATGATCTTTAGTACCCTGAAGATACCTAAAGACCTTCTTAACTGCTTGGTAATGAATAGGACCAGGATTGTTCATAAATCTACCAAGCACACCCACAGCAAAAGCTATATCAGGCCGTGTACATACTTGAGCATACATCAAACTACCTACTGCTGAAGAATAGCGAACATTCTTCATTGCCATCCTTTCTCTATCATTCTTGGGACACTGATCTTTAGAAAACTTTTCACCTTTTGTAACCGGTACACTTCCAGGAGAACAATTATGCATATCAAATCTCTTAAGAATTCTATCAATATAAGCTCTCTGAGACAATTGCACTACATAATTAGTCCTATCTCGAACAATCTTGATGGCCAAAACAAAAGAAGCCTCACCAAGATCTTTCATATCAAAATGGTTGCACAACATCTGCTTTGTCTCAGCCAATAGGTCAGTGTCATTAGTAGCCAAAAGTATGTCATCAACATACAACACCAGAAATATAAAACTGCTCCCACTGACCTTCATATATATGCATCTATCAACAACATTCTCCTTAAAGCCATTTTGGATGACAACCTCATCAAACTTAAGATACCATTGTCTTGAAGCTTGTTTAAGACCATAAATAGTTTTCTTAAGCTTACAAACCAAATTACCATTCCCCGTTTGTTGGAAACCAACTGGTTGAACCATATATACATCCTCATATAAATCACCATTCAGAAAAGCAGTTCTGACATCCATCTGATGCAACTCCAGGTCATAATGAGCCACAATCGCCATAATGATTCTAAAAGAATCCTTTGTGGATACGGGAGAAAAGGTCTCTGTATAATAAATTCCTTCCTTCTGGCTAAACCCTTTAGCTACAAGTCTAGCCTTATACCTCTCCACTTGACCATTGGAGTCCTTTTTAGTCTTAAAGACCCATTTGCACCCAATAGGCTTGCTACCTTCTAGTAACTCAACCAAATCCCAAACTCCATTTGATGCCATGGATTTCATTTCATCTTCCATTGTATCCAACCAAAAATTTGAATTTGAACTGCTTATGGCTTCCTCATAAGTGACTGGATTTGAATCATCACTTATGTCAAACTCATGCTCCTGCAAGTAAACCTCATAGTCATCAGGAATAGCTGATCTCCTAGTCCTTTGTGACCTCCTCAAGGGTACATCAGCATCTGCAATAGCTGGAATATCCTGCTCTTCAACAATGAGTTCATTCTGACCAACTACTGGTTCATCAACTGTTGGATCAACAATATCTCTATCAGGAACAACTATACTAGGAATGAAAACACTTTCTTCTCTAAATTGAGATTCCTTTGGACCATTACTATCATCAAACCCAAAATCATCTTCAAAATAAATGGCCCTATCTGATTCCACGATCCTGGTGGTGTGAGAAGGACAAAAGAATCTTGAACCCCTAGATCCTATACAATAGCCAACAAAATATCCACTAATGGTTTTAGGATCCAACTTCTTAATTTGGAGATTATAAATCCTTACTTCAGCTTTGCAACCCCATATTCGAAAATGATGCAAATTAGGCTTTCTTCCTGACCACAACTCAAAAGGTGTCTTAGGAACGGACTTACTTGGAACTTGATTCAAAATATAAGTCGCCGTCCTTAAAGCCTCTCCCCACAAATAATCTGGCAACCTAGAATTTGCCAACATAGACCGCACCATATCCAACAAAGTTCTATTCCTTCTCTCAGCTATGCCATTTTGCTGAGGTGTACCAAGTATCGTATATTGCGCATCAATGCCACACTCACGCAAATAAATAGCAAAAGGCCCTGGGTTCCTTCCAGTCTCATCATATCTACCATAAAACTCACCACCTCTATCAGACCTTACAGCTTTTATTTTCTTATTCTTTTGAAGCTCCATCTTTACCTTAAACTCTTTAAAGGCAACCAAAGAATCTGACTTCTCACGAATAAGCTCAACATATCCATAACGAGAGTAATCGTCAATGAAGGTAATAAAATATCTATAACCACCCAAAGCAGTTGGTGTAAAAGGTCCACGTATGTCAATGTGGATTAACTCCAAAACATCTCCACACCTAGCTAACTTATCCTTTCTTACCTTGGCAGTTAACTTCCCTTTCACACATTCAACACAAGTCAACAGATCAGAGAAATCAAGATTAGGAAGTATCCCATCCTTCACTAACCTTTCCATCCTGTGCCTAGAAATATGTCCCAAACGTTTATGCCATAACATTGAGGAATTGTCATTAACTCTTGGGCGTTTAGAAGCAACAATAGAATTAACAGAGAAATTGAGACCATTATTAAATAAATCAAGCTTATATAAATTTCCACATAAAGTTCCAAACCCAATAACTTTACCATCCTTAAATAATTCAACTTTGTTATTTCCAAACAAAAAACTATAACCTTGACTATCCAAAACAGAAATAGATAACAAGTTCCTTCTTATTGAAGGTACATAAGAAACTTCTTGCAACTCCAAAACATATCCAGTGGCAAGCTTCAACTTGATTGTTCCCACAATGTCCACTTTCACTCTTGAGCTATCTCCCATATAAACATGCTGCTCAAGATTGGTTGGGCCCCTTCGGCTTATCATCCCCTGCAATGAATTAGTAACATGAATTGTAGCTCCAGTATCTAACCACCAAGAATTCATAGGCACATCGATAATATTGGTCTCAATCATTAAAATATTACCTTTCTTCTCTTGGTTTCCCTTTAAGGTCCAACAGTTTATCTTCTTGTGCCCAACTTTATTGCAGTATCCACACCTTCCATTGAAGTACTCTTTCCTTTCTCTAATCTGAAAACCACCATCCCTAGGTCCTTTAGGCTTCATACCAGAAAACTTCTTCCTATTGGGGTTAAAACCCTGCCCAGGCTTGAAACCTTGTCCTGGCTTGAATTCTTGTCCCTTCTTTTGGAAAAACTTCTTGGACTTATCTACTTGATGTGAAACCATAGCAACAGACCTAGACTTACTTAATTTAATATCATCCTCTTCCTTGACAAGGATAGTAGTCAATTCCTCCAAACTACAACCTTCTTTCTTAGTATTCAAACTCGACCTGATATTATCAAACTGGGATGGAAGACTCCTCATTATAGAATAGGTCAAGAACTCCTCTCCAATGTCCATCTTAAGATCCTTCAGCTTATTATAATAGGAGGAAAGTAGCATAATATGGTCCCTTACTCCTTTAATACCATCATACTTGGTATTGTTCAATAGGTCCAAATAATGATGCTCCTCATTCATATCAAACTTGATAAACTTCTTTCCTATCTCCTCAAGAAGCCCCTTTGCAGTATCCACTTTAGGAATACTAGCATATATGGCCCCATCCATGTAATTCTCCATCATCATCATACAGCACTTATTAGAGTGTTTCCAATCCTCATAAAGTTTCTTAGCTGCTACAGTACTCTCATCAGTCGGAATCTCTGGTGGATCTATCTCCAAAGCCAAATCCAATTTCATGAAGGTCAAATTCATAACTAAGGTTTTCTTCCATTTCTAATAATTTGTCCCATCCAATTTCATCATGGCAGTCATGGGCATAAGATTTGGGGTGCTACTAGCTGTAAAAATAGTAAACAACAAGACATTCAAAAAATTTAAGACAATTCAATTACTATTTTCCAGCCCCTCAACACAAAAACACAAACATAAATATCGCTTAGGATCTTTGTAGCACTAAAGATACCCTTACGCGGGCTAGGGACAGTCAATCAAATAACCATCATCAAATGCATTGAACTGCATCACCGACAGGGCAACTCAGAACCTGCAATACATGGCATTTAATTAACTTCCACTGCCATTCCAGGCGTCATACAAAGCAACTAGAACTATCGACAGGGTAGCTTAATTACCCGCATAGACCTTGGTTAATAAGTGGGAGAAAAATAACATATTGGCAATTTCATGAAATAGGCAAATATAAAACATCCCATCCACTATGCCAATATACATTACATTGGTACACATAATGCAGATAAAATAAGTCTCACGACAGGTGAGTACCTAAAATCCCACACTACTATACCAACTAGGCACAAAGCCTCTTTGGGTAAGCTCACACAATCCAATTTTCCAATCACAAATATTTAATTTAATTTAATAAAATTGGAATGTGATAATTAAACAAATAAACAAACAATAAATAAATAAATTGAACAATTGAATCACTAAATTAATTAATAAATAAACAAAAAATAAATCAATAAAAATAAATAAGTTTTTTTTTTTTTGGGCCTGCTGACGTCATCTGCTGACGTTAGCAAACGACGTGTCGTGCTGACGTCAGCAGATGACGTTAGCAGTAACCCCAAAACTACACATTGTTTCTTCATCTTCTTCAGCCAACCAGGTCACGGGTGACCAGGTTCCAGTCCAAACGGGTCACGCGACCCGCTATTCTTACCCGGCCAAATCTCACCGTTCCGGCCACCGTTTCCGACGATACCGGCAACGTTAGTTTCTTCTTCCCTTGGGCAACGTTTCCCACAAATAAATTTGATTCAAAATCAACCCAAAATAAACATCCAAGCAAGGTTTATATTCGGCCAAAACACAAACAAAAAACCCATGGAAACACAAGAAATTCGAGCAAATTTTAGGCAAAATTGATGCTGTTTGTTTCGTGTATTCTTGGGAAACTTTTCCCCAAATCAATTTGGTCCAAAACCCAGAAAATTAGCATGTGAAATTCATGGCCGAAAACCCAGTTTTTTTTTTTTTTTGAACAAGCCCGATATTTACAAATAATTTTTTTTTTTAAGAACAAACAAAAACGACCATGAGTATATATATATATATCTAGAACACTAATAATAATGGCAAAAACACAGATCAATATTCACATGCTAACTGCAATAAACTCCAAAGAAATTTACTATGCATATTAACCATGTGCTCTGATACCAATTGTTAGATTTTATGTATCTAAATATACATAATAAATTCCATAGATCATAAATTACTAACCTCCAAACGCAGCCATTGATAAATTAGATCTTTAATCCTGCAAAATAGAAAACAATGTAAAGTAGTGCCTATGGACACACTACTCTCAAACCACTTTCAGATCTCTGAAAAACCCTAATTTCAAATACTGTATGGTATCTCATGTTTGCTTGCCCTAGACCCTTTAAATAGTCTCTGCAAGTCAGACTTATCCATTAATTTTGACACACATAAAATAATAATAATTTGATAATATAATTATACTAGGAAAAATATGGATAAGTCAATGGGCTTATAAAGAGAGTTGGTCCTCCAGTCCAATGGGCCAACTGGAGTCTTATAGAGAGTGTGTGACCAAGGGCCCTACTACAAAATAATAAAATAAGTCAGTCCCATTAATGGCATAAATAGGCCCTGTAAGTGAGTAATTGATTATGCCAAGTCCACAAATATTAATTTAATTCAACATAGAAACCATCAAAGTGCAATATCAAGGATGAATTTGTGTAGAAAACTGGAAACATGGATACGTGGAAATGTTGGAAGTATTTTTTTCACTTGCATGGGCCTTGCACTACGTGGGATATGGGAAGACCTGGTCTTATGGGTTGTGGTTGTGTCGTGTTATTAGTTGGGTTTGTTGCTGTGAGTGTTGTTAGTGGAGTTTATGCTTTCCTATTTTTCTGTTACTAGTTGTAGCCTATAAATTGTAGCCACGAAAGTAATGAAAGGATATGAATAGAAATCTAAATTTTTCCTTCTCCACTCTTTCTCTCTCTAGATGATACGAACCTAGGACGACCTGCTCCTAAACCCGTATTATATTAGCCCGGATCTTTAATTAAGTTCAAGTTCTAATGGAATGGACCTCAACCCCTAACCAACCTGTGGTTAGAAACCTTGGTATAATGTAGACGCCACAATAGGGGATGGAAAACCTATTGATAAGTCAAGCTAAAACAACCAATTCTCTAATGGTGTTTTAGGTGTTCTCAAAGAACATAGAGATAATTAATCTCACAAGTATTTTCTTAATCAAATCAAAGTTGTCAAGTTTTAAAGTTTTCTTATTAATGTAAAATAAGCCTTTAAATAGACTTTGAAAGAAACAACATAAACCCTAAAAACCCTAGGAAAAACCGGCCACACAATGGAGAATCCTACCTTGGCCGAAACTTTCCTAATCCTAAACTAATTTGGATTAATTAATTCCTTTATTTTGAATTTAGGAATTAATTAATTTACAATGAAAATAATAAAATAAAAACTTTCCTAAACTTATTTATCCAGAAAATAAATAAATAAAACTTAAAAAGTAAAGGTAGTTTCCTAAAACAAAAAGTAGAATAAAATTAGGAAACTATAATACTAGCTTTTTGACTAATTTGACTTTGACTATTCTTTGACCAAATTAATCTCCAAATCAGCTTCAATATGCTTGGTAGGATGCCAAATAAGCTTATTGTGAAGTTCCCCAAGTTGCCCTTGCTTGGAAGTATGAAAAAAAGGTTAATACAGTAAAATGCAGTAAAACCCACGGAGAATACAGCAAATCCGGCCCTTTCCTTCTCCTTGTGCGCAAACCACCTTGTTGGTCGGCTTTGAAGCTGCTTTGGCTGGTTTCTATGACTCATCCTCCATATGAATTGAACCCATAAAGATGGGGTTCCAATTCATACAACCTGGCCTCTTTATTGTTACCAAAAACGTCACCCGACCCCGTTTTGGCTTCTATTGCTTGTATGAGTAACACAGGCCTTTGTTCTTTAGATATGGCCAACCCCTCTTGGCTGTGACTTATTCCTTGTATGAAGACAACAAGATTTTCCTTGAACCTCTTGCCTTGGGCCCTAGTGATCGGCCCCACCTTCATTTGTATTGGGTCAGCACCCCAGCGGGTTGTTGGTCGAGCAGTCTCGGGTGGATTCGCATCATTCCCCTCCTCTTGAAAAGGATTTGTCCTCAAATCGAAGTCATCACCTGCAGCAAAAGGAGATAAATCAGCAACATTAAAAGAGGCACTAACATTATACTCACCCGGTAGATCAAGTTTGTAGGCATTGTCATTTATCCTCTCCAAAACTTGAAAAGGTCCATCACCCCTCGGCATGAGTTTTGATTTCCTTTGTTCGGGGAATCTTTCTTTCCTTAAGTGCAGCCACACCCAATCTCCAGGTTCAAACACCATTGATTTTCGGCCTTGATTAGCCACCCTTGCATATTGCTCGGTCCTTCTCTCAATGTTTGCTCGAGTCTTCTCATGAATCTGCTTTACAAAATCAGCTTTTTGTTTTCCATCTAGATTAGCACGCTCACTTAAAGGCAAAGGTGTTAAATCTAATGGAGTTAAAGGATTAAAACCATAAACAATTTCAAATGGAGTAAATTTAGTTGCTGAATGTAAAGACCTATTATATGCAAATTCAACATGTGGCAAACATTCTTCCCAAGTCCTTAAATTTCTACTAATTAATGCTCTCAACAATGCAGACAAGGTTCTATTTACTACTTCGGTTTGTCCATCAGTTTGTGGATGACAAGTAGTTGAAAATAAAAGCTTAGTACCTAATTTAGCCCACAATGTTTTCCAAAAATAGCTTAAGAACTTAGCATCCCTATCCGACACAATAGTTTTTGGCATTCCATGCAATCTCACAATTTCCTTGAAAAATAAATTAGCAATGTTGGATGCATCATCAGTTTTATTACATGCAATAAAATGTGCCATCTTAGAAAACCTATCTACTACAACAAATATTGAATCCTTACCTGTCCTTGACCTAGGCAACCCAAGAATAAAATCCATAGACAAATCTATCCAAGGATAGGTAGGAATCGGCAAAGGCTTATACAATCCATGCGGTTTCAATGTTGATTTTGTTTTTCGGCACTTCACACATCTTTCACAAATTCTCTCAACATCTCTTCTCATGTTAGGCCAATAAAAATGTTCTTGCAGCAAGGATAAAGTCTTCAAAATACCAAAATGACCCATTAAACCACCCCCATGTCCTTCCCAAACCAATAATTCCCTAATACTACAATTAGGCACACAAAGTTTGTTTTCCTTAAACAAATATCCCTCAAATATGTAAAATTTATTAAATCCATGTTTCAAACAGGTTCTAAAAATTTCTCCAAAGTCACTATCATGCTCATAAAGTTCTTTCAATTGTTCAAATCCAAGCAATCTAGCATCTAAGGTAGAAAAGAGCACATACCTTCGGGATAATGCATCAGCAACCACATTTTCCTTACCTTTTTTGTAGCGGATCACATATGGAAATGTTTCAATAAATTTAATCCACTTAGCATGCCTTCGGTTGAGCTTTCCTTGACCCTTGATATGCTTCAAAGACTCATGATCCGTATGAATCACAAACTCCTTTGGCATGAGATAATGCTGCCACGTCTCCAAAGCCCTCACCAAAGCATACATCTCCTTGTCATAAGTCGGGTAGTTTAGGGCAGCTCCATTCAATTTTTCACTAAAGTAGGCTATGGGCCTTCCTTCTTGCATTAAAACAGCTCCAATACCTACACCCGAAGCATCACACTCAATTTCAAAAGTCTTAGAAAAATTTGGCAAAACTAACAAAGGTGCATTACACAATTTTTCTTTCAACAAATTAAAAGATTTTTCTTGTACTTCCCCCCATTTGAAGCCAACATTCTTCTTGACAACTTCATTCAATGGTGCTGCTATGGTACTAAAATCCTTGACAAATCTTCGGTAAAAGCTTGCCAAGCCATGAAAGCTCCTCACTTGGGTAATGGATGTAGGAACCGGCCACTCTTGGATTGCCTTCACCTTAGCTTGATCAACTTTAATTCCTGCAGCACTTACTACAAAACCTAGAAACACAAGCTCTTCTTTGCAAAAGTCACATTTTTTAATGTTAGCAAATAATCTTTCCTTTCTAAGAACTTGCAAAACTTGCCTAAGTTGATCCACATGGTCATCCAAATTTCGGCTATATATTAAAATGTCATCAAAATAAACAACCACAAATTAACCAATAAATGGACGCATTACATGATTCATAAGCCTCATGAAAGTACTAGGTGCATTAGATAATCCAAAAGGCATAACTAACCATTCATACAGCCCATATTTAGTTTTGAATGCGGTTTTCCATTCATCACCTTCTTTCATCCTAATTTGGTGATAACCACTCCTAAGATCAATTTTTGTAAACATGCAAGCACCATGCAATTCATCAAGCATATCATCTAATCTAGGAATGGGATGTCTATATTTGATGGCAATGTTATTTATAGCCCTACAATCAACACACATTCTCTAAGAACCATCCTTTTTAGGTACCAACAAAATAGGAACAGCACAAGGACTTAAACTCTCACGAATATATCCTTTATCAAGCAAATCACTTACCTGTTTTTGCAGCTCCTTTGTTTCTTCGGGATTGCTCCTATAAGCTGGTCTATTTGGTATGGCAGCCCCTGGAACAAAGTCAATTTGATGTTCTATCCCTCAAATAGGTGGTAGTCCACTTGGAATCTCATTCGGGAAGACATCTCCAAATTCCTTCAAAAGAGAAATCATTGAACTTGGCAATTCAAGTTCTTCAAAGTTAGTTTGATCATTTAAATAATTTTCTTTGTAAAGCATGACCAGCAAGGGTTTCTTACACTCAATAACCTTATTAATATCCCCTAAACTCAAATAAAAATTCTGGTTTTTCCTCTCTTTTCTTTCTTTTCTTTTTCTTTCTTCGGTTTGGCTCTCATTGGCGGAAATTTCTGGTTTTTTTATGCTTTCGGGTTTGCTCTCTTTCCTCACCTCTCTCTCGGCTTTTTCTTGGTCTTTCCACTCAACATGAACCTTAGAACCCTTACCTTGGTCAGCAACCTCAATCTTACCTTCTTGAATGGATGGTGAAGCCGTTGGTGCCATGCTTGCTTTTTCCTTGAGCTTTTCGGCTTCTCTCCTTTGTTGCATTTGTAATTGGTCCTTGTAAACCTCTTTAGGAGATAACGGCTCCAGCTTGATCTTCTTCCCTTTAAACCTGAAAACAATACTATTTTCTCGACCAAAATGAGTAGCATCTTTATCAAATTGCCATGGTCTACCTAATAGTATATGTCCGGCAATCATAGGCACAATATCACATACAACTACATCCTCATATCTACCTATATTAAATTTTACTTTGGCTTGTTTGTTTACTTTCATCTCACCACTATCATTAAGCCATTGTAATCTATAAGGTTCTGGATGTTTAATTGTTTTCAAGCCTAATTTATCAACTACAAGATTACTTATCACATTAGTACAACTCCCACTATCTATAATCATGCTACAAATTTTACCTTGTATTTCGCAGCGAGTGTGGAAGATGTTTTCTCTTTGTATCTGCTCTTCATCTTTATAGACAGCAAGTACTCTCCTTGAAACCAAGCTCAACTCAGCATTAGATGTATCTACAGATTCGGTTTCATCTTCATTACAATCCTCCTCTTGCTCGGTTTCAGCCTCACTTTCTTCACTTGCGGATTCCAGCTCACCATCGCCCTTTAATACCATGATTCTTCTATTTGGGCATTGGCTGGATATGTGTCCTCTTCCTTGGCACTTAAAACAAATTATTTCTCTAGATTTTTGAGGTTTAGGATCAGATTTTATCTCACCTCTAAGTGCTTGGACAGATTCGGTCTTGAACTCCCTTCTTGGCCGGTTGGTAGATTCATCCCCTAATTTCGGCTTCAACTTGTTTTCATAAGAGGAATTGTTTTTCCAGCCACTTGAACTTGTCCTTCCACTGCTAGAAACTCCTCCAAACTGTGTACTAACACCCCTCCTCTTGAATTGGTTCTCAAGTTTAATGGCTACATGCAACATCTCCTCCAATTCCAAGTATTGTTGTAATTCAAGTTGGTTGGCAATGTCACGGTTTAACCCTCCAAGAAATCTTGCCATGGTTGCCTCCCTATCCTCCCTCATGTTTAACCTCATCATTAACATCTCCATCTCTTTGTAATAATCCTCCACGGACCTACTTCCTTGAGACAAAGATTGAAGCCTTTGATGCAGCAACCTTTGGTAATGGGATGGCACAAACCGCTTCCTCATGACTCCTTTCATTTGTCGCCATGTTGTAATTAAGTCTTCACCAACCCTCCTTCGGGTGCTTTGCTCATTTATCCACCATTGGAGTGCATAATGGCCAAACTCCATTGCTGCCATCTTCACCTTCTTACCTTCCGAATAGTGGTGGCAATCAAAAATCATCTCCATTTTCTCTTCCCACTCCAAATAAGCTTCGGGATCACTTTTACCCATAAAAGGTGGAATATTAACCTTGATATTTCCCAAATCTTCATCTGTATCCTCCCTCCTATATCTCCCATTGGCCAGCTCTATCTTGGACAGCAAAGGTTTCGTCCATACCTTCCTCAAAGTCACCGTCCAATGGCTCCTCATCAAATTCCTCTCTCGGCCTCTCGCGACCTCCTCGTCCTCGGCCTCGTCCTCCATGGAATTCTTGCCTATTTCTTGTATTCGGCCTTCCTTGTGAGGCTTCTAATCTTCCCACTCTTTGGTTTACATGCTCAAATTGAGCACTCATCCGCTGTATTGATTCCAAAATAGTTCTCAAGTCCACTTGGTCTCCACTTCCGGTAGCTCGGTCATCGCCATGAAATGCTACGGACTCTTCCTCATTGATCCTCAAGGGTGGATCCCCTCTTCTTATTCTAGAATCTGCCATGTTAGTAAAATACTGCAAAAATAAAATAAATCCTCACAATATTCACTCCCTCACGTGTTTCACTCAATCAAGGTCTCGACACTCGTGTTTGCACACTAGTTTCGGCTTTTACCCTCTTTTAAGCTCTCACACTCTTGCCTTTTTCCACTCAATGAATTATCTCAAAGTTCTAATTAAAACACCCACAAAACAGCAATTAGATCACTAGTATGTTTTAATTAAACTTATCAACAAAGCAGTAGCAAAAAGTAGGCAATACCGAAAGAATCCAACAAATCCTAATTTTTCGGCTTTCTAGACAAGAAAACACAAAATAATGGGAAAACGTTGGAATTTTTGAAAACTGCACCAGATGGTAGTAGATTATGAGTTCAAGAATAAAATTCCAGAAAAAGAAATTCAAATACGAACAAGAATCAAAGAGAACAAAAATATAGAAAAGTGTTGGTTGTTGTTCTTGTAATTCAAGTTTTGTATCAATTCCTTTATCTAATTTTAATCCAAATAATTTAAACACCCAAAATCCAAATATCCAGCAGCAAAAATAATTCTCCAGCGACTCAAATATTGAATAAATAATAAAAAACCAGCAGCTCCAACAAATTTCCAGCAAACAAATCAAACTCCAACAAACCGAAATATTTTTTTTTCTTCTTTTTTTTTGTTTTTTTTTTTTTATTCGGCTTTACCTTCTTTTTTTTTTTTTTCACTCACAGAACATAAACAACTGCAGTAGCAAGAATAATTACCAAAATTGCAATTCCAACTCCAAAACAAACACCAAACCCGTGACCTCCAAATAAACAAAATGTGCAGTTTTTTTTTTTTTTTTTTAAATGTTGTCGCAAACTTCTTTTTTTTTTTTTTCTTGTTTTTTTTTTTTTTTTTGAATATATGAATGCAAATATTTAAGACTAAAACAGCAAAGAAAAATCAACAAAAACCAAATTAACAAGAACAATGATAAAAGTCAACCAACAAATTAGGAAACAAAAATACGATAAAACTAGGAAACCTAATTCAACTAGGAATGAATTTTTTTTTTTTTTTTTTTTTTAAAGCTGCTGAACGTGTATAGGATGGATGCAACCTTAACCTAATGCTAAAATTTCAGAGTAACACAAAAACAATTAAAGCAAATAAAGATAGATCAAACCTGAACAAAATTTAGCTTTGATACCAAATGATACGAACCTAGGACGACCTGCTCCTAAACCCGTATTATATTAGCCCGGATCTTTAATTAAGTTCAAGTTCTAATGGAATGGACCTCAACCCCTAACCAACCTGTGGTTAGAAACCTTGGTATAATGTAGACGCCACAATAGGGGATGGAAAACCTATTGATAAGTCAAGCTAAAACAACCAATTCTCTAATGGTGTTTTAGGTGTTCTCAAAGAACATAGAGATAATTAATCTCACAAGTATTTTCTTAATCAAATCAAAGTTGTCAAGTTTTAAAGTTTTCTTATTAATGGAAAATAAGCCTTTAAATAGACTTTGAAAGAAACAACATAAACCCTAAAAACCCTAGGAAAAACCGGCCACACAATGGAGAATCCTACCTTGGCCGAAACTTTCCTAATCCTAAACTAATTTGGATTAATTAATTCCTTTATTTTGAATTTAGGAATTAATTAATTTACAATGAAAATAATAAAATAAAAACTTTCCTAAACTTATTTATCCAGAAAATAAATAAATAAAACTTAAAAAGTAAAGGTAGTTTCCTAAAACAAAAAGTAGAATAAAATTAGGAAACTATAATACTAGCTTTTTGACTAATTTGACTTTGACTATTCTTTGACCAAATTAATCTCCAAATCAGCTTCAATATGCTTTGTAGGATGCCAAATAAGCTTATTGTGAAGTTCCCCACGTTGCCCTTGCTTGGAAGTATGAAAAAAAGGTTAATACAGTAAAATACAGTAAAACCCACGGAGAATACAGCAAATCCGGCCCTTTCCTTCTCCTTGTGCGCAAACCACCTTGTTGGTCGGCTTTGAAGCTGCTTTGGCTGGTTTCTATGACTCATCCTCCATATGAATTGAACCCATAAATATGGGGTTCCAATTCATACAACCCGGCCTCTTTATTGTTACCAAAAACGTCACCCGACCCCGTTTTGGCTTCTATTGCTTGTATGAGTAACACAGGCCTTTGTTCTTTAGATATGGCCAACCCCTCTTGGCTGTGACTTATTCCTTGTATGAAGACAGCAAGATTGTCCTTGAACCTCTTGCCTTGGGCCCTAGTGATCGGCCCCACCTTCATTTGTATTGGGTCAGCACCCCAGCGGGTTGTTGGTCGAGCAGTCTCGGGTGGATTCGCATCCCCTATTGTGGCATCTACATTATATCAATGGGTTTAGGAGCAGGTCGTCCTGGAGATTGGGTGTGGCTGCACTTAAGGAAAGAAAGATTCCCCGAACAATGGAAATGAAAACTCATGCCGAGGGGTGATGGACCTTTTCAAGTTTTGGAGAGGATAAATGACAATGCCTACAAACTTGATCTACCGGGTGAGTATAATGTTAGTGCCTCTTTTAATGTTGCTGATTTATCTCCTTTTGCTCCAGGTGATGACTTCGATTTGAGGACAAATCCTTTTCAAGAGGAGGGGAATGATGCGAATCCACCCGAGACTGCTCGACCAACAACCCGCTGGGGTGCTGACCCAATACAAATGAAGGTGGGGCCGATCACTAGGGCCCAAGGCAAGAGGTTCAAGGAAAATCTTGCTGTCTTCATACAAGGAATAAGTCACAGCCAAGAGGGGTTGGCCATATCTAAAGAACAAAGGCCTGTGTTACTCATACAAGCAATAGAAGCCAAAACGGGGTCGGGTGACGTTTTTGGTAACAATAAAGAGGCCGGGTTGTATGAATTGGAACCCCATCTTTATGGGTTCAATTCATATGGAGGATGAGTCATAGAAACCAGCCAAAGCAGCTTCAAAGCCGACCAACAAGGTGGTTTGCGCACAAGGAGAAGGAAAGGGCCGGATTTGCTGTATTCTCCGCGGGTTTTACTGTATTTTACTGTATTAACCTTTTTTTCATACTTCCAAGCAAGGGCAACGTGGGGAACTTCACAATAAGCTTATTTGGCATCCTACAAAGCATATTGAAGCTGATTTGGAGATTAATTTGGTCAAAGAATAGTCAAAGTCAAATTAGTCAAAAAGCTAGTATTATAGTTTCCTAATTTTATTCTACTTTTTGTTTTAGGAAACTACCTTTACTTTTTAAGTTTTATTTATTTATTTTCTGGATAAATAAGTTTAGGAAAGTTTTTATTTTATTATTTTCATTGTAAATTAATTAATTCCTAAATTCAAAATAAAGGAATTAATTAATCCAAATTAGTTTAGGATTAGGAAAGTTTCGGCCAAGGTAGGATTCTCCATTGTGTGGCCGGTTTTTCCTAGGGTTTTTAGGGTTTATGTTGTTTCTTTCAAAGTCTATTTTAAAGGCTTATTTTCCATTAATAAGAAAACTTTAAAACTTGACAACTTTGATTTGATTAAGAAAATACTTGTGAGATTAATTATCTCTATGTTCTTTGAGAACACCTAAAACACCATTAGAGAATTGGTTGTTTTAGCTTGACTTATCAATAGGTTTTCCATCCCCTATTGTGGCGTCTACATTATACCAAGGTTTCTAACCACAGGTTGGTTAGGGGTTGAGGTCCATTCCATTAGAACTTGAACTTAATTAAAGATCCGGGCTAATATAATACGGGTTTAGGAGCAGGTCGTCCTAGGTTAGTTATGCCTTTTGGATTATCTAATGCACCTAGTACTTTCATGAGGCTTATGAATCATGTAATGCGTCCATTTATTGGTAAATTTGTGGTTGTTTATTTTGATGACATTTTAATATATAGCCGAAATTTGGATGACCATGTGGATCAACTTAGGCAAGTTTTGCAAGTTCTTAGAAAGGAAAGATTATTTGCTAACATTAAAAAATGTGACTTTTGCAAAGAAGAGCTTGTGTTTCTAGGTTTTGTAGTAAGTGCTGCAGGAATTAAAGTTGATCAAGCTAAGGTGAAGGCAATCCAAGAGTGGCCGGTTCCTACATCCATTACCCAAGTGAGGAGCTTTCATGGCTTGGCAAGCTTTTACCGAAGATTTGTCAAGGATTTTAGTACCATAGCAGCACCATTGAATGAAGTTGTCAAGAAGAATGTTGGCTTCAAATGGGGGGAAGTACAAGAAAAATCTTTTAATTTGTTGAAAGAAAAATTGTGTAATGCACCTTTGTTAGTTTTGCCAAATTTTTCTAAGACTTTTGAAATTGAGTGTGATGCTTCGGGTGTAGGTATTGGAGCTGTTTTAATGCAAGAAGGAAGGCCCATAGCCTACTTTAGTGAAAAATTGAATGGAGCTGCCCTAAACTACCCGACTTATGACAAGGAGATGTATGCTTTGGTGAGGGCTTTGGAGACGTGGCAGCATTATCTCATGCCAAAGGAGTTTGTGATTCATACGGATCATGAGTCTTTGAAGCATATCAAGGGTCAAGGAAAGCTCAACCGAAGGCATGCTAAGTGGATTAAATTTATTGAAACATTTCCATATGTGATCCGCTACAAAAAAGGTAAGGAAAATGTGGTTGCTGATGCATTATCCCGAAGGTATGTGCTCTTTTCTACCTTAGATGCTAGATTGCTTGGATTTGAACAATTGAAAGAACTTTATGAGCATGATAGTGACTTTGGAGAAATTTTTAGAACCTGTTTGAAACATGGATTTAATAAATTTTACATATTTGAGGGATATTTGTTTAAGGAAAACAAACTTTGTGTGCCTAATTGTAGTATTAGGGAATTATTGGTTCGGGAAGGACATGGGGGTGGTTTAATGGGTCATTTTGGTATTTTGAAGACTTTATCCTTGCTGCAAGAACATTTTTATTGGCCTAACATGAGAAGAGATGTTGAGCAAATTTGTGAAAGATGTGTGAAGTGCCGAGCTCTCTCTATAGTTCTCTCTGTTCAGCTCTATTTTGCAAGACCAAAAACAGAGGATATTCCTCAACATCACGAAGGCACCTAACATTTTGGTATCAGAGCCAGGTTTAATGGATACTCAAGGAAAGTCAAATGCGGAGTTTCGCAATGATGTCAATGAAGCCTTGGCCCGACATGAATCAAGGTTTGATCAAGTGACTCATGCTTTGTAGCAGGTCCTAATGGAAATACAAGCCTTGTGTGTAACCAACAGTCCACGTCGTTCACTCCAAGAGATTAATCCATTTGCGATGGGGGAATCCTCCAACACTCATGGTGAACCACATTGATCGCAGCTCAAATTGTCTTTTCCCAAATTTGATGAGGAAGACCTTTCGGGTTGGGTATTTAAAGCAGAACAATATTTCGAATTCGAAGGAATTCCAGTGGACCAACAAGTGCAGCTTGCATCTTTCCACTTCGAGGGAATTGCACTCCAATGGCACTGATGGTTGAGCAAATTTAGAGGACCCTTAACATGGGCCGAACTATCCCAAGTGGCTCTATCACGTTTTGGTCCGATAGACTTTGAAGACCCTTCTGAGGCTTTGACCTGACTACGGCAAACATCAACTGTAGCAACTTACCAGGAGGTCTTTGAAAGGCTCTCTCATCAGGTAGATGGCCTACCTGAAAATTTTTTGATTGGTTGTTTCATTGCAAGACTCCGGGATGAGATTCGCTTGGAATTAAAAATCAAACATCTGACAACATTAGCCGAGATAATTGGCGTGGCCAGATTGATTGAGGAGAAAAGTAAATTCCAATGTAGAAGCACACCAAATTATCAGCCTCCTGTTACTTCTGTCACTACAAAGGTAACTACCAGCCCAAATAGTGGTGTGTTAGAACCACCTCTGAATGCCCGAGATCGAGTCAATACACCAACTAAAACACCAATGGTCCGTCGAATCTCTATCAAAAAGCCCGCGAAAGAAGGGAGAAAGGACTCTGCTATTATTGTGATGACAAATTCCTTCCGGGCCATCGATGCCAGTGACCATAACTTTTCATGATTGAAGACTCCATGAATTTCTTTCCACACGGTTGCTGGAACGACTCATCCACAGACGATCCGTGTACTCGGCAAATTAGGGAACAAGGAATTGTCCATTTTGATTGACGGTGGCAGCACACACAACATTGTTGACCAGGCCATTGTTACACGGTATGGGTTGCTGGTTGCACGGGACAGGAAATTCCAAGTAATGGTAGCATACAAGGAGAAGATTGAGTGTGCTAGGTTATGTCAGGCACTCTTGGATCACTGCCGATTTTTACATACTTCTAGTAGCAGCTTGCCCGTTCATCTTAGGGGTGCAGTAGTTGGCAACACTTGGACTAATTAAGACTGACTATTCCACTCTTACAATGACTTTTAAGAAGGATGTACTCTTCCATACGTTCCAAGGGATAAAAAGTAAAAGCCTAGAAGTCTTGGTCGAGAAGGACTTTAACAATTTGCACGGGATCAGTACTCATGGCACCATTTTTTTTTTCTCTAGCTACTCTCCACCCAACTCACGGAACCAATGGATCCATACCCAAAGGATCTTGGGCAAATCCTTATGGAATTTTCTTCGGTTTTTGACACCCCTACTACTTTGCCTCCACAGCGAACGCACGATCACCACATACTATTGCAACCAGAGGCTAAAACAGTGAGCGTTCGACCCTATAGATACCCATACTACTTAAAAAATGAGATAGAGAGGATGGTGCAGGAACTCCTTCAAACGGGTTTTATCCGCCCCAGCCATAGACCCTTTTCATCACCTGTGTTGTTGGTCAGAAAGGCCGATGGGGGATGGCGCTTTTGTGTGGATTATCATGCATTGAATTAGATCACTATCTAAGATAAGTTCCCAATTCCAGTCATTGATGAATTATGTGGTGCCAAATTTTTCTCTAAATTAGATCTTCGAGTGGGATATCACTAGATTCGGGTCCATAATAGTTATATTCCAAAGACAGCTTTCCGCACTCATGAGGGACATTACAAATTCCTGGTCACACCTTTCAGACTCACTAACGCCTCGGCCCCCTTCCAACAGCTCATGAATGATCTTTTCCGACCATACCTCCGGTGCTTCATTTTGTTGTTCTTTGACGATATATTGATCTATTCCAAAATATGGGATGAGCACCTACAACATCTTCGCATCACTTTATCTCTTCTGGCTGAAAATAAACTGTTTGCAAAAATGTCTAAGTGCAAGTTTGGTGTCACCAGAGTGGACTACTTGGGTCACGTCATCTTCGATCAAGGGTTTGTTGTGGACCCATCCAAGATTGAAGCTGTTTTGCCTTGGCCAACTCCTACATCAGCTAAGGAGGTCCGTGGTTTTCTTGGTTAGCCGGTTATTACCAGAAATTCATTCGGCATTTTGGTGGATTGGCAGCTCCATTGACACGGCTTCTAACTTTAGAGGGATTTCATTGGAATTCAGAGGCAGAGGAATCATTCCAACGGTTAAAAAAGGCTCTAACTTCGACCCTAGTTCTTGGTCTTCCTAATTTTTCCCAACCATTTGTCATTCAATGTGATGCTAATGGGAGTGGTCTTGGTGTGGTACGTATGTGACATAACCGTCCTATTGCCTATTTTAGTGAAGCACTCAAAGGTACAGCTCTTACATTCTCTACATATGAGAAGGAAATGATGGCCATTGTTAAGGCAGTTCAAAAATGGCAACCATATTTGTTGGGCAAGCCATTTACGGTTCGTACGGACTAGTGTAGCCTCAAATACCTGATGGAGCAGCGGATTACAACTCCCGCACAAACCCTGTGGCTGCCCAAAATCTTAGGATATGATTATACCATTGAATATAAGAAGGGGGCCGAAAACCAAGCAGCAGATTCTTTGTCTAGGAAGGTAGAATCTCAATTTTTATCTATCTCCATGCCACATGTTGATTGGTGGGCTAAGTTGCAGACTGAAATGAACCAAGACCCCTTTTATAAGCAGCTACGCACAGATCCTATGTGTCATTTGCATGATGGTGTCTGTTTCAAGAAAGGTCGAATTTTTTTGAACTCCTCTTCCCCGCTCAGTCCTAGCATCCTCACGGAATATCACTCCACACCCATCGGGGGCCACTTTGGTTTTCATAAAACATTATCTAGGTTACAACACACATTTTCCTAGCCCAATGTATGACATTCGGTTAAGGAATTTCTACGGTAGTGCGATGTGTCCCAACGTTACAAAGCTGATAGCATGTAACTAGCAAGTTTGCTCCAACCTCTTCCTCTTCCTGATCGAGTTTGGTCTGATATATCCATGGATTTTGTTGAGGGATTACCTCTCTCCAATGTTTATTCAGTTGTAATGGCGGTTGTTGATTGGCTCACAAAATATGCTCATTTTATTCCTTTAAAGCCCCCATATACGGCATCATCAGTGGCTAAAATTTTTATGGCCCAAGCGGTCCGTTTACATGGAACGCCAACCTCCATTGTCAGTGATAGGGATCGGGTATTTATTAGTTCTTTTTGGCGAGCGCTATTTCAACTTCATGGCACTAAGTTGCGAAGGAGCTCCAACTACCACCCCCAATCAGATGGCCAAACCGAAGTCATTAATCGCGTATTGGAACAATACCTATGTTGTTTCACGGGAGACCGTCCGCACGAATGGGTAGACTGGATACCTTAGGTAGAATACAGTTATAACACTTCCCTTCATTCATCCACTGGTATGACTCCATTTGAGGGCCTTTATGGAGTGCCTCCACCTACCCTCATGGCCTATGTTCGAGGAACAACTCGGGTAGCTGCAGTTGATACCTACCTCCATGACCGAGAAGAGATACTGCGAGAGCTGCGTTCCAATGTTGTGTGCGCTCAGAATCGAATGCGCTAGTTTGCTGATCGGCATCGCCGAGATGTAATTTTTAATGTGGGTGATTTTGTCTATGTCAAACTTCAACCATATAGACAGCAATCGGTGGCTTATCGAAGTTCTATTAAACTCTCTCCATGATTTTTTGGTCCTTATGAAATCATTGAAAAAATTGGTCCTGTGGCTTATCGCTTAGCTCTTCCTCCTGGATCACGCATCCATAACGTGTTTCATGTGAGTATGTTACGCAAGCATATTGGACCGATTACTTCGGTGACAGACCAATTGCCACTTGTGGATGAGGCTAATCTCACCTCATTACCCCAGCCGAAAGCTGTTTTGGATCATCGGGTGGTTCAAAAGGGGAAATATAGACCCAAGAGTGAAATCTTGGTCAAGTGGAAGGGAGCCCCAGTGGAGGATGTCACCTGGGAAAATGCTTGGCGGATGGCTCGTTCCTATCCCAACTTCATCTTTTTTTCACTTGAATGGGCCATGCACTACGTGGGAGATGGGAAGACCTGGCCTTATGGGTTGTGGCTGTGTCGTGTTATTAGTTGGGTTTGTTGCTGTGAGTGTTGTTAGTGGAGTTTATGCTTTCCTATTTTTCTGTTATTAGTTGTAGCCTATAAATTGTAGCCACGAAAGTAATGAAGGGATATGAATAGAAATCTGAATTTTTCCTTCTCCACTCTTTTTCTCTCTAGTTTCTCTCTCTAGACTCTCTCTATAAGTTCTCTCTGTTCTTCTCTGTTTTGCAAGACCAAAAACAGAGGATATTCCTCAACATCACGAAGGCAGCTAACAGGAAATGCCGCCAAAACCAGTGTCTGGGTCTAAAAGACTGCGAACAGATATGTAGGAATGATTGTTCCTGCAAAGCCGATGCATCTGCTAAACGTGATGGAACCGGCTGCAAAATTTCATCAGGCCAAATGCAAGATGAGCCCCAACGCCGGTTTACATAGTATTTTCACATTCGTAATAGCAGTTTAACAATAGAGAAAACAATGGTAGTAGTATAATTATAACAAGAACAACAGGTACTATTTTGATGCTGTTTAAATTATTCTGATTTGAAAATGGCATTGACAACTTTTTCACATTATGTTAAATTAATGACCATTCATGCATGGCAATTCCTTAAACCTCTTCAGGAAGTCATCCAAAGAAGAGATTGTTGTGGGTAAGCATCGTTTCCCCACTGGTTTCCTTAACAGTTGTTGCTATAATCTGCTCATTGTGCTATTCGATGCTGAAGGGCTACTTTTTCTTTGGAGGTATCTCTCATATTTGTATTTTAGCATGCTCAACAATAATTTGATCAAACAAATTATAAAGAGATTTTCCTGATTGTATTCACCAGGGAAAAAAGGAAGCCGCAGGAGCGATGCAAGCATGAATACAGAGGTATTGAAACGCAAACTGGGGACTGGTATTGCAGCCATTAATGAACTCAGTGGCGCTACACACAAGCTGAATTTACATGGGAAGCAGGATAGTGAATTATTTTTCTTCAGCTTTTCTCCGCTAGAAAGTGCAACACGCCACTTCTCTGATGAAAATAAGCTAGGCCAGGGTGGTTTTGGGCCAGTCTATAAGGTAAAATTTGATTCTAGAACATTGAGACAATCCAATTTTCTTTGTAACATATGAAAATGAAAAATAATAGAGTAGTATTCTTCAGGGTACATTGACTGATGGACAAGAGATTGCAGTCAAAAGACTCTCTAGAAGATCTAGACAAGGAGTAAAGGAATTCAAAAATGAAGTTATGTTAATTTCAAACCTACAACATAGGAATCTTGTTAGAGTATTGGGTTGTTGCATTAAAGGAGAGGAGAAGATATTAGTCTATGAGTATTTGCCTAACAAAAGTTTGGATTCGTTTCTTTTCGATTCGTTACACCTTGCCAGATACTTTCAGTTTTTTGCTTATTTGTCTAGTAATTTCTGCATTTATGAGCTTACTGCTTAGTACACACTGTACAACAGATGCAACAAAATGAGTTTTGCTTGACTGGAAGAAACGCATGAACATCATTGAAGGGATCGTGCAAGGACTTCTATATCTCCACAAATACTCTAGACTAAGAATTATCCATAGAGATTTGAAAACGACCAACATCTTATTAGACAACAACATGAATCCAAAAATCTCCGATTTTGGGACAGCAAAAATCTTTGAAGAGAATGAATCGCGAGCGAACACAAATCGCATTGTTGGGACATAGTCAGTGAAGTTAGCAATCTTGTTTTTCCTTTTCACACATTTGCCTCACTTTAATATTTCATACAACTAATATCAATTCCATTCCACATTTTGGCACTGATAAAGATTTGTTAAATGATGAAAACAATGGTTATATGTCTTCTGAGTATGCCATGAATGGTCTATTCTCTGAAAAATCTGATGTCTTCAGTTTTGGAGTCATGATGCTAGAAATCCTAAGTGGCTGGAAGAACAATGGTTTCCCTCAGTCAAATGAATTTTCTAACCTACTAGAATATGCAAGAGTAGTAAGCTTCAATATCATTGCTGCATTTCAAAGAACTTGCATATGACTTTCTCTAGGATTGGGCTTTTAGTAGAACTTTCCATCTAGGCATGGCATCTGTGGACAGAAGGAAGATGCTTGGAGCTAATGGATCCAGAGGTGGCAAAAACATGTATAGACACAAGGAAATTTAGATGGTATGTCGAAGTTGGTTTGTATTGTGTGCAAGACGGTGCAGAAGATAGACCAACCATGTCAGATGTTGTGTCAATGCTTGGAAGCGATACATAAACTCCTTCAGGTCCCAAACCACGAGCTTTTTCGAGGCTTGCAAAATATAATTTGGCAGAGAATCCAGGAATATGGTCTATAAATGATGTATCAATTTCAAATATACATGCTAGATAGCATGCTCTATAAAAGTGACGTTGTATGCTAGACAGAATGCTGTATTCCAGAGCAATTTTGGATATAGAAACACGAATAATATGTGAAAAAATGCCAGCAGTAAATTTTATCCTCTCCTTTTCTTTTTCTTTGGCAGTGTTTATATTTCAGTTTTTAATTTTTTTCTTGAAGGTTTTACTTTATTTGTGTGTAATTGGATTATGTTGTAAATGATATAGTTAAAGTTCTTAGGTAACTCTAAGATTAAAGAAACCAGAGACAATGTTAAATAAAAAAATAAAAAAATAGAAACATCAAATTAGAAACCATTTTAAATTGTAGTTCATTTTGATAAATATTTTTTTGCTGTCATTATAATTGATTATCATTATAGGTATTTACTATTCATGTATTCTTAATTTCTAATTAAAAAATAAAAGGAAAAGAAAAACTAAATACAGAAATATTACAAAAGGAAATCTAACGACCTTGGCCATATGTGTGCATGTGAATTGGCTGCACATTTCCATGCGTAGCTTAATAATGTAATTAATGTCCACTTTCAACATGCTGTTCCCTTTTTTTGGAGCCTAGGAACCAGGATTAACAGTAAGATCATCGTCAGCTAGGCTATATTCAAGGAATAAATAGTATATGTAAGTTTGTTTTACCTCTTTTATATATTTATAATTGAACATATACATAACGCTACAATGGCTAACGTCTTTCATTGTATGGTGATTAACAATCACCCATCACCATGTAATCAATGCGATTGTAAATATAATCATGCACATCACAATTATGAATGATTATCTCCCACTAAAAGATGGATAGCATCACTCATGAAGTAAAATTGCGAATATATACATTATATATATTTATATAATTATCTCATCTATTTATATAAATTAATTAAAATAAATTTGGTAACAATGATTTGTTATGTATATGGATATTTATATGCTATAAATGCACTGGAATGAATATTGATATTCAATAAATTAACATATTGATCTTATTTGTAAATATTCAATACTGATAATCAGTCAGTTCCGATCGGTTTTGACCAATGATGGAAACTGGTGGGTCAAGCGGTCAGATATTTAACCGATAACATTTTTGTTGGTTACGGTTTTGAGCCCATTTTTTCATTGGGCTTCAAATTCTGAATTGTATCAAGTTTGGGTGACATTTGTATTCCATTTGGGGCTTCATCAATTTGAAAATGGGAAATTTGGCCCAATATCCCTTTTGGGATTAGCTTAATGATATCTGCCCCTTCGTTTGCTATCATTTTTTCTCTACCCTTCAATACCTATTTTAACCTTAAAATAATGAAAAATGATTTGGATATCCATCCACATGGGTTTCGGTAATTACCGATGAAACCTATGGTAATTTTTCAAGTAACTACAAATTGATTATCGTAGGGTTCATCGGTAATTAGCGAAACCCCTATAGTTATCACATTTTACCAATTTTTTGGCCCCCACAAGTCCCCTAATATGTGTTAAATACAACAATATGCAAACTATATATTCTTCAATAATCTTAAGGAGAAAAAACACCAAAAGTTCTGAAAAAGTTCTTAAATTGGAACAAAAATTTGATTACCGTAAGGCCTTCGTAATTACCGATGAAACCTATGGTAATTTTTCCAGTAACTACAAATTGATTACAGTAGGTTTCATTGGTAATTATGAAAGGGCTTACGGTAATCAAATTTTTATACCAATTTGAGAATTTTTTCAGAACTTTTGGGGTTTTTTATCCTTAGGATCGTTGAAGAATGTATATTTTGCATATTGTTGCGTTTAACACACATTAGGGGACTTGTGGGGGCCAAAAAATTGGTAAAATGTGATAACCATAGGGGTTTCGATAATTACCGATGAAACCTACGGTAATTTTTCCAACAACTACAAATTCATTACAGTAATCAAATTTTTGTGCCAATTTGAGAACTTTTCAGAAATTTTTGGGTTTTTTCTACTTTAGGATCATTGAAGAATGTATATTTTGCATGTTGTTGCATTTAACACACATTAGGCGACTTATGGGGGCCAAAAAATTGGTAAAATATGATCATCATAGGGGTTTTGGTAATTACCAATGAAACCTATGGTAATTTTTCAAGCAAGGACAAATTGTAATACCAATAGGATTTCGGTAATTACGATGAAACTGTTGGCATTAGTAATTACCGATGCATCATCGATAATCAACTTTATTTGAAAATTTTCCATTTTTTTCTATTTTTTTGTAGATTCTTTTGTTGAGGATCATTAATAAAGTTATATTTAGTATCTCTGTAACAGTAAAAAACATACAAAATACTAAACACACAATGCTATTTTGCCAAAACAATACAACAAATGACTTTTTCAACAAAACAATACATGAAAACAACGACTTTTTTACCAAATCACACATTACGCACTTGAGCTACTAATTACATTCTTACAACATTGCATAACACACGCATACAACAACTAAAAGGATAACAAAATGTTCCTTTCAGCACTAAACAGAAATCTTTCAAAATTCTATTCGTAGTTAGTTTCAATTTTTGTACAAATTGAATGGGAAGATACAATAACAGTGGTTTTTCTTTGTTTCGAAGGCCAAAACAATGTCGTTTAAGATGGGTCCTCCAAGTAATGTTATTCCGTTCCCGCAAGATTCATAGGAGCTCGAGCAATTAAGTATTAACGCCGTAATGATCAATTGGTTAGGCACTTATTACTATTGTATGCTCCATGATAATTACAAATATAACTGCAACCATCTTCATTGGCTTCAAAATTTGGCCATTACCTTCCAAGGCTCTGACATTTATTCAAGCTTCTTCTTTTCCCAATCCCATCAAATCAACCACAACTGGATCAGTACCAAGAGGAGCTGAGAATGTTGACTGGAACAAATGCAAAAGAGAATGTTCTAAAATAATTTTGAAATTTGAAGTCACATTCTAGTAGGGAAAGAAAATTGATCTTATTAATGAATATAAATATAATATACCTTGTACCAAACAAGAATCCTACTTGTTGGAAGACCAATGTCGTGCCATACATAACTAGTTGATTCAGAGGTTTGTGCATAAAGCTGCTTTACATAACCTGCCAACTCAACCTTATATATCCATTTATCCTTGGACAAGTACACTGGATCTAAAGAAAATTTCCATTAAGAAAAAAAACTAAATATCACTGGTTAAAAAATATATATAGCAAAGAAAGGTCTCAATTTTCGATATATGAAGAATTTTAATGTGCTCGCATGAATAGCATAATATATATATATATATATATACCTATATCTGATATAGAATCATGCTGATACAAACCAACAACACTAGCAAATAAATTCTCAGTGGACCAGTGGAAAGCACTCCTGCGTGATCTGGTTAGATAAGCTCAGACTTGGCTACACCTATATTTAAATACATATATATAAATCATTCACTTTTTATTTATAATATGTATACTTTTTCTGCTGCAGTTCTAGAAGTCAATTTCAAGAACAACCAAATCAATTTATAGAAATATAATGAAGCAATAAAAATAAATGAAATACCGAAACAAACATCACCAGATTATGTATCATGTGATAATAAATTATGATTTTAAGAATGTTTTCTAGTCTAAAATGAAATTGAGTAGACATACACGGTTTTGTTTAATGGCACAAATTAGTGTCTTTCACTTCTAAGCTAGAATTGTTATTTGGCCTGGAGACAAAAGGGTGTAGAAAGTTGCTGAATTTGGGAGTTAAAACTTAGTATTCTCTCGTATTCAAGAATAGGATTCTTATCATGGGACTTTTTTAACTTCTATCATAACAGCTATTAATTGGTTTTCTTGAATTATCACGACTATTGGAATATCCATTGGGTGTAGATGGTTTATCAAACAAGAAATGCTTCAACCAGCTTAAGTACTATTTCAATCATGTTCAACTGAGATCAAAGAATTAAAACCAACCTTCCAGAACTTGATGATGAATTCCCACTTTGTCTTAGCTAGAACCACAAAAACTGCAATCAAAACCTCGTAACACCGAAATATCCCATCGAAAACCTACACTAAACAATCACAAAGATTAATTCCATAGCTACAAATTTATTTTTGTAAAAATATAACAAAGTGAGGAAAGAGAGAGAAAGAGAGAGAGTTACATCATATCCATCCTTGAAAGATCGAATGGCAGATAGAACATTAACAGCAATACAGAGAACGGCTGTAGAGGAGGTCAAGATGTTAAAGCGCTTACACACCACCAAGAAAAGGTCCAACCTCGTTCTTAATCTGGTGGAGCCACCCGAATTCAAAGACACTCTCGCCACGCTCTCTCTTCCTCCTCCTCCTCCTCCTCCTCCTCCTCCTTTCCCTTCTCTCGGTACACTGAAAAAATTTTTCCTGCATTTTCTCGACCTCCCAAGAAAATCCTCTCAGCTTCGAGAAAATTTCCTTCTTTTGCAGCTATTAATGAAACCTTTAAGTCCTTTGATAATGCAGCTGAGGGAACAATGTGAAGAAGAAGAAGAAGAAGAAGAATAAGGAAGATTGAAGGAGAAGAAGAAAAACAAGTACAACAAAGAAGAAGAACAGTAGACTTTGAATATAACTCACTGGGATTTTCAAATTGGAGAGCTGCGAAGAGATGACGTTCCGACGGGAGACCACGTTCCAGCGAGAGGAAGAGAGCTGCTTCGAAAGGAAAGAGAAAGAGCTATCCTGGGACCAAAAAGGTCGAATGCAAAATCTGATATCTCGAATTGCAAGAAAATATCTCGAATCCATGAGAAAATAGAGGTCGAATGCAAAATCTGATAGAAAATGAGAGAAAAAGTTCTGTCAAGGTTTGAGCCTAGATGTGGAAGATTGAAGAAAAACAAATGGGGGTTTTTATGGAGCTGATTAAAAAAAAAAAAATAGAAAGGGCATGAATACCCACCGAAGCAGAGTCTCCATGGGAACAAAAGAGGAAGCTTCAACTGCTGTTGAAAACACAGCAAAATGAAAGAGAAAGAAGCTTAAACTTGTGTGGTCTCGACACCCTTGTTCATTATGGACATAGCATATAACCACAAGTTTTTAGAAACAGTAAACCACCTAATTTTCACCTACTACTGCGGTAATCATATTGCCAAAAGACAAGCCATACTTTGGCTACCTAATACAACAGTGTTTTTATCAAAAACTAAAAGTACAGTAACTAATCATTACAAAGCAACTTATGACAGCAACAAAAGTGACATTACACTAACACTCCTCCTTGGCACTTTTGCTGGAAACACTAAGATCATTTCTTAATATTTCAAACCTGTTTCTTGGCAAAGCTTTCATTAAAATATCAGCAAGCTGGACCTCAGAACTGCAATGAACCAGCTTCACTTCACCATTTCTTTCAGCTTCTCTCACAGCTGATATTTGACTGGAATATGCTCTGTTCTTCTATATTGACCTGGATTTTGAGCAATGGAAATTGCAGACTTGTTATCACAGTATATTGTGGTAGCTTCTTCTTGCCTCTCATTTAAGTCAACAAGTAACTTCCTTAGCCATAAAGCTTGATTTGAAGCAACTGCACTAGCAATATATTCAGCTTCAGCTGTGGATTGAGCAACTAAACCCTGTTTTTGTGAGCTCCATGAAAAAGGACCTGAACCAAGAGAAAATAAGTACCCCAAAGTACTTTTTGAATCCTCCATGCTTCCAGCCCAATCACTATCAACATAGCCCATCAACTTGCCTTCTTCTTGCTTACAAAACCAAACACCATAGTCTATGGTGCCTTTAATGTACCTTAACACTCTTTTAGCTGCAGAATAATGCATATGTGATGGAGTATGCATAAATTTAGAAAGCAAACTCATAGAAAACATAATGTCAGGTCTAGAAGCACATAAATGTAGCAAACTTCCAATAAGGCTTCTATAGGTTGAAACTTCAATCTTGGCAACACCATCTTCAAGCTCAAATTTTTGATTGTAAACCATTTAAGTGTCAACTGGATTACAATTCTCCATGTCAAACTTTTTGAGTAGTTCCACATCATACTACTTTTGGGATAAGAAAATATCATGACTAAATTGATATATCTCCATGCCAAGAAAGTAGTTCATCACTCCTAAATCTGACATTTCAAACACTTTTTGCATTTTAGATTTAAACTCCAACACACTTTATGAATCTCCTCCTCTAACAAACAAGTCATCAACATATAGAGAAACAATCAATTTTTCATCATTTGAACCTGACTTCACGTACAAAGCAGGCTCATTCTCACTCCTTTTAAATCATTTTCCAACAAGGTGTGAGTCAATTCTACTATACCAAGCTCTGGGAGCTTTTTTCAAGCCATAAAGATCCTTATGCAATTTATAAACCTTGTCTTCCTTTCCTTGAACAACAAACCCTTTAGGTTGTTCAACGTATACTTCTTCCTACAGGTAACCATTTAGAAATACAGATTTCACATCTAAATGGTAAACTTTCCAGCCTTTTTGTGTGGCAAGTGCTAGTAGAAATCTGATTGTTTCATGTCTCACAACTGGTGCAAATGTATCTCCATAATTAATACTAGATTGCTGCACATAACCTTTAACTACCAATCTTGCTTTATGCTTATTTATTGTACCATCAACATTCACCTTGGTCCTAAAGACCCATTTCACTTCAATGGCCTTTTTGCCTTGGGGTTCGTTCACCAATTCTCAAGTTTTGTTTTTGCTTATCATATTGATTTCCGTTTTCATGGCCTCTCTCCATGTCTCGAACGTATTTGCATCATTGAAAGTAATTGGATCACACAATGCTAGGTTGCATCTTTCATATTCATCAATCAAGGGTTTTGTACCTCAAACATCAGACAGAGGTCTTATAGCTCAGACATCGGATAGGGATCTTGTATCTCGGACATCGGACAAGGGTCTTGTATTTCGGACATCGGACAGGGGTCTTATAGCTCAGACATGGGATATGAGTCTTGTATCTCAGATATCGGACATGGATCTTGTATCTAGGATATCAGATAGGTGTCTTGTATCTCGGTCACTTCTCTCGGATGCATCGGTGAAGGATCTTGTGCCTCGGATGCTTATCTCGGATGCATCAGTTAGAGGTCTTGTACCTCGGATGCTTATCTCGGATGCATCAGTCAGAGGTCTTGTACCTCGAATGCTTATCTCGGATGAATCAGTCAGAGGTCTTGTACCTCGGATGCTTTTCTTATATACATCAGTCAAGGATCTTGTACCTCAGATTCCAACAGCATCTTCATCATTTGAATAGTTCTCATCCTGAATCTTGTCACGTTCTTAGATAAAATTCTTTTCTGAGGCTTGAACTTCACTCTTTTCCCAATTCCAAACAGCAACTTCATCAACTTTAACATTCCTACTAACAATTAGCTTGTTAGTTTTCAAATGATATACTCTGTACCCTTTTGTGTTGCTGCTGTAACCAACGAAAATTCCCATATCAGCTTTTTGATCCAACTTATCTCTCTTAATTTCAAGAACATATGTATAACAAATGCTCCCAAATATCTGCAAATGCTCCACAGTAGGCTTGACCCCATACCACACCTCATATGGAGTTTTAAACTCCAATGCTTTAGTTGGTAATCTATTTAGCAAATACACTGAGGTATTTACTGCTTCAGCCCAAAACTTTTTTGGTAATTTCTTCTCAACCAACAAGCATCTACACATCTCCATAATAGTCCTGTTCTTCCTCTCACTAACCCCATTTTGCTGAGGAGTACAGGGAGAGGTCAGCTGATCTTGAATTCCAGCTTCTTTGCATTGCAACTCAAACTTTTGAGCTGTATATTTAGTCCCATTATCAGATCGTATCACCTTGATGCTACATTTTGCTTGATTTTCTACCATGGCTTTAAAACTGTTGAAAATCTCAGCAACTTCAGATTTTTTGTTTCAGAAAATACACCCAACATATTCTAGAGAAATCATCTATGAAAGTGAGAAAATATCTACTACCGTTGATAGAATTCTCACTCATAGGTCCACATACATCACTATGAATTAACTGAAGCTTTTCAGAGGCTCTCCAAGCGCCTTTCGAATGGCAGCCTTTGTTGCTTACCAAGCTGACACACTTCACACACTTCGAGGTTTTTGCTAACAGCAGGCATATTCTCCACCAATTTCTTTTCATGCATTAGATTCAGAGAGTCATAGTTAAAATGACCAAGTCTGTTATACCACAACTTAGATTCATCACTAGTTTTGGCATAAAAAACATTATTTCATTTCTTGTTCCATTCTACCACAAAGCTTTTATCTTTCATTCCAACATTTAGAATTTCACTTCCATGTTGATCATATATTATGCAAGACTTATCTTGAAAATTCAAAGAATATCCATTTTCAAGCATTTGTCCCACACTTAACAAGCTTTGATTAATTTCGGGTACATACAACACATTTGAAATGAGTTTAATACCTGTTGAAGTTTCTATAGCCACTTGTCCTTTGCCTTGAACTTGAATAAAATCTCCATTTCCTATTTGCACTTTGGAAACAAAGCTTCTATCCAAGGTCTTGAAAAGATCAGCATCATGAGTCATATGTTGAGTGCGGCCACTATCCACTAACCAAGCTTCTTTGCTGCTGTTTTCTACATGACATGTAGCAACAAGCAGCCTTTTCTCACTTTGCTGTGCTTCATCAGCAACTTGTACTTGGTATGCTTATTGCACTGGTCCTCCTTTGTTTTTGCAAACCTTTTCAATATGTCCCAGTTGGTTGCAAACTCTACATTGAACATTTGGGCTAAACCAACAATATTTTTCAGGATGGTTGTCCTTTTTGCAATAAGAGCACTTCATAAACTTCTTTACTTAACCTTCTGTGCTTGTACCAGCACCATGTTTTCCTTTGACATTACTTCCTCCACCTTGTTGCTTCCTTTGATTATTGTTTACTGGAGCCTTACCTTTTTGTAATGCTAAAAAAGCACTTTCTGAGGTTTCTTCTTGTCTTATAGATCTTCTTTGTTTAGTTGCTTGTAAAGCATTAACAAGCTCTGACAAAGAAATCTAATTCAGATCTCTTGACTCCCCCAAGGATGATATCTTTGCTTCAAACTTTTCTGGTAAGCTGACCAGCACTTTCTCCACCACTCTTCTATCTCCTAGCTCCTCTCCAATAATTTTGATCTGGTTTACTACCTTCATAAGTCTGTTAATAAAGTCTTTTATCAACTCAGAATCCTTCATTCTTAAAGTTTCGAACTCCCTCCTCAACTTCAATACCTATATTTGTCTTGTTCTTGCACTTCCCTGGAACTCTTCTTTCAGCTTGTCCCAGACCTCTTTAGCTGTGATGCAAGCCATAATTCTGGTGAACATCACTTCTGAAACACCAGCATGTAAGGTAGATAAAGCCTTAAACTTTTTAGCAACCTCCTCACTATGTTGCTTTATTTGAGCGATAGTGGGATTTGTTGTCAAAGGGGGAGGATTTCTTTCGATCTCTACTACTTCCCACAAGTCAAAAGCTTGAAGGTAAGCTTTCATTTTTATAGACCACATGGCATAATTTTCTCCAGAAAATATAGGAGGTGATGGAGCAGAAAAATGAGTTGAAGCCATTTAAAAGGAAGGAAAGGTAGAAGGAAGGTTTCTTGTATTTTTTGCTATTTCACTCACAACCCTTCTAAGATCATTAGGGCTCTGATACTATTTGTTGGATTTTTGGAACAAAAAACACAGCAAAACGAAAGAGAAAGAAGCTTAAACTTGTGTGGTCTCGACACCCTCATTCATTATGGACATAGCATATAACCACAAGTTTTCAGAAACAGTAAACCACCTAATTTTCACCTACTACTGCGGTAATCATATTGCCAAAAGACAAGCCATACTTTGGTTATCTAATACAACAATGTTTTTATTAAAAACTGAAAGTACAGTAACTAATCATTACAAAGCAACTTATGACAGCAACAAAAGTGACATTACATTAACAGAGTGTATATGGCCTCTGTTAGGCTTTGTGTTTGGGATAATTTAGGAGATAAGGGTATAGTTGGAATTATGTAAAAATGGTGAGTAGATATAAAAAGTTTAAAAGGAAAGGGATAGATTTCCTTAGGCTCCTTAAAAAAGGGGTATTGGATCAAATTCCCCTTTGTAAATTTTGATCACTTTTCAGACTTCACTGGGCCAAATTTCACTTCACTTTCAAGATGCCTATTTAGGAGATTTGCAAAAGCTTTTCGTCGATTCAGTACGAGTAAAAAAAAAACAAAGAAAAAAAAATTCATCAAAGTTCAATAAGACGCAGAGAGTAGAGATGGAGAAAAGAGGAAGAAAATTAGGAAGTAACAATTTGCTCTGGGCATGAGAGACCGAGAGAGTGAGAGAGATAGAGAGAGTGAGAGGCCTTGTTGTTTTGTTTCCCTGTAGCATGAGAGAGTGAGAGATGGAGACAAATATTCTTCTTTCAATCATCTTTCATTTACATTATGTTGCATATTAGAACATTAGCAACATCTTATATTAAAGTTTGACCACTCATGTCAATTTTCGCAATCTCTAGAAAATCCAAAATATTGGATAAGTACGGTTGTCCCACTGGTCACCTTGATGGTTGTTGCTTTAGCAGCTGTATTTTGCTATTTCTGATTGATGAAGTCCTTACTTTGGAGGTGGTTGACTTATTAGTCATATTTTGAGCATTACTTAATCTTGATTAAACCAAATTAAGTTCTAAATAGACCACTGATGATTATGGCTAAGGGTTTTGACATGTTAAGGACGTGGCGTTGGCTTCCACATATGACACCACTGACCATCATGTAGACCACCTTCTGTTAAGCGAAGTGCCTATAAAGAGTAAATTAGGAATCACCTTCTAGTCCCACCTACCTACCAGTTTTAAAGAAAGAAAAGAAAAACTAAATTATAATGACAATATTGTGCTGTATTCAACAGGGAAACAAGGAAGCAGAAAGATGGATGGTATGACTAAAACAGAGGAATTGACTTGCGAACTGAAAACTAGCACTGCATCTATTGATAAGCAGTTAAATGGAATGCAAGATAATGAATTACCTCTATTCGGCTTTTCCGTTGTAGATAGTGGCCGATCCAGAAGATGTTGGCGGGCCACCATTGAAATTTAAAAAATATATTAATCATAAATATTAATAATAAAAGATTAAAAAAAAAATTATCCATGAATACATAAAGAGTAATTTATATAACTTTTTTCCTCAACAATGTATAGTAGTTTTCGACAATTCTTCATATTTTGAAATCTATTCATAATATTTTCATTTTCAATGACTTCAAAAATATCTTTCTTAACGTATGTAATCAAGCAATCATTAATCTATTAAGCTATTGATCTTTCATGCGGGCTTATTCTTCACAATATTCATAGCAGAAAACACTTTTTCTATAATAGCAATTGCTGCGGGTTTGTAAGGTCAATGTCAATAGTAAATAAACTAATGGGTCAACATTTTTTTTTTCTTCTCCACCATTTTTTGTGCAAGATTACTATTCCATTCAACTTAGAAAATTTAGTACTGGAACGCATGTCTATAATATAATTCTCAATTTGATCTTCAAGTATCAAGACATCTTTTTCAGAAAGATCTTCTACATAAAACCGAGAAAGGTGAATCAATTTTTATTTATTAAAAGATGAGAAAGAATTACGTGGATTCAAACATGCTACACAAAATAGTAATTCGGTTGTTGTCTAAGAAAAACAATCATTCAGTTCTTGAATCTACATATGTATCTCATTATAAAATAAATCAACCTGATAGTGATGTATGTTTGTAATTTAATAAGTTTTTCGCCATAGTCGCCCTCGAGTCATAAACATACTATCCATGTTAGGAACTTCAATCTTATAAATTCCACAAAAAGAATATATATCCTGGAGTAAAGAATCAAAATCTCTTAACTTCATATTTTGCAATTGTTCTTTAGATACTCCAACTAACTTCATAACATTTACAATATCTTGATCTTTTCTTTGCAGTGCTTGTGATAGATCATTTGAAATTTTCAATATTTTTTTCATTATAATAAATTGAAAACAAAATTGAATATATGAATAGAATCCAATAAAATTTTTGCTTCATATTTTTGTTCCGAATTTGATTCTTCATCTGTTATTAATTCAAGTAAATCATATACAGATGAAAACATGTCAATCAAGCTGATCAAAGTTGCATAGTTGAGCTCCAACATGTGTTAGCATGTTTCTTAAGACTAATTTCTTGATTTAGACCTTGCCCGCTTGAAAGATTACAATTAATGAGACCTTCAAAAACTTCATCAGCATGTTTTTTATGAAGAATATCACAACGACGAGCTGATGCTTCAACATCATTCATTACATTAGCAACCAAAGTGAAAAGACAAGTGATTTCTATATGTTTCTTTGCCACGGCCTCAAGTGCTAATTGAAGTTGATGAGCAAAATAATGAATATAAAATGCACTTTCATTTTTTTTTTTCCATTATAAGTGTTTTAAGGCCGTTGAACTCACCTTGCATATTACTTGCTCTATTATACCCTTGTCTTCGCAATCTAGATATGCTTAATCCATGTCTAAACAAAAAGTTATCAATAGCTTGCTTAAGTGAAAGAGCTGTAGTGTCTATGACGTGCTTAACACCTACAAATCGCTTAATAACTTGTCCTTTATGCACATAATATAAAACAATAGCTATTTGCTCCTTTGAATCTATGTCATGAGATTTATCAATAAGAATAGAAAATAATGAATCACCAACATCTCTAATAATTGAGGCCATAAATTCAACTAAAACAGCATTTATATATCTTTTTGAATAGCACATGATGTTAATTTCATGTTTGCTGGAGCATTCTTCAATGAAACAGATTTTATGTTCTCATTATGATCACACAACCATTGTAAAAATTTTTTAAAAAAAAATTACCTTTATTTCTTGAGTCTTCAAATTCATCATGCACACAGAATGTCAGCCCTTGTCATAAAGAAAATTAATGCAATCAATTGATGCTTCCAGGTGAATATGATATTCCTTTCGTGCCTCATTTGATTGTTTGCTTAAAAAATATTTGAATATCTTGGTTCTGATTTAAAAGAGTTTCACATTTAATCACTGCTAGGTTAGGGATATTATTGGACCTTCATACATGAGTTTGCAATTTTTGTTTCTTCTTCTAATTAGAAAATCATTCGCCAAAAAAAGTCACCACCTGATTGTTCTCCAATGTCTCATTTAAAAGGACAACAACATAGACAATATACAACATTTTTTGATATCCTATACTCCAACCAATTAGGATATTCACTGAACCAAGCAGAGTTAAATCTTTTTGATTTTTTTTCCAAATTGTTTTTAGGAAAAATGTGGTTTTTAGGCTGATAAGGACCCTTTTGGAAGTATGCCCCTCTAACTTGATCTCTGATATTGAAATTATAATCTAAAATTCGAGGTTGCAAACCAGGATCTGTATGGAGCTCTTCCAAGTTGATTTCTATATAATTCTGCCCTGAATTATTCTCGATTCTTTTTGGAGGTTGTGGTAGTTCATCCGATGTTGATTTTCTTTTAAAGTATTTCTCCATATCTGATTCACGATTAATAAATATTTTAAAATTCATTCAATATTAATGTAAACATATTTTTAAGGCAAAATAATAATAAAACAAATTATTATGGTTATTTATTTGTAATTAATAAACTAAAAGCAAATTTACAAAAAGATAAAAAGAAAAAGAAAAAAAATTTATACTTGAATAATAAATAAGTTATTAAGAAACTTAAGTGGAGATGTTTAATAGTAATAGATAGAGATTTTACCTCTATCGAAGCTATAAACTTGATGAGGATTTAAACTTTGTTGTAGGAGAAAATCCTAATAAAGAAGGTTTTATGAGATATCATTTCTTTTCTCAAAGAAAAAGGCTTGTATGTTATACACAACCCCTACAACAATTTTATTTTATACAATAGCTAAGGAAAGTAACTAAAAAAGGAAAATAAATAAATAATTTTTAAAAAAATGAAAAATAAAGGAAAAGGAAAGGCATGAAGTTGTCGTTGTTTAGATTTGGGCAAGGGAGGTTGACTTGGGTGAGGGGGCACACCATATGCAATTACAGAAAAAGAAAAGCTAAAAAGAAAAATTTTTAAAAAAATTGAAAGTAATTGAGGATGGGAAAAACGGAACTTTTGAAATGCTTTTTCATAAGGCAAATGCTTTTCGTAAGGCAAGGTAGTGAGTGCAAGTAGGCGATGGCAATTCCGGTCCACGATTTATGGGTGTATATACTCTTTCCTTTTGCCATAGGATACTGCTTTTACACAAATAAATTAGGTGAGAGTGGTTTTAGTCCTGTCAATAAGATAAATTTAACGAGCTCATCGAGTCAGTTTCATTTCAGTTACCTATGGATTTTCACAAATAACTGTAAGGTTATTATTTACAACGTATATTGACCGATAGGAAACAAATTGCAGTGAAAAGACTATCCATGAAACCAAGACAAGGAATAGAGAAATTCAAAAATGAAGTTATGTTAATATTGAAACTGTAGCATAGGAATCTTGTTAAAGGTGGGTACAAACTGATCCAAACCGATTAAATCAGTCAAATTGAACTGGTTCGGTTCAAATCAGCACAATATTTTTCCTACGATAGGTTTAATTTAGGAAATAAATTGCAGTGAAAGAACTATCCACGAAACTAAGACAAGGAATAGAGGAATTAAAAACTGAAGCTATGTTAATTGAAACTGCAGCACAAGAATCATGTTAAAGGTGGGTACAAACTGATCCAAACTGATTAAATCAATCAAACTGAACTGGTTTGGTTCAAATCAGTTCGGTATTTTTCCTACAATAGATTTAATTCAATTTGGGTTAAAAATAATCCAAATCAACCAAAAATGAACCAAACATACATATTAATATAATTTTTATTATCTTTTAAAATTAATTATATTTTCAATACATTTTTATGTTTTTATATTATTTAACTAAATATGTTAATAATATTAAATTTTAAATAATTAAAATGTAATAATATTTTTTAAAAATTAAAAAATATTAAATTATTCAATCTGACTTAACCGAAGGGATGTTTGTATTTTCCCCCATAATTCGGTTAAGTTTGCCCAAAAAAAAAAAAAAAAGGGGGTCTAAATTGAAGCGACACTCACCCTTGCTTGTTAGACTATTGCATTGTTGCATTAAAGGACAAGAGAAAATATTAGTTTATAAGTCTTTGCCAAACAACAGCTTGGACTTATTCGTTTCAGTTTTGTCTATTTGGTACCTAGACACTTTAACTTTTAACTTCAAATATATTTAAAATTGAGTAATTTGTTATTTTGCAACAGATGCAACGAAATGACATTTACTGGATTGGAAAAATGTGTGAAAATTATTGAAGGAATTTCTCAGGGGCTTCTATACCTGCATAAGTATTCTAGAATTGAAAACCAGCAATATATTATTAAACATGAGTCCAAAGATTTTTGACTTTGACACAACAAAAATCTTTGGGGAGGATGAATCTAGATCCAAGACAAATAGAATTATTGGGACATAGTAAGTGGAATGGTCATTTTTGGGAAAGCTCAGATCTATTCAGCTTCGGAGTCATGATGCTAGAATCCTAAGTGAGACAAAAATAGTGCAAGATTTCATCAGTCAAATGAATTTGTAAAACTATCACAACATGTAAGTAGCTATTTACAATAAGCCTCAATTTCACTCTTTTCCTTAAAGATTTTTACAATAGTAGTAGAAATTGTAATCTAGGCATGGAATATGCTGAGAGAAGGAAGATGCTCAAAGTTAATGGACCCAAAAATGGTAGGAACAAGAACATCAACAAATGAATTCATTTAGTGTGTTAAAGTTCATCTCTTGTGTGTGCAAGAAAATGCAGCTGATAGGCCAACCAAGGCAGAAGTTGCGTCAATGCTAATTGGATGATATGGACCTTTCCCAAAAATCAAACAACTATCTTTTGCTATTTCTAGAAGAGTAGATCAGGACAAGATCATGAAATAATTTTCCAGGCTTCCAGCATTGGCTGATGGTAAAAAATCTCTAATTTTAAAATTGAACTACATATTGTTGGATAGTAATCTGAACCTAGAAATCTCTGATTTTGGGACAATGAAAATATTTGGGGAGATGAAATGACTCTTAGGAGTGAACACAAAATCATATTGGGTCTTAGGTGAAGGATATCAACTTAAGAAGTTCAAAAACCTGCAATATGTATCCAAAAAATCTCAAAGTTCGTTTCTTAAAACATAAGTCAATTATACACAACAAGTAGAATCTTTAAATAAAATAAATAAATAAGCACGGACACACACACATATACACAAACACACACACACACACACACACACACACAAAATAGAAAACCAAAAGCATAAACCTCAAATATTTGTGGCAAAATGCACCTCAAGCCAATACAATATGAATTGTGGGAATTTTTTTCATTTTTTTTATTAGATTTCATTAGGTAATGTACCTTACAAAGTATTTATTTAGTTATCTGCATGTTAATATTAATAAAACTTTGATGAATGATAATGAAAATAATGCTTAGAGATATATGTCACCTGAGTACATAATGGATGGTCTTTTCTCTAATTCTCGTTGAAATGTGATGTCTTCAACGTTGGGGGTTAAGGTGCTAGAAGTCGTAAGTGGCAAGAAAAATAGTGCAGGTCTCCATCACTAGTCAAAAAGAATTTATAAAGAAACTACTGGAATATGCAAGTATACAGTATACATAGTAGCTTTCAATATCAATCCTACACTCTGAAGAATTAACATACACTTTCGAAGATTGATGTTTTTGTTAAAATATCATCTAAGAATGGAATTTATGGAGAGAAGGAAGATGTTTGGAGTTGATGGAGATTGCGGTGGTGGAAAAATGTGTACATCAACAAGTGAATTAATTTTACGTACTCAAAAAAAAAATGTGAATTCATTTATGCACTGCATGTAAGAGAAATTTATAGAGATGAAGAACACAATAATGTGCTACAGAGGAAGACTTACAATGTTGAAGCCTGAAGAATTAGAGAATAATTTGATAAAATTTGTAATTATGATCGATGTCTTTCATTAAGGAATACTGTGGTATTTGTATATAAGGGTTAGACCACTCATAAGGTAGGATATAAAGGACCTTTAAAAAGTTACTATATACAGATGAAAGAACAGAAAGTAAACCTCTATTAGAAAACAAATAATCCTAATGGGTATAAGTTGCCTGCCTTGTATAGCAAGTCAACCAGTACATCCTTGACGAATATTTCCTTTCAGATAAAAACTTCCTTATTGTACTTCTACAATATTATTTCTTTCTTTGCCTGTTGATTTAAGTTCTTGTATACTTCCTTCCTTCTCTGGAGGCAGATTTGGCATTGATGGCGTGAATGTCAGCTTATCTGGTGTAAGCTGTGTATGACAACATCTTATCTGGTGTTGGTGTAAGCTATCGATTTGGCTTATCTGCATTCTTGTCATGCCCCCTCAAGCTTATGATTGCTCGTAAAGAAAGCATTCCAAGCTTGGAACGAACAAAACAAAAATTATCACTTGGTAAAGGTTTGTTTGGATATCAGCAATTTGAAGAGAGGTGGGAATGTTTTTGGTAACCAAATGTCGAGCAACCACTTTCTCACGAACAAAGTTGTAGTCAATCTGGATATGCTTAGTGCAACCATGAATGATAGGATTTTTCATCATGCGTAAGGCACTGATGGTTTGTGTAAAGGAATTCCAATGTCACAAAGAAGAAAACTAAGCCAAGTCAGTTCAGCTGTAGCAGTAGCCAAGGCCCTATGTTCTGCTTCAGTGCTTAACCGAGCCATGGTTGGCTGTTTCTTGGAAGACCAGGAGATGCAATAGACACTGGTGCTACGACGAGTAATTGGATAGCCACCTCAATCAGCATCACAGAAGCTATACAGGATTAGGGAGCTTTGCTGAAGAAATCAAACCCTGTTGTCCATTATTCCTTTGAGATATTGAAGGATTCTTTTAACTTCTCTTAGATGGAGCATATTTGGACTCTGAAAATTTTGACACATTTTGTTGACTAGTTGTGTGATATCTGGCCTTGTGAAAGTCAGGTATTGCAAGATACCTACCAATCGATGATAATCAGTGGGGTTAATAGAAATGAGATCATCTTATTGTGTAGTATGTTTTGCGGCCATTGAAGTCTTGATGTGAGTTGCTTCGATCATCTTAGCCCGAGTGAGAAGGACGTGGGTGTAGTTGGTTTGAGTGAGAAGTATGCCCCCTAAAAAGTAGCGTACTTCGATGCCAAGGAAGAAATGAAGCTGGCCAAGGTCTTTGACAGTAAACTCTTAGCTGAGAGTTAGAATGAAATGATGAACCAGTTCTGGGTAGTTACTTGTCAAGAGCAGGTCATCAACGTACACAAGAAGTAAAATGATGGAGTTGTTTTTATGAAACACAAATAGAGAAGGGTCTTCTTTACTACACAAGAGACCAAGAAGAATTAGGAATTGGGATGTCTATCAAACCAGGCTCTAGGGGCCTGTTTAAGTCCGTATAATGATTGCTTTAAAAGAGAAACATGATGTGGATGAGTTTGAGAAACAAAACCTAGAGTTTGTTCCATATAGACTGTCTCCTTGAGGTGTCCACACAAAAATGTGTTCTTAATAGCTAATTGCCTAATCTTCCAATTATAGGTTATAGCAACAGAAATAATCAATCTTATCGTTGTGTGTTTTATGACTGGACTAAAAGTTTCGTCAAAGTCTTGGCCTTCTAGTTGAGTGAAACCCTTAGCTACCAAACATGCCTTGTATTGGTCTATGGTTCCATCTTCCTTATATTTAGTTTTGAACAACCATTTTGAGCCAATGATGTTAATGTACTGTGGTGGTGGAACAAGTGTCCAGGTATCATTTTTGTATAAGGCATCTAGCTCTTCATGCATTGCTGCAAGCCAATGTGGACTTTTCAAGGCTTTTTTTTATGGATAGAGGTTATATATCTATTGTTAATAAGGCCATTTGAGACACCAAATCAGGATTGATTTGAAGCTTATGCCTTGTGGTCATGGGATGTGTGTTTGCTATTGATTGAATTTAAGTGGACGTATCTACAAAGCAACATATATGTTATTTTGTATACCTTCAGAATTTTGAATAGAGAAAGCATTATCTGTTCCATTTTCTTCACTGGTGAACTGTTATTAATTTGAAGCATTGTCTGAACTGTTTTGATAAGTGTTCTTGACAGGACCCGCCCCGGGGACCCTTTCAGGATCTCCCTGGTGGTCCCACCTGGTGAAGTACCACTGGACAATTCCTAAGAATATCCAATGGAACTCCACTTGACATGTGGACAACCAACACAAATAATATCAATAATACCCTAACATATAAATATAAATAAATCCACAACAGCATAAAAGTCCACAACTGGCCTAAGGTACTACAGGCCATAACCGAAACATAAATACCGTGGTCTCTACAAAGTCCCAAATTTAATATCAGAGCATTCTAAGAGTGTTAACGAAGTCTGAGAGTACAAATAAGTAATAAACGAGTCTGAAAAGATAAGATAAGATAAGAAAAGATAAATACTGCTGCTGTCACGGAAGAACGAAGTAACGAACAATGCACGAGGTAGACTGCTACTAACTGCCTGAGCCTAAGGGAACGAATTTAAAACAAATAAAACGTGAGATAAGGAAATCTCAGTGAGTGGCATAGTATAATAGGAAAATAATAATTTACTTCAGCAAAAGCTTTCTCTCAAGACCTCTCATTCCTCTCGTTAGAAAAGTTCCCCGTTTAAAATCATTTCACAAAAACCCAAACTTGTACCCCAATTAATATCATGAAAACCGATGCTCAAAAGTATGAAGGAACGATCATTGTAATATTATGAAATGTCTCAAATCATGATATAAACATTTGGGCATAAAATATAATGAATACAGTTCCACCAAATAAATATGAAAAAGTAGAAATCACCACAATATTTGTAAATCAACAATATATATAAACATATACAATGTACCATATGATATATCAATATACAAACCGTGGGATACACCCACCTCACGACCCTCAATATATGAACGGTGTCGTGGAAATAATAAATAACCGTCGGGACATACCCAACCTCACGGTCCGTGGCAATAATAAACCGTTGGATGATACCAACCTTATCGCACCGTGGTAACAATAACAAACCGTCGGATAAACCCGACCTCACAGTCCGTGGTAATAATAGATAACCGTTGGATGAAACCAACCTCACGGCGCCGTGGTAAACCTAGCGCGCGGTAATATAATATAATATAATATTGATCCAAGGTATTGGCATTACATGGTACATCAATTTAAAATAACCAATACAGTATTCATGAAACAATCTTGTAAGATTGTATATATACTTTTCCAAACAATACTGTATCCTAAATCATAATTTAACTGTCAAGCTCAACCGCTTGTTTAAATATTTCAAAATTTTCAAATCGTCATTTCATACGAAAACCAGAAATACCACAGTGAAATATATTCACCATAAACCAATATTAAGCACATAAAATTATAAAATATTTGATCGTGCTTAAAATTATATGATTTTCAATCTGCTTTCTCAAACCAAATAGTTTCCAAAATGATTTAAAATCTCAATTTAATTACCAAGGTATTTAAATACCACAAGTCCATTTTTATGGACCCATTAAAATTGAAAATCACTTAAAATATTCTCAAAAATCATATAAAATAATAACGCATATATGTGAAGCAAATATTTATATACGCATAAAACAACATTCCAATCAAATGATATATGTACGTAAAATATTTAAACCACATATATACTATACTATGTACCTAAATCATTTAAAAATAATATAACCACTCACAGTAGAGATGCTGCTCAACTCTGCTCTCCTGCAGGCTCACCTCTGGTCTCAATACCAGTGTCCGTCATGATATGAAAATATTGCTCAAGCTCCAATAACTAAACTAAAGGCATTATTATAACCCAAATACCTTACAATAATTTATCGAACTCTAAAATTTTCGAAATTGGACACCGGGCGGTCCAATTATACCGTGTCCCCTTCGAACCCGGTACTCCAAATTGGGGCTTTTTGCCCTAAGCCTAATTTTTTACAGTTCACCCACCAAACAGGTTCTAATAATATCTAATTGCACTAATCCAACTCCAATTTCAACTGATTTGACCAATTGTTGTCCAAACACAGTCTAATCTTATCCGAAAGATTAATAAAATAACCCAAAAATAGGAAAATTACCAAACGATCTCCAAAATTCACAAATTATATGTCTATGGAAAGCCCAACAGACAAGGAGTTCACCAGTGGCCTTACCTTGGTCCAGTGAGTCCTCCGGTGGCCGAAAAATCGAGGTAAAGTTTCGGTCGAGTTTAAACTTGAGGGATCTCTCAAATGGTGGGGATTTTGGGCAATTTAACCCCGTAAATGGACTGATAGAGGTCGAAAATGGTGGGATAAAGGTATGGGGTGAGCTGGGTTGGCCGGAAAACACACAAATCGAAGAGAAAGAAAAACTCCGGCCGTCGAGCTTCGCTGGCCCGATCTGGGCGCGTCCAATGTCCGATGGCCGGGAAATTTTAGAGCCGAGCTCGCCTCCTCCCTCCGCTCCTCTCTGACTGGTGCGTGTAACAAGGTGGTGGCCGGAGGTGGTTGAATGGCGTAAACCCGGTTGTGGGTAAAAACGGGTCGTTTTGACCCAGTTCGGGTCCAAAGGCTAGGGTGTTTTTCCTCGGTTTTCATGAAGGAAAAGGGAGCTCTAGGGTTTTGGGACTCTATTTGGCACACAAATGAGGCTTTTATAAGCCTAGGGTTGCTATCAGATAAAACACTTGGACTGGTTCGGACACAGATAAAATACTGAAATTGAACTTCATAGAACCGTAACTTTTGATTCGTAGCTGGAATTTGGCATGCTGCTAGTCTTTGAACTCGTAACGACGAGCTCTATCCAATAATACCTTGGTCAAACTAAAATATAAATCATAGAAAAAGTCAAATCTGGACCCACACTATTCATTTGGTCAAACGTGGTCAACCCAGTCAAACTTAGTCAAACCTAGTCAAACTTCTCAATAGGTGCATTTTTTTGGGTGTGGGGTGTTACAGTTCTCATGCTTGACGTAGGACTGGAAATTGAAGTATTTTCTTAATTGTCTTGGTAAGTATTCCCATGCCTGACAGTAGGACTACTGGACTCACCTGTAGAATCCATGGCAATTGTAGGTGAGTTAGCTCCTGTCACTTTTATCTGTTGAGGCTCAATAGATTCTGCACAAACACATTTATTAGAAGCTAAAGGAATTTTTGTTCCTGCTGCATTTGTTGTAGTAGCTTTAAACTCTTGATCCTACAACTTATCTTCGTTCTGAGGAAAATTGATCAATTCAATTTGTTAAAGGATATTTTTGTCAGAAAAAATGATAAGGTAGGTTGGTCTCATCGAAAACAACATGTCTAGAAATATAAATGCAAGGTGTAAACACTTAAAACCTTTTATTAATCTCATCGGCAACCAAGTTGAGGCAAAACTTTGATAGCTCTTTAAATCTCCACTAGTATTCAGAAACTGTCCTGCTATCTTGAGTGAGTGTCTCAACCCTAACCTTTTAAACTTAACAAAGTTTAGAGGACAAAACTTGATGTGAAATGCAGTCTTGAACAATGTCCAAATGTGACGTCTTCTAGTTCTTTCAAATTGTCCACCACTTCCTCCAGTTTCCCTCTAGCATAAAGCTAGCTAATAAGATCTTGCACTTGACTAAACATTGCATCGGATCCGTGAAGTCATTACAATCCACTGTTCCAAGTCTATGAGTCTAATCAACATAATACCTAATAAAACCCACTCCTCTCGAGTGATCGAGCCAGATGCTACATAAAATTCTCCAAATAAGTGGACGCATTTATACTTTCAACCGAACTTGCTAGAGACTATGTCTACCTCCTCGCAGCACCAGGAAAAATTTCTATATGGCGGAATAAATCAAAATTAATTAACACCAGCAAAAGGGTAGGTATGGAAGGCGAAACACAGGATGAGTTGTACAGAATTGCAGAACCCTGAGGAATTTAAAACCTAGTCTCTGATACCAAGCTGACAGGACCCGCCCCGGGGACCCTTCCAAGATCTCCCTAGTGGTCCCGCCTGGTGAAGTACCACTGGACAATTCCTAAGAATATCCAATGGAACTCCACTTGATGCCTGGACAACCAACATAAATAATATCAATAATACCCCAACATATAAATATAAATAAATACACAACAGCATAAAAGTCCACAACCAACCTAAGGTATTACAGGCCATAACCGAAACATAAATACCATGGTCTCTACAGAGTCCCAAATTTAATATCAGTGCATTCTAAGAGTGTTAAAGAAGTCTGAGAGTACAAATAAGTAATAAACGAGTCTGAAAAGATAAGATAAGATAAGAAAAGATAAATACTACTGCTATCGCGGAAGAATGAAGTAACGAACGGTACGCGAGGTAGACTGCTACTAACTGCCTGAGCCTAAGGGAACGAATTTAAAACAAATAAAATGTGAGATAAGAAAATCTTAGTGAGTGGCATAGTATAATAGGAAAATAATAATTTACTTCAGTAAAATCTTTCTCTCAAGACCTCTCATTCCTCTCGTTAGAAAAGTTCCCCGTTAAAATCATTTCCCAAAACCCAAATTTGTACCCCAATTAATATCATGAAAACCGATGCTCAAAAGTATGAAGGAACGATCATTGTAATATTATGAAATGTCTCAAATCCTGATATAAACATTTGGGCATAAAACATAATGAATACAGTTCCACCAAATAAATATGAAAACGTAGAAATCACCATAATATTTGTAAATCAACAATATATATAAACATATACAATGTACCATATGATATACCAATATACAAACCGTGGGATACACCCACCTCACGACCCTCAATATATGAACGGTGTCGTGGAAATAATAAATAACCGTCGGGACGTACCCAACCTCACGATCTGTGGCAATAATAAACCGTTGGATAATACCAACCGTACGGCACTGTGGTAATAATAACAAACTATCGGATACACCCGACCTCACAGTCCGTGGTAATAATAGATAACCGTTGGATGAAACCAACCTCACGGCAACGTGGTAAACCCAGCGCGCGGTAATATAATATAATATAATACTGATCCAAGGTATTGGCATTACATGGTACATCAATTTAAAATAACCAATACAATATTCATGAAACAATCTTGTAAGATTGTATATACTTTTCCAAACAATACTGTATCCTAAATCATAATTTAACTGTCAAGCTCAACCGCTTGTTTAAATATTTCAAAATTTTCAAATCGCCATTTCATACGAAAACCAGAAATACCACAGTGAAATATATTCACCATAAACCAATTTTAAGCACATAAAATTATTAAATATTTGATTGTGCTTAAAATAATAACGCATATATGTGAAGCAAATATTTATATACGCATAAAACAACATTCCAATCAAATGATATATATACGTAAAATATTTAAACCACATATATACTATACTATGTACCCAAATCATTTAAAAATAATATAACCACTCACATTACAGATGCTGCTCAACTTTGCTCTCCTGCAGGCTCACCTCCAGTCTCAGTACCAGTGCCTGTCATAATATGAAAATATTGCTTAGGCTCCAATAACTAAACTAAAGACATTATTATAACCCAAATACCTTACAACAATTTATTGAACTCTAAAATTTTCAAAATTGGACACCGGGCGATCCAATTATACCGTGTCCCCTTCGAACCCGATACTCCAAATTGGGGCTTTTTGCCTTAAGCCTAATTTCTCGTAATTGACCCACTAAACAGGTTCTAATAATATCTAATTGCACTAATCCAACTCCAATTTCAACTGATTTGACCAATTGTTGTCCAAACATAGTCTAATCTTATCCAAAAGATTAATAAAATAACCCAAAAATAGAAAAATTACCAAACGATCTCCAAAATTCACAATTTATATGTCTATGGAAAGCCCAAGAGACAAGGAGTTCACCAGTGGCCTTACCTTGGTCCGGTGACTCCTCCGGTGGCCAGAAAATCGAGGTAAAGTTTCGGTCGAGTTTAAACTTGAGGGATCTCTCAAACGGTGGGGATTTTGGGCAATCTAATCCCGTAAATGGACTCAGAGAGGTCAAAAATGGTGGGATAGAGGTATGGGGTGAGCTGGGTGGGCCGGAAAACACACAAATTAAAGAGAGAGAAAAACTCCGGCCATTGAGCTTTGCCGGCCCGACCTGGACGCATCCAACATCCGATGGCCGGGAAATTTTAGGGCTGAGCTCATCTCCTCCCTTTGCTCCTCTCTGGCCAGCGCGTGTAACAAGGTGGTGGCCGGAGGTGGTTGAACGGCGTAAACCCGGTTGTAGGGAAAAACGGGTCATCTTGACCCTGTTTGGGTCCAAAGGCTGGGGTGTTTTTCCTCGATTTTCATGAAGGAAAAGGGAGCTCTAGGGTTTTGGGACTCTATTTGGCACACAAACGAGGCTTTTGTAAGCCTGGGGTTGCTATCAGATAAAAATACTTAGACTGGTTTGGACACAGATAAAATACTGAAATTGAACTTCATAGAACCGTAACTTTTGATTCGTAGTTTGGAATTTGGCATGCCGCTAGTCTTTGAACTCGTATCGACGAGCTCTATCCAATGATACGTTGGTCAAACTAAAATATAAATCATAGAAAAAGTCAAATCTGGACCCACACTATTCATTTGGTCAAACTCGGTCAACACGGTCAAACTTAGTCAAACCTAGTCAAACTTCTCAATAGGTGCATTTTTTTGGGTGTGGGGTGTTACAGTTCTCATGCTTGACGTAGGACTGGAAATTGAAGTATTTTCTTAATTGTCTTGGTAAGTATTCCCATGCTTGACAGTAGGACTACTGGACTCACCTGTAGAATCCATGGCAATTGTAGGTGAGCTAACTCCTGTCACTTTTATCTGTTGAGGCTCAATAGATTCTGCACAAACACATTTATTAGAAGCTAAAGGAATTTTTGTTCCTGCTGCATTTGTTGTAGTAGCTTTAAACTCTTGATCCTACAACTTATCTTCGTTCTGAGGAAAATTGATCAATTCAATTTGTTAAAGGATATTTTTGTCAGAAAAAATGATAAGGTAGGTTGGTCTCATCGAAAACAACATGTCTAGAAATATAAATGCAAGGTGTAAACACTTAAAACCTTTTATTAATCTCATCGGCAACCAAGTTGAGGCAAAACTTTGATAGCTCTTTAAATCTCCACTAGTATTCAGAAACTGTCCTGCTATCCTGAGTGAGTGTCTCAACTCTAACCTTTTAAACTTAACAAAGTTTAGAGGACAAAACTTGATGTGAAATGCAGTCTTGAACAATGTCCAAATGTGACGTCTTCTAGTTCTTTCAAATTGTCCACCACTTTCTCCAGTTTCCCTCTAGCATAAAGCTAGCTAATAAGATCTTGCACTTGACTAAACATTGCATCGGATCCGTGGAGTCATTACAATCCACTGTTCCAAGTCTATGAGTCTAATCAACATAATACCTAATAAAACCCACTCCTCTCGAGTGATCGAGCCAGATGCTACATAAAATTCTCCAAATAAGTGGACGCATTTATACTTTCAACCGAACTTGCTAAAGACTATGTCTACCTCCTCGCAGCACCAGGAAAAATTTCTATATGGCGGAATAAATCAAAATTAATTAACACCAGCAAAAGGGTAGGTATGGAAGGCGAAACAGGATGCGTTGTACAGAATTGCAGAACCCTGAGGAATTTAAAACCTAGTCTCTGATACCAAGCTGACAGGACCCGCCTCGGGGACCCTTCCAAGATCTCCCTAGTGGTCCCGCCTGGTGAAGTACCACTGGACAATTCCTAAGAATATCCAATGGAACTCCATTTGTTGTAGTAGCTTTAAACTCTTGATCCTACAACTTATCGTCGTTCTGAGGAAAATTGATCAATTCAATTTGTTAAAGGATATTTTTGTCAGAAAAAATGATAAGGTAGGTTGGTCTCATCGAAAACAACATGTCTAGAAATATAAATGCAAGGTGTAAACACTTAAAACCTTTATGTTGAGGACTGTAACCAACAAACACACAGGACAATGTTTTTTTTGAAAATTTGTTCCTGCCATAATCTCTCAAATAATGATAGCATCTACAACAAAAAATTCTTAAATATCTATAGTCAGGAAGTTTTTTGGAAAGACGAAAATAAGGAATTTCATGTTCCAATGCATTAGTAGGCAAACAATTCAAAAGGTATGTATCTGTTAGGAAAGCTTCAACCCATAGGTTCATTGGTAAATTTGCATGAAACATCATAGTGAGTCCCATCTCAACAATGCTCCTATGTTTCCTTTCTGCAATGCTGTTTTGTTCAGGTGTACTTGGACAAAAAATTTCGTGCAAAATTGCACATTTATGCAAGTGTTGTTGAAAAGCTTTTGATTTGAACTCACCACCTCTATCACTTTGGAAAATTTTTATCTTGTGATTATGTTGGTTTTCTACCAATTTTTGAAATTTGAGAAAGCATGTGTACCTAGAAAAATCATCAACAAAGACAACATAGAATCAAATATTTGGTGAAGAAATTGTTGGGGCAAGTCCCCATAAATCACAGTGAACCTTTTCAAGGAAACTTGGAAATTTTATTAGATAAACCAAAAGAAAGTTTGCAACGTTTTCCTAATTGACAACTTTCATAGATTCTAAACTTGTTTGTCCACCTAGAAATATTAATAATGTCTTTTAACTAAAGAATTTTTAAAAACTTTTGATTTGGATGCCCCATCCTTTAATGCTAAGTCTCTGAAAAAGCCTTTATTGAGCTTAGAGCTTGATGTTCTTCACAATCAAGGACGTAGAGCTTCCCTTTTTTATGGCTCATGGATAGAATTTTGTTGCTCCAATATAACAAAGCCATTAAAAGAAAACTCAAAAACACAATCATTATCTTTGGTCATTTGGCTAATAGATATCAAATTTTTTGTTTTCAAATTCAGGAACTACCAAAATGTTTTTAAGTTTTAAATCTCCTTTATTTGTTTTAATGGTGTATTTCCTATATGAGTTATTGAGAGACCATGTCCATTTCCAACATATATATTATCTTTACATGTGTAAAGAAAAGAATTATGAATCTTACCAGCATTGTTGGTCATGTGTGTTGTTGCACCTGAGTTTGCATAAAACTTTTCATCATTCTTTATGATTTTTAGAACTGCTAGTGGCTCTGGAACCTCCTTTTCAATGTAGAAATGATCAAATATGTGCCAACAATCTATAGTAATATGGTTTTATTTGTCATAGATTCAGTAGAAAACTTTACCTTCAGGTTTTAGATTCAAACCATGACCACTGAACGATTGCTGTTCTGGCTTCTTCTTATCTGTGTTCCCAGTGAACCTACCTGCTAGTGTGAAACATTTTCCTCTCGAATTGAATCTCCCATTTTGGTTTCCATGTCCTTTTCCTCTACCATGTTGTCCAAAGTAAGCCTGATTTTGATCAAACTTTAGTTTGCTTGTCTCATTTTCATTTTCAATCATTTGATCATGGCTTTGTAAAGCTAAAACAAATTGGTTAAATGAGGGATAAGGTGGTTTTGTGAACATGGCTACTTTGAAATCCTTATAAGTTGGGCCAAGTCCTCTAGCAAAGGAAAATACCTTGTCCACATCTGAAAAAGGTGCATTAATAGCACTCAGATTATCATAAACCTATTTGAACTTAGATAGGTATTCATCTGTTGAAGAAGATCCCCTTTTTATAGATGCAAGCCTATCCTTGAGAAGATACTCTTACTTCTTGGTTGTAGGTAGCAACTGATCTTCCACGGATTTCTGGAGGGAATAGGCATTCTCTATTCCCACATTCAAGCTTAAAATGTCGTTGGACATAGCACTAAGTAACTAGGTTGTGAGTAGTCTATCATTATTAATCCAATTGCTGTGATTTGGATTAAATACCAGAACCTTTTTTCATCGAGACAAAATTCAAATGTTGGCTTAGGGCTAGTAAGATGATGTGAGATTCCAAGACTACGAACCAACGATAGTATTTGTGAATGCTAGAGGACGAAATTAGAATTGTTTAGTTTCATAAAAACTAAATGGGAACACTGATGCAAGCTTGAATTGTGAGAACTATTTCTGTTTGGGAATTTGAGGAGATTATGTTATGGGAGGAAGTTTCATTTTGAGCATCCATGATAGAAGAGAGTCTTGTGAAAGTTAAATGCTTTGATACCATGAAGAATTAAAGAATAATTTGACAAAATTTGTAATTCTGATGAATGTCTTTCATTAAGGAATACTGTGGTATTTGTACAGAATGGTTAAACCACTCAGAAGGCAGGATATAAAGGACCTTTAAGAAGTTTCTATATACATATGAAAGAATAGAAAGTAAACCTTTGTTAGAAGACAAATAATCCTAACGGGTATAAGTTACCTTGTACAGCAAGTCAACCAGTAGATCCTTGAAGAATATTTCCTTTCAGATAAAAATTTCCTAATTATACTTCTGCAATATTACTTCCTTCCTTCTCTGGAGGCAGACTTGGGATTGATGGTGTGAATGTCAGCTTATCTGGTGTAAGCTATGTGTATGACAGCTTCTTATCTAGTGTTGGTGTAAGCTGTGGATTTGGCTTATCGGCATTTTTGTCTGCATTCTTGTCAAAGACTCCATAAACCTTCACCACTCTAAAAGGAGGTTTTATTTATATGGATGTCACAATCAAAATGTATGAGAATGTTGGGTGCTTTAGAGGTTTTGTGTTCAACTAGGTTAACAAGGGTGTGAATTAAATTAGTTTTTTTTTTCTGCCCTAAAATGATTTTCCTAAAACATGTTTTTTTTTTCAACCATGAAAACAAAAACAAGAAAAAATTTTGATTCAATTATTCCTTCAACTAGGGGAGAGATGAGCTTCATGCAGATTGATGGTGCTGCATTATTCACATACTTCAAGAGGATTTACTGCTAATTCTATACTACATGACGTAAAATTTAAAATATATATATGTCAAATTGACATTGTTGGATTGGTACCAAAACACTAAAATTTATTACACGAAAGTGGGGCCCTAAGTTCCCATGTTGGGAATAAGGAAAGGTCAAGCAACCTATTTGAGAGCACCTTGGAATGGGTCATGATTTTCCTGGTTTTTATTTTTTATTTTTTTTCTTCTTGTTATGTTGATTTACTTGGCTTTTCTTTTGTTGCTACTCCGAAAAGAACAATCTTTGCCATGCAGTACAACATCCTTCAACACCTAGATATGAGATATTAGCAGATATGAAAAAAATGATAAATTTCCATTAGTCACGTATAACTATCATATACAGCAGCTATAGTTTGTGATAGACTCGAATAGCTAACTTGCTAGATAAAAATGATAAGTTGTTATATACAAGCGATAAGGATGACTATACAACAGTTCTATCAATAGAGAAATACAAGGGATGGACAATAGTCACATGACCTTATTACTAGAAACCTCATGAGAGATTGGGATTCATTGGAGTCTCCAAACAAGTTGTTCTGGTTAAGGTTCTTTAATCTTGGTGATGAGTCCAATAAGCACTAAGTGGGGATTGAATACAACATCTTCAAACGAAAAGACATGAAGATAGTTTCACTGTCCAATCGATCTAATCCTTTGATAGATACCTCTGGACTTCTCAATATTACTGAAGATAGAGGCCTCGTACTTCATGACAACAATGGAACTTCCATGACTTTAAACTCTGAGAACCCGGCAATGACTTGTAATACAAGTGCCACTCTTCTTAACTCTGAAAATTTCATTTTGAAAATAGGGGTTAATGATCAGATATTGTGGCAAAGTTTTGATTATCCAACTGATATATAATGTTACCAGGCATGAAGTTGGGCTTGTTCAACATTAAGTTTGGACAACCTTGAAACAGTCTTCTTACTTCTTGGTTAACTCTTAATCATCCATCTCTAGGACCATTCAGTTTCGATGTTGATCCAAACAATACAACTCATATTTTAATTTGGCAAAAAGGATCTCTCTATTGGCACAGTGGGGAGTGGAATGGTTACAACTTTAGCTACTTGTCTAATTTTCATGATCTGGACAAGTGACAAGTTGAAGTTCAAACATATCATAAATAATCAAAAACCTGATAATTGATTTATAGCGTTTGCACAATTCTATTACTATCGCAACAAAAGTAATATAGACAGTAAATTACGATTGAAAATTCTCTTCGCAAAACATTAGCTAGTAATCATAGAAGCAGCATTGCATAGTAAATGATCCAATTTCCAAATACCAACTAATTCATTTTACAACATTAATTATCCTACATTCCTACTTATAGTTTCACATCCATGGTTAAAACTAAATGTAAAATAGGTGAGCAACAACTATTATTATTGGTAGGCATCTTCCATTTATAGTACTATTTTGTATATATGAACATGAAGAACTTCTAACATTAAGTTTTTTAACCATTTCATTTCATTTTTTGCTTTCTCTAGAAAATCCAAAGGAGAGAACTGTGGGAAAGCATCAGTTATCCACTGTTCTCTTTGATAATTATTGCTTCAATCTATACTTTTATGTGCATTGTGATATCTACTTGCAATGAAGTACTACTTTAAAGGTAATTAACCTGGCCATTAAACACTACTTAATCTTGATTATACTAAACTAAGTTCTAAAGTTGACCACTGATGATTATGGTCTAAGAGGTGTTTTGGGTTTTACATGTTTAGGTGGTGTTAGCTTCAAAGTATTATACCAATTGGCAATCATAGAAACAAATTCAACTATTTTACTTGGTGTATACTATAGAAATGACAAAAAAGAAAGGAATAATCTAAACCTCAAAGAACCAATAATTCAGAAGAAAGAAAACAAGAAAACATAATTAAAGTGGTACGGCCAAAGGATTACATTCACTATGATACTAGCACCAATCAATCTGCCATTTGCATGGAAAATTACAATCTTGAACACTTCTCTTAGACCTTTACAATGATTGTGAAAATTACAAAATCAACCCAAAATTTGTTTTCTGCAACCAGTTTAATGCCTTAATTATATATAAATATGTATATATATAAATAGCTAATACTTAAAGGCCAAAAATGAAAAAAGAAAAGATTGTAAATAGGTAGGCTAACAAGCATGTAACTCAACAATCTGACTTCTTGGTGATCAATTAACACCTTTAAATAGTGAGGATGTGCCTCTAGTGTTTGTTCTTAGTTTGCCAAGGTATTAAAGATATTATAATAACATCCAAGTAAACATGTACCACCTTCCAATTACCTATTAATTTAAAGAAAGAAAAGAAAGCTGAATTATAATGACAATGTTTTACTGTATTAAGCAGGGAAACAAGGAAGCATCAAGGATGCTACCATGGAAACAGAAGCATTGATATGCGAATTGAAAACTAGCATTACTTGTATTGATGAGCTCAGAGGCACACACAAATTGAAGATAAATGGAATGCAAGATAATGAGTTGCCTCTATGCAGCTTTTCTATCATAGAAACTGCAGCGGGATACTTCTCTTGCACGAATAAATTAGGTCAGGGTGGTTTTGGTCCTATCCACAAGGTAAAACTTAACAAGGTTATTAAGGCAGTTTCTTTTTAGTAATCAATAGCTTTTGACAAGTATAAGATTATTATTTATATGGTACATTGGCTGATGGGCAAGAAATTGCAATGAAAAGACCATCCAGCATATCAAGACAAGGATTAGAGGAACTCAAAAGCAAAGTTATGTCAATACCGAAACTGTCGCATACGAATCTCGTTAGACTTTTGGGATTACATTAAAGGATAAGAGAGGATATTGGTTTATGAGTATTTTCCAAACAACAGCTTGGATTTGTTCCTTTTCAGGTTGTCTATGTTGCTACCTAGCTACTTTCACCTTTCATTTTAAATATCTTTTAATTTGTCACATATTTTGCAGTATATGAAACAAAACAACATTTATTGGGAAAACGTGTGAACATCATTGAAGGAATTGCTCAGGGACTTCTATACCTCCATGAGTATTCCAGATTGGGAATCATCCATAGTGATTTAAAAGCCAGCAATATATTATTAGACGGCAACATGAAACCAAAGATCTCTGACTTTGGCATAGTAAAAATATTTTGGGGAGGATAAATCCAATGCTATCACAATCCAAATTTTTGGGAGATAATGAGTGAAGTAAATATTTTTTTCTCTTCCAATATTGATTGAACAGTGTACTATATACATAAACATTAATTGAATTCAATTTAAGACTTGCCAAAAAGGGAAAGGAAAAAAAAATGCCCATGTACTAATAAGAGTTTGGTGAATGATGAAAACAATGGTTATATGTCCCCTGAGTACATCATGGATAGTCTTTTTTTGGAGAGATTTGGTGTCTTTAGCCGCAAAGTCATGATGCTAGAAATCCAAAGTGGGAAGAAGAACAGTGCAGGATTCCATTAGTCAAATGAATTTATTTGATAGCCAGGCTGAAGTAATTTTGGATAGCAGCCAAGTCGAGGAACAGATGGGCAAGTGGGCTAGATCTAAGGCCCAAGAGGTAAAGACCCAAGTTAGTACTTAAGATGAAACGGGTGGAATTGGAGGTTGTTTTGAAGCTGAGATCAATAAGGAAGCTGAACGGGCCAAGAAAAAGGTTGCACAAGAGCTAGGCAAGTCGCATGAGGTTAAGAAACGTGTGAAGCCATGCTGGCTTAGAGAATTTGTGTTGACAGGGAAACATTTAGCGTTTCACATAATTTTATAATTGTCTTCTGTTATCCAATTTTACTATTTTTGCTATTTTGTTGCCATTTTGTTGTTTTTTATAAAAAAAACAAGTACATAAGGTCGAGGGTTGTATTTCACTGGAGTTTGGCATTGACTTGAAAAGCGCTTATCTTTTTGTTATTATATTACTGGTGCTTTTATTGATCGACAACGAGGAATGAAGAAATTGCAAAGATAATGAAGGCAATGGAGGTGAGTTTCAAGCAGCACGTTGACGACCAACTTGCACAGTTCTTATCACTTCTGGAGTAGCACATGGCAAATACAAAATCGCACCTCATTCAGATCTCCCAGATGCGATGGGAACCGAGATCGACGGTGGAGTTCACGACAGTTCAGCACAATTCTGGAGCAGACATAGCCAGATTGGGAGCTCCCGAAATGACATCGAAACTTCCCTGGTGGATATGAACTTGATTCTTCAGACTCTAAAGGTCGATGTTCCCCAGTTCGATGGCACCAACATGGAGAATTGGATTTATAAGATGAATAAGTTCTTTACTATGCATCAAGTGGCTCCGAAGACACGACTACTGGTGGCAGCTTTTCATTTAGATGGTGAGCCTTCTTTGTGGTATCAATGGATGGAAAAGGGTGGGGCTCTGACTAGCTGGGATGTGTTCCTTCAGGAGCTACGTAAGAGGTTTGGAGCTTCAATTTATGATGATCCATTGGCTAGAATTGCAAAGTTAATCCAAACTAGGAAGGTTTCTTAATACCAAGCTGAATTCAAGTCCCTCATGAGTAAAATTGCTGGTGTCTCTGAGTCTATGTTTCTCAAGTTTTTTGTCTAGGGTTTGAAAATTGAGATTCACAGGGAAATCCTAATGGCTTGACCTTATGACTTGTTAGATGATATGGCAAAGGCATAGCTATTTGAGGATAGGAATGAGGACCTACTGGGGTGTTACAGGAGGGAAGGTTATCAAGCATTGGAGATAATGGCACGAGGTAGCCTGGGTGGATCATCACTGGAGCACAAACCAATTTCATAAGGAACCATAGGGGGTTCTCCGGTAACTTGAGCTAGACCACACCAATTAGGGAACTCTAAAATTCAAATCAAATGCTTGACTCCAATCGAGATTCGAGAGAAAAGGGAGAAAGGGCTCTGTTACAACTGCGATGAAAAATACCATAGCAATCATAAGTGCAAGAATAGGGTGTTGCTCATGTGTGGTGAAGACGAGGAAGGTGACAGGCAGAAGAAGGATCCAATGGACAAGGAAGACACGATAGACCAGGAAGAAATCGAAGTAAGTCTCAATACCCTTTCTAACACTGTGAATCCTCGCATCTTTCAAATTATGGCTAAGCATGGTACTGAAACCTTGGGGGCAACCATTGACATGGGTAGTAATAATAATTATATTCAAGAAGCTTTGGTAGAGAAACTTGGCCTAAAATGGGAAGAAACTAGGAAATTTAAGGTGTATATGGGTAATGGACAGCACTTGATGTGTTCCAAAAAATGTGTAGGAGTGGAGCTGGTGATGCAGGGACACTGCTTTGAGGTGGACTTATATGTGTAGCCAATTTGGGGATTAGATGTGGTACTTGAAATGTAGTGGTTAAAAACTCTTGGACCTTGACCACAATGAATTGACCATGGAATTTCAATGGAGGGAACGACAAGTGAAATTAGGTGGAAATAAACAACTTACACCTTGCTAAGTCTCTTTTACACAACTCAGTACAATGATTCTAGAAGGTGATGTGAGAGGGATTTACCGATTAACTTCACTTCCAGGTTCAAGAGGAAAGGAAAGTGAGTCTTAGATTGACGAGATAGATCATCTAGAGGAGACCCTTACACCTATGGGAAAGGGAATTCTACAACAATATCAGAACATCTTCGAAAAACCAAAGTAATTACCAATTGTTTGAGGCATTGATAACAGGATTCACGTGCAGCCAGGTTCAGCCTCGGTGAATGTGAGACCATATCACTACCCTTATTTTCAAAAGGATGTCATGGAAAAATTGGTCTGAGAGATGCTCGATTGTGGATTTATTCGGCATAGTAACAACCCATATTCTTCCCCGGTGCATCCATATCATGTAAAATTTTCACGAAAATTAACTTGATTTCTAAAAATCTGAAGTTATAATTTGTAGAATTCTTTTTTCACAACAAGTATGTATAACAACAAGGTCATATAATATGAAGATGAAGGGTTGATTACCATTTTCCATGCACTCGTTCAAAAGGAAAAGGCAGCTATTACAACACCTAAAAAAAATTTGGAAGAGCACTTTAATCAATAAAGTACAATTTCAATATTGTCAATTAGCGGGTTTCCTAATAGGCCTCTTCATGGGGACAAATATGAATTGAAAGCTAAATGTTGAATTATTTATTTTGAAACATGTTTAAAGCTTTAACATACAACAGCCAATGAAAAAAAAAAAATTAACATATGTCCATTGGGGTCTATATATATTATAAGCCAAACTTTTTTCTTTTTTCTTTTTCTTTTTCTGTTTTTTTTTTTTTTTTTTTTTTGGTATTAAGGTGGGAGATTCAAAATGGGATCATTATCTCGAAGAATTAAAAGCAAAGCCATTCATTTGTAGAGATTAAAACTAAATAAACTCATATTATAAGGACTAAAACTAAATGAAGAATATTAGCATTCATTTTGTCCCATGGACTTAAACCAAAAGTGTAAGCCTATCTTAAGGGTTGAAAATTGCAAGGACACAAATTTTATTTTGAAGGCAGGAGATCAGATCGTGTGGTAGAGTTTTGATTATCCTACTACCATGATTTTACCACAGATGAAACTGGGATTGTTTGCTGCCTTGAATTCAGACAGGCTCGAGAGATTTTACTATCATCCTGGATGAGCACATCAATTGCAGCATCATGGACATTCACTCTTGAAGTTTATCCAAACAATACAAATCAACTTGTAATTCAGAGAAGGGGGAAACTCTATTGGCACAATGGGAACCCATATGCTCATAACTTTACCTACTTCCCTGCCTATAGTTCATTTTATGACATTTTAAGTAGTAAGTTGAAGTTTAGTCACACCGTAAATGACAATGAGAGCTACCATACATATTTTGTACCTTTGAATTACATTTCCTTCTTTTTAATCAACCCATATGGGGAAATTTGCTTTTTTCTAGCGGGAAATGATGGGTTTTCATACTGGTAGCTATCTTGTGATGCAGTAGAAGAGAATGGATCCAAGGGTTGCATAGACCCAAAGTCATCTAAGTGTAGGAGCGGATATAAGTTCCTACAGATATATGGACACTTGGATAGCTAAGAATACTTTGACAATCCGAGTTTGGGTTTGGGTGACTGCCAAGAGATGTGTAAGAACAACTGTTCCTGTAAAGCCTATGGGTTAAGACGATCTGATGGAACAAGATGTAAATTTTCATATTAGCAAAATCCTCATATATTCGAATTTGAGGGACAACGTTTTTACTTACACAATAGCAGCATCGTATTAAAAGGCACCACTCTTAGCATTAAAAATAGCACACATATAAAAGAAAGTATGTTATAATTAAAACTTTTCTCTTTCAACAAGTTTTGTAATTAAACTTCTATTTAACAAAACTACAAGTTTTTTTTTCTCTCTCTTTTAAAACATGACAGAGCATTTCCAATTAGTATATAATATTAAAGATCCTACTTATAGTTTGACCTGCATGGCTTTAAGCATTTTGTAAAATTCAGAGTTTAGCATTAAAGCAAATCACATGCCATTCACAGTATTTTATTCGTCTATGTTTCTATATTTTATGCATATATATATATATATTTGTATTTGAATAACATCAAAAACTTTCAATCAATAAATTTTGACCACTTTCATGTCATTTTCTTTCTCTAGAAAATCCAAAGAAGAAATCCTACTTGTGGGTTATTATAGCTGCTTCATTGGTCTCTTTGATAGTTATTGTTGTAATCTTTGTACTGTGCTATTCTCGATTCTTGAAGAGTCGCTCAAGAGGCATCATAATCTAACCAAGTCATACTGAAGCACTACCTAATATGACTAATTCTAAATGGTCAACCACAAATGGCTGTGTTCTAATGGGCAGGGTACGACCTAATTGAGTAGGCATTCTAATAACATCTATTGGTATGAACCAGTTTTTTGGTCAAATGCATCCTCATATATATATATATATATTATTAGAGTTGGTAATCCGAATTCTATTTGATCCAATCTGAAAAACTCACGATGTGACCCGTTTGATGAAATTTATTTTTTGGAATTTTTTGGGGCTCTGTGGTGGTAAACGAGGTCGAGGATCGATAGGCCCCTACGGTACGAAGGTTCAGTTTTAAGGTTTATTCCGTACTATATTTTATGCTTTTGGAGTTTTTTAGTTGTATTGAGTTTAGTAACTGCTCTATTTCCTGACCTCTTGTACTAATCTTTTCAATAAAAGATTTTTGCTACTCTTTACCCATGGTTTTTTTCCCGTTAAGGGTTTTCCACGTAAATCTATATGTGTTTTGTTTTATTCTTATTCTTGTGTTGCTATTGTTCTTGTCATATTTTTGCAACATATTTATATATATATATATATATATGTATACCCTTTACTTTTCATTACAAAGAAAGTGTGAAACTAAATTCTAAATTGAGCATTCTATTTCTATACCAGGAAAACAAGGAAGCACCAAAGATTCAAGCATGAGTACAGAGGTATTGATACGAGAACTAGGAGCAAGAATGATAGCTATTGATGAACTCAATGGCACAAATAAGAAGCACGATCATGAATTACCTTTGTTCAGCTTCTCTAGCATAGAAACCTCCATAGGATACTTCTTTGCTACAAATAAATTAGGTTAGGGTGGTTTTGGGCATGTCTACAAGGTGAAGAAAGTGAAATTAGATTCCAAGAAACTGAGCAACATTTTTATTTTTATAACAAAATCATAAGAGAATTAGAAATAACTTGGTTGTTTTTATCAGGGTACATTGGTTAATGGTTAAGAGGCTGCAGTGAAAAGAATTTCAAGAAAATCTGGAATGGGAGTAGAGAAATTTAAAAATGATGTTAATCTCAAATCTGCAACAATGGAATCTTGTTAGAGTATAGGGTTATTGCATCAAAGGGGAAGAGAAAATATTAGTCTATGAGTATCTGCCAAACAAAAGCTTGGATTCTTTCCTTTTTGGTTTCTTACAACCTCTAGCGTATTTCACCATTTTTACTAGTTTCACATTCTATCTTGACAGTGCAGCTTACTGCTTGGTACAAACTTTGCAACAGATGAAACGAAAAGAGTTTTGCTTGGCTAGAAAAGACATGCACACATCATCCAAGGGATTGCTCAAGGGCTTCTGTACCTACACAAATATTCTAAACTACAAACCATCCATAGAGATTTGAAAACCTACAACATATTATTGGATAGTAATCTGACCCAAAAATCTCTGATTTTGGGACAGCAAAAATCTTTGGTGATAATGGATCAGGAGCCAACACAAATCGTATTGTTGGAACTTAACAAGTGAAGCTGCCATCTTCTTTTCCTTTTAACTAATTTGATTCATTACTATTACATATATCTAATATCAAGTGCATTCAATTTTGAGGTTCACAAGAAAAATACTTGGCACTAATAAGGGATTTGATGAATGATGAAAATAGCATCTATATGTCTCCCGCGTATGCTATGAATGGTCTCTTCTCTGAAAATTCTGACGTCTTTAGCTTTGGGTTCATGATACAAGAAATCCTTAGTGGCAAGAAAAATGTTAGTTTTCATCAACCAAATGTATTTTCAAGCCTACTAGAATATCTAAGAACACAGTTATCATATGCTTGTTCTTTCCTTTGACAAATTTTCCAATAGTCTCTAGGATTGAGCTTTTTACTAAAACATTGATGTAGGCATGGAATTTAAGGAGAGAAGGAGGGTGCTTAGAGTTAATGGATCCAATAGTGGCAGAAACATGTAATTCGACAAACAAATTCATTGGCATGTTGAAAATTGATCTCTTGTGCGTGCAAGAACTTGCAGACCAACCATGACTAATGCATTAGCGCTTGGAGGTGATACAGTTACTTTGCCACATCCTAAACAGCCAGCTTTTTCTATCATTAGAAGAGTAGATAAACTAAGATGGCAGAGAACCCAGGAGCCTACACTACTAACAATGTATCAATATCAGGTATAGAACTTCCATAGCACTCTAAGATCATCCTTGGACTTGAGGAATACTATAGCTATTATTATGCAAATTATGGGACATTCCTTGTTTGGCAAGAAACAACAATTATATGAATCCAATGTTTAGTATCTTTCAAATTTCTTACAATAAAAAGGAAAAATAAAATAGAGTTATTGTATAAGATAGAGTACGTCATCCAACTAAGCAACCTGGACATGTAAATGCAAATCATGTGAAAGTCTAGCACTTCTTATTCTGTGATATGATCGAAAATGGTCCAAAATGAATTTTAAGAGCTTCCTTCATATAATTTCTTGGTGAGAACTATACTAATGAGGTCAGAGGAAGAAGAAAGAAGAAAGAGAGGAGCCTGGGAGAAGAATTTACATGTATAGAAGGCTTGTCAAATGCGCAAAATAAAAACTTCTAGATCATGGATTTAATTTAATAGTTTTCCTTAATTAAAGTTTAGAACAAATTTGTATAGACAGAAACTTTGTAAGATTAGAAATGATTAAGAATGTGAAGTGCCTAATGATTAACCGGGATGTTAGCTAGTTTGATCACCCCTTCATCTGCTTAAAACAATTGCAGCATTGACCAAAATTTTAGATCCTTTATTTTTTTTTTTTCATCGCTAATAATATAAGAATAAAAAGAGATGCAGTACTGTAATCTCTATTTATTTATTTATTTACCTTTTTGTGAAAAGGTATAATCGTGTTAAATCGACTTAAAGTCAACGAAAGATTAAACAGCAATTACAAGGAAACACAATTCGTATTCAGTGCCAGCACAATTCGAGTTGCTGGGACATAGTTAGTGGGGTAAATAGTTTTTTTTTTTTTTTTCCACAGAAATCTGATGTCTTCAGTTTCGGAGTCATGATGCAAGAAATCCTACGTGGAAGAAAAATAGTGCAGAATTTATCAGTCAAATGAATTTATAAGAGTATCAGAATATTAAGTAGCTATTTAGAGTAAGCTTTAGTTATGCTGTAGTCCTTCAAAGGTTTTGCATTTCTGTCTAGGATTTATCTTCTAATTAATATATATATATATATATTTATTTGATCTAGTCATGGAATTTGTAGAGAGAAGGAAGAAGCTTGGAGTTAATTGACCCAGCAATGGCAGGAACATGTACATCAACTAGTGAATTCATTCGGCATGTTGAATTTGGTCTCTTGTGTGTGCAAGGAAATGCAGCAGATAGGCCAATCATGTCAGATGTTGTGTCAATGCTAGGAGGAGTGGTATCTTTCCTATATCCCAAACAACCAGCTTTTTCTATCTTTCGAAGAATAAATGCCAACAATAAGCTAGAGAATCCAGGAGGCAACACTGTTTATGATGCATGGATGTCAAGTATACTAGGCTTGATAGCATTCTAAGATCATTAATGTAGCCCATCTTCTGTACCTGATGAGACAAGATAATGCCAGTGTGGCTTTATGCAGAACTTCCATTGAAGTTCAAGAACACCTTAATATAATTTCTTAGAGAGCCACTAAACAGTAAGTTGCTCAGTAAGAGGTAGAATAATGAAGAAGAAGGAAGAAAGAACACAGAAGGCAGAAAGCAAAACAGAGCAGGTTGCAGCCTAGTTGGAGGCAAAATTTTGGTGTAAGGATGGGGTGCTCTAGCATTTTTCACTAAACATATGCATTTTGTGAAAATTTCTTTTTGATCTCACCAAATTTTGTGGCTAAAACAAAACTGTCTGTAAAGTAACATTCTTTTCTGATAAAGCTATATAAGTGACAGCCTAGCTACCTATACAAAATTGTTTGTGACAAAAATATAATAAATTATAGAAAATCTTTTTCATTTTTTTGGTTGAACAAATCAGGATGTTATTTGATCATATCAAAATATATCAAATAACTAAGTCAGAAGCCGATAGATTATGATGTAAATTTTAAAACTGATCGTATGGGATTGAAAATAACAAAATGGAATAAAATTGTGATTCGTTACTTAAAGTGATGAGCAATCTCAGCTAATTAAAAAGAAAAAGCTTAGCCAGAAAAATAAAGGAGAAAGAATGTTATATGCACTATGCAATATAATATAAAACGAACCAGAAAATGGCCAAAAACTTTGAAGAGAATCGCACGAAATGTGTAGAATCTGAAGGATGTCAAGATAGACATTTAAAGTTCTAAAAATACCTAGATATTTCATACACTTAGGAAGCAAGAAAAGCTTTGGAAATAGTGAAAGAAAAAAGGAAAAATCTACAAGCACCGACATTCTAGAGTATCGGACACCACCGACTTAAGCATGTATAGAAGTGCTTATAGAGAGCTATTCGATTGAGCTCTCAAGTAAGCTCTCGGTAGTGAGACTAAGTGTCAGTAGGTCTAGGTAGATTGCTAATGTGCGAGAGTGAGTGTGAGTGATGTCCATAGGATAAATGTTAATGGGTTGATGTGGGCCTTTCTAGATGGCAATTGTAATTTGTGGGTATGAATGTGTGTGTTATTGTATATTGTATATTGTTTGAAGTATATATGTGCGTGTTCAAAGAGTCTTGTATAACGAATTAATTTAATACAAGTGGTTTTATCGCAACAGTTTGGTGTAAAAGTTAGATCAGCTCCAACAGAATCTAATAAAATCAAGCTCAAAGATTTTTATATCGACATTACTGATCTATGTAGTGAAATGATAAAAATAATAATATTTGTTTTTCCATGAAATTTCGTAGTCATGTCATAAATAAAGTCATCAAAATAATTTTAGAGAATAATAATATTTAGAAGTATGTTAAATGACATTAGAATAATTAATAAACTCATCACGTTTACATTTATGTGGTTGTGGATTTGAGACATTGAAAAAAATTGTGAGAAATTGTTGAAAACGATAAGAAAAAAAGAAAATATAATAACAATAATGCCTAGAAGCAGAACCATAGAGGCACCGCATCTATTATCAAGTAAAATTTTCATTAAATTAATTTTGATTCCTAAAAATCAGAAGTTATTTGTAGAAATATATTTTTTTGACAACCAGTATATATATTGTCATTGTGACAACGAGCTCTATATAACAATGAAGATAAGGTGTCGATTACCATTTGCCATGTACTCATTCAAAAGGAAAAGGCAGCTATTGAACAGCTAAAAAAGTTGGATGACACTTTAATCAATAAAATTCAATTTCATTGTCCATTAGTGGAATTCCCACTAGACCTCTTCCTGGGGACAAATGTGACATGAAAAAGTTATTGTTTTCAAACGTGTTTAAAATTTTATTAAAGAGACTATCCACAATCGTTAAACATGATTTATATAATTTAACGGTTATGAACATTTTTTTTCTTACAATCCTTATGTACAAAATCCCTTACTATATCGACCCAATTAAAGAGAATCAAAAGTGACATCCAACAATCAATACAAAAGCTGAAAAGAGTAACATATGGCCATTGGCGTCCATATATATTATAGAGCTAGACCTTTTTCTTTTTAAATGTTTTTTTTTATATACATATATATTGAATCGGAGATTCAAAGTTCTCATCATTATCCTAAGAAATAACGGCAAAGCCACTCATCTGTACAGATTAAAATTAAATGAAGAAAATTAATTAGCATTCATTTCCCACATGGACTTAGCAGAAATTGCAGGATAGTAGCCTATATCGAGTGTTGAAGAACCAATGTGATTGGCATTTAGGGAGAGCAGCTTGAAGCTACCTAGTACCATCTCTCTTCCACAATGAAGAGTGTGAGATCAAGAAGCAGCAGCCATTATTCCCATTTGGTACTCCTGCTCTGTTTGATGGAGTTGGAACTTTTCCATGCAGCGGCAGAGGATATTCATACACTAACCCCTGGGACTGTCATGAACGATTTTGACTACTTGTGGTCTCCAAATGAGTTGTTCCGTTTAAAATTCTTTTCTGTTGGTGAATCCAGTAACCATTACTTGGGGATTGAAATAATAAAATTCGAAAAGATAGTATGGGTGGCCAACAGAGATAATCCCTTCGAAGATACCTCTGGAGTTCTGAATATTACTGAAGATGGTAACCTGCTACTTAGTAACAGGCATGGGATTCGTATCACTCTAAACTCTGAAAGCCCAGCAATGAGTTCTAACACAAGTGCCATTCTTCTTGACTCTGGAAATCTCATTTTGAAGGCAGGAGATCAGATCGTGTGGCAGAGTTCCGATCATCCATCTGACACAATTCTGTCGGCCATGAAACTGCGATTGTTTGCTGCTTTGAATTCAAGACAGCCTCGAGAGCATTTACTAACATCCTGGATAAGCATAGCAATTGCAGCATCAGGGACATTCACTCTTGGAGTTGATCCAAACAAAACAAATCAACTTGTAATTTGGCTAAGAGGGAAACTCTTCTGGCAGAGTGGGAACCGAAATGGTCATAACTTTACCTACTTCCCAGCCTCTGGTCCGTTTAATGACCTTGAAAGTAGTAATTTGAAATTCAGCTACATCTCAAACGGCAATGGGAGCTACTATACATATTCTGTGCCTCCCAATTATATCTCCTTGTTTGCAATCAACCCGACTGGGGAAGTTCACTTTTTTCAAGGGGGAAATAATAAATATTCAATCTGGTATCTATACTGTAATGCAGGAGAAGAGAATGGATCCAAGGGTTGTATAGACAAGAAGCCATCTAAGTGTAATAGTGGATATCAGTTCATACAGAAATATGGATACTTGGAAAGCTGGGAACACCTTTATAACTTCAGTCTGGCTTTGGGGGACTTCAAAGACATGTGTATCAACAACTGTTCCTGTAAAGCCTATGGGTCACTACAAACTGATGGAAAAGGGTGTCGATTTTCATACGACCAAATCCTCAGATATCAAAATCTGAGGAACCTTTTTACTTGCGCAACAACAGCATCATAATAAGGAACACCGCTCATGCCATAAAAAATAGCACACATATAAAAGAAGGTATGTTATGTTTGAAATTTTGTCTCCTTGAACAAGTTGAGTAACTGATCTAATATAGTATAGCACATCATATTTAGTAGTTCAACTTGTACCAAAAACTACAATTTTCTTTTTCTCTCTTTTCACAGAAACAACATTGTTGGCCCTTCACTAATAAATAGAATTGGCATAATAAGCTATAAATTCCAATTAGTATAGAATATTCAAGATCGTACTAAAAGTTTGACCCTGCATGGTTTTAAGAAATTTGTAAAATACATAGTCTAGCATCGAAACAAAGAATAGTTCATTCACACTATTTTCGTGGTCTATGTTTATGAGTATATGGATTCAAATAGCATGAAAAGCTTCCCATTTATAAATTTTGACCATTCATGCTATTTGCTTTCTCCAGAAAATTCAAAGAAGAAACGCTACTTGTGGGTTATCATAGTTTCTCCTCTGGTCTCCTTGATAGTTGTTGCTGTAGTCTGTTCATTATGCTATTTCCGTTTCTTGAAGGACAACTCAAGAGGTTTATATCTAACTAATAAATCATACTGGAGCATAACTTTGTCTGATTAATTCTAAGGACTAAAATGCTTGTGTTCTAAAGGGTTTCACATAGCATTAGTAATGCTGGTTTCAAGGTATGAATCAATTGAGTGGGCCATCCTAATAACATCTGCTAGTATGAACCAGTTTTTGGTCGCATTCTCCTATATATGTATCCTTTACTTTTCAGGACAAAGAAAAAGTGAAAACTAAATCCTAAATGAAGCCAACACAAATCGTATAGTTGGGACTTGGTAAGTGAAACTAACAACCTCCTTCTCCTTTACATATTTGATTCATTAACATGACATATATCTAATATCAAGTGCATTCAATTTGGGGTTAGAAGAACACACCTTTCATATGTTTGCTCTGATAAGGTATTTGATGAATGATGAAAACAGTGGCTATATGTCTCCCGAGTATGCCATGAATGGTCTCTTCTCCAAAAAGTCTGATGTCTTTAGCTTTGGAGTGATGATGCTAGAAATTCTTAGTGGCAAGAAAAACATTGGTTTCCGTCAGCCAAATGTATTTTCAAGCCTACTAGAATATGTAAGAATACAGCTACCATAAATTTGTTCTTGCTGTGATAGATTTTCCCTATAGTCTCTAAGACTGAGCTTTTGACCAAAACTTTGATGTAGGCATGGAATTTATGGAAAGAAGGAAGATGCTAGGAGTTAATGGACCCAGTGGTGGCAGAAACATGTAATTCAACAAATGAATTCATTCCATATGTTGAAGTTTCTCTCCTGTGTGTGCAAGAATTTGCAGCAGATAGGCCAACCATGACAGATATTGTGTCAATGCTTGGAGGTGATATGGTTACTCCCTGACATCCTAAACAGCCAGCTTTTTCTATCCTTCGAAGAGTAGATGACAATAATATGGCAGAGAATCCAGGAGGCTACACAATTAACAATGTATCAATATCAGATATAAACCTCGATAGCACTCTAAAATCATCCATGGACTTGAGAAATAAGTATTGCTTTTATTATGTAAATTATGGGACATTCCTTGTCTGGCAAGAAACAGTACATCTATGAACCCATTGTTTAGTATCTTTCAAATTTCTAGTATTATTGTATAAGATGGATTACCATCTTCCAAACTAAGCAACCTGGATATATAAATGCAAATCATGTGAAAGTGTAACTGTAGCACTTCTCTTATTCTATGATATGAGCAATAAATGGTCTTAAAAATAGCTTCCTTAATATAGTATTGGTGAGAACCAGAATAACGAATTGGATGAAGAAGAAAGAAGAAAGAGCGCAGCCTTGCTTAAGATTTTACATATATAGAAGTATTGTCAAGTGCAAAATAAAAATTTGTTGATCATGGATTTAATATCATAGTTTTCCTATAGATATTAAATTTTAAAACAAATTTATATGAATGGAAATTTGTAAAATTAGAAATAATTCAGAATATGAAGTACCTAATCATTACATGGTATCTTAGTTTGATCACCCCTTCACCTGTCTAAAAAGGAATTGCAGCATAACCAAAATTCAAAATATTGTTTTGTTTTTCTTTCTCCTCACAAATAATGTAAGAATAAAGAGAAATGCATGTGCAGTACTCTAATCTTTATTATTATTATTGTTGTTGTTGTTGTTGATAGTTTTACTGAAAAAAAAAAATAAAAAAAAAAAACAAGTATCATCCTGTTATATCGACTCAAAATCAACATATCGACTCAAACTCAATGGGGGATTAAACAGAAATTGCAAGGAAACAACCATCTTCATGAAGTAACTAGTCTTATATGTATGATATTTCATTGGCTATAATTACATTGGAATTCTTAGAAAATGACTTGGAGCATCATCAATTCTTAGTAGTCTCCCCTTCCATGTGTTCTCAATATTTCCTAATATATAATCGCCTTATCCAGACTGGTATCCCAGTCAAATACTTGTTTCTGATTATGTATGATCTTCTTGATACTTCTGCTGGTATTGACTTGACAACTGAGGCTCTAGAACTATATTTCTTAAACAATATCAAGATCATATGACTGGACGGAATGTAGTTGGATCATGGGATGATTACCAACTTTACCAATTCATAAGGAAATGCAGCGTTGACTCTCACTAAACAAGTAGAAGAATAAATAATAAATGCAATATTCTATTCTATAGAAAGATGATATATAATGTGTGTGTGTGTGTGTGTGTGTGTGTGTGTGTGTGTGTGTGTGTGTGTGTGTGTGTGTGTATACTTGGTATAGAATAAAAACCCCAAATATCAGAGTTGAAACTAATTAGAAAAAGGAAAACCCTGAAAGCTCATTGATGGACTAACAGAAATTACAGGAAAACAACAAATCTTCATGGAAAAAGTCTTGAATGTTTCAGATTTCATTGGCATCAGATCAACTTATAGCTAACAGAAATGTACAATAAGTTTGATTAGGAGGCTTGCAATAATATTGCCAGTTGCAGCCACTTACAACAATGAAGATCATGAGCAATTTGGTTGTCCTGCTTTTCTTGGCTTTGCTTTCCTTGTTCCCTGTCAAACCTTCCCATGCAGCAGTTACTTTAATACCTGGCAACACCGTGAGAGACAGGGCTTCCTTGGAGTCTCCAAAGAAAGTATTTCGATTAAGATTCTTTAATCTGAATTATTCCAGTAACCGCTACCTGGGGATCCAATACTTGAAGTACGGAGAAATGAAAATAGTTTGGGTGACCAACCGAGAGAATCCCTTAAATGATACTTCTGGAATTCTGAATATTACACAAGATGGAAACCTTGTACTTAGTGACAGCCATGGGATTTTTATCACTCTAAACTCTGAAACTCCAGCAATGAGTTCTAATACAAGTGCCATTCTTCTTGACTCTGGATATTTCATTCAAAAAGCAGGACAGCAGATTGTGTGGCAAAGTTTAGATCACCTGATCGATACAATTATGCCAGGCATGAGATTGGGATTGTTTCACCTTGAAGCTTGGACAGCCTCAAAAAGTTTTTCTAGCTTCGTGGGTCAGCCAAGGATTCCAGCATCAAGGGGCATTCACTCTTGGAGTTGATCCAAATAACACAAATCAACTTTCAATTTGGCAAGGAGGATTTTTTTACTGGCGTAGTGGGAAGTGGAATGGTCATAACTTTAGCTACTTTCCAGATCCTGATATTCTAGGTTATGATACTGATAATTGCTAAGCTGAAGTTCAGCTACATCTCAAATGAGAATGAGAGCTACTATACATATTCTGTGCCTGCCAATTATAATTCATGGTTTGAGATGAACTCATTTGGGCAAATTTACATGTTTCTAGGGGCAAATGATGGATGGGTACTTTAGTATCCACTAATTTGTGTAAATGGAAGTTACAAAGCCAAGGGATGCGTGGACGAGAAGCCATCTAAGTGTTCCTACCAAGAAGTGGATACATTGATAGTTGGGATTACCTCAACAATCACAGTTTTTTGGGTCTTAATGACTGAAGAGATTTCTAGGGAAAAATGTTCATGTAAAGCCTATGCAACTGCAGAATTTGATGGAACAGGGTGTAAATTTTCATATGGCCAAAAATCTGATGAAACAGACAAAAATTTTCTGAATTTTTTTACTTCTGTAACAGCAGTATTGAACAAAAAAACACAGAACTCATACAATAAAACGCAGCTCTCTATAAAAGAAGGTATGTTACAATTGAAAATATGAACTAAGGATTACATATGAAGCATAAGCATAATAAATAGTTCAACTCCCATTTATCAAGTACTATACGTTTCATTCAAGCAATGATTTTTATTATTATTATTATTATTTACTTCACAATTAGTATTGGTATGCTAAGCTCAAATTCATAACATTCAAGATCTTACTTGCAGTTTGACCTACATGGTTTTTAGCAATTTGAAGAGTAGCTGTGGGTAAGCATTGTTGTTCCACTGCTTTCTTTGGAGGTTGTTGCTCTAGTCTTCTGCAAATTGTGCTGTTTCCAGTCTCTGGGGTGCTGCTTTATAGGTATTTGACTTCTATTTTGAGCTTCAATAAGTCTGATTAAACTAAATTCTAAACAGGACATCCACAGTCCCATGGTTGTGGTCTGAGGTGTTTATGGTTTAATACACAATCAGGTAGAGAGTCTTTCATGAGGACTCAGTTCTAATGCTCTGTTTGAGGTAGAGGCTATTCTAAAATGTACTAATAACAGCAGTGATGGATCATATTCCAGTTATACATCCCAAATAAAATATTATATAAACATAGTTTTGATATGGTAAGGGCTTCACCAGCAACTTATCATGTAGAGGAACTTGCCATAAATATATATATATATGTTAAAGAATTATATCTACTGTATTAACCAGGGAAAGTACAGAGGTATTGATACGCGAATTGAAGACGTATATGGGATTATTGTTGATCTCAGCAGCGCAAACAATCAAAAGGTTCATGAATTGCCTCTACTGAGCTTCTCTACAGTCGTAACTGCCACAGGTTACTTTTCTTAGGCAAACAAATTAGGTAAGGGAGGTTTTGGGCCCGTCTATAAGGTAAGTCTAACATGGTCATTGGCACAGTTTCTTTGTTAATAGCTTCTGAATTTTAAAAACTAATAAGGCTATCATTGTTAGTGTACATTTGTGATGGACAAGAGACAGCAATAAAAAGACTATCTACAAGATCAGGACAAGGTCAAGAGGAATTCAAAAACAGAGTTATGTTAATCTCGAAAAGGCAACACAGGAACCTAGTTAGACTATTGGATTGTAACATTGCTGCATTAATGGAGAAGAAAAGATATTAGTTTACAAGTATTTGCCAAACAAGAGTTTGGATCATTCCTTTTTTTTTTCTTTTTTTTTCTTTTTTTTTTTTTTTTTTGGTCTAAGTTGTTATTCCCACTTTCTACTTGTTAATAATTATTTTTTAATTTTTATGTGCTTAAAAATATTGGGGGACAATGAATCAAGAGGCAGAACTATAAACTAAGAAATCAGTGCGACAATAATGAGGTCTAATAATACCAGTGCCACGCTTCTTGACTTGTGGAAATTTAGTTTTAAAAGCAGGAAATGAGATCATATGGCAAAGTTTTGATTATCCCACCCATACAAATATTCTAGCTACCAGGCTTGAAACTCGGACTGTTTGCAAACTCAAAAGATTATTATTATTGTTACTTGAGGGATAAGCAATGAAATGGAATTCCAGCTTCGGTGGGATTCACTCTTGGAGTTCATCCAAACAATAAAAATCAACTTTTGATTAGGCAAAGGAAGATTCTCCACTAGAACAGTGGGAAACTGGAATGATCATAACTTTATTACTTTCTTGTGTTGAATGGTGTCATGATATGCTAAGTGAAATTCACCTGCATGTCAAATGATAAAGAAAGCTAATATACATATTTTGTGCCTGAAAATTATTCTTACCAGATTGTTTTGGTCTAGTCTGGGGATATTTGACATTTCTCACGAGGATGATAAAGGCATCTTAATATCCTCATTTCTAAGGCATGAGCTGCAAGGAAATCTTTTTTTTTTTTTTTTTTTTTTTAAGTCTAAATTTAATTAGTATAAAAATAATTAACTGAAAGTCGGGGATAAGGAAAGGCTGGCCTATTTGAGCCGGCCCTGAGTATGAAATAACATTTTTCTGGTTTTATTTTTTTAGTTTTTAACTATTTATTATTATCAAGCATTGATTACTACGCTATCCATATAAAGCAAAAAGACGAACAATAAGAAACGCAGTACTCTAATTTATAACTAAATAATTACTTAAAAAAAATGCAAAATCAACTATGGATGAACAGAATTTACAAAAGAAGAAAACCTCCGTCCCTGTGCACTTGGATGTTTTAGGTTGTAAGTTGCAGCCTTTGATCTAATGAAGAGCATGAGAAGAAGAAGCAATGATTGGGATGTGTTGCTAGGTTTGGCTTTCCTTTGGATGCTCCATGCCGTCAATGTTGGCCACGCGGTATACTTTAACCCTTGGAAACCCCATGAGATATTGGGAGTCTCCAAACAAGTTGTTCCGGTTGAGGTTCTTTAATCTTGGTGATTCCAGTAAGGTTCCTTAATCTTGGTAATTCCAGTAAACACTACTTCGTGATTCAGTACATCATGCAGTTTGAAACAAAGATAGTTTGGGTGGCCAACAGAGAGAATCCCTTGAGAGATTCCTCTGGACTTCTCAATATTACTGATGATGGAAGCCTCCTACTCCTTCACAACCATGAGACTTCTATCCATCTAAACTCTGAAATCCCAAGCAATGACTCCCAATACAAGTGCCAAAATTAACTCTGGAAATTTCATTTTGAGAGCATGAGATGATGATCCGATTCTGTGGCAAAGTTGTGATTATCCAATAGATACAATTTTACCAGACATGAAGTTGGGATTGTTTGACATGAAGTTTGGACAGCCGCTTCACATCCTTCTAACTTCTTGGTTAAGTCTTAGAGTTCCAGCTCCAGGAGCATTCAGTCTTGGTGTTGATCCAAACAACACAAATCAACTTTCCATCTGGCAAAGAGGGTCTCAAAATTGGCATAATGGCGACTGAAATAGTCACAACTTTAGCTACTTGTCTAATTTTCATGATATTGACATGTTGAAGTTCATACTTATCTCAAATGAGAATGAGAGCTACTACACCTTTTCAGTGATTGCCAATATTTATTGTTCATGGATTGAGATGAACTCATCGAGAGATGTTTACATGTACCTATCCAGTCAATATGATAGTGGATGGCGATTAGTGATGTTGTTTCTCCCTTTTTTTACTCTTTTTAGCCCTCGTAAACAACTGCATTTTACTTCCTTATTAGTATAGTGGCATGGTTTTAAGCATTTGTAAAATATTTGAGCAACAACTATTCTTTTTTCAGGAATTTCTCATTTACACTATTTTGTATATTAGAACATTGACAACCTCTGCCATTCAATGTTTGATCGTCCATGTCATTTTTTGCATTCTATAGAAAATCCAAAGAATAGACAGATTTGGATACGCATGGTTGTTCCACTGGTTTCCTTGATAATTGTTGCTTCAATTTGTGCATTGTGCTATTTCCGACCGATGAAGTCCTGCTTTGCAGGCAACTCAATTGTTATTCATATTTTCAGTATTACTAACTCAATTATTACTTCATATTTTCAGTGATGGTTATGGTCTTAAGGGTTTTTGGGTTTGACCCTTAGGTGGTGTTGGTTTCAAATTTCACAATATAACACCAATTGGCTATCACGTAGAGACCCTCTGTTGTGCAAACTGCCGATAGAAACCAGTTAAGCATTAATCCAACTTGGAGTACAGTAGGAATCACAGAAAAGACAAAAACAATATAAACCTTAAAGAATCAAGAATTTAGAAACAAGTAAACAAAAACACAGGTGTCCAGCTAAAAGGACTACATTTACTCTGATGCTAGCAGCAATCAATTTGCTATTCCAACTGAGAATTACACCAACTTCATAAACACTACTTCTCTGAGACCTTTTACACCGATTGTGAGAAGTACAAAAGCACCTCAAAGTCTGTTCTCTGCCACAGAATAACCACTTATATACTTACTATAATATGGAACAAAAAAAAAAAAAAAAAAAAACAAAACAAAACAAAAAAAAAACAAAAAAAAAAAAAAAGAAAAAGGAAAAAAAAGAAAGAGCCATCCTAATAACATCCAAAGTAGGGACAGATCACCTAAAAGTTGCAACCTCCTACCTATTAATTTTAATGGAAAAACAGAAACAGTAAATTATAATGACAGTATTTGCTATATTAAGCGAGGAAACATGGAACGAGGAAAGATGGAGCCACGGAAACAGAGGCATTGATACATGAATTGAAGACTAGCTCTATTGATGAGCTTCGAGGCACACAGAAACTGAAGTTAAATGGAATGCCGGAGAATGCATTACCTATATTCAGCGTTTCTGACATAGAAAGCGCCACAGGATACTTCTCCAGCACAAATAAAATAGGTGAGGGTGGTTTTGGACCTGTCTATAGGTAAATTTAACAAGCTCGTTGAGACAGTTTCATTTTAGTAATTTATTGATCTTTAAAGTAATACAGTTATTATTTATAGGGTATATTGGTTGGGCAAGAGATTGCAGTAAAAATACTTTCCACAAGATCTAGACAAGGACCAGAGGAATTCGAAAACAAAAAGTTATGTTAATATCAAAACTGCAGCACAGGAAACTTGTTGGACTATTGGGGTGTTGCATTAAAGGACAAGAGAAGATATTAGTTTATGAGCATTTGCCAAACAAGAGCTTGGACTCATTCCTTTTTGGTTTGTCTATGCTGCTACCTAGTTACTTTCACCTTTCACTTGAAATATCTTATAATTTATATTATTTGCTACATATTTTGTGATAGATGCAACAAAACGACATTTATTGGACTGGAGACAACATGTGAACATCATTGAAGAGATTGCTTAGGGGATTCTATACCGCCACAAGTATTCTAGACTGAAAATCATACATAAGATTTAAAAACCAACAATATATAATCAGAATATATAATCAGAAAGCAATATGAGACCAATGATCTCTGACTTTGACATGGCCAAAATCTTTGGTGAGGATGATTCTAGAGCCAACACAATTCGAATTGTTGGGACATAGTAAGTGGAATGTTTATTTTTCTGTTTCAAACTAAATTGAGCAATGCAACATATATAATAACATCAACTAATAAAAATTTGCTGAAAGATGAAAACAGTAGTTATATGTCACCTGAGTACGCCATGGGTGGTCTGTTTTTGGAGAAATCTGATGTCTTCAGCTTCGGATTCATGACGCAGGAAATTCTAAGTGGTAAGAGAAACAATGCAGGATTCAATCAGTAAAATGAATTTATAAAACTGTCAAAGCATGTAAGTAGCTATTTACATGTAGGCTTGAATTATTTTTCTTTTGTCCTTTCAAGTTTTTTGCATTACTCCATAGATTGGGCTTCTAATAAAAAAAACTTAATCTAGGCATGGAATTTGTGGAGAGAAGGAAGATGCTCGGAGTTAATGGACCCAGCAATGGCAGGAACATGTACATTAACAAGTGAATTCATTGAATGTGTTAAAGTTTGTCTTTTGTGTGTGCAAGAAAAAGCAGCAAATAGGCCAACCATGCAGATGCTAACTGGAGGTGATGTTGTATCTTTCCCAGATCCCAAACAACCAGCTTTCTCTACCTCTAAAAGAGTAGATCAGGACAATAATTTTCCATTTAATCCAAGAACCTACTCTATCAATGATGCATCAATCTCACGTATACACGGTCGATAGTATTCCTACATTGGCCGATGGTCAAAAATCTCTGAACTGAATAATTTTAAGGGACAGTGTTTAAAATTAAATTAATGATCTAATATTGAAATAGTGATATATTAAAATTTTATTTAAAAAAAATAAATTGTAATAGAATTCCATAAATTATAAATAAATTTTAAATTTTAACTATTAAAATGATAGAAAAGTTAATAAAAATAAATTCTAACATGAAAATTATTAAATTGACCTAATATGAATTTAATATAATCTATATATATATATATATATATATAACAAAACTCTCATGGTTGTGCAACATGATGCAGAAGATGTATAAATTTTTTGCCCTCGTAACATGTTGCATAACTGTGAATTCGCACCAAAATCTCATCCGATATCTTGATAAGAGATCTCCACATGCTGCGTGTCACATCAAAATCCCATCATAGTGTTCTGATAAGGGATAGATAGCTAGTTTAGTATTGTTGTACTTTCTAAAAAAATCAACTTTAACTGCATTTGAAAAAAAAAAAAAAAATCAGGTTAAGAAAGAATCAACTAAATGTTTGGTAAATTGTATATCAAAATTGCTTTAAGACGTAAAAATTAAAAATAAATATTTGATAACCTAAAGAGTTAAATCGCTGTAAGACTTTGAAGTTACCAAAGTGGGTATGATGTATTATGAGTAATATTTTTCTAAAAAATTATATTCAATAAATAAAAAACCCATAATTATAATTAATTAATAATTAAATTTATTTCAAAAAAATATTATGTTTAGTTTGCTGTGTAAATGCCAAGATTATAAAATAAGTGAAAAAATTGTTTTACCAAACATCTAAATACTCCTGAATTCTAGGATAATTGCTCATATAAAAAAACAATAGAATGAAACAAAAAATAAAATTGAAGTAATAGTCGGTCTATTATTATTTGTGGTTTTGAAAATTATATTTTGAGATAGTAAAAATATATTTATATATGTATATATTTTTTTGTTCAGATATATTTATATATTGAAAACTCAGAGAGAGGGAAAAAAATAATAATAAAGAAAAAGGCAAGCCATGCAAAGTCAAGGATTGACTGAATGGAAATTGCAGCGAAACAACCCATCTTCATGAACTACTAACAAGTCTTCCATGTTACAGATTTCATTTGGCTTTATAATTTCATTGGAGAGTCAGAAATCGGGTAGGAGATTTGGAGCGGAAATGACAAATAATTTAATATTCATTACCAGACATCCAAGATCCACAGAGTAAGACGGGAATGCGCGTTTACCATGAGTATGAGAAGAAGTAGATGAAGAAATAAGCATGCAATATTCTATTCCATAAATAATTATAGTAAACTAATTTTTGGCTCAAAAGTCAGAGTTTCACCAAAAAAGAAAACGAAAAAAAAAAAAAAAGGTTTTAAAAGTCATAGTTGAAACTTAAGAAGAGGAAAGCACTGCAAGCTCATCCATAGACTAACGGAAATTACAGGGAAATAGACCATAACCCACATCAACGGACCAAATTACAAGTCTTACACGATACAGATTCCATTGTCATTCAGATCACCTTGGTCCTTGTAGTTAATGTAAATTCGCTATTAGTGCGGTCTCAAGTTGCAGCCTCTCTCACGGTAACTAAGACCATGAGAAGAACAAGCAGCAATATGGTTGTACTGCTTTTCTTGGTTTTCCTTTGGTTACTCCATTTCAAGCTTTCCTCTGCAGAAGACACTTTAACCCCTGCCAATTCCATCAGAGACTGGGATTTCTTGGAGTCTCCAAACAAGCTATTCCGGCTAAGGTTCTTTAATCTCGGTTATTCCGGTGACCGCTACCTGGGGATCCAATACATGAACTACAGTGATATGAAAATAGTTTGGGTGGCCAACCAAGAGAATCCCTTGAATGATACTTCTGGAATTCTAAATATTACTAAAGATGGCAACCTGGTAATTGGTGACAGCCATGGGACTTCTATCACTATAAACTCCCAAACCCCGCCATCAATGAGTTCTAATACAAGTGCCATACTTCTTGACTCTGGAAATTTCATTTTGAAAGCAGGAGAACAGATTTTGTGGCAGAGTTTTGACCATCCATCCGATACTATTTTGCCAGGCATGAAATTGGGAATGTTTGGGTTGAAGCTTGGACAACCTCAAAAAATATTTCTGACTTCATGGGTAAGCCCAGGAGTTCCAGCATCAGGGGCATTCACTCTTGGTATTGATCCAAACAATACCGATCAACTTTCAGTTTGGCAAAGAGGGTCTCTCTATTGGCACAGTGGGAAGTGGAATGGTCAAAACTTTAGCTATTTTCCTGACATTGATGCATCATACAAGTTCAGGTACATCTCAAATGAGAACGAAAGCTACTATACCTATTCTGTGCCTGCCAATTATAATTCGTGGATCGAGTTGAATTCATCTGGGGAAATCCACATGTTTCTCGGGGGAAATTACGGATGGTCACTCTGGAATCTACCAACTTGTGATGCAAATGGAAACTACAAGTCCAAGGGCTGCATAGACCAGAAGCTATCCAAGTGCAGCAGCGGAGATCAATTCCTACTAACAAGTGGACTCATGAATAGTTGGGAATCTCTCCCCAATCGCAGTATAGGTCTCAATGACTGTGCTGAGATTTGTAGGAAAGAATGTTCCTGCAAAGCTTATGCATCTGCAGAATCTGACGGAACCGGGTGTAAATTTTCATATGGCCAAAAGTCCGATGAAATAGACAGATATTTTGCTGAATTCTTTTACTTCCGTAACAGCACTAACAGCACTATGGAAGGAAAAAACAGCACTCATACAAAAAAAAGTGGGCCTTCTATAATAAAAGGTATGTTACACTTGAAAATTCCCTTTGTAGGAGCAGTAAAAAGCATTGTAAATAATTCAACACCTATTCATCAAGTACTACAGTTATGTTACATCCAAGCAAACAAGCTTTTTACTTCACTATTAGTATTGGCATGCTAAGATCCAATTACAACACTCAAGATCTTACTTGACAGTTTTATCTGCGTGGTTTTAAGCAACTTGTAGAATGTTGAGCAACAATTATTTCCTTTGGCATCTTTCATTTACTCTATTTTGTTGGGATGTGTGTGTATATGAATTGGTAAAGCGTTAATTAACAACGTCCCTTGTTAAGTTTTGACCATTCAAATCATTTGCTTTCTCTAGAAAAACCAAAGAAGAGACAGCTGTGGGTAAGCATCGTTGTTCCACTAATCTCTTTGATAGTTGTTGGTCTAGTCTTCTGCGCATTATGCTATTTCAAGTTGCTGAGGTGCTGTTCCAGAGGTATTTAACTTAGTACATTTTAATCGTCACTTTTAATCTGATTAAACTAAATTATAAACAGGCCAGCCGATGGTTGTGGTCTAAGGAGTTTATTCCTTCATGGTTGAACATGCCATCAGGTAGAAACCCCTCGAAAGAGGACTCGCTTCCAATGCTCTCTTTGAGGTGGAGGCTATTCTAAAATGTAATAATATCAGTACTGATGGACCATATTCCAGTTATACCTTCCAACTAATATATTATATAGATAGTCCTGCTGTGGTAAGCTTTTGCACATTTACCTAATGGAATGCATGCAGTGTTTTTCTAGGTCAAACAACATGTTGCTAAACACAATAAAAAAATAATAATAAAAAAAAATTACCAAAATTGTACGTCCAATAACATGTTGCTTGACATGCAAAAACCTTGCTTGCATTTCATAAGATAAGCGTATAAGCTTACAATAGCAAAATTATATATATATAATTTTGATACGCTAAAGACTTCATGAGAAACTTATTACGAAAGACTTGCCATGCATAGATAGATATGCTAAAGAACTATATCTATTGTATTAAGCAGGGAAACGAGGAATCAGCGGAGATGTAACCATGAGTACAGAGGTGTTGATACGAGAATTGAAGACTAGTATGGCATCAATTGATGTACTCAGTGGCACAAACAAGCAGAAGTTGAATGGAAAGCATGACCATGAATTGCCTCTATTCAACTTTCCCACAATAGAAACTGCCACAAGATACTTTTCTTGTGAAAATAAACTAGGTCAGGGAGGTTATGGGCCTGTCTATAAGGTAAGGCTAACATGATTATTCAGGATTTTATTTATTTATTTATTTATTTATTTTTAAATGGCTTGTGGATTTTAAAAACCTAATAAGGTTGTCATTGATAGGGCACATTGGCTGATGGGCAAGAGATAGCAGTAAAGAGACTATCTACAAGATCAGGACAAGGTCTAGAGGAATTCAAGAATGAAGTTATGTTAATCTCGAAACTGCAGCACAGGAACCTTGTCAGACTATTGGGTTGTTGCATTAAAGGAGAAGAGAAGATATTAGTTTATGAGTATTTGCCAAACAAGAGCTTGGATTCGTTCCTCTTTGGTTTGTCTATGTCGTTATTCCCACTTTCTAATTAGTAAATCTTTTAACGTTTATGTGCTTAATAAAAACTTCGCAACAGATGCAACAAAACAGCTTTTACTGGACTGGAGAAAACGTACCAACATCATTGAAGGGATTGCTCAGGGGCTTTTATATCTCCACAAGTACTCTAGACTTCGTATCATCCATAGAGATTTGAAAACCAGTAACATATTATTAGACAAAAATATGAACTCAAAAATCTCTGATTTTGGCACCGCAAAAATATTTGGTGACAATGAATCAAGGGCCAGCACAATTCGAATTGTTGGGACATAGTAAGTGAAGTAGTCCTTTAGTTTTCATTTTTTCCTTTTCCAAAGTCAATTAAGTAATGCACCATAAAAAACAGTAATTGCATTCCATTCCCTATTGAAAATTTTGGTGGATAATGATAACAGTGGTTATATGTCACCTGAATATGCCATGGATGGTCTCTTCTCTGAGAAATCGGATGTCTTCAGCTTTGGGGTCATGGTGCTAGAGATCCTAAGTGGCAAAAAACACAGTGCATGTTTTGATCAGACAAATGAATATATGAGACTATTAGAATATGTAGGTAACCATGAATTATAAACTTCAATTATTAATCCTGCATTTAAGAATTTGCAGTAGTACTCTTTATGATAGAGCTTTAAGTAAATGTTTTCATACAGGCCTGGAATTTATGGAAAGATGGAAGATGCTTGGAGTTGATGGACCCATCAGTGAGAGAAACATGTAATTCAACAGATGAATTTATACGGCGTGCCCAAGTTGCTCTCTTGTGTGTGCAAGAAGTCGCAGCAGATAGACCAAACATGGCAGATGTTGTGTCAATGCTTGGAGGAGATGCGGTAACTCCCCCACATCCAAAACAACCAGCTTTCTCTATCCTCAAAAGAGCAGATAAACATAACATGTCAGATAATCCAGAAGCCTACACTGTTAATGATGTATCATTTTCAGGAATAGGAGCTCGATAGCATTCTATGATCATTCATGGACTTAACAAAAAATATCTATATATATATATATATACATATCATTATTACGTATCTTATGGGACAGACTTGGTGTCGCAATACACAACACTTCCATGAACACGATATCTAGTATCTTTCAAATTTCTTACAACATTTTATTGTTGTATAAGATGGAAAAATACTATTTTCCAACTAAGCAACATGGATATATAGATGCAAATCATGTGAATGTATAGCACTTTTTTTTTCCTTCTTCTTCTTCTTCTTTTTTATTTTTTTATTTTTTATTATTTTATTTTTATTTTTTTCCCCTCTCTAAAACTGATAGCGCATTGTATCTTATAATGTGAGCTAAGAAATGGTCCCAAAGAAAATACATGCAGTACCGGAATCTCAAAATGAATTTCAAGAGTACCTTAATATATTTTCCAGTTTAGTCACTAGGCAATAACGAAGTTGGAGGTAGAATCCAAGAAAGAAGAAAGAAGAACCAAATAGAAAGAAAACAGAAAGCAGCCTGCTGGCAGAAATGTCACATTACAGTTTGGGGCTAATTACACCCCAAATCTCTTACACAACATAAAACTTCAATGAAAATTTGACCCTTCATTCTCAAACTTAAAGGCGCACATTGGGATTTGGCAGCCCTAGCCCGTATATGGATCTTACATAGAAGGGATGTCAAGTGTGAAGAATCAATATTTACAAGTACTGAGTTAGTTGATTTCATAGATTTCCTATAATTCAATGAATTGTGCGAAAAATTTGCATAATGGAAGTTTCTAAAAATAGAACATGTGTTCGATAAATAAAGAAACAATTTTGTTGGCACTCATATCGCCTTAGTTTTATGTTAGCTTTGTTAGGTGGCTTACAATTGTAAATCCCATGGTCTGCCCGCAATGAAGTCAGAAATCATAAAACTTTGACCAATCCACCTTATTATTGACGTATACTAAATAACCAAATATGAAAACCCAGAAGGAGAATCTAAAACAAGCAATACAATATCTAATTGGGAATTCTTCACAAAATAAACGGAACACAACAATATATAAGCAATGCGAACTTGTCTCCCCCACCTTTAGTATAATTATTCTCATCTAATTGAGCTTGCATAAGGGACAAGGTTTCAATTACCTTTGTTTGGAAAGCTTGGCTTTCATGACGCCATGCCTCGGTGTTGGCCTCGTTGGTGTCTTGCATGGTACCTCTAAGCTCCCCCACTTGGTCACCCACACGACCATCGAGCTCCTCCATGCCTTGCTCCACACAATCAAGCCGCTCCAACATGTCGGCAACGGCCAACTCCACCTTGACCACCTTGGTCTCCATGGCGGTGAGGACGTCCTTCGACTTTGAACGCCCACGTCCCTTCCTTGCAGCTTCGGGGATGACCTCCCTTCCCCTTGCTTCTTCAATCACAACCTCTGATGAAGACATTTTGCTCTAGATGCTAGCTTTAACCTTGGGCTCTGATACCACTTGTCACGGACTTGTTTGTTTACCCTTCAAGCCGTGCGGCCTTAGTTGCTATTCCGACCCTTTGTTGCAACTAAGTAAGCCTTTTGCCCACTAAAAGAGAAAGCTAAGCAAAGAAAGCTAGAGCACAAAGAGAGTTTGGGAGAATGAAAGTATATTACTTGAAAGAGAGCATAAGAGTCACTTCCCATTGTGAGGAAAGGGAGCACGGAGGCCCTAGCGAAAGGTAAGTCAATAGGAGCACCGTCAACGATAGTGACTTCACCCGCCAAGAGTGTTGAAGCCACACCTGCGGGTCGAGTCGGTCAACATAAAGGCATACCCAACTACACCAAATACTTGGTGAAGGGGAAGGACCTGCCGGATGGTGAAGTAAGTGGGTTAGTTCGGGCTTGGCTCCTTTCTCCCAATCTTTGCTAGGTAATGGTGGCCTTCTTTGATGTTCCTTGCTTTGGGGAGTTTTATAGAACTTGTCTCCCCCACCTTTAGTATAATTATTCTCATCTAATTGAGCTTGCATAAGGGACAAGGTTTCATCAAGTCAGCTCCTAAGATTTTAAATGATATGAGACACCTGGAATCATGTACCAAGCAACAAGCTTAAACATATAAAAATGATGTCCCATGGCAAAATCCTCCAAATTGCACACCAGAAAGTCAATCTTTTGACATCATTGCAATGGCTATATTCATAACAAAATTATAAATCTAAGTACCTCTAAAAAATTTTACCTTCCCTAGAATTAAGATCATTTATTTCCAAAATAGATGAGCAACTTTTGATTAGAAACCTTATGAACTATGAACTATCTTCCCACAAATAGACAGTATATATTATTAAAGCAGCATTTCAACATCCCCAGTTTGGATTACAGTAAATCAATCAACAATATGTTACTAGAAAACTAAAGAGGAATCTAACCATTTTTAGAAATTCAGTGGAATCCAATACATAAAACCAAGTAAAATTTCATAAATCCGAATCCCAAATTCAATAAACAGAACAGTTCAGGAAAAGAACAATAAAAACTGAGCAAAATTCAAACATTTACATAAAAATAAAATTTAAAAACAAAAAACATATAATTGATGCTACATAGCCGTAATGCTAAACAAATAACATCGCACATAAATATATACATATATATATATATATATTGGTTACTCAAGCACGAAGATTTCTGGTTACTGGTGCTTACCGAGAGCCATTACAGGTCTAAGAGTGAATCCTCCAATGATCGTTTCCATATTCAAAAGCTTCATGGAACAGAAACTACATAGATATAAACTAGGAGAAATGAAATTGGGAAGATAGAGTGAGAAAAAGATAAGAAAGGGGAAAGGAAAGACATAAAAAGAGAAAAACACTTCACTGACAGCGAAAGACGTCCCGCCTTTGAAGAGCCCAACCATTGTTGAAGAGCTTCAGATCTACGAATTAAGCGCCCTTGGTGAAGAATTTACTTCTGAGTGCGAGAGGGAACTTTTTCCCGTCTAATTTCCGGATGTCGGGCATTTTCTCACGTTTTTGGACTGCACCCATTTGATCATAGAATCTATATATATATATATATATATTTTTTTTTTTTTTTCTTTTTCCCACTGAAAAAAACAATGGCTTTTTTCATGAACATAATCATTTTGTTGTTTATTCGTTATAATCAGCATCGACATCTATAAGGTCCCTCCGCCTTTAAAGCCGTCCTTAAGAGCAGCATTTGGGCTCTTTTTTATGTTGCGGGTGTTGGGCTTGTCAGGGTGTGAAACACCGTCTGGCCCACATAAGACTTTAAAGAGGGGAGTTAGCCTAATAACCAGTAAAATAAGAGGCTAAAGATATTTATCCCTTACTTTTTAAGTTTTTTTTTTATTTTTTATTTAACCAATGTTTCCTATCAATGAAAATAAAAAATTATTTTGCTTTTCTTTCCTCCTTCCGAGAAACCCATAGTCCTTGGTCCCTGCATCTCTGTTTTGCTTTCTTTCTTCTTCCACGAGAAAACCCACACACAATCCCATTGAAAAAAATTAAAAAATCCCCACTGTACCTCTGCTTTTCTTTCCTTCGTAAAAAGTATCCCTTACCAATTTCCCGGCCATGTGTTAGAAGCAAATGATCGTGTAGATGATAGAAGCAAATGATAGTGTAGATGACTACGACGCCGCCGATGAGGACCTTGTTGGTGAGATGGCATTTTCCAGTCGCGAAGGTGTAAGCGCGTGGAATGCTAGAACGGTGCCTATAGGTAAAAGTTTCGCTAGGCTTCCTGAATTTTTCAGAGCCTTTTGTTGTTTGCAATAGTTTCCGCCTCTTAATTTTTCATTTTTCCTTTTGATGTTTGAAAAGGATAATTTAGAAATATTAAAAAATAAAAAAGGTAAAACAAAAAAAACCTGTAACAGAGGGCTAGATGTCATCAGGATCCTTTAAACAGTGGTATTGGGCCAAATTTCCCTTTTAAAGACAGAAACTTCGGCCATTTTTTAATTTTTTTCTCACCGTCAAATCCATTCGTCTTTAGCTAACGAAGGCCATGATTGTCCTCCATGAGAAGAATTAGATAATGAAATGTATCCATGGCGCTTGACAGTGCATGTCATTGGAGGATAAAGGATTGCAATTTGACTCAAAAATGACAAATCAATAGTTTTAAGGGATATTAACAGTCAAGCACAAAATTTTATAATAAGGTAATCAGAACCATAGGGGTTGGTTAAGTTATACCCTCCTCCTGGACTAGCCTGCCTTTCGGCACCCTACCCGAGTAAGCTAAAGTACCAAATGGCTAGCCTCCCGCCCGAGGATCGAAGCGCTTGGCCTTCTGGTTTATCTTCACCTTCAGTTGTTTTAACCTAAGGGAAAGGGAATTGATAAAAAAGAAAACCTGCCGTTCGGGTCGCGGGTCCGACTTGCCGTATAATTGAAGATTGGATATTGACAGTTTAGCATTTTGAATTTTATAGAAGTTAATATATTACATTCTAGATTGTTTTTTCTGTTATTTTGTATTCTAAATTTTTTTTTTTTTTTACATTATTGATTTTCCTGTTAAAAATGTATAATGGAATGAACAAGTGCTCATCAAATAAAAATAAATTATGTAATTTATTATTCTCAATTTAAAAATTAGAGTTTTATTCTAGAAATTTCTTTATCTCAGCTTTAAAATTATTGATGTTACTAAAAATGGAGGTGTGAAAAAAATATATATATATATTTTGGACTTGAAAAAACATGGGAGAATAAAAAAGATGAGAAATGGAAGAGAAAAAACATAAATATGAAAGGAAAAAGAAGAAAAAGGGATTTTCGGAATAAAATTTTTGCTCTCTCTCCTTTTTTTTTTCTCAGTATACTCTCTCTATCTTTCCCTTTTCTTTGTATCTGTCTGTTTTGGTTTTTTTTTTTTTTTCTTTCTTTTTGGTATATTTTCTCTTTCTCTATAACTCTCTCTTTCTGTTTTTTTTTTTTTTTTCCTGTAAATCTTTCTGCCTATCTTCTCTCTTTCGTCTCTCCTCTGTTTCTGTCTCTGTCTTCTTCTTTTTTTATGTATTCTCTCTTTCTCTATATTCTCTATTTGTCTCCTCTCTATCTAACTAATATTTTTAAAAAAGTACTCTCTATCTAACTAATATTTTGAAAAAAGTAAAATTTCATTTTAACAATAGAGGAGCTTCTTTTTATTGATTTTTTTCAAATAATTTGAATTATTTATTTTTTCCATCAAACAATATTTTCTGTTTTTTTTTTTCCATACTTTTTAAATTCCAAACAAAATCTAAAAATTGTAAAATTATATGATTTATGGTCGTTTGATGAGTATCTATAACACATCTGATTATTTCGTTATGTATTTTTAACAGATAAATAATATTGCAAGTAAAAAAAAAATTTTAAATGTAAAATGTTAGAAAAAAAAATTTTAAATGTAGTATGTCAATTTCGATAAAGCTCAGGATATTTGACTGTGAATATCTCTGAAGTGACAAGCAAATAAACTCAATGGAGGAAGGTCGATCTTTGCAACCACTCCCTCATAGCTTTATATTATTGTTATTTATTATTATTTTTTGTTTGTCAAATATGACCAACACTTTTTTAAAAAAAATTTCGAGCTGAAGAAGTTTTCTTTTCTAATCGAAAAGAGCTTTCCTACTTGCGTTAAAAAGTTTTTTTTTTTTTTTCTTTATTCATTTGACAATAATTTTCCTACCTGTATTTAGAGTTACCTTGTGTACCTGCCCAAAACCATTTATTAGTATCAGAAAACGATCCTGTCCGAGTTTATATAGAAATTGAGAGTGAAAATTGTGATTGAGACTTGAGAATGAAAATTCCCACCCAGGATGAAGGCAACAGCGCGCCAGAGGAAATTGTGATTATTTATTTATTTATTTATTTTTATCCACAGAGAGCTATCATTTTTATTTTTTTTTTAATTTTTGCTGCTTCCTTAGAGAGCTAACATGTATGGCAATTTTTTTGTAATATATACTAGGCATGGTGCATTATTATTATTTAATAGAGTTAGATATATGTTCTATTATATATTGGGATAAAAAAAATAGAAGCACTATAGTTAATGCAAACAAAATAATATGCATCAGAGCTATCATGTATTTATCCCTCCCCCCCCCCCCCCACCAAACCCCCCCCCCAAAAAAAAAAAAAAAAGAAGCCTATTCATTTAACAATAGAAAAAGGAGATCTCAAAAAGTTTTTGAACATAACATATATTGATTCTAGCATTGCACATGATACTTATTGAAAGCTGTCTGGTGTTTCAAACAATTTGAATTGTCTCCATTCTATGCAGGCATACCATTTTAAATTGTATTAATGAAAAAAATATATATATGGTAATAAAAATTGTGCGAAAATAAATATGATAATATCAGGATCATCAAATTAAAGATTTTCTTTAACCTAAAAAATAGAACTTGATAAGTTGAAATGATACAATAAAAACAAAAATAAAAATCTTACTGGAAAAATAAAAATAAAAACAATGAATATCTAGGAGATTGTAAAAGGTTCTAAAATAAATATTTCATAGTTGGAGTTTGGTATCCGTAGAAAAGTCTTTATTCTGCCATGGAACGAAAACTCCCATCTTTGGTAAAAAAATAAACTTGATATCCTCCAATTCCCATGACGGTAGAAAATCTTCCATATAAAGCACTTTTTCAGTTTTGATAAAAATTTGAGTTTTGTGCTTGTTCAGTCATCAATCTACATGAATATTTTTATCAAATATTTGACTAAAAAGTCAATGTGAATCTAGCTTTACTGAGGCCATCAATTACTCCAAAAATAAATTAGCTTTTTCAGGTCTTCAATCACTTCAACTAATCTATAATTTACCGTATCACTATTAAATAAAAATAATAATAAAAACGGTAAATATATGGTACAAACAAAAATAAAATTCAATATTAAAATAAAATAAAATAAAAACTACCGTGCATGTAACAAAACATTATCATTTTTCTCATATGTAACGTGTGGAAAAATTTATTGTTACATGGGTCTTTACCTGCACCTTAATATTTTCTGGATTAAGTGTGCTAATTTTAAGTATCAGTTTTTTGCCTCAATTCGTGATCGATAGAAATGTCATTAAAAAATAGATGATTTTGACACTAAACATATAGCTGAAGGAAAAGAGAGACAAATATGTGTGTTTAATGAATCGTGTAGAAAAGTGGAAGTATACATTTGAAGGTTAAATACAAGTACATGTATATTCCATGTACAAAAGTATGTACAGTTAAATTTTCTTCTCGGATAAAATTTTGGACTCCCATGATACATGCTTCTCGATGATTCTTATCAACTAGTAGTTGGGAATGTTAAGAAAGGTAACTTTGTTCTTGATCAATAGTCTGGAAAGATTTTCTGGTCCAACTAGATCTTCTATGCACATCTCCAAAATTTCAAATTGGTTTTGTGCATTAACCAAGAGCTCATTTGCGTTGATTGTCTTGCGACCAACAAGTGATTGTAATTTTTCAAGACACCTTAAAAAACTCATTTTTATTTGTTTCCTTTATAGGAAATCATAGATAATATTTAGGTTTTACTTGATAACAAATTTATTTTATTTTTTGTTTTTTGTTTATGTTTTTTCCTTTTAAATTGTATGTAGTTTTTGTTTATTTCGATGTTTGTTAATATTAATTTATGGTAGTTAGTGTTCGTTAAATATATTAATTAACTTAAATGCTAAGGAAGAAAAAAATTAAAAACCAACATAATATTAAGTTGTGTTTTATTTTTTATTTATGTTTTTTTTTTTTGTACATTTTTAGTTAATTGAGATTTCTAACAACCATCAACTAACATTAATAAATCATTAAAGTAAATTATAGACAGTTTAGAAGAAAAAAATAAAAATAAATAAAAAATGAACATGTTATCAAAGAAGGCCATATAAACTTATAAAAATTTCAAAATATAATGCAAAAATATAGATAAAGAATTTTTGATTTGGTTGCCAGTCTTGTAGGATGCAATTCAACTAAAATTTCTAGCCCTTCAAACTTGTACTTTTTAGCTCTCTATGTCTATAAATTTTTTATTGTGTAAAAAATCGAGTAATAAAACCCTGGAAGTTTTTGTATGGTTTTGCCTAATAAATTATAATTAGCTAGGTACTCCTTTTTGTTTTTACAGAAAAATTAATCAACTTTTATCTCAACCAAATGGTTACTAATAATTTACTTGAATGCTCCATTGTCATTTGACTCATTTCCCAATTGCAGCAAAAAAATAAAAAAAAACAAAAAATAAAAACTCATTTCCCACCCTTCTGTCCTCTGTTTTACCAATTAAACCAATTGAACCAAAAAGAAAATAGTATTTGACCATTATTTACATGAAAATAATTATCTTAATGCACACGTGCAACAACTAATATTGCATTTAACGTAAAAAAGCTACAAGGTGAAGAAGGAAGTGAAATGTAATTTGACAATTGAGCTGTAAACTTGATTGGTTTAGAAGAGAAGAAAACTATATGATTGCGTACGTCCAGAAGTAAATTCGTTTGGTATGTGTAAAAAATAGCAGTACATGTGTATCTCTTTCGTATAGAAGTATGAACAACTTGATCTACAAAATTTTGAATTTCCTTGATGCTACTGCATCATTTTTTTTTTTTTTTTTTTTTTTCCTTTGCTATCTAGTGGTTGAGGATGTTTAGAAGGGAGACTCTGATCCTGATCATTCGCCTAAACAGACTCTCGAGTCCTTCTTCAAGATCTTGAATGCACAATTCCAATTCTTCAAGCTGGTCTTGTGCATCCTTGAAATTCAAATTATCAGATTTCTTCATGTTCTGACTGATGAGCAACTTCAATGCAAAATCTGCCCTTGCAAATTCATTTGGTTGCGACTCTTCCTCAATTCTGGTGGAGCGCATTATTTTGGAAATGAATGACCATCCATTAGGCTTTGGTTGTGACTTTGGCCCCGAAATGAAGGACAATAATGATCCAAATACAGCAAGAGTGGTTGCTTGAACCTCCCTCAGCATTGTTACGGTCTCATTGTCCTTGTTCAAGGGACTAAAGTTGCATCCACTTTCAATTCCCTTTAGATCACCAATAGCCTCTTGGATTGCCTTCTTCACCACTTTCCTAGAGGTTAAAAACTTTTTAACCTCGCTTGACAACTCAATTTTACCACTTCGCCTTCTGCGGATGGATGATTGAAGTGCCTGTGTAGATTCCTTTGCTTGCAACAATGCATCTTTAGCTATGTTGCACACATCCAAGGTCCTAAGAGATGAATCCATTATCTGATTAACCCATTTCTTGTGATTCTCTTGAGATAAGGCTTGTTGGTTGAGTGGTAGCAAAAGCAACCTATCAACACAATCATGCAGATCTTGAAGTCCACTCAATTTGTAGCTAATTGAGGTTGATGCTGATGATGAAGAAGCAGCTTCAGAAGCCCTTGCTTGGCTCAATTTCTCTTCGAATTCAGGAATGATTGGGTGTGGCCTAGACGGCAAGCTGTTAGACCGGACATGGTAGGATGCCATTTTAGTTTCCTAACACAGGAAGGAGACTGCTTCTTGATGAATTTCCAATGAAGTCTACTATTTGCCTATACTTTCCATTGGCAATCTTCTCTATATATATTACAGAGAAGGGAGACAAGAGGAATCCCATCCTCTTCAAAATTCAATGAAAGTAACATGCATGTTTATCATTTAGACATTATTTAAACATCATAATGTAGGATATATTAATTATGTTTCTGCTATGTCTCCCTACCACCATTTTCGCATCTCATTATTTAGTTTTGCACATGCAAGACAAAAATTTATAATGCACGACTTGTTAAACATTAAACATTACTTTGACGCTATTTATGCTTTGTCTCCTCACCACCATGTTTACATCATATTCATTAAAAACCATAGGGAAAAAAAGAAAAAGTTTCTGTCTGCTTAAGGATTTCTTTTTTGTCATCGATAGGTGGTCACCTAATAATTAGTAATACAATGAATTTAGTTACCATAAACAATATATATATATGGTTGATGAGTTGTGATGCTGATAGAGGAGAGACATTGCCTTCATATTACCAAGGGAAGATTTAGATCCAAAACAAATGCATTTAATAGAGTAATATAAAATATTTTTTGCTTGGTACAAAACAGAATTCTGTCTGTAAGCATATAAGCAAGTGGTATATATATGTGTATGCCCTTGTATACCACGTTCAGGCAAGCTGATCTGGACTCACTATTCTGACGAAGTTGGTGTCAACTCCATACGTGTACAACAAGCAAATATTTTTTAATGTAAATTAGATGCATACCTGGTGTTTGGGTGACAAAAAATAAACATCATAACAGAAATGTTCATTTACAAATTGAAAAGCATGTTACCCTCATTGAGTTTTGAAGTGGATGAGGTGTTCCTGTCTCCACTTTTCTGTTATATACATACAGAGTATATGATGCCAAATGCAAGAAACGCAAATTCTAGACTGAATTCAATATTCAACAAGCTTTCTTCTTTTCTCTTTACCAAAATTAAACCAAAATGGCAGCTTACCATGTTCGTTCTAATAGCTTTCCCCCTAGTCCACATCCACTTGTTCCCCAATTTGATGAGCAATTGTGCAGATTGAGAGCTTCTGTCTGTGCCTCTTCGTCAACCTCAACCTCAATGGCCTGCCAAGGAAGTGGACTTCAAGATCTGCGTTGATAGGTTGATTTTGGTACCACTTAACCAACAAACTTTATCTTAAGAGAAGTATGAGAAATGGGTTGATCAGATAGTAGATGGATCTCTAAGACTCTTGGATGCTTGCAGCATGGCTAAGGAAATTTTGTCACAAACAAAGGATTCCACACAAGAACTTCAATCAATCATTCGAAGAAGACGAGGTGGCAAAATGGTACTATCAAGTGAGGTTAAGAAATTCTTATCCTCGAGGAAAGTGGTCAATGTGAAGTCCAGCCGCACCTCCACCGACAATGTGAACTCAGCCGCACCACACCGACAGTGTGAAGACTGCCACAAGCTCACCATTATTGACAATGTTTGCTGCAATTAACACCGAAAAACAACTTGCTCAACAATTGTGGGCAACTGTCAGAGCCGGTTGAAGATGGTGGACATGCAACCAACCTTGTGAGCCTATAAATAGGCTCCATCTCGTTGCATGCAGTGCATCCAATCCAAGCAAGCTCAATATCATTGCAAGTGAGGAGTATTGAGAGTAAACTCCCAGAGAGAGTGTTTAAGTCTCTAGAGAGAGCTTGAGAGAAGAGTTGAAACTCCAGAAGAGAGTTTGAGAGTAAACAGTGAGATTCCATGTAAGAATCCAAGAGAGAAGTTTTTGTGTTTTTGTATTCTATTTCCAAGATAGTAATAGAATTCTTTTTATTTTTCTTCTCATATTTCTTCTCTACAGTGGTCAAAGAACCACAACAGTCAAGAAGGCAATTCAGAAAGCCATCAAGAATCTCAAGGAAATGGGAAACAGATGCATTTTCAATACCCTCAACAAGGACAATGAGACAGTTGCTATTCTTAACTTGTTGAGAGAGGCTGAAGCAATCACTCTTATCATACTTGAATCGTTGCTGTTATTCATCTCCGAGCCAAATTTAGGTGGATCAAAGCCTAACAAGTGGTAATTTATTTCCAACATAATCCAGCCAAGAAGAACAAAGGAAGAATGTAAATCAAAAGAATTTGCAATCGCAGAAGCTGCATTGCACTTGCCCATCCGTCAGAAGATAAAGAAATCCTCTGACAACTTTGAGTGTACAGACTACACAAAACCAGCTTGGAAAACTGGAGTTGTGCATTCAAGATCTTGAAGAAGGTGTTGAAAGTCTTTTTAGACGTATGTTAAAAACCGGGGTTTCACTTCTCAACATCCTCAACCTCAACCATTAGATAGTAAAAAGAATGATACAGCCTGAGAATTAGATATTTCATAGTTGTAAATGAATGAGATATACATGTATATTGTTTTCATATACCAAATTAAAAATAAATTTTTTTTTTTTTGGTCCATAAATTTTGAAATTATTTGATTACTCTGCTTCATTTTCATTAAAATTAAAGAGCTGAAAATTCTAATACGAAATTTCTACATGAATGCTACTTGTATTTTGTCTCCAAATACTATGATAATTTTCTAGAACATTTACACAAAAGAATGTCTATTTCTCCTTACAATCATGTTTGGAGTTAAAGCCGTTATTACTTACCTATGCTATCTGCAAATTTGAGTCTGAAGCTATATCTATGATACATATCTAATCCACATACCATCTTTATTCGATATATGAATTTGTATGCACCTATAATTGATTTTTTACATGTATATTGTCTTTGTATGTGAATTTGTAAATAAATGAGATATACATGTATATATATATATATATTTTTTTTTTGTATACCAAATTTAAAGTACTTTTTTTTTTTCTCATCCATTACATTGTGCAATTATTTGATTACTTTACAAAAGAAAGGCTTAGGAAATTAACTGTTCTGTTTGTAATCGAGTACATGAATTATACCTGTAATTTGTCTTCGGATAAATTATTTATAATATTTTTTCCTACAAAATTTAGTTATCTTTTCCTTTAGCTTACATAGACTAGAGTTCATAATGCTTAACTGTACTAGCAACAAATTCGAGACTGAAACTGATATTTACTTTGATATGCCACCATTTTCACATTAAGGAAAATAAAAGATACTCAAAGATCAAGAAAAATTAACAGAAGTTGAACTTCCTAAAACTGGATTTCCTCAAGAGCAATAGTGCAAAATTATTTTTATCTTTGTTTAATTCTTAAAACAGGGGTAAGTTTTTCATTTTTAAAAAACAAAAAAAATAAATTAAGTTACTTGGATAGAGTTACACTGATTGGGGGATTATTAATGAGAACCTAAGGTCAATGGCTGATTAGCTCATAAGATAAGGATGAGCCATTTGATTAGCAGCTTGTGTTTTTTGTCAACTGGTAAGGAAAAATCATTATTATAACTTATTATAGAACATGTGTTTTGCATGGAAACTCATTATTATCAACTAGATGTGAGAACTGTCAAGACTAATTCCTATTGCGGACTCAGCTAGCACAATGAAACTATGATCGTACACACGGTTGTATTAGCGAAACTAATCAAATTGCACATGATGTGGACTCAACACAGACCACATCCGCCTTCAATTATTGAAAATGTGCTCTATGGTTACAGTCATATTCATCTGGCTTTATAATTTTCTGTATTTCATGTAAACATTATCAATATTGCATCGCCACCACATGGGGAGGCAGGCTGCATAGTACAGAATGGCACTGCCTCTTCCTTGTCTGGATCTTGATGGTGTCAATGCCACTCGTGCATTATAAATTTTGATAACGCCTTGAAATGATGAGATGCGGATATTGTGGCGGGGAGACACACCATAAACATCATGATACTTGTGTCTAATAATATCTAAATCAGAACCATGTTACTCTAATTAAGTATTGAAGAAGATGAGATTCCTCTTGTCTCCCTTGTTTGTAATATATATAGAGAGTAGATGCCAAGGCAAGTGTAGGAAAATTCTAAACTCCATTGAATACTCATCAGCAATTACTCTTCTTCATCTTGTATTGGAAACAAATATGGCATCTTACCATGTTCGCTCTAACAGCTTGCCTTCCAGGCAACATCCAGCCATTCCCGAATTCAACGAGCAATTATGCAGACTGAGGGCTTCTGAAGCTACTTCTTCATCAGCATCAACCTCGATAAACTGCAAATTAAGTGGACTTCAACATCTGTTTGATTGTCTTGAAAGATCACTTTTACTACCTCTCAACCAACAAGCCTTATCTCAAGAGCAGCATCAGAAATGGATTGATCAAATCTTGGATGGATCTTTAAGATTCTTGGATATATGCAACATAGCTAAAGATTCCTTGTTGCAAACAAAGGAATCCACCCAAGAACTTCAATCAACTATTCGAAGAAAAAGAGGTGGCAACATTGAGTTATCAAGCGAGGTTAAGAAATTCTTAACCTCAAGGAAAGTGGTGAAGAAAGCAATTCAGAAGGCTGTTGAGCAATTAAAGTGTATTGAAAACAATACCTTTAAGAAGGACAACGAGACCATTGCAATTGTAAGCATGTTGAGGGAGGTTCAAGGAATCACTCTTGCCATATTCGAATCATTGTTGTCCTTCATTTCAGGAGAGAAGTCAAAATCAAAGCTTGGTGGATGGTCATTTATTTCCAGCATAATGCACCATAACAGAGTCGAGGAAGAATCCCAGTTGAATGATTTTTCAAGGGTGGAAGCAGCATTAAAATTTCTCATGAGTCCCAAAATGAAGAAATCTGATAGCTTTGCTGTAGAGAATGCACAAAACCAGCTTGAAAATTTGGAGTTGTGCATTCAAGATCTTCAAGAAGGAGTTGAGAATCTGTTTAGGCGTTTGATCAAAACCAGAGTTTCCCTTCTCAACATCCTCAGCCACTAGATACAACGAAATTTTTTTGTAGATGTAGCTGTTCATATTTGTATATCATAGAGATATAAAACATGTATTGATATATTTTCCAAATACCAAATCAAATTACTTTTCACCATACAATTTCTGCAATTTTATTATTCTTCCTCTGCATTCAGATTTTCTTCTTGTCAAATTAAAATTTTGCTCTCGTCATTATGTTCTCTTCACGATACAAGTTTCTTTATTAAATTGTAACATACAAGAGATGGTGGTGTATGCCGATCTAATATACAAAGATGAGGCAGAGCGAATATGTCCTGTTAAGCCTGCCTTCCCATGTTCTTCCTTGGGTAATAATTGTTTATTGATTCATTAACTCATAGTTTAATTCATTATATTATTATTGTTCAGACCGATTTTGGTAAAAGAGAGAATTAAATTCATATTTGTTCCAATTTTTCCTATTGGATCCAGTTTTCCAATAGGTGTTATAGGAAATTTCTTCACTAGTTGATATAACAAAGATAAAATATTTTCTTACCATCCAAGTAACCTATTTACGACAAAAAGTCACATTAATTTTTTCCAGTAAACCTTTATACATTCACCAAATATAACATTAATTATTCTTTTGACACAAAAAAATATTAATTATTCTAATTTTATATTGGTTCATTATTAATTTAAACCAAAAAAAAAAAAACAAAAATAAATCAAAAAAGAAGACTTGAGATATAAAATTTATCTAGTAAGTTAAAAGCTGCCGTGAAAAATAGACATTTTCTATATCAGGAAGTGAGCAAGAAACAAGACAATGACAATGCCAATGCCAATTCCAATTCCAATAATTCATTTTGTTGCTTATTTTATGTTTATAAGAGGGTATTTTTAAATACAATAGTTTCAAGGATTTCCCTGTTCACAAGGCTCATTTATTTGTTCGTTTGTTTATTAATTAGATTGGTTAATGACATTATAAAATAAAATAAAAAATATAGGGCCAGATGAATGATTGAACCCCAGAAGAGCTGCACATTTCCCATTGTTGAATGCGTACGTGAGATAAGCGCTGAGACGACCATGTGAGTTTTATATTTATAAGATCAGACTTTAATTAGTTTGGTTGAGACAATCGGAATATTGACAGATCTGAAATCTATTTCTTAAACACATGTTGCACAGACACACATTTGCTCCAACAATTTTAGATGAAGTGGCTCATTCTTATCCAGCTTAATATTATTGATGGAAATTCATTGAATCAACGCTCAGCTTATATCTTTTACCCTAGTTTTCAGGACTTTACCAAAGGTAAAAATTGATTTGATACTCATGTGGAAGTCCAATCTTATTCTTAGGTGCATACAAATTGGTTAATCGAATACAGAAAGATTGGTACATATATTATTTGTTTCATACTAAACCATAGCTTCAGACTCAAATTTACAGCTAGCACAATTAAATCATTATATACGGTAAGATGGCTAGATGAAAAGAGGAATATTTATTTATTTATTTTTTTAATGTAAGAAGACAATTATGGTATAGTATTTGGACGCAAAACAAGTAGCGTTCATTTAGAAATTTTGTATTATAGACTTTGAGTTCTAAAGTATTATCTAACCAACCTCCTTCCACTCAAGATGGGCATGCTGGTAATTCATCCTACCTTTGTGTTTTTTCACTTCTTGGGCTAGAGCTGGTTTGGAAGGTTTTTTTACATTGTTTTCGTCACGGCTTGTCTGGTGTGGTTGGCATGCGCAGTTCTTTTGAGGCCATAGGGAAACCATTCAATCACCGACTTCTGCAACTCCAGGGTAGTGAACAAAATTTTCAGAATGTTAATTTTGCTTGAAATGAACCGTTCGCTTCCTTTTCGTGATAGTGTTGCTCGATGGGAGTCCAGACACAATGTGAGCCAAGATCAGGTATATGTGCTGGGGCTTGGGATGTCTATTCTGGCTTAGGCCGCTGAGGAATAATATAGGATACGTACTTATTGCTAGTAATTAAGTACCATATTTGGAGGGAGTTTTGACAGGACGGCATCACAAATGGGGTTGAAAATATATGTGAAACGTACAATAATTTTAAGATCAGGAAGTTGCTTTTTTTGTGATTGACTGCAGAGGAGTTGAGCTTCTCTTTGAATACTTGAGCATCATTGTTGAATCTGAAGCAGCGCCCACTTTCATGAAAACCAAATAAGGTTTTTTGCAGCTGGAAAGCAGCCCAATGGAGGGAGAGTGAAGTCATCCCAATTTTCCTGTCTCCCAATTTATGCAACTCCAGTAAGTTTATTAACCAATTTAAGCATTAATTAGACTTTGAATTATATGGTTAATTTGTTAAATGTAATTCAGAAGTTGAGCTATATATACCTTAACAAATCTTGAAAATACACCAACAAGGTAGGAGGAATATTGGTGAAGAGTATAGCTAGGCTTTTCTAAGTGAACCATTGAAATAGTAGCTTTGAATGAAGTGCCTGCTATCTTGGGCAGCTTTGTTTTGCATTCCTGGAAGTAGCAATTTTATGACCCCTGTTATTATTAATTATTAATAATATACTAGATTTCTTTTTTATATATAGTTATTTTGTTGACTTTTATATTCAATTTTGACGAAATTAAGTACATAATATTTTTTTTAACATTCTTGACAAAATTGATGAGACACAACCTAAAAAAAAATTTATTGTTTTAGTTAAACCAAAAGATTAATGGTTGTCATAATATATATATATATACACACACAGCTGTCTATCTTACACACTTCAAACTTAACTAGTCAACTGTTACAATTTCAGCAACACAAACATTCAAGAAATTAACCAACAAAACAGATAAAAAATCACATAGAATTTACGAGGTTCGATTTAAGATTGAATCTACGTCCCGGAGCTCCACAAGGAGTTCAATGCACTATAACTTACTGTGTTTTACAGATATATAGTTCTCTTTCTTTGTTTTAGAAGCTAATCTAAAACCCATATACCATACCCAAGAATCCCCTTCTACAACCTTTCTCACCTCACAACTCTCACCCAAGAGAATTCAAAAGAGAAAACCTAAGGAGAAAGAGAAAGAGAACTTAGATGATATTACACCAAAAAGAATTTCCTTTTATCAAAAAACCAGTTGCTGCAGAATTGTTACTGCTGTAGAACTGTTGCTGCATATCTCTATTGCTGTTAGGACTCTTGGAAAACCTTTACGTGGCTGCCATCTTCTCTTTAAACCACCAAGCCAAAACTCACAGTTTTGTTTAATGATATAAGGTTGAAACGACGCAGTTTTGATGATAACAACTATGCAGCAAAAAATAACTCAAGCTTTGACTTCTTTGAATCACATAACCAGCAATCTCCACCTTGATTCAAATAAGTCAAGCAATATAAAATGCATTGAACTTCCTTTGCTTCTCAGCTCACTTTCTTCATTATCAACCTGTATCAAACTTGAGCAAACTTTTGCAAAACTCAAGCTTGCTCACAGGTAACACCTTAGTTCCCATATCTGTAGGATTCTTTTCTGTGGATATCTCTTCCAACTTTACCAAACCTTCCTCAACCACATCTCTATTAAAATGATATTTAATATCAATATGCTTAATCTTCTCATGAAAACCTTGATTATTACAAAGTTGAATAAAACTCTGACTATCTGAATAAACCACTACCTTTGCTCCAACAACTTTAACTCTTTTAACATATCTTTCAACCAAAGTGCTTCTTTCATAGCTGCTGTTGTTGCAACATATTCAGCCTTAGCTGTGGAGAGAGCTATCTGAGACTGTAATTGTGATTTCCAACTAACATAATTGTCACACACAGTAAATATATAAGCTGAAGTAGATCTTCTTCTATCTCTATCTCCTCCATAATCAGCATCTACATAGCCTCTAAGTACCACACCATTTTTGCAATGATTAAATACTAAACCAAAATTTGAATTTCCTTTCAGATACCTTAATAGCCACTTCATAGCTTCCCAATGTTCTCTTCCTGGATTAGCCATATACCTACTCAAAACACTAATCGCATGAGCTAAATCTGGTCTACAACAAATCGTGGTGTACATGACAGAACCAACTGCACTAGAGTATGGAACGTTAGCCATTTCCTCTTTTTCTTCTTCAGTGCTAGGACAAAGCTTTACAGATAACTTGTAGTGATTTTCCAAAGGAACACTTGGTGATCTCGATTCTGAAATTGAAAATTTAGAAAGGATTTTCCGAATATAATCTTCCTGATTCAAGAATAACAAATTCTTTCCTCTGTTTCTTTTAATACTCATTCCCAAAATCTTCTTTGCAGGTCCAAGCTCGTTCATATCGAATTCAGCTTTCAAAGCTTCCTTAACTTGATTGATATTCTCTAAACTTTGACCGGCAAGCAACATGTCATTCACATATAGAAGTAGATAAACTAAAAAATTAATATTTTCACCCTTATAATACAAACAGCTATCATAACTACTCCTTTTAAAACCAATTCTAATTACATAGGTATCAAACCTCTTGTACCATTGCCTAAGGGATTGTTTCAGCCCATATAATGACCTTTTTAATAGGCATACCAGCTCCTGTTTTGAATTCTTCATCTCAAAACCTTCAAGTTGTTTCATATAAATTGTCTCATCTAATTCCCCGTGTAAAAAAGCTGTCTTAACATCTAGCTGCTCCAATTCCCAATTGAAATGAGCTACTAAAGATAGTATTACTCTAATAGTTATATACTTTATCACAGGAGAAAATATTTCCTTGTAGTCTATACCTTCTACTTGTGTGAATCCCTTGGCCACAAGTTTAGCTTTAAATCTTATAGGTTCTGAATCTATCATACCTTCTTTCACCTTGAATATCCATTTGCAATCTACCAACTTATGACCTTTTGGTTTGGGAACTAAAATCCATATATGATTCTTATGTAGAGATTCTAACTCCTCTAACATGGCATTTTGCCACTATTTAGCTTGTTTACCTGTTATTGCCTTGGTATATGACTGTGGTTCATTTTCTGAAAGATCCTGATATGAAACCAAAGAAAACTTATTATAATCAGAAGGATTAAATTTAGTTGGGGTTCTTACCATCCTTCGTTCTCTATCTTTGGTAAGTTGGTGATGTTGTGGTGGATTATATTGTTGTGAAATGACAAATCTTTAATTTTGTTGGGATATTGTCTCTCCTTGAGGTATATCTTCTTGTTCCAGCAATTGTACTTGTTGAAATTAGCTTGTTATAAGGCTCCACCTCAAACTGTATTGTATTTCTAGAAGTTGTTTTACTACAATCTACAACTTGGTCACTCAAACAAGGCATTATATCTTCATTAAATAAAACATCTCTACAAATAATTGTTTTATAACTTTTTGAGTCTCTAACCCATAGTCTATATCCTTTAACTCCTTCAAAATAGCCTGGAAAAACACATTTTAAAGATCTAGGCTCAAGTTTTCCATCATTATGATGTACATAAGCTGCACATCCAAAAACTTCCAGCTTTGTATAGTCTGCAGGGTGACCACTCCACTTTTCTTCTGGAGTTTTCAACTCAATAGCTGTTGAAGGGCATCTATTATCTAAATATGCTGCTGTCGTAATAGCCTCACCCTAAAAAAGCTTTGGTAAACCAGAACTAGTGAGCATACATCTAACCTTTTCTAATAAGGTTCTATTCATCCTCTCAGCAACACCATTTTGTTGAGGGGAATATGGAACTATTTTGTGTCTCAAGATACCATTTTCTCTACAAAAATTATCAAATTCATAATTGCAAAACTCAAGACCGTTATCAGTTCTTAAAACTTTTAGTTTCTTGCTGGTTTGGTCTTGTACTAAAGCATGCTAGATTCTAAATTTTGTAAAAGCTTCATTTTTATGATTAAAAAGAAAAAACCAAACATTTCTAGAGAAATCATCAACAATGGATAAAAAAATACCTGTTACCTCCATGAGTTGGTGTTGTTGAAGATCCCCACAAATCTACATATACATAATCCAAGATTGAGGTTGATTTGTGTGAGCCTAGCTTGAAACTCAACTTATGTTGTTTTTCCAAAATGCAATACTCATAGGATTCTACTTTATTGATCTGATTTGTTCCAAAGAAACCTTGTTTGTTCAACATTTGAAGCCCTTTTTCACTAATATGCCCCAATCTCCTGTGCCATAGTTGCGTTTCATCATGACTTTCTGAACTCGCAGCTGCCATAGAGCCTATTACTGTTTGCCCTTGAAGAACATATAGTCCATTCCTTTTGAAACCTTTCATAACTGTCAAAGCTCCCTTTGAAATCTTCATTTGTCCATTTTCAAATTTGCAAGAGTATCCTGCTTCATCCAATACCCCAACAAAAATCAAATTTCTTTGTAAATCTAGTACATACCTCACATTGCTCAATATTCTAACCATTCCTTCTGCATTTTGATTGAGATATTGTCTATCCAACCACATTGCAAGCCATATTGTTTCCTAGTAGAACCTGTCCACCACTAATCCTTTTGTAGTTCCTAAACCAATTCTGTCTTGGACACATGTGAAAAGTGCAACTTGAGTCTAGAAGCCATTCTTGACTTGCTTGATCAGTTGATACAGTAAGAACATCACCAATTTCACTCTTATTGCTGGCCAGAGCAGCATCTCCATCTTCCTTAGATCTTTCTCTATTTTCTCTGCTTTCTTTGTTCTTCCTTTTGTAGCAATCTTTGATAAAATGCCCTTCTTTTTTACAATAAAAGCATCTATTTCCTTTTATTCTGGACTTAGATCTACTCTTCCCTCTAGTTTTGCTTCTCCAATTATTATTATACCTTCCAAAATCTCTACTACCTTTCCTGCCTCCAGTAATAATCCTTTCTCCATGTATATTTTCTTGTTTTTCAATTTTCATCTCTAATTCCTTGGATCTTAAAGAACTTATTACAATTTCAATAGTTAAAACCTCTCTCCCATATTAAATGACATTCTTTACTTCCTTATAGCTGTCAGAAATTGAATTTAGCAAAATCACAGCTTGATGCTTATCTAAAAACTTCTCATTACGGTTTGCTAAATCTAAATACAACCTATTAAGCTCATCTAGATTTTCATCTAGATCCTTAGAAGGATTCATCTTGAATCCAAAGAATTTTTCTAGAAGATATATTATGTTGGAAAGAGATTTTACAGAATATAATTGTTCTAATTTTTTCCAAAGAGCAAAGGTAGTATCTGAATCATGTACCTTTCTTAAAACACTATGTGCAAGATGGAGGATTATGGTGCTGTAAGCTATCTCATCCATATCGTTCTTCTGTGATTCAGTCAATTCTGGAGGGAAAGAATTGTCCAGTACTTTTGCAACTCTCTACTGGACTAGAACAGCCTTCATCTTTTGCCTTCTGAGAAGAAAATCCCCTTTGCCATTGAATACTTCAAGTTTTACCTTTGAACCCATAAAGTTGTTTCTTAGGAATTTTATCAAACACGTTGCAGGCAGGAGTTAATTCCTTTAATCCTTGGATGTGTTGAAAAGCTCTTATACCACTGTTACAATTTGAACAACACAAACATTCAAGAAATTAACCAATAAAATAGATAAAAAAACACACCGAATTTACGAGGTTCGATTTAAGATTGAATCTACATCTTCACAAGGAGTTCAATGCACTATAACTGATTGTGTTTTACAGATATATAGTTCTCTTTCTTTGTTTTAGAAGCTAATCTAAAACCCATATACCATATCCAAGAATCCCCTTTTACAACCTTTCTCACCTCACAACTCTCACCCAAGAGAATTCAAAAGAGAAAACCTAAAGAGAAAGAGAAAGAGAAAGAGAACTTAGATGATATTACACCAAAAAGGATCTTTCTTTTATCAAAAAATCAGTTGCTGCACAACTGTTGCTGCTGTAGAACTATTGTTGTTGTAGAACTGTTGCTGCATATCTCTATTGCTGTTAGGACTCTTGGAAAGCCTTTACATGACTGCCAGCTTCTCTTTAAACCACCAAGCCAGGATTCACAGTTTTGTTTAATGATATAAGGTTGAAACGACATAGTTTTGATGATAGCAACTATGCAGCAAAAAATAACTCAAGCTTTGACTTCTTTGAATCACATAACCAACATCAACTATAGTGTAACATAATATATTCTTAGAAAGACATGCTAGAAATAAATTTTGCAAAAGCCCAGAGCTTCAAACAAGAATTAGTGTTCGAGTTGCAGGTTCAGCCTACTTCATGACAACAGAGTTCTACAGTGACATTAAGTATTTCAGCTCTTTTGAAATATTATTATTGTTGTTTGGGTTGAAATATTTTTGCAACATCTACAGCAAATACAGAGCAATAAAGGAAAATTTTTACTCATTTTCTTGTATATAATGGACTCTTCTCGATTCATCAAAGAAAAATAAAAATAAAAAAAATAAAAAAACAAAGATAAAAAAAAAAGAAAACAAAAAACGAAAATGAAAACAAAAAGGACTCTGCTCAGCCTGCCTGGTTTATGTGGCATTGAGTATCACCATGGAGTTCTATTGGCTATATAAATTATTATATTTTCTACATTCCTTCTAAGTTCTTATATTTGTATTTTCTTGGTAATTACAATTACATACTGTTATATTATATTGCCTTTCCTAGTTTTGGTGAAAATATTATGTTGTCTTTTTCATTAGTTAATATAAAACATAAACAAATAAGCCCAAGCAAATATTCAACTTATCTTAATCAAGAAATATTTTGAATTAGGTATATGATTTTATTTAATGGACAACAATTTTTCAATAATAACAATAGTTTTATTTTTTCATTTAAATAAATACTCACATTTTTTTTATGATGACAAAATGTGAGTGTAAAATTAAAATATATTTGGAATTTGTTGAATACAATGTCTACTATTAAAAAATCTCAGATTTATTTTCTAGATGAGAGAAAAACCTGATCTTATTTTAAGTTTTACCTACACTTGCAAAAGTCTAATAGACAAGTGTCAACTGACAAATAGATATAAAAAATAAATAAATAATCACCATTATTACTATTTCATAATTTATCTATCCTATTCATTAATACGTTTATCATGGACTTTCAATGGTTTTCTAAAACAGAATTAAAAAATTTTCAAAATTTGTACATAGTACTAAAATATAAATAGCTGAAAAATATTGTTTTTTTTTTTTTTTTCCCCGAAACTTATTAGTAGAATGTTTGAGAACTAAGAATGGGAAAAAAAGAAAAAAAAAGTTTTTTGGCAAATTAATAGAAATTACATAAAAATTATATATATGACAAAAAAATGTCCACATGCATATAAGTACCGTACTACGGAGAGAGACACCAACTCACACCCTCACCGTTACAACAAACGCTCTCTCTCTCTCTCTCTCTCTCTCTTCCCCCACAACGTTTCGTTTTCTCTGTGAAGTGAAAGCTCTGAGTGGATTTGAAAGAAGAAAAATGGCGGCAGAGGTGGGTATCCAACCAACACCAAAGAAGCAAGCACCGCCGGCGGACAATCGTCAAAGAAAATCGTCACTGTACGTGGGAGACCTGGACCCACAAGTGACGGAAGCAGACCTCATGGATACGTTTCGTTACATTGGTCCCATTGCCTCCGTCCATCTCTGCCGTGACTCTCTCTCCGGCAACTCCCTTCGCCATGCCTACGTCAACTTCTTCTCTTTCTCTCATGGTAAACACCCCCACTCCACTCCACTCCCCTCTGCTTTCTCTTTTCCTTCCAACACGCCTTCTTGCTTTCTTGCACTTGCTTTGAAAATTAGTTGTTTCCTGTAAAATGGGTTTCCGTTCTTAGTTACTAAAAGCTTTGTATCTGTCCTTGGTTCCTTTTTGGTTCTTCAAAAATCGACACGTGATTCTTCTTCTTGCTTTTACCGCTTGGAAATTTTTTGCTCTGTTTCTTTTCACCCATTTTCTTGGTTTTGTTTCTTCTACTTTCTTTTGGTAATTTGGGGGGGGGGGGGGGGTTGTTTTCGGTTCTTCTTGTTCTATGGGTTATCTGTTTCTCATTTCTTGTTTTTTTCTTTAAGAAATGCGGGATGTATGTGTTTCTTCTTGTTGATACACCTTCTATATGCGAAATTGTGCTCTGTAATTCTTGTCATCATTTTCTATATGGAATGGATCTTGTTGTTGATTTTATTTTTTATTTTTTATTTTTCCCTGGAACGGTGATTTACTAGTTTGTGTGCCTATAGAATAATATGGGGTCTTGTTGTTTTTCTCGCTTCAAATGCTTTTTTGCGGCCTCTGGATCAACAATCAAACATTAAGAAAAATAAGTTATAATGACGGGCTAAAAATCGAATCTTTGTAAAAAGTAAGATAGTAAACTTTCATAAAATTTCTTATTTTAGGTTAAATTCTTGGAAACTAAAAATAGTTTTGCGTGGCTGTTATTGGTCATTTACTTTACTTTCTCCTTTGCTTTGATTCAGCATCTAAGGCTCTAGCTCTCCTGAATCATACGGAACTGAAGGGAAAACCCATGAGAATAATGTGGTCGCAAAGAGACCCATTGACAAGAAATACGGGAATTGGAATTCTGTTCGTGAAGAACCTTGACCCTTCAATCACCAGTGGCCAATTGCGCTACATGTTCTGCAACTATGGGACCGTATTGTCTTGCAAGGTAGCCGAAGAAAATGGCAACAGCAAGGGTTTTGGTTTTGTCCAGTTTAAGTCAGAGGAATCTGCTTTGGCTGCTCGTAATGCTCTACATGATACGCTGGTTATGGGGAAGAAGATGTAATATAAGCCCTATATTTGTTTGTTCCTCTGTTTCTTCCTTATATCTATACCTCTCTTCTAATATCCTGAAAACACCTTCAAGGAGGATAACTCTTTGACCTGCTCATCATGGCTGTAGATTTTTTGTTCACAAGATGCATAGATAAAGAAGTTCCACTCATGTGAGCTATAACGAAAACATTTTGTTATGGTTATAGGTGGGGGAATATAGTATAAATCTTATGGTCAAAAAGTGGAGAATGAAACACCATTATTTCAATTTTTATGTTGTCTCTTGGTTGCAACTTGCAGGTAGAACAAGAAATAATAAAATCGTACTTTCAGATCCTTTAATAGAGTGTGCAAGTTTCGGCCATCTACATGACTAATCTCTCATCGATCTCTTGATTTGCTTTTTCAAAATTTGTTTTTACATATATTGTTTTGAATTCTTTTCAATTATCTCCATAACCTTTACTAATTGTTTTCCTGTCTTAGTATCGCTAACTTGTTTATCTCTTGTTTTTATATTCTTTGAAATAGATCTTAGATATTTCAAAGAGATTCCTCACGATCATATTTTTTCTAACTATTTAGTGTATTAGGTGGCAACTCATTACAAATTCTAATTCTATCCTTTGAATGCATCCTCTGATTATTTATCAATTATATAGTTGGTTCATTTTTTAATGTTTTATAGATATTGATTAGCCTCTTTTCTGAATTTATGCTGTTGCAATTGATTTTCCTTTCTCTTGTTTCCCTTTAGTTATGTGTCAAAATTTGTAAGGAAGAGCAAGAGAATAGTAGCTCATGAAGAACCAAGCTTTACAAACCTGTATGTGAAAAATCTACCTGAAGATGTGAGTGAGGATTTCCTTCGAGACAAGTTCTCTAGGTTTGGAAAGATTTCTAGCATTGTCATCATGAAAAATGACCAGGGAAAATCAAGAGGTTTCGGGTTTGTAAGCTTTGACTCACCAGGAGCGGCTATGAAGGCTATTGAGGTCTTGAATGGTTCACTGCAAGGTAAACGTACACTTATCATCTCATAGTTATAAGTCATGTCAGAATATCTGATAAAACAAATTAAATATGGATCAGGACCAAGCCGTTTATTTGTAGCAAGGGCTCATAAGAAAGCTGGGAGGGTAGAGCTTTTAAAGCACCAGCAGAAGGAGATTTTCAACTGCCACATTGAGAAGCTGAAGGCTTCAAACATGTATGTGAACAACTTAGACATTTCTGTTGATGAAAGCAAACTGATAGAACATTTCAGTGTCTGTGGGAAAATAATCTCAGTTAGAGTGATGCAACATGCCAGTGGGATCAGTAGGAGATTTGGTTTTGTTTGCTTCTCCACTCATGAGGAAGCAGCTAAGGCCTTGCATACATTTAATGGTATATTAAGTCTGGACATGTTTCTTTTATGCTTTATTAAGCATTTGGATTTCTTTAACTTCAGTTTATTTTACCCAGGATCTGTTTTAGAAGGAAGGTCTCTACATGTGGCCTTTGCTCAGAGCAAAGTAGATCGCAACAGGGAACTAAGAAATTACAGTCAACTATCCCACAGAGATTTGCATCCTACTGCTTTCCATCCAACCCATCCTGTCCACTTCAACCTCACTCCTTACTCTTCTTCCTACTTTCTTCCAGACTCGCCATTGATGTATCAATGTTTTGGTACAAATATTGGCATGCTGTATCCATATTTTCAGAATTATCAGAATCACCTCTCCACAAATGTAAAGAAACTGCTTTCTTTTCTAACCAGTTCTTCATTCTTTCCTTTTTCAACAATTTATTCTTTCTTGATCTATGAAATCACAGGATTTAATGAGACAAACACGGCAGGGTAATACTTGGAATCACAGTTTCCAACGGAATGTATGTTCAATTTTCCTCCTTTGTGAAAAAGGGTCTCATCGACAGTTATAATACCCTTTTATTTTATCTTCATAGCATATGATATGTTGTAATGTGGTAAAATGATAAGGGTCTAGTTGATAGTTACAATACCTTTTATTTTATGTTCATAGCATATAATATATTGTAATCTAGCAAAATGATGATATCACCTCATAAACTCCTATTATGGCTTTTACTATAATGAATCATGGTCCCTTGGTTTTGGTTCTGATTTTTCTTCTCTCCTACAGTGCATCAAGAAGAATGGTTTTACTCCATATATGAAGTGCAATTATGGTGGTTGTAGAATTAGCATTGCCAAAAGTGAAAATAAGCAGGGTGAACTTAAAGAACTGTCAGGAGCAGTACTTGCTCCTACTTAAAGCAGGAATTTTCTAAGCCCCCATTCTGATGATCTTGATTCTTGTAAGTAATCATGTTCTTTGAAAAGGGTTTTTCAATCTGAGGATATTCATGTTATGTGACTGGCCCAACTACATCTCCTATATACTGGCAAATAATCTCTCTCTTTTTCTCTTTCTGTCTAGCCTTGGTATATGGCGAAGATGAGAAGAACTCTGTCAAGTCTACATTACTCACGTAATTCGTCACCTGCACAAAGATGTGATGAGTGGTGCACGCTTTGAATGAGGCAAATGCTAGGACCAGTGTAGATATGCGTCTGCATTGCCCTCTACTTGAATGATATATTTCTTTGTGATATGCTTTAATTTTTTGTTAAAGCTTCTAATATACTTTGCAAAAATGTGGAAAATACAATACTATGTATAAATCTATGATAAGACCACACCACTAGATGTTTTAAGATTTTGTCTTCTTCTTCTTTTGCTTTTTATTGGATGTAGCCAGTTGCTCTGCTAGCCTTTTTTTTTTTTTCCTCAGACAGTTTGCTTTTATTTGGTTGAATGTGGAAGCTCTTAACATACAAGATTTGAAGCCTCAAAACTTCTTATGGCTTTTCCCTTAAGTTCCATAATCAAACTCATCTTTCGTCAGCCCCTTTTCTTGAATCTTGACTCCATCTTTTTTCGAAAAGTTTCTCAAACCTGATGATATTTTTATTTATGTTACCTACCGATTGCAGATTCTGTGTTCTTGTAAAATAAACTCTCTGTTTTTCTTTTTGCCTGGCATGGAAATGCAGCAATTGTGGCAGGCATTCTATTGCTGACAAATAAAAGTAAGGAAAAAAAAAAAAAAAGTGTATATCATCGTCATCCAATGAGAGCAACGTGCATCGGCAAGAACCTCATAAGCAGCTTGAGATGGATGCACAGTGTCCCAAAATACGTATTGACTATTGAGTCGCATTCCTATTGATTTGGAATTGCATAAGAATGATGTTGTCTCTACATTCCCTTGTTGTTTCAGTAAAGCCCGCAAAATAAAGACAATGAATATGGTTAATTATCTCATTAAATTGTTATATTAAGTAGACGAGAAATTCTCCTAATAGCAAAGTTTTGTCTTTAAGTACCATTTTGGGATGCAGATTTACAACATCATAAAGAGAGGCTTCGAAAATGTCAAACATCAAAATCCTAAGATCAGGACATTGCTTTTGGAAAGAGAGGGAGTGAAATGACCCCAATTTACCTGCCTCCGAAGCTTTGCCGCTCCTGTTTATCAACCAAAGAAATCAAATCATTCAAACAAATTTCAGATATTGTCATGATCCTCAAAATATTAATTTTCAATTATAACAAAAAAAGAAAAAAGAAAAATGAAATTATTTGTTTTGGAGATTAATTGGAACATGCAGACAACAGAAAGAAAAATGGTAATTGAAAAAGAAAAATAAAATGCAAAGAAATGGCAAAAAGCCGCAGGGATTCAAAACCAGCTAGGGTTTTTATTAGAAGGCCAAAAATTAAATAGAGCTCAAAATGGTGATACGTTTAAAGTCCAAGTCAATGAGTTTCAAACCCGATCAATTTTAAAATGGGTTCATTTTAAATGGGTGCCGCTATTTACGCGATGGAAACCTCTTCTCCCACTACAAATTTACTTAAATTACTAAAATATACTTTATTTTATTATTATTATTACTATTATTATTATTTACTAAAATGCTCAATTTCCTTTCAACTCCACAGTGGATTTAGAAAGCCAGACATTTTTTTCTCTCTCTTAAAACTCTTTCCCCGGTCAATTTACAACCAAAGCTTTTGCCTTCTTTTATTTATTTATTTATTTTTGTGAAATAAGCTATTGCCTTTGTTTTGTTATATATTTATATGCACATATGTAGACATATTTTTCCCATTCAATAGCTCCATTACCAAGCCCTCTCATTTTTCTTTTATTTATTTACTTTTTTCTTTCTGTTTTCATTTATAGTTTGAGCCATCAACATTGAGTGTGTTTGGATTTAGATTTAGGAAACGAGTTGGGAATGACTCGGACTTCTTTTTTACGTTTGTTTGATTTTGTAGTTTTAAATAAAAATTGAGTGAGAGTAGAAATTTCTACAATGTAAAAAGAACCTCCCTTTTTAAAATCAATTCAATTTTAATTAGGCCCAACTAATTGGTTTGTAATCTAAAAAGCCATTAATTGGTTAGAAGTCCAAAAATTTGTAAAACCTCAATTTAGTTAATAACCTAGATAAATATTGAGCTATTAAATTTACATTAATAATCTAATTTTAATTAGTTTAATTGTTCACAATTAAAAGGGATTATTAAATTCAAAATAATTTATAAGCACATTACAAATAATTAAATGAAAAGAAAGCTAAGAAAACACAATTTGTAAGCACATTTTATTGGGGTGGGGGGCTCAAGGATCAACAACTAACATGTTCGGTGCACGACTAGGTTTGGAAAGAGGTTGACAATGTGTCCAGCCATTATGGATTTTTTTTTGTAAAAGAAGAATCAAATCAAAAGGAGAGCATGCTTTCAATCTGATTTATTAAAAGATAAGAGAATATTTTTACAAGCAGACCTTGGTCCTTCAATGGAGCTTATCTTATTCTTAAGGAATGGCCAGCATCATTGGCTTTATTTGAGATCTCTTTCCAATATTCCACATTTACAATGCAGATCGTTGGACTCCCTCCCATATATCTGCATGAAGACACTGCATTGTTGATAGGGAATTGGTTAGGAAAAGTTCACAGAGACTCTTTTACCAGAAAATGTGTGGTGGTGCAAAGATATTTATGCGTTAAAATGGGCATTAACGTTGAAGAGGAGCCTTGGATTCAATTTCAATATAAGCGCTTAGGGGATTTCCACTATAGAGGCCCACCTGTACGACCCTTGGCTAAGATAGAAATTGCCAAGAAGCTTACTTTTTGTAAATCTGTCATTGGAGGTCAGTGACCAGATCCAGCTTAGCAAAGGGGATAGATTTTTTGAATCATGAGGCGCTATGATTCCCAATACTTACTGACTTGATGATTCATTACACCAAAAACTCTCAGAGCTTGAAGAGTAGGAATAGAACAACAACAGCCATAATCAGAGAATTTTGGAGATTGAATACTAAAATGTTAAAAATATGTGCCTAGAACTAGAGGCATTTAGGCTTACTTTAAAAAGACATGTGTTAGATTTTGAGAAAGAGCTCCAACAAGCAATTCTTCAAAAATTTAAAACATCCCATGTTTAACCTAGTGGGCTTAGCTAACTAGACCACTAATTTAATCCAAGTTATAGATACCTTGAGAATAGGAGAATGAAGAGAAATGAGCCATATTGACCCAGATTTCCTAGAAGTACTCGGTTTAGGCCATCCAGCAATGATAAACGCTTCTGGAAGTAGGAAACACAATGAGGAAAAGGATAGTGCATACTTGGCTGACAAATGCTCAAAGCTAGTGGATCTGACTGGACCTCCCAAAGGATATATAAAAATTGAAAAGGCCCATGGTTGGGAAACTAGTGCAGCAGATTATAGCCAAGCAGAAAATACAGAGCAAGAGAACTCTAGAGTTGCACCTTCTAAAAGCTTATCATCAGAATAAGAGGATTCATCAATGGAATTCTAAGAAGACAACGGGGGCTATAGAGAGAGTTTAAACCCTCTCATGGAGTGTCGATTGAGTCCCTTCAAAGAGATAGAGAGAAAGCAACAGGAAAATTTCCTACAACACCTACTAGAAGTGGAAACACTCAAAATCAAGACAAAAGACTTTGCAGATTATGGTCTTGGAAGCGAGAAGCCAGAAGGAGGGCTTAGAGAAACATAGAATACGAGACAAGTGCTTTCCCAATACGCCACCTGGATTTCCATTAGGCTTATGAGATGGACCTAACCATGCTCCCCCCACAACCATGAAGATTCTATCATGAAACTACAGAGATTTGGGACAACCAAAAGTCATTAATGTTCTCTAAAGTCTAATAAAAAGGTATAACCTTTCTTATGTGTTCCTTTGTGAAACAAAAGGAGGACAATATAGGCTAGAACATATTTGCAAAAGCCTAGGATACTATAACATTTAGATTGTCAAAGCGAAAGGAAATACTGGAGGACTATGCCTAATGTGGTTAGATGATTTTGCTATGGATATCTCTTAGAAGACTGAATGAGTCATATGTGGTAACATTTTTTATGAAAAGGGGAAACCCATCTAGAGTTTGTTGGCCTGCTATAGCCTTCCTTATTATGGTGATAAGAAGGAATTTTGGAATCATATCATGAATATAGTTATTAATTTGTATAGGCCATGGATGCTATTTGGAGGTCTTAATGAAATCACTGATAGCTTAGAAATTTGGAGGTCGTCAAATTTGGAAAGGAAACTATATTTGAAACAATTTATACAGGAAGTTGCTAAAATTGATCTAGGCTTTGTTAGAGGGTGATGCACGGGGGATAACTATCAGTGGGGTAAACCCTAATTAGGGAAAGACTAGACAAAGCTATGGTTGATAAAGATTGGTTGAAGGGTATTCCGCAAGCTATGGTGGAGCACCACAATTTAAAGAATCAGACCATTACTCCATTTTGATTCGGACTGATGGAGAGAATAGGAAAACGAAGAGACCGTTTAGATTTCTTAAGGCGTGGACCTCTAACAAGTCGAGCTCATATGTGGTAGAAAAAACTTGAAACGCAGACTGGCATCTTAGAATGGACACTTATAAGCTGAAGAGAAGCCTTATGGAGACAACCAAAGCTTTGAAGATCTGGAATAAAATGGTTTTTGGGTTTGCCAATAAACAAATACAAGACCAGAATTAGAATTGAAGACAACTTAGCAGCAGGATGAGAGAGACTTTGCTAAGAAGACATTGATTTTGGAAAAGTTGAGGATGCATTAAGTTAGATGGGAGTCTATTAACCAGAGGAGGAGAATTAACGTTGAAGGAAGAAGATAGGAACACAAATTTTTTCCATACAAGCCTATTAACTAGGAGGAGGAGAAATAACATTCAGGTTATCAAGGAGGACCATAAATGGATTTACGAAATTGATCAGATAAGTCAGTATTCTATTCAGCATTTCCAATAATTATACAAATTTGATCATCCTCGCATTCTTGAGTTTTTTTAAAGAACTAGGGGATAGTTGCATCATTCAAGAAGAAAACTCATAGCTAATGAGAATCCTAACTGTTGAGGAGGTTAAATATGTTGTTTGGAGTTTACACCCTTTGAATAGCCATAGACTCGATGATTTTTTAAATATTTCCTTTCAAAGCTATTAGAGAACAATGCAAGATAAAATGGTAAAGTTCACACAGGAATGTTTCAAAACAAAGAGAATCCCTCAAAATGCCAATGAGGCCTTCATAGTCCTTATTCCCAAAATTAATCAGCCGCAAAATTTCGACCAATTAGCTTATGCAATTTTGTTTACAACATTACGGCTAAAATTTTAGTAGGAAGACTTAGCAATGTGATAGACAAGATTGTTTCTCTTAATCAAGAGGCTTTTGTCAAAGGAAGATGGATTGCTGAAAACATAATGGTTATGCAGGAGGTAATCCATAAAGTCGAAACCTATAAAGGAAAGAAGGGGCTAATGATTATTAAGATAGACCTTAAAAAAGCATATGACCATCTAGAATGGAGCTTCCTTGATAAAGCGCTTGAAGCTTGGGGATTCTCCATGGAATTCTGTTGGATGATTCGCAGTTGTGTTAGCTCGGTGAGACTCTCCCTACTCTTTTAAATGGAAATATAACTGGATCTTTCATCTTTTATCTTTGAAAGGGGACTTCGTCAAGGTGACCTCCTTTCCCCTCTCTTTTTTATTCTACGCTCTATGTTTCTCTCAAGATTATTATCAAAAAAAGAGAAGCAGGGGAATTTATATGGAATCAAGGTTGCTCAAAATGCCTCTATGGTTTCTTACCTAATATATGTAGATGATCTCCTCATTATGTGCCATACTGATCCTCATGAACCAATAGTTGTCAATGAATGCTTTAACAAATATTGCAGTTGGTCGGGACAACAGGCAAACGCAGAAAAATCTAATATGTTGCTTTCCAGCTCTATCACTCGAATGGATAGAAAGGCTATAAATGAGGTTTTGGGTTTCAAAGACATGGGATCAAAAGTTGTTTACTTAGGAAACTCCTTTATCTTTGGAAGGAACAAAACAAAGGAATTTTTCAAGCTAAAAGAAAAAGTTAAAAGTAGGCTAGAAGGGTGGAACAAACACCTCTTATCTAAATCAGGCAAGGCTAGCCTGATTAAATCTATAATTCAAGATATGCCATCATACATAATGACCATTTGTCACTTACCTCTAGGGGTATATGAAGACCTTGATGCTTTAGCCTACAAATTATGGTGGGAAACCAAGGCAAATGAGTCAAGTTACCTATCTTTGAAAGTCTAGAAGGATATTTGCCAACCTAAGGAGATAGGCCACCTTGGGTTTGGAAAATTTAAAGATATGGACTTGGCCATGCTAGCAAAACTAAGGTGGAAACTGACCAGTGGAGAAGACTGCCTGTGGATGAGGATGTTAAAAGCAAAAATACCTTCAAAATGAAACTTTATTTGGTTATAAGCTGGAAAGAGGAACTTCCTTGTTTTGGAAGGGGATTGTGAAATCTAGGAAACTCCTACCTAAGGGGTTTATCTTTTGGATTGGTGACGGCTTATTTATAGACCTATGGAATAACCACGGCTTCTTGGACTACCCAATAATTGCCTTCTAGTGAAAGAGGAGTTAGACACATAAACTAGAGAAGAGTTTATGAAATTTGGATGATAGAAATCATTCTTAGAATGAAAGCATGATTCGTCGCCTATGCAATGCAAAATTAGTTAAACCTATTTTGAGTATGGAATGGTCTCGCATCCAATGCAGGGACAAACTCATTTGGTTAGATAATAAGGAGGGAAGATTCTCAGTTAAAAGTTGTTATGGTTTGCTTTTTAGAAATACTTGGTCAAGTGATTGTAAGGAAATATGGAAGAAGATTTGTAGTCTTAAAATTCATGAATGTCTAAACCTTTTCCTTTGGAAAGTCCTTTCCAATGTCATTCCCACACATAATTTGGTGACCAATACAGTCGAAAAAGTTGACCTTAGTTATGTGATGTGTGATGTTGAGGAGGAAACTGCATTCCATATTTTCAAAGAATACCATAATATCAGAAGACTAATCTTTGCTAGCAAAAGGGGATTCAAACTAGATTGCTAAGTGGTTTCAAATATTGAGGAACTTATGGAATTCTGCATTAATTCCAAGCCAAAGGCCTGCTTCCAAAATATGGAAGGCATGATGATAACAATTCTTCTCATATCTTTAATGTACTTTGCTTGGAAACATGCTGTTTATTGGTAATCAAGATGAAGTGTTTCGTTTCAACCGCATGGTTGAAGAGTTTTTAACAGCTCCTAATGACTCTAAGGACCTCATTCAAAAAACTAAGGAATGATGGAAGCTGGCCCAGAAGGTTAGTGGAAGATTAACATGGATGCCATTTTCATTAATGGTCAAGTTGGACTTGCTTTTGTTGTTAGCGACTGAAAAGGAAAGCTTCTCTTTCTAGCTTTGAAACGAGTTAGCTATAACTCTCTATTTGAAGCTAAACTAAAAGTTATAGTGTGGGCAGGCAGTGAGACGATTGAGAGAAAATGGGATAAGCTTATCTAGTCTTCAAACTTTGCCTCTATGGTTGAGAGTATTTCAAGCCCTGAAGACCATCCAGGTTGCGATACCTGATATGACCCCCTTCATATTCAAATTTTTTTTTTTTTGGCAGGAAACAACTAGAAAATTTTACGAAATTCCAGAGATGCCAACGGTCTAGCAGATTTATTTTTTGATTTAAATAACTATTGTTTTAACTCCATCCAAGGGGACATTTCGGATGCTTGGTTTTGGCCTTTCCTTGTAATCCTCCTCTTGTGGAGGCTTTTTGTACATTTTTGAAATGAAATATTACTTACCAAAAGAAAAAAAAAAAAAAGAAAAAAGAAGAGCATGCAAAAAATAGAAATTAAGAACGACCACTTGATTCCTTCAACAATAGTTGACAAAAACGCATGTAAAAATGGTTTATATATTGCTTCAAAGAGATCTTGTGACGTACAAAACTATAAACAACAATTTATGAAAATTTATGAACAAAAGAAATTATTATATATGAAGGTAAATTCTTTAAACTTCTCTAATTAGATATTAAGGACCTTTTATATCGAAGTTGTAAATTTATACACTAGCGGACCAGAAAAAAATTTCAGGAGCTGCACCATTATATAATTACTATATAATACACTTGTTTAAATTTAAATTTTTGGTTGGAAAGATACAAATATATTCAAAAACACAATGCCGTTTTTCTATGTTTTAGTGCAGCTAATTATAGTACTTATAAATTAAGGGTTAAAAATTTCTGTTGGATAAAAATTGAACTTTCAAAGCTTTGGCAATACCTAATAAATTGATTGAAAATTTATAAATATAAAATAAGTAAACTCCATGAGGAAAGATAAAATATAAAATTTTAAATTTTTTGGGCTTTAAAACTAAAGTAATTTATAAGTAGAAAAAAATAACAAAAACAAATGTGTAGTAACACAAAAAGAAAAAATTGCAACTTAAATAATCATATGAGAAGCTCTCATTGATCCATATATCCTTCATATATATAATCATATGTAAACTATGAAGTGGGATACATACCTAAGGGAGTTTGTCTCAGCCATTAATATAGTAGTTTGTTGTGATTATTTATATGGAGCCTCTGTATGATATCAAAGCCTAACGTATACCTAGTGAGCTATCTAAGATTATAACGGAATGATGGTGAGTAAGAAGAATACCTAATCATGGAACAAGAAAACCAATTTCTTGAATCCTATTGCATTTCTTCTTCTCCCTCTTTACCCCATGTTAGTTCCAAGAAAATAAATCATCTTGTTGAATATCAACATGAAGCTTCAAGTTTACCCAATCATCTTCCTCTTCTTAATATTTATTTTTATCTTCAAAAAAATAAAAAAATATTTTGGCTTTAAAAGCATTCACACACTCATGAAATCTAATCCGCCATTTGTTAAAGAATATATCCACTCCTCTAGAATGGACAGCTGTTTAATCCCTGCTTCTCTTGAGGAGCAATATATAAGTCTCATGATTCCTTCCTCTTTAAGCCATTAGAATTGTTCTAATACTTCATGGATGCACAGGTCCACCAGTCACTACCAGATTAGCTTTGCTAAATCATACTTTTATATAGTATGAACATGCTTTTATAGGTATGGTATTAACCATACTAAATGTTGGAAGTATTGTTTTAACCTTATTCCCAAACTTTAACATTCCAATGAAAGATCGGAGACTATCTAAACTTTTAAAGATTCAAGTACAATTACATAAAGTTGAACAAACTGCTAGAAGCTTTGTCGTTATGCTGCATTATCAACTAGCATATCACCTTCATAATCATGCCGTGAATTTACAGATCCTTGGTCTTATGATTGATCCAATCTTTATTAACTCATATTGCAGTTTTGAAAAGGGTGCATCTATCATCTAGTTTCCCATCAAGATATCAAGAGAGGAGTTGCAACCAAAAAAAAAAAAAAAATCCCATTTAAATGGATTATAAATTAGGATAGGCCATCTAAGCTAATCCTCTAGTCTCCATGGATCCAACTTTCAAACAAAAAGAAGATGGATCTATTGAAGCTACTTTTTCACAGCCTAAAGCATCCAAAACACCAAAAAGGACATTCCAAATGATGATAATCTTAGCTTATAGTACTGATTACTATGTTGGTTCACCCATAGACTAGATTTCCATCCAGCAATTTAAACCTGATAGAAAGGCAGTCTATGTCAGTCACATAGATGAACACTTCATATGAGATTGTGATCCCTCTATGTGTGAATCGGGTTTGTGATTGCGACATGAATTATTCTTTCGATGAAGATGAATCCACTTAACGCCATTAGAGAAAGAAGAAACAAGTGGTAAATAAATGCAAAAGTCATTATCATAAAGGCAATCAAAATGATGATGACCATGTCAAAGGCAAAAGAAAAGTATAGATAGGTTTCCACAAGAACCCCAACTTTAAAATCGAATCCCTCATAGTAAAAAAATTCTTCTAGAATTGAATCTTTAAGTAAACCTCTACCTACTTACAAAAAGGGTCTGAAGATTCCAAAGACCTTATGATATTCTCTCCTACATATGAAGAAGAATTCCCCATTCTTGAAAGTAAGGCTCATTTAACATGCAAAGCTTAGGCGAGACCATTCATTCAGTCCAAGGAATAATAGCTAAAGGAATGTCTACCTCTATCACTCAGGCAAAGGAGAACCTTATGGAAGACTATGAATGCTAGAGCCTAGAACACAGTCCTTAGGAGAATTGACATGAAGCTAGAGAAGGTGGTAACCTAAACAGCCTTGACAGACGCTAAACTTGAGAACTTGTCTACAGAAGTCAAACAATTAACAGATAAATCGGTGTCATCAAAAGCTATCTAAAGAATACTTTGAAGAAGACATGGTTGACATATCCACTCTGCTTATGGCACAATCCTTTGCCACATATCAGGCTCAACAATCGTCACCTCATAATCAGACACAACAACTTGATCCAATTGTGTCTGTGCCAGAAACTTATGGAGAAACTAGCTAAGAAAGATAACAAACTTCTTCTCCAAACATCTATCAAACTTCAAAACCTATTTTTAGCCCATGGTTTACCTTTGATGACTTGGAGCCAAGCCAATGGAGGAACAAGATATACGAGTTTGGAGCTTAGATAGATAACTAGATGAACCAGGCAGATGCCAACCTTGTAGCAGTTCTAAAGGAATTCAAATTCAAAAATGTTTATCTATCTAATTTTTTCAATTATAGAATTCAAATTCAAATATATCTATGGTTACATATATTTTAAAAAGATTAAATAAGGAGATAAATCTCACTATTGAAATCTATATATTAGGATATTGAAATTGCATTTATTACATATCCATATATGAATATATATTAGTGTATGGAATTTTTTTGTAAAATAACTTTACTAGTAAGATATATTTTATTATATATTCTTTTTTTTTACATTATCTTTTAAAAGTTAAAAAGGAAATCAAATAAGAAGATCAATTTTATTATTAATTATCATAAATAAAATCTTATTATTTTACGATAAAATAAATACAAAATGCAATAAAGTAATTAATATAAAGATATAAAGGAGATTAATTTCACTATTAATTACCGCATATAAAATCTTATTATTTTACAATAAAATAAATATAACAAATCAATAAAGATATTAATCTATAGATTATAAAATTTTGTAATATTTTTTCTTTCGACAATCTTTATTTTTTTTAATTCTTTACAATTAATTATTTTCCCTATATTAAATCCTTATAATATAAAATAATATAATAATAATAATTATTATTATTTATCCTATAAACACATTTTACTTTATAAGGTAATTTATTTATGATCACATATATTTTAAGAAAATTAAATAAGGAGATCAATATTATTATTGATGTAACACCCCGTCCCGAAATACAACGGAAATTTTCCAACTTTGACCGAGGTTGTCTGTTGACCCTTGACTTTGAATTTTGACCGTTGCCCGAAGGAGCTAAAAGTTGACTTTTTGACTTGGATGGAATTCTAGGTTGAATGAGATACCATTACGAAGTACACGTTGGTACGAGTTCGTAGACTAGTAGCACGTTGAAAACGGAGCTACGGTTTGAAAGTTATTACCAAAACAAGTTGAGGTCCAAACTGTCCAAGGGGTGCCGGAGTTGACTTTTTAGTCATGCAAAGTTGAGCTTTGACTCATGCATGGTTGTGAAGTACTCGTCGATACGAGTCCGTAGACTAGCGGCACGTTCGATTTAGACATGTGGGTTGAAAGTTATGGACCTGTAGAGTTTTTCAAATACTGTATTATTTTAATATTATTTTTTTAAACGTGTAACGATGTGCCACGTGTGACTTAATAAATGTGACCACATGTCAACCATGTTGAGATGCCACATGTCAACCATGTTTAATACCAAATTATTATATTATTGTTATTTTATGTAATAATATTATTTAATTATTTTTAATTTATTTATTTTTTTATTTCCTTTTCTTTCTTTTTCTTTTTCTTTTCTTTTTTCTTTTTTTCTTTTCCCCCACGTGGGAAAAAAGGCCACGGGCCCTTTCCCCTTCCTCTTCTTCTTCTTCTTCTTCTTCTTCTTCTTTCTTTCCTTCTTTCTTTCCTTCTTTCTTCCTTCCCACCGGCCATCCCTCTCTCTCTCTCCCGTGTTCATCTTTCTCCGGCCACCACGAGCCACACATGCCGGCCACCGTCCAAGACCACATGCCGGCGAGCTCACCAGCTAAATTTGGCGGCTGGCCGGCCGGCGACGCGCCCAAATCGGGCCGGTGAAGTCGGCTACGGCGAGTTTAAATTTTCCGGCGATTCCGCCGTATTCCGGCCAACCCAGTCCAAATTAAACCTCCTTTCCCCCTATTTTAGGTCTTCTGATCCCAAATATGGCCTCCAATTTCAAAAATTCGAAACGGTTTGCGAGATACAAGGAGTTGAATTTCGGCCGGCGCTTCATGGGTAAATTCCGGCCACCGCCGGACAAAATGGGTTCGACGAAGGTTGGTTTCACGTTCCTCATCTCGTAAGCTTTCCATAGACATATAATTTGCGTATTTTGGATAACGTTGGTGTTAGGCACTCGGGTACCGGGCATTAATTATCCGAATAAAATATTATTTTATTTGGCTGTGTAAAATTGTTAATTTAGGAGCACGTGTGAATTGTGGAATCGATCCTATGGTGGATCGTGGTTTAATTGCGTGCTCGAGGTGAGTGATCCACCTTTAAAATTATTTGGGATGATTAATTATATTTATTTGGTGTTAATTTGATATATGAAATTTTTGCTCATGTGGCGGAATTTAAAAATAATTGTGAGAAAAATATTATTTTATATGTATACACATGTTTATCGCTGCTAAACGAAAGTTTGGATTATTAATGAATTTTTGAATAGTTGTTGTGATTTAATTGTATTTACCACGCATGAGCAAGGTGTTTTCCTTAATTAGTGGTATTTGGATTTTAGTATTATTTTTTGGCATAATTTGATTTTTAAATATTTCAACTAAAATATTTATTTAAGTTGGTGGTTTCAATTTTTATAATTATGCCCATGGAATATCATGTGATTTAATTTATTATATTTCACAATATTTATGCCATTGGAAAAAATTGAATATTTAAATTGGTGGATTTGAGAGCTGGTGGATTTGAAAATTATGGAATATATGCGATGGATTTATGACGATGATTATAAAGGAATTGTGGAAAAATTACGGTTTAATTGGATGGGATAAACCCGGTATATTTATGGAAAATTTGAAATTTTGAGATGTATTGATTTATGATTTTTAGATGCACCATACATGTACTGGTGTTCTGTTTATATGTGATATGGTTAGTGTGCACACGGATGTGATTAGCGCGCGGGTGGGTGTGAGTAGCGTGCAGTGATTTTATGGGGTTGTTCTGTATTTGCCATCAGATGAGGGTAGGCCACCCCTCCATGGCCGGGACGCCTGTTTGTAGCGGCGCGATGGGACGCCACGCGACCGTATGCCGGTTTCTCTTTATAACCTCCTCTCTGGCGGTACCTTGGGACGCTGGGTACTGTTGGCGCCACTGGTATATAGTGGGTGCATCAAGTGATTTTCAGAACTGGGATTTTAAAATAAATATTTTGAAATTGCATTGGAATTAAGAATATGATTAATGCTGTTTTATTATTTAATTGAATGGGGATTTTAAATTGATTTAATTTTCCCTTTACTTAATTATCCAATAAATTAATTTCTTTTTAATTATAAATTTGGAATGCTTGATTTATTATATTTTATTTGATGTTTAGTTGAATAAATTGATTCCTTGGTTTTCGGGGATTATGAATAAAGGGTTTTGTGAAAATATTTTAAAAGGGGAACTTTTCCAACCGAGAGAATCGTAAGGGTTTTGAGAGAAAATATTATTTCCAATTAATTATTATTTATCTACTTAATTATCGTGGTATTATAATTGTATAGTAGATAGGGTCACTCACTGAGATGATTAGCATCTCATATTTTTAAATTCTGTTCCCCTAGGTCCAGGTTGGGTGACGTCGATCATCCGGGGCGAGCCCGACTTCTCAGTTCATTGCCAAAAGTCCAAGGAGCATCTCCTTTCCTTTTTCCTCTCCATCCTGTATTACTTCTTTGTCGGTCATTGTATTAATTTCATATTTATTTGTATAATGCTCTGTATACTGTATTAGACATTTATGTATTAATTATGCACTGGATTACTGTTATTAAGTTGAAGTGTTGCAAATTTGTGGAATTACATTGTAGTAATGTGGGAGGAATAAGGGGATGAATATAGAAGTGTGTTTTCTGTGCAGGAAATTTGTGGTAAGTCCATCCCTTAGGGGAGGTTCTGTCGGATTTTCCATTGGAGGTTCCGGTAGGGTTTCCCTGGGATCAGGGCTTGTCTAGGGTTCCGGTGAGGAATTTTGGACGGGTCCTGACAGCTGGTATCAGAGCTCTAGGTTCTAGTATTCTTAAGGGACTGTGCATTGTTGTGCATCCCATTCGCATCTAATCTCTCGTTTTACCTGTCTTAAAGCGTTCTTTCCCTTTATCTCGAAGTAAATTCGTGGTCCGAGTTGAAATAACTCTAATCTTCGAGGGTGTCAATTAGAATCACCTATCCTCACGGGGGAATTCCTATGGCCTAGTCAATGGTCAAGGATTGCCTTTTCCTTATCGAAGGTCAAGTAATGGGGGCAGATCTAATTCTGTGAATCTTTTGAGATTCGAAGTGGTCCTAGATATGGATTGAGTAGTTCTTATGTTTATGGACCGCTAGCATAAAGGAGTAAAGTTAAAGTGTTTCAGCTTACCTGAAGTGGTGCTTCATGGAGGAGTTAGGAAGTCTTTACGGAGCTATTGGGAGAATGGTTGTTAAGTGTCTATGGCCCAGGTGGTTGATGCCAAAGAAGATGGTGAGCGTTGGAACCGCTAATAGTGGGAAGCAAATCGGAAGCGTTTTTCCCAACAAGTTATCTGGATTACGACCGTAAAAAGAATATCGAATCATTATTGAATTGGCTTTGGGCATCGACCTATTTCAGTACCGCCGTACCGTGCGACTCCATCAAAGTTAAAGGACTTAAAGGGTTAGCTGCAAGAGTTGGTGAATAAAGGTTTCACTAGATCAATCATATCATCGTGAATGGTATTCGTTTCGTTCATGGAGAATAAGGATGATTGCCTAAGGGTGTGCATCGGCTACCAACGACTTAATAAGATGATCACCCATAATTGATACCCGATGCCGAGTATGAATGGGTGTCGATCAATTTCAAGGTGTCAAGATATTTTTCCGATCGATTATCAAAAAATTAAATACTTTTCAAAGTGATATTTGAAATTTAAGGGTATTTTATTCAAGTATTTTTGGTTTGTGTTCGCACATGTATTTGTATGTTATATCGTTTGATATTATATTGCATATACTGCACCATACGGAGGCGGCGAACCAATGTGGTCCATGTAGAGCTAGCCCCATAATCATGTTGCCTACGAGTCTAGGGGATCGGACGGCCAATATAGGCAACCATCCTGGTTTGTATTGGTAGCAGAGTGTCGGCGACAGCTGGAATCATGGATCACGTAGCATGTTAGAAGGCGTCGTACGTACCTCCATTACGAGCGTGCACATTTCATTTTATGCTATGGATTTTAAGATATGATTTGATGCATTTATTCATGTTTTAATTATTGTTCCAATGAGGAGTTTTAACAATTGCCTATGCAAGTTAAGGTATTTTAAACTAATTAAAATAATTTTCGTATTATTTATTATTTCATTGATTTAATAAGTAAATTTTATAAATTATATTTTGATTTTTGAAGAAGTTTGGAAATTTAAATTGGGTTGATGAATTGTATATATTTTATGTTAGTGGTATATTTGAAAAATATATTTTATTATTTGTTTTATGTTATGGTTTTTCCAAGAGCGACTTAAGGGTTAAGTATCGCCAATTGAGAATCCAAAGTAGGATATCATTGAGTTCGAAAAGGAGATCCTAAAGGAAGCACGTGATTCAATGTATGCGATACACTCCAAAGGTGTGAAAATGTATCGAACGCTCACTAAGTATTATTGGTGGATTGGCATGATAAAGGAAGTTGCTGAATTAGTATAAAGGTATGTAAGTTGCCGACAAGTGGAAGCGGGAAGTAGAAATGTTAGCACACCTTTTTACTGGTACGAGAGTGGTGTTCACGGAGGCAAGTCGGCCAAGCTGTTCGTAAAGCGTATTATGAGGCTACATAGAGTATCAATCACCATCATGACTATTTGAGATTCGAGCTTTACTTCAAGACTATGATAAAGGTTAATAGATACACTTGGAGCGAGACTCAACTACTGCATCGCCTTCCACCACAGGCCAATGGACAAGCAAAGTGCAGAGTTTACACTTGGAAGTTATGTTGAGACCGTGCGTTATGCAATGTCGAAAGGAGCTGGCTTGAGCAATCTCCATCGATAGGATTCGTTACGATATTAGCCACCAAGCGAGCATCAAGATGTCTTCGTATGAGATTCTATATGGAAGGCAGTGTCAAACCCCACTATATTGGAGTGAAGTAGGTAAGGAGAAGCACCGCACGAAGACCAACGTGAATTGGATGCAAACACCTACGAATGACTATGAATAAGGCGAAGGTCATCCAAGAGAGTTTGAAAGCCGCTCAAGATCGACAAATGAGTTAAGCCGACGTGCATGGAAAAGATGTTGAATTCGAAGTCCGAGATTAAGTTTTTGAAATTATCTCCATAGAAGAGAATCGTACGCTTTGGTTGACAGAGAGGGCCAAGTTCTTGTTACATTGGTTCTACAAGGTCATTGGAAGAATTGGTTTTGTGGCATGCAAGTTAGTACTTTCGGGAAAGCAGACATTGGCATGCAGCGTAATTCACGTGTTGTTACTACGAAAGGACATCGAAGACCGGTCATGTAAGGAGCGACTAAGACAGATTTTAAATCATGAAGAATGCGTATGGGTTAATAAGACTATTTTCTCGGATCAAAAGTCTCGTGGTGAATTAATCTAGTCGAGAAAGCGACGTGGAAGCTCGAGGCACAAATCCGCAATCAATATTCTTATACGTTTCAGCGACGTAAGAAATTTCGAGGGTGAAATTTTTGTAAGGGGGGAAGATTGTAACACCCCGTCCCGAAGTACAACGGAAATTTTCCAACTTTGACCGAGGTTGTCCGTTGACCGTTGACTTCGACTTTGACCGTTGACCGAAGGGGCCAAAAGTTGACTTTTTGACATAGATGGAATTCTAGGTTGACTGAGGTACCGTTATGAAGTACACGTTGGCATGAGTTCGTAGACTAGTAGCACGTTGAAAATGGAGCTACGGTTTGAAAGTTATGAGCAAAACAAGTTGAGGTCCAAACTGTCCAAGGGGTGCCGGAGTTGACTTTTTATTCATGCAAAGTTGAGCTTTGACTCATGCATGGTTGTGAAGTACTTATCGATACGAGTCCGTAGACTAGCGGCACGTCTGATTTGGACATGTGGGTTGAAAGTTATGGACCTGTCGAGTTTTTCAAATACTGTATTATTTTAATATTATTTTTTTAAACGTGTAACGATATGCCACGTGTGACTTAATAAATGTGGCCACATGTCAACCATGTTGAGATGCCATATGTCAACCATGCTTAATACCAAATTATTATATTATTGTTATTTTATGTAATAATATTATTTAATTATTTTTAATTTATTTCTTTTTTTATTTCCTTTTCTTTCTTTTTCTTTTTCTTTTCTTTTTTCTTTTTTTCTTTTCCCCCACGTGGGAAAAAAGGCCACGGGCCCCTTCCCCTTCCTCTTCTTCTTCTTCTTCTTCTTCTTCTTCTTTCTTTCCTTCTTTCTTCCTTCCCACCGGCCATCCCTCTCTCTCTCTCCCGTGTTCATCTTTCTCCGGCCACCACAAGCCACACGCGCCGGCCACCATCCAAGACCACACGCCGGCGAGCTCACAAGCCAAATTTGGCGGCTGGCCGGCCGGCGACGCGCCCAGATCGGGCCAGTGATGTCGGCGGCGGCGAGTTTAAATTTTCCGGCGATTTCGCCGTATTGCGGCCAACCCAGTCCAAATTAAACCTTCTTTTCCCCTATTTTAGGTCGTCTGATCCCAAATATGGCCTCCAATTTCAAAAATTCGAAACGGTTTGCGAGATACGAGCAGTTGAATATCGGCCGGCGCTTCACGGGTAAATTCCGGCCACCTTCGGACAAAATGGGTCCGACGAAGGTTGGTTTAACGTTCCTCATCTCGTAAGCTTTTCATAGACATATAATTTGCGTATTTTGGATAACGTTTGTGTTAGGCCCCCGGGTACCGGGTATTAATTACCCGAATAAAATATTATTTTATTTGACTGTGTAAAATTGTTAATTTAGGAGCACGTGTGAATTGTGGAATCGATCCTATGGTGGATCGTGGTTTAATTGCGTGCCCGAGGTGAGTGACCCACCTTTAAAATTATTTGGGGTGATTAATTATATTTATTTGGTGTTAATTTGATATATGGAATTTTTGCTCATGTGGTGGAATTTAAAAATAATTGTGAGAAAAATATTATTTTATATGTATATACATGTTTATCGCTGCTAAATGAAAATTTGGGTTATTAATGAATTTCTGAATAGTTGTTGTGATTTAATTGTATTTACCACGAATGAGCAAGGTGTTTTCCTTAATTAGTGGTATTTGGATTTTAGTATTATTTTTTGGCATAATTTGATTTTTAAATATTTCAAGGAAAATATTTATTTAAGTTGGTGATTTCAATTTTTATAATTATGCCCATGGAATATCATGTGATTTAATTTATTATATTTCAGAAATATTTATGCCATTGGAAAAAATTGAATATTTAAATTGGTGGATTTGAGAGCTGGTAGATTTGAAAATTATGGAATTTATGCGATGAATTTATGACGATGATTATAAAGGAATTGTGGAAAAATTACGGATTTAATTAGATGGGATAAACCTGGTATATTTATGGAAAATTTGAAATTTTGAGATGTATTGATTTATGATTTTTAGATGCACCATACACATACTGGTGTTCTGTTTATATGTGATATGGTTAGTGTGCACACGGATGTGATTAGCGCGCGGGTGGGTATGAGTAGCGCGCAGGTGATTTTATGGGGTTGTCCTGTGTTTGCTATCGGATGATGGTAGGCCGCCCCTCCATGGCCGGGACGCCTGTTTACAGCGGCGCGGTGGGACGTCACGCGATCGTATGCCGGTTTCTCTCTATAATCTCCTGTCTGGCGGTACCTTGGGACGCTGGGTACTGTTGGCGCCACTGGTATATAGTGGGTGCATCAAGTGATTTTCAGAACTGGGATTTTAAAATAAATATTTTAAAATTGCATTGGAATTAAGAATATGATTAATGCTGTTTTATTATTTAATTGAATGGGGATTTTAAATTGATTTAATTTTCCCTTTACTTAATTATCCAATAAATTAATTTCTTTTTAATTATAAATTTGTAATGCTTGATTTATTATATTGTATTTGATATTTAGTTGAATAAATTGATTCCTTGGTTTTCGGGGATTATGAATAAAGGATTTTGTGAAAATGTTTTAAAAGGTAAACTTTTCCAACCGAGAGACTAGTAAGGGTTTTGAGAGAAAATATTATTTCTAATTAATTATTATTTATCTACTTAATTATCGTGGTATTATAATTGTATAGTAGATAGGGTCACTCACTGAGATGATTAGCATCTCATATTTTTAAATTTTGTTCCCCTAGGTCCAGGTTGGGTGACGTCGATCATCCGAGGCGAGTCCGACGTCTTAGTTCATTGCCGAAAGTCCAAGGAGCATCTCCTTTCCTTTTTCCTCTCCATCCTATATTACTTCTTTGTCGGTCATTGTATTAATTTCATATTTATTTGTATAATGCTCTGTATACTGTATTGGACATTTATGTATTAATTATGCACTGGATTACTGTTATTAATTTGGAATGTTGCAAATTTGTGGAATTACATTGTAGTAATGTGGGAGGAATAAGGGGATGAATATAGAAGTGTGTTTTCTGTGCACGAAATTTGTGGTAAGTCCATCCCTTAGGGGAGATTCTGCCGGATTTTCCATTGGAGGGTCCGGTAGGGTTTCTCTGGGATCAGGGCTTGTCTAGGGTTCCGATGAGGAATTTTGGACGGGTCCTGACAATTGAAATCGTTATTATAATATTAAAATTCTATTTATTTTATATCCATATATAAATATGTATTAATGTATGGAGTCTCATTATTAATAATTATAGATAAGATCTTTTTATTTTATAAAAAAATAAATATAACAAACTAAAAAGATATTAATATAAGATTATAAGATATTTTTTTATTTTTTTTATTTTGACTATATTTTTTTATTCATTGCAAGTAATTAATTTATCTAGATGGAATTCTTATATTATAATTTAATTATTTTTATTATTATTATTATTTATCTTTTATCATGTAAGGTAATTTAATTATGGTTAAATATATTTTACCTTGTAAGGTAATTTATTATTTTATAATTAAACAAATAGGATAAAACAATAAAGATATTAATATATAAATTATACAAATAAAGAGATTAATATCATTATTAATTACCGTACATAAAAGTTTATTATTTAACAATAAAATATAACAAACCAATAAAAAAATTAATATATAATATTTTTTATTATATCTGTTTTTTTTATTTATTATTCTTTGCCAATAATTAATTTTCCTATATTAAATTCTCTTAATATAATTTAACTACTATATTATTATTATTATTATTATTATTATTATTATTATTATTTATTCTATAAATATATTTTTAATTTATTTGTGGTTACTTATATTTTAGGAATTATATCACAATAGGTGCCTAAACTATATGAATTGTATCACTTAAATCCCAAAACTTTTTTTTTATTTTTTTTTTATGATAATCAAATCCTTAAACTCATTAAAATTGTACACCAGAAGGACAAAATCAAAATTTCTAACAAATAGTTAACAGAACAAGCACGTGAAAATCAAGTCGCTCTTTGACAGGGGTGTTGAGTGTCATTTGCACCCATAACTCAAGACAAGCAGCAAAGCAACGGGTTCCAGATGCAGTTTCCATGGAGTCCACCTCTAAACACCTCGACTACATGCTCCAATTCCTCGACCAAAACGATTAAGCCCAAAATGATGCTGACCAACAACAAATCACTCTACTCTCCGAGTTCATTGCCAAAGGTGGAGGTACCAGAATCTTTAGATTGCTGCTGCAGGCTGCGGTACACATCATTCGCCTTCAGAGCCTTGATGTAAAATGTGAATGGTTAGCACAAGAATGGTGCATCATCCTCGCAAAACCTAGCAAGGACTATAATTAGAGTCTAAAAATTAGCAAACATCAGCAAAATAATAGAGATGAATCTGTCTTTGGATTACTCATAAATGCAAATAGACGACTCAAGCTCAAATTAGATTGAACTTCCTTTCACACCCATTAATAACAGAACCCATTATCCAATATAAAAATTTGAGCCATATATTTATGTTTTCTTTCAAGGAAATGTCATTGCGTTGTGAAGCAATAGAAGGGATAAGGTATCAAAATATGTAATAATTTCATTACAAAAGCAATGTCACTTTCACACCCATTAATAAGAGAACCCATTATCCAATATAAAAATTTGAGCCATATATTTATTTTTTCTTTCAAGGAAATGTCATTGCGTTGTGAAGCAATAGAAGGGATAAGGTATCAAAATATGTATTAATTTCATTATGAAAGCAATGTCACTTGTGAGGGGCGGCAGAAAGCCCAAGCTCATATATATGAGTTTATCACAAAATGTAGGTTATGTGCCAAACAAAAGATTGAATGAGTATTTCAAACCTAGTGACTTAGAGAGAATATACCGATTAGTTCAGGATTTTGGAAACTTTTTTTCTTTTCTTTTTTTTTTTTTTTCTTTTTTTTGCTGAAAAGGATTTTGGGAACTTTAATATATGGCTCTTCATTCTTCATAATTTCGAACTGTAATAATAATAGTCTCTCTATACCGAAAAAATCATTCACACATTTTATAAGGAAATTTGCATTGCACATAGAAGAAGGAGAAATTTTACAAAGCTTGTATTGCAGTTGAAGTCGGTGAAGATGTGGTGGTGCTTCGGCAATGGAAGCCCTTTCAACCGAGAAAAAAAAAAAAATTGCTAATGACACCCAATACCTTGTCAAACAGCCTCCGTGACTTTCACGTTCTTCCACTGTTAATTATTTGAATGAAATTTAAAGTTTGTCCTTATGGTGCACAATTTTAATGAGTTTAGGGACTTGATTGTCAACAAAAAAGAAAAAAGGGAAAAAAAAAAAAAGAAGAAGTTTAGGGATTTAAATAACACAACTCCTATAGTTTAAGGACTTACTAAAGACTTACTGCGCTATTATTCCTATATTTTTAGAAGATTAATTTTATTTTTAAAATCTATATATTATAATATTAAAATTTTATTTATTACATAACCATATATAAATATGCATTAGTGTATGGGAATTTTTTTCGTATTAATAATAAGAATATTTTTTATTATATACACTTTTTTTTTACCTTATTTTTAAAAATTATAAAAAATAAACTAAATAAAGAGATCAATATCATTATTAATTACTATAAATAAAATTTTATTATTGTATAATAAAATAAATATTACAAAGCAATAAAGATATTATATATAGATTATACAAATAAGGATATGAATTAAATTTTATTATTATAAATAAAATAAATATAATAAACCAATAAAGATATTTATGTATAGATTATAAATTCTTTTTTTTAATGTGGTTTTTTCTAACTATCTTTCAATTTTCTTTTATTTCTTGCAAGTAACATTATTTTGTTTCAATAATGTTTCTTGGAATTTTATAAACTACGTGTGTTTTCTTTTTCTTTTTTTGAAATAGTTTTATTTTTATTAAACATTTTTTTTTAACTTTTTGTAGATCACGGTATAGAGAAAAGAAAAAAAAAAGAAAAAGAACCTAGAATTGAGAATGCTCTGATAAGTGGAGAACATCACAGATTCAACTTCATATTAATTAAACATAATGCAAAATATATCATCATAAGAGATGTATAAAATAAAAAAATAAAAAAAAATAAAAATTTACGTGATACAGATGCTGTTCCAACATGCTTCAGGATTGTTAATTTATTAGAAAAAGATTACCTTTGTGGTGAACCTTTATGAATCCGCCTTAGAACCGTATCGTCATTAAAATTAAAATGCAATTAAGTTAATCATTGTTGCTTTTACTTGAATTAAAATTCATTGCCATGTACTGAATTCAAGCAAATTGAGTTAAAATATTGGATTATAGGAAACGTTCAAGGCAACATAAATTGAAATATAAAAATAAATAATAGAAAATAAAATAAAACCATTATTTTTATTTCAATTCAGATAAAAATTAAAATATTATTTTTCAAGCATAATAGATTCCAACAAAGGAAAAAATGAAACATAATAAGGAAAAAAAAACAGTTATACTGTCTAAGACTAACATTTAATCTTCGTAAGATGCTTATTGTTTAATACAGTTGTTGTAAAGTCTGGGAATTCCAGTACCACCTCACCGGCAAAACGGTGGTAACATTCTTCCTCATAAACCTTTTTCTTTTGGATCCCTTTCTACAACACATTTTAATACAGTCTCGTCAACTTCAATCAAAAATTCATAGCATAGTTTACATCCATACTCATGAATTAGATGATTATGATTAGGATCCATCCCAAAAAAATCTTAAAATGGAATTAAACAATAAAAAACAAAAAAACTCTAACAATCAAAATATAAATATGAAAGAATGAAAAACACTAAAATATTGAACACCAAAATTTTAAACAAATGAAATTTGTCACTTACTAATTTATAGCCAAATGCATTTTTCTTATTTAGTAAATAAAACAAAAATCAAATAATTTGTTTTAAATATAAATGATACTTTACCATGTTTAACAATTATATTATGAAAATGATATATCAAATATAAATAATACAAATTAAAAATTGCTAATTAACATTAATAATAGACATCTACAATTTGATATTATCAAAAACAAAATATTATTGCTAGTCTTACATGTATTATTATTTACTAGGGAATATTCGTGGAAACTCATGGTTGAAGATTTTAAAAAAATTAAAAACAGTTCATTGTCTTTTACTCATGTAGTTTTTTGCTTTTTTTTTTTACACAGTTGTACGACACTCATATATATATATATATATATATACACAACATAACTAGATAATACAATGCATGTGATAAGTACAAGAGAGGTTATGATTATCTCCTAAACTCTTGAGCCTTAGCTTTACCCACTAGCCGTTTGTAATCATCCTCCATTGCATTATCTATAGTGGTCCTCCAGTGCATTATCAATTTGTTGAGAGTTGCTGGGAGTTGGTGAAGATGTTGGAGTGTGAATCTTATCAGCCCCCCTCAAGTTGGCAAGTGGAAGCTCACAAACTCCCAATTTGTACCTAAAACGAGTGAATGATTCCTTGGACAGTGGCTTGGTAAAAATATCAACAATTTGGTTTTTGGATGGACGGTACCGTGTAACCAAAAACCTTTTTCATGACAAAATGATAATCAAGAGAAATATGCTTGGTCCAGTGATGAAACAAAGGATTGATAGATATATGTAAAGCACTCATGTTGTCACAAAACAATTCTAAAGGTTGAGAGGATAGAAGACGGAGCTCATGAAGGAGATAAGAAATCCATGTAGGTTCAGCAGTGGCAGAAGTCATATCATGGTATTCCGCTTTAGCATTGGACTGAGAGACTATTGATTATTTCTTGGAAGACGATGAAATACAATTAGCACCCTAGAAGATATAATAACCAAAAATACTCCTTCGAGTGAGGGGACAACCGATCGCCCAGTCAGCATCAGAACATCCATTTACATGATGAGAGCTTTGAGCAAGAAATTGTAGAACGTAAGTCATTGTGGCTTTTAAATAATGTAGGATTTGTTTGACAGCTTTAAGATGCAGCATAGTTCGTTTATGAAAATATTGACAAACCTGATTTACTACGTATTGTATGTCAGGCCAGGTAAATGTTAAGTATTGAATAGCTTTGACGAGTTGTTTGTAACTTGTGGCATTAACCAAATCATCATCATTGAAGGATGGAGTTGTTTTCACATAGATTGATGTATATATTGAGGAGGCATCAAGCATGTTTGCCCGCTTGAGAAGATCATGAGTGTAATTGGTTTGAGAAAGAAACAAACCACCAGAAAACCTTTTAACTTCAAGACCATAGAAGTAGTGAAGCATACCAAGATCTTTCAAGGCAAAAATGGTTCCCAATTTATGGATATATCGAGAGATGAGAGAAGGGCAGGTTCTTGTGATCAACACATCATCTACATAAATTAACAAAATAATAAGATGCTTATTATTTTTGTAGGCAAATGTAGAAGGATCTACACGACTACAAATAAAGCCCATATGGATCAAATATGTAGATAATTTATCAAACCAAGCCCTCGATGCTTGTTTAAGCCTATATAGAGATTTCTGAAAAAGACAAACATGTGTTGGTTTGAATTGGATCACAGAAACATGGTGGTTGTTCTATGTACAGTGGTTCTTTTTTATCACATGCAAAAAGGGATTCTTGACATCCAATTGTTTCAATATCCATCCAGATGATACTGCCAAAGATATGATGAATCGAATAGTTGTAGGTTTAGTAACAAGACTAAAGGTTCCATCATAGTCCAACCTAGCAACTTGAGTATATCCTCGTGCTACCAAATGGGCTTTATGCCTATCTAGACTACCATCTTCCTTGAATTTTGTTTTGTAGAACCATTTTGACCTAAGAATATTTCCATGAGTAGGCCATGGCACCAATAACTAAGTGTTATTTTTGTGAAGTGCTTCCAATTCTTCAAGCATTGCCTTTGTCCATTCTAGGGATTGGAGAGCTATTTTGATGGAGTTTGGTTTCAGAATGATGGTTGGAATGGAGTGGGCAATAGCCACATGTGATTCAAGTTGTAATTCAACTTGCCATTTAGGGTGTTGGCGTAGTTAATATCATGTTAGCGTAGGATGGGTATGTGTGGGTACAGGTTGGCTAGATTGTGGGATATGTAAATCAATGAAACGTTCACATGAAATATCAGGTAATGTAGAAGAAGATCAAATGGAGGTCTCAGCTTGTGCAAAAGAATGTAGAGATGTTTGAACAATTGGTGGAGTTTGGCTAATAGTTGATTGGATGGGTGAATTATTAAAAGGTTGATCAATATGAAAGAGGTTAAATAGGCATAAAGTTGTCATTGCTACAGCAATCCAATTGTTTTTGGGTAGGTAACATGTAACACCCCGTCCCAAATCGCACCGGAATCCGTGCACGTTTACCGAGGTTGACCGTTGACCGTTGACCGAAGGGGGTCAAAAGTTGACTTTTTGACTCGGTGGGAATTTCGAGATGACTAGGGTACCGTGGCGAAGTGCACGATGCCACGAGTTCGTAGACTGGTAGCACGTCGAAAACGGAGCTACGGTTTGGAAGTTATGGACGAAACAAGTTGCGGTCCAAACTGTCCAAGGAGTGCCGAGGTTGACTTTTTGTTTATGGGGAATTGAGCTTTGACTCATGCATGGTTGTGAAGTGCTCGTCGATACGAGTTCACAGACTAGCGGCACGCTCAAAACGGACATCCGGTTAAAAAGTTATGGACGTTTGAAGTTTACCGGATACCGTATTATTTTAATGTTTTTTTGGGTCAGTGAACAGTGAAATGCCACATGTCAGCTTCTGATTGGTCCACGTGGCATGAACAGTGTCACGCAGGGTTTTAATTTTGAAAAACTCTCGGGGAAGAGAGAGAAAGAGAGAGAAGAGAGAGAAAGAGAGAGAGAGAGCCACCGCCGGCCACCGGAGTTTTCCACTGTTCCGACCGAGTTACTGTACACGCGCCGGACAGAAAGCTTGCCCACCTCATTTCCGGCAAAACCTCCAAATTTCACGGCGAACGGCCGCCGGACGCGCCCGGATCGGACGTCCGAAGTTTGGCGGCGATTTTTCCCCTCCACCGCCGGCCACCGCGAATCGGCACTGTTCCGGCCATTTTCCGGCCACACGCGCCTGACAGCCTTGATCCTCTCCTCAAGTCCGGCCTACCCACCAAAAATCACGGCCATCGGACCACCGACGCGCCGGGATCGGAGCGTTTTCCGGTGAGGGGTCGAAAATCTTCAAACGGTGATTTCTCCGCCGTCCGACCTCCGTTTTGCTCACCGTCGGTCCCGTTGGATTGCTCTCCTCACGATCTACAAATCTGCAAAATTTCACAGCAAACGGCCACCGTCGGAAAATACTGTTCCGGTGACGGTTGCCGGTGACGTGGCGGCCAGCCGGAAAATACTGTTCCGGCAAGTACCCGAAAATTCCGGCCAGCTCCAGTCCGCAGTGTTCGACCTCCTGAACCCAAATCCGACTTTCGTTTCCGCCAATTCGCGACGGTTTGGGAGAATTGCGGAGCCGAAACTCGAAAAGCTTTCCGGCGAGATTCCGACCCCGTCGGGTTCGATCACCGGAAAGTAAGACCGAATCCGTGATCCTCATCACGCGAGCTTCGATTCGGTATATAACTCGTAACCCTTAGATTTCGCTTGGTGTTCGCTCCCCGGGTATCCATTTGGGAATTACCCGAATAAAATATTAATATTTTTGGTTTGTGCACTGTGGTTGTTTAGGTGCACGCGCGAGTAGTGGAGTGGATCCCGAGGAGGATCTTAGTTGATTTGCGCTCTCCAAGTGAGTGACCCACCTTCAAAAAATTATTTTGGGCAATTAATTAAATTTAATTGGTATTTAATTTAGTATTTAATTATGCTCATGTGGTGTGGTTTAATTATGGTTTTAATGCGGTTTAATTTAATTTATTTGTTATGCATGAGCAAGGTATGTTTCGGTATTAATTTTACGTGGTTTCAAATGTGATTTCTCGGGCATAATTGGGTTAAATATTTTGTGAAAATATTTGGTTAAATTTTATAATTTATGCCCGCGGTATTTTTATGGTTGCATTTTGTATTTCAAGAAAATTGTGGTTTGTTGTTATCGCTATTTCGTACCGGGTGATTGGATAAAATATGTGGGATGGTGTTTTGTGAAATTTTGGTATACTTCCCACGGTGGTTTTTGGAAAAACGGTACGGTTGGTTGTTTATGTTTATTTTTAGACGCACTCATACAGTATTGGTGTTCTGGTGTATGGTGTATGGACACGTGGTTTAGCACGCGGTTATTATATGGTTTAGCGTGCGGTTATTACTTCACCCGTGAGTTGCCATTGGACCGTGGGCAGGCAAGGTTATTGTTGCGCACAGCCGCCCCCCTCCTTGGCCGGGTGATGGTTTTTAGCAGTCGGTACTGTCGAGACGCCGAAGTGACCACTGCAGGTTTCTCTCTTTAACCTCCCGCCAGTCGGTGCTCGGGACGCTGGGTATCGGAGGGCATCACCGGTATATGGTGTGGTGCGTCAGGTGTAATTGTCGGTGTAATTGCAAATAATGGTTTAAACCCCAAAGGTGTTCAAAATTTATTTATTATAATTTATTATATTTTTCTTATATATTTGGGGTATGTATTTATTTAATTGTTGTTGTTAAATTATTTAATCCCTTGGTTTTTGGGAGGTATGCACATTGGGTTTTGCGAAAAGGTTTTAAAAAGGGAACATTTCAAACGGAGCGATTGGTGAGAGTTTTGAGGGAAATCATTATTTTCCAAAGGTTATTATTATTTATTATTAATTGTTGGTATTTGTTCCACTCCTTAATTATTATTATTTTATTATTATTATCAAAAGGTGTTCAGTAGTTCGGGTTACTCACGGAGATGATTAGCATCTCACACTCTTAAATTCCGTTCCCTTAGGTGCAAGTGGTGGTAGACGTTCTTCCGGAGCGAACCAAGTTTTCCGCTGCTGTTGTGTTTCGAGAAGTTTCTTTGTACTCTTTCATTTCAGTGTATTATTTCTTTTCAGCCTTGTTGTATTTCTGTTGTTTAGCACTTCTTAAACCTCTATATACTATTGGAATACTTCTGTTTTATTTATGCACTGGACTGTTGTTGCTTTGAGAAGTGCTGGAATTTGTGGAATCAGTTTGTAGTTTGTGGGAGGAATAAGGGGATGTTTTTAAAAGTGTGTTTTCAGTGCAGGTAATTTGTGGTAAGTAAATCCCTTAGGGGAGGCTCTGTCGGATTTTCCTTTGGAGGGTCCGATAGGGTTTCCCTGGGATCAGGGCTGTCTAGGGTTCCGGGGAAGGAATTCTGGACGGGTCCTGACATAACAGAGGTGAAAAGTTTGAGTGGACCATGGAATCTTGTGGTTATGGTTTGGTTGGTTGGTGCCACACATCTACTTCTGGACACATGGTTAAGGGAAGTGAATCCTGTGAAACAATATTCAAGGAAGATTTGTAAGGAAATATATTCTCATAAAAAACCACATGTCTAGATATAAATTTTTTTATTGGTAAATGGATTTAAAAATCTATATCTTTTATGAATAGGAATATATCCTATAAAATATACATGGATAAGAATTTTTATTGAATTTTTTTTGCTCATGGGCTCCATAGATAGGGCAAACAATGGCATCCATGAATTTTAAGTTCACTGTAATAAGGACTCCTTTCGTATAGCTTGTAATTAATAAGGTGTCTGTTTCAATTATAAGCTAATATTTCTATTCTACAATGCCATTTTGTTATGGTGTCCCTAGACAAGACAGCTAATGTATAATCCCACATATATCCAAGTCACACTTCAGATTTTTTGAAGTAAATTCTCCACCACCATCACTTTGGAAAATTTTAATTTTTCTATCAAATTGATTTTCCACCATCTGTTGAAACTTCAAAAGACAATCATGAAATTTAGATTTTTTCTTCAAAGGAAATAGCCAACAATATCTACTAAAATCATCTATATAAATAGCATAGAATAAATATCCTTGATTTGAAGCTATTGGAGCTAGTCCCCATAAATCACAATGTATTTTATCTAAAGGAAATTCACAAAAAGATTCAGAATCTTTAAAAGCAAGCTTACGTCTCTTGCCCATTTGTCAACTTTCACAAAGTTTGTACTTATTCATCCAACTTGAAACAAATAGATACTTATGTTTATTTAACACTTGTAACACTTTAGAATGTGGATGTCCTAAGCATTGGCACCATATCCTTGAAGATGCACGATGCCTTTGATGGCATTCAAAACTGTCAGATCCCATTGTCCAAAGCATAATGTCTTTCTATTTTACACCCCTTCACTATTGTCTTCTGATTTAGATCCTTAATCACAAAACTAGAGGACGTGAATTCAACAGTGCATGGGTTATCATTTGTAAGCCTGCTAACTGAAAGTAAATTCTTTGTTAATTTAGGCACAACTAGAACATCATTCAAAGATAATTTATGATTTCCATTTGTAATTGTAGTATTACTTGTATGAGAGATAGGTAGAGCTTGTTCATTTCCAACATATATCATATCATTGCCTGTGTAAGGTTTCTTAAAGGACAAGATACCTGAGTTATGAGTCATATGAGCATTTGCTCCACTGTCGGCATAAAATTGGTTGCTATAGGCATCCTTAAAAGAGATATAAGCTTCTACTCGCGCTTCATCTTTATCCAGATAATCATATCTATACCAACACTTAGAAGTAGTATGGTATGGAATTTCATAAATTTGACATACAACAGGAGAATTAGAGCTAGAATGATTATCACCATTGTTACCTCCCTTTGTATGCTGATTTTTAATTCTTGCCACTGGTTCATGGGTCCATTGGTTGTCAACATGTGGAGATTGTTGATACCACCTGTTGGCATCATATTGTGTTACAGTTCGGTTTGCAGAAGCATCCACCTCCATGATTTCCACATCCTCTGCCTCGCTGGCCAATAAAAGCTTGGTTGAGATTAGTTTGTTTGGCCTTTTTCTAATCTAACAGCAACTAGTCATGACTTCTCAAGGCCAAAACAAATTGCGTGAAGGTTGGATAAGGCTGTTTTGAGAGCATTGCTAACTGGAAGTCTTGGTATTTTGGTCCTAATTCTCAAGATAAGTGGAAAGACTTATCTAAGTCACCAATTGATTTTCCTATAGCTGTAAGATTATCACAGAAAGTGTGAAACCATTTGATAAACTCATCGATTAAGGATTGACCTTTCTACAATGCCATAAGGCTATCCATTAAAAATAACTCTTTCTCCTTTGTAGCAGGCAGCTTCTGCTCTTCTATTGTAGACACACAAGATATGGTGTGTCTAAGCCAAAGTAAAACTGAGAATGCCAATGGACATTGTTCCTAAGAGCCATGTGATTAAAAGGTTACAAAGCCATAGTCTATAATTGGGATTCATGACCTATTTGGTTTTCATCACTCAGATCAAAGAGTTTGCTAGTGGAATAGTGCCATCAAGGATATGATGATAGATTCCTAGACTTCTGATTAGAGGGATGACTTGGGCTCGCCATAAAAGGTTATTTTTTTAATCCAATTTAATTGAAATAAGGTTGGCGCATTGATGAAAAGATTGAATTTTCAATTTTGGTTCCACCTCAGTGATGACATTCAAATTGATCTATGAGATTGACTCCTACTCTGATACCATGTGGAAACTCATAGTTAAAGAACTGAAAAAAATTGAAAACAATTCATTGTCTTTTACTCATGTAGTGTTTTTCTTTTTCTTTGTTTTTTTACACAGATGTACAACACTCATATATATATATATATATACAAGGTAACTAGATAATACAATGCATGTGATAAGTATAAGAGAGGTTATGATTATCTCCTAATTAAACCCTTGAGCCTTAGCTATACCTACTGACCATTTGTAATCATCCTCCAATGCATTATCTTTATCGGTCCTCCAATGCATTATCGATTTGTTGAGAGTTGGTGGGAGTTGGTGAAGTTGTTGGAGTGTGAATCTTATCAATATTAGGCCTGGCAACGTGTCATGTTGTATGGTGTTTGTGTTAAAAATTTTTGACCTGAACACGACCCATTAGATTTTCATGTTGAGATATATAAACAAAAACCTATTCATTAAATTTTCGTATAACCTGTCACCCAACCCATTAATCCGTTAAGCATAAACGTCATATTTTGATTAGGTACCAAAATAATAAAATAAACCCTTTTCTCTTTTTTTTTTTAAAAAACAAAATCAAATGAACATGCTTGTTGATAAGCTAAACATCTCCAAAAAAATAAAAAAAAGGAAAAGAAAAAGAAATAAAAAGAAAGCATCCATATACTAAAATTCTAAATGCATTAATAATTATCAATAAAAATTTTATAAATCAAACCCATACTAAATATTCATCATAGCTAAGGAACATGTACTGTCTGTTTAAAATATTTAAAAATTACAAACCAAATTAACATTCAAAATCCAATATAAATATTAGAAAATATTAAATCTAGAACAATACATCATTGTTGAAATTTTTATAAAGTTGTATCTTTCCACCATTTCCATGCAATAAGGTATGAAACTTATAATTCCTGAAGAAAAAATATATATATATATTAAAGAATATAAAAAGTAATCTATAAAGAAATAACTAAATAATTATATACATAAATATGTACATATACATTTATATATTTCTACCTTTCAAGCATCAACGCAAACTCTATTTTAGCTCTGTTTGGATCTAGATTCCTCAATATTCAAATTAAACACATCTTCTATTAGCTCTTCAGAATATGAATCTTCTACATCTTGAACTAGACAAATAGCAAAAAAAAAAAAAATTGCAGTATATCCAGTGGTGTATAATAGTAAGACATATTAAAATATAAATGTATGATTATTTTACCTCCTTTTCCAAAAAGCCAATCACGAGTACACAACAAAGCTTGCACATTTTCAGGCATTAATAAACTGCGATATTGATCCAACACTCTACCACCAATACCAAATGCAGATTTAGAGGCAATTGTTGAAATTGGTATGGCTAATACATCACGGGCCAAATGAGAAAGTATTGGATAATGAAATTGCTCCACTTTCTACCACCTAAGAACATCTAAATCTTGCTTTCTGTCTATCCTTTCTTCATCAAAATATTTATCAAGTTTAGTTTTTTTACTTAAAGAAGCACCATCTTTGTAAGAAATATCATAATCCTGCATGATACAATATACTATAATTAATATTTTTAGTGAATGTATAAAAATTCGAAAAATTTAACTTTTATTTAATAAATAAAATAAAATCAAAATTTACCTCTAAAGTACATATGCTTAAAAGTCTCATTTATTATAGTACTTATATTGAGAACATGAGATAAACTATCCATATACACCTCAAATATAGAAATTAATGTGCAACGGACATGCTGAAACTCATAACAATTCTTACCATAAAGCTTTGTATAAGCCCAATCAACAAAAGGAATTTTTTTCTTGCGGATCTAAAATAATAGCGATTGCAAGAATCAAGCTATACTCTAACCAATATTTTTCAAACTTTAAGTTCATACAAGTTTCCCATCTTTCTCAAAAAGCTATCACTTCCTTTCATGGCTAATTTGATGTTGTGTTGTATTATGAACACTTTGGGAAAAAATAGGTTTGATGTGGGATATTTTGTTCCGAAAAATAAACAAGCAACTTCATTAAAATGCCTCAAAAACTTAGAAATATTTTCTATTTTATCCCACTCTTCTAGAGATGGACAACAATTGAAATTTGAATCAGACAATCCTAAATTGATTAATGCATGATAGATAGAAAATAGCACTCTCAAGCATGATATGAGTAAAGTTTCATCTAGTTGGCGCATATTTTCTTAAGCCTTTTTTAGTATCTACTATCCCTACTTGTGCAACACAATCATAAAATTTATGCTTCCTCCTAGAAGAACCTCTAATATATTTGATGCATTCTCTAATTTTTGAAACTGAATCATCAATCTCCTTATGTCCATCTTGGACTATCAAATTTAAAATATGAGCACAACAACGAACATGAAAGAATTGACCACTCATCCAAAGTACACCTTTAATGTTCAACTGATTTTTCAAACTCTCAACAAAGCAGTCATTAACAGAAGCATTGTCCAATGTGATAGAAAATATTTTCTTCTCAATTCCCCAGTCAGTTAACAGTGAACTAATTTTATTAGATAGTGAAGCACTATTGTGTGATAGGATAAAATTTAAAATCCTTTTTTGCAATTTCTATTCTTGATCGATAAAGTGGGCTGTATTGATCAAGAATAGAATATCTATATATATTATATATACAATACAATACGGTCCGGATATTAATACAATTCATCTAATTATTATTTGTAGTCCAAGACTTCAGTAAATTTCACTTCATTTATCATTTAGTTTAGTTTTAATTTCATTTAGGTTTATGAAATTTCAATAAAATAAGAAGTCTTTATTTCGCATTACAGAGGACCACGTTTAAAAAAAGTACGTCGTTTGGGGGCTTTTCCAGGACTAACTAGTCAAAAACCTCGAGCTGGAAGTAATCTTAGAAACCAATCACGCCTCGGCAAAAAATCCCAATATCGTATTCGTTTAGAAGAAAAACAAAAATTGCGCTTTCATTATGGTCGTGCAGAACAACAATTACTTAAATACGTTCGTATCGCAGGAAAAGCCAAAGGGTCAATGGGTCAGGTTTTACCACAGTTACTTGAAATGCGTTTGGATAACATATTTTTTCAATTGGGTATGGCTTCAACTATTCCCCAAGCCCGCCAATTGGTTAACCATAGACATATTTTAGTTATTGGTCGTAGAAAAAATGATTTAGCGTTTTCTCTAAATCAAATACAAATAAGGGATAGAAAAAGTGATTTAGAGATAACTAAAAAATACAAATATTTGTGGGTGCAATGCGAAAATAATTATAAGAAATTTTTAAAATTTCAAATGAATATTTGTGAACATTGTGGACGTCATTTGAAAATGACTAGTTCAGATAGAATCTAAAGTTCGGTTGATCCAGGTACTTGGGAGCCTCTGGATGAAGACATGGTCTTTAGGGATCCCATAAAATTTCATTCGCGGGAGGAACTTTATAAAGATCGTATTGATTTAAAATATGTATCAAAAGCATAAGGGCTATAGCTTAGTTAGGTGGAGCACCTCGTTTACACGCACGCCAATGTTTTTCAAAGCAGTCCATCATGGAATCAAAAGATTTGATCTTATTGAAAAGTGGATGCCTAGAATACTACTAACCAATATATATCTCTAGTATATAGATATAGAATATTAATTATTATTATAAATATTATTAATATTAAAGTAATAAACTTTAGTTCAATAAAGCAAGCACAGCATAAATAAAATTTATAAAATAATAAACCACATAATAAAACAAGCGGTAAGTGCGCAATATGTGACTCGCCCAAGACAATATTTTATTATGTGGTGACCAAGATACCATTGTGGAGTAAACATCAATCCAAGTTTGTAGGCTAGTAGCACATCAAAAACGGAGTTATGGTTAAAAAGTTATGGGCGAAACAAGACACGATCCGGATTGGTCAACAAGTTTGGTGTTGACTTTTTATTTACATAGATTTTGGTGTTGACCCATATGTTATATGAAAGTGCTCATTGATACGAGTTTGTAGACTGGTGGCACGTCTAATTTGGATTTACGATTGAAAAATTACAGATCTGTAAAGTTATATCTATTTTTTCCGAGACTGATTTTATCGGGTCATAAAATGTTTAAAAAAGTCTTTGATTCATGCCATGTGTCACCAGTTAGGACGCACTACGTGTCGCATTTATAAAGTGCCACATGTCATCCCTAATAAAATGTTATTTTATCATTTTATTATATTATTATTTTATCATTTTATTTTATTTTATTTTATTTTTAATTTTCCTTTTCTTTTTCTTTTCTATTCAGGCACATGGGGAAAATTCTTCCCTCTTCTTCTTCTTTCTTATTTCTTCCTCTCTCTCTCTCTCTCTCTCTCTCTCTCTCTCTCTCTCCTGCCTCTTCTCTTCATCCTCTCGAGTTCATGCCGGATTAAGAAATTCAAGTCAAAATCTTACCACACGTGCCAGCTGCCAATGAGCTTGGCCTCCAAAATTGGTGGCAGGCCTGTTAGCGACGCTCCCAGGCTAGGCTGGCGAAGCTAGTGATGGCCAGTTTATGTTCTTCGGTGATTTTACCATTCTCCAGCCGACCCAACCCAATTTCATACCCCTTTCCCCCTATTTTAGATCCTCTTATCTAAAAAATGACCTCCATTTGTCCAATTTCTAAATGGATTGTGAGATACAAGGAGGGGGAGTTCGGTCGAAACTTCTAGATCAATTATCGACCACCACTGGCGAGATTCTGGCCAATGAAGGTTAAAAATGTGTTCCTTGTCTCCTTAGCTTTCTATAGGTACCTTGTTTGTGAATTTTTGTGAAGTATCAGAAAGATGCATTTTTGAATAAATTATTATTTTAAATGTGGAAATCTGAAAAAATATATGTTTAATGATTAAATAATTGTTATTTAAATTAGAGATGTTAAATTTATGTTGAATTGAATATGTCTGGCCTTGAATTGGTATTTTCAAAAATTTAGAAAACTGAAATTTTAAATTATTTATAAATTGCTGTTAAATTTGCTGCTAAGATTATGACATATAATAAAATGTGTCTTTATATATTTAAATATATGTGAAATCGTATATGGTCCTAGTGATATTTTGATAATAAATTGATTTGAAGGTTTGAGGAATTAATTATATTAAATTATTGTGATCAAAATTATATTTATGTGTTTAATTATTTATTTATGCATGAATTTTGTATTATGGTGTAAGAAATTGAAATTTGAGATGATGGATTACAAGATAGTATGAAAATTATTGAAATTGGTAAAAATGTACAATTTGATTTTATTTTATTAAAATTCAATATTTTTACAATATTATAAAAATTTATAGTTTTTAGATGCACCATACAGTACTGGTGTTCTGTACTGTATGTGGATAAGCGGGCAAGTTTGTATAGTTGTCATGTGGGATGCCATGGACCTGAGGGTTGACAAGTATTACACAGTGAGCATAAGCCACCCCCCTATATTTCTAGGATATTTGTTATTATATTATAATTATCCTGTGGGTGCCATAGATTTGAGGGTTGGTAAGTATATCTACACAGGGAGCACAAGTCGCCCCCTCCTTTGTAGCAGGATTGATGTTTATTAAGCGCACAAGTTATATTCATGGTCATCTTGGCGAGTTGTGTTTAGAGAGGATAGGCAAGTATAATGCAGGATGAACAATAGCCGTCTCCGCCCTTGGCCCGCAGGATGACTGTCATTAGAGATTAGCATGCATATATGAATGGCCATTCTATAAGAGCTATGGGTCTAAGGTATGGCAAGTATAGTGCACAGTAAGCACCAGCCACCCTCCTCTAGCTCGAAGGACGATTGTTTGAACCATGGCAAGTTATAAGCAGCGATGTCGCTGGGACGACAAAGAGACCGTTTGCAAGTTTCTTTCTTTAAACTTCCCGTCAGGCAGTGCTTGGGACGTTGAGTGTCATCGGGCATCATTGGTATATAATATGGTGCATAAAATATCTTACATATATATATATATATATATATATATTCATAAAATATTATTTTACCTTATATTATGTTATCTGTTCATAATCTGATTTTCTAAACATTATACTTAATTGCTTTTATTATCATTACTATTATTAATATTATTCTTGTTATTAATATTGTTATTATTATTTATCATGGTTACGTTTACAATTATTTTTATTATTATTATTATTAATATTATTATGATTATCATTATTATTATTATTATTTTTATTGTTATTGTCACTATTTTTATTATTATTATTACTACTAATATTATCTATTATCATATAGTACATTTGGATAAGTATCACAGCCTACGGGCAAAAAAGATAGTTATTGGGCAAGTATAATAATCCTTGGACAAGTGGTAGCCTTTGGGTAGGTGTGGTTATGTGATAGCCATTGAATAGGTGATCGCCTTAGGATAAGTATGGTAGCCCTCGGGCATGTATAGTAATATGGTAGCACTCGGGCAAATTATATTAGTACCATTATTATCGTTAAGATGGTTGCTATTATTATTATTATTAATGTGGTGGTTGTTTTACCTTTCTTTCTATATTACGCATTAGTATATTTGTAAAACGATATTTGAAATGTACAGCACTAAGTGGGGAGATGCTTTATCCTTAGGGAAAATGCTGCCGGATTTGTCGTAAAACGGTCTAGTAGGGTTTCTCCTGGGATCAAGACTTGTCTAGGGTTCCGGGAAGGGATCCTGAATAGGTCCTGACAAAGATAACAATCAGTTGATATAGAGGTCCATAAGTCTGATGTCAAACTTATCCTACCTTGAACTGAATCTAACAAATTTTGAAGCTTTTGTTTTTCGGTTTTAAACATCCTTAACATGCATGCCTTAACTGTGTTCCTATGTCGTAACTTGAAATCAACAGAAATATATGAAAAGATAGCTCTTATGCTTTCATATTCAACAAAGTTAAAAGGCAAATCATGCTTGATAATTGCCTCTATGACCAAATTGCGAAAAGTTTCATGATCAAAATTGGAAGATTTCATCAAAACATGTCCTTGAGAATTAGATAAAAGCATTTGTTTAACATCACCATCTCATTTTTTAGGACAGGTTGGAATATGATGCAACATATTTCCCGTTCCATGAGAACTATCGCATAAATATGTTATCCCACATTGCTTACATTTAGCATGTTTCTTTTTATCCTCAACAAGTGGTAATAACTCAAATAAATTTCAAACAGGTGATCGTAATTTTCATTTTGTACCCTTACCGACATGTAAACCCTTAGTCTTCCTATTAGTATCAGTTTCCTCAATGCTCTTTGTATTATCTGTGTTAATCTTGAGAAGTGTTGAGCTTTAATTAGATCCATGGCTTTATACTTCAGATGTTACAAGAGGTGTTTGCTTAGGTTTTAAAAGTTGTTAACAACTCACATTATTTAAGATCATACATATTAAATATAGAATTTGCATTTTTTGGTCCCCTTTTCGTATCCTTATTTCTATCCATCATTCATATGCTACAAAAAAATATTGACAAACATATAAAATAAACTAAGTGGAAAAAAAAAAAAAAAACCTACTTTTTGATATAAGATGACATTCTATCAAATATTGATAGGACGATAATAAAAACATTAAAATAGGAAAAAAATCTCCATCTACAACCTTAGGTTAATTTCAACAAACAATAATTATACATATATACCAAATTATGTAATTACTTTTTGTGGCCTACATTAATACAAGAGCAATTTTTGTTTGAAAATAGCGGAAAGACGAAAGAAAAAGCAATGTGTCAAAAAGGACAACTATAATTTAAAATAGATTATGAAACTCTTGACTTTCCAAAACGGCAAGAAAGGAATCTTTAGGATAATAAAATAACACAAGTTGGAAAGATTGGCAATATTTTGTTTTCTAAGTGGAACTTTAAAATTAACTTTTACAATTTTTCTGTTAAATTATTTCTTTTATATTATAAATGAATAATTAATCAATTAATTAATTAATTATGCTAATTTTAAAATAAGTCAATATGCTTCTATCAAGTGGTGGTCCTCAATTTTTTTTGTTTTTTTTTACTTAGATCCAATCTAAATATTTTATCAAATTTACATAATTAATTATGATCATATTAGTCCCTTTTTAAATTTATTTTCTTATACTTGGTTCTTCAAAATTTAATAAAATTGAGGTAAATAATATTATATATTAAAATAAGGATGAAAGAGTAAAGAATAATGTTTTATATCTTGGCTATTTGTTAACATTTTTGTTTGTGACAAAAAATAACTCTTCAATTAAAAAAATAAATATGAAAACATGGAGAATGGAGTAGAGATGGGGATATTGTTATTTATATATTTATTTATTTTGGCAAGAAAACCACAACCCTTTCATTAAGAAGAAATGTTACATATATCATCTTTAAATACTGAAGTAAGTCACTCTGACTCAACTTCTAACCAGGATTCATACTCAAATAAAGCGAGTGGATAAAGATCTAGCCTGGGAGCTGCTCGATTCGTTTCCCTTGGATTATAAGAGCAAAAAACATTGCCAACATAATTTAACAACGATTTATTCTTCTTCAACCAAATGACATTCTACACCTATATATAAATTTTCACCATAAAAAACTTGAACCACCTCAGTGGAATTTGTAACCAGTTCACCCCCAAAGACCAGCATCAATGCAGAAATTAAGCCTACTAGTATTATATAGCATGGTTTTAAAATAAATAGTTAGTTATGTTTATTGCCAAAACAATTAATAAATAAATTAGTGTAACAAACTAATAACTCTTAATTTTATTTTGAAGGATTGACACAATAAATCTAAAATAAAAGTATTTTGAATATATTATTAAAGAGAAAAAACATAAAACATTATTAAACTATCAAATAGTTGCCTTTTAAACATTAGATAGAATATTGTTACACCTTTCTTATCTCAATGGATATATAATATATTTCATTATGGTCACATTTAAATTTTAATTCAGGGTTTATTGCAATTTAGAGAACTTCTATAATTTGGGAGAATTGCTCTATCAATTTTTTTTTTTTTTTAAGTTAGAGAGAATTGCATTTTATATTGTCAAGTTAATGTTTCAATTGATGCCTTTAAGTTTTAATTTGTCGCTTTTTAACTCAATTAAAATTTTGGTGAAACGATGGCTAATATGGAGTCTAAATTAGACGGTACTAAATTATAAATATATTAAATTACATACTATACATTGCGACAAGTTCAATCAAATTGCATTTAGTATTACTGAAGATAGATGGAAGCGTTACTAACCTTAATTGACAAATCAAATTGAACCAAAACTAACCAGCCAAACTGAAATTTGAGATCTTAAATTGCGACATTTTTAACTTAACAGCTTGAAGTGTATTTTTTTTTAAGTTAAACATTATTAAATTGCAATTAACACTTTAATCATGTTTGAATATGAATGATATATAATGGCACATAAACGAAAAGAAAGCAAAGAAAACACGATTCGTGAGCACATTTTATTTGGGATGTGGGTGGGAAGGGGGGCGCTCATGGATCAACAAGTCACATCTGAAGTGCACAAGTGGGTTTGGAAAGAGGTTGACAATGAGTGAATCCATTATGGATTTTTTCATATGAAAGAAGAAACAAGTTAAAAGGAGAGCATATTTTACCCCCCCAAAAAAAAAAAAAAAAAGTTAAAAGGAGAGCATGCAAAAACTAGCAATCAAGGACCACCACTTGATTCCTTTAACAATAGTTGACAACAATGTAAGTGCTAATACATAAGTTAAATCTAATTAAATATGCATAAAAAACATATAGATCAATAAACTACAATGTTACACAGTACTTTTCAAATTTACACACATTTATAGATTGTATTTGAGGTATAGATATATTAAATTTACTCACCTTTAGTTGCAATTATTGATTTATTAGATTTTTTAAATCCTTGAATTTGCAAAACAAATAACAAGAATGAGCAGTTACCTAATGGATATTGTAACATCCCGTCCCGAAGTACATCGAAAATTTCTAACATTTAACCAAGGTTGACCGGGTTTGATCGTCGTTGACCAAGAAAGGGTCAAATGTTGACTTTTTGCTCCTGAAGGAATTTCACATTGACCAAGGTACCGTTAAAAAGTGCACATTGTCACGAGTCCATAGACTAGTAATACGTTGAAAACGGAGCTATAGATTAAAAGTTATGAGCAAAACAAGTTGAGGTCAAAACTGTCCAAGGGGTGCCAGAGTTGACTTTTTGTTCATGTAAAGTTGAGCTTTGACTCATGCATGGTTGTGAAGTACTCGTCGATACGAGTTCATAGATTAGTGGTACGTCCTATTTGGACATATGGTTTGAAAGTTATGGACATACAAAGTTTTCCGAATATTATAGTATTTTAATATATTTTGACTTGAGTAAACAGTATTTTTCAGCTAATCCCATGAGTGAACAGTGTCACCCACGAATGATTTTTATTTTGGCCAAAACACGTGAGCCGAGGGGAAAAGAGAGAGAAAAGGCAAGGAGAGAGAGAGAGAGAGGAGAGACCACCACCATCGGCCACCACCGTTGACTGCCATCTGGTCACTTCCCACCTACACGGCCACCCCACCTTGACGCCCATCTGAAAATCGGCCGGCCAGCCAAAAATCATGGCCAGATTGCCGGCGACATGCCCGGATCGAGGCATTTTCCGGCGAGTGGTGGATTTCCTTCTCTGGCCGATATCTCCCAAACCAGACCTCCGTTTACCTACCGTTGGTCCCGTTGAGTTACCCATCACCAGATCTACTACTTCTCCAAGTTTCACGCCCAGTGGCCACCGGATGCGCCGTCGACGGTGGCGGATTCCGATGACCATGGCGGCTCACCAGAAAACCTAATTCCGATGAGTTTCCGATCATCCCACCTATCCTTCCCCACTAATTTGACCTCCCTAAACCCAAATCCGAGGTCGTTTTTCTCCAATTCGCGACGGATTAAGAGAATGAGGACTTGAATTTTGAGAGCTTTCCGATGAGATCCCGGTCACCACAGGTCCGATCTCCGGGAGCTAAGCCTCAATCCGCAATCTTCGTTCCATAAGCTTCATTTCGATATATTACTCACAAATTTTGGTTACCGTTTGTGTTAAACCCCCCGAGTACCGGGTATTATTTGAGTTATGTAATATTGTTGTTCTAGGAGCACGTGTGCATTGTGGAATTGATCACATGGAGGATCTTGGATTAATTGCGTGCTCGAGGTGAGTGATCCACCTTCAAAATTATTTTGGGATGTTAAAATATATATATTTTGTGTTAGTTAGTTATTTGAAGAATATCTTTTATGTGTTGAATATTTAGTAAATTTATATTTGGAATCTTGATGCCAAAATTGAATGAATTATAATTATTTGTGCGTCAAGAAATATTTTGATTTGAAGAATTTTATGGATATGGGATTTTATTAATAATTGTTAAATTTTATTGTTGGAATGTTGTGTAATTAGAAAGTTTTCATGTGAATTTTAATATATGTTTAATATTTGAAGGAATTTCCATTTAATTTTACAATGCCAATTTATAATGGTTTTAATATATGTGTTGTTGCGAAAAATGTATTTGGGATTTTAAAGGAATTATGGTTTAAGGTTTTTAATTAATTATTGTTGAGTTTGATGTTGATTTTATAATGCATAACAAATGTGTTTACATTATTTTAAGAATATGTGAATTTCATGTGGTTTTAATAATATTTTTGGCATGATTTGATTTTAAAGATTTTAAGAAAAATATTGGTTTAAGTTATGGTGCTCTCAAAATATATATTTATGCACTTGAAATATTATCTAGTTGATTTTATTATATGAGAAAAATTATACATTATCGATAGATTTATGCTGGTGATATTAAAGAAAAATGTGGGATGGTGAATTTGAAAAATGGTATGATTCTCACGGTGAGTTTTGGAAAAATTGTTATTTTTTAAAAATAATATGGTTATTTGTTTTAGACGCACTCATACAGTACTGGTGTTCTGTACTGTATATGTGGATAAGCGTACAAGTTATAATGTCTCCCGTGAGTTGCCATTGGACCGAGGGTAGGCAAGTTTGATATTGGTCATAAGCCGCCCCCCTTCATGGCCGGGATGACGGTTTAAGCAGCAACGCTGTCGGGACGCCGAAGTGACCGTATGCAAGTTTCTTTCTTTAACCTCCCGCCAGATGGTGCTCGAGACTCTAGGTATCATAGGGTATCACTGGTATATAGTGTGGTGCGTCAAGTTATTTTCTCGATACGAATTTCAAACCAAGATGCTTTAAAATCGTATTTAAAATTAAACATATTTAATTTCGTTTTATTGCTTATTTCAAAGTAATATTTCTAAAATGCATTTATTCATGTTTTTATCAATTATTTTAAATTGGTATTTTAGAATTTTATTTTACCATATTGATATTATTTATTTAGATTTTGAGATTTTAACATGAATTTTATTGTATTCTTTTATCTATTTTAAATTGAGGTTTAAAATCTATTAAAATGTTTCCTTGATTATTTCATTGATTTAAACAATAAATTTTATAATTTATATACTGAGTTTATTTTTGTTTTATGCCAAATTTTTTTAATATAAGTTTATTTACGATTTTATTTATTTTATCTAGTGATGTTTTATTCTAAATTTAATTATTGGATTTTTAAAATGTTTTCAATGTATATATTGAGTTCTAAATTAATATTTGTATTTATGTGCATTCTAAATTATTGCATTCCGTTTAATTTGATATTTCCTTGATTATTTTTTTGTGATTTTGCTTATTTTATTTATGACATTTTGTGTATAATTTAATAATTATTATTAAAATTATTCTTGTTTTTTATTATACATTCTAATCTTTAATTTAATGTATTTTATTTATAATTTAATTAATTAATTATTCCTTGATTTTTGGGGTACAATTATTGGGTTTTGTGAAAATGTTTTAAAAGGAGAACATTTCTAGCAGAATGAATTGTGAGAGTTTTGAGAGAAAATATTATTTTAAATATTTATTATAATTATTTATTTAATTGTTTGGTATTGATTAATTAAGTTTCTTTTATTGTTATATTATTAATATTATAATTGTGTAATAGATTGGGTCACTCACTGAGATGATTAGCATCTCATGTTTTTAAATTCCGTTCCCCTAGGCCCAGGTTGGGAGACGTTGATCGTCCGGAGCGAGCCCGACATCTCAGTTCATTGCCGAAAGTCCAAGAAGCATTTCCTCCCTTTTTCTTCTCCATCTTGTATTGCTTCATCTGTCATTGTATTAATTTCATAATTATTTGTATGATGCTCTGTATACGGATTGGATAGATATTTGTTTAATTGTTTACTGATTCCCTATTATTATTTTGGAGTGCTATAAATTTGTGAAAACAAATTGTAGTAAAGTGGGAGGAATAAGGGGATGTTTCTAGAAGTGTTTTTTTTCGTACAGGAAAATGTTGTAGTAAGTCCTACCTTTAGGAAAGATGCTGCCAGATTTTCCGTTGGAAGGTTCGGTACTGTTTTCTTGGGATCAGGGCTTATTTAGGGTTATGCTGAGGAATTTTAGACGGGTCTTGACAGATATACTCCTTTCTAACATTTCTCCCTTAGGTTCTTATAAAAAATACATACATAGATGTCTTAAAATCCTAATTTGATATCGATATTTTTTATCTATTGACTAATGATTTATTCCCTAATTTTTATACATATAGGAAAATAATAATAATAAATAGTAATATAATAATAATAAAACAGAAAATAAGCCAACTAGACTTTTAAAGATATCATATCCTATTCAAAATTGTGATTGCATATGTGCATTCAATTAATATGTATGTGTATAACTTGATGAACATGAATGGCAAATTCGATGGCCTTAAAAGCCTGTTTCATCCACTAAACTCTAAATGTTTTTGCCTACCTTCCAACCAAATTAATACAACCACAAGCACAAATTCCCATATTGCAGTTTTCTCTTTCTTACATAATGTATTATTTTTTTTGAGATAAATTTCATTTAGACTTTTTTAGTTTGGCCATATTTATATTTAGTGTAAAAATTAACCCAAAAAAAAATTAATAGATGAGTTATGAATATGATTTTTCAAAAACATGAATATAACTGTAATTAAAATAAAACTAAAACTAAAGGGATCTAAATAAAAATTTTCTATTTTTTTCCACTACCAAATACATATAATACTTACGAGTTCAAAAGTTGTGAGTCGAGTTTTAACAAATTTTATTATTGTCACAGAAAATTCCATGCAACAATGTCATATGGCTTAGGACTATGGTCTAATCTTTTGATATTATCAGGAGACATATTTTTTTATTCTACCCCAAAAAAAATGCATATTACACCAATATTCTCATCTTATAGAATTGATAATTATATAAAGATCAAAGGGTAAAATTGTAACTTCAAAAAAAATTATATAAAGACCATTCTAGCCCCCTCTTCCCACTCCAATATATATGACATAAAGTGAGAGAAATGAATGTAAAAAATTTGCAGCATCCTAAACATATATCAATCGTTAAAGGAATGGTATAAAGGGATGTTGCAATAAAAATTTCACTTGTTTATTTTTACAATTATGCAAAGCATATATACATTTTAACTTCATGTATGGGCAGTTCATGAGCCTTTGCCTTGGGCTTTGCCCTCCCAATCTTCATTATGTAACAGAGACTAGAGAGTGGACAAATGAAGCATGAAGGAGAAGCTCGGACCTATTATCCAAAAAAAAAAAAAGGAAAAAGGGGAGGACAGGCTTGGACCACTCTATATATGAATCCCTACAGCATATACATTAAAAAGGGCTAAGCCCCCCTATATATAATTATAGACCCATTATTCACAGGACGAATGAAGCATGAAGCTTATCGGCACACATAGCCGACACGATTAATTGGAGTGGGATTTGTACAAACCCATGTTCCTTCCAAATTTCCTGTAATATACTTCCTCATTGATATCTAGTTGTACAATAATTATTTGGTTGAGTAAGTATAGTACAGCAACTTAGCTAAAGCAATTATGAGAGTGAATGAGTAAAAACCCATGTTCGGTGTTCCTTGCCAATTCCCTGTGCCAATCATAGAGAAGCTGCTGGAAATCCCCTATAAATAGGGGTTAGACATGAGAGGCAGAGAGAATAGAGGAAGGGAGAGAAACAATTACTCTACCTGATGCTCAATAGGTTATGATTCAATCTTGCTAGAGAACTAATGGATTGAATCGTATTCTATTGAATTGAAGACTAAGGGCCCTCCATGGTTTTATAACTGTTCTCTAGAATTTTGAGTCATAACTGCATGCATGTTAGTTTTAAAAAATTTGCCTTGGGTGCAGGCCCAAAACCGGTCCATCAATCCAATAGAGTCCAATACAACCCGTCCAATCAATACTTGCATAGTCCAATAATCTAACTGGATCATTAACATATATTAACTCGATTTTTGAATTCATCCAGACCAAGAAATTATGTTTAATTAATCTCTCACATAGACTACAGCACAGGGACTAGTTGGATTTTTTCACTGTTGCATTAAAGGAAAAGAGAAAAAGACATAAACTTTTTTTTTAAATGATGAGTATTTGCCAGATAAGAGCTTGCGTTATTCTCGCTTTCTACATCTTATTTATTTATTTATTTATTTATGTTTATGTGCAGAAGTGAAGAAGAATATGGTGTTGAAAGGGGTGCCGAAGGAGAAAGCTAGCATGTGGCCGAAGCGGTGTCGTTTCTAGTCCTCTGAGGAGCCGGGTTTTGATTTGCAGCTGGACTTGATTTGGCGCACGTTGACCGGAAGCTAGCTGTGGTGGTGCGCTGGTAAAGGCAAATATGAAGGGTCCACTGGTTTTCTTTTGTTTCTTTATTTTTATTTTTATTGTTTATTTATTTTTATGTTTATAGTAATAATATAATAGTTCAAATTAAGAGTATAGTTTTGTGTCAATTAAGCTTCGAAGGAGATATAAAATCAATTCATGTAAAAGTGGTAGCAAATTGTAATTCTATATTGTACGAAAAAAAAACAAATGCATGCATGGCTGCAATCTCCATATGAATTTGAAGAGCAGCTTTAATATAATTTCCTGTTTTTTAGCCACTAGAGCACAATAACAAAGTTGGAGGTAGAGTCCACGCAAGAAGAAAGAATAATAAAGTAGAAAGAAAGCATAGAGGAGTGTGGCCCCACAAAAAGAAAAAAATAGTGACATTATCGTTTGATGCTAATTACATCCCAAATATCTTACCAAGAAAGGAAAGTCATACTACAGACGTTTAACATATTTCACAGCATACAAATTCAATGAGAATTTGACGGATGTCATATGTGAACATCAGTATATTTATGATTTTTGAAGTTGAAAAAAGAAAAAAAAAAAGAAAAAGAAAAAAAGATATCCGTAGATTTCCTATAATCTTATGAACTTTAAAACAAATTTTCGTCATGGAAGTTTGTCAAATTAGAAAATATGTTTAATATATGAACAAACAAAATAAATAGAAAGATATAGAAACAAAGGTATATGTAGATTTATTATTATTATTATTATTATTATTATTGGATTTCAAACATTAATTTTGATATAATAAACCATTTGTTCAGCTGAATTTTTAGAAAATAGAAAGAAAAAGAAGAAAAGAAAATTTCAAAACGTGCATAACAAAATCAAATTCATATAATGTTTTCTTTTCTGTATAAACAGTAGATACATCTATACTGGAATGACAGTAGAGATGTCAAACGCCAAACAAATTACAACTCATAAAGTTTATATATATATATATATATATATAATCAGGATTTGAACGTTTTGATTTTTTACTAATATTGAAATTGCATTAATTGTCCTTAATTTAGGCTTTTTATTAGTTTTACTTAATTTCGGTTACTTTTGTTTTTGTAGTGTATCTTAAGTGCTTAAGGTTTTGAGCTTCTACTTTTTAGTTGAGATATTGAACGGGCTTGTCGTATGAATTGGAAGCTAAGAAGGGAACAAATGATTTAAATCAGATTTTTAATATAAAGATTAACATTAGAATTTTTTTTTTTTTTAAATTTTGGATTGTATAAATTATTAAAATTTAAAATTATATTTATTAGTTATCAAGTTCTAATAAGGTTCAATTTCCTTAAATAAAGTTTAAGTATGTTACTAAAATTATATTTAATTATTTTTAAGTATATTATTAAAATTATATTTATTTATTTTTAAATTTTAAATTTTTTATCTTTAATATAATAAAGGACTAATAAAAAAAAAAGATCAGATCATTCTAATATGAGTCTAATTCATATTAGAATGAGTATGAGTTGATAGTTTAAACATTCAGTTTTGCATTATTAATTGTTAAATCATATTAAATATTAAAATTAAAAATTAAAAAAATAATTAAATATTAATTTCATAATATATTAAAATAGTATTTTAAAAAATAAATTTATTACAATGATTAATAAAATTAATTTTAAATATAACTTTTAATGTAATTCAAATATTAAAAAGATGATTAATAAAAATATTTTTATATTTAAAAAAAAAATTTTGATAATTATATTTAAAATTGGACTTGAAGAGATTTAATTATTAATAAAGAAGATTCTGTTAAAAAAATTTATCATGATGTTCCGATAAAAAGTTTGACTATATGTCAACTTTCTTCTTCTATCATCCAGAGCCCAGAGCCCATATTTTAATAGGCTCGAAAAGGTTTTTTATTTTTCATTTTTATTTTTATAGTTTAAATTTATATAAAATTGTGATAAATGATAAAGAAAACATAGCTTAGAAGCAATGAATATATGGTTAAAAATCACTTTATTTCTAGTTGAAACCTATAATAGTATGGGCTCCGGAGCTCATATTTTTATATACAAATTTTGAACTGAATCTCTCCATAAATTAGTTTCTACAAAATACTAATAAACACGATTAAATAATTAAATTTTCTGAGCCAATTTGGTTTACTAAATGAGTGCTAGGACAATAAAAAAAATACAGTCTGGAAAAAAAAAAATGCCAAGGATCTTAATTTTTTTGGTAAGCAAGAATCTTAGATAATATCATATACAACACCTCCTATACATATCTTAATTTTTTTGGTAAGCAAGAATCTTAGATAATACCATACACAACACCTCACATACATATCAATTATGATTGTAGTTTGAATTGATCATGGTCTTCTAGATTCCTGCTTTTGGTGCCCACATAAATGTCATGGTTTGAAGTCAAAAAAGCAAACTTGTAAAATATATTTAACATTGATTGCTGAATATTATTACTAAAGAAAGTAACAGATAGAAGATGTTTCAAAGGAAAAACATAGTGCATTTCAGTATAATAAACTCACCAGTGGACCGGCTACAAGTTAATTAAATAACAAAGTATTTGCCTTAGACTTTGTGAAACCGGTTTGGAATATAAAAATTCCTTTGTAGGTTTGGGAAGGAATATGGCAAAAAATTAAAAATGTCACACTCTCAAAAATATTTGTCTCAACTAAACGATCATCTTATGTTTTAATTTTATGTCAATTCATGCTGACTACTAATCTGTTGACAGTAACTTCTATGTTCTTTAACACTTGGATAAATTTGAAAGGAGTTTCGTCTCATCATGAAAGCACTGGGAAATTTCCCTCAGAATCTTCCAATGATTCGTGAGCATGCAATAAATGCTTATTTTTTATTTATTTTTAAATGGTAAAAAACATATTGAGATATCTGGTTTATGTTGGAATATTGGAGATGCTGTAATGGGCAACAATAATATCTTAAAGGGTGAGGATAAAAGTTGGTCACTCTGGTCTTCTGTGATGATTCTTTTCTTGTCCTTCTTTAGAATTCTTTGCAGGCCATTACCAGGAAAAACTTCTTTGCAGGCCGCATAAGTAGAACCATTTTTTTATTTTTATTATTTTTTTTTTGGGGGGTGAAATTAGTAAAGAAGAACTTATGAATACCTTTTCTATTTGGTATTGAACATAAAGTAATGCATAACAGCTAATTATGCAAATTTTTGAGGATCTGTTTAATCATTGATTCAAAAGAAACTCTATTTTATAAACCGGAATAACTTGTTTCTTTCTTTTTATTGTTTCCAAGCTTGTATTTCTTAGAAAAGAATTTGGAACCTTCTCAATTTTTATTTTTTATTTTTGGCATAATTTTCCACACAAAGATTAAAAATGTTCTGAAAATAGTACCAAACATGCCATACCAAACAGAGTGAGCTAGAGACAATATATACTTTCTAGGACATATATAAAATATTGTGGCACGTTCCAGTGAAGCCATTGTAAAACATACCCTTTATAATTAATTCCCTTGTCTGCATTGAACAAACCTTAAATATAGCAGGGACACAGCTCGCGAGTTGGAAGAAACAGAAGCACCAACAAATTCCACAAAATTCTTAGCTTTAAAAAAAATTGCAAGACTTGGTCTAAAACACAATTCCTCAATATTTTAATCAAACTAATGCGTTTGGATTGAAACGTTGTTAATAATATATATAAGGGAAATGGCGTTTAAATGAATCAGAAAATTAACTCTTATCCATTTTTTCATTCCACTTCAGCGTATGACTCCAAAATCTTAATAAAAACGAAGTCAATCTTATGTCTCTTTCTACAATTTGTAAATAATATATCTGTTATATCAAACACAGTTCCAGCACTGTCCTGGTCTTAAGCAAATCCCGTGTATCTTCAACCTTAGGAAAGCATTATACGGTTTAGTAAATTTGATATCTTCATTTGAATGCTGCAACTTCATACCCTTCAAATGGAGGTGGTAAAGGGATCGAAATTCTATGTTTTAGTCAATATCTGGTTATGCTGCTATTTTTTGTGCGTATCTCATGCATCAGATAACCTAAGACAAGGACAGACTTTGAGAAGTAATCAAACATTGGTGTCTTCTAGTGGGGTTTTTGAGCTTGGTTTCTTCAACTTCACCAACAAATATTACTTGGGAACCTGGTTAAAGAATGACAAATACAAGAAAGCAGTTTGGATTGCAAATCAGGAAAAACCCATGATCGGTGACCCAGTTCTGTACATAAGTGAAGAAGATGGGAACTTGGTGATGAGTGATGAGAGAGGAGTCCCCACAGCTGTAAGCGAAGGAGCATTTTCCAAAGATGCTATTACCAGTGCCAAGCTTTTTGACACAGGAAATCTGGTTCTTTTTGAGGGGAACAAAACCGTTTGGCAGAGTTTCAATTACCCCACAGATACATTTCTTCCCGGAATGAAACTAGGCTTGTTCAACCTGAACACAGAACGCTCAAGGAAACGATTCCTTGTATCGTGGTTAAGCCCTTTGGACCCTTCCAAAGGTAATTTTCTTCTTGGTCTGGATTCTGAAAATAAGACACGCTTTGATGTTTGGCGGACCAATGTCAATCCGGCTTTCCAGGAGATTGGTAATTGGGATGGCAAAAGTTTCAAGCTGTTTTTTGATACCTTGTCAAGAAAATATAATTTCAGCTTTGTATCAAACCATAAGGAAACATATCTTTCTTTTACTAGTAATGAAGAAGGTACTTTTTCATGGTTTGAGTTAGCTTCAAATGGGGAGATTAATGAGCTTACACTGGTTGGGAAGGAGATTAAAATACAGAATCATTCGCTATGCCATGACACAATGATGAGAAATTCAAGTGGATGTTTGTCACTGATGCCATCCCTCTGCAGAGATGGAGATAAGTTCTCAGAGATCACAGGGTTGATGCCGAATTATATGAGGGTAAATATGACAGTGCGGATGGGTGCCAGCGACTGTGAGTTGACCTGCAAAAGCGATTGTTCGTGTACCGCATATGCAACTTTTTATGGTGACAACAAAATCTGTGAAATTTATTATGGAAATAAAAGTGATCTGCAGATACCACAGAGAGGAAACCACAGCATCTATGTTCGCGGTGACCTTTCAACCCAGTCCAGTGGCTCTAGTGGCTCCGGTAAGCTTTCCATACTGAACAAATGAGAAAATCAAACAATCAACTCTGTTTTGGTTTAGCCAGATGGCTTCATCACCAACTTAAAAATAAGGAAATCATAGATACGTCAAAAGCTGAGTTTAGATTGTTGCAGAATTTGGTCTCCTGTTCCCTTTCTGTTCTCCATCTTCTATCCTGTCTTAGAGATAAGTTTTGTTATTATCATATTACAAATGAGTCCATGCAGATTTGTGACACTCTTTTCAATCAAGAATTTACAATAATGTTGCATGTATAAAATAACTAGTTGTGAATTTTCCAACACTATCTGACACATATATTATTCATTTTGAATGCTTGGAAAATGCCTGCTGATAAGAGAAGCGATGTACTTTCTCTTTCTATTCTGTAAAATGTGAACCTGATGAACAATCATTTTTCCTTCTTAGATCACAAAAGGATATCAGGTCTGTTGGCTGTGATTCTAGTTCCAGTGATGTCCCTGATATTTCTCATTGTGCTTGTGTACTTCTGTTGTTCAAACCAGAGAAACTCCATACCCATAGGTAAAACCCATGGAAGTTTTACAAGATTGACCACCTTTCCAGTTCTTTTCCATATAATTCTGATGAGATCACTAATTGTGTGTGTCAAGCAGGAATAGATACAAGTCAAGGTGTGACAAGCGAGAAGCTTTTATCGATATTTTGGGGTAAACAAAAAGAAAGTAACCTAAATGAACGTGAACTCAGCAGGGAGAATAAAGAATTGCCAATGCTTAGCTTTTCCTCCATTTCAGCTGCCACTGGAAACTTCTCTCTTGCAAATAAACTTGGAGAGGGTGGATTTGGACCTGTTTTTAAGGTATTTTTGTTCTGTAAAGTAGAATTGACAAATCACTGGCCAAACAAAAAGGAAAAATCTCTTCCAAATCTTTAGGATTCTGAGTAGTTCTGCAATATAAATTCTCTCACAGTGTGAGGCTAATCCTACTACTAAGCTCTACTGCTAAGGTACAAACAAAAATAAAGGAGTGGCTAATGATCAAACGACACACTCAGTAACCGAACTTACAAGCGTCCAATATTTGGTGCAGGGTACATTACCTGGCGTTGAAGTTGCTGTCAAAAGGCTTTCAAAACATTCTGGACAAGGAGTTGAGGAGTTCAGGACTGAGGTGCAGCTTATTTCCGAGCTTCAGCATAGAAATCTAGTTAAGCTTCTGGGTTGCTGCATTCATGGGGAAGAAATGATATTAGTTTATGAGTACATGCCAAACAGAAGCTTGGATGCCTTCATTTTTGGTATGAAAACTTCTCATACATTGATCTTTTTCCTGTATAAATCTTCTTCTGTGTCTCTGAGTTTAATGAGCCAATTCATATCCCTGAATTTACAATTAATGCAGATTCAAGAAGGCGAACACTACTGGACTGGGGACAACGCAAACTCATAATTGAAGGGACTGCTCAAGGGCTTCTTTATCTTCACAAATACTCGAGAGTAAGAATTATTCATCGAGATTTGAAAACCAGCAACATATTGTTGGATGCTTACATGAACCCAAAATATCAGACTTCGGCATGGCAAGAATTTTTCATGAGAATGAATCTCAAGCAGTAACAAGAAGAGTAGTTGGAACATAGTAAGTACTCTGTTATCTCCTTAAAATGTAAAAACTATACCAATCTAAGATGACTGTATTAGTTAAGCAACATTTTTTTTTTTATTCATATATATATGTATATTGTGTTTTGATATAATATATGACTACCTTTCTCCTTTTTTCTTTCTTTCTTTTTTTCTTTTTTCCCTGGACACAGTGGTTATATGTCTCCTGAATATGCTGTCCACGGCCATTTCTCTACAAAATCTGATATATACAGCTATGGAGTAATTTTGCTAGAAATAGTGAGTGGCCACAAAAACACAACCATTTTCGAGTATTCAGGCTGTTCTTTGAACTTGATTGGATATGTGAGTAATCATAACGGCTTTTTCTTATTTCAATTCTCAAACACTTCTGTTAATATAACTCTTCTAAAGTTACAAATATGAATCTGTGAAGGCTTGGAACCTATGTTATGATGGACGAGCATGGGAATTACTGGATCCAACAGTGGTTAATTCATGTACCATGAGTGAACTTCTGTTATGCATACAGGTTGGCCTCTTATGTGTCCAAGAAAATCCTGAAGATAGACCGTCCATGTCGGATGTTGTTTCGATGCTCGGGAATGAAAGAACAGATTTGCCTCCTCCAAAGCAGCCTGCCTTGTCTACTTATTTTAATGTGGGAGAAATTGATTCTCCAAGAATTGAGCAACACAAACCCTCACAAGTTAATATAACAATGTCAGCAGTACATGCTCGATAGTGCAGCCATAGAGGAAAGATACAGCATTCTCTCTATTGCATGTCTATTGCATGGTTTCATTTGAAGTTGATCGGTTGTGTCGTTTTATTTTTTTATTTTTTTTCCCAAACTTCTGTGATGCTGGTAGGCAAAAGAAACCTCAAATTTCATTATATGCATATAATGTACAGACACTAAATGAGGGGGTTTTAATAGATGTTTTTCTCTTGTGATTAAGGCCATGTAAGATGTATCCTGGTGGTAATCCTGCTACAGCCTAAGGAATTTTATTGAAATAGATATCTTTGGCATATAACTGCTGTCCAGCAATCAGTATACCATTTATTAAAGTATCTGCCTGTTTCCATAACTATAACTTTTCATCAAGTCTTCAATGTTTGTTTGTTTTCTTCCCTTTTAATCCTATGTCATGAATTAATATACAGAGTTTATTAGTATTAATCATACTTCAAAGTCACAAACGGGATGAAAAATTCCCTAGTGTAAAAAAGTTTAAAGTGTTGACAAAAGATAAACAAATATGTAAAATCAGGAAATTAATACCTAAAAGATGCAACCCCCTGATCACTTGCTTCTTTTCTTTGATGGTAATCTACAAAGGGTAATCCACAAATAGTGACAATCAAGAGTCAAAATGGAATGCATGCAACTATAGACTGAGTCAACGAGCACATAAAAGGGCAGAGTCATCAGAGTTTTAACCAGTCTTTGGTCAATTTTTCAAGGGAAGAAAGCAGAGAAAATAGGACGCTTGAAAATGACAGATTCTCTATTGCAAATGTGAACCTCGTTTTCTTGCTTTCTATGTTTTCTACTATTATTGCTGCTTTAAAATGTTCTTTATAACCTATTTTATATAATAACATTAAATCACTTTCTAAGTAAGAAAGAAATAAGGTGGTATAAGAATTAAGAAAGAAATAAGGTGGTATAAGAATTATTTTAGTGACATGTTGAATGTAGAATTGGATTGGATTTGACATTTAACAATTTTTCCTCACTTTTGTGGATGGGATGATCTTATGCTGAAAGGTCTTCAGTTTGACAAAAAATTATTTACAAATACAATAAGATTTAGGGTGACAGTATTATTACACCCTTACATAGCTATAATAGTTTCCTATTTAATAAAATTGCTTCTTTAAACTTTTGTAACTTTTATAATTTCCTATTTAAACTTGTGTAACTTAACACAATGGTAAATGGTAAAGCGCTATAAATTGACAGTATGAGGGTATGAAAGTGACAACATTGCTCACCATCGAGCATTGTGGCCTAGTGAGAAGGTGTTCGTTCTCCTCATACAATGCTTGAGTTGAAATCACTCCAAGACACTACATGGTACTAAATTTAGGTGCCACTTGCACATTAACCAACACAATTAATTTTACATATCGATTAAATAGAATGGTAATATAATACATGGCATCAAATTTTGTCAAAAGAATTTTGTAACTCTAATAGCAGTGATGAAAAAAGAAGGATATTAAGACTGAAAATGCTAATAAGGAAATCACAATTCTAATAACACCATGTCTTATTAAGCATTTGACTTTAAAGACCAGATAATACTCTAGGTGGAGTATCACTTTGACATAAAATGCTTATAACTATATATATATATACATATTTTATAAATATAATAATAATAATAACAGTTCATGTAATTAAAACATTGTGGGGTCCTTTCTAGCCATCATCACTGCATTTGTTAATTTCAGTTCCCAAGATTCATGCGCAAAATGGATGTTGAAGCGTTAAATTTTTTTAGTATATTCTGTTTTCTAGAAAATAAAAGATAGAAGTGACCAAAAGTCAAGCAAATTCTCTCAACAAAAAGTAAAACAAAAGTAATATGAAATCTTATAATTGCACTTTGTTTATTAAATTCCTTTAATGTAACATGCGGTGCATGTTTTATATTGCAATTGTTTAACCTAATCTACTCTCTGTCAGTGGCAGCAGTGCTTTTGATGCAGTAATGGAAAATAAGTATCAGCTTGGAAGCACTTGTAATTGACAAAGAAAAGCTCCATATACAAGGAACATAATTTCACTTACAAGGGTATGAAAATAATTCAAAATTCCTCTTACACCTCAATCATAGCCTTTTCCTAGACAGTTAAGACAGCGCTGTACCCTGTAATTCCATGAAAAAACATAGAAGAAAAAAAAAATCACATATGGATTTTAATGCAGAAACAAACCAAACTTGCAACTTTTAACACATTTTCTTATGGTGGCTTCTTTTCCTTTCAAAAAAAGAAAAAAAAAAAAAAGGGACAAAGTTTAGCAGCCCAAATAAGGATAATAAATTTATCCAATAGCAAAAGGAAAAAGAAAAAAGAAAAAAAAAATGCTTTCCAAGTACTTTAATTTAAACTTGGTAAGCAGAAACTAATACAAACAGTAAGTTCAAAGAGAATTTGACTAACCTGTTTCCATCACAGGTAGGGCAAAGACAGGGGTTGATGGCAACTGGATCATACAAAGGCGACCATTGTATGGTGGCATTTCCTTTGCATAATCTGCATATGTAAAACCCTTTTCCTTTACAAACCCGACAAGGCAACGCAACCTTTCTCTGCCACAAAATCCCAGGAAGAATAAAATCAGCAACATTAACAAAAAGAAAGGGAAATTTGATTGAAGAGCTAGGTGGTGGTGGGGTTTTTGAATAGTTTACCCGTTTGGCTTCGGTGGCGAGCCGAAGAGTTGCAATAGTAGCAGAGGAAACAAGATTTAGAGTGAAAATTCCACCCAGGATCACGGCAGCACCGGTGGCCATCGTGCGCAGTTGCTTCGGAATCATGTTCTTACAGCTCTCTTGTTGAAGTTTCTCACAGTCGATTTTTCAAATAGTTGGAGTGCAATTTCGCACAAGCTCAGAGTTCACTTCGAACAAGTGGGAAAGTAAAGTTAATAATTTTCAACGGAGCTCAAAAGACACTGGACCGAATATCATAACGTCTCCTTTTTGCAGATGGAGTTGAAGAATGAACCACTACTACTGGGTTCGAGAGGATGAGAAGTGATTGTAATTTATAGCAACTGCTGTTTTATATGTTAGGAAAAAGAAGACCAAAAAAAAAAATTTCCTTTTTTTTTTTTGTTTTTTTTTTGTTTTAATTTACTTTTCGGTGGACATATTTAATAACAGTTTTTTTTTTTTTATTTCTATTAGAACATTATTAATGCAAAAATTTGATAGTTTACGAGCTAAAATTTTAATAAATTTTGTGTAAAAGGAACTGTATTGAGTAAGATTTTTATTTTTTTAAAAATATTTTTAAAATTTAAAAAATAGTAAATAATAATTTTATTTTGTTTGAAAATATTTATTGATATTTGATCAATCGAAATTAATAATACTAGTCATTGTCATCTGCTCAATTTTAGTAGAGAAAATTTCATTGATCCCTCGAGGTATAATAAAACATCATTCACCTTTCTAAAGTATTTAGTTTATCATTATTTCCTTAGATATTAACATCTGTTAACAAATTTTATATTTTAATTTATTTAAACTATAAAAGTCTATTTTATTTTTAAATAAATTAAAATTAAAATTAATTTAATATTTTATCATTTTACCATTGTGTTACAATTTTTTTACCAATATGTGGCACAAATTATGATATATATTATCTTATATATGTATGTACATGTATTAAAAAAAAATTATTCTACCAATTTTGAAAATTTTAATATTTATATTTATTTTATTAATTATGAACATGAAATGAAATATCACATATAAAATGCTTACTAAAAAAATTCAAAGTTTAAATCATTAATTAAATATTTCATTTATTGTTACATTCAAAATGTGAAATATATGCATTTAGATATAATCATCTCTTATAATCAAAGGTTCAAATCTTTCATACGATAAAAACCATACAAGAAAGAGTAATAATCCAAACATTTGTAGTGTAATAAAAAGAGATCCTTCCATGTATGCCAACATAACTATAGCCATCATAATTGGATTAAAAAATAGTCTCCATATTTGTGATAAAAAAATTACAAAAGGAATAGATCTTCATACAAAAGATTTCACTAATAGCCATAAAAAAAACTTCAATAGCAGCCATCAAAATAGAAAAGCATAAGAAATGAATTTCCTCCCACGTCATTGATCTTGTTCTTGGTTAGTTTGACTTATTCCTAAACATGTTGGTTGCATATCATAAAAGCAAGTTAATAATTCCAACAAAAAAAAAAAAAGGTTAATAAGAAAATAAAGAAAATTTTATACCTGGTTGAGAAATGGAAGGTCCATACCGAATTGTTTCCTATTGAACTCCAAAAAAAAAAAAAAAAAATTGAGTTTAAAAAAAAAATACCATAAATTTATAATGCAAAACCAACAATAAAATTAATTTTACCTTCAATTGATTGCTAGCCACCTTACAAGATCTTTTGTTGTGACCAAATCCATTGCAAAGTCCATTTGAGAGTGAATGACCTTTTCTTTTTCTCCCCCTCATCTGCTGCTCTTTTCCTAGTAATTTTTGGTCTCCTGGCATTCTTCTTCTAATTGGAGACAGCAACTCATCACACTCCACCTTTGGCCATATTGATTTATCGGAGATTGGATGTATCATTGACTTGTATGTTTCAATATAAGCTTCTCTAATTAACATGGGATCAATATATTGCTCAAAATTCAATCTTTTATAGGTAATGCATGCCACAACATGCTTGCATGGGACTCCACTAATTTGCCATTTGACATGTTTTTTGCTACAAATGAACTACATAAACTCTAGTTTGAGTTGCTTTATCCATAACTTCATATTCATCACCCCCAACCCATATGAGTCTAATATACCTCCTTCTTTTTGAGTCTTCACAAGCATTTTTTGAATTTTTGGAGGAATAGTGGTTGACCAACTTTTCATGCATTTTCTGCAACATTTTCATAACTTTCCTCCTTATATCTTCAATAAGTGTAACTATTGGCTTTTATCTACTTTCACCAAGCCAACTATTAAAACTCTCAGTCATATTATTTGTGATATGGTCATTTTTAACACTTTCATCAAAACTATGTCTAGACCAATGGCAAAAAGGAATTTCCATTAACCATTTATATGCATCCTCCTTAACAACCTTGATATCATCCACATTCCTTTTAAAATCTTGAACATTTGTTGCCCTTGTTGCTGCCCAAAACAAACCCATAAGCTTCAAACCTGGAAATTTTCCTCTAAAATTGGCATAAATATGCCTTGCACGAAATCTTGTTTTATGTTGAGGGAAAATTTACTGCAAGCTTGCTAATACTCTTTTTTGTCTATCAGACATAAATGAAATAATCTTAGTTTCAGCTTCCCCAGTATATTCATTTAACAAATTTAAAACCAACCTCATGTCTCTGTGCTTTCCCCCTCATATACACATATTGCAATTGGAAATATCCCACTATTTGCATCCAATGCCATAACAGATAATAAAATTTCACCGAAAGGTCATTTTAAATGGCATCCATCAAGGCCAATAAAGGGCCTACATCCAATAAAAAATCCTTGCTTTTGTGCAGGAAAGCTAAGGAAAAACCTTTGAAATTGTGGATTGTCAATTATGGTTGGTCTAGCAGCTTTTATCAATGCCATAGTACCAGGATTTTGTATCATCAATATGTTTGCATATTTATATAATTTTTTATAACTCCCAGCATGGTCCCCTTCCATCCTATCAAGAGCCTTCTTCTTTTCCCTATATATTTTCTGCTTATCACATTTAACCCCATAGGTTGTTCTTAACTCATTCTCTAATACTCTTATCTTGACATTAGGATTTGATTGAATCAATGATTCAAGTTTACTTGCAATCCAATTAGAAGTTACCTTAGCATTTTTTGTTTTCCTTATGCAAGTATGTTGTTCTTTACATATCTTGACTTTAAATCTCACACCATCTGGCAATTGAGAGGCATAAATTCTCCAAGGACAATTATAGGTACCAAATTTAGCACTTACTCTTGTCTTTTCATTTTTCTCTCTAACTAATGTAAATCCTTCTTGGATCATATAATCTTTCAATATTTTCCTAAAATGATAAACATCTTCAAAAATTTGACCTTCTTGAAACTCTATCTTCCTTGTAGATTCTGTAACCTCCCTCCCTATCATATATCTAGCCATCCTAGAAGTGGGTGTCCCTTCATTTGCATCACTACCTAAGCTACCATTATCAACAGATTCATAACTAGATAAGGTGTCATCACTTTCTTGACCACTTGCTTTTAAGTCAATGTTACCATTCTCAAATACATGCACCTCATGTTCAGATTCTTGTTCCCACTCAACTTCCTCATCAAAGTCTATACTAGTCCTCAATTGTTCTTGATTTGAATGATTTAGACTAGTAAAGGGAAGGGTTGAATTTGGTTGGGTTGGACTACTAGAGGTTGGAGTTGATTGTGTTTTAGAGGATATTTGGTTATTAGATATATTTAATTCAATGTGTACATGGATCTCCCTCTGTCTTTTCTCTCCAAATAATTCAAATAAATCCGTTAAATCTTTATCAAAACTTAAAAACTTCCTACCTTTAGCTCCTGAATGTCAACCCCTAACTTGAAATAATCCTCAATTATAATCCTCTCTCCAATAGATATTAAATTAGAATAAGATAATAGACGAACCAAGCTAAAATCATTAGGGTCTACATCTTCTATTTTGTATATCTCACCAAAAGCATGAACAATTACATCAAACTTCATTTTACCCTAAAAGAAAAATAAGTCAATTCAGAAGGGAAAATATAAAGCTGAAATATGAAAATTCAAGGTACCATTTCTTAAAATAAAATTTTACATTATGGATATTACGGTACTTCATTATGTCTACAAAGTTTTATCACATTTTTTTCATAGCAATATATATATATATATATATATCATTTGTTTTTTTAAGTGTCTATAATCCTAAAGCAAAACAAAGTGGATTTAGTATGTAGAAAGAAAGAAGAGAAGAAAAAAAGAAAAAAATACAAGAACTAACAAAATTTCGAGCAATGACAGTACAATCAAATGGAAGAAAAAAAAAATACAAGGACTAACAAAATTTCAAGCAATGACAGTACAATCAAATGGAAGAAATTATAAACCAACAAAGAAAAAAAACCTCAAAAATTTCTCCCTCAACAATATGTTTCGAATAGTCCATCTTTGAAAGAATTTGAAAAACTCAAATTTCTTCAATAAAGGGTTTTTATTAAGTACTAATTTAACAGCCTTAAAATAAATCCTTTAAAATCCCCATATATATTCAAAATAAAGAAAACCATAAAAACGGAATAAAAAAAAATGTAGACAAACCTGAAATTTGTATGAATTTCTGAAGGTTTCTGCTCAAGGTTTTAAGCCCCCTCATCAACTGTTTCTCTTCTTCATCGTGGAAACCACAAAGATGAATTTGTTTGGGTTGATAAAATTTTATTTTTATTTTTCTTTTTGCTATCTAGAAAGTTGTCATATATTGAGAAGGGTGCAAACGTGCAAATCAAGGTAACTCACATCACTCTTCTTCAAAATCACTTTTTACTCTTTGTTTTTTTATATATAAAATATAAATGAACTGACCAAATTAACCCTTTGTCCGTTACCTTTAACAGGTGTTTAATGATAAATCTGAAACCTGAGGGGGTTTAATGATTTTTTAGGAAACCTGAGGGCGTTTAGTGATTTTTTCCCATTTTAGTATGATATGATAATAAGGTGTATTTATAAAATTATATTAATTGGTTAGGTAATTAGCTTTTTTTTTTTTTTTTTTTGGGATTATATGATGATTCATAAGGAAAGGAAAGGTTCATTTTTTTTTTTTTTTAATCTTACAAACTTAATGCTATACCCTCAAATTCAAACTATAAAAGTGTATATTGGTAATCATTCTTCAGCGAAGACTTTGAATTTATTTAATTACAGAACCAATTAATTTTTGTTGGAACATAATATATATATATATATATATATATATATGTATAATGTTTGTCTTGATTTCGATTGATGGGTCATAAAAATATATGGAGAACATAACAACTAGTAGATGTGACACGCAGCCAAAGAAATTGTTTTAGCTTCTCTAATCTCCATACATTTGAAGGTTTTACATATGAACGGATTTCTTTTTGCATCATGAAATGAATGTGCTACCAAATTTCCTTTTTAAATTTTTTTTTAGTAGTTGCAGCTTACCATTTCCTCTATGTACAAGATTCAAATTATAGATTTGATTTATAAAAACAGTTGAAAAACATGTAGGTTTTAGAAATATTAGTTTGTTTAAACAGTTCAAATTCACCACTTACATTTTAATTACCATTTTTCTCTTGAAAATGAAAACAAACCTCATCAACCATTTGCAAAATGATGAATATGCATGTGCATGACATATTCAAATGAAAGCTTCTCTCCGCAACGTAAGAACCTAATATGCTTTTTGCTTAATTTGTTGTGTATGTTAAACTATTTGCTTCTACTTTCTTGTTTTTGGATCTGACGTGATGAAAACATCCCAAATTTCAATTTTCATTCATATTTTCTTTTGTTTTCTTCCAACATCTCATGCTTTGGACACCCTTAAACCTGGAAAGAATTTGCATGGAAATGAGGAGATATGTCCTTGAAGGGATAAAAACTCTCTGTGGGAAATTGTTTTTGTGTTGCCTGCACGTGCTGTTCCCTCAAACGGAGATATGTCCTTGAAGGATAGTTTTTCCATTAATGACCTCAAGCTCAATTTCCTACACCAATATAATCTTTTGACTAAAAGTAGTATAGCTCCAAGATGAAATTTTATAACATAATTGAGAAAGAAAGGTTCTAACTTTTTATTCATAACAAACAAGAAAGGTTTAACTTTCATCTTTCAAAGTCAACTATAATTAGATAAGCCAGGTTAATAAACGAGGTGGCGTATTTATATATTTATTTTTGTCGTCATATGTTCCCCTTTGCAACAGACCAAATCTTCAAATAATATTTTCAAGAGACTTCAAACTACATAATTTAAAATAAATTTATTTCATTTTGTCAACTAAGACTTTGAATTTTATTGCAATTCATATTGATTTTGTTATGAAAAATAGAACAAAAATAATAGCAATAGAAGAATAAAAACCAAACACTCATTGATTTATGTGGAAAATTTTTGATCCAAAAAAAACCACGGGCAAAGAGAGGTAAAAAATTTATTGATAAAGATTGGTATAAAAGGTGAGCAAACAGAGAGGCAAAAACTCAATACATCCGAAAATCCCCTGAAAATAGATATATATTGTATGGACGGGATAAACTTTAAAATTGAAAAGGTACGTACGAAAATAAATATATATTGTACGGTCTTGGGCCTATTGGCTCTCGACCTCCATTACCACCCTAGAGCCTCAATTTTTTTCTTCAAAATAAATTTTACCAAACGAGTTGCACCACGAGCTTTTCGGGTAGGGTCAATAAGAATTCGGATCACCAACTCTAACAATCTCCACCTTGACACGAATACCATATACGGAATGAAAAAACACAAAACTCAAATCTTCGATAGAAGCTACCACTCTCTTTCATAAAGGCCCCTAAGGGCAAAGCTTAGCAATGAACACCGACCAAGTCCAAGAAATGCTCAAACTTGGCTACTGGAAGTGCCTTGGTCATCATGTTAGTAGGATTATCATGCGTACTAACCTTGCTGACAACAATATCACCACAAGTAATAACATCACGCACAAAATAAGTCTCCAACAAAATCAGAATCTACATACCCAATATCACTAGGAGTAATACAGTTGACAATGCAACTATATTCTACAAAGTAGCTTTTCAACTAATTGCACAGCCACCAACAGTAAACACATATACAGTGACAGATCTTCTTTTATCTAAGTCTCTAGCAAAATCAGAATCTACATACACAATTACTCTATCTCTAGTCCTCCCAAACTGTAAACAAACATTTGAAGAGCCATACAAGTATCTGAAAATCTATTGAACTGCTTTCCAATGTTCTTTACCAGGATTCAGCATGTATCTACTGACTGCATATCTTAAATCTAGACGTGAACAAACCATAACATACATGAGAGATCCCACTACACTAGAATATGAAACTAGAGACCTATAGTCAACATCATCATCTGATTGTGGAGATAAAGCAGATGAAAGCCTAAAATGAGCTGCTAATGGTGTACTAACAGGTTTTGCATTCTCCATATTGAATCTACTAAGAACTTTCTCAATATACCCTTTCTGACTTAGATACAATTTGCCTGCCTGTCTATCTCTAAGAATCTCCATTCCAAGAAACTTCTTCGCCACTCCCAAATCTTTCATCTCAAACTCTCCACTAAGTTGGGCTTTAACGTTTCTTATCTCTCTCTTATCCTTGGCTGCTATCAACATGTCATCCACATACAAGGGTAAGTAAACAAACGACCCATCATTACTCCTCTTAAAATAAACACAACTGTCATAATTGCATCTCTTAAAACAATTAGAGATCATAAATAAGTTAAACCTCTTGTACCATTGCTTGGGAGACTGTTTCAGACCATAAAGAGACTTTTTCAATAGGCACACATAGTCTTCTTTACCTGAAACTACAAAGGCCTCTGGTTATTGCATCTAGATGTCCTCTTCAAGTTCACCATGTAAAAATGTTGTCTTCACATCTAGCTGCTCAAGTTCAAAATCATGCAACGCCACAATACCAAGCAAAGCTCTAATTAAACTATGCTTTGGAACTAGTGAAAACACATCTATGAAGTCAACACTTGGAACCTGACTATAACCCTTTGCAACTAGTCTTGCCTTATATCTGATTTCTTTAACTCCAGGTATCCCTTCCTTTCTTTTGAACACCCATTTGCAATGAACAGCCTTCTTACCCTTGGGCAATCTTATTAATTCCCATGTGCCATTCTTGTGTAAAGACTTTATCTCCTCTTGCATAGCAATCATCCACCTACCAGAATCATCACAATTAATGGCCTTTGAATAAGTAGAAAGTTCTTCATTTGAATCGATACTCTCGCTACATTTAAGGCATAGGTAATCAAATCAGCCTCAGCATACAATTGTGGAGGTCTAACATCTTTTCTAGCTCTATATTTAGTAATCAAATACTATGGTGCTGGAGGTGGTGGTGTAGAGACAGCACCATCATGTGTCTCTGAACTAGGTTGAGGTGAAAACTCTTATGTAGATCCTGACCCAAGCTGAAACTCTACCTATGTACTAGATTTTGGCTTACTTGTATCACCAGAGTTAGTACTAGAAGGCAAATCTCGTAACATAGCACTTTCATAAAAAACAACATCTCTGTTATTATGATCTTACTGGTTTCAAGACACCAGAATTTATATCCTTTAACACCATATTTATAACTCAGAAAAATACACTTAATAGATCTGGGTTCTACTTTTCCATTATCAACATAAACGTATGAAGGACATCCAAAAATCTTCAAATTAGAGTAATCAGCAGGAGTACCAGACCATACCTCTAAAGGAGTCCTTTTGGCAATAGCAGTTGAAGGATACTGATTAATGAGAAACCAAGCTGTAGAAGCTGCTTTAGCCTAAAACGACTTTGTAAACCAGCATTAGAAAGCATACACCGTACTTTCTCCATTATTATCCTATTCATCTGCTCTACTACACCATTTTGTTGTGGAGTTTTACGATCCGTATGGTGTCTCACAATTCCTTCTGACTTGCATGGGACATTAAACTCATTAGAATAAAACTCCAAGCCATTCTCAGTGCAAAGACATTTTATCTGCTTCCCTAGTTGCTTCTCTATCATATTCGTCAATCTTTAAACGTAGCAAAGGCTTCACTTTTCTATTTTAGAAAGAACACCCAAAGTCTCCTAGAAAAATCATCAATAATGGTCAACATATATCTAGCACCTCATTTAGAAAGCACTTTAGATGGTCCCCATAGGTCAGAATGTATATAATCAAGTATCCTGTTGGTGTCGTGAATACCTTTTATGAATCTGACTCTCGTATACTTCCCAAAGACACTCATAAAACTCCAATTTACTAATGCTTTGACGGCCTAGAAGTCCTCTTCTACTTAACTCAGCCATACCATTTTCACTCATGTGACCAAGATGCATATGCCAAAGCCTAGTGACATCACCATCTAACAAAGAACATGTAGCAATAGATGCATCACCTGTAACAGTAGAGCCCTGCAAAACATATAATTTGGTAGATTTTCTCTACCATTCCATCACAACAAGAGCACCTTTGCTAATCTTTGGAGCTCCACCTTCACCGGTGTACTTGTATCCTTTCGAGTCAAGAGTACTCAATGAGATGAGATTCCTTTTGAGATCTGGGACGTGTTTCACATCCCCTAGTTATCCTAACAACTCTATCAAACATCTTAATCCTAACTGTTCCAACACTTGTGATCTTACAAGATGCATTATTTCCCATCAACACACATCCTTAGATACAGTTTCGTATGTTGCAAACCAATCCCGATTCGGATGTATATGAAACGTATAGCCAGAATCTACAATAAACTTATCACAAGGTTTCGAGTTATTATTAGAAATGACAAGAAGCTCTCCACCACTGTAATTGTCTTCTGCAACACTGGCTTGACCAGAATTTTCCAGTTGTTTTCCCTTTCGATTAGCAGTAGCTCACTTATTCTTATTCTGTAATTTATAACACTCTAATTTAATGTGCCCTTTCTTCTTGTAGTGCCCACACACCTTTTTCTTATTGCTAGATTTTGATATGCCTCTCCTGTCACCACCAAAATTCCTCTCTTGTGTCCTACCTCAAATAACAAGACCTTCTACTCGAGTCTCGAATCCCACAACAAGCTGCTTCATCTTTTCCTTAGAGAACAAAGCATCATAAACCTCTTCTAAAGTAAGAGTATCACGACTATACAAAATCGTATCTCTAAAAGTCAAATATGAAGAAGGCAGCGAACATAGCAAAATCAACCCTAAATCTTTGTCATCATACTTAACCTCCATAGCCTCTGAATTAGTAACAATTTCCTTAAAGACAGTTAAATGATCAACCAAAGTCGTACTTCAGACATATGATCAGAATACAATCGCTACTTTAAATGCAATTTGCTAGTCAAACTTTTTGTCATGCACAATTGCTCCAATTTCAGCCATAATACAGCGGCAGTTTTCTCCTTCAAAATTTCCTGCAGAATCTGATTAGAGAGATGAAGTTGAATTTGAGTTAGGGGCTTTACGATCCTTATGTTGTTTCTCCTTTGCAGTCTAAGACGAGAGCATGTTATCAAACCCTAATAGTGCATCTTCCAAATCCATCTGTGCAAGAATAGCCTGCATCTTGACTTGCCATAACTCAAATATGGTTTCGCGATCCAATAGCGGAATATCATACTTTATAGTTGCCATTGTCGAAATCGAGCATGGCTCTGATACACTTGTTACAAAAAATAGAACAAAAATAATAGCAATAGAAGAATATAAACAAAACACACATAGATTTACATGGAATATTGACGAGAAAAAACCACAGGCAAAGAGAGGCAAAATTTTTATTAATAAAGATTGGTATAAAAGGTGAGCAAATAGAGAGGCAAAAACTCAATACTTCCGAAAACCCCTAAAAATAAATATATATTTTATGGACAAGATAAACTTTAAAATTGGAAAGGTATGTACGAAAATAAATATATATTATACGGTCTCAGGCCTATCGACCCTCGACCTCTGCTACAACCATAGGGCCCTAATTTTTTTCCTCAAAATAAATTTCACCAAATAGGTCGCACCGCGAGTTTTTCGGATAGGGTCAATAAGAATTCAGGACACCAACTTTAACAAATTTGATGCTATCATGGAAAATATGGAAAATTTATTAGTTAGTAGATAAGACATATCCTCAAGATGTTGTTCCAATTAGTAAGTCATACATGTTTTTTGTATTGATGCTACATCCACTCCATCGCTCCATTGACTAGCAGTTCCACGTATATTTACAAAAATTTTTGTTTCATTATAATGGTAGCATTTCTGTATCAAGAAAATGCTGTGAAATTTCTTTGATATGCCCCTTTTACTAATTTTATTACTAGTTACATACACCTCTATCCAGTTGATAGGGAATGAAAATCCTTATTTTCTCCAAGAAATAAGATAATATCACATAGGCTATGGAAATTTAGTTAAGAAATTTTTATTTTAATACAAACATTTAATGTCTTGCTAGATGTATAGTGAGATTACTTACCAACCAAGTCAACTATTAACTTTCTTTATTTTTTTGTTATGCGGGCTGACAAGTTCATTGTATATTTCAGACAAGATAATAGAAACGATATGAGTTAAAAAGCATGTCAGATTGGAAGTTATTAGCTCTTTTATTTACCACGTTCTCTATTGGAAAGCTATTATCCATGTTTTCCACAAAACAATAGAGAAGCGTTCTTTGTTTTCAATTTCAGAATTAGTTTTCCCAAAAAAGAAAAAAAAATTAAGAGAAGTAGAAAACACGACAAAACAGGCCACCTTTTTTGAAGATGCTAACCATGTGTAGTTGTATGCTCTTTTTGTTTCCCAACTATAACATGCTACTTAAACTGTTTGTTTCTGTCTCTTTTGTGTGTCTGACATGAAAATGAAAACATCCAAAGCTTATCTTTTCTTCTTTTGTTTCCTTGGCTCATTATATGCCTTAGATACACTTATAGATGCAAAGACTCTACACAGCAATGAAACATTGGTTTCTGCTGGTGGGGTGTTTGAGCTTGGCATCTTTACACGAAGTAAATCAAGGTTTGGGTACCCGGGAAACTGGTTCAAGAATGACAGAAACAGAAAACCAGTTTGGGTTTCAAACCGAGAAATTCACCTTGGGGTTTCCACAAGAGTTCTCTACATAAGGTATGATGGAAACTTGGTCTTGAGTGATAGAATGTCTATTCCAAATATTGTCAACAATGGAGAAGGACCAACAAGTAATAAAAAAAAGCACAAAAATTCTTGATTCGGGAAATCTGATTATAAAGGAATCAGGGAAGACCATATGGCAGAGTTTTGATTACCCAACTGATAGACTTCTACTTGGAATGAGCTTGGGATAGTTTAACAAAGATAACGCAGATAGAGAAAGACAGCAGTATCTTTTATCATGGTTAAGCCCCTCTGATCCAAACATAGGTCTCTATTTTCTAGGCCTTGATATGGTAGACCTAATAAAATCCAATGTCTGGCGCCAAGATCATGCTTACTAGCAGATTGGATTTTGGGATGGAAGTCATTTTAGATTCTTTTTCCAAAGCTCATTCGATAATCAATACAATTTTAGCTATATATCAAAAAGCAGCCAAAATTCTTACTTTCCACAACAAAGAAAGTAACATACTTAGATGGTTTGTTTTAGCTTTAGATGGGACAATTATGGAGTTCCTGATTGAGGGCCTAAAGGTTTCTAGTGTAAGCTACTCTATATGTGATACCACATTGCCACACAATTCTACAGGATGCTTGGTATCAACGCCAATGATGTACAAAGATGGAAATAATTTCTCAGACATTATCAAAGGATCAATCCTAAGTTCAATGCTTTTTAGTTGGCCAGCCAGTACAGGTACCAGTGATTGTGAGCAAGCATGCAGGTGCAACTGTTCATGTGTTGCATATATTTCTTCGATGGATAATGGGACTCGGTGTGAACTTTTCTGTGGAAATAAAAATGATCTTTTGAATGACATAAGGAGAGGAAACAGAAGCATCTATGTGCATGAAAATGATTCTAAATCTGGTAAGCTTTTGAATCAATGATCATGAAGTGTTAAGAGAAACAACTCTAAATATGATTAAATAAAGTTATGTAAGGAAGAGATATGAGTAATTAATTTAATCTCCTTTGTCTGTGTAAAATATGACACTGTTCAATTCTTTTCTTTCTTTAGATCATGAGAAAAAGATGAAGATGCTAATGATTATGGTAGACTCAGTGTTAACTTTTCTATGGAGATAAAGATGATCTCCTAAACAACATAAGAAGAGGAAACAATAGCATCAATGTGCACGAAAATGATTCTAAATCTTGTAAGATTTTGAATCTATGGTCATGAAGTTTTGAGACAAACAACTCTAATTATGATTAAAGGTAGTTATGTGAGGACATGATGTGAGTAATTAACTTAATTTTCTTTGTCTAGGTAAAATTTGACAGTGTTCAATTCTTTTCTCTCTTCAGGTCATGAGAAAAAGAGGAAGATACTATTAATTGTCATAGCTCTGCTGATTCCCTTGATCTTGATGATTTGTATCAAACTTTTGTTTCACTGATGGAGAAAGTGCAACTGTTCAGGTACCAACTCCAACTTCATAATTGGTTCACAATTTTAAAAAGTTTCCTTCTGATGAAAAATTTCTCCATACTGACAGGAATAAATGGGATTCAAGTAGGCACAGGAGAAGTTCATGCATCCCAGTTAAGTCCAAACAATGATCCTAACATAGAAGATGTTATTGAGCTCAGGAGGAAGAATGATCATGAGCTTTCCCTGCTTAATTTTATTAGTGTAGTGGCAGCCACTGATAATTTCTCAGCTTGTAATAAGATTGGAGAGGGTGGTTTTGGACCTATTTATAAGGTATTTGTTATAACACATTTTCCTTTTCCATTTTCTTCCTCAGTCTTCAAACTGACAGAAAATTGAATGCCAGAACTATGGGATAATATTATATATATTCTTAGATGAAATAAAAGTCTTTTTATTGGGGAAGCTACAAGGTAATGAAATTGCAATGAAAAGGCTTTCAAAATATTCTGGACAAGGATTAGTAGAGTTCAAGAATGAGGTACAATTAATTTGTAAGGTACAGCACAGAAATCTTGTCAAGCTTTTGGGTTGTTGCATTGAGCAAGGGGAAAAGATCTTAATCTATGAGTACATGCCCAACAGAAGCTTGGATTCCTTCATCTTTGTTTGTGTATTCATGGATTCCTATTCATTTCTTTATCTCTTTTTTTTTTTTTTTCCATTTTGTTGATTCATGTCATTTGGTGGAATTTGCAAACTAATGCAGATCCAGTAAACAAACTGCTACTGGACTGGACGAAACGTAAATACATCATTGAAGGGATTGCTCAAGGACTTCTATACCTTCACAAGTACTCAAGATTAAGAATTATTCACCGTGATTTCAAAACTAGCAGTATCCTATTGGATGACTACATGAACCCCAAAATATCAGATTTTGGCATGGCAAGAATTCTTTTTGAGGATGAAAGCAAAATCAAAACGAAGAGGGTTGCTGGAACATAGTAAGTAACCTTACATCATTGAAAAATGAAATTTAACATGATTGGAGTGAGCATGCTTATTTTACAAGATATTCTTTATTTATAAGCAGCAAAATTACAGTTTTACTTTGTATTCTTCTTCTTTTAGCATTGAGACCAGTGGCTACATGTCTCCGGAGTACGCAGTGCATGGCCTTTTCTCAAAAAAATCCAATGTATTTAGCTTTGGAGTGACTGTGTTGGAGATTGTGAGTGGCAAGAAGAATGCAACTTTTCATGAACCAAACTGCTCAATGAACTTACTAGGATATGTAAGTGATATAACAGGGCCTTGACTTGGAACTCTTCTACTTTTTAAGTAGCTATTTGTTTTATTGACATTGTTAACTTACAATGTGAAATCTATGAAGGCTTGGGAGTTATGGAAAGATGGGAGATGCACAGAGTTAATCGATCAAACATTAGGTGATTCATGTCCTATGAATGACGTAGTCATGTTCATCCAGGTGGGTCTGTTTTGTGTTCAAGAAAATGAAGACAGGCCAAACATGTGGGATCTAGTATTCATGTTGAGCAGTGAAAGGGAGAGTTTACGTGAGCCTAAACAGCCTGCATATACTACTCTTCTAAATGCAGCAGCAGATGGTAGTTCAATTTCAACAAGGCAAAATCCTTTTCCAAATCTTGCATCAATTTCACTAGTCGAAGCAAGATAACATCTTTTGAGTTCCAACATTTTTAACCGTTCTGGTAGTCACTTCTTGGTTTGTAAAAGTTCTTAGATTCGGTTACTTTAGGCGAACAATTTCAAGTTTAGGACACATAACATTTATTTATTTTATAGGACTCAAATACTTTGAACGTGATAGACAACATTAAAATGCTTAGGTGATTTGTCGTTCAACTGAAATCTTTTTTCCTAGAAGGATTGGTCAGGGCTTATAATTTGTATGGCATTGTTTGCTAACTAGTTGGTTTTTATTTATTTATTTATTTATTTTATTTTAAATTTTAAATTTAGAATCTATATAATAAGATTGCAAATGCTCTGTGTCATCTTGCTAGCAAAAGGGCTTGAAAACTAGTACAAGGATGAAGTCTAATTTACCAGAAAAATAATAAAATAAAATAACTGAAAATAATCGATCTGTCATAAACAAAGGGTTTGAAATTTTCATAAATGTAGCTTTATCAAAATTAAACATATATAAATGTACAGCATATTTGATAACTTATTTCAAATACCAAATCAACCAAAACAGAATGTAGAACAAATTGTCAAAAATGTTTTATCAGTCATCACTATTGATGAGTAAGAAAGAAAAGTTTCGTATGTAAAGGCTTTTTCAGAAAACAAATGCATGAACAAATATATATATATACATATATATAGTTAAGTTAAGACAAAGACAATATGATAATTTTTGTAACACCCCATCCCAAATCATGTCGGAATTTTTGCACGTTGACCGAGGTTGACTGTTGACTGTTGATCGAAGGGGTCAAAAGTTGACTTTTTGACCCGGATGGAATTCTAGGTTGACTGAGGTACCGTTACGAAGTACACGTTGGCATGAGTTCGTAGACTAGTAGCACGTTGAAAACGGAGCTACGGTTTGAAAGTTATGAGCAAAACAAGTTGAGGTCCAAACTGTCCAAGCGGTACCGGAGTTGACTTTTTATTTATGGGGAAATGAGCTTTGACTCATGCATGGTTGTGAAATGCTCGTCGATACGAGTTCACAGACTAGCGGCACACTTAAAACGGACATCCGGTTAAAAAGTTATGGACGCGTGAAGTTTGCCAGATACCGTAATATTCTAATGTTTTTGAGTCTATGAACAGTGAAATGCCATGTGTCGTCACCTGATTGGTCCACGTGGATGAACAGTGTCACCATTGTGGCTTTTATTTGACAAAAATCTCGGGGAAGAGAGAGGAGAGAGAGAGAGAGAGAGAAACCGACCTGCCGTCGGATTCCGACCAATTTTTCGGCCGATTCTCGTTACACGCGCTGGCCAGACGGAAGCCTCTCCTCATTTCCGGCCAAACCCCAAAATTTCACGACCGCCGACCGCCGGACGCGCCCGGATCGAGGCACCGAAGCTCAGCCGCGATTGTTCCCTCCACCGCTAGCCACCGCCGTTTGACCCCTTTTCCGGCCGTTTTTTGGCCACACGTGCCAGCCACCCCTCACCACCTCCTCATTTCCAGCCAGCCCACCAAATTTCACGGCCACCTGACCTTCGACGCGCTGGGATCGGAGCTTTTCCGGCGAGGGGCCGAAAATCTTCAAACCCTGATTTCTCCACCGTCCGGCCTCCGTTTGCCTCACCGCCGGTCCCATTGGAACCCTCTTCCCTCGATCTACAAAACTGTCAAAAATCTCAAGCAACAGCCACCGTACGAGCCGCCGCCGGCGACGGTTGCCGGTGACCGTGGCAGCTCGCCGGAAGTTACTATTCCGACGAGTATCCAGTTGCCCTGCCGGTCCTTGTCCACTGTTTCCGACCTCCTGAATCCAAATCCGGCCTCCTTTTCCGCCAATTCACGATGGTTTGGGAGCATTACGGAGTCGAATTCCGAAAGCTTTCCAGCGAGATTCTGACCCCCTCGGGTCCGATCTCCGGAAAGTAAGACCGAATCCGTGATCCTCGTTCCACGAGCTTCGATTCGGTATATTATTCGACCATTTTGGTTAACGTTTGTGTTTAACCCCCCAGGTACCGAGTATTATTTACCCGAATAAAATATTAATTTATTTGACTGTGTGTGAACTGTGTTCTAGGAGTACGGGTGAGTCATGGAATTGATCCCATGGTGGATCATGGTTTAATTGCATGCTTCAAGTGAGTGACCCACTTTTAAAAATATTTTGGGCAATTAATTATGTTTAATTGGTATTTAAATTATGCTCATGTGGTACAATTTAGTTATGGTTTTATTGTGATTTAATTTATTTATTATGCATGAGCAAAGTATATTTCGGTAATAGTCGTATGTGGTTTTAAGTATTATTTTGGGCATAATTGGTTTAAATATTTTATGAAAATATTTGTTTAAAGTGGTGGTTTAATTTTTATAATTATGCCCACGGTATTTATTCTGCTGAACCTCGTATTACGAGAAAATTATGGTTTATTTGTTATCGATGTTTTCGTACCGGGTTGTTAAATAAAAATATGTGGGATGGTAAGTGTGAAAATTTAATATATTTCCCACGGAAATTTTGGAAAACGGTATGGTTGGTTTAATAATTATTTTAGATGCACTCATACAGTATTGGTGGTCTGGTGTATGTACACGTGGTTTAGCGCGCAAGTATTATGTCTCCCGTGGTTGCCATTGGACCGTGGGTAGGCAAGTTTGATATTGGCCACAGCCGCCCCTCCTTTGGCCGGGATGACGGTTTCAGTAGCGGTACTGTCGGGACGCCGAAGTGCCGTTTGCAAGTTTCTCTTTTTAATCTCCCCGCCAGTCGGTGCTCGGGACGCTGGGTATCGGAGGGTATCACTGGTATATGGTGTGGTGCGTTAAGTGTAATTTTCAGATAAAGTTTCAAACCCCAAAGGTGTTCAAAAATTATTTATTATAATTTATTACATTTTAATTATATATTGGGGTATTTATTTATTTATTTATTGTTTATCAAATGGTTGATCCCTTGGTTTTTGGGAAGTATGAATATCGGGTTTTGTGAAAATGTTTTAAAAGGGGAACATTTCCAACGGAGTGAATAGTGAGGGTTTTAAGAGAAAATATTACTTCAATTGTTTATTATTTATTTATCTATTTAATTGCTGGTATTAATCAAATCCCTTTATTTGTTATACTATTAATATTAAAGGTGTTCAGTAGATAGGGTCACTCACTGAGATGATTAGCATCTCACGTTTAAATTCCATTCCCCTAGGTCCAGGTTAGGAGACGTTGATTGTCCGGGACGAACCCAAAGTCTCAGTTCATTGCCGGAAGTCCACGAAGTATTTCTTCCCTTTTTCCTCTCTATCTTGTATTACTTCTTTATATGTCATTGTATAAATTCCACATTTATTGTATAATGCTCTGTATACTGTATTGGACGTGTAGTTGTTAATTATGCACTGAGTTACTGTTATTTATTTTGAAGTGCTGAAATTTGTAGAATAAATTTGTAGTATTGTGGGAGGAATAAGGGGATGAACATAGAAGTGCGTTTTCAGTACAGGAAATTTTTGGTTAGTCCAACCCTTAGGGGAGGTGCTGCCGGATTTTCCGTTGGAAGGTTCGATGGTATTTCCCTAGGATCAGGGCTTGTCTAGGGTTCCGAGAATGAATTCTGGACGGGTCCTGACAATTTTAATATAAGTTTTTTTTATTAGTTTTTAGATCACATTAAAGTTAAGATTTAAAATTTAAAAATATTTATTAACAAACTAAAACTTTACATAAGGAAAATGAACCCTGTTGACTCCTAATAATTAGTAAAAGTAATTTTAAGTTTTAGTCATTGATATGAGTTAAAAAAATAAAAATAAAAAATAAATAAATTAAAAAAAAAAACTAAAATTAATATGATATTAAAAATTTAATTTGAATCTGATTATATATATGTATATATAGTAGAAAACGTAATAGATGGGCCCTATTTTATTTTTCTAAGGATTTCTAACTGGGGTTTGAAACCAAACTTCTCCTTAAGAGGATAGATGGGGCAATTTAGGTGAGATTCAATGTAGATCCAACTTTCTATTCACTCGTAGGATCCGGACGGTTCGGGAGGAACCATCACAGCTCCTCTCTTCTCGAGAATCCATACATCCTGACAATGGAAATTTTATATTTCTTGAACTTATTCAATGAATTACTAAAAAGCCACCATCAAGTTTAAATTTTAAAGCGCTTTCTTTACTTTCCAAAGAAAAACAAATAAAAATTGATTCAAAAGAGAAAGATCAAATTATAAATTTTTATTTGATGCAGTTATAAGAGATCCTAAAGATAATAAAATTAGAAAAGAAAACTTATCGGACTAAAACAAATCTAAAATAAAAATAAAAACTCTTATACTAAAAGAAGATACAAAAATTGTTTTGACTAGTTCCTACGGGGACAGATTTTATGAAATTGTCAATGATCTCAAATTTTAATCCCCACACCAACAATATCAAAAATAAAATAAATTTTTATTTATTTGTTCTCACAAAGAAAGAAGATTTTCTGAATGGAAAGTTTTTTGGTTAATGATCCCGAATTCAAATGTCCACACCAACAATATTAAATAAAAAAAAATAAAAAAGGGACCATTTTGTGATTAAAAGTAGCATGGCTCCAGGATGAAATTTATAACATAATTGTAAGAAAGACTCCAGGATGAAATTTATAACATAATTGTAAGAAAGACTCTAGGATGAAATTTATAACATAATTGCAAGAAAGAAAGGTTTAACCTTTTATTCATACTGAACTAAAAAGCTTCAACTTTCATGTTTCAAATTCAATGGTATTTAGCTACGCAAGGTTAATAAACAAGGAGGTTTATCATCATATGATGTTTTTCCACTTACTACAGACCAAATCTTTAAATAATAATTTCAAGAGACCTCAAACTACATAGTTTAAAACAAATTTATGTCATTTTGTCAACTAAGACTCTGAATTTTATTAGAACTCAAAATGATTTGATGCTGTCATGGAAAACATGGAATATTTAATAATCAATATATGTGACATATCCTCAAGAAGTTGTTCCAATTAGTAAATCATACATGTATTTTATATTGACGCAATGATGCTACACCCGCTCCATTGACTAGTAGTTCCTTATATAGTTCTAAGAATTTTTATTTAATTATAATGGTAGCATTTTCATATCAAGAAAATGCTGCAAAATTTCTTTGATACCCCCCTTTTACTAATTTTATTATTAGTTGCGTACACCTCTATCCATCTCGTCTATAAAAATGACTAAGACTGGGGAAATAAAATCCTTATTTCTATAAGAAAAAAGATAATATCATATAGGCTGTGGAAATTTAGTTAAGAAATTTATATTTTAATACCAATAAGTAATATCTTGCTAGATGGATAATAAGATTAGTTACCAGCCAGGTCAAACTAGTTTATTTATTTTTGTTATATAGGATGACAAATTCACTGTATATTGCAGACAAGATTATAGAAAGGATATGAGCTAAAAGCATGTAAGCTATGTTCTCCCTTGGAAAGCTATTATCCATGGTTTCCATAAAACAATAGCAAACTGGTTTTTGTTTTCAATTTCGGAATTATAGTTGTATTTTGTCTTTGAGGTTTCCCACTATAACATGCAGCTTAATTTGTTTGTTTCTGTCACTTTTTTGTGTTTGACATGAAAATGAAAGCATCCATAGTTTTTCTTCTCGTTATCTTCTTATGTTTCCTTTGCCCATCATCTCATGCCTTAGACACTCTTATACTTGGAAAGAATTTACACAGCAATGAAACATTGGTTTCTACTGGTGGAGTGTTCGAGCTCGGCTTCTTTACTCCAAGTAAATCAAGGTTTGAGTACCTGGGAATCTGGTTCAAGAATGACAAAAACAGAAAACCAATTTGGGTTCCAAACCAACAAATTTGCCTTGTGGTTTCCACTGGAGTTCTCTACATAAGGTATGATGGAAACTTGGTCTTGAATGATATAATGTCTATTCCAATTATTGTTAACAATGGAGCAAGACCAGCAAGTAATAAAACAAGCATGAAACTTGTTGATTCGGGAAATCTAATACTAATGGAGGCTGGAAAGACCATATGGCAGAGTTTTGATTACCTAGGAGATACACTTCTACCTGGAATGAGCTTGGGATGGTTTAACAAATATAATGCAAATAGAGAAAGATAGCAGTATCTTTCATCATGGTTAAGTCCCTCCGATCCAAGCAGAGGTCTCTATTTTCTAGGCCTTGATAATGTAGACTTAACAAAATCCAATGTCTAGCGCCAAGATCAAGCTCACCAGCAGATTGGATTTTGGGATTGACATGATTTCAGATTCTTTTTCCAAAGCTCATTAGATAGCCATTACAATTTTAGCTATGTATCAAACAGCAGCCAGAATTCTGTTACTTTCTACAATAAAGAAAGTAACATACTTAGATGGTTTGTTTTAGCTTTAGATGGGACAATTATGGAGTTCAAGATGGAGGGTCTAAAGGTTTCTAGTGTGAACTACTCTATATGCGATTCCACATTTCCACACAATTCAACAGGATGCTTGGTATCGACGCCAATGATGTGCAAAGATGGAAATAATTTCTCGCACATTATCAAAGGATCAATCCCGAGTTCAGTGTTTGTTAGTTGGACAACCAGTACAGGTACCAGTGACCGTGAGCAAACATGTAGGAGCAACTGCTCATGTGTTGCATATATTTCTTCGATGGATAATGGGACTCGGTGTGAACTTTTCTATGGAAATAAAAATGATCTGTTGAATGACTTAAGGAGAGGAAACAGTAGCATCTATGTGCATGAAAATGATTCTAAATCTGGTAAGCTTTTGAATCAATGATCATGAAGTGTTGAGAGAAACAACTCTAAATATGATTAAATAAAGTTATGTAAGGAAGAGATGTGAGTAATTAATTTAATCTCCTTTGTCTGTGAAAATATGACACTGTTCAATTCTTTTCTTTCTTCAGATCATGAGAAAAAGATGAAGATGCTAATGATTGTGGTAGTAGTAGATTTCCTTGATATTAATGATTTGTATCAAGTGTTTGTTTTACTTATGGAGAAAGTTCAACTATTCAGGTACCAAATCCAACTTCAATATTGGTCCACAGTTTCAAAATATTTGTCTTATGATGAAAAGTTTCTCCATATTAACAGAAATAAATGTGAACCAAGTAGGCACAGGAGAAGTTCACACATCCCAATTAAGTCCAAACAATGATCCAAGCAGAGAAGAAGCTACTGAGCTTGGGAGGAAGAACGATCATGAGCTTCCCTTGCTTAGTTTTATTGGTGTGGTGGCAGCCACTGATAATTTCTCACCTAGGAATAAGATTGGAGAGGGTGGTTTTGGCCCTATTTATAAGGTATTTTCTTTCAGATAGCGTATTTTTCTTTTTAATTTTCTTTCTCAGTCTTCAAACTGACAGAAAATTGAATGCCAGAACTATAGGATAATATTATATAGATTCTTCGATGAAATAATATAGTCTTTTTGCAGGGGAAGCTACAAGATAATGACATTGCAGTGAAAAGGCTTTCAAAATATTATGGACAAGGATTAGTTAGAGTTCAAGAATGAGATACAGCTAATTTCTAAGGTACAGTACAAAAATCTTGTCAAGCTTTTGGGTTATTGCATTGAGCAAGAAGAAAAGATTTTAATGTATGAGTACATGCCTAACAGAAGCTTGGACACCTTCATATTTGGTTTGTATATTTATGGATTCCCATTTCCTTCTTTGTATCTTTTTGCTCATTTTGTTTATTCATCCCATTTGGTTGAATACGCAACTAATGTAGATCCAATAAAGCAATTGCTGCTGGATTGGACGAAACGTAAATACATCATTGACGGGATTGCTCAAGGACTTCTTTATCTTCACAAGTACTCTAGATTAAGAATTATTCACAGTGATTTGAAAACTAGCAATATCCTATTGGATGACTACATGAACCCCAAAATATCAGATTTTGGCAAGGCAAGAATCTTTTTTGAGGAGGAAACTAAAATCAAAATGAAGAGGCTTGCTGGAACATAGTAAGTAAAGGCTATATCTTTGAAAAATGAATTTAAACATGGTTGGAGGACACCATGCCTGCCTATATGTGTGAGCATTCTTGTTTTTAACAAGGCACCCTTTATTTACAAACAAGAAAAGTGACATTTTTACTTTGTATTCTTCTTCTTTCCGCATTGAGACCAGTGGCTACATGTCTCTGGAGTATGCCGTGCATAACTTTTTCTCAACAACATCCAATGTATTTAGCTTTGGAGTGATTTTGCTGGAGATTGTGAGTGGTAGGAAGAATGCAACCTTTCATGAACCAAACAGCTCAATGAACTTATTAGAAAAGTAGGAATCTTTTGGTGGTATGATTACCGCAATAGTAGGTGAAAAGTAGGTAATTTACTGTTATAAGCTCATGTTTATATATTTTTGTCCATAAATGAATGAGGAAGTTTTCACACCAATTTATGCTCCTTGTTTTCTTTTCTTTCCTTTTGCTATGTTTTTTGTTCTAAAAAAAAATCCTACAAATGGTATCAGAGCTCTAATGATCTTAGTGGGGCTATAAGTGAAATAGCAAAAAAATATAGAAAACTTCCTTCTACCTATCCTCGCCCTTTTTTCTTAAAATGGCTTTAACTCATTTTTCTGCTCCATTACCTCCTATATTTTTTGGAGAAAATTATGCCATGTGGTCTATAAAAATGAAAGTTTACCTTTAAGCTTTTGACTTGTAGGAAGTTGTAGAGACCGATAAAAATTCTCCCCCTTTGATAGCAAATCCCACTATCGCTCAAATAAAGCAACATAATGAGGAGGTTGCAAAAAAGTTTAAGGCTTTATCTGCTTTATATGCTAGTGTTTCAGAAGTGATGTTCACCATAATTGTGGCTTGCACTACAGCTAAAGAGGTTTGCGACAAGATGAAAGAAGAGTTCCAGGGAAGTGCAAGAACAAGACAAATGCAGGTATTGAACTTAAGGAGGGAGTTCAAAACTTTAAGAATGAAGGATTCTGAGTTGGTAAAAGACTTCATTGACAGACTAATGAAGGTAGTAAACCAAATCAGAATTCTTAAATAGGAGCTAAGTGACAGACGAGTGGTAGAGAAAGTGCTAGTTAGCTTGCCAAAAAAGTTCGAAGCAAAGATCTCATCCTTAGAGGAGTCAAGAGACCGGAATCAGATTTCTTTCTCAGAGCTTGTTAATGCTTTACAAGCAACTAAACAAAGAAGATCTATAAGACAAGAAGAAACTTCAGCAATTTCTTTTCTAGCACTACAAAAATGCAAGGCTCCAGCAAACAATAACCAAAGGAAGCAGCAAGGTGGAGGAAGTAATGACAAAGGACGATATGGTGCTGGTACAAACAGAGAGGGTGAAAGAAAGAAGTTTATGATGTGCTCTCATTGCAAAAAGGACAACCATTCTGAAAAATATTGTTGGTTGAGGCCTAATGTTCAATGTAGAGCTTGCAAACAACTTGGACATGTTGAAAAAGTTTGCAAAAACAAAGGAGAACCAATACAACAAGCACATCAAGTACAAGTTGCTGATGAAGCATGGCAAAGTGAGGAAAGGTCATTTGTTGCTACATGTTATGCAGAAAACAGTAGCAAAGAAGCTTGGTTGATGGATAGTGGCTGTACTCAACATATGAATCATGATGCTGATCTCTTCAAGACCTTGGATAGAAGCTTTGTTTCCAAAGTCCAAATAGGAAATTGAAATTTTATTCAAGTTCAAGGCAAAGGAGATGTGGCTGTAGAAACTCCAATAGGTACTAAACTAATTTCAAATGTGTTATATGTACCTAAAAGTTGAGTGTGGGACAAATGCTTGAAAATTGATATTCTTTGAATTTTCAAGATAAGTCTTGCATAATATAAGATCAACATGGAAGTGAAATTCTAAATGTTGGAATGAAAGATAAAAGCTTTGTAGTAGAATGGAATTGGGAAAAGAGTAAAATTCAAGCCTCATAAGAGAATTTTACCTAAGAACATGGTGAAATTCAGGAAGAGGCTGATTCAAATGATGAAGATACTGTTGGAATTCGAGCTACAAGACCTTTGGCTAATGTATCTGAGAGATGCATCCGAGGTACAAGATCATTGACTAATGTATCTCAGAGATGCATCCAAGGTATAAGACCCTTCACTGATGCATTCGAGAGAAGCATCCGAGGTACAAGACCTTTTACTAATGTATATGGAAGAAGCATCGGAGGTAGAAGATCTTTGACTGATGTCCGAGGTAGAAGACCCCTGATGGATGTCCGAGGTAGAAGACCCGTGATCGATTTCCGAGGTAGAAAACCCCTACCGATGTCCGACATAGAAGACCCTTGACCGATGTTCGAGGTATACGACCCCTGACCAATATCCAAGGTATAAGATCCCTGATCGATGTACAAGATATAAGACCCTCGTCTGATGTCTGAGATATAAGACCCTTGTCTGATGTCCGAGATACAAGACCCATATCCGATGTCCGAGGTATAAGACCATTAACTGATGTATATGAGAGATGCAACCTAGCATTGTTTGATCCAATTACTTTCTATGATGCAAATCATTTCGAGACATGGAAAGAGACTATGAAAACTGAAATCAATATGATAAACAAAAACAAAACTTGGGAATTGGTGAGCAAACCTCAAGGCAAAAAGGCAATTGGAGTGAAATGGGTCTTTAGGACCAAGCTTAATGTAGACGGTACAATAAACAAGCATAAAGCAAGATTGGTAGTTAAGGGTTATGTGCAGCAACCAGGTATTGATTATGGAGATACGTTTGCACCAGTTGCAAGACATGAGACAATTAAATATCTACAAGCTTTTGCTGCTCAAAAAGGTTGGAAAGTTTACCATTTATATGTGAAATCTGCATTTCTAAATAGTTACTTGCGAGAAGAAGTGTATATTGAGCAACCTGAATGCTTTGTTGTTCAAGGAAAGAAAGACAAAGTTTATAAGATGAAAGAAATGGTGAAGTGAAGCTGGTTCATTACAAGTTTGAGGTCCAGCTTGCTGATATTTGGACAAAAGCATTTCCAAGAAATAGGTTTGAAACATTGAGAAATGATCTTAGTGTTTCCAGCAAAACTGCTAAGGAGGAGTGTTAGTGTAATGTCACTTTTGTTGCTGTCATAAGTTGCTTTATGATGATTAGTTACTGTATTTTCAGCTTTTTGGTGAAACACTGTTATATTAGGTAGCCAAAGTATGGCTTGTCTTTTGGTGGTATGATTACTGCAATAGTAGGTGAAAAGTAGGTGATTTACTGTCATAGGCTCATGTTTATATATTTTTGTCCAGAAATGAATGAGGAAGTTTTCATACCAATTTACGCTCCTTGTTTTCTTTCCTTTCCTTTTGTTGTGTTTTTTGTTCTAAAAAAATCCTACATAAGTGACATAAACAGGGCCTTAGCTTTGAACTCTTCTACTTTTATGTAGCTATTTGTTTTATTTGACATTGTTAACTTACAATGTGAAATCTGTGAAGGCTTGGGAGTTATGGATCCAACATTAGGCGATTCATGTCCTGTGAATGACGTACTGATATTCATTCAGGTGGGTTTGCTATGTGTTCAAGAAAATGCAGAGGACAGGCCAAACATGTGGGACGTTGTATTAATGTTGAGCAGTGAAAGGGAGAGTTTATCTTAGCCTAAACAGCCTACATATACTACTCTTCTAAATGCAGCAGCAGATGGTAGTTCAATTTCAACAAGGCAAAACCCTTCTCCAAATCTTGATTCAATTTTGCTAGTCAAAGCAAGATTACATCTTTTGAGTTCCAACTTTTTAACCGTTCTGGTATTCACTTCTTGGATTGTAAAATTCTCAGATTTGGTTACTTTAGGCGAACAATTACAAGTTTAGGACACATAACATTTATTTATTTTGCAGGACTTGAATACTTTAAATGTGACAGACAACATATAAATGCTTAAGTGATTTGTTGTTCAACTAAAATCCTTTTTACCTAGAAGGATTGGTCAGGGCTTATAATTTTTTTGGCATTGTTTGCTAACTAGTTGGTTTTTCTTTCTTTCATTATTATTATTTTTTTTTTGTGTGAATTCTAGAAATCCATTATATGACAAGCAGGCAAATAGTCTGTGTCATCTTGTTGGGGAAATGGCTTGAAAACTAGTACAAGGATGAACTCTAATTTACCAGAAAAATAATTAAATAAAATAACTAAAAAAAATGGATCTGTCATAAACAAAGGGTTTGAAATTTTCATAAATATAGCTTCATCAAAATTAAACACAAATAAATATACAATATATTTGATAAGTTATTTCAAGTACCAAATCAACTAAAACAGAATGTAGAACAAATTGTTAAAAAATGTTTAATAATAGATTTTGTCAGTCATCTTAATCCATGAGTAACAAAGGAAAGTTTCCTATATAAAGAAGGAGTTTTAAGAAAACAAATGCATGAACAAATATATATATGTAGAGTCAAATTAAAATCAAGACAACATGATAATTTTAATGTTGGTTTTTACTTTTATTAATTTTTGGATCACATTAAAGTTTAAATTTAAAATTTAAAAATATTTATTATCAAACTAAAACTGTATGCAAGAAAAGCGAACTCTATTGGTTCCTATTGATTAATAAAAATAATTTTAAATTTTAATTATTAATATGATTTAATGGTTAAAAAAAATCCTAATGTTGATAATCAAAATTTTATTTGAATCTTGTTATATATATATATATATATCTATATATGTATATATAGTAATTACATAACAGATTGGCCCTATTTTATTTTCTAATGATTTCTAATTTTTACGAGACCCAGTATAAAATAAAAATAAAAACTCTTATACTAGAAAAAAAAAAAAGTACAGAAATTGTTTTGGCTAATCCCTACCCAGACAGATTTTTATGAAATTGTCAATGATCTAAGATTTTAATCCCCATGCCAACAATATAAAAAATAAAATAAAATAAAATCTTGTCACAAAAAGTATTATGGCTCCAAGATGAAATTTATAACATAATTTTTTTGGGCTACTTATTCTGATTGAAGAAAGAAAGGTTCAACCTTCTATTCATACTGTTTTTTCTTTTTTTCTTTTTTTAAATAAATAAATAAAAACAAAACCCTTTTATTCATACTAAACAAGGTACAACTTTCATCTTAGAAATTGAATGGTTATTAGATAAGCAAGGGTGATACATAATTATAATTTATTTTTTTAATAAGGTGATTTATTTATTTATTTTTGTCATATGATGCTTTTCAACATGCAACAGACAAATCTTTAAATAATATTTTCAGGACACTTCAAGCTACAGAGTTTTTTTTTTTTTTTTTTAAATAAATTGATACCATTTTGTCAACTAAGACTGAATTTTATTGGAATTCAAATTGATTTGATGGTGTCATGGAAAATATTAGATGTGACACATTCTCAAGAATTACTTGTTCCAATTACATCATACGTGTATTTTAGCTGGTGCATCATCTGCTCCATTGACAAGAAGTTCTATAGTTATAAGAATTTTTTTTGGGTAAAAAAAGGTGTAAGATTTTAATTAATTATAATGGTTTTATTTTTTTTTTTGGGTAATATTTCTATTTTTTTTTTGGTAATTAATTATAATGGTTGCGAAATTTTTTTGATTACTAATTTTATTATCGGTTGCTGACAGCTCTATCCATCTCATATATAAAAACAACTAGTTGTAAAAAATAAACCATTACAATTTTTGATAAAAGAAAATAAGATACTATCTGATAGGTGGTGGAAATTTTGTCAAGAAATTGTATTTTATGTAATTAATGTCTTTGCTAATAGTTATGAACTAGGTCAAACGTTATACTTTCCTAACTCTATTTTCTTTTTTTCTTTTTTTTTTCTTTTTTTTTTAAATATAGGATAACAAGCTTAATATATATGTTGCAGATAAGATTATTAGAATGAAGTTTTTCTTCATGGGATGCTATCCCTGGTTAATTCTTTATATATATATATATATATATATATTTTTACCCCTTTTTCTCTCTTGGAAACCAGTTAAACCAAACCATCAAGCATGTAAATGTTTTTCAAAAACAATTTGACAAACGACCCTTTTTTCCAAGAAAAAAAATAGAAAATGGCCAAACAGGCCCTAAGCTTCTCTCTTGAAGGTGGGAACCTTGTATAGTTAGTTGTATGCTTAAGCTTCTCTCTTGAAGGTGAGAACCTTGTATAATTGTATGCTTTCTTTGTCCTTTCCAGCATAACATGGTGCTTGAGTTGTTTCTTCATGTGAAAGTAATTGTTTCTGCTTCCTTATTACGTGTGACATGAAAACATCCAAAGTTTTTCTTTTCTGTCAAAGCTTCATATGTATCTTTTGCTCCTGTCATGCCTTAGACATCCTCGCACCAAGAATGGTTTTACATAGCAGTGAAATATAGGTTTTTGCTGGCAGGGTTTTTGAGCTTAGATTCTTTACTCCTAGTAAATCAAGCTTTGATAACTTGGGAATCTAGTTCAAGGATGACAAAAACAAAAGACCGGTTTGGGTTGTATGATGGGAACTTGGTCATGAGTGAGATAATGTCGAATCCATATATTAGCAACAATGAAGCAAGCCCATCAAGTAACGAAACGGATGGGAAAATTCTTGATTCAGGAAATCTAATTCTAATGGAAGTAGGGAAGACCATATGGCAAAGTTTTGATTACCCAACTGATACACTTCTACCTGGAATGATATTGGGTGGTTCAACATAGACAGTGCATATGGAATAAGAAAGCAGTATCTTAGATCATGGTTAAGAGCATATGGAATAAGAAAACAGTATCTTAGATCATGGCTAAGCCCCTCTGATCCAAACAGAGGTTTTTGTTATCTAGGTCTCAATTATTTGGACATGACAAAATCCAATATATGGAGCCAACATAATGTTTACCAGCAGATTGGCTTCTGGGATGGACATGATTTCAGATTCTTTTTTGAAATCTCATTAGATAATCATTACAATTTTAGCTATGTATCAAACAACAACCAGATTTTCTCTTGCTTTCCACAACAAAGAAAGTAACTATTTAGGTATTTTGTTTTAGCTTCAGATGGGACAATTATGGAGTTCATGATGGATGGTCAAAAGATTTCTAATGTAAGTTACTCTCTATGTGATTCTACATTGCCATGCAATTCTACAGGATGCTTGGAATCTTTGTAAATGATGTGCAAAGAAGGCATTATTCCCAAGATCAATGCTTGTTAGTTGGCCAGCCAGTACACAGGTACAAATGACTATGAGCAGGCATGCAGGAGCACCTGTTCATGTGTTGCGTATATTTTTTTTCTTCATTGGTTGATGGGATTCACTGTGAGTTTTTCTATGGAAACAACCATGAACTTCTGGACATCATAGGGAGAGGAGAAAACAAGATTTATGTGCATGAAAATGCTTCCAAATCTGGTAAGCTTATTGATATGAAATTGTGAAGTAATGAAAGAAACACCTCTAATTATGATTAGAGTAAGAATATTACAGTTTCTTCATCAACCTAGATAGTTATGTGATGTAGAGATGTGAATAATTAGCTTAATTTTCTTTGTCTAAGTAAAACATGATAGCCTTTCATTCTTCAGATCATTAGAAAAAGCGGAAGATACTTATGATTGTCGTCGCTCTACTGATTCCCTTGATATTAATAATTTCAATCAAGAATTTGTTTTACTTATGGAGCAAGTTCAATTGTTCAGGTACAAAATTTAACTTGTGTATTGGTCCATAGTTTCAAAACTTTTCCTTGTAATGCAAAATTTGTCCACATTGACAGGAATAAATTGAAGCCAAATAGGCACGGGAGAAGTTCACAGATCATCAACATCCTAGTTTAGTACAAAAAATGATGATCCTAGTGGAGGAAACCTTATTGACCCTAGCAGGAAGAAAGATCATGAGCTTCCCTAGCTTAGCTTTTCAAGTGTAGTGGCAGCCACTGATAACTTCTCCATTTTGAATAAGCATGGAGAGGGTAGGTTTAGACCTATTTATAAGGTATGTTAGTGAGGCAACACAACATTTTGTTTTTCCATTTTCTCTCAATCTTCCTACATTGACAGAAAATTGGATGCTAGCAACTACAAGATACATTAAGTTGTAATGATTATATTAGTAATCTGGATTTTGTTGCAGGGAAAGCTACAATGGTATGAAATTGTAGTAAAAAAGCTTTCAAATAATTCTGGACAAGGATTAGAAGAATTTAAGAATGAGGTAGGGTTAATTTCTAAGCTGCAGCACACAAATCTTGTCAAGCTTTTGGGTTGTTGTATTGAGAGAGAAGAAAAGATATTAATCAACGAGTAGATGCCAAACAGAAGCTTGCATTCTTTCATATTAGGTATGTTTATTCATTGATGACCATTTTCTCTTTGATAGTATTTGTTTACTGGTTTAACTCTTGTGGTTGAGTCTGCAACTAATGCAGATCTAGTTAATGTTAAATACATAAATAATTTGTGGACTTAATATAATCAATTATTCATTTATAGGGTCTATTTATGCTATTAATGGGATTGACTTGTTTATTATTTCGTAGTAGAGCCCTTAGTCACACACTCTCTATAAGACTCCTGCTGGCCCTGTTGGATTGGAGGACCAACTCTCTTTAAAAGCTTATTTTGACTCATCTATATTTTTATTATTATATACTATTATTAAATTATTATTCTTTTGGTGTGCGTTAAAATTAAGAGTAAGTCAAGCTTGCAGAGACTATAAAAGATCTAGGGCAAGTAAACAGATATGCATACAGTATTTTGTGATTAGGATTTTCAGAGATCATTAAAAGTGGTTTGAGAGTAGTGTGTCTATAGGCACTACTATTACGTTATTTTCTATTTTGTAGGATTAAAAAATTTAATTTATCAATGGCTGCATTTGGAGGTTAGTATTTTATGCTTTAATGGAATTTATTATGTATATTTTAGATCCGTAAATTCTAACAATTAGTATCAGAGCATGGTAATATGCATAATAAATTTTCTGGTAATTTGTTGCTAGATTGACTGTGCAAAATATGTGTATCAGATTGTTTAATATACCGCCATTGATTGATCTATGTGTTCTAATTATATACATGTCGCTATGTATTATTTTTCTCCTAGATTCAAGATTATGTATTCTGAGAATATATATATATGTCCGATTGCTATTTTGAATAACAAAAAAAAATAAAAAAATAACAACTTTTGAAATATCGGCCATATATTGGTTTTGCAAAATATTGGGAAACTTGTGTTTTGCATGATTTATGACCTGGGTTTTTGTGGTATTTTCGTTTTCGAATGGAATGGAATAAGTTTTGAGCGGCATTTTGGACTGAAACCTCCAAATTGGGTCTGAAAACTCTTGTAAAAAGACTGAAATTCATCTTGCTTGGGTGTTTAATTTTTTGGGTCTTTTGGACCAAATTGCTTTGGGGAAACCGTTGCCCGAGAACAGATGCATTCAAGGCCACTGGTATCGCCAGAAACGGAGACCGGAGCAGCGAGATATGGCCGGGTTAGGCAGCCTGACTCGCCTGAATTGAAACTGGGTCGCTCGTGACCCTGATTGTTGAGGAAGAAGACATGTACTACATGTCTTTTCGAGCCTCTAATACTGATGTTAGCACGATGTGTCGTTCACTAGCATTAGCATGCTGACGTTTAGCAGTAGAAAATAAATAAATAAAAGTTGTTTTTTGCTTATTTATTTATTATTTATCTATCGTTTACTATTATTAAAAAACATTTTGCGATATATTTATTTATTTATTTGTTTTATTGATTATTAGTTCATTTATTTATTTGTTTAATTATTCTATTTCAAATTTCTTGAATTAAATTATATATCTATGTTTGGAGAATTGGATTGTGCTAGCTTTCCCTAAAAAGGCTTTGTGCCTAGTTGGTATAGTAGTGTGGGATTTTAGGTACTCACCCGTCGTGAGACTTATTTTGCCTACGTTATGTGTACCAATGTAATTTATGTTGGTATAGTGGATGGGATATTTTATATTTACCTATTTCATGAAATTGCCAATATATTATTTTTCTCCCACTTATTACCGAGATCTATATGGGTAATTCGGCTACCTTATCGGTGGTTTTAGTTGCTTTGTATGACACCTGGAATGGCAGTGGAAGTTGATTGAATACCATGACTCGCAGGTTCTGAGTTACCCTGTCTGTGATTCAGTTCAATGTATTTGATTATAGTTATTTGGTTGACTGTTTGTAAGACCCTGTCTCTAATCATTGAAAATTTTCAAGTTGACCGAGGTTGATTTGGTTTGACCGTTGACCAAGTGGGTCAAAATGTTGACTTTGGAATTTTGCAGTGACCAAAGCACTATTGCGGAGCACACATCGACACGAGTTCATAGACTAGTGACATGCATAATTTGGATTTAGGGTTCCGGTGAGGGATCTTGGACGGGTCCTGACACTGTCCTTAACCCCCGAAAGAGTATCTTTTGTGCTACAAAGACCCTAGTGATATTGATTTTATATAGTGTTGAGGGGCTGGAAAATAGTTATCATGTTATATGTTTTAAATGCCTTGTTGCGTTTGCTATTTTCACAGTTAGTAGCACTCCGAATACTTTACCAATGACTATCATGATAAAGTTAGATGGGACAAATTATCAGAAGTAGAAAAAGACCTTGGTTATGAATTTGATATTTATGAAATTGGATTTGGCTTTGGAGATAGATCCACCAGAGATATCAACTGATGAGAGACTTTATGATGTTTGGAAGTATTCAAATAAGTGCTATATGATGATGATGGAGAATTATATGGACGAAACTATTTATGCAAGTATTCCTAAGGTTGATATAGCAAAGGAACTTCTTGAGGAGATAGGAAAGAAATTTATCCAGTTTGATATGAATAAGAAGTATCATTATTTGGACTTTTTGAATAATACTAAGTATGATGTTGTAAAAGAAGTAAGGGACCATATTACGTTACTTTCTCCCTATTATAATAAGCTTAAAGACCTTAAGATGGATATTGGAGAGGAGTTATTGATCTATTTTATAATGAAGAGTCCTCCATATTAGTTTGATAATATAAGTTCTAGTTTGAATACTTAGAAGAAATGTAATATTTTAATGATTGAGACCAATATTATTGATGGGCCTATGAATTCTTGGTGGTTAGATATTGGAGCAACAATTCATGTTACTAATTCATTAAATGGGATGATAAGTAAAAGGGGGACCAACCAATCTTGAGTAGCACGTTTATATGGGAGATAGCTCAAGAGGAAAGGTGGATATCATGGGAATAATCAAGTTGAAACTTGCCATTGGATATGTTTTAGAATTACAAGAAATTTCCTATGTACCTTTAATAAGAAGAAACTTATTATCTATTTATCTTTTAGATAGTCAAGGTTATAGTTTTTTGTTTGAAAATAACAAAGTTAAAATGTATAAGGATGGTAAAATTGTTGGTTTGAAACTTTATGTGGCAATTTATATAGAATTTATTTATTTAATAATGGTCTCAATTATTCTATTAATATTGTTGTTGCCCTTATTGTTGTTTCTAAATGTCCAAGAGTTAATGATAATCCCTCAATATTATGGAATAAGCATTTGGGACATATTTCTAGGCACAGAATGGAAAGGTTAGTGAAGGATGGAATACTTCATAATTTTAACTTCTCTAACTGTAGACTTGTGTTACATGTGTGAAAAGGAAGCTAACTTCTAAGGTTAGAAAAGATAAGATGGGTAGGTGTGGAGATGTTTTGAAATTAATCCATATTGATATCTGTGGACCTTTCACATGGATTCTTTAGTTGCCTTTAAGGAGTTTAAGGTTAAGATGGAGCTTCAAAAGAATAAGAAAGTAAAGGCTGTGAGATCTGACATAGGTGGTGAGTTTTATGGCAGATATGATGAGACTGGACAGAACCCAAGGCCATTCGCAATTTATTTACGTGAGTGTGGCATTGATGCACAATATACAATGTCTGGTACTCATCAGCAGAATGACATAGCTGAGAGGAGGAATCGTACTTTGTTGGATATGGTGCGATCTATGTTGGCAAATTCTATTTCACTAGATTACTGGTGGGGAGAGGCTTTAAGGACAGCGGCTTATATTTTGAATCAAGTACCAAATAAATCTGTTCCTAAGACTCCTTTTAAGTTGTGGTCAGGAAGAAAGTCTAATTTGCACCATTTTTGAGTTTGGAGTTGCAAAGTTGAAGTACGGATTTATAATTCCCAAATTAAGAAGTTGGATCCAAAAACTATAAATGGATATTTTGTTGGCTATTGTATAAGATCTAAGGGTTCAAGATTCTTTTGTCTATCTCACATTACCAGAATTGTGGAATCAAATAGGACTGTTTATTTTGAAGTTGATTTTGGGTTTGATGACAGTAATGGTCTAAAGAAGCCTCAATTTAGATAAGAAAATGTATTCATTCTAAGTGTTATTATTCCTAATAGAGATGTTATTAATCTAGTAGTTGATGAACTAATAGTTGATCAAGATGAACCCATTATTGTAGAGCAGGATATTCCAAATATTATAGATGCCAATATGCCTTTGAGAATGTCATAAAGGACTAGAAGGTCAGCTATTCCTGATGACTATGAGGTTCACTTGTAGGAGCATGAGTTTGACGTAAGTGATGATTCAGATCCAATCATTTACAAGGAGGCCATAAGCAGTTCACACTCAAATTTTTGGTTGGATGCAATAGAAAATGAAATGAAATCCATGGTACCAAATAGTGTTTGGGATTTGGTTGAGTTACCAGAGGATAGCAAGCCTATAAGTTGCAAATAGGTTTTTAAGACTAAAAGAGACTCTAATGGTCAAATGGAGAGGTACAAGGCTAGACTTGTAGCCAAAACATTAACCATAAGGAAGGAGTTGACTATACAGAGACATTCTCTCCTGTATCTGCAAAGGATTCTTTTAGAATAGTTACGGCAATTGTGGCACATTATCACCTGGAGTTGCACTGAATGGACGTTAGAACTGCTTTTCTGAATGGTGATTTGTTTGAGGATGTGTATATGGTTCAACCAGTTGATTTCTAGTAAACAGAAAATAGTAATTTGGTTTATAAGCTTAAGAAGTCAATTTATGGTCTTAAACAGGCTTCAAGACAATGGTATCTTAACTTTGATGAGGTTGTCACCAAAAATAGCTTTAAGGAGAATGTTGTTGATAGGTGTATATATATGAAGGTAAGTGGGAGATGTTTTATATTTCTTGTGTTGTATGTTGATGACGTACTCTTGCTACCAATGATACTGACCAGTTGGATGAGACAAAGCAGATATTGTATGTAGAAAAGGGCCTCATTACTGTTGTTCACATGCCTACTTACAGCATGGTGGCAGATCCACTGACCAAGGCCTTACCAATAGGCATATTTGAGGAGCATGTGTCCTATATAGCATTATTGTTAGGCAGTTGAGACTGCTGTGGGTTAGTGGGAGTTTATTATATATTATGCAGTAATATCCATGTTGAGTATTAATTATTTCTTTGAGAATTTTGATACATTAATGTATGTGGATCATTATTTATTTATGAGATGATTTATTACACATATTATTGCTCTTTATATTTACAGGCCTGTAAGACTTTTAGTCTATGTATATGTGTATGTTGATCCACAAGTGCCATGGTGGGTCCCAACTACCTAATTTGGGTATATTGTTGTATACTGTCGATACACAATATGCTTGGATGAAATGGTATTGTGTGTTAGGAGATTGCATGTGGTTAAGTAAATCTCTACCACCTAGACTGAGTTTATGGCATGCAAAGTATTTAGTTGAAATGGTAGCATGTTTTGGGAGATTTACTGAGACAATCTCTACTATCTAGTCTAGTATATTGTTGTGTCCTCTTAACATGCTATATATTTAGATGAAATGGTATTATGGTTCGAGAGATTCTATAGTAAGTGAGTTTGGATTATATATATAGTAATTATGTAGTCCAAGTGGGAGAATATTAAATAAATGAATAATTTATGAATTTAAACATAATCAATTACTCACTTACGAGGCCTATTTATACCATAATGAAACTGACTTGTTTATTATTTCGTAGTAGGACCCTTGGTTACACACTCTCTATAAGACTTCAATTGGCCCATTAGACTGGAGGACCAACTCTCTTTAAAAGCCTATTTTGACTTATCCATATTTTTATTATTATATATTATTATTAAATTATTATTATTTTGTTGTGTGTTAAAATTAATAGATAAGTCTGACTTGCAGAGACTATAAAAGGTCTAGGGCAAATAAACAAATATACATACGATATTTTGTGATTAGGGTTTTCAGAGATCATTGAGAATGGTTTGAAAGTATTGTGTCCATAGGCACTATTATTATGTTATTTTCTATTTTGCAGGATTAAAGATATAATTTATTAATGGCTGCGTTTAGAGGTTAGTATTTTATGCTTTAATGGAATTTATTATGCATATTTTAGATATGTAAATTCTAATAGTTAATTGGCGACTACTGGCTTGGAGAATGTGCAAACACATCATCAAAGGAATTGCTTAAGGTCTTCTTTATTTTCACAAGTACTCAAGATTAAGAATTATTCACCGTGATCTGAAAACCAGCAATATCTTGTTGGATGACTTGATGAACCCCAAAATATTAGATTTTAGCATGGCAATTCTTTTTGAGAAGAAAAATAGATCAGAAACAAAGAAGCTTGCTGGAACTTAGTAAGTAACTCATGAATCTTTGAAAAATGAAATTAAACATTTTCAAAGTGAAGGATAACATGCCTCCACAAGTTTGATTTAATTTACAAACAAGTAGAATGATATCCAGTGGTTACATGTCCCTGAAATATGCAGTGCATGGACTATGCTCGACAAAATCTGATGTATTTAGCTTTGGAGTGATTTTGTTCGAGATTGTGAGTGGCAAGAAGAATGCAATCTTTTATGAGCCAGCCTGCTCAATGAACTTACTGAGATATGTAAGTGACAAAAAAGGGCCTTAGTTTTGAGCTATTCTATTTTTATTCAGATATTTTATTTGACATTGCTAACTTACAATGTGAAAACTATGAAGGTTTGGGAGTCATGGAAAGAAGGATGATGCATTGAGTTAACGGATCCAACATTTGGCGGTTCATGTCCCGTGGATGAAGTAATGCTACGCATTCAGGGGGGTGTGTTGTGTGTTCAAGAAAACGCAAAGGACAGGCCAAACATAATAGATGTTGTTTTAATGTTCAGCAGTGAAAGGGAGTGTTTATCTACTTCTAAACAGCCTGCATATTCTAGTAGATGGTTCATTTTCAAGAAAATAGACACCTTCTCCAAATCTTGCATCAATTTCACTAGTAGAAGCAAGATAGCATCTTTCAACTATCATTTTGGTATTTACTTATTGGATTGGAAGAGTTCTTAGTTTCCCAAAGCTTAAAACTATTAGGGAGTGAGTTTAATATATATATATATATATATATATATAACTAGTGTGTAACAGTGACCAAGCATTGGTGAGAGCCCAGCTACAACTTGTATGGCAATGATTTCTAACTAGTTTTCCTGCTTTTAGAAATTCACTACAAAGTAAATGGGGAAAATATTGGATCTAGGGTTTAAAAGTAAAACAGTTTTTTCATAAATTTAGCTTCATATAAATTATATATATATATATATATATTTAATAAGTTATTTAGAATATCAATTCAACTAAAACATAATGTAGAACAAATTGACAAAATGTTTAAATAATAATTTTATCAGTCAACTCAATCGATAAGTAACAAATGAAAGTTTTGTATAAAAAAAAAAAAAAAAAAAAAAGGGGTTTTCAGAAAACAAGTGAACAAAAAAAAAAAAAAAAAAAAAGATAGAGAATATAACATACGTGTTTTAATTTTCTAATGTTGTCTAATTTTACCAAACCCATTAAAAATAAAAACAAAAACTCTGTGGAAAATTGTCTTGTGTTGCCTACATGTGTAGTTCCCCCAAAAGGAGGAGATATCCTTGAAGGGATAGTTTTCCCGTTAATGATCTCAAGTTCAAATTTCTACACCAATATCAGATAAAACAAAAAGGACAAGCTTGTGACTGAAAGTAGTATGGCTCCGAGATGAAATTTATAACATAATTGAGAAAGAAAGGTTCAACTTTTTATTCATACCAACCAAGAAAGGTTCAACATTCATGTTTCAAATTCAACAACAATTACCTAAGCGAGATTATTAAACAAAGTGGCTTATTCATATATTTATTTTTATCATCATATGATGTTTTATCCTCTTGAAACAGACTAAATCTTTAAGTAATATACTTTCAAGAGACTTCAAATTACATAGTTTAAAATAAATTGCTGTCATTTTGTCAACTAAGACTCTGAATTTTATTAGAATTCATACTGATTTGATGCTGTCATGGAAATCATGGAAAATTTATTGATTAGTAGATGTGACATATCCTCGAGAACTGTTCCAATTAGTAAGTCATACATGTATTTTATATTGATTCTACATCGGCTCCATTGACCAGCAGTTCCATATATAGTTCTAAGAATTTTTATTTAATTATAATGTTAGCATTTCCGTATTAAGAAAATGCGGCGAAATTTCTTTGATACGCCCCTTTTACTAATTTTATCATTAGTTGCGTACACCTCTATCCAGTTCAACTATAAAAATGACTCTGACTAGGGAAAGAAAATCCTTATTTTCTATAAGAAATAAGATAATATCACATGGGTTGTGGAAATTTAGTTAAGAAATTTGTATTTTAATACCAATATGTAATGTCTTGCTAGATGGACAGTGAGATTACTTACCAACCAAGTCAGCTATTGACTTTCTTTAGTTTTATTCTTTATTTTTGACATATTCATTGTATATTGCAGACAAGATTATAGAAACGATAGGAGTTAAAAGCATGTCAGATTAGAAGTTATTAGCTTTTTTATTTACCATGTTCTCTCTTGGAAAGCTATTATCCATGTTTTCCATAAAGCAATGGAGAACTGTTCTTTGTTTTAAATTCTGGAATTAGTTTTGCAACCAAAGAAAAAGAAAAAGAAAAAAAAAAGAAAGGAAAAAAAAAAAAAAAAAAGAAGAAAGAAAGAAAGAAAGAGAAACAGAAAACATGGCTAAACAGGCCATCTTTTTTGAAGATGCTACCTTGTGTAGTTGTATGCTTTTTTGTTTCCTACCTAAAACATGCCGCTTAAGCTGTTTGTTTCTGTCTCTTTTGTGTGTCTGACATGAAAATGAAAACATCCAAAGTCTATCTTTTCTTCTTCTTTTGTTTCCTTGGCTCGTTATATGCCTTAGACACTCTTATACATGGAAAGACTCTACATAGCAATGAAACATTGGTTTCTGCCGGTGGGGTGTTCGAGCTTGGCTTCTTTACTCCAAGTAAATCAAGGTTTGGGTACCTGGGAATATGGTTCAAGAATGACAGAAACAGAAAACCAGTTTGGGTTTCAAACCGAGAAATTCGCCAGGCGGTTTCCACCGGAGTTCTCTACATAAGGTATGATGGAAACTTGGTCTTGAGTGATAGAATGTCAATTCCAAATATTGTCAACAATGGAGCAGGACCAACCAGTAATAAAACAAGCGCAAAACTTCTTGATTCGGGAAATCTGATTCTAATGGAAGCAGGGAAGACCATATGGCAGAGTTTTGATTATCCAACTGATACACTTCTACCAGGAATGAGCTTGGGATGGTTTAACAAAGGTAATGCAGATAGAGAAAGAAAGCAGTATCTTTCATCATGGTTAAGCCCCTCCGATCCAAACATAGGTCTCTATTTTCTAGGCCTTGATACGGTAGACCTAACAAAATCCAATGTCTGGCGCCAAGATCATGCTTACCAGCAGATTGGATTTTGGGATGGAAGTTATTTCAGATTCTTTTTCCAAAGCTTATTGGATAATCAATACAATTTTAGCTATATATCAAACAGCAGCCAAAATTCTCTTACTTTCCACAACAAAGAAAGTAACATACTTAGATGGTTTGTTTTAGCTTCAGATGGGACAATTATGGAGTTCATGATGGAGGGTCTAAAGGTTTCTAGTGTGAGCTACTCTATATGTGATTCCACATTGCCACACAGTTCTACAGGATGCTTGGTATCAACGCCAATGATGTGCAAAGATGGAAATAATTTCTCAGACATTATCAAAGGATCAATCCCAAGATCAATGCTTGTTAGTTGGCCAGCCAGTACAGGTACCAGCGACTGTGAGCAAACATGCAGGAGTAACTGTTCATGTGTTGCATATATTTCTTCGATGGATAATGGGACTCGGTGTGAACTTTTCTATGGAGATAAAGATGATCTTCTGAACAACATACGAAAAGGAAACAATAGCATCTATGTGCGTGAAAATGATTCTAAATCTGGTAAGATTTTGAATCTATGGTCCTGAAGTTTTGAGACAAACAGCTCTAATTATGATTAAAGATAGTTATGTGAGGACAAGATGTGAGTATTAACTTAATTTTCTTTGTCTATGTAAAATTTGACAGTGTTCAATTCTTTTCTTTCTTCAGATCATGAGAAAAAGAGGAAGATACTATTGATTGTCATAGCTCTACTGATTCCCTTGATCTTGATGATTTGTATCAAGCTTTTGTTTTACTTATGGAGAAAGTCCAATTGTTCAGGTACCAACTTCAACTTCTATATTGGTTCAAAATTTTAAAAAGTTGCCTTCTGATGAAAAATTTCATCATACTGACAGGAATACATGGGAATCAAGTAGGCACAGGAGAAGTGCACACATCCCAATTAAGTCCAAATAATGATCCTAGCACAGAAGATGTTATTGAGCTTGGGAGGAAGAATGATCATGAGCTTCCCCTGCTTAGTTTTATTAGTGTAGTAGCAGCCACTGATAATTTCTCAGCTTGTAATAAGATTGGAGAGGGTGGTTTTGGACCTGTTTATAAGGTATTTGTTATCAAGCAACACATTTTGCTTTTCCATTTTCTTCCTCAGTCGTCAAACTGACAGAAAATTGAATGCCAGACCTATGGGATAACATTATATAGATTCTTAGGTGAAATTATACTCTTTTGCAGGGGAAGCTAAAACGTAATGACATTGCAGTGAAAAGGCTTTCAAAATATTCTGGACAAGGATTAGCAGAGTTCAAGAATGAGGTACAGTTAATTTGCAAGGTACAGCACAGAAATCTTGTCAAGCTTTTGGGTTGTTGCATTGAGCAAGAGGAAAAGATCTTAATCTATGAGTACATGCCAAACAGAAGCTTGGATTCTTTCATTTTTGGTTTGTATATTCATGGATTCCCATTTCTTTCTTTATCTTTTTTTGTTCATTTTGCTGATTCACCTAATTTGGTTGAATATGCAAACTAATGCAGATCCAGTAAAGCAGCTGCTGCTGGACTGGACGAAACGCAAATACATCATTGAAGGCATTGCTCAAGGACTTCTATATCTTCACAAGTACTCTAGATTAAGAATTATTCACCGTGATCTCAAAACCAGCAATATCCTATTGGATGACTACATGAACCCCAAAATATCAGATTTTGGCATGGCAAGAATTCTGTTCAAGGATGAAAGCAAAATCAAAACGAAGAGGGTGGCTGGAACATAGTAAGTAACTGTTAAATCTTTGAAAGTTGAAATTTAACATGATTGAAGTGAGCATGCTCGTTTTACAAGATATTCTCTATTTACAAACAAGGAAAATGACATTTTTACTTTGTATTCTTCTTCTTTTGGCATTGAGATCAGTGGCTACATGTCTCCGGAGTATGCAGCTCATGGCATTTTCTCAACAAAATCTGATGTATTTAGCTTTGGAGTGATTTTGTTGGAGATTGTGAGTGGCAGGAAGATTGCAACTTTTCATGAACCAAACTGCTCAATGAACTTACTAGGATATGTAAGTGACATAAACAGGGCTCTAGCTTTGAGATCTACTTTTTATGTAGCTATTTTTTTTTTTATTTTTTTTATTTGACAATGTTAACTTACAATGTGAAATCTGTAAAGGCTTGGGAGTTATGGAAAGATGGGAGATGCACCGAGTTAATGGATCCAACATTAGGCGGTTCATGTCCTGTGAATGACGTACTGATGTTCATCCAGGTGGGTCTGTTGTGTGTTCAAGAAAATGCAGAGGACAGGCCAAACATGTGGGATGTTTTATTAATGTTGAGCAGTGAAAGGGCTAGTTTACCTGAGCCTAAACAGCCTGCATACTCTACTCTTCTAAATGCAGCCGCAGATGGTAGTTCAATTTCAACAAGGCAAAACCCTTCTCCAAATCTTGTATCAATTTCACTAGCCGAAGCAAGATAACATCTTTCGAGTTCGAACTTTTTTAACCGTTCTGGTATTCACTTCCTGGATTGCAAAAGTTCTTAGATTCAGTTACTTTAGGCGAACAATTACAAGTTTAGGACACATAACATTTATTTATTTTGCAGGACTCAAATACTTTAAAAGTGATAGACAGCATTAAATTGCTTAAGTGATTTGTTGTTGAACTGAAATCTTTTTTCCTTGAAGCATGGCATTTTTTTAAATGGAAGTTTAGGAGACATATAATTTGTATGGCATTGTTTCCCAACTAGTCGGTTTTTTTTTTTTTTTTAAAAAAAAAAAAAAATTAAATTTTAGAAATCCACTATATAATAAGCATGCAAATGGTCTGTGTCATCCTGCTGGCAAAATGGCTTGAAAACTAGTACAAGGATGAAGTCTAATTTACCAGGAAAATGATAAAATAAAATAACCGAAAAATAATCGATCTCTCATAAACAAAGGGTTTGAAATTTTCATAAATATATCGCCATCAAAATTAAACATATATAAATATACAGCATATTTGTCAAGTTATTTCAAAACAAATTGTTAAAAATGTTTAATAATATATTTTATCAGTTATCTCAATCCATGAGTGACACAGGAAAGTTTCGTCTATAAAGAAGGAGTTTTCATAAAACAAATGCATGAACAAATATATATAATATATATATATATATATATAGAGAGAGAGAGAGAGAGAGTCAATTTAAAATCAAAACAACATGATAATTTTAATATTGATTTTTTCTTTTATTAGTTTTTGGACCACATTAAAGTTAAAATTTAAAATTTAAAAATATTTATTAACAAATTAAAACTTTATGTAAGAAAAAAATGAACTGTATTGGTTTTTGATGATTAATAAAAATAATTTAAAGTTTCAATTATTGATATAATCTAGTAGCAAAAAAAAAAAGAAAAAAAAAAGAAAATCCTAACATTAATATTATATTAATCGGGTTATATATATATATATATATATATCTATATATACATATATATAAGAAAACGTAACAATGGGCCCCATTTTATTTTTCTAATGATTATAAAATAAAAATAAAAATTCTTAGACTAAAAAAAAAGTACAGAAGTTGTTTTGACTAAGTCCCTACCTGGACAGATTTTCACGAAATTGTCAATGATCTCAAATTTTAATCCCCACGCCAATAACATCAAAAAAAAAAAAATAATAATAATAATAATATCTTGTCACTAAAAGCAGTATGGCTCCAAGATGAAATTTATAAAATGATTTTTTTAGGCTACTTATTCTGATTGAAGAAAGAAAGGTTCAACCTTTTATTTATTTAAATAAAAACAAAACCATTTTATTCATTCTAAAAAAGATACAAATTTCATCTTAGAAATTGAACGGTTATTAGCGAAGCAAGGGTGATACATAATTATAACTTTTTGTTAATAAGGTGATGTATTTATTTATTTTTGCCATATGATGCTTTTCAACCTGCAACAGACAAACCTTTAAATAATATTTTCAAGACACTTCAAGCTACATAGTTTTTTTTTTTTTTTTTTTTTTTTAAATAAAAATTGATACCATTTTGTCAACTAAGACTCTGTATTTTAGTGGAATTCATATTGATGGATGGTGTCATGGAAAATATTAGATCTGACATATTCTCAAGAATTACATTTCCAATTATTAAATCATAACTGTATTTTATCTGGTGCATCATCTGCTCCATTGACAAGCAGTTCTATAGTTATAAGATTGTTTTTGGCTAAAAATAGGTGTAAGGTTTTAATTAATTATAATGGTTTTTTTGGGGGTAATTTTTCTTTTCTTTTTTTTTTGTTTTTTTTTGTTTTTTGGTAATTCATTATAATGGCTGCGAATTTTTTTTATTACTAATTTTATTATCGGTTGCTGACAGCTCTATCCATCTCACATATAAAAACAACTAGTGGTTAAAAACAAAAAAAAAAAAAAAAAAAAAAAAAACCATTAAAATTTTTGATAAAAGAAACTAAGATACTATCTGATAGATGGTGGAAAATTTGTAAAGAAATTGTATTTTATGTAATTAATGTCTTTGCTAATAGTTATGAACTAGGTCACACGTTATACTTTCTTAACTTTTATTTTATTTTATTTTTTTATAGATATAGGATAACAAGCTCAATGTATATGTTGCAGATAAGATTATTAGAATGAAGTTTTTCTTCATGAGATGCTATCCCTGGCTAGTTCTTTTTTTTACCCGTTTTTCTCTCTTGGAAACCAGTTACCAAACCATCAAGCATGTAAATGTTTTTCAAAAACAATTTGACAAACGACCCTTTTTTCCAAGAAAAAAATAATAGAAAATGGCCAAACAGGCCCTAAGCTTCTCTCTTGAAGGTGGGAACCTTGTACAGTTGTATGCTTAAGCTTCTCTCTTGAAGGTGAGAACCTTGTATAATTGTATGCTTTCTTTGTTCTTTCCACCATAACATGCTGCTTGAGGTGTTTCTTCATGTGAAAGTAATTGTTTTTGCTTCCTTTTTGTGCCTGACATGAAAACATCCAAAGTTTTTCTTTTCCGTCAAAGCTTCATAAGTATCTTTCCTCATGTCATGCCTTAGACATCCTCACACCAAGAATGGTTTTACATAGCAGTGAAACATTGTTTTCTGCTGGCAGGGTTTTTGAGCTTAGATTCTTTACTCCCAGTAAATCAAGCTTTGAGTACCTGGGAATCTGGTTCAAGGATGACAAAAACAAAAGACCGGTTTGAGTTGTATGATGGGAACCTGGTCATGAGTGATATAATGTTGATTCCATATATTGGCAAGCCCATCCAGTAACGAAACGGATGCGAAAATTCTTGATTCGGGAAATCTAAATCTAATGGAAGTAGGGAAGACCATATGCCAAAGTTTTGATTACCCAACTGTTACACTTCTACCTGGAATGAGCTTGGGTAGTTCAACATTGACAGTGCATATGGAATAAGAAAGCAGTATCTTACATCATGGTTAAGCCCCTCTGATCCAAACAAAGGTTTTTATTATCTAGGTCTTGATTATTTAGACATGACAAAATCCAATGTCTTGTCCCAAGATAATGTTTACCAGCAAATTGGCTTCTGGTATGGATTTCAGATTCTTTTTTGAAATCTCATTAGATAACCATTACAATTTTAACTATGTATCAAACAACAACCAGATTTCTCTTACTTTCCACAACAAGGAAACTAAGATATTCAAGTGGTTTGTTTTAGCTTCAAATGGACAATTATTGAGTTCATGATGGATGGTCAAAAAATTTCCAAGGTAAGTTACTCTCTATGTGATTCCACATCGCCATGCAATGCTCCAGGATGCTTGTAATCTTCTCAAATGATGTGCAAAGAAGGCAATAATCTAGAGATCAATGCTTGTTAGTTGGCCAGTCAGTACACGGGTACAAATGACTGTGAGCAGGTAAGCAGGCGCTTGTTCATGTGTTGCGTATATTTCTTCGTTGGTTGATGGGATTCAGTGTGAATTCTTCTACAAAAACAAACATGAACTTCTGGACATCATATGGAGAGGAAAAAACAAGATTTATGTGCATGAAAATGCTTCCAAATCTGGTAAGCTTTTTTATATGAAGTTGTGAAGTAATGAAATAAACACCTCTAATTATGATTAGAGTAAGAATATTACAGTTTCTTCATTAACCTATATAGTTATGTGATGTAGAGATGTGAATAATTAGCTTAATTTTCTTTGTCTAAGTAAAACATGATAGTATTCATTCCTTTCGTTCTTCGAATCATTAGAAAAAGGGGAAGATAATTATGATTGTCATCGATCTACTGATTCCCTTGATATTAATAATTTGTATCAAGAATTTGTTTTACTTATGGAACAAGTTCAATTGTTTAGGCACAAAATTTAACTTGTATATTGGTCCATAGTTTCAAAATTTTGCCTTGTAATGCAATATTTGTCCACATTGACAGGAATAAACTGAAGCCAAGTAGGCACGGGAGAAGTTCACACATCATCAACATCCCAGTTAAGCACAAAAAATGATGATCCTAGTGGAGCAAACCTTATTGACCCTAGTAGGAAGAAAGATCATGAGCTTCCCCAGCTTAGCATTTCAAGTGTAGTGGCAAACACTGATCACTTCTCCGTTTTGAGTAATCTTGGAGAGGGTGGGTTTGGACCTGTTTATAAGGTACGTTAACGAGGCAATACAACATTTTCTTTTTCCATTTTCTGTCAATCTTACTACATTGATAGAAAATTGGATGTCAGCAACTACAGGATACATTAAGTTGTAAAGATTATATTAGTAATCTGGATATTGTTGCGAGGAAAGCTACAATGGTATGAAATTGCAGTGAAAAGGCTGTCAAACAATTCTAGACAAGGATTAGAAGAATTCAAGAATGAGGTAGAGTTAACTTCTAAGCTGCAGGCCAGAAATCTTGTCAAGCTTCTAGGTTGTTGCATTAAGAGAGAAGAAAAGATATTAATATGAGTACATGCCTAACAGAAGCTTGGATTCTTTCATATTTGGTATGTTTATTCATCGATGACTAGTTTCATAATTTTTGTTTACTGGTTTAACTCTTGTGGTTGAGTCTGCAACTAATGCAGATCCAATTAAATGGCGACTACTAGATTGGAGAAAGCGCAAACACATCATCAAAGGAATTGCTCAAGGTCTTCTTTATTTTCACAAGTACTCAAGACTAAGAATTATTCACTGTGATCTGAAAACCGGCAACATCTTTTTGGATGACTAGACGAACCCCAAAATACCAGATTTTGGCATGGCAAGAATTGTTTTTGAGAACGAAAATAGATCAGGAACAACGAAGCTTGCTGGAACTTAGTAACTTGTAAATCTTTGAAAAATGAAATTAAACATTTTCAAAGTGAAGGATAACATGCCTCCACATGTTTAACTTAATTTACAAACAAGTAGAACGATATCTTCTTGTATCCTTCTTCTTTTGGCATTGAGATCAGTGGTTACATGTTTCCGAAGTATGCAATGCATAGACTTTACTTGAGAAAATCTGATGTATTTAGCTTCAGAGTGATTTTGTTGGAGATTGTAAGTGGCAGGAAGAGTGCAACCTTTTATGAGCCAAATTGCTCAATGAACTTACTGGTATATGTAAGTGATAAAAAAAGGGCCTTAGTTTTGAGCTCTTCTATTTTTATTCTAATATTGTATTTGACATTGCTAACATACTATGTGAAAAAACTTTGAAGGCTTAGGAGTCATGGAAAGAAAGACGAGGAGTTAGCGGATCCAACATTAGGTGGTCCATGTCCCATGAATGAAGTAATGCTACGCATTTAGGTGGGTCTGTTGTGTGTTCAAGAAAACGCAGAGGACCGGCCAAAGATATCAGATGTCGTATTGATGTTCAGCAGTGAAAGGGAGTGTTTATCTAGGCCTAAACAGCTTGCATATTCTACTCTTCTAAATGCTGTAGATGGTTCATTTTCAAGAAAACATACACCTTCTCCGAATCTTGTATCAATTTCACTAGTAGAAGCAAGATAGCATCTTTCAACTTCTTTAATCATTTTGGTATTTACTTATTGGATTGGGAAAGTTCTTTAGTTTCCCAAAACTTATTAGGGAGTGAGTTTAGTATATATATAAACATATATATATATATAGATATAAATAGTTGTAGAGATTCAACCTGTGTATAGCAAGCAATATATATATATATATATCCACAAGCAGCACACAACCCACAAAAAGTCCACAAACAAGCAAATATAGATGAATTAGAAGATCTCAGAACAAACAATATGAAAAATCTAGAGAGAGAAAGACAAGCACATAAATATAAGAGAGAGAGAGAGAGAGAGAGAGAAACACTCAAAAATTTTACGTGGTTCAATCAAGGTAATCTATGTCCATGGGTAAGCAAAGAGATGATAATTTTCATTATCTTGAAGAGATTACAAGCTTAATCACCAAGTGCATGGCACCATTGATGGGATTTTGAAGAACCCACCATTTCTCTCTCTAAAACCAATAGAAAACACTCTTAGATCTATTTGGTACGAAATCCTGGGCTAACATATCATTAAAGAGGGACAAAATCATAATTTTGCATTTTTTTTTTCTCTTTCTCTTCTCTTGCTTTCTTCCTCTTCACTTCATAACCAAACATCATCCCATCAACTCCTCATGTTCACCATTAATTTAGAGTCACAAAAACAACATTTCTTCACCTTGACTCTAAATTCACAAACTCTTCAAATCACTTCCCATCACTCTTTGCTTGCACACACATCCTCATCACTTGCTTTGCACATTGCTTAGACTCATACAGAGCCTAGGCTTCTCCGTTGGTACTACCTTGGTCAACATATCCGCCGGATTCTTTTCACCCACAATCTTCACCAAATCCACTTCACCTTTGTCGATTAATTCTCGAACGAAGTGGTACTTCTTCTCAATATGCTTTGTACGGTTCGAGAAGGCTTGATTCTTTGTCAAAAAGATTGCACTTTGGTTGCCAAGCTCATTTACCAACCATTTTAACCATAATGCCTCCCTTGTTGCTTCTGTGGTCATCATATATTCAGCTTCGGTACTTAAGAGTGAAACCACCGGTTGTAATGATGCTCTCCAACTAATTGTATTACCCTAAGCCGAAAATATATAACCCGTCAAGGACTTTCTCTTGTCCGATCACCACCAAGGTCCACATCACAGTATCCGACAACACAATCATCATTACCATTGTTCTCTTTCCGATACAATAAGCCAACATCCATGGATTCCTTCAAATTCCTTAGAATCCATCACAAAACCTCCCAATGTGGTTTGCTTGGATTACTCATAAATCTACTCACCACACTAACCACATGAGCGATGTCTGGTTTAGTACATACCATTAAATACATGATGCAACCTACGGCACTTGCATATGGCATCTTAGCCATGCTCTCCCTCTCTTGTTCACTTTTTGGGCATTGCTTGGATGACAATTTGAAGTGGGGTATTAAAGGCGTGATCACAAGATTTGCACCGCCCATGTTGAACCTCTCCAAGACCTTTTCAATATACTTCTTTTGAGAGACAAATATCTCCCGATTCTCCTTATCCCGAAATATATCGATCCTCAAAATTTTCTTGGCTTTTTCAAGGTCTTTCATCAAAAACTTAGAACTCATCAACTTCTTCAAATTATCAATCTCATCCATATGTTTGCGCGCAATCAACATATCATCAACATACAACAAGAGATAAATGAAGTCCCCATTCAACAACTCTTTGTAATACACACAAAGATCAAACGTGCTCCTCTTAAAGCCAATACCAAACATAAACTTGTTGAATTTCTTGTATCATTGCCTAGGAGATTGTCTCAAGCCATAAAGGTATTTTTGAAGTAAGCATACCTTGACACCCTTTGCATATCCTTCGGGTTGAGCTATGTAAATCTCTTCCTCGAGGTCTCTATGCAAGAATGCCATCTTGATGTCCAATTGATGCAACTCAAGTTTAAGCCTTGGCCCAGCAGCTTCTTTTCAATCCAAGAGCTGCATGATAAGAAAGCTCTCGATCTCGGCTAGCTTTAGTTAGTCAAATAGACCAGGAAACTCGTACTGCAACTATGCCAAGCCCGATCTTGGTTCCAATGCAGCAGAGACAGGTGTTGCTGATCGAACTAATCTACTTTAGGGATTCACCTAGCAGCTTTTAATAGGAAAGCTCGTTCCACCCCTTTGACAAATTCTTTCGCAGCAGCTTGAACTGAACCGGAGATCCAAATAGAAGTGTGTCTCACCACCGGAGAGAATATTTCATTGAAATCCACTCCCTCCTTTTGAGTATAACCCTTTGCAACCAATCGAGCTTTGAACCTTGGTGCCTTAACTCTGGGTACACCTTCCTTCTTCTTGAACACCCACTTACAACCTACAACCCTTCCACCTTTAGGCTTATCTACTAACTTCCACATTTGATTCCTATGCAAGGAATCCATCTCCTCATCGATGGCCAGCTTCCACTTTACTGAATCTTTTGAAGCTAAAGCTTCCTCAAAAGTGTTAGGCTCTGAGTTCATTTCTTTTGTAACTTCGAGAGCATATGCAATACAATCCATAAAACCATATCTTACTGGTGCCTTGGATTGTCTCCGTTCTCTCTCGCAAGCCAAATTATAATCATGGAGGTTATCAATATCAACCACCTCCTCATCGGTACGATCAACTGCCTCATCAACTTGTTCTTGAGCCACTTGTGTATTACAGTGCTCCTCATGGGTTACTTTCTTTCTTGGATTATCCTCAATCCCAAGATCGAATGTCTGCTTGTCAACTTCACTTCCACTCGAAGATTCTCCATCCATCGCTAACCCAAGCATCTCACTCTCCTTCAATACCACATTCCTACGAATCACACAATTCCTTGTATCTGGATTCCAAAGTCTATAGCATTTGACACCTTTTGGGTACCCGAAGAAAATGCATTTCATAGATCTTGGATGTAACTTGCCTTCGTTTACATGAACATATGAAGTGCAACCAAAGACCTTGAGATTACTTAAATCTGGTGCGTGCTTGGACCACTTCTCCATTGGAATCTTGAACTCAATGGCATTCGACAGACACTGATTGATCAAGTACACCGCGGTATTCATCGCCTCTGCCCAAAAACTTGTAGGTAGCTTAGCATTGGAAAGCATACTTTTCACTCTTTCCAAAATGTTCCTATCATACGTTCGGCAAGACCATTTTGTTAAGGAGTCATCTGCACGGTCTTATGTCTCATAATTCCATGCTCATTGCAATAGGAATTGAACTCTTCATTGCAATACTCGAGCCTGTTATCCGTTTGGAGCATCTTCATCTTCTTTCTGATTTGGTTCTCAGCCATAACCTTCCATTCCTTGAACTTAATGAAGGCCTCATCCTTGGTTTTCAACATGTAAACCCATACTCTCCTTGAGTAATCATCAATGAGGGTCATGAAGTACCTACAACCACCCATTGAATTCATTCTCGTGGGACCCCATACATCGGAATGAACATAATCCAAGATCCTCCTAGTTCGATGCACTGCGATGTTAAACTTCACCGTAGCTTGCATGCCATAGATACAATTCTCACAAAAGTCAAGTTTCTCCACCTTGTGCCCACACAAAAGCCCTTGTTTACTAAGCTCAATTAGCCCTTTCTCTTTAATATGGCCTAGCCTTCTATGCCAAAGTGTGGTGTCACTAACTTTCTCATTCACCGAGATTGAAGCTTCACCTTGAACTACACTTCCATCTAGCACATACAAGCCATTCTTCTTAGAAGCCTTTTTCACTACCATTGAACCCTTAAAGACCTTTAAAGTGTCTCTCTCGGCCTTATAACTATATCCATGCTCATCCACTGTACCAAGAGAAATCAAATTCCTCTTCAACCCGGGAATATACCGCACATCTGACAAAGTTCTCACAACTCCATCATGAAGCTTCAACTTTAACGTACCAATCCCCTTAACATTGCAAACCGCATTGTTCCCCATGAGAACATGCCCTCCATCTAGTTCCTCAAATGTATCAAAATAACTCCTTATCGGACTCATATGGAAAGTACAATTCGAGTTAAGTATCCACTCAACACCATTGTCTCGATCGGTTAAAAGCAATACTTCAGAGCTTTCATAACCTTCTGAGGCAACACTTGCATCTCCATCGGATTGCTTTTCTTTCCCCTTTCCAAGCCTCTCCGGACAATCCTTCTTGAAATGCCCCAATTGATTACAACGGAAACATCTCATTTTGTCCCTTAATTTTGATCTACCCCGACTTTGACCTCGCCAATTTCTACCACTAGGCCAATATGAGGTTCTACCTCTCACTGTGAGCCCCAACCCATCACTACTCTTGCCACTCAAGGTCTTCTCTACATCCTTAGCAACTATCACCACTATAAATTCCTTCACATGCAAGGTTTGTCTTCCATACTTGAGAGTATCCACAAAGTGCTTGTTTCCTTGAGGCAAAGAATTAAGTGAAATCACCACTTGGTCCTCATGTCTTGAATCAACTTAGTGAAGTCATCAAGATTATCACTCAAAGACCCTCCTTCTTTTATTTTGAAGTCATATAGCTGTTGCTTCAAATTGATGCGATTTGGTACCGATTTAGCCATGTACCTCTCTTCCAAAACTCTCCAAACATCCGCCGCCATTGTTTCCTTTGACACATCTCTCAACACCTTGTCTCCAAGACCAAGAATTATTGAACTATATGCCTTTTTTAATAATTCCCTCTTCTCTCTAACATCAATTGTATCTGGTAAATGTTCCTCACCTTCTAAAGTCACATTTAAACCTTCCTTGACTAACACCACCTTCATTTTCATCTTCGAAAGGCCAAAATCATTTGAGCCCGTGAATTTCTCCACCTCAAACTTAGTAAACATGGTTAAGTTTGCTGGGAACACTATAATCAACCTAGCTTCAACCAAGGGAACCTCCAATTCCACTACAAGAAGCTAACAACAACAAGCTACACAAAAGCCCCAAATCTCCAAACTCCAATCCCTAGATTTTCACCAATCTAGGCTCTGATACCAATTTGTAGAGATTCAACCTATGTATAGCAAGCAATATATATATATATATATATATCCTCAAGCAGCACACAACCCACAAAAAGTCCATAAACAAGCAAATATAGATGAAATAGAAGATCTCAGAACAAACCCATATGAAAAATTTAGAGAGAGAAAGACAAGCACATAAATATAAGAGAAGAGAGAGAGAAAAACACACAAAAGTTTTACGTGGTTCAATTAAGGTGATCTATGTCCATGGGCAAGCAAGGATATGATGATTTTCATTATCTTGAAAAGATTACAAGCTTAATCACCAAGAGCATGGTATCACTGATGGGATTTTGAAGAACCCACAGTTTCTCTCTCTAAAACTAGTAAAAAACACTCTTAGATCTGTTTGGCATGAATTCCAAGGCTAACATACCATTAAAGAGGGGCAAATCGTAATTTTGGGTTTTTTTTTTTTTTTTATTTGCTCTTTCTTTTCTCTTGCTTTCTTCCTCTTCACTTCATCACCAAATATCATCCTATCAACTCCTCATGTTCATCATTAATTTAGAGTCATAAAAAGAACACTAGTGTGTAACAGTGACAACATTAAATGGTGAAGTGTTTTTTCATTTTATGTTATTTTATTTTTGTATCCTGAAATCTATTTCCTAGAAGTATTGGTGAAAGCCCAGATACATCTTGTATGGCAATGCCTTCTAAGTAGTTTTCCTTCTTTTAGAAATTCACTAGAAATAATGGGGGAAAACAATGGATCTAGAGTTTGAAATTAAAACAGTTTTTCATAAATTTAGCTTCATATAAATTATATATATATTATAATAATAAGTTATTTAGAATATCAATTCAACTAAAACATAATGTAGAACAAATTGACAAAATGTTTAAATAATAATTTTATCAGTCAACTTAATCGATGGGTAACAAAGGAAAGTTTTGTATATATCTATATATATATATATATATATAAAGGTTTTCAGAAAACAAGTGAACCAAAAAAAAAAAAAAAAAAAGATAGAGAACATAACAAACGTTTTTAATTTTCTAATGTTTTCTAATTTTACGAAACCCACTTAAAAAAAATAAAATAAAATAAAATAAAAATAAAAATAAAGAAAAACTCTCCGTGGGAAATTGTCTTGCGTTGCCTACATGTGTAGTTTCCCCAAAAGGAGGAGATGTCCTGGAAGGGATAGTTTTCCCGTTAATGATCTCAAGTTCAAATTTCTACACCAATATGTCAAATAAAAACAAAAAGGACAATCTTGTGACTAAAACTAGCATGGCTTCGAGATGAAATTTATAACATAATAGAGAAAGAAAGGTTCAACATTTCATGTTTTAAATCTAACAATAATTAGCTAAGTAAGGTTATTAATCAACGCGGCTTATTTATACATTTATTTTTATCATCATATGGTGGTTTTTTCCTCTTGAAGCAGCCTAAATCTTTAAATAATGTTTTCAAGAGACTTCAAACTACATAGTTTAAAATAAATTGATGTCATTTTGTCAACTAAGACTGAATTGTATTAGAATCCATATTGATTTGATGCTGTGATGGAACATATGGAAAATTTATTTATTAGTAGATGTGACATATTCACAAGAAGTTGGTCCGCGTAGTAAGTCATACATGTATTTTATATTGATGCAACATCCGCTCCATTAACTAGCAGTTCCATATATAGTTCTGAGAATTTTTATTTAATTATAATGGTAGGATTTCCGTATCAAGAAAATGCTGCGAAATTTCTTTGATACGCCCCTTTTTACTAATTTTATTATTAGTTGCGTACACCTCTATCCAGATCAGCTATAAAAATGACTCAGACTAGGAAAGAAAATCCTTATTTTCAATAACAAATAAGATAATATCACATAGGTTGCGGAAATTTAGTTAAGAAATTTGTATTTTAATACCAATATGTAATGTCTTGCTATAGATGGATAGTGAGATTACTTACCAACCAGGTCAACTATTAACTTTCCTTATTTTTAAGTCTTGCTATAGATGTAATGTCTTGTTTCCGACTATAACATGCTGCTTAAGCTGTTTGTTTCCGTCTCTTTTGTGTGTCTGACATGAAAATGAAAGCGTCCAAAGTTTATATTTTCTTCTTCTTGTGTTTCCTCGGCTCATCATATGCCTTAGACACTTATACTTGGAAAGACTCTACACAGCAATGAAACATTGGTTTCTGCTGGTGGGGTGTTTGACCTCGGCTTCTTTACTCCAAGTAAATCATGGTTTGGGTACCTGGGAATCTGGTTCAAGAATGACAGAAACAGAAAATCATTTTGGGTTTCAAACCGAGAAATTCGCCTTGTCGTTTCCACAGGAGTTCTTTAAATAAGGTATGATGGAAACTTGGTCTTGAGTGATATAATGTCTAATCCAAATATTGTCAACGATGGAGCAGGGCCAACAAGTAATAAAACAACCCCGGAACTTCTTGATTCGGAAAATCTGATTCTAATGGAAGTAGGGAAGACCATATGGCAGAGTTTTGATTACCCAACTGATACGCTTCTACATGGAATGAGCTTGGAATTGTTTAACAACGATAATGCAGACAGAGAAAGAAAGCAGTATCTTTTATCATGGTTAAGCCCCTCTGATCCAAACAGAGGTCTCTATTATGTACGTCTTAATAAAGTAGGCTTTGTTGGATAATATGTAAAAATCTATATAAAATTGGAGACTTGAATATAATAAAGGAGGTTAAAAAACATACTATTTGGTAAAAAGAAAAGAAGTGGGCTGAGACTACATAAAATTGAGAGGTGCTTACACATCTATTTTCATACAGCTGGGTATAGGGCCCTTTTATACGACCCAAAGTCAGTAAAAAAGTTAACACACCGCCATATATGCTTTGCTGTTTTTTTTTTTTTTTTTTTTTTTTCCTCAATGCACGTAAAGATACAGCTCATATATGTACATGTGTCAACTTATGAACGCCCTACTCAATACATATAAAATACGTAGCTTACACGTCCCAACTTGCAACCTTTTTTTAGCCAATGATAAGCTTCATTCCATGTTAAGCATCTACTTATAAATATTTCTTAAGTTACCGACTTTGCCATGATACGACAAATTATTATTATAATTATAATTTTACTTTTTAACCGTCCTTCTTAATTTGTAATTTTGGCAAAATTCTTGAAATCTTCTAGGTTCTCTATTGTTGTTGTCTTTGTAAAAATGTCTGCTAATTGCTTAGTTGTGTTAACAAATTCTAATTTAATATTTTCTTCTTCGACCAAGTACCTGATGAAGTGATGTCGAATTTCTATGTGCTTTGTCCTGCTGTGGAACATTGATTTTTTTGTCATTGGTATTGCTGACATATTATTACACTTGATAATTGTTGGAGCAATTTCGTCATGTTGCAAATCTGATAAAATTCTTTTGAGCCATTCTGCTGCACTTGCTGCATCTAGAGCTGATATATATTCTGCTTCTGCTGTAGATAATGCCACGGTCCTTAGCGTCTTTGATGACCAAGAAATTGGTTTTGTACCTAAGCAGAATAAATATCCTGAGGTACTTTCTCGGTCATCTACCGAGCCTGCCCAGTCACAATTCGTATAACCAATGAGCTTGTTATCTACTTCTTTGGTGTACTTAATTCCAAGCTTTCTGGTACCTTGTAGACAGTAAAGAATTCTCTTTGCTACAGTGTAGTTATTTTTACTTGGCTCGTGCATGAATCTAGAAACATAACTAACAGCAAAAACAATATATGGCCTAATAGTTGTTAAATAAATGAGGTATCCAACTAAGCTCCTGTAGTTTTTTCCATCAATTTTCTCTACACATCATCCTAAAACAACTTCTCATTTAACGTCATTGGTGTAGACACCGGTTTACAATTGTCCGTATGAAACCGTTTGAGAAGATCAATTAAATATTTTTCTTGAGAAATAAATATTTCTCCTTTTGCTTGTTAAACTTGGATGCTAAGAAAATAATTCATTAGGCCAAGATCTATCATCTCATATTCTTTCATCAAATCATCAACATATACATAGACAATAAGAATATCTTGCGTACCTTTTTTTCTAATAACATGTAAGGGAGGCTCACTTGGACTTCGTTGAAATCCAATTTGTTTAAAGTATGAATCAATTTTGTTGTTCCAAGCTCATGGTGCTTGCTCTAGTCCATATAGTGCCTTCTTTAATTGGAAGACTTTGTTCCACAAATACTTCCTCTTTGAGTGCTGCATAAAGGAAGGTGGACTTGACATCCAGTTGATAGACCAGTACCTCCATTTGAGCAACTAATGCGAGAATTTTTCTAACAGTTTCCATTCGAGCAACTGGTGCGAACATCTAGTTGAAGTCGATTCTTGGCTGTTGTGAATAGCCCGTGGTGACTAGCCATGCTTTGTACTTCTGAATTGTTCCATCTTCTTTGTACTTAGTTTTGTAGACCCATTTGAGTCCAATAGCATCTTTACCTTCAAGTAGATCCACCAATTCCCATGTATTGTTCTTTTCAATTGTTGTAATTTCTTCATCCATTACATTAATCAAGATATCTTCTTTTACTGCTTCTTTAAAATTTTGAGGCTCACATCAAAAAATGCCATATTAGTAGATTCATAGATATCTATGATTGAGCATACCCTTCTTGGCAGTGTTTTGTCATTCGAAGATGTATCCACTATTTAAATTGGGCTTGGAGTTTCTTGATGACTTGTGCTTAGACCAGGGTCTTGAACTGTTTAAGAATTTGACTTATCTTAAATAGGAATTTGTTCATGTATTTTTGCTATTGGTTGGGAGCGTTTTCCCAATTCCATGCTGAGTATTTGTCAAAGATAACATCTCTAGAAATTATTGGTTTGGTTGTTTTTGCATTGTATAGCCAGTAACCTTTTGACTCACTGCCGTATCCAAGGAATATATATTTTTCTCTTTTTTCATCAAATTTTTCTCTGTATTATGAGGGGATGTGTGGATAAGCTATGCATCTAAATACTTTTAAAACTTGTACCTGGGGCTTTTTTCTATACCATGCTTCATATGGAGTCTTGTTCACGATAGCTTTTGTTGGAGATCCATTCAAAATGTAGACAGCAGTGTTGACCACTTTTGGCCAATAGTCATTTGGAAGGCCTTTCTCCTTTAGCATGCTTTTGGCTATTTCTGCAATTGTTCTATTTTTGCGCTTTGTTACACCATTTTGTTGTGAGGTGTTCCGAACAGTGAGCTGTCTTTGAACTTCATTTTTCTTGCACTACTCCATAAATGGTTTAGGAATGAATTCCCCACCACGGTCTATTCGAAATGTCTTCAGCGGCTTCCTGACTTGCTTTTTTATATGCACCTTAAATTGTTGGAATACTGAAAAAGCTTTTTTATTTAAGAAAATATACCCACATCATTTGAGTATAATCATCAACAAACAAAAGGAAATATTTTCTTCCATTCAGAGATGGAGTTCAAGTTGGTCCAAAAATATTAGAATGTACCAACTCTAATGGTGCCTTTGCTGACAAGACCCGCCCTGGGAACCCTCCTAGGATCTCTCAAGTAGTCTTACCTAATGAAGCCCTATTGGACAATCCCTAGAGGATATCTAATGGAACCTCACTTAAAGTGTGGACAAACGAATACATGCATTATCAATAATACCTTAATATATAAATATAAAACCACAACAGCATAAAAGTCAACAACTATGGTCCACAACCAGCCTATCATACTACAGACCATAACTACACATATATATATATATATATATATATAATATGGACTCTACTGTATCCAATATTTAGATTAGAACATTCTAAGAGTATTTGCAAAGTTTAGAAGAACATATAAAAAATAAATAAGTCCAGAAAGATGGGATAAATAAAAAAAGATAGATATTGTTGTTGCTGTGGAAAGAATGAAGTGATAAAGGGTGCTCGAGGTAGACTGCCACTAACTGTTGGGATCTAGGGGAACGAATTTAAAACAAATAAAATATGAGATAAAGAAATCTCAGTGAGTGGTATAATATAAATAAGAAAGTAAAAATTTATTTCCACAAAACTTTCTCTTGGGACTTCTCATTCCATTCTTTTGAAAGGTTCCTCTTTTTAAAATTATTTCACAAAATCCAAACTTATATTTTAATTCAATACCATAAAACCAATGCTAAAAAATGTATAAGTGAATGATCATTATAATATTGTAAATATCTTATTCAAGATATAAATATTGAGCATAAAATATTATAAACATAGTTTCACAAAATAATTATGAAAGTGTAGTAATAACCACAATATTGGAAAACCAACAATATACTTTAAACATATACAATGTACCATACCATATACTAAACCGTAAACTATGGGATACACCCACTTCAGGACCCATAAGGTACAAAAGATACCATGGAAATAATAAACCGCTGGGATGTACCCAACCTCACGGCCTGTGGTAATAATAAACCTGTAGGATGAACCCAACTTCATGGCCCATGGCAATAATAAACCTGTAGGATAAACTCAACCTCACAGCACCATGGCAAACCCGTGCTATAATATAATACTAATCCAAAACATTGGTATTATATGGTACATCAATTGAAAATAAACAATACAGTAATCATAAAACAATCTTATAAGATTGTACGTATCCAAAACAATATTGTATCATAAATCATAATTTAATATTCAAACTCAACCGCTTATTTACATATTTCAAAATTTTCAAATTGTCATTGCATGCTAAAACCAAAAATACCACAGTAAAATATATATCATCATAAACCAATTTTAAGCACATTAAATTATAAAATATTTGAACATGCCTAAAATCATATAATTTTCAATCTGTTTTCTCAAATCAATTAATTTCTAAAATGATTTAAAATCTCAATTCAAATACTAGGATATTAAATAATACAAGTCCATTTATGAACTCATTAGAATTGAAAACCATTTAAAATATTGTCAAAAATTACATAGAATGATAACACATATATGTAAAAGTAGATATTTATATATGCATAAAACAAACATTTCAATTATATGGCATATATGTAAAATATTCAAACCGCATATATATTATATACTATATACCTAAAAAAATTTAAAATGATATAACCACTTACCGTACTGCAGATGCTCACTCTGCTCCCTTGCAAGATCACCTGTAATATAATTAAATATTTTTCAGACTTCAATAACTAAATCAAAGACATTTGTGAACACCAAATTGCACAACTATAAAATTATGCAAATTGGACACTGACTGGTCAAATTATACTGCTTATCTTTAGGATCTGGTACCCAAAATTGGGGCTTTTCATCTAAAGGCTAATTTTTCAAAATTGAACCTTCTAATGGGTCCTAATAATATCTAATTTCCTAATCCAACTTCAATTTTGTCCAATTTGACCAATTTTTATCCAAATATAGTCTGAATTTATCCGGTGTTTAACTAATTAACCCAAAAATAGAAAAATTATCAAATGACCTCCAAAATTCATAAACTTTATATCAATGCAAAGCCCAAGAGATAAGGAATGCAATGGTGCACTCACCTTAGTCCAAAAGTCACTGGTGTTCAGAAAACTTGTCGCAATAATGTTGATGTATCTTTAAAATGATGAGGAATCTTGGCAAACGAAGCATGTAAATGAGTTCAAAGGATCTAAAAATAGGGGGAGGGGTGTTTGAGTTTGCATGGAACGGCCAAAAAACACCAAAATCCGATGACCCACATCGCCAGTTGCCGTCAACTTCGCCAGCTAGATCTGGGAGCATCGGCAAGCCGTTCAACGTTAAATTTCACAGTTGAGCTCACCATCATGTGGGCTTCCCTCTAGTGTGGTGCTTGTAAGACTTTGATGGCCAGAATGGCAATGATCTAGTTGGATGGTAAATGGGTTCAAAACAACTCGATTCGGACCCATAGGCCTGGAGAGGAATTTTCTCAGGTTTCGAGGACAAAATAGATATTTTAGGATTTGTCTTCTTTTTGACATGCTTCCCAAGGTTTATATAATGCCTTGGGCCACTAATAGACAAAATCTTGGGACTAGTTTGGACATTGATATAAAACTGATGCTTAAAACTTCTTAAAACCATAACTTTTTATCCATAACTTGAAATTTGGAATGCCGCTAGTCTATGAACTTGTATCGACAAGCTCTACACAATGGTACCTCAATCAAACCAAAAATATTGACCATAGAAAAAGTCAACCTAGGTCCCATATATAGTACACTTGGTCAAATCTATACAACGGGGGTATTTTTGTACGGGTTGTTACATCTGCTCTCTAGGTATTTTTGGGAAATGGCAATCTAAGCATTTTTCCATATATGCATCCCTCACAGACTTTATTTATGTGGGAAATAGGAGGTACGAGTAAAACCATATTTTTGTCTTTTGATAATTTTAGGCCATTATAATTTAGATGCCCATATTCTAGATGCCATAAATATGACTCATCCAATTTTTGACTTTGAAAAGCTAGTTTTTCATCACGTGGCATAGTAAGAGGAAAAAAATTATTTTGATTCATTTTTATTTTTGCCACCATGACGTTTTTATTTTTATCGGTAATTGTGCTTTCATCTCCATCAAAATTTATAGAATAACTCTTTCGAAGTAACTGGCCAACACTTAAAAGATTTGATGTTAACCCAAGAATATAAAGCACATAATGGATGAGTTTAGATTTACATCCTTTGGAGTTTACTGCTATTACTCATTTTTCGTTGACTTCATGCGACTTTCCATCTCCAAGCTTTACTTCTGATAAAAAATGTTTATCCATCTTCACAATGACTTGTGGATCACCTATCATATGACTACTACATCCACTCTCCAAATACCATGTATATTTTGATTCTTGTTTAACACACATGCATGAATAAAATATTTGACTTTCTCAAACCTTTTTAGAATAAATAACTTCATTCCTTTCTTGCATGTCTTTATACGAACAACCTCTTTGTGAATAATTAGAAATTTTGCATTTTGTGCATTTAAAATGACAATCTTTTGACTCATAATGCAAATAATGCATTTTTTGCACATACTTGTTTCTTCCCCCTCTGCCTCAGCCTTGACTTCCACGTGCTCTTCTGAAGGAACCTCCTCTTCTTGTTGAGCTGCTTGTTAAGGTTGTAGAATTCTTTTTGTGATATTGTAATTAGATTTGAATGCTTGCTCCACAGGTTAGTTAGAAAACCTGTTCATTCTTTTTTCATGTGCTTCGAGAGAGCCAAATAGTTAATCCAAATAGTATGTTTTCAAATCTTTGGACTCCTTTATAGCTGCAACAATATGCTAAAATTTTCTAGCAGACATCTTAATATTTTTTCTACAATTTTTTGGTCGGCAATAGTATCTCCATAACTTCTTATTTGATTAATAATTGTAGAAGCTCTAGAAAAGAATTCTTCAATAGTTTTGTTATCCGTCATTGATAAATCATCAAATTTTCTCCAAAGAGTTTGAAGTTTAATGGAGATTACCTTTTCATGGCCTCCAAATTGTTGTTTCAAAATTTCCCATTTAGCTTTATATGTTGTTGCATTTGATATTCTAAGGAAAATACTTTTGCTTATCCCTTGTTGAATAAAAAGCAATGCTGTGTATGCCTTTGGTTGTTTTGATTGTACTCCTTCTTTGCTGCTTCTGTCCACGACTTTAGTTGCTTTGGACTTGCAGGCTTATCATAGCCTTCTTCAATTATATCCCACAAATCTTGTGAGATAAAAAGGGTTTTCATTTGAATGCACCAAAAATCATAATTGTCACCAGTAAAGATAGCAATTAGATTGTGGGCATGACTAAAAGTTGATTGGTTATTAGCGACCATGGGTATTTTATAAAAAGGGCAAGAACGAGGCTTTGATGCCAAATTTTTTGGATAATATGTAAAAATGTATTTAAAATTGGAGGCTTGAATATAATAAAGAAGGTTAAAAAAAATACTACTTAGTAAAAAGAAAAGAGGTGGGCCGAGGCTACATAACATTGAGAGGTAGAGAAGAGCAAAATAAAAATAAAGTGCATGTCAGTATTACTTACGCATCTGTTTTCATATAGCTGGGTATAGGGCCCTTTTACAAGGCCCAAAATAGGTAAAAAAAAAGTTAACACATCGCCATGTAGGCTTTGCTTTTTTTTTTTTCTCAATGCATGTAAAGGTACAACTCATATATGTACATGTGTCAACTTATGAACTCCCTATTCAATACATATAAAATACATAGCTTACACATCCCAACTTGAAACCTTTTTTAGCCAATGATAAGCTTCTTTCCATGTTAAGTATCCACCTAAAAACATTCCTTAAGTTGCCGAATTTGCCATGAAATTACAAATTAGTATTATAATTATTATTTTGCTTTTTAACAGACTTAACAAAATGCAATGTCTGACGCCAAGATCAAGCTTATCAATAGATTGGATTTTATCAAACAGCCATCAAAATCCTCTTACTTTCCTCAATAAAGAAAGTAACATACTCAGATGCTTTGTTTTAGCTTCAGATGGGACAATTATGGAGTTCATGATAGAGGCTCTAAAGGTTTCTAGTGGGAGCTACTCTATATATGATTCCACATTGCCACACAATTCTACATGATGCTTGGTATCGATGCTAGTAATGTGCAAAGATGGAAATAATTTCTCATATATTATAAAAGGATCAATCCCGAGTTCAATGCTTGTTAGTTGACCAGCCAGTACAGGTACCAGTGACTGTGAGCAAACATGCAGGAGCAACTATTCATGTGTTTGCATATATTTCTTCGATGCATAATGACACTCAATGTGAACTTTTCTATGGAAATAAAGATGATCTTTTTGACAAAATTAGGAGAGGAAAGAACAGAATCTATGTGCGTCAAAATGATGCTATATCTGGTAAGATTTTGAATCTATGTTCATGAAGTATTGAGAGAAACAACTCTTAATTATGATTAAAAATGGTTATGTGAGGATAAGATTGAGTAATTAACTTAATTAGCTTTGTCTATATAAAATTTGACAGCATTCAATTCTTTTCTTTCTTCAGATCATGAGAAAAAGAGGAAGATACTAAGGATTGTCATAGCTTTACTTATTCCCTTAATCTTGATGATTTGTATTAAGCTTTTGTTTTACTTATGGAGAACGTGCAACTGCTCAGGTAACAACTCCAACTTCTATATTGGTTCACAACTTTAAAAAGTTGCCTTCTGATGAAAAATTTCACCATACTGATAGGAATAAATGGGAATGAAGTAGGCACTGGAGAAGTTCACACATCCCAGTTAAGTACAAACAATGATCCTAGCACAGAAGATGGTATTAAGCTTGGGAGGAAGAATGATTGTGAGCTTTCGCGCTTAGTTTTATTAGTGCAGTAGCAGCCACTGATAATGTAATAGCTCGGAATAAGATTGGTCGGGTGGTTTTGGACCTATTTATAAGGTATTTGTTATCAAGCAACACATTTTGTTTTTCAATTTTCTTTCTCAGTCTTCAAATTGACAGAAAATTGAATGCGAGAACCACTAGATAATATTACATAGATTCTTCAATAAAATAATAGTTTTTTTGCAGGGAAAGCTACAAGGTAATGACATTGTAGTGAAAAGGCTTTCAAAATATTCTGGACAAGGATTAGCAGAGTTCAAGAATGAGGTACATTTAATTTCTAAAGTATAGCACAAAAATCTTATCAAGCTTTTGGGTTGTTGCATTGAGCAACAGGAAAAGATCTTAATTTATGAGTACAAGCCTAAAAGAAGCTTGGATTTATTCATCTTTGGTTTGTATATTCATAGATTCCCATTTCTTTCATTTATTTATTTTTTTATTATCATTTTTTTTTTGGTTCAATTTGTTGATTCATCTCATTTGGTTAAATGTGTAAACTAATGTAAATCCAATAAAGAAACTGCTACTAGACTAGACGTAATGCAAATGCATCATTGAAGGGACTGCTCAAGGACTTCGTTACCATTACAAGTTCTCTAGATTAAGAATTATTCACCGCGATCTCAAAACCAACAATATTGTTAGATATTAATGATGCAAAGATAACAAGAACAAGATAATTTTTTAGGCTTTTGATCATCTAATAATTTCTTGAATAACAGAGCATCTATTTATACAGCATAGTGGACACTAAATTGTAGAAAAATCTGCTACATATAAGGCTTATCTATTAAGTACTAAAAAATAGCATGAAGAAAATGTCATAGTCAGTTTAACTATTTTATTGCCTAAAGAATAGCACAAATTAAACTGATTCCTGCATTCTGTTAGTAGCTTCAGAGTCATGCCAGTCAACACTTCTCTTGGCTCTGAAGCTGCACACTCCAAGCTTTTGCCTTAAGTATTCATATATAATCTTGGAAAGTGCCTTTGTTAAGATATCAGTATTTTGATTTTCTGTTTTACAATAGACTAGCTATACTTCTCCTTCCTCTTGTACAGTTTAGCTTGATATGTTTTGCTTTGCGATGAAACACTGAATTATTAGCAATTGAAATTGCAGCTTGGTTGTCCAGAAATATCTGTGTGCTTTCTTCTTGTTCCATATGCAAATCTATCATGAGTTTTTTGATCCAAAGGTCTTGATTTGTAGCAGAAGTAGCAGCTACATATTCTGCTTCTGCCTTAGATTGAGCTATAATTTCCTGTTTCTTAGAATACCATGAAAAAATTCTAGAACCAAAGCTAAAACAGTAACCTGAGGTGCTTCTCATATCATCAACACATCTAGCCCAATCACTATCATAATAACCATGGAAACTGAAATTTTTAACTTGACTGAATCTTATTCCACAATCAATTGTACCTTTACCATATCTAAGAATTTACTAGCATAGTGCATGTACCTTGATAGCAGACTTACTGCATGCATGATATCTGTCCTGGTTGCAGTCAAATACATTAGGCAACCTATTAGGCTCCTGTAAAGCCTTTCATTAACCTTTTCAATTCCATCTTCTCTGCAAAATTTTTCCTTTTGATTCATTGGAGTTGAAGTTGGCTTGTACTCTTCCATGTTAAACTTCTTGAGAATTTCCTTCGCATATTTTTTCTGATATACAAATATTGTATTTTGCTTTTTCTGTACCTGCATACCAAGAAAGAATGCCATCTTTCCAAGATCTGTCATTTCAAAGACATCTTTCATTTCTTCTTTAAACTTTTCAATTAGCTCCTCACTGCTTCTTGTAACAAGCAGATCATCAACATATAAAGATACCACAAGTATTTCATTATCAGCTTTCTTGATATATAAGGTAAATTCACTCATAGTCTTTTAAAAGCCTAAGTTTATCAAGTGTAAATCAATTCTTTGTACCAAGACCTTCGTGCCTATTTTGAACCATACAAGGCCTTTTTCAATAGATACATTTTTTCCTCTTGTCCCTGAATAGCAAATCCTTCAGGATGATTCACGAAAATTTCTCTTCCAAGTATCCATTGAGAAAGGCTAACTTAACATCTTTTTGATGTATAACCCAGCCTTTTTGTGCAGCAAGAGCTAGTAACATCCTTATGGTGTTCAACCTAGCAACTAAGGCAAAAGTTTCAGATAAACCTACCTCAAACATCTAGGCATAGCCCTTGACAACAAGTCTTGCCTTATGTTTGTTCATAGAACCATCAGGATTAAGCTTGGTCTTGTAAACCCACTTTACTCCTATAACTTGAAAGGATTAGGGCAAGGTTAAGCTAAAGAGAACAAGGTTTTATGTTTGGAAAATTGATTTGGAGTTTAGGTGTTCTCGGCTTGCTTTGGTTAAGCTGCTGGAAAATTTTCTAGTTGTGTCTAGTTTGTGTTTCTCTTTGTTTCAAGATGGAAACTAAGGTATTTTCTCCAAAAAAAGCAATTCAAATTTTCATTTAGATGTAATACATACTTATAGCATACAAAATAGGTATGAAAGCACACCATTGCTGGTTCTAAACACTAATACAAAACAAGTCCTTCATGGAGAAGCAAAACACATCCGTAAAGTAACTTTGTCACATGCCTCATGATTTGTTGACAAGTGTTGCTGCCTCATTATCCATGTCACCAAGTAGCTTCTATGTCACCATCTTAGTTACCAAGGTACTTTCCAAGTCATCAAGGCGCTTCATTTACCTAAGCTTCCTAATACTCTAATTTAGATAATACATATTAAATAACACATTTTGATGTCTTTGTGCACCAACTTAACCAGCTTAGAAAATAACACAAGAAGATTTAATCAACTACCAAAATGAAGTACAAAGCAAAGTAAGAAAGTTGCTTCTCGGACAAGGCATTTAGCTTGGTCTCAGTTTTGGTTTGTTTATGGTTAACAAATTGCCATGATTCTCTAACATAGCTTTCTTGTGTTTAGGTCTGTCCACCAATTCCCACATCTGGTTCCTTTCAATCATCTCGATATCTTCCTCCATTGCAGCTATCCATGCCTGATCAATTGTAGCTTCTTCATATCCTGCAGGCTCCATTACAGTAACATCAAACCTTTGATAAATGTTAGAGAGTAATCTAGTTCCTCTAACAGTTTCTTCATCTACATCATTATTCTCCTCCTGAATCTGAAACTTCTTGTCATTCTCCCAACTCCATTTTTCTAACTCAAGAAATTGGACATCCTTGCTGACAATTATTTTGTTGCTTTGTGGTAAGTAGATTCTGTAGGCCTTTGAAACTGAGCTATAACCTACAAAGATCACAAGTTCTGCTTTCTTGTCAAGTTTGTCTCTCTTAATCTGAGGAATGTAAGAAAAACACAAGCAACCAAATGTCTTCAGATTAAACAATTTTGGTTTGTAGCCATACCATACTTCAAATGGAGTTTTATTTTGCAAAGCTTTTGTTGGTAGCCTATTTAGCAAAAAAAACTGATGTGTTTGCAGCCTCAGCCAGAATTTCTTTAGTAACCTTTTGTCATGAAGCAAACACCTAGTCATTTCCATAATTGTCCTGTTTTTCCTCTCCGCAACACCATTCTACTGAGTATAAGGTGCAGTCAATTGGTGTTCAATGCCTGCATCTTCACAAAACTTGTTAAATTTTTTAGATGTATACTCAGCTCCATTATTAGACCTGATCATCTATATTTTGTAATCATTTTAAGTTTCCACCCAAGTTTTAAACTTCCAAAAGATGTCAGCAACCTCATATTTGAGCTTCATAAAATAAATCCAACATATTCTTGTGTGATCATCAATAAAAGTAATATAATATTTACTGCCATTTAATGATGATGTTTTTATGGGTCCTCCCACATCTATGTGTATTAATTGTAGCTTTTGATAGCTTTCTAGACCTTGTTTTGTGGAAAATGAAGCCTTATCTGCTTCCCATATTAACATGTAGCACATGTAGGAAGCTCCTCCTCTAATTCAGGCAAACCTTCCACAAGATTGTTCTTCTTCATAAAACATAGAGCAGCATGATGAAAATGTTCCAATCTCTTGTGCCAAAGCATTTCATTGCTATCTTCTTTTTGTATAGTAGCCTGTTCCACTTTCATCAGATCTAAAGCAAAGCTTTGACCTTTCATTTGAACTCTGAACACCTCACCTCCTTCAGCATCTTTAATCATGCAATTTTTGTCTTCAAACAACACCTTATAGCCTTTTTCTAACAACCGAGCAACATTCAAAAGGTTTTGATTAATTTCAGGAACATATAAAACGTCATTAATTAATTTCAAACCTGTGTGACCTCCAATTCTACTATTCCTTTGCCTTTTACTACAATATATGCTCCATTTCCAATTCAGACTTTAGAGATAGCAGTTTTGTTAAGCTCTCTGAAAGGCTCTCGATCATAAGTCATGTGGTTTGTACAACCACTATCTATAAGCCAGCTTTCTATGCAGTTATTAGTAGCAAAGCATGATACCACAAACAACTCCTCCTCTTGAGGTTGATTCTCAACAGCCTTGGCTTCTCCTTGTTGCTGTCAAGACTTGCATATTTTTTCCACATGTCCTAACTGACCACATTTATGACATCTTGCATCTAGCCTTCACAAACACTTTTTTAATGGATGATTGGTTTTTTTGCAGTAAGGACAGGATTGAGTGTTGTTGCTTTAGCTGTTGTTGTTTCCAGAATCTTTGGGTTTGTTGTTGTAATTTTGTATTTTTTTTCTTGTTCTTATCACCATTATTGTACTGTGATTTGGCTTGAAAAGCACCCTCAACAGATCCTTCTTGTCTCGTAAGCCTCCTTTGTTCCTGTGCCTACAGTGCGTTCAACAATTCTACCAAGGTAATGCTTAACAGATCTTTTGAGTTTTCCGAAGATGAAATTGTAGCCTCAAATTTTTCAAGAATTGTGACTAAGATCTTTTGAACTATTCTAGAATAAAAAAAATGAGTACCTAGAAGTCTTACAATGTTGGCAATGCTTAGAAGTCTGTCATTATCAAAATATTCATGATTGTTTCTAATTCTCTCATCTTTTGCACCTTGAATTCTTGGATCAGATTCAGCACTTGCATCCCTTTGACCATTTCATTTCCTTCATATTCTTGCTTCAAGAAGTCATAAATTTCGTTTGCTGTTTTCAGTGTCATTATTCTAGTAAAAATGGTTGGTGTGATAGCTATAAACAAACTTGCTTTTGCTTTTGACCTTCTCTGCTTCCTCTCCTTCTAAGTTATGATTTGTGAAACAGTTGGATTGTTTAACAGGGGTGGAAGTTCATATACTTGTTCAACAGCTTCCCATAGATCATTTGCATCAAGATAAGCTTCCATTCTAACAATCCACATTTGATAATCTGTACCATCAAAGACTTAAGGTGCAATTACAATGAATGAGACTTATGAATCCATTATGAATAGGTTGTAGGTTTTTATGTTTGTGTAGGGATAGGTGATAAGTGTTTATGAATTGTATTTGGGTTCACTCAATCTGACAAGTCCCTCAAGAAATAGTTTGATACCAATCTGTTAGATATTAAAAGTGCAAAGATAACAAGAATAAAATAATTTTTTAGGCTTTTGGTCATCTAATAATTTATTGAATAATAAAGCATCTATTTATACAGTATAGTGGAAACTAAATTGCAGAAAAATCTGCTACATATAAAGCATATCTATTAAGTACTAAAAATAACATGAAGAAAAGGTCATAGTCAGTTTAACTATTTTATTGCCTAAAGAATAGCACAAATTAAACTGATTCCTGCATTTTGTTAGCAGCTTCAGAGTCATGCCAGTCAACAAATATCCTATTGGATGACTACATGAACCATAAAATATTAGATTTTGGCATGGCAAGAATTCTTTTCAAGGATGAAAGCAAAATAAAAACGAAGAGAGTCGCTGGAACATAGTAAGTAACGTTAAATCTTTGAAACTTGAAATTTAACAAGATTGAAGTGAGCATGCTCGTTTTACAAGATATTCTCTATTTACAAACAAGAAAAATGACATTTTTACTTTGTATTCTTCTTCTTTTGGCATTGAGATCAGTGGCTACATGTCTCCGGAGTACGCAGTTCATGGCCTCTTCTCAACAACATCCAACGTATTTAACTTTGGAGTGATTTTGTTGGAGATTGTGAGTGGCAGGAAGAATGCAACTTTTTATCAACCAAACTGCTCAATGAACTTACTAGGATATGTAAGTGACATAAATAGGGTCTTAGCCTTTCGTTGGAGATATGTAGCTATTTTTTGTATTTGACAATGTTAACTTACAATGTGAAATTAGTGAAGGCTTAGGAGTTATGGGAAGATGGGAGATGCACCGAGATAATGGATTCAACATTAGGCGATTCACGTCCTTTGAATAACGTATGATGTTCATCCAGGTTGGTCTGCTGTGTGTTCAAAAAAATGCAGAGGACAGGCCAAACATGTAGGATGTTGTTTTAATGTTGAGCAGTGAAAGGTAGTTTATTTGAGCCTAAACAACCCGCATATACTACTCTTCTAAATGCTGCAGAAGATGGTAGTTCAATTTCAACAAGGCAAAACCCTTTTCCAAATCTTGCATCAATTTCTTTAGTTGAAGCAAGATAACATCTTTTGAGTTCCATCTATTTTAACCGTTCTGGTACTCACTTCTTGGATTGTAAAAGTTCTTAGAATCGATTAGTTTAGGCGAACAATTACAAGTTTAGGACATGTAACTTTTATTTATTTTGTAGGACTCAAATACTTTAAATGTGATAAACAACATTTAAATGCTTAAGTGATTCGTTGTTGAACTGAAATCTTTTTTCCTAGAAGGATTGGTCAGGGCTTATAGTTTGTATGGCATTGTTTGCTAACTAGTTGGTTTTTTTTTTTTTTTTAATTTAAATTTTAGAATCTATGTAAAAAGATTGCAAATGGTCTGTGTCATCCTGCTGGAAAAATGTCTTGAAAACTAGTACAAGAATGAAGTCTAATTTGCCCAAAAAATAATAAAATAAAATAACTAACAATAATTGATCTCTCATAAACAAAGGGTTTGAAATTTTCATTGATATAGCTTCATCAGAATTAAACATATATAAATATACAGTATATTTGATAAGTTATTTCAAATACCAAATCAACTAAAATAGAATGTAGAACAAATTGCCCAAAATGTTTTATCAGTCATCTCAATTGATGAGTAAGAAAGGAAAGTTTTGTATATAAAGGAGTTTTTAGAAAACAATCACATGAACAAATATATATATATATATATATATATAGTTAAGTTAAAATCAAGACAATATGATAATTTTAATATCAGTTTTTCTTTATTAGTTTTTAGATTATATTAAGGTTAAGATTTAAAATTTGAAAATATTTACTAACAAACTAAACTTTATATAAGGAAAGTGATCACGACCCTTTAGCTCCCATAATTAATAAAAGTAATTTTAAATTTCAGTCATTGATCTGATTTAATGGCAAAAAAAAAGAAAAATCCTAAAGTTGATACAATATTAAAAATTTAATTTGAATCTGATTATATATATATATATATATATATGTATACATATACATAGTATAAAACATAACAGATGGGCCTTACTTTCTTTTCCTAATGGTTTCTAACTGGGGTTTGAAACCAAACTTCTCCTCAGAAAGATAGATGGGATAATTCAGGTGAAATCCAATATAGATCCAACTTTTCATACATCCCAACAACAAAAATTTCATATTTCTTGAATTTAATCAATGCACTTATTGAAAAACCACCATTAAGTTTAAATTTCAAACAGCTTTCTTTACATCCCAAAGAAAAAAAAATAAAAATTGATTCAGAAAAGCAAAAAACAAATTACAGATTTCTATTTGATGCAATTATAAAAGACCCTAACACTAAAAAAATTAGAAAAAAAACCTATTGGACTAAAGAAATCTAAAATAAAAACAAAAACTCTTATACTAAAAGAAAATAGAGAAATTGTTTTGACTAGTTCCTACGCGGACAGATTTTTATGAAATTGTCCATGATCTCAAATTTTAATCCCACACCAACAATATCAAAAATAAAATAATTTTTTTATTTATTTGTTCTTACAAAGAAAGAAGATTTTATGAATGGACAGTTTTTTTTGTTAATGATCCCGAATTCAAATGCCCACACCAACAATATTAAATAAAAAAAATAGAAAAGGGACCATTTTGTGATTAAAAGTAGTATGGCTCCCGAATGAAACTTATAACATAATTGTAAGAAAGAAAGGTTTAACCTTTTATTCATGCTGAACGAGAAAGCTTCAACTTTCATGTTTCAAATTCAACGGTATTTAGCTACTCAAGGTTAATAAACAAGGAGGCTTCTTTATATATATTTATTTTGTTTTATCATCATTTGATGTTTTTTCACTTGCAACAGACCAAATCTTGAAATAATAATTTGTAAAAGACTTCAAACTACATAGTTTAAACTAAATTATGTCATTTTGTCAACTAAGACTCTGAATTTTATTAGAATTCAAATTGATTTGAAGCTGTCATGGAAAATGTGGAAAATTTATTAATTAGTGGATGTGACATATCCTCAACTTCCAATTAGTAGGTCATACATGTATTTTCTATTGGTGCTACATCCGCTTCATTGACTAGCAGTTCCATATATAGTTCTAAGAATTTTAATTTAATTATAATGGTAGCATTTCCATGTCAGGAAAATGCTGCGAAATTTCTTTGATATGCCCCTTTTACTAATTTTATTATTAGTTGCGTACACCTCTATCCAGTTCAGCTATAAAAATGACTCAGACTAGGAAAGAAAATCCTTATTTCAATAAAAAAAAAAAAAGATAATATCACATAGGATGTTCAAATTTAGTCAGGAAATTTGTATTTTAATGCCAATATGTAATGTCTTGCTATAGGTGGATAGTGAGATTACTTACCAGCCAGGTCAACTATTAACTTTCCTTCTTTTTATTCTTTATTTTTAGGTTATGCAGGATGAGAAATTCATTATATATTGCAGACAAGCTTATAGAAAGGATATGAGTTAAAAGCATGTCAGATTGGAAGTTATTAGCTCTTTTATTTACCATATTCTCTCTTGGAAAGCCATTATCCATGTTTTCCATAAAACAATAGAGAACTGTTCTTTGTTTTCAATTTTGGGATTAGTTTTCCAACCAAAAAAATAAATAAATAATTAATTAATTAAAAAAAAAAAGAAGAAGAAGAAAGCAGAAAGAAAGAAAAAGAAACAGAAAACACGGCTACACAGACTTTTTTTTTTTTTTTGAAGATGATTACCTTGTATTGTTGTATGCTTTTTTTTTCTTGTTTCCGGCTACAACATGCTGCTTAAGCTGTTTGTTTCTGTCTCTTTTGTTTGTCTGACATGAAAATGAAAACATCCAAAGTTTATCTTTTCTTCTTCTTGTGTTTCCTTGGCTCATCATATGCCTTAGACACTCTTATACTTGGAAAGACTCTACACAGCAATGAAACATTGGTTTCTGCTGGTGAGGTGTTCGAGCTCGGCTTCTTTACTCCAAGTAAATCAAGGTTTGGGTCCCTGCGAATCTAGTTCAAGAATGACAGAAACAGAAAACCAGTTTGGATTTCAAATCGAGAAATTCGCCTTGTCGTTTCCACAGGAGTTCTATACATAAGTTATGATGGAAACTTGGTCATGAGGGATATAATGTCTAATCCTATTATTGTCAACGATGGAGCAGGGCCAACAAGTAATAAAACAAGTGCAAAACTTCTTGATTCGGGAAATCTGATTCTATTGGAAGCAGGGAAGACCATATGGCAGAGTTTTAATTATCCAACTGATACACTTCTACCTAGAATGAGCTTGGGATGGTTTAACAAAGATAATGCAGACAGAGAAAGAAAGCAGTATATTTTATCACGGTTAAGCCCCTCTGATCCAAACAGGGGTCTCTATCTTCTAGGCCTTGATATAATAGACTTAACAAAATGCAATGTCTGGCGCCAAGATCAAGCTTACCAGCAGATTGGATTTTGGGATGGACATGGTTTCAGATTCTTTTTCCAAAGTCATTAGATAATCAATACAGTTTTAGCTATGTATCAAATAGCAGAAAAAATTCTCTTACTTTCCACAACAAAGAAAGTAACATACTTAGATGGTTTGTTTTAGCTTCAGATGGAACAATTATGGAGTTCATGATGGAGGGTCTAAAGGTTTCTAGTGTGAGCTACTCTATATGTGATTCCACATTGCCACACAATTCTACAGGATGTTTGGTATCGACGCCAGTAATGTGCAAAGATGGAAATAATTTCTCAGACATTATCAAAGGATCAATCCCAAGTTCAATGATTATTAGTTGGCCAGCCAATACAAGTACCAGTGACTGTGAGCAAGCATGCAGGAGCAACTGTTCATGTGTTGCATATATTTCTTCAAGGGATAATGTGACTCGATGTGAACTTTTCTATGGAAACAAAGATGATCTTCTTAGCAACATTAGGAGAGGAAACAATAGCATCTATGTGCATGAAAATGATTCGATATCTGGTAAGCTTTGAATCAATGATCATAAAGTGTTGAGAGACAATTCTAATTGTGATTAAAGAATGTTTTGTAAAGATGAGATATGTGTGAAGTCCAGCCGCACCACCACTGCACCGACAGTGTGAAGACTGCTCAGCCACCATCTTTGACAATGGCCATTGCTGCATTTAACACCGAACTCCAACTTGCTCAACAATTGTGGGCTGCTGTTAGAAGCTGTTGAAGATTGTGGCCATGCAACCGACCTTGTAAGCCTATAAATAGGCTCCATCCCGTTGGATGCAAGCCAAGCCAAGAGAGCAAGCTCAATATCATCCCAAGTGCGGAGTATTGAGAGTAAACTCCCAGAGAAAGAGTGTTTAAGTTCCAGAGGGAGCTTGAAAGAAGAGTGAGCAATTCCAGAGAGAATTTGACAGTGTAGAGAGAGGTTCCACATGAGAATCCTCCACGAGAAAAGTTTTTTTTATTTTTGTATTCTATTTCCAAGAGAGTAATAGAATTCTTTTTATTTTTTTTCTCATATTTCTTCTCTAAAGTGGTCAGAGAACCACAACAAGTGGTATCAGAGCTCCAGGTCGAGAGCTTGGGTTCAAAATTTGAAGAAACAGAGCCTCTGTTCTTCAAGTTGGTGTTTCGAAAATTTGCTCAAAATATTAATTTGACAATACCAGGTGAACGTACTCGACGAGACTAGAACAACCAAGTTCGCCGGAGAGAAACGCAGAGCTTCACGCTCCCGCACGCGCCGTCTGAAATTTTCTGCAGCAGATCACGTGCCTCACGCGCCGTCTAGAGGTTGAAGACGACCACGTCAGCAGACACATCAGCACACTCAGCCACGTCATCTGCCACGCGACCCGACACGTCGTCAGCCACACAATCACCACGTCATCTGCCATGTGTTGACATGTCAACACAATATGCGACATCATCAGAAGTTTTTGAAATTATAGAACAGCCCCTGAATTGTTGGAAATTATAGATTGACCCCTGTAGTTTCTGTATTTACAGGTTGACCCAGAATTTTTATAAAATTGCATTTTTGCCCTAAAATTTTTGCTAATTATATTTTGACCCTGGAAGAGTCAAGTCCACCATTTTCGGTTCAACGGTTCACTCCGTTTTGCAAAATTCGGCTCCATTTTTGGTCAAGCCATAATGTCAATTGAAGAATCATCTTCGGGAGCTATGGTTAAGCTCATTGCCACAAATTATACACTTAAAACCCCGATCCCAGCAAAGAAGCAGAATGGAAGAAATTAAACAAGAAAATGATTGGTCAGATCAGGCAATGGATCGACCACAGTGTCTTCCATCATGTAGCGAAGGAAACGGATGCATATGCCCTCTGGACAAAATTGGAAGACATGTACCAGGCCAAGACTGCTCAAAACAAAGCCCTGTTGCTTAAGCGATTGGTAAATCTAAAATTACAGAGTGGAACTTCTGTAGCCGAGCATACCAGTGAGTTCCAGAGCTTGGTAAATCAACTATCTACTGTGGATTACCAACTAGGGGATGAGGATTAGGCCCTCCTACTTCTAAGCTCTCTTCCAGACAGTTGGGAGACATTGGTAGTCTCTCTCAACAATTCGGCCCCGAATGGCAAACTTACTATGTCTATGGTTAAGGATGCCCTATTTAATGAAGAGGCCAGGAGAAAGGACATTGGCATGGATCAGTCACATGCCCTCGTCACAGAGAGAGGAAGACAGCAAAGAGGTGGTCAAGATAGGGGGAGAGGCAGGAGCAAGAGCAAGAGCAGAGGTAGATCTACAGACGGTAGAAAATTATCATATAAGTGCTATCATTGTGGCCTGGAGGGTCACATGAAGAAGAACTGTAGAAAGTTGTTGAGAGAGCAGAGACTCCAAGGTAATCAGCCGAAGAAGGATGGAGAGACACTAGTCACTGTTACAGGAGAATTGGCGCTTTGCTCCACCGAAGAAGAGACATGCCTTCATATGTCAACCTAAGATGTTGAGTGGGTAGTCGATACTGTAGCATCCTACCATGTCACTCCACACAAAGATTTCTTCAAAATGTACAAAGCAGGACACTTTGGTACGGTAAAGATGGGAAATTCCAGTTTTGCAAAGATTATAGGAACCGGCAAAATTCAGGTAAAAACGAATGTTGGTTGTACAATCACTTTGAAGGATGTCCGTCATGTTCCAAATCTTCGGCTTAATCTACTTTTGGGAGCAGCCTTAGACAAGCAAGGCTATGACAACTACTTCAACAAAGGCACATGGAAAATAATGAAAGGTGCCATAGTTGTCACCCGAGGACATATTTGTGGAACGTTGTACAAAACTCATGTGAAGATATGTGCAGATAGCCTCAATATTGCAGAAGGAGAGGTGTCTCAAAATCTGTGGCACCAGAGACTCGGTCACATGAGTGAAAAAGGATTGTCCACTTTGGCAAGGAAGAAGCTTATCACTGTTGTAAGGATGCTGTGGTAGATCCTTGTAATCATTGCTTGTTTGGTAAGCAACATAGAGTCTCCTTCAGTTCCTTTGCATCGAGAAGATCAGAGTTGCTTAGTCTGGTGCACTCTGATGTTTGTGGTCCCATGGAGGTGGAATCATTAGGTGGCAACAAGTATTTCCTGACCTTCATTGATGATGCTTCTTGGAAGGTATAGGTATATTTCTTGAAGACAAAGGACCAGGTATTGGATTACTTCAAATTGTTTCATACCATGGTAGAGCGTGAAACAGGAAAGAAGCTGAAATGTCTCTGTTCAGATAATGGAGGCGAGTATACTTCTAAGGAGTTCGATGCCCTACTACAGAAGATATGGCATTCGACATGAGAAGACGGTCCCTCGCACCCCACGACATAATGGAATAGCTGAAAGAATGAACCGAACCATTATGGAAAAGGTCAGAAGTATGATTAGTATGGCTAAGCTGCCAAAGCCATTCTGGGGAGAAGCTGTTCGTGCCGCCTGCTATTTAATCAACAGATCACCATCAGTACCGTTGAATTTTGAAATTCTGGAGAAAGTGTGGTCAAGTAAGATTCCCTCCTACTCTCATTTAAGAGTGTTTGGTTGTTTAGCTTATGTACATGTATCCAAGGAGCTCAGATAGAAGCTCGATGCAAGATCTACTCCATGCATCTTTATAGGTTATGGAGATGAAGAATTCGGATACAGGTTATGGGACCCGAAAACAAAGAAGGTTATTAGAAGCAGGGATGTAGTATTCCATGAAAACCAGATAATGGAAGACATTGAAAAGCCTAGAATGTCTCTTAATTGCAGTTCTAGTGCCGAGAATTTTGGTCCTAATCCAGCACCAGCACAAATAGCCACAGAGGATAATGAGGTGCATGAAGATATACCAGAAGCAGACCAGGAGGAAGAAGGGGATATTGAGCAGGGGAAGACTCAATCCTCTCAAGTAGCTGCAGGGCCATCACAGCGGTCAGATGATGGTACACCTCCTGAAACCAGTGGTTTACAAGTTTGGAGATCTAAGCGAGGCCGAATTCCATCAAAGAGATTTCCAGAATCTGAGTATATTTTGCTTACTGAAGAGGGGGAGCCAGAGAGTTTCCAGGAAGTTGCTTCTCATCAAGAGAAGGAAAAGTGGCTACAAGCAATGCAAGATGAGATGGAATCCTTGCAGAAAAACCATACTTATGAGTTGGTTGAGCTTCCAACAGGAAATAAGGCACTAAAGAATAAATGGGTGTTCAAGTTCAAGAAAGATGGCAGCGGAAGGGTGGTGAAACACAAAGCCCGATTGGTGGTCAAAGGATTTCTTCAGAAGAAAGGAATTGACTTTGATGAGATTTTTTCATCAATAGTAAAAATGACTTCAATTCGAGTCATTTTTGGTTTAGTAGCAAGTCTAAACCTAGAGCTTGAACAGATGGATGTGAAGACAGCATTTTTTCATGGTGATTTACATGAAGAAATCTACATGGAGCAGCCAGAAGGATTTGAAGTTTTAGGGGAAGACAACCTCGTTGCAAGCTGAAGAAGAGCTTGTATGCCTCAAGCAAGCACCAAGACAATGGTACAAGAAGTTTGACTCATTTATGGTGAGTCAAGGCTATAAAAGGACTGCAGCAGACCAGTGTGTTTATATTCAAAAATTTTCAGGTGGAAACTTCATTGCACTTTTGCTATATGTGGACGACATGTTGATCGTTGGACAAGATGCAATGAAGATTAGTCAGCTGAAGAAAGAATTGTCAAAGTCCTTTGATATGAAAGACTTAGGACCAGCTCAACAAATTTTGGGAATGCAAATAATCCGAGACAGGAAGAATAGAAGGTTATGGCTATCTCAAGAGAAGTATGTTGAACGGGTAATAAAGAGATTCAACATGGATAAAGCCAAACCGGTCAGCATTCCATTTGCAAATCATTTCAAGTTGAGCAAAAGATTGTACCCCTCATCCAAAGAAGAGATAAAGGAGATGGCTTCAGTACCATATTCTTCAGCGGTAGGAAGTCTGATGTATATAATGGTGTGTACCAGACCAGACATTGCTCACGCAGTAGGTGTTGTAAGCAGATTTCTTTCAAATCCTAGAAAGAAACACTGGGAAGCAGTCAAATGGATTCTTAGGTATCATAAAGGTACATCGAAGCTGTGCTTGTGCTACGGGGGAGGTACTCCAATCTTAGAAGGCTATACAGATGCAGATATGGTCGGAGACCCTGATAATAGAAAGTCTACGTCAGGTTATCTCTACACTTTTGCAGGGGAAGCTGTGTCATGGCAGTCAAGATTGCAGAAGTATGTTGCTTTATCCACTACTGAAGCAGAGTACATTGCCGCAGCGGAAGCGGATAAGGAAATGTTATGGTTAAAGCGTTTTCTCATAGAATTGGGCATCAAGCAAGAAGACTACAAGATACATTGTGATAACCAAAGTACCATGGATTTGAGCAAAAACTCAATGTATCATTCCCGTACAAAGCACATTGAGATCCGCTATCATTGGATACGCGAACTAATAGATCAACAGTTGCTGAAACTGATGAAGATCCACACAAAAGAGAATCCAGCAGATATGCTAACAAAAATTGTTGCTTAAAAGAAGCTGAAGCTATGTAGAGACATAGATGGAATGGATGGCAGATGACAATCAGTTTAAATGCGGCTGGAGGGGGAGAATTGTGAAGTCCAGCCGCACCACCACTGCACCGACAGTGTGAAGACTAGTTAGCCACCATCTTTGACAATGGCCATTGCTGCATTTAACACCGAACTCCAACTTGCTCAACAATTGTGGGCTACTGTCAGAAGCTGTTGAAGATTGTGGCCATGCAACCGACCTTGTAAGCCTATAAATAGGCTCCATCCCCGTTGCATGCAAGCCAAGCCAAGAGAGCAAGCTCAATATCATCCCAAGTGTGGAGTATTGAGAGTAAACTCCGAGAGAGAGAGTGTTTAAGTTCTAGAGAGAGCTTGAGAGAAGAGTGAGCAATTCCAGAGAGAATTTGACAGTGTAAAAAGAGGTTCCACTTGAGAATCCTCAACGAGAGAAGTTTTTTTATTTTTGTATTCTATTTCCAAGAGAGTAATAGAATTCTTTTTATTTTTCTTCTCATATTTCTTCTCTAAAGTGGTCAGAGAACCACAACAATATGAGTAATTAATTTAATCTCCTTTGTCTATGTAAATTATGACAGTGTTCAATTCTTTTCTTTCTTCAGATCATGAGAAAAAGATGAAGATACTAATGATTGATAGTGTTCAATTCTTTTCTTTTCCCTTGATATTGATGATTTGTATCAAGCTTTTGTTTTACTTATGAAGAGAGTTCAACTGTTTAGGTACCAAATCCAACTTTTATATCGGCCCACAGTTTCAAAATATTTGCCTTGTGATGAAAAATTTTTCTATATTCGCATAAATAAATGTGAACCAAGTAGGCACAGGAGAAGTTCACGCATCCCAGTTAAGTCCAAACAATGATCCTAGCATAGAAGATGCTATTGAGCTTGGGAGGAAGAACGATCATGAGCTTCACCTGCTTAGTTTTATTAGTGTGGTGGCAGCTACTGATAATTTCTCACCTTGGAATAAGATTGGAGAGGGTGGTTTTGGACCTGTTTATAAGGTATTTTTTAACAGGCAACTCATTTTTCTTTTCTATTTTCTTTCTCAGCCTTCAAACTGACCGAAAATTGAATGCCAGAACTATAGAATGATATTGTAGAGATTCTTAGATTAAATAATATAGTCTTTTTGCAGGGGAAGCTACAAGGTAATGACATTGCAGTGAAAAGGCTTTCAAAATATTCTGGACAAGGATTAGGAGAGTTCAAGAATGAGGTACAGTTAATTTCTAAGGTACAGCATAGAAATCTTGTCAAGTTTTTGGGTTGTTGCATTGAGCAAGAGGAAAAGATCTTAATCTATGAGTACATGCCTAACAGAAGCTTGGACTTCTTCATCTTCGGTTTGTATATATATGGATTCCCATTTCCTTATTTGTATCTTTTTGCTCATTTTGTTGATTCATCTCATTTGGTTGAATACGCAAACTAATGCAGATCCAATAAAGCAACTGCTACTGGATTGGAAGAAATGCAAATACGTCATTGAAGGGATTGCTCAAGGACTTCTTTATCTCCACAAGTACTCTAGATTAAGAATTATTCACCGCGATCTCAAAGCCAGTAATATCCTATTGGATGACTATATGAACCCCAAAATATCAAATTTTGGCATGGCAAGAGTCCTTTTCGAGAACGAAAGTAAAATCAAAACGAAGAGGGTTGCTAGAACATAGTAAGTAACCGTTATATCTTTGAAAAATGAAATTAAACATGGTTGGAGGATACCATGCCTATGTATATGTGTGAGAATGCTTGTTTTTTTGCACGATACCCTTTATTCATAAACAAGCAAACTGACATTTTTACTTTGTATTCTTCTTCTTTTGGCATTGAGACCAGTGGTTACATGTCTCCTGAGTATGCAGTGCATGGCCTTTTCTCAACGAAATCTGATGTATTTAGCTTTGGAGTGATTTTGTTGGAAATTATAAATGGCAGGAAGAATGCAACTTTTTATCAACCAAACTACTCAATGAACTTATCAGGATATGTAAGTGACATAAACAAGGCCTTAGCTTTGAACTCTTCTGCTTTTTAGGTAGCTATTTGTTGTATTTGATATTGTTAACTTACAATGTGAAATCTGTGGGCTTGGGAGTCATGGAAAGATGGGAGATGCACCGAGTTAATGGATCCAACATTAGGTGATTCATGTCCTGTGAATGACGTACTGATATTCATGTAGGTGGGTCTGTTGTGTGTTCAGGAAAATGCAGAGGACAGGCCAAACATGTCGGATGTTGTATTAATGCTGAGCAGTGAAAGGGAGTGTTTATCTGAGCCTAAACAGCCTGCATACTCTACTATTCTAAATGCAGCAGCAGATGGTAGATCAATTTCAACAATGCAAAACCCTTCTCCAAATCTTGCATCAATTTCACTAGTCGAAGCAAGATAACATCTTGAGTTCCAACTTCTTTAACCGTTTTGGTATTTACTTCTTGGATTGTAAAAGTTCTTAGATTCGGTTACTTTTATCGAACAAGGACAAATAACATTTATTTATTTTGCAGGACTCAAATACTTTAAACGTGATAGACAACATTAAAATGCTTAAGTGATTTGTTGTTGAACTGAAATCTTTTTTCCTAGAAGGATTTGTCAGGGCTTATAATTTGTATGGCATTGTTTCCTAACTGGTTGTTTTTTTTTTTTTTTAATTTAAATTTTGAAATCCACTATATATAATAAGCAGCCAAATGACCTGTGTCAGCTTGTTGGCAAAATGGCTTGAAAACTAGTAGAAGGATGAATTCTAATTTACCCCAAAAATAATAAAATAAAATAACTAAAAAATAATCGATCTCTCATAGGCAAAAGGTTTGAAATTTTCATAAATATAGCTTCATCAAAATTAAAAATATATAAATATACAGTATATTTGATAAGTTATTTCAAATACCAAATCAACTAAAACAGAATGTAAAACAAATTGCCAAAAACTGTTTTATAATATATTTTATCGGTCATCTCAATCCGTGAGTAACAAAGGAAAGTTTCGTATATAAAGAAAGAGCTTTCAAAAAACAAATGCATGATCAAATATATATATATACATATATAGTCAAGTTAAAATCAAGATAACTTGATGGTTTTAATACCAATTCGTTTTTTAATTAATTTTTGGATCACATTAACATTAAAATTTTAATTTTAAAAATTATTAACAAACTAAAATCTTATGTAAAAAAAAATGAATCATATTAAATCCCAATAATTAATAAAAAAAAATAATTTTAAATTTCAGTTATTTATATGATCCCAGTTATTTATATGATCCAAAGTTTAATGTTAATATGATATTAAATATAAATATATATATATATATATATATATATGTAGTAGAAAATGTAACAGACGGGCCTATTTTATTTTTCTAATGATTTCTAATTTTTACAAACCCATTATAAAATAGAAATAAAAACCCTTATACTAAAAGAAAATACAGAAATTGTTTTGACCAGTCCCTACCCGGCAGATTTCTTATGAAATTGTCAAGGATCTTAAATTTTAATCCCCACACCAGCAACATCAAAAATAAAATAAAATAAATCTAATCCCCACACCAACAAAATCAAAAATAAAATAAAATAAAATAAAATCTAATCTCTACACCAACAACAGCAAAAATACAATAAAATAAAATCCTGTCAGTAAAAATAATATGGCTCCAATATGAAATTTATAACATAATTTTGAATTAGTTAGGCTACTTATTCTAATTGAAGAAAGAAATGTTCAACCTTTTGTCATACTGTTTTTCTTAAAAAAAAAAAAAATGAATAAATAAAAAAATCTCTTTTATTCATACAAAACAAGATTCAACTTTCATCATACAAATTGAACGGTTATTAGCTAAGCAAGGGTGATACATAATTATAATATTTTTTTAGTTTTTGTCATATGATGCTTTTCAACTTGCAACAAACAAATCTTTAAATAATATTTTCAAGATACTTCAAGCTACATAGTTTTTTTTTTTTTTTAAATAAATTGATACCATTTTGTCAACTAAGACTCTGAATTTTATTGGAATCCATATTGATTAGATGGTGTCATGGAAAATATTATATGTGACATATTCTCAAGAATTACTTGTTCCAATTAAATCATACGTGTATTGTATCTGATGCATCATCTGCTCCATTGACAAGCAGTTCTATGGTTGAAATTTTTTTTTTTTTTTTTTGGGGTAAGAATAGGTGTAAGATTTTAATTAATTATAATGAATGCGAAATTTCTTTTATTATTAATTTTATTATCCGTTGCTGACAGCTCTATATATCCATCTCATATATAAAAACAAATAGTAACAAATAAACCATTAAACTTTTTGATACAAGAAAATAAGATAATATCTGATAGGTGGTGGAAATTTTGTCAAGAAATTTTATTTTATGTAATTAATGTCTTTGCTAATAGTTATGAACTAGGTCAAATGTTATACTTTCTTGACTCTTGACTCTTTTCTTTTTTTCTTTTTTTTTTATTTTTTTGGGTCTTGTTTTTGATATAGGATAACAAGCTCAATATTTACTTTGCAAATAAGATTATTAGAATGAAGTTTTTCTTCATGAGATGCTATCCCTGGTTAGCTCTTTTTTTATTTTTTATTTTTTATATATATTTTTACCCCTTTTTCTCTCTTGGAAACCAGTTAAACCAAACCATCATGCATGTAAATGCTTTTTGAAAACAATTTGACAAACGACCATTTTTTTCCCCAAAAAACAAAAAAAAAAATTGTCAAACGGCTCTAAGCTTCTCTCTTGAAGGTGAAAACCTTGTATAGCTGTTTCTTCATGTGAAAGTAATTGTTTTTGCTTCCTTTTTGTGTCTGAAATGAAAAAATCTAAAGTTTTTCTTTTCCTTCAAAGCTTCATATGTATCTTTTGCTCATGTAATGACTTAAGACATCCTCACACCAAGAATGGTTTTACATAGTAGTGAAACATTGGTTTCTGCTGGCGGGGTTTTTGAGCTTGGATTCTTTATTCCTAGTAAATCAAGCTTTGAGTATCTAGGAATCTAGTTCAAGAATGACAGAAACAAAAGACTGGTTTGGGTTGCAAATAGAGAAGTTCACCTTATGGCTTCCACTGGAGTTCTCAGCATAAGGTATGATGGGAACTTGGTCATGAGTGATATAATGTCAATTCCATATATTGTCAACAATGGAGTAAGCCCATCAAGTAACGAAATAGGTGCGAAAATTCTTGATTCAGGAAATCTAATTTTATTGGAAGCAAGGAAGACCATATGGCAGAGTTTTGATTATCCAAATGATACACTTCTACCTGGAATGAACTTGGGCTGGTTCAACATAGACAATGCATATGGAATAAGAAAGCAGTATCTTAGATCATGGTTAAGCCCCTCTGATTCAAATAGAGGTTTTATTGTCTAGGTCTCGATTATTTAGACATGACAAAATCCAATGTCTGGCGCCAAGATAATGTTTAGCAGCAGATTGGCTTCTGGGATGGGCATGATTTCAGATTCTTTTTTGAAAGCTCATTACATGACCATTACAATTTTAGCTATGTACCAAACAACAGCCAGATTTCTCTTACTTTCCACAACAAAGAAAGTAACATATGTAGGTGGTTTGTTTTAGCTTCAGATGGGACAATTATGGAGTTTATGATGTATGGTCAAAAGATTTCTAATGTGAATTACTCTCTATGTGATTCCACATTGCCAAGCAATTCTACTGGATGCTTGGAATCTTCACAAATGATGTGCAAAAAATGTTATGGTTCTCTGACCACTATAAAGAAGAAATATGAGAAGAAAATAAAGAAATTCTATTACTCTCTTGGAAATAGAATACAAAACAGAAAACTTCTCTCACATGGATTCCCACGTGGAATCTCTCTCTTTTCTATCAAACTCTCTCCTAGAGTTTTAACTCTTCTCTCAAGCTCTCTTTGGAGTCTTTACAATGCTTTCAACACTCCTTTCTTGGGATTGGATTGAGATGGTTTTTGGCTTCGTGAAAGCAACAGGATGGAGCCTATTTATAAGCGCACAAGCTTGGTCACATGTCCACCATTTTCAATCGGTTCTAACTTCCAACACCAACCTCTGACAATTGCCCACAATTGTTGAGCAAGTTTTATGTTGAAGTTGCAAGAGCTCTTGTCAACAATGGTGAGCTGTAACAGTGCAGCTGGTTTCACACTGTCGGTGTGGTGTAGATAGACTTCACAATTCTCCCCCTCCAGCCGCATTTAAAACTGATGGTCATCTGCCATCCATTCCGGCTATGTCTCTGCATAGCTTCAGCTTCTCTTAAGCAAAGACTTTTGTTAATATACCTGCTGGATTCTCCTTTGTATAAATCTTCATTGGTTTTAGCAACTGTTATTCTATTACTTCGCATATCCAATGATAGTGAATGTCAATGTGCTTTGTACGGGAATGATATATTGAGTTCATGCTCAAATCTATGGCACTTTGGCTATCACAATGTATCTTGTAGTCTTCTAACATTTCCTTACCCGCTTCTGCTGTGACAATGTACTCTGCTTCTATAGTAGATAAAGCAACACACTTCTATAACCTTGACTGCCATGACACAGTTCCCCTTGCAAAAGTGTAAAGATAACCTGATGTAGACTTTCTACTATCAAGGTCTCTGGCCATATCTGCATCTGTATAGCCTTCTAAGACTAGGTCACCTTCCCCGTAGCACAAACATAGCTTTGATGTACCCTTAAGATACCTAAGAATCCATTTGACTGCTTCCCAATGTTTCTTTCCAAAATTTAAAAGAAATCTGCTCACAACACTTACTACATAAGCAATGTCTGGTCTGGTACACACCATTGCATACATCAAATTTCCTACCGCTAAAAAATATGGTACTGATGCCATCTCTTCTATCCCCTCTTTAGATGAAGGGCACAAATTCTTGCTCAACTTGAAATGATTTGCAAGTGGAATGTTGACTAGTTTGGATTTATCCATGTTGAATCTCTTTATCACTCATTCAATATACTTTTCCTAAGATAGCCATAACCTTCTATTCTTCCTGTCTCGGATTATTTGTATTCCCAAAATTTGTTGAGCTGGTTCTAAGTCTTTCATATCAAAGGACTTAGACAATTCATTCTTCAGCTTACTAATTTTCATTGCATCTTGTCCAACGATCAACATGTCATCCACATATAGCAAAAGTGCAATGAAGTTTCCATTTGGAAATTTTTTAATATAAACACATTGGTCTGCTGCAGTCTTCTTATAGCCTTTATTCACCTTAAACGAGTCAAACTTCTTGTACCATTGTCTTGGTACTTGCTTGAGGCCATAGAAGTTCTTCTTAACTTGCAAACGAGGTTTTCTTTCCCTGAAACCTCAAATCATTCTGGCTGCTCCATGTAGATTTATTCATATAAATCACTATGAAAAAATGCTGTCTTCACATCCATCTGTTCAAGCTCTAGGTTTAGACTTACTAAAAAACCAAAAATAACTTGAATTGAAGTCATTTTTACCACTGGTGAGAAAATCTTGTCCAAGTTAATTCCTTTCTTTTGAAAAAAACCTTTAACTACCAATCAGGCTTTGTGTCTCACCATCCTTCCGCTACCATCTTTCTTGAGCTTGAACACCCATTTATTCTCTAGTGTCTTCTTTCCTATTGGAAGCTTAACCAACTCATAAGTATGATTTTTCTACAAAGATTCCATCTCACCTTACATTGCTTGCAGCCACTTTTCTTTATCTTGATGAGAAACAACTTCCTGGAAACTCGTTGGCTCCCCCTCTTTAGCAAGTAGAATATACTCAGATTCTGGAAATCTTTTTTATGGAATCTGGCCTCGCTCAGATCTCCAAACTTGTAAACCACTGGTTTCAGAAGGTGTACCATCATCTGACCGCTGTGATGGCCCTGTCGCATCTTAAGAGGATTGAGTCTCCCCTTGCTCAACGTCCCCTTCTTCCTTCGTGTCTGCTTCTGGCATATCTTCATGCACCTCATTATCATCTATGGTTATTTGTGGTGATGGATTAGGACTAATATCCTCAACACTAGAACTACAATTAGGAGATATTCTGAGCTTTTCGATGTCTTTCATTGTCTGGTTTTCATGGAATACTATGGCTCTACTTCTAATAACTTTCTTTGTTTTCAGGTTCCATAACCTCTATTTGAATTCTTCATCTCCATATCCTTTAAAGATGCATAAAGTAGATCTTGCATCGAGCTTCTGTTTGAGCTCCTTAGATACATGAATATAAACTAAACAACCGAACACTCTTAAATGACAGTAGGAGGGAATCTCTAACCACTATAGAGAAGAAATATGAGAAGAAAAATAAAAGAAATTCTATTACTCTTTTGGAAATAGAATACGAAACAAAAAACTTCTCTCACATAGATTCTCAAGTGGAATCTCTCTCTTTTCTATCAAACTCTCTCCTGGAGTTTTAATTTTTCTCTTAAGCTCTCTATGGAGTCTTTACAATGCTCTCAACACTCCTTTCTTGGGATTGGATTGAGATGGTTTTTGGCTTGGTGAAAGCAATGGGATGGAGCCTATTTTTAAGCTCACAAGGTCGGTCACATGTCCACCATTTTCAATTGGTTCTGACGTTCAACACCAACCTCTGACAGTTGCCCACAATTGTTGAGCAAGTTTTACGCTGAAGTTGCAGGAGCTCTTGTCAACAATGGTGAGTTGTAGCAATGTGGCTAGTTTCACATTGTCGGTGTGGTACAGCTAGGCTTCACAATTCTTCCCCCCAAGCTGCATTTAAAACTGATGGTCATTTGTTATCCATTCTAGCTATGTCTCTGCACAGCTTCAACTTTTTTTTAGCAACAACTTTTGTTGACATATTTGCTAGATTCTCCTTTGTATGGATCTTCATTAGTTTCAACAATTGTTGTTCTATTACTTCGAGTATCCAATGATAGCGAATGTCAATGTGCTTTATACGGGAATGATACATTGAGTTCTTGCTCAAATATTTGAAAAATGAAATTAAACATTGTCAAAGTGGAGGTAACATGCCTCCACATGTTTGACTTAATTTACAAACAAGTAGAATGATATCTTCTTGTATCCTTCATCTTTTAGCATTGAGACCAGTGGTTACATGTCTCCTGTGTATGCAATGCATGGACTTTTCTCAATAAAATCTTATGTATTCAGCTTAAGAGTGATTTTGTTGGAGATTGTGAGTGGCAGGAAGAATGCAACCTTCTATGAGCCAAACTGCTCATCGAACCTACTTGGATATGTAAGTGACAAAAACAGGGCATTGGCATTGTATCTCTTTTACTCTTATGCATCTAGGTTTTGTATTTCACTTGTTTAACTTACAATATGTGAAAATTATTAAGGCTTGGCAATTACGAAATGGTGGACGATGCATGGAACTAATGGATTCGACATTAAGCAGTTCATGTTCAGCGAATGATACAATAATGTGCATTCAGCTGAGACTACTGTGTGTTCAAGAAAATGCAGGGAACAAACCAAGTATGTCAGATGTTGTTTCATTGTTCAGCTAGGAACGGATGAGTTTAGCTATGCCTAAATAGCCTGCATATTCCGCTCTTTTAAATGCAGGAGATTATTCAATCTCAACAAGGCAAAACCTTTCTCAAAATCTTGATACAACTTCAGTTATAGAAGCATAATGACAGCTCTCTAAACTTGTATAGCCAGTTTGGTACCTATTTCTTTCTTGTATAGGAAAAATTGTTGGCCAATAACCATCATGGATTCTACAACACAAAATCAAATTATTTGTTATTTTAGTGACTATTGATTTTGACATTTTGTTGTATTGCTAAGCATTAAAATTGTTGCACTCCAAATTCTTTCCTAAGTATAATGGATTAGAGTTTTTTAACTTATGTGCCTTGTTCCCGTGCTAGTTCTTCATGTTTTAGTAAAAGGAAAAATTGGATTGAATAAAAAGTTATGGAATAGTGTAATTTTTATTAAAAAAAAAACAAAATAATTGAAAAAAGAAAATCCATCATAAATAAAAGAAAACTACATAATCTTTAAACAATAATAATAATAAAATAAAAACTAACTTTTTGGACAGTTATTTGAATCATTCTACCAAAGCAATGTATATTTTTACATTTATAAATATTAAAATGCTTAAACAATATATTTATGAGGTCAACTTAATAGTTGAGTAAGGAGAGAAGCTGTCTACCGTTATTATTTATCATGAACATTTACATGGTGTTTTCAACTTGAAGTTATATGGTATACACAAGCTAAAGGTTGTTTACATTTTCCTGAAACCCCCAACAAACCTTTAAAAAAATTAAATAAATTCAGAAGATTCAAACTGCATGCGACATATGTATATATATACATATATATATATATATATATTAATACCAATTTGTCAATTAAGACTGAATTTTGAAATGTATGTTGATGTCTTGATTTTGTTTGATGGTTCATGGTTCTCTCGTCAAGGAAACATGTAAAAATAAAAAATAAAAAAAAAATAAAAAAGAAGAAAAAAAGTAATTAGTAGGTGTGACATCCTCAAATTGTTTCAATAAATTCATACATACGTATCTATGTGGTGCAACCGCTCCATTTGACCAGCGGTAATATTATTATTATTATTAGGATTTACATTTTAACGGTATCATATTGAATCATAAAAATAGTACCAAATTTCTTTAATATCCTTTTTACATATTTTATTATTAGTTACTTTTCAGATAGCGATATCATCTATGATGGAAGCGGGAATAATAAAGAAAAAAGAAGCTAATATCTGATAGTGACAGGTGGTAGGAAATTAAGATAATTAATTTAATAACCAAAAGAAGGATAATATAAGATCATAGTTATGAACCGCTTAGGTCAACTGTATGACTCTCTCTCTCTCTCTCTCTCTCTCTCTCTCTCTCTCTCTCTCTCTCTTTCTAATCTTATACTGGATTAAAAAAAACTCCAAATATGCAGCAGGGTTGGTATGAGGTAAAAACATGTAAGCTTGGAAGTATTCCTTTATGTGGTGCTATCCCTTTTTCTGTACGAAACGAAAGCTTTTTCTCTTCAGCATGAGAACCTCTTTTACTTTCTTTTTTGTTTCCCACTACCACTAAATGCTGCTTAAGTTATTCTACATGTGGAAAGGAAAAAACATTTGCTTATAACTTCTTTTTGAATTTGACATGAAAACATCCAAAGTTTTTCTTCACTTTCATATATTCTTTTGTTTTTTATGCTCGTCTCATGCCTTAGAAAAACTTACGCCAGGAATGACTTTGCAGGGCTATGAAACATTGATTTCTGCTGGTGGGATGTTCGAGCTAGGCTTCTTTACTGAACACAAGTTAAGATTTCAGTACCTTGGAATCTGGTTCAAGAATGATAGAAACAGAAAACCAGTCTGGGTTGCAAACAGAGGAACTCCACTCCTGGATTTCACTGGAGTTCTCAGCATAAGATATGATGGGAACTTGGTCATGACTGATGTGACAACAATTCCAAATATTGTCAACAATGGAGAACTAGCAAAAAGTAATGAAACAAGCGCAGAAATTCTCGATTCGGGAAATTTAATCCTCTTGGAATCAGGAAAGATCATATGGCAGAGTTTCGATTACCCAACTGATACACTTCTCGCTGGAATGAAATTGGGGTGGTTTAATATAAACACAAACAGCCTCAGGTTGCAGTATCTTTCATCATGGCTAAGTCCGTCCGATCCAAATACTGGTTTTTATTATCTGGGCCTTAATACGAACGACACTTCAAGATTCAACCTCTGGCGCCTGGATAGTGCTTATCAGCAGATTGGCTTATGGGATGGATATGAGTTCAGATTCTTTTTCCAGAGCTCATCAGATAATCATTACAATTTTAGCTATGTTTCAAACAGCAAAAATATTTCTCTAACTTTCCACAACATAGAAAATGAGGGAATTACTTGGTTTGTTTTAGATTCAGATGGGTCAATCATCGAGTTCAGGATGGAAGGTGAAGAGATTTCAAGTGTGAACTATTCAGTATGCGATGCCAAAATGCCACACAATTCTACAGGATGCTTGATATTATCACCAACCATGTGCAAAGATGGAGATGATTTCTCATACAACAGAGGACTAATACCAACTTCGATGCTTGTCAGTTTGCCGGCGATTACTAGTCCCAGCGAGTGTGATCTCATATGCAGGAGCAACTGTTCATGCGTGGGTTATGTTTCTATGAATGATAATGGAACTGGATGTCAAATTTTCTATGGAGAAAAAGCTGATCTTCTGAACAGCATAGGGCTAGGGAACGATGCAATTTATATGCGAGGAGATGCTTCTAAATCTGGTAAGCTTTAAATAGTTGCAAAGTATTGAGAGAAACAACTCTTAGTTATGATTAAAGAGTGACTCATGTTAAACCAATTAGCTTTGTTGAAAGTTCAGAATCAGAAGAATTCTCATTTTAAGGTTTTCAAATGAGTCCTCTGTCTCAACTATAAGTTCTTTCGCTTTCATTTTCTTACAAGACCACTTCCGATATGTGCTTTTGTTCGAATGTTTTTTTTTTTTTTTTTTTTTTTTTTTGTTATTTTCCAGACTATAACATTTTTCTGCAACAACCTTGATAGTCATCCAATGACCAGAGGTCTATAGCTTTCCTTTGTCTGTTCATTCTTTTATTTTCTCAGATCATCATAGAAAGAGGAAACTGCTGCTGATGATTGTCATCATTCTACTGCTTCCTTTGCTATTGATACTTTTGATAAAGTTCTCATATGGCGTTTCAAGATATTTCCATTATTCAGGTAACATCTCCAACATCTATAGCCATCTACAATTTAATAAAATTTCTGTAGTATGTACAGTACAAAAACTTCTCCATATTGACAGGAAACAATGAGAGGAGCCCAGGAAGCATGCGAGAATTTCAGACAACGCTAACATCCCAATTAAGCACTAATAAAGATTATAGCGGAGCTGATATTATTGAATTCAGCACAAAGAAGGATCATGAGCTTCCCCTGCTTAGCTTTTCCAGTGTTGTGGCAGCCACTGATAATTTCTCCACCCTGAATAAGATTGGACAGGGTGGTTTTGGACCTGTTTATAAGGTATTTGTTATCAGTCAACATTTTTTTCGCCCCATTATTCTTCGAACGATGAGAAAATTGGATTACATTACATTAGTTTCTTAGTCGCAAATATATACTAGTAGCCTGCACATTTTTGCAGGGAAAACTACAAGGGCATGATATTGCAGTCAAGAGGCTTTCTAAATATTCTGGACAGGGATTAGTAGAGTTCAAGAATGAGGTAGAGTTAATTTCTAAACTACAGCACAGAAATCTTGTCAAGCTTTTGGCTTGCTGCATTGAGGGAGAAGAAAAGATATTAATCTATGAGTACCTGCCTAACAAAAGCTTGGATTCTTTCATCTTTGGTTGGTATATATATGGTTCCCATTTCCTTTTTCTTCATCTTTCTTGTTCAATTTGATGATTCATATCCTGTGCTCGAATATGCAACCATTACAGATGCGGAAAAGAGAACTCTGCTGGATTGGAGAAAACGCAAACACATCATTGATGGGATTGCTCAGGGACTTCTTTATCTTCATAAGTACTCAAGATTAAGAATTATTCATCGTGATTTGAAAACCAGCAACATCTTATTGGATGACTGCATGAACCCCAAAATATCAGATTTTGGAATGGCAAAAATTCTATTTGAAAGTGAATTTCGAACAAAAACACATAGAGTAGTTGGAACATAGTAAGTAACTCATATACCTTCAAATATGAAATTAAGCATGACAATTGGAGCCTTCATATATGTGAGCATGCAGTGTTATAACATATCCTCAATTTGCAGACGTATAACAATATATTCTTGTATTCTTCTTCTTTTGGCAATGAGATCAGTGGCTACATGTCTCCGGAGTATGCAGTGCATGGCTTTTACTCAATAAAATCCGACGTATTTAGCTTTGGAGTTATTTTGTTGGAGATCGTGAGTGGCAGGAAGAATGCAACCTTTGATGAGCCTAATAGCTCATTGAACTTACTTGGATATGTAAGTGACAGAACAAGGCCTTGGTTATGTGTCTCTTTTATTCTTATACAGCTATTGTATTTGATTTGTCATGTTACAATATGAAAACTGTGTAGGCTTGGGACTCATGGAATGGGGGGCGATGCATGGAGTTAATAGATCCAACAATGGATGCTTTGTGTTCAGTAGATGATACAATGCTGTACATTCAGGTGGGTCTGTTGTGTGTTCAAGAAAGTGCAGAGGACAGGCCAACCATGTCAGATGTGGTTTCAATGTTCAGCAATGAAAGGACGAGTTTACCTACACCTAAACAGCCTGCATATTCTACTCTTCTAAAGGCAGCTGATAGTTCAATCTCAAGAAGGCAAACCCCTTCTCAAAATCTTGTAACAATTTCAGTAGTAGAAGCTCGGTGACAACCTTGAACTTCTATGAACAATCTGGTATATCGTTGAAGAGAAAATTTTTCCGGACTACTACTGTCATACTACATCAAAAAGAAAAAAAAAAAACTATATATAAGTTCCTTAGAGAGAATTAGTGAGAACTTAATAGAGTGTCTGGCAATGTTCCAGGACCAACTTTTCTGTTTTAATAAAAGACAAAACAACAATGGACATTGATTGTAAACAATTAAAAAAGAAGATTATAACAAAAAACTAAAGCCATTTGATTCATTGTTTTTATGCATTTTCTTGCAATGTATTCTTTGTTTATGTAGTGAAATATGGATCCTTGCAAGTAAAAATTTGCTGCATTTGAAATCCACTGTATAATAACCAAGAAAGTGTCCTTTCTCTGCTTGCCCAATGCATGTTCTGCAAATGAACTTAGGGTCTGCAATTGAACTTAGACAGTGCGCTCAAATTTTTCTCTTGTGAAAATCAAGAACGTGCCGCAGATAGAACAAGTTAAACCAGAATGACAGTACTCAGGCTTCAAATCTGTTTGAAGCATACAAGCTTGGAATCATTCAAGTCACTATTAAATAAAAGTCCCTTAGATTTGAGAATTATAGTTGTCCGAATTATTTTAAATCAAATTCTATCTTCCAAACTAACACAGTCTGGATAAATATGCAAAAACCATGCCAAATCTCTCAGCAAAATATAAAATATAAAACATAAATGTGATGCCAAATTACTTGTATCTGTAATCTGTAGTAGAACACCAATTGTAGCATTTAGTGAAATTACTCGTGGTTGCTGGACCGACTTCAGAACTCAAGCAATCAAGGATTGTGAGGAATATCTATAGCTTTAGTCATGTTGGGAAATCAGTAAAGAGTGCACATGTAAATCAAAAACTTGGCCAAATTGTAGTTAATGTGATTCAATAGGTTAATGGGGTGACTGAAATATAACACCTTACAGGTCGGTCAGCCTCTTGATATCCAAAATACTTGTGGTTCCCAGCTCACAGATCTATTTCATCCTGTTGCAAAAGTGCTAACCAAGTTATTTCAAAAATGCTAAGCCCACAAACAGGTATAACATTAAGGTCTAGTCTTTGTACATTCTACAAACATATTTATATACACATATATATATATATAGACCTTGCAATTCATATTCATGGATCGGGTTTGTGTTAACCCATTTAATAATTGGGTCAAAAATGCTTAATCCAAATTCGACCCATTTATTAATCATGTCATGTAACTAAAACACTAACCCAACCTGTTTATAATAAATCAACATGACACGACCCGCTTAACACGATTATTTTAATGGATCGTGTTGATCTATTAACCTATTAACTTGGAATTGACCTGTTAACTCGAAAATTAACTTATTAACCCGAAAACTAATATATTTATTGAAATAACCTGTTTAAAATGCCAAAAATTCTAATTCACAATACATAAATCTCAATATACGTGCATAAAAAAAAAAAAGTTCAATACACCAACATTAACATTTCAATGTCCTGATAATAGTACTACACCAATACAAAATAAAATAAATGGCTTCAGAACCATATAAATAGTCTCAAATTGTTACCATAATATATCTAAAACCAAAGGAAAAAGGACATAACCATCATTATGCTCCAAACTTATTTGTCAATATCCAAATTCGTAACCAAATATGTCAATTTTGGTGCTCAACAATTAGGCCTGGAATCATTATATAAATAAAAAAAATCAATTAAATATAAAACGTAAAATAAAATGTTAAAATATAATAAAAATAAATTAAACAAATTTTAAGATTCATATAAACTTATGCTGGAGTATTGGCATAATTAGAGCACTGACTTGAAGATTCTTCTTTATTGATATCACAGCTCAAAACATCTTCAGTAAGATCATCAAGTTGTGCTTAAAATTTTTCTTGCATTGCATAAATTAGTGAAATCAAGAAATTATTAATATTTATCATAACAAACATAAAAAGAAGAAAAAATTTAATGGGAAAAAAAAAAACCAATTCTCTTTTTTTCTAATAGTGGTTGTCTACATTTTATCCCATACTTACCTCAATATTTATGAATATTAAACCCAACATATTTTGCTCACAAAATAAATAAGGTTGACCTCTACTAATTTGTTAAGTCTAATTGAAAACAAATTACCAGTTAAATAACCTAAAAAGTTTCATACATGCGAACGAAATAAAGAAAACATTAATAAAAATAATTATCTTTTTCTCCAAAAACCCAATCTCTTGTACAAACTATTGCTTCAATAATACTATGCTTTAATGAATTGCGAAATTGATCTAATGCTCGTCCACTAATGCTAAAAGCAAATTCAAAGGCAACAATGGATATAGGAATACTCAATAGATCACGAGCCATTAAAGCACCTTCGGGATAACGAAATTGATTTGCTTTCTAATAATTAAGGACATTCAATTCAATTCAGTAGCCATCCTTGGCTCTTCTAAATAAAGCTTCAATTGTGATTTTTTTGTATTGACATCGAACTCCTCAATTTCACAAATATTAAATTCCTACATTGTTAGAAAATAAAAATTTCAATAAGATTCTTTTTCAAAAAATTATAGATAACCACTAATTAACACAAACACAAGCAATTAAAAAATAAAAAAATAAAAATTTAAGAATCATTTACCTTCAAAATAGGACTAGCTGTCTTTCTAAAAGCTCCAACATCATAAGATGTGGTACTTTTTTCTTTCTACAAAGAATGTGTAGAAGATGTCGAAGGCCTTTCTTGAACATACTCTTTTATATATTAAAAATAATTTGCTCTTCACTTTTATGGATGTACTAGAATGACTAGCTCCATAAATTTTCCTATAACACCAATCTACAAATTGAAGCTTATATCGAGGATCCACAACCACTGCAATGGCAAATATCAAACTAAATTCTGACAAATACTTCTCAAATTTTTTAAGCATATGATTAGCCATGGTTCTCAAGTACTCATCCTCACTTTTAATATTTTCCTTCAATGTAACATAACAAAAGAAAACCGAGGAAAAGTACAAATTTGAAGTAAGATATTTAGTGCCCAAAAATATGCAAATGATGTCATAAAACAGACCCAAAAATCTACTTATCTTTTCAATCTTCTCCTACTCATAACTAGAAGGATAACTCTTATAATTTGAATCAATTAGTTCCAAATAACAAAAGGCACGCCGATAGTGCAATGCACTTTCAAGCATCAAATATGTAGAGTTTCATCTAGTAGGCAATCTTGCCTCAAACCTTTCTTAGAGTCCATTGAAAACAATTTAACACATTCCAAAAACTTTTACTTCCTTACATATTTAATACTTTCTTAAATCTTATGAACAACATTATCAATATCCTTAAACCCATCTTGTACTATCAAATTAATAATATGAGCACAACATCTAAAATGAAAAAAATCACCATCACAAACTACAGCCCCCTTTAATTGCAATTAAGTAACTAACATATCAACAGAAACATCATTGGCCGAAGCAATATCCAAAATTAAAGAAAACAACCTTGTCTCAATTCACCATTCACACAACAAAGAGTATATTTTTTTTGTCAATGCTATCCCAGTATGTGGAGTGGCATATAACAGAAATTTAACACTCTTTTGTGCAAGACTCACTCTTTGTCAATGAAATGACAAGTAAGACATATATATCCATCAGTAGTTGTAGAAGTCCATATGTCAAAAGTCAAACAAATTCTACCAGGAGTTGCATCAAACATGCATTTTATCCTACATTTTTCTTTCAAATGCATTTTAAAAACATCCAACTTAGTAGTATTTCTAGAAACAAGTGTATATAAGGATGCAAATATTAAAATATGGATTTAATTCCATCATACTCAACAAATTGGAAAGGTAAATCATGTATAATTATGGCCGAAGTTACTAATTCTCGAAAATGTTCAAAGTCAAATTTATATGCATTCAACAAGATAATCTCTCTATCTTGAGATATCAATAATTAGCCTATCTCATGAGTGTTTCTTCTCACACAGCTTTTCAAATGACGGATCAAATTATCCATTCCATATTTACTATCACAAAGCGAAATCGTATCATAATTTTTACATTTACATCTTTGCTTACCATCAATATCTAATGGAAGCACATCAAAGTAAAACCAAACCTTTGAAATAAGTTTTCTCTTGCGCTTTGCTTTATGCTCACTTGTGACTCCCTCCATAGGACTTACATCATCTTCTAAATTAATAGGCACTTCCAAGCTAATTGATTCAAGATTTACTTGAAGTTCGTCCATATTTATCTGCATGTTTTCGAAAAAAATAAATTGCATATTAAAATATAATATTGTAATAAACTTAAAGGCTGATTTATGATATATCAAATTTCTTTCACTTAACAACACAATCAATAAAAAAGAACAGCACACCAATAAGCATTTAAAAGACAAAGAGGAAGAAAAAGAGTAAGAGCATTTTGTTCATCACATTCACAAGCATATAACTGTAACAACAACAATAGCAAAATTAAAAACTGTAACAATAATAAAATGAAACTTGACCATATCAAATATAAATATTTGACTGGCATGACAAAATAAAAGCATAGAGTTAGACAAAAGAAACAAAATAGAGATGCCATTTTGTTTGTGAGTTTCCCCATTTCTAAGTATGCCAAACTGGCAAATTTAATGTAAAGAACAACACACCTAAATTGCACCAAATAGGCCTACTAACATAATGATGAGAAGAAAATTAAATTCCACTAAATTAATGTCCAGTTAACAGCAAAAGATGTTGAACACCATTTAACTTATAGGGGGAGAAAATAGAAGGAAAAGCATAAACACATAGGACAAGAAACAAAAAACCAGAGAAAAACAATAGAGAAGTTCTTATATGGTTATGGTTCAACAGTCAACCACAGAGCTATTTGCATTTTCTTTTTCTTTTCTTTTTTCCTTTTTTATTTTTTCTTCCAATAAGCAAAATATAAAGTGAGCAGGATCTGGAAAATAAAAACAAAACAAATATCTTACAGTATTTCCTGCTTCAGATATGATATCACTCTATGATGACTTGCATGGGATTAATCTATCTCATACAATGGACAATTAAACTATCATTTTATTGTTCTCTTCTTCCTTTTGGCATCGGGACCAATGGCCACATGTCTTCGGAGTATGCCGCACATGGCCTTTACTCAACGAAATATAATTTATTTAGCTTTGGAGTATTTTGTTGGAGAATGTAAGTGGAAGGAAGAACAATTTTGTTGGAGAATGTAAGTGGAAGGAAGAACACAAACTTTCATGAGCCAAATTGCACATTGAATTTACTTGGAAATGTAAGCGATAAAACAAGGCCATTTTCCATCTCTTTTATTCTTATGCGGCTATTGTATTTGACTTGTGAAGTTACAATATGAAAATTATGAAAGCTTAGGAGTTATGGAATGGATGGAGTTAATGGATCCAACATTGAGTGGCTCATACTTAGTGAATAATATAATGTTGTGCATTCAGGTGGGTCTCTTATGCATTCAAGAAAGTGCAAAGCACAGGCCAACCATGTCAGATGTAGTTTCAATGTTCAGCAATGAAATGGCGTTTTCACTTATGCCTAGACAGCCTGCATATTCTACTCTTCTAAATGCAGCATATGGTTCAATTTCCAGAAGGCAAATGTCTTCTCAAAATCTAGTAACAATCTCAGTAGTAGAAGCACCTAGCAGTTTTAAACTTCTAAAGTCAATCTGATACTCTAGGAGGATCAAACAATTCTTAACTAAAACCTGTTAGGAAATTAATAAACCTAAAAACCAAAATGTATATATATATATATATATATATATATATGTGTGTGTGTGTGTAGGAGGAGGCTATAGTGCGATCCGTCCACATGCAGACCCGCATCAAATCCGATACTTTTTAAAAAAAACATCGGCTTTGGTGCGGGTATGCATGCGGACGGACCACACCGTAGCCTTTCTCTATATGTATATATCTACAAAATAACTACAAATATGAATATCTCTAGGTACATTAATATATAAAACAATATATAAATAACTATAATGAGATAAAGATGAACAACTCAAAGGTATTGTCTTAGTATTGTAATTCCAAGAAAGTTAATCTTTACATATTGATCGAAGCAAAAGTTGAACTCTCTTTCCTTAAGACAATATGCGCTCTGTTAAGGTGCTTATAATTTTACAATGGTTGTCTCCTAGGATACAACTCCAAATTCAAAGACACACATTTGTTAATTATTTTCAATGTCTTCTATAATAATTCCATATGTTATTTATAGACTTTAGAAGGATATCTAGAACGGACATATTGTTCCAAGACAAGACATATTGTTTCAAGAGAAGCACACTGTTTCAAAAAAAAGACACATTATTTCAAGAGAAGTCATATTGTTTCAAAGAGAAGACACATTAATTAGGAAAAAACACATTGATTCGAACATAAATAGACACATAAGAAACATTACATCTGTTTGTATTGAAATGATGTAAGTTGTAACTTTCTATCAAAAGTTATAATGAATGTTTCAGAAAGAATTTGTATTCATTCTAAATTTCTAACAATCACCCACATAAATAAATATTGACACATTTAAAAAGGATTCACTCATAAAGTAATTCTTTTAGGAAAGATAGCTTTTAGCTTTGAATCTTCCTTAGTGACAGACTATTAAATTTACAAACTAATAAGTAAACATGATGTCTTGAACTTTTAGCCATTGTTGTAAACTAAGACAATAGAATTCACACAATCACTTTCCTAAACATTGTTGGCTCTTTCGGTTGTATTCATTTTGGCCCTCATGACTACTCTAGAGAATTCCAGCCTATTAAAATTCTCGTAGAAGCGACCCTTCACACTCACATAGGTGACATCCTATTAAAAGTAAAACCCCATTTAGATTTCCAAAGAAGTCATTAAAAGTAATGCTTATCCTAACACACATTACAGGCAACACTAATTATCGTAGAAATGGGTAGAGCTATATAACTCTTAGTGTTCTTGTTGAGTCAGTTGAGATTCAATTATCCCTTTAAACCTAAATCTTAGAATCTATAGTTTACTAGATAGAGTTGCCATCAAGACAACTCTAAATTAATGGCTTTAATTCCATTCCCCTTGATGAATAATAAACTTGCTCCCTTGTTAAACCTTTAGTAAGCTGATTTGCAAGATTATCCTTAGATTTCACATAATCTATAGATATTATTCCATTTGAGAGCAACTGTTTTACAATATTATGTATTCGATGCATATGTTGAGATTTACCATTATAATTTTGGCTTTATGCCCTTTCAATGGCAGATTGACTATCATAATGTATGCAAATAACATATAGAGGTTTTAACCATCTTGGAATATCCTTTAAAAAAATTTGAAGTCATTTTGCTTCTTCTCCAACTTTATCTAAAGTAATAAATTCATATTTCATTATGGACCTTGCAATACAAGTCTGCTTGGAAGATTTCCATGATAATGCTGCACCGCCAAGCATAAAAACATATCCATTTGTGGATCTTGAATCATTTGAGTTAGATATCCAATTAGTATCACTATATCATTCAAGTAGAGTAGGATATATTGTAGAATGTCATCCATAATCCATGTTATGTCTTAGATATCTAAGAACTCTAATTACTGCCATCTAATGATTTTTACTAGGATTACTTGTGTACCTAATCAATTTGCGAACTGAGTAAGGTATATTTGGTCTTGTACAACTCATAACATACATTAAACTACTAATAATCCGAGAATATTCTAATTATGATACACCATTCCCATGATTTTTATAATGGAAAGTTTGGGTCTATTAGTGTTTTTGAAATACGATCACCGTCTTTGTCATATATATTAGGCAACTTTTTAATATAGTGCTTTTAAGTCAGAATAAAACCAACTTGTGTTCTAGAATTTAATTTTCAGAATAACATCTATGATACCCAAATCTTTCATTTCAAATTTACTAATCAAAATTTTCTTAGTAGCTTGAATTATTTCTTTAGTACTACCAATGATGAGCATATCACCTACATAAAGACATATGATGACATAATTATATTTAGTGTCTTTCTCATAAACACATTTATCATATTCATATATTCTAAACCCGTTTGAATTTATTATATTGTCAAACTTTTCATGCTATTGTTTTGGAACTTGTTTTAAACCATATAATGATTTTACAAGTTTACAAACTTTATTTTCATTTTCGGAGCTACAGATCCTTTAGGTTGTTTCATGTAAATCTCGTCATCTAATTCACCATTTAAAAATGTCATTTTTATGTCAATTTGATGCATTTCTAAATTCTTTAACGCAACAATAGCAATTAACATTTGAACAGACATAATTCTTGTAACTGGTGAATATGTGTCAAAATAATCTGCACTTTCTTTTTGTTTGTAGCCCTTTGCCACTAATCTCGCCTTATATTTATAAATTGACCCATCAGCTTTCATCCTTTTCTTAAAAATCCACTTGCAACCTAAAGGTTTACTTTCAGGTGGAAGATTTACTAATTCCCATGTATGGTTTTGCATGACGGATTCGATTTCACTATTAATTGCTTCTTTCCAATAAGGAGTTTCAAGTGTAGACCTAGCTTCTTTAAAATTCTTTGATTCAATTTCTAACATGAAAGTTAAAAATTCTGGATCAAAAGATTTTGAAATTTTCATTCTTTTACTACGTCTTGGCTCACCGTCTGTTTCCTCTTGATTTTCATCTTCATTATAAGTTCTTTTTGAAGAACTTGTATCACATGCCATTTTACAAGAAAATACAGCTTTATGAAAATATGCACATCTAGATTCAATAATTGTATTAACATGCATATCAGAAATTTCAAATTTATACACAAAAAACCTATAAGCATTATTATTAATTGCATATCTAATAAATATACAATCAACATTTTTAGATCCTAAGTCTCTTAGGATCAGATATTATTACTTTAGCAAAATATCTTCACAATTTTGAGTATTTATAGATAGACTTTCTACCTTTCCATGACGCATAAAGCGTCATATTAGATTTCTTATGAAGTAATTTATTAACAAGCAAATTTGCAGAAAGTAATGCTTCCTCCCACATATTTTGAGATAAACTAGAACATGTCAACATAGTATTCATCATCCCTTTTAAAGTTCTATTTTTGCATTCTACAATACCATTAAATTTGGGTGAATACAGAGCAATGGTTTTATGAATAATTTCATATTTAGAACAAAATAAATCAAAAAGTGTATAATATTCATCACCTCTATCACTTCTTAAAATTTAAATCTTTTTACTAGGTTGATTTTCAACTTCATTTTATAAAGCTTAAATGCTTCCAAAGTCTCATCTTTGGATCTTAATAAGTACATATAACAATAACGTGTACAATCACCAATAAATGTGATAAATTATTTTTTACCGCCTCTTTTTTGCACAAATTTTAAATCATATATATCACTATAAATTAAATTTAAAAATTGAGTATTTCTATTAATAATATAAAAAAAAATGTCTTTGTTAATTTAGATTCAACACACATTTCACATTTATAATCTAAATCAATATCAAATTTAGTATTAAATTTAAATTAATTAATCTTTTCATAGTAATATAACTAACATATCTACAATGCCAAACATTGGAAGACACAATCACAAACATAAAATTATTATTATTATTATTGAAAGTAGGCATCACAGTCATTTACATTAAGTTTAAAGAGACCCTCGCTCATAAAACATTTACCTAAATACATACTTCCTTTAGAAAGTACAAATTTATCAGACTCAAAGACCAACTTAAAACCATTTTTATATGTAATGATCCAGACATAAGATTTTTGCGAATATCAGGAACATGCAACACATTTGTGAGTGTAACTTCTTTTCCAAATGTCATCTTAAGTATAGCATTTTCTTTCCCTTCAACTTTAGAAGTAGAAGAATTCCCCATGAAAAGTTATTCTTCCTCATGATTTGGAATTTGATAAGTGGTTACCACAAGAAATTCAGCTTTTACCGACAAAAGCTTTTTGTCGGGAAAAAACTCAACTTTCGTCAGTAAACGTTTTACCGACAAAAATAAATTCGTCGACAACTTCATTGCCTAAGCTTCCTTTACGCTTGTCTTTACCAACAAATTTTATGATTTTCTCGGATAAAGCTTTTGCCGACCCAAAAAAAAAATCATCGCAAAAAACCATTTCCCTCAAACCAAAACTTGTCGGTAAAATCTTTTGGCTACAAAAATATAACATATTTTTATATTCTTGAAATGTAACTAGCGAAAAAATTATTTTTTCGGCAATAAGTTATTTGCCGTCAAAATTACATGTCGTCGGCAAAGCTATATTTCACAACGCAATTTGTTTCCTCGACAAAGAGTATTAGCGGCGAAACCAATTTCCTCGGCAAAAAGTTTTAGCCATGAAACCCTATTCATCGAAAATTAGTTTTAGCGACAATATAGTTCGAGAAAACGCTTTTAGGTCACAAAAGGTATTTCGTCAGCAATAATCAAATGTTTACCGACGAAATAGTGCTGAAGCACATAATTCCTTAGCGATGAAAGTGTTTGACAGCAATGTTATAATTACCGAGAAAAATGTGCTTATACTGCCAAGAAAAAAAAAAAAGGAATTAATATATCAATAATAGAAAGATATACCTAATCAGCAAAACTTTCAAATAAATTAATAAGTGAATCAAGTATCTATGTAATAATCACCTATCTGATAAGATATACCTCTCCAACATTCTCTGGCTTCATATGTAATAATCACCAATCTGATAAGTATCTATATGTATACATTTTAGTAAATCAACATATATATATATATATATATACACACACACATATATATTTCAACTTGCACACATAGTATTTTTGCTACCCAAAGGAGATCCAAACTTCAACAAAAAGCTGAGATGCATTATATCTCATGCAAGCCGTTTGTAATAATTTTTTATGTTTTTACTTTTGTATTTAATTTTCTAGTGGGGTGGCATGTTACATACAGACCAAATAGAAGAAAAAAAGGCAAGGAAACATCAGTTTGAGTCTCAGAGGACCACAAGAATTTCCGCAAAAAGGAAAATATGTATATGAAACTAGTTTATATTATTTATTAGAATTCATGAATTGGATTTTGCAAATTGTGGTGTTCTACAATTTGATTGGATTGCAATAATATGGTGGACTGCTATATTAAAAACTTTTTGATTCTGTTTATTTCTCTTTGGGCAGTGTGTGTTGTTAATTTCATCAAATTTCTTTATAGAAAATACATGATTAGACTAATTTTAAAGATTGCACTTATTCATAGGCTAATGTTGGGAGTTTTTTCATTCAGTTACAGGGCAAAATACAAAGCTTGTCAATGTTGAAGATAAAATAATACTTAACACCTTTATATTTGTTTGTATATTTGCATTAAATGCATAAAATTATTAGACTTGATATGGTTCTTAAACGTTACATGATACCCTAAATCCAAGCAAAAGATTTGAAGTGGCTCTTCCTAAGTATGAAATTCCCATCCAGTTCATACATTGAGGTTTAGGGTCATTGATAGGTCTACCACTAGATCCAAAAACACTAAGTGTTCAGCTGTGTGCATGGTGAAACATGACAGATTGACTAGGTCCAAAAACACCAAGTGTTCAGCTGGGTGCATGGTGAAACATGACAGATTTGTTTTAGCTTATATAGATGACATTTTAGTATTTAGTATAAATATGAAAGAAACTAGAAAAACCTGTAGAAGGTCCCTGATTCTTTTTCTTTCATTCTCATCAATCTGCATCCATGTCTGAACTTCTAGAGGAGCATGCTTTCTAACTAGATAACCGCATTCACTTGTTAATTTACTTGAAATCTTGTCATTTGTGGGCGTCCCTGTGGCATAATCTAGTTCCACCTTTAACCTCCCCATAGTTGCAACCATAGCTGCAGTTCCTTTGCTAATAGTCCCTCCTCTAACATTTTTGCTTTGCAAATCGGATGCTGGAAATATTAAATAAACAAACAAAAATTTGTGTAAATAAAATAGAATTAAGAATACTGATTTAAGCAACTATTTATATGTAACTAATATTAAATAAACAAACCTGACAGTTAATGCTATCAGAGTTAAGTGATTAAGAATACTGATTTGATGAATGTATCCTAGTGTTTGTGTATACGTTTTGTGTATTATAAGTAGTGTTCTAACCTGAACAAGTTCATCAATATGTTGAACGGCAAAAGAATGAGAAGGGCAAAGTTCGTCTATTCTAGAGAGTAAGTAAGACCAACGGGTGTTTTTTCCATGAGAATTGCATATAACATGTCTTAGTATGCTCAAATTATTTTATTTTTGTAGTTTGAGGCTAACTCTGGGTATCAAAATCAGTGTATGTTGAATTTTTATGTGTCTCTAATATCATGGATTAAAATAAACATATTTTGATCCAACCAAATACTGTTGTGAATCATAATAGATTTCAGTACCAAATGTTTTTTAGCCACTTCAATAAATGATGCTACATCATCAACATATTCTCTAGAAAGTCTTTGAAAGACCGATCCAACTTTTATCCATCTATTTCATACATCAAAGATAATCAAAGATCCATCCCATTTGGGTATAGATGAAAAATGTGGCATGGTTAAAATTAAATGGTAGTTGAAAGTATACACAACATGATTCAATACACATATATGAAAAAATATACATGTTGTCATACATACATATCAACATTATCTAACAACAAAACCATTGATCTGTATTTAACTCCTTCTATTTAGGGATTATTCTAATAAATTCGACTGTAATACAGCAAGAAATTTTTGAACTTTCGTATGCCTTACTAATAAAAACACTAATGTCCCTAACATTTGGTAATATGTCAACTAGATTCCTTCAGGTTTCAATACCATCAATTTAGTGTTTTTCTCCAACAGCTACACAACGGGTATAATCGCAATTACATAATTACCATAATGGTTAATATCTTCCAAAGCCCCTGATGTTTGGTAATATATCAACAAACTCCCTAAGGTTTAAACAGTTGTTTTACATTTTTAGTTTTTTGGCCTTTTCTTCTTTGTATCTGATTATCAATATATGTATTTTACTTTTTGAAAATTTTGGTATTGTTGTTAATTTTTTAAAGAAAAATTTATGTAACTATATATTATAATTATATATATATAGTTATATGTATATATATAACAATATATATTGTTGTTATTTTGGTATTGTTGTTATTTTGAGTATAACTTGTCCGAATTTATGAAGGCAGTTGATATTGTTGTTATTTTTTTAAAGAAACTTTTTTTAATTTTTAGACCATACTTTTTTTGTATACTTTAGATATCTAAGGAAACAACTAATCAAAGCATTGATACTTTCTTCTTGGCTAATGGACAGTGTATTACTATTTGGATACTCATAAGATTAGAAGAAGACCTGTAGAAAATTCCTATAATTGTAAACTCATTTAGCCTTCAAACAGATAATAAATGAATACAAAATCATGAAAGAAACAGAACAACAAAGTAAGGCATGCATGGGAAAGTAACAAAATTGTTGTATACTGTACATACCTGTCCTTGAAATGGTTCAGGAACGCATAATTGTGGCTCTGAAGCTTGTACCCAGTCCACTTCTCTATGCCTAATCACATGATAACACCCACCAATGAAAGAGTCAGTAAAATTCACGGTAGATTGATTGAGCAACAAGATTAAGCAGTAAGCATTATAACACAGGATCGTAACCTTATGTCTAATAGATAGTGGTATTGCATTTTACTTATCTTCATAAAGCAATCATTATACTTAAGCTGAACAAATTTGTTACCCAACAGAGAAGCTCCACAAAACCAAATCCTTAATGTAATATGATATGCACCACAAGGACTAAAGACAAAATGGAGCAGTCAAGAATCACTCAATCCCAGATATTCATGAATACATTCCATGACATGATTTCCACAAAACTAAAGGTGGGAAAGCTCACAATTTTTAATTACATCAACCACATAAAGCACCATAACCTTAGCTCAGGCAATTCAATAACACAAGCACACTCAACCACTTCTACTCCACCGTGCTCTACATGAACTAACAAGGAAGATGTGAGCCTGTGAATAAGAGAGGGGTCATGTCCCTTCAGCGTAAAATGAAACAGCACATACAAAAATTTGTTTCTCACTGAAACCACCTAAACTTGTAGGAAACCAAAAGATATTTTAGTATTTGAAAAACCAGTGCACAAATTCCTATAATGATACTTGAATGTTACTAGTCAAAAAAATAATAATAACATCAGAAGTGCACCAAGGCTGTGGAAGGATAACTTATTTTATCTCCAATGTGAAATAGCTGAAACATTACTAGTTCTGTCAACAGCAATAAAGCATTCACGATTATGCTGAATATTTACAAAATGAAGCAAACTTCTTTGTTGATTGCCTATTCAGTAACTAAAAACTAGATAAATAAAAATAAAAATGACATTGAAACCCACCAATTCTACAATGAAGATTCCAAAAAGACCAATCATACAAGCTCTAGGATTCCAAATTTCAGCAGTCTTGGTGAATCCAAGAAACGAGGGATTGAATTTTGGCACTACTTTTGGCACTTCCACCTGAGATACAGAAACCCTTTTTTTAATTAACTCCCATATAATGCAAATATTGACTATGATAAAGAACAAAAGAAAGCCCAGTTCATATATGTAAAAAAAAAAAAAAAAAAAAAAAAAAAAAAAAAAAAAAAAAAAAAAAAAAACTCACTGAAAAGCAACATACTCGGGCAGGAGGTTTTGCAGCTTGGACCCTAACAGAGATACGAATTTTGGAGGCGTTGCGAGGCCAAATAGGATAGCAAAAAAGGGGCTGCAGATTGTGATGATTTTGTGTTACAAGTCTAGCAGGAATGAGAGAAGATGTTGTTATGGTAGATGAAAGTACTGCCATTGTTTCGGGTTTGATAGGCATAGAAACTCTGTTTTCCCACCTTATCGACTCGCTCAATAGCCACTCAAAAATATATTTAAACTAAAAATACATAAGTTTTTCTGTACACAAATTTTCGGGGGTGGTTTTTCCCCCTCTACTCTTACTGATTCCCATCCCACAAATTAACAGAAATTAGGAGCAAGCACTCTTCTTTTCCACAATGAAATAGAATATTGATAAACAAAAAGTGAAAAAAATAAATAGATAAATTAGATATCATCATATCTACATCACCAAACAGAAAGGGCTCATAGCAATATCCCAAAAAAAAAAAAAAAAAAAAAGAACAACACCAACCTGCAAAACGACAACGACCAGGGACGAGAACAGCTTTAAAAGGCAACCAGCAGATCGATCGGCGACCACCACCTGCAAAAAAAAGGAAAAAGAAAATCAAAGAGAAATTCAAAGTGAGATTCGAAGAAGAATATGGGTTTGCTTCAACCTTTGGAGATGCAGAGAGCAGCTGGTTTTGAGGGAAGAAAGTGGGTTTGCAATGGAGATGCAACCTTTGGAAAATGATTTTGACAGAAGAAAAAAAAAACAAAAAACAGAGAGAGAGGAGGAGAGAAAAATAATGGGATAAATTAAGTATTTTGATTATTTTTACACATTAGGACTGGCGGGACTGTGAGGTGGAATGGGCAGGCGCGAAAATTTTTTATCTATTGCCTACGAATATGTTAAAATTCTCGCCAAAAATACAAAGTACTTACCGTCAAATTTTATCAATTTCTCGGAAATAGAAATTTTTCTGAGGAAAATCTATTTCGTCGGCAAACGTTTCGAACAATTAAAAATATATAATATATATCAGTTTTTTTATAAATACATCCAAACAAGAATAAAAAAGCAATATATTTACCAAATAAATAAAATATATATTTCATCCACAAATATTTTTAAAAAATAAAATACATACAATATAACAAATATACCAACTCTCTACCATTAGAATGCAACATAGAATATAATGAAACTCCAAATTTAATTGTAATCTAAGATAAAAAGTAACTTAGTTTTATATATACATGTTGGTGCAATTTAATTCATATATTACGAATTATAAAATAATATTACTACTAATAATAACAATAATAATACTTTATATATAGTTTTATGTAATTATAATACTATTTATTAATTAGCAGACAATTAATTTTTTTAATATAAAAATTTTACATACACATGTCCCCAAAAACTACAATTTTCCCAAATGTTTATTCCATTATCAGTAATAAAATAAAATATTTGGAATATAGCAAATCATTTGTAAGTTAAAATATAAATTAACTAATTTATAATGAATACTCTTATATTACTACTACTAATATACATATATATATATATATATATGTGTGTGTGGAAATTCTATGGTGAGTAAGGTCCGCATGAGAACTACAGTATTAGTGATGGTTTTTTATAATATTAATGATGCTTTTTTAGAAAATCGTCACCAATATTATGAAAAACTGTCACCAATACTATATCAATATTATGATCTGCATGAAAACCGTACGCATCATAGACGGACTGTATATATGTGTGTGTGTGTGTAAATATATAGTTACATATAATAATAATACTATCTACTATTATAATTAATTAATTTTTAACATTAAAAATTTACACATATATGTCACAAAAAATATATGACAATTTTCCCAAAAATACATTTTTTGAAAAAAAGAAATTTACCACTTTTACCAACAAAATTGTTAAATTTCATCGGCAACACTTAGATTTGTCGAGGAAATTTTTAAATTTGCAGGAAAAAGTTAATTCCATTACAAAAAAAAGTAAGGTATACAAAGAAGGTAACAATTAGATGCAAGTTAGGATAGAAAATAATTTATTTGTTCAAAATTTTAAAAATCCAAAACAAAGCATGTGGCAGATATGTAAAATTTTGTTGGCAATTTTTTTTTTCTTTTTTTTACTACCTCCTAACCAAAATTTAAATATATAGTATATATTAATTAGAAACAAATAAAATACATAGATTTACTAAATAATGATAATAATAATTCAAAAATATATATTTTGGAATTTTACCTTTTACCAACAATTGTGTTGCTGGTTGGTAAAAGGTGTAATAACTCACATACCTTTTGCCGAGAAAAATTCTAATTATCGCTAAAAGGTACCTTTTTTGCCAATTAATTTTAATTTCGTCGGTAATTGTTTGGTTTTTGCCGACAATATCTAAATTTGTTGACAAAATTTATGACTTTTTCTGATGAATTTTTATTTCATTAGTAAATGTTATGTTTTGCCGACACTATTAAGTAATCGTCAGTAAAAGACAATCCAATACCGGCAAAATTTAACTTTCATCGGTAAAAATCTAACATTTGCTGACAATTTTACTTTTTCGTCGTAAAAAGTATAGGTTTTACCAAGGAATAGTTTTTGGCCGGTAATGGTCTCTTTGGCGACAAAAATTTAATTCGTCAGTAAAAATTTCATCACTAAAGGCTCATTTTCTTGTAATGGGTGAACATATTCTTGTCAGAACATATATGGTGAATAGCCCCAACTTCCAACCACCTTGACCTCGAATTCCATATCAAGTTATCTTCATAAACGATGGTAGATAGATTCATCTCATTGACATTGTTGGAAAAATTTTCAACTTTAGTAACATTAGCATGAATGGTCTTTCTTTTTTTGTTTTCTTGGCCTTTAGGGTTACGACAATACTTAGCATGATGCCCCAGCTTGTCACATACACAAAATTTGTCATTGACCTTTTAGATCCAGCACTATTAGACCCTCCATTGGAATTTTGATTTTCAAATTTCCTTTTCTTGTTCTTGTTGGTCTTATCCCTTTATTCCACTACATTTTCCTTGCTCTCCATCGGATTTCTATTTTTATTTTCAGAAATTTGAATATCTTCTTCTATTCTCAATCGCACAGTTAAGTCCTCAAACCCCATCTCTTTACGTTTATGTTTTAAATAATTTTTGAAATCCTTCCAAGATGGTGGCAATTTTTCAATCACTGCAGCCACTTGGAAAGACTCACTAATTTCCATTTTCTCAGCATGTATTTCATGAAAAATGAGTTGGAGCTTTTAGACTTGATTTATGATATTCTTTGAATCAACTATTTTAAAATCCAAAAATTTACCAACAACGAATTTATTCGTCCGACATCTTCTATTTTATATTTTTTATCCAAAGATTACCATAAATCTTTTGTAGTTTTAACACTACTATATACATTATATAGTGTGTCATTTAAATCATTGAGAATATAATTTTACATAGAAAGTCCTAATGGCGTCAAAGGTATTGTATTTGTATTATAATTTTAAAAGTTGATCTTTATATATTGATTGAGATAATAGTTTAACTTTCTTTCCTTAAAAAAATATTAACTCTACTAAGGTGCTAACAATTTTACAGTATAAGGATCACTTGTTTAAATAATTGCACTCCAAATTCAGAGAACAACGAACCACACAAGTTTTTTATTCTCTCTATACACATGTTTGTTAATTATTTTTAATACCTTCAAAAATAATCTCATATGGTATTTTTATAGGCTTCAGAAGGATATCAATAAGGGATACATTGTTCCAAAGGAAGACATATTATTTCAAAAGAAATACACTCTTTCAAGAGAAAGATACATTATTTCAAGAGAAATCACATTGTTTCAAAGAGAAGACAAAAAACACATTGATTGGAATATTATAGACAGACACATGGGAAAAATTACAACTGCTAGTAATAAAACAATGTAAGTTGTAACTTTTTATCAAAAGTCATAATGTTTCATAAATAATTTTTATTCATTCGAAATTTCTAACAAAACCACCATATCATATGAACATTACTATAAATGTGATAACCACATTCAAGGATTGTGTGACTCAGTTTTCAATGGTTATAGTTTGGTTGTAATGTTACATGGTACAATTATAACTATGCAATTGTATTTAAGGCTTTTTTACTTTGAATAGCTGAGAAAGTATAATGTGCAGGCCCTAAACATCCGGCATTTCAATCCTCTCAAAAGTAAATTGAAAATGATTTTCTATGCAATTCGATAATCAAATCAGTTTCACGTATAAAATTTAGCCAACATTTATCCTGATGCACTGCTAAAAATACTTAAGGAGGTAAAAACAAAAAAAAAAAAAAAATTACAAAAAAATACAAAAAAAACTTTCTAAAGAAGCATAGCACAAGAAAAAATGTGTTTCAACTTTCAAGTACTTGAATAAGTACATGGTAAACAGAAGAGAATATAGCATAGAAAGAGAATTATGACCAACCTGTTTCCAATCACAGGCAGAGAACAGGCAGGAGTTGAAAGGTGATTGGGTCGTACCAAGAAGACCATTGACAATTCTATAGCGAGTCGTATTTAATCTATGAAAAAAACCCTTTTTCCTTTGCAAACCCCACAAGGCAATGCACACCTTCAGTGCATAACATAACCCCGAGGATTAAATAATCAATGTATAGAAGAAAATTTTTAAAAATAAATCTAGAGTGACCAAACCAATAAAAAGTTTTTTTATTTAAAAATAAAATAAAAAGACACTGGTCCCATTCTTACTTCTTAGAACAAAACCCACGTTGTGAGTGAAAGTCAAAATGAGGAAAAATTCGCATTAACTTTTATTATGAATGGCAATCTTTTTAGACTTTTATGACCACATAATTTTCCATATCTTATCAACATTGTATTTGATTTTTATTTTTGCTTCATGGAAAAATATGGCAAAGATTATACACAATTAGTAAACGTCAACCCCCCAAAGAAAGGGTTTCAACAAATTCATAAATTTGTATTTATAAGAATTCTATGGTTTTAAGACTTTCATTTCAATGGTTTCCCTTCTCATGGAAGCACTATGAGATACCTTTTTGAGTCCAACGTGAAAACATCCAAAGTTTTTCTTCTCATTCATATCTTCTTATGTCTGATTTGCTCACTTCATGCCTTAGACACACTTAAACCTGGAAAGCGTTTACATAGTGATGAAACATTGATTTCAGCCGGTGGGGTGTTCGAGCTTGGATTCTTCACGCCCAGCAAATCAAACAGTGAGCATCTGGGAATCTGGTTCAGGAATGACAGAAACCAAAAACCGGTCTGGGTTGCCCTCAGAGAAATTAGTTTCATCAAATCCACTGGATTTCTTACCATACAGTATGATGGGAACTTGGTGATAAGCGATATACTGACGGTTACAAATATCGTAAACAGTGGAGCATTAGCAACAAGCAATGAAACAAGTGCAAAAATTCTTGATACAGGAAATCTAATTCTAATGGAAAGAGGAAAAACCATTTGGCAGAGTTTTGATTACCCAACCGATACACTTCTCCCTGGAATGAGCTTGGGGTGGTTTAACATGAACACAGATCGCTTTAGGATGAGACATCTAACATCATGGTTAATCCCTTCTAATCCAAACAAAGGTGATTACTCTCTAGGCATTGATCCATCAAACATGACAAAGTTCAACGTCTGGCGCAAAGATGCTTACCAGCAGATTGGATTTTGGGATGGCCGTGTTTTCAGATTCTTTTTCCAACCCTTATTAGCTAATCACTACAATATTAGCTTTGAATCAAACACCAACGACAGTTATCTTACTTTCAATAAGGCAGGAAGTAATATACTTTCCTGGTTTGTTTTAGAATCAGATGGGACCATTAAAGAGTTCAACATGGTGGGTGAAGAGATTTCAAGTGTGAATCATTCTCTATGCGATGCCACGTTACCACGCAATTCTACAGGCTGCTTGGTATTGACACCGATGACATGCAAAGATGAAGATTATTTCACAGATATCAGAGGATTTCTCCCGAATTCAATGGTTGTTATCTGGCCAGCTAGTTCAGGTACCGGTGACTGTGAATTGATGTGCAGGAGCAACTGTTCATGTGTTGGATACGTTTTCTTGGTTGACGACGGAACTGGATGTAAACTTTACTATGGTAATAAAGATGATCTTCTGAAAAACATAGGCAGAGGAAACAACACAGTTTTTGTGCGCGGAGATGCTTCAAAATCTGGTAAGCTTTTTTATAGTTGCGGAGAGTACTGGGAGAAACAACACTAATTATAATGGCTTCTCCGTTTATGGCTTTCAAATGAGTCCTCTGCATCTACCTAATCACAATTTTTCAATCTTAATATGCTCAACTGTTTAATGGAGTGAATCATGTAACAGTATTACTGTCGCTCCAAACACTTTCATAGTTTATTCATTATTCAATGTTGATATGTGAATAACTTTTCTCTGTTTATGTAAATTATGACAATGTTCAGTCTTTTTATTTTCTTAGACCATCAGAAAAAGAGGAATCTACTATTGATTATCATCGTTCCACTGACTTCCTTGACATTGATAATTTTGACCAAGTTCTTGTACACTTTTCCGAGTAAGTTCCATTGTTTAGGCACCAATTTCAACTTATATTCATGAACAATTTCAAAATTTACCACAAGAAGTGTAGTGCAAAAACTTCTCTATTTTGACAGGAATCAAAGGGAGCCCAGGAGGCATGGAAGAAGTTCAGACATCATTAGCTTCCCAATTAAGAACTAGCAATGATCAAAACAGGGAAGGAGTTTTTGAATTCAGCATAAACAAGGATCATGAGCTTCCCCTGCTCAGCTTTTCCAGTGTAATGGCAGCCACTGATAATTTTTCTCTTTGCAATAAGATTGGAGAGGGTGCCTTTGGACCTGTTTATAAGGTTTTGTTATCAAGCAACACATTTTTCCTTTTCCATGTACTTCTAATATTGGCAGAAAATTGAATGCAAGCAACTGTAGAATACATTAGATCCTTAGTTTCAATAATATACCAGTACTTAGATTTTTTTTTTTTTTCTGGTGTATTTTATTATTATTAATATTATTGTCATTATTGTTATTACTATTTTTTCTGTTGCAGGGAAAGCTGCAAGGGCATAATATTGCAGTTAAAAGGCTTTCAAAACATTCTAGACAAGGACTGACAGAGTTCAAGAATGAGTTGCAGTTACTCTATAGGGTACAGCACAGAAATCTTGTTAAGCTTTTGGGTTGTTGCATTGAGCAAGAAGAAAAGATATTAATCTATGAGTACATGGCTAACACAAGCTTGGATTCTTTCATCTTCGGTTTGTATATTCGTTGTTTCCTTTTCCGTTTCGATTTTTTTTTTTTTTTTTTTTTTTTTTTTAAGTGTATTGATTTATCTCATGCGGTTGAATATGAAACTGAGGCAGATCCAGTAAAGCGATCACTGCTCGATTGGAGAAAACGCAAACACATCATTGAAGGGATTGCTCAAGGACTTCTTTATCTTCACAAGTACTCAAGATTAAGAATTGTTCATCGTGATCTCAAAACAAGCAACATCTTATTGGATAACCATATGAACCCCAAGATATCAGATTTTGGCCTAGCAAGAATTCTTTTTGAGAATGAATGTCAAACAAAAACAATGAGGGTTGCTGGAACTTAGTAAGTATATTCATGCTCATTTCCCTATTTTGAATTTGCAGACAATTAAAATAGAGTTTTATTATTTTCTTCTTCTTTTGGCATCGGGACAAGTGGCTACATGTCTCCAGAGTATGCAGTACATGGCCTGTACTCAATAAAATCTGACGTATTTAGCTTTGGAGTTATTTTGTTGGAGATTGTGAGTGGCAGAAAGAATGCGACCTTTGATGTGCCTAATCAGTCATTGAACTTACTTGGATATGTAAGTGACAGAACAAGGCCTTGGTTATGTATCTCTTTTATACAGCTACTGTATTTGATTTGTCATGTTACAATATGAAAACTTTGTAGGCTTGGGACACATGGAATGGTGGACGATGCATGGAGTTAATGGATCCATCAATGGATGCTTCATGTTCAGTGGATGATATAATGCTGTGCATTCAGGTGGGTCTGTTGTGTGTTCAAGAAAGTGCAGGGGATAGGCCAACCATGTCAGATGTGGTTTCAATGTTCAGCAACGAAAGGATGAATTTACCTAAGCCAAAACAACCTGCATGTTATACTATTCTAAAACCGGCAGATGGTTCAATCTCTCAAAATCTTGTAACAATTTCAGTAGTAGAAGCTCGATGATACAAAGAGTGCAACATGTAAATTAAAAATTTTGCCAAATTGTAGTTGCTCTGATTCAATAGGTTAATGGGGTGACTGAAATATAACACCTTACAGGTCGGTCAGCCTCCTAATATCCAAAATACTTGTGGTTTCCAGCTCACACATCAATTTCATCCTCTTGCAAAAGTGCTAACCAAGTTATTTTAGAAATGCTAAGCCCACAAACAGATATAATATTAAGGTGTAGTCGATGTACATTCTACAAACATATATATATATTCAAAAAAAAAAAATATATATATATATATATATATACACACATACAGTTTTATTATAGTTGGTGTGCATGCTCATCTAATGGTGCGCCTATCAAGCCTATCTACATGTAGACGGCATCCACAACTATCATATCTGAATGATTTTCGAGATCTAACAGCTATGGTTAATTGTCCTTTGCAATCTCTTTCATAAATCCCTTGCCATATCAAAACCGTGTGTGTATAAATGTGTTTGTCTTAACTTTGATTGCTACGGCGTGGAAAATATGGAAACTATAATAAATTAGTGGTTGATAATTTCTCATACATCAGTTGATTTATCCCCACTCCAATGCTTGTTAGTTGGCTAGGTACGACAAGTCCCAGTGACTATAAGACATGTGCAGGAGCAACTGTCATCTGTTGGATATGTTTCTATGATTGATAATGGAACTAGATGTGAAATTTCTTTGGAAATAAAGATGATCTTTTGAACAACACAAGGATAGGAAACAACACCATTTATCTGCACAAAGATGCTTCTAAATCTGGTAAGATTTTTGATAGATGCAAAGTATTGAGAGAAACAATGTCAAAGTAATGACACTTTTGCTGCTATCACTAGTTTCTTTTTGATATTTACTTTATATAAATATTTAGTTGATTTATAATCAGCTTTTTTGCTAATGTTTAGGTAATCAAAGAATGGTCTTGCTTATGACAGTATTGTTACTACAGTGTTGGGTGAAAATTAGGTGAATTATTGTTGTAAACTTGTGTTTATATATTTTTTATTCATGAATGAATGCAGATCAATTTTTGTGCTAGATTAAGCCCTAGATTTCCGCTTTTTTTTTTTTTTTTTTTGGGCTGCATTTTTTATTTTGAAACCTACAAAATGGTATCAGAGCTTCTATGGTCTTAGAGGGGCTGTGAGTGAAATAGCAAAAAAATATAAAAGCCTTCCTCTTATCTTTCCTTACTTTTTAAGTGGCTTCAACTCATTTTTCTGCTCCATTATCTCCTATATGTTTTGGAAAAAATTATACTATGTGGTCTATAAAGATAAAAGCTTATCTTAAAGCTTTTAACTTGTGGGAAATTGTGGAAACTAATAGAGATCCTTCTCCTTTGAGAGAAAATCCCACTATTGTATGAAGTTGCTAAAACTTTTAAGGCTTTATCTGCTTTACATGCTAGTGTTTCAGATATGATGCTCATTATAATTATGGCTTACACTATAGTTAAAGAGGTCTAGACAGTTGAAAGAAGAGTTCCAAAGAAGTGCAAGAACAAGAAAAATGCAAGTATTGGACTGAAGGAAGGAGTTTGAGACTTTAAGACCGAGTTAGCGAATGACTTCATAGATAGACTTATGAAGGTAACAAACCAAATCAGAATTCTTAGAGAGGAGTTAAGTGATAAAAGAGTGGTGGAGAAAGTGCTGGTCAGCTTGCTGGAGAAGTTAGAAGCCAAGATCTCATCCTTGGAGGAGTTAAGAAGCCCGAATCAGATTTCTTTGTCAAAGCCTATTAGTGCTTTACAAGCAACTGAACAAAGAAGATCTACAAGACAAGTAGAGACCTCAAAAGTAATGACAAATGAAGACATGGTGCTAGTACAAACAAAGATGATAAAAGAAAGAAGTTTGTAAAGCATTTTCATTGTAAAAAGGACAACCATTTTGAAAAATATTGTAAGTTTAGGCCTAATGTTCAATGTACAGCTTGCAAACAACTTGAACATATTGAAAAAGTTTGCAAAAACAAAGGAGAAACCAGTGCAACAAGCACATCAAATATAAGTTGCTGATCAAGCACAACAAAATGAGGAAAGATTATTTGTTGCTACATGTTATGCAGAAAATGATAGCAAAGAAGCTTGGTTGGTGAATAGTGGCTACACTCAACAAGTGATGCATGATGCTGATCTCTTCAAGAGCTTGGATGGAAGCTTTTTTTCCAAAGTCCAAATTGGAAATGGAGTTTTTATTCAAGTTCAAAACAAAGGAGCTGTGGCTATGGAAAATTCAATAGGTACTAAACTCATTTCAAATGTGCTATATGTACCTAAAATTAATCAAACCTTGTTCAGAGCAGGTCAAATGCTTGAAAATGGATACTCGTTGAATTTTCAAAATAAATCTTACACAATATATGATCAACATGTAAGTAAAATTCTAAATGTTGGAATCAAAGACAAAAGCTTTGCAGTAGAGTGTAACAAGAAGGGAAACAATTTTATTTTTTTTAATGCCAAATCTAATGATGAATCTAAGTTGTGGCGAAAAAGGCTTGGTCGTTTTAATTATGATTCTTTAAATCTTATGCATGAAAAGCAATTGTAGAGCATATGCCTACTGTTAGCAAAAATCAGGAAGTGTGTGAAGTTTGTCAACTTGGTAAGCAACGAAGGTTCCCATTTCCTTCGAAAAGTGCTTGGAAAGCTTCTAAAAAGCTTCAATTGATTTATAGTGATGTATATGGACCTATGAGTGAAAATTCTATCAATGACAGCTAATATTTTCTCACTTTCATAGATGATTTCTCTCTGATGTGCTAAGTGTATTTCATGAAACAAAAATATGAAGTTGCTAAGATGTTCACTAGTTTTGAAGAATGGTTGAAAATCAAACAAAGTGTAGCATCAAGGTGATAAAATCAGATAATGAGACTGAATATACAGCTCAAAAGTTTGAGTTGCCATGCAAAGAAGCTAGAATTCAACATTAGATGACTGCTCCCTATACTCCTCAGCAAAATGGGGTTAATGAGAGGAAGAATAAAACTATTATGGAGATTTGTAGTTATTTGTTGTTTGAGAAGCAATTACCAAAGAAGTTTTGGGCTGAAGCAGTGAATACCTCACTCTATTTGCTAAATAGATTACCAACTAAAGCATTGGAGTTCAAAACTCTATATGAGATGTGTATGAAGTCAAACCTACTGTGGAGCATTTGAAAATATTTAGGAGCACTTGTTATACACATGTTTTTTATATTAAAAGAGACAAGCTGGATCAAAATGCTAATGTGGGAATCTTTGTTGGTTGTAGCAGCAACACAAAAGGGTAAAGAGTCTATCATTTGAAAACTAACAAGTTGATTGTTAGTAGGAATATTAAAGTTGATGGAGCTGCTGTTTGCAATTAGGAAAACAGTGAAATTCAAATCTTAAAAGAGAACTTTATCCAAGAATATGATGAAATTCAGGATGATTCTGATTCAGATGATGAAAATGCTATTAGAATCCAAGGTACAACATCCTTGACAAATGTATATGAGAGATACAATATAGCACTGGATGATCCAATCACTTTCCATGATGTAAATCAATTTGAAACATGGAGAGAGGCCATAGAAATTGAACTCAACATCATAAACAAAAACAAAACTTGGGAATTGGTGAACAAATCTAAAGGTAAAAAGACAATTAAAGTGAAATGGGTCTTTAGAACCAAACTCAATGCAGATGGTACATTAAACAAGCACAAGGCAAAGTTGGTAGTTAAAGGTTATGTGGAACAACCTGGTGTTGATTATGGAGATACATTTGCACCAGTTCCAAGGCATGAGACAATCAGATTGCTACTAGCTCTTGTTGCTCAAAAGGGTTTGAAAGTATACCATTTAGATGTGAAATTTGCATTTCTAAATGGTTACTTACAAGAAGAAGTGTATGTTAGACAACTTGAAGGCTTTGTAGTTCAAAAAAAGGAGGACAAAGGCTACAAGTTGCATAAAGCTCTTTATGGCTTGAAGCAAGCTCCTAAAGCTTGGTATAGCAAAATTAACTTTCTTGGCATGGAGATATGTCAATTTAGTAATGGTATTTTCTTATTCGAAAAAAAATATGCTGTGGAACTACTTAAAAAGTTTGATATGAAGAAGTGTAATCATGTTGATACTCCAATGGTTCACAACCAGAAGTTTGAACTCAAAGATGATGCTGCTAAGATTGAACTTTCAACTTATTGAAGCCTTATGAGGAGTTTACTATATTTATGCGCTTCTAGATCTAGTATTATGTTTCCTATAAGTTTGTTTTCTATATTTATGCATGCTCCATCATATATTTATTATTCTACAGCTAAAATAGTGCTAAGGTATATTAGAGTCATTATAGATTATGAGGTTTGGTTTTCGAAGCAAAGAGAAGGCAAGTTGGAAGGCTATGCTGATAGTTATTGGGCTAGCGGCATGGAGGATTCAAAGAGTACTTTAGAGTACTTATTTTCTCTTGGTTTAGGTCCATTTTCATAGAATTCAAAAAAACAATGTTCAGTTGCTCAATCCACAACTGTAGTTGCTTTGAATCAAACTTTATCGCTAAGAAAGTTGTTTGTTGATTTAAATGAGAGGCGAGAAGCAGTTACTATTATATATTGTGATAACAAGTATGTAATTTCCTTTGCAGAAAATCTAGACCAACATTAAAGAATAAAACATATTCCGATCAAATATCATGCTGTGAGGAAAGCTAAAAGAAATGTGAAGTGAAGCTTGCTCATTGCAGGTCTAAGGTCCAACTCACTAATATTTTGACAAAAGCATTGCCAAGAAATGGGTTTGAAACATTAAGAGATGATCTTAGTGTTTCTATCAAAAGTATCAAGGAGGAGTGTTAGAGTAATGACACTTTTGTTATTGTCATTAGTTTCTTTTTGATATTTACTTTATGGAAATATAAAGTTGGTTTATAATCAGCTTTTGCCATAAAAACTGATGTGTTAGGTAGCCAAAATATGGTTTTGCTTATGGCAATATGGCAATTGTAACGTTAGGTAAAAATTAAATGAATTACTGTTGTAAACTTGTGTTTATATATTTCTACCCATGAATGAATGCAGATCAGCTTTTGCATTAGATTAAGCTCCAGATTTCCTCTTTTTCATTTTTTATGTGTTTTTGGTTTTAAAATCTACAAACAACTTGTAAATATGATTAAAGATTGACTGATGTCCAGCTAGTTGGCTTTGTTCATCAGAATCAGAAGAATTCGCAATTTAGGCTTTCAAATGAGTCCTTTGCCTCTACTGTAAGTTTACATTTTCATTTTGAACAAGACTACTATCGATAGATATTGTTACAATTTCAGCAACACAAACATTCAAGAAATTAAATAATAAACCAGATCAAAACACCACAGAATTTACGAGGTTCGATTCAAGATTGAATCTACATCCTCGGAGCTCCACAAGGAGTTCAAATGCACTATAACTGAATGTGTTTTACAGCTTATCTAGTTCTCTTTCTTTGTTTTAGAAGCTCCACCTAAAACCCATATACCAGATCCAAAATCCCTTTTTACAACCTTTCTCACCTCACAACTCTCACCCAAGAGAATACTAAAGAGAAAACCTTGAAGGGAAAGAGAAAGAGAACTTAAATTATATTAACACCAAAGAAAACGGTTGCTGCAGAATTGTTGCTGCTGTAGAACTGTTGCTGCTGTAGAACTATTGCTGCATATCTCTATTGCTGTTAGGACTCTTGGAAAGCCTTTACATGACTGCCAGCTTCTCTTTAAACCACCAAGCCAAAACTCACAGTTTTGTTTAATGATATAAGGTTAAAATGACGTAGTTTTGATGACAGCAACTATGCAGAAAAAATAACTGAAGCTTTGACTTCTTTGAATCACATAACCAACAATCTCCACCTTGATTCAAATAAGTCAAGCAATATAAAGTGCATTGAACTTCCTTTGCTTCTCAGCTCACTTTCTTCATTATCAGCCTGTATCAATCTTGAGCAAACTTTTGCAAAACTCAAGCTTGCTCATAAGTAACACCTTAGTTCCCATATCTGCAGGATTCCTTTTTGTGGATATCTTTTCCAACTTTACCAAACCTTCCTCAACCACATCTCTATTAAAATGATATTTAATATCAATATGCTTAGTCTTCTCATGAAAAACTGGATTATTACAAAGTTGAATAGAACTCTGACTATCTGAATAAACCCCTACCTTTTGCTCCAACAACTTCAACTCTTCTAACATGCCTTTCAACCAAAGTGCTTCCTTCATAGCTGCTGTTGTTGCAACATATTCAGCCTCAGCTATGGAAAGAGCTACCTAAGACTGTAATTGTGATTTCCAACGAACACCATTGTCACACACAGTAAATTTATAAGCTGAAGTAGATCTTCTTCTATCTCTATCTTCTCCATAATCAGCATCTACATAGCCTCTAAGTACCGCACCATCTTTGCAATGATTAAATACTAAACCAAAATTTAAAGTTCCTTTCAAATGCCTTAACAGTCACTTCATAGCTTCCCAATGTTCTCTTCCTGGATTAGCCATATACCTACTCAAAACACTAATCGCATGAGCCAAATCCAGTCTACAACAAATCATGGTGTAAATGACAGAACCAACTGCATTGGAGTATGGAACACCAGCCATTTCCTCTTGTTCTTCTTTAGTGCTAGGACAAAGCTTTGCAGATAACTTGTAGTGATTTGCCAAAGGAACAATTGTTGATTTTGATTCTGAAATTGAAAATCTAGAAAGGATTTTTGGAATGTAATCTTCCTGATTCAAGAATAACCAATTCTTTCCTCTGTTTCTTTTAATACTCATTCCCAAAATCTTCTTTGCAGGTCCAAGCTCCTTCGTATCAAATTCAGCTTTCAAAGCTTCCTTAACTTGATTGATAGTCTCTAAACTTTGACCAGCAAGCAACATGTCATCCACATATAGAAATAGATAAACTGAAAAATTAATATTTTCACCTTTGTAATACAAACAGCTATCATAACTACTCCTCTTAAAACCAATTCTAATTACATAGGTGTCAAACCTCTTGTACCATTGCCTAGGAGATTGTTTCAGCCCATATAATGACCTTTTTAATAGGCAAACCAGCTCCTATTTTGAATTTTTCACCTCAAAACCTTCAGGTTGTTTCATATAAATTGTCTCATCTAATTCTCCATGTAAAAAAGCTGTCTTAACATCTAGCTGCTCCAATTCCCAATTGAAATGAGCTACCAAAGATAGTATTACTCTAATAGTTGTATACTTGATCACAGGAGAAAAGATTTCCTTGTAATCTATACCTTCTACTTGTGTGAATCCTTTGGCCACAAGTCTAGCTTTAAATCTTATAGGTTCTGAATCTGTCATACCTTCTTTCACCTTGAATATTCATTTGCAATCTACCAACTTCTGATCTTTTGGTTTGGGAACTAAAATCCATGTCTGATTCTTATGTAGAGATTCTAACTCCTCTAACATGGCATTTTGCCACTGCTTAGCTTGTTTACCTCTTACTGCCTCAGTATATGACTGTGGTTCATTTTCTGAAAGATCCTGATATGAAACCAAAGCAAACATATTATAATCAGTAGGATTAAATTTGGTTGGGGTTATTACCACCCTTCGTTCTCTATCTCTGGCAAGTTGGTAATGTTGTAGTGGATTATACTGCTGTGAGATGACAGATCTTTGATTTTGTTGAGGTGTTGTCTCTCCTTGAGGTATATCTACTACTTCCAGCGGTTGTACTTGCTAAAATTCACCTGTTTCACCTACTGGCTGTTGAGTTTCTTTACTACTTGGCTGGTTATAAGGCTCCACCTCAAACTGTACCATATTTTTAGTAGGTGTTTTACTAGAATCTACGACTTGGTCACTCAAACAAGGCATTATATCTTCCTTAAACAAAACATCTCTACTAATAATTGTTTTATAGCTTTTTGAGTCTCTAACCCATAGTCTATATCTTTTAACTCCCTCGGGATAGCCTAGAAAAACACATTTAATAGACCTAGGCTCAAGTTTTCCATCATTATGATGTACATAAGCTGCACATCCAAAAACTTTCAGTTTTGTATAATCCCCTGGATGACCACTCCACTTTTCTTCTGGAGTTTTCAACTCAATAGCTGTTGAAGGGTATCTATTAACTAAATATGTTGTTGTCATAATAGCCTCACCCCAAAAAAGCTTTGGTAAACCAGAACTAGTGAGCATACATCTAACCTTTTCTAATAAGGTTCTATTCATCCTTTCAGTAACACCATTTTGTTGAGGGGAATATGGAACTGTTTTGTGTCTTAAGATGCCATTTTCTTTACAAAAATTATTAAATTCATAATTGCAAAACTTAAGACCATTATCAGTTCTTAAAACTTTGAGTTTCTTGCTGGTTTGGTTTTGTACTAAAGCATGCCAGAATCTAAATTTTGTAAAAGCTTCATTTTTATGCTTTAAAAGAAAAACCCAAACCTTTCTAGAGAAATCATCAACAATAGATAAAAAATACCAATTTCCTCCATGCGTTAGTGTTGTTGAAGGTCCCCACAAATCTGCATGTGCATAATCCAAGATTGAGGTTGATTTGTGTGAGCCTAGCTTGAAACTCAACTTGTGTTGCTTCCTCAAAATGCAATACTCACAGAATTCTATTTTACTGATCTTATTTGTTCCAAAGAAACCTTGTTTGTTCAGTACTTGAAGCCCCTTTTCACTAATGTGCCCCAATCTTCTATGCCATAGTTGTGTTTCATCATGACTTTCTGAACTTGTAGCTGCCGTAGAACCTATTATTGTTTGCCCTTGAAGAACATATAGTCCATTTCTCTTGATACCTTTCATAACTGTCAAAGCTCCCTTTGAAATCTTCATTTGTCCATTTTCAGATTTGCAAGAGTATCCAGCTTCATCCAATACCCCAACAGAAATCAAATTTCTTTGTAAATCCGGTACATGCCTCACATTGCTCAATATTCTAACCACTCCATCTGCCATTTTGATTGAGATATTGCCTATCCCAACCACATTGCAAGCCATATTGTTTCCCAATAGAACCTGTCCACCACTGATCCTTTTGTAGTTCCTAAACCAATCCTCTCTTGGACACATGTGAAAGGTGTAGCTTAAGTTTAGTATCCATTCTTGACTTGCTTGATCAGTTGATACAGCACGAACATCACCAATTTCACTCTCATTGCTGGCTAGATCAGCATCTCCATCTTCCTCAGATCTTTCTCTATTTTCTCTGCTTTCTTTGTTCTTCCTTTTGTAACAATCTTTGATAAAATGCCCTTTTTTTTGACAATAGAAGCACCTTTTTCCTCCTGTTCTGGACTTAGATATACTCTTCCCTCTAGATTTGCTTCTCCAATTATTATTATACTTTCCAGAATCTCTACTACCTTTTCTGTCTCTAGTAATAAGTCCTTCTCCATGTATATTTTCTTGTTTTTCAATTTTCATCTCCAATTCCTTGGATCTTAAAGAACTTATTACAATTTCAGTAGTTAGAACCTCTCTCCCATATTTAATTACATTCTTTACTTCCTTGTAGCTTTCAGAAATTGAATTTAGTAAAATCACAGCTTGGTGCTCATCTGAAAACTTCTCATTACAGTTTGCTAAATCCAAGCACAACCTATTAAACTCATCTAGATTTTCATCTAAATCCTTAGAAGGATTCATCTTGAATCCAAAGAATTTTTCTAGAAGATATATTTTGTTGGGAAGAGATTTTACAGAATATAATTGTTCTAATTTTTTCCAAAGAGCAAAGGTAGTAACTGAATCATTTACCTTTCTCAGAACACTATCTGCAAGATGGAGGATTATGGTGCTATAAGCTATCTCATCCATATCCTTCTTCTGTGATTCGGTCAGTTCTGGAGGGAAGGAATTGTCTAGTGCTTTTGCCACTCTCTGCTAGACTAGAATAGCCTTCATCTTTTGCCTCCAGAGAAGAAAATCCCCTTTGCCAATGAATACTTCAAGTTCAACTTTTGAACCCATAAGTTGCTTCTTAGGAATTTTATCAAACACGTTGCAGGCAGGAATTAATTTCTCTAATCCTTGAATGTATTGAAAATGCTCTGATACCACTGCTACAATTTCAGCAACACAAACGTTCAAGAAATTAAATAATAAACTAGATCAAAACACCATAGAATTTACGAGGTTCGATTCACGATTGAATCTACGTCCTCGGAGCTCCACAAGGAGTTCAAATGCACTATAACTGAATGTGTTTTACAGCTTATCTAGTTCTCTTTCTTTGTTTTAGAAGCTCCACCTAAAACCCATATACCAGACCCAAAATCCCCTTTACAACCTTTCTCACCTCACAACTCTCACCCAAGAGAATACTAAAGAGAAAACCTTAAAGGGAAAGAGAAAGAGAACTTAAATTATATTAACACCAAAGAAAACGGTTGCTGCAGAATTGTTGCTGCTGCAGAACTGTTGCTGCTGTAGAACTATTGCTGCATATCTCTATTGCTGTTAGGACTCTTGGAAAGCCTTTACGTGACTGCCAGCTTCTCTTTAAACCACCAAACCAAAACTCACAGTTTTGTTTAATGACATAAGGTTGAAACGACGTAGTTTTGATGACGGCAACTATGCAGAAAAAATAACTCAAGCTTTGACTTCTTTGAATCACATAACCAACAGATATGTATTTTGTTCAATAATGATTTCAAAACTACAACATTTTCTGCAAAAATCTTCATAGTTATTTGCAGGTCAGATGTAAATAAATTTTACTTGTCTGCTCATACTTTTCTTTTTGCAGATAATCAGAGAAAGCGGAAACTGCAACTGATTTTCATCATTCTACTGATTCCCTTGAGATTGATACTTTTGATCAAGTTCTTCTATGGTTTTTCTAGAAATTTCAATTGTTCAGGCAACATTTCCAACATCTATAGTCATCTACAATTAAGTAAAATGTCCATGAAAGGTACAGTGAAAAAATCTTCTCCATATTGACAAGGAACAATGGAAGGAGGCCAGGAAGCATTCGAGAATTTCAGAGATCACTGACATCCCAATTAAGCACTAGTAATGATTATAGCAGAGATGATATTAAATTCAGCAGGAAGAAGTATCATGAGCTTTCCCTGCTTAGCTTTTCCAGAGTTATTGCAACCACTGATAATTTTTCCACCATGAATAAGATTGGCCAACCACTGATAATTTTTCCACCATGAATAAGATTGGCCAGGGTGGTTGTGGACCTGTTTATAAGGTGTTCATTATCAGGCAACATTTTTGTTTTCCCTTTTTCTTCAAACCAGGCAGCAAATTGGATTACATGACATTACTTTCTTAGTTGTAAATTTATACTTGTAACCTGGATAGTTTTGCAGGGAAAACTACAAGGGCATGATATTGAAGTCAAGAGGCTTTCTAAATATTCTGGACAGGGATCAGGAGAAGAGTTCAAGAATGAGAGAGTTAATTTCTAAACTGCAGCACAGAAATCTTGTCAAGCTTTTGTCTTGTTGCATTGAGGAAGAACAAAAGATATTAATCTATGAGTACATGCCTACCAAAAGCTTGGATCCTTTCATCTTTGGTTGGTATATTTATGGATCCCATTTTCTTTTTCTTTATCTTTTTTGTTCAGTTTGATGATTCATCTCCTGTGGTTGAATATCCAAGTATTGCAGATGCAGTAAAGAGATCTCTACTGAATAGGAGAAAACGCAAACACATCATCGAAGGGATTGCTCAGGGACTTCTCTATCTTGAATCATGATCTGAAAAAAGAAACAACATCTTACTGGATGACTGCATCAGATTTTGGAATGGCAAAAGCTCTATTTGAAAGAGAATTTCAAACAAAACCACATAGATTCGTTGGAACAAAGTACGTAACTCGTATATCTTCAAACATGAAATTAAGCATGACAATTGAAGCCTTCACATGTGTGAGCATGCAGTTTCCTAACATATCCTCAAGCATAATAATATATTCCTGTATTCTTCTTCTTTTGGCAATGAGATCAGTGGCTATATGTTCACAGAGTATGCAATGCATGGCCTTTGCTCAACAAAATCTGATGTTTTTTGCTTTGAAGTTATTTTGCTGGAGATTGTGAGTGGCAGGAAGAGTGCAAACTTTGATGAGCCTAATAGCTCATTGAACTTACTTGGATAAGTAAGTGACAGAACAAGTCCTTGTTTATATGTCTCTTTTATTCATATACAGCTACTGTATTAGATTTATCATGTTACAATGTGAAAACTGTGCAGGCTTGGGACTCATGGAACAGTGGGCGATGCATGAATATAATGGATCCAACAATGGATGCTTCATGTTTGGTGGATGATATAATGCTGTACATTCAGGTGGGTCTGTGTTGTCTTCAAGGAAGAGCAAAGGACAGGCCAAGCCTGTCAGATGCAGTTTCAATGTTCAGCAATGAAAGGATGAGTTTACCTACACCTAAACAGCCTGCATATTTTGCTCTTCTAAGTGCAGCATGGTTCAATCTCAAGAAGGCAAATTACATCTCAAAATCTTGTAACAGTTTTAGCGGTAGAAGCACTATGACAACTTTGAGCTTCTATAACCAATCTAATTCCTGGATACCACCAAAGAATATGTCGACAAAAACAATACAGGTTCCTTAAACAGAATAGGTAAGACCTTATAAAGTGCCTGGCATTGTTCCCAGACCAAATTTTATGTTTTAGTTATAAAAAATAAAAATAAAAATAAAAATAAAAATAAAAGAAGGAAACCTACAGGGTGGACAATGATTGTAAGCAACAAAAGACATTTATAAGAAAAAATTACAGCCAGTTGATTCATTGTTTATATGCATTTTGTTAATATGAATCCTTGTTTATACAGTAAAATTTGGATCCTTGTAAGTAAAAGGTTGCTGCATTTGAAATCCACTGAATAATAATCATGCAAATGTCCTGTGTCAGCTTGTTGCAAAATTGTCTTAAAAGAGTATTTTTAAGGATGTCAACTCTTAATTATAGTCGTATACCGGTTAATAAAGATTACTTTCTTAGTTCGAAGGACTAACCAACTTCGATGATTAGAATTGGTCTGCATGATTCTACATTTCTAGATTAACCAATTATAGATCATTAAGTGGCAATAAAACCAATGGTTCAATCATTTTTCTTCTTCAAGATTCTGCATTCGTCTCCAGGAATGAGTTCAATAATAAACTTTATCTGACATGGAATTCTGTGGGAAAGTATGAGGCTGTTGGAGATAGTAGATACTTCAAACAATTGAAGGGCCACAGATAGATCAAAGTAGATGATATTGGCAGAATTCAGGATCCATATCTGTTTGAAGTATACAGTTTAGGAATTACTCTAAGTCCCTATTCAATAAAAGTTGCTCAGATTTGAGAATTATAGCTATCCAAACTAAAACAACCTGCACAAATATGCAAAAAAATCTAGCCAAATATCTCTTAGCAAAAAACAAATGGAAAAGGCATGCCTATTCACACCCCTGGTCTGTACTCTGTAGTAGCACCACTATTGCTGCATTAGTGAAAACACTTAAGGTAGCCGGACTGACTTTGAAAGCAATTAAAATGGTGATAGATATCTGAAGCTAAAGCTATGTAGGGAAATCAATCACACTTTTTTGTTTTCATAGCTAACTATTAACTAGTTAAATAACCATGTAAGAATATTGAGAAAACTTTAAACTATTATATTGGATTCAGACACAGGGAAAAAAAAGATGTAGTACAGAAAAAATGTGATCTATGTACTTGATTTTGTACTTTGGGAAACACTAAAGAGAGCAGCAAGAAAATTAAAAAATTTTGCCGTATCATAATTACTGTAATTCTTCTTTTTGTTAATTGAAGTGCCTGAAATATAACATCTCAGTGCCAGCATCCTGACATAAAAAAAAAGCCCACAAATTTATGTAGCCTCTTCCCAAAGTTCTAGTCAACATGCTTTAGGAATCCAACAAAAACTGTGTAACCATTGTATTGGAAGTTCTTTTTTTTTTTTTTTATTTATTAAATTCAATCCTCTCAAAAGTAAATGAGAATGATTTGACACCAAAATGCAGACTTCGCATCTGTTTCAAGTAAATATTAAGTAAGATTTAAGTCTGTTACGGAATTGGGAGAAAAACAAATAGCAACGGAAATAAAGAAAACGAAGAACAAACACACAATTTACGTGGAAACCCTTGACGGGAAAAACCACGGGCAGGGAGAAGCAAATCCAATATCGAAAGGTTGGTACAAAGGTGAGCCAAATTTCGAGATACCCTCAAAACCCCAATTACAGCCGAACAAATATATATATATATATAGTACGGAAGAAACCCTAAAATTGAACAGGTCCATACCGCGGGGGCGCTGCCCCCATACCCCCGTCGGGCTCAGTGGTGGGCTACGGTTTCGGGCCTATCGGCCCGAGACCTCCGCTTCCACCACAGAGCCCCAAATTTTTCTCCAAAATTAGTTTCACCAAATGGGTCGCACTGCGAGTTTTTCGGGTCGGGTCAACAACAATTCGGGTCACTAACTCTAACAAAGTCGTTATCCAAAAAAGTCCCTGAGATTTGAGAATTATTGCTGTCCTTGTTATACTAGTAAACAATTATCTTCCAACTTAAGCAACCCGCATAAAAATATCAAAAATATCATGCCAAATCTCTCAGCAAAACCCAAAATGAAACAATTGCTTATTTAATTCTTTTTCATATAAAACTTGGTTCTCTGTATTAGTCAGTAGTTTGTTGCAATACTAAAAATACTTAATATGGTAAAAATAAAAAAATTAAAAAAAGAAATAAAATGTGTTACAAGTAAAAAGCATAGCACAAGCAAAAATTTGTTACTCTAAATTTGCCTCATGGCTATCCTGTTGCCACACAGGTAGAGCACAGGCAGGGGTTGATGGGGAAAGGTGATACAAAAGCGACCATTTACAGTGGTATAAATCTGCATATGCAAGCAAAATCCTTTTCACTTTAAACTTTCCCTGCCACAAAAACCCAGATGAATAATCAGCAACACTAGGCAAATAATGGGTAAAGTTCAGAGCTTTTACCCATTTTGGCTTTCGTTAGCCCGCCGAAGAGCTTCAATAGTAGTAGACAACTACACCAAGGATGAAATAAAATAACATTTTTCTTAAAAAAGTAATTTAAATTATAGAAGAAAAACTATTATAATATCAAAAAAAAAAAAAAAAGAAAGAGTTTTTTTGTTTTTTGTTTTTTTTTTTTTTTTAAACAAAAGGCAAAAGAAAAAAAATAATAATAAAGGCAAAAAAAAAAAGGGCATAAACAGAAACAAAATAACAAAACTACTCCCAGTTCTAAGAGCTGATATTTCCTCACTACGTAGGGAAGAGTAAAACACTGGCTGTAAGTGAAAGTCAAAAAGAGCAAAAGATCTCCATTATTTGGATACCAGTTCTAATGGGAAGTGTTAAATCTATTTCAACAGTCACAGTGAGTCTCTTCTTTCAAATTCCCAAGTTATTTTTGCAATTTTGGTGGTGGAATGAAATTGTATTCATTTGTTTGTTATGTGATAGTATGATGTCATTCCTGAGGAAAGAAAGATTCAACTTTTATCTGCAAAATTAGTAGGATTAATTTTTTTTTTTTTTTTTTTATAACTTTATGCAATGTAAAGACAAAATTCGTTCATGAGAACGAATTCATTTATGGTGGTTCCTTCTGTTATTAATCTGATTATTTAATACTTTTTTGACTTCCATAGAATGTTAAACTATTTCTTACATTGTCAATGAAACCCACCAACCTTTCTGTAATATTTTTCCAAAAGAATTCAAACTTCAAGCTACATAGTATATACATTTTCATGTCACATTGTCAACAAACTGGGTATTTTATACATTTTCATGTCACATTGTCAACAAACTGGGTATTTTAATTGGAACATATCTTATTGTCTTTGAATTTGATTGTTCAACCCCAAAGAAATGCTTTCAACAAATTCATACACTTATTTGTTTATCCAATGCAGACTGCTTCATTTATAATCATGCTCTATGGTTTTAAGACTTTCATGTGATTGGTTTTCATTCTCATGAAAGTACTAGGAAATTTCTTTTGTTTCTGTTTTCACCAATTTTTATTGTTAGTTTGTTGCACCCAAACAATTCTCCATCGAAGACTCAAAATATAGAAAAACTGCCATTGTTTCTTTATATTATCTATGAGATATAATTTTGTCGGTGAAGGAAATTAAATTTCATTTCATTACCAATCAAATCAAGCTAGTAGGATGATGAGAATAATTATTAGCCACTTACGTCAATTGTTGACTCAACTTTTCATAACTTCTGCATATAAGACTGGGTTGTGCAAGTTCCAACTTTATATCAGTCTGTAATTAGTTATTTAATTTGTCATTTTCTCTTGAAAATAAGAACTTTTTCTCTTGTGAATGAGAACCTCGAACGTTTCCCTTTCTGTTCCCACTACTCCTACATGATGCTTTGAAATGTTCTTTGCTACCTATTTTATAAATACACAATCAATGCTAAAGCTAATATTCAAAAAAAAATTGTTCTTACTTTTTAAAATGGGAGATCTTCTTCGGTTAGGTATCATACTAATTGTTAAGTCAATCATTCATTTCGAGTTTGACTATCTTAGTTCGCAGATAAACCATTCTTTAGGGGTCGGATTTTTAATTCAGAGAGAGAAAACAAAACATACATGTTGCATATAATACAAAGTACAGTAAAAAAGGCATATACTAGTAATTGCTTTTGTTCGATATCTGCTTAGACTTTCCATCTCCTTTTTTGTGTCTAACATGAAAACATCCAAAGCTTCTTTTGTTTCTTGCTGTATCTTGTGCTGTTTTCTTTGTTTATCTCATTCCCTAGACACACTCAGACCTGGAAATATTTTACATAGCAATGAAACATTGATTTCTGCTGTTGGGGTGTTTGAGCTGGACTTTTTCACTTCCAGTAAATCAGGTTATCAGTACCTGGGAATCTGGCTAAAGAATGACAGAAACCAAAAGCCAGTCTGGGTTGCAAACAGAGAAAATCCACTCGGGTATACCTCTGCAATTCTTAGAATATCGTATGATGGGAACTTGGTCATGAGTGATGCAAGAACAATTTCAATTATTGTCAATGCTGGAGCAGTAGCAACAAGTAACAAGACAAGTGCAAAATTACTTGATTCAGGGAACCTAATTCTGATGGATGGACAAAAGACCATATGGCAGAGCTTTGATTACCCGACTGACACATTTCTCCCTGGGATGAACTTGGGGTGGTTTAATATAGACACAGATTATCCAAGGACACTGTATCTTTCATCATGGTTAAGTCCTTCCGATCCTAATAGAGGTTTTTATTATCTTGGCCTTGATGCAAGTGACAGGACAAAGTTTAATGTCTGGCACAAAGGCCGTGCTTACCAACACATTGGCTTTTGGGATGGCCATGTATTCAGATTCTTTTTCCAAAGCTCATTAGATAATCATCAAAACTTTAGCTTTGTATCAAACAGCAAAGATATTTACCTCACTTTAAACAGCAGAGAAAGTAACATAATTTCATGGTTTGTTTTAGCTTCAGATGGGTCAATCAACGAGTTCAGGATGGTGGGTCAGGACATCTCAAGTGTGAATTATTCCCTATGTGATACCATGCTGCCGCACAATTCTACAGGGTGCTGGCTATTTAAGCCATCAATATGCAAAGATGGCGATAATTTCTCAGACATCAAAGGGTTAATCCCAAATTCAATGGTAGTTACTTGGGAAGGTCACATGGGTCCAAGAGACTGTGAGCTAACGTGCAAGAGCAATTGTTCATGTGTTGCATATGCTTCTTTTGATGATGATGGAACTGGATGTGAACTTCTCAGTGGACATAAAGCAGATCTTCTTAACAACAAAGGGAGAGGAAACAAAACCATTCATATACGTTCAGACGCTTCTAATTCTGGTAAGCTTTTCAATAGATGCAAAGTATTAAGATGAACAACTCTAATTATAATTAGATAGTGATTCAAATCAAGCCAATAAGTTTTGTGGTTGTCCAGAATCAGAAGAATTGTCAGTTTAATCTTTCAAAACTGTTCTCTGCCTCTACTTCCCAGTTAGCGATGAAGTGATATGTTTCCATTTTCAATTTCTTTGAGACATCTTTCCAGATTTTATGTATTCTGATGTTAATTTCCTTTGGTCTGTGTAAAATATGAGAGTGTTCATTCTTTTCTTTCTTCAGATAATGAGAAAAAGAGGAAGATAGTAACCATCATCATCGTCCTACTGATTCCTTTGATTTTGATGATTTCTATCAAATTTTTATTTTGCTTATGGGTAAAATTCAACTGTTCAGGTACCAAATCCAACTTCTATATTGGTCCACAATTTCAAAAAAATTGCCTTGCAATGAAAATTTTCTCCATATTTACAGGAATAAATAGGAGCCAAGTAGGAACCAGAGAAGTTCACACATCTTTAACATCCCAGATAAGTACAAACAATGATGATCCTAGTGGAGCAAACCTTATTGAACTCAGCAGGAAGAATGATCATGAGCTTCCTCGGCTTAGTTTTTCTAGTGTAGTGAAAGCCACCGATAACTTCTCTGTTTTGAATAAGCTTGGTGAGGGTGGGTATGGACCTGTTTATAAGGTATGTAAGTTAGGCAACACAACATTTTCTTTTTCCATTTTCTATGAATCTTCCAACATTGGCAAAAAACTGGATGCAAGCAACTACAAGATGGTAGATTCTTAGTTGTAATTATATACTAGTAATCTGCATTTTGTTTCAGGGAAAGCTACAAGGGTATGAAATTGCAGTCAAAAGGCTGTCAAAAAATTCTGGACAAGGAATGGCAGAATTCAAGAGTGAGGTAGAGTTGATTTCTAAGCTGCAGCACAGAAATCTTGTCAAACTCTTGGGTTGTTGCATTGAGAGAGAAGAAAAGATATTAATCTATGAGTACATGCCTAACAGAAGCTTGGACTCTTTCATATTTGGTATGTAATTCATTGATAAACATTTCCACTTTAGTTTTTATTTTATTGATTTATCTCTAGTGGTTGAATCTGCAGATCCAGTGAAGCAACAGCTACTCGATTGGAGGAAACGCAAACACATCATAAAGGGGATTGCCCAAGGTCTTCTTTATCTTCACAAGTACTCAAGATTAAGAATTATTCACCGTGACCTGAAAACCAGCAACATCTTGTTGGATGATTACATGAACCCCAAAATATCAGATTTCGGAATGGCAAGAATTGTTTTAGACAACAAAAGTAGAAACGAAACAAAGAGGGTCGCTGGATCATTGTAAGTAACTCATGCATCTTTGACATTGATATTAAACATGACAAATTGCAGCATACCATGCCCCCATATGTGAGTGACTTCAATTTAAAAGCAAGTAGAATAATCTTTTATCCTTCTTCTTTTTGGCATTGAGACCAGTGGTTACATGTCACCAGAGTATGCAGTGCATGGACATTACTCCACGAAATCCGATGTATTTAGCTTTGGAGTAATTTTGTTGGAGATTTTGAGTGGCAGGAAGAATGCAACATTTTGTGAGCCAGACTGCTCATTGGACTTGCTTGGATATGTAAGTGAGAAAACAGGGGAATTGGCTTAGTATCTCTACTATTCTTATGCGGCTATATTATGTATTTGACTTGTTTAACTTATAAAGTGAAAACTGTGAAGGCATGGGAGTTATGGAATGATGGGAGATGCATGGAGTTAATGGATCCAACATTAGATGGTTTATGTCCAGAGAACGATATGATGGTGTGCATTCAGTTGGGTCTGCTGTGTGTTCAAGAAAGTGCAGGAAACAGGCCAAGTATGTCAGAGGTTGTTTCGATCTTCAGCAACGAAAGGGCGAGTTTAGCTATGCCTAAACACTCTGCGTATTCTACTCTTTTAAGTGCAGCAGATTGTTCAATTTCAACAAAGCAAACTCCTTAAAATCATGGTAACCTTGATACAGTTTCAGTTATGGAAGCATGATAACGGCTCTGAAATTGTATATAACCAGTCTGGTACTGCTTGGAAAGGAAAAAAAATTTTCTTACATAATTTCTAGAGCACAAATATTGGACTTATATAAGATAAATTTTTTAGTTCTCATGTTGTACCTTAAATCTGATAACAACATCAAATAAAAGTCCGCCGTGGCATTGTTCCCCGCCCTAGTTTTCATGTGTTAGGGTAAAAATAATAATAATAAAAATAAATACATAAATAAATAAAAGATTTAATAAAAAGCTAAGGAAAAATATGTTATTTTTAATAGAAAAATAACAAATCTCTAGTAATAAAGGGGTTAGAAACAAAAGCAGTATTTATAACTTTTAGCTTAATCTAAATCAAAAAAGAAAAAAAAATTTGGAGAGTTATTTCAATCGTTCCAACAAAGAAATGCACATTTTCTACATTCACAAATATTGAAATTTTTAAACAATGTATTTATCAGTCAGCTTAGTAATTGATCAACAAAAGGAGTGTATGCTCGGAGCAAAACAAAAACAACAAAAGAGGAAAGTGAACAACAATAATATATCATTTATATAGAGAAAGAGTTAAGGGAACCTACTGATTTTGGCAACAATAATATATCATTTATGTTCTGTTGGGATAATATGATGCTTCCCAACTTGAAGATATGGGGTAAACAAGCTCAAGGTTGCTTGCATCTTCCTGAAAAAACCTTTAGAAAATATTTTTCCATACGACTCAAACTACATTATAATTCCATTTTGTCAATCAAGACTGGATTCAGTAGATGTGACATCCTCAAGTTGTTTCTAAATATTAATACATATATGTATTTATCCGATGCAACCGCTCCATTGACTAGCAGTATTTCTATTACTATTATCGTATAGTTGTGAGATTTACATTTTAACGGTATCATTTTATATCATAAAAATACAACAAAATTTTTTAATGCTCTCTTTAACAGATTTAGTATTAGACACTTTACAGATAGCCATGTCATCTATGAAAGACTCAAAATTATGGGGGGAAAAAGAAGAAGAAGCAAATATCATCGTGATAGGGGGTGGAAATGTAAGATACTGAATTTAATTACCAATAGAAGGATAATATATAAAAGGTCATGGCTATAAGCCGATTCATCTATGACAGACTCAAAATATGGAAGAAAAACAAAACGAGCAAATATCTGATAGTGATAGGTGGTGGGAATTTAAGATATTGAATTTAATTACCAAGAGAAGGATAAACAAGATCATAGTTATGAACCACTTAGGTCAACTGTTTCTCTCTCTCTCTCTTTCTCTAATCTTATATAAGATAAAAAAAAATACCAAAAAAAAAAAAACAAAAAAACAAAAAAACAAAAAAACACAAAACAAAAAACTCCATGTATGCAGCAACATTAAAGGGGTTGGTATGAGTTAAAAACACGTAAGCTTGGAAGTCTATCTTTATGTGGTGATATCCTTTTTCTGTTGGTGATGAAAACTTTTTCTCTTCAGCATTAGAACCTCTTTTACTTTCTTTTTTTTTTCTCACTACCACTAAATGCTGCTTAAATTATGCTACATGTGAAAAAAAAAAAAAAAAAGGTATTTGCTTATGACTTCTTTTTGAGTTTGATATGAAAACATTCAAAGTTTTTCTTCACTTTCATATATTCTTCTGTTTTTTTTGCTCGCTTCATGCCTTGGACAAACTAACGCCTGGAATGACTTTGCAAGGCGATGAAACATTGATTTCTGCTGGTGGGATGTTCGAGCTAGGCTTCTTTACTGAACATAAGTTAAGATTTCAGTACCTTGGAATCTGGTTCAAGAATGACAGAAACAGAAAACCAGTCTGGGTTGCAAACAGAGGAACTCCACTCCTGGATTTCACTGGAGTTCTCAGCATAAGATACGATGGTAACTTGGTCATGACCGATGTGACAACAATTCCAAATGTTGTCAACAATGGAGAACTAGCAAAAAGTAATGAAACGAGCGCAGAAATTCTCGATTCGGGAAATCTAGTCCTTTTGGAAGCAGGAAGATCATATGGCAGAGTTTCGATTACCCAACCGATACGCTTCTTGCTGGAATGAAATTGGGGTGATTTAATAAAAATACAAGCAGCCTTAGGTTGCAGTATCTTTTTCATCATGGCTGAGTCTGTCTGATCCAAATAGTGGTTTCTATTATATAGGCCTTAATACAACAGACACTTCAAGATTCAACCTCTGGCGCCTGGATGGTGCTTATCAGCAGATTGGCTTATGGGATGGAAATCAGTTCAGATTCTTTTTCCAAAGCTCATCAGATAATCATTACAATTTTAGCTATGTTTCAAACAGCGAAAATATTTCTCTAACTTTCCACAACATAGGAAATGATAGAATTACTTGGTTTGTTTTAGATTCAGATGGGTCAATCATCGAGCTCAGGATGGAAGGTGAAGAGATTTCAAGTGTGTACTATTCAGTATGCAATGCCAAAATGCCACACAATTCTACAGGATGCTTGATATTATCACCATCTATGTGCAAAGATGGAGATAATTTCTCCTACAACAGAGGACTAATACCAACTTCGATGCTTGTCAGTTTGCCAACGATTACTAGTCCCAGCGACTGTGAGCTCATGTGCAGGAGCAACTGTTCATGCGTGGGTTATGTTTCTAGGAATGATAATGGAACTGGATGTCAAACTTTCTATGGAGACAAAGCTGATCTTCTGAACAGCATAGGGATAGGAAACGATGCAATTTATGTGCGTGGAGATGCTTCTAAATCTGGTAAGCTTTTAAATAGTTGCAAAGTATTGAGAGAAACAACTCTTAGTTATGATTAAAGAGTGACTCATGTTAAACCAATTGGCTCTGTTGAAAGTTCAGACTCAATTTTAAGGCTTTCAAATGAGTCCTCTGCCTCAACTACAAGTTCTTTCACTTTCTTTTTCTTACAAGACTACTTCCAATATGTACTTATGTTCAAATGTTTTTTCAAGACTATAACATTTTTTCTGCAAAACCCTTGATAGTCATCCAATGATCAGATGTGTATAGCTTTCCTTTGTCTGCTCATTCTTTTATTTTCTCAGATCATCAGAGAAAGAGGAAACTGCTACCGATGATTGTCATCATTCTACTGCTTCCTTTGCTATTGATACTTTTGATAAAGTTCTTATATGGTGTTCCAAGATATTTCCATTGTTCAGGTAACATCTCCAACATCTATAGCCATCCACAATTAAGTAAAATTTCCGTATTATGTACAGTACAAAAACTTCTTCATATTGACAGGAAACAATGAGAGGAGCCTACCAAGCATGCAAGAATTTCAGACATCGCTAACATCCCAATTAAGTACTAATAAAGATTATAGCAGAGCTGATGTGATTGAGTTCAGCATAAAGAAGGATCATGGGCTTCCCCGGCAAGCTTTTCAAGTGCTGCGTCAGCCACCGATAATTTCTCCTCCCTGAATAGGATTGAACAGGGTGGTTTTGGACCCGTTTATAAGGTATTTGTTATCAGGCAACATTTTTTTGGCCCATATTTCTTCAAACAATGAGAAAATTGGATTACATTAGTTTAGTTTCTTAGCTGCAAATATATACCGCTAACGTGGACATTTTTGCAGGGAAACCTTGAGAGGCATGATATTGCAGTCAAAAGGCTTTCTAAATATTCTGGACAGGGATTAGTAGAGCTAAACAATGAGGTGTAGTTAATTTCTAAACTACAGCACAGAAATCTTGTCAAGCTTTTGGCTTGTTGCATTGAGGGAGAAGAAAAGATATTAATCAATGAGTGCCTGCCTAACAAACGCTTGGATTCTTTCATCTTTGGTTAGTGTGTGTGTATATATATATATATATATATATGAATCCCATTTCCTTTACCTTTTTTGTTCAATTTGGTTATTCATATCCTGTGGTTGAATATGCAACCATTGTAGATGCAGGAAAGAGAACTCTACTTGATTGGAGAAAACACAAACACATCATTGAAGGGATTGCTCAGGGACTTCTTTATCTTCATAAGTACTCAAGACTAAGAATTATTCATCGTGATTTGAAAACCAGCAACACCTTATTGGATGAATGCATGAACCCCAAAATATCTGATTTTGGAATGGCAAGAATTCTATTTGAGAGTGAATTTCGAACAAAAACACATAGAGTAGTTGGAACATAGCAAGTAACTCATATATCTTCAAACTGAAATTAAGCATGACAATTGGAGCCTTGTATGTGTAAGCATGTAGTCTCATAACATATCCTCAATTTGGAGAGATATAATAATATATTATTGCATTCTTTGTCTTTTGGCAATGAGATCAGCGGCTATATGTCTCCGGAGTATGCAGTGCATGGCCTTTACTCAACAAAATCCGACGCATTTGGCTTTGTAGTTATTTTGTTGGAGATCGTGAGCGGCAGGAAGAATGCAACCTTCGATGAGCCTAATAGCTCATTGAACTTACTTGGATATGTAGGTGATAGAACAAGGCCTTGGTTATGTATCTGGTTTATTTTTATATGGCTATTGTATTTGATGTGTCATGTTACAATGCAAAAACTTTGTAGGCTTGGGACTCATGGAATGGCAGACGATGCATGGAGTTAATGGATCCGACAATGGATGTTTTGTGTTCAGTGGATGATATAATGCTGTACATTCAGGTGGGTCTGTTATGTGTTCAAGAAAGTGCAGAGGACAGGCCAACCATGTCAGATGTGGTTTCAATGTTCAGCAATGAAAGGACAAGTTTACCAAGGCCTAATGTCACGGACTTGTTTCTTATCCCTTCAAGCCGTGCGGCCTTAGTTGCTATTTCGACCCTTTGTTGCAACTAAGTAAGCCTTTTGCCCACTTAAAAGAGAAAGCTAAGCAAACAAAGCTAGAGCACAAAGAGAGTTTGGGAGAATGAAAGTATATTGCTTAAAAGAGAGCTTTACAAGTGTAGCTTGGATTCTTGAATCCTTGGATGTTCTTGGATTCTTGGATTCTTGGATGCTTGGATGGATTCTTGGATGCTTTGGCCAAATGAGGCCTCCACTTATTTATAGGCATACAAAGTCTAATCCTACGGTTATAATTGCTTTAATCCTACGGTGGAGAATGGGTGTCTAGATCCTTCCCACCTCCTTTACAAAAATATCTAAAGAAGCATCTAGAAATGGATATGTACATGGCTTGACCTAGAGTTCTCCATAATGTTCTAGAGAATTCTACACTACTCTAGGTGCTTGGCCCATTGTAAGGCCCAAAATGGATTGTAAGGCCCAAAATGGAGAGAATGCTCACCAAGTGTTTGATGAAATGTCCCAACCATGACATTCTCCCCCACCTATGCCGTCGACGTCCTCGTCGAGCTTGCTTCATGGAACCTCTTGATGTGATCTTCAAATTGCCACAGCGCGGTTGCAGGTTCCCAACTTGCTTCACTATTGGGTAGTCCCTTCCATTTTACCAAGTACTCATGACTCGGATGGTTGTCCCTTCCACGAACTATTCGATCGGCTAATATGCTATCCACATCCTTGTCATAAGTGTTGTAGACACCTATTGGTGCTCGCTTGGACTCCCCTCTTGTATGGTCTTCCTCATCCTTGTAGTATGGCTTTAGACAACTTACATGGAAGACCGGGTGAAGTTTGAGTGTAGGAGGTAACTCCACCTTATAAGATACCTTGCCCACCTTCTTGACGATTGGAAATGGTCCCTCGTATCGGCGAACAAGGCCTTTGTGCAGCGCTCGAGTAGACTTGTGTTGGGATGAAAGGATTTTGATGAACACCAAGTCTCCCACTTGATACTCCACGTGCCTTCTTTTGGCATCCGCCCACTTCTTCATTTTCTTGGTGGCCTTATGAAGGTACGACCTTGCTAAGTCCACTTGTTCATGCCAATCTTTGGCAATCTTGAATGCGGCAGGACTCCTTCCTCCATACTTGGTAACAAGTGTTTGTGGAGTGAGTGGTTGTTGCCCCGTGGCTAACTCGAACGGGCTTTGATTGGTAGACTCGCTCCTTTGCAAGTCATATGAGAATTGGGCAACATCTAGTAACTTTACCCAATCATGTTGATTGGCACTCACAAAGTGCTGTAGATATAGCTCCTTTAGCTCCGGGGGAGACATGCGATATGGTGCCATTGCGGGTGGTTTGGCACCGGGCTCCAAGTTGATGCAATGATCCACCTCCCTCCTTGGTGGAAGTCTTTTAGGTGGCTCGGGTGGCATGACATCTTTAAACTCCTTAAGGACTTGGCTAATCTCCTTTGGTGGCTCCTTGGGAGTAACTTCTTTTTCCTCACGTAAGGTAGCAAGGAATGTAGCATCTCCCTTCCTTATCCCTTTCTTGAGTTGTATGGCAGAGAGATGGTTGAAAGTTCTCGGTTTGTGCATCGTCGGGACCATGCAAGGGCCTCCCTCCATTATACACACCATGTTGTAGCAAGGGAGTGGTACCACATTGAATTGTCTAAGAAATTCCATGCCAAGCACAATATCAAAGTCATCCATAGGAGCAATGGAGAAGTTGACTTTACCTTGCCAAGTGCCGATGTGTAACTCCACGTTACGAGCCATGCTATCTAGTGGTTTAGCTGCAGCATTCACAGTCTTTAACCACCCTTGACCCTTGTCAAGTTTTAGGCCAAGCCTCACGGCCTCCTCCCTCTTTATGAAATTGTGAGATGCTCCTGTGTCCACCATGACTTGAGCATCCTTACCATTAATACGTGCCGCCACGTACATGAGGGAGTTGTCCTTTGCATTGTGAGCTGGGATCGGTCTAGCCTTCAATGAGTTAAGGAGTTGTAGACAACCCATCTGTGTGTGCTCTTGAGTTTCCCTCTCTTCGAGCATGGCATTTAAGGACTTCCTCTTTGGACAATCTCTAGCCCAATGGGGACCATCACATAAGAAGCAATTTTCCTTCGGCTTGAATTCGGGCTTGCCTCCTTTCTTCCAATCTTTGTTAGGTAGTGGTGGCCTTCTTGGAAACTCCTTACTTTGGGGAGTTTTATGGAATTTGGCTCCCCCACCTTTAATATAATTAATCTTAGGCTTAGAGTTGGAAGACTCACCTTGCCTATATTCGACAAGCGTTTCGGCCGTAGTGAGGGCAGTGGAAATATCTTGTACTCCCCTTCGTTGAAGCTCTTGGCATGCCCACGGTTGCAACCCATCCATGAAGTTGAAAAGGAGATCCTCCTCACTCATGTTGGGAATTTGGAGCATTAACCCGGAGAATTGCTCCACATATTCACGGATGGATCGTTGGTGCTTCAACTCCTTCATACGTTTCCTAGCATCATTCGCCACGTTCTCGGGATAGAATTGTTTCTTCAATTCACTCTTTAAATCTTCCCAAGAATTGATGGCGCATATACCTTTCTTCATTTCTTCATGCTTTCTACGCCACCATACCGCAGCAAGATTAGTAAGATAGAGGGTAGCGGTGTTTACCTTTTGCTTCTCGTCTTGGAAATCCAAGGCCTCGAAGTACCGTTCCATGTGCCACATGTAGTTGTCCAACTCCTTTGCATCCCTTCTCCCACTAAACTCCTTGGGCTTGGGAGCATCTACCCTTGGAGTAGAGACTATTTGTTGGGTAGTGACGGTGCCACTAGTTGTAGCTCTTTTGCATAACGCCCAATCCTCACGTGTCTCCTCTAAACTCTTCTTAAACTCATCTAATTGAGCTTGCATAAGGGACAAGGTTTCAATTACCTTTGTTTGGAAAGCTTGGCTTTCATGACGCCATGCCTCGGTGTTGGCCTCGTTGGTGCTTTGCATGGTACCTCTAAGCTCCCCCACTTGGTCACCCATACGACCATCGAGCTCCTCCATGCCTTGCTCCACATGATCAAGCCGCTCCAACATGTCGGCAACGGCCAACTCCATCTTGACCACCTTGGTCTCCATGGCGGTGAGAACGTCCTTCGACTTTGAACGCCCACGTCCCTTCCTTGCAGCTTCGGGGATGACCTCTCTTCCCCTTGCTTCTTCAACCACAACCTCTGATGAAGACATTGTGCTCTAACTGCTAGCTCTGATACCACTTGTCACGGACTTGTTTCTTATCCCTTCAAGCCGTGCGGCCTTAGTTGCTATTTCGACCCTTTGTTGCAACTAAGTAAGCCTTTTGCCCACTTAAAAGAGAAAGCTAAGTAAACAAAGCTAGAGCACAAAGAGAGTTTGGGAGAATGAAAGTATATTGCTTAAAAGAGAGCTTTACAAGTGTAGCTTGGATTCTTGAATCCTTGGATGTTCTTGGATTCTTGGATTCTTGGATGCTTGGATGGATTCTTGGATGCTTTGGCCAAATGAGGCCTCCACTTATTTATAGGCATACAAAGTCTAATCTTACGGTTATAATTGCTTTAATCCTACGGTGGAGAATGGGTGTCTAGATCCTTCCCACCTCCTTTACAAAAATATCTAAAGAAGCATCTAGAAATGAATATGTACATGGCTTGACCTAGAGTTCTCCATAATGTTCTAGAGAATTCTACACTACTCTAGGTGCTTGGCCCATTGTAAGGTCCAAAATGGATTGTAAGGCCCAAAATGGAGAGAATGCTCACCAAGTGTTTGATGAAATATCCCAACCATGACACTAAACAGCCTGCATATTCTACTCTTTCAAACGCAGCTGACAGTTCAATCTCAAGAAGGCATACCCCTTCTCAAAATCTTGTAACAATTTCAGTAGTAGAAGCTCGATGACAGCCTTGAACTTCTATTAACAATCTGGCATATCGTTGAAGAGAAAATTTTTCCTCACTACTACTGTCATACTACATCAACAAGAAACAAAAAAATGATATATAAGTTCCTTAGAGAGAATTAGCGAGAACTTATAGAGTGTCTGGCATTGTTCCAGGACGTATTTTTCTGTTTTAATAAAATACAAAACAACAGTGGACACTGACTGTAAACAATAAAAGAAGATTAAAATAAAAAAATTACAGCCAGTTGATTCATTGTTTATATGCATTTTCTTACTATAAATCCTCTGTTTAAGTAGTGAAATATGGATCCTTGCAAGTTAAAAGTTGCTGCATTTGAAATCCACTGTAATCAAGAAAGTGTCCTTTCTCTGCTTGCCCAATGCATGTTCTGCAAATGAACTTAGGGTCTGCAAATGAACTTAGACAGTGTGCAGGGTGCTCATGTTTTTCTTTTGTCAAAATCAAGAAGGTGCCGTAGATAGAACAAAGTAAACAAGAATGACGTTACTCGGGCTTCAAATCTGTATGAAGCATACAAGCTAGGAATCATTAAGTCACTATTCAACAAAAGTCCCTTAGATTTGAGAATTATAGTTGTCCAAATTATTTTAAATCAAATTCAACTAACACAGTCTGGATAAATATGCAAAAATCATGCCAAATCTCTCAGCAAAATATAAAATATAAAATATAAATGTCCTGCCAAATTACTTGTATCTGTACTCCGTGGTAGCACAGCTATTGTAGCATTTAGTGAAAGTACTCGTGGTTGCTAGACCGACTTCAGAACTCAATCACTTAAGACTGTGAGAAATATCTATAGCTTTAGTCATGTTGGGAAATCAGTAAAAAGTGCAACATATTAATTAAAAACTTTGTCAAATTGTAGTTACTTTGATTCAAAAGTTTAATGGGGTGAGTGGTGACTGAAATATAACACCTTACAGGTCGGTCAGCCTCCTGATATCCAAAGTACTCGTGGTTCCCAGCTCACAAATCTAATTCATCCTCTTGAAAAAAAGTGCTAGCCAAATTATTTTAGAAATGCTAAGCCCAAAAACAGGTATAATATTAAGGTGTAGTCTATGTAAATTCTATAGACATATTTATATCTATATATATATTAAAAAAAAAATTATACATATGGTTTTATTATAGTGGGTGTGTGCTCATCTAATAGTGTGCCTATCAAGCCTATTTACATGTGAAAAACATCCACAGCCATCAGATTACAAAGCCGCCATATCAGAATGATTTTCATGATCTAATAGTTATGGATACTTGTCTCTCACAGTTCCCTTCATAAATTCGTCACCATTTCAAAACTATATATATATATATATATATTAGTCTTAATTTTGATTGCTAAGATGTGGAAAATATGGATACTATAATAAATTAGTAGTTGTGGCACACGCACCTAAGGAAATTTTTTTTTTTTTTTTTTTTTTGGTGAATGGCACGCCTAAGGAATTGTTTCAATTGACTCTTACTTATCTGATGCCGTTGCGTTATTGACAAGCAGCTCGATCCATGGTTGCAAGACTTCCCTTTGAATGGTATCATTTTGCATCATGAAAGTACTATGAAGTTTCTTTGATACTGGCTTTTTACTAATTTTATTATCAGATACTTACAGCTGGTCAATTCCTCTATGAAAGACCCACATTATGTATAAAAAAATCAACAATATTTATATAATAGATCTATGAGATCATATCTGATACGTGGAAAGAAATTTAAGACCTTGTAGTAGTTAATTACCAATAATGTCTATGTAGAAAAAAATTATGAATTTATAATCCACTTAGGTCAATTGTTGACTCTCTTGATGATGTCATATTCTCTAATATGGCAAAACTCCATTCATACTGCATATAAGATTCTAAGGTTCATATAAGTCAAAAACACATAATAAGCTCAGGAGCTTTTTTTTATATAGCTCAAAGTGCAATCGTTTATTGGTGTTTTTCTGATTTTCCCTTTTCTCTTGAATAGAGGTAAAAATATGAAGCTCGGAAATGAAAGCTTTTATCTTGCACAAGGGAACCTCCTATCCTATGATTTCTTTTCAGTTTCTGCATGTCAAAACATTTGATTCTGTTCTCTTAGACTTTCTACCACCTTCTTGAGTTGATTCTGACATGAAAACATCCAAAGTTTTAATTTTCTTTAATATCTTCTTACGCCTGCTTTGCTCATCTCACGCCTTAGACACCCTTAAACCTGGAATGACTTTACATAGTGATGAAACATTGATTTCAACTGGTGGGGTGTTCGAGCTTGGATTCTTCACTCCCAAAAAATCAACCTCTGAGTATCTGGGAATCTGGTTCAAGAATGACAGAAGCAACAAACCAGTCTGGGTTGCTCATAGAGAAATTAGGCTTATCAATTCCACCGGATATCTCACCATATGGTATGATGGGAACTTGGTGATAAGCGATATAACCACGGTTCAAAATATTGTCAACACTGGAGCAGTAGCAAAAAGTAATGAAACAAGTGCAAAAATTCTTGATACAGGAAATCTAATTCTAATGGAAAGAGGAAACATCATATGGCAGAGTTTTGATTACCCAACTGACACACTTCTCCCTGGAATGAGTTTGGGGTGGTTCAACAAAAACATAACAAATTGCCTAAGGATGCAATATTTAACATCATGGTTAAGCCCTTCTGATCCAAACAAAGGTGATTATTCTCTAGGCATTGATACATCAAACATGACAAAGTTCAACGTCTGGCGCAAAGATACCTACCAGCAGATTGGATTTTGGGATGGCCACGTTTTCAGATTCTTTTACCAAACCTCGTTAGCCAATCAATACAATTTTAGCTTTGTATCAAACGGCAAAGACACTTACCTTACTTTCAACAAGGCAGAAAGTAATACACTTACCTGGTTTGTTTTAGCTTCAGATGGGTTGATTAAAGAGTTCAAGATGGTGGGTAAAGAGATTTCAAGTGTGAATCATTCTCTATGCGATGCCACATTACCACGCAATTCTACTGGCTGCTTGGTCTTAACACCCATGATGTGCAAAGACGAAAATAATTTCTCACACATTAGAGGATTTCTCCCGAATTCAGGGGTTGTTAGCTGGCCAGCTACTTCCAGTCCTGACTGTGAATTGATATGCAGGAGCAACTGTTCATGTGCTGGATATGTTTTCTTGGTTGACACTGGAACTGGATGTAAACTTTACTATGGAAATAAAGATGATCTTCTGAAAAACATAGGCAGAGGACACGAAACAATTTATGTGCGTGGAGATGCTTCTAAATCTGGTAAGCTTTTTTATAGTAGTATTGAGAGAAAAACCACAAATTATGATGTACTTCAGAATCATAAGAACTCTCAGTTTATGGCTTTCAAATGAGTCCTCTGTGTCTGCTAATTCATAAGTTTTCAATCTATAATATGATCAACTGTTTAATAGAATGAATCATGAAATAAAGTTACCGTAACTGCAAAGATATTCATAGTTATTCAATGTTGATATGTGAATAACTTTCCTCTGTTTATGTAAAATATCTTTTATTTTTTAGATCATCAGAAAAAAAGGCATCTACTACTGGTTATCATCGCTCTACCGACTCCCTTGATATTGGTAATTTTGATCAAGTTCGTGTACAGTTTTTGGAGTAAGTTCGATTTTTTAGGTACCAATTCCAACTTTAATATTCATGAACAGTTTAAAAATTTGCCACAATTAGTGCGGTGCAACAACTTCTCTATATTGACAGGAATCAAAGGGAGCCCAGGAGGCATGCAAGAAGTTCAGACATCACTAGCTTCCCAATTAAGAACTAACAGTGATCAAAACAGAGAAGGTGTTTTTGAATTAAGCATGAACAAGGATCATGAGCTTCCACTGCTCAGCTTTTCCTGTATAATGGCTGCCACTGATAATTTCTCTGTTTGGAATAAGATTGGAGAGGGTGGCTTTGGACCTGTTTATAAGGTTTTGTTATCAGGCAACATATTTTTCCTTTTCCATATATATTGACAGAAAATTGAACGCAAGCAACCGTAGAACACATTAGATCATTAGTTGTAATAACGTACCAATAACTTGGATTCCCTTGCAGGGAAAGCTGCAAGGGCATGATATTGCAGCTAAAAGGCTTTCAAGATATTCTAGACAAGGATTACTAGAGTTCAAGAATGAGTTGAAGATACTAACTAAGCTACAGCACAGAAATCTTGTTAAGCTTTTGGGTTGTTGCACTGAGCAAGAAGAAAAGTTGTTAATCTATGAGTACATGGCTAACATAAGCTTGGATTCTTTCATCTTCGGTTTGTATATTCATTGTTGCCCATTTTCATTTTGATATTTTTTGTTCAGTGTATTGATTTATCTCATGTGGTTGACTATGAAACTGAGGCAATCCAGTAAAGCGATCACTACTTGATTGGAGAAAACGTAAACACATCATTGAAGGGATTGCTCAAGGGCTTCTTTATCTTCACAAGTACTCAAGATTAAGAATTATTCATCGTGATCTCAAAACAAGCAACATCTTATTGGATAATTATATGAACCCCAAAATATCAGATTTTGGCATGGCAAGAGTTCTTTTAGAGGATGAATGCCGAACAAAAACGAAGAGGGTTGTTGGAACTTAGTAAGTAACTTACATATGCATGATTGTGTTTCCTAACATATCCTTAATTTGCAGACAATTAAAATATCATTTTGTTGTTCTCTTCTTTCTTTTGGCATTGGGACCAGTGGCTACATGTCTCCGGAGTATGCAGTACATGGCCTTTACTCAACGAAATCTGATGTATTTAGCTTTGGAGTTATTTTGTTGGAGATTGTAAGTGGCAGGAGGAACACAAACTTTCAAGAGCCAAACTGCTCATTGAACTTACTTGGAAATGTAAGTGATAAAACAAGGCCATTTTCTATTTCTTTTATTCTTATGCGGCTATTGTATTTTGACTTGTGAAGTTGCAATGTGAAAATTATGAAGGCTTGGGAGTTATGGAATGGTGGGCGATGCATGGAATTAATGGATCCAACATTGAGTGGCTCATGCTCAGTGAATGATATAACGTTGTGCATTCAGGTGGGTCTCTTATGTGTTCAAGAAAGTGCAGAGGACAGGCCAACCATGTCAGATGTAGTTTCAATGTTAAGCAATGACATGGCGAACTCATCTATGCCTAGAAAGCCTGCATATTCTACTCTTATAAATGCAGCAGCTGGTTCAATCTCCAGAAGGCAAATCCCTTCTTAAAATCTTGTAACAATCTCAGTAGTAGAAGCACGATAGGAGTTTTAAACTTCTATAGTCAGTCCGGTAATTCTAGGAGGAACAAACAATTCTCAACTAAAACCACCATATCATGTGAACAATACTATAAATGTGATAACACCATTCAAGGTTTGTGTGACTCAGTTTTCAGCGATTATAGTTTTGTTGTAATATTACATGGTACAATTATAACTATGCCATTGTATTGAAGGCTTTTTACCTTTGAATAGCTGGGAAAGTATAATGTGCAGGTCCCAAACATCCAGCATTTCAATCCTCTCAAAAGTAAATTGAGAATGATTTGCTACATAATTCGATGATCAGATCAGTTTCACGTATAAAATTTAACCAACATTTATCCAATTAAAAGTCCCTTAGATTTGGGAATTATATCTGTCACTGTTATAGTAACCAAGAACCATCTTCCAACTTAAGCAACCTGGATAAGAATATGCAAAATACCATGCCAAATCTCTCAGCAAAACCCAAAATGAAAATTTTTTTTATTTAATTCCTTTCATATGAAAATCTGGTGCTTGTATTAGTAACTAGCAGCATTGCTGTTGTTGCAATACTAAAAAATACTTAAGAAGGTAAAAAATAAAATAAAATAAAATAAAATAAAAAAAATTATATATATATATATATATACAAAAAATACCAAAAAAAAAAAAATCTAGGGAAGCATAGCACAAGCAAAAATGTGTTCCAAGTACTTGAATTTGTACATGGTAAACAGAAGAGAATACAGCATAGAAAGATAATCATGACTAACCTGTTTCCGATCACAGGCAGAGCATAGGGAGAGGGAGGGGTTGAAAAGCGACTGGGTCATAACAAGGAGACCATTGACCATTCTATTGCGAGTGGCATTCTCTTTGCAGCATGATCTGTAAATGCAAAAACCCTTTTCCCTTTGCAAACCCCGTAAGGCACCACACAACTTTTGGGCCCCAAAAACCCAGATGAATAATCAGCAACACTAGCCCAATAATGGGTCAAGTTAAGAGCTTTTACCTTTTAGGCTATCGGTAGCGGAGCTCAAGGGAAATTTTCAAATGCTACCGGAGTATTGAATGACTCGGAACTTCTTCCATACATTTAATGCCATCTGGTAAAATAATCCACGTCATATGCTTACAAGGTAACGTTAGCTTTTCCATCTCCAAACGTCTTTCTCCGGTCACTCAAGTGTCCTTCTCCTCCGTCCTCTCTCTTCTGCCATCTGCCATCCCAGTTCTTCTCTCTCCTGCTTCTTTCTTTGCTCCTCTATGAAAGGTATTAACTTGGTCTTCACTGGCCGTATTTGGTAAGTAACAAATTTTTTTTTTTTTTTTTTTATATAAACATACTTGGCAACAATTAAACCTGACTATTTTGCAGTCAAGAAGAGCCTCTGATAACACAGTTAATGTTACGACTTTTGTATTAAAATAACTTACATTTATAACCTTCCAAACTTAATTTCAAATAGATGTCCAAGATTTCCAATTTTTTATTTTAGTTTTATAAATTTAAGATGGAACATTTTTATCTGGGTTTAAAGAATATATATATATATATATATATATAGATTTAGAGGTATTCGATTTAGATTTTAAATAAGTTTATATAAGCCTAATGATATTCAATTTAAATTTTGATAGACTTTATAAAAGTTCATTAAAATCTAGATATATTAAATTAGAATTTTATAAATTTTTTTTAAAATCTGGTGGTATTTAAAAAGCTATTAATTTTAAAAGATTTTAAAAAATAATGAATTTTAATAGATTTGAAAGAATTTTAATAATAAAATTGTGAAAAAAATTATTAATATAAAATCCAGTTTTAAATTTAAAGATTTCGTTGGATTTTTATAAAATCTGTATGAAGTCTATAAAATTATATAACAATTCATCAAATCTTTTAAAGTTTATAATTCATTTTAAATCCATCAAATATTAAATTGAATACATTTCCTTCAGTTTCAAATGAATGTCCAAGGTTTTCAATTTTTAATTAAATTTAAGATGGACGATTTTTATCTGGGTTTGAAGAATATATATATATATATAGGGGTGGGCACGGATTGGGTTGGTTCGGTTTTGGACCGAAATACAACCCAATCCATACATATCGGTTTTTTTAATTTACAATCCAAACCAAATCATTGAAGTATTAAATCCAAACCAAACCAAACCATTTATGATCGGTTTGGTTTGGATTGGTTGATCGGTTTGAAACTTACTAATTTATAAATATATAATACAAATAAAAAAATTTTCAAATATAAAATATAAATAATAAATTATAATTATCCAAACATAAAATACAATTAGAATAATACAACATAGTCTACAATAGAAAATAAAGAAGAAAATGTAGCAAATGATACACATCATGCACTTATTAAATAGCAAACATTAATGTCATCATCTCACTCCTATAAAATCAAATTAAAATTGTTAGAACAAATAATGTAAAACAATACATTCGTCAAAATTCATTCACTCAAGAATCAATGCATAATTCATTTTTTCTTTTTAACTTTAAAACTTTGGTAAATTATAAGTCAATCAACGTTGACAGATTCACTAATTTTAGTTGATTCTGTAAGCTCTACAAAGATCAAAACAATAAAATTAGCAATAAATTATATTTAAACATTTATATATATATATATATATAAGTAACAATTGGATACAATATATGTAGATATATATATATGATGGGGATGTAAAAAAAATATATATATTATGGTGATGGTAATGGACTGGTGGTGGGCGGCAACAAAGTAAATGTTTAGTTCAGCGTTACAACTTACAATTTGATTTAGGATTTGGGATATGGGGATGTAAAAGAAAAAAAAAAATATATATATATATATATATTAAAAATCAATATATAAAAATGGAAAAAAATTTAAAAACTAATATATAAAAATGAAAAAAATATTCTAAAATTAATATATAAAAATAAAAAAAAATAAAAAATATATAATTTTTTAGTTATATAATATATTATTTGGATTGGATTGGATTGGATTTATATTTCCAATCCATAACCAATCCAATCCATACAATTTATAATATTTTGAGCCCAATCCAATCCAATTAATGTAAATATCCAATCCAAACCGTTAAAAATGGATTGAATTGGGCTGATTGAACGGGTTGGATTGGATTTTGCCCACCCCTATATATATATATATATATATATAAGTTTCTCTTTGGTTAGAAACTTGGGGAGGGACTGGAAAGTCATGAATAAAAATAAAAAATAAAAAAAAGATATTGCTCCTTTATATTCGAAGGTGAGAAAAAATCTGCTACTAGCATCTCTTATCTGGGTTCTGATTTTTTTTCCCCCCTTTTTGGGCAGTTTTGAAAATTTTTTTTTTTCTTTTTTGGATCATGGAGGATTGATGTTTCCTGCAAAAAAAATTTCTGTTCAAAAAGATGGAAAATATTCTTGTTGGAAAAAAAGTTATAGAAAATATATTAACAATAGTTAGAGAAAGAGAGAGAGAGATTGTGGAAAGGGAGAGCTTATTGTTACCATAACAAAGACTAGTGAAAACGGAGAGTTTAACGATTTTTTCAAATGCCACGCAATCATATGACATGGATTAAGCAGCCATACGGCATTAAATGTATGGAAGGACTTTGAAATTTTTGCGAGACGAAGAGTTTTTTTTTTTTTTTTTTTTTTGGGGTAAATTCCAAGCCGAAGAGGCTAAATAGTGGCAGAACACTCCATCGAGGATTAAATAAAATAATATTTAAAAATAATAATAATAATAATCGATGTATAGAAGAAAATTTATAATATCAAAAAAAAAAATTTATTTAAACGTGTGTAAAAGTCAAAATGAGGAAAAATTCGCCATTATCTGGGCATCTGTTTCCAATGACACCTGTAAAATCTATTTCAATAATACACTGTGAGTCTTCATTTTCAAACTCCTAAATTCTTTGTATTTCGGTGATGGTCTGTAATTGTTTTCATATATATATATATATATATAGACATATAGATTATTTGTGTTGGTTATGTGAGTATGGAAAGTTTTTGGGTTTCATGAGAAAAGAAAGATTCAACTTTTATGTAAAATTAGTAGGATTTTTTTTTTTGTTTTTTCACTTTGTGCAATTTAAAGACAAAATTCGTTCATGAAAACAAATTAACTTATGGTAGTTCTTTTTATTATTAATCTGATTATATAATATTTTATTGATGTCTATAGAATATTAAACTATTTCTTATATAATATATATATATATATATACACACACTATATAACCTAAAGGAACCACTTCTTCGAATACCAATTGGATCTGAGTTGGAATCTTATTTGGACCTTTGACATATAAGCTTGAACAGAAAGTATGGTAGTTCGCATTCTCTAAATGGTAGGATAGAGGGTAGGGCAATTTGCACTCTTTATAAAAGCTAGAAAACTTTAATGCAGCTTGTGCTCTAAAAACTAGTGTTGACATGGAACCTCACTTAGGTTGGAAATAAAATAAAAAATAAAATAAAATAAATTAGTGATAGCTTGCATTGTTGAGGTAGAACCTCATTTCCACACTTGGGAATAAGAAAGCCTAGCGACAGCTTGCTAGTGACAAACTAATGACAGCTGGCACTGTCGAGGTGGAACATCACTTCCATACTTAGGAATAAGAAAAACAAGTGGCAACTTGCACTATCGAGATGGAACTTCACTTGGGAAAGTAAGGCAATTTGCACTTTTTATAAAAGCTAAAAAACATTACAACCACAGTAAGATAGTTTGCACTTTTTATAAGAGCTAAAAAAATTTAGGGCAATTAGCACTTTAAAAACTAGTGTTGAGGTGGAACCTAACTTGGGAATAAAAAAAACTAGTGACAGCTTGCACTATAGAAGTGGAAACTCACTTCCACCTTAATTAGGAATAAGAAAAACCAGTGACAGCTAACACTATCGACAGGGAACCTCACTTAAAAAAGTAAGGTAGTTTATATTCTCTTAAATGGTAGGATAGAGAGTAGAGCAGTTTGCGCTTTCTATAAGAGCAGAGAGTAGGACAGTTTGTACTCTCTATAAGAACTAAAAAATATTAGGGCAACTTGCACTCTAAAAACTAGTGTCAAAGGTGGAACCTCACTTGGAATAAGAAAAACTAATGACAACTTACACTGTCTAGGCGGAACCTCACTTGAAATGGAGAGTAGGTTAATTTACACTCTCTTAAATGGTGGGATAGAGAGTCGGGCAATTTGTATTTTTTATAAAAGCAGAGAGTAGGGTAGTTTACACTCATTGTAAGAGCTAGAAAACTTTAGGGCAACTTGCGATCTAAAAATTAGTGTCAAGGTGGAACCTTACTTGGCAATAAGAAAAACTAGTGACATCTTGCACTAGAGAGTGGCAACTTGTGCTTTGAAAACTTATGTCGACTTAGAAACTCAGTTGGGAATAAGATAAACTAATGATAGCTTGCACTATCAAGGTGGAACCTCAGTTGGGAAACTAGATAATGGAACTTCACTCTCTTTAAGAGATATTAGAGTTACCTTAGAGCAAGCTCTCAAAACTAGATGGCGGAACTTCATGACGAGGTGAAACCTCATTTAGGCTTCAGCAGAGAGTAGAGAATGGGATAGCTTACACCTTTTATAATTGGTATCAGAATTACATGGAACATTGAACACTAGATAATAGAATTTCATTTTAGAGTTAGAAAATCAATGTAGATTACCTCACAAAATAGCAATAAAACTTTTTCCAACCATATGTAATTTGTGGTTTAATTACACCATATTTGCACATAGGAATTGCTATGATTAAAATTCGAGAAAAAGAGTAGGTTGTATGAGAAATACTTTAGAAAGTTCAATGTAGATTGCCTTGTAAAATAGCAATAGAACTTTTTTTTCTAGACATTTGTAATTCGTGGATTAATTAGACAACAATTGGTTTCGAACATAGGAGTTGCTAAGAGTAAAATTGGAAAAAAAAATCAATCATATGGGAAATACTTCAGGAAGTTATGCAAAGGCATCCCATATTACTAAATAAGGTGCCCACTTTGCATAGATTAGGCATACATGCCTTCAAACCCATTTCAATTGAAGGACCTACTATTTGTACATCCATTAGTTTGTAGAGCATTCAATGTAGACTTTGATGAGGATCAAATGGTTGTTCATGTACCCTTATCTTTGGAGGCTCAAACAGAGGCTCATTCAGATGATAGAACTTCATCTCAAGGTGGAACCTCACTTGAGTTTGGGCGAGTAAAGTAGATTGCACTCTCTATAAGTGGTATTAGAGTTAACTCTAAAAACTAAATGATACCAAAGGTTTAAGCTAATAGAAGATAGACTATCATTTGTTTTATGCATTTTCTCTAGCATTCCTTCTCACATATAGGCCCACTCACTCAGGCCTTTACATATATCTTTAATTTTTTTCTATGTGGAGTTATTGAGTTTTGCCGAAGACATTTTCGATTACTAACTTTGATAATATATTGAATTACTATTTTTCCTAAAAGCTTAAGATAGAACTTTGTGTTAAGCTAAAAAACTAGAGAATGAAATTTATGTCAAGGTAGAACCCCGCTTAGGCTTGAGTAGAGAGTGGGGCAGCTTGCACATTCTATAAGTGGTATCAAAACTTCCTCTAAAAACTAGATGATGGAACTTCGTGTCAAAGTAAGAAAACTAGATAATGAAACTTCGTGTCGAGATGGAATCTCACTTGGTTGGGTCGAGTGAGACTGTTGGGCCCAAACATTTTATAAATGGTATTAAAGGTTGAAAAATTACCCGGTGGATTGGAACCTCAGTTAGGCTTGGGTAAAGTGAGCCAACTAAACCCATACACTCTTTATATATGGTATCAAAGCTAGAAAAGATTATCGGGGTGGATGTGGACCAATAAATCGGTGGTGCGCCTTTTAGTAAATCACGATGGAAAAGAACCCCATGATCAATAATCAAAACTAGATAATGGAACATTTTGTCAAGACGGTGAGGTGATGGAGACCTCCATGATAGTCTTTATACGGAGGAGGACGATTGAAATTAGCTGATAGAACTTTGTGTCAAGGTAATCGGGCAATAAGGACCTCCTTGCTACTCTCCACATGGAGGAGGCCATAGTCGCAGTAGGTGATCTCGAGATAGACGAAAGACATTAACCTTTCGAGGTGATTGGACGATGGGGACCTCCATGCTAATTGCTTTTGGGTTAGAACCTTACTTGGACTTGGACAAAGTGGGGTAGCAAAGCCCACACATTCTCTACAAATGGTATCAAAGCCAAAAAGATCGACGGGTGGATGCCAACCGATGAATGGGTGGTTAGCCCCTCGATGGACCACAATGGAAAATAATCCCATAATCGATGGTCAAAACTAGATGATGGTATTTTATGTCAAGATAGTAGGGTGATGGGAATCTCTTTGCTAGCCTTCAAATAAAGAAGGCTATAGCCACAGTAGGTGACTTCTAGAGATAGGGACAAAAGGTATTATTAGGTTGAGAGAATATCAAATGGCAAAAAAGCATATGGTCCTTAGTTTAAGAGAGTGATCATTATAAAAATAATGCAAACCAAAATCTCACATCAGTAATAAATACAAAGAATATACATCATATAGCCCAAGTGTTCTACTTCTCTTATTACTAATCGGTTTTGAGTTGAAACCTCACTTGTGGGTAGCTTGCACGCTCCATAAGTGGTATCAGGTTAGAAAAAAAGATTGTTACATGGATTTGGACTGATGAATTAAATTATGGCGCTCTACGATGGAAGAAAACCTCATAATCAACTGTCATAACTAAATGATGGAACTTCGTGTTGAGGTGGTAGGGTGATCAGACGTCCATGCTAGTCTCCACATGGAAGAGGCAATGTCATGAAACTCTTGGTGATACATTGAAGATCCATAGTTGAAGTAAGTGACTTCTCAACGAGATAAGGATGAAAGGCTTTGTCAGGTTGAAAGGGTGCCAAATGGGAAAAAAAGGCATGTGGCCCTTGGTTCCACAGAATTATTCTTGTAAAAAATGCAAATAAATTCCCACACTGATAGGAAATTCAAAAAACATACACCATATACCCAAGTAGGTTACTCTATCTATTATTAATTAGTTTTGACATTGTAACCTCATTTAGACCTAAACAGGTAGAGCTTGGATAGAAAATGTGGTGGCCGAGCAAACACACTATATATATATATATATATATTTTTCTAAAAGAGTTTAATGACATGAAATATACTAGAATATACATTTTCATGTCACATTGTCAACTACATTGGGAAATTTTATTGGGTGATAATAGTACTCATTTTTGCTCTTCAACCTTCCTTTTATATTGAGAGCTTGTTTGGGACTGGTTATGTAAAGGAGGTTTTAGTTTGTAGCACTTTTTTCATGTAGCACTTTTCTTCCGTAGCACTTTACAAAAATCAGTTTAGTGTTTGATTAACAAACATAAAAGTGTTTCATAGAATTTTTATAGTATTTGGCTTTTATAACTAAAAAGTGATTCTAACACTAATACATCACCAAAAAAGACATTGCTAATGGGGTATTGTATTCCTATATTACATAGATTCAAAAATAATCTTTTTATATAAATCTATTTATAATATACAATGTCTTTTTCTATTTTTCTTTTTTTTTTTTCAAATACTATAAATCGTTGGAAATGTAATTAATAATATTATGTAATATATATATATATATATATTGAAAATGAATTCAACAATAAATTGATCTATAAGAAAGAGTTGCACCAATTATATGAAGAAAAAAAAATTAGAGAATAGCGAGATGAAAGACTGGATGAGAGAATAGAATTATATCAAAAGAATGAGGGTATTATTGGTATTTTTAAAATTTACATTCCAGAGGGGCTATAATTGGAGATACCATCGTTTATGGTACAGAAGTCTTATAAAAATGGAAAATGCCTTACTTTTGAGTGCGGTTTGAACTATTGATTTACGTAATTGGAAGTAACCAATTAGGTTGACAATTGTCATGATCGTAGGATATCATTGAGAAATAGGAATCCGTGTTATCAAAAGATTTCCTACGATTATTTCTAGTATGGAATGGAGACATATCTATAAATTCACCTATAGCGTATTCTTCTATATATCAGTCTGTCTTTTTCTTCTTTCTCATAAGGTTTACCTCTCACTAATGAATAATAAGTATCTATATTCACTTTTTGTATTTATTAAAAAATTATTAACGATGAGATCTATTATTATTTTTTGCATGTCCTCGGAAACTTAGAGTAGGTGAGAATTCTCCCAATTTATGTCCTACCATATTCTAGGAGCCCAAACTATGTGATTGAATAAATCCTCCTTTATCCGTTGCGGGTCGAGGACTCCTTCTCCTTCCTCTTCTTCAAATTTTGATTCGTATTTATATTCATAGCAAGCTCTTTTTAACTTGTAACAAAGGGGGGCTTTTTCTTTCATGTTTCAAGAAAAATGAGTTTTGGCCTGTTTTAATTTATGTATAAATTAAAAACCTATAAATAAAAAAAAATTCACTAAACTTATTGGACTAACTTCTCATTAATGTATTGTTTCATAGGGATCCAATCCAAATCACGATGTAATTTTCTTGGACCGTCTCACAGTCTGCATGTGGATTGTCCGCACCGTATCATACATTTACATATATATTCATATATATATATATATATAGTGAAGACATCCTTAATCTGAAAAAAATGAAAATAAATGGGTTCAATTTTCTAGAGTCTTTGAGTTTAATAAGTAATAATATGTCACATCAAATTTAATTCTCATTGGAGTCTCGTTGATATTTATACACATATAAAATTTTTATGTACATATAATATTTATATATATATATATATATATACAGTTTTGATATTATAAAGGATTTATAGAGAGGGATTGTGAGTAACAATCATGTATAGTCATTCGATAATGCAAATAATGCATATATGATAGATGTGAATATTGTCCCTCTCAATCCCTTTTCATAAATTCATTACCATATCATTTGTATATACTTATATGCCTATGTTCCCTTAGTTATATATGATTTGCAAGTTGATACTTTATTATTATTTTTTTTTTTTTTGAGACTATGTTTCATGGATACTTTTATATCATTATTATATTTAGTTTAGATTATTCCTCCATTTTCATAAAAATTCTAAAATGACTTTCCAGTTTTAGATCTTAGAGAGGCTATAATTGGAGATACCATTGTTTCTGGTATAGAAGTTCCTATAAAAATGGGAAATGCCCTACCTTTGAGTGCGAAGTTACTATATGATCACGGCTTCTGACACAGCATTCATCTGGACAAGCGCATTGGCTTTTCGAGTAGAAAAAGGTGGAAAATCTTTCCTAGGACGGCAATCATTGAGTTAAAAAATGTGTATATAATATGTAACTACCTGGTTGCTACCATATCTCAAAACAGGAGAAGCAAACTGATCATATCACTTTTTCAAGAAATACGAGACATCTAAGTCATACAAGTACAGAGATCTATTCATTGATAAGAAAAAGAAAAAACGTGAACGGTGATTGGACAACATACCCTTTTTTTATGATTTCTTTCTATCAAAGAATCATACGACTGACTGATTCTTGTGTAATACATTTTTGATTTGATCGAAAAAGTTTTACCAATTTCAAAAAATTTGACTCTTCAATTTGAAACTTGCTTGAATTGGATCATTTCGATTTATATATGGAAAATATATTTACAAATATATTTACTTGGTACTGATTTTGACAATTTTAGAATCAATTATGAAAGAACTTTTGGCAATTTAGGTGTTTGATAAAAATATAATAGGGCTGATTATTTGAGAAATTTGGTAGCTACAAAGCAATCTTAAAATTAGATCTTAAAGTAATTTTTAAAATGTGATTATTTTATAATTAAGACAGATAAATTTAAATCTCCAAAATATCCTTTATTAATTAATATAATATTATATTATATTTATCTTTTATCTTATCAAAGAATTATACTCAAACCACAACTCTTAAAATAAAAAAGTTGAATAAAAATTCTAATGTGAATCAGAACAATATCTAAATAAATGTAATATATATATAAATAAATAATCTTTTGATTTTTAAATATTTTACTTTCTGCAATTTATTATATATTATTTAATTTTAGTATAAAAAGATATGACATAATTACATATATATCATTAAATTTTAAAAAAAAATATTTATTTTAGTAATTATAAAATTTACAACGGTTTAATTTTAAAAGTAATCCAATCCTTATTTATAACTCTTACACTTTCCAACACTTTTATTAATATTAATTATTAAATATTTTATTATTTTTTAATACAATAGAAGCTGATCCTTTATTTAACACAGGTACACTTAATTTCTTTTGGAATTTAAATGTTACCAAACTAAGTCTAAATTAATTCATAACCACCAATCACTCCCAATCAGTCGTGATGGCATGTATTTTCCATTTTTCTTTATTAATCCAATATTTTTTGTTGCTTTGAATGGGCCTCTGGGCTCACGAATTTGCTTCCATCTCAACAAATACTTGTCTACCCGTTGACTCCGTGATTGGCGGCAAGGCTGAAAACTGGCTGTCCTCTCATCATCCATCATCCATTCTAGAAAATAAATTCAATATTAAATCTTATTTGAAAATGTTGAATTTTGAAGGAAATTTGTTTTTCAAGATTTTATTTCTGATAATTAATTTTTTGAAATTAATATTTCCTCTTACTATATTTGATTAGTAATAAAAACATTAAAATTTATAAGTAATTAAATTAAATTTTATGTTATAAATTAAAGATAAATTTATAGTTTTAGAAAATTATAAAATTATTTTTTAAATAATTTTTAAAATGACAAATTCATAAATCGAAATGACCATCTATATACTTTCTCTAAAAATTTGAAAAATTTGACCTTCTAGATCCATACTTTTCCATCTCTTAAAAAAAAAAAAAAAAAAAAAAAAAAAAAACATGACATTTTTCCAAAGAAATCAAAATTCCGACTGCCATTTACCAAACAGGTAACTTTGTTCTAATTGATCCCCTAGAGGTGCTTTTTCCCTCACCAACCCTCGGCCACTCATGGCTTATAAGACCTTCATACCCTATGGCCCATTTTCACTTTTATGACTAAATAATTTTCCAACATTGTATTTGATTTTTATTCTTGCTTCATGGAAAAATATGGCAAAGATTATATATCATTTGTAAACGTCAACCCCAAAGAAAGGTTTTCAACAAATTGATAGATTTGCATTTATAAGCATTCTATGGTTTTAAGACTTTCATTTCAATGGTTTCCATTCTCATGGAAATACTATGAGATACCTTTTTGACTCCGACATGAAGACATCCAAAGTTTTTCTGTTCATTCATATCTTCTTATGTGTGCTTTGCTTATGTCATGCCTTAGACACCCTTAAACCTGGAAGGACTTTACGTAGTGATGAAACATTGATTTCAGCTGGTGGGGTGTTCGAGCTTGGATTCTTCACTCCCAACAAATCAACCAATGAGCATCTGGGAATCTGGTTCAAGAATGACAGAAACAAAAAACAAGTCGGGGTTGCCCTCAGAGAAATTAGCTTCATCAAATCCACTGGATTTCTCACCATACAGTATAATGGGAACTTGGTGATAAGCGATTTACTGACGGTTACAAATATCGTAAACAGTGGAGCATTAGCAACAAGCAATGAAACAAGTGCAAAAATTCTTGATACAGGAAATTTAATTCTAATGGAAAGAGGAAAAACCATTTGGCAGAGTTTTGATTACCCTTCCATCCAAACAATGGTGATTATTCTCTAGGCATTGATCCATCAAACATGACAAAGTTCAACGTCTGGCGCAAAGATGCTTACCAGCAGATTGGATTTTGGGATGGTCATGTTTTTAAATTCTTTTTCAATCCTCATTAGCTAATCACTACAATATTAGCTTTGAATCAAACAGCAAAGACAGTTATCTTACTTTCAATAGGGCGGGAAGTAATATACTGGTTTGGTTTAGAATCAGATGGGTTCGTTAAAGAGTTCAAGATGGTGGGTGAAGAGATTTCAAGTGTGAATCATTCTCTATGCGATGCCACATTACCACACAATTCTACAGGCTGCTTGTCATTAACAGCGATGACATGCAAAGATCAAGATTATTTCACAGACATCAGAGGATTTATCCTGAATTCAGGGGTTGTTATCTGGCCAGCTAGTTCAGGTCACGGTGACTGTGAATTGATGTGCAGGAGCAACTGTTCATGTGTTGGATACGTTTTCTTGGTTGACAACGGAACTGGATGTAAACTTTACTGTGGTAACAAAGATGATCTTCTGAAAAACATAGGCAGAGGAAACAACACAGTTTATGTGCGCGGAGATGCTTCTAAATCTGGTAAGCTTTTTTATAGTTGCAGAGTATTGAGAGAAAGAACACTCATTATGATGGGCTTCAGAATCATAAGAATTCTCAGTTTATGGCTTTCAAATGAGTCCTCTGCATCTACTAAATTACAATTTTTCAATCTGTTATATGCTCAACTGTTTAATGGAATGAATCAAGAAGCAATGTTACTGTGGCTGCAAACACATTCAGAGTTTATTCATTATTCATTGTTAATATGTGAGTAATTTTCCTCTGTTGATATAAATTATGACAATGTTCAATCTTCTATTTTCTTAGATCATCAGAAAAAGAGGAATCTACTACTGATTATCATCGCTTTGCGACTCCCTTGATACTGATAATTTTGACTGCCTTGATATTGATAATTTTGATCAAGTTCTTGTACACTTTTCCGAATAAGTTCCATTGTTTAGGTACCAATTCCAACTTTTATATTCATGAACAATTTCAAAATTTACCACAAGAATTGTAGTGCAAAAACTTCTCTACGTTGACAGGAATCAAAGGGAGCCCAGGAGGCATGCAAGAAGTTCAAACATAACTAGCTTCCCAATTAAGAACTAACAGTGATCAAAACAGAGACGGTGTTATTGAGTTCAGCATAAATAAGGATCACGAACTTCCCCTGCTCAGCTTTTCCAGTGTAATGGCAGCCACTGATGATTTTTCTGTTTGGAATAAGATTGGAGAGGGTGGCTTTGGACCTGTTTATAAGGTTTTGTTACCAAGCAACATATTTTTCTTTTTCCATGTACTTCCAATATTGACAGAAAATTGAATGAAACCAACTGTAGAATACATTAGATCCTTAGTTGCAATAATATACCAGTAACTTTAGATTTTCTTTTTTATTTGATTTTTTCTTTTCTATTGTTGTTATTATTGTTATTATTATTTCTTTTTCAGGGAAAGCTGCAAGGGCATAATATTGCACTTAAAAGGCTTTCAAAACATTCTAGACAAGGACTGACAGAGTTCAAGAATGAATTGCAGTTACTCTATAGGGTACAGCACATAAATCTTGCGAAGCTTTTGGGCTGTTGCATTGAGCAAGAAGAAAAGATATTAATCAATGAGTACATGGCTAACAAAAGCTTGGATTCTTTCATCTTCGGTTTATATATACGTTGTTTCTCTTTTTCATTTTGATCTTTTTTTTTTTTATATATATATATATATATTTTAAAAAAAGTGTATTGATTTATCTCATGTGGTTGAATATGAAACTGAGGCAGATCCAGTAAAGCGACCACTACTCGATTGGAGGAAACGCAAACACATCATTGAAGGGATTGCTCAAGGGCTTCTTTATCTTCACAAACTACTCAAGAGTAAGAATTGTTCATCGTGATCTCAAAACAAGCAACATCTTATTGGATAACCATACGAACCCCAAGATATTAGATTTTGGCCTAGCAAGAATTCTTTTTGAGAATGAATGTCAAACAAAGACAATGAGGGTTGTTGGAACTTGGTAAGTATATTCATGCTCGTTTCCAGATCCTGAATTTGCAGACAATTAAAATAGAGTTTTATTATTTTCTTCTTCTTTTGGCATCGGGACAAGTGGCTACATGTCTCCAGAGTATGCAATACATGGCCTTTACCCAATAAAATCTGACGTATTTAGCTTTGGAGTTATTTTGTTGGAGATTGTGAGTGGCAGGAAGAATGCGACCTTTGATGTGCCTAATCGGTCATTGAACTTACTTGGATATGTAAGTGATAGAACAAGGCCTTGGTTATGTATCTCTTTTATACAGCTACTGAATTTGATTTGTCATGTTACAATGTGAAAACTGTGTAGGCTTGGGACACATGGAATGGTCGACGATGCATGGAGTTAATGGATCCATCAATGGATGCTTCATGTTCAGTGGATTATATACTGCTGTGCATTCAGGTGGGTCTGTTGTGTGTTCAAGAAAGTGCAGACAGGCCAACCATGTCAGATGTGGTTTCAATGTTCAGCAACGAAAGGATGAGTTTACCTAAGCCTAAACAGCCTGCATGTTATACTGTTCTAAATGATGGTTTAATCTCACAAGATCTTGTAACAATTTCAGTAGTAGAAGCTCGATAACAGCTTTGAGCTTCTAGAAGCAATCTGGTACTTCTTAAAGAGAAATTTTCTCGACTACCACCTTCATACCACATTGACAAATACATACAAGTTCCTCGGAGAGAATGAGTGAGAGCATACAAAGTGTCTGGCATTGTTTTGCAGACCAATTGTCTCATTTACAGCAGACACTGATTGTAAACAAAAAAGAAAACTAATTTACAAGAAAAAACTAGAGCCAGTTGATTCATTTTTTATATGCATCTTGTTACAATGAATCCTTGGTTATGCAGAGTAGAATATAGATTTGTGTAAGCAAAAAGTTGCTGGATATAAAATCCACAGTACAATGATCAAGCAAATGTCCTGTGTCATCTTAATGCTCCAATTGCTCTCTTGTGAGATCAAGAAAGTGCTGCAGACAGAAACTTTACTTTTCACTTACCATATCCAAGCTTATAGCAAAATTAACAAAAAAAGAGATCTAAATAGAATGATACAAGATTTATACTTTTTTCCTTTTTTCACTAAAAAAAATCATTAACTATAAATTTCTAATAAATGGTATCTAAAAATATGTTTATTATGTAAGATATCCCAGTGAAGTAAACTAACAAGAAACTTGGAAAGAGATTACAATAAAAACACTTTAACATGTAAGTATGCACCTTCTGCTGCTCACAATATACAAAATCTGAAAACCATGTCTCATCAACTACCACATCAGGAGTAAGAGGTTTTCCATTGGCGGCAACTGAAGCAAAGGATGATGTTACAACCACTCTCTTTATAGAAGCGAAAGGACTGAATCCACTAGTGGGGCATGCCCATAACACTAGAGCTAGTAAGGCAGGCAAGGGTCCAAAGGAGAATGGGCTCTTATGGAATGCCTGATTGCATTTGCACATGATTCATAATATGTTTTCTTGCATAGCAAACATAAAGTAATCATACAATAACCACAATTGAACACTAGAAAGATGAAAAAGAAAAAGAAAATAAAATAAAATAAATTGAGGTTCATCATCATTCAAATGATTCAAAATTGCAAAAACCAAAACAAGATTTAACAACATATATCATAATATATTATACATACATTATATTACAGTTATTACTCAGTCAAATTAGCACAGCAAGAAAAATCCCAAAAGCATACAAACTACAATGTAATTCCCGCCCACTCACAAGCTGAAACTCTCAATACCACATAACAACATAAAATCAGTACCTATTAATCACAAAACCAAAAAAACGTAGAAATTAAAAAACACAGTCTCCACTCATGCTGTAATCTATCTGCAAATGTGGTTGAGCATCAGATTAAGACCCACTCCGGCATTTTCCATTATAATATCAAATCCCATCTTTTCAAAAAGCCCCACATCATATAAAAAAAAAAAAAAAAAAAAATTTGCTGATCACGAGAGGAGAAGGAGAAGGAGTAAGAGACCTCACCGGTGGTGCTTTCAGAGAGAGGTTTCTCGACTGCGCGATAAGTTTGGCCCGCCGTTTCTTCTCACTTCATCTCTGTAAGCTAAAGTAAAGCTGAATGCCCAAAGGTACAAAGAAGTAGGATTTAAAAAATAAAATAAAATAAAAATGCCCAAAGGACTGTAATCATGCCCATTCGGCTAGCTATTTTAGCCCCAAAAATTTAATAAAAGTAATATAAGAAAAAGGAACAACCTGCAGCTGTGGTGACGATTAGCTCCTGGTGGGACGACAGTGGTGTAAGGACGACGACGACGAACGAGACGACGGTGGTGCGAGGACGACGACGACGACGGCGAACGGTATGAGAAGGCTTTGCCTTTGGTGTCTCTCCTCTGTCTCTGGGTGGCTCTCAAACGAACGACTCTTGTCGAAACAACGATGAGCGAGTACGACGTCGACGAAGGGAGGAGAATTTCGGTGAAAATAGCGACCGGGATGGTCTTTTTCGGAAAGCCCTAGCTACGTTTTCAAAGGGAAAATAGATAAAAGGAAAACCAAAAACAAAAAATAAATAAACAAATAAATAAAGATATTTTAGTCCGAATGTGTAAAATATTGATTAGTTTTTTTTTTTACGTGGTTGGTTTTGTCAAAAACCCTTTCCTTCCATCTCATCAACTATTATCTACCCATTAACTCCGTGATGGGCCAAAAGGTTGAAAGCTTGCTTGTCCTCCCATCATCCATCATATCATCCATCATAAAACAAATTCAATATTAAACCTTATTTGAAAAATGTTATAATTTGAAGAAAAATTGATTTTTAAGATTTTATTTTTGGAAAGTTAGTTTTCTAAAAATAATTTTTCTTCTTATCGATTAGTAATACAAATATTAAAATTTTTAAATAATTAAATTTTTATATTATAAATTAAAGATAAATTTGTATTTTTATAAAATTATAAAACTAATTTTTAAATAAATTTTAATATAACACATTTATAGAAAGAAACAATTATCCCCATATTTTCTCTAAAAATTTGAAAATTTGGCTTTCTAGATTCATACCTTTCCTTCTCAAAAAAAAAAAAAAAAAGGGCAAGAAATTGAAATTCCAGACTACCATTTACCAAACAGGTAACTTTTTCTATTTGATCCGCTTGAGGCACTTTTCCCTCGTCTACCCTTGGCCACTCATGGCTCAAAGACCATCATACTCTATGGCCCATTTCCACCTTTTTTTTTTTCTTTCAATTTTTGTGAATTCTTTTGGTCTTCCTTTGACTATCACAATAGATGCATTTATTTAACAATAACTTTTATGATGAATGGCAGTCTTTTTAGACTTTTATGACAATAATTTTCCAAACCAACATTGTATTTGAGTTTTATTCTTGCTTCATGGAAAAATATGGCAAAGATTATACATAATTAGTAAACGTCAACCCCCCAAAGAAATGGTTTCAACAAATTCATAAATCTGTATTTATAAGCATTCTATGTTTTTAAGATTTTCATTTCAATGGCTTCCATTCTTATTGAAGTACTATATCTTTTTGAGTCCGACATGAAAACATCCAAAGTTTTTCTTTTCATTAATATCTTCTTATGTCTGCTTTGCTCATCTCAAGCCTTAGACACCATTAAACCTGGAATGACTTTACATAGTGATGAAACATTGATTTCAGCCGGTGGGGTGTTCGAGCTTGGATTCTTCACTCCCAGTAAATCAACCCATGAGCATCTGGGAATCTGGTTCAAGAATGACAGAAACAAAAAACCAGTCTGGGTTGCCCTCAGAGAAATTAGTTTCATCAAATCCACTGGATTTCTCACCATACAATATGATGGGAACTTGGTGATAAGCGACATACTGACGGTTACAAATATCATAAACAGTGGAGCATTAGCAGCAAGCAATGAAACAAGTGCAAAAATTCTTGATACAGGAAATCTAATTCTAATGGAAAGAGGAAAAACCATTTGGCAGAGTTTTGATAACCCAACCGATACACTTCTCCCTGGAATGAGCTTGGGGTGGTTTAACATGAACACAGATCGCTTTAGGATGAGACATTTAACATCATGGTTAAACCCTTCTGATCCAAACAATGGTGATTATTCTCTAGGCATTGATCCATCAAACATGACAAAGTTCAACGTCTGGCGCAAAGATGCTTACCAGCAGATTGGATTTTGGGATGGTCATATTTTCAGATTCTTTTTTCAATCCTCATTAGCTAATCACTACAATATTAGCTTTGAATCAAACAGCAAAGACAGTTATCTTACTTTCAATAGGGCGGGAAGTAATATACTTTCCTGGTTTGTTTTAGAATCAGATGGGTTCATTAAAGAGTTCAAGATGGTGGGTGAAGAGATTTCAAGTGTGAATCATTCTCTATGCGATGCCACATTACCACGCAATTCTACAGGCTGCTTGGCATTAACACCGATGACATGCAAAGATGAAGATTATTTCACAGACATCAGAGGATTTATCCCGAATTCAAGGGTTGTTATCTGGCCAGCTAGTTCAGATGCCGGTGACTGTGAATTGATGTGCAGGAGCAACTGTTCATGTGTTGGATACGTTTTCTTGGTTGACAACGGAACTGGATGTAAACTTTACTATGGTAACAAAGATGATCTTCTGAAAAACATAGGCAGAGGAAACAACACGGTTTATGTGCGCGGAGATGCTTCTAAATCTGGTAAGCTTTTTTTATAGTTGCAGAGTATTGAGAGAAAGAACACCCATTATGATGTGCTTCAGAATCATAAGAATTCTCAGTTTATGGCTTTCAAATGAGTCCTCTGAATCTACTAAATCACAATTTTTCAATCTGTCATACTCTCAACTGTTTAATGGAATGAATCATGAAGCAATATTACTGTCGCTGCGAACACCTTCAGAGTTTATTCATTATTCAATGTTGATATGTGAAGAACTTTCCTCTATTTATGTAAATTATGACAATGTTCAATCTTTCATTTTCTTAGATCATCGGAAAAAGAGGAACCTAGTACTGATTATAATCGCTCTACCGACTCCCTTGATATTAATAATTTTGATCAAGTTTCGGAATAAGGTCCATTGTTTAGGTACCAATTCCAACTTTTATATTCATCAACAATTTCAAAATACACCGCAAGAAGTGTAGTGCAAAAACTTCTCCATGTTGACAGGAATCAAAGGGAGACCAGGAGGCATGCAAGAAGTTCAGACATCACTAGCTTTCCAATTAAGAACTAACAGTGATCAAAACAGAGGTGTTATTGAATTCAGCATAAATAAGGATCACGAGCTTCCTCTGGTCAGCTTTTCCAGTGTAATGGCAGCCACTGATAATTTTTCTATTTGGAATAAGATTGGAGAGGGCGGCTTTGGACCGGTTTATAAGGTTTTGTTATCAAGCAAAATATTTTTTCCTTTTCCATGTACTTTTAATATTGACAGAAAATTGAATGCAAGCAACTGTAGAATACATTAAATCCTTAGTTGCAATAATTACCTGCAACTTAGATTTTTTTTTTTTTTTTTTTCTTTTGCAGGGAAAGCTGCAAGGGCATAATATTGCAGTTAAAAAGCTTTCAAAACATTCTAGACAAGGACTGACAGAGTTCAAGAATGAGTTGCAGTTACTCTATAGGGTACAGCACAGAAATCTTGTTAAGCTTTTGGGTTGTTGCATTGAGCAAGAAGAAAAGATATTAATCTATGAGTACATGGCTAACACAAGCTTGGATTCTTTCATCTTCGGTTCGTATATTTGTTGTTCCCCTTTTCCATTTTGATCTTCTTTTATTTTATTTTATTTTTTTTATTTTTATTTTTATTTTTCTTTCAAGTGTATTGATTTATCTCTCATGTGATTGAATATGAAACTGATGCAGATCCAGTAAGGCAATCACTGCTTGACTGGAGAAAACGCAAACATATTATTGAAGGGATTGCTCAAGGGCTTCTTTATCTTCACAAATACTCAAGATTAAGAATTATTCATCGCGATCTCAAAACAAGCAACATCTTATTGGATAACTGTATGAACCCCAAGATATCAGATTTTGGCCTGGCAAGAATTCTTTTCGAGAATGAATGTCAAACAAAAACAATGAGGGTTGTTGGAACTTAGTAAGTATAGTCATGCTTGTTTCCATATCCTGAATTTGCAGACAATTAAAATAGCGTTTTATTATTTTCTTCTTCTTTTGGCATTGGGACAAGTGGCTACATGTCTCCAGAGTATGCAATACATGGCCTTTACTCAATAAAATCTGACGTATTTAGCTTTGGAGTTATTTTGTTGGAGATTGTGAGTGGCAGGAAGAATGCGACCTTTGATGTGGGTAATCGCTCATTGAACTTACTTGGATATGTAAGTGACAGAACAAGGCCTTTTGGTTATGTATCTCTTTTATACAGCTACTGTATTTGAATTGTCATGTTACAATGTGAAAACTGTGTAGGCTTGGGACACATGGGCTGGTGGACGATGCATGGAGTTAATGGATCCATCAATGGATGCTACATGTTCAGTGGATGATATAATGCTGTGCATTCAGGTGGGTCTGTTGTGTGTTCAAGAAAGTGCAGCTGACAGGCCAACCATGTCAGATGTGGTTGCAATGTTCAGCAACGAAAGGATGAGTTTACCTAAGCCTAAACAGCCTGCATTTTATACTGTTCTATATGCGGCAGATGGTTCACTCTCAACCCCTTCTCAAAATATTGTAACAATTTCAGTAGTAGAAGCTCGATAACAGCTTTGAGCTTCTATAACCAATCTGGTACTTCCTAAAGAGAAAATTTTTCTTGACTACCACCTTCATACCACATCAACAAATACATACAAGTTCCTCAGAGAGAATGAGTGAGAGCACACAAAGTGCTGGCATTGTTTTCAGAGCAATTTTTCTGTTTTGGTTGAAAAAAAAGAAAACTACAGCGAACACTGATAGTAAACAAAAAAGAAAACTAATTTATAAGAAAAAATTAGAGTCAGTTGATTCATAGATTATATGCGTTTTGTTACTATGAACCCATGTTTATGCAGAGTAAAATATAGATCCTTGCAAGCAAAAAGTTGCTGGATATAAAATCCACTGTACAATAATCAAGCAAATGTCATGTCATCTTAAACATGTCCTGCATACTTAGGCAGTGTGCTCAAATTGCTCTCTTGTGCTGAGATTTGAAAATTATAGTTGTCCAAGTTATACTAAATCTAAATCTAAATCTATCTTCCTAAATAACACAATCTGGGTACCTATGACAAAATCATGCCAAATCTCTCAGCTAAAAACAATAGGAAAAGTCATGCCAAATTACTTGTATATTTTTACACCCCTAGTCCGTACTGTGTAGTAGCACAGCCATTGTTGCATTAGTGAAAATACTCAAGGTTGCTGGACAGACTTCAGAACTCAGAAGCAACTAAGATGGTGAGAGAACAATAATAAACCTAAAAACATAACACTAGGATTTCAAGACAGGATCAAACTAAGCTAGCAATTATTTTTCTTCTCTATCATCGGAAACACTATCCCATAAAAATGATAAATTACTGAAAGTTGGGCAACAGAAGAATCCAAAATACTTGCAGTTCCCGGCCCACAAATTTATTTCATTTTAACCTCTTTCAAAAGTTCTAGCCAAGTTGTTTAAGATGGCCTAAGTCCATATACAGAACTATATAAATTTATAGATATGATTTTACTATAGTAGGCATGCATCCCACCTATCACACTTGATAGGAGTATAAAAAAAAAAATTTTAAAAAAAAAGAGAAAAAAAAATGAAGTGTGATACATGCACCACAAGGTGAGCTTGCATGCCCACTAAAGCTATCACTACTTGATGGGAGAAAATGCAAATACATCATTGAAGGGATTGCTCAAGGGCTTCTTTATCTTCACAAGTGCTAAAGATTAAGAATTATTCATCGTAATCTCAAAACAAGCAACTTCTTATTGGATAAACTATATGAACTTCAAAATATCAGATTTTGGCATGGCTAGAGTTCTTTTAGAGAATGAATACCAAACAAAAAACCAAAAGAGTTGCTGGAAATTAGCAACTTATATATGCAGCACATGGCCCTTACTCAACAAAATCTGATGGATTTAGCTTTGGAGTTATTTTGTTGGAGATGGTGAGTGGCAGAAAAAATGCAAATTTCACGAGCCAAATTGCTCATCGAACATACTTGCAAATGTAAGTGACAAAACAAGGCCTTGTTGTTATGTATCTCTTTTATTCTTATGCAGCAATTGCATTTGACTTGTGAAGGTGCAATATGAAAATTATGAAGGCTTGGGAGTTATGGAATGGTGGATGATGCATGGATTTAATCGATCCAACATTAAGTAGCTCATGTCAGTGAATGATATAATGCGGCGCATTCAGGCGGATCTCGTGTGTGTTCAAGAAAGTGCAGAAAACAGGCCAACCATGTCAGATGTGGTTTTAATGTTCAGAAATGAAATGGTTAATTCATCTATGCCTAGACAGCCTGCATATTCTACTCTTCTAAATGCAGCAGATGGTTCAATCTCCAGAAGGCAAAGCTCTTCTCAAAATCTTGTAACAATCTTGGTAATAGAAGCACAATAACAACTTTAAACTTCTACGGTCAGTCCGGTACTTCTAGTTATAGGAGGAACGAACAATTCTCGACTAAAACCATCATATGATGCGAGCATTGCCATAATTCTGATAACACCGTTCAAGGATTGTGTGATTACGTTTTCAGTGATCATAGTTTGTTGTAATATTACATGGTATAGATATTACTGTACCATTATAATGAAAGGACCTTTTTATTTATTATGTATTTATTATTTATTATTATTATTTTTTTTTCCCTTTGAAGGGCTGAGAAAGTATAATGTGAAGGTCCTAAACATCCAGTATTTCAATCCTCTCCAAAGTAAATGAGAATGATATGCCACAGATTTCAGTATTCAGATCAGTTTCAAGTATAAAATCTAGGCAACATTTGAAGTGTTACCCAATAAAAGTCCATTAGATTGGAGAATTATAGCTGTACTGTACCTGCTACAGTAAACCAAAAACTATCTTCCAACTAAGCAATCTGGATTAAGATGTGCAATACTAAAAATACTCAAATAAGCATAGCACAAGCAAAAATGTGTTCCAAGTACTTGAACTTGCGCATGGCAAACAGACGAGAATACAGCAGTAGAAGAAATCCAAAGAGAATTATGACTAACCTGTTTCCATCACAGGCAGAGCATAGGCAGGGGTCGAAGGCCACTGGACCTTACAAAGGCCACCATTCTATTGTGAGTGGCATTCTCTTTGTGGCATAATTTGTATATGCAAAACCCTTTTCTCCTTACAAACCCCACAAGGCAACACAAACTTTCTGTACCACAAAAAACCCAGAAGAATAATCAGCAACACTAGCCAAAGCCAAACAATGGGCAAAGCTAAGAGCTTTTTATCCTTTTGGCTTTCCGTTGCTTGCCGAAGAGCTTCAATAGTGGCAGTGGCAGAAAACTCCACAGACGATTAAATAAAATAATATTTTTTTTAATTTATAATATCGAAAAAGAGGTCTTTAATATATATATATATATATATATAGATAGATAGATAGATAGATAGATAGATATAGGAAAATAGATAAAAAGATAACAAAACAATACACTGCTCCCATTCTTAGACCTTATTATATTCCTCCCTAGGAAGGGAAGAGCAAAAACACTGGTTTGGGTACAAGTTTCTAATGGCAACTGCAAAATCTATTTCAACAAAATCACGGTGAGTCTCTTCGTTTTCAAACTCCTTAAAAGTACTTTTGTATTTCAGTGATGGTATGTAATTGTATTCGTTGTGTCTTCTTTCTTTTTTTTTTTTTTTGGTTGTTTATGTGATTATGGAAAGTTTTTGGGTTTATATGATATGAGTCTGAGGAAAAAAATATTCAACTTTTATCTGCAAATTAGTAGGATTTATTATTATTATTATTATTATTATTGTTAGTATTATTATTACTTTATTCAATTTAAAGACAAAATTTCGTTAATGAAAACAAATTAATTTATGGTGGTTCTTTCTATTATTAATCTAATTATATAATATTTTTCTGACTTCCATAGAATGTTAAACTATTTCTTACATTGTCAATGAAACCCACCAACCTTTCAATAATATTTTTCCAAAAGAGTTCAAACTCCAAGCTACATAGTATATACATTTTTTTGTCACAATGTCAACTAAACTGGGGATTTTTATTGTGTTCGTTGTCGTCTTTGATTTTGATTGTTGCTTCATGGAAAAATATGCCAAAGATTATAACAATTACTAAATGTCAACCCTAAGGAAATGCTTCCAACGAATTCGTACGTTTATTTGTTTATCCAACGCAGAGTGCTTCATTTATAAGAATTCGTAAAACCATAAGACTTTCATTTGATTGGTTTCCAATAAGACTTTCATTTGATTGGTCTCCATTCTCATGACAGCACTATGAAATTTCTTTGTCACCGTTTTCACCAATTTTTATTTTTAATTTGTTACACATTCAAAATATAGAAAAATTGCCATTGTTTCTTTATATTATCTATGAGATATTATATGGTAGGTGGAGGAATTTAAATTTTATTTAGTCACCAATAAAATCAAGCTAGAAGGATGATAAGATTAATTAATAGCCATTTGCGTCAACCTTTGACTCTTAATTTTTCACATCATCTATAAGATGGGAAATTCCAAATGTTGTGCATATAACATAATGGATTATGCAAGTTACAACTTCATTGCAATCTCCCATTAGTTCTTTAATTAGTCATTTTCTCTTGAAAGTAAGAGTTTTTCTCTTGCTAATGAGAACCTCGCACCTCTTTCTGTTCCCACTACAACTACATGATGCTTTGAAACGTTCTTTGCTACCTATTATATGAATACACAACTGATAGTTACAATTGGTAGTTTTCTTATTTAGGAAATTATCAATTGAAAGTATTATAGACAAGAAGGGCACTTAATTAATAAAGTACTGATTGGGGCTTAGAATAAATCTTATGAATATGAATGTATGTCACTTTATCTTGGATGTGGAAAGCTAGGACCACCTCCATATAGATCAAAGGAGCTAACTAAATAATCTGAATATCATTGATCCCTTGAGGCTCAAGAAATGCTAATAGAGAAAAAGTCTAATTGCAGGGTGTTGAAACCAATATCTGACTTTATAAGGACACTCTAGGTGTGTTGAGATACCTAGATATGCATATTAAACCCGCTTCTTAACAGCTTAAGCTTTTGAGATCGTAACATGGTATTAAAGCGCAAAATCCTAGACACCTAGTTTCATGTTCATTACTTCCCATTAAAAACAAATAACACTTATAAGGATCAAAATGGCCTACAAGTGATGGGATTGTTGAGATAACTAGATATTCATATTAAACTCACTTCCTAACTGCTTAAGCTTTTGGGATCAGTTTAGCTTATGCAAATGCTAAAGCAGTATGTATTCTTTCTTATTTCTTAGATTAATTTTTACAGAATAAAATCTGGCAGTGGATAGCTTCTGTTGACCTGTCAAATGAATATTGGGTAATATTATAAACAAATTTATTGGACTTTTCAAAATGGGATAATCTGATACTCCTTGGTTAGGCATCATATTAATTGTCAAGCCATTCATTCATTTCGAGTTTTACTAGTTTAGTTAGCAGATAAGCCATCCTTCTATGGGTCTGATTTAATTCAGAGAGAGAAAACAAAACATAGATGTTGCATATTAAAGTACACTAAAAATTGCACATACTTTAGATTCCCCGTCCGGCTATCCAATCTAATTCAAGACCCAGTCAGTAGACACTGCATTAGTAGTGGAAGGGCTATCATATCAAGATTTACCAGTTCTTTTTCAATACTATAATATTTCCTTAAACCCTAGACGCAAGTATTTACAGCATTTTAAAGAACAAAAAAAACCCCCGGATGCTTAGAATCAAGCATCAAGGGTCCCTTTCCTCCGCTGACTTTTTCTATGTGTACTAAGTACTTGCTTTTGTTTGACATCCACTTAGAATTTCTACAATTTTTGTGTCTAACATGAAAACTTCCAAAGCTTTTTTCGTTTCTTGCTCTATCTTATGCTGTTTTCTTTGTTTTTCTCATTCTTTAGACACCCTCAAACCTGGGGAGATTTTGCATAGCAATGAAACATTGATTTCTTCTGCTGGGGTCTTTGAGCTTGGCTTCTTTACTTCCAGCAAATCAGATTCTCAGTACCTGGGAATCTGGTTCAAGAATGACAGAAACAAAAAGCCAGTCTGGGTTGCAAACAGAGAAAATCCGCTCGGTTATGCCACTGGAATTCTTAGAATATGGTATGATGGGAACTTGGTGTTGAATGATGCAAGAACGATTCCAATTACCGTCAACAATGGAGCAGCAGCAACAAGTAATGAGACAAGTGCAAAATTACTTGATTCAGGGAATTTTATGCTGACAGAAGGACAAAAGATCATATGGCAGAGCTTTGATTACCCGACTGACACATTTCTCCCTGGGATGAACTTGGGGTGGTTTAATATAGACACAGATGACCCGAGGAAACTGCATCTTTCGTCATGGTTAAGCCCTTCCGATCCTAGTAGAGGGCTTTATTCTCTAGGCCTTGATGGAAGTGACAAGACAAAGTTTCGTGTCTGGCGAAGAGGTGGTGCTTACCAGCAGATTGGCTTTTGGGATGGTCATGTATTCAGATTCTTTTTCCAAAGCTCGTTAGATAACTATCAAAACTTTAGCTTTGTATCAAACAGCAAAGATATTTATCTCACTTTAAACAACAAAGAAAGTAACATAATTTCATGGCTTGTTTTAGCTTCAGATGGGTTAATTAACGATTTCAGGATGGTTGGTCAGGACATCTCAAGTGTGAATTATTCCCTATGTGATGCCACGCTGCCGCACAATTCTACAGGGTGCTTGGTATTAACGCCATCAATGTGCAAAGATGGAGATAACTTCTCGGACATCAAAGGATTAATCCCAAATTCAATGGTAGTTACTTGGAAAGGTCGTATGGGTCGTAGCGACTGTGAGCTAATATGCAAGAGCAATTGTTCTTGTGTTGCATATGCTTCTTCTGATGATAATGATGGAACTGAATGTGAACTTCTCTATGGAAATAAAGCTGATCTTCTGAACAACAAAGGGAGAGGAAACAACACCATTTATGTACGTGAAGATGCTTCTGATTCTGGTAAGTATTGAGAGAAACAACTATAACAATGATGAAATTGCGACTCATATCAAGCCAAAAAGTTTTTGTGGTAGTCCAGAATAAGAAGAAATCCCACTTGAAGGCTCTCAAAATGTGTCCTCTGCCTCTACTTCTTCTTAACTGCCGATAAATGGATATGTTTCCATTTTCAATTTCTTTGACTCAATTTTCCAGATTTTATATATTCAGATGTTTATTTAAATGAATAAACTAACATTATTCAAAAGCCTTGATAGTGATTCAATGATAAGATTTGAATTGCTTCCCTTTTTATGTAAAATATAACAGTGTTCATTCCTTTTCTTTCCTTCTTAGATCCTGAGAGAACGAGAAAAGTGCTACTTATTATCACCATTGTACTGACTCCCTTGGTATTGATATTCATGGCCAAGTTCCTGTATGGTTTATGGAGAAGGTTCGATAGTTCAGGTACCAATTCCAACTTTTATGGTTGTCCATAGTTATTAAATTTTTCCATATGATGTATCGTGTGAAAACTTCTCTATATTGACAGGAAACAATGGGAGCCCAGGAGGCATGACAGAAGGTCAGACAGCAATAACAGCTCAGTTAGGTACGAACAATGATCCTAGCAGAGCAGATGTTATTGAACTCGGCACAAAGGATCATGAGCTTCCCCTGCTTAGCTTTTCCAGTGTAGTGGCAGCCACTGATAGTTTCTCTGTTCAGAATAAGCTTGGAGAGGGTGGCTTTGGACCTGTTTATAAAGTATATATTATCAGCCAACCCTTTTCCATTTTCTTCTATTATTGTTGACACAGAATTTGGATTTGCAAGCAATAACATGATATATTATATACCAGTAAGTAACCTGGAAAAAATTTATGTTGCAGGGAAAGCTACATGGGCATGATATTGCTGTCAAAAGGCTTTCCAAAAACTCTGGACAAGGATCAGTAGAGTTCAAGAATGAGGTACAGTTAATTTCTAAGCTACAGCACACAAATCTTGTCAAGCTTTTGGGTTGTTGCATTGAGCACGAGGAGAAGATACTAATCTACGAGTACATGGCTAACAAAAGCTTGGATTCTTTCATCTTTGGTTCGTATATATATTTGTGAATGCTCATTTTCTTTCTTAATCTTTTTCTTCATTTTGTCTCATGTGGTTGAATCTGCAACAAATGCAGATCCCGTAAAGCAACCACTACTGGATTGGAGAAAACGCAAACACATTATTGAAGGAATTGCTCAAGGTCTTCTTTATCTTCACAAGTACTCAAGAGTAAGAATTATTCACCGTGATCTAAAAACCAGCAACATTTTGTTAGATAACTCTATGAACCCAAAAATATCAGATTTTGGCATGGCAAGAATTCTTTTTGAGAGCGAGAGTCGACCAGAAACAAAGAGGATAGCTGGAACATAGTAAGTAACTTGTTATTTGCAAACATGACAATTGATGAATGTTAGGCCTTGATTTTTTTTTCCCCCCCTCTATCAGCCTGCTTGTTTTCCAATATATCTTTGATTTGTAGATAAGTAAACTGATGCTTTATTGTATTTCTTTCCTTTTGTGATTGAAACTAGTGGTTACATGTCTCCGGAGTATGCAGTGCATGGCTTTTACTCGACAAAATCTGATGTATTTAGCTTTGGAGTTATTGTTTTGGAGATCATGAGTGGCAGGAAGAATGCAAACTTTTATGAGCCAAATTGCTCATTGAACTTACTTGGATACGTAAGTGACAGAACAAGGCCTTGGTTATGCGTCTCTTTTATTCTCATGCAGCTACAGTATTTGACTTGTTTTAACATATAATGTGAAAAATGTGAAGGCTTGGGAGTTATGGAATGGTGAGCGATGGATGAAGTTAATCGATCCAACATTGGATAATTCTTCATTGTATGACACGAAGCTGTGCATTCAGGTGGGTTTGTTGTGTGTTCAAGAAAATGCAGACGACAGACCAACCATGTCAGATGTGGTGTCAATACTCAGCAATGAAGGGATGAGTTTACCTACTCCTAAACAGCCTGCATATTCTACAATTCTAAATGCAGCAGCTAGTTCAACTTCAGGAAGGCATACCCCTACTCACAATCTGGCATCAGTTTCGCTGGTAGAAGCTCGGTAATATATAGCTTTGAACTTAGCAACCGTTATATCATATCAACGTACGGCAAGATGCATCACACAAAAGACTTATTTTGTAGAGTTCACATGTTTTAAATATAACATCAACTTATCAAATGAGCTACGTGTTTAACGATCATTCCTTTGGTTCTCTTATAAATGACTATAGTCTGATTTCAATGTAAACCGACAGAAACAGGGATTTTATTGCAGATCAATTTTTATGATTTAGCAACTTTGATGGACGGGTTCATAACTGATGTATTAGTATTCATTTGAAGGTGTAACAAATTGATCTTTGTTTGTACTGTAAATTGCAAAATATGTATCATTTGTAAAGTATAATATCTCTTCCTCTTTTGTTCTCTGTATGATAAACAAGCGTAACTTCTTCTTTGCACAGCCTGTTGGCAAAATGTCCACAATCCTATATGTGGATATAGTCTAAAACGTGTTTGTGCTATTGCTGATAGTAAACATTACTTCCTAATTTTAAGATTAAGCAAACTTGACAGTATTTGCTGATCAAATATGAAAATAAATAATTCGCTTTCCTTATTTCAAATTAATCTCTCTCATTCACAAATCAAAAGGGTAAAAAAAAAAAAAAAAAAAAAAAATGTCCATGACTTGGATTTTTTGGGCCCTGATTTTTACCCGGTTCAATTAGTGTGAGAAATGGACCATTGGCCCAGTTTACAGACATTGGGTTGGGTATTATCCAACCCATAAACCACGAACCCTTAAAAAGTGGCGGCTGGTCGTTTGGGCATCTGCGTTGCCAAAATTATTTTATTTTTACCTCTTTGGTAAATATCATCAAATTTTGTTTACTAAATAATATAGTAAAAAATTTGGAAACAAAAAAAATAAATAAAAAAAAAATGAAATTTCATAGAAAGTAATTCCAATAATATTCAAAAATATTCTTCAATAAATAAAATTTGGTATAATTCTAGCATTTTTATTAGGCGAGTCTATTCTATTGGATCTCTATTATTATTATTATTATTATTATCATTTCCTATGCACCTTACTCCATACAATTCTAGGCCATAAGTTTTTAAAATTGACACTATCCGTATCCTATAAGCTTTTCTTTTCATTTTTCCCTTAAGAAATTATAAAATTATTTAAAGGATCATTATTGCCATGGATTATTTTTTAGATATATAATATATGCAAAATAATTTCTCCTTTTTTTTTTCTTATTTTTTTTCTCCTTTTAAAATTATTTTATATATTAGTTATTTTCAGAGTTATTAACTTTTTTTAGCCCTTGAACTATCTCAAAATTGCAATTTTGTCTTTGAGTTTTTTTTTTTTTTTTTGGGTCATTATATTATTTTTAATATAATTTTTAGCAGTTTTAAATCATGTAATATACCTACTAAAATAAAAATAAAAATGAAATTATAAATCAGATAACGTTATAACACCTTTACATGCTGTATCTAATGCACTGCACACATCAAGACTGTTAAAAATTAAACTACAAATAATTTAAAGATCATAATGCACCAAAACATAAATTTAAGGATCAAATAAAATAATAATAATAAATTCAATGAATAGGACTGATTAAATAAAATTAAAAAAAATATATATTTTTTCTTTATTGTCATTACTTATCAGGCATCAATTCAACAGTTCTTATATATGATAAAGCAAAATTTAAACCTTAAGAATCGTAAAACAACTTCTCAAAAATCAAGCAAAAAACACATAAGCATTAAACAATTGGTCCCATATTGAGACAGTGGGGATATTAATATAGTCTATTCCCATTTACCAACCAAGCCAATTAGTTGGATTCAGACTCTAATAAAAAAATAATAATAAATAAAAATGAAGAGTTGGTTTTTTGTTTGGATACCAGTTGAATAAGACAACTTTTTAAGTTTTTTTTTTTTTTTTTTTTTTTGGCTTATTGAGAATATAGATAATATGTTTAAAATTAATTCCTGTGTCTTTTAAAATTGTTTTTATTCCTAATCAACTAACTTTCAGAATTATATCATATTTTCTAAAAGAAATAATTAATTTATGTTTTAAATCCCAACTCATTGTACACGAGTGCACCAATAAAATTAGCCCAATCAAATCAAGAATGTCAATCAAAATTGGAAGTATTCAAAACAAAAAAACACAAAAGAAAATTTGTTGGACCCCTAGATTTGGAGCTGCCCATTATGATATGTCTCAGACAATCACTGTATGAAAGACATAAAAGGATCAAATGCAGTTCCTCAGTGCATTCATCCATATCCTTTTTGAATTTCATTCACTTTTCACTGAAATTTATGCCTTTTTTTTTTTTTTTAAAGAAAAAGAACAACTTTTCTGGCTTTTAAATTATTTTCTATTACTGTACACCGTCTTCCAGTTGTGCATACATTTTTGAGGGGGTTGTCAGGTTGGCCATGTTTTTCTCACTACCAGTAGATAAAGATTTTGTATCTTCTCCTTCGATATCTCATCTCCATTTATATAAATGCTATTCAAGCTTCTCGATCCACTTTTTCCCTGTTTTGACATGGCTTATGAAATGTTACTTATAATTTTTAAATTCAAAAGTTGCTTTTGAAAGTTTGAACAATTTTCCTAAAGTACTTTTGACCTTAAAGAAATTTATAACCTAAATTAACCAAAACCAAATTATAGTTTGTTAAGAAGCTTTTATGGAAAAGCTAAAGATCTAAAGAAACATAAGTAAAAATTATTCGAAATAAAACCTAAGATTCCTTTTGATTATACTTCTTCAAATTAGTTTTATGATAAATTACATTTTATTTATTTTGGTTTTAAATGCTTCCATAAAACTGTAGAAACATTTTCCACAGCTACATAAAAACCAAAATCAATTGCCTGTAGCTTCTTGATAAACAACAGTTATAAAAGAATAAATAAATAAAAGCATATCTCAAATAGGACATTATTACTGTCCTCCTCTCACTTCTTACTCCATCTCATTTTCCACTTTGGATGAAGATAAATGTCTTTGGGCCCTATTCATAAAAGTATGTAGATGAAACCAAATTTCACCAAAGATATTTTTTCCTCTGCAAACTGAAACAAAGAAAGGGTTTGGTGGATTATATATATAACAATTATGGGTGAGGGGAGAAGAATGTATGGGGGAAGTGATGGAGTTTTGAGTATTCCAATATATTTGCTACCCTGTTACACTGCAATTTTTGTTAGGTCTGCTGCCTGCAATTCAAACCAAAAGTAAAAATGATAAGATACTGTGGACAGAAGTTGGGAAAGAGAGAAGAAAGTGAAGAAAATAAAGGATAAAAACTGTTTGATTATATTATTGTTTGAATATCCAATTGAAAAAAGAAAAAATCAAAGTGTTAAGTATAAAAGCCAAATTCAATTGGAAAATGGGGACAAGATGTGATTCTAGGTCCTAGCTAAGTGTTTACTCCAATCAAAACCCATCTCTGTATTTTACACATGAATTAAGAATGCTGAAATTTCTTTGATTAAAAAAGAAAAAAGGCCCTTTCTTTGAGGACCCACAATATCAGCATCATGGAATGGGGATAACCAGAAGATTATAAACCAGACTGATTGGGTTGTTCTTTGCTGTCTGATCTAAGACAAAAACGGTGGGACATATGGATGCCTTTATGTAGGGGATAATTGATAAAAGATTGTCTGTGAAATTCAAGTGGAATATGGAAAATGTGTGATTCAGTGTAGGCATACTGAGCCATGCAACAGTGAAAGTCTAAAAGCCTTAACTCTATGCCCATCTCTTAAATGACAATGGAATGTTGGAATTGTTTCTGAACATTTTTCTTCCCCTTCAAGAAATTGTTAATTAATTATGATATATAACTGACCAGTAATATTTCATTTCCTTTTTAACTTGTTTGAAAAATTTTATTCATTTTTTTTTCTTTTTCTTTTTTTGCTGAAATTGGAAAATGCTATTCTATGTGCGAGTACTCTGTCAAAAAATTACCGTAATATTGTTTTATAAACCAATAATGTTATTGTACCATAAGTGGAAAAACAATATTCCTATCTACCTCAATGATATGTGGAGGCAGTTGAATATATATATATATATATATATATATATATTCCCTCTAAATTCTCCAATTCACCTCCTAACTTTTACTTTTTATTTTATCATTATTTTGATAGTAAAATGGAGGATTCGAGCTCCAATAACTGTTCCAAAAAAAAAAACACATTGGATGGTCCCTACATGGACGACACCTCTCAACTTAAATTGAAGTGAAACAAATTAAGATTCTATTTATATTCATGACCAAGAAATCATATATGGAAGAATTCTCTACGCCAAAAAACCAAAAAGAAAAAAAAAAAAAAAAAAAAAGCAATCATAAAAGAAGTCTTAGAACTCGCAATATTTATTTTTATTTCTTCTCTAAAAAAAAATTAATGTGCAGTAAATGCTTAATTTCAATGCTTGAAGACTGAAGAGTGAAAGCAAACTGGTTTTGGGTCCATACAATGAAGCTGATATAATTGGTATATCAAGCTTTCTTTTGATTAACAAGAGCTTCATCTGAACATAAAACTAAACATTTAGTACTTCTTCCTTTTTATTACCCAAAAAACAAAAAAAAAAAAAATTTCTGTTTTTCAAAGATTCTAAACATTTTTTTCAAAATTGATGAATAATATAAACGATATATGCATGCGATTAGGATGGATTTCAAACTTATAAATCATAATATCACATCACTCCCCAACATCATATGTCCTACATACATTCTCTGTACACCCAGCACTAGTACTATATGTCAGAAAACTGACAAATAGTACAAAGCTTAAGCAACATAATGTTTTTTTAATAAAAAGGCAAAAATTAAAATTCAGTAACATTTTAACCATTAATTTTGTGTTAAAACAAAAAAAAAAAAAAACTATAAATGACCCATATATGAGCTGGTTTTATGGAAAGGAATTCAGTAAAACTGACAGGATGACACGTGTAAAGCTTAATAGGTATGGGTCCCATCCTATGGAATCACATGCATGACAAGAATATCATAAAGATATTAAAAACCAGAAAGATAAATAATAATAAAAGGGACCATACTGATAATACCTACAAATGAGGTGAGGTGAATTTCCCTTTTCTTTTTTTTTTTTTTTCCTTTTTTTTTTTGAGGCACGGGAGTTCCGTGCTTCCACCAGCTTCGTATAGCCCTCCTCTCTCTGTAAAATTACCATTACATCCCTCCCTTTTTGTTTTTTACAACAGCTAAGCTACCATTCCAAAGCACAGAGAAACCTCGTTGACTTGGATTTGTTTGACTGGTCGATAACGTTAACACCGATTTCACTGCACTACGACTTGTCGTTGGTTGTTGTCGACTTGGCGATTTATTTATTATACCTTTTTCCCGTTGCTTTGGCAAGCGGTTTTATCAAGGCTTTTTTAACAGGAAAGAACGATGACTTTTTTGACCGTCAGCTTTGGAAAAGACGCATTTCATGCCACTAATTATCAAAATTGCCATCCAGTTTTAACAAAGTAGTACATCTAATAAACTATATATATATATATATATATATTAAAAGAAAAAAAAAACACAATGAAATAAATCGAAACAAAATATATATATATATATATATATATATTATTTGTCAGCTTTTGTAATAAATATGACAATTGATTTATTTATTAAATAGTTTCAATATCTATTGTTTTTTTGTAAGTTTTTTTAATATGGTACCCTACAACCAAAGAAAGATATATATTCAATGTTCACTATTTCAATGACATGTACATCATATATATAACATTTTTAGAAAATACTCTTTTTACCCATTAGATGTTGACAAACTAGTATAAGTATATAAACTATAGAAAATATAAAGGTAAATTAATGAATTAAATTGGTAAATATATATATATATATACACACTATAGAAAATATAAAGTTAAATTAATGAATTAAATTGGTAAATATATATATATACACTATAGAAAATATAAAGGTAAATTAATGAATTAAACTAGTAAATATATATATATATACACACTATAGAAAATATAAAGGTAAATTAATGAATTACAACTATCAATGCTTTATTATTAAATTTATATACACAAAAGCAAACATGCATGAACATTCATTTTGGGAAGTTACTTTTTTGACAAACAAACCATAGTGGCTGTGTCAGCCATATATAAGCATGCCTATATCTAGAACAAAATCGAACTAAAACCACTTTATTTGCCGCAAAAATAATCTTCTGATTGGCAGATTTTACCTGGTTTCATCAGCTTCTTTCATTGATTCTACAGAAGAATCGACTCAGAAAGATATTGTTTAATTACTAATAAATAAAAATAACATAAATTATTGAGAAAAGAGATCATCATCACCACGATTTTTTAAATTCTCTTTGCTTTTTTATAATTATTTTATAAATATTCTTTTGTGTTCAATTTCAACTTACATATAATCATCCATCCATCCGAAGTAATAATAAATATCTTCAATGGTAATGCTGTAATTATTTATTAAAGTAGTGGCATTCTTATTACTAAAATAACATTGCAACTTTACCCTTTAAAATGAGAAGCTCTAAATCTATTAAGCTAGCAAAAGTTGGACTTTGTAACTTTCTTTGAACCACAATATTACACAGTATCTATATATATATATATATATATATTTTCTATTTATCTCCTAAAATACCCTCAAACTCTCTATATAAAAAGCCTAAGAAAACCAATAGAGAGCCTCTCCTCCTAAAACAAACACACACCAAACTCTCCTCCCCTTCAAGATAACAATGGCGACCCTATCAACCAGCAGAGACGAATCCGACTACGAAAGCAGCTCTTCATCAATAACCGTGCCGGATTCCAGCCGGAGTTGGATGAGCAACCTAAGTTTCGGAAGCCACCGCCGGAGTTCAGTCTCCGTCTGCTCATCGGCTACCGAATCATCCATGTCAAGTTCTCACAAACCCCATAAGGCTAACCAAGCAGCATGGGAAGCCATGAGACGGCTCCGGAGCACCAAAGGCCGAGTCGGTCTCGACCATTTCAGGCTTCTCCGCCGGCTGGGAAGCGGCGACTTAGGCAACGTGTACCTTTGCCAGATTCGCAACCCGATGGTCGGTCTGCCGCAGTGCTTTTACGCCATGAAAGTGGTGGATAGAGAAGCTCTTGCAATAAGAAACAAGCTGCAGAGAGCTGACATGGAGAAGGAGATTCTCACCATGCTTGATCACCCTTTTCTGCCAACCCTCTATGCCGAATTCGAAGCCTCACACTACTCTTGCTTAGTTATGGAGTTTTGCCCCGGCGGCGACTTGTATGTGGCTCGACAACGCCAGCCGGGAAGACGTTTTAGCATTTCATCTGCTAAGTAAGTATTATAAACTAACTCGGTCAGAGTCAGTTTTCAATCAAAGTCAGTTTTCAGGTGTCGTTTGGTAACGTGTTTGGTTTTTGTGTTGTTATATTTTTAACTAACTTGGCATGGTTAAATAAACATATGACAGGTTTTACGCTGCTGAGACACTCTTAGCCCTAGAGTACCTCCACATGATGGGGATCGTTTACAGAGACTTGAAGCCTGAAAACGTTCTTGTTAGAGAAGACGGACACATCATGCTTTCTGACTTCGATCTCTCGCTCAAATGCGACGTCGTTCCGAAGCTCCTCAGGCGAAAGTTCAACCCCTCAAAGGAAGGAGATGATGATCATGTAAAGAGCTCAACACCATCTTGTGCTGCGCCCATGCAGCCCGTCCTTTCATGTTTCTCATCCTCCAAGAAGAAAAAGAAAGTCACGACGATAATAGAACACGTTAACGGCGAAGTCGGCGGTGGCGGTGGTGGCGAAGAGCTCGATCCGGAACTAGTAGCGGAACCAATCAATGCACGATCCAAGTCCTTCGTCGGAACACATGAATACTTAGCTCCCGAAGTTATCTCAGGGCAAGGACATGGAAGCGCAGTGGACTGGTGGACTTTCGGTGTATTTCTCTACGAAATGCTGTACGGAAGAACACCATTCAAGGGCGAAAACAACGAGAGAACGCTCATCAACATCCTGAAACAGCCATTGACGTTTCCGAGAATTGGGGTGAGTAGCAGCAGAGACTTGGAAGAGATGGTGAAAGTTCAAGACCTCATCAGCAAGCTTCTGGTGAAGAATCCCAAAAAGAGAATCGGCAGCTTAAAGGGTTCGGTGGAGATCAAAAGGCATGAGTTCTTTAAAGGTGTGAATTGGGCTTTGATTAGGTCCGTTAGGCCTCCTGAGGTGCCTAGAGATTTCCATAAGATTACCAGAAGTACTTACTTTCCCAAGTTGAGTAAGAAAGAGAGAGATGAACCGTTTCAGATTCCACACCATGTTGACTATTTCTAATTAACCCTTTGATATATCATCCATCATCATGAGGAAAATTTTTATAATGTAAATAGGTAAGAACAGAAGCAAAAAATTTATCATGTATGAAAAACCCAAAAAAAAAAAAAAAATTAAGTGTTTTTTCCATCTGTTTTTTCCTACAATATGAGAAAATTTTGATTGGATACAATATTTCTTATAATTATACCAAGTCATGCATACTGTGTTGTGAATTAACGTTTACTTAGATTATAATCCAATACTGTTACCATTTTAGCCGTTTACTTGTATGCTGTGTATGTATGTATGTATATACATGTTCTATATACTCCCTGTGTGTGTAAATTAAATTTTATTGTATTTTATTTATTCTTTATTTTGGTTCCGTTAAAATAATAATTAATATATATATATATATTTATTTATTAAGTGTAAAAAGAGAGGGCTCCATAATTGTCCCAATATGATTCTCATGAGAACTCTAAATGAACTCATGTGATGACAATAATTACTCCTGTCAATGATGGCAAATTATATTGAAAGAAAATTGAATCATTTATTCACTTTTTTATCAAAATTGTCACTTTTTTATTTATTTTTATTTTTATCATATGAGTACTTTCATAACCACGCATTCACATGCCCTTTTTACCCAGCTAACAAAAGAAACAAAAAGACCATCATTTTATTTGCTTTCTTTTTATGATATATATATATATATATTTATTGTTTATGGTCAAGTTTACATCGGTAAAGTTCTTTTGCCTTTTCTTGTTTTCTTAATTAATTATTACAGCTTAGTACTGTTTTACCACTGATCATTATATAGATATATACTTGTCACTTTATTCAAGTAACTCCAAAACAGTGTGATTTTGATGGAGAATTATGAAGTTTGTTTAGATTAATCAAGTATGTTTAAGAAGGATAAAGATTTTGGGAAATGTGCATAGAAGATGGTACTGCAAGATGCCTTCTTGGACCATAATGGAAAGGAAATTTGCAAGTGGAAACCACAAAAACTATTACCTACAATATCCAATACAAAAGATATACATATATATATATATATATATTTAATCTCATGTGTGTATAGTCTTTCTCTTATCTAAGATAGGATTATTTTGTGCGGCATTCATTTTTATGCACTTATATGTGTTTATTGTCCATCTTTTATGCTCTCATATACACCTATTAATGCAATATGCCGATTTTCATTTTCTAGAATCCTAAATAAGAGAATTTATATATATATATATATAAACTAAATTAAGGATCTATAGATATATATATGAGCAAGCAATCAAATTAAAGGAGAGTTATTCAGAACTTGCAACAATGTAGTAGAGAGATCTATAGAGCTGTAACACAAGAACTTTATTACGTAGGAGCTAGATTATTATGTTAAACACATGTTCAGAAAGTTTGATCCCAATGGTATACCTCAACACGGGAAGCACTACATATATGCTGTTCAGTTTATGTGAGGATATCCTCAATTTAAATAGGTGGATTTGATTACCTATAAACATTTGATTGTATATTACATCAAATACATGTAATCTAATAAATCTGCATAATTAAATCTATTTATTCTCAGTTAAAAAAGTTAAAGATATCTGTATTTGAACACCGTTATATCATGTATATATATATATATATAAATTTTATGAATTTGTGAATTTATGACAGACAATGGTATTATTTTGGGTGAAAATGTGAGGAAGATGAGTGGGAGAGGGTTATCGAGTCAACGGCACAAAAAGGAGAAAATTCATTTCAACAGGTTGCCATGCATTTTGATTTTGTGAAAGCCATTGATGGAAATTTTGTGGACTGAAACATGGTCAGGTGTCAGCCCCTGCAGCAGTAGCACGCGAGCCCTCTTCTTCCCCACTTTCGAAAGGGACACTGCGCTATCTATTGCTACATGTATATATGTGCATGCATGCCCATTATTTGATCTCTATCAAGGACGAAAAATTATGCGTAATAATTAGACATATATATATATATATATATATATATATATAACTATATAATTAATTGATTGATCAATTAATTTAGATATGTATATATATGGTAATCGGGAAAGGCCCAATTTAAGAAAACCTTCATATGATAGAAAGATTTGAAGCCAAATTAATAAAAATTTCCGTATCCCATTTGTGCTTGATGCTTATGATTATCTTGGGGAAGACCCAAATATGCCCGAAATTAGTAGCTGATCTTCAATATTGACTAAATGTGGGAAACTACGATCGAACTCCAAAATCAGTTTTTAAAACACATTAATAATAGCTAACAAAAAATAATAATAATCGTAAAAGTATATGATAAAATAAAGTATTATCCGTTTCAATGTCAGGAATTCTAATTAAGCTTTTGGAAAGATTACTACTTTAATCCTCCCTTCTTGACATTTATCACTTTTTAATTTGGTATCTTCCCCTTGGTTTATGGCTTTCCCACCTCCAAGAATCATCATTATACATTATTTTTGTTTAATTTATATATCTATGTACGTACTCTATGTTTATCTATAATCCATGATGATAATCTCAGAGCAACTACCTTTGTGTATATATAAATTGCTTTTCAATGACAAGAAGAAAATTAATTATATACATAATTAATGTTGCTTGTTTCTGCGTTTTTCCATATAATTGGGTTTGTGGCATCATTATTTGCCTGCATGATACTTTGTCAGTTTGACTATATTTTATGCAATTTTAGAAAACCAATTATTTAACAAATTTTAAATTTATCATCCCTCCCCGCTTTTTGCCTTAAAACAAAATGTTTAAGACAATGAAAAATTCAAAATACTTTTATTGCTAATTGTAACTCTTTATGTCCATAAAGTTTGGCCCAGAATCAATTATTATGCTTTTTAATTATTATTACTCCTATAATTGTTCTTTAAATTTTGTTCAATTTTTTAATAAAAAAATACAATTTTTGTATTTCTCTTTCTGAAATGTGTTACTTTTTTTTTACAGTTTTATCAATATGTAATTTGTTAAATGGTAATGAAATGCAATTTAAAGAGGCCATCTAAAAAGTGAATTTCATCCACAAATTTGAAATTAATTAAGTAATTCAAATTCTTTTGCCAAAAAAAAAAAAAAGCAAATCAAATTCCTTTTTTTTTTTTTCGTTTTTTTTTTTTTTTTTTTGGTTTTTGGGTAGTATATTAGATTCCTTTGTTTCCATGACGATGACCACATGGGAAAAAGTCTGGTGACAAGGGTTCTAGTAAAAGTTCAGCTTCATCGATCCCTACTATCAAAAAATAAAAATAAAAATCTTATATATAATTTCATTGGTTATTCAAGCTGAAGAGTAAAAAGAAAAAGGATCAATTAGTTCATGCTTCAAAAGAATGCTGCTTTTTTTTTTTTTTTTTTTTTTTGGTTTGGCATCAGAAAAGTATATTCTGCTCTTTCGAACTCGTCAAAGAGAAAAATTTGTAGGGAGTGGGGACCATACGTTAAGGTTACTACAAGTCTACAACATTTCCATTGGTTTCACTTTATAATTTCTTGACTTAATTTTTGTTATTTATTATTATTATTATTATTTTTGGTAAGACTTTTTCTTGATTTATAATCAGGGGCATTATTGGAACAAAACAATGATTCCAACCAAGCCAACCATATCATTGAAGGAACATTAATGGGAAATTGGGTAAACAATGATAATATCATTAATCAATATATTGGGTATGTATTTCAATGCTAAGAAATCATGATGAGTTAATAGACATGATGGGTTAATTGGCTTATGGTAATTAATCTCATGATGCTATGCATCAACGGATTGGCTATGGCATAACAATTCTTTTCTTGTTTATTTATTTATTTATCGACATTAATGGGAAAATACATTGTATCCTTACAAAATTCAAATTAATTAACCGGAAATGGCCTTTGTTAACTTTATTTTTATTTAATTTCTTAGTAATTAAAAAGCAGAAGCTAGCTTTTTTTTCTTGTAGCATGGGCCTTATGCATGATCCATAGACCAAGGAACCTTGTCCTCTAGTATCAGCCTATAAATTTAACAAAAACCTTGGTTAATTAGTGAAGCACATGCAAATTTACATATTAAAAGGAAAAAAAAGTTTTTTCTACCTATCTAGGCTTATAAAGTTTTTTCCTTTTAAACCATTAGGCATTTCTTTTTTCAAGAGTAGTACGATCGAAATGGTTTTCCAAACTTATCGAAAGAAAAGGTTTTCTAAACTCTAAAAAAATTAATTGATGGCCCGAAAAGAAAAAGTCAATTAAAGTAACTTTTAAAACTCTGTTGATCTTGGGTATTAGATAAAAATAAATAAATAAAAGGTGCCTTTTTTATTTTTATTTTTATTTTATTTTCAAAAAAAAAATAAGTGTACATCATTATGGAGTGCATAAACAAACAAATTCAATTAATTTGCCCTATATATATTTTACAGCATGGGGCTCGGAAATATAGTAAAAATTGGTGCTAACATGATGATGCTATGTAACGCCTGTCAATTACATCTAGTGAAAAGAGAGGATTGACCAATTAAGGGGTGAACTGTAAGATTTACGAGTTTTAAAGAATGTCAAACAAGAAGAAACTAATGGTTCCAAAAATGTAGAGATAATCATTTTCTTAGCAATTAAGACCTTTTTAGAATAATTGGTTTTAGAGTTTGTACAAACTATGAGGTTAAATGTGCTTAAGTACAAGCAATTTTAGGATGGATAATTTTTTATGAAGTCTAAATAAAAAAAAATCTTATAATATAAGAAACTCCATAACGTCTAAAGTGTGGTAGTTAGTGTTATAACCTATTTTACGAGTCAGGCTCTGTTTGGTAAGATTTTTTATTTTTATTTAAAAGCTCTACTGGAAGGTTAAAAGTTTTTTTATTAAAAAATAAAAGTGTTTGGCAAAAGTCAATAAGTATTTATTGACCAAAAAATAAGATTTTTTAAGCTGTTTTAGAGAAACCCAAATTTTGAGATTCTTTAAAAAAACTCTTTTATTTTATCTTATATGGAAATTTAATAAGCATTTAATATAGTTTAATAAGCATTTAATGCAGTTTTTCAATTTACAACCAAACATTATTAGCTTTTTAATAAAAGTTCTTTTTTAAAAAAGTCTATTATATAAAACTCTATAAACTAAAATTCTATTTTCATCAGCTATACCAAGCGGATCCTTAGATTTGTTTTATTTTGATTTTTGTTTTGTTAATTGGAAATCAAAATGAAGAATGGTTTTTGATTTGTGAAGAACTAAGATAATTTTTTTTGTTATAAAGGATAATTAGGATATATTCTATATATATTTGATCTAGTTTTTATATATTGTTTTGATTTGATTGTCTTTGTATTGTTTAGACAGTGTTTACTTATGTTTTTATATGAATCAAATAGACATAGACATGTTATAAGATGGTTTCTTTTTATTGTATAAGATATCCATGTGATATGACTCCTTTTGGATAAAGGTTTACAAGTTTTTATTTGTAAAATAGCTTTTTGATTCACTTAAATAGAAACTATTTTGACTCTTAATGAAATTAGTTTTAAATTATCCTATAGACTCAACTGATCGATGAACTTTAATCTGAATCACCTACAAACGATTTTTCTAGTTTTCAACACTGTCCGTGAATCTGTATTAGGTTTGTAATCTTGACATATTATTTTTGGAATAGGTGAAAAAACTTTTCTTTTGAGTTAAAGATCATTGATTTTGGAGAATTAACTATAAGTTTTTGAATTTGATCGAATTTGATTGAAAAATGCTATTTTCACTTGAGCAATGATCCCTTTAATATATTTATAACTTAGTTTTGATATGATATTTTTACTGCATATCCTAAGAAAAATTTAGGATTTTATTCCATAACATTTGAACTTATATTCATTCCAAAATAAAATTTATAAGTTTGAATTTGTATGCTGAAAATTTAAAATGAGATTGGTAATTGGTTTTGTTTATTTTTGCTAACGGGTCAAATGAGCTTCGAAATTCCTGAAATTTGATATATTGGTTCCTTTCTATCTCTAATTTTTTTTTGTATTAAAATTTTGGGACTAAATAATTCATATTTTGTGAGTAATTGATTTTTGGTCGAAATATGTTTTGTACTAAAAATTAATTTTCAGATACTGACTTATATTTTGAAAAATTAAGTTAAATATATTTTTTTGTTTTTCTTAGTCTAATAATTTACTCACAATTCGTTCATCATTTCTACTTGAGTTTAGGAAAGTTTTATTAAATAATATTATGTTTTGTCTACTTATTTTATTTTGTTATAAGTTATAATTATGTAGATTGAAGTCTTTTTAGAATAGTTGACTTTATGATTTAAAAAAACTTTGAACTTAAACGTAGGCTAGTGAGAGCAATTTTAGAATGAACAACCTCTTAGGAAATCAGATATTAAAAAAAAATGCATACCATCTAAAATACAATGGGAATAACATCGCTAAGGCAATTGAGTGGAAATAGGGCATTTACAAGCTCTAAGATGGATATAACAGCCCAGATCACCTGCATGAGATATTGTCCTCTTTGCGCCTGGAGAATCCTCTTACAACCTAACCCTTAAGGTTTTAAAAGGCCTCTAAGTGGTTAAGGGTCCCACCCCTTCACCTGTCAGTCCCACTGGCCCGGACCTCTCAGGCCCAACCGAGATATTGTCCCCTTTGGAAGCTAAGTGGTGAGCCCAATCTGGTGAGCCAAATCCTAACCCTCACGGTTTTACGTTCCCTGACAGGAAGGCCTCTCAAAGAAAAGATATCCACATCCTCTTATAAGGCATGCTTCGTTTCTTTTTCCAACCGACTTATTATAAGACATGCTTCGTTTCTCTTTTCCAATCCAGTGAGCCCAATCCTAACCCTTACGGTTTTACGTTCCCTGACAGAAAGGCTTCTCAAGGAAAAGATATCCACACCCTCTTATAAGGCATGCTTCGTTTCTTTTTCCAACCGACCTCTTATAAGACATGCTTCGTTCTTCTTTCCCAATCCGGTGAGCCCAATCCTAACCCTCACAGTTTTACGTTCCCTGACAGGAAGGTCTCTCAAGGGAAAGATATCCACACCCTTTTATAAGGCATGCTTCGTTTCTCTTTCCAACCAACCTCTTATAAGGCATGCTTCGTTTCTCTTTCCAACCGATGTGGAAAAAGATATCCACACCCTCTTATAAGGCATGCTTGTCAGGACCCGTCCAAAGTTCCCCACCGGAACCCTAGACAAGCCCTGATCCCAGGGAAACCCTACCGGACCCTTCTGTGGAAGATCCGGCAGAACCTCCCCTAAGGGATGGACTTACCACAAAATTTCCTGCACTGAAAACACACTTCTATAATTGTTCCCTTATTCCTCCCACAGTACAACGAACTGGTTCCACAAATTTCAGCACTCCAAAATAAAAATACAGTAATCCAGTGCAATACAAATACATAAGTGTCCCATACAGTATACAGAGCTTTATGAAGTACTACAAAATACAGAATACAGCAAAAGTGAACGAAATATTACAACTGCAGTAAAAGAAGAACAAGGTACTGCGCGAACAAATACAGCGAGGAAGATCAAGTCCGCTCCGAGTGAACACCGACAACCTGGTACCTAGAGGAACGGAATTTAAGAGTGTGAGATGCTAATCATCTCAGTGAGCGACCCTACTACTCTACACTATCATACCACGGTAATAGGTATATAAATAATAATTATTTGGAAATAATAATGTCTCTCAAAACCCTTACAATTCTCTCAGTTGGAAAGGTTCCCCTTTTAAAACATTTTCACGAAACCCTTTATTCATATTTCCCGAAAACCAAGACATCAATTAAATACCAGAAGCGGTAACAATTATATTTTTCATTAACATTTTATTTTTAAAACACAGTTCTGAAAATCATTTGATGCACCCACTATATACCAGTGGCGCCAACAGTACCCAGCGTCCCAAGGTACCGCCAGACAGGAGGTTATAGAAAGAAACCGGCATACGGTCGCGTGGCGTCCCACTGCGCCGCTGCTAACCTGGTGTCCCGGCCAAAGGGGGGTGGCCGCCCTCTCCGATGGCATCCACAGGACACCCTCATAATATCAACCGCGCGCTACTCACACCCACCTGCGCGCTAATCACAACCGTGTGCACACTAACCATATCACATATACCATATCACATAATCAGAACACCAGTACGTGCACGGTGCATCTAAAAATTATAAAATCCATAAATTTAAATCATAAAACAAATTTCACATTTTTCATAAGCATAGCGGGCATAATCCATCCGCTTGAACCGGGAAATTCTCCACAATTTCCTTATAATCCATACCATAAATTCCATGATTTTCAAATCCACCAACTTCCAAATCCATCAATTCAAATATCCACATTTTCCCAATAACATAAATAATTTCTCGAAATATCATAATCAAATCTCATAATATTCCATGGGCATATTTTATAAAATTGAAATCACCAATATAACCAAATATTTTCTTTGAAATATTTGAAAATCAAATCATGCCTAATTTACCATTAAAACCACACCAATTTCAAAATCCTCAAAACCATAAAATAATTCCACACGGCATAATTTTGTAGAATTCGCATTTTCTTAAATCCAATAAATTCATAAATAATTCTACAATAAATCCAATAAATATTTGGCACATAGAAATTAAATTCCAAATATTTAATTCACACATAATATATTCATCAATTAAATTCCCCAAAATTAATTTGAAGGTGGGTCACTCACCTTGTGCACGTATCTCACTCAAGATCCTCCGCAGGATCGACTCCGCTACTTGCACGTGCACCTAAAACATCCACAGTACCAAAACCACAAATATTAATATTTTATTCGGGTAATCCCCAAATGGGTACCCGAGGAGCGAACACCAAACGATAACTAAAATTTACGAATTATATACCGAATCGAAGCTCGAGTGATGCTAATCACAGATCCGGTCTTAATTTCCGATGATCGTACCCGACGGGGTCGGAATTTTATCGGGAAGCTTTTCGGGTTTCGGCTCCGCAATTCTCCCAAACCGTCGCGAATTGGTGGAAACGGAAGTCGGATTTGGGTTCAGGAGGTTTCCGGCAAAACCTCCAAATTTCACGGCGAACGGCCGCCGGACGCGCCCGGATCGGACGTCCGAAGTTTGGCGGCGATTTTTCCCCTCCACCGCCGGCCACCGCGAATCGGCACTGTTCCGGCCATTTTCCGGCCACACGCGCCTGACAGCCTTGATCCTCTCCTCAAGTCCGGCCTACCCACCAAAAATCACGGCCATCGGACCACCGACGCGCCGGGATCGGAGCCTTTTCCGGCGAGGGGTCGAAAATCTTCAAACGGTGATTTCTCCGCCGTCCGACCTCCGTTTTGCTCACCGTCGGTCCCGTTGGATTGCTCTCCTCACGGTCTTGCATTATGCAATTTAGCGGTAGCTGGGATGAACAACTGCCACTGATAGAGTTTGTCTACAACAACAGTTATCAAGCGAGTACTGGAATGTCCCCGTATGAAGCTTTATATGGGAGGCAGTGTCGGACACCTTTGTGTTGGAGTGAGGTAGGAGAAGAGAGGCTCCTTGCAACAACTAATGCGGTCGGATCTGAGTATTTAAGGATGACCTTGGACAAGGTGAAGATCATTAGGGATCGATTGAAGGTTGCCCAAGATAGACAGAAGAGTTACGCCGATGTGCGTAGAAAGGATTTGGAATTCGAGGTAGGAGATTGGGTATTCCTAAAACTATCTCCATGGAAAGGAGTAGTACGTTTTGGACGACGAGGTAAGTTGGGTCCTCGTTATATTGGGCCTTACGAGGTTACGGAGAGGATTGGCCCGGTGGCGTATAGGTTGGCGTTACCGGAAGAGCTAGCTCGAGTACACAACGTGTTTCATGTGTCGATGCTACGGAAGTATATTGCAGACCCTTCGCACGTACTCGAGAGTCCGGATATAGAGATAAGGGAAGATCTTTCGTATGTGGAGCAGCCAGTACAGATTTTGGATCGCGAGGAACGCACGCTACGCAACAAGACTATTCCTCTAGTTAAGGTCTTATGGCGGAACCACTTGGTCGAGGAAGCAACGTGGGAACCCGAAGCACAGATGCGTGAGCAGTACCCGTATCTGTTCCAGTGACGTGCGGAAATTTCGAGGACGAAATTTTTGTAAGGGGGGAAGGCTGTAACACCCCGTCCCGAATCGCACCGGAATTCGTGCACGTTGACCGAGGTTGACCGTTGACCGAAGGGGTCAAAGTTGACTTTTTGACTCGGTTGGAATTTCGAGTTGACCAGGGTACCGTGGCGAAGTGCATGACGCCCTGAGTTCGTAGACTAGTAGCACGTCGAAAACGGAGCTACGGTTTGAAAGTTATGGGCAAAACAAGTTGAAGTGTAAACTGTCTAAAAGGTGCCGGGAGTTGACTTTTTCTTGTGATGTAATTGTGAGTTGACTCTTGTATGGTTGTAAAGTACTCGTCGATACGAGTTCATAGACTAGCGGCACGCTTAAATCGGACATCCGGTTAAAAAGTTATGGACGTTTGAAGTTTACCGGATACCGTATTATTTTAATGTTTTGGGGTCGTGAACAGTGAAATGCCACGTGTCAGCTTCTGAGTGGTCAACCTCGGTCAACGTGCACGGATTCCGGTGCGATTCGGGACGGGGTGTTACATGCTTCGTTTCTTTTTCCAACCGACCTCTTATAAGACATGCTTCGTTCCTCTTTCCCAATCCGGTGAGCCCAATCCTAACCCTCACAGTTTTACGTTCCCTGACAGGAAGGCCTCTCAAGGGAAAGATATTCACACCCCCAAGGGAAAGATATCCACACCCTCTTATAAGGCATGCTTCGTTTCTTTCTCTTTCCAACCGATGTGGGATCTCAAAATCCACCCTCCTTAGGGGGGCTCAGGGTCCTCGCTGGCACACCAATCTAGGTACTAACTCTAATACCAACCGTGGCCTCTCAATGATTAGGGATCCCACCCCTTCATCTGCCTGTCCCACTGGAATGGGCCTCCTAGGCCCAACCGAGATATTGTTTGCTTTGGAAGCTAGGTGGTGAGCCCAATCCTACCCATAACAGTTTTATGTTTCCTGATAGGAAGGTTTTTTAAGGGAAAAGTATTCACACCTTCTTATGAAGCATGATTCGTTCCTTTTTTCAACCGATGTGGGATCTTACATGGATATTTTATTTTTAAACAAAACCAAACATATCTATTTTAATTCTATTTTCTTAAAAGAAATAGTTTAATGAATCCTTTTTTTTTTTTTTTCAAAAAACCAAAAATCTAATTAAAAACTAAAATCCAAGAAAAAAAACAAAGTTTTCAAAGTGTTTAGCAAGGCCGATATATATTTTGCTCTTTTTATTTTGGTCATCGGAACCAATATATATGTACTTCTCGTACATTTATTTTGCTTTTCTTAATTTTTTTTTTCTTTTTCGATTTTTTTAATCATATTGGAAGCTGAATCAAAATCCACTAACGGACACATCTAGCTAAAAACAAAACTTAAGTAGTAGTTAGTAAATTTCAACAAAGTTAGGTTATGTATCAAAGTCCATTCAATATGATGACCAAACAAAGTGCGTTCAATATTACCAAAAACAAAAGACCAAGCCATAGCACATTCAATATCTCTTCAATGAAGACACCCCAAAAGAAAAAAAAATCTAATTTTAAATATTTGAATCAACTACATTTTGCCTCTTCAACTATACTATTTTTTCTTCCACTTAAGTACATGCAATTTTTTAAATAGATTTGGCAAAATTACAGTCCAAAAATAAAATAAAAATAAAAATAAAATAAGACAAAGTTACAAAGTAAATAAAATTACAAATGTTGTGCATCCTTAATTTCATCCAATTTAACTGTCAATATATATTATTTAATTTAATTGATAGAAAATGATAAAATCAGAGCAATGTGAGAGGGGATTTTACATTATAAGGAGCCAAAATACCAAAAAGAAAAAAAAAGCATAATTAAAGTAAATAGAAGGTAGTTATGCTAAATATTTCATGCTATAAAATTAAATTTACAAGTTGATTTAAAAATATATTTTGCTATTTGTTATCAGTAATGATGATCATAATTAAGAACAATTATATATTGTTGATTTGAAATTTGCAAATTGACATGATATTTAGAATCCATTCGATAACAAATTCATTATTAATTTTTATTTTTATTTTTTAAAATTATATAGAGGTTATTTACTTTAATAGTTTGTTAATGTTGATTTATAATAGTTAAATATTTCTATTAACTATAAATATGAATAAGAAAAATTATTAAAAAAATAAAACACAATTTAAAATTTTATTGATTTTAGTTTTTTTTCCCCTTAACATTTATAATTAATTGATATATTTAATAAATTCAAACTACCATTAATTAATATTAATAAAACATTGAAATAAATAAATTATATTTAATTTTAAAAAAAATATTATCAAAGGAGCTCTAATAAATTTTGTTTTGAAATCTTAATTTAAAAAATGCAAACTATTTACATTATTAAATAATAAATCTTATTTATAATGATCACTAATAATGATATATATATATATATATATATGTATATATTTATTTTCAAGTAATAATCTAGGCTTGAAAGAGAAAATAATGCAAAATCTCAAAATAATCAATGCAGCAAAAGGATTATTGATTAGAAACCAGCACCCCAATGTGCCACCCACTCAAGACTCCAGAATGACAAAACCATCAACTTAAAAGAGACAGAGAGAGGTTTTCGAAATTGGAGTGCTACTCTCTCTCTCTCTTCATTCTGCAAAGTCCACATCATCACATCACTCCCAGATCTTAGTCCTGCATCTTAGGACACGTGCTTCAATCTTAATAAACTATTGAGCAACTTAACCATCACCAAAAAAAAAAAAAAAAAGATAAATAATAATAATAATGATATTAATGCAGCTTAACCAACGTAGTACTAGTTACCCATGGTTTCCAGATCCCTCTTTGTCGTAAACCACTGGCTTCTGCAAAATCTGCACTGAGAGGGAGAATAAAAAAGACTCTTTTTTCAAAAAGGTAAAGGGTCATAAAAAATTATTATAATAATAATAATAATAATAATAAAACTAAAATAAAAAGGGTCACAAAAACTGTTTTGGTTTTTGTGTAAGTTTAAAGATTTCTTGTGTCAGAGATTAAGAAACCAAAACTGGATAATGAGATCAGCAGATTTCAATATGTGCCCACTGGTTTCTGCATTTTTACACCAATACTTCCTTCAATGACCCTCATCAGTCGGTGCACGAAATTACTTTTGCCTCCTTCTGAAACCTAACACTTTTTATTTATTTTTATTGCTATGCTACGTATTTTCCTTGTGCATTTTCATTGGTATCTTTTAACAACTTTATGAGAGTTTTAATAATTATAATGAAAGGGTCATATGGTAAAAAGACAAAGGTATGGTCCAAATCAATTGTACGGATTCTATCCGAAGAAACCAGGGGCATTGATTCAAAGGAACAGTAACTCCAAATTAAATAAACAGAGAAAGCAGGAAGTTTTAGAGAAAACAAGCGTCCAAAACACTGGAATTGAGAAGGAAACCATCGAACTCTCTCCCACATCACCTGATAGCCTTTCAGTCATACATTAACCAACAAACCACTTCATATATCACTCAAATGCCTATAAATATCCAACCATATCCCACAGCTTCTTCATCCAAATCACATTCTCATTCTTCTGTGTTTTACCAGTTTCTTCTAATTCATTTTACAGTTTCTTCATTCTTACAATGGCTAAAAATACAGCTCAGTCTCCACTTGAGAGGAATAGCTTGGCTTCACTAGACCAGAGGCTGGCCATGGCTAAGCGCTGTTCTCATGGTATGTATGTTTTTTGCTTTTTATTCTTATTATTATTATTTCACTTTTTGCTTTCAGTGCTAGCTAACACATAATTCTCTCCTTTTTTTTTTTCTTTTTTTTTTTTTTTTGGTCTTCCAACTTGATCTAGTTTGGGGAATTCCATTCAGTGTCATAATTTAGTATCATGATGATCTCTGAATCTCATTTAGGTTCGGTTCTTTCATAATGTTTAAAATCCATCATGGGATTGTAAACTTGTGTTGATTGAATTCCTGGAAAACACCATTTTTGAAAAAGAAATCCTGATTATGTGATTAAGAGTTGCCTATTTGGTGTTTTGATGGTCCCCCCATACCATCAAGGAGCTAACAAAGAAACTCTCTCTCATCTTCAAATGGATAAAAAGAGGCCCCTACCCCTTCTGGAGTAGGGACCACACTGATGATAAACCACTAGATGTTTATTATTGTTATTATTATTACTGCAAGCCTAGCTTATATCTGCATATCATAATCATATCACTGAAACTAGCTGATTCAAAAATCTCATTGATTATTGAAAGGAAAAAAAAAGAAAAAGAAAAAAAGAATTAAGACATGGAACAATAGATGTGTATGGTAGATGATATTCCATTTTTCTTTTATAATTTGCCTCCGTGAAGCTTAGTGAATTTTCCTTTTTTTTTTTAAAAAAAAAAAAAAAAATGTACAGAGGGTGTGAAAGCAGGAGCTAAAGCAGCTGTTCTTGCTAGCATTGCTACTGCCATTCCAACCGTAAGTTTACAATTTCATAACCTTTACATAAATATATTATCTTAGATGCTTATAAACTCTGACTCACAATCTCACATTATGATCAATATGCAGCTTGCCAGTGTGAGGATGTTGCCTTGGGCAAAAGCCCACCTCAATCACACTGCACAAGCCCTCATAATCTCCACAGGTACATCACCATCCTTATAATCAGTATAAGCTTTGTAGTTGTCCCTTTTTATTTTTAGGTTCTGAAAGTGAGTTTGAATTTGATGGCAGTGGCTGGAGCAGCATATTTCATAGTTGCTGATAAGACTGTCCTGGCTACAGCCAGAAGGAACTCCTTCAAGCATCACACTAACGTGGAAGCATGAATCCAAAACAAACATGGGTTATAAGTTTGGTTGTACTTCATTCGATTATGACGAAAATTTAGTATGTAACTCCAACTTTATTGATAAATAAAGACGGATTTTCTATCAGCAAGACTACATTTCATATTTTCATTGCTTAATATGCAGCTTATCCATGTGAAAATATTATCCTCCATCTTCTTTGTGTTACTTTATTGCCAAAATAATATAAACAAGTAAATCCAATCACTTAATGGAAATGATTAAATATGGGCTTTTAATAATATGGCTAAGATAGCAAATTTTTTAGCACAATTTCAAGCTAAGAGGTTTCACCAATAATCATTACATGAACAAGAACCATCTTTAAAATGGTGGAAACGATTACGATCTCTGGCAATAATTTCCCTATTGAAGATCTTGGATATTAGCTTTGTAGCTGAATGACAATTTCCACATACACGAAGATTCTTCACAATTCTGATTGTACTTCCCGGTTTCGTACTGATCAAACCAAAAGCAATGGCCAACTTCTCACTGTGATGACTCAAAGCTCCTTCCTTCCATTCCTCGTCCATGTCGTACAGAACCTCAGACGTATCTGGCACAAAACCAGCCATACCCAAAAGCCTATCTATTTCGTTCAACATGTTATAGATATCTCTGCTCTTGGGATGTACTTTGTCACCAACAAGAAACTCATGGACGACACTATCCACCTCTATAGAGGTACATCCAGGAACTTTCTTCATTCCTTGATCATTTAGTCTGGTTCTTACTCTTGCTACATCATCCCATCTACCAGCTCCAGCATAGATATTTGATAACAGCACATAAGCCCCTGCATTTTCAGGTTCAAGTTCAAAAAGATGCTCAGCAACATATTTGCCCAATTCAACACGCCCATGTACTCTACAAGCTCCTAGCAGAGACCCCCAGATGGCACCGTCCGGCTTCATCTCCATGTTCTTCATCAGCGTCTCTGCTTCATCAAACTTTCCAGCTCGGCCTAGAAGATCTATCAAGCATCCATAGTGTTGTAGCTTTGGCGAAATGTTGTAATCTCTAACCATTGAATTAAAATATTTCCATCCAAGATCTAGCAGGCCCGCATGGTTGCAAGCAGATAAAATACCGACAAATGTTATATCATCTGGCTTGAATCCTTCATTTATCATTTTGGAGAAGAACTCAAGGGCCATATATGCATGACCGTGTACAGCAAACCCAGATATCATTGCATTCCAAGAAGCCAGGTTCCTGGATTTCATACTGTCGAAGACCTGTTTTGCAGCTTCTATGTTTCCACATTTTGCGTACATATCAATGAGACTCGTCCAAAGGGAGATATTGGTCAGGCTCTTAAAGTTCTTGTCTATATAAGCATGAATCCACTTGCCAAGGTCCAATGCACCTAGGTGTGCACAAGCTGGAAGAACACCTAAGAAGGTAACATCATTAGGCTCTATATTTGATCTTAGCATTAGCCGAAAGAGTGCCAAGGCTTCTTTGTAGTGGCTCATGTGACTATATCCACCTATCATAACATTCCAGGATATAACATCTCTTTGGTTAATACCATCAAATAAAACTCTAGCTATGTCCAAAGCTCCGCATTTTGCATACATATCAATAAGTGCATTAACAAGCCGAAGATTCGAACCACGACCATAGTCTTCAACCCAAGACCTTACCCAGTTGCCCAATTCAAGGGACCCCGACTGAGCACAAGCAGACAGCAAGGTAAGCATGGTACTATCATTCGGTGGCACATTTGCTTCCCTCATCTCATGAAACATCGTTAGGGCCTCTTCAAATCGACCGCATTGAGTATAGCCCGAAATCATAGCATTCCAAGATACCACATCTCTAATGGGTATTTCGTCAAACAGGCGTCGAGCATCATCCATACTACCCCTTGAAGCATATCCTGTGATTAAGGCCGTGAAAGAAACTGCATCCCGAAAAACACTTTTGTCAAACACCAAGCGTGCATTGTCCAACTGATCATTTTGAGCATACATATTGATGAGAGATGTGTGTATGAAAGGATCAGACTCAAAACCAAGCTTCAAAATTTGAGCATGGAGTTGTTTTCCTTCATGGGTAGCCGCAGCTTTCGCACAAGACTTCAAAAGGAAAGGAAAAGTATAAGAATTCGGCTCGACCCCAGAAAGAAGCATGCGAACATAAAAAAGAATTGCCAGAAGAGGGGAGGAGCTCAACGAGTGGCCTCGAATAATCGTGTTCCAGATGAACTGATTGGGTTCTTCAATGGTTTCGAAGACCAAGAGTGCGTAAGACAGATCGCTGCCCAGCGGGGAAACGACGCAAAATTCGACAAGCTTGCTAAGAGCGAATTGGGTGTTGTGGAGGCCGGTCTTGATGATGTGGGAGTGGACTTGTTTCAGGCCCTGTGTGCTTTTGCAGTTGGAGAGTAGCTCCAGAGATGGGTGGCTCTGCAGGAGCTTGTATGGAGGATCAGAATCCGGTAGGACATGGAAAGTGGAAGCTGAAATGGGCAGCGAGAATGATGAAGAAAACACCATTTTTGGAGAGCCTTTTTTTTTTTTTTTGGTTGATGCCAGAGCGGGACTTTGGAGAAGATAAGGTTAAGATAGAATACAATTTGAAATACCGTTGCTTGTTAGCCGTTAAAGGGTTACCCGCCAAAATTTTAGTGTTGATTCCTTATCAAATTATTATTTTTTTTTAAGTTATTAATTGATTCCAAAAAAGACAGTTTATATACCAATATCTAGCTGTTTGAGTTCCACTACTTTTTTTTTTTTTTCTTTCAATTCAATTCGCCCAAAACAACAATTAACATTCAAAATTTACAAAAATTTTCTAACAACTATGAAAAATGTATTTACAAAAGCTAGCAATTTTACACTATAAACAACAACTTAATTTTTTATTTTCTGAAATACAACCCATGAAAAATGCCTCGTCAATTTTATGCTACGCTATAAATACCAGCTCAAAACATACACTCTTCATTCTGAAAAATTGACTTTGGCAATTTTATAAATACCCGCTCAATTCTTCCTCTCCCCTCCGACGAAATGTCATCAATCATTTCATCAATATTCCAAACTATAGGACAAGCCATCAAGTTCGTCGCTGAGGTTGTTGCCAACGATATTGGCAACTATGCTAGCGGCAAGCCAACTCCCATCGGAGAGGTGATGGTAATTTTTCACCTTCGTCTGATGATCACGACAATGATCCTACTGGTGATCGTGTCTCTCTCAATCACCTGCGCACCTATCTACGAGAGACAGCTGAGAAAGAGAGAGCTAAGAGGGAAGGGGCGTTCATTTGGAACCAAGTGCCCTACTGGTTCCTATTCCATATGGTCGCTCAGATCTGGCACATCGATAGCATGCATGATTGTTGCATTCTCATATGTGATTTTTATGGAGAAATTTAAAAGGGTTTTCTAGGGACTTAACACATGCTTGGTAGTTTCTCTCATTAATAATGTTACACTCCCACTGCCAAAGATGGTCAACCCAACTTAATCATGTGACTCCTCAAGTTGAGCCAACTTACCATAATTGGAGTTATTATTCTATTTTATCTGCAACTCAATGTAAGGAAACTTTATTGATTTTGCAAGAAAATCTTCAATTTGGTTTCTTGTTAATCACTTCTTTTTTTTTTTTAACTGGATTTCTTGTTATCGCTTACCATGGATATATTTGAGTGGGTATATAAAGGGTCTATAAGTGGGCCTAGGAACAATAATAATTTTTTTTTTTAAGTGGACGGAATAGAGTTGGGAAGTGGCAGGCAACTTCTTTTTCTTCAGGGGGTGTTTGTTACGTGGGATTGGCTAGGACCGAATGGGTTATAGTCCCAATCTGGTGTTTGGGAAGCAAAATGGAGAACGGGACAAACTTATCCCGTTAACCAATTTATCCGCTTCGAAGGGGACAAAGCTGACCCACCAAAACACCTGGGTCACTTTTGTCCTACTTTCTCCCGAAGCTTTCGTGAATAACCTCTCCTCTCACGCGAAGTTGATTTTGCCGAACCGTTTGCCGCCTCTCTTCGAGATCTCGCCGGATCGTTCGCCGCTTCTCTTCAGTTTGAAACCCCCGGTGAGTCTTCTTCTTTGCTCTGTTCCTTTTCATGTTCTTCATCTTTGATCTGTTCAGTTTCCTTCTTCTTCTTCTTCTTCTAGTCTCTGCTTCTTCTTCTCCTTCTTCTTCTTCTTCTTCTTCATTTTCCTCTGCCTCTTCTTCTCCGTTTGAATTGTCTAGGGATTTGGTTCACAACATTTTAGGGCTTCCATTCCGCACCAATTAGGGCAAAGATTTGCAAAATTAGGGCTTGGATTTGTGAGGAAAAGGCTTAAATTTGGGATCTACCTACGTCTATAGTGCAACTTCTACAAATTTGAACGGTAAAGATTGTCAAGTTTTGCCATTAGGCATTTCTGGTGGTTGTTGTTTGAGGTGTTTCTGGCGGTTGTTGTTGTATATTATGGAATCTGGAAAATTACCCATATGAGACTTGTTTAGTTTTTGTTCAAAGAAAAGAAAAAAAACTCATATACTGATAGTTTGAACTACATAGAATATATGAATTTGTGTTCATGGTTGTTAATTATTATATATATATGCTCGGTTGTAATATGTTGCCTCTTCTTCTTTAATAAATTTTTCTTGATAAGTTCCATGCACATCACCATTTACATGCCTGCAAGGGTTTGTTTTGATTCCCTTTGCAATTGTCAGAATATGCCAAAACTTAGGTACATTGTAACTACATACTGGTTTTTTGTTTCTAGTAGTACTTATATGAAGAAAAAGACTACTGAAAAAAAAAAAAAAACAGAGAAAATGGAAAAGATGTATAAGAGCATGTTTTAATATCATATGGGACGACACTTGCCTTTTCTTGCTTCCCAAAAGAGACTTTGTTTAGCTGCTATTCTTTTATCAAAGTTTTCATCCGTTGTCTTATTCAACTTGTACTATGTTATTTTATCCCTTTAAAAAACCAACTTTTTTTGTCCCAGTATCATATTTCCTTAACAATTTTCAAAAAATTTACATATAGATGGTTATTGGTGGATAATAATTTTTCTTTCGTCAATCACTAACCCATTTGACCTCTAAATTACCACCTTTGAAACTTTCCATATATACCACCAAAAGGTTCTCTGTCAATGGCTAAGTTTAGAATCAGCTTAAGCCGCAGCCTAATTGTTTGTGTCTTCCGTTGATTTATAGTAGCCATATATATTGATCATTTCAGTCATTTGAACTTAAACTGACAATAATAAAAACAATTCAGGGGCAATATGAGAGATTTTATACTGTATGGGATAAAGTGTAAAAAGTTATATAGTTTTAGAAGGGTAAAATGTAGTTATCCTATATTATATATATTTGCCTATTGACTTAAGTGCTCCTTAGATTAATGCTTTAAGCTGGTGGGTGGATATCTCATGTCTTTATATTTTGTCCTTGTGCATGAAATTAAGTATGAAAGCATAATATCAAAAACATTTTATATAGTTTGATTATTTATGTCTTCATTAATTAGATGCATATATATGAATTGCACCTTAGACGGGCTTGCAGGTTTTGGGGGGTTGAAGTTCTGATTTTGGTAAGTGGGCTAGACTGATTTCGGGGTTGTTGTTATGATGTCATTGTGGTTTACTTCGTATGGAAAAGAAAGATGATTCTAAGGTATGTTTAGTTTTAAATAATGAAACCATATCAAACTTTTATTTGGCAGTAGCATCCAGAAAGGCTGCGTTACTTATTGTAAAGTAGTAAAAATATTTATTACTTATCTCATGTATGAGAAGCCATAGAAAATATTAAGATAGGCTTATAATAATTTGGAGAGAGAATAGTTAGAAAAATTTGTGGATTTTTTATCAGGTACCAGAGAGGTTAGAATTTTGTAGGCTTGCTGTGAGGGATGATAGTAACTATCCCTGTAATGAGAAATTGGAAACACCAATTTTCTTTTCCCATGGACTTTGTCTCTCCAAGTGGGTTTTGTCACTAAGCCATACTAAAAGAGTAATTACTAATATGTATAATTATATTAAGAATTTGGGAATTTAAACTAAAAATTATTGCCAAAATATATATATATATATATATATTCTTCTAATTATTAATTTTTGATCTTTTGATTTATCATAATATGGTCTGAGTGTTAACATTCACCTTGAGTTTTTTATATTATATTTTGATTTTATATAAAATCATAATATTTTAGTTGGATAATTATAATATATATATATATATATACACATTCTAGTTATACAATTCTGTTAATGTGGCTGTCCATCTATAAAGCCAAAATATATATGATTTCTTTGTTTAATTTGACTAAAGACCGATTCACATTAATATAAATTGGCTTCCTGTGCATTTGAGCTGTCAATTAGAAGATTATTGGTTGCCCATCTACAAACTTTAGTTTAATTTCTTCCGATATTCTGTTATATACGAGATATATGTTATCTCAAATGTAACAAACTACTTAAGAACTAACTGCTATATTTTGTAGTAAAAAAAAAAAGGAAAAAAACCATATATTTCAAAATAATAATAATAATAATAAGAACAGAACGTTTTATGCTATCAACAAGTTCTTAATTAAAAATTATGTTAATTTTTTTATTTGTAGTTAATTGTTATTCATGATTTACCATGATTGGTAATTTTATTTTAATTGGTTTTGAAAACAATATTTTAAGTAGTTTATGGGTGTAAAAAAAAAAATTACAAATGTCTTATAAATATCATTAAATTATTTTTATTATTAATTAATTGAACATATAAATATCTATAAAAAAAATATTGTTTCATAATTAATAATAAAACTTTAATTAAATATAATATTTAATTTTTTTGTAAATAATAAATCTTTTCATATTAAACAAAATAAAAACTATAATTACAAAATAGTCAAATCCAGTCCGATTCTATACCAAACATGAGACAACCAGTCCACTATTCAATCCAGAACTATGCCAAATACAGTACTATACTATTCTATCATGTCCTAGCCGAACCTGCTCTGTCCGATCTGGACTTATCCTACGTACCAAACGCCCCTCAAAGACTAAAAATAGCAAGAAAGAGCTAAGAAATTAAAGAGATGACTGACTCTTTGTGAAAATGTGAACTCAGTTAGTCATTTACCATTATGTTTCCTGTGCTTTATCTCCTACCAAAACCCTACAAGTGGTGGCTTATCTTCATGCCACGTTTTAATCTGCCATCTACAGCTTGCCACGTGTTATCATATTAAAATTGCAATGTTGTGAGAGAGACACTATCACCTACCGGATCACTAGTATTTATAAAACTGCCGAGGGAAAATTTTCAGGACCAAGGGTGTTTTGAGCTCGTATTTATAACGTAGATAAAATTTATGGTGCATTTTTCATGGATTGTATTCTAGAAAATAAAAAATTAAGTTGTTGCTTATAATGTAGAATTGCGGAGCTTTTGTAAATAAATTTTTCATAATTAGAAAAATTTTCTAAATTTTGAATGTTAGTTATTGTTTTAGGAATTGAATTGAAAGGAAAAAAAGTAAAAATAAAAAATAAAAACAAAAATTGGAAAGAGAAAAAAAGAAAAGAAAAAAATATAAAAAAAAAGAAAGAAAGAAAGGGGTAGAAGAAGAAGAAAAAAATAATATATATATATATATATAAATAAATATATTGGAAAAAAAAATTATTATGTCGTAGATTTAGATTTCAGATCTGTAGTCCTAGATCCTTGAAATTGAAATTTTTGAAATAATTTCTCCTATATTGCAAACAAAGCTCCTCATTTTCTCTTCTATGCTATAAAAAAAACTTTGTTTTTCTCTCCTAGGCTGTAAAAAAGCTCCCTCCTTTCTTTTTTTTTTTTTTTCTTGAAGGAGGTGTGCCCTAAACTCGCCATAACCAATTTTATTGTAAGAAAGCTCCCTCCTTTCTCTTTCCTTTGCCCTATATTTGCTATACCTGATTCTATTATAGAAAAGCTCCCCCTTTTTTTTTTTCCCCTTGGTATGAAGAAGAAGATGATTCCTTTTGTTGGTATGAAGAAGAAGATGATGAAAGAGGCGTGCCTTAAAACTCACCGTTCCTGATTTTATATCTATACTCTTCAATTCGCTTTTTTAGTATTTTCAGAACCCAATCCTTTTATATGCAATTAGAATTCATTCACATACGATGCATGGTATATATAACCATAATAGATGATAATAAATATAATCTATAATAATTAATTATATTTGAAAATTTATTTAAAAGCTTTATTACTAACAAGTATATTTGAATTTTTTTTTCTTCAATCTATACTATAAAAGTTTGTTAAAAACTATAAATTTGACTTCTGTATATAAAATTATTAAATTATAAAATTCAGATTAAAAAAATTACCTATATAATTTTTTTCATCTATGAAATTTTTCTATTTAATTTTTCTATCTATGGAATTTAAATTCAAATTCAAATACATTTATATAATTTAATTTAAATTCAAATGTATTTAAATAATATTTTCCATCTATAGAATTCAAATTCCGATTCAAATGTATTTTTTGGTTCCTTGCAAATAAGTAATTTTCATATATTAAATACTCATAATGTAATGTAATTATTTATTATTATTGTTATTATTATTATTTATCCTACATATATATATATATATATATTTTTACCTTATAAGGTAAATTATTTATGGAATTCAATTAAAAAATGTTTACCTATTTAAATTTTTCCATCTATAAAATTCAAATCCAAATCCAAATCCAAATGCATTTATATGATTTAATTCAAATTCAAATGTATTTATATAATATTTTTCATCTATGAAATTAAAATTAAAATTCAAATATATTTTCTGATTTTTTGTAAATAATTAATTTTCGTATGTTACATCCTTATATTTAATTTGCTTAGATAAAAATTTTAATTTAAATAAAATAATAGTATCCTCTATATCTCTTCCATTATCTAATATGGCAATCATTTTAAGATTGTAAAATTTTTAAGGTAATTTTATTTTTAAATTTTAATTTTTTTTGATGATTTTGGAAGGAACAGAATGAACATGAGGATGATACATGGCAAATTGTTTTGCTGACTCTCTTATTTTTATATATATTATGATATTATTATTATCACTATCATTATTATTTATCCTATTAAATACTCTATAGAAATTAATTGTCTCGCTTATTTTTATTTACGTACATGTTTGACCACCAACTCATTTGGGGCACCCTTTTTTTGTGCATTTTAAACTTTCTATTTGTGGCATCTATTTTTGTTTAGATCCCAACAAAAGCAAAATAAGAAAAGAATAAAAGAAAAAAAGAATTTATAGACAACAAAGTAAAAAGGAAAAAAAATAATATGTTTTTCTATATTAATATTTGATATCTAATTTTTAAAAGGAAAATCTCAAAATGGTAGGCTAGAGAATAAATTTACAGGGTATATAAACGTATACCACAACCGTAATAATGCCTTAAAATTGAATTATAAGCTGATTTATTTTACATATTTCATCGGAAATTATTCCAAATGGGGATAAATGTATACCACGATCATAATAATGCCTTAAAATTGAATTATAAACTGATTTATTTTACATATTTCATCAAAAAGTATTCCAAATGGGGCCTTAGTAATTCCTTACATTCCCATTCCTTAGCTTTTATTTCTTCTGGTAAGATAATTCCTTACATTTAATAAAAATATTAAAATTTTGTTGGTGGGGAGATCTGATTAAATTCTGAACACAAATATAATTTTGGAAAAATCTATGTATCAATAAATTTATGTGACAAATATACAAATCAAATAATCATGTAAAGAGATGATTTCGTTGGTAAAGTTTTGAAATTGTGATTCTTATTTTCTGTAAAATTTATTTCCTTTATCTAAGGCATAATATGGAAGCTTAATTGATTTTGCTTCTTCAATGACATCTTAAAAGGAAAAAATAAAAAAAAATAATAAAAGTAACTATTATATATTTTGAAGAAATCTATGTATCAATAAATTTATATGATAAACAATGCTTATAAATCAAATAATCATTAAAAGAGATGATTTCGTTGGTAAATTGATGTTTATCCTCAAGTAAAATAATTAAAATTTAAATAGTTTTAAGATTAATTAAATAGGTCAATATTTTCCTTATTAGTAGTTAATTTCCTTATTTTATTTTTATATTTTTTAAATATACATTATTAAAATATATATTAAGCCACAATTAGGCCACAATTAGGCCACAATTCTATTATAATATATATCTATATATTTAGGCCATCTAATATTAGGCTATATATATGTATAACTCTGTTATAATATATATGTATACTAATTAAGCCATAATCAAGCCATAAATATATATTTGGTAAATAAGATAAAGTCAAATATTTTATTTATTTTCAATTTATTTCAAAATTATTACCATATGTACTTTTATCAATTATTTGATAGTTATGGATATTTGTATCAAAAATTAATTTTATATATATTTGGTTATATTAATAAAAGATAAGATAATGAATAATAAATAAAATAAAATAAAAATAAAAATGGTGCTTTTGAAGTAAATTTGAAAGGAGGGTATGCATACACTTAATGCATACGCTTCTTCTTTTATATATCAGTAAGTGATCTTTAACTCCCAATCAATCATATATATAATTATTGAACAATATTTTCTCTTTAATTTGAATTTTTGTTATAATAAAAATTATATAGTTAATTAATTTGATTCGATTTGAATATAAATAATTTTCAAAATCATCTATTGCAATCATACATGCCATCCATCGCATGGGAGAAATTGGTCAGGTTCTTAAAGTTCTTGTCTATATAAGCATGAATCCACTTGCCAAGGTCCAATGCATCTAGGCGTGCCCAAGCTGGACGAACACCTAAGAAGGTAACATCATTAGGCTCTATATTTGATCTTAGCATTAGCCGAAAGAGTGCCAAGGCTTCTTTGCAGTGGCTCATGTGACTATAGCCACCTATCATAACATTCCAGGACATAACATCTCTTTGGTTAATATCATCAAATAAATCTCTAGCTATGTCCAAAGCTCCGCATTTTGCATACATAACACTAAGTGCATTAACAAGCCGAAGATTCGATCCACGACCATATTCTTCAACCCAAGACCTTACCCAGTTGCCCAATTCAAGGGACCCCGACTGAGCACAAGCAGACAGCAAGGTAAGCATGGTACCATCATTCGGTGGCACATTTGCTTCCCTCATCTCATGAAACATCGTTAGGGCCTGTTCAAATCGACCGCATTGAGTATAGTCCGAAATCATATTATTCCAAGATACCACATCCCTAATGGGTATTTCGTCAAACAGGCGTCGAGCATCATCCATACTACCCCTTGAAGCATATCCTGTGCTTAAGGCCGTGAAGAAACTGCATCCCGAAGAACACTTTTGTCAAACATCAAGCGTGCATTGTCCAACTGATCATTTTGAGCATACATATTGATGAGAGATGTGTGTATGAAAGGATCAGACTCAAAACCAAGCTTCAAAATTTGAGCATGGAGTTGTTTTCCTTCATGGGTAGCCACAGCTTTCGCACAGGACTTCAAAAGGAAAGGAAAAGTATAAGAATTCGGCTCAACCCCAGGGAGAAGCATGCGAACATAGAAAAGAATTGCCAGAAGCGGGGAGGAGCTCAACGAGTGGCCTCGAATAATCGTGTTCCAGATGAACTGATTGGGTTCTTCAATGGTTTCGAAGACCAAGAGTGCGTAAGATAGACCGCCGCCCAGCGGGGAAACGACGCAAAATTCGACCAGCTTGCCAAGAGCGAATTGGGTGTTGTGGAGTGGACTTGTTTCAGGCCCTGAGTGCTTTTGTAGTTGGAGAGTAGCTCCAGAGATGGGTGGCTCTGCAGAGCTTGTCAGGGCCGGCTTAAGGCATAGGCCACTAAAGCCCATGCCTAGCCCCATTTTCTTGGACCCCTCAAAAAATAAAAAATAAAAAATAAAAAAAGTCATATAATATATATATATATATATTAGATAAAATATAATTAATTTATTTTAAAAGTATAAAAATTTTGACTTAAAAAAATGAATTATCTAATTGATTATTTATTGGAATAATCATCTTTAGGTATTTTTATTTTTGAAAAATAATACCAATTAAATTCAATTAAATATTTTATATTCTATAATTGATTATATTTTAATAATAAAAAAAATATATGTTAAATATTCCCCTAATTTATGTACTTTTTTTATTTGTTTATGTATTTTTTTTCATCTTACTCATTTATTTTTATTCTTTATCATTCACTCATATTTTATATTTGTTTAATTTTAATATCCAACTTATATCTTTTGCAATTTTGATGCAAATAGCTTTAAAATAAAAGACAAGCTCGTAAATGATAATTTAATTTAACGAATTTGTATTGTTCATTCTCATATTAGTTTTAATTTTGTTTTTTTATTTATGAATTTATGATTTTAGTTATTCACTAATTATTCTTACTGTTTGTAAAAAATTAAATTTTATATTCCTCTAGTTTTTCTTTTTATTTTTTTATTTATATCTTAATTCAAATAAATTAATTAGATTTATTTTGAGAACTAAAACTTAAAAAGAAAAAATAACATTTTTTTTCTATGCATAAATTTATTAATTTTTGGTAGTGCAACTTTAGTGGAAAGAAGTTTTTCAATATTGAAACTAATAAAAATTTATTTATATTCAATTATATCTCAAAATGATTAAATAATTAATAATTTTATAAATTGAAAAAAATTATTTATTATCGAATTTTGAATATAAAAATTTAATTAGTAATTTTCTATAAAAAAACAAAAACAAATATAGATTTTATATAAAAAAATCTAGTTTATAAAAAATAATATTTAATTACAATCCTAAATTGTTTTCGGCCTAGGACCTCAAAAATTGTTGAGACAGCCTGGAGCTTGTATGGCGGATCAGAGTCCGGTAGGACATGGAAAGTGGAAGCTGAAATGGGCAGCGAGAATGATGAAGAAAACACCATTTCTGCAGAGCCTTTTTTTTTTTTTTTTTGTGTGTGTGTGATGAGCGGGACTTTGGAGAAGATAAGGTTAAGATAGAATACAATTTGAAATACCCTTGCTTGTTAGCCGTTAAAGAATTACCCGCCAAAATTTTTGTGTTGATTCCTTAACAACTTTTTATTTTTTTATTTTTAAAAGTTAGTAATTGATTCTGTGCTCAATTTCAATATATAAATTTTTTGTTCTCAAATTAAATTTATATATAAGAAAGAAAAAGAATAATTTTTTAAAAAGACAGTTTATATACCAATCGCTATATCAAATCTTTTTATTATAAAATCAAATTCATTTTCGAAACATGTTTTTAAAAAGACATTTATCAAATGAAAATAAGATATATAGATCTAAAAGATTCAAAATTAATTATTGATTAGATGTGGGTTGAGTTGTGGAATATCATTGGGTTAAGGGGAAAATCATTGTCCCTTAGAGGGGTTAGAAAGCATATGCATCATCGGTGGGGATGTTTGGAACAAAAGAATGTATGCTAGAATATCTTCTTTTCCATCCTTATCCATCATCCAATGGTAAACACAAAAATAAAAATCCCTGACAGTAACTGGGTGATTACAACCCCAATCAAATTGGCAATGGATACTTTCACTTCAAACGAAAAAAACAATAGTAATAAAAACAAAATTAAACCTTAATTCCAAATTTAATAAAGAACCCTCTCTTATTTTAACATTTTGGCTACCAAAAAGTGGAAAAAAAATAAAAAAAGGAGAATGGAATTATGGCGTAATGTCATTGTGCAATCTTACAAGTGTCACTTTCTACTAGTTGAATTTTTGCCTGAATATGTTATCTCCTAGAATATAACATTCATATATTAAACTCCTAATATTAGGATTAATCCTTATCAAAAGTTCCCAAGTTATAGAAAGATTCCAATCTTAATTTCATCTATTCCAACCTACTTGAAAATTTGTTTTAGGTTTCAATCAAAATTTGAGCTATAATTTATTATCATATAGTCAGCTTTAATAGACTCTAAAATTATTGATTTTTTTAGACATATGTTAAACTGGAGGAGAAATTTTTAGCTCTAGACTTGATTGAACTCAAGACATGAAAGTTAACACTAATGATAAGGTATTTTTTTTTTTCAACTTTTAAATTGTATAAAAAATTGAAATTTAAAATTATATTTATTAACCATCAAATTCTGATAGAGTTTATGATACAGTTTTTTTTTTTTTTTTTTTAATTCTTCGCTTGCTCTGCAGTACAAGCCTCATATCCATTTTCTTTTCCGCACCATATTTTTTTAAATAGAATTTTAATATATTATTAAATCTATATTTGATATTCTTCTTTTTTTAAATTAAATTCATAATTTTTTATGTAATTCAATACCATTAATTGTGTACCTTAATTGAATAAAATAATGTAAATTTTATTAGATCTAACCGTGTGTGTGTATATATATATATATATATATATATGTTACATGGAAATTGAACAAGTCTAATGTATGTCCCCTAGAATCCTAGAAGGCCAACGAAGTGAGACTATTGAAACCATATATAGATTGATGTGTGATTGATGAAAAACCTAGGATTATAGTTAACGTAAATTAAACTCCAAGTCATTCCTTAGCACAACACTTGTGCTGAAATATCGATTCCATAATTGACCATGAAAAAGATAGCATTCACACACTCCATTTTCCCATTTTAAAATCTGGATGACTTTGAAAATATCTGTCACTTGTTAAAATCACATGGTCACCCAACTTGGTAGGAGAGAAGAGACTCTCTCAAAATCATTTCCAATTTTGCAAAAACATTCTCAAAGTTCAATCATAAATATTAGGAATGTATACTATATATATGATTAAGGTTTCTAGTGCTAGCTTTACAACGAAAACAAACAAAAAAGAAAAATAAATAAAAGGAGAATATTCAAAATTTCAAAAGCCAACGCTATTTTTTGCTTGTAATGTCGTCAGGATGTGGATTCTCCAAGTATTATTGAAGAGAAAATGGCCCCCTTTCAAAAATAGTCACACAATGGGGAATAAAGAGTGCTAAAGAGGGGCACTGTCTAAGGTTTTTCCTCCTGTGAGGGAATATTCATTGTGTCTGGTAAAACAATCGTGATTAGGATTCCTCCTTATCAAATCCTAGGTCAACAAGCCATTTATCTCAGCCAACCCTGTTCTTGCATGGACATAAATTCTGCTGACATGGATCCTCTCCTGCATGCCATGGTCAGAGATCAATTTCTCCCATGTTCATGAATCCCTTTACTTGGGTATATTCTGAATGAGGTTTTTCCCTCTACTTTGCAAAAATAAATAAATAAAAAATAAAAAAAATTTAAAATAAAAAAATAAAAAAATAAAAATTTAAAATAAATAAGGATTGAGCCTAAAACTTGCAGTTTCCATACCATATTAAATCACAATCTGACATCATTATATTTAAAAGCTTGAATTTGTAGAAGGTGGATAAGAATTGGACAATACACTTTTATACTACTTAAAACAACTTGGGAGGTATGGTACTGAAATTTAATTTGTGGGTGCTTTTGTCCCAAAATTCAAAAACTTGGAGAAAGAAACAATTATGGAAGAGAATTATCAAACAAAGGGTGAAGGAGAATCCAATAAAGCCAGTAAGGTCTGCATACTAACCATTGGGATTTACAAATTTTGCTCTTAGCATGATCTTGAGTGATTACTAGAATTTGATTGAGCTCCTCCAATTAGTTGCAATTTTTAGAAGAAATGATTGTGTTTTATTGTCCAATGTATACGGTCTTTTTGGCTGGCTTAAGAATTTGAACCTGATGCTTGTGAATAAATAGAGTACTTAATTAAAAAGCCTAAAAAAAACAAAGACACAAAATTCATGCATCAAGGGGACTACTTTTCTTTTTTTTATTTTTTTTAATAAAAATTGTTCTCAAAAGCAAATTGCTTAAAAAGAAGGTCAGCAAAACAGTCCCCAGATAAGCCTGCCTCCAATGCAGCACCTTTTTTTCCTGATACCTGGTTCTCCAAGCCCATTATCTGCTTGCCCGGCGTCGGTCCGCCGCGATCCTTATTCCATTTTTAAACCTTTCTTTAAAGCAAGCTGGTATTCCTTTTCGTTAAAAAAGATAAATAGATTAAAAATTAGGGGATTTGATGAGGAGGGTCTTGTTTATATACCCCTGTTAGCTTTCTCTCAAGAATGATGTTCTAAGCACGTGGCACGCCCACCATATATATATGTGTCACAATTTGAAAATTGGACATTGCATATGCAGGTTTGTTTAACACAGTGAAGTGTATTTTAAACCAACATGGATATGAATCTTCGAATGGCATTTCAATTATTGCCGAAAAGGCAAAAAGTGGGGAAATAAAAAAACAAAGGGTAGAAGGGAACTTATTCCAAATGAAAAGAAAACTAAAACACTAAAACAAAATTATCTCCTACTTTAGCTCTTGGTTTTCTTTCATTTCTTTTCTCACATTGATACATCTTGATCATCTGTATTAATCTATTTAGGAAAGGTACATTTAATTGCCAAGTTGGATCTTCTAGACCTCGGAGAGTGCTTGTGACACGTGTGCCGCCATGTCAGCACAGCGCACACGTGAGCCAAATAGAAGAGGAAAGGAAAGAGATAAAAGTAAATTATTCTATGGTCCTCTTTCAAATAGAACTTCCCCTCATAAGACCTCGACGACTTCAAGTATTTGGAAACATGGTGATGGAGGACATTGAGAATAATATTTCAAAGTTTGTTTTTGCAATAATTCATGAGGAATCATGTAAAGAGAGGGTAAGGGCATGGCATGGGTCATGTGTTGGAATTTTATTTTGGAGGCTGTATGTGTGCATGCATTCTACTAGTTAATTCCCACCTTTAGAGAAGAAAAAATAAATAAATAAATAAATAAATCCTACTTCCTTCTCTACCCTTCTAACTTCAAAGACCAAATCAAAGAAGAAGAAGTGAAAGGGGGAAGTAACTAGCTAGCTAGTTGAGTTCAGGATTAACATTTTATCTAGAAAAAATCTTAATTAAGGAATCCCCATTAAGGGCAGCCAAAAAAACAAAAAAAAAAAGAAAAAAAAATAACATCTCGAGAAAGGAGGGAATATGAAGGAAACATCCATGGGCCATGGCCCCCACAAATGAGGCTTTGAACATGTATATAAACCCTCCTAGCTCCAACAACAAGGATCACCAACTCATTCACAAAAACCTTCTCTTCAAGCAAATACCAAGAAAAACAAAGTTTCTTTACTTCAAGCCCTTTGCTTATTACTCAAGGTGAGTTGCAGCACTTCTTTTATCTTTCTCTTTCTCTTTTGAATTCCATATCCTTTTTATGCATATCATACTTGCACTAGGCACTTATATTGTACATTGAGTACAACAAAATGGGTGTTATTGAATTGAAATTCTGGCAAAAGCAATAAAGATTAGATATTATGGTTACTATTTTTATCCCTTATAAAAAAAGCGCAAGGAGTAGCTCTGATTAGCTAGTGTAGTTTTAGCATGCCTCCACACCGCTGTTTTTATATTATGCAAGAAGAATATAAATAAAATAGGATCAGGTACTTTTTGATTTGGATTTTGGTCTATGATATTCTATTGCAAAATAATAAACTAGTCAAAAAAGAAGGTTTTGTTTTCTGAATTTTTCTATTTAACATGTTTGAAGATCTAGACAGAGATAAGAATGAGCTGGGGAGGAGGAGATTGGATGTGTGGTGCATGCCAGCACTTGAATTTTAAGAAGAGAGACGCATGCCAACGTTGCCAGTACCCGAAGTATGGTGGTCCTGACCCATCAACATATGGTTGCAACAGGACAGAGGTTTTGGCAGGGGACTGGTATTGCAATGCTATCAACTGTGGTGTTCACAATTACGCTAGCCGTTCCAACTGCTATCGCTGTGGTGCACTGAAAAATGACTATTCTGGTGCTTATGAAGCTGGCATGATTGGTTCCGCTGATTATGGATCTGATGCCAGTGTCCCTCCTGGATGGAAAACAGGTGATTGGATTTGCAATAGGTAAGCTCATTACATTTGAGTCTTCTTTTTCTTTTTTTTTCTTTTTTCTGAGAAATTTTTCTGAGATTTGTGTAGAAAAACTGTAGCACAAACTTCAGAAGCATATTCTCAAAATAGTGTACCAGAAACATGTTCAACAAAATGCAAGAAAATATAGCCTGCATTGTCTCTCCATATATCTCCATGACTACAGAAACAATTGTTTGGTCATTGAAGATAATAAACATACTGCATATTGCTGATTAAGATTGTACTTTGAAAATGTGGTTCTTAATTAATCTGATATTCATTGCATTTGGAATGTGACAGAGTTGGATGTGGTGTGCACAATTATGCAAGCAGAATGGAATGCTTCAAATGCAAAACACCAAGGGATTATGGTGAGAAACCCTCCGCCTCTGGGTCCTAGAAAAAGCATTTTTTTGGGTTTTCATCTAATAATGGTTCAGCAGGTGATCTTTTGCCAATGTTTATTTGTTTTTTATTGCAGGTATGTAATACATATAATACTTATATGTATTTTCAGGTGGTGCACTTTAAGGGAGAAAAAAAGGGCTATGAAAAGATTTATGTGATGTCTCACAAAATGCTGCTCTTTCACTTTCTTTTTAGAGACTAATAAGCCAAGTCAGATTGAAGGCAGTTTTTTTTTTTTTTTTTTTTTTTCCAAGAAAAGACTTGTACTTTTGTACTAGGACTTGGGAGGGCATTCTATAGTTCTATGTTGCAATGTATTCTTACATGGAATTAATGAAAGTCCCTTCTTTTCTTTTCCATTTTCAATTGATGGAGATACTGTGTTTTACATTCTCTTCCTCTCTCTTTTTCTCTTCTCTAGGGTTTTGTGTGTGTTTGTGGGGAACATAAATATAATACAATATGACTTATGTGAGGTGGTCCAACGCTACTAGTGGTTGCTAATATCATCAGAGGGAAAAAAAGAAAAAAAAAAATTGTATTTATCTTGGACCACCAATATTAGAACTTTGGATTCAACAGGAAAGTTCAAAGGAAGAAAATAATAATACAATGAGACTTTGGATTCATGGAATCTCTATGAGTCGTGAACTTTAGAAAGACAGGCTATCCTTGAGTACAATAATTTATGATCCCTTTAAGCATCAAATCTCTAAGAAATAAAACAATTATGCAGATAAGAATTGGATGCCTGCTTCAAAAGTATAGATGCAATATCTAAGATCAAAGCAAGTCAAATTGAACTTTTTTCCTTCATCTTTATATATAGAATTTGATTTTCTTTCATGGAATTCCACAAACTCAAACTTGAATTTTCTTATGCTCTTGTTTTCTTGGATCCATGCTATATCCTTACCAAAAATGGATAGAAAAACCAGAAATGGTACTTAAAAACTCAATAAAACCCATCGTACAGAATCCAATATGTATTCGTGATTGACTTAATGCCAAAATATATATAGTATTGTAATACTGTTGGTCAAAAAAGTAACCATAAATGCATGTTATGGTTTCCCTTCTACACTCCATTACTCAGCTTTTAAAATATTATAGCAAGGCCTGCTCTAAGCTATTTTTCATGTCTATATGCTTTTCAGATGTTAAGCAAGTCTAGTGAATTAGTTCCCCGACCACAAAACAAGGGGTCCATACCATCTGCATATATATTGAATGCTTTTTTATTATTATAAGTGGTGCTATTTTGAATTTTTCCTTTCTGGGGGGGATCTTCATCAAGGAAAAGGTAACAAGTTGAGGAGCATATTATTTTAAACCGCCCGCCCTGGATTCTCAACTCATTATCTCAGGGTTATTCCTCCATTTCATCAACATATATATCTTAGACATGTTTTAAGTAGTATGTCATTATTTTCCATGATATTGTTAATGCCACCATTTTTTTCTTCTTTTTTTTTTTGTTTTTTTGGGCTCCATGAAGCTATATGTGATTATAATCTCACTTTGTATACTTTGAAATATGATTGATATCAGAATTAGGTGACCATGAAGTCTTGTATTTGGATTCTGATTTTTCTTTTCCTGCCGAGGGTTAATGAAGTAAAATAATAAATAAAAACTTACTATTTCACTTTTTCAAGTTGGAGTTGCGATTAGCTAGCACTGATAGCATTTGTGGCATAGTGAAAAAGTTTTGCTAATGACTATCCATTTGGATATATACGCTAGGATTGGCATAAGGGCTTTAGATATTGCCTTTAATGATTTAAGTTTGCTTTATTTGCATTGTTTCAGGTATAACTTACTAGGTTCTTAAACATAAAAGAACATAATTTATACATCAGCAGTTAACTTGAGTTGATCTATTGTTGATCTATTTCACTGACAAAGACAAAGTGATCTATTTTCTCCTGCACACTGTAATTACTATATATGACAGCTATTGAGTATTTGACCTAGCTAGCTAGACCTAGACCTCTATAAATCAAAATTGAGAATAAAGAGAAAGAATAAAAGAAACAAATTACTGTCTCTTCAAGCATAAAAACCCTTTCTTCAGTTGTATTCTTTGATATCTGAAAATAGATTAGATAGTTAGTAATTTTTTAATAATCAAATTCTCTTTGAAAATCCCATATTACTATACTTTCCCTATAGCCATCATCTTTGGGTGTCCAATGGTGGGAATAATACGTGGAGCAGATATTCTCTTTAACAGACATCAAACTACACTCATTGTCAAAATCATTAAGAAATATTAGATCACTAATTTATTCATAAAAAAACTCTATTATAAATGTTAGTCAAACAAGCTATATATATGTGGAAAACCAAAATCAGGCTACAAAAACCTAGTACTAGCCCATGACATATATGAGTCATGCATGAAGAGCTTGCCATGAATGCCAAAAAGGAAATGCATGCTATGATTCATGCAATCGGGCTAAAAAAACTATTTATTTATATCATGTTGTGACTTTTTTTTGGCCTGTCTCCTTTTACCACAGGAGTGAAACACGTGGGACCATTGATCCTTGTATACACACAACATGTTTGATAAAATAAAAACTTCAATTTTAAATTTATAGAAGCCAACCAATCACCAAACTGGTTGGTGCATATGGTTTACATCATGGCCCTGAAAAGTTCTATCATCTTCAAGCATTTTTTTGCCGCAAATCATGCATTTATTTATATGTTTATTTTTTTTTTCTTATTTTCCTTCAGGGAATGACAGATTTATATTATCATGGTTCATTGTATGTGATGCAGTAGTCAAGGGGGTCAGTTTCAGAGAGATCTTGGCTTTATACTGATTTTTTTTATTTTTTTTATTTTTTTTATTTTTTTTATTTTTTTATTTTTTTATTTTTTTTTATAAGATCATAAATTGCGTTGGAGTTTTCCTAGCTTGTTCCTTTTTGGTTAGTTAAGGTGTTTGGTCAACCTGAAAATAAGTTGAATTGGGCCATGTTTTAACTAATTATTTTCTTTTCCCTTCAAAGCAAATTTGGCCATACCAAATTGCTACCGATTCTTTCCCATGATGATCTCAATGTTGGCTAGCTGGTACAGGCTGGTACAATGATTAGTGCAAACGAAATTCTATATTTAAATTGGAATTATTTGTTTAATTGTTTATGCTATTCGAGCATAAACAAAAAGCATGGCAAAGAGCATGGGGCTATAATTAAATAAAATATGCTTACTAAACAGAATTCAATATTAACTGATATCTTTATTAGATTGAAAGATTCTTCAAAATTAATGCAAGAACAATTTTAAGACATAATATTACGCACGAGATGATTCTTGCCGCATGAGTTTATTTAGGTAAAGCATGTAATTCAAACTAATTCCATTGAAAAACAAAGTTTTTTTTTTTTAATTATATAAATAATATAAGGCTTCTATTTAGAATTATCGTTGGAAGAAATAAAAACTTTGTTATTAAGTTGTTTCTTTCAATATATCTATTAAAGATAATCGGAATAGAATATATATAAATTGTAATTGATCTATATAGCATATGCTAATATACATTTAGTCATTATTATCATTCTTATTCTAATAAAACAACCCAAGATGCTTTTTAAGTTCATAATCATAAGTAGTCTCTTACTACGACAAATGGAAAACAAAAGGAAGAAAAGTGTGTAACCTACCAAACTTTTTAGGGCCATTCAAGACCCACCTGGTGTCTTATAGGCCCATCACTTACAAACGCACTACTACTTGTGGCCCAGTAAAAGACTGTCTTTCAAATTTGTATCCTAAAAATCTGTTTATTTATCAAACCGCTTATTAATAATATTTTATGCCACAATAAAACAATTATTTACATACATGTATCATGTGAAGCGGTGTAAATGAAATTTACACTTAAGTTGAGCTGAATATTAGTATTTTTGGTTGCAAAAAAATATATATATATATGCTAAAGTTTAATTCAAGCTTATAAAATTTTAAAATAATATGTTGATACTCAATTTAATTTGTTCATGAAATGCTGAAGTTTAATTTGAATCAATTAATTACAATATAAAAATTTATATTTAATTTCTAGAATAAAAATTTTAACATTAATTATTAATAAATTTCATTTATTATTATCAAATTAATTTAATTTTAAAAAACTATATAAATTTTTAAAATAATATGTTAGTACTCAACTTAACTTGTTCATGAAATGCTAAAGCTTAATTTGGTTCAATTCGTTACAATATAAAAATTTATAATTAATTTTTAAAATAAAAAATTTTAACATTAATTGTTAAAAATTTCTATTTATTTTGCTAATTTTATTATAAAATTAATTTATTTTTAAAAAACTATATAAATTTAAAATATAAAAATATAATTTGTGCATTATAAATATTTAATATTCTTAAATTTCTCTTGAACTTCATTTATTATTCAATGTCGACTCACCAATTTCATTTCCTGTTCAATTTGGCTCATTTTCTTTGCAAATCAAATTTGAGTTAACTAAAATTGAATCGAGCTATTTATATCTATTTATAGTCCTAATTTTGTCTACAAAAGAATAAAACTTCTTATGTTTTCCAACAATAGAAAATTAGAGAAACTAATCCATTTTTTTTGTTTTTTTTTTCTTTGCTACAACTCTTTTAAAATGTATTTCATGAATGTAGGAAATAAAAATTTAATAAGAACTAAGATCATGTTTGGTTTATAAAATAAATATAGTAATAGGATACTACTTCCATAGATTTGATTTTTTTTTTTTTATATATTTGGTAAGTTTTTTAATTTAGAAATAACTGTTTATATGAATAAATATGTCTCTTTTTTAAGAAATAACAATTCTTTATTATAACATTGTAATTTCTACTTCTATATTTTAATTTAAATAAGCTTTAAAACATTATTATCATGTTTAGATTTATATTAATTATCACATATGCTAAAAATATATAAAATAAATATGAAATTTAACTTTTAATTAATTTTTAGTAAATTTGAAAATTTTTGGAAAAAATATTTATAAGGGTTACATTTGATTTTAATTCAATATTTTTACTAAACTATGAATTATTATTTCTTTTTTCAATTTCTATTTATATGAATAATTATTCTTTAGTTTATCAAGCATGTTTACTCTGTACATCAGCTTTACCCTAAGCAATGTTTTATTGAAATTTTCTTTTTATAAAAAAAAATATATATAAATTTGTAATGTTATTATATAAAATGAAAATATTTTAATAACAATAAATTTTGCAGTTGTATTTTCGTTTCCCTAACAGTATGATATTTTAATAATAAAAAAATGTATGATATTTTAAAAATTATGTTCAAATGTAGGAGAACAAGAAGTATTTTTATACTTGTGCATTCAAATAATTTTATTAGCAATTTTTTAGAATAAAGTTATAAAGTTTATAAAAAAAAAAAATTGTCCCCAAAAAAAAAGGTTATAAAAATTTTTTATTCTTAAAATTAATAAATTATTCACATTACCGATTGGAGATCCAAATGAAAATAATTATAAAAAAGATCTAGAAAAAAGAAAAAAAAAATTTGAAAATGCACACGTGCGAGCAGAAACAAAAAAGCCAAGTCAAATGAAACAAAAGCGTGAATTCAGGGTTTTGGAACGCGTTTGGGGTTTAGGGCTTTAGGAGGTTTCCCACTCTGTACTGCCCACACTGCTATGCTATTTGGCTTTTGGGGTGGGACTCTTTAAACTTCACCAAAGTTTCCCTTCTTCTTTCTTTTGTTTAGGTTTCTTTGTGGTGGGCGGCTAGGGTTTTGACTCTTCACTCTATATATTATAAAAAAATTAAAATTTTTTTTTTCTTTCACCATTTAGTATTTATAATCTTATATAGAAACTTCTAGGGTTTTTAACAAATATATACCTATATATACACACGTATCCTAGACTCTTTGGACTCTGTTTCCTTTGAAGCTTCAATCTTGAAGAATTTCTTACCTTTTTTATTTTTATTTTTTATTTTCCCCCCCTAAAAGCTCGATTTTTTCCCCAAATATTCGTCTAGATTTCCTTGATTATACTGTGATAATTTGTTTGATCATTGATTCGGGGGTTTTGGATCGCCTATTTTGATCTCAATACCAATTCTAAAATTCTTGATAAAGCTCTGAACTTGGATTGCTTTTCCGAGAGTTGGTGTGGAAAAAAGTTTATTTATTTATTTATTTATTTTTTCTAACCTTAGATTGATTGGTTGGAAAGAAATTTTGAGAAAATTAAACTGGGTTTCAGAGTCTCAAAGATATGAGTTTTCCTGATCCTCGACCTCCTTTTATGAGGCCATATGGTATGGGAAGCGATGCCATTGGTTGCTGGCCTCAATTCCCAATGAACAATGAAGATCAATACTCTCAGTTGGAACAACATCAAGGTCCTTCATTCAAGAGAGCCAAAACATCTTCTGAAGAAACCCAATCAACTTCTATGTTTTACCCATCATCATCTGATTCCATTGCTTGCTGGCCCCAATTTCCTATCAACAATGAAGACCAACAACATTCTCAATTTGATCATCAGCAGCAGAAGAAACCCAGAATTTCTGAAGAGGGTATTCAATCTAATTCTTTGCCTTTCACACCACCACCTATGAACACTAGGATGATCCCACCAAATGCTCCAGTCAACAAGGGAACGAGTAACATCTTCTTCAAGACCCGTTTGTGTGCCAAATTCAAAGTGGGTTCGTGCAGGAATGGTGAAAACTGCAACTTTGCACATGGCATTGAGGATATGAGACAACCTCCTCCCAATTGGCAAGAACTTGTTGGGACACGCTTTGGCGACGAAGATCGATCATCATCAGGTAATAATAACTGGGATGATGACCAGAAGATAATCCATAGGATGAAGCTTTGCAAGAAGTTTTATAATGGGGAGGAATGTCCTTATGGGGATAGGTGTAATTTTCTTCATGAAGATCCATCAAAGTTCAGGGATGAGATGGGTAGGTTCAGAGAGAGCGCAGCTATTAGCATTGGAACCACAGGACCACCAGTAGTGAATGGAACAACCAGCGTTATTCATTCTGAAGATAACAGGCCTGTAAACATCAAGCCTGCATCTTGGAAGACGAAGATATGTAACAAGTGGGAGATCACGGGACAATGCCCCTTCGGTGAGAAGTGTCACTTTGCCCATGGGCAAGCAGGTGTTAACACTGACACCTTTACTCTACTTTTTTTTTTTTTGTTTCCCTTTTCTTTTTTTGTGTGTGTGTTTGTGAGTATTATTTACTTCCAAATTTTGATTTGGGATTTGGTCTAATTGATAGTATAAGCATACATAACTTGATGTTTAGATATATGGAATACACCAGTTTGCCTTGTGTTGTGAATTGGTGAACCCCAATTGTTATCATCTTCAGAGCTTTGCAATCTTAAGTATGTTCATAGATATTTAGAATAAGCTCTGCTCCTTTTTGGTTAAAGGGAGAAAGATTCATTAGTTCTGTTTACCCCATGGTACGATACCCTTCATAGTTTGGTTAAATACTGAAGGATAATGCCATGTTTACATTCATATTAATGTGGAACCCATCCATAATAGCAACTGTTTTTTTCCAACATAGTTGTACCATCTGGAAAGTAATGCTGGACTCTGTTAAACATCCTAAAATGGTGTTGTGTATTAGTTTCACAGGGTAGTTTAGTTGTTATGCAGGGTTCTTGTAGGCAGACGAAATTGAAACACATAATTGAGGAAAATTATTTTTTCTTTTAGAATTTAGCTAGTGGCATGTATGACTTTGTAGTTAAGATGCTGTCCTTCCATCATATAGAAAAGATGCAGGATCTGCTTTTGTGGTGGTATGTGAGTGTGTTTGTGTATCCTAAATATAGAGAAGAGAATTGTGCATCTTGTAACTTTTTGTGTCCTATATTTGATAATGAATTTTTTAATTCGACAACACTGATACGAGAGCATTAGTTTCTCAAATTTGAGGTTTTATGCAATTGAGAGTTGCCTCTTAATTTAAGCAATTGGCTCCATAAGTGATTTATGTTCCTGAGCTAGCTTAAGTTTTTTTACTTTATGATCTCAAAGTGTGTTAAAGTTGCTACGAGTTTTCGTAATCTTTACAGTAATTTTGTGGCTACTTTCAGTATTGGTAATCTTGGTTGTTTTTTTGAATCAGAGTTGCAATTGCACGTTGTACGAATTGAAGCAGAAGCACTGAATAGTGGCTCGTTTCCAACGAAACCTCAAGTCGTTGCTGCAAATGATTTGTCTCCAAGTGTAAATACTAATGTGGCTAGTTTTGATGGAGAAGGGAAGAGCAAGAAGTGCTTACTAAAGTGGAAAGGACCCAAGAATATCAATCGCATCTATGCAGATTGGCTCGATGATCTGCCATTAGGAAACAACTTACCAAGCAAAGTGGAGGGCTGAGTTTTGAGTTGAAGCTTTGAAAGAGAGTGTATGCTGCCGTATGAAAAATCTGCGTCCGGCAATGTTTTGTTTATGTTATTGGGTCTTTTTGATTGTTGTGAACGGGGTTCGATATGTTTGTGTTTCATCTTGTTATTATTATATTTTTAATTTTTCCATTATATTTTTGCTCACATGTTTCATTATAGATATGTGAGATATATCTTTTTGTGAATTGGAACTCTGATATTGTTTTTACAACATTGAATAAGAATCGTTGATGGCAAATGTGATTATTCTATCAAAAGCAACATTTTTGTTTTAAAATTTGGCCAATCTACAATGTTTTGTGAAATAAGATAAATACAAATGTGATCATTTATGAAAGGGATTGAGTTCTCTGCAGAGGAAAAGAACCTTGTTCACAAAAAATAAGTATATAAAAAGAGAAACAACCTTAAACAGCAGTGATTCATCAAAAGGGAATTGGGCTTTGTTTTCTTTTTGTCGCATAGGGAACTGGGAATAATTTTTTTGTTTTTGGTCATCGATATGTAGAAACATTCATAACACTGTATACCAATAATAAAGGTAAAAAAAAAAAAAAAAAAAAAAAAACAGACTTTAATGTGTCCTATGATCTTTGACTCTTTTATATCTTTGAAAATAAAGAAAAAGAAGAAACGAAATTTAAAAAATAGAAAAGAAAAGAGGAGTATAAGATTGGTGAAAAAATTATATGAACTTTGATTATAAATTCAATTATTATTGTATTAGATCAAAAAAGGAAAAAAACTTTTCGAGCTTCAATCCGATCGTGAATTACTAATATACATTAATCATAATAATAATAATAATAATAGGAACAATAATTAATTATTATTATTATTATTATTTAAAATAAAAAAGGGTGAACATCCAATCTTTTAAGTTTCCTTGACCATTAAAATTTCTTTAAGTTTTTGTAGCAGATACCATTTTGATATTTTTCGATGGACTTCTGAACTTGGATCCTTCCTCTGGCCCCGCTTGTTCTTTCAATCAAATAAATCATATATATATATATATATATATATATTTTTTTTTTTTCGCTTGTTTCAGAATAAAATTATCGGAATTGAAACGAAAAACTTTGTGAGATATGAGTTTTCCTGATTTGCGCTCCCCGTTTATGCCGTCTCTTGGACCTCAGAGTGCGTGCAGTGGTGCTTCAGTTGGTCTCTGTCCTCATCAATTCCCCATCAACGATGATTTTCAAGGCCAAGGTCCTCCCTTCAAAAGACTCAAAACCTCCCGTTCAAATTCTCTCTCAGAAATTCATTCAAATTCTTTGTTTTACCCATCTATGAGCAATCATTCCCTAATTAATTGCTGGCCTCAATTTCCAACCAAAAACGAAGACCAACATCCTCAATTTGAACATCAGATTCTTCCTCCCTTAAAAAAACCCAGAATTTCTGAAGAATGCCGTTCAAATTGTTTGCCTTGCCCACCTGTGAACAACGGCATGAGCGTTGATGATATTGGTTTCTGGATCCAAAATTCTCAATTTGAACACCCACCTCCTCCATTCAAGAAACCCAGGATTTCTGAAGAAACCCAATCAAATTCTTTGCGTTACCCACCTCTGGCTTCTTCGATAAACCCTCCACCAAGTGGCCCAAGCAGCAGTGGGATTAGAACAGACACTATCTTCTTCAAGCCCAGTGTGAGTGCGAAATTCAAAGTGGGTTTGTGCCGGAACGGTGAAAACTGCAACTTTGCACATGGGATCGAGGATATGCGACAGCCTCCTCCCAATTCGCAAGAACTTGCTGAAGATCGATTGCCATTGGGTAACTGCGATGGTGACCAGGAACTAATCCACTGGATGAAAAGGTGTAGTTTTATTCATGAACATCCGGCAAAGGTCGGGGACAAACTGGGCGGGTTCAGTCAGAGCAGAGTGTTAGGCACGGTGAATGGAAGAGGCTGTAATGGTTCTGAAGGTAATAGGTCTGTGAATAATACCAGTTCAGATTCATTGCGAGTAAATTCCAATCCTGCATATTGGAAAACGAAGTTATGTAAAAAGTGGGAGACAAGAGGACTATGTTCTTTAGGAGAGAAGTGTCACTTTGCTCATGGGCAAGAAGGTATGCACTTGTGCCCTGCTTAGCATAATTTTTTATTTGATATTAGATTGACGTATTAAAAGCAAAGTAGAATAACGAAGGGACCTCTCGTAGTGTAGTGTGAACATAAGAAAATATACATACATATAATATATTTGCCTTGTGCCGTAAATTGAGGAACCCTTTGTTATTATACATAAAGAATTGTGCACTTTTACGTATACACCATTGTATTGGATAGAACATGCGTGACTATGCCCATTATGATGAACAAGTTCTTAACAGAATGAAAAGTTCAGGTTTTGTCTCCAGGCTTCTTAATAAGACTCTTAGCAACCATGTTTGTTGGAGTCTTTATCTTTATAGATATCTGAATTTCTAAGCTCTACTCTTTTTGGGCTTACCACATGGCACCTTATCCCCACTGTTTAGGTTTGAAGGCTGAAAGATAATTCCATGTTTACATTCATATCGGTATTGAACCTATCCGGATTTCAACCGTGGATAATGAAAGTTTTGGGTAACCAGTTTCTGAAAATGCTTTCACCGTCTGGAAGTTAATTCCAGACATTGTTAAACTGACTGGATAGTAGTGTTTTATAAGTTGGAATAGGATAAGGTAGTTTAGATGGGTATGGAAAGTTTTAAGTAGTTTTCTCCTTATCAAATGGTTGATGAAATTGAAGTAAATTTTTTAGGATAGAGTCAGAATGTATTGCTTTTTTAATTTACCTATGGTTGCATGTCCTATGTCAGCTCATGATTTTGGAACCAAAATGTTGGCCCAAAAAAATTAAAAAAAAAATAAAAAAATAAAAAAAGGAAAAAAGAAAAAAATAAAAAGAAGAAAGTGCACATCCATGTGTATTTGTTGCTGCTCTGTATTTATTGCTGATCTGTATGTGTTTTGTGTTTTGTAATTTGCAGATACTAGTTTAATTGGTTGCAACAATTTTCTACATGTTTAAATTTGTTACATAATTTATTATTGGATAAAACTTATGTTAGCATCCACTCATCGAACCCTGTATGATTGAGATTGGCCCCTGTAAGTATGAACGTGCAACTGAATCAGTATTTTTCCATCAAATATGATTGGCTCCAAAAAGTGGATTGCATGTTGTTGAGGTGTTCAAGATAGATTTTGTTTGAGTTGCTATTAGTTTTAATCATCTCTACTTACTGAGTTTGATTGAAATTTGAAAGCCACTTTTGTTGACCTAAAAAGTGAATTTCCTGGGTTCCTATTTTTGTTTTGGTAATGTTGGGTTTTTAAAATCAGAGTTGCTAGTGCTCCGGTGGACGAATCGAAGCAGAAGCCAGGAATAGTTGCTTCTTTCCAGCAACAGCCCATGTTGTTGGTAATGGTTCAACTCCAACTGCAATGAGAGGTGTGGCTATTGTTGATGAAGAAGGGAAGACATAGGGGTGCTTGCCGATGTGTAAGGTACCCAAGAAGCTCAATCAAATCTATGCAGATTGGGCTTTATGAGCTGAAGCTGGTGAACAACTTACCAAGCAGAAGTAGATAGCTGCGTTTGGGTTGAAGTTAAAATGGTTGGAGACTTTGAGTCTTCTTCCTGGTGGTCAAGCTATTTCCAAGGCTTCTACTGCCTACAAGATTTTGTGTCATGTTCTGTTTCTGTTTCTGTTTCTTAGTTCATTGTCTCACAAATTGGTACATTGCAAATTGACTAAATAGGGAAAAGTAAAAATGCGTTATATAAAATTGCAATTTGGAACTATGGTAGTTGTTATAATATTCAACAATGTCAATATTCAAAAGAAAGCAACATATTTTATTTTTATTTTTTGAAATATGTACCATTAATGAATTGGTAGCTATGATGGATCATAATTACAAATTTTCAATCTTTCCAACATCAGCTACGTTCCAAATCATAAAAACCAAATGAAATGGTTAGAATTTACAATAGAAAAGAAGCATAAAACAGCAGCCAACTGTGGATATTTCCTTCTACAACATAAGACTTTTACATAATTTTTTTACACTCAAATGCCATCATGAACTCAAAAAAAAGCCTTTAGATATTCTTGATATCAGACTGCGAGCAATTTAATATCAAGGGTGGTGAATATAGAAAACATTAATATAATGCCTATTCCAGCAAAAAATAATAATAATAATAATATAATACCTATCAACAGAAAAAAAATAAAAAAATTATAATATAATAGTTAAAAATTTCGAACGGGACACTTGTCGGTACATGAAGCTCCTGAGTCGCCACCTAACTCTTGTTTATTCTCTCTCTCTCTCTCTCTCTCTCTCTCTCTCTCTCTCCCCCCTAAAAACCGAAGCAACCACCCGATGGAGAGACGTAGTCATGCTCTCTCTCCTATCTTCCACATCCACCTCTTACCTATTTTCTCTCTCCAACAAGCTCTCTCTCCGCAGCTTCACGACAACAAGACGAAGAGCTCTTTCTTGCATCTCGACCACCATGTCTATAACCCTTCAGTCCCATGCCTTTGCAGGCAATCCTCTGCGATCCAAACTGGGAAACCCATTTTCACCCACCCAAGCCATTGAAGCCCTCAAAGCCCAGCTGCTTTTAGAGACTAATGCCCAATCCCCGTCTTCTTCTTCTTTCCCTGTTTTCAATTTCAAGGTCTTGCCTTTCAGAAAGGGCAGGCCTTTGGCGTCTTCCAATGCTGAGACCGGTGCTTCCCAGCCAAATTGGCAACTGGGTTGGATCAGTTTGGACCGTTGCAAGGCATTGTTGGAGAATTCTGGTGTCCAGCTCACCGGAGACTCGATGGTCTATCTGGGTTTTCGTGTCGAGGACGGTGTGATTTACTGGGCAATTGATGTTTCCAGTGAGGGTAGTTTGGTTCCTGAATTGGGTAGCCAACAATCTTGCTTTGTTGAGCTTAGAACGCTGATGGTGGCCACTGATTGGGCTGATGATCGGGCTATGGCTGAATTGGCTATTGCTGGCCATGTAAGTTATCTCATGGGTATAGCCTATTGGCTTGCCTTTTCATTGTTGTTTGTCATAAAATTGTTGGTAACTTTTTATAAAAAGGAATCAAACCAATTGTTCATTTTGTTGGCCTGCTAGCATAACAATTATGTGACAATCAATGTTTTGATCCTGTTAATTAATGATTTTAGAATTCATGCAATGTTAAAGTAATTCCTAAGAAATATTTCAAGTCATATAGAAAGAGGGAAGGGAGGTATAAACCTCAAAAGATCAAGCTCTTATTTTATTTCTCTTTATCAAGTAGACTTTGTAGGTGCTTTTTTAGCAAATTCCCCATAAAAGGTCAGGAATCTTTAAGCCATAGTAGCACTTGCAATCATCATTTTCCCGAGAGTTGCACAAATGTTTTTTTTTTTTTTTTTTTTTTTTTTTTTTTTTTTTTTTTTTTGGGTTTTTTATGCGCGATCAGGCAAGAGCTTTGCTGGAATGGCATGGTATATCACAATTTTGTGGACATTGTGGAGGAAAAACAGTTCCCATGGAAGCTGGGTTACGGAAGCAATGTTCAAATGAGTTGTGCAAAAAGAGAATCTACCCTCGTATTGATCCGGTATGGTTATCCTTGCCATTGTTTATTTATTCGATGCAGTGCTTCAATATTGTAGATAGTATATTGAATGCTTTTGAATGTTTATTTGATTTTTCTGACTCAAGTTTTCTTGGAACAGGTTGTCATTATGTTAGTAATTGATAGAGAGAATGATCGTGCACTTTTAAGCAGACAATCTAGATTTGTACCCCGAATGTGGAGTTGCTTAGCTGGTTTTATAGAGGTATGTACCTTGGCCAACGTTTGGTCTATTTCATGTTTTAGATACCGTTAAGGAGATCCTTAAATTGCCTTCCTTACAATTGTTGATGTACCCAACCAAAAAACAAAAAGGTTTTTTATTTATTTTATTTATTCTTTCTTTTTTTTCTTTTTTTCTTTTTTTTTTATGAATTCAAAACATGTGAGCTCCTTTTCACCAATTGAGGATTATTTATGTCTTTGTAACCTAGACCTAAGCGAGCCATATATGTATTGCATTTTCAGAAACATATATGTCCATGTCTTTTTCTTAAATTTCATTATTTTGAACCTTTCTATTGTCCTTAGCCAGGAGAAAGTTTAGAAGAGGCAGTGAGGAGAGAAACATGGGAGGAGACTGGTGTTGAAGTAGGAGAAGTTATCTACCATAGTTCTCAACCCTGGCCTGGTATCAAACTGTCTTCCTATCTTCATCCAGTTGCTATTACAACAACATAATAAGGCTGATGTTCTTGTGGATCCTTAGCTATGACTTACATATTCTAAGTTATTTATATCATTCACTGCATTTTATGTAAGCGTCTTCTACTTTTCAACTGCGATTTTGTGCCTATGTTTTAGCAGCATACCCATTATTGTACCTTAATATAGAACAAATCTTATCTATAACCATCCTTCTACACATTTCCTCCAATTCTAGCTTTTAAGGCTCCATAATTTCTCTCATATCTACTCATGCTTAATGGATCAACCACATAGGTGATCATTCTAAGCTTGTTTATGCAGCAACAGAATTGTATTTGTTAATTTGTATACTAACTGTCTGGTGATATGAAGATGTACATATGAGTTCTGACGGTGTTTAAATCTTGATCAGACACCTCAGATTTGGATAGAAGTTAATGTGAATTGAAACCTTGTAAATGGTGAATTATAAGCTACTAAAGTTTGCTGTTAATTTTATGAGTTATCTAAGGCACATCATTTGCACATGCCCTAGCATCTGTATTGTCTAAAATTCTCAGTTAATTCTTGTTGGAGTTTCCTTACTTATAACAGACATTCCTTTCATGCAGTCTTTGTACCCTTCTTGGATTACTCTGCCTTACTGATTCATTTTTTCACCCCCATCTTGTTCTTCTCCAGTTGGACCGAGTAGCATGCCATGCCAGTTGATGATTGGGTTCTTTGCTTTTGCAAAATCACTTGAAATAAAGGTGGATAAGGAAGAGTTGGAAGGTACATCCAGCATACCCCTGAATCTATATTACCCCCGTCAAATTTTCCATTCTTTATATTGAACTTCTCTTCTAATGTTTATGTCCATGTTAGATTTTTGTATTCCGTTGAAGTGAAACTGGGAAGATACTATCTATATAGATATATACATAACTATATAATATGTGTTCATCATTTAAAGATGCGTATATGCAATAACAAGGCACTTTCACGATGATGCAAGTGATGTAGTATGCTTGATGCGAATATTCATATGTAAATATTTTTTGGGAACCTTTTGTTTGTAATTCATTTCAGTTTTTCTTATTTCTCACATAATTGTCATGAAAGTTGCATTGCTGGTTACAAAGTTTGCTCATTTTCTTTTCTGCATTTTGTACATATTGGTCATTATTGGTCAATATATTTATTTATGGAACATACCATAGATGGACATTCGCATTTGCTGATATGCATTTGATAAAGTTATATGGAAATTGCTTCTGGTAAAAGTTTTAACATTGTTCGTTCCTTCTTTGTCTAGATGCCAAGTGGCACAGCAGGGAAGATGTGAAAAAAGCTTTGACGTTTGCCGAGTACAAGAAGGCACAAAAAACAGCCGCAGCCAAGGTAGAACAAATGTGCAAGGGAGTTGAAAAAGGACAGAACTTCTCCGCAGACTTCAATGTGGAAAGTGGGGAACTTGCTCCTATGTTTGTCCCTGGACCATTTGCAATTGCTCACCATCTCATCTCTTCTTGGGCCTACCAGGAAGTCGATCATCTTCTGAAACAACCTAGTGGTTCTTTGTCAAATTTGTAGCAGTGGCTTGTTTCATTCCCAAACGCATTGAAACCCAGATTTGAATTTGTTTCTTGGTCGAAGAAGGAAGATATCATTATATTTTTAGTTCATAGGATGGATGGGGGTGCTTAGCTTTGAATGCAGCTGGTTTTCTTTCTATCACACAACCAGTGCATTGAGGTTATTATAGTTTATCTAGTATCCATGAAGAAAAGGAGTAGCTTTTTTTCTTTTTTCAAAAAAATTTTTTTTTTCTTCTTCTTTGGAATATCCCATTTGCTTATATTCATATGTTAACTGTTTATGATGTATTTGAAAGCAAATTTATCAGGGGACCTATTTGTTTTCTTCTTACTATTTCAACTTTCTTATTGTGTGCATCATATTGTTAATTATTTCAGGTTCAGATATTGCTTTCAGAAACAAGGCAATTTCCTCAACAGATATTGTTATATTATATGATTGTTAAGGATTTAAAGCATCATCCATTTGTTGAAGCATTTTTTTTTTCCTGATTTTTGCTGTAAAAGATTTATAGAAAGAGGAACTACATTTTCTTTACTTGGTTGGACATGTTTACAAGATTACGAATTGAGTTTTATAATGTTCCCAACTATCGCAAAGTTCCAACCTCCATCCTCTTTATACTTGGAAAAAAGAGTTCTATGGCTCTCTTTACTTAAATCACTTCATTGAAATAAGACTTCAGCAGCAGCATATTTCATTTTTATAAATATAAATCTACAACCATGACAACAAATATATCAGAGTACTGAACCTTCTTATTAATTCTCTTCAACGGACAGTCCAGGTAGTCTAAGGCATCCCCTTTATAAGGTAAACCTTAATTCTAATACCTGTCCGAGCCGCAAACTTATAAATATTATGATTAAAAAAATGGAAGAAGAAGAAGCAGATGAGAGCCTTATTATCAATCATTTTCCAAGGATTTGGCCCATTTTATGGTTGATCTGGCTAAAGCATCCATGGGATCGATGCATTTCTTAAGAAGAGGATCATTGTGAGGTAGAAGTCCTTGCATCTCATTGGAGGCAAGGATGACCGTGTTCACACCACTCACCAAAAGAACTTGAACTGCAATTTTTAACAGATTCCTTGCCCCTTTGAAGTCCCTTATGTTCACTGCTTGTATTGCAGGGTTTACAATGTGCTCCATTGTTGCTCTGTCTGGCAATACAACCTCAAAGCCCTGCACATTCAATTTCCATTTAGCATATTGTACATAATTCTTATCTCTCATACATAAACAAAAATTTTTGAGTACATTTACTCTAAAAAGTCATAAGTTTTTTAACATCTTAGACACCATATTGAACTCAACAAAAAGGTCATGGAATAGTTAAAATTTTATTTACCTGTTCCTGCAGCTTATCCTGATAAAAACCGGCCATCAAAGTTGGGTTGTTCGCAAGCACTCCAATCCTCACATTACACCCAATTTCAACAGGCTTCAACTCGGCTTCCCTGAGCTCCCTTGCAACACACTCACCCACATGAAGGAATGGTAAAGAACATCCCTCTGATATCTCACGATACCACACATGAGATAGGTGGCATGGCATGACTACGCAGCCAGCTCCGGATTTCTCAAGAAACGCCCTTTTCCTCTGCAAGTTTTCGACCACAAGGCGGTTCATGTTGGATTGTATTTCAACAATCTTGCTGTCCGATGAGTGGTAGGAACCCAGACGGGGAAGCTCCAAATATGAAGCCGGGTCGCTGCAGACAACAAATGGCGGGCATTCTCCAGACTTGGAACTCCACCTGACAAGCTTTTCCAGGAAAATTAGAGTGGAGAAAGTGGATACCCCGCCAATGATACCAATGGTGTTTGGTTGGCTGAGCAAATGATTTGGGTTTTTGCATCTTGATGGAGCTATGTTGGAGTGGAAAATTTTGTTGGGTTCAGGTGAATCTCCACCCGGATTAGTCTGCACGAGGACTGAAGATACTAGTGTAGACAGATTAGATCTTGTTCTGTATTGGGTAATTTTCTTGTTTACAACACCAAAAATTTGTGGACTAGATGGTTTGTGAAAGGACATTGCGATGCCCCAATCAAACATTTTAATTGATTGGTAGCTAAAAAGCTTTTGTCTTTCTTTTTTTTTTTTTTTTTTTTTTTTTTTTTTTTCAATCCTGTTCTCTCTGTATGCTCTTTCAAACTTGCAGCTCTTTTAGCTACAAATTCTAGCAGAAGACCAAAGATGCCAGATTTTGGAAAACCAAACTCACTCCCAGAAGCTTGAGAAATCTGTATGATCTTTTCAAACTTTCAGCTTTTTTAGCTACAAATTCTAGCAGAAGACCAAAGATGCCAGATTTTGGAAAACCAAACTCACTCCCACAAGTTTGAGAAATCCCAGGGCACTTCCAGCTTTAAAGACTAAAACTCATCAAACCCAGTGGAATAGATCCTAAAAGAGGCATATAATTGACCTTCTTGCATACCAAAATTGCCTACAGAGAAAACCCATTTCATATGATGGAAAACTTTGAGAAACTTTTACCTAACTAGGCATTTTAGCTACTCTCAAGACTCACCGGTTATTTATGCTCCTGTTTGCTGTATTACAGCTTCTGCAAACAAGATCCTTTAAAAGACTAACGATATATCTGAAGAACACCATAATGAACTTGAAAGAAAGGGGGCTTAAATATGCACAATAAACATATTGAATTTCCACTCATAAAAAATGACAGGAGGAATCTTTATAATTGTCACAGCTTTTTGCCACGGCAGCGTTGTCAACCATTCAACACTAGATAATATAAATAACTTTGCTAGAAATTTGTCCAAAAATAACAAAAAACAAAAAATAAAAAATTGTTAAAGACTGCCTCAAGGACATAATTTTGACCCGAATTATTTTATCCTTTTATCTGACAAATATGACAAGGATTGCAGTGTGGCATGACTCAGAAAATGAGTACCGTCTAATTGCACTAAATTTAAGCATTTCAAATTTCAACAGCCCTCGAACATAGTCTATCTAGCATGATGACCAAATACCTGCTACATTTAGCATGATGATCAATCAGGATGATTATTACCACTCAAATTCTCCTATCAAAATTGTTTTATTTTAATGTCTCATTTAGGTTGCCTATTATTGTTGGTAAAGCACCATTTATTTTAAAAGTTCCAGCTTATAATAAGTGGTGCGTAATAATTTATATAGACGAAAAGATATGATACTCATGTTAATATGATACTTTAATGTACCATTTTGTTTTTAAAATTTCAAATTTATAAAAAGTTGGTCCTAAATGGTTTATATACTTTCGATGCTGTGTGATATTGAATTAAGCAACGACACACTCTACGAGCTTATAAGAAACAACATCGTGTTGTTGCTTAACTTTACAAGTTACAACTACGTCGCAAAAACATGTAAGCTCCTCTAATACAATGATTTCCTGTTTCAAGGTATGAACTAGACTGATTTTTCATTTTTTTTTTTTTTCATTTTTTTCACTTTCTTTCTGCTGAGTGTTGATATTGGCTATTGCTATTCAACACCACCTATCATTTCCACACACAAAGAACAAACTATCTTTATCAGTCAATTAAAGAATGATAATACACAGAGTTTTTGGGCTACGAGGAATCATAGTATTGGATCATACTAAAAAATGATTGAAAACTTGTATTTTCTTCAAAAACAGCGAAAGACATAGCAACTAACGAGACCATGGCACGTGGAATTTTGTTGAACCACAAACAAAATGTACAGTAAGACAACTAGATATCATGTCTTGCTCAATCAATTTAAAGCTTGACTTATTCACAAAAAATAAATAAATAAATTTTGATCCTTATGGTGAGTGGGAAAATCTTTTCGAGCGTTGAGATCTAGAATCTTGGATCTTTGGTAATTTCATTAGAAGAATTATAAGTTTGAATTATTTAGGTTATATATGTCATTAAGATTTAGGTGAAGATTTTAGACTAGATGATGAGGCGAGTTCATCTTTATCTCCATGAGTTTTTTAATGGGTTTTGCTTTCTCTCAGAAATTGACATATAATTAATTAAAAATATAAATCCTGCGTGTCATTATGTCCTTGGCAAAATTAAGTTGATAGCTGCCAAAACACCATGTCACTCGTGACTCAAGGGCTAAATCCATTTGGAACGTCCATCTTCGACCCTTCTAATCAGAGCAATGTTTGGCTGTTATGTTAAACTATTATATTATGGTTTTAAAAATACAAATATGTGTCAACAAATTATTGCTTTCAAACCAGGACAAATATGTATCAAGAGAATATGATTAATTAAGAACAATACTATTGGTATCAAATTTTTTTATTAAAATTTTAGTAATTAATTATATTTTAATTTTTTAATGATGTTAAATAATTATTATCTTATATTTATGGAAAAATAAACAATTTAAAAAATATCAAATTTTGATTATGTATCAGTTTTTTTAAATAGTACTAAATAGATATTGTCTTATATTCATGAAAAATTAAATTATTTAAAAAATACTAAATCATAGATGCCAAAATTTTAATAAAAAAATTTAATTATTTTAAATTTATCTTTAATTAAATCTAAACTTTACAAGTTGAGGTTTTTCTCAATAATCTTTTTTCTTTTTCTTCCTGTTAAAAGGTACTTCTCAAAGATCACTAGTATAGGATGATCGTCATGGTTAAAACATAAGAAGGTCGGTGAGAATGGTTTTGACTTTGGACATTTTTATTTATCCTTTTTGTAACAAGTTTTATCATTTTGTGTCCTTTGGCAGATAACTTATATGCCTTCTTTTTTTAAGGTAACAACTTATGCATTGATGATCATACATGACGCTTTATTTATTTATTTATTTATTTTAATTTGAAGACATGAAGATTTGTCGAGATCATTGTTCGAAAAAAGTTTGTGGGCTGTGACGGCTGTCCTCTCAAGGACGATAACACAAGATGGTACAAATAGTACACATTGGTATCATACAAAGAAATCTTTTTAACTGAACAAAACAATATTATGTCAAAAATCATAACCAAAAGAATCAATTTCCTCCAGCAGATCTACATATTATTACTTTTTTGCCTTTTATTTCATCGAGAAATTGAAAAATTGACTTCCATTGCCAAAAAAATAAAATAAAATGAAAAATAACTTTGTAGATGTCTGTTGAAAACTGGATAGAGTAGTACAAGACAGTAAAACAATATTTTTTTTTCCCACTTTGTCCTTTGAAATAGACTACCATATAGTCAATAAAAACTAACTAGTGTATATTACTATTATTATTGATGAATCATTAGTTGTACATTATAGTCATCCATTTTCTAACCCAAAAAAAAAAAAAAAAAGGATAACTATAAAAAATAAATAAATAAATAAAATAGTCATCCAATTTTTTACACAAAAGCACTGAAAGTTACGAGATTTTTCTAGGCTTAGTCTGTAAATGCTTCTGGGCGTTAAAATCAATTATAAAAGAATTAGGTGTTTAGTAAAAGATAAAATAATTCAAATTATTTGAGAAGTTTGACAATTGAATCAAGAATCTATATTATAAAACAAAGTAGTCTTGTACGTCATTAATGACGTGCGGTATATCCTTCTATAGACACAAACTGATAAGTAAGAAAACAAAGGATAAGTAAAATACAAGTGTCTCAGCTATCATTATCATAAAAGATAAGCCATATCAGAGGTGGCATTATTGCCCCGGGCATAAAATTTCCTTCCACGGGATTTAATTTCACTTTTTTGTTAACTTCCCAATTTGCCTTTTCACATTTAGCCTGGAAGCTTTAAGTACACGGAAAGGCCATCACATATATACAAAAAGAAAGAAGGCCACTTGAATAAACAAGGCTTACGATTCTCTAGCAACTTAGCTCCTCGACTGGGTTATCTACGATTTTGATCATTTTTGGGTAAGTTCAATCACAACTAAGCTGGTAATCAAAGCCGCTTCTTTTACCATTATAACAACAACATTCATGGATTTCCTTGGTTCGATTCTATTTTGATAAGCATAGGAAGTTTGAAGACTTACAGATCCCACCTAAATGGATTCATTTTATTAAAATGGTGGTGTTTAGGTGCCAACCAAAATACGATGGCGGCGTCTCATATCTATACCGTGTCTATGATAGTGACAATGAGTAGCTGCTTTGAATCTAAACCCATATGGCTTCAAGTACCACTAAACATCTATAGGAAATTGGTTTTTCCTGTGGGTATATTTATATGTATAAGTTTTATGTTTTATTCAGCAGAATTTAGCTCATTTCGTCAATGATAACCTAAAGAAAGTAATGGGCACACGACTAAGAGAGACAAGAAGTCTGATCTTGGTTCAAAGCTGAAGGCTTCCACACTAATTGTAAAGGGCAAATTGGAAAGTCTACAAAAGTTGGCATTAAATCCCTTGGAAGAAAACTTTATGCCCATGGTAATAACATTGCCCTCTATCAAAAACAAACAAGTGAACAATACATATAAAAAATATAAAGTGATAAACTCTTAACTAACAACATATTTATCTCTAATTAAGTTAGACAACAGCTTTTAGAATCAGATAGGAAGGTAATTTTAAAAATTTAATTATTTCGTAATCAAGAAAAAAGAATTTAAATCCTAAAACATCCTTAGTTAATCAATATAATACCACATTATATTTATCTTTTATGCTATTAAATAATTATATTCAAATTAAAATTCTTTTATAAATATAAAATCAAATAAAACGTTTAATATAAATCAACTACTTTAATATCCAAACAAATATAACATATGAGTAAAATTTCATACAACAAACCCCAACCCCCCACCACACCACCCCCCCCCCCCCCCCCCCCCCCCTCCTCTCTCCTTCTTCTCCTCAGGTTTGGTTAAACATTATGCACCCCCTCCAAAGGTTACAAATTCATCATTTACCCTCTTACTTGTAGGGATGTAAATAAGCCAAATTGAGGTGAATATTAACATTCTTAAACTTCGGTTACATGATTTTAGAAGTATTTAAACTCAGCTCTCAGCTTAAGCTTACAAAATTTTGTAATAATTTGTTTAAACTTGACTCAGCTTATTAATTAAAAACATGAACTTAGCTCAACTCGGTTCATTACAAAATAAAAATTAAAAAAAATTGAACATTTATTTTTTAAATAATAATTTTAATATTAATAATTGATAAATTCTGTTTATTCTATTAATTTTATTATAAAATTAATTTATTTTTAAAAAGTTTATAAATTTAAAATATAACAAATATTATTTATGCATCATAAATATTTAATTTGATTAAATTTTTAATATAATATTTATATCAAAATAGATATAAATAGTAATGCTTCATTTCTTATCAGGACTTCTTCATTTTTATTATGAGTTGAGTTTGAGATACCTAAAATTGAACCAAATTTAAACTGCTCATGAGCCACTTGAGCTTATTTACAGCCCTAAGTAGGCGTTAAAACCTGTTAAAAAATTTCTTATTTAGATCTATTTGAATTTTAAAAGTCTATTTTGTCCTCATATTGATTAAAATAAATATTAATTGGATTCATTTCCCTTACACCCTAAAATTTATCCCTAATTCAAATTGGCTCTAAAAGTTTGTAAGATTTCAAATACAACCCTTAAAAGTTAACTTCTGTTCGAAAATTTTCTCTCTCCTTCGTGGCATTGATAAAATGACTTAAGTGCCTTTACACAAAAAAAAATTCATTTCTTTTATCATTTTTTTAATTTATTTCTTTTACCATTTCTTTTATAATTATTAATATGTATTAATTAGTTGTTCATAAATATTCGTTTCTAATTGTATATCTATATATTCAGAAATATTAAATTTGATTTTATTATATTTTCTTAAAAAAACATATATATTATATATATATATATATATATTTTTGGTGAAAACATATTAAATAAAATTTTTATTTGAAATATATAATTTTTTTAGTCACTAAAAAAATTATTTTTAAAGAGAAAATTAAAGTCTATCAAATCAAATCAAGAAGAGGACATTTACGCCTACAATCTATAACGTATGCTACGAGGCAATGCTTGCGTTCAAAACAATGATGACTGATTCGAAAAAAAAAAAAAAAAAAAACCAACGATGATGATGAGTGAGAAAGCAAATTACGTGACCGTAGTCAGCCTTTTCTTAGAAAATATTAACCCAAAATCACACATAATCATGCCATTAGAATTGGCTTTATCACAGATTTCTTTGTGATTGCTTCTCTTGTTTTTGAATATGCAAGGCGATTGGATATTGGCAAAATTGCCTTACAAGTCATTGTCTGACAAAAACTTGGTTGCCTTAACTGCTGATTGAGGAAAAGGTAAAAGGAATCAACTGTCCTTTCAACTACTCTAATACTCTCCCAACTTTTTTTTTTTTAATTTTCCAGTTTCAAATCGCTTTTTTCTCTCTAATCAATTCACGAGTCTTAGTGCTTTTATTTTTGTGAAACTTGCTGATCTTCAATTGGTTTAGTCTCAAAGTGTTTCAAAAACCACCAAAAAAACAGCTCCTTTGTTTTTTATCTTCCATTTTATAAAATATACAAGGGAAATTACAATATTACTCACAAAAATCAAGAACTTTTGTTAATTATTCACAAAAACAAAATTTACAACCCACAGTAATTAGGCTTCCTGAAGACAATGTAACATTTTTTGTATTAAAGTGTGAATGATTTGTTTTAAATGAGTTTTTAATGAGTATTGAAATTAAGGGAATTTAAATGAAATTAACCTATTAATTTAATAGTTAGATTTTTATTATTATACGCCATAAATTATGAATATATTACCTTCTGTAAAAAAAAAAAAAAAATACAAGTCTACCAAGTTAGAAAATTCTATTTTTCATATTTATATTTTTAATTATGAACATGAATGAAGTACATAATAAAATATTCACCGGAAAATGTAAAGCAATTTAAACTTCATATATTTGTTTCAAAATAAAAAATTAAACTTCAACTATTTATGTGATTCAAGAAAATTCTTTTAATTTTTTATATCAAACAAAAATAAATTTACCAAATTGACCTTTATCAGTTAAATTTAACAAAATAAGTTGACAGTTGAGGGAAAGATGATAATTTGGGACACCTCAAGAGGGTCAGGGGTTTATTAGATTTTCCTGTAATATATATTATAATAATATAATATTCCAATATATATGTATATATATTTCGATCATTACCCGATAATCAAATATTTACTTATATATACATATATATAGGATATGTCCATTCTAATTATTGTAAAATGTAGCAATATAATTTAATAAGTCACCAAATACATTTGTAACTTTTATACCTTATAGTATTTTGTTAATATAAGCTGTCAAACAATTTATTAATTCTTTTTTTTAGTACAACTGAAGTTAATTCTTTATTTTGCATACCTATATTTAATTCTTTTAAAATCGAAGGTGATACTTGATTGGTAAAATGGAAGGGGGAATGAAATGAAATAGAAAGAGGAATGAGAATAGGATTCCAATGCTTGTTTGGGCCATGGAATCATCAATTGAATCATAGAAATAATTATCTTGACAAAAATTTCCTTACACCATATTATTAATTTTTTTACCAAAAATCTTTCTCTACTTTCTCTCTCCTCTTTTTTTCCATAATTTTCTCACCACATTATCAATATACTTTCTTATCTCTCTCTATTTTTTTTCATTTTTCTTTATTTTTGTTACTCTATAATTCATCTCTCTAATTACTTATATTAACTATTTATTAATCTCTCTCTAATTTTTTATAATATCTTAATTATACTAAGTATGCAGTGGGCCTGCCCATTAATAATTGTTTTTCGTAATCAGAATGTAATAAAGTGTTTATTAAAAATATTCAATAGACAATTATGGTTGCGAGATGCTTAAGTATGATGATTATTTTAAAGATATTTTGTAAGATTGATAAAGATGCAAAATTAAAATTATAAATTAATAAAAAAAATATTTTCTATTTGTGTGGGCCTCTAAAATATAAACCAACCCAAATACAAAGTGGGATGGAAAATGTAGAAGGATAAAATATAAAGAGAAAAAGTGAGGTGGAAAATACAAAGAGAGAGAGAGAGAGAAATTATAGTGAGAGAATCAATGTTAGTTTTACTTTTCAAGATGCATTAGTTGAAGGGTAAAACAGTACATTTTGTATCATGAAATGATGGAATGACGGATGTGTGAAATAATGGAAAAAAAAAAAATCAACAAAATTATTTGACATATAATTCATTTCATTTCTAAAAATGTTTATATGTTATTTTTTTAAGTTTCATTCTATTTATTCTTCCAATCAATTGTATTCTTCGTATACATTTTAAAATTGTTTGGCATATATACCTTGACCCGGTATGATCATGTCTAAGTTCTGTATATTAAAGAATATAATTGTTTGAACTATTTGTAAAGACTAATGACATATATAGCCTGAATAAATTGAACATGTTTGGGTTATATATATTAGACTATTTTAATTATATTTGGATTATATAATTCAGACAAAAACATAAAAATATATAAAACTATCTAATATATAGTCCAGATAAATTATATCAATCCGAGTAATATATATCAAATTACATAATTATATTTGAGTTATGTAATATGGACAGAATAGAAACATCTAATATATATAATTTGGACTAATAAATATAACCCATGTGAATTGTGTTCTTTTGAATTATATGTACCGAATCACTCATTTATATCTAAGTTATGTATTTCAAACATAAATATATCCGTCCGGATAATATATACTGGACTAGATTAAGAAAAGAAAAAAATTATAGATGAACTAATTTGAGAGAGATTATTGAGGATGAGGAACACCAAACCCAATAAAACAATTTTCTCTCATTTTGATTTATTATTGATTTTGTAGAAAAATAAAATAGAAAAAGCCAGGAAACCGACTGAAGGGGAATAAAAGAGTAAATGAATGTGATTGTAGATTCAATCGTTTTTAGTTGTTCCATATAAAAAAAAATAATAATAACAGTAGAGATTATTGAAGATCATTGGGATTTGGGAACTAAAGCTATAGTGTAATGTACTAATTTTACTTAAAAGGGAACAAGGGGCAGTAAAATGTGATGTGTATTTAATTAAATTTATGAGTAAATTAAGTACAAATGATTGCAGTAAATAGTAAAAATAAAAATAAAAATTAATATGTTAGTATGGATATCAAAATTAGTAGTGTTAATAAAACCACCAACAAAGGATTGTTGCTGATGAGTAATGTACAAAGAAAGTATAAAAAGCCAGGAAATGACTGGCAGGAAACAAAGAAGCAAACTGATAAGTGAATGTGACTGTAAGTTCAAAGTTTTTAGTTGCTATACATAAGAAGAAATAATAGGACTGTTGAAGATGATTGGGATTTAGGAATTAAAGCTATAGTATAATGTACCAATTTAATTTAAAAGAGAATTAGAGATAACAAAATATGATGTGTATTTAATTAAATTTATGAAAAAATTAAGTATGAATGATTAAGATAAATTGGAAAAAATTAAAATAAAATATAATATGTATAAAATATAATATGGATATCAAGATTTATAGTATAAATAGAACCAATAATGAATTCCTCCAACCATTTCAGCAAAAAGGTGAATAGACCGGAGAATAGACTCCTCATTCCACCAATGTTTGATCCAACCATATAAAAAGCCTGCAGGGCTTATATTGTGGTAGAAAAAGTTTGCTTGGGTAATCATTGACCTGTTTGTTATGTTTAGGTCATCAAGCCCAAATTAAGCCCAACTGGAATTGGGAAAGGTTAATTACAAGTCTATAGCTCAAATATTGTCTGTTCGCATCATAAAGAAATCTTATTAATTGAACAAAACAATATGCCAAATACCATAGCCAAAAGAATAAATTTCCCTTAGCAGATCTACACACTTGCTCTATTGCCTCTTATTTCATGAAGAAATTGAAAAATGGACTTTGTAATGTCTATCGAAAACTGGATAAAAGAAGTAAACTATCATATAGTCTGCCTTTCTTTTTTTCTTTCTTTGAAATGGACTATAATTATTATAGATGAATCATGAACATAGATTAAAGTCGTCCAATTTCTTACATAGAAGCACTGGAAGTTTCGTTACATTCTGAAAGAAGAAGCATCCATATAATGGGCCTGTACGGCCTAATTGAGCTAGAAAAGTTTGGTTGGGTAACCGTTGACCCATTTCTTGTGCTTAGGTAATGAAGCCCAAATCAAGCCCAACAATAATTAGTGAAGGTCAAATGACGTGGCCGTTTCTTATTAGCTATCATCAACACGCGGCTGACTTTTCAAACAATAACGAACATCCACGTAAGAGATCTTAGAAAGATTTAACAAAGACTTGCTCTAGCATATATTTATCTCCACTGTTTGCCTCCATGGAAAGTAGGAACGAAAAAGCACCATAGCCAAAAATCCTTTTGTAAATTCATTCTTGCTGGGCTTAAGCTATTGTTCTATTGCTGATTTCTCCGGTTGCCCTCCAAAAAAAAAAAAAAAAAAAAAAAAAAAAAAAAAAAAAACCAAAAAAAATATATATATATATATATATGGCGAGCTTCTTTCAGAGACTCGCCAAAGCTACTCCGGTAGCATTCGCCAATTCATTCGGGAGCCAACCCAAGTCCGGTTATAGAATTCCTTTCAGAGCACTTGCAGCAGTTTCTGGTGGAATCTCTTATCTGTACTATGTTTCCTCACCTGATATGGTACTTTTTGCCTGCTGTTTTATCTGGGTTTTTCTTCTTTTTCATTGTTTAAGGCAAGATAGTGTAGTTCCATAGCTGAAATAAGTTGATGATTGAGGGAAGTGATTGCAAATGGGGTTTGTGGCTTGCCCATTGGGGTTTGTGGCTTGCCCATTTGGGTTTCTTGGATAATAGGTGTTTGTTTTTCTCGATTTTAATGTATTGAGAAAAATGAGTAGTGATTTTATTTTATTATATTTTTTTTAAGTGTTGCTATAGATGACTATTTTGAGGCTTAATATTTGTTTGATTACTGGTACATTGCGCATTAGGTGTTAGAAATAAAACAAACAGGAAAACTGAATTATAATTACAAATACCAAATAACAATAATAAAATAATAAACAATTATTTAGAGTTTAGGATGGCCTGTTTAGTTGGATTTAGATACGCAATAGCATTGTCCGTGGAGAAGATATGTCCCTTTCTGCATTGGGTTGTCTAACGTTCTTCCTCTCCTAATATACAACGATCCTTTAAGAATCTTGTATACAGCTAAGAATTTCCACGAACTTCTTAGAATTCCTGTAATGTAATGCTCAATATATACATATATATATATATATACTAAAATATATTTGATAGTAATAAAATAATTTTATGATAATAATAAAAAAATATAGAGGATTTGAGTGTAGTATTTAAAGAGAAGAAGAGAGAATAAATAACTTTCTGTTGCTGTGTGTTTCCAAATGGGGAAGAAAGCTCCTATTTATCGAGCTTGGAGTAAGAGACAGTTGTGGATTTGGATGATTTTCAATAATAAAAATAGTAAGTTAATAACAAAAATAAACTTTAGAAACCAATTTTTTTAACGTTAATAAATTAATATATCCTTTGAAACAGTAGATAAAATAAAAAACTGATTTTTACTAAATGACTATATATATATACACACACACACACGTTAAAAGGTACTATTTTATAAGAACTAATTTACAACATTAAAAATCAGCTTAACTTAGTGTTTCAGTAAAATGCTTTCTTATAATATATAAAATAATATTTAATAAATTTTTTTTTTTAAAATCAATTATAACATTAGGTTGTTCGGAGTGCTTTTTTTTTTTTTTTTTAAATAGATTTTATCGTTCATAAAATCTTACCACTTGGGAAGAAATAGGAGGACTCAGAAAGAAATTATTGAGGTAAATTAATCCCATGTGCATTACATTGGTTTTGAAGATCCTTTTCCAATTTCAAACAAAATTTGCTTCTTATACTTTACATGCAACATTTTGACCCAAGTATATAATTTTGCTTTTTAATAGGATGAAAAACTTTTTCTTTGCTCATGTCATGATTTAATCTGGAATTGTTATAGTTTGTACTTGGGTACTTGGTGTGCTCCATAATTGTTGTTGAAACGACCCTCGTTTTAAGAGGCTGAATAATTTATACTTAGTATCTAAATCTTGGGTATTTGTTTTTGCATGAGTGGTTGGTTGATATAGGACATTGTTACAGATGCCCAAAAAAAAATATTCATGCAATAATGTGTCACAGCTGTGAAAAGGCATTCAGATCTGATCAATGGCATGGTTGACCAACCAAACTTTTCAAGTTTTTGGTTGATATAGGAATATCGTTATAGATGCCCACACAAAATATTCATGAGATGCTGTGTCGAAATTGTGAAAAGGCATTCAGATCTGATCGATAGCACCATTGACTAACCGACTTTTTCAAGTTTTTGACTGGATATTCAAATATAATTTTAAAGCTTCAGAAGTTACTTCAGTCGCCAAAGTAACTAATATTCTATATTACTCATATTACAGATTTTCATTTGATCACATTGCCAAGATGGGTTAGATGTTGCTTCATGCCTCCTCACAAGGTATACTCTTCTGTTTTTATTAGTTATACTGTTCTCAAATTCCTAGTTGCAAGGAGTCTATACCATCATTCTCTGTTTATGGGTGTTCTTGTAACTGCAGGGCACCACTGGGACAAGATGCTGAAGGAAAACCAAAATATGTTGTGCGTCCATAAGTGTCTTTCTTCATATGCACATTGGGTTTCTTTAAGTAGTTTTTCTCATTTTTGAACTGGATTGTTTGAAATCGTAACCCATCAGAAGTTTAGTATTTATTTATTTTATATATATATATATATATATTTTTTTTTTTGTTCATATAGATGGAGGTTTATGTTTATCCTTCTAACTGCATGTTCATTTTTTATTAATTTTATATTCTTGCATCTTGTTTTTGGTTCTTTGCTCTTTCATTATAAAGGTATTGGTTATTGATTCCAATACAATATATATAACTTGAATCTTTAAGCTGAGATTATGATTTTACTAAACAAGTTGTTGATTGTTCTCTCCCTTAATGCTCACCTTGTGGAACAATATTTTGTTTACATATTCAGGTACACATATCAAATCCAGATGCGAAGGGATATTTTTGACTTATTAATTAAGGTATGCACGTAGTAATGCACTTAACAAGTCCAGTTGTTAAGATTATTCTTTTGAAGAAGTCATATCTATACGTTGCTTGCAGGTGTACCCAGAAGGAAAAATGAGTCAGCATTTTGCAAGCTTAAAACCAGGCGATGTGGTTGAAGTGAAGGGGTAGATTTCCCAGCCTGAATTATTGGCTGAGGATATATGCGCTGAATCATCTTTTTTCATCAATCCTGATCCTATGTCAATTCAATAAGGGGTGGATAAATCATAGGTCTTATGCTGGTTGGGTTTAGTAACTTTAGTTTTAAGGTCGAATACACAGGCTTAAAAGAATGAATAGTGGTTTTATATGTGTTTTTCAAAGCATTTTCATGCATGTAAACTATATGATGCATCTGGAAGCATACTAAAGTGGGAGATTCATGATTAATCTATTTAACTTGTTTTAAATAGATTCAATACAGTAATCCTTTGGATGAGTATCTAGTATTTCTTGAGGAAATCTTGTGTTTCCTTAAGTCCTGCCAGCCATGAAAAAGCAGAATAGGAATAGTCTTCCGATGATTCTCAATGGGCTCTTCCTTGCTGCTATCTGCTTATTAATACTATGTTATCTTTGACCCTGTTAGAAACTAAGTTATCCATTGTCTCGATTGCAGATGAGGGTCATTTTTTGTGGGCATGGTGTGCTGAAAGTTAATAACGTCCATATTATTGCATCTCAGATTGTCATAGAGACAATTTAATTGGGCTTACTTTAATTTTGCGAAACCAATTGACAAATCTGGCGCAGAAAGTTTTGGAAATTCTCCCATTTAAAGTGGAAATCTTTCAGGTTTGTTTCCTGGATGTCAATTATGTATTGCATTTTTCCCCTGTGGATAATAATTTTAGTGGTTTAAGAAAATGTTTTTGTTTGTTATCATGTTGAGTCTGTTATTGACTAGCAAATTAAGCTTAAATTTTCTTTTTAAGTTGTCAGTTGTCAGTTTGCCTTGTAAAAATAAACTAAGAGAATCATTTATGTGGGAATTGTTATGCTTAGTCAACAAATGTCCTGACAAATGTAAAAATAAACTCTAGAGGGTCCTGATAACAAATGTCCTAGGTAAATGTTTAGTTACCTAAACAACGTTTCTGGTATATTTGAGGCACCAAGTTGGAGCCTGAAACTGACTCTGCAGCTAAGCAGGAGTGATCTACTTTAAAATGTGATTGAATTATCTTTCTAAACTTATTTTGGGGCTTGTTAGTATTTAATTTTGTGCATTGGATATTTATGTTTATGTGATGGACTTAAGATGTAAATTATTATTATTTATTTCTATTTTAATTGCATATAGGTTGAATTATTGGTGTATAAAAAAAAATTGTATAGTGAGTGTATATCAGTCTTTAAATATATTTTAGACATGGCAATTTGGTAACCTTTTGAATTTAAATATTATGTGAAATTTTGAATAGTTTTGCAAGCATACGAGTCTACATGTGTATATATATATATATATATTTCTATATATGTTTGTGTGTGTGTGTGTGGTTTTAGCATGATAGCTAATGTATTAAAGTTTTGGTTGGTATGGAGTTTTGTTATTGAAAATGAGAAGATCTTTTTTGGAAGGTTTTGCATAGGGGAATGTTCATATTGCAAGGGAGGTTTTGCCCCATTTTTTATGAAATGCCCGGTAGAGTTTCTCCTAGACAGGGTTACCATGGGAGTCCTGGAGGGATCCCTGAGGCCGGTCCTGTAAGTTACACATAAACATTAATCATTAATAAATAACAAATAAATAAACATAATTAATTAAATCTTTGCTTTGGTGTATATAAGTGTTTTTATGTGATTTTAGATATGTTTTGAATGCTTTAGTCTTATACGTTTATTGATAATTTTATTGTGGAATTGATAACATCAATTATGTGATCATGATTATGGTGTATTTGGAAGTCGAGGTTTGATATTTAAAGCCTTAGTATTTAATTTCATCTTATGGTTTAAATTGGGTTAGCCCGGTTTAAATATATATATATATATATATACACGGTTATCTATGGTTTCGTTAAATAGGATTTGATAAATATTAGAATATATATATATACACTTAAATGTTTATAGATTTAATATTTAAGGTTTGATATTTAAATCCATGTTATGGTTTAAATGGGTTAGCTTGAATATAAATCGTTATTTATTATTTTGAGAAATGTGGTATTCGCTAAAATATAGGTTTATGTAATTTTATACAGTTGATTGTATTGAGATGTATCATACAATATCAATGTTCTTAGTGATGATATTATAGCGTGCATGTTTTTTAGTCATTCTACGTGAGCTATAGCATCATTTAGTCACCCTTTCCATGGCAATAAAATGACAGAATTGACCAGGATGGTGATATTAGCATGCAGGTCATTTTAGTCATCCTACGGGAGCTAGGGGGTGCGGGGTGATAGATTAATTATATACTGCAGTGAGATCATTTAGTTTCCCTCCCCTTGGACCGTAGTATAACACGTTAATTAGCAGTGATGCCTTTAGGATGCTAAGGGGTCATATGAAGATTTATTTTCTCCCTATTTACATCAAGTGGTGTTTGGGGTGTCAAATATTATTGGACAACGCATGATATAGTATGATACACATTATGGTCTTTAGTTCTCTATTATAATTTACATAGTTTTATTGTTTTATTTGACTATTTTCTTTCCATGGGTTCATTTATAAATTTAATAAGATTTCATAGACTCTTGATCAAATATAATTATGTTTATTGTTTAATCATTTAATCGCATTATTATGGCTATTGTTTGATCAATTACTTTTATTTTGTGGTTCAACAATGTCATAATCATATATAAGTGGTTAAATGATATTTTAATATTTTCTAATCTTAATGATGAATTTAAGGTTAGTTTTACCATATTGTCGAATACACGATGACTTTATGGTTTATATTATTTGATTTGTCGAATATTGAATTTATTTCGTTTAAATCTTTTAGGACTGGTAAATTGGTTTTTGTGAAATGGTTTTAATGCAGGAACTTTTTCAAAAGGGTGACAACATGAGATTTTGAGTAAAAATGAATTTTCAAAGTTAAATTATTTTATCATGTTACTATTACTGTTATTCCATCACTTACGGGATGATTTTTTTATCTCATTCTTTATTAGTTTTACTTTTGTTTCCCCTAAGTCTAGGTAGCTAGGAAGCTATTCTCTATTCTTCACGCATCACCACCTTCGTTACTAGTGATGTGCAGAACCTTCTACCCCTTTCATTTATTTTATCTCATTTCATTTTATTTTGTTTTTCCTTCAGATCATTAAATCTAGTTGTATAAACTTATTACTATGTACTTTAGAATTGCTCTTATTACACTAAAGACATCGGAGGCTGCTCGTTAAATATTAAGGTTTGAGACCTATGTTATTGTGATGAATTATATATATTTACTTAGAAGTGTTGTAAACTTATAGCATTGTAATTACTGGGAGTTGTATGGTGGTTGCGGATATAGAAGTGTGTTTGTTTTGCAAGTTGAAATTTTTTCTTTTTGGGGAATATTTATATTTTAAGGTGGGTTTTACCGGATTTTCTATAAAATGTCAAGTAGAGTTTCTCTTAGACAGGGCTACTTTGGGAGTCCTTGAGAGATTCCTGAGGGCTGGTCCTGTAATGTTACACATGGACATTGATCATTAATAAATAACAAATAAATAAATATAATTAATTAAATCACGGCCTATAGAAATTGATCAAAACATGCATAATGTGCTTCTTTTGAAATGAACATAATTAATTAAATCATAGTCTTATGGAAATGGATCGAAATATGCATAATGCGCTCATTTTGGAATAAACATAATTAATTAAATCATAACCTATGGAAGTAGATTGAAACATGTATAATGCGCTCATTTTAGAGAAGAATTGTCCCCTTTTGCATTGGCAATCTTAATACCTTCGTTTCTAAAGATATAATAATTCTCCAAAAATTTGTAGCAATAGAATTTTTCATGAGTCCTTTTAGAATACTTATAATGTTTAAAACATATTTAAACACCAAAATATATTTTATAGTATAAAAAAATATTTAGTATTTTTATAAATAATAAAAATAGGAGAATTTATCTAGAATAGGAGAATTTAGAGACGAGAGCGTAGAATATTTTGATGGTTGTGTTTCCGAAAGGAAAATGGCCTCCTATTTATAGACCCTTAGAAAAAGAAACTGTTGCAAAATCAACAAAGCTGATTTTATTCGACTAAAAAACCATAAAAAAAAATAGACTGTATAAAGCAATCAACAATACTAATATATACGTTAATGAGGCTAAAGAGTAGGAAACTCACTTATGGCGAGACACCTAAGAACTTATCCAACGTTAATAAGAGAGGAATGCTTAATACTATCAATGTCCACAACATATATATATATATACACATATATACATATATATAAGACTTGGTCTTCTAAGTTAAAAACTAGTCGTTTCAAATAATAATTTTTAAATAAAAATACAAAAATCCTCCATTTTATTTTAAAAATTGCAAATATATATATATATATATAATTTTATTAGATAAATTTTCAAGTAATATATTTAAGCATCTTTTACTGTACATTGAATAATGGTACTTTCTAGATTGAACTAACATTTAGTATTTATAAATTTTCATAGGAAAAGCCATAATATTTATAATTATGCCCGCATATTCAAATTTTTAACGAAATTTTTGCTTTGGTGTATTTATTTATTTGTCTTGATCTTTCGGTAAAGATCAAATTAATTCACCTGGATGATGGATTGTTTTTTTTTTTTTTGGGTGTATAAACAATAATATAATTGTCTCTTTACTTAGTTAGGACCATCCTCTGTTTTTAAAATTTTAAAGACAAAACCCTCCCCCAGAGAAAGAGAGAGAGAAAGAGAGAGAGAGAGAGAGAGAGAGAGAGACAATGTGGTTTTTTTAATTTTATTTTATTTTATTTTTTGCTAAAATTATACTACTGGTTTAATAAATAAGAACAAATTTAATTTTTATGCATGTCTATGCCATAAGTTTGTCAAACACGTCTCTATCAAAAACAAAGTTTATCAAACACGTTACTATCACATGTTACTATGACGTACTGATATTAGTTTTTTTTTTTTTTTTTTGTTCTCTCCCCAAACAAAACAATACTTTTATAGCATATTTTATGTACAACTTTTGCTACTTTTTCGACTTAAAAAATAAAATAAAAAAAAAGAAGGAAAAGACATTGATTGGCAGGTGCTACGTACGGAAAACAGAATCTATGAAGTGAGGTGCAACATTATCCTTCCATGCAAAGAAAACACCATGTGAGTGTGGGAAGAAACTCACGGTACTAAGTGCTTCAGTGGTCCTTCAATTTATTTAGTGACATTTAGACCAACTTAAACCAGGTCTGCTTGTCTAGCTAAACTTCTTCTCCTCCGTCCACCGATTTTTTTTTTTGTTATGGCGAGATCTGTTCTTTTTTTTTTTTTTCCTCTCTAAAATACAAATTAAAAAAAATTCTAAAAATCTGGTATTTTCGACACTTTCGTAATGAAAGTGGCCAAGGTATAAAATTATTTTTCAAAATCAAATAAACCCGGAAACTTCCTTCTTTTATTATTATTTTTTTTTTTGGCTCGCAAAATTGAGACCTAAAATTGCAAGCTTTTTGAAGAAAACTCTCCAGCGATTTTTCGCTCGCTGCCTTTTGGATTCTCTGCAGCAGAACACCTGCGGCTATTTTTGACTGATTAGGGTTTCATCTTTCTGATAAATAGATTGGATAATCTATGGGAATATCAAATCTTTGGGGGCTGATTTAGGCTTACGGATAACAGTTCGTAATCTTGAAAATCTTCTAAATTGAATTCGCATGTTTTCACTTCTTTTTTATATGCTTTGTTTGGATTAGTATATATGTTCAATTTTTGTATATTCTTTTTATATTTTGATTCCTCAATCCTATGATCGTAAACAATCCTGTTGAAGATGCTCACGATAGAAAATAGACAGGTAAAAAATAAAAAATAAAAAAAAATAAAAGAGGGATGGAAAATCAGATAAACTAACGTGGAGGAGGATTGGAAGAGAGAAGAAGCACCCACTCATTCAGTACCCCAGGAATACTGGAGTTTTTTATTTTTTATTTATGTTTTATCATTATTATTATGATGATTTCTGACCGACAAAAATTTACCAGACAAACAAAATATTGATTTAACCAAAAATGAATCGTCCTTTCCCAACACACTTTTCACTTAAATTAATACTGAAAACAAAATGGAGACAATATCTATATATTTATTTATACCGAAATTAAACTAAACAGATATTGATAGCAGGCTAGGAACCGTACTCGCCTGTAACATTTGAAGCAAATAACTGTAAAACAAAAATCCCAAATTTATTTGAAACACACTCCAACAACATAATCCATACCTGTCAGGATTAGGACAAATGGACAATATAGCATTCACCTGATCCTCACAGATAAGTTTTATAGGGTCGGACCGAGCGGATCACGAATTCTCCAGTTTCCTCGTCTTTCCAGAAATTGATGGTATCCCCAGGTAGCACTCCGTTCTCTCTCACAAACCTTTTCCATCCCCTTTGCTGAAACACAGGCTTCCGGCGTTTCTTCCGATCTCGTTTTCGAACCCATAGGACAAAATTGTAGCGAAACCCTGTGTCATACGCCCTAACAGTAATCTCTGCATCACCATCACAACCGTTTATCAGTTTATGAAGTGTAGTAGGAACTGAAAACCTATATTTGTAATCAGTTGATGACACTTCTTTCGAAAGAACTTCCATTTCTTTTTTTTCACACGATCAGCTGACAAAGTCAGTGAATATCCCACATCATTGTGAATGACATGGTTAGATGATATATAAATATTGACACTCTTTTTTCTTTTCGCGAACTTGAATCGTGCTATGACCTCAGATTCCATCTAAAAAAGCCAACAACAAATCAAAATAAAGTTAAAGCTGCACAAAGGTAGAGCAAGTCCAGAAGTAGCGAAGGAAGAAGGACTAGCATGGTAAAAAGCAAAGCACAAAGTATCTGCACATAAAAAACAATTCTTATATTCCAAAAACACCAAATAATAAAATTTCAAAGCTTAAACAAAAGAATAGAACAGAAGTAGCAAATCACAAAGAGTATCAAAAGGCAAAGCGTATCAAAGCTTAAATAAAAGAATAGAACAGAAGTAGCAAATCACAAAGAGTAGCAAAAGGCAAAGCGTAGCAAATCAGAAAAAGCAAAGTAACGGAGCGAATAGAAAAGAAGTAGCAAAGCAAAAGGCCAAAGTAACATAGAAGGTAGCAGAGTAGCAAAAAGCAGAGCATATTCGAAAGTAACATTCACTAACCAACAAATGATTACAAACCAATAAAAATAAAATAAAATTTCAAAGCTTAAATAAGAGAATAAAATTTAATTCAATTTCAAAACTTAAATAAAAGAACAAAGTTAAACCCACAATAACAATAATTCAAGAATTCTACCAATTAGTCATGTGGCAATAACACCACCCTTAAACCAACAATAACCCTAGAATTAAAAAAACAATAACCCTAGAATAAATTTTTTTCAATGTTTATACAACCAACAAAATACACAATACCAACAAAATATGCAATTAATTACAATTAATAAAAGAAGGTTATAAAACCAACAAAAGAATAAAATTTCAAAGCTTAAATAAAAGAATAAAATTTTCAAAGCAATAACACCACTCTCTTAAACCAACAATAACTCTAGAATAAAATTTTCAATGTTTATACAACCAACAAAATATACAATACAACAAAATACACAATTAATTACAATTAATAAAAGAAGCTCATACAACCAACAAAAAAATAAAATTTTCAAAGCGCTTAAAATGAAAGATTTTTTTTTTTCCTTTATAAAATCAAATACTTGTTGCAATAACATCACTTTTCTTACCAATCATTATTAGATAACTGTTTTTTAAACAAATAAATAAAATTTTCAAAGCTTAAAACTAAGGTTTATTATTATTATTTTTTTCATAAAAAACAAAAACTTGTGACAGTAACACCACTCTTCTTGCCCATCTTTATTATACAACAAAAGAATAAAATTTTCAAAGCTCAAATAAAATAATAAAATTTTGAAGGCTTAAAATTAAAGTTTATTATTATTATTATTTGATAAGAACCCTTCTTACCAATTCATGTCCAAATTCTGCTTCCAATTTTAATAATTTGAAGATTATACAACAAAAGAATAAGATTTTCAAAGCTTAAAATTTAAAATGGTATAATTGTCTCTGGACCTCATTGTTTATACATTTTCTTCTTTTCTCCGACTTCTCAGGTATGAGATTCAATTTCATGGTCATAGTTTTGATAAATAAGTTTAAAAAAAAAAAAGTAAAAAGAAGTTAGAAATATATGACTTTTGAATACTCATCCTATGTATAATTTCAATTGTTAATTTATTTACAAGATAGCTAATTGATAAGGGCAACATACATTCAATCAATTTAAATGTTAATCAAATAAGTTTATCACGACCGATATAGATAACATAACGAATTCAGAAAGCCATTGAAATGGTAAATATGATTTTAAATTTTGATGATATCTATAGTAGCTGCAGCAACAAGAGAAGTAAATCCAAAAAACAAAAACAGTTTTCTTTAAAAATAAAAAAGTTAAAAAAGATGTGTTTTTTTCAGGAGAATGGCAAGCTAAGACAAGACTTAGTCCTAATACGATGATTGGTAATGCAAGATTTAAATGGGACAATTGCTTCGAGATATTTATTAGAATAGTGAAGGATTTGGAAGAGCACTCTAACCACCAGTATTTATGGCACACAGCTCTGATTCGCTTGCTCAACTCAACCCACGCAAAAAACCATCCCCTTTCTCTCTCAAGTCTCGGACTAATTTTTCCAGATCTTCGCACTCACGCCGTAAACCTAGCACCCACGCCGATCTCTCTTGGATTCGCACTCTCTCTTGGCGTGCTTCTCTCTCGCATGATCTTCTCTCTGTTTTTCAAAGGTTTGTCCTGATATGGGTGTTATGATTTTCTCTTCTGCCATTATTGCTTCCTATATGTGGTTTTGATAATCTGGTTTTTTACTCTTTAGTGCCTCCAATCTCTTGCTTTATTCTGGAGTGATTCTTGATTCCTGTGGACCGAAGATCTCAGTATCAATTTTACTCTTTAATGGCCGTTCCTTGTGTGGACCATTTTCACCAAACTGCATTGGATTACATAAGTAAAGAAATTTCAAATAAATAAATATTGAAAATAAATATTCTATTGTCTATCTTTTTCTATAAAAGCTATAAGTATATATATACATATACATATTTTCAATGGTAATAAATAAATTAGGAAAGAATTGATTTCTTAGAAGGAAATCATCTCTAAACTGATGAAGACTTATTTGGAAATCCTTGAATGTTTTATCCCCTGTTATATAGCAACTAGAGCAGAGTATGTTTCCAAATTTGAATTTGAAGGATGAATAGATTCCAACGGCTTTCCATCAATCAGTTTTGATAATTTGTTCTTGATTAAGAGCTAGATTTGAGAAGAATTTATCAGGCCCCCTCAAGGTTGGCGGTGAAAAGGGGTGAACGCCAAGCTTGAAACGAAAATTTAAGAATGATTCTTTAGGTAGGCCATTGGTAAAGATATCAGCAATTTGTTGTGAGGTAGGCATGTAGCGAACTTTGAGAGTACTAGTAATGACTTTTTCCCTAATGAAGTGATAGTCAAACTCGATATGTTTGGTGCGGGCATGAAAGATTGGGTTATGGGACATGTGAAGAGCACTTTGATTATCACATAAAAGAAGTGGTTGTCGGACAAGGTGAATGCCAAGTTCATTTAGAAGGTACTGAAGCCAAGTAACTTCAGCTACAGTGGTGGCTAACGATTGGTGTTCAGCTTCGGCACTAGACCTTGAGATGGTGGGTTGCTTCTTAGATGCCCAAGACACACAAGATGCAATATCCTGTAGTACTTCTTTGAGTAAAAGGACAACCAGCCCTCTGCATCACCAAAAGCATTAAGAGTGAGAAAGCTTTGAGATAAATATCGAAGACCATGTGTCAAGGTTCTTTTGATGCAGTGCAATATTCGTTTGATAGCTCGTAGGTTCTTCTTGGTGGGAGTTTGAAAATGTTGAGAAGCAAGATTGACAGCATGAGTGAGATCCGGTCCAGTGAATGTAAGATATTGAAGGGAGCCACAAAGTTGATTATATTCAGTAGGATCTGTGGGTTCGTTATCATCTGGAAAATGACATGATTTTTAAGCAATGGGAGTATTTATATTTGAAGCATCAAGCATATGAAATTCGGCTAAGAGATCTCGAGCATCTTTGGTTTGAGAAAGTGTGAGTCCACTTGGAAAATATTTGATTTATAAGCCAAGAAAATAATGAAGTTTGCCAAGGTCTTTGAGAGCAAATTCTTTGCTTAGGCGTGTAATGAGAGGAGAGATTAATAAAGTGGCATTACCAGTGACAATAACATCATCTACATAGACAAGTAAAAGAATTATGTTAGTGCCAGAATGATATATAAATAAAGATGCATCAACTTTGCTACATATGAAACCAAGAGAAAATAAACAAGTAGAGAGTCTAGAAAACCAAGCACGGGGAGCTTCTTTAAGCCTATATAATGACTTGTGTAGAAGGCAAATATGATTAGGAAATTTTGGATGTACAAAGCTAGAAGATTGTTCCATGTAAACACGCTCATGAAGAACACCATGAAGGAATGCATTTTTAACATCAAGTTGCTTGAGAGGCCATTGAAAATGGACAGCAAGAGAGAGGACCACACGAATAGTAGTGGGTTTGACTACAGGGCTAAAGGTTTCGCTAAAGTCCAGACCAGGAAGTTGTGTGTAGCCTTTAGCAACTAAGCGAGCCTTGAATCAATCAATGCATCCATCTTCTCGATATTTTGTACGATATACCCATTTTGAACCAATGACATTTGCATTAGAAGGGTGAGGAACAAAGGACCATGTTCTATTTTGATGAAGGGCATCAAGTTCATCTCTCATGGCAGCAGTCCAATTTGTAAACTTGAGAGCAGTCTTTAAAGTCTTGGGTTCTACGGTAGAAACAATGAAAGCAGAATTGTTATTGGATGCTGAACAAACATAATCTTTTAAGTAGGTGGGCGTCTTTCATGGGTTGGTCGAATGAGTGGAGAAATTGAACTTTGAGTTTGGTCTAAAGGGAGTATAGGATCTGAATGAGGTTCCAAAGTGGGAGAAGGACAATTATGATTTTGATCCAATATGGGTGTAGACTCTAAAGGTGGATTACAAGAATTGCAACTAGAATGGGATGAAGGCGGGTTGGAATCTAAGTCATTGCTTTTGTCCTGACTTGAAAGACCATTGATCGGAGAGATTTGTTTTTGAGTGGGCTCATTAAAATCATCAAGAAAAGGACCTAAAGTTGTTTGGGAAGGTTCTGGTAAGGTCGTGCAAGAAGGATTGTCAAAAGATTTTCTTGAGACCCATTCATCTATATGGGGAAAAGAAGTAAGTGAAAGATCATATGAGGGTGAAGGAGTGGACCTATCACGTAACAAATAAGGAAAATAATTTTCATTAAATACAACATGTTTTGATATATAAACTCTATGTGTGTGGTGATCAAAATATTTATATCCTTTATGTAATAGGCTATAACCTATAAATACACAAGGGATAGTTTTTTTTTCAAAATTTATGCATATTTTGAGTTTTCAAATAAGGAAAACATTGACAACAAAAAATATGTAATCTAGAATAATCTGGATTTTTAACAAAAAGTGCAAAATATGGAGTTTCCTTACCAATTGAAGAGATAGGTAATTGGTTAATAATATATACAGTAGTTAAAAAAGCATCTACCCATAATTTTAATGGTAAGTTTGCATGAAAGAGTAAGGTAAGACCCGTTTCAACAATATGACGATACTTGCACTCAGCAAGTCCATTTTGTTTTGGTGTGTGAGGACACGAAAGTTGTTGTGCAATGCCACACCAAGACAAATGATTTGGAAAGGCTGTGGATGTGAATTCTCCACCTCCATTAACTTTGAAAAATCTTGATTTTCCTATCAAAATGTTTCTCAACAAAAATTTGAAATTTAAGAAAACAACTATAAAAATCAGATTTAGCTTTAAGTGGATATAGCCAAGTATAGCAAGTGAGATCATCTACAAAAATAACATAATATTTAAATTTTTGGGAAGAAATAATTGGGGTAGGCCCCCATAAATCATTATAAATCTTTTCTAAAGGAAAACTTGAAATAGAGCTAGATTTATTAAAAGAAAGTTTACAATGTTTTCCAAGTTGGCAACTACTACATAAAGTATTTTTGGTCATCCAATTGGAAACATTAATGACTTTTTTTTTTTTTTTAAAGTTTAGAGGAATTTTAAATTTGGATGCCCCAATCGGGCATGCCAAATTGTAGAAGATGCCCTAATCGGCTTTCATTTGAATTATATTTTTTTCTAATACTCCTCCTCACATGTAGGTCAGCCTTTTTTGGGCTTTTTTTGGATCCTTACATATGTTTTTCATTTATTTATTTATTTATTTTGGATGGAATTGTTGAGTTTTGAACTCAAAACCTCTTAAATCTCTGTCTCTGATACCATAAAAAAATTTCAAATAAATAAATATTGAAAACAAAATATTCTATTGTCTATCTTTTTCTATTAAAGCTATGAGTATATATATACAAATCATTCCTAAACTGATGAAGACTTATTTGGAAACCCTTGAATGTTTTATCCCCTGTTATATAGCAGCTAGAGGAGAGCATGTTGCCAAATTTGAATTTGAATGATGAATAGATTCTAACGGCTTTCCATCAATCAGTGCTGATAATTTGTTCTTGATTAAGAGCTAGATTTGAAAAGAATTTATCAATAAGCTCTTCACAATTTTCAATTTTCAATAAGCTATCTTTACCTTTTCCTTGTTAATTTTCTTAAATTAATACCCTTGCAAACTATATAAATTAATTAAGTTTTCATATCATATATTCCATGATCAATCGTTTGCTACAATGCTTGATACAATATCAAATTCCTTGCCCAGATATATACATAGCATTTAGGAAGATTTTCCCTTTGTTTGTTCTTTGTAATTTAATTTGGAATACAACAATTGAGTTAATGATACGCCTACACTACAAAAAAAAAAAAAAAGAAAAAAAAAAAAAAACAAGGGAATTAGTGACTAAGTTTTTAATGGCCAAATTTTTTTAGTCACTAAAAGAATCAATGAGCAACCAAATTTTAGTTGCTAAATCTTTAGTAGTTGATGTATGGAAAACATTGGTCAACCACTTTTAGTCATCAAATAATTGGTCAATGATGACCATCTTCTATGACCAATAAATTTTTGGTCACTAAAGGTAAGGGCAGGAATTTGATCCCCCCTTTTTTTTTTTTTTTTTTTACGGGAAGAAAATCGTTCAATGACCAAAATATATTTGGTCGCTAGTTATCATCAATGACCAATGGTTTGGTCAGTGATAGTCTAAAATAATATAAATATTTGATTTATAGCAATTAATAATTGTTGGTTATTGAAACTACATATTAATGACCAATTGGATGGTTGCTAATATTTTAAATAATAGAAAATTTGAAAAGAAAAACATACATATAAAAACCTTGAACGACTATTTAAATTTGATCACTGAAATAATGAATAGGTAAAAAAATTAAAAGGCAGAAAAATTAGAAAAAATATAAATAGATATTATAATATTCAATAACTTTTAGTTTTTAAGTAGTTGTATTTAAAACTATAATTGAATATTTATAAATAAATAGTTTTGGTTCTTTTAAACCATTATAATTGTAGAAAAATTGTAGATGAAATAAAGTATACAAGTGAAAAACATTTAAAAGTAGAAAAAAAAAATTGAAAAAGCTAATGGGAGAGAGAGAAATTGAGGAGCACAATTGAGCTTTTATGAGTAAAATAATGAATAGGTTAAACAAATTGAAAGGTAAAAAAAGTTGATCCATGTGAATCTGCAATTGATTTTTGTGTTTTTTTTTTTTTTCCTCGTTAGAATTACAATAGTATTATACTAAAGGAATGGAAAAGCTTAACAACTTCAAATTATAATCTTGAGAAAAATCTATAAAGGTGACAACATAGAAAAGTAACTGTATAATAAAAATTATATGTACAAAACATCCTTATTTATTGATAATATATATTATTTTATATATAAAAAATTAGAATAAATAATTAGAATAGTTTATGGTTAAAAAGTAAAAATAAAATTCTATTTAAAACTTATATGAAAAGAAGCTAACATTAAATATTTTTTTGGGAGGGTTAATTTTGTGTTTAAGTAGTCAGATCTACTATGTAGGCTTGTTGTATGACAAAGTATTTGCTTTGGTACAAAATTAACCTTTCCAAAATAATATCTAATATCAAATTCTCATTTTATATAATTAATGGTGTATGGCAAAGGTGTATGTATTAGTGTGTATCTATGTGTTTTATAATAGATTTTTTTACGATATATATTATAACAATTAATATATTTTTATAAAAGCAAACTTATATCAAAATTTCATTTATCCATAACCATTTTTTATTGATATTTAAAAACATATAATTCACTGAATCTCTACAAAATTCCTTTTTTTTTTTCTAAAGTTTATTTTAATATATTATTAAATCTATATTAGTCTATTTATTATTTTTAAAAATTAAATTTAAAAATGATCTATGAGTTTTCTTTTTCATCTAAGAGTTAACACAAAAAAAAAAAAAAAAAAAACTAACGTGACTATAAAATTATCAATAATGCTAGAGATATTAAAATGTTTATAAAATGATTTGGTATATGACAATATTTAATTAGTTAATTTATTTTTTAAATTCACTTATATATTTAAGGGATCATTACTTATATTTAAGATATATAAATATGTCAATAATCATTATATTAACACGTATCATTTGGTAAATATTTTTTATAAATATTTTGGTATCTGTAGTAGTGCTAATAAAATTATATTATATATGCTTATATTTTTCAAAAACATATATATATAGCGTTCATTATGTTTTTTTTTAAATATATTTAGAGCATTTTTAATGGATAATGTGAAATGCTACTTATATGATATAAAAATTGATATCTTCTAAATTAGATGGCATAAATGTATAGTTAATTTTAAAATTATTTTTCAATAATAATGTGCAGAATGATATTTATAGTTATTAATTAATTACACATATTTTATTAAGTTTTTTTTAAAAAAAAATCGACTTTTTAAAAATATTTCTTTTTAAAAAACCTTTACAATAATTGACAGAATCTCCTAAAATAAAGATTACCTTTGCAGTATTTATTTTTTCTTGGCACATCAATTTTACCAGTTTGATATATTAAAAATAATTTAGAAATAGATAGAATCATTTAAGATACTTTTAATAGTATCAAATAAAATCTTTTACTTAATTATTTTGTTAACATATACCGATAATTTTATATTTATAATAATCTCTCTTCAGTAGGTAACTAACCAATTAAGCCAACATAACTTGACATACTAGCAATTTCACATATATTGATTAATTTTAGGTTGATTAATTATATTTTTCATAAAAAAAGGTTAATTTTAGATTGACTAATTATATTTTTCATCCTATCCACTATTATAGTAGTTTTAACTTTTAAAATTTATTTAGAAATAAAATCCGTAACATGTGCATATAACTGTAGATATCATAGATAAAAAAAAAAATAAAATTGATATTTATAATATTAACTATAAATTTTTTACTTTATACATAATAAAACTTTTATTTTAACTTTTTTTTAAACCAAATTTTTATGTTGACGCCAATGAGTTTTGGCTCATTAATTAATTAAAAACATTTGGCCATACCATACTCTAGTCTCTTTACCATTTCTTTCCCCTCTCCCCGGTGACCGCCGACCCTTCCCCCACATCTTCTCGCTGTCGTAGAGAGAACTCTATTTCAAAGTCAGAGAGAATAAAGAAGAGAATAGGGAAGAAAAAAGTGAGAGAAAATGGCACTAAGAGAATCTGTACTTCTCTATGTTTGAGTCCCAATTCAAACCCTAACCCCTGATGATCATCGGAGTGTCTCAAATTGCCCCCCTCTGCCTCTATCAGACTACCACCCCTTTGTTAGCTCCTTCCCACCGTCTAACTCTCCGGCATCTGGCTTAGCTTATCCGACACTGGAGTAACCTGCCCATTGTTTGATGCTTCTTATGGTAAAGATTTCTACTTTTATTTCTATTTTTTTTCTTCTAATTTGTTGTTTATTTTTATTTCCAGGGCATAATTTAAGGTGATATTCACCGGCCTCAACTGTCTCAATGCTTAAAGAGAGAATCGTGGCTGAGTGGCCAAGGAAAAAAAAAAAAAAAAAAAAAGAAATTTTGGAAATCATTGGTGGAGATGACGAACGGGCGTTTGAGAAAATTCTGATGGAGCAAAATACTGAAATTTTTATTTTTTTAACAAATTTTATATTTTTTAAATATTAAAAAAAATAATAATAAAAACAGTGAAAGAGAGCAGAGCAGGAAGAGATAAAAGATTGAGCTTTTTTCAGTTTTTTCGCTTACTATATATCTCATTTGTCATGACGGATATATTAAGGCCAAGGCCAATACTGCCCATCTTCAGCTGCGATTCCTTGATATCACATTCTGGTTTCTTCTTTGAATTCTTGATGTTCTTTAATCTGGGTTCACTCTAGTTCCTTGTATATTGTTGAAATTTTTCACATATTTCTGTTTTTCCGGATTGAGTTTGAAATGGCTGTGGCTATGGCTTCTTTGAGTACTGGGGTTCACTTGAATTGTAATTATAGTTCGAGGAGCTTTATTATTCCATTGTCAAGTGGTTCTTTTGTGAAGGGACCCTTTGGCTTTGGCTTTGGCTCTAAAAGCTTCTACATTATTCCTAAGGAAAGGTATGCTAATCAAATGTCTTTTGGTTTTCGAATTTTTTTCCTCATTTATTATCAGAAAAAAGATTATATTGGGTTTTGGGCTTTTGCCTTTTGTTTGGTGGTTTGGATAGGAAGTTGATAAGTTTATTTGTTCAGCTACTTCCCAGATTTCTATTGCTTTGCCAAGCAGCTACGTTTTCCTTTCTGAAATTTTCTTTAAATTTTTTTTTCATGGATCTGTCTTCTTTCTTTTCTATTAGTAGTCATTGGGCTTTTCTTTGTTAAAATTATTATCGTATTTCACTTAAAAGTTTCTGTACCAAAAAGTTGTTTATGTATTTTTTTTAGTTATATCAGTTTTGGAATATGGAACATCGGATTCTACGATTTCTGCTTTGTTTGTTTATTTGATGTCTCTATGATGCTTGTGTTGGAAATGCACAAACAATATAGAAACAAAGTATAAATATTAAATAAATATTTAATATGATGTATAATAAAGAAGAAGAGAAGAAATAATGATATACAGGAAATTAAATAAGTTAGGAAAACCTGTACAGTAAGACAAAACAAAATAAATTAGTAAAACCTGTATTGAAGAGTTGATTGAAGAGTTGATGATAGAGTCTTGCTAGTAGTAATGTCCTAAAGATAGTATTTCTTCCTTTTTCTGTGCTTGAAATTTTGTAGGAGATTGCTTCCTATGATTAAATTATCAGATGTTTGAAATTGAGCATTCAATTCCAAACCCAATGTTAGAACAAAAATATTTTTCCTCTCTGAATGTTTTTGCAGATTGTGTATTTCAATTATTATGTCTATAAATGAATGAAATCTATCTTCTGTATATAAGTTATTTTGTACTATTTCACGGAAAGATGCAATTCCATGTATAGGTGGAACTTGTAACAGAAAATAACTTCTATTTTCCTGAATCTTCTAACAGATTTCTAAAAAATAAAAATAAAATAATATTTTATTTTAATAATATATATATATATATAGGGTAATCAGTAGGCAGTCTTGTTTCTATCCGTTGGAGCCTTGCTTAAGTTTGCCTTGTTCAATTTTAATATGCATATAATGGGTAATTAGGTAGGTCCCCATTGGGGAGCCCATGTTCAAGTTTAGCTCATATCACATATGCTTATAAAGCATAAAAGGTTCTCGAACTTTTCATGTGGGACTGTGTTTTTGTTTCAAAAGACTCATAACTTCAACATTATCCCACATTTTGAAACAAAACATTATAATGTGATGAATGTATGCAATGTAATCAGAGAGGAAATAGATGTGTCATGCTTCAGGAAAAGTGTCTTTTGGACTTGAACTTACTTGTGAAACATATTCAATTTACACAGTGATGCAGTGGATATAAAGGATCTTGAATTGTTCTCTTTATTTAGTAAATCAAGGCAATATGTTTCACACAACACATTTTAAACATTTTTTGTTCATTCGTTTATATTCTTTTTGGTCCTAAATATATCCCAGTATTCATGATAGCTCTAGAGAATTCAGCCATTAATTCTCATAAATGCGATCCCACATTTACTATCATATAGGTGATTTTTAATAAATCATTAAATGCATAACATAGCCTAACCAACTATATAATATATTATCAACACACCAATTTTTTCAAGAATGGATTTGTGTGTCTACCTTTTGAGTTTCTCCAAGCCAGTTTGCCTATTGAACCTAGAATCAACTAAGTTAGGTTTCCATCCCAGATTAACTCATTCTATTGGCTTTAAACCCATTCCTCTTGTAATATATGCTATCCGCTCTCTAGGTAGGTCTTTTGTCAAAGGATCAGCGATATTTTTCTTTGATTTCACATATTGTATGGAGATTACTCCATTAGAGAGCAACTGCTTAATAGTATTATGCCTACATCTTATATGTTTTGACTTACCATTATATATATTGCTTTTGGCTCTAGCTTGAGCTGCTATACTATCACAATGTATACAAATGGTTGTCATTGGCTTAGACCACATTGGAATATCTTCTAAAAAATTCCTTAACCATTCTGCTTCTTCAACAGCTTTGTTAAGTGCTATAAATTCAGATTTCATTGTAGAATGTGCTATGCATGTTTGCTTTGAAGATTTCCAAGAAATAGCAGCACCACCTAATGTAAATACATATCCACTAGTTGATTTGGTTTTTGTGTTGTCAGAAATCCAATTAGCATCATTTATTGGTGGATATTTTGTATAATGTAACCCATAGTTTAAGGTATATTTTAAATACCTTAAAACTCTAATTAATGTTTTCCAATGATCATGTCCTGGACAATGAGTGTATCTATTAAGCCGACTTACTGAATAAGCTATATTTGGTCTAGTAGAATTCATTAAATACATTAGGCTTCCAATTATTTGTGAATATTCTAATTGAGAAACTGCATCTCCTGTAATTTTTTTTAATTTACAACTTGTATCAAAGGGAGTTACAGCAATCTTACAATTAGACTGCTCAAATTTATTTAATATTTTTTCTGCATAATGGGATTGTGTGAGAATATAACTATCATTATTTCTTTTAATTTGAGTTCCCAAAATAACATCTGCCAGATCTAAGTCTTTCATGTCAAAACTAGTATTTAACATTTTCTTAGTTAACATAATCACATCTTTATTGGTTTCCATTATTAGCATGTCATCAACATATAAACATACTATCATGCAAGAATTTTTATAATTCTTAATGTATATACATGTATCACATTCACTAATTTTAAAACCATGTGATAACATTGTATGGTTGAATTTCTCATGCCACGGTTTTAGTGCTTGTTTAAGTCCATATAAAAACTTAATCAATTTACAAACTTTATTTTCTTGACCTTTAACCATAAACCCTTCAGGTTGTTCCATATATATTTCTTCATCAATTCTCCATTTAAAAAGGTTGTTTTAACATCTATTTGATGTATCTCCATATCATATAAAGATGCTTTTGCAATTAGCATTCTAATTGATGTTATTCTCGAAACAGGAGAATAAGTGTCGAAATAATCCAACACTTCTCTTTGTCTATATCCTTTAGCAACCAAACGTGCTTTATATTTGTCTATAGACCCATCTGCTTTAAGTTTCCTTTTAAAAATCCATTTATAACCAATTGGCTTATTACTTGGTGGTAAATCAACCAATTCTCATGTATGATTTTGTAAAATGGATTCCATTTCATTGTTTATAGCTTCCTTCCATAAAGGTGCCTCAGGTGAAGACATGACTTCTTTATATGTCTGTGGTTCTCCAATAGTTATATGTAATAAAGTCTGGTCCAAAATTCTTTGGCATTTTAATTCTTTTACCTCTTCTAGATTCCAAGTCTTGATCTTGGACTCTTAAAGTATAAGGTTCCTTAAGAACTATCTTCTTTGAAACATTAATATTATTTTCATTATAAGGAAATATATTCTCAAAAAATTTAACATCAATAGATTCAATTATTGTATTCACATGTATATCAGAAATTTCAAATTTATAAACTAAAAGTCTATATGCAGCACTAGCGTTGGCAAAACCAATAAATACACAATCTATAGTTTTAGGACCTAGTTTAGTTCCCTTAGGCAATGGAACAAGCACTTTTGCAAGACAACTCTACATTTTCAACATTTTATATGATGGAATTCTTCTTTTCCATATTTCATATGGTGATTTATTAGAATTCTTTATTGGAATTCTATTTAATATAAAATTAGCAGTAAGTAATGCTTTATCCCATAAATTGTGTGGAAGCCTTGAACTATTCAACATGGAATTGATCATGTTTTTAAAAGTTCTATTTTTTCTTTCTGCTACTCTATTTTGTTGTGGTGTATATGGAGCTGTTATTTGATATACAATTCCATGTAAGGCACAAAAATCTGAAAATGCAATTGATTCATATTCTCCACCTCTATCAAATCTTATTATTTTGATTTTCTTTTTCAATTGATTTTCAACTTCTGCTTTATATGTCTTAAATATATTCAAAGCCTCATCTTTGCTATGTATTAAATATACATAACAATATTTACTGCAATTATCAATAAAAGTTATAAAATAACTTTTTCCACCATGTGTGGAAATAGATTTAAAGTCACATAAATCACTATGAATTAAACTAAGTAATTCATTTGTTTGATAATTGCGTGTAGATTTCTGGTCCTTGCGGTTGCGACAGTCTTGTGCTTTGTGTCCTATCTTTCCACAAACCCAACAACTTCCTTTAATTTTCCTTAAGTCTTTGCCTTTTGGAGCATGTGGATTAACACCCTTCGCAGCAATCTTTTTTCCTTTAAACTTATGGAATTTAGGCTTTGAGGCTCCCTCAATGATGTTGGCTTTCTCTCCATCAACTTTGTCTCCCTTTTTGTGATCTTCTTCTACTCGTAGTCTTAATATCAAATCCTCCATAGAGATCTCTCTATGTTTGTGCTTTAAGTAAATTTTGAAGTCATTCCATGATGGTGGCAATTTCTCAATAATTGCTCCAACTTGAAATTGTTCATGGATAGAACATCCCTCAGCATGTAACTCATGAATCAACACTTGCAATTCTTCAACCTGTTTCACAACAGTTTTAGAGTCAATCATAAAAAACTTGAGAAATTTACCAATTACAAATTTCTTTGCACCAGCATCTTCAATTTTGTAGTTCTTCTCAAGCATTTCCCTCCTTTGCAATCTTATATGAAAAATAAATATCATATAAGCCATTCTCTAAACAATTTAAAATATAGTTTCTGCATAGGAAGTCAGATTGTTTCCAAGCCTTTAACCAAAAAAAAAGGAAGAAAAAAGAATGGAAACTTGAGATAATCCACCACTGATAGGTACAGGCACCATATAACAGAAGTAGCTTCTCAACATTCCAAGTGTAAATTGTAAGTTATAAAATCATGGGGGGAAAAAAGTCTCAAAGCAATAAAATAATTAAATAAATAAAAGTATCTAATTTCTTTTCATTCTTTATATGAACCATAAACAAATTTATCAAATTGACCTTTAACTGTTAAATTTAACAAAATAAATTAGGAGAAGATGATGATTTTGAGGGATCAATAGTATTTTATCGAAATTGAGAGGGGCTAATGATATTTTCCCATAATATATATTATAATAGTATAATATTTCAATTATTGTGCGATGCACGATATGTGTAACCATAATAGATAATTTTAAAAATAATCTATAATAATTAATTAATTTTGAAAACTTATTTAAAAGTTTTAATGTTAATAAGTATATTTGGATTTTTTTTCAATCTATACTATAAAAGTTTATTAATAACTATAATTTGACATTTATATATAATATTATTCAATTATGAAATTCAAATTCAAAAGTATTTACCTATATAGTTTTTGTCATCTATGGAATTTTCTTATTTAATTTTTTCCATTTATGAAATTTAAATTCAAACTCAAATGTATTTATATAATTTAATTTGGTTCAAATGTATTTAAATAATATGTTCCATTTATAGAATTCAAATTTAAATTCTAATGTATTTTTTGATTCATTGCAAATAATTAATTTATATATTTTAAATACTCATAATGTAATTTAATTATTATTATTATTACTACTACTACTACTATTGTTATTATTTATCTTATAAATATATTGTTACCTTACAAGATAAATTATTTATGCAATTCAAATTAAAAAATATTTACCTATTTAATTTTTTCTAACTTTAAAATTCGAATTCAAATGTAATTTTCGATTTTTTCCAAATAACTAATTTTCGTATGTTAAATCTTTATAATATAATTTAATTATATTTATTATTATTATTATTATTATTATTATAACCTAATTAATAATAATTTAGATTTAAAAAGAAGTGTATATACATACCATATATATACAGTTTCACTACTGTATGTGTCGACTAGTTTATTATTATATAGATCAGAATCAAATTATATATAACATATAACATGTCGTATGTATTTTATTTTAATATTACATATAATTTGATTATGACCTACATTTATGTGCATGATAATACTCATTATAGTAAAATTATATATATAATATTATAAATATATTTATTATTTATTTAAAATTTGTTTCAAAACAAAAATTAATTTTATATATATTTGGATATAACTATAAAAGATAAAAAAATTTATACTTTCTCAATTAATTATCTAATATTATAATAATAAAAATATATATTTTTGAATACAACCAATAAAAGTAAAAATAGCTGTTTTATTTAGTGCTGATTAATATTTTGATAAAATCATAAATAATAAAAAAAAAGATGATTTTTTTTTTAACAATTATATCTTGAAAGGAATGTTTAAAATTTTTTCTATTAATAAAATAATACATAATTTATGTAATTTTTAATAGAAAAATTATGTATATCTTTATTATTTTCTATATAATGCTTACGTAAATAACTACAAATAATCTTATCATGGTGAATTTTATATAAAATATTATATATATATATATATCTACATTATTGTGATATACAATATTAATTGATTTTCTTTATGAAATGACCATAATCAAATATTTATTCCATAATTTTCACAATCAATTTTACCAAAACTAAATAAAATCAAATATAAACAACATTAATCGATTTTCTATATGAAATATCCACAATCAAATATTCATTCCATTATTTTCACAATCAATTTTGTTAAAACTAAATAAAATCAAATATATAGAATATTAATCGATTTTCTATATGAAATATCCACAATCAAATATTTATTCCATTATTTTCACAATCAATTTTATAAAAATTAAATAAAATCAAATATAAACAATATCAATCAATTTTCTATATAAAATATTCATAATCGCATATTCATTTCATTAATTTCATAATTAATTTTACAAAAAATAAATAAAATCAAATATATACATATTTGATATGATAAAATCTCATCATAGTTTTTTTGACAACCTAATAATAATTAATGATTTTTTTTTTCATGTTCTGGGAGAGAAACTTAAGTATTCATATTAATCACGTGTCAAAATTTATATATATATATATAGATTGTTATCAATATTAATAAAAAAAATATGTTTATTTTAAATTTTTTTCAAACAAAAATTAATTTTATATATTTTTTAGTACAAACATAAAAGATAAAAATCTCATACTTTTTTAATCAATAATATAATATTATAATATAATAATAAAAATATATATTAACTGGTAAATAAAATATGATTAAATAATTTATTTTGAATATAACTCTTATCTTTCTATGTTTAACAATTATTATTTAAAATATTTTTTTTGTCCAAATAAAAGCATATCTTTATTAATTTTCATAGAACCATACTTGTATATATAAAAATATTTAAAATATATTTAATTAAGGAAACAATATATGTGCAAATATATTTTGTGATATACATAATATTATAATAACAAAAATATATATTTTTATTCCATCATTCCTAAAAACAAATCTATTATATATAAAAATAAATCTTATTTTGCTTTGTTTAACAATTATTATTTATGATATTATGTTTTTATATCCAAATAAAAATATATCTTTATTAATTTCCATAAAACCATATTTATATATGTAAAAATATTTAAAAAATATTTAATTAAGAAAAAATATATCTACAAATACATTTTATGTCATAAAAATATTATAATAATAAAAATATGTATTTTTATTCCTTCATTCTATATATAAAAATAAAAAACATATATAATACTATAAAAATATTATAATATTATAATAATAATATTTATAATAAAAGAATGAGTTTGCAATTTTGTAAGTATAATATGCTAACACGTAGTACTCACTCTTCTTCTTCTATATGTAACCATAATAAATAGATTTTAAAAATAATTTATAATAATTAATTATATTTGAAAACCTATTTAAAAATTTTATTGTTAATAAATATATTTGGATTGTCCTTTTTTTTTTTTTAATCTATACTATGAAAGTTTATTAATAACTATAAATTTGATCTCTATATATAATACTATTTAATTATAGAATTCAAATTAAAAAATATTTATTTATCTATTTTTTTTTCCATATATGAAATTTTCTTGTCTAATTTTTTTCCATCTGTGACATTTAAATTCAAATTCAAATGCATTTATCTAATTAATTTAAATTCAAATGTTTTCATTTATAGAATTTGAATTCAAATACAAATTCAAATATATTTTTTGATTCCTTCCAAATAATTAATTTCCATATATTTAATATTCATAATGTAATTTAATGATTTATTTATTTATTTATTTATTATTATTATTTATCCTATAAACACTTTTTTACCTTATAAGATAAATTGTTTATGAAATTCAAATTATACAATATTTATCTATTTTTAATTTTTTCCATCTATAAAATTGAAATTGAAATTCAAATAAATTAATAATTTGTTTAGATATAAATCTTATTTTAGTATGTTTAAGAATTCTTATTTATGATATTATATTTTTTATATCCAAATAAAAAGATATATTTATTAATTTCCATGTAACTATATTTGTATATGTAAAATATTTAAAATATGCTTAATTAAGGAAACTATGCAAATACATTTTACGTATTTAAATTATTTGAAAAATAAAATATTTTGTTTATTTAAAATTTATTTGAAAACAAAAATTGATTTTATATATAATTGGATACACCTATAAAATGTAAGATATTAAATAAATATATAAGTAAAATAAAAATAAAATAGAAAAGATGATTTTGGAGGAAATTTAAAAGAAGAGTATACTGACACATGGCATATACTTTTTTTCTTTTATAGATTATATGGATATATATATATATATATATATATTGATCATTATCCAATGTCTAAATATTTACTTATATATATATATATATATGATATGCCCATTCTAATTATTGTAAAATTTACTCCAATACAATTTAATAAGTCAACAAACAAATTTGTAATTTTACGCCTTATAGTATTTTGTTTATACAAGTTGTCAAAGACTTTATTGATTTTTTCTTTAACACAATAGAAGTTAATTTTTTATTCAACATATCTATAGTTGATTCTTTTAAAATTTGATTGGTAAAATGGAAGGGAGAATGAAATGAAATAGAAAGAGGAATGAGAATAGAATTCCAATGCTTGTTTGGGCCATGGAATTATCAATTGAATCATAGAAGTAATTATATTGATAAAAATTTACTTACACTATATTACTAATGTTTTTTTACCAAAAAACTCTCTTTACTTTCTCTCTCCTCTTTCTCACCACAGTAGCCATCTACTTTCTTAACTCTCTCTCTATTTTTTTTCATTTTTCATTTTTGGTATTCCATAATTCATTTCTATAATTCATCTCTCTAATTACTTATATTAAATATTTACTAATTTCTCTCTATATTTTTTTAATATCTTAATTATATGCTAATTAAGCAGTGGGCTTGGGTAGTAATAATTGTTTTGTGTAATCATAAAATAATAAAGTTTTTATAATAGACAATTATGTTAAAAATTCAAATATAACAATTATGTCAAACATTCGTAATTTTTTTGGTAGAAGAAAAAAGGAAAAACACTCTGGTTCGAAGTCAATGGAAAAATATGGAGAGAGAGTAGAGAGAGAAAGTGGGATGGAAATTGTAGAATAAGAAAATATAGAGAGAAAAAGTGAGGTGGAAAATGCAAAGTCGGGAAGTGGAGAGAGAAATTTTAATGAGAGAAAATAGACATTAAAAAATTGATATTAATTTTACTTTTTAAGGTGTATTAGTTGAGAGGTAAAATAGTACACTTTGTATCATAAAATGATGGAATGAAAGATGTGTGAGATCATAGAAAAAAATGGACAAAAATATTTGACAAGTTATTTATTTCATTCCTAAAAATCTTTATACATATATATATTTATTATTTTTTATTAAGTTTCATTTTTTTTTTTAATTATTCTAACCAATTGTATTCCTTGTATACATTTTAAAGTTGTTCGGTATATAAATTTCAAACTAGTTTGATCATGTCCAAGTTTTTTAGACCAAAGAAAATAATTGTTTGAACTATTTATAAAGACATATGGTATACATAGTCTAAATAAATTGAACAAGTTTGGGTTATATATACCAATTACTTTAGTTATATTCGAATTATATAATTTAAATAAAAACACAAAAATATTGAAGTTATCCAATATACATGACTTAAATGAATTGTATTCGACCGAGTTATATAATTACGCAGTTATATTTGGGCTATGTAATGTAAACACAACGGAAATGTTCAATATATATAATATGGATGAAGAAATATAATCTAGATAAATTATATCCGTTCGGGTTGCATATATCGGATTATTCATTTATATATGAGTTATGTAATGTGGATGTAAATGCATCTATCCGGATAATATACACTGGACTAAAATAAGAAAAGAAAAAAATTGCAGATAAACTAATCGAAGAGAGATTGTTGAAGATGAAGAACTCAAAATCCAATAAAACAATTTTCTCCCTTTTTGATTCATTCTTGTTTTTGTAGAAAAATTGAAAAAGAGGAAAAAGAAAGTAGAAAAAGCAACTGATTGAAGGGGACCAAAGGAGCAAACTGATAAATGAATATGATTGTAGGTTCAAGCCTTTTTAATTATTGCACATAAAAATAAATATTAGTAGAGATTGTTGAAAATAACTGGGATTTGAGAATTAAAACTATATTATAATGCATCAATTTAATTTAAAAGAGAATTAAGGATAATAAAATGTGATGTGTATTAAATTAAATTTAAAAGTAAATTAAATATAAATAATTGAGATAAATAGTAAAAATTAAAATAAAAATTAATGTGCATACATCAAAATTTATCGTATTTTATCGTATGAGTAGAACCCTACCTCGTTGTAACCAAGGAAGAAAAAGTCGAAAAAGTCACCAAGATATCGCCGACAATGTCGAGTATCGCCGACCGCCAACAACGATAGAGGGAGGAAGAAGTTTTCGTCAGTGATGTCATCAGAAAGTCGCTGGTGCCGTTCATTATCGCCATTGTCGGAAGAAATTACTGAGATATCGCCGAAATCAATGGAAAGCCGGCGAAATTTCGTCTTGTAGCTTTTATTTTTTTGTGAATGAAATCGGGTCTTAGCAACAAAGGAGAAGCAGAGCACAGGAGGTTAGTGACATGGGTCAGAGAAAGAATGAAGGGTAGTTAGTAATTAGTGAAATCGTGGAGTCCTTGATTGATGACACGTACAACAGGAGCCGAGTAGAAATACTAATAGATGTGGCTCTTCAATGCGTGGAGGATGACAAAGATGCAAGACCCACCATGACCGAAGAAGTTGAGAAACTCGTGCGAGGACTGGATCAATAGCTATGAGCTATAGCCATGTGTTACTCTTTGTTGTAGATTTCTATTTATTAATTTATTTTTTTTGGCTGCATATTTATTGTTATGGTAAACTTAAATTTTAATTTTTTAAAAGTTTGGACTTTTTCAATAAATAAATAGGCATTGCATTCTATTTAAAAATAAATAAATTTTAATTGTTGTAAAATTTGGGAAAATTGCAGTAACAACTTGCCAAAAAAAAAAAAAAGAGATGATTTTTAATTGTGTGTTTTGCAAATACAATAGTTTACTATCCTTGGTATCACGTCAGATGGTACCATTCCAATTAGTTTATTATCATCTATTGAAATATTTGTTATATCTTTTTATTATATTAAATTATCCAACTCACTATATTTTTCTTTTTAATTTTGAGAAATAAAAAAGAAAAATCTACTTCCAAATCCTCCTCCTCTGTGTTTTCCTTTTGGTATTAATAATGTATTATAAATTATGTTTGATAATTTCATATATCTTAACATTATTTGTTAAAGTTTCTACATTTTGATGATAACAAACATTGTATTTTCTTTAGTTACAATAATTTTAATATTTATGGACTATGTTACTAATTTTGTATTTTAATTATTATATTTTTATATTGTTTTACTGTATTAATTATCTCATATGTAAAAATTTGTATTCTAAATTAAATATTAATAGTTTCCATAATTTTGTCGACATTTCTATCGATATCGATATTTCCATAAAATCTTACCCTTGACATTTCCGTCAATATCGATATTTTCATCATTAGTTGTAACAGCAAAACGGTGGGAATAGACCAGAAATAGACCAGATACTAGAATTCTCATTCTACTAATGTTTGATCCAACCATTCAAAGAGCGTCCTGGGTCTAACTTGCTGTAGAAAAAGTTTGGTTGGGTAATCTTTATCCTGTGTCTTATGTTTAGGTCACCAAGCCCAAATTAAGCCAAATTGGATTTGGGAAAGGTTAAGGGGAATTTGGCCCAACACCCCTGTTTTGGAAGCTTTAAGGATATTTACCAACACATTTTGGATCTTTTTTATTTTACCCTTCAATGTCTATTTTAACCTTAAAAAAATTACAATTGAGTTGCATATCCTTATTTTACATTCCCCACGTCCATTATTCACCGTTCTTTTAAAAAACAATTCCATTCAAAACAAACAGAAACCTTTTCATCCCCCACGTCCATTATTCACCATTCTTTTTAAAAAACATTCCATTCAAAACAAACAGAAACCCTTTCGTCCCCCACGTCATCTTCATCATCATTTTTTTTTTGACATCCTCAAAAAAAAAAAATTCTCACAAACCCAAGGTAGGCAATGAACCCAGATTGAATTTTGAATTTTAATAAAATAAAGATAATTTATGAATTTTGTAGCTGGAGAGGATAAAAAGGAAGAGAGAAAAATAAGGGAAAATGAAAAGAAAGGTGGCTTTAAATATGTGAGAAATGAAAATCAAACAGCCAAAACTTCTCAGATAGAGAAAATATAAAGACAAAAGTAATCCACAAAGAAAGATTGAATAATTTTGTATGATGGGTTGTTTGTTATAGATGAAAAAACACCCAAAAAAATTATATAATAAAAAATAAAAGAAGAAAAAGCGAAATGAAAGAGAGAGAGAGATGAATGAAAGATTTATCAAGGTTCGTTGAAAATTGAGAGAAGCAAATTTGGGAAATGAGTTTTCTCTTTTTTCTTTTTTCGCTCTCCTTTTCTCTTATTTGTGTGTCCCACGACCATGTCTATCTCATTGTTGAAACATTCAAATGAACATTTATGAGCGACAAATCAATCATCCTATTTGCTGGACCTGAAATTGAGCATAAAACCTCCTTCCATAGCTTTGAGATCGTCCTTCGAGTCTAACAAGAGAAAGAACTCGAATATGAGAAGGGTTACCAATAAGAGAAAGAGGGAAATTGGATGTGAAATGTGGTAGGTGAGACATTGGTAAAAGAGAAGGGTAGGGTTGGAATAACGAAAAGAAGATGGGTAGATAAAAAAATGTTTGAAAGAGAAGGGGTATTTTTCGTTAAGGCTCTTAAAATGAGGGGCCGCCGTATTTTCTTTTCCGCACCAATCCAATCCACATTTGATGGGGGAAGGAAGAAAGAAAGATGGAAGGGCGAGCCCCTACTCCTAACAGGCATCCTATTTATCTTATCATTTGAGATGTTTCAAAAAATGCCTATTTTCGATCTTTTTCCTGGACGTAATACCGACCCGAAATTCCAGTTTTTGGCTAATGAAAGCCCCACGTTACAGACCTTTTCTTCATCGGACCCATGAAAGTCCCCTTCTTTTACTAATATACAAGGGCTTTGCCAGGATGTCTTTCATCAAGCAAAAGAGGGGCAGTAAATGGAATAAACTAAGCAAGAGATCAACTAACCAAGAGAATGAACTAACCCCAAGGGATGATCCCAGATTGAAAGTCTAAGGGAGTATGATCCCAATAAAGATAGCTGGAGCCTTCTTTTCGTAAACCCCTACTCCTGTGCCCTTCAATCCCATATCTACTACTTAGTCAAGCCCTTAACTACCTAGATATCTTAGAATAACCCTGCTTTCTGATCAACGTATTAAAGTATGCATCTCTAGGGATATAGGAAGCTAGGAGAGGATTCTAAACAATTCTATCGAGCGGAACAACAAGAATAGAAAGATATCAGTAGGGGAAGGAGTATCTCACGCTATTAGGATTCAAGCTATTTTACCAAGCATCACGAAAGAAGGATTTTTTGCTAGAAATTTTATCCATCTCTGAATGTACACCCAATGGATTATTTGATCCATATTGATGCAATGCTGCCAGATGAAGAAGACTAGCGCCTACTAAAATAAAGGGGAGTAAATGATGAAGACTAAAAAAAACGATTTGTAACACCCCGTCCCAAAGTACAACGGAAATTTTCCAACTTTGACCGAGGTTGACAGTTGACCGTTGACCGTTGACCGTTGACCAAGGGGTCAAAAGTTGACTTCTTGATTTGGATGGAATTCTAGGTTGACTGAGGTACCGTTACGAAGTACACGTTGGCACGAGTTCGTAGACTAGTAGCACGTTGAAAACGGAGGTACGGTTTGAAAGTTATGGGCAAAACAAGTCGAGATTCAAACTGTCCAAAAGGTGCCGGGAGTTGATTTTTTATGATTGTAGAATTTTGCTTTGACTTTTGTATGGTTGTAAAGTGCTCGTCGATACGAGTCCACAGACTAGCGGCACGCTTAATTTGGACGTACGGTTAAAAAGTTATGGACGTGTGAAGTTTTTCGACTACCGTAATATTTAATATTTTTGAATCGGTGAACAGTGCAACACCACATGTCGACGTTTGAGAGGTCCACGTGGGTGAACAGTGTCACCCACGGTGGCTTTTATTTTGGCAAAACGGCCGGGGAAGGAGAGAGAAAGAGAGAGAGAGCTAGAGAGAGAAACGACCGGCCACCACCGGAGGGCCACACGCATCGGCCAGGCAGGAGAGCCTCTCCATTTCTGACCGACCACCCAAATTTCACGGCCAACCGACCTGTGATGCGCCCGGACGGAGCGTTTTTCGGCGACGGTGATTTTTCCCCTCCACCATCGGCCACTGTCGATTTGCCCAGTTTCCGGTCACCCCAAGCTACACGCGCCTGACCGGCCTCTCACCCATGGGAATTCCAGCCTACCCACCAAATTTCACGGCCACTGGACCTCCGACACGCCGGGATCAGAGTATTTTCCAGCGAGGGGCCGAAAATCTTCAAACCCAGATCTCTTTGCCGTCCGGCCTCCGTTTGCCTCACCGCCGGTCCAGTTGGAACCCTCTCCCCTCGATCTACAAAACTCCCAAAAATCTCAGCCATCGGCCACCGGAAGCGCCGCAGCGGGCGACGGTTGCCGGTGACCGCGGCGGCTCGCCGGAAATCACTGTTCCGGCGAGTACTCAGTTGCACCTCCGATCCCTCTCCACTAATTCTGACCCCCTGAATCCATATCCGGTGTCCTTTTCCTCCAATTCGGGACGATTTGAGAGGATCGAAGAGTTGAATCCCAAAGGCTTTCCGGCGAGATTCCGGCCGCCTCGGGTCCGATCTCAGGGAAGTAAGACCGGATTCGTGATCCTCGTCACTCAAGCTTTGATTCGGTATATCACCCGTCAATTTTGGTTAACGTTTGTGTTTAACCCCCCGAGTACCGGGTATTATTTGCCCGAATAAAATATTAATTTATTTGACTGTGTGTGAATCGTTGTTCTAGGAGCACGTGTGCATGGTGAAATCGATCCTATGGTGGATCGTGGTTTAATTGCGTGTTCCAGATGAGTGACCCACCTTTAAAAAAATATTTTGGGCAATTAATTATATTTAATTGGTGTTTAATTGATATTTGGAATTATGCTCATGTGGTGCAATTTAATTATAGTTGTGGAAAATTATTATTTTATTGTGATTTAATTTTATTTATTACGCATGAGCAAGGTATTTTCAGTAATAAATCGTATGTGGTTTTAATATTATTTTTTTGGGCATAATTGGTTTAAATATTTTAAGAAAAATATTTGTTTAAATTGGTGGTTTCAAATGTGATAATTATGCCCGTGGAATATATTTTGTTGGACCTCGTGTTGCGAGAAAAAAAAAATTATTTTTATATTGTTATCAATGGTTTCGTACCGGAAATGTTAAAGAAAAATATGTGGGATGGTGAAATTGAAAACTGGTATATTTTCCACGATGATTTTTGAAAAATCGGTACGGTAATAATTAATTTAATAATTATTTTAGACGCACTCATACAGTATTGGTGTTCCGGTGTATATGTGGTTAGCGCGCAAGTTATTATGTCTCCCGTGAGTTGCCATTGAACCGAGGGCAGGCAAGTTTGATATTGGCCACAGCACAGCCGCTCCCCTCCTTGACCGGGATGACGGTTTTAGCAGCGTTATTGTCGAGACGCCGAAGTGCCGTTTGCAAGTTTCTCTCTTTAATCTCCTCGCCAGTTGGTGCTCGGGACATTGGATATCGGAGGGCATCACTGGTATATGGTGTGGTGCGTCAAGTATAAATTTGCGGATGGAAATTTCAAACCCCAAAGTGTTCAAAAATTATTTATTATATTTTATTACATTTTATTTATATTTAGGGTATTTATCTATTGTTTATTAAATTAATTGATCCCTTGGTTTTCGGAAAATACGATTATCGGGTTTTGTGAAAATGTTTTAAAAAGGGAACATTTCCAACGAAGTGAATAGTGAAGGTTTTGAGAGAAATTATTACTTTCCATTGTTATTATTTATTTATCTATTTAATTGTCGGTATTAATTAAATTCCTTTATTTGTTATATAATTAATATTAAAAGTGTTCAGTAGATAGGGTCACTCACTGAGATGATTAGCATCTCACGTTTTTAAATTTCGTTCCATTAGGTGTAAGGGGTGGTAGACGTTCTTCCGGAGCGAACCAAATCTCCGCCGCTATCGTAGTTCGAGAAGTACCTTTGTATTCGTTTATTTCAATTGTATTACTTCTTTCATCCCTGTTGTATTCTATGCTTAATAGTACTTCATGAAGCTCTGTATACTGTTCTGGACACTTATGTATTATTTATGCACTGGGTTACTGTTATTCATGTGAAGTGCTGTAAAATTGTGGAATCAATCTGTAGTATTGTGGGAGGAATAAGGGGATGAATATAGAAGTGTGTTTTCAGTGTAGGAAATTTGTGGTAAGTCCAACCCTTAGGGGAGGTTCTGCCGGATTTTCCATTGGAGGGTCCGGTAGGGTTTCCCTGAGATCAGGGCTTGTCTAGGGTTCCGGTGAGGAATTTTGGACCGGTCCTGACAGATTTAAGGTGGCGAGTACAGCAAAAACAATAGGAAACTCGGATAAGCAGTATGTTAAGCAAAGTAACACAAAATCTTTAAAATGTTTTACCCTACCCTATTTTCTTTAAAATCTTATCTATAGTCAGCTTCTTTTTCCATCGTCGTAAAGGGGCTTTAAACTCTATCTCTCCACTGTCACCGGCTTTAAGAAGAGGGAAAGATCACTCCTAAATGTCACCGTGATCTTATATACAATACCATCATACACGCCCTTGCCTCCCTCGCAGTCAAAACTATCCTCTCTAGTGAGACCAGCCGAACCAAAAGCCTCGTTTCCTTCGGCTAATTCGAGCGATTTAGTCAGTAAGAAAGTCATCTCACTGAATATTGGATTATATATCGTGAACATTACAACCGATCAATCGAGAGTATTCTATACATTTAGATTGAAAGTTTTTCTTTCTCCTCGAGCGCACAAGAAAAGGTAGAACCTAAGCCTTATCATGACTTTCATTCTTTCTTGTCTACTATTTTATCTTACGGCTAGTGCGCTATTGGTGTTCGGGTGCTTAGGGGACGGAAGGGCTAAACCTCACCACACCATCTTGAGAAAGAAGATTGAACCCTTTCCCTTCTTGGACTGGATTAAAAGGGTTAGTCATCCTAAAATTAGGATTCATTTCTTGTCGCAAATGGTCACTTGTAGCATATCATATCTCAATAGATTGTCGTAATTTTTCTACCGCGTGTACATTCCCATAATGATGGTGTTTTTCCAAAATCAAACCTTGTTGTTCATTCTTACTAATAAGTTGAAAGGGCGTTAAGCATAATAAGAAAGGGTTAAGGGCCTCCAACGCCTATAAATAGAAGCTTCTTTCAGTTTCTATTTGGTAAAGCAAAGGGAGATGGGATCGAACAACGAAGTTAGAAAGAAAGACTTTGAGTAGCCATGGATAGCGTCTCTAGACTTTCAATAATTCAGCAAGAAATATGTCAAGTCGAAAGCAAAAAGTTCGATCAAGAGCAAATGCTAGGGCTGCTATGGGAGCATCCTCCCGCTCTCGATCCGGAGATAATAGGAAGAGTAATGCAACAAATCCAGGACCGCATTCGTGCGCTAGAGGAAAGGAGGAGGGCGCTGCTCATAGAAAAGCAAGCGCTCATTGTGGAGGGGGGCATAAGCAACCGCAGGGGAAATGGAAACAACAAGGGAAACTAGAAGAGAAGAGTTCGTCGATGCAAAGTAGTGTGTTTTAATGCATGGCTTTCTTTGTTATGTTTCATGTTATTCTATGTCTTTTGTTCACAACATATGTTTTTAGTGTCCTTTGGTTTGTTGTGTTTAGTTGTTTGGCTGGTTTGTCTATGTGTGCGTAAGCTTCCTATTGGATGTACTCCCATGTATAAATGTAGTGCTGGAATGAAGAAGAATAAAATTATGCTCTGTTCTAGTTCTCTGATCTACGCCTATCGCCTGCCTCCAACTGCCTTTCTATTGCACCTGCCATGAACCCCTGTTTACCTTCCTTCCTTTCGGAGAATGCCTTACTCATAAGTAATATAGTGATTAGATTTAAGCGAGGATATATCTTTCATAAAAGTAAATTGCATTTATTTATTGAATTCAAAGAAGATTGCGCCAATGAATCATTATGCTCGATAAAAGGAATGCGGGAAGCTCCAATAGAAAGTGGAAGAGAAAAAGACTTCGAAGATGAACCTGTTCCCATTCAATAGTCAGGAATTCTTGACGGTATCGAGCCAGAACAACCTGTTCTTCCTGAATACCTCGATTCAGTGCCTGTTGTGCTAGCAGCCAACTCCGGCGTGTTTGCTTAGTTATCCTTATCAAGCCACTTACTTGATGTCTAGCTTCCCAACTGGTAGACGGTTCCTTTTCCCCCTAATCTACTTTCATTTCAAGCAGAAGGAATTCTTAGAAATGCTGTTTCAGCCTTGCTCTTCTTCTCTGATTGGGGCTTGCAACATCACATCGAACTGGAAAGCCTAACGCGAGGGTTCCAAACCTCACCTTAAAACCTAGAAAGAAAAAAGCTAGAAACCTTCGAAGAGGAGCTATTTAAGCTCTTAAGCCGAGGAGTGGAGTTTCAACTCGAAAGCCGGCCTGACTCGGCTCCTTAGCCTCCTCCTCAGATAAAGATGTCTCCGATACAGCAAGAACGACTTTTTCTATTGTGATTTTTTTGGCGGGTTTGGTCAGGAAGGACAAAAGAGAGATGCTTTCTATCAGTCAAAAGCGGATACCACCCCCCATGCTCCCACGGTCCGCTCCCCAAGGAATAGAAAGGGAGGACCTAGGGCCAGAGCAAGTTGGGTTGGGGTATAGAGCCGTAAGCACGGTGGGACACATAGGCTATTACAGAAGCATCATTAAACACTTTACAAAGCGTGGAATGGAATCATTGCAGAAGAAAGGTATAACGGTTATGGACCGGAACAGGATTAAGCTTTTAAGCACGCGGAACGGGCATGGAGAAAAAAAACGGTGGAGGAGAAGCAATCGCGCTCATTCCCTTTGCTTCCTAGGCCCAAAGCAGTGCAGTCTTTCCTGGACAAATCAAGGATTTGGGGATTCTTGCTACGCTACTCTATTTAACTATAAAAAAAAATCCTTTTTTTTTTTTTAGCAATATATATGAATAGAAAGATAGATCAATCCATCTATCCTATCTTATTTTGATTTTGATATCTAAAAATGAATCAATTTCATTCAACGTTTGATTCATTCAAAGAACTTCGCTTAGCCCCCCCGCTCATGAAACGGTGCTGCTGCAATGGATGGCAGAGGGTCCGTAGTACCCAAAGCACTGGAGTGATCCAGTAGCCGGGAAGGGGCCTAGAAGTGCCTACGACTACAGCACACTTCAGTTGGCTCTACACATCTACAGAGCTAAGCCCTGTCCAGCCCCTGGCAGAGCTAAGGGGGCTTCATTATTCCTTATCCCCATCTTTGCCCAGGCCTTGTTTAAATAAATTGGAAAATGAAGAATTGTCCGACTTGTATGGATTTATTGAAGCATATGTTGTGTGTCCTGAAACTATTACTCGACCGTTCTTACCTTATAGAGGGGATAAAAACCCTACTTTACTAGCTCCAAAGAACATATACATACTTGGATCTGTGTCGACTTATGTATGTCTCGTTTACCAAATGGTCAGGTATACCACGCCACTTGTCATCCTCTGTTTCTATAGAGGAGAGATACAGAAAAACAAAAGGTATAGTGATCATGTCGTTAAATCGAAAAAAGAAAGGTTTTGGAAGAAAAAAAAGTAGATTCGCTTTTGTGACCAAAAGCCCATCCTTGATCCAAGCCGAGTTTTGCATTCCTTAGCTTGGTGCACAACGCTTCTCGTGGGTCCTTTTTCAAGCCCATCGATCTTAACTGGCTCGTGAGCAACGACGATCAAAGAAGAGAAGGAAATGCCCGACTTCAGTCAAAGACAGGTAAGGGGATAAGAAGATCAATCTTTTTCCTCTGCAAAGCTATCGAAGCAGCTCCTATTGAGTTGCCTCTCCTGGGAATCAACTTGCCTGCTTCTACACGTTTTCCTTAAGCGCTAGTTCATGAGGGTCCAAATCAGGGTCTCCATCTCGCCTTATTAAATAAGTTCGGGCAAATCTACATTTTCAGAAGTTATAGGTATAGCTTAGGAGATGAGATTCTTCCGCTAAAAAGTGCTGTTTGATGAGCCTGCATAGTATTAGGTAGTTGGTCAAGTAAACCACTTCAGCCAACACACAAGATGAGACTTTACCACCGTGGAGCGGCTTTTTGTAAAAATATGAGGGGGAAACTCAGTAAGATGTCAGAGAAGCGAAATATACGAGATCACAAACGTAGATTGCTCGCAGCAACTAAATAAGCTTCACGGTTTTGATTTCAATTAGAATCCGCATATGGAATTAGAACCGGGCTACCCCATGATCGTGATTTGATCATCATTAGGTTGTGAGAAACCACGCCTTATGACTACCGCCGTTTACCGGGGCTTCCATTCAAAGCTTATAACACTTCTCCTTCCGACCTTCCAGCACCGGGCAGGTGTCAGACTCTATACATCATGTTACCACTTAGCAGAGTCCTGTGTTTTTAATAAACAGTCGCTACCCCCTGGTATGTTCCGCTTTCCTAATCAAAAGAGTGATCCAACTTAATATAGTATAGACATTGTTCTTTATGCCCCTTATTTAAGTAGTCAGACCTGAGGATTTAAACTATCTAATGAATTACCGTTAGTAGTAGAACTATGAGTCCTTAGTAGCTCTTTCAGTAATAGAAGGTATTCGTTCGCGAGGAAGCCCTTCACTCATCCTTGTTATTAAAATAAGGTAGTAGTAGTGCTTGTGCTAAGACCCAATGCTTAAAAGTTTTGTGTGGCTAAGATCATGTAAGCTCTTAAAAGTGATATCTCATATATTCTCAAAGAAAGCCAATTCGCTAATTCTTATTCCTTTACTCTCAATCAAGGTCTTTTCTGAGGAAGAGGGAAGCAAGCTAGCCCCGGATCGGAGGGGAAATAGTGTTGTAACCGACTACTAAGTAAAGACTTTCCACTTCATTTAATAGGGGGAGGGGGGAGGTAAGCTTCGCTTAGCGAGCTTTATAGGGCCGACCACTACATAAGCCGCTAGCAGAGAAAGCTCGAAGGGCTTCCCTTCATTCGCTTCGTAGGAGCCGCACAGCACATAGCTGGAAGTCAGAGGGCCCATACTACTTGCCTAACCCCTCGCTCCGAGGGATCGTAGATCGGAAAGCGCCTTCTAAACCACCCCATTCATCCAAAAGAGAATGGAAGGGGCCTATGTATTTGCATGACCCCTGTGGATTTTACCTTATCTACACCCGGAGCCAATCCCCTATTGGTCTTGTCGCCATGCTGCAAAACTAGAGCTCATGTGGAACCTTTTATTTCTAGCGTAACAGTGGTGGAACGTAACAAAATATTACGATCGCGTAACATAAGGGCCGGAGGTACGGTAAACTCGGCCAAAATATGACATGACACCCAAAGGGCCCGACGCGCACAATCCTATCCTATCCGACTCCAAGTTTACCCCTTGCACTTCGAACAGCCATCCATAGCATCATAAGGAAGACCTCCCTTTCGAGGTAATAAAATGGTACGGTACATAGGAGGCTAGTTTTTCTCAACGTGGTGTATAGCGCGAAAAACCTTTTGATACAAGATAGGGCCATTCACATGAAAGAAGAGAATCACTCCTTTAATTCTTCGCCTAGTCTTAGCACCCGCACAATAGAGGGGAAGAAGCATTCCCTTTCTGACAAAACTAAGCGTCTTGCCGCTGGGTAAAGGCAATAGGAGGAGTGAACCCGACCACTGAACGCTGAGGTTCATAAAGGTAAATCCGGCCTCCTTGATCCTCGCCCCACTTAATCCATTCTTTTGTTGAGGGTCTGGCACTTATTCCGGCCCTCTATTTACATAGCGAAGAAAGGCAATCTTGTTTGAATGCGTGACTGCGGCGCGCCTATTGGCCCGGCACGGCACTATAAAATGCATGTTGAGTTGAGCAAGAATACTACGACTAGGGAAACGAAGACCTCAAATCCTGCTCCGATTGGTTCCTGAGTGCTTGAAATAGAGACACTATAGATTCTTCATTGGTATGATCAGAGGCTAGAGCATTAGGCATTTTTTAAGGAGGAAGCTGACTACTAAAAGCCCCCGGAGTGAAGAAGGAGGCACCAAACATAGCTGCCATTTCTCAAAGAGACTGGGGGAGGCCTATCTATTAGTGTAGGGAGGGGAGCTGCTCTCTTTTAGTGACTCGGAAACCTGTTCACGACAAGGTTAGCGGTGGTTCGACAGACCGAGGGTTCGCTTTCTATTGGTGCCCATGGTGTGACCATGTTTTCGGTGGTTGGTCTGGAAAGTCATGGGAGAGGCAGGCTAAGTGAAAAATATATATATACTGGTGCTGCTATAGAATCTTATGAATCACGCACGGGACACTTTCTATATCTCCTCTGTCTACAAGGCGAACAACACCTTTTTTTCTCGGAGCAACCCCCCAAGTTCCAGACCCAGGAGTCAATTTTCCTGTATGAGCATTCGGTACATGTATCAGTTCGTGGAAGAGTGAAAGGGTCACCACTATTGAGGATGTCCCCCCTAATCTTAGATAGGTCGTCTGAGGGTTCACCGTGGCTAGTGTACAACCTACGGACCTCTTAGCCAAAAGAAAAAAAAAAAAAAAAAAAAAAAAAAAAAGGATGCTGGTACCTTTGGTTAGCCTCGGTTGCCTTTGTCAATGACACAGGTAAGGAGTTGACAAAGGGGAACAACCCCCCTGTTGTTGATAGAGAGCCTACCGCCCCGCTGCATTTCCACCAGAAAGAAATTTCCTTAAGCTTAGCAAGAAGATGCTCTTGAAGAAAGAAAACTTGACTACAAAAGAAAGGTAAAAGTACTTAAATGAAATAAGCCCTATTCCTCCTTTCCAATTGCCAATTCACCATTTCTTTAGCAGATCTACACATTATTGCTCTATTGCCTCTTATTTCATGAAGAAATTAAAAAATGGACTTTGTAGGTGTCTATTGAAAACTGGATAAGAAAGTAAAATACCATCTTATGGTCTGCCTTTCTTTTTTTATTTCTTTGAGATGGACTATTATTATCATTTATGAATCATTAGCAAACATTAAAGTTATCCAATTTCTTACATAGAAGCACTAGAAGTTTCGTGACCTTCTGAAAGAAGCATCCATATAATGGGCCTGCACGGCCTAACGTTGAGCTAGAAAAGTTTGGTTGTGCTTAGGTCATCAAGCCCAAATCAAACCCAAAGAATTAGGGAAGATCAACTATATATCAGAGTCAGGATCCAGCTGTGGCTCCCACATGGAACATAAATGACGTGGCCGTTTTCTATTAGCATATCATCGACACGCAGCTGACTTTTCAAACAATAACGAACACCACGCAAGAGATCTTAGAAAGATTTAACACAGACTTTCTGTAGCATATATTAATCTGCACTTTTTGCCCCCATGGAAAGGGGAAACGAAAAAGCACCATAGCCGAAAACACTTTTGTAAATTCATTGTTGCTGGGCTTAAGCTATTGTTCTATTGCTGATTTCTAACGTGGCCCCAAAAAATAAAAATAAAAAAAATGGCGACATTCTTTCAGAGACTCTCTAAAGCTACTGCGGTAGCATTCGCCAATGCATTTGGGAGCCAACCCAAGTCCGGTTATAGAATTCCTTTCAGAGCACTTGCAGCAGTTTGTGGTGGAATCTCTTATCTATACTATGTTTCCTCACCTGATATGGTAATTTTTGCCTGCTGATTTTATCTGGGTTTTTCTTCTTTTTCATTGTTTGAGGCAATGTAGGGTAGTTCCATAGCTGAAATGATTTGTTGATGATTGAGAAAAGTGATTGTAAGTCGGGTTTGTGGCTTGCCCATTTGGGTTTCTTGGATAATAGGTGTTTGTTTTTCTCGATTTTAATGTATGAAGAAAAATGAGTATGTTCGTGCTGATTTTATTTTATTTTATTTTTTTAAGTTTTGCTACATATGACTATTTTGAAGCTCAATACTTGTTTGATTACTGGTACATTGCGCATTAGGTTGTTGGGAGTGCTGGGTTTGTTTTTAGATTTTATCGTTAATAAAATCTTATCACTTGAGAAGAAATAGAAGGACCCAGAAAGAAATTATTGAAGTAAATTAATCCCGTGTGCATTACATTGGTTTTGAAAATGCTTTTCCAATTTCGAAAAAAATCTGCTTCTTATACTTCACATGCAACATTTTGACCTAAGTATATAATTTTGCTTTTTTCATAAGATGAAAAACATTTTCTTTGCTCATGTCATGATTTAATCTGGAATTGGTGTAGTTTTGTACTGGGTTACTTGGTGTTCTCCATAATTGTTGTTGAAGCGACCCTTATTTTAAGACACTGAATAATTTATACTTAGTATCTAAATCTTGGATAGTTGTTGCATGAGTGGTTGGTTGATATAGGACATTGTTACAGATGCCCAAACAAATATTCATGCAATAATGTGTCCCAACTGTGAAAAAGCATTCAGATGTGATCAATAGTACCATTGACTAACCAACCTTTTCAAGTTTTTGACAGGATATCCGAATATAGTTTTAAAGATTCAGAAGTTAGTTCAGTAAACAAAGTAACTAATATTCTATATTACTCATAATGTAGATTTTCATTGGATCACACCGCCAAGTTGGGTTTGGATATTGTTTCATGCCTCCTTACAAGGTATACTCTTCTGTTTTATTAGTAATGTTGTTCTCAAATTCCTAGTTGCAAGGAGTCTATACCATTATTCTCTGTTTATGGTTGTTCTTGTAACTGCAGGGCTCCACTGTGACAAGTTGTTGAAGGGAAGCCTAAATATATTGTCTGTCCGTATGTCTCTTTCTTCAAATGCACATGCGGTTTCTTTAAGTAGTTTTTCTCATTTTTGTACTGGATTGTTTGAAATTGTAAATCATCAGAAGTTTAGAAATTTTTTTTTTTTTTTTTTTTTTTTTTGCTCATATATGTGGAGGTTTGTATTTATCCTTCTAACAACATGTTCGTTTTTCATTAGTTTTATCTTCATGCATGTTCTATGTTCTTTCATTATAAAGTTATTGGTTATTGATTCCACTACAATGTATAACTTGAATCTTTAAGTTGAGATTATGATTTTACTAAACAAGTTGTTGATTGTTCTCCCCCTTAATGTCACCTTGTGGAACAATTTTTTGTTTACATATACAGGTACACTACAATATCAGATCCAGATGCAAAGGGATATTTTGACTTATTAATTAAGGTATGCGCATGGTGATGCACTTAACAAGTCCAGTTGTTAAGATTATTCTTTCGAAGAATCTATTATGCTGCTTGCAGTTGTACCCAGAAGGAAAAATGAGTCAGCATTTTGCAAGCTTAAAACCAGGCGATGTGGTTGAAGTGAAGGGTGTAGATTTCCCATCCTGAATTATTGGCTGAGGATATATGCGCTGAATCATCTTTATTCATCAATCCTGGTCCTATGTCAATTGATTAAGGGGGGATAAATCAGAGGTCTAATGCTGGTTGGGTTTGGTAACTTTAGTTTTAAGGATCGAATACACAGGCTTAAAAGAATGAATAGGGGTTGTATATGTGTTTTTCAAAGCAGTTTTCATGCATATAACTATATGATGCATCTGGGAGAATACTAAAGTGGGAGATTTATGATTAATCTATTTAACTTGTTTTAAATAGATTCAGAACAGTAATCCTTTGGATGAGTGTCTGGTATTCTCGAAGGAATCTTGTGTTTCCTTAAGTCCTGCCAGCCATGAAAAAGCATAATAGGAATAGTCTTGTGATGATTCTCAATGGGCTCTTCCTTGCTGCTATCTGCTTATTAATACTATGTAATCTTTGACCCTGTTAGAAACTGAGTTATTGATTGTCTTGATTGCAGATGAGGGTCATTTTTGGTGTGCTGAAAGTTAACAACGTCCACAGTACTGCATCTCAGATTGTCATAGAGACAATTTAATTGGGTTTATTTTAATTTTGCAAAACCAATTGACAAATCTGACAGAAAGCTTTGGACATTCTCCCATGTAAAGTGGAAAATTTTCAGGTTTGTTTCCTGGATGTCAATTATGTATTGCATTTTTTGCCCTGTGGATAATAATTTTACTGTTTTAAGAAAATGTTTTTGTTCGTTATCATGTTGAGTCTGTTATTGACTAGCAAATTATGCTTAAATTTTCTTTTTAAGTTGGCAGTTGTCAATTTACCTTAAAAATAAACTAAGAGAATCATTTATGTGGGAATTGTTATGCTTAATCAGTCAAGTAATTTTGATGATCATTTTATTTGTGAATTTGATGAGGTTGTGGATGTGATGCTTCTGAACTATGATTTTCTTTTTGTCAGATTACTGACTTGCTTGTGAATATCATAAGCATGTGTTGAAGCCAAAACACTGAATGCTAACTGATGATGAGAAGCAGAAACTTGTAAAGAAAAACAGCATAGCAGAAATGCAGGTTATTGATTTAATTAAAGACTACAAATGTGCAATTGGATAGGCTTTTTTTTTCTTTTTCTTTTTTTTTTTTAATGAAATAATTTATTTTGATTTCTCTCAAAAATTAGTTTTCTCATTTATATATAAGCATAATGTATGGTATAGCAAAATGTCAAAACTCAGATGTATATACTTGGACTCCATGGATTAAGTGATGTCTGTCTAAACAAATTAGAGATAGTCAATAGAAACGCATGCCATAAGGTTAGGTAGACATGCATTTATTTTGCAACAGCTTTCAAGTGGAGTACTTGTAGGGGGCTCAATGTTTTTCATGGAAGTCATGCTGCAGCTTCTTAGAAAAAGAAGTTGCTAGATGACATTAGAGGTTGTAATTATGAGTGGGGTCTTTTGCCATCATTTGAGCACAATTGTAAATCTATAATGGCATTCCGCTGAGCATGATCAACTGATGCATTGGGTTTGTTAAATATGGTAGCTGGACGTATGTTAAATTTATAGTTCGTTTTATTTTTTTCATTATAGTGGGACATCGAACTATATTTTCTTGTAGTAAAATATTGGGCTGAATGATACTACATTTGGATTTATTATTAAAGTGTAGTAATATTTTCTGAAGGTTTTAATTAGATCTGGATAAAACAATATATCTGCGTACAGTTGTGTTGCAATGGTGCACATGCAAAGTCTAGTTGTTTATTGTGTAACTAAATTTAATTTGGCAAATTTTTGTGGTTAAATTAATTGCTAAAAAGACAATTATACTTGTACTTCTTTTTCTTATATAAATTTCATATTAATATTGTTTGGTGTTTTTTTTGTCTATGATGTTTGACAAGCGTTCATAAGAATTTCTAATATTTAGAATCAATAGCATAACTATAGATGCACATGAAAATAGAGATACACAAGATCATGTACCCCGCCCTCCGGTGGCTTAAAACTTGCAACACTTACACCAAGCAAATAATGAGGATTATACAACATGTATCCATGTCTGCTTCATCTTCACTTTGGCTTGAAAAGGTGGTTGAATTAGTCTATATCTTGTCATTGGTCTTCAACTATGTTTAAGTTAGGTTTCTATAGTTGAGAGAAAATTGAAAGTAGTATAAGTGGCAGCTAAAATTTCTGCTGATCCCATATGCCATACAAAAGGAAAAGTGCTTTATAGTTGACTAGTCGGTTGCGTAGGCAAAAAGTACATGTATTGTATCAGACATTTTTTCTGAAAATATAATTCTTAAATGTACATTAAGTAGTAGTTTCTAATTGTTTCATTAACTAATCGCAAGGGATAGTCAGTAATATTTAATGTAGATTCCGCAAAGAAGTGAGATTATTTGATTATAATTAAGTTCCTGAAAACAATTTTTTTTTTTTTTTTGGTCTAATTTGGATTTTAAAAATGCTATTTCTATTTCTAATTTATGAAAAATGTTGCATTTGAAAATGAATGAATTATTCAAAATGGCATGCAATATTGTGGTTTATTTGTGATGATATAATTAGATATCGTGTGAGATAGGACCTGTGATACTAAATTTGTGAAAAAATTATGAACGATACCATATTCTTTTGATCTTCCTGTCCAATTTTAATTAAATTTATTTTTTTTTATATTTTTTTGTTCAGAAATATGTATGATTTTATCAATTGGATCAATACTAGAAATTGAGAGCCAGCAAAGATAAACGTGTAATCACACTTCAGGAATATGTATGATTTTATCAATTGGATCAATACTAGAAATTGAGAGCCAGCAAAGATAAACGTGTAATCACACTTCAGGAATATTTGTTATTCAACTAATTAAATAGAGCTATTATATATCTCTCTTGAATTCACTTCAGGAAACACACCTGTCTTTAGCCCTAAAAAAATATGCAGTTTAACATTTTTATTACTGATGTATATTTTTCACTGTTGGCCAGGCAAGTTCAAAAAAATAAATTTGCCCTCGTAAAAATACAAAACTTTAAACCCACAGAGGGGAAATTATACATATATATATATATATATATATATATATAAGTTATTAATGAAAACATAAAAATTAAACAATCAAAATTTATTTGTTCTGTAGTTTATTTGTAAAGCATAAATAAAATTTGGTCTAAAAATATAAATTACAAAAATTAAAATAAAATACTAAACCATAAAATTATTAAACCAAAAAATAAAACATTTTCTATAACAAATTCTGCAAAGGTATATGTAAATATTTAAGAAATTATTTCAATCGCATGCAAAACACGTGGTGAAAATCTAGTGTATATATATAGACGTAGGGAAAGATACCGATGCATAGACTTCAATAGAAACATTTCTTAGGTAGCTAGCATATACGTGTGTAACACGCATACAGCAGACAGAGCAAGTCCAAAGTTTCTTGGAAAAGAGTGTGCAAGCCAAAATATTCAGGTGGGTTAGGCTTCAGAAGGCTGAAGGATATGAATGTGGCTCTCCTCAGCAAGCTTGGTTGACACCTTGTTACAGACTCGGGAAGACAGTGGGCCAAGGCACTGAACTCTAAATACTTTGTTGGCAGTAGTTTCCTGAGGTGTAATAGTCGAAAGAATGCATCTTGGTCTTGGAAGAGCGTATTGCATTCAAGGAAGCTTATTATGAATGGGCTCTGTTATAGAGTTGGCAGAGGAGATAATATAAGTATATGGGAAGATCCTTGGATTTCGTCTATGCCAAATTTTAAACCGACACCTCTTGGTGCGAGCAATCAGGAATGTGGATTGGTTGAGGATCTAAGGATGTCTAATGGAGATTGGACCGAGGAGAAACTACAATCCCTCTTTGATACCACCTCGGTGGAGAACATCAAAAGGATCCCAACTACTAATAGTAACCTGGAAGACAAGTTAGTGTGGTTGGGAAATAGGAATGGCAGGTTTTCGGTTAAATCGGCCTTCGAGCTGGAATTTTGGAAGGATTGCTCTGAATCATATTGGTGGAAACACTTCTGGAAATCAAAATTGCATGAAAGATTAAAATTTTTCCTTTGGAAGCTGTCAAACCAAGGGCTCTTAACTGTCTCAAATTTGCTCTCTAGGAGCATAACAGTCAATATGCCAACGTGTGTACATGGTTGTAACATTCTAGAGTCCGACAACCACCTTTTCTTCCACTGCCAGGTGGCTAGAGCAATTTGGTTCGTGATACCTTGGAGCATAAGGTGGGATGAGTTTGCAGACCTTTCCTTAGAAGAAAAATTGGCTATGCTTGCTGATCCTGGTAGAACCCTGCTGGTCCACCCAAATGATGTTGAAAACTTTTTCCTTTATGGCTCTCTTATTCTAGGCCATATTTGGAAGATTAGAAATAGTTCTGTTTTCGAAAACAAGACTTTTAGGTTAGAAACCACAATGGAGCTGTTAAATTTCAGGTTCAGGGAGGCCAAGGCGGCTATTGAAAGAACTGATATGGTCAACTTAGATGTACTTGTCCCTGAGTAAGCTTTGCACAGAATCCCCCAGCACTTTATCAGAATTAATTCAGATGCAGTAGTTAGAGAGGACGGTAGTGTGGTAGCTGTGAAGTCCAGCCGCACCAACCCACAACCTCACCAACCACACCAACCGCACCAACCACAGCCACCATTGTTGACAGCCACCATTGTTGACACCATTGCTGCACCGATCAACAATTGTGGGCTAAGATGTTGAAAATTGTGGCCTTGTAAGCCTATAAATAGGCTCCTTACCGTTCCATGAAAATTAAGCCAAGAGAGCAATCTCAATCCTCCCAAGTGAGGAGAATTGAGAGAAAACTCCAAGAGAGAGAGTTGTTTAAGTTCCAGAGAGAACTTGAGAGAAGAGTGAGCAATTCCAGAGAGAATTGGAGAGTGCAGAGAGAGGTTCCACGAGAGAATCCTCCATGAGAGAAGTTTTTATTTTTTGTATTCTATTTTTAAGAGATTAATAGAATTCTTTTATTTTCTTCTCATATTTCTTCTCTAAAGTGGTCAGAGAACCACAACAAGTGGTATCAGAGCCCCAGATCGAGAGCTTGGGTTCAAAATTTGAAGAAACAGAGCCACTGTTCTTCAAGTTGGTGTTTCGGAAAGTTGCTCAAATAATTAATTTGACAATCCCAGGTGAAAGTACCCGACGAGAGGAGAACAACGAAGTTCGCCGGAGAGAAAACGGACGTCCCACGCGCCCGCACGCGCCGACTGAAATTTTTCTGCAACTGTTCACGCGCCCACGCGCCGCACGCGCCGTCTGGAGGTTGAAGACGACCACGTCAGCAGCCACGTCATCAGCCACGTCAGCGAACCCCTGCCACGTCATCTACCACGCCAGCGACACGTCGTCAGCCACGTCATCTGCCACGTCATCTGCCACGTGGTGCCACGTCAGCACCATCTGCCACGTCAGCAATATTTTCTGAAATTACGGAACGGCCCCTGAAGTTTCGGAAATTACGGAATAGCCCCTGAGTTATTGGAAATTACAGATTGACCCCTGTAGTTTTCTGAAATTACGGTGCAGCCCCTAAACTATTGGAAATTACATATTGACCCCTATAGTTTCTGTATTTGCAGGTTGACCCAGAAATTTTGTGAAATTACATTTTTGCCTCAAAATTTCTGGTAATTATATTTTGACCCCGGAAGAGTCAAGTCCACCATTTTCGGCCGTTCCGAACGCAACGGTTAACTCCGTTTTGCCAAATTCAGCTCCATTTTTGGTCAAGCCATAATGTCAATGGAAGAATCATCTTCGGGAGCTATGGTTAAGCTCACTGCCACAAATTATACACTTTGGAGACCTCGGATGGAAGATCTCCTCAATTGTAAGGATCTGTTTGATCCTATAGAAGCTAAAGGCGAAAACCCCGATCCCAGCAAAGTAGCAGAATGGAAGAAATTAAACAAGAAAACGATCGGTCAGATCAGGCAATGGATCGACCACAGTGTCTTCCATCATGTAGCAAAGGAAACGGATGCATATGCCCTCTGGACAAAATTGGAGGACATGTACCAGGCAAGACTGCTCGGAACAAAGCCCTGTTGCTTAAGCGATTGGTACATCTCACATTACAGAGTAGAACTTCTGTAGCCGAGCATACCAGTGAGTTCCAGAGCTTGGTAAATCAACTATCTGCTGTGGATTACCAACTAGGGGATGAGGATCAGGCCCTCCTACTTCTAAGCTCTCTTCCAGACAGTTGGGAGACATTGGTAGTCTCTCTCAGCAATTCGGCCCCGAATGGCAAACTTACTCTGTCTATGGTTAAGGATGCCCTATTTAATGAAGAGGCCAGGAGAAAGGACATTGGCATGGATCAGTCACATGCCCTCGTCACAGAGAGAGGAAGACAGCAAAGAGGTGGTCGAGATAGGGGGAGAGGCAGGAGCAAGAGCAGAGGCAGATCTACAGACGGCAGAAAATCATCGTATAAGTGCTATCATTGTGGCCTGGAGGGTCACATGAAGAAGAACTGCAGAAAGTTGTTGAGAAAGCAGAGACTCCAAGGTAATCAGCCGAAGAAGGATGGAGAGACACTAGTCACTTGTACAGGAGAAGTGGCGCTCTGCTCCACCGAAGAAGAGACATGCCTTCATATATCAACCCAAGATGTTGAGTGGGTAGTCGATACTGCAGCATCCTACCATGTCACTCCACATAGAGATTTCTTCAAAACGTACAAAGCAGGAGACTTTGGTACGGTAAAGATGGGAAATTCCAGTTTCGCAAAGATTATGGGAACTGGTGATATTCAGATAAAAACGAATGTTGGTTGTACAATCACTTTGAAGGATGTCCGTCATGTTCCAGACCTTCGGCTTAATCTACTTTCGGGAGCAGCCTTAAACAAGAAAGGCTATGACAACTACTTCAGCAAAGGCACATGGAAAATGACGAAAGGTGCCATAGTTGTCGCCCGAGGACATATTTGTGGAACGTTGTACAAGACTCATGTGAAGATATGTGCAGACAGCCTCAATATTGCAGAAGGAGAGGCGTCTCAAAATCTGTGGCACCAGAGACTCGGTCACATGAGTGAAAAAGGATTGTCCACTTTGGCAAGGAAGAAGCTTATCACTGTTTGCAAGGATGCTGCGCTAGATCCTTGTAATCACTGCTTGTTTGGTAAGCAACATAGAGTCTCCTTCAGTTCCTCTGCATTGAGAAGATCAGAGTTGCTTAGTCTGGTGCACTCTGATGTTTGTGGTCCCATGGAGGTGGAATCATTAGGTGGCAACAAGTATTTCCTGACCTTCATTGATGATGCTTCACGGAAGGTGTGGGTATATTTCTTGAAGACAAAGGACCAGGTACTGGATTACTTCAAACTGTTTCATACCATGGTAGAGCGTGAAACAGGAAAGAAGCTGAAATGTCTCCGCTCAGATAATGGAGGCGAGTATACTTCCAAAGAGTTCGATGCCTACTGCAGAAGACACGGCATTCGACATGAGAAGACGGTCCCTCGCACCCCACAACATAATGGAATAGCCGAAAGAATGAACCGAACCATTATGGAAAAGGTCAGAAGTATGATCAGTATGGCTAAGCTGCCAAAGCCATTCTGGGGAGAAGCTGTTCGTGCCGCCTGCTATTTAATCAACAGATCACCGTCAGTACCGTTGAATTTTGAAATTCCGGAGAAAGTGTGGTCGGGTAAGATTCCCTCCTACTCTCATTTAAGAGTGTTTGGTTGTTTAGCTTATGTACATGTATCCAAGGAGCTCAGACAGAAGCTCGATGCAAGATCTACTCCATGCATCTTTATAGGATATGGAGATGAAGAATTCGGATACAGGTTATGGGACCCGAAAACCAAGAAGGTTATTAGAAGCAGGGATGTAGCATTCCATGAAAACCAGAAAATGGAAGACATTGAAAAGCCCAGAATGTCTCCTAATTGTAGTTCTAGTGCCGAGAATTTTTGTCCTAATCCAGCACCAGCACAAATAGCCACAGAGGATAATGAGGTGCATGAAGATATACCAGAAGCAGACCAGGAGGAAGAAGGGGATATTGAGCAGGGGGAGACTCAATCCTCTCAAGCAGCTGCAGGGCCATCACAGCGATCAGATGATGGTACACCTCCTGAAACCAGTGGTTTACAAGTTCGGAGATCTGAGCGAGGCCGAATTCCATCAAAGAGATTTCCAGAATCTGAGTATATTCTGCTTACTGAAGAAGGGGAGCCAGAGAGTTTCCAGGAAGCTGTTTCTCATCAAGAGAAGGAAAAGTGGCTGCAAGCAATGCAAGATGAGATGGAATCCTTGCAGAAAAATCATACTTATGAGTTGGTTGAGCTTCCAACAGGAAAGAAGGCACTAAAGAATAAATGGGTGTTCAAGCTCAAGAAAGATGGCAGCGGAAGGGTGGTGAAACACAAAGCCCGATTGGTGGTCAAAGGATTTCTTCAGAAGAAAGGAATTGACTTTGATGAGATTTTTTCATCAGTGGTAAAAATGACTTCAATTCGAGTCATTTTTGGTTTAGTAGCAAGTCTAAACCTAGAACTTGAGCAGATGGATGTGAAGACAGCATTTCTTCACGGTGATTTACATGAAGAAATCTACATGGAGCAGCCAGAAGGATTTGAGGTTTCAGGGAAAGAAAACCTCGTATGCAAGCTAAAGAAGAGCTTGTATGGCCTCAAGCAAGCACCAAGACAATGGTATAAGAAGTTTGACTCGTTTATGGTGAGTCAAGGCTATAAAAGGACTGCAGCAGACCAGTGTGTTTATATTAAAAAATTTTCAGGTGGAAACTTCATTGCACTTTTGCTATATGTGGACGACATGTTGATCGTTGGACAAGATGCAATGAAGATTAGTAAGCTGAAGAAAGAATTGTCTAAGTCTTTTGATATTTTTGATATGAAAGACTTAGGACCAGCTCAACAAATTTTGGGAATGCAAATAATCCGAGACAGGAAGAATAGAAGGTTATGGCTATCTCAAGAGAAGTATGTTGAACGGGTGATAAAGAGATTCAACATGGATAAAGCCAAACCGGTCAGCATTCCACTTGCAAATCATTTCAAGTTGAGTAAGAGATTGTGCCCCTCATCCAAAGAAGAGATAGAGGAGATGGCTTCAGTACCATATTCTTCAGCGGTAGGAAGTCTGATGTATGCAATGGTGTGTACCAGACCAGACATTGCTCATGCAGTAGGTGTTGTGAGCAGATTTCTTTCAAATCCTGGAAAGAAACACTGGGAAGCAGTCAAATGGATTCTCAGGTATCTTAAAGGTACATCGAAGCTGTGCTTGTGCTACGGGGGAGGTGATCCAATCTTAGAAGGCTATACAGATGCAGATATGGCCGGAGACCCTGATAATAGAAAGTCTACATCAGGTTATCTCTACACTTTTGCAGGGGGAGCTGTGTCATGGCAGTCAAGATTGCAGAAGTGTGTTGCTTTATCCACTACTGAAGCAGAGTACATTGCCGCAGCGGAAGCGGGTAAGGAAATGTTGTGGTTAAAGCGTTTTCTCACAGAATTGGGCATCAAGCAAGAAGACTACAAGATACATTGTGATAACCAAAGTGCCATGGATTTGAGCAAAAACTCAATGTATCATTCCCGTACAAAGCACATTGACATTCGCTATCATTGGATACGCGAAGTAATAGATCAACAGTTGCTGAAACTGATGAAGATCCACACAAAAGAGAATCCAGCAGATATGCTAACAAAAGTTGTTGCTCAAGAGAAGCTGAAGCTATGCAGAGACATAGCTGGAATAGATGGCAGATGACCATCAGTTTTAAATGCGGCTGGAGGGGGAGAATTGTGAAGTCCAGCCGCACCAACCCACAACCTCACCAACCACACCAACCGCACCAACCACAGCCACCATTGTTGACAGCCACCATTGTTGACACCATTGCTGCACCGATCAACAATTGTGGGCTAAGATGTTGAAAATTGTGGCCTTGTAAGCCTATAAATAGGCTCCTTACCGTTCCATGAAAATTAAGCCAAGAGAGTAATCTCAATCCTCCCAAGTGAGGAGAATTGAGAGAAAACTCCAAGAGAGAGAGTTGTTTAAGTTCCAGAGAGAACTTGAGAGAAGAGTGAGCAATTCCAGAGAGAATTGGAGAGTGCAGAGAGAGGTTCCACGAGAGAATCCTCCATGAGAGAAGTTTTTATTTTTTGTATTCTATTTTTAAGAGATTAATAGAATTCTTTTATTTTCTTCTCATATTTCTTCTCTAAAGTGGTCAGAGAACCACAACAGTAGCCGTTGTTGCTAGAAATGCCGAGGGCGAACTTCTAAAAATATGGAGCTTTCCTTTTCATTCCGATAATCCAGAGTTAGCTGAAACTTTTGGTATTTTACAAGGGCTGTTAAAAGCTAAGGAGGATAGCCGGTCCTACATTTGGAGTGAATCTGATGCTAGGAGAGTCATTGTGAGCTTGTTGAACAATGATTCTCAAAAGTTACACTGGATGATTGAGGGCGTCTTTAAGGAAATTCTTCTGCTGAAAAACAGTTTTACTGAAGTTGGTTTTAATTGATCCCCTAGAAAGCATAATTTCTTAGCGCATTTTGTTGGGCAGTGGTGTAGTAGGAATAATGATTTTGGTCTTATAGATAGTAACTGCCTCCCTAGTGTGTTTTCGAGTCTGGTTTCCTGGGAGTGTGTTTCTTCAACCACCTCACTTTTTGTGTAAGCTTTTCTGGGTTTTGGTTAATGAACTCGTCTTTCCAGCAAAAAAAAAAGTCCAAAGTTTGAGCATTGAGGTGAAAAGCTTCCCCTCCCCCACAAAAAATAAAAAAAAATAAAAAATAAAATACTGTACAAGCTAGCTGGGAAATAATTTGTTCGTGCTAGGGGTCTCAAACTAGGTAGTAAGGTTATCTCCTCCAACCATGCCGACCCAGCTAAAGATGTTGAAATCCTGGAGTAAACTAGGATTCTAGACCACTTTGGTTTGTCGAATTCCTACCTTAATTTTTCTTTGATGCAAGTTTATGCTTTTTTTTTTTTTTTTTCAATTTTTTCTTATTTTCCTAATATATATATACACATATACATATACAAAAGTATATGCCAATTTGGTTGGTCGTTTGAGTGAAAGAAATTTTTTTATTTTTTATTTTTAAATTCAAATGACCGTTAGCTTTTGATTATCAAACTTGTTAAATCCAGCGTTTTATTTAAATGAAAATTTTGTTTTATTTTTCTACAAAGACTTTTATAAATTAAAAAAAAAAAAAAAATTCCTCTTCTTGCTTCACCCCCCCCCCCAAAAAAAAAAAAAAAAACAAAAATGCACTCACCTCTCGCATACTCTCAGTTTTCATTTTGCAGCTTTGAGCTTGGATTTTTTAATGGCAATCGAATCTTGGCATGTTCAGATCCCTAACCTGATACTTCCATTTTGGCTTATCATGAATTTTCAAACTTCTACCTCACTTTCTTTCGTTCACCCTTTTTTTTTTTTTTTAATTTATTAATTTATTAATATTATTGTTGATTTTGGCCATCTTTTTTATTCACCTCGCTGTTTTTCCGGATTATTATTTTTTTTTTGTTAAATTTATCTATTTATAATTGGAATTCTTCAACGTGGGTCTTCTCAACTTCTTTACCACACTATAATTGGGCAACATATATGAGCCAAAAATAATCTTACCCTTTTATTCTTTCTTTTTCTGTCAATATTTCTCGTACTAATCCTATATGATACCTATATAACAATCGAGCTCGCTAGCTTATTAATATATATATATATATATACACACACACACACACATATATATTAGTAATTTTCTGATTTAGAAATATTTAATAAATTTTTATTCGGAACAACACAACCAAATATGGTTATATGCATAAATAAAAATACATGTCTAGGAATTAGACGAAAATTAGTTCAAAATTTTTGGATGAAAGACAGTCTCATAATAAATTCTTTTTGCAATTCAAAATAAATTCTACACAGTCTCATAAAATTTTAAAAGACCAAAATATCCTTATTTATATATTTATTTATTTATTTTTATTTTTTCTTCCTCCTCACCTTGCCCGTCCACCGTTTCAAGCTCTGCTAGAATTACCAATCCCAATTTTCGCTGCTTCGATTCTACAAACTCTTTCCCTGATATAATTCCCAATCACAAGCATTACTTGTTTTCCAACTCGATTGCCAATTTCACCCCCAGAGAAAATTCCAAGGCTAGCATGGGAATTCCCATCAATTTCGAGCCTAACGTCGTTGCCGGTCCTGCTGGCTACGTTCTCGAAGATGTTCCTCACCTATCTGATTACATCCTTGATCTTCTTGTAATCTCTCTCTCTCTCTCTCTCTCTCTCTCTCTCTCTCTCTCTCTCTCTCTCTCTCTCTATCTCTCTCCCCCTCTTAGTGGTTCTTTTGGTAGCCGAGAAACTCTATGGAAAGAAAGGAAAGTGAATTCTTAAAATTTGACGTCTGATTGATGTCTTTTTAGTAGAAACTTATATATGCTCTACTGACTTTCAGTTGGTTTCTTATTTTGCCATAGAGAGATCTCATCAATCAACGGAAAAGCAGGTGAAGATGGAAGATGGAGATATGTCAAGTGAAAGGGAAAAGTGAATCTACGATTACAGGAGATAACTGAAGGCACGTGATACCATAAGGGTGTTATAGGAATTTAAAAATTTTGGAACTATTTAAAGTATTTCCTGCGATGCATCTAGCATTTCCCTATATATATATATATATATATATGTAATATTATATACATGTATGTAACTTCTTGCGGAGCGAAGGGGGTTTCTGTCGAAGTTCGCTCTCTCAGCAAATTAATCTGTCGTGCGGGTTGGCTGGAACTATAACTAGAAGACACGTCAGCTTACAAGATTCACATGACGTCTTAGTAATTCTGTTAATCTACTGTAATACATGAAGTTGTTCATCAAACTTAGCTATAAATTTATATCTTTGATTACGAATTTACCAGATCAGTTTTAAGCAAGAATTCAGTTTAATACAATAAATTTACATATTTTATCTCTGTTCTTCCCTTCTCGTTTATGAGTTTTCATTCTTCAGCTGGACTAAGTATCTTCTATTCTTCAGCTTCAAATATGAGGATTGGTGGCTTTCAAGGTTTGTTAGATTTGTATCATATGGTGTGAGTGTGACATCATCCAAGCATGCATATGGATAGTGCCAATAACGTCGTTCACGTGATTGAATATCCGTATGCTATGAAATTTCACTCAAGTATTTTCCGAACAAATAAATTAAAAAAGAAAAACTCAATCGTTATTTACTTTCTCAAATTAACAAATGTACTATATAAGCAGATAAAAAATTGAAAGGAAGAGGACCAAAATGGAACAAATTAAACAACCCACTTCGTCCATTCCCAGCATACTTTTCATTTAAATTAATACAGAAAGCAAGACGGAGACAATATCTATCTATATATATATATATATATATATTTATACCGAAAATAAACGATACTGCTAGCTAGCAGGCTAGGAACAGTACTCGCCTATAACATTTGAAACAAATAACTGTAAAACAAAAATCCCAAACCTGATTTTGAAACACACTCCAACAACATAACCCATACATGTCAGGATTAGGACAAATGGACAATATACTTGTTTTGTTTGTTTACCTATATAGAGTCATTCACATGATCGTCACATATAATTTTTAAACGGTCGGACTGAGCGGATCATGAATTCTTCAGTTTGCTGGTCTTTCCAGAAAGTGATGGTATCCCCAGTTAGCACTCCGTTCTCTTTCACAAACCTTTGCCACCCCCTTTGCTGAAACACGGGCTTCTGGTATATCTGCCCCGCTCCATTTCGAACCGATAGGACAAAATCGTAGCTAAACCCTGTGTCATACGCTCTAACAGCAATCTCTGCTCCACCATGACAACCGTTTATAAGACAATGAAACTCAGTAGGAACTGAAAACCTAGATTTGTAATCAGTTTCTGACACTTCTTTCGAAAGAACTGCCATTTTTTTTTTTTTTTTTTTTCAGGTTAATGATTCTCCCTTGAAGGCCATATGCACGTGCATATATAGGCCAATGGGGGTGGACTGCATTATCAGTGAATATTGACAAAGCCAGTGAACATCCCATATCATTATCACTTGGAGATGAGATGGTTAGATAATATATAATAATCAACACTTCTTTTACACACGTGGACTTGAATCTTGCAATTGATGAATGTATATCTGGTGGGACCTAAATAGCTCTTTGTGATTGCATCATGGACCTACACAAAAAATATTAGTCAAAAGGACCTATGAGAAGGGAACGAAGGCAGATTAAAACCCAAAAGGACATATGATAAGGAAAAGAAGGCAGATTAATATAAGGACCTATGATAAGGTAGTCAAAACGACCTACACCCAAAAATATTTTATTAATATGTCTCACGTAGTCAAAAGGACCTATACCCAAAAATATTTGTAATTGCATCATAATATGTCAGAATGCAAAATAGGCCCAAAAAAAAGGCAAATTAATATGTCTCATGTAGCAGTGCCACTAATCCATCATGGCCGAAAAAGAAGGCACAAAAGATCCATCATGGCCAAGGATTCATCATGGCCAAAAAGGAAGGCAGATTAATATGTCTCATGTAGTCAAAAGGACCTACACCCAAAAATATTTGTAATTGCATCATAATATGTCAGAATGCAAAATAGGCCAAAAAAGAAGGCAGATTAATATGTCTCATGTAGCAGTGCCACTGATTCATCATGGCCAAAAAAGAAGGCAGATTAAAACCAAAAGATTCATCATGGCCAAAAAAGAAAGCAGATTAATATGTCTCATGTAGCAGTGCCACTAACCATGTATAAAGAAGGCAGATTAATATAAAAAAGAAGGCAGATTAAAACCAAAAGATTCATCATGGCCAAAAAAGAAGACAAATTCAGCCAAAAAAGAAAACCAAAACATTCATCATGTCCAAAAGATTCATCATGGCCAAAAAAGAAGGCAGATTAAGATAAAAAAGAAGGTAAATTAAAACCAAAAGATTCATCATGGCCAAAAAAGAAGGCAGATTAATATGTCTCATGTAGCAGTGCCACTAACCATGTATATGTCTCATGGCGAAAAAAGATTCATTAATTTATATGTCTCATGTTGTCAGCCAATATTGTATATGTCTCATGTCATCAGCCAAGCCTAAAATACCAACTAGTTAATCAATAATGTAAATGCTAACAATAATACTAAATTACTTTCTTTCTTTTTTTGGATAAAACCAAATAGTTGGTATTAAAATTAAAATTAAAATTGTTTTTAAAATTAAAATTAAATTTTTTTTTAATAAAACCAAATACTTGTGTTAAAATTAAAATTAAAGTTTTTTGGATAAAACCAATTTTTTTTTTTTTATAAAACCAATACTTGGTGTTAAAATGTCATAAATGTCAAAAAAAAAAAAAAAAAAACTCATATCGCAATCTATAATGCATTAACCACCCCAAGCCTTATATCACAATCTATAATGCATTAACCAAGCACCTCCAAAGGTAACACCAGTGTATATGTCTCATGTCGTCACAAAATTAAAACAGTCAAGCCTAAGAGCTCATGTCGCAATCTATAATGAATTAACCAAATGCCTCACTTCGCAATCTAGCAATCAATAATGTATATGTCTCATGTCGTTAGCCAAGCCTAAAATACCAATTAGTTAATCAACAATGCAAATGCTAACAATAACACTAAATTAATTTTTTTTTTCATAAAACCAAATAATTGGTGTTAAAATTAAAATTAAATTGGTTTTTAAAATTAAAATTCAATTTTTTTTTTTATAAAACCAAATACTTGTGTTAAAATTAAAATTAAAGTTTTTTTTGATAAAACCATTTTTTTTTTTTTATAAAACCAATACTTGGTGTTAAAATGTCAAAAATGTCAACAAAAAAAAAGCATAATGTTGCAATCTATAATGCATTAACCAGACACCTCCAAAGGCAACCAAAGTGTATATGTCTCATGTCGTCATAAAATTCAAACAGTAAAGCATAGAATACCAACCAAAGGGCTAATGCATTAACCAAAGGCGTCATGAATGTATATGTCTCATGTCATTAGCCAGTAATGTATATGTCTCATATCGTCAACCAAGCCTAAAATATCAATTAGTTAATCAAAAATGCAAATGTTAACAATAACACTCATTTTTTTTTTTTTATAAAACCAAATAGTTGGTGTTAAAATTAAAATTAAATTTGTTTTTCAAATTAAAATTAAATTTTTTTTTTAAAACCAAATACTTGTGTTAAAATTAAAATTAAAGTTTTTTTTATAAAACCAATTTTTCCTTTTTTTTTTAATAAAACAACTACTTGGTGTTAAAATGTCAAAAATGTCAAAAAAAGCCTCATGTCGCAAGCTATAATGCATTAACCGCCTCAAGCCTCATGTAGCAATCTATAAAGCATTAACCAAACACCTCCAAAGGCAACCAAAGAGTATATGTCTCATATCGTCACAAAATTCAAACAGCCAAGCTTAAGAGCTCATGTCGCAATCTATAATGCATTAACCAAAGGCCTTATTTCGCAATCTAACAATCAGTAATGTATATGTCTCATGTCGTCAGCCAAGCCTAAAATACCAATTAGTTCATCAACAATGCAAATGTTATGTAACAGCCCAGACCACCCGCATGTGATATTGTCCGCTATGGGTCCAGCCCGTACGGTTTTGCTCTGCAACCTCGGTACACGGTGGGTCCACAAAAGGCCTCGCAAGGGAAAGGTATCCACACCCACTTATATGGCATGCTTCGTTCCCCTTTTCAACCGATGTGGGATGTTACAATCCTCCCTCCTTAGGGCCCAGCGTCCTCGCTGGCACACCGATCCGGGTACTGGCTCTGATACCACTGTAACAGCCCAGACCACCCGTATGCGATATTGTCCGCTTTGGACCTAGCCCGCACGGTTTTGCTCTGCGACCCCGGTACACGGTGGGATCACAAAAGGCTTCGCAAGGGAAATGTATCCACACCCACTTATATGGCATGCTTCGTTTCCCTTTCCAACCGATGTGGGATGTTACATGCTAACAAAAACACTAATTTATTTATTTATTTATTTTTTTTTTGATAAAACCAAATAGTTGGTGTTAAAATTAAAATTAAATTGGTTTTTAAAATTAAAATTAATTTTTTTTTATAAAACCATACTTGTGTTAAAATTAAAATTAAAGTTTTTTTGGTAAAACCAATTTTTTTTTTTTAATAAAACCAATATTTAGTTTTATAATGTCAAAAATATATATTAAAAAAAAAAGTCTCATGTTGCAATCTATAATGCATTAACCAAACACCTCCAAAGGCAACCAAAGTATATGTCTCATGTGTCACAAAATTCAAACAGTCAAATGTAGAATATCAATCAAACGGCCCATATCGCAATCTATAATGCATTCACCAATGATCTCGTTTCGCAATCTAGCAATCAGTAATGTATATGTCTAATGTGGTCACAAAATCCAAACAGCCCAACCTAGAATACCAATTAGTTAATCAACAATGCAAATGCTAACAATAACACTAAATTAATATTATTTTTTTTATAAAACCAAATAGTTAGTGTTAAAATTAAAATTAAAGTCTTTGTTTTTTTAATAAAACCAAATACTTGTATTAAAATTAAAATTAAAGTTTTTTTGATAAAACCAATTTATTTTTTATAAAACGAGTAGTTGGTGTTAAAATGTCGAAAATGTCAAAAAAAGCCTCATGTCGCAATTTATAATGCATTAACCGCCTCAAGCCTCATGCCGCAATCTATAATGCATTAACCAAACACCTCCAAAGGCAATCAAAGTGTATTTGTCTCATGTGGTCACAAAATTCAAATAGCCAAGTGTACAATACCAACCAAATGGCTCATGTCACAATCTATAATGTATTAACCAAAGGCCTCATTTCACAATCTAGCAATCAATAATGTATATATCTCATTTGGTTACAAAATCCAAACAGCCAAGCCTAGAATACCAATTAGTTAATCAACAATGCAAATGCTAACAATAACACTAAATTATTATTATTATTATTATTTTTTTGGTAAAACCAAATAGTTGGTGTTAAAATTAAAATTAAAGTTTTTTTTTAATAAAACCAAATACTTGCGTTAAAATTAAAATTAAAGTTTTTTTGATAAAACCAATTTTTTTTTTTATAAAACGACTACTTGCTGTTAAAATGTCGAAAATGTCAAAAAAAGCCTCATGTCCCAATCTATAATGCATTAACCAAACACCTTCAAAGGAAACCAAAGTGTATTTGTCTCGTGTTATCACAAAATTCAAATAGTCACAAAATTCAAACAGCCAAGCCTAGAATACCAATCAAAGGGCTCATGTCGTAATCTATAATGCATTAACCAAACACCTCCAAAGGCAATCAAAGTGTATTTGTCTCATGTGGTCACAAAATTCAAATAGCCAAGTGTACAATACCAACCAAATGGCTCATGTCACAATCTATAATGTATTAACCAAAGGCCTCATTTCACAATCTAGCAATCAATAATGTATATATCTCATTTGGTTACAAAATCCAAACAGCCAAGCCTAGAATACCAATTAGTTAATCAACAATGCAAATGCTAACAATAACACTAAATTATTATTATTATTATTATTTTTTTGGTAAAACCAAATAGTTGGTGTTAAAATTAAAATTAAAGTTTTTTTTTTAATAAAACCAAATACTTGCGTTAAAATTAAAATTAAAGTTTTTTTGATAAAACCAATTTTTTTTTTTTTATAAAACGACTACTTGCTGTTAAAATGTCGAAAATGTCAAAAAAAGCCTCATGTCCCAATCTATAATGCATTAACCAAACACCTTCAAAGGCAACCAACTAGTATTTGTCTCGTGTTATCACAAAATTCAAATAGTCACAAAATTCAAACAGCCAAGCCTAGAATATCAATCAAAGGGCTCATGTCGTAATCTATAATGCATTAACCAAAGACCCCATTTTGCAATCTAGCAATTAGTAATATATATATATCTCATGTCGTCACAAAATCCAAATAGCCAAGCATAGAATACCAATTAGTCAATTAACAACGCAAGTGCTAACAATAACACTAAATTATTTATTTATTTATTTTTTATAAAACCAAATAGCTGGTGTTAAAATTAAAATGAAGTTTTTTTTATATATATAAAATGAAATACTTGTGTTAAAATTAAAATTAAAGTTTTTTTGATAAAACCATTTTTTTTTTTAATAAAACTAATACTTGCTGTTAAAATGTCAAAAATGTCAAAAAAATGTATAGCAAAAGACCTCATCTCACAAAGTAACAAAAATTAAAATTGTTATAATCCAGCAAAAGGTCTCACCAAAACCTCATATCACAAAGTAACAAAAATTAAAATTGTCGCAATCTAGTAACCAAATGCCTCATAACCAAAGGCCTCATGTTGTAATCTATAATAAATATTTTGCATGTCAAAAGTAATCTAATGTATTTTTATGTCAAAAGTAATAATGCATATGTCAATCTAGCAATTAGTAATGTATATGTCTCATGTCATCATAAAATCCAAACTGTCAAGCCTAGAATACCAATTAGTCAATCAACAATGCAAATGCTAACAATAACACTATTTTTTTTTTTTTTTGGGAAAACCAAATAGTCGTTGTTAAGATTAAAATTAAATTTTTTTTTTAATAAAACCAATACTTGATGTTAAAATTAAAATTAAAGTTTTTTTTTATAAATAAAACCAAATATATATGCATATGTCAAAAGTAATGTAATGCATCTATAAAGAGTTTTATAAAAAGCAATCTATAATGCATATGTCAATCTATAATGCATATAATGCATACATCAAAAGTAGTAATACATATGTCAAAGTAATCTAATGTATCTATAAAAAGTAATCTGTAATAAAATATGTCTCATGTGGTCACAATACAAATGCCAACAATAACACTAAAAAAAATTAAAATTAGAGTTTTTTTTTAATAAAACAAAATATTGGGTGTTAAAATTAAAATTAAAGTTTTCTTTTTTATAAAACCAAATTTTTTTTTATATAAAACCAAATACTTGGTATCAAAATTAAAATTAAAGTTTTTTAGTTTTTATTTTTTTGATAAAACCAAATACGGCAATAACACCACTCTTAAACCAACAATAATACTATAGAATGCATATGTCTCAAGCAATGTATGTCAAGCAAGTGGCCAACCTACAATACCAATTTGTCTAGAATATCAACTAGTCAACCAACAATACAAATGCCAACAATAATACTAATTTTTTTTTAATAAAACCAAATACTTGATGTTAAAATTAAAATTAAAATTTTTCTTTTTTGTTTTTTTTATAAAACCAAATACTTGTGGCAATAACACCACTCTTAAACCAATAATAACACTCAAATAAAATTTTATAAGTATATCTCTCAAGCCTCAAAAGCAAGCCAAAAGAAAGTCAATACAAATGACATGAACTTCCTCATACTAAGATTAACTGTGGAAATTAGAAGAGGACATTAGTGCCCCGTATCAAGGGTCACTTCACTATTTTTTATAGTTTATTTCTTCTGTTACAGGATGAACGAATGCCCTCATCTTCAATTGACTCGTTTAGAGGAAATTTTACCCCCATATTTAATTAATAAGAAATTAAGACTTAAAGAATCTACAGACTATAAGGTTATGGTAAATATCCTATTATAAGCTCTAACCGCAGGTGTGAAGAACAATTTAGATGTTCGAGATTCATTCTCCCATGAGTCACTTTCAAGTAGAATATAGAAGATATCATTTGTGCCCCACATCCGTGGTTCACTCATGTAAAAGTACATTCTTCTATTTATTACTAAACTCCTGTAACAACTAACTCGGTTCCCTTCAAGGTTTCCATGCGGGGCTAGTTCCAAAGGAGTTCCCCTGAGGGGATGTTCCTTTCCTTGAACATACCTTGAGAAAGAAACAAATGATGTCAACATTTTATTGTAATTGACTTGTAAATCTTCTACCCCTAGCTGCTCAGTAACTTGATTCTGTTACTTGAATCATGTCTATAAAACACTTGACAATGGTGAAAGGATGAAGACAAATGGGTTTTTAGATTAATTTAAGGATTTTTTTTTAATTTCTACTAATTATCTATTGATACTAATTTTTCTAAAGATAGGGAATTGGATGTAATTAGAAACCCAATCACCCAAATCAAGTTCAATATATGAAGAATAAGAGGGAAGTCAATATTTGTCATTTTCATTACTTGTGTGTGTTGTTTATCTTGATTTCTTGTCTTACTACTTTAGTATAACTTTCATATTAGTTTTAATTTACGTTTGAACTAGTTTTTAGTCAAATTGGGTGCCTAAATAAAAAGAATTAATCATTAATTGTGCTACTTAGTAAAATTTCGAACATCAATCTTTGAGAAAACGATACTCACTTATCACTTTATTACTTATGCGACCTGTATACTTGCAAAAAATCTAGCATCAAGTTTTTTGTTCAAGATCATAACAAGCACATAAAGCGGTAACAGGGGTAAACTACAATATTGTGCTACCTGTTCAATGTCTAGAATACTGATTAGTCAACCAAAAAATACAAACATCAACAATAACAATAAAATTAAAATTAAAATTTTTTTTTTGTTATAAAACCAATTACTTGTGCCAATAACGCCACTCTTAAACCAACAATAAACCAAAATAAAATTTTATATGTCTCAAGCCTTAAAAGCAAGCCTAGAGAAAGCCAATACAAATGTCAACAATAACATTGAAATTAAAATTAAAGAATTTTTTTTTTTTGGATAAAACCTAATATTTGTGACAATAACACCAATTTTAAACCAACAATAGCACGAGAATAAAATTTTATAAGTATACGTCACTAGCCTCAAAAGCAAACATAGAGAAAGCCAATACAAGTGCTAATAATAACACTAAAATTAAGGTTTTTTTTTTTTTTTTTGATAAAATCAAATACTTGTGGCAATAAGGCCACTCTTAAACCAACAATAACATCAGAATAAAATTTTCAATGTTTATACAACCAATAAAATACATAATTAATAAAAAAAACTTACAAAACCAACAAAAGAATAAAATTTTCAAAGCACTTAATCAAATTTTATAAGTATATGTCTCAAGCCTCAAAAGCAAACCTAGATAAAGTCAATATAAATGTCAACAATAACACTAAAATTAAAGTTTTTTTTTTTTTTTTATAAGACCAAATACTTGTGATAATAACACAACTTTTAAACCAACAATAACAGTAGAATATAATTTTTAATGTTTACATAACTGACAAAAATGCATAATTAATAAAAGAAGCTTATATAACCAAACAAAAGAATAAAATTTTCAAAGCTTAAAAAAAGAATGAAATTTTCAAGGTCCTTAAAATTAAATTTTTTTTTAATAAAACCAAATACTTGTGTTAATAACACCATCTTAAACCACCAATAACACTAGAATAAAATTTTCAATGTTTATACAACCAACAAAATATACAATTAATAAAAGAAAGCTTATAAAACCAACAACAGAGTAAAACTTTCAAAGTTTAAATAAAATAATAAAATTTTCAAAGCCCTTAAAATTAAATTTTTTTTTTTAAAACCAAACACTTGTGGCAATAACATCACTCTTCTTCCGATCCTTATTGTACAACTTTTTCTTAAACAAATAAATAAAATTTTCAAAGCTTAAAATTAAAGTTTATTATTACTTTTTTTGATAAAAAAAACAAATACTTTGGCAATAACACCACTCTTCTTATTTATCTTTATCATATAAAAGATAAAAATTTTCAAAGCTCAAATAAAATAATAAAATTTCAAGGTGTAAAATTAAAGTTTTTTATTATTATTATTTTTTTGATAAAAACTCTTCTTATCAATTTCATGTCCAAACTCGACTTCCCATTTTAATAATTTGAAGATTATACCATAAAATAATAAGATTTTCAAAGCTTAGCGATATAATAGTCTAGGAACCTTATTGTTTGTACATTTTCTTCTTTTCTCCAACTTGAAGTCAAGTACGAGATTCGAGTTCAGAGCCATAATTTTGATAAATAATTTTTAAAAAAAGAAGTTAGAAATACTGATATGTCAAAAATATTAGACTTTTGAATACTCATCCAAAGCTTTATATAATTTCAATTGTTAATTTATTTAAAAAATTTCTAATTGATAAGGCCAACATACCTTCAATCAATCTAAATGTCAATAAAACAAATTTATCAGCAACGATACAGACAACATAACTAATTCAAATAGCCATTGAAATGGTAAATATTATTTTAATTTTCCATGATATCTACAAAAGCTAAGGCAACAAAAGAATTAAATCCAAGAAACAAAAAAGGCTTTCTTTAAAAAAAGTTTAAAAAAAGATGTGCTTGTTTCACGAGAGTGGCCACGGTACGACAAGATTAGTCCTAATACGGTGATTGGTAATGCAAGATTTAAATGGGACAATTGCTTCAAGACTTGTTGGAATAGTGAAGGATTTGTGAGACTAATCTGACCCACTTATGGCTCACAGCCTGATTCGCTTGCTCAAGTCAACCCACTCATAAAACCATCCCCTCTCTCTCCAGTCTCGACTAATTTTCCTGATCTTCACACCCACGCCGATCTCTCTCGGATTCGCACTCTCTCTCGGGATGCTTCTCTCTCGCAAGATCTTCTCTCTATTTTTCAAAGGTTTGTTCTAATATGGGTGTTCTGATTGTTTCTTCTGCCATTATTGCTTCCTATATGTGATTTTGATCATCTGGTTTTTTAACTCTTTAACGCCTTTGATCTCTTGCTTTATTATGCAGTGCTTCTTGATTCCTGTGGACCGAAGATCTTAGGATCAATTTTACTCTTTAATGGCCATTCCTTGCGTGGATCATTTTCACCAAACTGCATTGGATTACACAATCTCTTCATAAATTTCAATTTCAGTCAACTACCTTTTTCTTTTCCTTGTTAATTTTCTCTTTAATTAATACCCTTGCAAACTATATAAATTAATTAAGTTTTCATAGCATATATACCGTGATCAATCGTTTTCTACAATGCTTGATACATTATCAAATTGCTTGCTGAGATATATATATAGCTTTTAGGATGATTTTCCCTTTGTTTGTTGTGTAATTTAATTTGGAATACAAGAGAATTGAGTTAATCATATGCCTAGGGAAATTGGGATTGTGATATGGAAGACACCATCCAAATATTAACTTAGGAAAGAAACAATTATTATTTAATAAAAAAGCAAGACAGCACCCAAAAACCCCTATATTATTTTCATGGACTTGTGAATCATTATTTATACAGTAGTATTCATTCCCACAAGTTACATTTAGGGAAGATGCATATATACCGTTGAATTAGGCTGCAATATATATATATATATATACATATATACATATCCGTCAGGATAGGTTAAAAATGATATATTGGACTTCACAAACTATTGTCATCCAATGGCTAAAAAGGTAGTTCCTATTCCAACACTGATTGAATTGATATAAATATATAATTGTAGAAATATGCAGCAAATTTATTGTTTATTTAAAACCTATACTTCTTTTTCTATGCTTTTGGGGGGTTCTAATTTTATATATACACTATGAATATTAGATTATGTAATGTATCTATCTGTCAGCCTTCTGCTGTGTCTCTACGTGGCATATATTTTGGGTTAGCAGTATTAAAATCAATCTCCATGATCTGTTAGATCTTCTGACTTAGAAGAACAATCTCCATGATCTCTAATTAGCATAATTTGGGTTAGCACGAAATTTATTTTGTGGCTTGGGTACCTTTTTATTGTTGTTTGTACTTGTATAATCTTAGTTAAGTATAATGTTTAGCATTTTTATTTTTATTTTATTATTATTTGTTGCTTACCAGATTATAATTTAATTTTAATTGATTTGTTTAAAGAAATGTATGACATAATTTTTGGGGGTAAATATTAAAAATAAACTTTGATTCTAATAAAAATATATAATATAAATTTTATATTTTAAAAGAATATATATTAAATAATTACAATAATAGTCCAGTTGATGTGTACCAAACACAAGATAATTAATTTGGTATTTAATTCAGAACCATGTCAAAAACATTACTACACTATATCTAGTCTGCCTTGGCATGTGGACACTAGGGATGGGCAAAAACCGAACTAGACCGACCAAACCGACCAAACCGACATATTTGGTTTGGTTTGGGTTGGTTTTAACTCATTAATTGGTTTGGTTCGGTTAAATATAAAAAAAAAAACCGAAATGGTCGGTTCGGATTGCAGGTTGGATGAAATTTTATCCAACCCAACCCAACCCAAACCAAACCGATCATCAATAAACTAATATTTTATTTTATTTTTATATATAAATATACTAATATAGCATTAAAAGTTATTTTTATTAACATTTATAAGCCCAAAAGTTTCCTCCAGATTTGTAAGCCCAAAACTTTGTAAGCCCAATCCCTCTCATGAAGCCCTAGGAGCAGCCAGCACCAGCATAAGTGCACTCGTCTCTTCTCCTCTCCAGTAAAATATTATACAATTTTGGTCCAAAAATATATATAATTTGAAATATATACAATTTGGGCCGAGGTCCAAACCAGCCCAATCTGCGAACCCAATCCGACCCAAACCGCGAATCTAACCCAACCCAACACGAGGTCCAAACCGACCAAAGATGGTCGGTTCGGTAGGTTTTTGGATTGCATATGGAGTTCAGTTCGGTTTGGTTATCTACCCAATTCAAACCAAATTGGTCAATTCGGTTTAAAAAAAACCCATAAAACCGAACCACCCGCACCGAGCCCACCCTTAGTTGACACCAAACAATGTACATACATGAAATTTTTCAGCCTCCAAACCCAAGGCCCCAAGGAATAAAAGTTGCAGGATAAATATTTCATGCAGGATAAATATTTCACTATAAACAGGAACATTTCAAAACTTTTACTGATAGAATTTCATCACTCTAAATGTGATGCAACTACTACATTTCATTAACACACCTCCAGAATACTAACACTAAACTAGGTTGCTCCCCTTTAATATACAAAAAGAGGTTAGAATTCTCAAAGCAACACAGCACCTCTTCTAAATCCAAATATTTTTCTATTACCACAGATGAGAAATTTAACCAAAAAGAAGGAAGAAAAAAGAATGGAAACTTGAGATAATCCACCATTGATAGATACAAGCACCATATAATAGAAGTAGCTTCTCAACATTCCAAGTGTAAATTGTAGGTTATAAAATCATGGGGGGAAAAAGTCTCAAAGCAATAAAATAATTAAATAAATAAAAGCATCCAATTTCTTTTCATTTTTCATATCAACCATAAATAAATTTATCGAATTGACCTTTAACCATTAAATTTAACAAAATAAATTAGGCGAAGATGATGATTTTGAGGGGTCAATAATATTGTATCGAAATTGAGAGGGATTTACATTATTTTCCCATAATATATATTATAATAATATAATATCCCGACTAGCATTCATTTCTGTGTGACACACGACATGTGTAATCATAATAGATAATTTTAAAAATACTTTATAATAATTAAATATCTTTAAAAACTTATTTAAAAGTTTTAATGTTAATAAATATATTTGAATTTTTTTTTTGAATCTATACAATAAAAGTTTGTTAATAACTATAATTTGACTTCTATATATAATATTGTTCAATTATGGAATTCAAATTCAAAAATATTTACCTATATAATTTTTTTCATGTGTGAAATTTTTCTATCTAATTTTTTCCATCTATGGAATTTAAATTTAAATTCAAATACATTTATATAATTTAATTCAATTCAAATGTATTTAAATAACATTTTTCATTTATAGAATTTAAATTCAAATTCTAATGTATTTTTTGATTCATTGTAAATAATTAATTTCTATATATTAAATACTCATAATGTAATTTAATAATACTAATAATAATTATTATTATTGTTATTATTGTTATTATTATTATTTATTTTATAAATACATTTTTACCTTATAAGGTAAATTATTTATGGAATTCAAATTAAAAAATGTTTATCTATTTAATTTTTTCTAATTTTAAAATTCAAATTCAAACGTATTTATATAATTTAATTCAAATTCAAATTTATTTATGTAATATTTCCATATATAGAATTCAAATTCAAATGTAAATGTAATTTTTTATTCTTTCCAAATAACTAATTTTCCTATGTTAAATTTTTATAATATAATTTAATTATATTTATTATTATTATTATAACCTAACTAATAATAATTTAGATTTAAAAAGAGGTGTATATACATACTATATGTGTCAAGTGGTTCATTATGATATAGATCATAATCAAATTATATATAACATATAATGTGTTGTATGTATTTTATTTTAATATTATATATAATTTGATTATGACCTATATTTAATGTGTATGATAATATTCATTATAATAAAATTTTCTTTATATATATATATATAATATTATAAATATATTTATTATTTATTTAAAATTTGTTTCAAAACAAAAATTGATTTCATATATATTTGGATACAACCATAAAAGATAATAAAATTTATACTTTCTCAATTAATTATATAATATTATAACAATAAAAATATATATTTTTGAATACAACAAATAAAGGTAAAAAATTTCATGTTGTTTTATTTGGTACTGATTAATATTTTAATAAAATCATAAATAATAAAAAGAAGATGATTTTTTTTTTTAACTATTATATCTTGAAAATAATATTTCAAATTTTTTCCACTAATAAAATAATACATTATTTATGTAATTTTTTCATGAAAAAATTATATATATCTTTATTATTTTTCATATAATGCTTACGTAAATAACTACAAATAATCTTATCATAGTGCAGTTTATATAAAATATTATATATATATATATATATATATATGTACATATTATTGTGATATAAAATACCAATTGATTTACTTTATGAAATGTCTATAATCAAATATTCATTTCATAATTTTACAATTAATTTTGCCAAAATTAAATAAAATCAAATATATACAATATTAAACTATTTTCTATATTAAATATCCACAATCTAATATTTACTCCATTGTTTTCACAATCAATTTTACCAAAACTAAATAAAATCAAATATAAACAATAAGAATCAATTTTCTATATAAAATATTCAAAATCAGATATTCATTTCATTAATTTCACAGTTAATTTTATCAAAAATAAATAAAATCAAATATATCCATATTTGATATGATAAAATCCCATCATGATTGTTTGACAACCGAGTAATAATTAATGAATTTTTTTTTTTTTATGTTTTGGGAGGGAAACTTAAGTATTCATATTAACCACGTATCAGAATATATATATATATATATATATATATATTGTTATCAATATTAATAAAAAATTGGTTATTTTAATTTTTTTTCAAAACAAAATTTGATTTTCCATATTTTTGAGTACAACTATAAAAATAAAAAATCTCATACTTTTTCAATTAATAATATAATATTATAATATAATAATAAAAATATATATTAATTGGTAAATAATATAAGATCAAATAATTTATTTTGAATATAAATTTTATTTAGCTATGTTTAACAATTATTATTTATGATATTATATCTTTTTATATCCAAATATAAACATATATTTATTAATTTTCATATATCCATATTTATATATGTAAAACTATTTAAAATATGTTTAATTAAGGAAACAATATATGTGCAAATATATTTTATGATATTATAAAAATAAATCTTATTTTCCTATATTTAACAATTATTATTTATAATACTATATTTTTATATCCAAATAAAAAGATATCTTTATTAATTTCTATATAACCATATTTATCTATGTAAAAATATTTTAAAAATGTTTAATTAAGCAAACAATATCTATACAAATACATTTTATGTCATAAAATTATTATAATAATAAAAATATATATTTTTGTTCCTTCATTCTATATATAAAAATAAAAAACATATATAATATTATAATAATAATATTTATAATAAAAGATTGAGTTTGCAATTTTGTAAGTATAATAATCTATCACTTTTTATTGTATTTAATATATGGTTATCGATATTTTTAGAAAAGTAATTTTGAAGGGAAATTATAATGATAATATGCTGAAACGTAACACTCAATCTTCTTCTTTTATATATTATTAACATCTATCCTTATGCGATGCACGGCATATGTAACCATAATAAATAGATTTTAAAAATAATTTGTAACAATTAGTTATACTTGAAAACTTATTTACAAATTTTATTGTTGATAAATATATTTGGATTGTTCTTTTTTTTTTTTTTCAATCTATACTATAAAAATTTGTTAATAACAATAAATTTGATCTCTATATATAATACTATTTAATTATAGAATTCAAAGTAAAAAATGTTTACCTATCTATTTGTTTCCATATATAGAATTTTACTATCCCATTTTTCCATTTGTGAAATTTAAATTTAAATTTAAATGTATTTATATAATTTAATTTAAATTCAAATGTTTTCTATTTATAGAATTTGAATTCAAATTCAAATATATTTTTTGATTCCTTGCAAATAATTAATTTCCATATATTAAATACTCATAACGTAATTTAATGATTTATTTATTTATTATTATTTATCCTATATACACATTTTTACCTTATACGATAAATTGTTTATGAAATTTAAATTATAAAATATTTACCTATTTAATTTTTTTATCTATAAAATTCAAATTCAAATTTAAATGAATTAATGTAAATCTTATTTTACTATGTTTAACAATTATTATGTATGATATTATATTTTTTTATATAAAAAAGATATATTTATTAATTTCCATATAACTATATTTGTATATGTAAAATATTTAAAATATGCTTAATTAAGGAAACTATATATATGTAAATACATTTTACGTATTTAACTTATTTGGTAAATAAAATATTTTATTTATTTAAAATTTATTTGAAAACAAAAATTGATTTTATATATAATTGGGTACAACTATAAAATATAAAATATTAAACAAATAAATAAATAAAATAAAACTAAAATAGAAAAGATGATTTTGGAGATAATTTGAAAAAAAAAGTATGCTGACGTGGTACAAAGTTTTCTTCTTTTATATATTATGTAGATATAAATATATATATATATATATATATATATATATATTTTATCATTATCCAATATCCAAATATTTACTTATATATATATATATATATATGGTATGTCCATTCTAATTATTGTAAAAATTTATTGCAATACAATTTAATAAGTCAACAAACAAATTTGTAATTTTACACCTTACAGTATTTTGTTAATACAAGTTGCCAAAGACTTTATTGATTTTTTCTTTAACACAATAGAAGTTAATTCTTTATTTAGTATATTTATAGTTGATTCTTTTAAAATCTAAGATGGTATTTGATATGTAAAATGGAAGGGAGAATGAAATGAAATAGAAAGAGGAATGAGAATAGAATTCCAATGCTGGTATGGGCCATGGAATTATCAATTGAATCATAGAAATAATTATCTTGATAAAAATTTTCTTACACTATATTATTAATTTTTTTACCAAAATCATAGAAAAAAATTGCAGATAAACTAATCCGAGAGACTATATTGAAGATGAAAAACTCAAAATCCAATAAAACAATTTTCTCCCTTTTGGATTTATTCTTGTTTTTGTAGAAAAATTGAAAAAAAAAAAAAAAAAAAAGAAAGTTGAAAAAGCAACTGATTGAAGGGGACCAAAGGAGCAAACTGATAAATGAATATGATTGTAGGCTCAAGCCTTTTTAATTATTGCACATCAAAATAAATATTAGAAGAGATTGTTGAAAATAATTGGGATTTGAGAATTAAAACTATAGTATAATGTATCAATTTAATTAAAAGAGAATTAAGGATAATAAAATGTGATGTGTATTAAATTAAATTTATAAGTAAATTAAATATAAATAATTGAGAAAAATAGTAAAAATTAAAATAAAAATTAATGTTTGTGCATCTAAATTTATCGTATGAATGGAACCATACCTCGTTGTATCAGCAAAACGGTGGAATAGACCAGATACTAGAGTTCTCATTCCACCAATGTTTGATCCAACCATACAAAGAGCGTCCTGGGCCTAACTTGTGGTAAAGTTTGGTTGGATAATCTTTATCCTGTGTCATATGTTTGGGTCACCAAGCCCAAATTAAGCCCAACTGGATTTGGGAAAGGTTAATTACAAGTCTACATCTCAAATATTATCTATTTGCATAATAAAGAAATCTTATTAATTGAACAAAATGGACTTTGCCAAATACCATAACCAAAAGATTAAATTTCCTTTAGCAGATCTACAAACTATTGCTCTATTGCCTGTTATTTCATGAAGAAATTAAAAAATGGACTTTGTAGATGTCTATTGAAAACTGGATAGAGAAGTAAAATACTATCATATGGTCTGCCTTTCTTTTTTTCTTTCTTTGAAATGGACTATTATTATTGTTGATGAATCATTAGCAAACATTGAAGTCATCCAATTTCTTACATAGAAGCACTGGAAGCTTCGTGACCTTCTGAAAGAAGCATCCATATAATGGGCCTGCACGGCCTAATGTTGAGCGAGAAAAGTTTGGTTGTGCTTAGGTCATCAAGCCCAACAAAAATTAGGGAAGATCAACTGTATATCAGAGTCAAGATTCAGCTGTGGCTCCCACATGGAACTCAAATGATGTGGCCGTTTTCTATTAGCATATCATCAACACCCAGCTGACTTAACGAACATCCACGTAAGAGATCTTTGAAAGATTTAACAAAGACTTGCTGTAGCATATATTAATCTCCACTCTTTGTCCCCAAAGGGGCAGTGGAAACGAAAAAGCTCCATAGCCGAAAACCTTTTCGTAAATTCATTGTTGCTGGGCTTGAGCTTTTGTTCTATTGCTGATTTCTAACGTTGGCCCAAAAAAAAAAACAAAAAAATGGCGACATTCTTTCAGAGACTCGCTAAAGCTACTGCCGTAGCATTCGCCAATGCAGTTGGGAGCCAACCCCAAGTCCGGTTATAGAATTCCTTTCAGAGCACTTGCAGCAGTTTCTGGTGGAATCTCTTATCTATACTATGTTTCCTCACCTGATATGGTAATTTTTGCCTGCTGATTTTATCTGGATTTTTCTTCTTTTTCATTGTTTGAGGCAAGGTAGGGTAGTTCCATAACTGAAATGATTTGTTGATGATTGAGAAAAGTGATTGTAAGTCGGGTTTGTGGCTTGCCCATTTGGGTTTCTTGGATAATGGGTGTTTATTTTTCTCGATTTTAATGTATGAAGAAAAAATGAGTATGTTCGTGCTGATTTTATTTTATTTTTTTTAAGTTTTGCTACAGATGACTATTTTGAAGCTCAATACTTGTTTGATTACTGGTACATTGCGCTTTAGGTTGTTGGGAGTGCTGGGTTTGTTTTTAGATTTTATCGTTAATAAAATCTTACCACTTGAGAAGAAATAGGAGGACCCAGAAAGAAATTATTGAAGTAAATTAATCCCGTGTGCATTACATTGGTTTTGAAAATGCTTTTCCTATTTCGAAAAAAATCTGCTTCTTATACTTTGCATGCAACATTTTGACCTAAGTATATAATTTTGCTTTTTTCATTAGATGAAAAACTTTTTCTTTGCTCATGTCATGATTTAATCTGGAATTGGTGTAGTTTTCTACTTGGTTACTTGATATAATTGTTGTTGAAGCGACCCTTGCTTTAAGACACTGAATAATTTATACTTCGTATCTAAATGTTGGGTAGTTGTTGCATGAGTGGTTGGTTGATATAGGACATTGTTACAGATGCCCAAACAAAATATTCATGCAATAATGTGTCACAACTGTGAAAAGGCATTCAGATATGATCAATAGCACCATTGACTAACCAACCTTTTCAAGTTTTTGGCAGGATATCCGAATATAATTTTAAAGCTTCAGAAGTTAGTTCAGTCACCAAAGTAACTAATATTCTATATTACTCATAATGTAGATTTTCATTTGATCACACCGCCAAGTTGGGTTTAGGTATTGTTTCATGCCTCCTTACAAGGTATACTCTTCTGTTTTTGTTAGTAATGTTGTTCTCAAATTCCTAGTTGCAAGGAGTCTATACCATTATTCTCTGTTTATGGTTGTTCTAGTAACTGCAGGGCTCCACTGGGACAAGTTGCTGAAGGGAAGCCTAAATATATTGTGTGTCCGTATGTCTCTTTCTTCGAATGCACATGCGCTTTCTTGAAGTAGTTTTTCTCATTTTTGTACTGGATTGTTTGAAATTGTAAATCATCAGAAGTTTAGTATTTTTTTTTTTTTTTTTTGGCTCATATATGTGGAGGTTTATGTTTATCCTTCTAACTGCATATTCATTTTTTATTAATTTTATCTTCATGCATGTTCTATGTTCTTTCATTATAAAGTTATTGGTTACTGATTCCACTACAATATATAACTTGAATCTTTAAGTCGAGATTATGATTTTACTAAACAAGTTGTTGATTGTTCTCCCCCTCAATGTCACTTTGTGGAACAATTTTTTTGTTTGCATATACAGGTACGCTACAATATCAGATCCAGATGCGAAGGGATATTTTGACCTATTAATTAAGGTATGCGCGTGGTGATGCACTTAACAAGTCCAGTTGTTAAGATTATTTCTTTCGAAGAATTCATATCTATTACGCTGCTTGCAGGTGTACCCAGAAGGTAAAATGAGTCAGCATCTTGCAAGCTTAAAACCAGGCGATGTGGTTGAAGTGAAGGGGTAGATTTCCCATCCTGAATTATTCGCTGAGGATATATGTGCTGAATCATCTTCATTTTCTGGTCCTATATCAATTGATTAAGGGGTGGATAAATCATAGGTCTAATGCTGTTTGGGTTTGGTAACTTTAGTTTTAAGGATCGAATACACAGGCTTAAAACAATAAATAGGGGTTGTATATGTGTTTTTCAAAGCAGTTTTGATGCATATAACTATATGATGCATCTGGGAGCCTACTAAAGTGGGAGATTTATCATTAATCTATTTAACTTGTTTTAAATAGATTCAGAACGGTAATCCTTTGGATGAGTATCTGGTATTCTCCAAGAAATCTTGTGTTTCCTTAAGTCCTGCCAGCCATGAAAAAGCATCATAGGAATAGTCTTGTGATGATTCTCAATGGGCTCTTCCTTGCTGCTATCTGCTTATTAATACTATGTAATCTTTGACCCTGTTAGAAACTGAGTTATTCATTGTCTTGATTGCAGATGAGGGTCATTTTTTGTGGGCATGGTGTGCTGAAAGTTAACAACGTCCATAGTACTGCATCTCAGATTGTCATAGAGACAATGTAATTGGATTTATTTTAATTTTGCAAAACCAATTGACAAATCTGGCACAGAAAGCTTTTTGGATATTCTCCCATGTAAAGTGGAAAATTTTCAGGTTTGTTTCCTGGATGTCAATTATGGATTGCATTTTTTCCCTGTGGATAATAATTTTACTGTTTTAAGAAAATATTTTTGTTTGTTATCATGTTGGGTCTGTTATTGACTAGCAAATTAAGCTTAAATTTTCTTTTTAAGTTGGCAGTTGTCAATTTACGTTGTAAAAATAAACTAAGAGAATCATTTATGGGGGAATTGTTATGCTTAGTCAATCAAATAGTTTTGATGATCATTTTATTTGTGAATTTGATGAGGTTGTGGATGTGATGCTTCTGAAATATGATTTTCTTTGTCAGATTACTGACTTGCTTGGGAATATCACAAGTGTGACGGTCCGCACCTTTGGAATGGCCTAGTGGCATTTTCGTAAATATTTGAAGGTCGGGATATTCGATCCCGGGCCGTGGGAAGTTCTTAAGAATGTCACTAGGATGGTGCATATCGAATGGCAAGCCAAGATGTGAAGGTTTGCTAGAGAAAACCCCATTATGATTCCTCGCACAAAGTGATATCTATGGGTGCCAGAAAGGAAATGGCTCAATAAGCTTTTTAGGGGGGTGGTCCGTGTCTGGCTCTCCACGGCCCCCGGCTCCGGCTTCGAGCTTGGGCTAAGCGAGCCTCCCATGGGCGACGGCAAGCCATGGGGCGGACATAAAGTGCCACGGAGGTGGTCTTATGTCTCCGAGGGACAGGGAGTCCCGAGGACAGTACCGGTAGGCGCTACGAGCTGGTATTGCGCGTCACTCCTGTGTCAGAGGCTAAGTGTAGCATTCGCTATGCCGTTTTCTATCGGCTATGCCAAGAACACACGTAGGCCTTTGTTACAAGGCTGTGGCAAATGTGCTAGTGAGCGGGGGCTCGGGTTCTGCCTCGCTCACGAGGGTTGGAAGTTAAATAGGCACGGACGGGGCGACACCGTGCCATCGGGTGACATTCGTATATGGGCTTCCAATCTTGTGTTGCTACCCTGGGTGGCATGTTGACACGATGCTGGTGTGCATGCCCTAGGGTCGGATGCTATTCGAGATGTACATGGACCAAGGCCCGAGTGAAGAGATGGGTTGCTGGCTAGATCTTGGCACAAGATTGAGTAACAAGCTACCGAGTGGGCGCGAGGCCATCGGGCTAGCTTGCTGAGCGACATGAGCCATGATGGCTATGGGAACCACATGAGCATACAATTGGTATCAGATGGGTCGATATATGAACTCGGATAGTGAAAACGCTGGCCATGACTAGAGAGTCTTGGCGCCGCACGGTCTATTTCCGCTGCGTAAAATGTAGGACCGTGACAACAAGCATGTGTTGAAGCCAAAACACTAAATGCTAACTGATGATGAGAAGCAGAAACTTGTAAAGAAAAACAGCATAGACGAAATGCAGGTTATTATTGATTTAACTAGAGACTGCAAATGTGCAATTGGATAGGATATATATATATATATATATTTTTTTTTTTTTCCCTTCTTTTAATGAAATAATTTATTTTAATTTCTCTCAAAAATTAGTTTTCTCATTTATATATAAGCATAATGTATGGTATAGCAAAATGTCAAAACTCAGATGTATATACTTGGACTCCACGGATTAAGTGATGTCTTTCTAAACAAATTAGAGATAGTCAATAGAAACACATGCCATAAGGTTAGGTGGACATGCATATATTTTGCAATAGCTTTCAAGTGGAGTACTTGTAGGGGACTCAATGTTTTTCATGGAAATCATGCTGCAGCTTCTTAGAAAATGAAGTTGCTAGATGACATTAGAGGTTGTAACTATGAGTGGAGTCTTTTGCCATCATTTAAGCACAATTGTAAATCTATAATGGCATTCCACTGAGCATGATCAATTGTTAAATATGGTAGCTGGACATAAGTTAAATCTATAGTTCGTTTTATTTTTTTCATCATAGTGGGAAATCTAACTATATTTTCTTGTAGTAAAATATAGGGCTGAATGATACTACATTTGGATTTATTATTAAAGTGTAGTAATATTTTCTGAAGGTTTTAATTAGATCTGGATAAAACAATATATCTGCGTACAGTTGAGTGGCAATTGTGCACATGCAAAGTCTAATTGTTTATTGTGTAACTAAATTTAGTTTGGCAAATTTTTGTTGTTAAATTAATTGCTAAAACGACAATTATACTTGTATTTCTTTTTCTTATTTAAATTCCATATTATTATTGTTTGGTGTTTTTTTCTTCTATATGATATTTGACAAGCTTTCATAAGAATTTCCAATATTTAGAATCAATAGCATAACTATAGATGCACACGCAAATAGAGATACACAAGATCATGTACCCCGCCCTCCGGTGGCTTAAAACTTGCAACACTTGCACCAAGCAAATAATGAGGATTGTACGACATGTATCCATGTCTGCTTCATCTTCACTTTGGCTTGAAAAGGTGGTTGAATTAGTCTATATCTTGTCATTGGTATTTAACTATGTTTAAGTTAGGTTTCTATAGTTGAGAGAAAATTGAAAGTAGTATAAGTGGCAGCTAAAATTTCTGCTGATCCCATATGCCATACAAAAGGAAAAGTGCTTTATAGTTAACTAGCCGGTTGTGTAGGCAAAAAGTACATGTATTGTATCAGACATTTTTACTGAAAATATAATTCTTAAATGTACATTAAGTGGTACTTTCTAATTGTTTCATTGACTAATACCAAGGGATAGTCAGTAATATTTAAGGGATTATTTGATTATAATTAAGTTCCCGAAAACTTTTTTTTTGGGTCTAATTTGGATTTTAAAAATGCTATTTCTATTTCTAATTTATGAAAAATGTTGCATTTGAAAATGAATGAATTATTCATAATGGCATGCAATATTGTGGTTTATTTGTGATGACATAATTAAATATCATGTGAGATAGGACTTGTGATACTAAATTTGTGAAAAACTTATGACTGATACCATATTCTTTTGATCTTCCTGTCTGATTTTAATTAAATTTTTTTTTTATATTTTTTTGTTCAGAAATATGTATGATTTTATCAATTGGATCAATAGTAGAAATTGAAAGTCAGCAAATATAAACGTGTAATCACACTTCAGGAATATTTGTTATTCAACTAATTAAATAGATCTATTATATATTTCTCTTGAATTCACTTCAGGAAACACACCTATCTTTAGCCCTAAAAAAATATGCAGTTTAACATTTTTATTACTGATGTATATTTTTCACTGTTGGCCAGGCAAGTTCAAAATAATAAATTTGCCCTCGTAAAAATACAAAACTTTAAACCCACAGAGGGGAAATTATACATATATATATATATAAGTTATTAATGAAAACATAAAAATTAAACAATCAAAATTTATTTGTTCTGTAGTTTATTTGTAAAGCATAAATAAAATTTGGTCTAAAAATATAAATTACAAAAATTAAAATAAAATACTAAACCATAAAATTATTAAACCAAAAAATAAAACATTTTCTATAACAAATTCTGCAACGCTATATATAAATATTTAAGAAATTATTTCAATCGCATGCAAAACACGTGGTGAAAATGTAGTGTATATATATATAGAAGTAGGGAAAGATACCGATGCATAGACTTCAATAGAAACATTTCTTAGGTAGGAAGCATATATGTGTGTAACACGCATACGGTAGACAGAGCAAGTCCAAAGTTTGAGCATTGAGGTGAAAAGCCTTGCCCCTCCAAAAAATAAAAAAATAAAAAATAAAAAATAAAAATAAAAAACAAAATACTGTACAAGCTAGCTGGGAACTAATTTGTTCGTGCTAAGGGTCTCAAACAAGGTAATAAGGTCATCTTCTCCAACCATGCCGACCCAGCTAAAGATGTTGAAATCCTGGAGTAAACTAGGATTTTAGACCACTTTGGTTTGTCGAATTCCTACCTTAATTTTTCTTTGATCCAAGTTTATGTTATTTTTTTCATTTTTTTTCTTATTTTCTTAATATATATATATATATATACACACACACACACACATATACATGTATAAAAGCATATGCCAATTTGGTTGGTCGTTTGAGTGAAAGAATGGCTTTTTTTATTTTTTATTTTTTTTATTTTTTAAAATTCAGATGGCCGTTAGCTTTTGATTTTCAAACTTGTTAAATCCAGCGTTTTATTTAAATGAAAATTTTGTTTTATTTTTCCACAAAGACATTTATAAAAAAAAATTCCTCTTCTTGATTTAACAACCCCCCCCCCCCCCCCCAAAAAAAAAAAAAAAAAAGAAAAAAAGCACTCACCTCTCGCATACTCTCAGTTTTCATTTTGCAGCTTTGAGCTTGGATTTTTTAATGGCAATCGAATCTTGGCATGTTCAGATCCCTAACCTGATACTTCCATTTTAGCTTAACATGAATTTTCAGACTTCCTACCTCACTTTCTTTCGCTCACCCTTTTTTTTTTTTTTAATTTTTTTATTAATATTATTATTGATTTTGGCCATCTTTTTTATTCACATTGCTGTTTTTCCGGATTATTTTTTTTGTTAAATTTATCCATTTATAATTGGAATTCTTCAACGTGGGTCTTCTCAACTTCTTTACCACACTATAACTGGGCAACATATATGAGCCAAAAATAATCTTATCCTTTCATTCTTTCTTTTTCTGTCAATATTTCTCGTACTAATCCTATATGGTATCTATATAACAATCGAGCTCGCTAGCTTATTAATATATATAGACATATATATTAGTAATTTTCTGATTTAGAAATCCTTAATAAATTTTTATTCGGAACAACACAACCAAGTATGGTTATATGCATAAATAAAAACACATGTCTAGGAATTAGACGAAAATTCGTTCAAAATTTTTGGATCAAAGAATTATTTCATATAATATATATATATATATATATAATATTATATACATGTATGTAACTTCTTGCGGAGCGAAGGGGGTTTCTGTCGAAGTTCGTTCTCTCAGCAAATTAATCTGTCGTGCTGGTTGGCTGGAATTATAACTCGAAGACACGTCAGCTTACAAGATTCACATGACGTCTTAGTAATTCTGTTAATCTACTGTAATACATGAAGTTGTTTATCAAACTTGGCTATAAATTTATATCTTTGATTACCAGATCAGTTTTAAGCAAGAATTCAGTTTAATACAATAAATTTACATATTTTATCTCGCTGTCCTTCCCTTCTCGTTTATTAGTTTTCATGCTTTAACTGGGCTAAGTATTTTCTATTCTTCAGCTTCAAATATGAGGATAGGTGGCTTTCAAGGTTTGTTAGACTTGTATCATGGTAAATTTCAATCTCTTTTTTTTTTTTTTTTTTTTTTTTTTTTTGGGAAGTACTTTTGAAGATTTACAGAATTTGACTATTTGCATGAACATCTACATATACGTGAAACTTTTTGAATTTATCAAATTTCGGTGAATTTTTTTTCTCTGAAAAAGTGAGTAGTACAGGCTTAATTTGATTGATTGTTTGTTTTATGAATTATGATTATTTTTAAATTAGTGAAACTAGTTTCCTTCCTGGGCTTTCCCTAAAACGGTCCCCTTAATATGTTTTAAGGTAAAATCCCCCCATGAAGTACTTGTGTTCCGTTTCACAAGGGAAAAACTGAGATTTGCTAGTTCCTCCTTTTTAAAATATATATATATATATATATATCATGAAAATTAATAAATAATAAATAAATAAAGGGCTATGGCAGAGGAAAGATAGTGAGGCTAGCTGGTTAGCTCTTGAGGAAGATGGTATATTCTGCCTGCAGAAACTAAGTGTAACATTCCGTTCCAAATTATATCAAAATTTTTACACGTTGATCGGATTTGACCGTCGTTGACCGAGAGGATCTAACTTTAACTTTTTGATTCGGATAAAATTCGAGGTTGACCAAGATACTGTTGTAAAGTACGCATCAACGTAAGTCCGTAGACTATAGCACGTAAAAAGCAGAGCTATGGTTTGAAAGTTATGAGCAAAATAAGTTGAGGCTATAACTATTTGAAGGTGTCAGAGTTAACTTTTTATTCTTATAGAATTGAGCTTTAACTCATGTATAATTGTGAAATATTCGTCGATACGAGTTTGTAGACTAGCGGCACGTCTAATTTGGACATATTATTGGAAAGTTACAAACCTGTGAAATTTTTCCGAAACACCTATCACTATTTGTCAATCTGCGAGTGTGCATTAACAATGATACCACATGTAACATTATAAAAGGTGTCATATGTCACGACAAAAAAAATATCACAATTAAATATTATATTATTTTTATTATTTTTATTTTATATTATATTATTATTTTAATATTATTTTATATATTTATATATTTATTTTCTTTTTCTTTTGGGGCACGTGGGGAAAACAACCCCCTTCTTCTTCCTTTTTCTCCTTCTTCTTCTTCCTTCTTCCTTCTTCTTCCTCTCTCCCACCCGTCGGTCTCTCTCTCTGTCTGCATCTTTTCCGGCCACACGCGCCAGGTGATGGGATGGGCCACGGCTAGGCGAGCCCGATTGTCGAATCTCTGGCCGGTTGGCCAACGGATGCGCTGGGCGTCCTCCCTGTTGGCCGGTTTTTTGGCAGCTACGGGTCATGTGATGGGTCCTTTTCCACAAATTTGGGCTCCCTGAGTCCGTTTCCAAGCTCGGATTGGCTCAAATCTTGCTTATTCGTGAGATATGACAAGAGCCCCTTTCGGTAGAAACTTCACGGTAGGATTTTGGCGACCTTCGGTGGCAGTTGGACTAATTGAAGGTATATTCTTGATGTTCTTACCATAAGCTTCAATTTTGTACTTAGAATGTAAATTATAGTTGAATATTTAGAAAGTTGCCATTGATGGAGCTAGGATTTATGTTTATGTTGAAATTGGACAGAAATTGAACAAGTTTCTACTAATTGTTGTTATATTTTAAGTTATTGATGATTGTTGGGAGTTAAAGAAATGACCAATTTGAATTAATTGTCAAGATACTGAAAAATTCCAAATTTGCAGTTCAGGCCCTACGAGTTCATCTTGTATTTTATCAAATTAGGGTGGACAATATTGATAATATTATGCAGAAAGGGTAAAAGGATTGTTATAGATTTTTTTGTGAGGTTACTTGATATGTCGATTAGAATTATTATATGAAAATTATAGCTAGCATGTGTACTGATTGATATATATATATATATATACACCCAAAGCTCTACCAATATATAATACATGCATGACTGTTGAGTCATTGTTGAAATGTTAGGTAAATTAGAATGCTACCCATGAATTCAAAAATGTGCATGTATTTTATTATACGATTTAAATGAGATTATGCGCAAGTAAATTTCAAGAAGATTTATGAAAACATTTCTATTAATTATTGAGCTCAAAAATTGTATTTATGCATTTGTTTATTATTTATTGATTTACTAATAGACGTGCATGAATGAATTTTAAGTGACGGGTTATATGATGATGGTGTAAAGAAAATGTGTATTATATAAATTTGAGAGGAAGTATTTAATCCAGCTGTGTTTATGAGATTTTGATATTTGAAAATACACGATTTATTAGATAATATTTAATCTTATGTATTTAGCTATATATAACTTTTGATGTGGTTTCACTGATAATATTTTCGATATAAATTGAGTTGAAGGTTCGAGAGAAATAATTATATTAAATTATTGTGATTAAGAATATACCTGTATATTTAATTATTTATTAATTATTATTATGTATGTATTTGATAAAGCATATGAATCCAATTATATTTTATCAAATCTTAATATTTTATAATAATATTACAAAATTTATAGTTTTAAGATGCACCCATACACGTACCGGTGTTCTGTACTGTATATGTGGATAAGCGCGCAAGTTGTAATGTCTCCTGTGAGTTGTTATGGACCTTAGGGTAGGCAAGTTTTATATAGTGCACATAAGCCGCCCCTTTATGGTCGGGATGATGGTTTAAGCAACGGTGCTGTTTGGATGCCGAAGCGACCGAATGCAAGTTTTTTTCTTTAACCTTCTGCTGTACGGTGCTCGGGATGCTGGATATCGTAGGGCATCACTGGTATATAATATGGTGAATCAAGTATTTATATATATATATATATATATAGGTATGTTATATTATATTATATTGTGTTTGTATATACCACACCGTACGAAGACGACGATCCAATGTGGTCCATGTAGAGCTAGCCTCGTAACTATGTTGTCTACGAGTCCATGAAATCGGACGGTCAATTTAGGCAATTATCCCGGATTGTATTGGTAGCAAGATACAGGCAACAGTTGGAAGTATGGATCACGTAGCATATTAGGGAGTATCGTTCGTACCTCCGATGCTGGTGTATATTTTATAATATGATATAGTTTTAAAATATTAGTTTACCTTATATTATCTTATGTATTTATAATCAGGTTTTCCAATATTATGCTTCATTGTGTTTATTATTATTATTATTATTATTATGATTAATTTTATTTTTATTGTTATTAACATTGCTATTATTATTATTGTTATGATAATTGTCATTATTATAATTATGATTATTTTTAGTATTAAATTCATTATTTGTTAGCATTAGTATCACCATTAATTATCATGGTTGCTACTATTTTTATTATTGGTATTTTGTGATTAGTATTATTATTATTAATATTGTTATTATGGTTATCAATTATTCTTATTATTATTATTATTATCATAATTCTTTTTATTGGTATTATTATCATTTATTGTTATTTATTATTATTATTATTGGTATTATACGTAAGACTTCGGGAAAGTATATAAGCTTTCGAGCAGGTGGGTAAGCTTATGAGCAAGTGTGGAAGCCTACGGGCAAGTTATGGTGTTATTGTTATAAATACTACTATTATAAATATGGTCCTATGTTCTCCTGCTTACGTTATGTATTGGAACGTTTTAAAACAATATTAACATGTAAAATAGTATCAAGTGGGTGGTGTGGGCGGACGTGAACATTTAAAGGTATAATTTTGTTCTTTACGTATTAATTCATTTATATAATGTATATATTTTTATATAGTTTGATACCGAAGTACTGCAAATTGTGGAAATTATTGTAGTAAGGTAGGAGAGATAAGGTAGTACCATATAGAAGTGCATTTTTGTGCAGATAAATTTTGTGGTAAGTCTTTTCCTTAACGAAGATGTTGTCGGATTTTCCATTGGAAAGTTCGGTGGTGTTTTCCTGAGATCAGGGCTTGTCCAGGATTTCAGTGAAGGGTCTTAAACGGGTCCTGACACTAGGGGGGTGTATGTGTATTCAATCTAGAGTTTGAAAGATTTTAAAAATATTTAAAAGTTTGGAGATATTTGATTTAGATTTTAAAAGAGTGTATACAAATCAAATGATATTTAATTCAGATTTTAATGGATTTTATAAAAATCCATTAAAATTTAGGTGTATTCAATTATAATTTTATAGAATTTTTTCGAAATCCAATAGTATTCAAAAAATTATTAATTTTAAAAAAGTTTAAAAAATGATGGATTTGGAAGGACTTTAACAGTAAAATTATGAAAAAAAATTTGTCAATATAAAATCTAATTTTAATTCAAATATTTTCGTTAGATTTTTATAAATTTTTTATAAAATCTATAGAATTCTATAACAATCCATTAAATTTTTTAAAATTTAAAATTTATTTTAAATCTATTAAATAATACAATAATAAATTTTTTTATCATGTCATTAAGTAGTAGATTTTTTTTTATGTAGAACTAAATTTTGCACATTTTTCCATTTCGATCGGTAAGGGATTGACTTGATTAAGGTGCATCAATACAAGTGAAAAAAAGACTGCTAAAAGGCAAAATAAATGCGCCTATAAAAAGAAGTTTGGCTTTATGTCAAACAAAAAAAATAATAAAACAAAAAGGAAAAGAAAAGAAGAAAAGACATCGAGGGCCGACATTCTCCTTGAGGAAAAAAATAAAAAAAAATAAAAAAAAATACTAGATGTGATGTACTCCCAGGGTAATGAGGGTGCTCCTTCAATTTATTTTATGACATTTGGTCATCTAACCAAGTCAGCTTATCTAACTAAATTTATTCTTCTCCGTCCACAGAGTTTTTTCATGGTGAGATATGGTATATGTGAGTGTATATACAGTCTTTTTATTATTAAGTTTGATCTTGATCAAAATGGTACTAATCAAAAATATGAAAAGATATTAGTTATTACATTTCAATTTATCATATAGGAACGATTTTTTTTTTGACAAAAATATTCCTTACATTTATGCTATTTATTCATATATATATATATATATACATATACATATATTTTCTTGAACATAAAAGACAAAAATCTCAAATCTGGTACGACCCTTTCCCTTTGTGGCCAAGGATTAAAATTATTTTTAAAAATCAAATAAACCCCAAAACTTTTTTTTTTTTTCCTTTTTCGGTTTTTCATTTTATTTTTATTTTTATTTTTTTCCGTGCAAAATTGAAACCTTATAATAGATAAAATTGCGGGCTTTTTGAAGCAAAGTCTGCGCCGATTTTTGATGGCTGCCTTTTGGATTCTCTCCAGTAAAACACCCGCAGCTATATCTGTGACTAGTTAGTGTTTCATCTTTCTGATTCGAAATCCCTGGACTGGTTTAGGTTAATTTACAGATAACGGTTCGTAATCTGGCAAATTTTCTAAATTAAATTCGTATGTTTTCAATTCTTTTTTTTATTACTTGTTTTGTTTGCATTAATATATATATATATATATTCAATTTTTATATATTCTTTTTAGATTTTGATTCCTCAATCCTCGGATAGTAAACAATCGATGCTCACGAAGGAGAACGGAGAAAAAAAAAAAAAAAAAAAAAAAAAAAAAAAGGAAGAAGAAAGGGACGGAAATCGGATGGACTCGTTTCTGCTTTACATTAACATGGCTGTCAAACTGACGTGCAGAGTTGTCCAGATGCACCCACTCACTCGGTACTCTAGGAATAGTTGGAATTTTTTTCCAAGTGAATGAATTGGCTTTTTTTTTTAATTTTTTTTTTAATTTTGTATTATCATTATTATTTTTGTTGATTTCTGACTGACAAAAATTTACGAAAAAAATATCCTCCTCCAGAAAGAGGACCTAGACCTGACTGCTCTAGAAAAATATATCCATATGGTGGGACCTCATCCAAGCATGCATATGGATAATGCCAATAACGTCGTTCACATGACTGAATATCTGTATGCTTTGAAATTTCAGTCAGGTATATTCCGAATAAATAAATTTAAAAGAAAGGTCAATCGTACTTTTTCAAATTAAAAAATATACTATACAAGCTGATAAAAAATTGAAAGAAAGAGGACCAAATCGACAAATTAACCAACCCACTTCGTCCTTTTCCCAACACACTTTTCATTTAAATTAATACTGAAAACAAAATGGAGACAATATCTATTATCTATATATATATATATATATATATATAAACTAAACAGATATCGATGGCAGAGTAGGAACAGTATATATATATATATAAACTAAACAGATATCGATGGCAGACTAGGAACAGTACTCGCCTATAACATTCGAAGCAAATAACTGCAAAACAAAAATCCCAAATTGATTTTGAAACACACTCCAACGACATGATCCATACATGTCAGGATTATTTAGGACAAATGGACTATATATTTGTTTTGTTTGCTTACGTGTACAGAGGCATTCACATGATCGTCACATATAATTTTTAAAGGGTCGGACTGAGCGGATCATGAATTCTTCAGTTTGCTGGTCTTTCCAGAAAGTGATGGTATCCCCAGTTAGCACTCCGTTCTCTTTCACAAACTTTTGCCATCCCCTTTGCTGAAACACGGGCTTCTGGTATATCTGCCCCGCTCCATTTCGAACTGATAGGACAAAATCGTAGCGAAACCCTGTGTCATACGCCCTAATAGCAATCTCTGCTCCACCATGACAACCGTTTATAAGAGAATGAAACTCAGTAGGAACTGAATTTGTAATCAGTTTCTGACACTTCTTTCGAAAGAACTGCCATTTTTGTTTTTTTGTTTTTTGTTTTTTTTTTTTTTAAAGGTTTATGATTCTCGTTTGAAGGCCATATGCATGTGTATATAAACTCCATGATCAGTGAACATTGACAAAGCCAGCGACCATCCCACATCATTTGGAGATGATATGGTTGGATAATATAAAGAAATCAACACTCCTCCAACTTGCATTGACCTTAATCCTGCTGCTGACGACGGAGGAGTTTATACAAACAATTTTTTGTTTCTAAAGGTTCTAATAACAATCCAAAAAAGTAAGTTAATAGGTTATACAACCATAATATATATTTTGGTAAATAAATTGCAAGGTTCTAATATTTTTTTGGTTTTTAATTACAAACATCATTCAGAAAACACTAAAAAAGTAATGCAAGTTAGAAGGTTCTAATAAAACACTAAAAAAGTAATGCAAGTTAGAAGGTTCTAATAACAATCCAAAAAAGCAAGTTGCAAGGTTCTAATATTTTTTTGGTTTTTAATTACAAACATCATCCAGAAAACACTAAAAAATTAAAGTTGCAAGTTAGACACTCTAAACAAGTTGCTTGCAAGGTTCTAATATTTTTTGGTTCTAGAGGTTCTAATAACAATCCAAAAAAATAAGTTCGGTTCTAATAACAATCTGAAAAATTGATACTCTACAAACGTTGCAAGTTAGACACTCTAAAAAAGTTGTTTGCAAGGTTCTAATATTTTTTGGTTCTAAAGGTTCTAATAACAATCCAAAAAAGTAAGTTGCAAGGTTCTAATATTTTTTTGGTTTTTAATTACAAACATCATTCAGAAAACACTAAAAAAGTAAAGTTGCAAGTTAGACACTCTAAAAAAGTTGCTTGCAAGGTTCTAATATTTTTTGGTTCTAAAGGTTCTAATAACAATCCAAAAAAGTAAGTTCGGTTCTAATAACAATCCGAAAAATTGATACTCTAAAAAAGTTGCAAGTTAGACACTCTAAAAAAGTTGCTTGCAAAGTTCTAATATTTTTTGGTTCTAAAGGTTCTAATAACAATCCAAAAAAGTAAGTTGCAAGGTTCTAATATTTTTTTGGTTTTTAATTACAAACATCATTCAGAAAACACTAAAAAAGTAGAGTTGCAGGGTTCTAATAATAATCCCAATTACAAACATCATTCAGAAAACACTAAAAAAGTAAAGTTGCAAGGTTCTAATAACAATCCCAATTACAAACATCATTCAGAAAAGTTGCAAGGTTCTAATAACAATCCCAATTACAAACATCATTCAGAAAACACTAAAAAAGTTGCAAGTTAGACACTCTAAAAAATGTTGCAAGGTTCTAATAACAATCCCAATTACAAACATCATTCAGAAAACACTAAGTTTGAAATTGAAATTGAGAAACAGACAAAAATTCATAAATTTGTTCTAATAACACTAGAAAAAGTTACAAACATCAATTCAGAAAAGCTTATATAAGGAATAAAAGAATAAAATTTTCAAAGCGCTTAAAATTAATTTTTGTTTTCATAACACCAAATGCTTGTGGTAATAGCACCAATTTTAAACCAACAATAACACTATGATAAAATTTTCAATTTTTATACGATCAACCAAATATACAATTGATAAAAGAAGCTTATATAACCAACAAAAGAATAAAAAATTTCAAAGTTTAAACAAAAGAATAAAATTTTCAAAACACTTAAAAATATTTTATTTATTTATTTATTTTTTTTTTTTGATAAAACCATATGCTTGTGGCAATAACACCACTCTTAAAATTTTGAAAGCACTAAATCATTGTTATTATTATTTTTTATACTAAATTATTGTTATTATTATTTTTTAATAAAAACCAAATACTTGTGGCGATAACGCACTCTTCTTATCAATCGTTATGATATAATTTTTCTTAAACAAAAGAATAGAATTTTCAAAACTTAAACAAAAAAATAAAATTTTCCAGGTTTAAAATTAAATTTTTTTAATAATAATAATAATTTATTTATTAATTATTATTATTATTATTTGATAAAAACCCTTCTTATCAATTTCATGTCTAAGTTAAGCTTAATAACTTAAAGATTATACAATAAAAGAATAAAATTTTCAAAACTTAAAGTGATATAATAGTCCTTGGAACTCTATTGTTTGTACATTTTCTTATTTTTCCCGACTTCTCAAGTATGAGATTCAATTTCATGGCCATAGTTTTGATAAATAATTTTAAAATAAGTTTAAAAAAAAGCAAAAAGAGGTTAGAGATACTGATATGTCAAAAATATTTGACTTTTGATAAGGCGAATGTACATTCAATCATTTTAAATGTCAATCAAATAAATTTATCAACATCGAGACAACATACCTAATTTAGAAAGACATTGAAATGATAAATATAATTTTAAATTTCCTTCATATCTACAATAGCTGCAGCAATAATAGAATTAAATCCAAGAAACAACAAAAGTTTTCTTTAAAAACAGTTTAAAAGGGTGTGTTTGTTTCATGAAAGTGGCCAGGCTAGGACAAGATTTAGTCCTAATCCGATGATTGGTGATGCAAGATTTAAATGGGACAAGTGCTTCAAGATTTAATAGAATAGTGATGAATTTGGGAGACTAATCTGATCCACCAGTATTTATGGCTCATAGCCTGATTCACTTACTTAATTCAAACCACGCACAAAACCATCTCTCTTTCTCTCGTCTCAATACTACATAAAACTCTTGAATAGTTGAAAATTATTGCCCTCTTCATCATCTTTATTTTAAGATGTAAAATATAAGAAATAATTATCAAAAATTGTATTTCTTTGATAATTTTATATATAATTATTAATATGCCAACTATATCAATCTTATATTAAATGTGGTTGTTCTCGATATTGATTGATTGTATGCAAATTATTATCTTCTGATAGTTGAATTTAAAACGATATCCACGAATTACCACTATGACACTCCATAAACATTCATCGGAATTCCATTAATTCATTTAACTACATTTGCATAGAATATATTCTTTATACATTTTTATTATATTTATCTTCTCTATAATATTTATCATTTATTTCATATGTATATTTGTATTTTTATTTATATTATAATTTATATTTACTTTATAATATTTATAAAAATATTAAATTTATTATGGTAAAAAATAATGGGTAAGTAGAAAGCAAAACATCAATAATATTTATCAATTTTTGGATTAAAACTTTCAAAACAATTAAATTTAATAGAAATTTGAAAAATTTCATGGAAATTTTTTATGAAATTATGGATTTTTTTAAAAAAATTATTAAGAAATTGACATGGATATTTGACAGAAATTTCAATAGAAATTTTGTAAAAATATTATAAATTTAGATGAAATTTTTATTTTTTTTCCATTTCGAGTCTAAATTTCCTAGCTGTCTCATTGAAAAACCGAAATATAAGCAAAATATGTAGTAAATTTTTTATTTTTGAAACCTTAGTCTCTCCTCATCTTCTTCATCAGTTCCTCAGCGGTAGTCATGCTGTTGACGGTAAAACTTCTACTTTTTAACAAAGCAACCGAGTCGCATCGCTTTCTCCATTTTGGATTAATTTCCTTGAATCCAAAGAAACCATTTTTTTTTTTGCCACCAATATTCTCACCACCACAACCCACCTTTTGAAAACACCAATTCAAAAATCATATTCATTCACTTGCATGTGTAAATTGAAAATGGCGGTCAATGCCACCGCTGCACCCAACTTGAGCACTTAACTTTAACTATGAACCTTGCTAAGCCAACCAACCCAATCGCCACAAAATCAAAGACCAACGAAGCAACCTACACATCTTATTCTTCTTTTTACGAACCCTCCACTTGGAACACTCCAATGCTTAACACGCATCCAATTCTAGCTACAAGCTCTCTTCTAGATGTGATCATGTTTCAACATAAATTCTGTCAACGGTTTCAATGCTAATGGCCTTTGTTTTAGACCAAGGCGAGTTATTGGAAAGGGAGGACTAGGACATTTTTTTCTACATTTACTATTGTCTTAGATGTAAGTTGTTGTCACTGCCGTAGGAAAGAAAAGAGTTTGGTAGCGAAGGGGAAGAAAATTTATCAGGGTGAGGGTGAGGGAAAGGGAAAGAAAAAGAAAAAGATATTATCAAAGTTAATATTTATTTTTCTTAATTAATATATGTGAAATTATTAAATTACCCTTTTACCATTATATTTAATAGAACATAATCAACGACAAGGGTGCTTTTTGATGAATTTTAAAAATCATGTTGGCAACATGTATTTATGACAAACCTAAAAGGTTTAAAATATGATTTGCCCTAAAATGTATTGTTTTTCCTATTTTTATTGTTACATATTATGTTAATCTTTCTCAATGCATAATACTATAATTTCAACTTTTAAAGGATGTTCAATTATCATTTTATTCTTCTTCAGCTAAATCTAATGGAAATTAACAAAAGGCAGGGTGTGCATATGAAATCTTTCAAATCTATAATTACGATTTAAAATAGGGGCAAACTTCGAGATGTTTAAGTAAAATTAACCTATTAATTTAATATTCAAACATTTATTATCGTTCGCCATAAATTATGAATATATTACCTTATAAAAAAAAATACAAGTCTAATATTCATATTTATATTATGAATTATGAACATGAATGAAGTAACATATATAAAATATTCACTAGAAAATGCAAAGAAATTTAAACTTCAAATATTTTGTTTAAAAACAAAATAATAAACTTCAAATATTTATGAGATCCAAGAATTTTTTATTATTATTTTTATATTAAACATAAACAAATTTATCAAATTAACCTTTAACAGTTAAATTTAACAAAATAAATTAAAAATTGGGGGAGGATAATGATTTTGGAAATGTCAAGGGGTCAACGATATTTTATGGAAACTGAGAGTAGTTTCTGATATTTTCCCATGATGTATATTATAATAATATAATATCCCAATATACATATATATATATAAATATATATATATATATATATATATATTTTTTTTTTTATCATTACCCAAAATCCACATATTTACTTATATATATATATATATGATATGTCCATTCTAATTATTGTAAAATTTAGCAATAACATTTAATAAGTCACCAAACACATTTGTAACTTTTACATCTTACAGCATTTTGTTAATATAAATTGTCAAACACTTTATTGATTATTTCTTTAATTCTTTATTCTACTAGCTATAGCTAATTCTTTTAAATTCTAAGGTGGTATTTGATTGGTGAAGTGGAAGAAAAAATGAAATGAAATAGGAACAGAAATGAGAATAGTATTTCAATGCTTGTTTGGGCCATGGAATCATCGATTGAATCATAGAAATAATTATCTTGACAAAAATTTCCTTACACCATATTGTTAATTTTTTTTTACCAAAAATCTTTCTCTGCTTTCTCTCTCCTCTTTTTCTCCATAATTTTTCTCACCAGGGTATCCATCTACTTTGTTAACTCTCTCTACTTTTTTCATTTTTTAAAAAATTTTTGTTATTCTATAATTCATCTCTCTAGTTACTTATATTAAATATTTATTAATTTCTCTCTATAGTTTTTTTTTTCCCGATAATATCTTAATTATACTAAGTAGGCAGTGGGCTTGCCTAGTAATAAATGTTTTTTGTAATCAGAAAGTAACAAAGTGTTTATTAAAAATATTCAATAGACAATTATGTTAAACATCTCTATATAATAATATATAAAAGTAGAAGCTTATGTATAAAAAAATTACCACATATCATTATAGTATTCATTTAAATTCCCTCCAAAATCATTAAAAAAATATATATCCCTTTTTCTCTTTATTATTTATAGTCATATCAAAATATCAATTGGGGGTTAAATGTAGCTGCTATTTAAGAAGATGAGATTTTTTTGCTTTTAATTGGTTGTATCCAAAAATATATATTTTTATTATTATAATATTATATATTACATAATTGCATCTACATATGTATGGTTCAAAATTGAAATAATTAATTGAAAAAGTATGAGATTTTGTTACCTTTTATTCGTTATATCTAAAAATATATATTTTTATTATTATAATATTATATATGACATTTGATTAAAGAAACCTTGATTAGGACAAAAATGTTAAAATGTATAATTATGACAAAAATATAATATTATATTTATAAAATAATAAATTAAAACATATCTTCAGATATAACATGTATTAAATATATAACGTGTATTAAAGTTTTCATATATAATATGCATTAAAATCTCTATGTTTCCATATACAACGTGCATTAAAGTTCCATATAATGCTAAAGTGTATTAAATATTTTTTAATATACAACGTGATTATATGGAAATAATAAAGATATTTTCTTATTTGGGTATTAAAAATGTATGTAAATAATATAATTTTATTTTATTAGTGGAAAAAAAATCTTGAGATTTCCTTTTTAGAATATAATTGTTAAATATGATAAAATAAAATTTATATTCAAAACAAATTTTTTAATTTTATTTTATTTACCAAATAAGTCAAATACATTTGGTTATAATTTAGTAAGTGACACATTCCAATTATTTAAAATTTTGATGTTCAATATTTAAAAAAGAAAAATTTAAGTAATGAAACTGAAGCTATCAATGGCATTATTCTTTCTTGCATTTTTTAATATTGCAAATTTTTTTTTTTTAGGTCATTGATTGCTTCATATATGAGTCTCTACCAGCAACTATTTGACACAATTGGCATCCATACCAAAAACACAAACACAAGGGTTTTCATTCAAGTGCCCTATAATTAAAGCTAGCCCAGATTTCATTGGCTTATTGCATTCCAATGTCCAACGATGGAAACATATGTGGTGCTTTATATAGGCTTTTTGACTTAAAATGTTTGTTTTTTTTTTTTCTTTTTCTTTTTTCGCATTATGGATTTAAAATTGGCATGCCCATGCATCACTTCCATTTTTCTTTCTTTATTTGAGAGGACCTCATGCAGAAGAAATTTACTATTTCTCGCCAGCTGCAATATATGATACAAAAAACATGCATCACTTCCATTTGGTTCGTGCTAATCAATCAACCTCATAAACCTCTAAATACACACACACACACACACACACACATATATATATATATATATGTATATTTTGATATTGAAAAGAGAGATTTGAATACAAATTCTTTGTCTTCGAAACAGTGAAATTTTGTCATTTGTGTTAGTTATATGTGTGTGTGTGTGTGGGGGTGTGGGGGTGTGTGTGTGTGTGTGTGCATATAATGCAGGTAAATCTAGAAAATTAAATAGAAATATTTTCATTTATGTGTGTGTAAATATGTATGTATGTATGATGATGATGATAAAAGGTAATTAGATTATATTATAAAGATTTAATATAGAAAAATTAATTACATATAAGGAATAAAAAAGAAGAAGAAGAAATATAGTCAGTGTGAAGTCCTACATTGGTTGGAAAAGAGAACGAAGAATGGCTTATAAGCATGTGGATACCTTTCCCTTGCGAGGCCTTTTAAAACCTTGAGGGCTGGATTGTAAGAGGATTCTCCAGGCCCAAAGAGGACAATATTGCATACGGGTGGTCTGAACTGTCACAAATAGTATCAGAGCCACAGATAGTATCAGAGCCAATATCCGGATCGGTGTGCCAACGAGGACGCTGGGCCCCAAGGGGGGAAGATTGTGAAATCCCACATTGGTTGGAAAGGGGAACGAAGTATGGCTTATAAGCATGTGGATACCTTTCCCTTGCGAGGCTTTTTAAAACCTTGAAGGCTGGGTTGTAAGAGGATTTTCCAGTCCCAAAGAAGACAATATCGCATGCGGATAGTCTGAGCTGTCACAGTCAGAATAAAAATATTAAAAAAAATTATAATCTATATATTAATATCTTTTGTTGGTTTGTTATATTTATTTTATAGTAAAATAAAAAATGTTATACACGACAATTAATAATTAAGTTTTATATACTCATATATAGATATATGAATATATAATAAATAAAATTTTAATTCCATGATATATAGATTTAAAAAATAAAATTAATCTCTTTATTTGATCTTTTTAAAATATAGGTAACCGTAAATAAATTATTTTATAAAGTAAAATATTTTCATAGAGAAAAATAATAATAATAATAATAAAAAAATTATATAATGAGGATTTAATATAGAACAACTAATTATTGAAAGGAATCAAAAAATAAAACACCCAAATTTCGATTTTTAAATAGTAATAATAAATTTGAGAATTAATATGGAATTAAATAAAACTAAATAATTCGTATTTTTATTTTTTAGAATGTAATAAATGAATCTGAATAAGGTAAATGATACCTTTTTAAAATAATAATTACTTTTTAGAGCAAATGAAGCTTGAATAAGGCTAATTATTTATTTTGAAAATAAATAATTTTTTTCCCTTGAATGGATAAAGACATAAATAAGACTATGTTCACAATATTTAGACTGAGAAAGGTGGTGACCATACATGTTTATTTTCAAAGTAATTTAAATAATAAAGGAAAAAGCTTTAGTTTGAAACAATGACTTGATTTTAGGAATTAAAAAAAATTTATATTCTAAACAATATTTGTGTCCTTATCAAGTTTTAAAGATTTTCACCTATAAATAAGAGTAAGTGATTTTTCAATTCCCAATTAATCAGACCTATAACTATTGAATATTGTTTCCTCCTTAATTTCAATTTTTGTTATATTATTTTTTTAATTCTCTAAAAAGTTATTATTATTTTTTATTGTCTTATTTAGTTGACTAAATTTATATTTAAAATTATTTTTGTAACAAGGCATTTAATAATCTTTTGATTTATTTGTTATCTGTAAATCAGTACAATCGCCTATTTTTTGTTGGATTTATTTTGTATAATTTTTATTATTTTGTTATCATATTTTCTTTATTTCTCTAATTGAATTTAGAGGGGTACATCCTCATCCATTAAAAAAAGATATCCAAATTATTTGATTTTTACAAAACTACCATACGATATCAATGAAAATTATAAAATTAATAATAAACTATTAATAATCTTTAGTCTTTACTCATTAAAAATAATATAATTAATTAATTTAATTTGATCTAGATATAATTAATTTCCAAAAATATTTATTACGATTGCATATGTCGTGCATTGCACGGGATCAATACTAATTCATATATAACAATTATGTCAAATATTCATAATTTTTTGGGGAAGAACTTAGAAGAAAAAAAGAAAAACATTTAGATATGTATTTTAAGGTTCTACGCAAATTTTTGGAGTGAGACAGGTGGAAGACACTTAAATATGATGATTCTTTTAAAAATATTTTGTAAAATTTGTAAAGATGCAAAATTCAAGTTATCACTTAATAAAAAAAAAAAAAAATTGCTATTTGTGAAGGCTATAAAATATAAACCAACCCAAATACTTTGATCCAAAGTCAGTGGAAAAATATGGAGAGAGAAAGTGGGGTGGAAAATGTAGAAGGAGAAAAATATGAAGAGAAAAAGTGAGGTGGAAAATGCAAAGAGAGAAAGTGGAGAGAGAAATTATAGTGAGAGAAAGTAGACATAAATAAATTAATGTTAATTTTACTTTTTAAGGTGTATGAGTTGAAGGGTAAAATAGTACATTTTGATCATGAAATGATTGAATGAAGGATCGTGTGAAATAATGGAAAAATAAAAATCGACAAAAGTAATTGGAAAATAATTCATTTCATTCCTAAAAATGTTTTTTTTTTTAAATTTTTTTAGAGTTTTATTCTATTTACTCTTCCAACCAATTGTATTACTTGTAAAGTTGTTCGGTAAATATACCTCCAATCGATTTGATAATGACCAAGTTTTGTAGACCAAAAAATATAATTGTTTGAACTATTTGTAAAGACGATTGATATACATAACTTGAGTAAATTCAACATGTTTGGGTTATATATACCACACTATTTTAATTATATTTGAATTATATGATTCAATCAAAAATACAAAAGTACATGAAGCTATCCAATATACATAACTCAATAAACTATATCCATCTAAGTTACATATACTAAATCATGTAGTTATAAACGAGTTATGTAATATAGATGGAATGGAGACGTTTGGTATATATAATCTATTCGAGCAAATATATCCCAGATGGATTGTGCTTTTCTGAGTTACGTATACTGAATTAATCATTTCTATCTGAGTTATATAATTCGGGTATAAGCATATCCGTCTAGATAATATATATAGGACTAAAATAAGAAAAGGAAAAAAATTGTAGATAAATTACTCTTAGAAAGATGATTGAAGATGAAGAACACAAAACCTAATAAAACAATTTTCTCCCATTTTGATTTATTATTATTTTTGTAGAAAAATAGAAAAAGAAGAAAAAGAAAGTAGAAAAAGCCAAAAAATTGACTGTAGAGAACAAAGGAGCAAGCTAATGAGTGAATGTGATTGTAGATTCAAACGTTTTCAGTTGCTACATATAAAAAGAAATAGCTGTAGGGATTGTTGAAGATGATTGGGATTTGGGAACTAAAGCTATAGTGTAATCTACCAATTTAATTTAAAAGAGAATTAGGGGTGGTAAAATGTTATGTGTATTTAATTAAATTTATGAGTAAATTAAGTATAAATGATTGGGTAGATGGTAAAAATTAAAATAAAAAATAATGTGTATAGAATATAGTGTGGATATCAAAATTTGTAGTGTTAGTAAACCACCAATAAAGGATTGTTGCTGATGAGTAATGTACAAAAAAAGTAGAAAAAGCTAGAAAACTGACTGGAAGGGAACAAAAAAGCAAGCTGATAAGCGAATGTGATTATAAATTCAAACGTTTTCAATTGTTGTGCATAAGAAGAAATAATAATAGAGATTGTTGAAGATAATTGGGATTTGAAAATTAAGGTTACGGTGTAATTTACCAGTTTAATTTAAAAGACAGCAAAAGGCAATAAAATTTGATGTATATTTAATTAAATTTAATTTATGAGTAAATTAAGTACAAATGATTAAGATAAATAGTAAAAATTAAAATGTATAAAATATAATATGGATATCAAAACTTACACTGCAAATACAACCACAGTACAAGATGCGTCTAACCAATTTCAGCAAAACGGTGGAATAGACCGGACAATAAAATTCTCATGTTACCTCTGTTTGATCCAACCATATAAAGAGCCCGTAGGGCCTTGTATTGTGGTTGAAAAAGTTTGGTTGGGTAATCTTTGACCTATTTTTTATGTTTAGTTCAGCAAGCCCAAATTAAGCCCAACTGGAATTGGGAAAGGTTAACTACAAGTCTGTATCTCAAATACTATTTATTGCATCATTAAGAAATCTTATTAACTGACAAAACAGTATGCCAAAAACCATAACCAAAAGATTAAATTTCCTTCAGCATGTCTGCACACTATCGCTCTATTGCCTCTTATTTCATGAAGAAATTGAAAAATGGACTTTGTAGATGTCTATTGAAAACAGGATCAAGAAGTAAAATACTATCATATGGTCTGCCTTTCATTTTTACTTTGTTTGAAATGGACTATTATTATTGTTGACGAATCATTAGCATACATTAAAGTCATCCAATGTCTCAAGTAGAAGCACTGGAAATTTCGTGACCTTCTGAAAGAAGCATCCATATAATGGGCCTGTACGGCCTATATTGACCTAGAAAAGTTTGGTTGGGACCGTTGGGTAACCGTTTACCCACTTCTTGTGCTGAGGTCATCAAGCCCAACAATAATTAGGGGACGTCAACTATATATCAAGAGTCAAGAGCCAGCTGTGGCTCCCACATGGAACTAAATGACATGGCGGTTTCTTATTAGCATATCATCAACATGCGGCTCCACGCAAGAGATCTTAGAAAGATTTAACATAGACTTGCTGTAGAGTAGATTTAACAAAAACCCTTTTTTGTGAATTCATTGTTGCTGGGCTTAAGCTATTGTTCTGTTTTTGATTTCTCCGGTTGCCCAAAATATTAAAAAAAAAAAAAAAAAAAAATGGCGAGCTTCTTTCAGAGACTCGCTAAAGCTACTCCTGTAGCATTCGCCAATGCATCTGGGAGCCAACCCAAGTCCGGTTATAGAATTCCTTTCGGAGCACTTGCAGCAGTTTCTGGTGGAATCTCTTATCTGCACTATGTTGCCTCACCTGACATGGTAATTTTTGCCTGCTGATTATATCTGGGTTTTTGTTCACTTTCATTGTTTAAGGCAATGTATAGTAGTTCCATAGCTGAAATGATTTGTTGATGATTAAGGAAAGTGATTGTAAGTCGGGTTTGTGGGTTGCCCGTTTGGGGTTTCTTGGATATTAGGTGTTTGTTTTTCTGGATTTTAATGTATGAAGAAAAATGAGTCTGTTCGTGCTGATTTTATTTTATTTTTTTAGGTTTTGCTATAGATGACTATTTTGAAGCTTAATACTTGGTGTATTGCGCATTAGGTTGTTGGGAGTGCTGGGTTTGTTTTTAGATTTTATTGTTAATAAAATCTTACCACTTGAGAAGAAATAGGAGGACTCAGAAAGAAATTATTTAAGTAAATTAATCCCGTATGCATTACATTGGTTTTGAAAATCCTTTTCCAATTTCAAACAAAATTTGCTTCTTACTTTACATGCAACATTTTGGCCAAGTATATAATTTTGCGTTTTTATAAGATGAAAAACGTTTTCTTGGCTCATGTCTTGATTTAATCTGGAATTGTTGTAGTTTTTTACTTGGGTACTTGGTGTAATCCATAATTGTTATTGAAGCGACCCTTGTTTTAAGACACTACATAATTTATACTTAGTATCTAAATCTTGGGTGTTTGTTTTTGCATGAGTGGTTGGTCGATATAGGACATTGTTACAGATGCCCAAACAAAGTATTCACGCAATAATGTGTCACAACTGTGAAAAGGCATTCAGATCTGGTCAATGGCATGGTTGACCAACCAAACTTTCCAAATTTTTGGTTGATATAGGAATATCGTTATAGATGCCCACACAAAACATTCATGAGATACGGTGTCGAAACTGTGAAAAGGCATTCAGATCCGGTCAATAGCACTAGTGACTAACCAACTTTTTCAAGTTTTTGACTGGATATCCAAATATAATTTTAAAGCTTCAGAAGTTAGTTCAGTCGCCAAAGTAACTAATATTCTATATTACTTAAAACGCAGATTTTCATTTGATCGCACTGCCAAGTTGGGTTTAGAGCAGTGTTCTAAAAGGCATAAGGCATCACAAGACTGCAAGATCAAGTCTTACGAGCCTAGGCGTGTCTATACTAGATATGAAAAGGCATTTCACAATTGTATTATTATTTTAATTATTATAAAGCTATTAAATAAACAAAATAATTCATATTTTTAGATGTCAAAAAATATATAAGTCTATATTACCTTTGTATGTGTAATAAATATGAATTAATATGTAATTGATCATAATAAATTTATAAAAATTCATGTTTTCCAAGTTTTCAATAACAAATTAGTTTCAAAACTCTACCAGTACTTAAGAATTCTTCGATTAATACATACTTTAACTATTACCATAATTCTTCGATTAATACATACTTTAACTATTACCATAATCTAACACTTATCTAATTTTTTATTGAACTCCAATTTAATATTTACATCTTCATCCAACTCATCTTTTATGACATCCAATACAAAATCATTTTTCTTGGGCTCTCTAATTTCAACTTGAGCATTTCTAGTACTTTTTTTAGGTGGTAACATATCATTCTCCATCTCATCATCATTTTCATTATCATCACAACTTTCGGCAATCCATGAATGTGCATTGCTAGCATCACTTGCTAGTAGAGTTTCTTATTCCTTTTTTTATTTCATTTTTTTCTTTTTTTGTTAAATTTTCTCTCTAATTCCTTCATCCTTATACATTATGTTTTCATTTTTTTTGTTTAAGGAAAAAAAAAATTAATCTTAAAAAAGTTTTCATTTTTTAACAATATTTTTTATTTTTTTATTTTTATTTTTTAATTTCTTATAAATTGTTTTTTGACATTTTTTAAAAATAATCTTAAAAAAAAAAAAATTGAACAAAAAGGCTTGCGCTTTTTAGGGCCTAGGCGCTTATTAGGTTGTCAATACAGCGTTGGCCTTTTTTTTTTTCTAAGTATTGCTACTATGCAAGACGTTATCTAAAAGCATTTTCCCGTCTTTTAGAACACTGGTTTAGATATTGCTTCATGCCTCCTCACAAGGTATACTCTTCTGTTTTTATTAGTAATATTGTGCTCAAATTCAAGTTGCAAGGAGTCTATACGATTATTGTCTGTTTATGGGCGTTCTTGTAATTGCAGGGCTCCATTGGGACAAGATGCTGAAGGAAAACTTAAATATGTCGTGTGTCCATAAGTCTCTTTCTTGAAAAAATGCACATGCAGTTTTTCTCATTTTTGTACTGGATTGTTTGAAATTGTAAATCATCAGAAGTCTAGCATTCTCATTTTTTTTTTTTCCTTTTTTTTTGCTCATATACATTGAGGTTTATGTTTATCCTTCTAACTGCATGTTCATATTTTATTAATTTTATCTTCATGCATCTTCGTTTTGGTTCTATGTTCTTTCGTTATAAAGGTATTGGTTATTGATTCCAATAAAATATATAACTTCAATCCTTATGTTGAGATTATGATTTTACTAAACAAGTTGTTGATTGTTCTCCCTCTCAATGCTCACCTTGTGGAACAATTTTTTGTTTACATATTCAGGTATACTCCAATATCAGATCCAGATGCGAAGGGATATTTTGACTTATTAATTAAGGTATGCATGTGGTAATGCACTTAACATGTCCAGTTGGTAAGATAATTCTTTCGAAGAAGTCGTATCTATATGTTGCTTGCAGGTGTACCCAGAAGGAAAAATGAGTCAGCATTTTGCAAGCTTAAACCAGGTGATGTGGTTGAAGTGAAGGTGTAGATTTCCCATCCTGTATTATTGGCTGAGGATATATGTGCTGAATCATCTTTATTTATCGATCCTGGCCCTATGTCAATTCATTAAGGGTTTATAAATCATAGGTCTAATGCTGGTTTGGTTTAGTAATTTTAGTTTTAAGGATCGAATACACAGGCTTAAAAGAATGAATAGTGGTTGTATATGTGTTTTTCAAAGCAGCTTTCATGCATATAACTACATGACGCATCTGGAAGCATACTAAAGTGGGAGATTCATGATTAATCTATTTAACTTTTGTTTTTAAACAGATTCAAAACAGTAACCCTTTGGATGAGTATCTTGTATTTCTTGAAGAAATCTTGTGTTTCCTTAAGTCCTGCCGGCCATGAAAAAGCATAATGGAGAATAGTTTTGTGGTGATTCTCAATGGGCTCTTCCTCGCTGCTATCTGCTTATTAATACTATGTAATCTTTGACTGTTAGAAACTGAGTTATCCATTGTCTTGATTGCACAATAGGGTCATTTTTGGTGGGCATGGTGTGCTGAAAGTTAACAACGTCCATAGTATTGCATCTCAGATTGTCATAGAGACAATTTAATTGGGCTTATTTTAATTTTGCAAAACCAATGGACACATCTGGCACAGAAAGCTTTGGATATTCTGCCATTTAAAGTGGAAATATTTCAGGTTTTTTTTCCTGGATGTCAATTATATATTGCATTTTTTCCCCTGGGATAATAATTTTACTGTTTTAAGAAAATGTTTTTGTCCCTTATCATGTTGAGTCTGTTATCGACTAGCAAATTAAGCTTAAATTTTCTTTTTAAGTTGGCAGTTGTCAATTTACCTTGTAAAAGTAAACTATGTGAGAATTGTTATGCTTAGTCAATCAAGTAGTTTTCATGATCATTTTATTTGTGAATTTCATGAGGTTGTGGGTGATGCTTCTGATCTATGATTTTCTTTTTGTCAGATTACTGACTGGCTTATGAATATCACGAGCATGTGTTGAAGCCAAAATGCTGAATGCTAACTGATGATGAGAAGCAGAAACTTGGAAAGAAAAACAGCATAGAAGAAATGCAGGTTATTGGTTTTAACTAGAGACTGCAAATGTGAAATTGGATAGGCTTTTTTTTTTTTTTTTTTTTTAATTTTTTATATTCAAATAATTTAATTTATTTTCTCTCAAAAATTAGTTTCCTCATTTATATATAAACATAATGTATGGTATAGCAAAATGTCAAGACTCAGATATTTATAGTTGGTCTCCACGGATTAAGTGATATATGTCTAAACAAATTAGAGATACTCAATAGAAACACATGCCAAATGGGTAGGTGGACATACATATATTTTGAAAAAGCTTTCAAGTGGAGTACTACTAGGGGGGTCAATGTTTTGCATGGCAGTCATGCTGCAGCTTCTTAGAAAATGAAGTTGCTAGATGACAGTAGAGGTAGTAATTATGAGTGGAGCCTTTTTTTGGCTTAAAGTAATTATGAGTGGAGTCTTTTACCATCATTTGAGCACAATTGTATATCTATAATGGCATTCCACTGAGCATGATTAATTGATGCATTGGGTTTATTAAATATGGTAGCTGGACATATCTTAAATTTATAGTTCTTTTTAAATTTAACTATATTTTCTTGTAATAAAATATAGAGCTGATTGATACTAAATTTTGATTTATTATTTAAGGATAGTAATATTTTTTTGAAGGTTTTAATTAGATCTGGATAAAACAATATATTTGGGTTAGCAGTAGTAGAGTTGTGTGGCAATTGTGCACATGCAAAGTGAAAATGTTTATTGTATAACTAAATTTAATTTGGCAAATTTAGGTGGTTAAATTTATTGCTAAAAAGCCAATTATACTTGTTCTTCTTTTTGTTATTTAAATTTTATGTTAATTTTGTATGGTTTTTTTTTTTCATCTATATGATGTTCGACAAGCTCTCATAAGAATTTCCTATATGTAGAATCGATAGCGTAATTATAGATGCATACGCATACAGAGATACACAAGATCAGGTACTCCGCCCTCCGGTGGCCTAAAACGTGCAACAATTATACTAAGCAAATAATAAGGATTATACGACATGTATCCATGTCTGCTTCATCTTCACTTTGGCTTGAAAAGGTGGTTGAATTAGTCTATATCCCTGTCATTGGTATTTAACTGTGTTAAGGATAAATTGAAAGTGGTACAACTGGCTGCTAAAATTTCTGCTGATCCTAGGTACCATTAAAAAAAAAAAATAATTAAAAAAAATAAAAAAGGGAAAAGTGCTTTATAGTTGGCTGTTAAGGGCAAAAGGTACATATATTGCATCAGACATTTTAACTAATAATATAATTTTTAATTGTACATATAGAAATAGTTTCGAATTGTTTCATTGACTAATATCAACTAGCAGAGGAGTATTTGAATGAGATTTATGGAAATCTCAAATAAATGGACAACGTGTCCAAAGCAAGAAAAGTCTCAAGGGGTAGTCAGTAATATTTAATGTAGATTCCGTAAAGAAATGGAATTATTTTATTATAATTAAGTTTTGAACATTTATTTATTTATTTTCCATTTAAATTTACAGCTTCCAGGATTACAGAGCATTGCCTTTTTTTTTTTTGGTCTATTTTGGATTTTAAAAATGCTATTTCTACTTCTAATTTATGAAAAATGTTGCATTTGAAAATGTATGAATTATTCAAAATGGCATGCTGTATTGTGGTTTATTTGCGACAACATATTAGATATCATGTTAGATAGGATTTGTAATGTTAAATTTGTGAAATAAATATGATTGATACCATATTATTTTAATCTTCCTGTCTTATTATAATTAAATTTATTTTCTATACATATATTTATATGTATATATATATATATATATATTTTTTTTTTTGTTTCAAAATTGAAAGCCAATAGAGATAAACATGGAACGATACTTCAGGAATATTTGCTATTCAACAAATTAAATGGAGCTACTTAGTAAATATTTCTCTTGAATTTGCTTCAGGAAACGCCTATATTTAACCCTAAAATCCATCTAAATTGTTATTACTAAGACTAACAATCACCTATTACTACTCTATATTTTTAACTGCTGGACAGGTAAGTTGAAAATAACAAATTTTCCGCTGTGAAAATACAAAACTTTAATCCCACAGGGAGGGAATATATATATATATATACAAGTTCTTGATGACAACGTAAAAATTAAACGATCAAAATTTATTTCTTACGTGTTTTATATAATATTTTTATGTAAAGCCAAAAAAAAAAATTGTCTAAAAATATAAATTACAAAAATTAAAATAATATACTTCTAAAATCAAAAAAAAAAAAAAAAAAAAAAGCCAACTCACTCAATGCTCTGGGAGTACGTGAGGAGTACTTGAAAGAGTTTTTTTCTGGGAGTACGTCAGGAGTACTTAAAAGAGTTTTTTTTCCAAGTGAATGACTTGGCTTTTTTATTTTTTATTTATTTTGTTTTATCATTATTATTTTTGTTGATTTCTGACTGACAAAGATTTACCAAAAAATATCCCAGTCCAGCAAAGGGACCCAGACCTGAATGCTCTAAGAAAGGTCAACATATGGTGGGACCTCATGCAAGAATGCATATGGATAATGCCAATGACGTCGTCCCACGTAGCTGGATATACGTATGCTTTGAAATTTCACTCACATATATTCCGAATAATAAATTAAAAAAAATAAAAATCAATCGTTGTTTACTTTCTGAAATTAACAAATTAAGCCTTTATACTATATAAGCAGAGAAAAAAAAATTGGAAGAAAGAGGATCAAAATCAAACAAATTAAATAACCCACTTCGTCCATTCCCAACCAACATACTTTTCATTTAAATTATTACTGAAAACAAAATGGAGACAAATATCGATAGCAGGCAAGGAACACTACTCTTCTATGACATCCGAAGCAAACAACTGTAAAACAAAAATCCCAAATTGATTTGAAACACACTCCAACAGCATAAACCATACATGTCAGGATTAGGACAAATCGACAATATAGCATTAACATGATCCTCACAGATAATTTATATAGGGTCGGACTGAGCGGATCACGAATTCTCCAGTTTTCTCGTCTTTCCAGAAACGGATGGTATCCCCTGTTAGCACTCCGTTCTCTCTCACAAACCTTTGCCATCCCCTTTGCTGGAACACAGGCTTAGGGTATCTATCCCGCTCTCCTGTTCGAACTGATAGGACAAAATCGTAGCAAACCCCTGTGTCGTACGCCCTAACAGTAATCTCTGCTCCACCATCACAACCGCTTATCAGTCTATGAAACGCAGTAGGGACTACAAACCTAGATGCGAAATCATTTTGTGACACTACTTTGGAAAGAACTGCCATTTCTTTTTTTTCTTTTTTTCTTTTTTTCATATTAATGAATCTTGCTTGCAGGCCATATGCGTGTATATATAAGCCAAGAGTCGACTGTGGACTGTGCAGTCCATGCTTGGCTTATATATACATGCATCAGGTGGCAAAGACAGTCAATATCCCACATCGTTTGAAAACGTGGTTAGATAATATATTAAATATTGACAGTTCTGACATGCACCCCAAGGATCAGCAACAGCAACCGCTCAAATGAAGACGGTCAAGCCGAAGTCCGACATAAGCATACAAGACGGTCAAGCCGACGTAAGTTTACAAGACGTGGCTACGGTCAAGCCGAAGTCAGACATAAGTTTACTGTTCTCAAAACGTTTAGAATAAAATAAAAACCTCTTTCAAGAAAGAAATTGTTATAAAAAATTGAAAGAAATAGTTATAAAAAATTAAACTCTTGTTTTAGCTTTAGACAACATGGGCAGAAAAACAAAAACACAGAAGAGCAAATTGAATAAAATTTTTAGCTTTAGACAACATGGGCAGAAAAACAAAAACACAGAAGAGCAAATTGAATAAAATTCAACTGGTTCAAGAAAGAAATAGATTGAAAGAAATAGTTAGGACGTTTAGAATAAAATAAAAACCTGGTTCAAGAAAGAAATTGTTATAAAAAATTGAAAGAAATAGTTATAAAAAATTAAACTCTTGTTTTAGCTTTAGACAACATGGGCAGAAAAACAAAAACACAGAAGAGCAAATTGAATAAAATTCAACTGGTTCAAGAAAGAAATAGTTATTCAACTGGTTCAAGAAAGAAATAGTTATAAAAAATTGAAAGAATTCCAGAATTCCATAAGACAGAATCCATAAGACAGAAGAGCTTGAAGTTTACTGTTCTCAAACGTTTAGAATAAAATAAAAACCTGGTTCAAGAAAGAAATTGTTATAAAAAAATTGAAAGAAATAGTTAGGACGTTTAGAATAAAATAAAAACCTGGTTCAAGAAAGAAATTGTTATAAAAAATTGAAAGAAATAGTTATAAAAAATTAAACTCTTGTTTTAGCTTTAGACAACATGGGCATAAAAACAAAAACACAGAAAAACAAAAACACAGAAGAGCAAATTGAATAAAATTCAACTGGTTCAAGAAAGAAATAATTATAAAAAATTGAAAGAATTCCAGAATTCCATAAGACAGAATCCATAAGACAGAAGAGCTTGAAGAACCAAAAACAGATTCAAGTGGTTCAAGAAAGAAATAGTTATAAAAAATTGAATAAAATTCAACTCTTTCAAGAAAGAAATACTTATAAAAAATTGAAAGAATTCCAGAATTCCATAAGACAGAAGAGCAAGTACATACTGAATTCCATTAGACACCAAAAACACTGAATAAAATTCAACTCTTTCAAGAAAGAAATACTTATAAAAAATTGAAAGAATTCCAGAATTCCATAAGACAGAAGAGCAAGCACATACTGAATTCCATCAGACACCAAAAACACAGAAGAGCAAGCACATTCATTGAAGAACCAAAAACAGATTCAAGTGGTTCAAGAAAGAAATAGTTATAAAAAATTGAATAAAATTCAACTCTTTCAAGAAAGAAATACTTATAAAAAAATTGAAAAAATTCCATCAGACAGAAGAGCAAGCACATACTGAATTCCATTAGACAAGCAAAGAAATAGTTATAAAAAATTGAAAGAAATAGTTAGGGTCAGTTTAAACTCTTGTTTTAGCTTTAGACAACATGGGCATAAAAATTGAATTCCATCATACAGAAAAGCAAGTCAAGTGGTTCAAGATTCAAGTGGTTCAAGAAAGAAATAGTTATAAAAAATTGAAAGAAATAGTTAGGGTCAGTTTAAACTCTTGTTTTAGCTTTAGACAACATGGGCATAAAAACTGAATTCCATCAGACAGAAGAGCAAGTCAAGTGGTTCAAGAAAGAAATAGTTATAAAAAATTGAGGATAAAAAAGAAATAGTTATAAAAAATTGAAAGAAATAGTTAGGGTCAGTTTAAGGCAATAACACTTGCATGGTTCAGAAAGATTAAAATTCAAGTGGTTCAAGAAAGAAATAGTTATAAAAAATTCAAAGAAATAGTTAGGGTCAGTTTAAGGCAATAACACTTGCATGGTTCGAGAAAGAATAAAATTCTATATTGTAAATAAGATTAAAATTCAAGTGGTTCAAGAAAGAAATAGCTATAAAAAAATTGAGGATAAAAAAGAAATAGTTATAAAAAATTGAGGATAAAATTCTATTGTAAATAAGGGTCAGTTTAAGGCAATAACACCTTGCATGGTTCGAGAAAGAATAAAATTCTATATTGTAAATAAGATTAATTGAAAGAAATAGGCAATAACACTTGTATGGTTCGAGAAAGAATAAAATTCTATATTGTAAATAAGATTAAAATTCAAGTGGTTCAAAAAAGAAATAGTTCTCGAATAAAATTCTATATTGTAAATAAGATTAAAATTCAAGTGGTTCAAGAAAGAAATAGTTATAAAAAATTGAGGATAAAAAAGAAATAGTTATAAAAAATTGAGGATAAAATTCTATTGTAAATAAGGGTCAGTTTAAGGCAATAACACCTTGCATGGTTCGAGAAAGAATAAAATTCTATATTGTAAATAAGATTAAAATTCAAGTGGTTCAAGAAAGAAATAGTTATAAAAAATTGAGGATAAAATTCTATTGCAGAACCAAAAACACAATAAGTAAGATTAAAATTCAAAGGAACCTGTAATTCAAGTGGTTCAAGAAAGAAATAGTTATAAAAAAATTGAGGATAAAATTCTATAGCAGAACCAAAAACACAATAAGTAAGATTAAAATTCTATATTGTAAATAAGGGTCAGTTTAAGGCAATAACACCTTGCATGGTTCGAGAAAGAAAGGAACCCGTAATTCAAGTGGTTCAAGAAAGAAATAGTTATAAAAAATTGAGGATAAAATTCTGTATTGTAAATAAGGGTCGGTTTAAGGCAATAACACCTTGCATGGTTCGAGAAAGAAAGGAACCCGTAATTCAAGTGGTTCAAGAAAGAAATAGTTATAAAAAATTGAGGATAAAAACATACATTTAACCTGTAATTCAAGACAAATAACCACAACAATAATAGTTATAAAAAATGGAAGATAAAAGAATACACTTAATTCGTAGAGGATAGGATAAAAGCAAAAGAGAAATTGAAATTCATTTAGGCAAATAATCATAGAATGCAGCTGGCAAAAATACAAAAAGTTTAGAAAGTTTAGAACAAAATAAAAATTGTAGAAATGTTGTTTTCTGTTTAATTTGGATTTTAAAAATGCTATTTCTACTTCCAATTTATGAAAAATGTTGCATTTGAAAATGAATAAATTATTCAAAATGGCATGCTATATTGTGGTTTATTTGTGACAACATAATTAGATATTATGTGAGATACGACTTTTGATGTTAAATTTGTTAAAAAAAATTTGATCTATATCATACTCTTTAATCTTCCTGTCTAATTATAGTTAAATTTATTTTTATATTTTTTTGTTCAGAAATATTTATGTTTTTATCAATATTGGATCAACACTAGAAAGTTGAAATTGAAGGCCAACAATGATTAACATTGAAAGATACTTCAGGAATATTTGTTATTCAAAAGATTAAATGGAGCTACATAATAAATTTTTCTCTTGAATTCACTTCAGGAAACACACCTATCTTTAACCCTAAAATCCATCAAAAGTGTTACCACCAAGTCTAACAATCACCTAAGTATGCTGTTTAACATCTTTATTACTAATCTATATTTTTAACTGTTGGCAAGGCAAGTTCAAAATAATAAATGTTTCCCTTGTGAAAATACAAAATTTTAACCCCACAAAAAAAGGAATATATATATATATATAAGTTGTTGATGAATACTTAAAAATTAAACAATCAAAAATTACTTGTTACGCATTTTATATAACAGTTTTATGTAAAAGTATAAATAAAATTTGGTCTGAAATATAAATTAGAAAAATCAAAATAATACATTAAACCATAAAAATATTAAACCAAAAAATAAAACATTTTCTATGACAAATTTTGCAACGATATATTTAAACTGTATGTAAAAAATTATTTCAATCACATACAAAGCAGGTGGGGAAAATCTACTGTGTATATATATATATATATATATAGACATAGATACCGATGCATGGACTTCAATATAAACAATTCTCTTAGGTAGCTAGTGCATATATGTGCGTTGCACACACATATAGTAGACAGAGCAAGTTCAAAATTTGAGCATGGAGTTGAAAAGCTTAAAAAAAATAAAAAAAAAAATTTAATAATAATAATAAGAAAATAAAATAAAAAATTAGTTCCCGCTATTAAACAAGTTAGCAGGGAACTAATTTGTTCCTGCTAAGAGTCTCAAACAAGGTAACTTATCTTCTCCAACCATACCGACCCAGCTACTGGACAAGCTCATTGCTATATTCACAATTTTAGGTAAAGATGTTGAAATCCTTGAGTAAACTAGGATTTTCGGACATTAATTTTTCTTTGATGCAAGTTTATGTATTTTTTTTTCCCTTGTTTTCCTTATATATATATATATATATATATATATATTCATACATAAAAGCATAGGCCTATTTGGTTGGTCATTTTAACGAAAGAACGTTTTTTTCTTTTTCTTTTTTAAATTCAAATGACCGTTAACACTTGATTTTCAAACTTGTTAAACACAGCATTTTATTTAAATGAAAATTTTGTTTTATCTTTCCACAAAGACTTTTACAAAAAAAATAAAAAATTCCACTTCTTGCTTCACTGGAAAAAAAGATACTCTCCCCAACTCTTGGTTTTCATTTTACAGCTTTGAGCTTGGGTTTGTTAATGAAATCAAATCTTGGCATGTTCAGATGCCTAATATGGCATCCGTTTTAGCTTGTTTTGAATTTTCAGACTTCCTACCTCACTTCTTTCTTTCACTTTTGGCTATCTTTTTTATTCACCTTGCTGTTTTCCCCCTTTTCTTAATAATAATATTTATTTATAATTGGAATTCGTCAACGGGGTCTCTTTTTTTTTTTTTTTTTTTTTTCGAATAGCTAGGCAACATATGAGTCAAAAATAATTTTATCCTTTTTTCTTTCTTTTTCTATCAATATTTCTCGTAATAGTCCTATATATAGATATTGAGCTTCCTAGCTCATTAATATGTATATATATATATACATATAATCTTTTTATATAATATAAAAAAAAAAAACATTTGCACCACATGTCAGCATATTTTTTTTTTTAAATTCCTTTCAAAAACATATTTTTTATATTATTATTTATTATTCATTATTCATTATCTTACTTTTTATAAATATAACTAAATATATATAAAATTAATTTTTGATATAACTATCAAACAATTGATAAAATTATGGTAATAATTTTGAAATAAATTTAAAATAAATAAAATATTTGATTTTATCTTATTTATCAAATATATATCTTTACCCTTCTCAAATTATATATATATATATATATTTATTATTATTATTATTATTAAATAATATTATATAATATTATATTATATAATTTAAAAAGAGGTCATCTATATAATATATAAAATTAAAAGTGTCAGCAAAAATTTTTGCTATGTGTCATTCTCATATTCATTCTGTTCCCTCCAAAATTATTAAAAAATTAAAATTCAAAAATAAAATTACCTTAACATTCTAAAATCCTAAAATCATTGCTATATATTTCCTTATATTCATTTTATTTCCTTTTAAAGGTATTATAAATAATTAAAATGCAGAAATAAAATTGTTTAAAAAATTTTGCAATCTTAATAAAACTTGAAAAGAATAATTTGATATTGATTTTTTAGAAATTTTCATAATAAATGGGAATCATCATGATTTGGCTCTAAAATTTTGAAATAATATGTACAACGATTTTAGCATAATTCATATAAATAATATTTTAACAAATAATTTATATAAAAAATATTTCCAAAAATAAATATTATACAATCTTCTTCAAACTTGGAATAAAAAAATTTATCTTAATTTTTGAAATTTCTATAATATATGTGGGTATGAAGATTTTGTTTTTGGTGATGCAATAAAACTTGGCAAGAGAATTTTTTTTCTCTTCTTATTTGGTTACTTTTTCAATTTTTTAAAGATTACGTAAAAAACATATATATAATAATATATATTTCACACAAAAACACTATACACATACATATTTATATATGGATATATCATAAATAAAATTTTATTATAAAATAATAAGATTAATATTTGATAATTACTAATGAAATTAATCTCTTTATCAAAAATTTAAAATGGATAATGTATTTTTTTCAATATTTTTCTAAAATTGCTCAAACTATACTTATATATATATATATGTCCACACATGATAAGATTTAATTAATATGAAGTAATATAAAATGTAGATTTCATATTTAAAAGTACAACTGAATACTTACAATATAATAAAAATTATAAAAGACTAATAATCATTAATTTGATTTGTAATTATAATTGAGTTGATTTTTATGATCTTATTCAATCTCGAATCTTAATTGTAATTATTCTACTATTTAATTGTTTTTATAATTATATTATGATGTTCTTAAATATAAAATATGGATAAATTCGATTTGGAATGATAATTATTAAATATAATTTAAATTGAAAAATTTATAATTATCTATACCTTTAATATTTAATATTCAATATTAAATTATCTAATATCTAATATTTAATATAAAACAAAATTGAAGATTTCTCAAGGCATGATTTTTATTAATCATAAATATATATATTTGTATAGGGTTTAATTAATATTTACAAGATAAAATATTCTACATATGGTATAAATAATTATAAACAGAAACAATGAATTATAAAATTTAATGAAAATAATTATTTTACCAAAAACATTTTAAAATATATATAAAAGGAAAGATCCCTAAAATTAAAAAAAATATATATATATATATTAGATGATGGAAGAGATATAGAGGACAATATTATTTCATTTCAATTGAATTCTTTATCTAAGCAAATTAAATATAAGGATTTAATATAGAAAAATTAATTATTTACAAAGAATAAAAAAATATATTTTAATTTTAATTGTAATTTCATAAATAGAAATATTTTATAAATACATTTGAGTTTGAATCAATTCATATAAATACATTTGGATTTAGAAATTTTGAATGAATTTTTATTTGGACTAATGTATAACCAAATATAATTATGCATATAAATAAAAATACATGCCTTACACGTTATCCCGAAGAAAAATTCATATAGGATTCTTAGACCAAAAAATTATTATTTTTATTATTATTATTATATAAATGTATGTAACTTCTTGCCGAGCGGAGGGGAATTTTCTTAGTCGAAGCTTGTTCTCTCAGCAAATTAGTTTGTGATGCGGATTATTTGGAATTTTAACTCGAAGACAAGTCATCTTATAAACTTAATTTTCACATGACATCTCAGTGTTATATAATCTATTGTAATACATGAAGTTGTTCATCAAACTTACATATAAATGATAGCTTTGATTACCAATTTACCAGATCAGTTGTAAGCAACAATTCAGTTTAATACAATACATTTGCATATTTTATCTCTCTGGTTTTCCCTTCTCTTTTACTAGTTTTCATTCTTTAACTGAATTAGTGTCTTCTATTCTTGCGCTTCAAATATGGGGATAGGCGGCTTTCATAGTTTGTTAGATTTGTATCGTAGTAAATTTCAAACCCCTTTTTTTTTGTCTTATTTTCTCTTGAAGTGCTTTTGAAGATTTACAAAATTTGACTACTTGCATGAAGATCAACATATACCTGAAATGGTTATTTGAGTGTATAAGATAAGGATAGAAAATGCATATAATGTGTCAATGTATTCTCTACTTTTTTCTGTATAATAAATTAGAAATGGTTATTTGAATAAAAAAATAGAAACGGCCATTGAAAAAAGAATAAGAAAAAGAAAAAAAAAATAACCAAAAAGTTATAGCTAGGAAAACAAGTACTAATTATAAGATATTGAGATATGATCTTAACTTTATTAATTTTTTTCCATAAATTATTTCATTGAGTCATGGTTTTATTTTAAAAAAAATTCCAGTTTAGAAATTAGAAACATTTTCGGAAAAGTGAAAATGGGGAACAAAATTAATTAGAAAATTGCCTAGCTAAATAAATCCTTCTTGATATACCTTTAATTTCATTGACCTATTTATTAATAAAATCAAAAGAAAAAAAAATCCATTGTAAAAGAATTGTTATCTAAACTTTTATAAATAAATATATATATATATATACATATATATTAATGGTTAAACTGAGATATTCTAGTTAGAGTGTTATGGTTTTACATCTCTCTCCGTTACATGATGAATGCCAGCTGCTCTTTTGAGAACAGCATCGTCGAAAAATCGACCCTACTTCAATCTTCAGTAACGTCCTCCCTGTTTTCTACTTGTTTTCCTCTAATTCCAATCGCTGTATAAGTTATAACAACTTCTTAAAAATATAACACTATATGTGGATTGAAGGGAGGAAAGAAAAAGAGATGTTAAGTTTAGTGAAAAAATAGAAAGGAAGTGAAAAAATTAAGAAAGTATTTATAATAATTGTTATTTAATGAAAATGTACGAAAAAGGAAAAATAATTAATGAGATTTAGTATTTTTTTTTAATAAAAATATCCTAAATGCAAAATATGAAATTTAATAATTCTTTTATGAAAATATCCTAAATGTAAAATATCTCAATCAATTATCTTTTAATTAATAAAGATATTTTTGAAATTTTAAAAGTTTATTAAACTATTTTTCTTTCTTTTCATTTCTTATCAGATTTTAGTGGAAAGCCAAACTCATTAAAATATATATAATCTAATATTTTCATTTCCTTCATTTTCCTTACTTATTATTTCTTTCCCACTCATTTTAACAATTCAAATAAAGAAATGGAATCTTTTCCTTTCTTTTCCGTCTTATATTCCATCAATCTAAACATGGTTTTAAAAACAAAAAAAAAAAAAAAGGCACAAATTGTCTCTACTAACGATAATTAGGTTCTAGATTGACTGATTCCAATTTTCCTCCGACCCATCATAAAAGTTTGGACTAAATTGGGCCTTACCTAGTTAAGTTCCACCGCCTAAGAAGTTTACTTAAGCCCATTCGTAAGTTTCGTCTCCAACCCTCCTCGTGCCCCTTATCCAGGAATCCTTTCGTGTAATTGTCCCCCCCCCCCCCCCCCCCCAACACAAACCCACCCCCCCCCCCCCCCCCCCCCCCCCCCCCCAAAAAAAAAAAAGAAAAGTGAAAAGGAAGTATTTTTGCGGTCATTAACTCTATACTTCTATTTATTTTAAGGTATTTACTTCTAATTACAAAAGTTATTGTTATTTTATTTTATTTTATTTTATTTCATAATTACGGTAAGTACATACCTGGTTGGGAGAAATTTTGGACATAAAGGAACCTAAAACTTAAAGAAAAAAAAAATATATATATATATATATATATTTTTTATTGGAAGAAGAAAAAAATGATTAAATACGTACCTAAACTTTATTTGTTGATAAGGTGTTTTCTTTTCACCTAAGGATGGGATTATCTTTTACAAATATATATATATATATATATGTTCATGTTAAATTTAAAAGTTTAAATATTAAATTAAGAATACCTAAGAATAATTTAGATGCAAATTATGTGTTGTGAATTTCAAAACGAGATAATGATAATAGTAGTATTTTTCTTTATGCTGAGATATGGGAGCAAAATTATACATGAAAGTGATCACGTGCATAATGGTTTTCATTTTATAGAAGAAAAAACAAAAAAAATGCATATACTTATTTCAGAAAGCAGAAGTAGAAAAAAAAAAATTAAAATCATTGGGTGATATTAAAATAGCTAGCTAGCATAAAATGAGATTTTTCGAAAGCGAGAGATTGATCATCATTAGAAGAAGAAGACAATGTTTTTAAAATATTAGCAAAGCATTTAAACTAAAAGAAGGGCAAGTTTTTACGAACAAACTGCTTACAACTTACAAGGCCGCATACGCTCAAAGACGGAGTATAATCAGTATCCAAAAACAAACAGCCATTCATGCCCAACATTACTCTCGACCTCCGAACTGAAAAGCCTATATTTTTTTTCCGGTTGTCGGCTTTTTCCAGCTCTCTGAGATAGAAAAACACTTTGGATTAATTGGGTACAAAGCAGAAACTTTAACTTTAATTGATTCCATAAAAGCTCAATGATTGGTAGTTCTTTTTGTTGATACAAGTTTTCTCTCCATATTCTTTCAAGTCCTTTCTCTGAGAGCTCTTTCTTTATAACAATTTCTTGCAATTTTCTTTCCTTCCAAACACTCATGTTCAACTTCGTGTCATGAATTCTGTTAACAAGGATATATGTGTGTGTGTGTGTGTGTATCACAGTTCTCTCCTCCCATTGATAATAATTTGGACGAAAATAGTTAATTGAAGGTTTTGATTGATAAAAAAGTGAAGAGTACAAAATTTGAGATCGATGAATGGTATGTCGACAGAGACTCAACTCCATTTACGAGGACTTCTACGAGGAAAAATATCAAGCTACTAAGGAAATTACAGAACAAATATAAAATTGGTACATGCAACAATAATAATATCAAGCAGAGATGTTATTCCTAATAAGCTTCAACTCTGAAATTGCTCTCTTCGTCCTGCCAAAAAATAGATTGTGTCCCCAACTTGCAATCTTTTATCCGTGACAGGCGTAAGCCATCCACAAGACTGCAACATGGGCTTCTTCTTATCGTCTCGGTCTATTTTTTCTTGGCAAACCGATAAAAAAGATTGGTAGACTCTGCCGATGTGATCTTTCGTGGCCCTAACTTCAATTGTCCAGGGAACTGAAAGTTTCTAGATGGCATCACTTTCGATTGGAAAAATTACACAGAAGATATAAATAAATATCTGTTATGTACAACCCATACCAAATTGGACCTCAATTGAAGTTTATACTTCCGAACATCACCGCTATCCCGTAAGTGCATTTTCTTGTTACCTATTTTATAGGTTTCCATTGATATATAATTTGTAGATTTTGGTTGAGTTTTAACTATATATATATATATATATATATCAATGTGGGTTAATTTAGTAGAATATCCAATAAAATTGGACTTAAATTAGACAATCCAGAATGCAACTGATGCTGCATATAGGTTCCTAGTGGTTAATGAGAGTTATTTGAAAGTTCAATTTTATTAGAATATCAATCGGATGTAAAATCCCAATTTTGAATACCAAATCTAATGGGTTTACTGTACAATTAAACCCTTTGAAGTTTAATTTTAGTAATTCCAAAGTAAAATAAATAATTTTAAAGCATTTGGTACATGGAAATATCCTAGGTAAATATTTATTACCTAAATAATGTTTCTGGTATATTTGGGCACCAGGTTGGAGCCTGAAGCTGACTCTACATCTAAGTAGGAGTGATCTATATTGTAATGTGATTGAATTATTTTTCTAAACTTATTTTGGGGATTGTTAGTATTTAATTTTATGCATTTGGATACTTATGTCTATGTGATGGATTTGAAATGTAAATTATTATTATTTATTTCTATTTTAATTGCATATGGGTTCAATTATTGGTGTATAAAAAAAAAATAATTTGTACAGTGAGTGTAAATTAGTCTTTAAATGTATTTTAGTCATGTTAATTTGGTAATTTTTGAATTTAAATATTATGTGAAATTTTGAGTAGTTTTGCATGTATATGAGTATACGTGTGTATATATCTATATTTATATATATATATATATATATATATATATATACATATGTGTGTGTGTGTGGTTTTAGCATGATAGTTAATGTATTAAAGTTTTGGTTGGTATGGAGTTGTGTTATTGAAAATGAGAAGAAGTAATTATGAAATATTTATTTGTTTAAATTTTTGGATTTTGGAAAGTAAGAAATAGAGTTTTGAAATATATATACATATATATATATATATATATGATTTTACTATCCGAATCGTCCGCATGCAAATCAAGAGAAAAGACGATAGTTTTCTCAAGAGCCATCGTTTTTTCTTTGGTTTGCATGCAGACAATCCGGATGATAGCCAGACTCTCTATATATATGGTGCGGACAGTCCGTATGGAGACCATATCAAAATCAATACTTTTTGAAAAGAAGTGTCGATTTTACTGTGTATGTATATAGAATGTACATAACAAAGCCGACACTTTCTTTCAAAAAGCATAAAAAAATGTCGGCTTTGCTATGGTCCGCATGCGGACCGGTTTGTATCGTAGAACTACTTTAAATATATATATATATATATATATATATATATAAAAGTGTTTTTATGTATGTTTTGAATGCTTGAGTCTTATATGTTTATTGATAATTTTATGGTGGAATTCATAACATGAATTATGTGATCATGACTATGGTATCTAGAAGTCGAGGTTTGATATTTAAAGGCTTAATATTTAATTTCATCTTATGGTTTAAATTTTGTTAATCCGGTTTAAATATATATATATGGTTATCTAAAATAGATTTGGTAAATATTAGAATATATATATATTTAGTTATACACTTTTAAATGTTTATAGATTTAATATTTAAGGTTTGGTATTTAAATCCATGTTATGGTTTAAATGGTTTAGCTTGAATATAAATGGTTATTTGTTATTTTGAAAAATGTGATACTAAAATAAAGGTTTATGTAATTTCCTACAGTTTGTATTTAAATGTAGGGGTGGGCAAAATCCAATCCAACCCGTTCAACCCGCCCAATCCAATCCATTTTTAACGGTTTGGATTGGATTTTTACATTAATTGGATTGGATTGGGTTCAAAATATTATAAATTGTATGGATTGGATTGGTTATGGATTAGAAATATAAATCCAATCCAATCCAATCCAATCCAAATAATATATTATATAACTAAAAAATTATATATTTTTTATTTTTTTCATTTTTATATATTAATTTTAGAAATTTTTTTTCATTTTTATATAGTAATTTTTAATTTTTTTCCCATTTTTATATATTGATTTTTAATATATATATATATATATATATATATATATATATATATAATTTTTTTTTCTTTTACATCCCCATATCTCAAATCTCAAATCAAATTGTAAGTTGTAACCTTAAACTAAACATTTACCTTTGTTGCCGCCCACTACCAGTCCATCACCATCACCATAATATATATATATATATATATTTTTACATCCCCATCATATATATATATATACATATATTGTATCCGATTGTTACTTATATATATATATATATAAATGTTTAAATATAATTTATTGCTAATTTTATTGTTTTGACCTTTGTAGACCTTACAGAATCAACTAAAATTAGTGAACCTGTTAACGTTGATTGATTTATGATTTACCAAAGTTTTAAGGTTTAAAAAAAAAAAATTATGCATTGATTCTTGAGTGAATGAATTTTGACGAATGTATTATTTTACATTATTTGTTTTAACAATTTTAATTTGATTTTATAGGAGTAAGATAATGACATTAATATTTGTTATTTAATAAGTGCATGATGTGTATCATTTGCTACATTTTCTTCTTTATTTTTCATTGAAAACTATGTTGTATTATTCTAATTGTATTTTATGTTTGGATAATTATAATTTATTATTTATATTTTATATTTAAAAATTTTTTTATTTGTATTATATATTTATAAATTAGTAAGTTTAAAACCGATCAACCAATCCAAACCAAACCGATCATAAATGGTTTGGTTTGGTTTGGATTTAATGCTTCAATGGTTTGGTTTGGATTGTAAAATAAAAAAACCGATATGTATGGATTGGATTGTATTTCGGTCCAAAACCGAACCAATCCAATCCATGCCCACCCCTATTTAAATGTACAATACAAGACCAGTGCTTTTGATGATGATATACAGCTTGCAGGTTTTTTGGTCATTCTACACGAGATATAGAGTGGGGTGATGGGTTATATCCAGGATAGTGATATTAGCGCGTGGTCATTTCAGTCATCCTATGGGAGTTAGAGGGTGTAGGGTGACAGGTTAATTATATATCGTAGGGACATCATTTCCTTCGCCTTAAGATGATAGGTTATTTATCGGTGGCGCTTTTAGGATACCAAATGGCCGTACGCAGGTTTTTCTTCTCCTTTTATCAGGTGGTGTTTAGATTGCCAAATATTATTTGACAACGTTTGATATGTAGTATGATACATCCGGTGATTTTTAGTTCTATATTATAATTTATATAGTTTTATTGTTTTATTTGACGATTTTCTTTCTATGGTTTTCATTTATAAATTTAATAAGGATTTCAGCACAGACTCTTGATCAAATTTAATTATGTTTACTGTTTAACTATTTAATTGGGTTATTATGATTATTGTTTAATCAATTACTTCTATTTTGTGGTTCAAATATGTCACGATCAGATATAATTGGTTAAATGATATTTTAATGTTTTCTAATCTTAATTATGAATTTAAGGTTAGTTCTATCATATTGTCGAATATATAATGACTTTATGGTTTATATTAATTGATTTATTGAATATTGAATTTATTTCATCTAAATCTTTTAGGGCTGGGAAATTGATTTTTATGAAATTGTTTTAACAGGGAACTTTCCCAAAAGGGTGACAACGTGAGATTTTGAGTGAAAATGAATTTTCAAAGTTAAATTATTTTTATCACGTTACTATTATTGTTATTCTACCACTCGCTTTTATCCCATTCTTTATTAGTTTTACTTTTGTTTCCCCTAAATCTGGGCAGCCACTAGCCAGCAAGCTATTCTCTATTCCTCATGCATTACTACCTTCATTACCAGTGATGTGCAGAATCTTGTACCCCTTTTCATTTATTTTATCTCATTTCATTTTATTCAATTTTTCTTTCAAATCATTAAATCTAGTTGTGTAAACTTATTACTATGTACTTTTAGAATTGCTCTTATTACACTATAGACATGGGAGGCTGCTTGTTGAATATTAAAGTTTGAGATCTATGTTATTGTGATGAATTATATTTACTTAAAAGTGTTGTAAACTTGTGGCATTGTAATTGCTAGGAGTTGTATGGTGGTTGTGGGTATAGAAGCTTGTTTGTTTTGCAAGTTGAAATTTTTTCTTTGACTTTGTTGGATTTTCTACAAAATGTTTGGTAGAGTTTCTCCTATACAGGACTACTCTGGAAATTCTGGAGGGATCTCTGAGGCTGGTCCTTTCATGTTATACATAAACGTTAATCATTAATAAATAACAAATAATAAACATAATTAATTAAATCATGGTCTATGGAAATGGATCGAAGCATGTATAATATGCTCTATTTTGACAAAAATTGTCTCCTTTTGCATCGACAATCTTAATATATTCTTCTCTAGAAATATAACAATTCTTCAAAAAGTGCAGCAATCGAACTTTCTACCAACCCTTTTAGAATACCTATAATGTTTAAAATATATTTAAATACCAAAATATATTTTATAGTATAAAAATATGTTTTAATGTTTAGTATTTTTGGAAATAATAAAAATAGGAAGAATTTAATTAGCATAAGAGAATTTAAATAGAAGGAGAGAGTAGAATATTTTGATCGGTGTGTTTCCGAAAGGAGAAAGGCCTCCTATTTATAAACCTTTAGAAAAAAACAAAACAACTATTGCAAAATCAACAAAGCTGATTTTATTCAACTAAAAAACCATAAAATATAGGCGTTATAAAGCAATCAACTATACTAACATTTACGTTAATGAGGCTAAAGAGTAGGACGCTCACTTTGGCTAGAAACCTAACAACTTATCCAACGTTAATAAAAGAAAGGAACACTAATTTAGTAAAATAACTAAGTTCAATGTGCACAACACACACACACACACACACACACACACACACACACACATATATATAGAGAGATATTGGCAGCCATACACCCCAAACTTTGTCGAGATTAACACATTGTGTAACACTCCATCCCAAATCGCACCGGAATCCATGAACGTTGACCGAGGTTGACCGTTGACCGAGCGGGTCAAAAGTTGACTTTTTGCTCCAGTTGGAATTTCAAGTTGACCAGGGTACCGTGGCGAAGTGCATGACGCCCCGAGTTCGTAGACTAGCAGCACGTCGAAAACGGAGCTACGGTTTGAAAGTTATGGGCGAAACAAGTCGAAGTGTAAACAGTCCAAAAGGTGCCGGAGTTGACTTTTTCTTGAGATGTAATTTTGTGTTGACTCTTGTATGGTTGTAAAGTACTCATCGATACGAGTTCATAGATTAGCGGCACGCTTAAATCGGACGTTTGGTTAAAAAGTTATGGACGTTTGAAATTCGCCGGATACCGTATTATTTTAATATATCTGGCTTAAGTGCACAGTGATGCCACATGTCAGCTTCTGATTGGTCCACGTGGCATGAACAGTGTCACACAGGGGTTTTTATTTGATAAAACTCTTGGGGAAGAGAGAGAAAGAGAGAGAGGAGAGAGAAAAAGAGAGAGAGTCCGATCGGCACCGGAATTTTTCAAATTTTCCAGCTGAATTACTGTACATGCACCGGCCAGCAAGGTTCCCCTCCTCATTTCCGGCAAAACCTCAAATTTTCACGGCGATCAGCCGCCGGACGCGCCCGGATCGGACGTTCGAAGATCGGCGGCGAGTTTTTCCCTCCACCGCCGGCCACCACAGATCGACCCACTTCCGGCCATTTTCCGGCCACATGCGCCTGACACCCATGATCCTCTCCTCAAGTCCGGCCGACCCACCAAGTTTCACGGCCATCGGACCACCAACGCGCCGGGATCGGAGCGTTTTCCGGCGAGGGGCCGGAAATTTTTAAACCGTGATTTCTCTGCAAAAAATCATAGCCAACGGCCACCGCACGCGCCGTCGTCAGTGACGGTTGCCGGTGATCGCGGCGGCTCGCCGGAAAGTACTGTTCCGGCGAGTACCCAAATTCCCGGCCGGCTCCAGTCCACTGTGTTCGACCTCCTGAACCCGAATCCGGCATCCGTTTCCATCAATTCATGACGGTTTGGGAGAATTGCGGAGCCGAAACCCGAAAAGTTTTCCGACGAAATTCCGACCCCGTCGGGTACGATCATCAGAAATTAAGACCGAATCTGTGATCAGCATCACTTGAGCTTCGATTCGGTGTATAATTCATAAATTTTAGATATTGTTTGGTGTTCGCTCCCCGGGTACCCATTTGGGAATTATCCGAATAAAATATTAATATTTGTGGTTTGATGTACTGTGGATGTTTAGGTGCACGTGCGAGTAGCGGAGTCGATCCTACGAAGGATCTTGATTGAGATACGTGCATAAGGTGAGTGACCCACCTTCAAATTGATTTTGGAAATTTAATTGGTGAATATTATATGAGATTTAAATATTGGAATTTAAATTCTATGTGCCAAGTAAATATTTGATTTATTGTGGAATTATTTGTGAATTTATTGGATTTAAGAAAATGTGCATTTTACAAATTTATGCCATGTGAAATTATTTTATGGGTTTGAGGATTTTAAAATTCTTGTGGTTTTAATATTAAATTGGGCATGATTTGATTTTCAAATATTTCAAAGAAAATATTTGGTTATGTTGGTGATTTCAATTTTATAAAATATGCCCATGGAATATTATGAGATTTGATTATTATATTTCGAGAATTATTGATGCTATTGGGAAAATGTGGATATTTGAATTGATGGATTTGGAAGTTGGTGGATTTGAGAATCATGGAATTTATGGTATTGATTATAAAGAAATTGTGGAGAATTTCCCGGTTCAAGCGGATGGAATATACCCGCTGTGTTTATGCAAAATGTGAAATTTATTATATAAATTAAATTTGTGAGTTTTATGATTTTTAGATGCACCGTGCATGTACTGGTGTTCTGATTATATGTGATATGGGTATTGTGCACACGGCTATGATTAGCGCGCAGGTGGGTGTGAGTAGCGCGCAGGTGATATTATAAGAGTGTCCTGTGGTTGCCATCGGATGAGGGTGGCCACCCCCCATGGCCGGGACACCAGGTTAGCAGCGGCGCAGTGGGATGCCACGCGACCGTATGCCGGTTTTTTTCTATAACCTCCTGTCTGGCGGTACCTTGGGACACTGGGTACTGTTGGCGCCACTGGTATATAGTGGGTGTATCAAATGATTTTCAGAACTGGGTTTTAAAAATAAAATGTTTTAAAGCTGTATTGGAATTTAAAACATAATTATTACTGTTTCTGGTATTTATCTGATGTCTTGATTTTCGGGGAATACGAATAAAGGGTTTTGTGAAAAGGTTTTAAAAGGGGAACTTTTCCAACTGAGAGACTTGTAAGGGTTTTGAGAGAAATTATTATTTTCCAATTAATTACTATTTATCTACTTATTACCGTGGTATTATATTGTATAGTAGATAGGGTCACTCACTGAGATGATTAGCATCTCACACTCTTAAATTCCGTTCCTCTAGGTACCAGGTTGTCGGTGTTCATTCGGAGCGGACTTGATCTTCCTCGCTGTTTTAGTTCGGCAGTACCCGTTTCTTCTTTATTTGCAGTTGTAATATTTCTTTCACTCTTGCTGTATTCTATACTTAGTAGTACTTCATAAAGCTCTGTATACTGTATGAGACACTTATGTATTTATTTTTGCATTGGATTACTGTATTTATTTTGAAGTGCTGAAATTTATGGAACCAACTTATAGTACTGCGGGAGGAATAAGGGGACAATTATAGAGTGCATTTTCAGTGCAGGGAATTTTGTGGTAAGTCCATCCCTTAGGGGAGGTTCTGCCGAATTTTCCATAGGAAGGTCCGGTAGGGTTTCCCTGGGATCAGAGCTTGTCTAGGGTTCCGGTGGGGACTTTGGACGGGTCCTGACACATTGCATCCTAAATTTTTTGTCTGGCAATCTGCACCCCAAACTTCTATTTTGCTTGCACCGTTAGTTTTTATATTAAAAATGCATAACAGAATGATCACATGTCACCTATTCTTTATCACGGTAGTTTAGCATAATTATTTTCTCAAATCTTCAAAATCAATTTATACCAAAAACTTCATTTAAACCACATAAAATTTCATATATAATTAAATACATATGAATATATTTATTATGCATCAGAACCTCAACAATAAAATTTACAATAATTCAACACAATTTGAAATTTCAGTTTCCCTAATTTTAAAGATAGAAATTCAATGCCATACATATATTTAACTCAACATAACTTTGGTATCATAATTTTAAATAACAATTTTATTTAAATATTAAACACATATATTTTTTTCATAAATTCCAATAACACAATATTTATATACACCCACATACATATATACACAAGTACATATGTATATGCATATATATAAATGTATTCAATATATATATGTATATTTATATATTCACTTACGCTTGTTCATATATACATACACATTCTTTTAACAATTAAATAAATGTATATGCATACTCATATATCCACAATATATATATATATATATCAACCTAACACATATCAACATTATACACCAACACTTATGTACATGCACATATACATATACGAAACACATATATATTTACAAATATACACATACATATGTGTACATAAACATGTATACACAATTTAGCTATATTTTCAATTTGTCATATTTATTATATTAATTTATTCAAAAATAGCATCTTTTTAAATACATCACCATAATTCACAATCAAGGTATCAACGGAAAGCAAAGAGGGCGAGGAACACGTTACTAATTTCCATTGTCCTCAGTTTCATCAGTGGTGGCAAGAAAATAGCTGGGAAGTTTCGGCCAAACTTCCTTTCCGTGTATCTCACTAACCGTTTACAATTTGAATGGATGGAGGTCATTTTTTAGATCAAAGAACCCTAGTATTTGGGGGGACAGGGCATGAATTCAGACTGGATTCATCAAAAAACGACAAAATCGCCTGAAATTGATTTATCATCGCTGCCGGCTTTGTTGGCTTGATCTGGATATGTCGCTGGCCAGTTGATAGCCAAACTTTCCGACCAAGCTCACCGACGGCCAACACATGTAAGCAACAAGTGGCCAAAATTGTTAAATTTCCAGCCAACCCAAGAGAGACATAGTGAGAGGGAGAGAGATCCCATCGGAGAGAGAGAGAGAGAGAGAGAGAGAAGAGAGAGAAAGAAAAAGAAGGAAAAGAAAAGAAAGAGGAAAAAAGGTGTTTTCCCCACGTGGGGGAAAAGGAAAAAGAAAGAAAAGAGAGAGAGAGAGTAAAAATAAATAAATAAATATATTTTTTTAATATAATTTTATTAATGTTATTTTTTATTATTAATTTATGTTGATACGTGGCATCATCGGTTTGTGACATGTGGCACTACTAATTGATTCCACGTGGCACCCATCAAGAACTCTTTTAATGTAACTGTTCAGTAAAACTAGTTGCAGAAAAGTTAAGTATGAATTTACAATCCCGTAATTTTTCAACCACATATCCAAATTAAGTGTGCCGCCAATCTGCCGCCAATCTATAAACTCTATCAACGAGCACTTTCATATAACACATGGTCAACGCCAAAATCTATGTAAATAAAAAGTCAATTTCGGACTCGTTAATCAGTTCGGATTGTCAAAAATTAAAATACAGGACATTTTCTCGAATAAAGGTGTTACATTTATAAACTTATTACTATGTACTTTTATAATTGCTCTTATTACACTATAGACATGGGAGGTTGTTGTTTAATATTACAGTTTGAGATCTATGTTATTATGATGAATTATATTCACTTAAAAAGTGTTGTAAACTTGTGGAATTGTAATTGCTTGGAGTTGTATGGTAGTTGTGGATATAGAAGTGTGTTTGTTTTGCAAGTTGCAATTTTTTCCTTTTCGAATGTTCATATTTTAAAGGAGATTTTGTTAGATTTTCTATATAATATCCAGTAGAGTTTCTTCTATATAGGCTTACTTTGGGAAATCCTAAAGGGATCTTTGAGGCCGGTTCTATCATGTTATACATAAATGTTAATCATTAATAAATAATAAATAAATAAAAATAATTAATTAAATCATGGTCTATGGAAATGGATCAAACCATGCATAACACACTCTTTTTGGATAAGAATTGTCTCCTTTTGCATTGGCTATCTTAATATGTTATTCTTTATAAATACAACAATTCTCCAAAAAAGTACAGCAATAGAATTTTTCACCAACTCTTTTAGAATACCTATAATATTTAAAATATATTTAAGTACCAAAATATATATTGTAGTATAAAAAATATTTTTTTATATTTAGTAATTTTGTAAATAATCAAAATAGGAAGAATTTATTTGGAATAGGAGAATTTAGAGAGAAGAAAAAAGTAGAATATTTTGATGGGTGTGTTTCGGAAAGGAAAAAGGCCGTCTATTTATAGACCTTTAGAAAAAACAATTGTTGCAAAATCAACAAAGCTGATTTTATTCAACCAAAAAACCATAAAAAATAGATGTTATAAAGCAATCAAAAATACTAACATATACGTTAACAAGGCTAAAGAGTAGGAAACTCACTTTGGCTAGAAACCTAACTTATTCGACGTTAATAAAAGAAAGGAATACAAATTTATCAAAATAACTGAGTTCGATGCGCACAACATACATATATACATATATATATATATATATATATATATATTAATAAAAGGAATATTAATTTATCAAAATAACTGAGTTCGATGAGCACAATATACATACATATATGTATATATAAGCGAAAACAAATGCAAATTCAACAAATTAACATTTCTATACAATCTGTTCTCTATCTAAGTATTTCCAAAATTGACGATTTGGGTTTTTATCTGTCCTTAATGTTTTTAAATGCATATATTGCCCGTATAAGCACATTCGAATCGGTTGAACTTCACTAATACTTGTTGATATACTTACAACTAATCTCCAGTTGTGACTTTTGAAGAAGACAATGCAAGATTTAATAAGCCTTTGGTTCACATTTAAAAAAAAAAAAAAAAAAAAAGCAACCCTTTGGTTCACATTTAGACAATGCAACCTTTGGTTCACATTAAAAAAAAAATAATAAAATAAAGCCTTTGTTTCACATTTAAAAATAAAAATTTAAATAAACAAAGGCTCACCCAAAATAAAAAAATAAAAAAATAAAAAAATAAAAAACCAATGGCTCAGAAATACTAACATTTAACTCAAGCCCTCAATGGATTTGGAACGGTAGAGGGGTTGGAACGGTGATGTGAGGGGAGCGGGAGATGATGAATTTTATTTGGGAACTTCAAAACCCTTAGAATTGGTGGATTTTATTTGAAAATTTTGATGATAGATTTTATTTGAAAATTTTGAAATGGTAAGAGACTGTAGATTTTATTTGAAAATTTTGAAATGGTAAAATCTATATAAAACAGTAGTGCGAGCAGAAAAGGAAAGAATATTTTAAAGCTGGAAGGATAAAAAAAAAAATTTTGAAGTTGCAATTTTTTCATGTGTGACAGGGAAATATATAAGCTGTTCATTGGATAAGTTGAAATCCAATAGCTAGCCTTTTTTCTACGTTTTTTAATTGCATTATTTTGGTCAGATCAAGCCTGATCATAGAATCTCTTTCTCTCTCATATATATATATATATATATATATATGACTTGGTCTTCTAAGTCAAAAACTATTCCTTCCAAATAATGATTTTTAACTCGAAATGTAACAATTCCCCATTTTATTTTAAAATTGTAAAAATAAAAAAATATATATAATTTTATAAGATAAATTTTCAAATAATATTTTTAAACATCTTTTATTGTACATTGATTAATAATACTTTCTTGGTTGAACTAACATTTAATATTTATAAATTTGCATACGTACCATAACATTTATAATTATGTCCGCTATACAAATTTTTAACGAAATTTTTGCTTTGGTGTATTTATTTGTTTATTTGTCTTGATCTTTCGGTAAAGATCAAATTAATTCACCTGGATGATGGATTTTATTTATTTATTTATTGGCATAAACAATAATATAATAGTTTCTTTAGTTAGTTACTACGGTCCCTCGTTTTTTAAGTTTTGAAAGACAAGTAACCCCCAAACAGAGAGAGAGAGTGTGTAATTTCAGATATCTGTCACGTGTCAGCATTTTGGTGGTTATGCTTCACTTTGACAGTTTGATGCGCTTTTCATGCTGTGGTTTTTTTTCTTCCTTTTTATCTTTTTTTTACAATTTACGTAAAAGATTCCCATTACTTTAATAGCTTATTATCATACACCCGTTGCATCGATTTCAGTATAAAAAACTATTTTCATTTTTTTTTTTACTATTTTTTTTTCACATGTATTTTTTAAATGCTATATAACTTATATAATTTACTTATAAAATTGATATTTATTCTATACTTTAAGTAAAATAAAATAAACATTTAATATAATAAAAAAATTTTATTTCATATTTTTTGTCAACTGAACCATTTTATTTATCTAGGTAATTAAAATTATAATAAATTTATATAATATAATTATAAAACTAATACTATTTAAAAACTAAAATAATCAATAAAATTTAATAAATTAATAAATATATATTATTAATTAATTAAATATGTCAATTATGTATTTTATTTTATTTTTAAATTAGAATATTTTAATTTTTTTTATTAAGATTTTTTTTATTTTTCTATTTTTACAATATTTTTTTTATTAAATTATATTACTTTGATAAATCTATTAACAATTTATATTTTTATTATAAACAAAAAAACATATAAAACTATCAAATACTACTTTTTTCTTTATTTTTATTATAAAATAAATCAGCAAGACGTTGTTAAAAATTTTAGAATTAGATTTGCATTAAAAAAAAAAAAAAAAAACGAATGGCAGTTTCATAATATATGTAAAATTCCATGACTTTTGTTTTAATTAAAATATGCTTTAGATTTGTGAAAAATAAAAGACACGTGGTAGATGTAGAAAAAGGTGGGTGTACGAGCGGGTGGGCAAATGAGTGTCATCAGCACTCCTCCTGGTGTAATAATATGCATTTCTATGTCGTAAGCGGAGCTGGTCAAGGCCATCCTGCCCGGTTCGAGTGGCAGAGCCGCAAAGACCTCAAAAACTACCAAACATGTTACTATCACGTACGTCACTTTATGTACAACTTTTTGCTCCTTTTTTGACTTAAAAAATAAAAAACCAAGGAGAAGACATTGGCGGATCCTACATAGGGAAAGTAGAATCGATGAAGTGAGGTGCAACGTTCTCCTTCCGAGAAAGAACAGACCAAATATTTGTGATGATGTTACATACAAAAAACTCCTAGTACTCCCACAGTAAGTGATTCGGTGCTCCTTCCATTTATTTAATGACATTTAGACAACTAAACCAGTTCTGCTTGTCTAACTAAACTTTTTCTCCTCCGTCAACCGAGTTTTTTTTTTCATGGCGAGATCTGTTTTGTTTTTCCCCTTTTTTTCTGGTTTTTTTTTTTTTTTCTCTCTAAAAAACAAATAAGAAAAAAAATTCTCAAATCTGGTATTTACAACACTTTCCGTTTCGTAATAAAAGTGGCCAAGGAATAAAATTATTTTTCAAAATCAAATAAACCCGAAATTTTTTTTTTTCTTTTTCTGTTTTTTTATTTTTTTATTTTTTTATTTTGGCTCGCAAAATTAATATATATATATAAATTAGGCTTTTGGATAACAGTTCGTAATCTGGTAAATTTTCTAAATTAAATTCGTATGTTTTCACTTCTTTCTTTATTACTTGTTTTGTTTCGATTAATACGTATGTTCAATTTTTATGTTCTTTTTAGATTTTGATTCCTCAATCCTATGATTCGTAAACAATTTTCTTGAAGATGCTCAGGAGAGAAAACGGAGAAGTGAAAAAAAACAAAGGTGGGGATGGAAATCAGATAGACTAACATGGAGGAGGATTCGAAGAGAGAAGAAGCACCCACTCATTCAGTACTCCAGGAGTACTAGAGTTTTTTTCCGTGTCGATGAGTTGACTTTTATCTTTATATTTGTTATTTTTGTTTTATCATTATTATTTTGTTGATTTCTGACAGACAAAGATTTACCAAAAAAAAAATATATATATAGATAAAAAAAAAATATATATATATATATATATATATTAATTTACCCAAAAATACCCTGGTCAGGAAAAAGACCGTAGACCTGACTTCTCTTAAAAAATGTACTTGATATGGTGGGACATCATGCATGAATGCATATGGATAACGCCAAGAACATCGTGTTGAATATACGAATGTAATCTTTCAAGTTTCACTCACGTATTCCGAATAAATAAATTAAAAAAAATATATATCAATTGTTGTTTACTTTCTCAAATTAACAAATTAAGCCTTTATACTATATAAGCAGATAAAAAAATTGGAAGAAAGAGGACCAAAATCAAACAAATTAAGCAACCTACTTCGTCCGTTCCCAACACACTTGTCATTTGAATTAATATTGAAAACAAAATGTAGACAATATATATATATACATATGTATATACCTTGTTTTTTTTTTTTTTTTTTTTTAATATACCGAAGTTAAACTAAACAAATATTGATAGCAAGCTATGAACAGGTCTCGCCGATAACATTCGAAGCAAATAGCTGTAAAACAAAAATACCAAATTGATTTGAAACAAACCCGACAACATAATCGGACACATGGACAATATAGCACTCACATGATTCTCAAAGATAATTTATATAGGGTCGGACTGAGCGGATCAAGAATTCTCCAGTTTCCTCGTCTTTCCAGAAACGGATTTCATCCCCAGTTAGCACTCCGTTCTCTCTCACAAATCTTTGCCATCCCCTTTGCTGAAACACAGGCTTCGGGTATTTCTCCCGCTCTCCTTGTCGAATCGATAGGACAAAATCGTAGCAAACCCGTGTGTCATACGCCCTAACAGTAATCTCTTCTCCACCATGACAACCGTTAATCAGTTTATGAAACACAGTTGGAACTGTAAGCCTAGATTCGAAATCAGTTTGTGACACTATTTTCGAAAGAACTGCCATTTTGTTAAGAATAATGAATCTTGCTTGCGAGCCATGTACATGTATATATAGGCCCATCGGAGACTGCTGATCATGATCAGCATTGGATATCCCACATCATTTGAAAATGGCATGGTCAGATAATAGATATTTATATATAAATATCGACATTCTTAGCACCACCAATAGCAAATAAGCAAAAAGCAAGAAATAACACGTTAGCAGAAATATTCATTGGTCCCTAGTATTGACCCTAGCAATACAGACAATAGAAATTATGTGTACATGTACATCCCTGTCACCCTAGCAATACAGACAATACAAATTACGTTTAGCATATCACATATATGATGAATTCCCTACTTTCCAGCAAATTACGTTTAGCATATCACATATATGATGAATTCCCTACTTTCCCTATCTCTCACACCTAGACTCTAGACAACCGACAACCCTAGCAGTATCACCTTGACTCTAGACAAATAAGTTTAGCAAATTACGTACATATTCGACTCTCCCTATCACTATCACCTTGACTCTAGACAAATAAGTTTAGCAAGTAACATATTTGACTCTAGACGAAGTTTACCAATTAAGTTTAGCATAATAAATAAGATTAGCAAATAACGGTCGGCATGTTATAAAATTAACACTGCTTTCCCTATCACTATCATTAGCAATTAAATTTATCATATGACATATGAATTCCCTATCACTTTGACTCTAGACAAATTAAGTTTAGCAAATAACATATGTATCTAAAAAAAAGTAATAAATAAGATTAGCAAATAACACTCGGCACGTCAAAAAAACAAAGCACCCAAAATAAAATTGTGCCAAAAAAATAAATAAGCAGTAAGATTTGTATTGAAAAGCAATAACATCCACTAGAAAACAAAATAAAATTGTGCGAAAAAGCAATAATACTTAAAAAAAAAAAAAAAAACTGAAATAAAATTGTGCCAAAAAAATAAAATAGTTAAAAAAAAAGCAAAAATTGATAATAATAATAATAATAATAATAATATAATTAAAAAGCAATAAATCCCTCATTTGGGGTTTCTGTAAACATGGCAGGAAAAAAACATTTTCTTGTACATCCAGCATATCATATATATGTACAGTCTTCTTTCGTGATCACTACAAAAAGTAGGAGCACACTTACAATGAAAACTTGTTACTGTAGGATCGTTTGTTCGGTGTCAATAATTGGTTGTCATGAGAAGGACACTGTAGAACAGACACTAATGGGTTTACAGTTACAATTTAAATTGGCTGTCACTGAAAGGGGTGTTTATTGTAATAAACAGTATGTTAGCACTAATTGTACACACTTTAGCTACATCAGTAGTTGTTACTATATGTCCATTCAAATTGTCACTTGTCACCGATGGCATTCTCTTTCGAAAGAACTGCCATCTCTTTTAGATTAATGATTCTCACTTGAAGGTCCTATGCATGTGCGTACATACCTGCAGCAACAAGAGAATTCAATCCAAGAAAAAAAAAAAAAGGTTTTCTTTAGAAAACGTTAAAAGGGTGTGTTTGTTTCACAGGATTTAGTCCTAATAATGTGATTGGTGATGTGAGATTTAAATGGGACAATTGTTTCAAGTTATAGCCTGATTCGCTCTCTCAACTTAACCCACGCAAAAAGCCATCCCTTCTCTCTCTCTCTCGTCTCAACTGGTTTTCCAGATCTTCGCATTCACGCCGCAAACCTAGCACCCAAGCCGATCTCTCTCGGATTGGCACTCTCTCTCGGCTTGCTTCTCTCTCGCAGAATCTTCTTTCTATTTTCAAGGTTTGTATTGATATGGGGTTCTGAATGTTTATTCTGCCATGATTGCTTCCTTTATGTGATTTTAATAATCTTGTTTATTAACATTGTTTCTTAATAAAATCTTTATACAGTAGAAGAAGGAATTAGGAATTTTTTTTAATGCAATTTTAACAATAAACCTCATCGACCTTCATGATACCTCAATCTAGTGCTTTATTCTTGAGTGATTCCTGATTCCTGTGGATCAAAAATCTCAAGATCAATTTTGCTCTTTAATGGCCGTTCCTTGCATGGATCATTTCCACCAAACTGCATTGGATTACATAAGCCCTTCATAAATCTCAATCCTTATTCATCTATCTTTTATCTTTTCCTTTTTAATTTTCTCTTCAATTAATACCCTTACAACTATATAAATTAATTAAGTTTTAATATCATATATACCGTGATCAATCGTATGCTATAATGGTATACATATATAATTGTAGAAATATGCAGCAAAGTTTATTGTTTATTTAAAACCTGTACTTCTTTTTCTATGCTTTTGGGGGTTGTAATTTTATTATTCCATGACAATGATAATACTGATTCATGGGGTTTACTTCTTCCTTTGTGGATTTGGAGGTTTAGTGCCTCAGAAGGTATAGAATGTCTTGTCTTGTGTAATATATATATATATATATATATATGTATACTATGAATATTATGTTAGAGTTGGGCCTAGGCCCACAAGTGCGAATGATTTGGGTTTTCGGTTGTTGAGTTTTATTATAATATTTTTTATTTAAATCAAATAATAATTTTGATAATGGTGGGAGAGAGTTTTACAGGAGAATAACTCCTTGGGGAGAGTTTGAAGGTTGCACGAACTGCAACGTTCTTTTCAATTTTAATTTTGGAAGGAAATACAGAAAAAAAAAATATAGTGGTAAAGTGAAGATACACAAAGAGTTCGAAGAGAAAAGCTTCAGAGGTGCTGAATCTAAAAATTTTTGCAGCCGTTGTATCCTGGGAGACGTTCGCTACAAAACTCCTGCACCGGTGGGCATAAAACATCTTAAGGACACTGTGGTATCACACAGGCCTCGGTTAACCTTTCTAGAAAGTAGATCAATTTCAAAAACCTACAGGTTCTAAAATGCTTTATTTATTTTGTATTTATTTTTATTTATTTTGTAGTAAATTGGCCACATGTATTTACATATATTCATCTATGATATTTTCCCAACATATTATATCATGTAATGTATCTATCTGTCGGCCTTCCGCAGTATCTCTCTACGTGGCATATATTTTGGGTTAGTAGTATTAAAATCAATCTTCATGATTTATTAGATCCTATGACTTAGAAGAACAATATCCTCAAAACTTTCGTGGGGGTGATTCGATTAGATTAGATTAGCTCACGTGCGATTCTTCAAGTGAAAATCATTAGTTTTGTGCTTTGAACTTGGTTTTCAATCCCATCAATTGTGATCTGCCATTATATAGCATGGTGAATTTTTGTCTGGTGGCCACCAACATAGAAACATTTGATGAAACTTTGTTCTGTGATGTATACTTTGACTGCCTTATCACCACTATAACTGCCAAAAACCCCTTTTTAACTTTCATGCTATTAGCTGTCTTGGTTTTTGAAGTCATAATCTATTTGTTAGCAGGAAAAGGAAGGTGCAAAAACAAAAGAGATGTCAACTAAAATGCAGAGCATTTAACATGCTTGCTAAAACAGATAGCAGAATGATTACTGTAGAACTTGTAGTTCAATGAAAATGTTTTCTTGAACTTCCTCTTCCGTAAGTTTGATGTTGGTTTGCAGTATCAATTGCAAGAGAGCTTGTGCCAGCATCTTTTGTGTATATACAATGCACGGAATCAAAAAATGCCTTTGAAATATGTGGACTTTCAACAACTTCTAGGAATCGGGGTTATTGCAAGCTACTACTTCCTACATATTAATATATAATACAAGTTTTATATTTTAAAAGCATATATATTAAATAATTAAAAATAAACTTTGATTTTAAATATTAATATATAATATAAATTTTATATTTTCGCAGTATATATATTAAATAATTTATTAATAGTCCTGTTGGTGTGCATCCAACGCAAGATAACTAATCAGGTATTCGATCCAAAACTATGTCCAACACATTATACTATATCTGATCTGTCCTAACCTGTCTGGCATTTCGGCACCAAACACCCTGAAAGTAAATACATGAAAATTTTCAGCCTGCAACTCCAAGGCCTCAAAAATTAAAAGTTGCAGGAAAAATATTTAACTATAAACAGGAACATTTCAAAACTTTTGCTGAAAGAATTTCATCACTCTAAATGTGATGCAAGCAAGAAGCTCTCGACAGATACATTTCTTTAACACATGCTAAGGCCTTCGGGAATACTAACACTAAACTAGGTTGCTTCCCTTTAATATACAAAAGGAGGACAGAATTCTCAAAGCAACACAGTACCTCTTATAAAGCCAGAATACTTTCTATTACCATAGATGAGAAATTTAACCAAAAAGAAGGAAGAAAAAAGAATGGAAATTTGCACTACAAGAATCACAATGATAGGAGATGCAATTAATCCGTCATGCAAAATATAAAAGCCGCTGCTTCACAAAGCATCACTCGATATCATATCGTTAAAAGTAACAAACAAAAGCCAACGCTTTGAAAAGCATCGATTAATATTCAAAAAGGGTCGGCGTTTTTAATTAGAAAAAGCATCACTAGAAGTATAAGATAAAGCTGACGCTTTTAAAGAAAAACGTCGGCTATTGTAAAGTTTTTAGCCATGCTTTTAACAAAAGCATCGGCTTTAGTGAAACATTTAGCGATGCATTTTTTTAATGAAAAGCGCCGGCCATTGATTAAGTTTTAAGCGATGCTCTTTTTAAAAGAGTCAGTTTTTATTAGACTTGTAGCTAAGCTTTTCAAAGAACGTCAGTAAATGTTTGCATAATAGCCAACGCCTTTAGAAAAAGCATCGCTAAAAAAATTAATTAAAGTTGACGCTTAAAAGAGTCAACTTTTCTCACATTTGGGCTTTTCTCCTTTGATTTATTTTTATTTTTGGGTATGAATGGTGTTTTAATTTTGTGAAAATTGGATTGTTTAAAACTAGTTTCATGCAAAATAATTAATAGATAATAAAATAAAAATAAATATTTGCATAAAAAATAATATTTCAAATAAATTAAACATTAACCCATGTAATATTTTTACAATTTGATCAACTATTTTATATGTACAAACAAAAGCAATTAAACTACATTGCATACATATTCGTTGAAATGAAAGATTTGAAATCATAATTGATACTCATTCAACTCGAAATTGGTTGACATCTCCTTGTGATCAAGTTACATTCTGATATTGCACATGAAAAAATTATATTAAAAAATTATTAACACATTAAATTTAATCGAATGCAATGTTTCTACATCACTATTATAATATTTAAGAAGTAGATAACTCATATAAAATAAAAGGATGATAAGTAAACAATAAATGTTTATAGAAAAAATAAAAATAAAGAGTAATAATAGTGAGTTTTGTTGGAAAGCATTTTTAAATTTTATTAATTATCTAAAAATATACTCTATATTATATAGAATATACACTTTTATTTTAAAAAATCCTTTGAGAATGCTTTTAGTTGAATGTGTTTGTCAAATATAGTACTTTATATTTAATAAATTATCACTTCGTTTAAAAAAATTAGTTATTGAAATTACCATTTTTTTTCTTTTTCAAACTGAAAACTATCATACAGTTTAAATAAAAATTAATTAAAAATATAGAAAAGAAAACTTTAAAGTTTTTATATTAATTATTGTAAAAAAAAAATTTGAAAGTAATTTAACTTAAACAAGAATATAAAAGTAGTTTAAATTGCTCCAGGAAGTGTAGATGATTTAATAAATTTTTTTTTTTAACTAGATTTTATTAAAAGGTTAAAGGATGTCTGTGAAATTACCTTAAACCTTAAAAAAGATAAATGAAATATTCTTTTATTATTAGTATTATTATTATTTGATGGATCAATGGTATGTACATTAAGGCCATCGAATTTCTTAAACAAAATTATCGGAAGTTTTTTAGAGCCGAAAAACAAAGTACCGCAAGTTTTGAGATCGTCTGAAAGAAGCACCCACAAATGGGCGTATAGGGCCTAAATTGCGTTAGAAAAGTTTTGTCGGGTTATCTTTGACCCATTTCTTTGGTTTAAATCAGCAGGCCCAACAATAATTGGGAAAGGTCCACTTTATGTCAAGAGTCCAGATTCAGCCGTGGCTCCCACATAGAACTCAAATGACGTGGCCGTTTTCTATTAGCTCCTCATCAATGCACAGCTGACTTTTCAAACAAGAAGGAGAAAAATTACATTTCTTACTGCTGAATATCACTAATGTGTCAACTTTTAATTACTTCTATACTTTTTTATAAGAATTAAAATTTTTAAAATTTAAAATTGATTTAAATATAATCAATTATTATTTAATCATAAGGACAAATAACAATGCTCCAATAACAAACATCCACGGAAAAGATCTTAGAAAGATTTAACGAACGCATGCTGTAGCGTATATTAACCCTCCGCTGCTTGTTTCCGTGGAAAGTGGAAATAAAAAAGCACTGTAGCCGAAAACCCTTTGTTACTGGGCTTACGCTATTTTGTGGAGCTATTGTTCTTTTGGTTCATTCTCCGATTGGAAAACAAAAATGGCGAGCTTCTTTCAGAGACTCGCTAAAGCTGCTCCGGTAGCATTCGCCAATGCATTTGGGAGCCAACCCAAGTCCGGTTATAGGATTCCATTTGGAGCACTTGCTGCGGTTTCTGGTGGAATCTCTTATCTGTACTATGTTTCCTCACCGGATATGGTAATTTTTTGCCTGCTGATTTGATCTGGGTTTTTCTTCTTTTTCATTGTTAAGGCAATGTAGGGTAGTTCCATAGCTGAAATGGTTTGTTGATTGATTGACGAAAGTGATTATATAAATCGGGTTTGTGGCTTGCCCATTTGGGGTTTCTTGGATATTAGGTGTATGTTTTCTGGATTTTAGTGCTTGGAGAAAAATGAGTCTGCTCGTGCTGATTTTATTTTTTATTTTTAGGTTTTGCTATAGATGGCTGTTTTGAAGCTTAATACTTGTTTGATTGCTATCACATTGCGTATTAGGCTGTTTAGAGCACTGGGTTTGTTTTTAGATTTTATCGTTAATAAAATCTTACCGCTCAAGAAGAAATAGGAAGACCCGAAAGAAATAATTGAAGTAAATTAATCCCGTGTGCAATACTTTGGTTATGAAAATCCTTGTCACATTTCAGACAACATTTGCTTCTTATAATTTACAAGCAACATTTGACCTAAGTACATACTTTTGCTTGTCTATAGGATGAAAAACTTTTTCTTGCTCATTTTATGATTTAATCTGGAATTGTTGTTGTTCTGTACTTGGGTACTTGGTGTAATCCATATTTGCAAGTTCTTTTAAGATGTTAGTGTTATATACTTCTTATTTGAGAACTTAAAATTATTGTTATGTTCTTTTTCACAGGTCCATCTAGATAAAATCAATGAAGAAGTGGGGCCAAATGTTGGTAAGTCTCTCTCTCTCTCTCTCTCTCTGTGAAAGATCAAATGATTGAGTTATGATGTTTTGCAAACTTCATGAAGTTGTTTTAGTTTTAGAGTCTTGTTCTTTTATAATCTGAATTCCCGGAAAAGTTTTCTATAGGTTTCACCTTACATTGTAAATGCATAATGGATTCTTGTCATGAATTTTCAGCATTGAATCCAGATAAATGGATTGAATTTAAATTGCAAGACACTGCAAGAGTTAGCCACAATACTCGGTTATTCAGGTCAGCCTCTACTATTTTTTATATTTTTATTTTTAGTTCAACATACACGCGCACTCATAAAAATGCTACATGATTTGTTTGTTAAGGTCCTGATATTCCTAGGGAGTAGAATATAATGAAGAGCCATATCTATAGAGGGATAATGCACATTCGGTATCAGTTATGAAAGTTATAGTGACTCTAGTTGCCCACTTGGAATCAACTATGAAAGTTGAAGTGACCCTTGTTTAGGACTTTAACAAATTTATACTTAGTGTCACAATTTGTATATTTGTTTTTTAATGAGTGGTTGGTTGATATAGAAACATCGTATTAGATGCCTGCACAAAATATTCAAGAGATATTGTTTCCTAATTGTGAAAAGACATTCAATCAACAATACCACAATTGACAAGCCAACTTCTAGTTTTTGACGGGATATCCAAATAGATTTTTAAAGCTTCAGAAGTTAGTTTAGTAATCAAAGTAACTAATATTCTATATTACTTACGATGCAGATTTTCATTTGATCCCACTGCCAAATTGGGTTTGGATATTGCTTCATGCATCCTCACAAGGTATACTCTTCTGTTTTCATAGTAATATTGTCCTCAAATTCTGAGTTGCAAGAAGTCTATAAAATTATTCTCTCTTTATGGTGTTCTTGTGATTGCAGGGCTCCATTGGGACAAGATGCTGAAGGGAAACCTAAATATGTTGTCCGTCCGTAAGTCTCTTTCTTCAGATGCTCATGTGCTTTCTTTAAAGTAGATTTTCTCATTTTTGTACATGGAGGTTTATATTTATCCTTTTAACTGCATGTGCATTTTTATTCACCCTTATTTTCATGCATCTTCTTTTTGGTTCAACATTCTTCCATTGTAAAGGTATTGGTTATTAATTCTAATGCAATATATAACTTGAATTTTTAAGTAGAGATTATGACTTTAGAAAAGCTCTCTCCCCCCCCCCCCCCCCCCCGCGTGAATGCTTACCTTGTGGAACAATTTTTTGTTCACATATTCAGGTATACTCCAATATCAGATCCGGATGTGAAGGGATATTTTGACTTACTAATTAAGGTAGTCATGTGGTAATGCACTTAATAACTCCAGTTGTTAAGGTTATTCTTTTGAAGAAGTAATATCTATATGTTGCTTGCAGGTGTACCCAGAAGGAAAAATGAGTCAGCATTTTGCAAGCTTAAAACCAGGCGATGTGGTTGAAGTGAAAGGGTAGATTTCCCATCCTGGATTATTGGCTGAGGATATATGCGCTGAATCATCTTATTTATCAATCCATCTACTTGTTGCAGGCCCATTGAAAAGCTCAGATATTCACCCAATATGAAGAAACACATTGGCATGGTAAGAGCATGCTATCTGACACTCATAAACAGCTGTGGCAATTTTGCTTGCCGACGTCCTTTTTTTTTTTTTTTTTTTCTTTTTTTCTTTTTTTCTTTTTGTGATCTGCTCTATGTAGCGTGTACTATATGGAGCTGTTAGGAATAGGTTAGCTATTGAATATCTCAAAGTTATTAACTTAAAACTGGCTATCGACCCTTACTTCATTACCATAAAGTTACTTTTGTTTAGGCTAACACTGTCTGTTTCGTTTGAGAGTATGTATTGAATGTCTTGAGTGCTTAATAAATATGTACATCATCTAAGCTTAATGTTTTTGCATGGTTAAATACTCATCTAAAGTGAATTTGCACTGTTTGTCCAGATTGCAGGTGGCACAGGCATTACTCCAATGCTTCAAGTTATTGAGGCTATATTGAAAAATCCCGATGACAACACTCAGGTGAGCAATGAGTTATTATGACTGGCAGTTCTCGCAAACATGATTCGGATTTAATTGATTGTACGATAGTAGACTTTGAACTTTTAAGATATTTGCCACCACTGTGGATAATTGGACACTTCAGGACATGTAGTGCGCAATTTTTGTTTTGGTCATAGAAAAGAAGTGCACAGACATGTATGAGTAAGCCATTGTTTAATTATTACTATTGCTTATATTGCTTGACATAAGTCATAGGCTCTTGTAGAGCGCATTAAAATTATATCTGTTAATTTATGTACTTAGCATATTTGTGCCAAACTAGGGCTTGATGATGGCCTTTTTAATCCTACAGGTATCTCTGCTTTATGGTAATGTCTCCCCAGATGATATATTACTTAAACAGAAACTTGATGTACTTGAAGCTAGCCATCCAAATCTGAAGGTACCATTTATCATCATAACAATATTGCTGGTGGATTAGTCTATATTGGATATTTACCTCATGTTATTGAAAATATTCCAGATATTCTACACAGTGGATAATCCAACAAAGAACTGGAGAGGTGGGAAAGGATATATATCAAAGGATATGGCTTTGAAAGGCTTACCTAGTCCTAGCAAAGATACTCTCATCCTTGTAAGTATTACTTTGAGAAGGCCCTCTAAATTATGTTCTTTCCTTGTCATATGAAAGTGTAAATAATTGAAATTCAAAAGTAAATGTTTCAAACATCTTTTATGTTTGTTTCTTCTGTGTTCAATATGGTTTATATCATTCTTGATATGACACTTTCTGGTTCAGTTGTTACTCAAATTGAAACTCATGGCATGAATCCCATATAGTTCAGGGCTTAACAAGCGCAGGTAGAACAATTGACTAAGGTGCCTGCGAATGAACCTGACATCATATGTTAAACTCACATTGTTTTGGGGGTTGATTGCATAATAGTCTAAGAGGGAAGAAACACATCTGGAATTGATTCTACCCATGGATTGAATTAGATTGGCTTCCTTGGAAGATGGAACTAACTCCTCCCAGAGCCATCGACTAGAGCTGTGGTCATGATCATAAATTTCGTAATCATGCTCAAATGTTTCATTATGCTTCTTTCAAAGAAAAATGACTTAAAACACTTTCTCTGCAAAGCAGATTTCGTGTTCAAAATCTTTGACCTTCTTTTTAATGGGTTCTTAGCATTAAATAGAGATTTGAATAATTCATACTCTCTTTATTAATTTATTTTTTAAAAAACTCATTAAGAGGCCTTCATATCACTTTCCTCTGCTTGTTCAGGTATGTGGACCCCCTGGGATGATGAAACATATATCTGGTGAGAAGGCTAAAGACTACTCACAAGGAGAGGTATGAAATGCCTTTTTTGTTTTCTTATTTGAGTACTCTTTTTATGCATAAAATCATTGGTTTCACACTTTCATTGCTCTCTTGGCTATTTCCTTTCTTACAGCTCAGTGGTATACTGAAAGAACTTGGATATACAGAGGACATGGTTTACAAATTTTGATTTGAGGAAAGCAATTGAGCATCTGAAGCGGTCTTTTACTTGGCTTTGAGAGTTTGTGTAATAAAAAGTTCTTGCGAAACATTGAGAGCCTGAATCAAAATCCACACAAATAAAAATATAAAGCATGTTCCCTAGAAAATGTAACTTTTGGGTGTCTAGACATACATGGATTTGATTTTGAAGAAATTACCAGTCTTTGCAATATTTGGCTTTTTCTTTTCCTCCTTGTCCTTCTTATCCTTGCGTGTATGCTATGCGATTGTGCCAATCTAGGGCAACTTGGAGCTGAACAGGAATTTTGCCACTTTTCCTTGCATGTATTTTTATTTAAATAATAATTTATAAAAATTTAAAAATTTAAAAAAAAAAAAAAAAAAAACACAAAACACTTTCTCCATTTTTAAGTTAGCAAACAGTTTTTAAACTCCATACCAAAATCATTTAAATATTTTTAGTTGAAGTCTTAATCTTTATTTTCAAATTGTCTTGACTCACCCCACCATCTTGAGTGCAAATCACTTTTGTTTATTGTACGTGATTTTAGTAACTCAAATATTGACCAATGATTTAGAAGCAAACACAAAATAATAATAATGATTTTCTTTTTAACTCTCAATTGTCTAGATCAATGCAACTTATGGACAAATAAATTAATACTTATCAACTTGAAAATTAGTGGAGTTTCTTTCAACAGAATATAAATATCACCACATGGAAAAGCTTGAATTCAACGAACCAGAAATTGATATTTTGTAATCAATGTTTTATTAATTTTTCCTTTTAGGGTTTATATAGTTTTAATGAGTTTCCTTGGCATGAAAGTAATGTAATTACACCTTAATTTTCCATAAAAAGGAAAATGGTCTTTAATTTGATAATTTTAATACACCTAAAATTAGGAGCATTGTGAATGTCCTACAATCCCAGACCTGAAAGGCACATGTCCTTTAGGGGGCGTTTGGTACGCAGGATAGGTCCGGATCGGACAGAATAGGTTCGAATCGGACAGGATCAAATAGTACAGTACTGTGTTTGGTATAGTTCTGGACTGAATATTGGACTAGTTGTCCCATATTTGGTGGACTGATTGGATTATTTGCTTGAACCTTCGCTAATGTTTGTAAAAGTTTTTTTATAAATATTTTTAAGTTAGCCAAGACCACTTTCTCTTTTTAAATTAAAGTATAAAAAGTTTATTTTTCTCGGCAGGACAATAAACCAGCAAATTGTGATTAAGGCAAGGGATCTAAGAGACAGTATGGGAATTACATGTACACTTTGCTCAACAGAACCCAATTTTTTATTATAGAGAATATGGAAAATGCGGTTCATTTGTTTATGCATGAGTTAACATTCAAGCATCTCGACAACGGTCAGTTAAAAAATAAAAATAAAAAAATTAACAATAATAGTGATGCTTTCAACTGCAGCTGAACAAGCATTCATGAAATTGAAATACAAGAAAACTTGTCCAAATCCAAGTTTAAGTACATATGAGAGGCCTGAAGGAAAGAAAAACAAGAATTAGCAGGTCTCTCGGCAAATCAGACAACCTGCCTTCTATTTTCCAAGTAGACGACGACCGCGTTGATTTGCACCTTTAATTCGGTCATTAAGTACATCGACATCATCAAAGACATGATCCAGAGCTTTGTTATGCCTGCAATAATCACACAAGTACAATATTAGTCATACTTGTTTTCTCATTAACTAGATAAAAGCTCGAAATAAAATCTTAGAGAGCTCCAAATTCAATTGCTCTTCCAACAAAGTATTTTCATTTGGTATTCTAAATAAGGGACAGAGAGGATGTAAAAATTTCATATTGTATTTATGGAAGATGTCATATTATCTAAACAAACCTCTCAATTTCAGAGCCCATGTCGATGGCCATATCCTTCAGCTCTCCCAAGAGATTACTTAGATCAGAAAAGGCATCATCCTGCTTCGCTTTTTCTACCTGTTTTATGACAATCCAGAATTAACAGTGGTAGTACAAAAATGATAAGCACAATCATTTCACAAGCACGAGGAAAGAATGTCTGATTTCAAAAGCTGAGTTTCTAATGTGATAATTCCCTTTTTACATATCCTCCTCTTGGTTGGGGAGACAGTAACAAGAAACTAATTAATTCTTAGATCCAGGAGATTTTATGGCAAAAAACCAAAAACAGAACATTTTCAACAAGTAAACATATAAGCACATCCTTTTATCTAATCTCCATATGCCAATTTTCTGTCTGACTGAATTAGTAACAATATAATACAAACCTCAACTTTCTGAAGAGCATCAGTTGGCTCAGTAGTCAGCTTCTGAGTGTTTGAACGTCCTCTGGGTGCAGGAGTCAACCCCAACTTTTCCCTTTGCTCCAAGTGGTTGCCCTTTCTTACAACTTCATCATCTGCATTACCAAGTAATTCAAATTAACAAAAAAGAAGAAAGCATGCAGCAATGCAAGTAAAAGAAAAGATTAGCAACCAAACAGTGGTTTTGAGGCGGCAAGCAGCCTCCCATGGAATCCATAAGTCCCTTCACTTTATACAGAATTTGTATGTAAAAAAAAAAAAAAATCCTCAAATAGTGAAAGGTCTAAATGGCAGACCATCCATCATATACACATTCACAACGACAATAAAACATTCATTTGGCCTTAATAACCTTAGAAAATGACGATGAATACTTCAAAATTCTCAGTAAAAACAAAAATTTCCCTCAAATGCCAGAAATTCGAAGTAATTTTTTTAATTATTCGTTGAAACAAAATGATACCATTTGACTCGTCATATTATCACACCCAACAGTAAGCTGACGAAAAACTAATACTCAAACTCCATTTATTATTTGTCTATTACTTCATTTTCTAGCTGAAGAAAAACCTAAAACCAGAGACAAGAACTTTACAAAAATAAGGGATGAAGAAAGAAAAGAAAATGGAAAATGACCAGAAAAGCTTAAACCTCAACTCAAACTCCATTTACATATTTTTCTATCACTCCATCTTCCAGCCGATGAAAAACCCAAACCCAAAACCAGAAACAGAGAGCTTCACAACAAATAAGGTACCCAAAAAAAAAAAAAAAAGCCTTGGAAAAGCTTAAAAACGCTAGAAAATCCTAGAATACGAACCAAACCCACAAAATATTATTTAAAAATATAAAAAGGTTTTTACCTGCTTTTCAGGACGACTCCAAATACCATTTACCCAATCCCAGTGAAGCTTTTCAGGACAAAAACAAACAGAGCAAAGAAGCAGACTCACGAGGGTTTCAAACCGAAAAGAAGCGGCCAACGATCCGGCGAGATCTCGAACAAAGTCGGCGAACGGTCCGGCAGAAGCAACTTTGTGTGAGAGGATGAGAGGTTATTCACGAAAGCTTCGAGAGAGGGCAGGATAGAAGTGACCCAGGTGTTTTGGTGGGTCAGCTTTATCCCTTCGAAGCGGATAAATTGGTTAACGGATAAGTGTGTCCCGTCCTCCATTTTCCGAGAAAATCTTGTGTACCACCGTGGTACCATATCCATATCAGATTATACCACTTCCATTAGTTTATTGCCACGTGTTAAAGTTTTTGACATCTCTTTCTTCATTTATTTTGTTATTGAAAAAATACCCAGCTCACCATTTTTTTTAATAAAGAAAAAAATAAAGTTTTAAAAATTTTTAAAAAAATTACTCGTACGTTTTGAAAACGATATTTCATATTCCAAATCTGGCTTTCCTCCATAGTTTCTCAATCGTTAAGTGCTAGAGCTTGAATATTATGCTAGATACACTACTAAACCTGCTCTATATTATGAAGCAGATCACAAAATGTATCAAATAGGTATGTTCAAGTTAGTTATTTTAGAGGTTCTTTATCTACTGATAGATGGCCAAATCCAAACACAAAAAATCTTCATCTAAGTTTGATGAAGGATTTTTTTTTTTTCCCAGAAAGTTTGATGAAATTTTTTACCGGTAAAAGGAAAAAACCGAACGAGCATCATATCCAATATTTCATTTGTCTAATTTCAAGTTTAATTGATAATTTTTACAAAAGTAATAAAATAAAATTTATCCTATAGAGATATCAAACCTGAAGCAACATTTCATTCACATTTGCAGATAAAATAATAATAATAATAACACAAAAAAAAAAAAACCTTCAAAGTTTGGAAAAAAATGGCGAAGTACAGCCATAACAAAGCGTCAGTATCCTAAATCTGCTCCCATATTTCATTCACCACCTATAGATTGAAAAACATATATAAAACAAAATAAAAAAAAAACCCAAAAGCTTAAGAAAATGAGAAGCAAATGGGAGAGCCACACTTTGGTTTCTCCGTGGGAGGTTTATGCACGTGAAATCTGGCTAACATGTTTGCTATTATTTTCTTCGACTACGGTCGGAGTTACTTGTGAAACTGCATATAGTGTCACTACGAAAGAAAAAAAAGCCAATGGAAAAAAAAAATATATATATATATATATATATAATTATTTTACTTTTTCAAAAAAATAAAAAATGATGAGATTGGAAAATTTTAAATGACGAGCCAAATAGAAAAACATATATCAAATAGTTTTAACATGTGGCAAAAAACGAATGGAAGTGGTACCACGGTGGTACATAAGATTTTCTCCCATTTTCCTTTCCAAACACCAAATTGGGACTATAACCTATCCATCCTGCCCAATCCCATGTAACAAACACCCCTTATGAGCTGACACAAAACGACAAAATATACAACCCCACTGCCCCTAGGAAAAAAAAGTAAATAAATAAAAAATAAAAAGCCCAAATTCCAAAACCCCCCCAACCCAAACCAAAGAATGACACAACAAATAAAACCCACACACACGCACATTTACACACCAGAAGGCCTCTCTCTCTCTCTCTCTCTCTCTGTGTTACGATCCCTACGCCATGTAAAGCCAAAAGTTGGAGGAGCGAGCCGTTTTAATGGAAGTTTCTTGATCTCTCCGTTGTAATTTTTTTCACTTTTTTACGGCAACTTTCTTTTTTCTTTTTATGTTTTATTTCATTTTGGCAATGGAGGAAGAATTGCTGAAGCGAAACACCGATTGCGTCTATTTCTTGGCCTCACCTCTTACCTGCAAGAAGGTTCGCCATCACCACGCTATAATAACCCCTTTTCGTTTTTCCTCTGAATTGTTAGTTTGTTTGTTTGTTTGTTTGTTTTGTTTTGTTTTTTGTTTTTGTTGTTTGTTTTGTTTTGAATTTGATGCCTTGAATTGTGTCTGCTTTCATTGATTCGTGTTCTGGAAATGCGTTTGGTTTGCCCCCACATTGGGAGGATCTTTGGTTTTCCCTAGGGTTTTTTAAGGCAGAATTTGTTCTGGGTTTTTCTTTTTATCAAATTATATGCTTGAATATCGTGATCATTTTCTTGCAGGAAAAAAAAAAAGGCATTTGGGTTCTTCTTGGTGTTTGCGCTTTTACATGTTTTTGGATTTATAATTATTTGAATAAAAATAAAACTGGAAAATATGAAGTCACGGACTGGGGATGCAATGTTTATAGTTTGTATTCCTGCCCTATGTCCAGGTGAGTGAAAGCACGAAATTACTTATATATTTTCAGATTTATGTGTGCTAGCGGTACAGAGATTATTGAATCATAATGACATCAAGGTCAATAATGCTTGATACTATATGTGCTTTTTCGTTGTTTCTTAATGGATCTGCTTGCTTCTTGTGTACATGTATTTTGTATTTCCTGCTTTCTAAAGAATCTTGTAGTTGATGATATAAAGTGGATGCTTTTCTCTTTTTGGAAATGCTGTCTTCTTGTTCTGTTTGTACAGCTGTATTAATTTTGGTCTCTTTGATCAGGGAATTGATTGTGAGTATAGGCACAGTGAGATTGCAAGGCTGAACCCAAGGGATTGCTGGTACTGGTTAGCTGGAAACTGTCTCAATCCAACCTGTGCTTTCAGGCATCCTGTAAGCTCGTTTTGCTTTTCATTCATTCTGATCAGCATAAGCATTTGTTAGCGAGCTTGATGCTTTATGAATTTCATATGGGAATTTGGTAATGGGACGTTTGAATCAGTTCTAAATATTACCTGGACCAATTTTTCAATTCATGTGTCTTGTGCATAAATCATGACATGGGTAGGGTATATAAAGTCAGACTTGCACCACAACAAATGTTTTCATGATTTAATTTTCTTTGTAGAGGTAATAGGTCAACATATTTAATTCTTGAAAATAACAGGTGCGATTAATGTATTAGATTTTGGACCAATTTATACAGTTCGATCGGGGTGATATAAACTTTTGTACGTTTACTCTTGAATTATTATCATTGTAACTCACTAATTTGGATTTGTCTTATCTCTCTCTTATTTTTCCTTTTCTTTTGATTCCTTTTTTCTATAGCCGTTGGATAGCCATGCTGAAGAATCTTCAGAAACTTCCTTATGTTCACAATCAGTAAATAAGACCAGCATTCCCTGTTATTTTTACTTCAACGGGTTCTGCAATAAGGGTGGCAAATGCTGTTTTCTGCATGGTGTTGATTTTAATGCAACGGCTGCAAAACCAGTAAAAGTACCAGCTGATGGTAATGCACCAACTGGGAAATCAGTAAACGCAATTTTGGTCAATTCTGATCCACTCTTGGAAAATAAGGAATCTACAGGAATTGATACAGTATCAGCACAAATTAATACACATTTAAGTTCTGTTAAAAATGCTAACAATGCAGCAGTTGGCACAAGAGTCCAACCTATGCAGCATTTTAAGCTACCAGTACCCAATATTGTTCCACAGCAAAGAGCTTCTCCTGAGATCTCTGTTTCTGAGGATGAGGAGCCTGGTGCAAGTGGATCAGACTCCTTGCTTGTAGCAGAAGGTTTTGTTCAAAGTATATCTCATGAATGCACAGATCACAGTTCAGAGGAAGAAGTGGATGATCACATTGACCCAGATGAGAGATGGGAATCATCCCCAGGCTTTGACGTTCTTGTCAATGGTAAATCAGAGAACGTGAATTGTGAGGATGATCCTGAGTATTTCATGGCACTCAGTGGGGATCAGAAGGAACTGAACAGCCATTTCTTGGGCTATGAATTTGAAAACCCAATTGAGTATGACCCAACCTACCGTGATGTGGAACTTATATATGACAGTGAGGTGTATGATTCCTATGACCGCCAGGACCGAGCTTACATTTTTGGTAATATCAGAAATATTCCTGGCCATGACAGAGATAAGGTGTTTGATACCATTTTATCTCGCAAGCGGAAACTTGTGCCAATGGAACTGTTTGTTGATGACCAAAATTGTGTGGATCTTCGGAACCATCTTAGAAGACGCAGGTTAATTGGTACTCATCCAGTTTCTGGCTTATCGAGAAGTCACGAATCAAGTTTGCTTATCCATAGAAGACAGGAAAGGCGTCAACGGCATGGTATAGGTCGCCCGCGGCTGCATGGTAATTTGGCATCGGCATTGGGAAAGCACACTATTGAATCAGTTTGCAAGAATGGAACTTTATTAAATGGTGGAACTCCACATGGTTCATTTAGGCGCACACAGCAGCATTTTTCTAGGAAGCATTATAAGGAGAAAAAAAGGCTTGCCAAAAGGCAGTTTCCTTCATCTGAAATCCCAAGGAAACCGATAAGAAGGGAGAGGATACATAACCAGGAGTCTAATGCATTTAGTGGACCCAAGACCCTTGCCCAGATTAAAGAAGAAAAGAGAAAAGCGGAAGCAAACGGGGATTGGATTGGGAAAGTGGGGCATTCAAGCAGAATGACATTGGCAGACTTTGAGGGTCCCAAACCGTTGAGTGAAATTATGAAGGACAAAAGAAAGATTGAGCAGTGAGAGAGAACTCAGTATTGCCAGCAATTGAAAGATGAGACTTAAGAAATTTGAAGACATGGAGAAGTTTAATTTTTCTGAAGTAGATAATGACAATAGCTTGAGGAGCGTTCTAGAAAAAAAAAGTTTCATGGCCATGAAATATGCAAAGGATCTTGTTCTTTTTCCACCACTGGATATGATACTTCTCTTCTGTTACTCGAAGAAAATGAGGATTTGTGGAAGAAGTTTCTATTAATATTTTCTTGATCCTTTCAGGATTTTCTTTTCTGTTAATCATTTTGATTACTGATTTGCTAGCCCTGCTTAAACTCAAGAGTTACAATGACGAAGATAACATCATTGTTATCAAACTTGTTTTAGTTACTGTACAGAGCTGCTTATGAATACTCATTGTGGCCAATGAATTGGCATTAGAAAAGCTTTTGCACATATCTGCTTGTTAATGGTTCTGCTTTGTTGATTGTATTTTGGGCCCTGCCCTTTGTTTTCTTGCAGAACATTGATAAAAACGAGTCTAACGAATTTAACTTTCAGTCTTGAACTACTAGTTGAATATTCTTATTATTTGCGTCTTGTCTGCTATGAAATTGGCTATTAGTGGAAATTTATTTCCAATAGCCTATTCTGCTGGGTGGTTTATTTTTTGGTGGTGACGAGCTACACTATAGAAGTCGGTAATAGACAAATAATTAGTCATATAAATCGCTCAGAACAAGAAAATTGACCAGCTTTAATTTGTCATCGACTGCTACTTGGTGGATTCAATAATTGTGACATTAGCATGGTTTATATGTCTGTTTGTTCCATAAAACACACCCGTATAACTCCAACAGCCAAATACCATGACTTGACTAGGAAGAAAATCTCCTAAATTAGTCCGAGATTTTCGTTCTAATTCTGGCAAAAACATATTGGTGTATATTCATGGTTTTTTTTTTTTTTTTTTTTTAAATTAACCAAAATCCAGAAAAGCTTACTAGCTTACTAGGAAAAAAATTTGATATATATACATATATAATTATACAATATAAAGATATAATTGTTGGTAGAATCAAATTTCAGGGGGTTCAATTTTACAAATTGAAGAACCAGGTGAGAAGGGAAAAAGTCTGTAATTTGCTATTTTTAACCAAAAAAAGATCACATAGATTCCATCCCATGACCTCTCCCATTCATATTCTTTCATTTGTCATTTTCTCTCTTCCACCATGTCATATTATAAGGAAAAAATAAAAAATAAAAAATAAATTAAAAAAAAAGGACCAAATGCTATATAGCCATGTAGTTGGACTTCAAACTTTCCTCATCAGCCAAAAAAACAGGGAAGCTCTGGACCCTAATCACATGAAAAAAATAAATAAATAAAAGAAAAAGGAAGAAGAAGAAGTAGAAGAAGAAGAAGAACAGAGAAAATAAAGAAGGTGAAGTGTATGGCTGAATTTCAAAGGTCTACAACATCTTTTAGAAGACAGGGCTCCTCAGGATTGGTATGGGATGACAAGTTTATAACAGAAGCGTTGAACCAAAAATCTGATGGAGAAGCTGATGCTAATAACAAACAACAACAGGCCTCTGAATCCACAGAGCCTACATCATCCGAGCACCGTAGCCGATCCTCCGGTGGTGCACGTGGATACAGGACAGTCAATGTGTCGCCGCCAACCGCTGACCCGCCTTCTCCTAAGGTCTCCGGCTGCGGTCTATGTGGCATATTTGGGAAACCAGTTTCGTCACAAAATCCCAAATCCAATAAGCGCAGCAGGTCATAGTATTATTAGTATTAATGCCATTGCATGGATGCTTTATTTACTTTTATTGTCTTTGAATTGGATTTTTTGGAGGGTTGGTTATCATAGTGCTTGTCTGAATTATAAACATATATAAAGTATATATAGAAGAAACAGAAGTTCTATACATATAAATGTTGGCTCTTTAATTTGTTCTTGGTTTCTTTGTGGCTTGGAGGATTAATTTTTTCTCTTCTACTTTGAATCTTTGGCCTGTTTGTTCTTCAAAAAAGTTTATAAATTTGTTTCTTGTGAATATATTATAATGATTTGGACATAGATTTTTCAATCAGATTCACTAATCAAGTTCAATGTTATTAATCTCCCTTGGATTGTTTCTCAAAATGATATCATTAATGTGCAAAAACAGAGTTTTTGTGTTGATTTCCACAAACAAAATTGCACAGTAAATCAAATTGGTGTTGAATATTTTGGTTCATTAGAAGAGTATTATTATTATTATTATTATTTTCTTTTGGTTAATGAAAGCTCAAGCTTTTGAACATTTGCAATCAAAATTAGGCATACATTTCAACCCAAAAACTAAAAATAAAAATAAAAATCAGGCATACATATTGAATATAATATTAATTCTCAACAACTAGGTTTTATGACTGGTGAAATTTAGGTCATAGTTGGTAACGTAAACCAACTTTATTCCATTAAAATATGCTCTAAATTCTATCACTTTTAACTTACTATATATTATATAAAAACATGCAGCCGGCAATCATATCCCCATGACTTGTCAAACCCAAAAATTAATACATACATACATACATATATATATATATATATATATATATATATTATATAATTCATAACTTTTTTATAAATTAATAAATAATATCTTTTGCGTCCTCAAATTTGTTTGTTTGCTAATTTAGTGTTTGGTATAGGTAAAATAATGCATACAAATGTGCCACGGGTTATAACCAGTGCCACCAAACCATATATGTTTCTCTTGCTAAATAATATGATCATAAATATATTTTGATACGCAAAAATATGGTTTAAGATTTGAAATCAATATGAGTATTTTATATGCAAATGCAGAGAAGGTCATGTTAGAGGAACCAAACCTTTCATTTATATATGAAATGAGAAAGTTTTTTATTAGTGATTCTATCCTCCATAAATTCTAAACAAAATTGTATCAGATAAAATGCATATCTTTCTAAAAGTACATGGATATTGCATTTCAACATTGTCCCATGCAAAAATTAATTGAGAATATCCTAACCAGAGAAAAATTACTATCCGTATGTAATAATAAATACAGACAAAGCCATCCAACATTTGCAAATATATCCTAATTTTTCGGCTGAAAAAACTTTGGTCAAACAAATTAATTTATTACATATGATAAATAATAATAATAATAATAATAATAATTCGTTACATATAATTATGTCAGGCAGAGACATGCAATATTGATCAAATCAAAGCAATTTGCAAAAATTAAAATTGAGTTGCTATCCGGCTGGTCCCAAACATAATTGAAGAACACTGTAGCCCAAGTTGACGACCAATAAATTAATATTTAATCCACCTATATTCAAAGTCAATAGATTCTGAGTTGATCAGAGAAGAAGTGTCTTCATCAGCCTTGTTTGGCTGTGATGTGTCTTCCAGAGATTGGTCGTTACATATATTTTTGAATTGATTATTAAATTAATGTTGACATTATTTTAATTTTGTTTCCTTTTGCTTCAATTATTAAGTTGTGACTTTTATTGCATGTAATATGTAACTAATCCCACGGGTTATCAATGATCTTATTAAATTAAGAAGAATGTAATATAGTAATCTTCAATTTGTTTAATTTAAGTAGGAAAATACAGTAAGGATAATATTTTTAATTAAAGAACAATTAAATTGTAAAAAATATTACTCTAAATGAATAAATCTACCTCAATTTAACAAATATAAAAACCCTTAATTAGAAAATAGTATGTTGAAAGATTAAAACTTGACAAAACAATTATAATATTCCAATCAAAAGTGAAAAACATGAAGGACATTTCCACATACATATAGAGCTCAGGTTAAAAACATTTTATAATTCTCACAAAATTTAATGTGATTGTCAGGTTCTCCATGAATATAATTTGCTAAGAACAAGAATTATAGTTTCTATCTAAAAAAAATCTCTAATCAAAATTTTGTTTAGATGCATTTGATTCATGTAATTCCATGAGTTTGAATTACAGAAAGTAGACAACATGTGTGAAAAAGTTGAAGTTCTGTGTAAAAACAAGAATATCACAATTCACAAGAAGCACAATTCCCATTATAGAATATGCGAAACATTTTTCTGTGGTGCTGAGGACAAATATTGATATAATAAATATTAAAAAGTCAACTTAGTAATTAGCAGCAGAAAAAGGGACCAACTCCATACTTGACTCCTGCCATATTTGTTTAAACTTTCAAAGTCTCTAGCCCTCTGTGACTTCTTCTTCTAATTTATATTTTTCATTGAACCCCAGTTGTAATAATAATAATAATATTAATAATAAATAATAATAATATTAATATGATTGGTTGCTTTTTATTCTTTGATGTGTGAAAAAAAAAAAATGAACTTTCATTTATCATCTGTTTCTCATTTGATGTAACACCTAGAACCGGATTCAAATCCAATTTCGATCTCATATATTTTTTCACAAACCTTGCATTTGAAAATCCTTTTTACCCTATAGTTACATGGCTACATAGTATACCTTCAATATTTAATTATTGACATATCAAACGAATTCATTTTACAATGTAAAATTTTAATATCAAATAAGCTACATGTCAAATACTAAATGGAATGTGACATTATCTATATATACCTACTATATAAAATATTATCTTCTGGTTTTGTATCGGTAGGTTGAGGACTTCACTTAGGAAAGGTGAGAGATGATCAACACAAAATTCTTTCAGTTATTAGTATCAAATTTCTCACTATAAACCTTACAGTCAAAGTCAAACTAATCAATTATTTATGAACTAATTGAATTAGTATAATTCAGTAGTAACCCATAAAAATACAAATATATGAAGGAGATCAATTTGTCCATCGCCTTTTTGACCCAAAGAAAAGTCTCTTTATAGCAGGACTTTGATGAATCTTTGAATCTATTTCATTGGCTACTCCATATGTAACAGGTGCTTCTCATCTGTACATTTCAATGCTTGACAAAAGCGTTCATAAAAGGAAATAAAGATCAAGGGCAAAGCAATGAAAAAAAATGTATTAAAAAAAAAAAAAAAGGACAGAAAGGATAAAAACAAAAATAGAGGATGGCCCAACCTAGGCCATAGATCTGTTGGTCCATAGCAATTATGAGTTTTCAGCACCACTCTGACAATGAAACTTGAAGTTTTCTCAGAGCCTTTGTTCTAAGAGTTGGGAAACCATATTTACCCAAAAAAAGAAACAGAGAGTTGGTAAACCATATATGTAATTTTCTTTTTTGCCTATGATTTATGCTGAATTAGAAAGAAAATAATCAAAAGGTAAAAATGATTGCCTACAAATTATAATTTGTATTAGGCACAGCTGGAGAAGCAAAATATATTTCTTTTATAATTCTTCCTACAACAGACAGAGACTGTTTTAAGAATCTTCCCTCAGAACCACCCATCCAAGAAAGTTCTGTCATTTCAATAAAACAACCAGAAAACCAAATTTATTGAAAATTTGGATTACATTCAAGTGTTTTTTTGTCATTTACAAGCTTCTACATACAGGATAATAATAAAAATTCAACAGTTTACAAACTTGGTAAGAACTTGAGAAAATTAATAAGTATTCTATATCTATCAACTACTCAGTCTGCTGCTTTTTGAACTTTAGTTTTAAATAACAAAATGTACAGCTTCTCCATTGAAAAATAAAGGAAACAACCAGTTGAATGTGTCACAAACGACCCAAAATTTGAACCAACGATGCAATGCCATGCAGGGCCATACACCTTGTCAAACTCCTACATGAAAAAGCACCACAAGATTATCATTACCTTCAAGTAAAAAAAAAAAATAATAATAAAAATCAAATAAATAAATAAATAAAGAGAGAGAGAGAGAGAGAGAGAGAGAGAGAGAGAGAGAGAGAGAGAGAGGAAAAAAAGATAATTGAATCAGGATTGGATTATTAATTTAGTACCATATGATTAGGAGAAAGACTTGGTGATTAGTACTATTTTTAATAATATTTTCACATGGGCTGTTGGAAAAATCATCGATCAAGTACTGGTCACAATTTGAAATTAGCAATTGGACAAAACAGGAAAAAAGTTTTATTTTGAAGTGTGTTTAGATCTAAGATCCAGATTTCTGTCATGAAATCTTCTGAATGAGAAACTTTTGGTCAGTGTGTGGCTGATCAGTGGCCCCCAGACATACCTATATTACAAAGAGAAAGAAATGATCCATATATTTCTACTGTGATTTGAATTCTTTTCAGAATCAAAAACCAAGGAAAGGAACAGAGATAAAAATAATAATACTAATAATAATTTTTAAAAAAAAAAGAAAAAGAAAGAAAGAGAATCCCCTAAAAGCCTAGTACTTGTTTTATTTTTTTGGTAATATTAAGCCTAGTACTTGTTGATCCTATGTGGGGTTTCCATAATGAAACACCAATCATCCAAGAAAATAGAACATCCAAAAAGAAACACCCAAGAAAATATAACAGCATCAGAAAAAAGAAACACCTTTTTCTTTTTTTTCTTTTTTTTCTTTTTTCATCGTGACATGATCACAAACAGATAGCAGTAACTATTTCTAGATCACATTACCAAAATGAACAGATAGTAAGCATGAAACACTGAGATTCCTAAGCCCAAAAGACAAAGATGGTAATGCGTATTTTTTGTAAAAAAGTAAATAGAAAAAAAAAAAAATCCGTATAAGAAACATTTACCTTTTTCATATTATAAGCCATGTGCTTTGCACTAAACTTCTCCAAGCTATCATAAGTTCTCCTACAACATCTGAAAGCATGGACTTGCATGAAACCAGGCATGTCAGAAACCAAAACTTTCACTTGCAAGAACGAAGCCACTGATGCCAAGTTGGTTTCCACATGGGAAACTGATTTCCTTGCCTCAACCACTACCATTCCTTCTTCTCTTCCTTGCCCACCTCTTTCTTCTTCATTATTCCTTGCTGCTGCTGCAGGCTCTCGGCCACTGGCAAATTGATCCTCTGCTTCTTTTCTTCCTCTTTGTTTTCTGAATAACCAGCTACGTGAAACATTAATGTAATTCTTATCCACCAAAGAGGGTTTTGATTCAGTCTTAATTCGATTCCCTGAACTGGGTTTGTAAATGGACATGAAACTTCCTCTCTTTGGGTGTTTCTCATTGATGGTGGCCATTTTTTTTTTTCCCCCTCTGCTAAGACTCTGTTTTGTTTCTCTTTGTTGGATAGGTACTTCGGTTATTGAGGTATACAAAACATATATATTTGAAATGGGGGCCTGGTTTGGGAATCATGAGCACAACGAAGACCCATTAAATAAATGTTTTGATTAGAAAAAGAAGAACATAATATAGAGGCAACCCCATGTGACAATGCCTGTGATGAAGGATTTTAAAATGGTAGAATTTGGGCTTTGTGAAAAGATTTGATGTATTTTGCTCTATTGCTCTTTGAATTAAAAAAAAAATGGTTGTTATAAAGGTAGAGAGATTGATAATTAGTAGAGTGTTTTGGGGCATGTTTGTCTTTGAATGGGTTTTGATTTGATTTGAATATGAGATAGCCAGCAATACATTTACCGAAAAAAAAAACAAAAACAAAAAAACAAAAAAAGAGATAAGCCAGCAAATACAAACGGACCCCTATCTTTGCTTACCTTCCACCGCCTATTATTTTTGGAGGTATCCAACACAAGGGTCATTGTACTTCCATGGAAGAAAAATGTAGAGGTCCAAGTTAGATATGGTACATTTTATGCAATTAAGTGATATATAATATGGTTGGTATGAATTTGGTTTCGTATGGAGAGAAATGACCACGCAAATTTGCATATACATGGGACTATGCCTTACGTACAACAAGGTTAATAGTTCTTGATTGGATCCGTCTTGGATGTACCATTAGATTGAATTAGTAAAAAAGTTTAACTCAATCATATTATGGTCTTTAAATTCAAAACAATTTGTATATGCATTTTCGAATCAGTCATCATATCTAATAACTTAAAACTGTACCAAATTTTTTCTTAAATAAAAAATTTTAAAAAAATAATAATAAAAAGAAAAACTATCTGTATTAAATTTTAAAGAGATTTTGGAGAACATATATGGTAATTAAAGAATGACAAAAAATTGGGTTTGGAGCTCACAATCTCATATCAAATAATAGTAATAATAATAATAATAAATTTGCTATTGCTAAAGATGCATCGTGTAGACTTTGTCAGCTTCACAATCTATAAAAGCTTGATTGCCGAGGTAGTAGATATATTATATTGGAGGGACTCATTGAGGTTGATTTGGGAGAAATGTTGATTTCCACTCTTCTTCTTATTATTACTATAATGATTATTTTGGTCCAATCACATTTAAAAAGAGAGGATTTCAGCCATTTAAAGGTGTAAAAGCAAAATCTAAAATGTATTTTCTATGGTTTTATCATTGTGCTTAGCCTAGAAATATCACTCTTATTAATGACTCTTACCAATCAGCTGAAACATGCAATAAAATATTAATTAATTAACCTGACTTAATGATTAAATGGAAACTTTGCTTAGCCATAAATTTAGGAATTTTTTTTTCTTTTTTTTTTTTTTTTCAATGGAATAAACTGAGGAAGGGTTGATCTTCACATGTGCCTCCATATTAATTGTTTTCAACGTGACTTGGAATGTAGAATGTAACTAATAATTATAAGAAGAATTATTCCATTTGGGAGTAAGTAAAAAATTATTAAATAATCATGAAATTAAAACTTTTTTTTTTCTTTATTTGATATCATGAAATTAAAAATTTAGCAGCAACGTATGTAAGAATTGTCTCATTTGATATCATAAAGGTTTACTTCATGGGAAACAATGGGCTTAAACAGTCCAACTAATGATTTCTGTAGAGGAAATTGGGACCATTACCATTTAATCATATTGCCTAGGAATTTGCTCCCTTAGGGAATTGCTAATTCGGACAATCTAGTGGCATAGCTATTATTTTCTCTCACATAAAAGTCTTCCATTCCGATTCCCCACTTCGATAATTAAAATTGAAAAAAAAAAAAAAAAAAAAAAGGAAACTTCTGTTATACTTTTTTTTTAATTTGTTTTGGTCCTATATTTATATTCCTAGCAAGAAAAAAAAAATTATATTATTTTACTTTTTACGCTAAATAGTCATAGTGAAATATGTACATGAAACATAATTAAATTGGTCAATAAAAATATATTTCAAATTTTCAAAGCTATTTCTTTTTTTCATTAAAAAAAAATGCTATTTTGTTTCTATTTTTACCTTTCAAATCGAGGTTGAAGAGACACGGTAGGTCACTCTCAAATTATAAATGATGTCTCTTGTCTTTGTACGTGATGGTTGTACATTTAAAATTGACTTGGAACCTCAGTCTCATCGATCATTTGAAGCCACATTTCAGTCCATAAAATTATAAATTAATAATAATAATAATAAATAAAAAAAGAATTTATTTTTTCAATCATGGTTCCAATAATTTAACAATTTTGGTTTCAGATATCTCCAACATGGACCAAATACAGAGATATTTCATATATGGTCCTCATTGAGCAGAACTTTTGGCCCCCTTAGTCCATAAATGGACCTAAAAAAATTATAACAAGTGCTCACAATATATATATGTATAAAAAGTATAACATATATAATTTACAAATAAAATGAGATAACCTGTGGAGGATATATATATATATACATATAATAAATTAAAGCATGTTGATTTGGATATAAGACATTGATGGGTGAGTTTTTTTTTTTTTTTTTTGGGGGGGGGGGTTAAAATTGATGGGTGAGTTTGTATTTTAGTTCCTTATATATGGAATATTTTATTTAGTACACTACTACATGTGGGGATTGGAATTAGAAGTACTCAGTAGGGGCAACCCCGTTTTTATAGGACAGTTGCGGGCTAAAAGCCCTACAAACATACCTTTCATTGTGACTTACCATTTTTGTTTTTTTCTTTGGTGAATATTGTGACTTCCTTGTTGATTATCACCAACAACCCTCCACCCATATCACTATTATGGGAACAGTACCTGTACCTCTGCCTTTAAATATTTATACTGTTTGTGAAGCTGGATTTCATTTTCATCATATAAATTCTGTCATTTCCAATTTTAATTTCCTTACATAATCAGTTTAAATGTTGTGGACTGGTACTAGTATGTATATCTAGCTCTTTACCAACATTTTGAATACCAACTAATGACAAGATATGCGAATACACTATGAAAAAACAGGGTATTATATTTTGTAGTTAAATGTTTAGCAACAATGAATGTCATTATATGTTATGGTCCATAATCCATGCATGGCTATGGGACTTTCAGCCGCACCAACAGACATACAGTTATGTGAAAAGCAGTGGCGGATCTAGGAATTTTATTTAGAGGTGGCACCATTGAACCATTAAATATATTTTTGAAAGTTAGGAAAGGTAAATTGTTGTATTAAACTAATAATTATGTATAAAATTTTCCATGTAAATGAATTTAAAATTTAAAAATAAGATTCGTTTCCTACAATTTTGAGTCAAACTATATAAAAAAGGAAAATTTAACATATTAGAGGCCAATAATTAGATTAAAAAAAATGAAAATTGAGGTTGAGAAATGATAGAAATCATTTTATTTATTTACTTTCCATATAAAGCAGCTATATAACGAAAACAATAAAAAATTTATCAAAAGAATATTATGAAAATATAATGAATATAATACACATTTTTTGAAGGAAAAAAAAATAAAGAGACACTATTTTTTTGATTTATTTTAGAGGGGGCACACTATTAAGTATTACTAAAAATTCATTTTACAAAAATAAATACAATATGTAGTTTTAAAAAGAGAGAAGATGAGGGGGGCCTGGTCCTTACCTGCATCCAACTTTGATAATAAACGTCTAGGATTGTCACATCCTCAACTATAGATTTTTAGTTTTTTAAATCATCTATTTAGATATCATCCATACAATTAATCATATTATCTATGTTATGGATTGTAAACTAAGAAATAGTATTTAGGAGAACACTTCTATCAATAGTATATATACATATATTTATTTTGTTTTCCTGACAAACAAAAAAAAAAAAAAAAGCACGATTTGAAGTATATGATATATGTGAATAATGAGTTAGCATATATAAAATACATTGCAAGTTAAAAAATTATCGTAGCTAGCATTCAATATTATAGATCTAGAAAATAAAGGAACAAAATCGGGTTAAATTAAAGTGAATTAGGTTTGCACTGCCTTTTGCATAATTTGTGCGGATAAAACAATAAGAAAGCTGAAAAATTTAAATCTAGGATAAGGGGGTACAAATTCCATTGAAGGCCAGTCCAAAATGAATAACAGCAAGTTAGTACTGCATCAACCAGTTCACCAAGTTTAGCTAAATCCAGCAGCTGAAATTCTGTTTTGGAGGAATCATAGTTTATAAGGGAAGGTGGAAAAGAATAAGTGTTGGACAGAAAGAAAATGAGTTTCACTATAATGTCATCACAATGGGGGATTCCTCGCAAAGGAAAAGCAACTTCTATTTATCTCTTTTTTCCTTCATGGGAAGCAAAGCAAGAACAATAATATTCTTTATCAGAGTGATTTTGGGTGTCCTAATCTATAGACTTGTTGAAAGATGCACCATTGCTGTCAATGAGGTCATGATTCATGATCAGGGACCACAAAGAAGAAATAGAGACCTGAAAAGGGGTCTGGTAAGCAATATGGAAAAAGTATACATATATCAAACTCTTTCATTTTCATAAAATTAAAACACTTTATATGAAATTTGCATTGATTCATTGTTTTAAATGAATGCTAAGCATTGCTCTTCAATCCACATTCAGATTTCTTTATGATAAAAAAATATATGGAAGTGGTTACTATCTAATCCGTGAGGAAATGGTGTAACTTCTTTACCATCCCTATGTCTGATAATCCCGATGGATACTGCAAAACTCAATTTTTTTTTTTTTATTATTAATATATAGCTCTAGGTATTAACCAAAAACATAAAATATTTTTATGCACCACAATTCTGAAAACATTCATCTAGGTTAGAATCTGTGGCCGGAGATCTATTTTTCAAAAATGTTGGCCAATCATTTTTCACTTTGTCTGCTCATATTATGCATGCTTTTAATGTTTAGCCAGGATGGTTAGGGTGGTTTGAACCAAATAATTAAGACATATTCCTATATATGTCTTAGTCCATCTGTCCCTAATGTGGCTAAAATTTCCTTTTGAACCAGAATTAAGAGAGATGGAAAGAGAAAAATACTTCTTCTCTTGACTTTTTAACTACTTGGCAACCTCTCTTATAAATGCACACACATTGTCTTCCCTTCCTAGCTTTCTTTATCATTCTCTCTTTCATTACTTCACCTTGAAAATAGCAGAAATGGGGGTTCCTTGCAGCCCAAAACAGGGCCTATGAGAAGAAAAAAAACTTGCCCATTGTTTTGGACTGAAGGGAGCTCCTATTTCTTCTCTTTTCCTTCATTTCTGCTTCTCAGCTTCCATGGCCAAAATACGGCATCCGCGCTGTTTGTCAGATATGTATTATGAGTAAGTTCCAAACACTTTCATCCATTTCTGCATCCAATTGTGATACAAGATATTATGTTTGTTTGTGGGTTTTGATGATACTTGAACAATAACATATTGGAGACCAGCTTGGTTTTTGGGCTCCAAGCTTCTCTTTTGTGCATGTGTGTGGGGGGTCCAAAGATCACACAAACTGTACATGATATTTAGCAACTAGCTAGCTAGGAACTAATCATCATTGAGAAGTGAATTTCCATCCTTTTCTATGACAAGAAGGAAAAAGTACAGAAATATTTTCCATTTTTCTGCAGAATCAATGTTTAGTTTTAAATAGTACACTCAGGTCAAATGTTTGAAATATCCTTGAGGATATTCCCAAGATTTGAGATTCTATTTTTTTCTGAAAGAACACCAGAACAAAATTAAGGATTATCCGGCACAAAGTTGTCTCTGTTGTTTCTCTTTATCTTTTGTACCCCAGCAATCTGCAATGTTTTATAGATTACAACATTGTAGCAGAGCCTATCTGTTCTGTTTCTTTTAGCGTTCTGTTTGTGTCACAGATCCATTATACATAACAAAGTCATTTGCAAATCTAAATCCACATCTTCTGGTAAAATAATCACTCATTTTCTAATACATGCCAACGTATATTCTTTTTTTTTTGGTTAATGAATATGCCTTTGTACATTCAAACCTACCAGATAGACTGAATCAAATTATTATCAATTAGGCACCCATTTACTTTATCAGGAGCATGTCAAAATATCTCTAGCTTATTCCAGAACCAGGGGCCGAGCCTGATGGAAGTTGGGCTTCAGTATTGATGAACCATTTACATAAATTTGGGCTCAAACTCTCATTATTATTCTGTGCCCAAAAAAATAAAAATAAAAATAAAACCCATTGGTGACAAGACCCAAAAGGGTACCCAATCAATTCCCTTTTCCGCTGCCTCCATGAACATTATGAGGGTCAGAAATTTAATTTGTGAGGTCAAAATTCCAGTTTAAGGAACTAATTAACTGTATCTCAAATCTCTCTTACTGCTGAAGGACAGACGAATATGTTGCCACTACACTTGGTTTTGCATTTAGCTGATGCTAGTAAACGTACTCAGAGCGATTACCTCCGTTACTGCTATGTTGAAAATTTCCTGCTTAATTTAATGGACGATTCAATTTGAGCTTTGCTTCTAATTTTACTGTGGCTTAGAAAATTAGGGGGAAAAAAAAAAAGAAAAAAAAAGAGAGAGAGAGACTTTTATAGGGTGCTTTCTTAATCTTGCTTTTCATTCCCAAAACCGTTAAATGCATGCTACTATGTAGCAAAATCAAAGTTACATCTAAATTAGATTATATCATATTGCCTATATACAAGTTTAGACTACAAGGACCAACTGCGAAGATATTATATTATATATATATATATATTTTTTTTTTTTTTCATTAGAATACCCAATTAAGATTGGTCTTAAAACTAATTATAGAGTTGGTTGATTAACCAAATCTGACCCCAATTAATTTTTGTTAAGCAAAAGCAGCAACAACAACAACGAAAATAAAATTCCAATATTTGAAAATCTGTGATCCAAATTTCAAGCACAGTGAAGATAATCTTCTTGGACAGAAATATTGGGAGACGGGAGACAAGTCACAGACTGCTGCTGCTGCTGTTGCTGGTGGTGGTTTAAAATCTGCTGCTGCTGGTGGACATTGCAATTGATTCTGGAGCAGAGTCTGACTGAGTCATCAACCAATGGGATCACGGGGAGGTTATCACAATTGCAAATCTCGATCATTGATCCATCTGGGTCGTGGAAGAAAAGCTGATCAATGTAGATTCCACCTTCCTCTACCCTGCACTTCACGTACTCTATCTCCATCTCCTTCAGTTTCTTCTCCACTGTTTCCATGCTCTCACACTGCCATGCATATATAAATGTCAAAATTGTCAATGTCACCCATTTATCATCATCAATATCATCCGGGTCTATATATATATATATATATATATATAGAGAGAGAGAGAGAGAGAGAGAATAAGATAGAGAAACCTGGAAAGAGATGTGGGTGTCTTTTGGGTTAATCTGGCTGATCTTCCTCATCTTCTCAGGGTCTTCAGATTGGAGGAGATGTATTCCAATGCCGTAATTGAACAACCTGTTAATTTCACAACCCAGAAATAGAGATTTATTAAATTATCCAAGAAATTAACGAAATGGGTTCCTAATTTTGCTCTCTATTAATGGAATATTTTTTTATTACTGTTTTTTGGGTTGTTGTTATAAATATATATATATATATATAGACGTACCAAGCACCATTGAAGTTAAAAGAGCCAGGCCTGCGAATGGGGAAGAATCCAAGAACAGTCTTGTAGAAAGTAAGAGATTTCTCAACTGATCTACAAACTAATGAAATATGATTCAAGGACTTGAGGTGCAGAGGATTTTCCATGCTCTCCATCATAATTTGCTTTTGACTTTGGCAAGAGAAAAATGGGAATTAATTAAATACAGAGAAATTAAGCCAAAAAAAATTTAAAAAAAAAAAGGTGAAAATTAAGAAGTTTTTTTGAAGAGCGAAAGATATGGTGGTGTTTGGATAAATGGATATAAGAAAGAAAGAGGGAAAAAAAACACGCAATTTGCAAAGAGAGATTTTGCAGGAGGTAAGAGTTTTGGAGCTATATATATAGAAGAAAAAGGAAAGCAGAGGAGGTTGCCAGGAAACATCTCACTCTATGTACGTGTCTTGCATGGATATTGATGGTTCCCAATTACACGTATGTTCCACATGTTGATGACTCATTTCAGGATTGGCACTATGCTTTTATTTTTCTAACACGTGATTTTTCTATTTTCTTTTTTTTTCTTTTTTTCTTTTTTTGTTATTGTTACTTTTTTTTAATTAACAAGTTTCAGATAGGGAAACTTTATTAGTTTATTATTGATTTTTTTTTAATTTTTTAATTTTTTAATTTTTGGCTGAGATTGTCAGATGAGGAAACTTGAAAATGCACGTTTACTACTTTTAAGGATTAGAAGAATTGTTCTCATTCCTATCTCTTCGTTGGGATGAGTTTTGGAAAGTTTACGGTTTGAAATATTAAAACACTAATATTATTTTTTATACAAACATTAATAGTTTATTAAATGCTATTTATCAAAACAATATATTATATAATATCATTAAAAAAATGATACATATAAAATAATTTAGATTACAATTACTTGTCATTACCAATGAGATTTATATTCACATGTTATGTAATAATTTGATGCATTAAATTAGTTTTGATTTTTTAAAATTAAAAATTAGAAAATAATGCTTCAGCATAAAACTAATTATTAATTGACGATATAAGCATGGATTTAATCATGTAAAGATGGATTTCAATGAGGATGGCCACCAATAATGACAAATGATATTTAAAAAAGAGTGATAGCAAATTATATGATTAAGTTATGCATGCGTGGAATATTTACAGGTATAGCCACTTGCCTTGTAGGAAGAGAGAAAAAATGGAAAGCTTTGACCAATCCCAAAAGCTTTTACAATTTAATTTTGCTTTGAACGGCGACATTTTTATGTTAATAGGGATACGCAATAGGGACTTGTCTCAAATCTTGTAACCAAATTAATTTATAAGAAGAAAACACTAATGCTTTGTGTTCAATTGTTTGATTCATTAAAAAATGCTTATAGCAAATTTGACATTATTAATTTATAATGCCGCTTCACTATACTGCTCTCTTGCCATAAGATGTGACTCCCAAATATTTCTTAAAATAAAATATAGATGTAACAATAAATTAATTCTCCATAATTTTTTTTTTAAATCATTAGAATTGTTCAAATTCAAAATCTTATACATAAAAGAGTATAGACATTGCCACTACGTTATTCTTGTAAAAATAAATTTTGTATGGGTTAAATAAGATTTAGGGAGAATAAGTAATAGTATGTATAGCATTGTCTATAATTTAGAATAATGTGGCAAAATAATTACTGTGTTTTAATTTTGAAGGTTACGTGATGTATTATATATATGGGTGATACATGCATGTTGAAATGTAATACAATTATGGTACTTTATAATGACTATATTTTTAACAAAGAAAGGAAAAAAAATAAAAATTAATCTCAATCCAAATCCTTCGATCGATTGCCTTATATTCAAGCTAGATGGTGGAAACCATGCTTGTGGATGCATTAGATCTCAAACAGTTGAATTGCATAATAATTTTACATACATAAAAAGTGGAAGATGAGAAAAAATATATATATATATATTTATATATATATATATATATATATGAATTTAATTAATAAAAAGAATATAGTTAACAAAAGTAATATGATTAGATTAAGAAAACCACACCCAATAATCACACTTCAAAACCACGCAAAATACATATACATGCATAAATAAATTAATTAAACACATATATATATATATATATTGTCAATGAATTTAAAGGTTACATATGCAATCAAATCAATGTTCTCATGCACTTGCATGTGATTAATATTATAAACAAAACTATTGAGGTTGTAAAAGTACCATATGTGTATCATGATACTCACACGATAACAATGAATTATGAAAGTCACACGTTTATTTCAATCGGATCAATCTCTGCTTTTAAATAAATTAGAAAAGCCAACTCAAAAGATTTCTAAAATTCTCAAAGTCAGCAATCATGTGTCTTCTAACTGAGCTCTTGATTATTTCTTATCGATAACCAATGATAATATGGTTGTTTTCTCAAATAATTATTCCCTTTTTTTCGTTTATTTAAAAAAATATATATAAATGCTTAATTTAATAAGTGCACAAACTTTGTATATTGATCCTGAATGCCTGATCACTATCATATCATTTAATGCTCCTGAAAAAAATATGCAGTCGAACCATGTCAGATAATTTAAGTGCTGGGATATAATAAAGTGAATCTTGTACTATGATTTTTTTATATGATGAAAATACAATAAAAAAGAAAAATATTAAATCATTTCAATTATTTTAAAATTATATTCATTAATTTTTATTAGATATTAAAAATTTATAAAAATATTATATAAAAATAGATAATTCATAAATCATATGATTTTTTTTTTTTTTCCATTTGCCATGTTGATCATGATAATATATAGCAATTTAGATCATAATTCATACATTTCACAGCATTTTTTTTTTATCTTTTCTTCATTTAAGTTAATGTTTCACATTTTACTTTTGTATTGCTTGCTATTCCATAAATATCTATATATGTATATGAATTTTCAAGAGTCAGCAAAGTCGGTCGTGCTTGGAAAATGATAGGTTTGCATATTTTTCTTGACAATAATTGAAGTTGTCATTTTCTTATACCATAAAATGGTCAGTAAGTAGTAACAAGAGGAGATAGATACCGAGTATTCTACCATAAACAACATATTTTTTGGATCTTTATAGATACATACCGAGCTGCAAACCCAGTTGGGTGCTGAATTCCTGTAATGGCCACAAGCTTGACTTTTTTGACTTTTGATTTGTTTACATGCTAGCTTGTAGTCTCAGCATATGGTAGCAAAATAGCAAAAAATTTGTACCAATCAAGGAGGTTCACTGACGGAGCCACTCATAATTTTCTCAGCAAAGTGGCTTGACTTGAAGGACTGCGGGGCTGCGGCACTGCCAATTGCCAAACTTGCTAGTTGGACCTTGTGGGTCATTTGCCATATATGTTACATATATGATTTCAAAATCGATTTCTCTTCTTGTACTTGAAAGCTTTTGTCTCAGGAAAAAACCTACTTCCTTTAATATACGTGAGGGAAAAATGATATGGAAATGTTAATCTAGCAGATTTGTTTTATATATATATATATATACACACCTTTATCAATTTTTAAATTTTTTGTAAATTTAAAAATACATTTGAAATTTATATAAATTCTAGCAGGTTCTATTTTGCTATTCTAAAATTTTAATATTTTTATGAATTTATATAAATTTTAAATACATCTAACTTAAAAATATAATTTCATATTATTTCAATTTGAGTTTTGCACTGGGTTGCAATAACTTCTCTTGATATATATATATATATATATATATTATGAATTATAATATATTTTAAATTAAAAAAATTATTAATCTAAATCCGAGCAAATCTAAAATTTAAAAGGATATTATAAATAGTTTTACTACTGTACATTACAACTACAAATCTATATCCTTTTTGGAATGCTAGTAATTAATGATTTTTATTTTTTTTTATTTTTTTTTTAATGTCATCAATGTTGTAATTCGTCTTTGGTGAAGCCATTGCAAAGCCAAGTTGGACTAATATAGAAGTTCCTTTCCCCAACAAAGATTTTTGTTTTATTAGGCCAAGTCACTTTCGGCCTTGTCGTCCAGGCACGAGATCCGACAAAAAAAGTAAAAATGTCTAAAATAATCCAATGAATGAGCAAAACCAATTACGAATAATTCTATTAGAGGAAGATTGGGAATTAGGAGCTAAAATGAGAAATTAATTGCTAAAACATCACCACAATGAATATGTAAAGAAAAAAGTCAAGACATTGGAAAAAGCTTCTAACTTTGTCTTGCGTATTTGTCCTGATTACGTCTGATTTTTTTTTTTTTTTTCACTTTTCTATATGTATATATTTTTGGGGTACGCGATAATGATTTGTGTAGAGTATAATAATTAACTTGTAAATATTTTATACCAAAAACTTTCAGTCATCGATTTTTTTTTTTTTGGGGGGGGGGGGGGATTTAGTCATCAAATTTGTTTGAAACTCTATTACTAACAACCTAGAATAGCCTTTCTATCAAAAAATAAAAATAAAAATAAAAAACCTTGAATAGTCATCAATTTTTATTTTTATTTTTTATTTCTTTTTGGTTGAAAACGAATGAAACTTTATTAAGAAACAAAAACAAAAATGAAACTACATTCAATCTGAATTGGAGGTTGGAGCCAAATTGGGACCCTCCTCCATCTAAATCTCAATCTAATCACTAGCTAATAAATAGCACATTTCAATAAATTATGAGCTACTTCATTAGTTTATCTATGAGGGAAGAAAAAAAAAATACAAATAAAATTACAAAATTTACTCAGCATTCTTCGAACATCGGCTACCAGAAAGCAATTTGGTCCCAGATGACTACCCATATAGGAAACAAGATTCAAAGCGGTAATAGAGTCACTCTCAACCATACCATCCTCAATTCCCACTTCCATGCCTAATTTAATTGCCATAAGTCCACTTATCTATAGGTTTTGCCATTGCCACTATAACAACACCTTCAACATTTTTTATTTATTTATTTATTTTTAATTTTTTTGTCGCTAGTGTGGCTGGACCCCCAGGGGAGGGCTCCCCTCTCCCCCCGGCCCAAGACTCGATCCCGAGCACCCACAGGCTGGGATGTAGAAACTCGGCCACTTGACCTCCACGGAGAGTCTAACAACACCTTTAACATTATGGACAACTTCCCCACCCTAACAAAACTAAATTTCTCTGAAGTAACACATCAACGTTAGTCTTATATGACGATCCTTTTGCTGACTGTCACTTCATAGACCTCGTATGATTTTAATTATCTCTCATCTTATCTCTTTTTTTTTCTTTTTTTTTAATTTAATTTTATTTTTTATGTCGCCCTATGCCCTCCCACCAGTGACTCGAACCTGCGCAACTGTAGCACAGGTAGTGGCTCATGACTTATTGACTTATCAGCTCTTTAGCTCCTATTGATGGATTATTTTTGCCTAATTATTTTATAGATGATTTTACTATCAAATTTTCAATTTAAAATTTATAAATTATTAATAATTATTGTCAACTAAATTGTTGTAAAAGATAAATGATCATTAAATTATGTCCCAATTGGTTACTGGGGATCTCTATTCCTTATGCATGAATATTATTATCTTTCATTGATTTCTTTCAAATCACGTTGATATATTATTATATTTATAATTAAATTAATTATTTCATATATTAAAATATTTGGAAAAAAAAAACAAACAAAAAAAAACATACATGTAAAACCCACATATCAAATACTAATAAGTAAATTGGTTTGAGTTCAGTACTCAAAGGAAATTAATTAATATTTATTTTATCTTTGTTTCTTGCATGTTTTCTTTCTTTCTTTTTTTTCCTTCTCTCCACATAGTGATTGCCCTAGGATTACACACTCACAGCTTCACACACCATGAATCGTATCAGGATTGGCACTAATTAAGCTTTTTCTTGTGCTGACATGCAAGTATATACATGTTTTATCCAATTTTAATTTATCATGAAAATATTTTCCATCTTATATTAATTAGAAACTTATTAGGTGACAAGTGTTAAAAGCTAAAGATTTTCACTTAACCAGAAGTTTAGGATACATTCCCACCATATATTAGAAATATATTTCCAACAAATTATTTTGCGGTTGAGCTGATATTTGGCATTAATGCCATTAAGTAATTATTATGTTTAGAATTACACAAATGGAATGGAAAATGGAATAGTACTTTTTCAAAGAAAAAAAAAAAAAACTCTAATGTCTCATGATTATCTACTCATGAAGACCAGCGTTCCATCTACATGAACATGAAACGAGATTATCAAATATTTAAAGTCATACAAATTGTAGTCTTCTACAATGTTCAATGACAAATCTAACCCATTAAAAATTTTCTCTTTGTCTATACCTCTTAATTATCTTAATTTACTTTTTCTTTTTTCAAATGAAATCGAACTTTTATTTAACTAGAAAAAACAATACAAAAATCATACTGAGTGATGCAGCGGAGCCAATGTGAACTGTCCCCATTCCAAAACATAAAAGAGTTAAGATAGAAAAGTAAAACGAGCTAGCCCATTAGTAATTCCATTTTAAAACATATATAACACAATGAAGAATGAACGAAACTGTGATTTTATTCACCCAAAAAAAAAAAAAGATGGAATATGATTGGAATCTAGCTACTTAAACAACATAACAATACCTAATAATTAGTCATTGATTTTACTAATTTTTGCTCAAGATTATTATTATTATTATTTGGTAGAAAACATATGAAATATGAACCATCAAAGCAGAATAACTATTTCCGCCCAAAATTCTGGGCTTTCTGGCCCAAGAAAATAGGACCGTATGTTTTGCTGGCCCAGAACATTTTATTTCCACGAAAAATTGACAAGATTGGGAAACCAAAAAACCTGCCACGTCAATCCCACAAATGGGAGGGATAACTTTGTCTTTTCATGTAACACTCTTAAAATACTGGTTTTTTTCAGGAGCTTCTTACTCCTGCTCCTTCGGGTTGTAACCTATACCTTCCTTCAAAATTTTCCCGGAAAATATCCGGAAGTGAAAATGGACGAGAAAGTGCACAAACCTCTCTCGACAAGCCACCCGTCAAGCGGTTGGAATCTATTGAAAAAAAGGGTCCTGAACGCTTTGTAAGAAAAATATTATGGAAATATAATATATGTGTATATACACGTGAATCTACAAATATAAATAAAATTTATAAAAATTAATAAAATAAAATTAAAAATCTAAATATTTTTAGTTTTAATATGCTGGTTGAAAAATAGTCCGAAATTTGTGTGGTATTATAATTTTTTTAAGACAATTTTCATCTACTGATGTAAGTATTTTCTTACAGCAATCTTCTAGAATACAATAAATTTGAAATCTCAAATAAAATACCATTTAGATTTCCCTCAAATTTTTAAAATACCTAAACTTTACCATACTTACAATGCAAAATATCCCAAAAAATTTTCACTTTTGTTCTTACTCTCTAAACACTTGTGAGAGGAGAGAATAATTAAAAAAACCAAAAAACCAATTGAAAAAATTATATTATTTCCTTCTTTTCCTTTTCAAAATCAATCCAATCAAAATCCATAAACGGAAAATCAATTAAAGTCGCTAGTTAAGGCCCACTAAAGCAATTTATGACAAAATCATTCAAACCAAAAAACGTTTAAAACGTTACACGCTTCCCTTTTTTTTTCTTTTTTTCGCCCCTTCTTTACACTACATTTAATTTCCAGAATATGTACGTTGATTTCTTTCCTTTTTTACTTTTCTACTAGACAGGAAGAATTAATATTGATTTATTGCCTACTAATTTTCACATCCTGAAATTTTCAAATGAAAAATGATTTAGTAATAATAAAATACTAGTTGAATAAGTAGCAACATTTAGTATTTTTCATATTATTAGGTATATTATTAGATATCCAGTATAAAGTAATAACTATATGGCCATCAAATATGTATGTATACAATTTTGTATACAATTTCATCATAGTGGGAAGCACATCTTATGGTAGACTTCAGCCTTTTATATTAAGATATAAGTGAACTTTCCACAAGTTATATCTTGATATAAATAGGTGATGCTCACAATAATAGGGACATGCAAATCCATGATGGTAAACCTATATATACAGAGTTAACTGCACTTTAATATGTTTAATTTTTAGAATTTGATAATTTAGACTTTAAACTTTACAAATAGACAATTTAAGCTAATCATTTTTTAATCTGTTACAATTTGCGTCTTACTTCATTTTTTATTACAAAGTTTAATAGTCAGCATCACAAAACTGATGTTAAATAATATCAATTTTCAAACAATTTATAATTTAGTACTCTTTATTTTATTTTTTTAATTAAAGTTGGTAAATTAAAATATATAAGATTAGTGCAAAATTTAAAATTTATTTTCAAATTTTACAGTTTCATATTTTTTAATTTGAAATAGTTTAGTATTAATTATGTGATTATTCAAAAAATTAAAAGGCTTAAATTATAATAAATTGACAAATTAAGAGTTTAAATTACTAGAGTTAAAAAATTAAAAATTCATAAAAATTAAAGATATCAAAATATCTTTTTTTTGTTTTTTTTTGTTTTTTTTTTTCGGGTAAATATCTCAAAATACCGTTGGTTAACCTTTAGATAGTATATTGAGGTACCGAAATTCAAACTTAGAAATTATTGTCAGGGAATAATAGTTTTGCTATTGGATTATCCTTGCAAGAGACCAAGTGTCCATTTTAAAATGCTATTGATTAATAATTTTTTGGTGTAATTTGTTTCTGGTGGAGGTTAGATCCTGACGATTAACATTGAAGTTAAATGAGAAGAAGTTATTTTCGCCAATAAAGATTTTTGTTTTATTAGGCCAAGTATCTTTCAACCTTGGTATCTAGGCATGAAACCCGACGAAAGAACGTAATGCCTGAAAAATGCAATGATTGGGAAGCAAAACCAATTATGAAGAATTTTATGAGAGGACGATTGGGAATTAGGAACTCAAAGTAAGGGTGTGCATTAGTCAATTTCAATTCGTTCGGTCGGTTTTTCACACCAGAGAAATTTTAGTCGGTTGGTCATTTAATGAATCAAAAATCATTTTTCAGCTTAAAAAACCGATCGACCGGTTATATGATCGGTTTTCGATTGGTTCGGTCAGTTTTTCTGGTTTTATAATGAAGCTAATAGTAAAACAGCAAAAAGACAAAGACCTAACAAATTATACAAGTAAATGCCTCATCCTAGTTAGAATTGAATCATTTCAGATCCTTCGTTAGTAAAATTCCCAATTATTATTGTTCTTCATTGGAAAACAACTAGGAGTGTTATCTTCCACCCCCCAAAACACAAACGCCAAAACCCAAAATGAAAAAAGAAAAAAAAAAAATGCAGGAGTGTTATACTTAAAAAGACAAACCATAAAGAATAAAAGAAGAAAAAAGAAAAAGAAAAACCATAACATCTAAAACCAACATGCGAGAACTGATATTTCCAATTTTGTATTAAAAATCCAAACTTTCTCATAATAATAAAACAACTCTTTCTCATGCTTCAACCAAAGATTCTCCGATTTCTTTTTCTTTTTTTTTTTTCCTTTTTTAATGTAAAAATAATAATAATAAAAAATCCCAAAAATCTAAATCATTATTCATATTAAAGGAGACTCATTTTAACTATTTTCTTTAAAATAATTTGTCCAGTTCATAGAATTGAGATAAAAGAATGAGAAATCCAAGCACTAAACAATTTTCCAAGAAACAGACGAACAAAAAAGGTTAGTGAATTCGGTGGAAAAATTGCCAGTTCATCCCAACGATGGTAACAATTTTTTTTCTCTTTGCTGTTCTTATTCTCGTTACCATTTGGAAGCTGTGAAACAGCATAGTTTTCAAAGGGAAAAGGTTAATGCTTGAGGAAGAAGTTAAGGATTTGTTTGCCAGCTTTGAGGAGCACAAGGAGTCCACGACCATCTTCTCTGGTTCCCATTTCAACTCTACTCCCAGATTGGAAGCTTTTAATACGTGGCGCCATCCTCCAAACGGAGTCATTAAGATCAACTGTGATGCTTCTGCCAAGAATTGTGTCGCTAGCATTGGAGTGGTTGTCAGGAATCACCATGGAAGAGTTCTGAAAGTTAAAGCTCTAAAGGAGAACATTGATATCCCCGAAGCTGCGAAAGCAGTAGCCATTCTCAAAGTCATTTCTCTCGCTATCAAAGACAGCCACCTCAACTTGTGCTTTGAAAGCGACGCCAAAGCTGTCATTCAAAACCTTAACGACCCAGTTGGCTTTTCCGGGCATTGGTCTACTTTAGGGATTATCAATAAGGTTTTAGGCTTTCATCCCAACTTCCACTCTATCTGTTTTGCCTGGGTCCCAAGAAAAATTAATAAATTGGCACATTTAGTTTCACGACGGGGCTTTTCTAATGTCTTTGAAGGTGTTGTTTCTCCTTTTTTTTTATTTCTAGAGAGTTTGTTGAGGTGATGAATCAGGAATGTGGTCAAGTATCCACAACCTGATTCTTAACAACATGTATATTGTTTGTTTGCGCTTCTTTTTGGTCAATACAACCACCCCTTTAAGCACAAAAAAAAAAAAAAAAAAGGTAGAAAAGAAGAATATTGAGAGAGAGGGAAAAAAAAGATGGTGATGTGAGAGTTCTTGTGGATCTCAAAGGAAATAGTGGAGCATAGCTGGGAGAAACTAACGATGTGGTCTAGGTCGTGCAGGTTAGTGAGGTATAGATCTGCACGGTTGCACGAAAAAATCAAACATTCCATTGCTCGCTTCCTCTATACTCGACGAGATTCAGAAGGAAACAAGATTACAGAGATGTATTGTGATCAGAGTGAAAAAAGATCAGAGAAGAGAGATAGAGTTGTGAAATTGTAGGCGATAGATCGAGAGTCATCCAATTGAGATCTAAGTGAAAAGGATGAAAGAAATACCAAAAACCACTTGATAGACATATATATTCGGTCGATTTCGGTGACCGATCATTTTCGAACCACGAAAACTATCACCAACAAAATCTCCTTCATCGGCACCGGTTAGTCAATCAATCGGACATCGATCACCGAGAATTGTCAGCCAGGTGAGTCGATTCGAGCGGTTTTTATGGTTGTGTTGGTTTTCTGCATAGCCTTAGCTAAAAATGAAATTAATTGCTAAAAGCATCATTATAATTGTTAGATATTATTTTATATATTATATGAAGGAGTATTTTACTGAAAGACTAACTCTAAGTTGTTTTTAACATTGTAAATTAGTTCCTTCAAGATAGTATCTTTCAACATATATATATATTTAGTCATTTAGTAAAAGTCAATTTCTTATTTTATCTACTATTTCAATGTATATGTTACTTTAGTAATGTTAAGAAAATTGGTTTCTAACGTTTATTTTTATTATTAAATTACTATTTTTATTCCTAAAAATCATCCAATTCCATAGCAATCTCTTATTCTACGCTTTATAAATTGGAGCTTTCTTTCTCATTTACAAATACACATCAATAAAAAAAATTAACTATTTTTTTTCTTCTCTCAAAATACTCTTCTTTCAAATCCTCCATATTTCCTTTATAAAAATTGTTTTACTACTATCAAATATATTTTAGAATATATATATATATATATATATATATATATATATATATATTGAGCATTATAGGTATTCTAAAGAGTTCATGGGAGGTACTATTGCAGCACCTTAGAACTCCTAAATGATCGTGTATCTCTAGATAGGAACGTATTAATTCATACGAGCTTAAGCAATCCAACCTAGATTTGTACAAACTAAAATGCGATTGTCCAATTGATTCAGGCTCTTGTGGAATGAATGATGTCACAAAAGAGTTGCAGAATTACCCTATTAATAAGTCAAGGATTGAACTTTAATTTTTAAGTTAGAAAAGTTCAAAGGATAGTTGTTAGAGAAACAAAAGGTTTAACTCTCACAAGTATTAAATTTTTCTAAAGATAAAAAGTTATTGTATTAATGAACTTGAAGCCTTTTTATAAACTAAAGTATATGCAAAGATAATAAAAAATTAGTCCAAAATACCTTCCTAAACTCTAACTTATTCTTAATTTAAATTTGACTAGTCAACTTCTTTATAGTTTAGGAAAGTGACTAATTACATAACAACTTAAGATTAGGAAATTAGTTAATTTTTCAACCAAAAATAATTAAAAACATAATAAAATTAAAGGTTTCCTAAAATCAAAATAAGACTAAAATAATAAAACTTGATGATTAAGTAATTTGGTGATCAAGTAAGACACCTAATTGGCTTAAAAAGTAAACAAGCTGATTTCTTTAAGCACCTAATTGGCCTGAAAAGGAAACAAGCTGATTTCTTTTTTTTCAAGCCATGTTGGATAGCCACTTAAATGCCACATGTTCAAAGATGCCATGTCATCAAAGTGCCATGCCATCATACTATAAAAAATTACCAAATTGCCCCTAATATTATTTTCCTTCAAGTTTTCATATCCACAGCCTTCAATGCTCAATATTGTTGTTAATTTTGATTCTTTCTAAGAAAAACTCTTGCATTCTTGATTGATAAGCACTTCCCGAATAAGACCATTCAATGCACTTTAAATCTCTTTGCACGAGCTCTAGTAATTGGTCTAGTTGGCAACTTCAATGACTCAGGACTCCATCTTTGAGTGCTCCCATTATGATCCTCATCATTAATATTGTCAGTGCAGAAGACCGCGCATTATGCATGTCTCGATTTATCATTTACAGGCTATGTTTTATTTAATTATGTTTATTTATTTGTTATTTATTTATGAATGAAGTTTATTTTAACAGATATTTGTTCCTTTGTCTTATTTTTCTAACATTCTTAGAAAAGATAAGGTTTTGAAATATCTATTATTTATATTCAGTATTTTTATATATGTACACAAGTTTGGATTCTGTTCATAGTTTTATATATATATTTAGATAAGTCAATAATTTCTAAAAATAAAAATAAAAAAATAATTAAAATATTATTTGATTCTTTTAAATATTTTAGGCTGTGATACCTTATAAATATTATTTTAATTTATTCCTATTCTTTTTATTGGTTTGCTTGTTTTTGCTATTATTGAAAAAAAATAAAATTAAGAGCTCATTTAGCAAGTTTTCCGTTTGATAGTTGTACTCATGAATTTTTGGCACTTGTCTATGTATGTGTATATGTATTCAAATATGTGATGAATGATGTATATCTATGTGGTGAATGAGTTTCTTCACTGCAAACGAATTTGATTTATCTTGAAAGAAAGAAAAAAAGTTATTTTGATATCATATTGTTGTAAGTTAAAAAAAAAAAAATTCAGTTTGTTTTATTTATTTTGGATAAATGGCATATTAATTAGTAGCATATGTGCATGTTTCCATATCTTATATTTAAATGTGTATTGATGTTGCTATGTATTTATTATGGAAAATATATATATATATATATATATATATTATACATATATAAATATATAGCTCTGTGTGAAACAATTAATGATGAAATATTCTCTTATAATTGATTATTTATTATTATTTTTCCTTTAGTCTTATTCATATATCACAGTGTCTTTTATTGCTCCTATGGTGGATAAGTCAAGAACTAAAGATTTGAAGATAGGGGTGATATCATAAGTCTATGTCTTTATTACTAGTTGGAAACGTCAAAAGCTGGTGTTTGATATGGAGTTTTGTTTTTTATTTATTTTATTTTTATAAGCATATAGTTTTATTGGTCATTATTAAATGAGAATGGGTTTCCGCATTTTATGCATGCTATTGACGAAGTAAATTATTTTACTTGACCTTTATGTTGTATGCGCTGTAATATTCTTATAGAGTTGTTTTGTTTATACGAGTCTAATTTATGTTGTGATTAGTTATGCTTTATGCTTCCTGTTTATTAAGATAATATTTTTACTAGGTCCTAATGATGGTTATATATATATATATATATATATATATATATGTATTTGATAATTTTTGTGCAGCAATATACATTAACTCTTTGTTTGAGTAATTTTTATATTATTTTTTTACTAAAAAGGGAGAGGGGCGGCGCCGCCGGGGGGGGGGGGGGTTGGGGAAGAAAAAAAAGAAAAAGAGGGAGCTGTTGTAGTAAAGTTTTTCCAGATAAAATTTAGATGTCGTTTATTTTTTAACGTTAACCACCTAACCTATCTTATATAACCTACCATGTGTGTTTGATTTGCCAGCTAGTAATATCTACTATATATATATATATATATAATACATATAAATTCTTTGATGCTTTATGGAAACACATTAAATGTGTTTAAATGTGCTAATTTGTACCATGATTTATTTTATCGCTATAAACTTTGTTGGAAGAACATTTATGTATGAAACCATGACAAAATATTATGTTAAATTTATTATTGTTTCATTTTATTATCATACTTTGTTGTAAATGATGGTAAGAAGTTTTACCATTTATTTTTTATAGCATACTTTTAAATGTGGGGGTAATTATTATTGCCTAATTTGCATTTAGATTTTATGTTGATATACTAATTTTTAATTCATGTTTTGTAGGAGATGATATACTAATTTTTAATCCATGGTTGTGTTGGTTTTCTGCATAGCCTTAGCTAAAAATGAAATTAATTGCTAAAAGCATCATTATAATTATTAAATATTATTTTATATATTATATAAAAAAGGATTTTACTGAAAGATTCAGTTTAAACTTATTTTTAACATTGTAATTAGTTCTTACAAGATAGCACCTTTTAATGTATATATATATATTTAATCATTTAGTAAAAGTTAGTTTTCTATTTTATCTACTGTTTCAACGTATATGTTAGTTTATTAACGTTAAGAAAATTGCTTTGTAATGTTTATTTTTATTGTTAAGTTACTATTTTTATTCCTAAAAATCATCCAATTCAATAATAATTTCTTATTCTAAGCTTTATAAATTAGAGCTTTCTTTCTCATTTACAAACACACAGGAATAAAAAAATTAACTATTTTTCTTCTTCTCTCAATTACTCCATATTTCCTTTACAAAAATTGTTTTACTACTATCAAATATATTTTAGTATATATATTTTGAGCATTATAGGTGTTCTAAAGAGTTCGTGGGAGGTTCAATTGCTACCCCTTAGAACTCCTAAATGATTGTTGTATCTCTAGATAGGAACATATTAATATTGCCTGTGCAGAAGAAGACGTATTTTTTTTAAGAACAGCGCATTATACATGTCTCGATCCATCATTTACAGACTATGTTTTATTTAATTATGTTTATTTATTTGTTATTTATTTATGAATGAAGTTTATTTTAGCAGATATTTGTTCCTTTGTGTTATTTTTCTAACAGCGCCATCCTTTGAACGGAGTCATTAAGATCAACTGTGATGCTTCTATGAAGGATGGTGTCGCTAACATTGGAATGGTTGTAAGGAATTACCATGGAAGAGTTTTGAAAGTTAAAGCTCTAAAGGAGAACATTGATATCCCCGAAGCTGCAAAAGCAATAGCCATTCTCAAAGTCGTTTATCTAGCTATCAAAGACGGCCACCTCAACTTGTGTTTTGAAAGCAATGCCAAAGCTGTCATTCAAAGCCTTAATGACCCAATTAGCTTTTCCGGGCATTGGTCTACCTCAGGGATTATCAATAAGGTTTTAGGCTTTTGTCCCAACTTCCACTTTATTTGTTTTGCTTGGGTCCCAAGAAAAACTAATAAATCAGCACATTTGGTTTCACGATGGGGCTTTTCTAATGTCTTTGAAGGTGTTGTTTCTCCTTTTTTTATTTCTATAGAAAGTTTGTTGAGGTGATGAATCAGGAATGTGGTCAAGTATCCACAACCCGATTCTTGACAACATGTATATTGTTTGTTTGCCCTCCTTCTTGGTTAATACAACTCCCCCTTTAAGCAAACCAAAAAAAAAAAAAAAAAAAAAAAAAAAAAGAGTTAGAAGAGAAGAATACTGAGAGAGAGGAAAAAAGAAAATGGTGATGTGAGAGTTCTTGTGGATCTCAAAGGAGATAGTGGAGCAGAGCTGGGAGACACTTACGATGTGGTCTAGGTTGTACATGTTAGTGAGGTATAGATCTGCATGTTTGCACGAAAAAAATCAAACATTCCATTTCTCACTTCCTCTATACTCGACAAGATTCAGAACGAGACAAGATTACAAAGATGTATTGTGATCAGTCTGAGAAAAGATCGGAGAAGAGAGATAGAGTTGTGAAATTGTAGGCGATAGATCGAAAGTCATGCAATTGAGATCTAAGTGAAAAGGATGAAAGAAATACCAAGAACCACTTGATAGACATATATATTCGGTCGATTTCGGTGACCGATGGTTTTCGAACCACGAAAACTGTCACCAACCAAATCTCCTTCATCGGTACCGGTTAGTCAATCGATCGGACGTCGATCACCGAGAAGTGTCAGCCGGGTGAGTCGATTCGGGCTGTTTTCATGGTTGTGTTGGTTTTCTAAATAGCCTTAGCTAAAAGTGAAATTAATTGCTAAAAGCGTCATTATAATAAGTATGTAAACAAAAAAGTAAAATATTATAAAAGTTTTTAAGTTTGTTTTTTATTTTTATTTTTTTGGTAAGAGTTTCTAACTTTGTTTTGCATCTTTGTCCTTATTACATCTGATTTTTTCACTTTTTATATAAAATATGATATATTTTTGGGGATACGATAATGTCCTGTATAGATGCAGTGTAATAAGTTGTAAGGGTTGGTTTAAAAGTGCTGCTTTCATTAACAATTTTTTTTTTTTTTTGGTAGGATTTATTTTTTATAGAATTTTTATTAACAAGTACATAAAATAAATGGTGAATATTTAGTTACAAACACTTTCATTCCGGTGCACTTTATGCTTCGCTTGAAAGCAATTGTATTATTTACATTTTTTCAGTATTAAAAGAGCACTTTATATATATGTTTGTTTTTGCCAAGCATAGGCAAATGCTTTCTTTTTATGTTTTTGTTTTATTTTTTTCTTCTGGTAGCATTTATCTAACTTCAAAAGTATTACCAAGCACACCCTAAAAAATTTATACCAAAAACTTTATAGTCATTAAATTTGTTTGAAGCTGCATTACTAAAAGCCTAGAAAAAAATAGTTATTACCAAAAAAAAAATATAGAAAAAATAGTCATCAAATTGGTAAAGATTTTTATTCCAAAAAAAAAAAAAAAAAGGGGGGCAAAGGTTTTTATTATACGCTCGCTTCCCACCTAGCTAATTGATTAAGTCCCCAAAGGGGATCCACTATATTCTTTTACCTCTTATTGATTTCTTTCAAAATAATTTGTATATATTATTATATTTCTAATTAAACTCTTTTTTTTTTTTTCCTTTTAGATAATTTGAAAAGGGAATTTCATTATTAGACTTTAAAATTAAAATCTAAAAGTTATTATTGGTGATCATTTCCAACATCTAGGAGAAAGAATCAAAGATATTACATTTTTTAATAATAATAATTCAATTTTACATGTGAAACCCACATATCAAATATTAAACTAATTATGTACCCAAAAGAAATGCTAATAACTAAATTGATTTGAGTTCAGTACCCCAAGGAAATAATTGATATTTATTTTCTGTTTGTTTCTTGCAAGTTCTCTTTCCTCCTTCTTCTTCTTTTTTCCTCCCTCTAGAGAGTCACCATCAGATATCAATCATAAAACATAATATATATATATATATATATATAGTTTTACGGTACAGACTGTCCGCATACGAACCATATAAAAAATCAATGGTATTTTTAAAAAAAAATTGACTTTTGATATGGTCCATACCGTAAAATTTTTCTATATATATATATATTTTTTATCATTACAGCAAATACTAATAGAAAAGGAAGGGGTGTGTCCAAGACAAAACATAAAATATAACTATTTATTAATTAGGCATAGGTAATTAATATTTTTTTTCTTGTTCAACTAAAAGTTTGAAATTTCAGACTTTAATTAATTATAATTTTAATTTAAATAAAAATAGGAAAGTGAAAATTTTAAACTAAAATAATGAAAAATTTAATAAATAAATTAAAATATCTATTAAAGGTGCGAAATTTACCAACATGAATCTTTAAATATTTACCATTTTCAATAAAAATTATGTAGATCATTAGATTGGATATGCATGTAAACATTTAGAGGGAAAAAAAAAAAAAAAGAAGACAAAATTAGATAAACTGAAAAAAAAAAATTACGATTTAAGAGGGAGAACAGTTTCATTGTAGAAGATAAAAATGTAAATTCGTTCAAAATATATAGCGTAAGTTTTTATTTTAAAAAAAAAAAATTGAGGGAAAACATGCTGGCCTACGTCCTCTGGTGGAACTAAAGCTTTTCTTTTGCTGACATGCAACTATGTAAGTATATGCATGTTTTACACAATTTTGATATGTAGAAATATAGTTTTGATTTTATATTAGAAATCTATTAAGTTAAAAACTTTTTTTTTTTGGGGGGATAATTTAAGAATTATTACTTGTTTAACTAGATTTTTAGCATACATTCCTACCATATGTTATTTGTTTATTTGTTTTGAAAAACGACATTCCAATCATGTATTGAGAATATGTTTTCAACAAATTATTGTTACTTTGGGCTGCATTAAATAATTACAACGTTCAGAACATACATAATATGGAGTAGAAAAATTTTAAAATAAAAATAAACTTAATGTTAAAAACTAATAAGGTTGAATTATTTCATTACGGTCTACTCATGGTCACCGGGATTCTATCTGCATAAACATGAAAGAGATTATCAAATATTCAAAGTCGTAAAATTTGCAGTCTTCTGCTATGTACAATGACAATTAATCTAACACATTCAAATTTTTTTCTTCATCTATACCGCACAGATCTAGCTGCTTAAAAGGTACAACACAATGAATAATGAACAGAATTGTGATTGCAACCTAGCTACTTAATCAAAATAATGATCCCTATTAATATGTAATTGATTTAACTTATTTTCCTCAAGATTATTATTATTATTATTATTATTATTATTATTATTATTATTGGTGGAAAACATCTATAATATGAACCATCAATAAACTGGCTGAATATTCCCACCAAATTTTTGGGCTTTCTGGCCCAAGAGAATAGGACCGTTTTTATTGCTAACCCAAAAAATAAAAAAAGCCACGTCAATCCCAAAAATGTTAAGGACAATCTTGTCTTTTCATTCGACACTCTGAAAATACTGGTTTTCCAAAACCTTCCTACGGCTGCACCTGGGGTTGTAACGTATACCTTCCCTCAAAACTTTCCCGGAAAATTTCGAGGAGAGAAAATGGACGAGAAAGTGCAAATCTCTCTCGACAAGCTACCCGTCAAGAGGTTGGAGTCTATTGAAGAAAACGGCGCTGAACGCTTCCCTTCGTACGGTTCTTCTCTTTTCCCTCTTCTTTACTCCATTCAATTTAGAATATGTGCACAGATTTCTTTCCTTTTTTTTTTTCTTTTTTTTTTCTTTTCTTTTCTACCAAACAGAAAGAATTAATACAGATTTGTTACTTAGTAATTTTCAAATCTGTAATTTTTTATTTTTTTATTTTTTTATTTTTTTATTTTTTTTGGGTTTTTCATATACAGTGATGTGGGATATGACGAGAAGCGGCTTTCGCTGATTCGGCGAATTGACTTCGCTTGGGCAGTCGAGAAGGACGACAAGAAAAAGCAGAAGAAGAGCTCGAAGGAGACTTCAACGCCATGGCAGTGGCAGGGCATGGTGGAGAACTTGCAGTTGGCTCACCAGGAACTTTCTGTCATTATAGATCTCATAAATACTGTGAGTCTCTCGCATTATGCATAGAAATGAATTGGTTTTATGATGTATGAGCTAACATATGTATATTTCATATGCGTTTCTATTGAGTGAAGTCTCTGTATGCTGAGCCTGAGCTTCAGAGTTGGAATTTAAACAACCTAGATATTTAGCAACATTGACCATCTGAATGTAGAAAGTGGCTTGGAACACACTTTTGTATTGACGTACTCCAGTGAAAACCTAATCTTAAGCCAGAACGTTATGAAAATAATATTGGGTTATTATTAAGTAAAATAGAAAGCAAAGTCTGTTGGTGCTTAATTGAGATTGAGATCAGCTTGCGTGATAGAATGCTATATAAACTGTTTTGACACGGAAATTGCTGAAAGGATGTTGACTTAGCAAAGAGATTTACTGCTGCAGACCTGCATCACAGAAGACAATAAACTCAATTTAATTGAGCCTATTAAAACCATTTGGCCCTGTGGTTCCCCAAGACCCATATTATTTTACTATTATGTGGGAAAGGACTCCACTTGAGCTACGTCAGTTCAGTTTTTTTGTCAGAAAGCATATAGAAGAAAATGTTATAAAGTTAAAAGTTGAAGATATTCCTTCATTATTTGACTATTTTATGATTAGGTTTTACATAATCAATTTGCCCATCAAGGTGCATTTTCTTTAAGGAGTGATCTTATAGAAGGAAATAGTGCTTTTTATACCTGTGAAAGCTAAATGCAGTTGCATTTGCTCTATGATATCATTTTGAATTTGTGTGTAGGTGGAAGAAAATGATGGTGTAACAGTTGCTAGCATGACTAGGCCAAAGCCATTACCTAATGAAGTTCTGTCTGACCTTGCTGTATCTGCAGCAACCAAGTTACAATGCTTCCGGGTACTATTTCCTTTCTCATTTTCTTTTTAATTTTTCACATTGTCCTTTGGATCCATATGGAAATGACACGTGAAATATAAATTTTGAAAGTAATAATGTGTGCATATGCTATTTATTCAATCGCAAATAGCTTCCACTAATATCCTGTGCTATTATAGGCACAAGATCTCAATATTGATTACTTTCTTCCTTCCAAATTTAATATATTGAATAGCCACTGCAACTCTTCAATTTTATATTTACCCTGCTTTTCTGCAATGTTCGTCTCTTGATTTGACTTTCCGAATTTTGGCCAATTTTATAATCATGTTAATGCAATTTCAGAAGTAATGTGTATAAATATATATATCGTTTTTAAATTAATTTGCTGATACAATCTTTAAAATAATTGTTAACATCATGTTCTATTAGATCTATTGAAAATGACTTCACATGCATTCTTTGTTTCTCTTGCAGCATCTTAGTAAATATTTTAAGCAGTCTGCAAAAGCTTTGGAACAGCAGGTAGCTAGAGAAGCAAGATTCTATGGTGCTTTAATCAGGTGAATCTTCAGTAGTAATGTTTGATGTTGAATACATTTTGTTGCTGGAAAGCCAGGTATTATGTTTGGTTCAAATAGCTCGCTTTTAATGTTTCCTCCATATTTATGTCACTTTAAGGTCATTTATTCCCCCTGTTTCATCATGTCCATCCAAAAAATAGTTTCATTTTATTAAGTCCTGGAATTGAGAAATTGAATTTTTCTTGGCATACTCATCTGTAAATGATTCAAGCAAACTCTTTAGAGTATTTACAACCACACAGTTAATTCTTCTATGAATATGATCTCTCTCATTTCTTGACAAGCTGATAGATTGCAGCAGAACTGGAAAGTTAAACGGCAGCGTGTTGCAGTTTCATCTTCTGGAAATGAAGGCTTCACCATTGACCTTTTTGACAATACATTACATGATCCAGCATCTGTGTTTCGCCCATCTTCATTGTCAATGGTTCGTGTTGACCATGACCCAGCTGGCATGCTGGCCATAAATTTACCTCCAAGTTCCTGTCGTTCTCTTCAGTTTGGTTTTGTTGGTGCTCATCCATGTGATGGTATTGAATCAAGTAAAACGAAAAGTCATCACTCACAGCAGGATTACTCAAGGGAAACTGAGAAAGAACCAGTCAATGATGATGAGTGCATTAGAGAAACACATTCACTCCTTCGTGAAGTTCATCAAGCTATCTTTGATGAGCAGGTAGACCTTAAATCTGGTTCCCTCTTTATTTTCAATCTTGCAATTGTACTTCTGTATTCTGTTGTTTTACTTCTTTGGTTTATTTGCTTCCAGGTATTTGATTTGGTGAATCGTGAAGCATTTAACCAATCTTTAGGAGCCAATGTGACAGGAATAAGAGAGAATTATTTGCAATTAAGTATAGGTCAAGAATACTCGGTATTCATATCCCTTGTGCCATCTGGTCAAGGAGATCAAACAGTTAATGGTGCAGGAACCGAAGATTTAGAAAATGCAATTTTACCTTTGGACACATTGGACGGGGTGAAGTTACCAGATGAGAAACCTGATACCTTTAAGAAGTCAGGAATTCCCAATAGCATAAGTTATGAAATATATCTGCAACAGATTTTTCATGATCATGTATTTGTAAGAGCAACGGATAAACCTGTTTCAAGTAGTACTCCTCATTTATCTGGTCAATCAGCAAAGGAACATTCAGGTCTTCTAGGTCATTTCTGTATGTCTTTGGCTCATAGAATCTTTTCTAACAAAGTTCTCATGGAGCTGGAAAATGTGGTATGTCCTAATTCATTGTTATACATTAATTTCTGCCTTTTTAATACATGGGTTACATTTTCCTCAATTGCATGTTACATCTGTAGGTTTCTGGGGTTCAATATCTTCAGTTGATATCTCATCCTACTTGGCATTCTCGCACATCATCATGGACACTCGTCATGAACATTCCAGAATCTATTCTACATGCAGGCTGCCAAAACCTAACATCAGAATTGAATCACACAAAGAATGTTACTAAGACTCTCTTTCGGACTAAGGTGGTTGTAATCAATGATTGCATACATATAGAAGGGAAAGGTGCTCCAAATGTTATTGGTCCCTTCAAAGGGAATACTCAGGAAAAGAGTTCAATGAACAGATATGAATGTGACTTGGCAGATCTTCCTCTGATAATTTTACAGCAGGTATACCATATAATTTTAATTGTGGTTTCAGTGCATTGATGAATCCAAGTGGTCTTACTTGTGATGGTAAAGTAGCATATTAATTTTGATCCTACTAGCATGGCAAGAGTATTAAGGGTTGTCACTTGCCCTTTGAGTTTTTAGATTTAATTCATTAGTTGAGGTGTCACCTGTCACCTTTTCTACTTGCCACAATAGCACGTTGCCACCTTATGTTGGGAAGCATGACTCGTTAACATGTTGTATGATATCTTTACACATGCCTTTTAACGTTTAATTGGATGATCTTGTTCATGTGCACTAGGTTGCAAGCCAGATTATTCGTTGGCTGCATGAGGAAGCTCTTATGGTTGGAATAAAGGTTAACCGAGACTTTCTATGTTTATCATTTGAGCTGGATCAAGGTGAAACAGTCAGCTTGTTGGCACATGTAGACCCAGAAGATGCTCAAGGATGCATATCATGGTGGTTGGTTATGGAGGATGGTCTCGCAGAGGAACGGAAACTTCATATGGACATCTCTGATGGTTCTTCTGAATATAGGAAGTTCTTAGGTTACTTATCATTGGATGTGTTATATTCAACATTGATGGACTTGGTAAGTTTGTGCAGTGGACGTTGTAGCTAGCGACAATGTGCATGCTTGCTTTGCGCTAGGCTGTTAAGGCCTTTTTAAAATGGTCAAATATCAAACTGTCACGTTAAATATACGACACTTTCTTTTTCTTTTCTTTTTCCCAGTTATCTTAGAATGTAAGTTAATTTGTTTGTTTGAAAATATAAAATAACTTTTATGGTTCCTCAAGTAACATTTATATAAAAATTGTCTACTTCATAAATTTAAGATAAACAATGTGTTACTTTTATAAGAATAATTTCAGAAAACAATTAGATAAATTTTAATTACAAAAATACTTGTTAGTTTTGACAATGACACATGATACATTAAAATTATGAATAAGGTCTGAAAATGAACTTTTCAAAGGTCAAATTTTTCTTTCTAAATTCTCGGCAAGCAGCTTTATCTAACTGGTAAAATATTACTTTATAACTCATTTTTATTAGCATTTGCTAATAATAATAATAAATAATAAAACAATGTAGATTAAATATGGTTTGTTGGATTTAAGGAGTCAAGGCACTCTAATTGTTATTTACGAAATATAGTTAATTTTTTTTTTTTTTGTTTGTTTGCAATAAGATATAGTTATTGTTATATTAAGATTGATGTATCCATCATTATCTAATTAATGAATATATAGTAATTTTCGCGTGCTTATCTATAACATTAGTTTTGATTGCATTCCAACTTCCAACCCAAAATCAGCCTTACCTAATAAGCAACAACATTTCCCCTTTTATTATTCGCCCAAAAAAAAACAAAAGGAATTTCCCATTTTGTTTTATTATTTGGTAAAAATGGGTTGGATGGTACTTGCTGCTTATCCACATGAATCATGATAGGAGTGGTGAGGAAGAAAAGCCAACTACTGCCCATTTCAAAAAATAAAATTAAAAATTAAAAAAGCAAAATGCGTGCTTTGCTTACTAAGCCAAATAAAACTTCTTTCTTCCTTTTAAAAGTCAATCTGAATTATCAAAAAGAAAATAATAATAAAAGAATTTTTTTTTAAAAAAAAGTCAATTTACACGTTAGGCGAACCATGACTTTTTTCCACCTCCTGTGGCCAATCATTGGTCGACATGTCACAATCTGAAGGATTTTCAGCCACTAATTACATCACAACCTTAAAAATAAAGATAAAATAAATAAATAAATATTTGAAATTTGAAAATATGACTTAGATTACTGGCCAAGTAAAGGAAAAATATATATAATATTTATTAAAGAAAGAAAATGAATAATAATAAAAAGAATGAGAAAAAAAAAAATATATATATATATATATAATAGAAGGTTCTATTCGTTACATTCTTTAAAAGATGCACGAAACGAATCAAAATCCTCCATGGTTCGCTCTGTCCGGTGTCCAAACATTCCGTTACACAGATCCCTCTCGTCTCCTACAGCACCACCCCCACACCAGAGACCTAGTCCACCAAAAAGACTCAATTACCCCTCCTGTGTTTCATCTATTACAGCTCTGCTTTCCCACCCAGAACTAACTTCTTCGCCTCCGTTACTTTTAGAGGCGGAGAAACCCAAGGATTTCGAAGTTCAAATCAGGAATGTGGGTTTCAAGGATTTGAAAAGCTTCTTTTTTTTTTTTTTTTTTTTTTTTTTTTTTTTTTTAGAAAGAAGAGAAGACAGTATTTTTGACTTCGCGTTTGGGATGATGTGGTTTGTTCTGAAATTTCATTTGGGCCTTTGATTCTCGTTTTCATTTGATTAAATTCTATGCGGGTTTCTCGAGAAAATTGGATTTTTCTGTTTGGGTTTTGTAGATGGGCAAGATTTTCTTTTTGGGTTCTTTCATATTCTTTGTCCTGATTAGCGTGTAGGTTTTTGATTGTTGGTGATGTTGTGTATATACCGTCAGTGAAGAATTGCAGTTCATTCTATTATGTCAATTTTTTTTTTGGTATTCAATTCTGTCAGTGGTATTGAATGAGTTTGGGAGGTACTGAAGATTACAAATTCATTTGGAGAATTTTGACTCTCTCATAACCAAGCTGGCAATTGAGGAAGTTTTGATCAGGTTCTGAAGTTGGAGATTCTTGGATGTTTTTACTCTGGTCATTATAATATTGTCTTTCACTATGTCGGGTGGTACACCGGTTGCCGGTGGATATATGAGACAGAGGCATAGTCAGGGCTATGCTTCAAGTGGTGATGATCTTGAGGATGATGCATGCTCGAAGCTTCGCCCTTCCTCGCCGCCAATTCCGAGAGTTTGGACCCGGGTTGAGATCTTGGAGAATGTTCTTTGGCTTGTCTCAGCAGCTTTCATTGTATATTATGGTGATAGGAACTCCAATATGATATATCTCCTGTGGCATGATGATCGAATTAGAAGGTGTGCTTCTTTCTTGGAATGATTTAAATGTGCATTTTTGGTTGTGCGTCTCTTGACCGTATGCAAGTAACTGCTTAAGAAGATTTGTTTGTCTGTCTTGGGTAGTTGGAAATGCTAGGTGCTACTTATTTTCTTCTGGCAGTATGTGATGTCCTTTGTGTTGTGTTGCCATCATTACCTTTGACAAGGGTTGAAATTTTTATTGGCTGTTATTTTTTAGTCGGGTTAGAATGCAAATCGTATAGTTTAGGAAGCTAATTAAAAATGTAAATTGAATGGCATAACAAGATGAATTTTGTGAAAGACAGGATAAAAGAATCATAGCTCCAGAAACTAAACTTGTGTAGCATCTAGCAAGATTATTGAAAGTTTATTCACCCAAAGTAATGGATCCTGGTATCATGGTTTGAAGTGCAGGTTTATTTTCTTCTGCTAGAATCTATCAAGACCAATTCCATGGACTTTATACATGGCTGAATAGTTAATAAATCTTCCAACTAAAATAACAACTGCTGGTTTATGTTTAGTTGTTCGAGTCAATTGGGACTGCTCCCATGTAGTGTACCATATACATGGTGAATAATTAACAAACTTACATTCTGTAATGGGAGAATAAGGTTGAGAGTGTTTTGAACTATTGTGTTTTTTTTTTTTTTTTTTTTTTTTTTTTGGGGTGTTCTTTGCTAACGGATTAATATGTTCTCAATTTTGAGAAGTGATAGATCAACCTAAAGCAGTATTGTAAAGTATCTATTTTATTTCTTATGGTGCATATGTTGACTGATAATCCAACTAGTTTTCTAAAGAGATTAATGATCAGTCAAATGTCTTTTTAGAGTCTTGAGCTGCTGTAGGTTCAAGACAAATATTACCCTCAAATATATTGATTTTTTGGACTGTTGTTTAAACATGAGTATCTTTTTATGATTCACAACCTGAGCTGAGTCTCAACTATTATTTCTCAGCTGTTGTAGGCCATGCAGCGTACATTGTTATGCTACTTTAAAAATTTTAACTCAGGCTTATACAGTTCAGAGTTTTTTTCTAAAAAGACTCAAGTTATTTTTGAAAAAATAATAATTAGAGAAAAAGAAGAAGCTATGATGTAGGTAACATCTCTCTTGTTAATTGAGTTCTTTTGCAATTTTGATGACACTTTCCCCCTTTCGTTTTAGGCTTTAAAAGGAGTCTTGCATGGTGTGAATATCTATTATTGTGTATGTACAATAGAATGGTAGATCCGAGCATGACCAACCTTTGGGTATATTGCATGAGGACGTCATTTGGTTTTTCTTGATGATTAATCCTTCATGTGAAAGTAGTTTAACATTTAGATCATGTGTATTACACATGTCTACACTCTTATCCCACTCATTCCTTTTGCAGAATGCCCTTATACCTTGGAATGGTCTGTGTGGCTTTGAATGTTATAATCTTTTGTTATACAAGCATGCTAGCATACAGTGCCAGGAGATTTGATGAAAAATGGGAAATAACTAGTATAACCGCTTTGCCATTTGTTACACTACTTGGGCTGATCTCCTTTTGCTTGTAAGAGAAACTATCATGTCATTTCTATTTAGTAGAGTAGTCCATATGCTTAATGCTGCTATAACCTTTTTTCTGATTTTTGTCCTTTGCCAGTTTCTCCTATGCATTGTGGCCAATTTGGAGTTACTTGACGCTTCCTCTTCTGGTACGTACATCCTGCATGCTTGTAGTTTTGGATGTTCAATATTCTGTTCTATTTGTTGCAACTTGCAACCGCCTAATAATTCATTCACTCTGCTGCAGTTCACAATGTTTATGGCATTCATGGTTATATTTCCCTACTTTGTAATTGGGACATTTAGGTCACAAAATGATGCGCTCCGTACAGATTAAGGTCCGTCCGGATTCAAGAGAAACAATACTGATGGTATACATGAAGAGCTTTGGACTCAGGCATGGATGGTTAGTTGCATCTGTTGTGGATTGCCTCTCTTTGTATGGATATGCTTCTCTGATGCCATATCTTGCCAAACTGGTGCAAATGGAAACAAAGTTGATTGCCTTTTAATCAATCAGCTTTCATTTTTACACGTCAACCTTACTTTGACACTTTCGGCTTGATGATACAACCATAGAGTTCCATATATAACCTCTACTAGACTAGTTGACGTGATTTTGTATTTCCAACTGCCAGTGCTGAGTTGAGCATTCTCGGGATAACCTTTTTGTTATATTATCTTTTAACATTTGAAGCTCTTTATTTGTTCCGTATTGTTTCATCTTTGGATTCAAATATAGGCTTTTTTTTTTTCGTCATAGATTTTTTCATGCTCTTTTCATTTTTTGGTTTTTTTTTTTGTTTCTGCACTATCACATTTTATAAGTCTTTACCACATCATCATTGTTTGGATCCAAGTTGCATGTATAGAATGACTCTAGGAAAAACTTTTACACCAGCCAAATTCCTAACCAACATCATTTAGAGTGCATGGATTTGCTTCAAAATCTCCTGGAATGAGGTATGGATCCCAGTATATAGTGTGATCGGCAGCATGTGTACTTAACAATAATGAGCATGACAGCAAGGGTGAGAAACCCAATAAACTAATCACACGACACAGCTAGCCAGCTCTGTCAGTACCTTGGACAGGTTATGCCTTGTGCTGTGAAGAATTTGTTCCGGTGGCCATAGAAAATATATCTTCCAGTGTCTTTTTGGACCTTGTCCTGTTTGAGGAGATAGGAAAATGATGAACACAAACGACATGGAAATGAATAAACAAGAGTAGCATATTAAGCATTATTGAACTCAAAATCATGTAACCTAATGAGGGTAGGCAGAGAATTAGCAAAATATATAAACAATCCCATGAACTTTGATTTGAATTATGCAATCAGAATTTTGGCTTCAAGTGCTTTTTTATCTGCCTTAGAAGGCTGGATGTATGATGGGTTATGATGCTTTTTTTGTTGGGCATAAATTGAGTTAAAATTTGGGTAGACAAGTTTCAACCAGTTAGAAGAACAGTTATTTATTATATTTTTTTTCATTGGGCTTGGAGATATTTAATGCTCTTCCACATGCACCAGCCACTCTTTACATTCTTTAGGAGTAAATCAACATTTATTTTAATCTCTTGAACTTTGCTGTGTATCAAAATCTACTGGTCAATTAGGTGGTTTGTATTATTTAGAGACCATTCACACCTAAAGTAAAAATAATAATAATAAATAAAAATTACTGTATTACTTTGAAATTCTACTTTTTTTCTAGAGACTGGAGAGGAACGAACATTAAAAGTAAATTTCTTTTTTCTTGTCTACATTTGCACAATTTCCTTGGTGTTAACTGTGAAGTAATGGTGTTATTACCCCCAAAAAAAAAACAAAAAAAAAAAAAAAAGAAGGGAACTGTGAAGTGATGGTTGAGAAAGTAAATGTGAACCCCACTGCAATGACTTTCATAGTCCCCGCAAAGACCCTCAACCATGCCTTGTCCCCCAAGTTGGGAAAGACATCTTTCAACATCCTCTCCAAAAAGGAAAAGTAGTCTGATCATTCTTAACTTAGTGCTCAGAATAATTGGTGAGTTTGCATCACTTGATGTATAAACACACTGAATTACAAAATAGCAGTCTTTTATCAAATTGATATGATAACAATATATTAAAAATTTATTTGATCAACAATTTAGATTTAACTTTAGAATACAAGTATAAAGCCCAATTTAACAAATTAAACATTTGTAATTAAAGACATTAATATAATATCATCACATTAATCTAACAAGAGATTTGTTACATACATATATATATATATATGTATGTATGTATATAGACACACACACTCTGTTTGTGAGAGTGAGACAGCAGAAAAGATATTATCTTTTGTGGAATGGGATTTTCTTGCAGAAAGTGATTGGACCAAATGAGCTGCAAAATCTGAATTGATTTTGTTTATTGTAAACCTCTTATTTGTCCAACACGCGATTGAATGAAAGCAAAAGCTGTATGACTTTTCTGTGAGAGATCCACATGGCATTTACACGACCCTGATATCTTTAAATCTGAAAATTCTGAGAATAAGTTCAATTTGAATTGGACAAACTTTCGTTGCAATACCAAACATCAATCAATTTTTAATACATCTCTATCAGGAAGAGGATGTCTCTCATTTTCTTCAATTAAGTTTCATGCAAAGAAGTAAACGTTTAGTTTTCCATTAAACTAATTTGATTGTTTTTGTTTTCCTCTGTTTCTTACTTTTTCTATGATGAAGCTATGCAGTGCATGCAGGTCAAGCAGGTAGCTAATCAAAATAAACTAGAAAGTTTTTTAAAAAATATTCCTGATAGGAAGATCAGATTGCCACTAAGATAAAAGATTATTTTAATTAATATTCTATTTTCCAATTTTCTTGAAGTTTTTCATAAAGTGGGTTTATTATATTGACTGATATGAATTGGTCTGTTTGTATGATTTGAATTGTTCTCTGGAAAGCAAATAAAAAAAGAGTAAATGGAAATATTTTGACACTTTGTCATGATCCTTCCATAGAAGTATTAGAACCAGACAAAAATGAGTAGACAAATGGTTAGGAGCTTCCAGCTGTGATGACTTTTGGGTGTGAAGATTATTTTTAGATGTGACCAGCAAAAATGGTTATTTTGATGAATAAATTGAAAAAGAAAAAAAAAACAAAAAAGAAAAAAACAAAATGGTTTAGTTTTGAAATTTTGTTACGAATTGAAGAAATTTCAACTCTGGAGAATTCAATTACTCCCTGTCTCTTACAAACTTGAATCAACATAAATGAATTAGAATATTAAGACTTTCTAGACCACTTGAAAGTTATCTTACAGAGCCATTTTATGATCAAAGTAAAAACAAGTCTTCAACACCAATCTTATATATTAAGAAGATCTATAATAATATCAAGTAGAGCCCTTAACTATTTCCTCAACCCTACAACATTAAATTTGCAGGTATTGTCTTTGCTCACCCAAAACTCAAATTTGTTTGCCCAAAAGGTTTTTTATCAGAGAGAGCTAAATGATCAAAATAGGTAGTTGAGACAGTTGTGCCTATTTACCCCAAAATAATAATAATAATAATAATTGTAGGACATCCTATAAAGTAATACTTTCTTTTTCCTCTTTTTTTTATTTTTATTTTTTGTTTTGCATGGTCACAATATAAAAATGCCCCGTTCCTATAAAACCCTTCTAGTAATAATGCTCGCTCAAACAGGACTTTCATGTGGCTATCATATTCATAAAGTCTCCTCTTCATTATAAAAAGAGGTCGTGGACTTGAATGTATTTAGCAATTTTAGGATGAGGAATAAGGATCCTTTTCCACATCCATGATACAATAGTATTGATCAAAAAAATAAAACAATGATATAATATTACCTTATTCATAAAATTTTTGAAAAAAATGCAATATCGCCTTAATTTAAAAAAGCAACAGAAAAAAATAAATTATAAAAATAAATAATTTTACTGAAATGATTTTGTATCATTGATTATATAAGAATGGAATGGAAAAAATAGAATAAAAGATTTCGACCATATGAAGGTTTAGAATTACAATTATAAACATGATCCATTTGTGAAGTCAAACCCTTATTACATATAACTTGTTAATCAATATTATCACTAGCTAAAAATTATAATCATGTATAAATTCTTTCAAAATTCATAAATAGCTCCCATGTAATCCATTCCTTTAATATTTGAAAAAAAAAAATAAATAAAATTTTAAATATAAAATTAAAAAAAATTATAAATCAAATAGTTGGTTATCATACTCCAATCAAACTGCTCTCATCTTATATAATCACATGGCCATTGTGATCATAAGCTGAGATGGATAGAATTGAAAAGGATCCATTTTTTTTTTTTTGTTTTTAATTTGTACAATGACAAAAATATCCTTTGTGGAGTAGGAATAAAAATGATGTAGTGGGACTTACCAATACTAGAAAATCTTATATAATTTTAATAGCATTTGGTGGGGTTGTGAAGTTGTGGGATCCATTATATTTTGTTTTTGAATCTTTGTCTACGCTTTTTAATGGAGTAAAATAATTTTAAAAAATTGAAAAGAAAAAAAAAAATGCATATAAGTTTTGACCCTCATAAATCTCCACTCTCTCTGTCTGTCTTTCTCTTTCTCTCTCTTCCTAAGTCTCAAACAAACAGCTATCTTCCAATCCATTTTTATGATGTGTTTCTTCATTTTTCCTCCCCCATAAGACAACCACCAAAGTGTCATCATTCAAAACCTTTTCTTTCTCTCCTCCTTTAATGGTTTAGGTTTGCTTTTCTCTCTTTCTCTCTCTCTCTCTCTCTCTGTGTCTCTCTCTTCTTGAACACATTCTTGTGCTTGGTAGGTTGTGCCGTTGAGGCCATGGGCCCTCAACTCCACTGATGATTAATAGTGAGAGGGTTTTCCAATCTTCTCTTTCAGTGCTCTCCTTTGCGCCCCCCCCCCCCCCCCCATTTCTCTTGCTGTCTCGCATTTGAGCCTTTTGCAGTTGTATTTCTCTCTTTCTCTCTCTCTCTCTCTCTCTCTCTCTCTCTCTCTCTTTTTGAGAAGATAAGATTTGGGGTTTCTGATAATTCGCTATGGAAGCCATGGCGTTTGATTTGCTGAGGCATTTCATTATGGGTTTTTGATTCTGGAAGTGGGTTTTGAAGATTGTGAGGTAAACAATTTTGGGCTTGTGTTGTTTTTGACTTTGCTTTTCGTGTGGTTCGTGGATTTTTGCATGTGCAATGTATTCAGCTCGGGATTCTTAAGGTTGATTTTGGTGAATTATGGTTTTCTTCATACGGATTTTGACTGCGGCCCCGGATTTAGGAACAATTAGAGGTCACATCTGTGCAGTATCATTCAGAGAATCTTTGTAGAGGTCTTAGAAATTGCGTTAAACATTATGATGCTGAATTCTGGATGTTTATTGGTGACGTAGAAGTTGGTTTATGATGAGTGAAGCATTTGTGAGCTCTGCCTGTTATATGTAAGGACATTATGATTGAGAGATAAATTAATTGATTTTTTGAAGTGGGAATTTGTGGTAAATTCGGTGGATTTGGCAAGGCTTTGAAAGAAGAGAAAATGGACAGAGTGATACAACCACCGCTGGTAAATTCGCTGTCAACCTTCTATTTTTTATCTATGTTTTTAGTCTTATTGCTGGGCTGGGCTTTCCTTTTATGGTTCTTACTGTTGTCAAATTTGTTTTGATTTTATTTCTATATGTGCATATTTGTTCTGATTGTCCAAATTCATTTCGAAATTGTTCTCTGAGAACTCATAGTGAGATACCGATCAGAGCTAGTTGAACCAGATGTTTAATCTAAAACTAATAAGCATTCTTCTGAATTCCTTCTTTTCTTTTTTTTTTTTTTTGGTCATCGCATTGTTGTGAATTCTGATTCAGAGACTTGCTGCAACACCCCTCTGTATATAGTTTATTCCTCGTTCAAGCATCAGTAGTAAAATTATCCATGAAATAAGTTGATTGATGATGAACGAAGATCGTCTATGCCAGCTTCCTTTCTTGACTCCAGAGAAAATCTTTTTAATATACTACAGCCTGAAACGTATATGTTTCATGTGATTAAAACTGAGGATTTGAGAAAGAAAAGACATAATGGATTGATTCCAATCTCCACCTGTAGTCTGAATTCTACTGTCATGATAACATGCTGCATAACTACGTATGCCTGGGCAAAATATTCTTCCTTAGTGTTAAATTAAGCACAGAGTTTCCAGATGATGGATGGATTGTTTGGCACCATCTTTGTAGTAGAGATACTAATTTTGAGATTTGCTGCTTTGCCAAATTCAAAGTTTGCTCTTTATTTTATTTTTCACTTTATCTCCATATTCAATTTCATCTCTTTGTTGATAATAATTATATTATGCTCCTGTGTGATTACATGGCTCTAGATGGTTTTTAGTCTTTCATAAGATTATTTAGATGCTTAAATTTGGATCAGAAAATGAGGTTACTGTTATGGACAAACAAAGCTGTAGTATGAATTACTCGTGTGTGTATATGTGTGTGTGTGGAAGAGATCATGCATGTAATTTCCTTTAACTAAGAACAACATGTATGACTGGCTATCTGGTGGTATGTTACCGACAACTTATCCCTTGACCTAATTGTGGTCGGATAACTTAGAAATGTGACTTGCTTCAAATATGGATAACAATAGCTAGAATGGTTTATATTAATATACATGTTCCTTTGCAGGTTGACAGTACAGCATGTTTATGTAGAGTAGATGCTGGCCTGAAAACTGTTGCTGGAGCAAAAAGATATGTTCCTGGGACAAAACTCTGTCTTCAACCTGACATTAAACCGTCCATTCATCCAGCTAGGAATAAGCCACCACGTGGCGATAGGAGCCGTAACCAGTCCCCTCTGCTTCCTGGACTTCCTGATGACCTTGCTATTGCTTGCCTGATCCGGGTCCCAAGGGCTGAGCACCGTAAACTCCGGCTAGTTTGTAAAAGATGGTATCGTCTTTTGACTGGTAACTTCTTTTACTCCTTAAGAAGGAGTCTTGGCATTGCAGAAGAATGGATATACATCATTAAGAGAGACCGTGATGGAAAAATCTCATGGCATGCCTTTGACCCAGTATACCAGCTCTGGCAGCCCCTTCCCCCCATTCCCAAGGAATATTCGGAAGCTCTTGGGTTTGGTTGTGCTGTTCTCAGTGGCTGCCACCTCTATTTGTTTGGTGGCAAAGATCCCCTGAAAGGATCAATGAGACGAGCTATCTTTTATAGTGCCAGGACCAATAAGTGGCACCGTGCCCCAGATATGCTTCGGCGGCGGCATTTTTTTGGCTCATGTGTCATAAATAACTGCCTTTATGTTGCTGGTGGAGAAAATGAAGGAGTGCACCGGTCCTTGAGATCAGCAGAAGTCTATGATCCCAACAAGAACCGATGGTCATTTATTTCGGATATGAGCACTGCAATGGTGCCCTTCATCGGGGTTGTTTATGAGGGTAAATGGTATTTGAAGGGCCTAGGGTCTCACCGCCAGGTGTTGAGTGAGGTTTACCAACCAGAAAATGATAGCTGGTATCCTGTTTATGATGGAATGGTTACAGGCTGGAGGAATCCAAGTGCTTCTTTGAATGGCCACCTCTATGCTTTAGACTGCAAGGATGGTTGCAAACTCAGGGTTTACGATGAAGCTACAGATTCTTGGAGCAAGCACATCGACAGTAAGATTCATTTGGGGAATTCTCGGGCCTTGGAGGCGGCTGCTCTAGTTCCACTTAATGGAAAACTGTGCATCATACGGAATAACATGAGCATCTCCCTTGTTGATGTTTCAAAATCCAGTGATGACAGGGGAGCTACTGCTGAACATCTATGGGAAACTATTGCTGGGAAAGGACAGTTCAAAACTATGGTCACAAATCTATGGTCAAGCCTTGCTGGCAGGAACCGTCTGAAGAGTCACATAGTTCACTGTCAAGTTCTTCAGGCTTAGACTTTAAACTACAATCTGAATTATAGGTGGGCATTTTGGGTTTTTTCTTTTTTCTTTTTTCTTTTTTTTAATGTTTTTGAAATACCATGATTGGAGGGGTTAGAATGACATTGTACAGAAGCCAAAAGCTTTGCCAAGATGATGATGGCAAGGAACGCACAACTCCATTGTTGTTGGTTCACGTGGACCATGAAATGTAGACAATAGATGAGGAAGATGCTTGTTTTGCTGGACTTGTTTTGTCACAAATATTTCATATAATACACAAATGTTAGTTTTTAAAATTTTAGAAATTATGTGTATTTTCATTCAGAACTACGTGCACATAGCAGTTCTGTTAAGAGGGGATAGACCAGAGGCCAAGATTCCTGAAGATGTAGCTGTCAAAACTGGAAAATTGAAAGCTTCATTTTTCATTAGGTAGTTGCCATTGCCACAAGGGTCACTTAGCTCTTCTACGCCAAATCTAAAGCTTTGTTTTTTTCTTCTTCGAGCTAGTCTTCAACATTAATTGGGTTTCTTGAGCGGGAAAAACGCAATCAATCTTGAAAACCAGGGGAATTTCTGTTAAATCAATTCTTATTTGTCCACTATGTTTGCAATTGAATAATTTAAATGTTCATACCCAAGTAAAATAACTTGTAGTCGTACATGGGAATTAAGTTGTTAAGAGCATGTTAAGGGAGATATAGCATGTGAATAGAATGTACATGGGTGAAATGGGGATTTTCAAAATATGCATGACAGTACAAACAAGATTCCTTCAGCTTGGATATTTCCAATTACTTACCCTCAGAACCTAAGTTTTTTAAGTTGATTTTTGATGTTCACTATTTTCAGATGGGATAGTGGCATTCTGCCAAAGATTATGAATATGATGGTCAAGTCGGAGTAATAAGTTCTAAGACAGGTGCTAAAAATATGACTATTGTTATGAAAGATAGTAAAAAAGCCTGGATTGTTATAGCTACAGCTTGCTAATAAATCACCTATTATTTCTACTATAAACAGCCCTCTAATTATTTTTCATTAACTTTTTTCATAGCTGCATAAAGCTATTTAATAATTAATGAGTAAAAGGTAGGAATAATTATATCTTTTACTATACCCTGGATTATATGGTATTATAATTTTTTTTATGAAAAAAATTAATTTTAAAATATATGGACAAATTTTATTTTTTTATTATTATCTATAATTTTTTGAGAAAAAAATTATATTATTTAAAATTGATTAATAAATCTTGTATTATAGTTTTTTTTTTTTTAAATTCAGTTTAAAAAAAAATTCCATCAGTTATAAACTTTCCAACCTACAATGGCAGACAAAATTAAAAATAACAAGAAAAAGACAATGCAGGGTTTTATAATAATAATAATAATAATAATAATGATAATAATGCATAAGTTATAACAACACAATGTAGTTCAAGTCAAATTCAACCCTCGTTTGGGTCAGAATAATGTTTCTTAAAAAAATAAAAAAAAATTAAAAAAAAATAAAAAGAAGGAAAAGCATAAGGTATAACAAGACAATGAAGTTTAAGTTAAATTCAACCATCGTTTGGGTCAAAATAATGTTGGCATAAGATGCACAAACAGGTGGGATCCACAAAATTTTATGTGCACATGTGCTTTCCTACCAAAACATGAAATTTCACTAATTAATTCAATGCAGAAGCTTTGTCCAAACTTGATCCTTCAATTTGAAGTGACAAAAATGACATGTAAGGCCTCATGCACGACAGGACATGCATCTTTTTCTGATGAAATTTTGGTGCATTTTCAAGTGTATGCAAGTGTATGAATCCGCCTAGCCCCGCATTCAAGTGCATTGTCAACTTATCTGTTGTGATTGAAATGTGTTTGTTGAATTTTTGTCTCGAAAATATTTTTTTATTATTTTGTAATATTTTTTCAATTCTTTATTAAATATTTTAAAACTATAACTAGATTTGATTGATTTATCAATTAAATCAACCTCAGTTAAATTTTATCACAAATATTCTATATAATACGTAGATGTTTAGTTGTTAAATTATAGGATATTTTATATATTTTTTGTTCCTTGTAAATTGTTGCAACTACCTGTCAATCATAAAAATTGAGCATAACTGGATCTACATCCTATATGATTTAATTAAATAGCATTAAAAAGGTTTATTTACCTATGTTAGATTTTTAGCATTAAAAAATTCAAAAAAAAAAAATGCCATCCGTTAATAATTACCACATGAACACTAATCCCACAGGTGATAACAAGCAGTGGTTAATTAACGATTTTGCGTGAGCTGCTGCTTCGTATTTACATCTTCCATTCTCATCGTCTCCTTCTTCCTTTCCACTGTAATAAACTAAACCAGCTTCAAACTAATCCAAGCTGGTAGACTGCGACTGAAATGTGAGAATCGATTATGATGGATTACAGAACTTCAAAAATTTACATCAATTGGTTTTTTTCTAGGCCACGAGAAAAACAATCAAATTAAATCAAACCAAATGAATTACCAAATATATAAAAAGTTTTATACATTCAAAATTTTGTTTTAACCAAATTAATGATCTTAATCATATAATAAATCTTATCTTGTTTGCATTATTAACCTTATCTATACTACCCCATCATTCAAAGTTAATGGTGTCACATAAAATTATGATAAAAAGTTTGAACCAACTCAATCCATGTCGCTGGCCCAAAAAAAAATAAAAAAAATAAAAAAATGTAATAATTAAAAAAATAAAACGAGGCAAAAGAGAGGATTAAAAATGAGAACAAACTCGTCACAAGTGTTTGAACATGAATAGACTGACAAAGGATTACAACAGATCAAATACAATGCTGCTAGGAATTACATCTGAATGCAAATTATCTGCTCATATCTCTTTTTTTCTTTTTCTTTTTCCTTTTTTTTTTTTCACTTTTTGTCTAGATTTTACTACAAAAGGATATCATACAGAAAATATCTAACTAGGAAAATAATAATCACTTTCCTTTCAAATTCATCATATGCAGGCCTTCTAATGCTTTCTAGAAAGACAGACTTAAGTATGTCCCAGATCCTGAGAGATATGATCTCGCCAACTGGAAGTGCTTATCCTTCAACCTTTTGTACTCATTGTATCTCAGGAAGAAATAACCAAGGTAGTCAAAATCGATTGGAGACACTTGTGCCTGATGACAACAGAATAAATTTATTTAATTATAAGTTGGAAGTGAACCAGAAATGGAGAAAAATAGGTATACCTGAATTATTCCCCACAAAGCCCATAACAAGTGTGAGGCTAGCATGAAAGTATTTGCCTCGACATAGAGAGCTTCCAGATCTTTCTCAGAAACCTGTTATTTAGAAATTCAACAGATATTAATGGAGGATAACATTTAACTGTAGAGCTTCATAAATTCACATATACAAATCCTAAACGCACTCAGTAAAATGGCTATTTGTGCCAAGTGTGATGCGACCTAACTTTGAAACTTCGATCCCCAATTACCATCATGTGGATCAAAGTCATATACTTTGACAAAGATGCGTCTTGACTTCATGCTTTTCTGGTTTTTAGATTCTTTTGACATATTGAAGGCAATAATTTTATAAAATACATGATAAAGCAGACTCCCACACAGGCTATTGGTAACTTATTCATTAACCGAATACAATATGACAACAGCTCAGAAACAATATAAAAAAATACAGGCAGATCTGTACACCATCAATCACTGGTTGATGATTAAGTCATTTCAAAGGTTAAAAACTAACATTATGACAAATTACAAAAACAGTCAACCTCAACTTTTACACTTTAGTCTGAAGAATTATTTGAAAATAAGTTTTAGAAGACCCCATGGTAAATGTATTCCTTTTTCGTTTTATATCTTATTTTAATTTTTGGTGAAGGGTGTACTATTAGCTAGAGGTTCTTAACAATTTGGATTACAAGCTAGGCCTCCCAAAACAGAATTCATTAAATTAGGTCATCCTTTGACAGAGGAAAAAAATTCAAATGGTAGAGTCCAAGCACTGCCGTCACAATATCCTCTAAATGGCAACACTAAATCTGGTACAAATGCACCAAGTTAAACATTACTTGGACAAACAACGTATGGAAAATAAAATTGTCTTCCATTTCAGGCCAAAGTTTTCAAAGTTCTTTTCCAACTTGAAAAGTTTTTTACTAAAGCAAAGCCAATATTTAATTTTTAGATTTGCATCCAAACTTTGCCACCTTTGCATACCTCAAGTGGATTGTCTGGTTGTAAATAATGCCTAAAGAAATGGTATTGTTCATCCTTGTTTGGATATCTGCATTCACATCCAGGTCAATAGTCAAAAATCTGAAATGCAATTACTAAATAAAATGAAAAGCATGAACCCTTCAAAAAAATTAAAAATCATTAAGAGAAAAATGACTTACAAGCTGTAGTCACAATCAAAACCAGCATATTCATTGAAGTGATTTCCAATGTCAAAGCCTCTATAGTTGTAACATCCATACTCGAAATCAATGAAGTAGAGTTTACCTACATTTGTCAGAAAAAAGCAATGAGGTAAGTAACAGGTAAAAATGAAAGCCATACAAGTCAAAAGATATATTTGAGCATTCCTTACCCTCTGATCTAGCTACATAGCTTTCAAATTAAATTATACTTAAATAACCATGCATAGTTAATGAAGCTTGAAAGTATCCTTGTATTCAGATATTCAAAATTCTATGACAAATAGATACCATCATATGGACGTTTTCATATAATGGTGTTGTTAAGAAACTTCATTCACGTTATCCTGAAAGGACTAGATATGCTTGACTCGTGTACAGTAAACGCAAATTAGCATGCAAATTCTGTATCGCACCAATTAACTCCTACCAAACTTTATCAGATAAACCTGATTGTGTTAGCCAGCTGCTCATGAGAGCAGAAACAGATTTTAAATGCAATAGCAATAGAGAGAGAGAGAGAGAGAGAGAGAGAGAGAGGAATTCAATAATATGTGTCACAACAGTAACATATACATATTTAACATCCACCTCTATAACAATATAGAGATATATCACAGCAATTAATCCAGAAGGACTCTTTTAACAGAACACAAAGTATATGATTCTACAGGAGTCAACAAAAATGGGCAAAAAATAAGTGAATTTCCTGGAATACCTTTTTCTTCATTAAGCATTAAATAACCATGCATAGTTAATGAAGCTTGAAAGTATCCTTGTATTCAGATATTCAAAATTCTATGACAAATAGATACCATCATATGGACGTTTTCATATAATGGTGTTGTTAAGAAACTTCATTCACGTTATCCTGAAAGGACTAGATATGCTTGACTCGTGTACAGTAAACGCAAATTAGCATGCAAATTCTGTATCGCACCAATTAACTCCTACCAAACTTTATCAGATAAACCTGATTGTGTTAGCCAGCTGCTCATGAGAGCAGAAACAGATTTTAAATGCAATAGCAATAGAGAGAGAGAGAGAGAGAGAGAGAGAGAGGAATTCAATAATATGTGTCACAACAGTAACATATACATATTTAACATCCACCTCTATAACAATATAGAGATATATCACAGCAATTAATCCAGAAGGACTCTTTTAACAGAACACAAAGTATATGATTCTACAGGAGTCAACAAAAATGGGCAAAAAATAAGTGAATTTCCTGGAATACCTTTTTCTTCATTAAGCATTATGTTTCCAGAAAGTAAGTCATTGTGAGCAAAAACCACCGGAGCATTAAAATGTCCTGTCAATTCCTGTTCGATTATCAGGAGACAAATCTATGTAAATAGATATAGAGTTTTTACAACTGTACTGCAAATACTCCACAAAATAAGATAATAATTAACTGCAAAAACCAGAAACATTTCTTATAACAAAATAAGCATACAATTCTTTTTCCCATCAGTACTGGATAATCGTTAGAAAACTTCTACAGTCGCCCAAATAAGAACTAACTCATGATGCCAAGAAGAAACCCACATAAAGGGATAGAAAATCCTAACTAAGCTGGGCATGCATTGAGTTTTAGCAAAAGTGCTCCTCGACATTCATCAGATATTCTGTAATATAAAATCCTAATTTCATGGTTATTAATAATAACTGAATGTAGGTCATCCAGATGTCTCAGGGGTCAAGGATGCTGAACTATTAATTGTTTGTCTGCATAATAGAGGTCATATCTTACATTCTTACTTGTTCAAGACTACAACAATATTGACAGTGACGAATATACTGTAGACATCAACAAAGAAAGCTCTGACAACTTTGGTGCAATACTACCATCTCATGTACACTCTCACACATTAAACTCCTGCACCCATCTATCATTCACTGACGAACAGCCAATTTATAGAAATAACTGCTTTGGAGGTCTTAATCTGGTTATATTGATAAGGATTTGAGGAGACAATGCATTGGTGTCAATAAAAAACAAAAGATTAGCTTCTTGTCATGCTACAACTTCTAGATAGTCCAGAAGAAAAGCCACAACAATTGCAAGCAAGTAAATCAAAAAGAATAGAAGCTACCTTTAACTTAACAATTTCTTCATATACTTCCTTGAATGAAATGGCCTCATGCATCCTCCTCTTGTCAATATCGTCAAATTTAAGAACAGAGGCTGAAACAAAGTAAAGCAAAATATTTGTGAGAAAAATCACATGTGACAGAAATAGTATAGAAATCAAGACAGATAATACACCTGCTAAACCTTGGAAATCAGGCCAATTTCATTTTATCATATAGAAGTAGCTAACAAGAGTATGAAACATAAAGTAGAGGCAATCAATCCAATTAAGTGAAAACCTTTCTCGTAGAAGTTGAACATGTCTATCCATAACTGAGGTTCTTTTGAAATCGGAACGTCCACTTCATGAAATTTTCTTAGTTCCTTGGCAATTTCAGCAGCCAGCTTTGGCTTTCGCATGTCTGCCAAAATAGGTAAAAGACTAAATCTTGTCAGCGGACAGGTTGCAGGTCACCAAGAACCTTGCAAATGCACATGGTTAATTTAAAATGACCTTCAGTTTCTAAGTTTTAACTTGAGTTTCCAGTGTCAAGAAAATGAATATGGTAAGTGGCCTAAAGGAGTAAGATTGATGAAGAAACTATTAGAATAATTGACAAAAGTAATTAATAAAACACCATAACTACACCACATTTTTTAGGCACCAAAACAAAAAAAACAAAAAAAAAAAAAAAAAAAAAAGTCCGAGATTCTTTTCCATATCAAATGGATAGAAAACATCTGCTCCTGTATGAAAGATGGATTACAAAATGCTTATAGGGTAAACTAAAAGCATGTCAAAAGTAAAGAAAAAAGAATAAAATTTTTTGGTTGACTGCTATAGTTTTTAGGATACTTCCATTCAGCCGTACTGAACAATTGAGGACAAAGCATCCTGTCAAATAAAGGTAAAAAAGGTTGACTCATCTAGGTGGAGGGGAAAGAATTATGAAGGCTATGCATATTTGTCAAAAACAAATAAATAAATAAATAATAATAATAATAATTATACAGTTTATTATCTTCTTGACCTTTTAACTATCTGTGGCTTCTGTAAGGTCCCTTTCTTATAAGTTGAAAATACTTTTACATACATCCTGCAATTACCTTTACCACAAAAAGTCATCTATCGAAATAAATGTCTAGCAAGGCAAAAGAGGCCATTATGGAATTCAAACAAACAACTTTGCATACTCCATCCACAAGAAAATCTAACCACCAGCTCTACTTCGATGTTTATGTCTTACCTAATGGAGTAAGTGTCTGAGCATTGATAAAAGATTGGACCATCCCATTGCCAAAAATTCCAAGCAAATTTGCACCAAATCCTGCGGTGGAGAGGTATTTGATGACCTAAACATAACATGTAGTGAGTAAATATTAAGCCAAATAGTGTATAAAGAAGGAAAGCTAAGTTCTTGAGAACTGTAAATAGAATATATCGAAACAGAAACCCCATCTTTGTTAAGAAGGATGATACGGGGCCATTATCCACATTCACAACAAGCACATCAAAGAGATTTACCAAATAAAAGAAAAACCAAGAAGGAAAACAGAATGCGTGTATGTGAGAGGAGGGAGAGAGAGATAGTCAATAATGTCAATATAAAACAACCTAAGATTTAGAAAACAACTCCTGAACTCCCCAAAACAAGCATGAGAAAAGTAGCCACAACATTTCTTAGAAATTGCTCAACACCCTTGAAAATCTGACTTTACACACTGCCCAAATACACCAAACAAGCATCAACAGTTTAGTATCTTTGTAATTTGTGAAAAAAGTCTATATCAAATTCTATTCTGAAACCAATTGCACTCACTGAAAGCACATTAGAAACTGCTTCAAATGCTCCCAAACACAAATTTGGGAGGCAAATTAGGAATGTTAAATGACTCCCCTATTCAGAACCAAACTTAGCGAAGGCACAAACAAATTGACTATTCCTTCTGTCATTCCACAGTTTCATCGAACAGCTACCGTGAGGTAGGTGAACTCCCAATCCCAGCTTGACCACAGGGGAATTTGAGATTTTCTATTCCTCACCATGCATCACTCATTTCATTGTTTTACATGTCCATTCCAAATAAAGTTTCAGACAGCTATAAACTTACAGAGATTTTACAAATGAATCATTTTATTTTATTATTTTTTTTTGGCTGAGAAGCAGAATTCATTGAAACCAAAAGAATACAAACGAAATGATAACAAGAATAGTCATTAGATATTAACAATTTTAACATCTCTAAAGGTTATAGAATCACCTGCAATTCTCGTTCACGATTTATATAGTCGGTGTTAGGCCCATATAACCTGACAGTCACGGACACATTGTTTCCACCATCTTCCTTTACAGAAACCTTCAACACTGCAAGGAATTAATACACCAGTTCTCAATTATAGTATACCTCCTCCAAATTAAAATTGCAAGGGATTTTCTTACTTATTTGTTGCAGACTTCAAAAGAGTTTCATATTTATATATTCCATCCCTCTGATGCTGACCCACCGATAATAATATAAGACAAGGCGACAAGCACTCACACAGATTTGTGATGCCTCCGGAAACTGTCTCAACAGAGAAGCATGAATCGTCCAGCTTTGACCATTTCTCGAACAAATCCTTGCATAGTTCTCTGCAAACAAAGCAGATTAAACCAAAAAAATTTCTATTAAATAAGAATTTTTAACATTAAAGCAATGAATAATCGCCTCATTAAAGAAAATTCAAAAAACGGAAGTTATACTAGTATTAGCATCCGTATATTCCTGACGAATTTCTCAACGACCGAATGGAATTCAAAATTAAAATCCACAGAAAGTAGAAAAGCGAGAAGGAAATGAGGAAATCCAGATGGAAAGCCATAGAAATGTACGGAAAAAAAAAGGAAAGAGAGAGAAAGAGAGACGGACATGACGCGAGGTTTGGTCTCTGAGAGAGGAATAGAAGGGTCGATGGAGATAGAGGAGGTGGGTATTGTAGTCATAGATTTGTTGTTGTTGTTGTTGTTGTTGTTGTTCGGAGGTTCGTCTGAAACTGAAGATTGCTTAGCGTCCCACACATTCACAGCTCCCATTTTCTTTTTTTTTCTTTTTTTTAATTGCCTTTTTTTAAACTTCCAAATTCAGACGCACAGCTTTTTTTTTTTTTATTGCCTTTGCGAGCCTCTTGGGCCTCCCTCCCTCTTTCTTGTCGCCTCGAGGAAAACCCGGAGATTCTCGTCGCGATACGACTTATGCGACGAGTTTTCCCAAATTACCATTATGCCCCTACCTACTCTTTTCATTTCCCAGATCTCTCTCCCTACTTCTTTTTTAATTTTTCATACACAAAGAGCGCATAATTTTAATTTATATTATAATTTTATTTATTTATCTTAATTATAAATGCAACAAAGACCAAATTCTATCAAAATACCAAAAAGAAAATCTCAAAATTGAAGTTTATGAGATCTTTTATGTTCTGTATTATGCACCTCGTGGTATCAATTTGTCGGCAAAGATTCCAATTTTTGTGACAAGGAAAGTTTATAAAAAAGAGGTAAATTGTCCTTTAGCTCATAGTCATAATATAAAAGTCTCTTTGTCTTTTTTGATGAGATAAAAAAAAAAAGTTCCGTGTCTTTTAAGTGTGGGTGAAAATAACAAGAGTTATATGATTAGTGCATCATTAAGTAAAAGACTAATCACAATTGGTCCATAAATTCGACATTGGAATTGTACAATCAAGATTTCAATTTTATCAGAGAAAATTTTTATAATAAAAGGTACATAGATGCATTGTTGATTTTTGTCCCTTAAAAATATGTCTTTTGTCTTGTAGGTGAAATTAACAAGAGGCTATTTAAAAATATGCATCCGTAAGTTTGCATTTAATAGGTAGATTTTTATTTAATTTATTAAAATTACTCTTAATAAAAATATTGCTAAACGAACTATTTAATTGAATAAGGATAACTTCATAAAAAAAATTTAATTGTTTAGTTCTTATTTATTTATTTGAATAGTAGTTCCTATGTTGTTAGAACAAAATTAAAATGTGATAGAGATCAAATATAATTTATAAAAATAGAAAGGCATATTATTTATTACAACTACAAAAATAAAAAGGACTATGTTGAAATTTAATATACTTTAGATCAAAAGTCATTTGGGATAAAATTAAAATGCCAAGTACTCAAGCTTGCAAACTGGTCATGTGATTCATGTCAGATTTTTTTCTTAGTTTGGCTCCACATGATAGTCGCTTATGCATCATTGCATATGTACCATCCATTGCTGTTCAATGCATCTTCAGTCGTAGGGTGTTGAGTTTAGCTAACTAAATCAATGCAACAAGTAACAATATTTCCAATTTTGGTTTGGTTACTAAATTCATATAACTATAAAAATAATCTTACAATCTCTTAAGATTGTGTATGGTAGTTTCACAAAGAATTCTCAACGGTCACCTAAACTCATTAATTTTTTACTCTTTTTTTTTTTAAAAAGCATTTAAAATTATTTAATTGTGGTTTTATACCATTTTAAAGATGTATATATATATCGTGATGGTTATCAAATTCTCATTCGTGGGATTTTGATTTTATTTTAATTTTCTATAATATATATAAATACATATATAATTTGACTTTAGGCTTATGATAATATATATCATCAATTATTATATGGTGGCGAATAGAAAGATTTACAAGAACATTAAAAAAGAATAAAATCCTTCTCATTGTCAATTGGTCAAACATTTGAAGTTGGTGAAAGTGAAGATTCGAATCCTTCTGGACTTTATGGTTCTCCAATAGTAAGCCCACACATTTTTGCAAAGTAAGCGTTCCTTTTTCCAATGATTCATGCTCCAACTTTTCTCTTCTTCAGTTGAAAAGGAAAAAGTTGGGCTGTATTTCTTTAAAAGTCCAAATGAGCTTTACCAATAGGCCCAAAGACAAGACAATGGCTCTTTACCGGGTCAAAACTAAACCCGCAGTCGCACCAAACCAGCTCCGTCTTCTCGCCGCCTCACTCTGCTCTGCTCCTCCTGGAGGCTGAGAAATGCTGAGACAACTCATCAGAAAGCCCCATCTGAGACCCGCCGGATTCGGTCTTCTTCTATGGAAACAACAGGTCAGCTTCGTATTCCCACTTTCCCAATCTAAATTCCTCTGGAAATCCTATTTACAGCTTTGTTTTTGTATCAGAGAGAGCTCCATAGTAGGAACAAGAAGGCCATGGAGCTGATAGCCAAAGGGTGGAGTGCTCTGAAAGAAGTTGACAGAGTTATCGATTACTGCGAGCCCAATGACCGCCGTCTTATCCCTCTTCTCAGGGTACTGTAAATTTTCCTTTTTAGTGCAAGTGGGTCTGTAAAGTATTTGTATATTTTCTTTTAATGGTTGATATTCTATTATTGGCTGATTAATTCTGTAGTCAGTTTAAAGAATTGGTTTTGGGATGATTTTGTTTTATAGTCCAGCAATATCAATTTTTTATCATTATTTTTTTTTTGTTTTTTATGAAATCAGGGAGCAAAGGAGAATTTTGAGTTGGCTCTTGAGACAGACAACTCCAATACCCATGCTAGGTATTGGTTGTCCAAATTGCATTTGAAATACCATGTTCCCGGGGCATGTAAAGCAATGTAAGTAGCGTTTGCTACATTCTTAAGTGACTGATTTAATGGAGGTCTATGTCCAAGACGTCCAAGAAAGTCTAATGGAGTTTCCCTCTCTTACAAGAATAGAAGAAAAATACTCTGGCTGTTTTTTATTTTTTATTAATTTTATTTTTTATTTTTTTTCTCCCTTAATATATTAAAGATGTTAAATGGAAACAACAAATGAGGTTTGCAATGATTGTTATGTATAGATCAAACATTAGAGGGAAAATGTTGAAATATGTGCTAAGAAATCCTCATAGCCTTTCTTTTAACCTTCAGTGTAATGAATAAAAGGACAATTCGAAAAGTCATCTGCGTGACCAGTTCTTATCATTTTTATCATATCAGTTGCAGGTCAATATATTTTACCTCTTCTGGTTATCTGTGTTTATCTAACTGACTTAATACCTTTTCCATTGTATAGAGGAGCTGCTTTGTTGGTTGAAGCTGCAGATATGGGTGACCCAGACGCACAATACGAACTGGGTTGTCGACTGAGAGTTGAGGTTAGATTTCTCCATATGATAGTTTCTTTATTACATGTGAATCATTTTGTTTTATTCTTTATATTGGTTAAGCAATTTTAAATCGTGTACTGCAATTGCTTGGATAGCTTTGCTTCCCCGGTCTAAGACTAACTGAATTTGTTATAGCAGTTTTTGACAAGCAAGGCCATACCATTTGTTGCAAACATCTTTTGGAATTTGAATTCCTATGTTAAAAATGCTTGTTTCGTGACATTTTCCTCCATTTAAAACAGACTTAGTTTTCTAGATGAAAATGTCAAGACATACTGTTCCCAGAACCAATTAGAAATATGGAAATATGAAAAGGAGAAATAATTTTAAAAATGTTCATCTTGTTAAAAGCTTTTCTTTTAAAATGTAATTTTTTTTTTTTTATCCCTTTTCTTGTCATTTGGGGGACTTGATATGGATTTGCATTTGCTTGTAAAACATTATGGTTCACATTCTTATTTTCTCTATTGTTAGCTTGAATTTCTTTTAACTATTTTTATGTCTACTAAATATATAATGGTTTTTTTTTTTTCTTTTTCCTTATAATTTTATTAAGTCCACTATAAAATGATTGTTATCTTGGTTTATTTTGCTAGAATGACTATGTTCAATCGGATCAACAAGCTTTTTATTATCTGGAGAAGGCTGTTGATCAGGTATCTTTTAAAAATGCAGATTTAAACTTTATGTTGCTTCCGTAATAAGCCTCGAAACCTTACTGTGTCTTGCTGCTTTATAGTTGCATCCAGGTGCTCTTTATCTTCTAGGTGCTGTGTATTTGACAGGGGAATGTGTGAAGAAGGATATGGCCTCTGCACTATGGTGTTTTCATAGGGCATCAGAGAAGGTATAGACTGACTTTTTAATTTCACCTATTTGAACACTTCAGAGAGATAGAGATGTGAGTAACAACTATGAGTTAGTCATTATGAAATCACACCTGACATGGATAAGCACTTTAAGGCAGATTTTCTTGGTTGAAATAGCTTAGATGAATCTCTAAATTCATAATTATGAAATCTCCCAAGTAAAATGGATTCGTTTATTGAAAAATTTAACATGTAAAATTAGTGCATGTGGTACTCAAAATAAAATAGGAAGTCTAAAATTTTCTTCAGTTTGTCCACTCCCTGGAATCATAGCTTTTGGTTAACTAGATGTAAGGGCACCTGGTTTGCAAATTTTGAAAACTACAAGAAAGCAATAGTTTCAACTTTGTAATTGGAATTTCACTTCTCATTTAGCTTATTCACTTATAGCCTCTCACTTGAAATATGTACAGGGACATGCTGGTGCAGCTATAGCATATGGGTCTCTTCTACTTCAAGGTTAGTTCTCTATGGTCTATACTCATACTTCATTTGTTGTATCGTGTAGCTGGTGAATTAAAGAAGATTAGTTATGTCACCTAAAGATATTAAGCATTAGTTTTTTTGTTCAATTATTTTATATATTTGAAGAATAGGAACAAAAGTGAGTCATTAAACAACGTTGACATCACAGTAGTGGTTGGTGATACTCTGAATTTTTGGGGTGCAATGACATCTTCATGTGTATGCTGGCATATTTCAGGTGTCCAGATCCCAGAGTCTTTAACAAAATTCTCAAAGAGGAATTCTTTAGCCAAGAAGACAAGAAAGGATGTGGAAAGCCTTGTGATAGATCCGGTAGACATGGCAAAAAAACAGTTCCAGATTGCAGCAACAGCAGGATGTGATCTGGGACTTAAATGGTTGGAAAGACTTGAGGAGGAAGAAAGGCGTTTATTGACCGGATGATATACCTGATACTCTCCTTGCATGGCTTAACCGAAATAATGTCAAGGACTCAAGGATACCTGATATGCCTCAGGCGTTCAGCTTATACTGGTAGAGAAGCGTGTCGTAGAACCTCCACCATAACTAATTCTTTCCCAGTATTTATGGACAATTGCATGGGAAATGACATGCTGTCATGAACTTCTAAAGCTAAGGAAACTGCATTCTTTGTATATATTAGCCACATAATATATGCAACCATATGTTAAATCTTTCCTCATCCATCAAAAGAAAAAAAAAAAATGTTAAATCTTTTCTCCTCCCATATTTTGACACTTGTGTATCTTAGAATTGGCCTTTGGTTCTCAAACGTGCCAATGGAGTACGAGATGTGGAATTCTGGTTGTAAATCTTTTCTCTTTAACACGGTGATAGTTAGTAATTTGTCATGATTCAATTGCCTCCACATTGTAAATATTGGGTTATTTGTACTTTGTTTTGTGGTCTGATCAAGGGCGCTTAGGAGGAAAGACATCCCCAAAAGAACAATACCCATAAGATGTGTTTTTCCAACTTTCCATTGAATACTTATTATCGTTTTTTTATTTTTTAATAAAAGAAAAAATTTCCATTGACAAGCAGCTTTTAAATAGACAATAAATATGCAAAGGCGACCAGAATCAGCTTTTCTGGGGATGTTTATAAAAAAAATAGAGAAAGAAACGTCCTGGAATGTTATATTAGTGCCCCATGCAATGCCTATGTCTGCTTTTAGTTAACTTATCGTAAAAAGGTTGCACCATTTTTTTCTGAATATTTTTGTCCTTTGCACATTACTTATTTGTAACCAATTTGAAGTTTGGTAATTCATCAAAAAAATATATAGAGGTTGGTATTAACTTTTAACTGACCAAATCATAAAATTCCAATAACATGCATTAATTATGAATTTATATTTGTTTTTAAATGGGCTTGCATTGTGGCCCACATGAATCGTCCTACGAAAACTTTGGTCGAATCAAACAGCATATATTCAATTCGCCGCATAAAAGTTAAAACCCCAATGATGCACATTCCCCATTATACCCTCATGGCCGTTCAGCTCCCCCAAACAATTAAACACCACGAACATTTATTGCGCGTATGGGAAAACTAATACCATCACTCCCTGGGCCCCTTGCCACCAGCATTCTCGCAAATGCCAGCACTCCACGTGGACAAAAGTCCCATAAACGTGAAGATATTTTCCAAAAAACGCTCTTATCCTCTACTACATATCCCATTTCTATCTCTCTGCAGTCTCCAACGACGAAGTTCCACGTCATATAATCTCAGACATTCTCGATATAAAAATGAAAGAAGAGGATATAATCGTCAAAGTGATATGGAGAAAGATTTTTGACTCTTCCTCACGCCCATTAAATAAATGAACATGGAAACAGAGCATTGCCTCCACTCTCCCATGTTCCTGCACTCTCGGAAGCTGCTTTCTTCCTCTCTCTCTCTCTCTCTCTCTCTCTCTCTCTCTCTATTCTCTCGTCGTGAATCGTGTTGATTTTTCTGAGTTGTTTGTAAGGTTGCACCTGTTCTTCTTCTTCTTCTTCTTCTTTATTATTATTTTTTGTTTCCTATTAGGTTTTTGCAGCTTTATATCTGGACTCACAGAAGGAGAAAAAAGCTAAACTCAGAAAAAGAGCTTGTTTTACTGTGACAGTATACTGTCACACTGCAAAAGCTCTTCACCTCCTCTCAGCTATACATAAACCTATACATGACATATGCCAAAATATGTAAAACCCCATTTTTAACCAACTAATATATGTCCGTACGTAAACCCTCTATAGTTGTATATGTATATATATATATATATATATACACGCGGCTTATACATAGAATAAGCCTTCATTCATTGTCTTCTCTCTCCATTTTTACATCCCAGATATTTCGTAGTATTTGATAGCCCTAGAGCTAAGAGCTAGAGCTATAGGGTTATTGTTCTTTTATTTCGTAGTGTTTTCTCTTTTTTATTTTTATTTATTTTTTTTTTTTCTGGGTCTTGGGGGAGCGCAATGACAATGACTTGGTCTGACGCTGTCAATGGCTCAACCCAAAAACCAACTCGCCCGGCTCGACCCAGCTACATTCCTCATCATCTCAGGAACGTCGGTGGTGTCTCCGCTTATCACAACGCTAACTCGTTTGGGTTCTCTACCTCCGAGTCAACTCAATATGGTTTCCGTTCTAATCGCTTTGTTGACAGAGAAAACCATGGACGAAGCGGTCCGAGACGTGGTGGAGGTGGTGGTGGTAGAGGCCGTGGGCGTGGTTATGTCCGGCGGGCTCGCCACGATAAGCAATGGAACTCGTACCCAAACTCGAGCCAAAACCCAAGTCTAATAAACCAAGACCCATTTGATATCTGCGACAGATTTGACGAGCTTGATGTTGGTGAGGAGGATGCCAATGACGTCGGTGGGGGTATCAACTTTGATGCCTACGATGATATTCCGGTGGAGGCTACTGGGTCTGAAATTCCCCCGCCGGTTGATACCTTTTTGGAGATCGATTTGGGTGATCGTGTCAACAACAACATCAAGAGGTGTAAATACGTGAAGCCCACCCCTATTCAGCGTCACGCGATTCCCATTGCCATGGCCGGCCGGGACCTGATGGCGTGTGCTCAGACTGGTTCCGGAAAAACGGCGGCGTTTTGCTTTCCCATCATCAGTGGTGTCTTGAAGAACAGGTGCGCGACGTCGCAGCCTCAGTTTTGTTTTAGTCGGACTGTGTTTCCTAGTGCTCTCATTCTGTCTCCAACTAGGGAGTTGGCTAGTCAGGTATATTTGATTCGATTTAGTGCTTGCTTTTTGTTTTTGGGTTTAAGATAGTTTGGTTAGTAGTTTTCAGGATTTGTGGGTTTTATGGTAGATTTATGAGGAGGCGAAGAAGTTTGCTTTTCAAACTGGGGTCAAGATTGCTGTTGCATATGGTGGGGCATCAATCACTCTGCAGGTTTGCTTTCTGTTGATTTGGTTTTGTTGGTCCACTTCTTTTCGTTCGTATTTTGCTTTAATGTTTGTCATATTTTGCATTTTGTAATTTTGTGACACTTTAGTTGAATCTTGAAGCTATTTGTTGCGTTCACTCACTTGGTTGTACACTTATTTTGCATTGATTTGTTTGCTGCTTCATTACAATGTAAAAGCGAAAAGAAATGTATTTTAAATTTTGAATCCTCGCGAAGGCATTCAGCAATACAAGTCACTTATGTTTCTAGAAACTTTCTATTTGAAGGATGTATGGTTTTCAATTGGTCTCTCTTTTGCGTGCTATTTATCCATCAGGTCTAAATACAGTCTGTGGTGGGTTTTGCTAGCCTTGCGTGAGTTTATCTTTTGAGTATATTGTCTATATACCTTACCATTTTTGTATGTGTTCATTAAAGCACGTGAGATTAGTCCGTTGATCAAGCTTTGAACTAAAAGAAGGAACCTAGTACTGACAAATTTTGCTAATCTGCCCCCTTTTTTGGTACTGCTCCAATAACTTTTCCTGTACTCTGCGGTTGATATTGGAGGCAACTTTTTGCATGTATTTATTGCCCTCATTATGTTGACGATTGTAAATGTTCTTAAGTTCTGTATGTTATGTGCACGATTCTTATTTTCTAATTTTGATTTTGTAGCTCCGAAATTTGGAAAGAGGTGTAGATATCTTAGTTGCCACTCCTGGGCGCTTAGTGGACATGATTGATAGGGCAAGAGTTTCCCTTAGAATGATAAGGCATTTGGTTGTAGATGAAGCTGATCGAATGCTGGATATGGGTTTTGAGCCCCAGATCAGAAAGATTGTCGAGCAATTGGACATGCCTCAACCAGGATCAAGGCAGACAATGTTATTCAGTGCTACGTTTCCAAATGATATACAGGTGGTTGCTCTTGGCCTTTTGTTCCCTTGTGTGAGAAACCCGCTGCAAGTGTAAATTAATTTGACTATCGTGGAAAGAGATGAAAATCAATTAGTGAGTGTTTCTCTTGTGATTATATCGAATGGTTTTCTTGTCTCACCAATTTTTACTTGTTGATATTCTGTAGAGGCTTGCATCGGATTTCCTTTCAAACTACATATTTGTTGCCGTTGGAAGAGTTGGTTCAAGCACTAGTTTGATTGTGCAAAAGGTTGACTATGTTCTGGATATGGATAAAAGAAGCCATCTTATGAAGATTCTTCATACCCAAACAGCAAATGGAAGCTGTGGAAAGGTGTGGTGGCTGTTTGTTCGTATGTGTTCCTCTGCATGGTGTTTATAAAGCTATTTTATGAACTTTTTAAAATTGATTAGCTCCTTTATTATTTTAGAGTGTCAATTTTTTCTCATTCATTATACGGACTTATTCAGTGGAGATCTTGTTTTCCAAAATGATTGAACTTTGTGATAGTTGGTGCAGCTTGCTTTAACCCTGGTTTTTGTGGAGACAAAGAAAGGAGCAGATGCGTTGGAATGCTGGTTGTCCATGAATGGTTTTCCAGCAATAGCAATACATGGAGACAAAGTGCAAATGGTAAGATTACTTGATTATTTTCGTCTTGAACCTATAAATTATTTTACAGTGTGTCTGGTTATTCTGTTTTTATTCTATTAGTTGCAGCAGTTGCTGAATTCTGTTTTGCGGTTGGTAATGTAGAATCCTTATGCAAATACCATATACAAAATTACCCCCAAAACTAGTGTCTTCCTAGTTCTAACAAAGAGACACCCTTATCATACACGTTTCTTAAATTACTTAAACTTTTCAAGCCCCCTGTATAATAGATTGTGGAATTACTAGACTGTACTAGGTGCAATGTCACCCCTCTGTAAACGTTCTATACTTGTGTGTGTGTGTGTGTGTGTGTGTTTATTTTCTATTTTTTTATTTTCTCTCCCAGTAGGTTTTATTAATTTAGTGCACCGATGATAAATTGTATTGGGTGTAAAGAAGTTGTTTATATGATATGTTTTGAAAATTGTCACAAAAAAAGCAGTGATATTTTTTCAGTTTCTGGAAATTTTTTTTTTTTTTTTTTCATATTTATACCATATGTGTCACCTTGTAACTTAGCAAAATATTCATTGGTTTGTGTAATTTGAAGGAAAGAGAACGAGCTTTGAAATCATTCAAGAGTGGTGTCACTCCAATACTGGTGGCAACAGATGTCGCTTCGCGAGGCTTGGACATTCCTCATGTTGCCCATGTTATCAACTTCGATCTACCAAAGGACATAGATGACTATGTTCATAGGATAGGAAGAACCGGACGTGCTGGTAAATCTGGACTGGCGACTGCTTTCTTCAGTGACAAGAACCTGCCACTTGCAAAGTCACTTGCTGAGCTCATGAGGGAAGCAAATCAGGAGGTTCCTGTTTGGCTTAACCAATATGCTGAGAGATCAATTAGTAGTCGTGGCCAACGGTTTGTAGGCAACAAATTCGGTGGCTATGATTTTCGGAGTGCAAGTTACCGTCATTCAAGCATTTATGGTGATGTAGCAGATTATCATTTGGATGGTTCATCATGTGGGGTTTCTGATGTTCCCGGCAGCAGTGAATCTTATTCTGCTAATGTCTCTGCTGAAGCATATGTTCCTGGCCCTTGTGGATATGAAGAGAATTATGCTGGAGTTGTTGCTGGTGGCTGCGAGTAGAACTATATCTCTCTGTAATTGACATCTTTTTTGTACTTACAACAAGAATATCTCAGTTACAAATGATAGCTTAACATACGAATCCTAAAGACTAAACTAAAAATTTGGGTGCTGAAAGTTGAAATGGCTAAAATGGTTATTGGGTGCTTTTGATCTCCTTCCTTTTTTTGATTTTTTTTGGTAATGGTACCTAGATTTTACAGGGAATGATAGATATTTAAGTAGTAGCCTCGTTTAACCGTATCAATTTACTTCATCTTCTCGTTATTCATCACATATTAATCAACCCTCTAGGTGTTTTCTGGAATGAGCCATTCAGTATTTGCTTATTATATTCAAATTCTCTGTCCACTCTAGTGTATTCTCTCTTTTTTACCACCATCTTATGTGTTTCTTTGTTTGCTTGCTTTTCATTTTCGTTTTAATTTTTTTAAAAATTTTATTATTTCATAAGAAAATTGATGCCATAAATACTAAAACAAGAAAAGGAATGCTTTTTATTTGTTGGGTGAAAAGAAGAGAAAGCTTATTGAGGGTGCATTTTTATTAAAAGATATCATTTGTTTTTTTAACAATCTAGTGAAGATAGAAGTTCTTAAACTGTAGACTGTTAATGTATGTATAAACTTTGATATCAAAATTATCTTAAGCCGGGTGTGATATTGCTAAAAGTGTAAGGGCCACCCTGACTCTTTTGGGGTTAAGCTTTTTTAAAAAGTATAAAAATTGTTTTTATTTTCAAAAAATAAAAACTCAGCTAAAATAATTCTTTCTGTTATTAATTTTTGTAGAAGGATCAAAACAACAAAATAAGGAGGCCATCCTACTTTTCCGCAATTTTTTTTATCCTTTAAAATATGTGATATATTTAAAAAAAGAAATAGTTTGTCCTTTTTAAAAATGCAAAATGAAATTGAAAATAAAAGCAAAAACCATTTAAAAAAAAATAAAAAGAGAAAATAGTTAATGGGCTTATTAGGTTAACACTATGTTTGCACTGGTGATGGAAAAGGAAAAAAAAAAAAAGATAAATTGAATAAGGAAAAGAAAGAAAATGATAGAAAAAGAAAATATTTATAATAATTATCTGTTTGGATGATTACTAATGAGAAGGAAAAAAAAGAGTAAAAAAAATAATTAATGTAGTTTATATTTTCACAAAAATATTATAGATAGAAAATATCTCAATTAATTAGCTCTCAATTAATAAAAATAATATTGAAATATTCAAAAATTTTATTAATTTTTTTTTCTTTCTTTCTCTTTTTTTTTTTTAAATTTAAATGGAAAACTATATGGTTAAAATAGACATAATTTTTTTTTTCTTCTTTATCTTTTATCGTCTTCTCATTTTAACAATCCAAACAAAAAAATTAATTTTTTTTTCTTCCTTCATATAGATCTAACAATATTTTATATGATATAAATTTATATGATAATTTATGAATTTGAGTTGATAGTATTATATTGGATCTGTATCAGCATCTATTAGACTCAATAAATTAACAAAATTTAAAAAATAAAATACTTATTAAATCCATTAAAAAGGTATATTTTTCTAATTATGTAAGTTTTTATAATATTAAAAAATTTAATTTATTGTTAAATTTATTCTTTTTTAATTTAATTTTATAAAAATCTAAAAACAAATAAATTATTTGTAAATTTTTTAAAAAATATTATTTTATTATTTAAAATTTATATAAATTTTTAATAGATTAACAAATTAAATAATAAATTATATGATAATTTAAAAAATAAATCTTAATTGATTTATTTCTATACAAAAACTTAACTAATCATGATTAATTAATAAAATTCACACAAACACAGTATAATCTAGTATAACCTGATGGCATGAATAAAATCCAGTGCCACCATGTGTAAAGTCCAAAAAGAAAAAGGCTCATCGGTAATAATAAGCAAAGAGTTGGTTGGTCCTCTACGCACCGCTTTAAGTTTAGGTATGCGGATCTCTAGCTAATTATCTACTCTGTAGTCTTTCTAACATTTTCTTCCCTGTTGTTATCTTCATCGATCGGAGAGAGAAAGAGAAAGAGAAAGCGAGAGAGAGAGAGAGAGAGCGTTTTTATAAATTAGGGTTGGGCTAAAGCAATAAGCAGTGAAGTTTAGGGTTTGTCGGTTTGTTTGGGGGAGGTGAGCAATGGAAGAGATCACGGAGGGAGTGAACGCCATCAACTTAGGAGTAGGAGGAGGAGGAGGAGGAGCTGGAGATTTCCACAAGAGGAACCGGATTCAAGTCTCCAATACCAAGAAACCCTTGTTTTTCTATGTTAATCTCGCCAAGGTTTTTCTCTTTCTTTCTCACTTCTTGATCTGATTTCTTTTTCTCTTTCCATTAATGCATAAATTGTTTTAACTTCATCTTATAATGAATGATTGCTCTCTGATTGGTAGTGGCTTTTCAAATTTCAATTCATTTTTGTGAATGTAGAGGTACATGCAGCAGTATAATGAGGTAGAGCTTTCTGCACTTGGAATGGGTAATTTCTCACTCCTCCTTTTTCTTTTCAATTCTCCCTTTCAATTGATTTTTATTTTTCATTTTTATCTTTATATATATATAAATACATATATTTCGTTAACTGGATTGATTTGGGTAAACTTTGTTTTGTTTAACCTATTTGTGTTATAAAGTAAGTTTGTGTGGATAAGGTATATAGAACCATGATAAATCTTTTCAAGTATGATATGAATAGTTTGTATGAGTCTGGCTTTTGGAAGAAATTGCTAAGTTGCATTAGAGGTGGTACAAATATTGTTTGTCCATCTAATTTGGTCTTGGGGCGTAATGCTACTGCTATAACTGGAAAATGTTAACTAAATATTGTCAGAAGATGACTCTTGGAATATGCATTCTTTTTTGTTTCTAAGTTTGTTCCTAGATGTTACATGGTACCACTTTAGGGCTTCTTGACCCAAATTCAGTTGTTAAAAGGCTTTGGTTGTGACTAATTTGTTAATCGAAGAAGTGATAGTTAGTGTCATATGTTTATCTGATTTCATTTGCATGTTTGCAGCAATTGCCACAGTTGTCACTGTTGCTGAAATTCTTAAAAACAACGGATTGGCTGTTGAGAAGAGTAATATTTTCTATGCTCTTTGTTCATTCTGCTTACCAAATTCTTAGTAAATTGTCAACTATATATGATTTCTTCATCCTTTCTGTTGAACTACATCTTTGTAGAGATCATGACTTCAACTGTTGATATGAAGGATGATTCAAGGGGGCGACCAATCCAAAAAGCAAGGGTATGATAATGATACATGAATGTACAGCAGTTTATAAAACATTCATATGAAGTGGATCCTTGCAGAAAGGGGTCCTTAAGCATTTATCTTCATCGTTTAAGCATTATATATGCAATACTTTAGTTAACAGAGCAAAGAAGATTGGTTTTACATCTGATATGTGTATGTGTGTTTTTCTCACTTGTGTGAACTGACTGTTGATTACAAGGTCCTGTAGTCAGGGTAAATGGCTTGACAAACTCTCTGTTGGATATGGGGTCTTCCACCTCATATGCATGCCAAATATCTAGTTGATCATAGACATATAAAAGTTAGAGAGTCTGCACATTCAAATATTAGATAATTGATATGAGTCTTGATTGGATGGTCGGCCAGCAATTGACAATCAGTTTTTTGTTTGACATGCATGAGAGTACATGCATATTTGATCTGATATCATGTAATATATGTTGAAATTCAATTCTTTTGAAATGAAATTGATAAAAAATGGAAAGGAGAGGTAATAATTCAATTTCTATTTCAGAGGAAGTTGCAATTCAGATAAGATATTGTTTATGTAGGGGTGCCTACCACTATGTGAAGTGGTTAATTTTGTTAAGCTCTAACATAATAACCTAACATTATGTGAAACTGCATCTTTGAAATTGTTTTATGGTATATGGATCGCACTAAAAATGATTATGTTGAGATATGACTCAGAATGAATATATAGGTGATCTTTATAATTATCCCATATAGTTACATGCATATAGCTACTTTGTGTGCGTGTGTGGGTGCACTCATGTACTGACTGCATACTTTTGTGAATGGTCAATGTGTTGTTCATAGTCATACTCATAGGAAGTTTACATTTCATAGTCCTTTGGAGAACGAAAATTGATGGTTATTAACTGTTTTCCTTCTCAGATTGAGATATTGCTAGGGAAAACCGAAAATTTCGATGAATTGATGGCGGCTGCTGCAGAGGAAAGGGAGGCAGCTGGAGAGGATGAAGATCAAAGTTGAAGCAGCGGTTGAATCGCTACCTAATTTTTTTTTTTTTTTTTTTTTTTTTTTTTTACTAGCACTGAATTGATCTTTTTCGATGATCAATAGCTGTAGGCATCTGAATTACTGTAGGCCTCATGAGTCATGAGTATGATAGTCATGAAAGTTTTTTGTTAGGAGCATAGATTTCATATCATTTTTCTGTTCAACATTAACCTTTTTTCCTTTTTTTTTTTTTTTTTTTGGATGAAACTGTTCAACATTATCTTTTTGATTTTTTGGCCTTTGAATCCGTATAATTGTGATGTTGGAAGGTTGATTTTATGTCATGGTGATGTTAGAAGGTTGATTTTATGTAACATTATTGTTGATTTATTTATTTATTTATTTTGTGTGCCTTTATCAGCATACAAAACAAGGTTAATCAAGTCCGATATATGGAGTTAATCGATCCAAAACAAAACAAAGCAAAGCTCTGGGGGTCTCTCTGCTCTCTATTCCTTTTACAACTCTATTCTTTTTATTTGTGTCCAAAAAAATATATGGTGTCCAGCCTACTCTGTTTGGTACGGTATGTTTGGTTCTATTTTCAAAACATTTTTAATCTTTGTATGGGAAAATATGCAAAAATTTAACAAGTTTCCAAATTCTCTGGAAATTTGACGAGAGCCACACAATAGGGTCTCCATTTGCGAGATGCTAATATGCTTCTACCGGAGTCTTTGTAGTGGACCACCAATGTGTTGGTTGATTACCATGTGAGGTGTCACGGTCCTATATTTTACATACCAGAAATATACCGTGTGGCATCAAGACTCTCTATTCAAGGTTAGTATGCCCTTGCGGTTCACTGACATATCTAATGCCAATTGTATGCCCTTGCGGTTCACTACTGAGAACTACTCTTTGTGAGTCTCGCACGTAGGTGACTATGATTGTTTCCCGGCATCAAGGCTATTAATCAAGACGCTCGGTCTATTTGTAGGTTTTCATAGTCATTAAGGCTCATTCTGTTCGACAAGCTAGTCCAATGGCCTCATGTCCACTCAGCAACTTGAAGCTCAACCTTGTGCCAAATTCTAGCCAGCGGCCCAGCTCTCAATTCAGACCTTGGTCCATACACATTCCAAATAGCACATGACCTTGAGATAAGCATGCGAGCATCGTCCCAACATAGCAACATAAGATCTGAAGCCTAGATATGAATGGGGTAGAACCCGAGCCCCCGCTCTATGGTACATTTGCCACAACCTTATAATAAAGGCCCATGGGTGTTCCTTCCATTACCCATGGAAAATGGCATAGCGAATGCTACACATAACCTCTGGCATAGAAGTGGCACAATACTAGCTCACAACGCCTACTGATACTGTCATTGAGACTCTTTATCCTTCGGAGATAGAAGACCACTTTCGTGGCACTTTATGCCTGTTTCATGGCGTTTCATCGCCCATGGAAGGCTCGCTTAGCCCAAGCATGAAGTTGAAGCTGTGGGCCATGGAGAGCTAGACACGAACCATCCCTTTAACAAGCTTATTTAGTCATTTTCTTTCTGATAGTTGTAGATATCACTTTGTGTAAGGAATTATAATGGGATTTTCTCTAGAAAACTTTCATATCTTGGCTTGCCATTCATCATGCACATCCTAGTGATATTATTAAAAGATTTCCATATTTTGAGATCGAAAATCTAAAATATTATGAAAATGCCATTAAACCATTCCAAAGGTGCCGGTCATCGCATGAGGCATGAGGTTCCCAAAATTGTGATTTGTCAATCCACGAAGGAGTTTGCATTCCTAGTCTGGAAAAGGGAAGGGCTTGCGACTAAGGGGTGAGCAGAAGGGTAATCAATTTTGGTTCACACCGGAGTCTTGTCTCCAAACAAGTTAACCATGATTGTGGTGACCTAGTAAAACTCTCTTCTCCTGGTTTGTGGTCGGTCTATGGTTGGCCACTTAGTAATGAATAAATTCTAAAAAGTAATTTTAAGACCATAGTATTATTACACGTAATTATTGTATTTAAATTTACCTATTCTTAAAGAATTTTTGTTTTAGAAAGAAAAACACAGGCCAACCAAACTTTGCTCCAAAACCTCCTCTCCATACATGCCAAAACCATCTTAAATCTCTTCCCTTCCCCTGCAAAATGGTTTCCAAAGACTTTTTATCTGACAAGATTATAAACAAGAGGTACGTAGATTCAGATTACTGAAATATAATTTGCAGGATCTATACGTTAAGTCAAGATTTTTTTAAAGCTTATTCAACAAAGCTTCTTTTCGACTTTCATTAACTAAAACAAAGAAAGAAAAGTAATGCTAAAAATTTAATTAAACAGGGGGGGGGGGGGGGGGGGGGGGGGGGGACATAATTTTTTATTTTTTATTTTTGGGTAAATATGTCTAATGTCATATGAAAGGAAAAGAGTTTCATTTAGAAATCATTCCCCCCCCCCCCCAAAGGGAAAATGTTTTCACTTTTCTAATTAATATTGAAGAAAATTATATAAATGGGAAATGACCAGGAAAAGAAAAAGGGTTGGTACAAATTATATGTGGAAGATCTTAATTGCCATCATTTTAAAGAACTTCATGATCTTAACTGAAAATTCACAAAATGGCATAACACCTAAAAAAAAAAAAAAAAATTTCAAAACTGAATATTTTTTTAAGGGTATTGAAATGGAAATTAAAATTCCTCTTCTTTGTGTGTAAGTATCTTCTTGCAAGCTTCATAGCACATGAAAGATATCCCAGCAGCAGGAACCAATTTCAAGTAACTTGGTCCCAATCCTCTGTACAGACCTGGGATTCCTTCTCTTTCAAGTATGCTTATAAGAGCATGAAGCAAGTTGTTATACTGCCTCCCATTAAAAGCCCCAGCTTGCATCTGTCTCCGAGCCACCTCTAATGGGAATGTTGCACTGCTTGAAATTGCAGCAGCTGCAGAACCCATCAAAAGAGTTGTAATGTTTCCAATTTCTTCTCGATCAGAAGCTTTCTTGTATGCTTTTCTCAATGTGTCATATGCAAAATAACTGGTTGCAGCATATGGTATTACTCCTATCAGACTTGGTGTTAGGCCTCTGTATAATTCTGCAGGCCCTTCCTCTGTTACAATTTTGAAGAAGGCGTCTAAAAGGTTCTTATATACTCCTCTCTGCATTCGTAAATACCGCTGGTTGGTAATTTATTATTAAGTAAAACCAAACAAAAAATAAATTGAAAGCAAACATAAGAAGTGATCATGTTATCAATCTTTTCTTGGGATGGAAGTTACCTGGATGGTTAGTCTGTTTTTTAGCAACTCGAGAGGGTATGTACACAAGGTGGAGCTAAATCCAGCAACAGCACCTGCAATAGAAGAGGCTGGAATGGGAGGTTTTCTATCTTCTCCTGGTTTTGGAGTCAAGTGATTCTTAACCGTATCGTAGGCAAATAACTGCAGAAGAATGGTCCATGAGAAAACACGGACAATGTTTTTGCCAATGCATTGGTTCTAACATAACATGCCGAAGTTTCACATGCTGGATGCTAGATTTCAGAAAGCTCTTGAAAATCTCTACCGTCAAACATGACATAGTTGTGATTTTTCAGTTAACTATGTAAAGACAATTTGTGGCAGAAACAACCATATGAGTTTATTTATATATATTTTGTTTATGCATCTAATTCCTCCTTGAATTTGAATGATTTTGGTTAGAAAGTTTTGAACAAGAAGGATTAAACCAATAAAAATTGTTTGGACAACCAATCCAAATGGTAAAAATTGAGGACTAATTTCAGGACCATACCATAAGAAATGAAAGACTGATAAAAAAAAATTCATCAACCAAATAGATTTTCTAATCAACTTGGCAAACCACCGTACTTCATATTCAAAGATGTCATGTCAAAAATGATAAGTCAAATTTGAAAATGCAGGAGTTTTGAATTCACACCTCAATTGCCTTGCTAGGTGCAACCCGAATTACATTAACCAAATTCCCCCTAAATAAGCCCTTCCATCCTTCACTTTCCATGATAGACTGAAACACTTCAGTTATGGAGTTCCCACAACTCCCAACCATCAAGTGTGTTTTCATTGTCTCTAACGGTGCAACTGCACTGCGTGACACAGTACCAGCAATTGCCCCGCTAATCAACCTCCTTAATGATGGATTCCCAATCTTAATCTTCAGTTTCAGACCACCCATTTTGCTCCTTTCTACCACTCTTCCAACCTCCTCTGCTTTTTCTTCCATCAACTCTGGAACCCATCCAACCCTGTAACCTGATTCAGGTATGGTCACATATCTCATATATGAATTTGTGGTCAGAAGTTTTGGGCCATTGAGCTGAGGATTTTGAGTATTTGGTGAAACACCAATTCCCATTCCTAACCGGCCAACGCTTGCAAAGAATCTTGTGGCATGAGAACTACTCTCATTAGCACCCCATCGAATCTTTATCCCGGAGCTTGAAAAGACCACAGCTTTGGTTCCATGTTCACAATCTTGCAACCTTCTCACACCCATTAGCCTGACACTTGAAAATAAGCTATTTTCTACAGGTTTCCAACATATACCAAGAAACAGATTTTGTTCTAGAATCTTATAAAAAACATTAAAACTGAAAGAAGAGTTGGTTTAAGCAAATGGGTACCAACGAAGTTGGCAAAGAGTATATTCTTTTTGGAATATGAGCACATTAACCATCTGGTATAGAGAATTAAGAACAAGGCTATCTTCGATATATGGAGATTACCAGATCGTCAAGAAGAATAATACCATAATATACCCTCCTGCAGTAAAGGCAGAGTATATAAGGATGGTGTAATCTTCAATGTTAAGCCTCAGCCTTTCTGCATCGGTTTCTTCTGTTTCTCTGCAGGTATTAGATCCAGGTCTTATTTGTGGCCTCCACTAAGAAAGCCACTAAGAAGTAGAAGCAAAACGTAAAGACTTCTAACTTCCTAGTAATTTTCGCTGACTAAATTACCACAATGATAAAGATTGAAGTTGATTCTAGCCAATGATATTAATATACATCATTTATATATAACCTAGGAAAAAAAAAGAAAAGAAAAAGGATAAACAGATTATTTATGAGCGATTCTTATTATTATTCCTGTGGCAAAAATGACAGGAGTAATCCATTTGGTGGACTTATTTGGCCAGTGATTTTACATGGTCTGTAATTTACATTCATCGCTGATATTTTTGTCCCGGAGGAATCCAAAAAGCAATTTGAGATTGTGAGTTCAGGCTAAGAGAGACCGCAAAATTTGTTTTGTGACATCCCCCTGGTGGGACCATGTTTAGTTGGAAAACTCAAAATCACCACAAGTGAATTAGCAACTTGAATTGGTTGCCGTGGCCTACATGAACAATGAGATGTTAGTCATTTTCAATCTCACACCGCCAAATGAAAAAGTAGACTACAGGAAAATGAAAATATGTCATTTTATCTTGTTGGAATGCTTTAACACCGTAAAATCTGAGATGTGTAGAGAGACTTATAGCGCCTGTTCTGCAATAAGTTAGGCTTTTGCATTAAAGGCTCGAATGATTTGTTGTCTGGTGCCAACAATAATGGGTTACACTTCGGTCAGAGCCACAACCTTCCATGAAAACGGCATTGGCCAATCTTCACATCCTTCTATGATATTTATTCTATCTCGTAGACACTTAGCTGTGTTATAATTTAGGAATTTACAACATCAAATGCACTTACGGAGATAAAAGTAGATACACAGAAACGCTGAGAGAGAGAGAGAGAGAGGACACAAGCCATTGCGTAAAATACTTTTTTTTCCTAATAAAAATATCATCGTACACCCAAAAAAAAAAAAATTAATAAAATAAAATAAAAGATTCTCCCTCCAAATAAATAAACTTGTAGCACCCATCCCAAAACCCTACAAGCTTGCAAGTTACAACAGCTATTACTATTATTTAATTTCATTTGGCCTTTCCTTTCTTTGAAGAACCTTTCTTTAATGGCTTCTTAAATTGCTTCTTTGGTTTCAGCTTGCTTGAGGTTGCTGAAGACTTCTCTTCTCTATTTCTTTTCTTCTTCTCTTTCTTAACATTGTACATGTTGACAGCCTGTTATAAAGAATGACAGCATAAGAAATAAATCTACTTGGAGAAAAGATGAAGGACAGATATAAATCACAATAGGAAAAGAGCTGAACAGAGCTGAACCTTATTAACGTTGAGTATCTCATGGGAATTTTTAGAGAGAAGCTGGTTGAGAACTTTGTCAGTTTGTTCTTTTTCTTGTTTACCTATTCCTGTTCCTTCTACAACTGGTAGGAACTGCAAGCAAGTAATTGGAAAACAATGAATAGTGGCACACAAGTTGATGAATAATCATATGAAACCATTAACTTCGTTAGGGTAAGGATTACGAACCTTGCGGTACTTTCTGCTATGTTTAGCAGGTTTTTCACCTGCCAATTTCTTGTCAAATTTTCCTCCACTGGCTGTTGCAGTTGCTGCCATTCCAGCCACATTCCCCAGTTCATCTTTAGAAACTTTCTTGGGCATAGCCTGGGTTCCTGTTATGGGCAAAGCTGTGGCAGCTAGTTGAACATGGCTGCAGAAAGTGATATGTAAGGCCTTGTTTTGCAGTGAAGAACAAATTGCTGTCATTGGAACAGGTGCGAAGTGTTTTTTGGGAAGGGGTAGTTTGCACGTATATAGATATATATATATATATATATATTTACTTATATCCATGCTTTTCTAGCTTCTTATTAAACGCAATACCAACAAATGCCAAAAGAAAAGTAGTTACAAAAATAAAATAAAAATGATTTATACATCCTGGACTACGGATGATAACCTTTGAATTAGGAAAAGCTGCAGATGCATTTCAACGTTTGAGTGTGATAAGTTAAACAAGAGGCAGACTTCCAATGTTTGAACAACGGAGGAAAGGGATTAAAAGGCAATACCTTGGCAAAGCACCAAATTTGGCTGCTTGTTTCAGGTTCTGCAACCTATTTTTCTCTTGCTTTTCGACATGTTTCTTTTTCTCTGACCGTCTTTTAGCAAAAGGGTCCTCCCCTGGCTCTGCAAAAATGACAAAAATTGATAAGAAATTAAAAAAAAAAAAAAAAATCCATTTTTTTTTACACTTTAATGATCAGTGGCTAAAATTCACTGCTCCTATCTTTGGGATTACAATAAAGTCCCATTGTTTCCATTCAAACAAAATAAGAGTCAACGCAATGACAGGTATCGCAACAAAGTCTTACCATCAGTCATCTTTGCTTCAATGATAGGTACATTATCCTCATCATTTGCATGATCGTATCCATAACGGCGTTTCCAAGTACCGGTCTGCTCATCATACTCGATCTTGTCCTTCTTCCGGTTCTTTATGCCTGCAAAGAATGTCAAAATTATGCAACAAATATAAGTTCAATGTGGGATATCAGAATTCAATCCCTGAATCTTGTCATGGTCTAATCTGGCCTTAGAGCCGAGATTTAACACATTACCACCAGGACCTTCAGATAGAAAACAAAGAAAAAAGGCTCCCATCAAATATTATTTATTTTTTTTTTTAGGGTCAATATTATTTTGTTGACTATATAGAAAGAATATAACAGTAAAAGCGACTAACCTCTTGCTTTGGCAAACAATTCCCATTTTGTTGGTGGTTTAGGCTTTGGAATCTGGATAAGGTAAATGTAAATGAGATAGGCAGTCGGCAGTTTATGCTTAATATAGAAACTAAAATAAAAAATTATCTCATCAGTTTAATTAGAGGAAACAGCAAACCATAATGCATTTTGTATGTTACTTGTGTAATCTTTGCTTAGTTTAAACTCCATAGGAAGCAGCCTTTCAATAAACCAATACAACCAAGTGGCATGATAAGAATTTGAAAGCACCTAAGTAAATGAGCTGTACAACAAGTGTAGCCTACCAGGTCTATAGGGAAGAACGTCCTTTTTGCTTTCACATTACGGTCTGTTTGGATAACAGTAAAATTAGTGAGAATCCAATTCCTTTGGAAAAGTGATAACTTGCTTTTGAATGGATATTTATTGTGAAGTGGAAAAATATAAGCCCAGGAAATTAGATTCCCACAAATGTAGGAAAATATGTGGGAAAGTTGTTCCTACTTATGAATATGTCATTTTGAGAATCTCACAGAAAATAGTTTTGAATTTTTTTTAAAATACATATTTGCTCTTAATTTATTATACAATATTAAATTTAATTATTACTCACCAAATATATCAAGAGAAAAATTAATTCTCAGGAAACTCATTCCAAGGAAACTAAATTCCGGGAATCAATTTCTCTCCCAACTTTGACACTTCCTAAACGAGGCCTTAATAAAAAAAAAGAATTCAATTTTAGCTGAAACGGATTAGAAACTACAATTGGATGCAGCAATTACTTAATCTAAATTTCTCCTAACCGGAGTTAATCCAGCAATATATAATCATTTTCTACCTAATAACAAATCATGAAAACCAGCAATTATCGAAAGCGCTAGTTAGTGAACCATTTTTCCTTGTGGTAATCATACAACTTTTGATGTTCTGAATTGAAGAAACAAAATAATAAAAAGGAAAAATATTACAAAAATCCCATATGCTCTAAGTTCTTGTGCACCTGATTATGTCCCTTGATGTCAAGGATGTAAAAACTAACATAACAAATAGCATATTTATATAAAAGTATTTCAGCAAATAACATCAGAGTTTTATGGTGTCGATAGTAGGCTGAATTTCTTATTATGTGCCATTGCCAAAATGCACTTTTACCAAAAGCCAAATATGTGAGGAAATGGTTTCAAGTAAATAATCAAGAAACAGTCTGTATGAAAGAATAAAAATGAAAAAATATAAATAAAAGGGAGTGAGTGAATTACATGCTTCTCTCTTGGCAGTCTAGTAGTCGGTGGAGGCAACTTGACAATGGGACCGTCCACATCTTCAGTAGCAGGTAAGTTGAAAAGATTATCCGCAATAGCCTGAACTAGCTCAGTTCCCTGCTTTAGACATTCCTTCACTAAATTCTCCCTAAAATCATTGACATTTGAAATAAACTAAGAATTGACATATTCAATGGAATCTCTTCAAAGCACATGTGCAATCAACTAGAATCACAAAGTTATTTGAATTATTAAACATTGCTTAAAAGTTATGACTAACAAGAATACAGAATTTTGCAAGTAGTCAATTATGCAAGTAATTTTATAATACGAAAAGCAACAGAGAATAAATCATGAAGCTTGCCAATAGATTTCCATGGTATTATACAAATTAATTCATTGCGCTTGAACATCAAGGTAACAAATTTCATTTCATAGGCGTACACAAAATGAAAAACAACCAACTTTTTTCCCCCCTATTAGAGATGCCTAACAAGGTATTTTTCAGATAAAAGCATAAACAAACCAGAAAGGTATTCAAATCAGAGACCAACCCCATATTATCATGATTAAAAAAGTAAATTAATCAAACCCACAGGCGAAAAATATAATAAAAATAACAAAACAACCAGCACTATTTTGTGCATTCTCAATATTCGAACTTATAAATAAATATCCAGACTAACAGAGCTTAAAAAAAATAAAAATTCAATAACAATAAACTCCAAAAAGAAAATAGAGTTGGATTTCATATTGCAGAGGTTCCCAAATTACAAGACATGTAATATACATGCAAATAAAAAATTATAAAAAAATAAAAAAATAAAAAGCAAACCTTGAGGAGGGAAGGGAAGGAAAGTGGTGATGAGGGTTGAAAGCCATGAGATTACCAAGGTCGACCTGAAGCTGCTGATGCTGCTGCTGCTCCGTCTCCATCTTTGACAAGCTCTTTTGGTAGTCTCTATACAGCTGGGAAGAGCCTCAAAAAAGAAAAGGACGACGAAGGAAGAAGCTGCCTCACAGGTTTTATGTATGTCACCATAACGATGTCGTTCTGTTTTAACCTAAAATTCTTTGACAAGTTATAATTGGGCCTAAATAGACTCATTTCTACTGGACTCCCGTTCATGAAAACCTAGTAATAATTGGGCCTTGAGCCCAAAGCCTGCTGATTTCATTTCTTTTCTTTGTTTTTTTTTTTTTTTTTGGTTTTGTTTTGTTTTTGTTTTTTTTTGAGCTTGCATTTGGAAAATTTAGTACGTGATTTGAAAATACACACACACACACACACATAAGGGGAAAAAAAAAATGGTTTCTATTCTTTGATTACAGATACGAATTTGGAAAAAAAAAAAATATATATATATATATATATATATTTTTAGAAAAATCAAGATATACTTGGTGTTTTAAATTTTCACAAAGATATCGTTATTTTTGGATAAAAAAGGAGATGTTATTATTATTATTATTGTTTTTTTTTTTATTGTACTACAATTCCATTTTTGTTTTTCCTATATAAATAGTTTATGGTAGGGTTTGCAAAATATAAACAAAGGAAATAATAATAGTTTAATTATTTTGTTTTTGGTGGTCTAGATTTTAAAATTACCACTTAGTAAGGATGTTATAAAATGTTTATAATCCATTTTGGATCTAATGTAGTATAGATATAGACAAACATAGTGCCAGGTTATGTTTGGTCATAGGTATGTATGTATGTATGTATGTATGTATGTATATATATATATATATATATATATATATATATATATATATATATATATATATGTTTATACTCACCTATATATATATATATATATATATATCAGTAAATATATGATGTTCGGTAAATATATGATGTTTAAGTGTAAGTGGTATGTCATTTCCCAAATTATGATATGGGTTTTACAAAGTATCTACTATTAGATTCGACGATCAATAGAGTATATGTGCATTTTTAGATTACATTTATATATATGTATCTATATATATGTGTATGTAAATATATTTGTAATTTCACAAAATTATTTGTTTATGTTAATTATATTTATTTATTTTAATGCGTGTATATATATATATATATAAATGGAGGAAATTAAATCTCTTATGATGATTATTTATATAAGTTACCCTGATTTCAAAATGATTTCCTTTTATTATTTATTTATGGTTTTAAAATGGAATTATGGAAAATCGATGTTTTTATATCAGTATAATTATCCATGATTATTTGGCTAAATGTACATACAATATTAGTGTTCTCAATATATGTGTGATTAATTTTAGCTCATAGGTTATATTTAGTCATCTCTTGGGAGTTGTGGTAAGTAAGAGAATCAGATATTTTGCAATGATGGTATTAGTTACCTTTCCATAGCCAAGGGACGGCAGGTTTAGCCTATTCTACAATGATGGCATTAGTCATCCTCTCCTTAACCATAGGATAACAGCTTACCTACCAGCGGCACCTTTGGAATACTGAAGGGGGACCTCGTGCAGGTTCTTTTGTTCTCCGTCCAGCCTTTTATGTCAAATGGTGTTTCAGATACTAAGTATTACTTGGCAGCACTGGTATATCATATAGGGCATCAAATCTTTTTCCAATATATTATGTGTTAGATGTACCATATAGTACCATCATAATAACTCAGTTATATTTATAGGCACTTGGATAAAGATTATGCCTATGAGTGGTTTATTATTGTATTTTTACTGCCTATGAGATCAACTAACTGGAAAACATTATAGGCAACCATCATTGACTGTATTATTAGTAATATACCTATGGATGACTGATATAAAGGGATGTACACTGATATATTGTATGGTTCATTAAGTAATTTCTAGTTTTATTGGATAGATCTTTACACAGATTTTATACAATTTCAATGTTTTGTATTTATGGATTTAGTCATATTTTTAATAACTTTTTTAAACAATTTTCAACATCAAAGTTTAATTATTTAATTATCTTATCATAATTAATTTATTACCTTATTATTATTATTGTTGTTATTATTATTACTATTTGCATGATTCTTGCTTTTATTTTAACTAATGATTTTCTAAACTTGAAAGTGCATGTGAAGCCTAATTAAGTAGTGAAAAAGTTCATACAAAGAGCAGTGATAGAGATCCGGATTAGCCTTCGAATAGGTATTGCAGCCTCCATGCAAGTTATTCAGTCTTTGGACAGATATTTCAGCCTACGGACAGGTTTTGTGGAACCTTTAAGGGATTATATACATATTCATATTTATGTAAAAATATATATTTACATTGCTTTTGGATAGTTATGATGTTATTAAAATTAATGTTATGACTATAACAATTTAGTTTGAAATGTTATTTCTATATATTTATTTTATTATTTTTTATTCAATTTGATAATATCTTACAATTTATTGATTCCTAATGGCATAAATTTATCCCTATATATTTCCTAGAAATATTCTGATTTATTTTTGGAATTTGAGGTGTAGTTTGTTTAGGTTACATATTGGGATCCAAGTTGTCATTTATTATTACTATGGTTATATTCATTTTTGCTAATAATATTATGGATCTGGGATAATACGTATCATTTTTATATTTATATTTATGTGCTAATAAATATTTGTGGAGTGCCGTAATTTGCAAAATTGTGGTAAGTGAGAGGTGTGGACAGTTACAAATATATAGAAGTGTGTTTTTATTCAAGATCAAATTTGAGAAAGTTTACTTTATAGGGAATATGCTATCGGATTTTATGTAAAAATTCTGATGGAGTTTCCCCTAGTTAGGGCCACACTAGAGTTCCGGTAGAGAACTCCAGGAGAGATTCTGACATGACAAGTTCATAGTTTTGAAGCTAATGAGTTTAGTGTGGCTGATCTGCATGATTATTAGAACAAACTTGTCAATAATCAGCTTTGAAATATAATTTGACTCGGAATGATCGAGTCTTATCAGGTCCAGGGTCAATATGAGTTGGTGTAAAAAGAGGTGTTTGATCAACATAAAATCAGCTCGTTCTAGCCAAGAAAAGTATTCAAGGATCTACTAAATCATTCATTAAGGAAAGTTTGCTTATACATTCCAAAAAGGAACTTGAGAATATTATCAGCAATTTGAGAAAATCCTAGTTTCCTTATCTAGAGCTCTACGGTCCAAATCAGTTAGAATATGGTGAACTAGATCCGTTAAGGTCCAAGGTATCACAATGCCTATACAAACATAAGTGATCAACATCCAAGATACATATTTTTTACACCTATGACAGTTATCATCCTTAGGCATTCAAAAATTACAATTTTACTTGAGCATCAAAGTGTTTGGTCTGAAGACCTTCATTTCTTCATCATTTTGCAAAGATTTGAGTCAAGATAGTTGGAGTGTGCGAAATTGCACTTCTACAATTTAGGATGGTGGGGGGCAATCTAATGGGTGCTCTTGCAAAATCTTTTCATCAACATTGCAATCCTATACTGGAATTATTGGCCATTAAGGAAGCTATGTTGTTTTGTATTCAAGCTGGTTTATGGGAGGTGGCATTGTGAGTGATTGTGAGCGATTCGAAGACGACAATATCAATTCTTCAAGATAGTCAGGATTTCTAGGTTTTAATTGTCTTTTTGTTACAGGATATTAAACATTTATTATGTTCCTATGATTGTTTTATGTGTTCTTTTGATTGTGGTGATACTAATAGTTTTACTCATAAAGTTGCCAGGTATGCTTTTTCTATACTTGTATGAGTTTTAGATAGAAGAGTGCCCTGAATGACTATTTGATATATTGGAGAATGATGTTGACTCGTTTCCTATTCCTGAAATAATAAATTTTCTTTTCAAATTTTAAAAAAAAGAAAAAGAAAAAAGGAATCTATAAATGACTGCTTCAGCTTCAGATTTAAAAAAATTATAAACAATAAAATAAAATAACCGTAAAGGTGAAACATTTTAATTAAAGCATAGAGAATTCCTTTTTAACGTAGACCCAAACTTTCATTTTCTTTTTCCTTTTTTTAATTTTTTTTTTAAAAAAAAAATCAGAGAAGCCTTGTCGTACAAACTGAAGTGATAAAAATCGTATCTTTGTCCCAAATTAATCCAAGTTTGTACGGTTCACATTATTTGGTTTGCTTAATTTGATTGCAAGATATCAATTTCTTTACTTTCCTTTTTTTTCTTTTTTCTTTTTTTGGCTAAACTTTATTTTTCACTCTATATGCAGTTTATATAGCTGCTACATATCCAACATGTGTACCATGCAGCCTTACGTATTTGATCCAGCGAAATACAAAATACAATGAGGTGCATAGAGAGCTGTTTCTTCGTCTTTATAAAGCATGTATATATAACAAACACACAACATTGTACTGGTATGATTCTCTAGCTGTACAAACATGGCACTTCTCTATTCTAGTAAGCGTTTGTGCTTACACCAGGCAATAGCAACGACATATAAGAATATTGTCCCAGTAGTGCTGCCCGCTACAGTCCATAAGAACTTTGGCATCCCCGCTATCTTGTCATTGAATAGCTCGATTCTGATGTTCATGCCAAAGATACCAGCCACGACGATAAAGGCACTCACAACAAGGGTTGCCGTTGTCAACATGACCCCCATTTGCAGGAGATGGTTCTGTTTGTCATCCAGCATTATGTTGATGTAGTCCTCTGTGTCGTCGACATACTCCCTCAGCTTTCAAAACCACCAGAAAAGTAAAGTATCAATAATAAATGCCAGTAGAAGTAGGTTTCTTAAGTTATAAAGAGCGAAAGCAACTCATTGTTTGGTAAGTAACAAAGAAAATAAAATAATAGTAATAATTTATTAGACAAGTGAAGATTATGGGAGCATATGTAAAAGCACAGTCCTTGAAAGAATGTTTGATGAAGTTCACTAATTCCATTGCCCAAGTAATGGGTCTGATCCACACTACAAGCAACCTTGAAATTATTCCCACTCTGCTTCATACCGGAAATATGCACGATTACCCACATATTCCAGCAGCGCAGAAATGATTCTCTATCTCTAAACAAAACCCTTAAATTGCACCAGTATACAACTTAGATCTCTCTAATCTGTTTCTGGTTGTCACATTAATTTCAAAGTCTACGGCCTCTATTGCTCTATGTCTCTGATTTGCAATTCTATTTAAAAAGTATCTTACAATTGATATTTGAAAATAAGCAGACAAGACTCCTTCGAACATGAAGGGCATACATATACTTTGGAGATTATGAAAGCACTTTTATGCAACATACTTCATGCTCATAAAATATTTTAGTATTTACAGTACATGGATAAAGTATGTGTGTTTGTGCTGCCAGAAAACAGATACTCTACACTTATATTACAGAACTAATAATTTTTAACTCAATTATTATCCGGGCAAATGCTTCACAGACTATGCACCAAAATTTATGTTCTTCTGTAAGGGTATGTATTACTTGCATCAAATAGTTAAGCCTTCAATAATAACAGAAGCCATAAATAGATGATATTATTAAATGCAACATACTTCAACATCGAGAACTTTCGTATGTACCCCATTAGTAAGACGGCCAACTGGTTGCGAGTCAAATTATGCTGTTCAATTCATTTAAAAGGTACGTAAGGTGAAAGGCAGCTAAAAGGACACCACTACGTCATGTAGTTGAGGCCTAGAAAATCTTCATTGAACTTTTTTCATCTAAAGAACCATGAAATAAAAATAATACATTGGCAAAACTGAGAAAGAGTTACTTACTGTGGATAGTTTGTTTAATGTACCATCAATTTGCACAAAGTATGCTTCCAAAAGCATTTCAAGCTCCTCTACATCAAGCTGCTTGTTCATAACACTGTCGGTAGTACTAGTATGGGTCCCTCGGCTGTCCCTACTAAGGGACTTAGATGGTCCATACAATTGATCCTGAGGGTTATCAGTATTCTGAATATTATTTTCATAGTTTGTGTAATCACCGCCAGTTTCAAATGAGATTTTACTAGGAATCATGGCACTGAAAAGGGACATTGAAGGTGTAAACTTGAAGCCAAACAAATGACAAAATAGCATGCCTATTATAAAAATGACAATTAGATAAATTACATGCCTGCCATCCATGTCTGATCGAGGAACTTCATCATCCATGTCATCTCTCTCGTTCATAGAAGACGTAGAAAAATTATCAAGCTGTTGCTGAACTAGCTTCTCAGTTAAATGCATCTCAGCCATATCTTCATCATCATCTAGCAAATGTTCCAGTTCATCCCTCACCTAGAAATAAACATGTTTGCATCTTTATTCATACCATGCAAAATAAACACACATATAATAACAAACTACAAAAGCAGAATGCATGGTTCCATAGGATATACGGTATTCATGACTATTTTTCAAAAATCATTAACATAAATTGAAAATGGAATTTCAAAATCATTAAAACCAATTAACCTTCTGAACACGTCCAGTTATCGCAACTAAGCGGCTCTTGATTTGGCGAACACGTTCCAAATTGAGGGTGCTAATCTTTGAAGTCAGCTTATCCAAAGCAGGATGAGCCTCAAGCTCCAATGTTCTTGCCTGGTTGAGAAACACGAACAAAAGGAGAACAAATAAACACAAAATAGACATAACAGAAGAATGAAAAAGTAACTAAAACAGCAATAAGGTAACTTACCTCACTGTCTAAGCAACTACAAGCTGCCTCAAGGCAGGCCTCCAGTGCAACAAACTCAAATGGTAGAACCTTCAAACCATCTTGATTCTGGAGATCCTCTTTTCCTTCTCCCTTTTCATCCTCGTTTTGATCCTGTGGAAATGCTCCCCTGCAATTTTCTGGGCTAACGGATCTTGATTGTGGCTCCTTCATATCACACAAAGTTGACCAGTTTGTATTATCACCATAGACCCCCTATACAAAGAGGAGGTTAACAAGTCAAAAGCTGCATAGATTACTTATAAAGTAAACAGATTAATCATGTGGGCAATTTTCAGAATAAAAAAACAGTCCAATTAAGTAAGAAATTCAGCTAAATGTGATTAAAAATGAGCATTCAATTCATCTATATACTCGTAATATAGCTCACTACAATGATGAATCTAATTATAGCTTGGTCTAAAGTTAATGCTTTTGACTATCCTCCAAAACCTTGAGTATAATTCTATAAACCAAATTAAAAAAAATAAATAAATAATTATAATTATAATTGTTATTTGCAAAATAAACAATTCAGATACACAGAAAACAGAAACGCCAAAAAAACGAAAAGAAATTCAAAGCAATAAAAAAATAATAAAAAAAATAACCCAGACTTTGGTAGCCTGGTGGTAACGCGTGAGCCTGCGCTGAAGCTCCTCAACAAAGGGGGTGACAGAAGGGTCTCTCGAGTTGAGAAGCAGAACCTCCTGAGCCGTGATGATGGCTTTTATATGCTCCAGATTTATCACGATCGCACTCTCACGACCCAGCACCGTCGATGGGTACGACAGCAATGGATCTAGGATCCGGAGGTCCCGGGCCGGCAAACCCGTTCGGCGCATGATGGCGTGCTTTCCGGCCTCCACCACCTGGGCTTGGCCCGTGGAGTCAAGCAGAAGCCATGGTCGGACTCCGGTGCCCTTCTTCCGGAGGCCGCCGCCCACGGGAAGGCCCTGACCGGGGATGGTTGGTCGTACCGAGTCGGGATCATCCTCCCGCGGCATGTGGCCGGACTTTGATGGTTGGGAAAGATGGACCTTCATGGCTGGGTCATTTTCCGGTTTGGTTCTTTGGAAGACTTTGGTTTTCAAGTCTATACAGTATTTACTTGCTTCTACCACACGCAATAGGAATCGTTCTTTTTTAATTCTTTTTTTAAAATATTTATTTTAAAAAATTAACGAACACTCTTTCTTCTACATTTTTTTTCTCCAAACAATTAACCGTATACTTAGTAGAAAATAAAAATCTAATAAAAAAATCGAATATAAGTTGCAAGACATAATTAATATTTATATTTATCAGTCAGACCAATAACTTCCCATAGTTTTAACAGCATGGTTTTTTTTTTATAAATTATTTAATCATATCAATGATTAAAATCTAAACTTAAAAAAAATAAATTTAAATTATGATATGCTAAAATTTTATTTAACAGAAGTGAACTTTATCAAAATCTATTGATTAATAATTATAATTTTAAATATTAATATTATATATGATTTAATAATTGAAAAAAAAAATATCAAATTTAATTTTAATATTAAAAATCTAATTTGAACATAGTATTTATATATACATAATCTGTACCGAACAAAAATAATCTTTTATTTAACAGCTTTATGAATTATATGGAAGATCGGTTGAGGGGGCGTAGGGTGGCTGGGGGAGGCAGTAAGCCTTTATGTGTATTGTGATGTTGACTTTCGTAAAAGGACTTCTTGGTAACTCTTTCAATATGATAAAATGGACTTCTTTTAGATAATAAATGAAAGTTGTTAATATACAAGGTCTTTCGGTAATGTACTTATACGGAGGAATTATGGAATGACATGTGGCAATGTGGCAAAAATAACGGATTCATCAAGGTGTCAATTAATAAATGATGGTAAATGTTGTTACATGTAATCGTAAAACAAAAATTTGACCACAAACTATAGCAAACTAGTGTCGATTCCGTGTGGTGTGATTTACAATATGTGTAAGTGTGGTAGATGATGTTGAAAATTAATTATATTCAAATTAAATCAAATAAAATTAATTATATTATTTTTTATAAATAAAGACTAAATATTATTGAGAGTTTGTTATCAATTTTAAAATTTTCATTGATATTGTTTGGTGATTTTGCCAAAACCAAACAATTTGTATATCTCTTTTAATAAGTGTGAGAATACCATTCTAAATTTAATTAGAGAAATAGAGAAAATATAACAATAAAATAATAAAAATTATGCGAAATAAATCTGATAAAAATTAGATGATTATACTAATTTGCATGGAACAAATATATTAAAAATTCTTAAATGTCTACAAAAAAGACTTTAAATATAAAGTTAATTAACTAAGTGAAACAACAAAAAATAACAATAACCTTTTAGAAAAAAAAATATTATAACAAAAATCAAATTTAAAGAATAAACATTGTTCAATAATTGCATGTATGATTGATTAAAAGTTGAAAAATCATTTGCTCCATTGTTCATTTATAAGCGTAGACTTTCAAAACTTAATAAAGACACAAATGTTATTTTCAACGATAAGTGTAAATTTTTTTCAATTCCTAAATTCAATCCACTATTCCAAATTGAAACTTTTTCCTCCATTATTTGAATTAATTTGAAAAATAAATATGTATGGTTATCCTCTTTCTTAGTCTGAATATTATAAATCTGACCTTATTTATATCCTCATTTATTTAAGAAAAAAAATTATTTTCAAAATAAATAATTAGTCTTATTTAAGTTTTATTTGCTCCAAAAATAATTATTATTTCAAAAAGATATTTATTTGCCTTATTTAGATTCATTTATTACTTTCTAAAAATAAAAGTAGCTTTATTGAGGCATCTTTAGTTTCACAATTAATTCTCAAATTTATTGTTACTATTTAAAAATCATAATTGAGTGTTTAGGGGGAACAAAAAAAAGATAACTTGGGTGTTTTGGACCAACATGCATTAAATAATTGGCTATTTTTATGTTCTTTTCCCTATTTAAAAATGCAAATAAAATTAAATACAATCCAATTACCAGTTGTAATATTAACTGTATATAAATGGCATCTAATTAATATTTATAAAGTAATTGGTAATTTTATTAATTTATTAATTAGAGAGTATTTTTCCATAATTTATTATCTTAATTTTTACTTAGCTAAGAAAATCGTTTTTAAAGCTCTAAATTAATAACATTTGCTTTATGGGCGGAAATTTTATAATAGTACAAATGAAATATTTATAATAGTTAACCATATATATATTATCATAATCTTAAGATTACTTTTTCAAAGCAACTTTAAATATATATATATATATATACACACACATTTAAGTTCTCTTTAAGTGTTTTTTCTTTTGTTAACATATATATATATATATATATATAATGCATCTAATTAATATTTATAAAGTAATTGACAATTTTATTAATTTATTAATTAGAGAGTATTTGTCCATAATTTATTATCCTAATTTTTACTTGGTTAAGAAATCATTTTTAAAGCTCTGAGATTAATAACGTTTGCTTTATGGGCGGAAATTTTATAATAGTACAAATGAAATATTTATAATAGTTAACCATATATTTGTATTATCATAATCTTAAGATTACTTTTTAAAAGCAACTTTATATATATATATATATATATATATATATATATATATATATATATATATATAATTAAGCAATTTTTGGACATATATTGAAAAAAAAAATGCATTATCTATCTTAAATTTTTTGATAAGGAGATTAATCTCATTGTTAATTGCCATATCCTAATTTTATTATTTTACAATGAAATTTCATATATGGATATGCGTTATTGTATAGAATTTTTGTATGAAATATTTTTAATAATAAGAATATCTTTTACCTTATATTTTAGAAATTTAAAAGAAAGCAAATAAGAATGTCAATCTCATTATTAATTATCATAAATAAAATGTTATTATTTTACAATAAAATAAATATAACAAAGAAATAAAGATATAATGTATAGATTATACAAATAAAGGCATCAATCTCATTATTAATTACCGTGTATAAAATCTTATTATTTTACAATAAAATAAATATGACAAACAAATAAAGATATTAATATATAGATTATAAAATATTTTTTAATTTTTTACTCTAACTATCTTTTTATTATTCCTAATTAATTTTCTTATATTAAATCCTCATCATATTATTTAATTATCTTTGAAGTTATTATTATTATTTAGTCTATAAACACGTTTATACCTTGTAAGATAATTTATTTATAGTTACATATATTTTAAAAGATCAAATAAGGAGATAAATCTTATTATTGAAATCTATCTATTAATGATATTAAAATTCTATTTATTACATATTTATATATGGATATGTATTAGTGTATGGAATTTTTATGTGAAATATTTTTAATAATAAGAAGGGGAAAATATGATTATTTTATGGATGAGTTTTTTGGAATATTAATTAATCATATTAATAGCCATAAATAATAAGAGAATGAAAAATGAATTATATTTTTTATTTTTGAGGGAATTCAAAAGAACTTCATGATGACATGTGACAATTCTATTTACTGATTATTCAATTTTTATATTAATATACCTATATATATATATATATATATATATATATATATATATATATATATATATATATTTGATATACATATATATACATACATATATACAGTCCGTTTATGGTGCGGATGATCCTCATGCGGACCACAGTATTGGTGACGGTTTTTTATAGTATTGGTGACGATTTTCTAAGAAACCATCATTAATACTATGAAAAACCGTCACTAATACTGCGGTCCTCATGCGGACCGTCCTCACCATAGAATTTCTGTACATATATATACCTATATATTTGCTCCCCAATTATTGAAATTTCAATTATTAATTCTATATGCACTAATTAGTTGATATTAAAAATTTCAAAAATAAATTTGTTGTACTGCATATTATTACTTGATTTTAGAAAAAAAAATTTAATGATTTATTTATTTCTTAAATAGAATATAGGTTTCCAAAGCTGGCATGATAAGCTATCAAGGATTTTTGTATAATACGAAAAATAATTCAATTTGCAAAAAACAAAAAAAAAAAAGTTAAAAAAATTAATCTTTAATAATAATTTTTTGTTATATTATTAAAGTTATTATCAATTATGGATTATCATACTTACACAGTGGACGGATGGATGGATGGATGGATGCAGGGAGAAATTTGATATGGTGTATGCAGATAAATTCATGATTAATGATTAATCAATTATGATCTTTTAATTTTCTCCATTTTTTATAGAAAATTTACATCCTTTTTTTTTCTTTTCAAATGTTAAATTCCATTCAATTGAATGAGGAAATTCAAAATCTTTTTTTTTAAATAAATAAATAATTAATAAAAAAATTGATATAATAGGTAACATGGAATAATCTCATATGCACTACTGACAACAAATATATAAACAAAAATTATATAATGCCCACTTAACTTTGACTCAAGATTTAAGTTGATTCTCAAAATTTTTTTAACCAATGTCCACATTTTGTATGATGTCAATCAATCTGCTTTTGCTCCAAAATTTTGGTTAGAATTAGGCTATCTTGAGTGGACAGTATTGAAATTGATTATCATTTCTCCTTACTTTATATGTTATATTATATTTTACTTTATTTAACATAATTACAATATACCTTTTGTAACAACCTATATAATATATAAAAGTAAAAAAGTCAATAAAAATTTTTACCACGTATCATCCTCATGTTTATTCTATTCCCTCTAAAAACATTTAAAAAATTAAAATTCAAAAATAAAATTACTTTAAAAATTCTACAATCTTAAAATCATTGCCATATATTTTTTTATATTCATTTTATTTCCTTCCAAAGGCATTATAAATAATTAAAATTCAGATATAAAATTGTTTAAAAAATTCCACAATCTTAATAAACTTGAAAGGAATAATTTAATCTTGATTTTTTAGAAATTTTCATAATGTATGGGCATTATCAAGATTTGGCTATAAACCTTTGTAATAACATGTACAACGATTTTAGCATAATTTATATAAATAATATTTCCAAAAATAAAAATTATATGATCTTCGTAAAACTTAGAGTAAAAAATTTGATTTTAATTTTTGAAAATTTTCATAATATGTGAGTATGAAGATTTTATGTTTGGTGATGGAATAAAACTTAGCAAGAGAAAAATTTTTCTCTCCTTATTTGGTTACTTTTTAAATTTTTTAAAGATTAGGTAAAAAAAAAAAACATGTATATAATAAAATATATTTTTATTATTAAAGATATTTCATACAAAAACTCTATACATTAATACATATATATATATATATATATATATACAACAAATGAATTCTATTATAAAATAATAAGATTAATATATGGTAATTAATAATGAAATTTATCCCTTTAATCTCTTTATCACAAATTTAAAATGGATTATGCATTTTTTTTTCAATATTTTCCAAAAAATGCTCATAATGTACTTATATATATATATATATATATATATATGTATACATATGATAAGATTTAATTAACATCGATTAATATAAAATCAATTTTATTTAAAAGGTAGATTTTGTATTTAAAAAGTATAGCTAAATACTTATAATGTAATAAAAATTGCACAACACTAATGACCATTAATTTGATTTGTGATTATGACTGAGTTGATTTTTGTGATTTTATTCAATTTTGAATCTTAATTATTATTTCGTGCTGATTTTATTTTATTAACAAGAATAATAATATTTAATTATTTTTTATAATTATATTATTATATTATTATATTCTTAAATATAAAAATGGATAAATTCAATCTGGAATAATAATTATTAAATTTAAATTAAATTGAAGAATTAATAATTATTTATAATTTTAATAATAATAAATTTAAAAAAATATTTTTTTAAAATATCGATAACCATATATTGAACACAATAAAATATGGTAAGTTATTAGACTCACGAAATTCCAAACTTATTTTTTAATTATTAATATTATAATTATAATATTATAATATTTTTATAAAATTATATATATTTTTCATTTTAATATATAATAGATTTGGACTTAGAAATGAAGGAATAAAAATATATATTTTATTATTATAATATTTTTATGACATAAAATGTATTTGTATATTTATTGTTTGCTTAATTGAACATATTTTAAATATTTTTAGATATATAAAAATGGTTATATGGAAATGAATAAATATATTTTTTTATTTAGACATAAAAAACATAATATCATAAATAATAATTGTCAAATATAGTAAAATAAGATTTATTCTTATATAAAATAGATTTATTTTTAGGAATGAAGGAACAAAAATATATATTTTTATTATTATAACATTATATATATCATAAAATATATTTGCATATATATTATTTTTTTAATTAAACATATTTTAAATATTTTTACATATACAAATATGGATATATGAAAATTAATAAAAATATTTTTTTATTTGAATATAAAAAAGTATAATATCATAAATAATAATTGTTAAACATAGCAAAATAAGATTTATATTCAAAAACAATTATTTGATCTTATTTTATTTACTAATTAATATATATTTTTATTATTATATTATAATATTATATAATTAATTGAAAAAAATATGAGATTTTTTTTTACCTTTATGGTAATACTCAAAAATTATATAAAATCAATTTTATTTTGAAAAAAAAATAATATATAGTTTTTATTAATATTGATAATATATATATATATATAAATTCCAATACATGTCATCATATGAATTTAAGTTTTCCTTCAAAAATATAAAAAAAATTCATTAATTATTATTAGGTTGTTAAACAATAAATGAGATTTTATCCTATCAAAAATGTATATATTTGATTTTATTTATTTTTGACAAAATTAACCATGAAATTAATGAAATAAATATTTTATTATGAATATTTTATATATAATATCGATTGGTATTATGTATATTTGATTTTATTTAGTTTTTGTAAAATTGATTGTGAAAATTATAGAATGAATATTTGCTTGTGGATATTTTATATATAAAATCAATTAATATTTTATATATTTAATTTCATTTAGTTTTGGTAAAATTAACTGTGAAAATTATGGAATAAATATTTGATTGTAGACATTTCATATAGAAAATCAATTGATATTATATATTACAATAATATAAATATATATTTATATTTATATATATATATACACACATATAATATTTTATATAACAATAACTGTAATATGATTATTTGTAATTATTTGTGTAAGCATTATATGAAAAAAATATATATACATAGTTTTGCCATTAAAAAATTACATAAATAATGTTTTGTTTTATTAATAGAAAAAATTTGAAATATTCTTTTTAGAATATAATTGTTAAAAAAAATAATCTCTTTTTTTATTATTTATGATTGTGTCGAAATATTAATCAGTATCAAATAAAATAACTATTTAAAAATATAAATTTTTTGCCGATTGTATTTAAAAATATATATTTTTATTATTATATTAGATAATTAATTAAAAAATATATTTTTTTTTACCTTTTATGGTTGTACCCAAATACATATAAAATCAATTTTTATTTTCAAATAAATTTTAAATAAATAATATATATATTTTTATAATATTATATATATATATATATATATATATATCTATATATATATATATATATATAATTTTACTATAATGAATATTGCCATGCACATTAAATGTTAGCCATAGTCAAATTATATGTAATATTAAAATAAAATACATACAACACATCATAAGTTATGTATAATTTGATGCTTATCTATATCATAATATACAAGTCGACAGATATATTAGTTAAACTATTTATATGTGGTATGTATATATATATATATATATATATATATATATCTTTTTAAATCTAAATTATTGTTAATTAGATTATAATAATAATATCAATAATAGTAAATATAATTAAATTATATTATAAGGATTTAACATAGAAAAATTAGCTATTTGCAAAGAATCCAAAAAAATATTTGAATTCCATAGATAGTAATATTATATAAATAAATTTGAATTTGAATTAAATTATATAAATACTTTTGAATTTAAATTTAAATTTGAATTTTACAAGTGGAAAAAATTCAATAGGTAAATATTTTTTAATTTAAATTCTATAAATAATTTACTTTATAAGGTAAAAATATACTTATAAGATAAATAATAATAATAATAAATAATTAAATTACATTATAAGTATTTAATGTATAAAAATTAATTATTTACAATAAATTAAAAAATATATTTGAATTTGAATTAAATTATATAAATGCATTTGAATTTGAATTTAAATTACATAGATGGAAAAAATTATATAGAAAAATTTCATAGATGAAAAAAATTATATAGGTATACATTTTTAAATTTGAATTCTATGATTGAATTGTATTATATATAGAGATCAAATTTATAATTCTTAACAAATTTTTATAGTATACATTGAAAAAAAAAATGAAAATATAGTTATTAATAATAAAACTTTTGAATAATTTTTTAAATATAATTAATTATTATAGATTATTTTTAAAATCATTTGTTATGGTTACACATGCCGTGTATCGCATAGGAGTAGATAGTAGTATAATATATAAAAAAATAAAAGTCTGTGCCATATGTCATTCTCATATTCTTCTAATTTCCCTCCAATATCATTAATAAAAATAATTATTTTTTATTCTTTTTATTATTTATGATCCTATCAAAATATTAATGAATACTAAAGAGAAAAGTATGATATTTTTACCTTTTATTTGTTATATTAAAAAATATATGTTATTATTATTATAATATAATATAATGATTGAAATACTATGAAATTTTTTATTTTTTATGGATGTATCCAAAAATATATTACATCTATAATAATAATAATAATAATAATTAAATTATGTTGTAAAGATATAATATAGGAAAATTAATTATTTGTAAATAATCAAATAATATATTTGAATTCTATAGATACAAAATATTATAAAAATACATTTGAATTTAAATTTAAATAATATAGATGAAAAAAATAATAGGTAAATATCTTTTTAATTTGAATTACATAAATAAGTTATAATAATAATAGTATAATAATAATAACAATAACAATAAATATAATTAAACGATATTATAAGGATTTAATGTAGAAAAATTAATTATTTGCAATGAATCAAACAAAACATTTGAATTTGAATTTGAATTCCATAAATGAAAAATATTATGTAAATATATTTGAATTTGAATTAAATTATATAAATATATTTGAATTTGAATTATATGAATGGAAAAAAATAAATAGGTAAATATTTTTTAATTTAAATTCCATAAATACATAACAATAAATATTTTTTAATTTGAATTCCATAAATACATAATAATAATAATAATAATAAATATAATTATATTATATAATAATGATTGAATATAAAAAAATTAATCATTTTCAAGTAATGAAATAATATATTTGAATTTGACTTTCATAGATAGAAAATATTATATAAATACATTTCAATTTGAATTAAATTATATAAATACATTTGAATTTGAATTTGAATTTCATAGATAAAATATAAATAGGTAAATATTTTTAATTTGAATTACATAAATAAATTACCTTATAAGGTAAAAATATGTTTATAGGATAAATAATAATAATAATAATAATAATAATATAATTAAATTATATTATTAGGATTTAATATAGTAAAATTAATTATTTGTAAGGAATTAAATAATACGAATTTAAATTTGAGTTCTATAGATGGAAAGATATAAATATATTTGAAGTTGAATTTAAATGCTATAGATGGAAAAAATTAAATAGGTATAAAAATGGTATGTATATGAGAAAAATTAGATAGGTAAACACTTTTGAATTTCAATTTCATAATTGAATAATATTATTTATAGATGTTAAAGTTTTAGTTCTTGACAAACTTTTATGATATAGATTGAAAAAGAAAATATTCAAATGTATTTATTAACAATAAAACTTTTAAATAAAGTTTTAAATATGGTAGGATGAGTTGATTTTATTAACCAGATCAATGCTAAACAAGACGTAGTGAATGTTCAAAATTCGAGTCTCAAGACTTTAGAAGATCCCAAATTCTGATGATAAATCAGATATTAGTAAGGTGAAATGATTTTACTAAATCAAAATGTTTTTTTTTTATTTTATTTCATTTAACATATTATGATTATTAATATTATTATTTGTTTGAATATATTTAATTTCTATTTATTATTAATTTGTTGTTTTAGATTATTTTAGATTATTTTTATAACAAATAATACATATAATCTATTTTAAATTTTTGTATGTAAATGTGCATATAATATATAATAACAGTAAATATTAAATATTATTATTTATGATATTACATATATTTATAAATTTTTTATATTATGTATAAAAGTAAAATAACTAGTAAAATTTTTTTCAGATGTCATAATTATTTGAATGTAATTAGTTATTATAGTTTATTTTTGAATTCATATATTATGATAATACGTATCGTGCACAGCACGGGAATTAATGTTAGTTACTTCCTAAATATTAATTAATTTTCATTTATGTAGATTTTCATTACTTTTAAAAATATATTCTCTTAATCAAGTTAAAAATAGGATAATAAATTATACAAAAAAAACTTTGCATGTAAGAATATAAAATATTAATAAATTATGAAAAATATATACAAATGCCATTCTTTAGTTAATAAGAAGAATTACATCATACAATTCATCAAATAAACTACTTTAGACACTATATTGACATTACATAAGTATAAGTCAATTAATCATTAATTTGAAATTTTAAAATTTAAAATTTGAAAGTGTTAACTTATATAAATTTTTTATTTCATAAATTATGAAATTAACTGCTAATTTTGAATGTTTATTAATTTAAAACTTTAAAATTTTTAATATAAGACTTTTTAAACTTTAAAATTTAAAATTTAAAAATTTAGATCATATAAATTATTTATTGACATTATTTGCCAATAGTAAATAGCCTATTAATTTAAAATGAGCAATTTCAATGCAAAGCTATTCAAATTTTAAATTGTATATGCTATTATATTGATTTTTTAATATTGATAATTAAAAAAGATCATATAAAAATATCAATTACGGTATTGAAATGTTAAAATTTAAAATTTGAAAATTTCTATCCGTAAAAATAATATTATTAATCCTATAACTTTAAGAAAAATCTTTTTAACAAAGTTAAAAATTAGAATAATAAATTATATACAAATATTCTCCTATTAATAAATTTAAAAAATTCAATTACCTTCCATTTATGTACGGTTAATATTACGATTGGTAGTAAGTTATATTTATTTCATTTAGGTTTTAAATATGGAAAAAAAATATAAAGATAACTAATTATTTAGAGCATGCCAAAATATCCAAATTACATTTTTTTTTCCTCCTAAATATTCAAATTATGATTTTTAAATAGTAATAATAAATTTGAAAATTAAACATGTAATTAAAAAAAATGAATAAAACTACTTTTATTTTTTGGGATGTAATAACTGATTCTGAGTAAGGCAAATAATATTTTTTTGAAATAATAATTATTTTTGGAGCAAAATAAATTTTGAATAAGGCTAATTATTTATTTTGAAAATAAATAACTTTTTTTTCTTGAATAAACGAGGGCATAAATAGGACTAAGTTTATAATGTTTAGATTAAGAAAGATAGTGACCATACATGATCGTTGTTAAAATAGATTCAAATAACGAAAGAAAAAACTTTGATTTGGACTAATGACTTAATTTTAGGAATTGGAAAAAATTTTCATTCTTCATTTAACATAATATTTGTATCCTTATCAAGTTTTGAAGGTTTTCATCTCTAAATAGACAATAAAGCAAATGATCTTTTAGCTATTGATAAGTCAGATATACAACTATTAAACAATATTTTTTTTCTTAATTTCAATTTTTATTATAAAAAAAATTAAGGTTATTTTCTGTTGTTGACTAAATTTATATTTAAAATCCTCTTTGTTACAAGGCATTTAAGAATATTCAGGTTGTTTGTTCTTCAGAAATTAGTACAATCACCTAATTTTTGTTATATTTCTGTTGCATAATTTTTATTATTATATTATCATATTTTATTTATTTTTCTAATTGAATTTAGAATGATATGCCCATACCCACTAAAAAAGATGTTCAAATTGTTTGATTTTTGCAAAACTATCAAAAATATTAATGAAAATTATAAAATTGATAATAAATTTAGACTTTGAACTTTATTTATCAAAAGTAATATAATAAATTAATATAATTTGATTTAAATATAATTAATGATTATATATTATTTTCAAAATAATAATTGTAAGTACATAAATACACTTTAAGTCATCTATAATATATATAATATTTAATATTATAATAATAAATATATATGTATATATATTTTTTGATACAACTAATAGAAAATAAAAAATTTGATATTTTCAACCAATTCTTTCATTTCACATCTAAATCTACAATATATATGTACACGCTCTATGTCTATGTATGTGTGTGTGTATATATATATATATATATATATATATAATGGTTATAATAATAAAAATCTAGATTTTTTGGTACAATCATAAAAAATAAAATATCTCATACTTTTTCAATCAATTATTTTAATCTGGAACCATATACATATAGATGCATTTTATATCATATATAAGCAATAAAAGATAAAAAAAAAATTTACATTTTTAAATAGTTATTTTATTTGATAATAATTAATATTTTAATAGAATCATAAATAATGATGGAAAAAGAAAATAATTTTTTTATTAATAATTTTGGACAGAATTTAAAAAAGTATTATAATAATACATGATAAATTTTGTGTACTGACTATTTTGTTTTTATATATTATATAGATTGTGATCAATATTTTTGTTTTATTTTTTTTTTTTAATTTTTTGGTGAATGATTGTGGTCACCTCAGGACACCACGATTCACAATTTTGCGCTCCTCCAATGTGAAAGTATTCACGATTAAAATAACCATCTCACTTTAATTCGAGTTGATCTTTTGTTCTTTACTCGCACTTTAATTCGAGTTGATATTTTATTCTTTTTATGAATTATGCTTTTCCTGGTAAAGGGCTAAAATAACATAAAAAAGAAATCACATAGGACTACAAAGATATTTCCCACTAAATTATAGGAAATAATTATTTTCTACCACATTTTCAATTGTTATGTTAAACTATAAATTAAACACTTAAAAACAAAACCATAAATAAATACTTCAAATTTTACTTTATAGAAAAATCTAATTGAAGAAATAACAATGCTAACTATGTACCAATTCGCTCTAACAAATAATAATCTGTAATATTTTTCTGATAAATAGACAAATATGTACTTTGAATAAAGAAAAAAAAAAAAAACTTATCCTAGTAGAAATTGTATTTATATTTTTCGCTATTGAGCAAAATAAATAAAAATAAAAAAATAAAAAACAAAGGCGTGTTTGGCTATTCCCAAAACTTTAGTAAACATTGATACTCCTCAAAGTATGAAATTCAACAAAGAAATGAAGACGGTGACCTTTCAACCTCCTGGTCCCAAACGCGACTTAAAAATAAAATAACACATGTAAAAGGAACTAAAAATCCACTCAATACGGGTCTCGCGTTTTCCCCAAAGTCCCAAAATCTCTCTCATTCTCTCTCCTCTCCCTCTCTCTCTCTTTGGTCTGCCCCAAATCCCCCAAAAGATGAAACCCTAAAAATTATTTGATCAATCTTAAAATCCCAGAATCAATTTTTACACCGATCCACCATATCCGTAAGTTCACTCTCTCAAAAATTACTTTACCAATTTCATTTTTTTTTTCTGATCGCAAAGTTCGATCTTTGTTTTTTCGCTTTTCGTTCAATATCGAAGAGAAAATTACTTCTCGATTCAGAGATTGTTATTATTATTTTCTCTGATGGGTAGGTGCTGATAAATTTCAAATTCTTTTCTTTTGCCCCCGAATTTTGTTTTTTTCGGGGCTTTCTCGGATTTTTTTAGGGCTTTTTTTTGTTTTGTTTTGGTTCTTGTTTTTTTGAGAGCCTTTGAGATGGATGGCAACAAAGACGATGCTGTGAAATGCTTGAAAATTGGGAAAGAAGCTTTGGAAGCTGGGGATCGTACTCGTGCCCTCAAATTCATCTCCAAAGCTCGCCGTCTCGATCCGACTTTACCCATCGACGATCTCTTATCGGAGATTCAAAAAGAATCCAACGGTAAATCGGCACAGGATGCTGATGGGTCCCCCAATGGACCATCATCAGGGTCTTCTCCATCTAAGCCGTCCGATCAACCTTCGCTTCGCCATAGAACTTCGTCAACTGGGCCTTCATCATCATCGGCAGCGACTTTTACGGAGGAGCAGATTTCCATTGTGAGGGAGATTAAGAAGAAGAAGGATTACTACGAGATTTTGGGGCTAGAGAAGAGTTGCAGTGTAGAGGAGGTTAGAAAAGCATATAGAAAACTCTCTTTGAAGGTTCATCCCGATAAGAACAAAGCTCCGGGAGCTGAGGAGGCCTTTAAAGCTGTATCAAAAGCTTTTCAGTGTCTCAGCAACGAAGAGAGTAGGAAAAAATATGATCTTGTTGGGTCTGATGAGCCCGTTTACGAGAGACGCGCAGCGAACCGTGGACATGGGTTCAATGGGTACTATGAAGCTGATATTGATGCAGACGAGATCTTCAGGAATTTCTTCTTTGGAGGAATGGCTCCGGCGACCCAGTTCAGAGGTTTCAGTTTCGGAACTGGAATGGGACCGATGGGACAGAGGGGAGGTGGTGATCATGGTTCTGCTGGGTTCAATGTTCGGGCATTGATTCAGTTGCTTCCAGTGCTGCTTGTTCTGCTTTTGAATTTTCTGCCGTCTTCGGATCCCATATATTCATTTTCTCGATCTTATCCTTATGAGTACAAGTTTTCTACGGAAAAGGGTGTTGATTACTATGTCAAATCGACCAAGTTTGAGCAGGACTACCCACCAGGTAGTAGGGAACGCATTGTCTTAGAGCATAAGTTGGAGAGAGAATATTTCGGTATTCTCTCACAGAACTGTAGGATTGAGATACAACGTCGTCAGTGGGGAATTACACGTGAAACACCATATTGCGACATGTTGCATAAGTTCGAATCGAGGGCTCACTGACTTAAATCGAGGTCAAAATTTATCCTGTTATGTTTTGTTTTAGATGATGTAAACTTCTGCTTTGATTTAAGGATTTTTTTTTAAGCGATATCTTACAGGTCATGTTGTTCCTTTATCTGCCTTTAACACATATTATGAGCGTTGCAATACATAATATAATAACTTCACAAGATGTCAATTATATATACATATATATTCAGAATTTGAATATCTGTGTTCAATGTTACGCTTATACTAAGTTTTTAAGTTTGTGTTACTATGTGGTGTTTGGTTTTTTTATTTGTTGAAGTGGCTCTAGTTATGGAGCTTAGATTGTTTGATTTTTTTATTTGTTGAAGTGGCTGTAGTTATGGAGCTTGGATTGTGTAAAGAAAAATGTTGATGTTATAGCACACACTGTGATCAAATGCAATTCATTAGATTTTCCTCGTTCTCACTATTGAAATTGCCTGGTTTTTGAAGGCTAGATTAATTTATAATATCTTTTCCCTATCATCACTAACTATAATTGCCTGGTTTTTGGAGGCTGTTTTCATATGGTGGTTGTGTCACATGTCTAGTGATGAGCAGGAAGGTTCAGTTAGGAAATGGTTAAGGCGGTATTGTATGTTTGTGAAAGTGAAATATCACTAATAGAACTAAGGCAGCAATGATGATGATTTTCATTTATGCTTGCCGACCTAGCATCGAGTTTTTAAGGTACTCATATTGCTACCAGATTAACCAGGTCTCAATATGAGCTAGAACTGCTTCAACTCAATTAGGGGAGTGATTAGATGGGTCACAGCCAGACTAGTGATTGGTTTGATATGTCATAAAGCGATGAATGGAATTTTTTAAATCTACTGACAGCCAAATGCTAGGTAGTACTGCAGTACTATTTTATTGCGAAGCAATTAATGATTTCTCAAATCAAATTTTGCTGCGGGTGAGAATGCACCAAATTTTGTCCTTGGAAGATGGTTTTTTCAATGTTGCTTTCTGATGGTCATCTTATGTGTAGGTAACAAGTATTTAATAGACATCAGCCCTTGAGATTGGCATATATTTTCTAACATAGTCAAGTTCTGTTTTCCATATAACTTATGTGGTTGGCTTTTCATTTTGGAATCTACAGTCCAAATATTTATGGTTTTTAAAATTTTTTATATGGTCAGTGGCTAAAATAAGCGTAGGATTTTGTGTTCAGGGTCTGTTTTCTTCTCTTGCAGAATGCTTGTCTGGTGATAGTGGCTCAAAATTCCCTGATCTGAAGACTGCAGGAGGAAGAAGGAAATTGCACAAAAAGACGGGAGGATTATAATAGTAGTAAATTAAAGGAGTGTTTTTTGGTTGAAGGTTGACTTTATTCGTAACCTGAATGCATATCTTATAATTGCCTTATTATCTAGGAATCACAATCTGTAAAATTTTTTGTGATATATATAACTTATGCTTGGGAATAAATTTAATACGTTGATGCATTAAGTAAATGCTGAAAACTCCATATCTTTCAGGATGGCAGGTCCTGTTCGATTCAGTATAAATGCTGAAAACTCCATATCTTTCGGGATGGCAGGCCCTGTTCGATTCAGTATATCTTTGTATAAAGCATATAGGATGTACGTTGTGGGGTTCTCCTGGGTTCTGGAATATCATTTGGTTTGTATGCAATTCAAAGTTTGGTTACATTGTGGTTTACAAAGAATACAGAGGATCATCAATACAAGGACAGTGATGAATCGTATACAGCTATTATGGGTCAGGAAAATGTCTGTAAATTTTAAAAGCTGCATCTCTAATTCCTTGGGGAAATAAGTAGCAATCCCAGTGTCCCAAAGAGTATGTACTGCAGAGGACATAAAAAAACGAAGTGAATGCCAAAACACATGAGCGTCTGCTGCGAGTGATAGTTTCATTTCCAGCAGTGCTGTAGCTCCAAGAAACTTTGTTATGTTTTTTAGAATGAAGGATAAATACAAAAAACAAAAAATTTAAGAAACTTATGAATTGTAGTGTCATAGGATAGGATTGCTGAAACAGACCTTGATTATAGGCTTCTCTGTCATGATAATGGTCACATAACCAAAATATGGCAAGTACCTGCAGTGTGCAAAGGAAGATTTTAGTAACCTCATGCTGGGGTTTAGAAGGATAACTGCCAGATTTAGATATTGACACATTTAGGAGAACGAGCAAAATTTCCTATGATCATGTTAAAAGTTTAACTGTTTGTATTACTATGATCTAAATTATATGGAAGAATTTTCCTGGTTGTGCACCCAGGTTGTAGTTCTCAGCGGTAATTTATTGCTGACGTACCCAACTGCTCTACCCATGATATGTTGCGGTTCCAACCAATCCTGGCCATGAGCATACAAAGCTCTATCATCTAGGTGGTTACTATCTCCTGAAACATTTAGTAGACCAAGAGACGGTGAGTGCTTTAGAACAAGTAAGAGCTATAACTAAAACCAAACATGGAAAAATCACCAAAATCTTCGTACTATATAGAGATTTAAGTAGATGGTACCTTTTGTGAGAAAGTAACTTTCATCAGTATCACGCTCCTCATGAACCTACCACCGAAGAGAATTAGAAAAAGGTTGTCAATAATAAACAAAATCAAACAACATTATGCCTTGCATAATGAGCTTTACTAGCTTGATTAAAATATAGATCATCAACCATATATACAGTGGAGATTGGATAGATGCGTCACGTATATCAGGATTTAGCACTTCAGATTACCAGTACGTTGACAAAAACTGTTACAACATTTGGCTAATCATTTCAAGAAGCTAGACAGTGAGACTGAAAGTTTCAATAAGCAATGGAAATTTCATCCATTTAGACCAAAAAATCTATAGCACTGAGATTTATTTTATTTTATTTTCTCTCCTCCTTAGCTGCTTCTATTACCAACCTTAACACAACAGAGAGACTACACTGCCAATGAAGTTAAAAGCTTGCATGTCAAATGGTGTTTTGGTACTCGAAGTAAATAGAGATATAAATTATGGCTAGTAGCTAAAAACATGTTATCAATCAAAATTGGTTTCGAGTTTACCCCTCTTTTATGGCTTTTTTTTCTTCTATAATTAAATTTTAAAATTGCTAAACATTAATTTGTGTAATTCCCATTATTTAAATACATATACTTACACAGGAAGAAACGTGTGAGGAAAATATTCATAAAATAGAAGACATTTGAAAGGTCTTAGTTGCCATTATTGAATAGTTGACGGACATAAAATTGATTGGATAAAGAAGAAATGAGATAACTCCAGAATTCATACGCGGATTACTCGATGGACAATTGGAATTTCTCGATCCTGTGACAACATGAAAAAAATAAGAGTAAGCTTCACCAGAGATTAAAAAAACGAAACCAAAACAAATTGTAAAAAATGGTAGGTAATTAGTAAGTAAGATATATATACTAAAAATCAGAACTAAATAATAAGAAGCAAATGGAAGAATCAATAACATATAATTGGACAGAAACATACTTTTACAATGAACACTAAGATTTCGCCCGCACGGATTGGATCCTTACTCATATGCAAGAACAGAAGGTCACCCTACGTACGAATAGTTAAATTAAAAAAAAAAAAAAAAATCGAACATCAAAAATATAATTATGAAACAATTAGTAATGAGAATGGTATGTAAGAATTTATATCCTTAATTATGCTTGAAAAACCAGCAGCAAATCGAACATTATAGATCAAATAATCCCCCCTGCGGCAATACATGCATTTCGTATTTGCAATTTTGTGAAATCAAATATTCGGAATTTGGTTTCAACAAGCATATAAATATTTGGAGTTCAATCGAAGAAGCAGATCAATGAAGAGTATATGTGTGTTTGATTGAGCAAGAAATTAATAAATTCAGCTTGATTAATTAATAGACAGACCCTTGAAAAGCCAGGTTCCATGCTGCCAGTGAGCACAACCACAACAGGAGATTCACACCCAGTCATGCACATTAACGCTTTCCAAATCATCAATGCTGTTGCAACTGATACCCCTGCAAAACCACCAATTAACCAAAACCCACATTTCTTCCCCAATTAATTACCCAAACCTTATGAATAATGTGTGTATATATATATATATACATGTGTTATATATGATCGATGATTGGGCTGTATATATATATATATATTGTACGGACCGAGACTGACGGCATGGGAGAGAGTTTGTCTGATCTTCATGGACTTGAATCCCATTTCCTCCTTCTCTGCAAAATTCTGAAAGCTCCACAGGCTGGACTTGGACGAGCTCTTTTTCTTTCTTCCTAAGTCCCTAACCATTTTTTTGACTTCAACCAATTCTTCTATACCATACATATATATATATATATATATTATATACGCACACCATTTTTTATTTTTACTTTTTTTTTTTTTTTCCCCCCTACGAATATCCCAAAAGGTGCGTGGTCGTTCAAATGGTTTTTGGACACGTGGATTTTGTGGGCCCACATAAAAAAATATATGATACGAGTAAAAAGCGAAAAATGCTCTTTGTTTTATTTATTTATTTATTTTTTTGGTTTGTCTAAATGACTCGCTCTGCAATAATGAACCACAACTTTTCGTATTCAGTTGTTTACTTCTCATCGTTGACCAATTTGTCAATTTATATTATTTTTCTAACAGTATTTACATGCTTGTCTTGTTCAAACTTGTATTTAAATTATATATTTGTTAGAGTTAGTTATCTGAATTCTTGTTGATCCAACCTGGAAAGCTTGCGGTGCGACCTATTTGGTGAAATTAATTTTGGAAAAAAATTTGGGGCTCTGTGGTGGAAGCGGAGGTCTTGGGCCGATAGGCCCGAGACCGTAGCCCACCACTGAGCCCATCGGGGTGCGGGGGCAGCGCCCCCACGGTACGGACCTGTTCAATTTTAAGGTGTCTTCCGTACAATATATATTTTTTTTATGCTTTTGGGGTTTTTCGGCTGTAATTGGGGTTTTAGGTTATCGCGCAATTTTGCTCACCTTTTGTACCAATTTTTCGATATTGGATTTGCTTCTCCCTATCCGTGATTTTTTCCGTCAAGAGTTTCCACGTAAATTGTGTATTTGTTCTTCGCTTTTTTTGTTTCTGTTGCTATTTGTTTTTTTCTCCCAATTCCGTAACAATATTAAATTAGAAAAGTATAAATTAATGATTTATAAGCTATTTATTGGAAGAAAGATGCATACACATTGCTTCCTACTTAATTGAAAGAAAAAAAAAGAAAAAAAAAATCTTAATAAGTAAGAAATATGTAGACAGGTCCATATTCTTATTCCACATTAACTAAACATAAAGTTAGTTTTTACTATAATTACCATAAATATCTTTTAAAATTTTAGTCAAATAATTTTATTTGTAATCAATGCCAATGGTTACATAGTGTTTAGCATTTTAATTTTTGTCTTTTCAGAGATTATAATAAATTCAAAACTAAAGAAATGATGGGGACATAACTCCAACCTACAATTTCAAAGGTGTAGAAAATAGTATTTTTCTTTCATATCTCACTTCATATAGAACAAATAAATAAAAATTCCATCAAAGATAATCTAACAAGATAATCTAATGACAAAATTATTGTTTTTTTCAAATAAAAGTTTTGAGCTCAAATTTCCACTCCAATGCCAAATCAAAGAAAAGGAAACATACAATTTTTCATTTTATAATATCAAAAAACATAAAACTTTTTAATTTTCAACAAATGAAAAAAATTTAATATTTTAAAAAATTATTTTCATCGTTTCCACTTTTCTTTCTTTTTTAATCCTATCCAGCCTTCCTAATATATTTCCTTCTACAAAACATAAGTCCATTATTTCAAAGGAATCTATAAAGAAGAAACCTTTTTTTGAAAAAAAAATAAATAATACTATCGATTTAGATATAATGGCTGACCTTTTTCGATTTTTGTTATCCATTTTTATTGGTGATCTTTATTTAGGCAGCCTATAGTGGTTTTTTTTATTTATTTATTTTTTTAAGTATTTAGATAAAGAAGTTTCAAAAAAATATTTGAGAGTTTTGAAAAAAGAAATTAGAAAAATTCACGTAATTGGATTTGTGGTAAATTTACATAATAATATGATAATTTGTATCGACTGAAAAACAACATAATCTAAAACCATGGAGGTTGAACCCATTAAAATAGTGTTATAGCATTTGGTATCTAAAAATTTGGCAAGCGAACATGGGGATTTTGTACTTACAGGGGTGCGTACGGTGTATTTGGCAATGCATATAGACGCTCCCGCCGTGACTGGGCCAAGTTATGTCTGTCAGCCCATGAACGACCCAAAGTCCAAAGAGTAGAACTATAAAAACAGACGCCGTTTGCTATAAATGTCCCTCCTCGAAGCTTTTTCTGTCACTTTAAGTTAAACCCTAAATTCAGTGTTGGAAAACCCTAGCCCCCTCTCTTCCTCTGTTCCAAGTTCCATCGTCGCCACCAAAAATGGTACGCTTTTTTCTCTTTCTCTCACTGTTGGTTTAGCATTCAATTTACTTCGTTTCCTCAGAGAGTTTGTGGGTTGATTAATTAGGGTTGTGATATTTGGCTCAATTTTGCAGACTGGAGAAGCTGTGAACCCGAAGGCCTACCCTCTGGCAGATGCCCAGTTAACGATAACAATCATGGACCTTGTTCAACAAGCTGCCAACTACAAGCAGCTCAAGAAGGGTGCTAATGAAGGTATACTCATATATATATATATATATGTGCGATTTGTGCGTGGGGTTTTTTAACCATTTTCTCTTTTCATGTAATTATATAATGATATGAGTATATTGTTTTTTTCTTTGATTTCAGCGACTAAGACATTGAATAGGGGTATCTCCGAGTTTATTGTAATGGCGGCGGACACCGAGCCCCTTGAGATCCTTCTTCATCTTCCTCTTCTAGCCGAAGATAAGGTAGTTTTGTTTTTTTGTTTTTTTCGGGTTCCTGACTGTCTTGTAGTTGGATTGTGGCATTGTGTGTTTTGTACATTGTTTGGTATAAATTAAGCATGCACATGGCTTTTTTTTTTTTTTTTGGGTTATTTGTTTGGTTTTGTTATTCGTGTTCTGTTTTATCCTTTTAGATGGTATGAAGTTCACTCTTCTGACACGATTGCGTTTTTGTTATGATGAAACAATTTATTTTTAATGAATTGCAACTTTTGCTGCTAATTTATTTTGATGAAACAACATTTTTTATCTTCAATATGCGGAACCAGATTGTGAATGGCGATTTTATTATTTAGTTGTCAAGATCTTGCAGCATGAAAGGGAAAGGGAAACTAAGTTTCTTTCACTTTTGGTCTATGGCTAAAAGATGTTGCAAGGTTTTTGTTTCCTTGTATTGTATGGCATTCATCAAATTGTAGACTGTTGGCCCTGTTTGAACCTAAACCTGTTTCATCCTCTTTTTTTCCCGGAGTAGCATTTTCTGGCTTGTAGTTTTGCAATGGATTTCTTCCAACTGATGCCTTGTTCCTGTAAACTGCTTTGTGATTTAGTGATTTGTTGAGCATTGGCAAAATAATTTGATAATGCTTTGCATTTGCCTGATGGCCAGACAAGGCAAATGATGCCTCCTACTCATATTAAATTATTTCATGATTTTTTTTTATTTAATTTAATTATCCTAACAAAGCCTGCATACCAGACTATTGGATTTTATTCATCAAAAATCTTTCTTACGGGAAAGAAGCACAAAATAGAAAAGGAAATACAAATTGTCTGCTTAAATCTTTTGAGTACCTCAGTTTCTGAGTATTTAATAATGCACATATGGAAAAATAAGTCATATTATGCTGTTTAAAAATATATTACATATGAATCTAAAATTTTATTCAATTGCTAAAATGGTATATTGCTGGCAACATGCTCTTAAAATTGTTGATGCCGTTTCCTTCTGGGTGATCTGTTTCTCATGCCAAGGATGTGCTATAATATTTTCTATCTTTTTTTTTTTTTTTTTTTTTTTTTTTTGGGTGTTTTGTGTTTTGAGCTTGCCTTGTAAGTTATGGGTAATTTACTATGACATTAGAATCTTGTTAATCTGTTTCTTTAATTCTGCAGAATGTACCCTACGTATTCGTCCCATCTAAGCAAGCACTTGGACGGGCATGTGGTGTCACCAGACCGGTGATTGCCTGCTCTGTTACAACAAACGAGGGAAGCCAATTGAAATCCCAAATACAACAACTCAAGGTACTTCGCTTTATGGTTTGTTAAGCTTTGACAGTTTTATCGTGTTGTGCGTTCTTGGTTCTTAATCCTAACTTGAAATTTTTTTTTCTATTGTAACCTGCAGGATGCCATTGAGAAGCTCCTGATCTAAGTGTACTTATTGCATATTCAGTGTGATAGGCCTCGTGGATCAGTGGTCACGCCCTTGGAGGCTTTGACTGATGGAGTTGTTGTTATATTAGGGAAAGATTTTCACTTTTTAAGTTCATGAATATTTTTGTTAGTCTTCAATGTTGGAAAGAATACTTTAAAAATTATATATGCACGGGAGTCGAGATGAATGGTGCGATAAGCTACTTTTATAACCGGATTAATGCGATTTATATTCTTGTTTGTTTGCTGTTTCAAGATTGTGATTAGTGCTATGTATTTTTCTCTGATATCAATGGTGGTTCTTGACTCTTGAGTATAAGCGGGAAGATCTTTTTACCTTTTATCTGTTTTGGCTGAACTAACCATATGTGGCTCGTAGTTGACAGCTTTTAACTCTTATTTTTAATTTTTTAATTTTTTAAGTCTTGTTTGCTTTAGAGGCGTCTTATATATGTGTGAATTCGTTTGTGTTTTGTTAAGTTCATAATTAAGTCAATTTAATTTGCATTTCAATAATATCAACTTGATCAATTCATTTGTGTCGGTTTTATGTTAAAATATGTTACACAATTAATTTAAACAATATATGTATTTTTATTGTATGATAATATACTTAAATTCTAATTACTTAAAATATATGATTCCCGTACTAGATATATATATATATATATATATATATATATATATATGTATGTTATATATTTTTTAATCATCTAAAATATATTCTAAATTTTTTTTTTTGGCTAAATTCATAGAAAAGATATCCCTTGAAATACAAAAAAGGTAATAAACACGTAAATCTTTAATTATAAAATTAGTTATTCTATTGCTCTTATCAATCATGTGAAATAAGCAGTTTGACTTTATCACAAACTTATTAGTTCAAAATAAAAATAAATTTTATGAAACAGTGTTCAATTAATTGCGTCACCTTGGTGACATCCTTTCTTTGCCTGCTCTCCTTTTGCATTTACCGTTTTCGTGTGTCCTGTAAAAACCACCTCTTTGTTCTAGTTTTTGGTAGGTCCTTTCGCGTTCTGTCGGTTGTATTGTATCTATAGATTTATCTGCTAGTATTATATACACAACAGAAGCTTAATCGAGATTGAATAAGATGTGCAATAAATTATATCATTATACATAAGTTTATTAACCTTTAGCGTAGAACTTTCCAAACTATTCTCTAAGCGACAAATCTGCATGTGGGCGCATCTGATCACAAAAGAAATAAGAAGATTAATCTGAAAAAAACTATTAAAAAAATTCTGAAACTCACAGTTTCTGTTTTTCTCTCATAGTTTCTGTTTTTCTCTTAAGGTATTTTATTTTCTACTGATATTCTAAATCTCTAGAAAATAATAATTTAATCTTATTAACTGGAGGCTAGTAAACAGTATATTTATAGACTCCTAACCCTAATCTTCCTAGGGTTTAATAACACCTTGGGCCCAATTAATGGGCTCCTTCTTGTATCAATTAAATGGGTTCTGTTAATTAATGAGCTAGTTTGGGGATCGTACGGCTCATTAGTAATCAAGTCTCTTAATCATGGATTAGCTTGCTCCAAGAGCATTAATCCAACAATCTCCCACTTGCTCTGAGCAAGCCTTGGACCGTGATCTTATCTAGTGCTATTCCACTAAAAGCCCAGATGTGAACTCCAAGATTAATAATATTTATATTAAATGTATTTTTCCTTTGTAAAATATTAATAATTAATTGATAATAATTTCTGTCAATCAATTAATTATTTATTCTCTTAACTTATCAGTTTCTCTAACGGATCCAATGCACTGGCCAGTGACTTTCAATATCTGAGTACCAAAACATGTCAAGAGGATATTTCATACAAATTCCTTTTTGTATATTTCATAAATACTTAGCAATCAAAGGACCATAATTCCCAAATCATCAAGATATTGGCCGTTCAAAAATAGACCTCACCTATTGATAATTCAAAGAACCACAGTCACTTAATCACCTATTTATAATATACTCAAGATTAAGAAAAATAAATTATCTAATATCGCCTGAGAATTAATACATTTCACAGAAATTTATTGTTAATTAAATCTCTTCCGATCCTTTCAGAATGACCATAATTCATTCCAATATTTTATAATAACCAAGACAGATTATTTCATAAAATATTGCAGTCTAAATAAAGTGCCCAACTTTATTTAACAACTGTGAGATAATTCATTAATTATGAGAACCTATGACCACGTTTTCTATGGACATATCCATATGATCATATACTACATAATTAATCTGGACCTTATACGTAAAATCAAACGTGCATAAGAATTGAAAATCCAAACATTAAATCAGAAAATGAAATTACAATTAGTCTTGCTCCTAGAGCATAAATATAACCAACTCCCATTTACTCTAAAGTAAGTCTGGAATCCTCTTAAGACCCATACAATTTACATGCTTCTCAAACACATGTTCAGGAAGAGTCTTAGTAAAAGGGTCTGCTAGGTTCTCCTCAGATGCTATCTTAGTAACCATTGTATCTCCTCTATCAATGAAATCACGGATCAAGTGGTACTTTCTTAATATGTGTTTTTTCTTTTTGTGAGACTTGGGCTCTTTGGACTGTGTTACGGCCCCACTATTATCACAGTAAAGGGTAATGGGCCGATCTGCACCTGGTATCATATGGAGATCCAAAAGAAATTTCTTAAGCCATACAACTTCCTTTGCAGCTTCAGATGCAGTTACATATTCAGTTTCAGTTGTGGAGTCAACAACACAAGTCTGTTTACCACTCCTCCAACAAATGGCTCCTCCATTTAGGGTAAACACATATCCTGATGTTGATTTGCTGGAATCAATATCCTCTTAAAAATCAGAGTCCGTATAACCAAGGGTTTCAAGACTCCCACTGGAATACACCAACATATAATCCCTCGTTCTCTTTCAATACTTGAGTATATGTTTCACGGCAATCCAGTATTCTACTCCGGGGTCTGATTGGTACCGGCTTACTACTCCCACCGCATGGCAGATATCTGGCCTGGTACATAGCATGGCATACATGAGACTACCAATAGCCGAAGCATAAGGTTTCTTACTCATGAGTTCTTTCTCTTCAGGAGTTTTTGGTGATTGCTCCTTAGAAAGATGAATTCCATGTCTGAAGGGTAGAAGTCCCTTTTTGGAATTTTTCATGCCGAACTTGGTTACTATTTTATCAATGTAGGAAGCTTGGGATAGAGCTAACATCTTCTTCTTCCGGTTTCATAAAAGTTTGATTCCTAGAATATAATTAGCTTCACCCAAGTCTTTCATATCAAACTGCTTTTTCAGGAAACCCTTTACGTTTGACAACACTTTCACACTGTTTCCAATTAATAGAATGTCATCTACATAAAGAACCAGAAAAATAACCACTATTCCTTGAATCTTTTTATACACACATGGTTCATCAGGGCTTTTCTCAAAACCATATAATTTGATAACTTGATCAAATCTGATGTTCCATGATCTGAATGCTTGCTTAAGTCCATAAATAGACCTATGCAATTTGCAAACCATGTGCTCTTGACCTTTTGTTATAAACCCTTCCGGTTGCTGCATATAAATGTCCTCTTCCAGCTTCTCACTTAGAAAAGCTGTTTTGACATCCATTTGCCAGATCTCATAATCGAGAGCTGTTGATATAGCTAAGAGAATCCGGACAGATTTAAGCATGGCTACTGGCGAAAAGGTTTCATCATAATCGATGCCCTCTTTATGGATGTAACCTTTTGCCACCAATCTAGCTTTGAAGGTTTCAACCTTCCCATCTGGTCCTCTCTTTCTCTTGTAGATCCACTTACACTCAATTGGTTTTACCCTTTTAGGTGCTTCTACAAGAGACCAGACTGAGTTAGAATCCATAGATTCCATCTCACGGTCGATGGCTTTTCTCCATTCTTGCACATCAACATCCTCCAATGTCTCTCTGTATGTGGTAGGGTCGTCATCAAAATTATCCAAAACAACTTAATAAGTCTCTCCTAATAAGGCATACCTTGCAGGTTTACGTATCATTCTCCCACTACAAGTTTATTGCACTGGTTGTTGAACATATATAGGAGGATCCAAGTTTTGTGGTTCAAGTGGATTATCAATCTCTTCATTATATCCTTGTTCTTGAGTTCTTGAATTTGGTCCTGAGCTATTTCCTGTGTTTGTTCACCTTCGGGTACATTTTGTACATTTTCCCCTTTTTGAACATCAACAGGAAACAGGAGTGGAAAAATAGGACTTTTTGGTGGATCTCGAACTGAGTCAAACTCTTCAAGAACCACTTTACTCTTAGGTTTAAAATTGTTCATATAATCCTCTTCTAAGAAAGTGGCATTAGTACTTATTATCACCTTCTTTTCCTTTGGATTATAAAATATTCCACCTCTCGTTCCCTTAAGGTAGCCAATAAATATACACTTTTTTGTACGAGATTCCAATTTATGAGATTTCTGTGCTAAGACATGTGCTGGGGCACCCCAAATCCGAATATGGTTTAAGCTGGGCTTGCGCCCTTTCCATAATTTTGTGGGTGTCTTTGAAACAGATTTAGATGGAACCAAGTTTAGTATGTATACTGCTGTTTCTAAGGCATATCCCCAAAACGATTAAGGTAATGATGAATAACTAAGCATTGACCTCACCATATCTAAAATGGTTCTATTTCTCCTTTCAGAGACTCCATTTTGTTGGGGCGTTCCAGGAGATGATAATTGAAAAATGATCCCCTCTTTATCCAAGTAAGACTTGAACTCTCCAGAAAAGTATTCACCGCCTTGGTCAGACCAAAGCAGTTTGATATGGACACCTAATTGCTTTTCTACCTCAGCCTTATACTCTCGAAATTTATCAAAAGCTTCAGACTTATGGCGCATTAGGTAAACATAACCATATCTTGAGTAGTCATCAGTAAATGTGATAAAATACTCATACCCTCCTCTTGCTTGAACGCTCATTGGTTCACTTACATCAATATGTACCAATTCTAATTGTATGGTGGCACGAATTCCTTTGGCCTTGAAAGGCCTCTTTGTCATTTTACCTTCTAAACATGATTCACATACTGGTATAGGTTCAAAGATCAAGGAATTTAAAATTCCACTTTTAACCAAACCATAAATCCTGCTAGAATTAATATGATCCAATCGCAAATGCCATAGATAGGTTTCATTTGAAACCTTCCTTTTCTTAGATAAGGGAAGTTGCTCATCATCATTAATTTCAATGGCATTAATACTATAAGACAAAGGAGTTAAAAAATATAGACCATTCATCAATAATCCGAAACAAATAAAAGTATTATTACTCTTTATTAAAACTGAGGAATTAAACTGTACTGTTAAACCATGTTCAACTAAACAATTAACAGAAACCAAATTCCTCTTAAAATCCGGAACAAATAAACAGTCTAATAAACTTAAAATTTTATTATCAAAATATAACTCCAATAGTCCTACTACCATTATGGAGACATATTCTCCGTTTCCTAACTTCAAGCTTCTTTGTCCTTTATTGAGTGGGCTGCTTTGTTTGAACCACTGCAAAGAGTAACAAACATGGTTAGTGGCTCCCGAATCAATGATCCATTTGTCATTGTAATTCTCCACTAAACAAGCTTCAACAACATTTAGACTATCCATACGTGATTTAGGACAATCCTTCTTCCAGTGACCTTTCTGTCCGTACTTGAAGCACTTGCCTTTCGGCTTCTTCATTGCAGTCAGTTTGATAGCTGGACCTGTTCCCTTCTGCTTCTTGTTCTTCTTTCCACCCTTAGGCTCCCCTTTAGGCTTTGAAGAACTTTCAGCATGATAAGCACTTTCTTGCTTCCCAAGAGACCTTTCAGCACTCTCAAGCTCGTGCATCAGTTCAACAGGAGTAAGCTTTAGTTTGGTCATATTATAGTTCATTTGAACTGACTAAAGCTATTCGGTAGAGATTCCAAGATCATGTCTATCTTCATCTCTTGTTCCAGCTTAGCCCCCATCACTTCCGCAGTATTGATGTGCGCCATCATCTTTAAACAATGGTCTCGCACACTTCCTCCAGTCATGCGAGTGTTCATTAATGCCCCTATAGCTGCTTGTCTAGCAGTACTGCTACTTTTAGCAAACATCCCATCTAGAGTCTAAATCATTTCTGACACAGACTCCAGACTATCAAGTTGCTTCTGCAAATGTTCTACAACGCTGGCAAGAATATAACAGCGAGCTATTATATTTGCCTGTTGCCAATCTGCAAATTGCTTCTTAGTTTCCTCTGAAGCATTAGCAGTGGGCTCTGGGGTTTCGGAGTTGTTGTAATGAATTTAATTCTCTCAAAATCAAGGACAATATAGAGATTGGTTTTCCATAGGTCGTAGTTATTTCCATCCAATGGTTTTTAATTCAAAATTGTAGCTAGAGGATTAAAGGGTGCCATTTTCTGAAAATTAAAATGCACACATATTAACACGTAATCAACACAACAAACATACAAATATGTAGATCCTTTAAACTACTTATTATTAATGTTTATTGCAACAATAATTTAATTTCCATTACAATTACTTACGTTGGATAAAACATTTGTAATAAATTAAATTTTGAACATGGTATATTTTAATGTCCTACTAAGTTAGCTCCCAAGAAAGGTGAGGTGGGTCTTAGACTCCTTAAAAACCTACCTCCTTAGACAGAGCCTTTTTAGATAACCCCAAAATATACCACTCAAAATTGATTAAAAAATTAAAACTTTTTGAACCCGATATGTATAGTGTCCTACCAAGTCAGCTTCCAGGAAAGGTGAGGTGGGTCTCAGACTCCTTAAAAACCTACCTCCTTAGACAGAGCCTTCTCAGATAACACAAACAGACATCATTCAAAATTAATTTTAAAATCAACCATTGTTTTAATAATCTTTGGGCTTTTAATAACACTAACAGAGCCTCGTTGGGAGAATTATTAATGTCATTAAAATTGAATGTAATAACCATTAATTTTAATTTCAAAATTATCTTTAATATCTAAGTATTGTCGATGTTGGGCCGTACAACCTTATTACAATTTTGAAATTATTTTAGATCCAATCCAATAAAATCTGGTCATGTTTATCCGTTGGGGCATCACATAACCATTTTATTATTGGACCTTTAATGGAGCCCGCAGGTTTCAAATTAATTAAATTAATTCTTTAAAACCTTCACCCATTCAATATTTTACATTAATTAATTAGGGTTTTCCATAATAATATTATCTAGATAAAACAAATATTATTATGCACATGTATATATCAAATGATGCAATTATATAACACCACCTATTTTAAATGACATGTTAAGCACATATCACATGTTATATCCATATAATTTGAACAATTATAAACATAGAATAATTAATAGGCCCTAATCAATGGTTTCCTAGAAAAGAAAAATTACAAGCCCAATAGGCCCAAAAAGCCCAATTTAATATCTGGCCTGTACTTCTTCTTTTCTTTAGATCTTGTAAGTCAATGGGGTGTGGGCCAAGTTAGAATTGGTTTCTAGGGTTCTTAGCCTAAAAAACACAAAACCCTAACAAGTCCCCTATTGATCTCGAGCACCAAAACCGCCGCCAGTCGCCACACAAAACTAGGATCACCATGAAATTTTACAGGAAGGTAGATACCCAAATAAGGAATCTACCCACAAAAAATCATCAAAATTAGATCACGCATGCGCCTCCACGCGCCTGATGAATTCAGGCGCGTGAATCCCACTCTCATCCGCTTTAAGTGGCACGTATGGGGGCGTGCAGGTGTTTCCGGCCACCGTTCTCCTCCCACCGATCCTCCTTCGTGTCCTTCAACTTTTTATGATGTTGATCTATCAAGCAGAAGCTCCAATACACACGAAAAACAATGAACAGCAATGAGTATACTGTTTTTTCCGGGTACTTTTACAGATTTTTCCAATAAATCCGAATTTACATAAAAAAAAATTCAAATAAAATTGCAGGAAAAATAAATAAGTAAATCAATCAAGGAGAAAACCCTAATCTTATGATTAGCCTCCTTGTTACATCAAAAAAAAAAAAAATATACAAGCAAAAATCTACCATGGATTAAGGCCAAAACCAAATCATTCATTCATAATAAAAAAATATAAATAACATGAATAATAGAATCCTAGGTGCGATATATCTAATATACATCATATATACATAAAAAATAAAAAATGGATTCGTTTTATCACATACCGATTCAATCACAGCTCTGATACCAATTGCTAGAATCATATACACAGTGGAAGCCTAATCGAGATTGAATAAAGTGTGCAATAAATTATGTCATTATCCATAAGTTTACTAACGTTTAGCGTAGAACCTTCCAAACTATTCTCTAAGCGACAGATCTGAGTGTCGTGCACCTGATCACGAAAGAAATAAGAAGATTAATCTGAAAAAAATTCTGAACCTCACAGTTTCTGTTTTTCTCTCAAGGTGTTTTATTTTCTACTGAGATTCTAAATCTCTAGAAAATAATAATTTAAACTTATTAACTGGAGGCTAGTAAACAGTATATTTATAGACTGCTAACCCTAATCTTCCTAGGGTTTAATAACACCTTGGGCCCAATTAATGGGCTCTTTCTTGTATCTTAATAATCTATTAAATGGGCTCTGTCAATTAATGAGCTAGTTTGGGGATCCTACGGCACATTATTAATCAAGGCTCCTAATCATGGATTAGCTTTCTCCAAGAGCATTAATCCAACATTAGCTTGTCAATTTCGTGGGATTGATCAATTAAACCCTTGCTTGCTTAGACAATAGGATTGGGGCGCGATCTACTTTGGCCCCCTAGTTTTTCCTCCCAGTTGCTGTTTTAGTTAAAATTTCCATTTTGTCATGGATTTTTATATTAGTGCATTAGCATGTGCCACTGCACTTGTTGGTTATTTTCTCTTCAGAAGGAATTGTGTAGTGAAAAATTCAGTCTTTTTTTTTTGTGAAGGAATTAGAATATTTTGAATTGATACACAAATTATAACTTGACCCTGATGTTGTATAATTGATGCCAATAAGAAGGGATGGTTCCATGTCATAGCATATTCTGAAGTTATAGCATCACTCCATTCTACTGTTTGCATAGCTTGTTTAACAGGCCACGGGTCCATGTCAAGACAAAAAGAAGTTTTTGAAGCCCAGAAGAAATCTACCAATGTCTTGGGCTTGACGATATTATTGAGAGCATGTGTTCGCATTGCATGTGTGAAATGGTGGATGAGGATTGAATAGATGGTAAAGGATGAGAAGAGAGAGAGCTGCGAAAATGTTCAATATTCTCTTGGGTTACCTCCTGTTGGGTCTGTTATGAAGGGCCAGATGGTGAAGTGAATTGATGTTATCATGAATTACTATAAAAAATGCTATCTTACACATGAGAGTGATGATAAGGGATGAGGAGTAAATGGTCCTGGAGATGTAAAACGTGTAGGACTCGTTGATGGTAAGGAAAAGTGTTAGATAGAAGTTAGACTATGCAGTTGAAGATAAGTGTGTGGAAGAATTAAGGAAAGGATAGGATTATGATCATTTAAAGTTTCAAATGGAGATGAAATAAAGGAGGTTAAGGACTTATATGGGAAGGTAGACTAGATAAAAATAAAGTGATGAGAATTAAAATTTTGTTAAGACAGAAATAATAATAAGCGGACTCACTTTTAGACTTTAATGAACCGAGATGTATATATGGTCTTGATTGATACTCTAGTTTATGATTAGTGCACAGTTTAATTTAAAGGTAAAATAAATGCCATAAACGGTTAACTAAAAAGAATTTCAAATGGTGATTTATTTCTAAAAAATGAATTTATTAAACGATTAATTAAATAACTGGCAGTTGAGAAAGCATATGTCCAAAATTTATTTGGAAGACTAGCATGAGATAATAATACAAGACTTGTTTTACATATGTGACAGTTTTGACATTAAGCAAAACCATTATGATGTGGGGTGTGTCGAGGAGTGAGAAAGTGCACAATGCCATGAGCAGGATAGAAAGATATAAGTTTTAGAAATTTACCTCTATGATCTAAATAAAAAGAAATAAATGGTAATTAAAAAAACTTTTCAACAATATTTTTGAAATTAATAAAAATAGTAAATTTATGACTTATATTTAACAGGAAACTAAATGTACTTTGTAAAGTGATCTAAAAAGATAACACAATAATTGAACCATTAAATGAAGTAATTGAATTAGGACCTTTGACATTAGAGTAAAAGAGTTGTAGTGGTTGGCAGCTTGACATGGGAGAGACACCAAAGAGAAGTCAATGAGATTTATTGTAGTGACAAGACTCACAATGAAACTCGTCATTGGAAGACATGGGTAGAGAGAAGTGAGACACCATTTGATGAAGTACTTATTTGAGGATGACCTAATTTATAATGCTAGTCACGAAGAGAATGTTTGGTACTTGTAAAGATAATAGCCAAGGAAGAAGATGATGGTGGGTGATTTGATCATTCATATGTGCCTCCATTAAGAAGACCCTTCAGAAGTACCCAAGCCATTTAAAGATCCTTGACTCAAAAAAAAAAAAAAAAAAAACCGTTTAGGTAAGAACTCAATAGAGATATTATTTGTTTGACAAAATTTCAAATAGAAAGCAAGTTTCTAGTCATGTGAAGAATTGATAAAACATCATGCAATAAAAAAGAATTAGAGAGAGTATTGAGCTTAGTATAAACAATATGCATGATCCTTAGCTTATTACCATTCTCCACAGCAACCTCATTTTGGCCTGTAATGTTTGAAACGGTTTTTTAATTTTGAATGATTTGAGTGGCGTTAGTGGGGAATAATTGGGCCTTAATGTATTTGAATGTGGCCTTTGATTTTGCTACATGGGTTTTTGGAAAAGGAAAAAATAGAGAATAGTGACTTGTACTCCTTCTTTATGTTTTTTTTTTTTTTTTTTTTTTTGAAAACAGAGAGAAAAATTAGTTTTCTGCATATTTTGGTTAGAGAGTGTGGTAAAGATCAGGTACACTGAAAGTTCGAGAAAAGCTTCAGTGGTACTATGTCCAGAAGCTTTGCAATCCGTTGTATTCTGGGAGACTTCCGTTGAAAAAACACCTATACTGGTGGGACGGAAATAGTCTTAAGGATACTATGATACCACATAGGCCTCGGACCATTTTTCAACTAGCAGATTAAAGCTAAAGATATTCAGGTTCTCAATTTTATTTTATTAAATTTTGTAAATTTTTATTTACATATGCAGATCCACATGTATATACACATATATTATATTCCCATAATATGTTTCTTACATGACCTTCATATTCTGAGTGTAAAGAGAGAGTTTGAAGATTAGATGCTACATGATGAGAGACACCTGACATCCGCCTTTGTAATTGCTTATTGTATTGAAAAAGTGAGGCAAAGAACTTTGGGCATTCGAGACCGATGGAGAGGAAGACTTGTTCACTGCATAAGCTGTAATACATGATTTATTGGACTATTGCTCGATTCACATCTTGTAGTTAGTGCATTCTAACAGCTTCGCATAAATTTCTTCAAAAGAAATTGGTAAATGAATGATCCTAAAAGCAGTAGATATGTTCTCAAATTCAAAGGAAAGACCATTGATGTGTAGATTGTAAATTCATCATCACTAACAATAAGTGTTAATTCATCTACTTTTGACATCATTGAGATACTCCATCATAGGATGAGACCTTGAGATCATACAAGTCTTTCACAAAGATGCATAATCCGAGGTTGAGAGGCTTTGGCAAAAGTAAAGGCTAACTTTTGCCAAGCCTCTCTAGACATGTCAACGGATGAAACTATTCGATGGACTTCTGCAGTCAAGGAGGCAAGAATTGCACTGAAAAGGAGAGAATCCTGACAAATCCTAAATGTGTAATTTGGGTTAGGAAACTTCTCCTTGTCATTCAAAACTAGAGATGGACATGGAAAAGTTCCATCAATAAATCTATATAGATCGTATCCTATAAGCAAAGCATCAAAGTTGCTTTTTTCATGAGAAATATGTGGTTTTTGATAATTTTAAAGGAGCTTGGGTTGCCACGTTAGTAACAACCGAAGTTTGATTAGCAAATATTGATTCATTGGAAACAACACTAGGAGTAGAGATAGAAGATTGTGCAGGAGAAGAGGTTATTAAATCAAAGATTAAGAAACTCGTTTAATTCGTGCTCTGATACCATATAAGAGTAATAGATACTTTTGGACAAGCTTAATGTTATTATTAAAAAAAAAACTAATTATATACACATTGTACAACCATGTTACAAAAGATAAGTGCTAGAACCTATTTATAAGTTATTATAATACAAATGAAGAAATAAGTTTGTTACAACAATATAATTGTATTATGTATTGTCAACCATCTTTTAAAATTGAATTCTGACATGTTTTATTCTAAAGGTATATTTTTTTTTTAACGATTATAATTTAAAATTTCAAATTTGAAATAGTAATCAAGTGTATCTTAAAAAAGAGAAAGGCCTCTTCTTTGCAACTATAAATGCCATTTTGAACTTTGATAAAATTCAGACCCTTATAAAATAATTTTGGTTTTTGTTTTTGTTTTCACTGGACCATTTTAAATAGTTGACTCCATTATTTTGATGATAGCTTGTGCTACGTGGGCTAGAGAAAGCCCAAGTCAAAACCGGCCTAACTTCTCCCATTGACATGGACATGTAATTTAAAGATGTCAGCTCATTTATTCATTTTCTCTCCCTCTCTTTTGTGTCTGTGTCTGTCTGTTAATAAACAAAAACCACAAACATGTACACGGGAAATTGCAAAACACCAGCCTTTTTATCAGCTTTTTATGCTCAATTTTCAATGGGCCCGCTTCAATAAAATGTTAGAGAAATCCTAAGCCCCACTGTGAGGGCAGCCACCCCACCTCAATTTCTGTTTACTGTCAGGCACAAAAAAGAAAAAAAAATGTTTTCCTCTTTCATTTGTATTTTTTATTTTTTCATTTTTTCATTAGAAAATAAAATGTTGCCCGGTTTTGTTTTACTCTTTTTTTTTTTTTAATATTTTCTTTCAAACCTTCTCTCTCTTGCCTTTTGTTATAAACTATGACTTAAAAGTATTTTCACATCGACTTTGATGGTTTAATAATAATAAAAAAAATGGTTGAGAATATAATGACATAAATAGTCTACAATTTCCATATATGCACTTTGCTCCGCAAAATAAAATGATTAGCTTCGTTTTCTTAATATTTTTCTTAAGATACTTTTTTTATTTCGAGAGGAACATAATAGATGTTCCCAAAGTAATACATTAAATAGTAAAAAAAAAAAAAAAAAAATTCTACACGCTCCTTAAGCAAAAGAAAAAAACAAAAGAAGTTATTGAGCACAAATAGGATATATATATATTTTTTTCTTTTTAATAACCTTCTTAACGAACAAAATTTCACCAACTCTTAACGAGTAAAAAAAATTTCACTGATTTGGACAAACAAAATAAAAAAGAAATTGAGGTGAGGTGGCTGCCGCAGTGGCGGGAGGCTCTCTCTAATTTTTAAAAGTGGGGTCGATTAAAAATTAAGAATAAAAAAGCTTATTTTTTGCAAGCTCACGTGGACAAGTGGTTTTTGTTTATTAACGGAGTGATACAGACGTAAAAGAAAAGGAGAGAAAATGAATAAATAAGCAGGCATTTTTAAGTAAGGTGTTCATTTTTAATTTATAAAATAGGCTTGGAAACAATATTCTTGGAACAGAAAAATTCTTGTAGGGAGTTTTATATTCATTCATAATATATAATCCTTGTTTGACCAATCAATTAATAATATTGAAAAAAGGGAAAAAAAAAAAAACCTCTTTTATTAGCAGTTATTCAATTTTTAGAGATTTAGAAGAAAAAAAAATAATTTTCATTTTTTTTTTTTTGGTCTTTGTTTAAACTAATTAAGATCATATATATATATATATATATATATATATATATATATATATATATTTCTCTCCGACTTGGTTATACAAGTTACTATGCTGGTACATAGCATTTGTAGAATTAAAATCACAAACCTGATGATGAATTGGAAAGTCTCCTTCAACAATTGTAAATACCAGATACTAGATACTGGCGCACATCACCGCCGGAGTCGTTTCTTGTATTATTTGTTCAATTATTGGCATATTTTGTAGTTGTAGAGATGGAGAAACCAGTTTGTTTAGCATTCGACAAAGGTGCCGTATCATCTCCAAGGTATGCAACAGTGTCTGTCATGGTTGGTCTATCTGCTGCATTTTCTTGCACACACAACAGACCATCTTTAACAAACTTAACTGAATTCTCTTGCAAGTGTATTCAAATGATTGTGATTCCCATTGCTGGGTCATTAAGTTTTACAATAACTTTAGATGTATATATATATATATATATATATATATATAGGAGAAAAGACGGTAAAATTCAAATTGAGATTGAATTATATTTTAATGAAATTTAATTTAAAATTAAATTCTTCTAAAATAGAGGGATTCAAATTGAATTTATCCTCTATCATGATAGCTTTCTACCTTAATAAATAAAAATGGCAGCTTTCTATTTTAATAAATAAAAATGGCTTAAATGATAAGGCCAACACGTTGCCATTTCTAGCATAAGCATCTTCCATGTCTCCAAAATTAATTTCCATGCCTATAAAAGTAACTTTTTAATTTTTTTTATTTATTTTTTTAAAATTTTTACCAGAAGCTTGCTCAATCCTAGAGACTAAAGAAAGTACAATTGAAGGACAAAAGCAAAACTGAAGCATTAATCTTGGAGTAAAAAATTAATAGATAAATTAGCTACTTACGTCTTAGACTCATAATTGCATTTGAGGCATGGATTAGAATTCATATATTCGCATCAATATAGTAACAGGAGACAAAAACGTGTTGGAGAAGCACGTGAGCGGCAGGATTCGAACCTGCGCGGGCAGAGCCCACATGATTTCTAGTCATGCCCGATAACCACTCCGGCACGCCCACTCGACGTGCTGAATTGCTATTCTTAAAAACTATCAACAGCAACAATGCCATTTCTAGCAGCACTTTTCGCGTATTTTATTACGAAACCTCGCTTTTCTCAGTTAACAAAAATCTGGTATCGAGCAGTAAAATGCCCCATCTTAGCCTATCTTTCAGCTATTACAAACGTTTTTTTTTTCTTTTTTCTCATAATTATTATTAAAACAAAAACAATCTGCTATATTAATATGGGTACCACTCACCAAAATATGATTCTTTATAATGACTTAATATGGTAATTAATGTTAGATACTTAGTGTAAACAAGTTATAATCGTTTAATTCACTTATAGAACTTATTTGTGCCAGTAATGGAACTAATTTGTTTATTGATTTATATAATAGGACTTTTGGACACATACTCTCTATAATTCTTTAGTTGGCCTATTGAATTGAATGATCTATTTTTTCTAAAAGCCTAGTTGGTTTATTCTCTATTTTATTATTATTATTATTATTTTGTATAAATAAATTAAGAATAAATCATCAGTTAGAAAACTATATATACGATACATACGATTTCACATGAGATTAGGTCGTAATGCATTTGAGTGTTGTTTGGTGAAAACCGAAAGGAGAAAGGTTAGAGAGGAGTATATCCATTACGCACTATTCTTGTTCTTTTCTGCAAATTAAAGGATTCTAAAAAAATTGATTAGTCAATAACTACATTTAAAAGATTAGTAATCTAATTTCTTATATACCAAAAGACAGTTCTATTATTGTGTGTAGATCCTAGTTTGATGGTGCTATTATACTTGTTATTTATTAATCAGTATGATTAATTGCTTTACTTAATCTTGGCTCTAACAATCAAATCATGTTTTTTCAACAATAAAATTGGGAGACAAACAAACAAGGTGGTAAGAAGGTCTTTGGTTACAAATTCTCTAACCATGGTTAGGTTAAACTAAGATTTGAATTAAACATGGAAGGATATGATGGAGCATAGGAGTAGTTTGGATGGTTGAGACAATGCTGACATGGACTAGAGTGAAGGAAATCTTGTTGAAGAAGACAAACACTTGGTATATATGCTTTTTCGAAGTCCATCCTCTCTTAACTTGCTACACTACATCTAGGGACTTCTATTTTGAATATGATTGGTTGATTCCTACATAAGACAATATGGAATGCCATGGCCTTAAAAGGAAAAGTGAAAATATATATGATAGATAAGTACACAGACAAGTATAGTTGGTATCAAATTATTGGAAAAAATTTCAAACACAAACCATGTCTGATTGTGCATGTATGCCATCTTTTAGACTGATGGAAAAAGAGAAAAATAATAATAATAACAGCTGTATAGAAATAAAAAGAACTAGATGATTGTATTGATTGTAGAGAACAAACCATTCTAAAGGTTTTAATACCTTAATAATTAAATGACTTTAATCAACTAAGAAAAATAAATAAGAATAATGTTAGAAAATCAAATAACTAAGGACAATAAAATAGGTGGCCTAATGGCCATAACTAAATTTAATGACTATAACTAATAAGATAGGCTGTTTAAAGGTTAGTACTAAATTAAAAACCTAAATAATAGGTGGTTAGAATGCTTGCTCTATACTGAAGAAAATTATAATTAAAATAAGAGAAATATTCTAGTATAGATAGGTATAGTAGATAAAGAGGTGTCTTCAACGTGCAAATGAGATACCCACAAATCCCTTGCCATTCTAATGTGGGATAAATGCTAAAACTTAAACTTCTAAAAATTAATTGGTTTTTTTCCTCTTAATCCTTGTGGAATAAATGCTATTTTTCCATTTTCTAGTCTCTTTTTTATCAAGGTCGAAAATATAGAAACATATAATTTGTCAATTTTCAACCTTAGCTTTCTCCTAACTAATAGCCTATAATAGCCAATGGCATGACCATGTTGGTTTTTGATTGTTTTCTTCTATCACACTTGGTCTTCTACTTCATTGCTGCTTGACTAGTCATCATTAGAATGACATTTTCAGCAGCACATAGATCCATGCCGAAGCCTTTCTTCATTCTACTTTGGACCTTTGGTTGCCTAAAGTCTTTATTGGCATGAAAGTCATGGTGCTTATTCCTTCAACCTAGGCCATTGGGTGGGCCTAATATGCTTGAGGGATGTAATTTTGTCCATTTATCTAGTTATGGTCTTGGCGCATATACTGTTGCCTCTAAATTGAATTCAATTTTTGGTCAACGAAGAAATATATGTTTGAATTTCTATCTCATGCGTGCAACGTGTTTCATTTCTATACGTGCAGCCCAAATGGCCTGCACTTAGTCGGCTTCGTTTGATGGATCACAACTATTCCAAACATGGCTTAAGGAGCTAGTAGTATGGCATATACAACTAGCGAAGCCTATAAGGGGGTGGATGTGGTGGGGGGGCCAACATTAGAACAAATGCAGCTTGAGGTGTCCACATTCCAAGAGGTTTCGGTATTGCTTGTCAGGCATATAGTTGAATCGATGTTGTAACACCCTGTCCCAAAGTACAACGGAAATTTTCCAACTTTGACCGAGGTTGATCGTTGACTTTGATTGTTGACCGAAGGGGTCAAAAGTTGACTTCTTGACTTGGATGAAATTCTAGGTTGACTGAGGTACTGTTACGAAGTACACGTTGGCACGAGTTCGTGGACTAGTAGCACGTCAAAAACGGAGCTACGGTTTGAAAGATATGAACAAAACAAATTGAGGTCCAAACTGTCCAAGGGATGCCCGAGTTGACTTTTTCTTCATGTAAGGTTGAGCTTTGACTCATGCATGGTTGTGAAGTGCTCGTTGATACGAGTCCGTAGACTAGCGGCACATCCGATTTGGACATGTGGTTTGAAAGTTATGGACCTGTAGAGTTTTTTAAATACTGTATTATTTTAATATTATTTTTAAACGTGTAACAATGTGCTACGTGTGACTTAATAAATGTGACCATGTGTCATCATGTTGAGATGCCACATATCAACCATGCTTAATACCATATTATTTTATTATTGTTATTTTATATAATAATATTATTTTTAATATCATTTAATTATTTTATTTTATTTTTATTTCTTTTCTTTTTTCTTTTTTTTTCTTTTTTTTCTTTTCCCCCACGTGGGAAAAAAAGGGCCACGGGCCCCTTCCCCTTCTTCTTCTTCTTTCTTTCCTTCTTTCTTCCTTCCCACCGGCCATCTCTCTCTCTCTCTCCCGTGTTCATCTTTCTCCGGCCACCACAAGCCACATGCATCGGCCACCGTCCAAGACCACACGCCGGCGAGCTCACCAGCCAAATTTGGCGGCCGACCGGCGACGTGCCTAGATCGGGCTGTTGAAGCCGATGGCGGTGCTCCTCCCTTTTCCAGCGATTCCGCCATATTCCGACCAACCCAGTCCAAATTAAACCTCCTTTCTCCCTATTTTGGGTCTTCTGATCCCAAATATGGCCTCCAATTTTCAAAATTCGAAGCGGTTTGCGAGATACGAGGAGTTGAATTTCTGCCGGTGCTTCACGGGTAAATTCCGGCCACCGCCGGTCAAAATGGGTCCGACGAAGGTTGGTTTCACGTTCCTCATCTCATAAGCTTTCCATAGACATATAATTTGCATATTTTGGATAACGTTTGTGTTAGGCCCCCGGGTACCGGGTGTTATTTATCCGAATAAAATATTAATTTATTTGAGATGTGTCATGTTGTTGTTTTAGGAGCACGGATGAGTCGTGGAATTGATCCCATGGAGGATCTTAGGTTAATTGCGTGCTCCAGGTGAGTGACCCACCTTTAAAATTATTTTTGGGATAATTAATTATATTTAAGTGGTGTTTAATTGATATTTGAAATTATGCTCATGTGGTGCAATTTAATTATAATTGTGGAAAATTATTATTTTATAAGTACGTGTATGTTTATTGGTGCTAAATGGAATTTTGGGTTATTTAGAAATCCCGATTTTTATTATTGTGATTTAATTTTATTTATTACGCATGAGCAAGGTATTATCAGTACTAAATCGTATGTGATTTTAATATTATTTTTTGGGCATAATTGGTTTAAATATTTTAAGAAAAATATTTGTTTAATTGGTGGTTTAAATTTTATAATTATGCCCGTGGAATATTATTTGTTGGACCTCGTGTTACGAGAAAAATTATTTTTATATTGTTATCGATGGTTTCATACCGGGTATGTTAAAGGAAAATATGTGGGATGGTGAAATTGAAAACTGATATATTTCCCACGGTGATTTTTGAAAAATCGGTACGGTAATAATTACTTTAATAATTATTTTAGACGCACTCATACAGTATTGGTGTTCCAGTGTATATGTGGTTAGCGCGCAAGTTATTATGTCTCCCGTGAGTTGCCATTGGCCCGAGAGCAAGCAAGTTCTATATAGTGCACATAGCCACCCCCCTCCTTGGCCGGGATGACGGTTTTAGCAGCGGTACTGTCGGGACGCCGAAGTGTCGTTTGCAAGTTTCTCTCTTTAATCTCCCCGCCAGTCGGTGCTCGGGTCGCTGGGTATCGGAGGGCATCACTGGTATATGGTGTGGTTCGTCAAGTATAAATTTTCGGATGGAAATTTCAAACCCCAAAGTGTTCAAAAATTGTTTATTATATTTTAGTACATTTTATTTATATTTGGGGTATTTATCTACTATTTATTAAATTGTTTGATTCCTTGTTTTTCGGAAAATATGAATAATCGATTTTGTGAAAATGTTTTAAAAGGGGAACATTTTCAACGGAGTGAATAGTGAGGGTTTTGAGAGAAATTATTACTTTCAAATGTTTATTGTTATTTATTTATTTAATTGCTGGTATTAATTAAGTTTCTTTATTTGTTATATTATTAATATTAAAAGTGTTCAGTAGATAGGGTCACTCACTGAGATGATTAGCATCTCATATTTTTAAATTCCGTTCCCTTAGGTCCAGGTTGGGAGACGTTGATCTTCCAGGGCGAACTCGACGTCTCAGTTCATTGCCGAAAGTCCAAGAAGCATTTCTTCCTTTTTTCCTCTCCATTTTGTATTGCTTCCTTATCCGTCATTGTATTAATTTCACATATATTTGTATAATACTCTGTATGCTGTATTGGATATTTAGTTATTAATTATGCACTGATTTACTATTATTTATTTTGGAGTGCTGTAAATTATGGATTTATATTGTAGTAAAGTGGGAGAAATAAGAGGATGTTTATCGAAGTGTGTTTTCAGTGCAGGAAATTTTTGGTTAGTCCTACCCTTAGGGGAGGTTCTGTCAGATTTTCCATTGGAGGGTCCCGTAGGGTTTCCCTAGGATCAGGGCTTGTCTAGGGTTCCGGTGAGGAATTTTGGACGGGTCTTGACAGTCGGTATCAGAGCTCTAAATTCTAGTATTCCTAAGGGACTGTGCATTGTTGTGCATCTTATCCGCATCTAATTTCTCGTTTTACCCGTCTTAAAGCATTCTTTCCCTTTGTCTCGAAGCAAATTCGTTGCCCGAGTTTGAATAACTCTAATCTTCGAGGGTGTCAATTAGAATCACCTATCCTAACGGGGAATTCCTATAGCCTAGTCAATGGTCGAGGATTGTCTTTTCTCTATCGAAGCCCAAGTAATGGGGGCAGATCCAATCTTTGAATCTTTTGGGATTCGAAGTGGTCCTAGATATGGATTGAGTAGTTCTTATGTTTATGGACCGCTAGCATAAAGGAGTAAAGTTAAAGTGTTTCAGCTTACCTAAAGTGGTGCTTCGTGGAGGAGTTAGGAAGTCTTTACGGAGGTTAATTTCTGCCGTCATTGTAAGGAGCTATCGGAGAATGGTTGTCAAAGGTATTTGACCCATGTGGTTGATGCCCGAATAGATGGTGAGCGTTGGAACTGCTCATAATGGGAAGCAATTCGAAAGTGTTTTTTTCCAACAAGTTACCTGAATTACGACCGTAAAAAGGATATTGAATCATTATTAATTTGGCTTTGGATACCAATCTATTTCAGTACCGCCATACCGTGCGACTCCATCAAAGTTAAAGGACTTAAAGGCTTAACTGCAAGATTTAGTGAATAAAGGTTTCACTAGATCAGATTTATCATCGTGAATGACATCCGTTTCATTCATGGAGAAGAAAGATGATTGCCTAAGGGTGTGTATCGGCTACCAACGATTTAGCAAGGTCACCACCCATAATGGATACCCGTTGCCGAGTATGAATGTGTGTGGATCAACCTCAAGGTGTCAAGATATTTTTTCGATTGATTATTAAAAACTAAATACTTTCAAAGTGATATTTGAAATTAAAGGTATTTTATTCAAGTATTTTTTGTTTATGTTCATACATGTATTTGTATGTTATACTGTTTGATATTATATTGCATATACCGTACCATACGGAGGCGGCGAACCAATGTGGTCCATGTAGAGCTAGCCCCATAATCATGTTGCCTACGAGTCCAGGGGATCGGACGGCCAATATAGGCAACCACCCCGGTTTGTATTGGTAGCAGAGTGCCGGCGACAGCTGGAATCATGGATCACGTAGTATGTAGAAGGTATCGTACGTACCTCCATTACGAGCATGCATATTTCATTTTATGCTATGGATTTTAAGATATAATTTTATGCATTTATTCATGTTTTTATTATTGTTCCAATGTGGAATTTAACAATTGCCTATGCAAAATAATTTTCATATTATTTATTGGTTGATTGATTTAATTAGTAAATTTCATAGATTATATTTTGATTTTTGAAGAAGTTTGGAAATTTAATTTGGGATGATAAATTGTGTATATTTTATGTTGGTGGTATATTTGAAAAATATATTTTATTATTTGTTTTATGTTATATTTTTCCAAGAGCGATTTAAGGTTTAAGTATCGCCAATTGAGAATCCAAAGTAGGATATCGTTGAGTTCAAAAAGGAGATCCTAAAGGAAGCACGTGATTCAATGTATGTGATACACCCCAGTGGTATAAAGATATATCGAACGTCCACTAAAGTATTATTGGTGGATTGGCATGATAAAGGAAGTTGCCGAATTAGAATCAAGGTATGTAAGCTGCCGACAAGTGGAAGCGGGAAGTAGAAATGTTAGCGCACTTTTTACTGGTACAAGAGTGGTTCTCACTGAGACAAGTCGGCCAAGCTGTTCGTAAAGCGTATCATGAGACTACACAGAGTATTAATCACCATCACGACTGTTTGAGATTTGAGCTTTACTTCAAGACTATGATGAAGGTTAACAGATACACTTGGCGCGAGACTTAACGACTGCATCACCTTCCACCACAAGTCATTGGACAGCGAAGTGCAGAATTTATACTTTGGAAGTTATGCTGAGACCATGCATTATGTAATGTCGGATGAAGTGGGAATAAGCAATTGTCGTTGATAAGGTCCGTTGTAACATTGGCTACAAAGCGAGCATCGAAATGTCTTTGTACGAAGCTCTATATAAGAGACAACACCGAACTCCATAGTGTTGAAGTGAAGTGGGTGAGGAGAAGCACCATACGACGACCAACCTAAATTGGATGCAAACACCTACGGATGACTATGAATAAGGTGAAGGTCATCCAAGAGAGTTGAAGACCGCTCAGGAATCGACAAATGAGTTAAGCCGACATGCATGAAAAAGATGTTGAGTTCAAAGTCTGAGATGAAGTTTTGAGATTATCTCCGTAGGAGAGAGTAGTACGCTTTGGTTAACAGAGAGAGCTAAGTTCTCCTTACCTTAGTTTCTATGAGGTTATTGGAAGAATTGGTTTTGTGGCATGCAAGTTAGTATTTTCGGGAAAGCAGACATCGGTATGCAGCGTAATTCACGTATTGTGGTTAGCGCGCAGGTTATTATGTCTCCCGTGAGTTGCCATTGGACCGAGGGCAGGCAAGTTTTATATAGTGCACATAGCCACCCTCCTCCTTGGCCGGGATGACAGTTTTAGCATAGGTACTATCGGGACGCCGAAGTGCCGTTTGCAAGTTTCTCTCTTTAATCTCCCCGCCAGTCGATGCTCGGGACGCTGGGTATCGGAGGGCATCACTGGTATATGGTGTGGTGCGTCAAGTATAAATTTTCGAATGGAAATTTCAAACCCCAAAGTGTTCAAAAATTGTTTATTATATTTTATTACATTTTATTTATATTTGGGGTATTTATCTACTATTTATTAAATTGTTTGATCCCTTGATTTTCGGGAAATACGAATAATGGGTTTTGTGAAAATGTTTTAAAAGGGGAATATTTCCAACGCAGTGAATAGTGAGGATTTTGAGAGAAATTATTACTTTCAAATGTTTATTGTTATTTATTTATTTAATTGCTAATATTAATTAAGTTCCTTTATTTGTTATATTATTAATATTAAAAGTGTTCAGTAGATAGGGTCACTCACTGAGATGATTAGCATCTCATATTTTTAAATTCCCTTCCCCTAGGTCCAGGTTGGGAGATGTTGATTGTCCGGGGTGAACTCGACGTCTCAGTTCATTGCCGAAAGTCCAAAAAGCATTTCTTCCATTTTTCCTCTCCATCTTGTATTGCTTCCTTATCCATCATTGTATTAATTCCACATATATTTGTATAATGCTCTGTATACTATATTGGACATTTAGTTATTAATTATGCACTGATTTACTGTTATTTATTTTGGAGTGCTGCAAATTGTGGATTTATATTGTAGTAAAGTGGAAGGAATAAGGGGATGTTTATTGAAGTGTGTTTTCAGCACAGGAAATTTTTGGTTAGTCCTACCCTTAGGGGAGGTTCTGCCGAATTTTCCATTGGAGGGTCCGGTAGGGTTTCCCTCGGATCAGGGCTTGTCTAGGGTTCCGGTGAGGAATTTTGGACGGGTCATGACAGATGTGGCTTGAAAAGCCTCTATTGTAGTAGATTTTGGTACGAGGTGAGAGGGATGCAGTTGGATGGATGCGGCTAATGGGGCCATGTTAGGTCTAAAATATTGATGATTTTATGTCATATTTATAGCTTAATATTTGTTAGTTTGTGTTAATTTGTTATGGAAAGATACTTAATTATATATTTTTCTTAATCTAGGTAAAAGAGGAAGAATTTTAAGAAAACAACCATAAAAATGGATTCCTTGGGTCGAATTATGGCGGGAAGCAAGATTTGAGCTCGAACGGACTAAGCATTAAAAAGATTCCAAAAAGATACCTTGAAGATTCCATAAAGATTCTATCGGGAGTTTCATGATGGAAGTGGATGTCATCAAGATCTGAGGATTTCAAATGTCTCGTTATTTTTGGATTTCGAGGTGCGAGCAAATAGTTATCATCATTTAAAGTTTAGAATTTATAAAAAATAATATTCTAATTAAATCTCCACCATTGATCAAAAGAGGGAATGAAGGCAATTTGAGGGCCAAGATAAAAACAAGTGGCAATAATTGGTTAATTTATCATTAATGAGGCACATGTCATGTCACATGCTTCATTAAGGGTAAATTAGACTAATTAACTATTTTTATAGGAGGAATTAGATAAAAGAAAAGTAGTAGAGAGCAAGTAATATACAGTTTCCTTTTTACACATGAAATTCGTCCAACCCTTTTCATGGCCTAAAAAAGGTATCTTCCAAGACTCCCACATTGAAAATAAAGAGAGAAAAAGATTCCCAAGGCCCTATATATATAGTCCCCACCACATTGAAGGAAGATATACAAGTTTAGAGAGTTATTTAAGAGCTTTTAGGAGGCTTAAATAGAAACAAACCAAATTTTGGGAGTTTCTAAGATTCTCTTAAGGGTTCTAGGGTTTTAAAGTTTTAGAGTTTTAGAAGATCGTGGGCTTGCTTGGAGAAGAAGGCTACGACTTTGAGAGCTCTTGGAGGAGAATTTCTTCAATAGTTTTTATTCTCTTTTCCTTTCTCTTTAATTGTGAATCTTATTATTTTTAATAATGATGGATGTTGAAATTATTTTTACCATGAACTAATTTTCATAGCTAGGGCTATGATGTAGCCCTAACTATGAAGGTTTAATTATTTTAATATATGTTGAGTTTTATTTAATTAGTAATATGTTTTGTTAATAAATCATTGGTATACTTAATGCTTTCATAGGCCGGAAGGAATGAATGATTTTAATAATATTTGAGCTTGGGAAAGGATAATATTATGGATCTCCAATGATTTACATGAATGCATAATTGATTGGAAAATAGTTATGTCTCATGCCATATTATTTGCTTAATCTATGCTTGATGAATTTGCATGATTTAATTTATAGGCCGGAAGGAATAAATTAGGTTATGTGAATATTATCAATTGTGAGTGGAAACTACTTTTGATTAATTTTGTGATTAAGTATGGTTAACAAAATTACTAGTTAATTAAATTCACATATTTAAGTAATTAAATTGGAATAGTTAGTGGTGAAATCAAATGCCCTAGTATTCATAATTATTCTCTTTCTTACTTGAAATTGATCTAATTTTAATTGATTGCTTTTGTTTAATTTAGTTTATTTAGTTTTCAATTGCCATCTTATATTTTAGTTCAAATATTACCAAAACCTAATTATTTTTGGTATTTAATTCTTAATCCCTTGGGTACGACAACCCTATTTTTCCACTTTATTACTTGAAAACGATTCGTGCACTTGCGAGTTGATTTTACACATAAGTGGCTTATGAGGTCGGCACTCCAATAGGTGTTGGTGCGGCCTTAAGTCCAACATCGGACTTAATGTGGCCTTAAAGGCCAGCATCCTAGTTGGTGCGGCTTGAATGGCCTGTACCTAATATTCATCCTGGGCATAACTTGGCCATGCACATTTTATTGCGGCGTGGAGGGCCTGCAACTATTTGTCTGCAACTATTTGTGTATCACTTCAAATAATGTTTTCATCTTTTTGTTGTGCTCTTTTGTGTCGTCACTCATTTGATTCAAAATGTCTCGAAAGAATTTTCATCATTTAAAGTCATATTTGCTTAGTTGATATGTTCGATCTAGCCCATCAAAAAATTATGTTTGAAAAAATTTCCAACATCGGATGTCTCTGATTGCGTGGGCATACTACCTTCTAGATTAAAGGAAATAGAGAGATAACAATAAAAAGAATGACAATTGCACAAATATAAAACAAATAAGGCAATTGTATTACATTACAAAGAAGAAACAATTCTAAAGGTTTTAATGTAATGCCTTAATAATTAAGAAACCTTAGTTAAATAAGAAAAACAAATAAAAATAATACTAAAATTTAAATAACTAAAGCCAATACAATAGGCGCCCTAAGAGCTAGTACTAAATTAAATTAATATAACTAAAAAGATAGGTGACCTAAATACCAACACTAAATTAAATAGCTAAATAATAGGTAGCTAAAAGGCTACTCTATACTAAAGAAAACTAAAATTAAAAATAAAAGAAATAATCTAGTGTAAATAGGTATAGTAGATATAGAGGTGTCTTAAAAGTGCAAATGAGACTTCAATATAAAACAAATGTGCTTGCTACAAATCCCTTGCTTTTCTAATGTGAAATAAATACTAAAACGTATACTTCTAAAAGTTAATTAGTTTTTTTTCCCTCCTAACCCATGTGGAATAAATGCTATTTTTTTTTTCTTTCTTTTACCTTTTAGTCTCTTTTTATCTAGGTCGAAAATATTGGTATAGGCATAAACCAACCTAATAATTTCCCAACAATGCAGACTTTTTTATTTATTTTTATTTTAAAATTAAGGGTTTGAATATATTTCTCTTTGTTGAAATATGCTGAGAAAACTTCAAACAATCTATTGTCTCCTATGTGGGTGTAACACGTCAAATTTATAACAGTTCAAAGAAAGAAAAATATACGCCAATTAAATCAAACTACTCAGACGATTGTATTGATTATTGGAGAACTAAATAATATGCAAGATTCAATTGCCTTAATGATTAAAGGACTTTAAAAATAAAATTTTAACTAAGAACAATTAACTAATTAAAGTAAATACTAATAGGAATAAACTAAGTGGTCTAGAGTCTTATACTTGTATGTAAAAATTTGTGTAGCCTTAAAGCCAATGAAGCTCCAATTTACATATGCAGAAATCTTTGAGTTGCTTCACACTCTTTGATATGGGATTGCAAATTCCAATTCAATAATTCAATTTATACTTGCAAATAACATGCCTTTATTATCCTCAATCAACGTGGAATTATCACCAATTAATTAATCTCCCAAATAGTATTTCAATAAGAATGAAAAAAAATAAAATAAAATAAAATTGCAAAGCAATATTATCTACTTGGACTATCACCATCTTTAAAACATTTCTCCATCCTCAATCAATTTCCAATAATTCTAAAGCTGGTTCCATATTGGAAACCATCTTCTAATATCCATTTATTAAATGGTAACCACATGCCTTTTTGTAGCATTATATTTAATTCCATTAAACATGAAGTCCACATACGCATGGTATAGATCTTCCAATTCAAAACCCAAACTTCCATTCCAAAACACATGGCATCCCACTGCATATATTAAACAGCCACGCAGAAAAATTTCCATCATCAACTTTCACTTGCCCAAAATTTTCATTATACAAGCTAGTGGTATTGCAAAATCATCAACTGGCTTGTTGTGCAAGCAAAATCTAAATTTGGAAACAATATCTTGGTGCTTCTTTTCCGAAAAAATTAATTGGAATATTTTTCTCATACCCAACTTGGCCAAAATCACTCCACCGCTACAATTCCTTTCCAAATTTCCAATTTTTGTTTTTAATTTTTTTCAAAAATCTTCTAAACCCAAAACCCTACTTTTATATATAGATACCATACATGCTAGCCTGCCACACCCATTCATGTACTGACTTTCAGAACAGTGATTTGTTTTCTCCTTTACTTGAATACTATCATATCTCCTGTTTTGCCTAACCTCTTTTCTTCTTAAGCCAATTCGTCACTGTACCAGAACCATTATCTCACCTTTACATATATATATATTTGTGCATGTCTGATTGCAGCAGCTATCTCTTTGAGTCCTTTCTATCCAATAGCGACGATTCCGACGACAACATTCTTCTCCCTTCATTGGTATTGAATTTCTTCTTTTGGCCGTCACTTTTCTTCTTTTCTTGTTGCTTTTGTCGTTACATTCGTAGCCCATGCCAAAATCACAATTATTGTCGCTCTTGATGCTTATGACCCCAAAAATGACATACAACAAGCTTTTGCCCATATAAACATATACATTATATATATATATATATATATATATATATATATATATATATATTAAAATTAAGCTTTATGATCAATTCTCCACCATGGAACCTCACACAGATAACTTGTTTTTTTTTTTGAAAAAAGTGATTCCATTCTAACAACACTTTCTGAAGAGTTCCAAGATCTACAAGCTAAGATATCCTCATCCAAGGTATACAACCTATCCTTGAATTTACTATATGAATGCACCTTTAGACTTGCACACCATTTGGGTGAATTCTTTGTATAATTGCACCAATTGTTTTGATTACTTGCAAATTATATACATGAATATAACACGTATACACATACATAATTTCTCCTCAGTGTAGTACAATTAGCCATATAGTTTGGCTTTTCCATTACTTCATGCATTACATGCATCAACACCATTCATTATGCCATCTATATCAACTTTGATATCATCCTTTGCTTGAATTAAATGCTCACGATATCTCTATTAGAACATACAAAGTTCTTCTGATTGCACTAAATAATTTTATCTCTTAATTAGACGGCTAATCAAGCTTCCCATATGGCTCTAGTTTGCACAATTGGTACCATATTCTTGACCCTTTTATTTTCAGCTTGCTTTTTAACAAGTAGCCTTGTTAATCATATTAAAAAGGCCAATATATATATATATATATATATATATATATATATATATATATATATATTTAGATATTTGGCTCCAATTTTTTAACATACGGACACAATCTTACTGAAGTTGAAATACCAAAATAATGAGGCTCACAATACAGGATACCTTAGGTACTAGTGGCCTTAACTTAGTATGCTTGACCTTAGTTTAGTAAATACCTTAGTTTACTTTTTTTTTTCTTTTTTATTATTGTAGACCACTGATAAAGATAAATTGTCATTTGTGGAGCAGTTTGAACATGCCATCAATCACAACAAACATGTTATTGATGAAAGGATCTTGATCGAGAGGATAACAAGGAATTTAGTTTTGTCCCTTGATACAAACATAAAAAGCTTAGTGAATTTGAAGTTGTATTCCAAACTCACCCAAATAGAGCTCTACCATTCTCCTCAGCATCCTTGGACTAGGATAAGTGGGAAGATTCCAACCTTGTAAGTCATGGCTAGTCAAGCCGCATGAATGGATTACATAGGTGGATCGTTTGAACCCCTATTCTAGTAATACCAAGAAAAGATTTCGAATCTATTCCGTGATACGTGTATCTTGTCTTGAGGCCTCATTGTAGCATTATTTTGTTTTTGGTATTTTATTACCAATACTTTCAATTTTAGGTTTGGGATGATGACATTAACCTTGATGGATCTAACTATTCAGCTTGGCCTCAGACTTCATGGCGAATTTCTATTCATTACTCCTACATCCTGAGGTGGCATGTTGCCCTATGAAGAATCAAACCTCCCAAAGAATGAATCTTCTTACAATCATTTCTTAAAGAACATCCAAGACAAACATAAATGACTTTCAAACCAATAACATCTTTCTCTTTTTCTTTTGTGGTTGTGCAGGTACGTATTTTGTGTGCCTTCAGTGTAGGTGACGAAAAGATACATTCACATAGTTGAATCTCTTGCTGTTGGTTCACCCTATGCATTTGGGTCACTTGTTCTTGATTTTATATATCATGGAATCAACAATATCTTTAATGTTAACATGGATCAACATTATGCATGTTCTCTTTGGATATTACAGCTTTGGCTTCATGACTATTTTCTTGAGAAGAGGCCGTCTTTCTCAACAAGATAACCTGATACACCCTAGGCTGACAAATTCTACAAAATGGTTTGTAAGGATACACAACCAAAGACTACTTTGACTTCTTTTACTCCACTAACCACTGAGCTCCTGAAGCTTTTTCTGTGTTGACTAGAAATCCTTTTCTTCCTTCTTGGTTGAGTACTACACTTAATCCCCACCAACATGTAGAGAAAAACCTTCCATTAATGAGGACATTGAAAATCACTTGGTCTAGAACATTGATCAACCAAGATCTCCCTTTCGATCGAAAATTCAAATCCAATTAGTGTGGTATAGAAGTCTACTGTCCAAACCTCATGGCTCGACAATTTCATCTCTGCTAAGCTAATCCTATATCGATGGTGTCTTTTCACAATCTTTGCTTTGCAGACCAACCATCTCTTTCTTAAATTGATGAATATAAGAAATGCAATACTACTTTCAAACAATCCAGTTATTCTCTCAAATACAGTGTCTTATTGTCTAATTCCAATATGACTTAGAACTTCAATTACTGGTGGACTAAGATTGCAAATTCAATGCTCAGATGTCCTGGTGAGGATGTTGCTACCTATATCTTTTCCAAACATAATCCCATCACCAAGACTGTTGGAGGTCATTCCTCGTAGATAGTGGATCCATTTTTGCCTCTGAATTCTACCAAGCTCTAGACATTGGTGAGTTTTATGCAAAATGATCTTTAACAGATGTGGTTTGACTAAACTAAGTATCTTCCCTTTTGTAGGAGTTCATCTGATATGCAACTTTTATCTCCTTTCATCTACTAATGAAATTGCCTTCAAAAAATGAAAAAAGTTTGCACCTCCAATTATGTTTACTTCACCACCATGATGTGGTTTTAGTTTCATTTATACTAAAACTAACTTTTTCCAACAAATGCAGAAAAAATCACATCGAGCACGTAAAGATAAAATGGTTATCATCCCATCCTTTCATAACAATCTATCTCCAACAAATGATATGCATAATGATATTGTTATTGTGCAGGTATGTTGCCTTTGGTCTGTTACTTCCATTGTTCTTGCATGTTTACTTATTAAATTTCTTTGGATCATGATAGAATGGTCAATATTTGGACAAACACTCCCATTCTCCTTTGGTCAAATATTCTGCTTTGCCTTTGGCACTTCAAGCTTCATTTGCTATTCCCAAACCTCCTTCAGCCATGCTTTTTACCACAACATGAAACAAATCCAAGGTATTTTTCTTGCTCACACTTTATGTTATCTAAATTGTCAGAAATAATTTTCTTTATCTAGTATTTTATCACATAGAAAATTTTCACTTTTCCAACTGAATTTGACCTTGGAGAGAATACTTTTCGTGATGTTGATGATTACTATTACCAGTCTCACCTTCTTCGGCCATAGAAACTTTAGTTGTCACTTAGATAGAAGCAGACAATTCTAAAATCAAAAAAATTCAAAAAGCTTTTGATTATATTGTTAGCTTTTTCAAAGGAGGTTTTGAGTTCTTAATTGAAGATGAAACATGGGAAGAACTAGACAGATCATCTGGCATCATTAGCAAAACTTCTTTACTAGATGCTTTCGTCTATTCTTGTACTTCTGAGATCTATCTTTTCATTAGAAATGATTCCTTTTTGTCTGTACAATGGGATATTGACGAGGCCAACAAACTTTCCACTTCTTTCTCTAATCTTCAAGCTAATTTTTCTTCTTTGCATGTTGATCATTCTATAGAAAAGAAAGAAGCTGCTACTTTAGTTATTGAGATTGAAGAGTTGAAAGAAAAATTATCCATTACAAAAGCTTATTTTATAGCAAAGGTCACTCATGCCAAACACTTGTCTATCCAGGCTGCTTCTGACAAAGAGAAACTTATCAATACCAAAGAAAAGATTAAGGCAACTAGGAAAAAGAAATAACAAGTTGAAGAAACCATTTGACATTGTAATGGTTTATGGGAGGCACTTAAAAAAAAAACAGCCTATGTGCAGTAGTGTCCTTTTTATATTTATTTTTCCTCTCAAAGCATTGTTAGAAAATTGTAACATTTTCTATTTGTCTTGTTAGATCAATCTATTAAATATGACTTCTTGATAATTTTATTCTTAGCTCTTTGTCAGCCAAACAATTGGATCTCTCTAGTTTTTTATGTCTGTTTGAGATTGGTAATAAAATTCATGCTTAGCTTGAGTTTTTTGAACTCGGCCTATAATAGTTATATTTTATAAGTAGCCAATATTGGCCAGGCTAAATACATGAATTAAAAACAATGGCCATGTAAATTTCTATATAAACCTTTATTAATGCTAAATGATATTAAGAGTACAAGACTTAATTTCTTGTTTATGTGTGTAACTAGTCTCTTCTATTTTTGATGTTTCATGGGCTTCCCAACTAATCGGGTAATATTTCTTTATCTAGATGAAATACTTTGTACCATCAATGTCTTAAAGTTAATATGCCCACTTTCCTAATATTTTGATGACATTAAATCGCCCTTCCTAGGTATGAGACCTTTTGTCATATTTTAAATCGTTCGAACTGATTGGCAGGATTACTTTCCATACCAAGTATCTTTTGTGAAAGTCCTTAAATCACACCCTTTTATTTTATACTCGTGTCATAGCTTTCTTCTGTATTTAGAGATGATTTGGTGTAGCCAATTTTACTTTGTCCAATTCTTCTGTCTCTTGCATCAATGTTTGACTATATTCGATTAGAGTAAGATTGTGTTACTAGGCAATTTGTAAAGACCTCATAGTTACCTTCATGGACAAGATAGTATCATGTCCATACCTTAGTGTAAAAGATGTTTTGCCAATGCTAGATCTCTTTGATGCCTAATAGGCTCATAAAGTTTTAGATAGCAAGTTGTGCCAATCCCTTAGATTGTCATCTACTATTTTTTCTAGGATGCTCTTCAAGATTTTATCTGTTGTCTTGGCCTGACCATTAGCTTAAGTGAAATATGGGGTTGAATAAGTAAGCTTCATCTCATATTCTTTGATGAATATCGCAACCACTTCACCAGTGAATATTGTTCCACGATTGACAGTAATAGTTTTTGGTATGTTGAACTTATGGAGTATATCCTCTTTGATGAACTTGATCACATTGACTTGGTTTACAAATTTCATTGGTCATGCCTCGACCTAATTGGTGAAGTAGTCAGTGACTATAATGATGAGCATGTGTTGCTTACTTGATAGAGGATACACCTTACTAATCAAATCCATAGCCCCATCTTGAAATGACCAAGGCTTGACCACTGAATTGAATGGTATGTCCGAGATGTACTGTATTGGACCATAATGCTGGCAAGTCATACACTTTTTGACATATTTAATGCAACCAGATGGGATAGTTGGATAGTAGTAACTGTCAGGACCCATTCAAGATTCCTCACCAGAATCCTGGACAAGCTCTGATCCAGGAAAACACCACCGAACCTTCCAATGGAAAATCCGACAGTATCTATCCTTAGGGAATGACTTACCACAAAATTTACCTGCACAAAAATGCACTCCTATATGGTACCACCTCATCTCTCCTACCTTACTACAATAATTTCTACAATGGCAGCATTTCGATAACAATTTATATAAAACACACACACATATATATGCAATAGGAATAATCAACTAAATAAACAACCAAATATACTTTTAATCATTCACGTCCGCCCACACCACCCATTTATTGCCGTACATTTCAAATATCGTATTACAAAATATAACGATTCATAATATAGGAAGAAAAGTAAAACAAACATCATATCAACAATAATAATAATAACAACAGTCATTTTGATGATAAAAAATAGTATTAATATCATATGTCATATTTACCCAAAGGGCTATCACATAATCACAACTGCCCTAAGGACTATCTCATCTACCCAAAGGTTACCACTTGTTCCAAAGACTATTATACTTGCCCAATAGCTATCTTTCTTGCCCGTAGGCTATGATACTTGTCCGGATATACTATATGATAATGATAATAATAGAAATAATAATAAAAATAAAAATAAAAATAAAAATAAAAATAAATAATAGCAATAATAATAAAAAAATAATAATCATAATGATGATGATAATATTAGTAATAATGAAAATAATTGTAAACATAATTTTGATAAATAATAATTGTAATATTAATAACAAGAATAATATTCATAATAGTAATGACTAAAAAGCAATTAAGTATAATGTTAGAAAATCAGGTTATAAATAGATAGAATAGTACGACGTCAAATAATATTTTAAAATTCAAAATATATTATGAAATATACGCTCATATCAAGGGTACAAATGATACCCTTCAACATGCTGCACAATCCATAATTTCAGCTGTTGCCGGCACCCTGCTACCAATACAGTCCGGGATGGTTGCCTAGATTGGCCGTCCAATTCCCTGGACTCGTAGGCAACATAGTTACAAGGCTAGCTTTTTATGGACCACATCGGATCGCCGTTCCTATACGGTGTGATACATAGAAATATAATATATATATATATATATACAAAAGATACTTGATATACATACTATATACCAGTGATGTCCTATGATGCCTAGCGTCCAAAACCACCGTCTGACGGGCAGGTTAAAAAGAAAAACCGGCTTACGGTCGCGTGGTGTCCCATCGCGCTACTGCTAACATGCGTCCTGACCATGGACGGAGGTGGCTGATGCTCACTGTGCATTATACGTTGCCTACCCTTGATCCGATGACAATCACAGGACAACCCTATAAATCAACCTGCGCGCTAATCACATCCACATCCACCTACGCGCTAATCATATCCACAACTACAGAATACCGGTACGTGTATGGTGCATCTAAAACTCTAAATTTTTGTAGTATTATTAAAATAAAGAGTCTCAATAAAATAAAATCAAGTCTCAATAAAATAAAATCAAGTTTTATGAATAAATAAATAAATAAATAAATTCATTAATTAATGTATAAATATATTTTTTCGAAATACTAAATTTTAAATAAATATTTTTCTTCAAATCCAATGAAATCAATTTTCACCAAAATCATATAAAAAAATTCTTACATAATTAAAATCACATAAATGCAATATTTATGCATCAAAATTTCAACATTTAAATCAGTAAAAATTTTAATAAAAAATTAAACCATAATTTCAATACATTAATCTCTTACACAATAATTCAACTCCATAAATAAATAAATAAGTAACACATAAACATGTTTCTTTATCATAGTAATTTAATATAACTATTTCCTCAAATCTCCCAATCATTTCATATCAAATATCATTAGAAACACATACCATTCCATAATTAATCAAATATATAAAGATACAATTTATTCAATTCAACACAATTTGGCACCTCCGATATAAATAACAATTATTTAACTATTAAATAGACATATTTTTCAGACTACCATATTAAAATAATAATATTTTATTCAAAAATAGCATCTTTCAAAATACTCCATCATAATTTGCAAATAAGATATCTATAAAAATCTAATGGGTCTTTCTGGTGGATACTCCAAGTATTTCACCAATGAAAATCTCTAGTCTTTTTCATCTATCTCTACACAAAAGATATCTTCCAACATGAATCTTTCCTTTAACATTGAGAGATTCCTCTTCCATCAGTTCGGCTAGGATGTGCATCTTTGAAGCTATCCGGGCCATCTCATTGGCCTCATAATTTAATTCTCTTGGCACATGTGACAAAATTACTTTGTCAAAACTTTTTATAAGGCCACCATGTAATATTTAGATAGAGCCAAACTGTGACAATTATATTCTCCCATTAAGTGTTTTAAGGCTAACATTAACTTACCAATTATTTCAATTGGAGATGCTCTTAGTTCCTTTAAAATTTCTAAGCCGATGACAAAAGCTTTGTATTCGACCTGATTATTTAATTAGTCAAGGAAATTTGGAATGAAAATTATTTCTTTCTTCCCTTTTGTGATTTAATTACAATTCCCACCCCTATTAAAGTTTATGTCCTTGATCCCTCAAAGCTTAATTTCCAAGATGTATGGGAAATTGAAGCCATCTTTATTGGATTCATCTTATATTCCACCTTCAAAAATTAGATGATCAGTCAAAAAATCTACCAAAGCCTGACTTTTACTGGTTTTTGGGATGCATACTTAAAGTAAATTATGACAATGCTATCATCCACTTTTCAATTTGTCATCTAATAAAGGGTTTCGCTAGCATATACTTGATTATATTAGTTTGAGGAATAATAAACACCACATTTGGCAACATGTAGTGTTGTAACTTCGTTGCTATAAATTACAACGTCAAGCATAACTTCGCTACCATAGATTACTTTAACTTATTTGGCGTGAGAATTTTACTCAAGTAATATATAGCTTGCTCCTTCCTGAGTTCATTGTCTTTGACTAGTAGACATATGATAGAATTTTTAGTGGTTGAAATATAAAGTTTATGTGGCTAATTCTTTTGTGGAGGCATAATAATACGTGGATTGGCCATGTATTCTTTTATTTGAACAAATGCCTCCTGGTGATAACTTTTCCATTTAAATTCCTCTACCTTCTTCAACTTTAGTACAACTATTTTATGCAATGGAAATAAAAAAGTGAAGCTAGAATGGGTTGGTTTATCTAGAATAGTTGATGAATTTGAGAATTGAATGTGTGGATCATATATATATATATATGTATATATATATATATATATATATATATATATGGATTATAGGGTTGAATGATGATTGAACGATGATGATACTGAGTTTAATTGGATTAGTGTATCATATAATACTAATGAGTATATTGGATATTGGTTATGACTACTGTATATGTATTACTATCCTCTACTGTAAAGAGTGATGATGAGATCTTGCTATGTCGTCTTTAAGATGCTAAAGGGCTATGATGAGTATCCCTTTTCAACTTCTATCCTATGGTGCCTCAGGACATTAAGAGCCACTTGGCAACACTAGTTATATAGTATGGCACATGGGTTCATAAAAATGTATTTGAGGTTGACACTAACGATTTATTTATGAGATTAAATAATGATTTCGAATGAATTATTTTGTTTATGTTATTCGATTATTTTAATGTTAAACATATGGATTTTCATTTGGTTTTGATACTATATGAGGTTGGTAAACTATGCCTTTGATTTATATAATTGATTATATTTAAGTGGTTTTGAATGTTGATCTACTTGTCATATATTGGTTTATCATATATTGCATTTTATTCAATAAAGTTTTGGGTTTATGAATATGGGTTGTGTGAAAGAATTTTTGAAGCAAAAAACCTTTCAAAGATTGAAAGTGTAAGGTATTGAGAAAAAAGATTTTCAAAAATTAAACAGCAGCTATTGTCTTATATTGTATAGTCCACTCACTGAAATATTTTTATCTACGTTTTATTGTTTTAACCCATTTCCATAGGTCTTGATTGTCAACTAATAGCTCCCCCTCACGCATCATACCTTTTACAGTTTCCACAGTAGTAGTTTCCCTTGCTTCTTTATTTGCTTTTATCTTGTTTGTATTATTTATCCCACTTGTATTAACTTAAATTCTATAAAATCTCTTACGGCATGTTTGGATAAAGGTAAAGTTAATGGGAATCTAATTCTCTTAGAAAAGTGATAACTTTCTTTTGTTTGGATGTTCATTGTAAGGTGGAAAAGTGTGGGTTCAGGGAATTAGATTCCCACTGATATAGGAAGATATATGGGAAAGTTATTCCCACATATATAGGTGTTATTTTGAAAATCCCATAAAAATTAGTTTTGAAATTTTTTTAAAATACATATTTACCCTTAATTTATTATACAATCTTAAATTTAATTACTTATAAATGCCAACTTTCCTATTACTTACCAAAAAAATCAAGAGAAAAATTAATTCTCAGGAAACTGAATCTCAGGAAACTAAATCCTGAAAATCATTTTCCCTCTCAACTTTGACATTTTCTAAACGGACCCTTAGTGTTTACTTTGATATACATTGATCATGTATGTAGTAACGTTTGGTTACCGGTAATATTAAAATTATATTGGATTGTGTATATAGTAATGGATGTAAATTGATGAGTTGTAATTTGGAGGTTGAATTGTTGTTATGGATATATATATATATATATATATATATATATATATATATATATATATATATATATATATATATATTTGGGGTGTTTTAGTTTTGAGAATTTTTCCATTATCTACACTTTAAGGGTTTGTCAGATACTCTATAGGATTGTACGATAGAACTTTTCCTAGACAGGACCATCTAGTGATCTTTGAAGGATTTCTAGGATAGATCCTATCTAAATTGAAGATGATAAATGTTGAAAAAAAGAAAAAACTCTATTAATATGCTTCTCACATCCATACCTATAAAGTCATGGTTTCAAAACACTAAAGAAAGGAAAATTTATTGTAAAATGATCAATAAAGAGCATCATGTTTCCGTTGGCAAAAGTATATTTTTTTAAATTTATTTTTCTATCGTCGTCTATCCCCTAGTTAGGAAAATTATTTGTTGTAAATAATCTATAAAGATGGCCCCAGCATCACGTTTTTGTTGGCAAAAATCCTTTTTTGTTTTTTTATTTCATTAACTTTTCTATTATCACCTACCCTGTAGTTAGGAATATTTAAAGAATAAAATAAATATTATTGGTTGTGTAATATCTTATATTCCTACAATATAAGAATCAAGAGATAAATCTAATATAAGTATACGAACATCAAATATTTAATTATGACAAGGGCTTGTCTGTCACATCTATACTTATCACCAACACCCTTATTCTCCTACTTCTTTTTATTTCAGTTTATTTCAGCAAATCTTTTTCCCGTGTCTTCTTCTTCTTCACTTTTATTAAAATGTAACCTTCCTATCTTTTTGACTACCTTTTTTTTCTTTGTTTGTTTGTTTTCTATCGTGCAGTGGTGATGAAAAAGTTAAAGAGCACTAAACAGAAGAAAGGACTAAAAGGAGGGGAACAAAGAAAAATCTAAACTTGACAAATAAGCATTAAGAATAACGTGAACTCATTTTATTACTATGAACTTATGTTTTCTTTACTATATTTATGATTTTCATATATTTCTTTTAAAAAATTCGTCGCTTATCCACGTTCCGCTTTCCTAGGCAAAAATATCTCAAATATGCTTTAAGTTTATCATAAGGTCAAACACACCCAATCAAAGGCTAAAATGATTTAAAATATTTTGGTGCGCTCAACACAATAGAAAATTTTATTATCACCATTAATTCAAAGCATTTATGTTGATATCTTTGTTTATTCAGCAGCACTTTATACAGCTTAATACAGAATCTTCTAATCTCCATTAATTCAAATCATGTATCTTGATATCTTTGTTTATTCTGCATCCCTTTACACGTGTAGAAAAGGAAGGAAGTGAGACGCTAGAATTTGACTTGTGAATAAAGCATATTCCGCTTTTTATTAATCTCCGGCTAGGATTATTTTGTAACACAAAACAGATTCACACTCTAATGGCTTTAACGTTTTTTTGCATACCCAGGTGGTTAAGTCAGCCTGTAAGAATTTCAATATATAACGATAACAATAAAAAAATGAAGAAAGAGAATAATGGCTTTCGCTATCATGGTATAATGAATTTGTTTGGCACTTTAAATTATGGTAATTGGAGAGTTTAATTTTAAATATTTTGTTTGCATATGCTTGATAAAAGGTGCCATAAGATACAGAGCATATGAACTAGAATATTAACTCAGAGTAGTTGGTAAATGATAAGCTTATGTAAACTGGAAAAAAAAAATAAAAAATGAAAAGGGAAGTGAGAGAGTGGAACAGTAACAGAAATTGTTTTTAGTGACTCGGGTAATCACGACATTAAGTCTTTTGGTATGACATGATTCATGTGAAGGATGAAAAAGAACTTTCCATCTTTAATTAATATAGAAAGGAAAAATAGAAGGAGAGAGAACTTAAATTTGGCTTATCTACTACTTATAAAATTTTCAATTTTTAAATAACATTAATAGTTAAGAAGAGTGTAATGCAAATACTATATTACATTTTTATTATTAATTTATAAAATTATCTGTAATGAACCGCTCAAGTAATAAATTAGAATTTTAAATTTCTAAGTGGTTTGATCGAGTTGACCAATTTGACAGTGTGTCGGCTTTAGATTTGACGTTTTCTATGGTCAACATTTTTGGTTTAATTAGTACACCATAACATAGAACTGGTCAATATAAATTCGTGAACTAACAGTATACATAATTCTATGTTGCGGTTAAAAAGTTATATTCTAGGATTCTAGTAAGTTTTGGGCATAAATATTTTATTTGTGTACACACCCATCCAAGTTTTTGTCTTTTACTGGATCAAAGGTCTATATATATATGGGGAAGTGTGTCCATTATTAAATAAATAAAAAAATATTCAAATAATCCTTAAACCTGTTATACTTGTGACCCAACATGACCCAATTTATGACCCACTTTCCCTAGAACGGGTCATCACCAGCTAAGCTATTATTGGCCACCCATCACAGACACATGCGGCCAACATTAAAGCCCATCTGCTGGCCACCTCAACCTCCAAACTTCACGGTTAACCTGTTGGCGACCTGCCTAGGATGGGTTTGAGAAGCCGGCAATGACACCATTTTCTTTTCCAACGATTTGACTAGATTTTAGCCCACCCAGCTTGACTTATGACTCTCATCCCCCTATTTTGGACCCTTTGAACCTATTATCGGTCTCTATTTTCTAAGATTCCCAACTGTTTTGAAGATTCAGCAACACCAATTTGGTTGGTTTGTACCTTGAATTTATAGTCATCAGTGATACATTTAGACCGAGGTGAGTATATCAATCTTTGTCCATCTCATGAGCTTTCCATTAGTATATAATTTGTCAATCTCAGACATCATTTGTTTAATTTTTCAATGGAGTTAATTAATTTAATATCGTATAAAATTAAATTATATTTAGATAACCTTGGACCAAATTGAAGTTGGTATTGTGTAAATAGGTGTTATCAGAACTCAGTAGTGTTTAATTTCATAAAATTGACCAATGTAAAATAACTAATTTTAGATACTGCCATTAACGACTTGAAGTATAATTGGACCTTTTGGTATCCAATTTTGGTAATTTTAGAGTTGTAAAAGTTATTGTAGGATATTGGTATGCATCAATATCCTTAGTTTAATTTTTGGAGCCAAAGGCATATTTTATTATTATTTTAGGCTGCAAGACCAAGATTGGAGATGATACATTGACAGGTCAAGCTTTAATTATTATCTACGAGTGGATTTTATTTTCAAAAATAATTTAGGGTTATAAATATGTTTTACATTGTTGATTGCATTTTTTAAGTACAAATTTATATGATTGTATATTATCTGATAAATGATTTCTATGATCTATTATTTTGTAAGATAATTAACGAAATGTCTTGGTAGAAATATGACTTCAATTTTTTTTTATTATAGATATATGAGTGTCTAACTATATAATAACATTTTTGAATGACGGATATGGTTTTACAATTATGGATTTATGGATTTTATGTGGAGTATTACATTATCATGATTATTGGATTTGACAAATATAGTTATGCGTGCTTTATATTTTATCATCTCTTGTTATGACCATGTGGTATAGAAATGGATGTAAGGTCCTACCTTCAACAGCTCTGGAACTCCAACGATCATCAAGAGTTTCCCCCTCCCTATGATTTGTAACACCCTAGGATGCTGAATGTGGGCGTGCAACGTATTTAGTATTCGTTAAGGTACATTGACATATACTATATATGGTTACTAATATTATATGAACTATAAATTATGGAAATGGTATTTTACTTATGAGTTTGTAAAAAATTTGTATATTATTTGCCTTGTTTTATGAATCATGTAAAAACGTCATGTTTTCGGCAATAATTATGGGTTTTGTGAAAATTTGTTTTTCAAGATAAGGAGACTTTCAAAAATGAAATTGAGATCTTGAGAAAAAAACAATTTTAAGAATAACGATTATTTTTCATCATAATTTACTTGTTTACTCACTAAACTCATCTTATAGTTTGTTCTTAAATTGTTTCCCATAGGCTTTAGTAGAATAGTTGTATGCTTCATATCTAGGTATCTTCTTCATTAGTTCGTTACTTTTTCACTTTCACTTTAGTATCTTATTCAGCTACTTGATGTACTTTTCTTTATGAGTATTATTGGATTTACATTTATGCTGCTTTCTTGTCTCGAACATTTATACACTTCTTATAATTGCTCTGATGGATTAACCTAATATGTATATAATTTTATATTTTATTTTTATTTCCTTAAGACTTCATTATAGAACCCTTGATGTGGACTTATGTACATTAATAGTGAGAATATTGTAGTAGGGTTTTTTATTATGTTGTTGAATTTGGGAATCCGTTAGTAGTGTTTAATTAGATTATTTGTATTATTAGGTTATACTTAATTTATGAGAAAGTCTCACTAGATTTTTCGATTTAGATGATGGGGTTTTCCTAAGCAAAACCACTTCAATCATCTAGGAAGGACTCTTTTATGTGGTCTTTCAACTTAGTATCAAAGCATTAAATTTATTGCTCTTGTAGACTTGCACCTATATGTGCTTCCTTTTTTTTTTTTTTTTTTGTCCTCGATGTTTTTCCTTTTTTCTTTGTCCCTCATTTGCCTTATTTAAGTATTGTATGGAGTTGAACTTGTCTTTATTATCTAGATTTGAAGATGCATTCTAGACATGGTAAACCTAAATTTAAATAAGAGCTTGTAAAGTGTGTAGGTGAGACCACCTTGAGTGTTTGGCATATAGAATGGTTGGCTGAGACTATGGCTGTGTTACCTATGGGTAGAAGATTTTGAAAGAAGGCATGCAGTGTCCTAATAAGGACAACCTTAGGATCACTAATTTTTTGAGAGGGTGATTGTAACAGCCCAGTCCACCCGCATGTGAATATTGTTCGCTTTGGCATTGAGGAATCTTCTTACAACCTAGCCATCACAGGTTTAAAACATGTCCACAAGGGAAAAGTATCCACACACTTATAAGCCATGCTTCGTTCCCTTTTCCAACCGATGTGGGACTTCACAATCCATCCCCCTTGGAGCCTAGTGTCCTCGCTGGCACACCGATCCGGGTCTGGCTCTGATACCAACTGTAACAGTCCAGTCCATTTGCATGTGAATATTGTCCTCTTTGACACTGAGAAATCCTCCTACAACCCAGCCCTCACAGGTTTAAAATGCATCCACAAGGGAAATGTATCCACACGCTTATAAGCCATGCTTCGTTTTCCTTTCCAATCAATGTGGGACTTCACAGTGATGCCCATACTTGGTGGGCGAGTAGTACGAGATCATACTAGGAAATAGTTTAAGGAGGCTTTTGATAAAAAGTTCTATCCTTAAGCCTATAAAAAGTCCAATAGATTGGAGTTTAAGAAATTAACTCAGAGGACAATGTCCATTACTAAGTATGAGAAGAAGTTCAAAGAGTTATCACAATTTGGCCTTTTCATGATTCTTTATGTCACAAAGAAGCAAAGGTTTTTGAATCCATTGAGTGGGCACATTGCTACTGGTGTTTCAAGAGTTCATCATCCTACCTATTAGCCTTACAAATAATCGTCAGCAAGGACAACCACTAACGAGAGTATTTTAATGGTGCAATAGAAGGCTTTGGTCACACCCAATATGGTTTCAAGTGTGATATAAATTCTTAGGGCTAACATTCATGGTACAAATCTTATTTCTTTAGATTCAACAATAGAAATCTCCACACTCATAAAAAAAGTCCTTATTACTGATGCAAGTATGGAACAGTTGCATAATCACCATTGGTGATCAGAAGTGGAGGCATATTTTATTATATTAGAGCTTTGGAGATTAGATATTATTTTAGGGATGGATTGGCTTGCAACCAGTCATGCTTTTTGTGGATTGGTTAGTAAAGATGTCACCTTCAAGCAACTAGGGTTACTTAAGGTTACATTTCATAGGGTGCAAATGATACCTCTTTGAAGGTTAATTTTGGCTATTACTGCACAGTGTTTACTTTAAAAAGGTTGCAAGAGATTTTTGGCACATATCATTGATACTTGAGCTAGTGAGATCAAGTTAGCGGATATTTATATAGTGCATAACTTTTCATATATGTTTCCTGAGAATCTTCCTGGTTTGCCTTTGGTGAGGCACATTGACTTCTCTTTACCACCATATTAGATGGTACCAACTAAGTTGAAGGAGTTGAAAATTTAGTTGTAGCAATGTATGGATAAGGATTTGTGATATCGAGTGTTTTTCCTTAAGGTGCATCTATTATATTTATGAAGAAGAAATATGGTACTATATAGTTATGCATTGCTTATAGGTAGCAAAATAAGGTTACCATACAGAACTGATATCCTTTACCTTGTATTGATGATTTGTTTGATCAGTTTCAAGGTGTCAAGGTATTTTCCAAAGTTGACTTGAGGTTAAGGTATCACAAGTTGAAGATTAAGGAAGTAGATGTTCCTAAAATTACTTTCAGGACCTAATATAGATATTATGAGTTGTTGGTGATGTTTTTGGGTTTGACTAATGTTTCTGCAACTTTTATGGACCTCACAAATAGGGTTTTTTTGCCCATTCTTAGTTTAAATCATCATTGTCTTCATTAATGATATTTTTGTATATTCTGGAAATAATGAGGAGTATTTGAGGTTGGTGTTACAGATCTTGAGGTAGCATTAGTTTTAGGTTAAGTTCACCAAGTGTGAGTTTGGTTAGATTGGGTTTCATCGAGCATATAGTTTCTATTGACGAAACTTACGTAGAACCCCAGAAGGTGGAAATGGTGTTGAATGAGGAGTAGCCCACTAACTCAAGAATAAAATGGGTTTCATCGAGCATAAGTTTCTGTGTATGGAATTTATATGGATCTTTAGAAAAGGGAAGTGGTGTTGATTTAGGAACAACCTACTACAGTAATTAAGGTGAGGGGTTTCTTAGGATTAGTGGGGTATTATTGTAGGTTTATAGAATAGTTCTTTAAAATAGTGGGACCACTTCGTTATTTGACCATGAAGTGATTTAAATTTTGTATAGATTCACAGATATGAGTAGAGTTTCCACGAGTTGAAGAAAAAGTTAACTTTGAAGGTTTGGGGTTTATAGTGAAACATCTCATTAAGGTTTGATATGTGTTTTGATGCCACATAAAAAGTAGTGGCTTATGCTTCAACATAGTTGAAGAAGTATGAGTTAAACTATCCTACTCATGACTTGGAACTTGAAATAGTGATTTTTGCATTGAAGACTTGGAGGCATTACTTTTGATGCCGCATAAAAAGTAGTAGCTTATGCTTCAAGGTAGTTGAAGAAGTATGAGTTGAACTATCCTACTCATGACTTGGAACTTGTAGTAGTGATTTTTGCATCGAAGACTTGGAGGCATTACTTGTATAGAGTTACTTATCATATGTATACTAACCACAAAAGCGTTAAGTATATGTTTACATAGAAAAAGTTGAACATAAAGCAAAAGAGATGAATGGAGCTGCTTAAATATTTTAATTACATTATTGATTATGATCCTGGAAGAGCAATTGTGGTACTTGATGCTTTGAGTAGAAAGGCTACAAGTTCTTTGGCATATATATAGACGATACAGCTTCTTTTGATGGTAGCGTTATGGAAAATGAGAGTTATATTGAGGATGAACCCATAGTAAGCTATTTTGCTTAGTTTTCAAGTTGGACTCATACTTATTTATTATATTTATGATGCCTAACTTCATGATCCTTTTCTAATGAAGTTAAAAGGCAATGCGAGAGAACATTTAACTACAACTTTCACAATTAAAGATGATAGAACTTTAATTATGGGTACCAACCTTTGTGCTCCTACAGACGATAGACTTAAGAAGGAGATTAACTTGATGAGGCTCACAACTTAGCTTATGCCTTGCATCCTAATAGCATAAAAATATATCACACTTTAGGAGAGTATTACTGGTGACCATGTTTTAAAAGGAGATTGCAAAGTATGTACCCAAGTATTTGGTATCTCAGCAAGTGAAGGTAGAAAGACAAAAATTTTTAAGACTTTTGCAACCTTTGGTTATTTTAGTATGGAAATGGGTGCATTTTAGTATGAACTTATTATTCAAGATTCCTCGTACACAGGTAGGTCATGATGGTATTTGGTTGATTTTGACCAACTCATGAATTCCATGTACTTTTCATCGATTCATGAGACTTATTCTTTGAAGGATTTGCATACAATTCCTATGGTTATTAATTCAGACAGGGATATGCTATTCACATTCAGGTTCTGGGAGAGTTTACAAATAGCTTTGCGTATCAAGCTATGCTTTAATACTGCTTTTCACTCTTAGATATATAAGCAATCAGAAATGACTATACAAACTTTGGATGATATATTGAGGTCTTGTGTGTTGCAATTTAAAAGGAATTGGAAGACTCATTTACCTTTGGTAGAGTTCACATACAACAACTATCATTCAAGTATTGATATGGCACCATATGTTGGGATGAGGTTGGTGATTGGCAACACATAGGTCCTACCTATATGCAATGGATAACAGATAAAGTAAGAATAATTCATGGGAGTTTAAGGCAGCTCAGGATAGACAAAAGAGTTAAGAAGATGTCAGAAGAAAGGACATCAAGTATGAAGTTGGAGATAGAGTGTTCCTGAAGTTGTCATTTTAAAAAGGCATGGTGCCTTCGGGCAAATGAGGAAAAATGAGTCCAAGGTATATTACACCATATGAGATCACTAAATGAGTTTTGTGAGTTGCTTATAGACTCGTTTTATTGATAGAGCTCTCTAAAAATCATTATGTTCTTCATGTGCCTATATTTTGCAATTATAGACTAGATCACTCGCATATGTTAGAGACTCAACAGATTTAATTGCGAAATGACTTATCTTATGAAGAGCAGCCAGTGAAGATCCTTGAATGTAGAAATCAAAAGCTTCATACTAAGATCATTCCCTTGATCAAAGTCCTGTGGAGGAATCATGTAGTTGAAAAAGCTATTCAAGAGCTTGAGGAGCATACGAAAGTGCAGCATCCACATCTTTTTCCTAACTTAGTTATGAATTTCAAGCATCAAATTTACTCGAGAGGGGGTAGCTTATGGCAACCCACCCCAAGTAATAAATTAGAATTTAAGTTTTTGAGTGGTTAAACCAAGTTGATCAATTGGACTATATGTGGGCTTTAGATTAGAATTTTCTATGGTCAAGATTTTTAGTTTGACTGGTATACCATAGCATAAATCTCATTAATACAAGTTTATAAACTTGTGGCATGCTTAATTTTGAATTGCTATTAAAAAGTTATTGTTTTGGAAAATTTTGAGCATAAGTAAATTATCTGTGTCCAAACTAGTTCAGGTTTTTGTGTTCTAGTGAATCCAAGGCCTATATATATATATGGGACAGTGTGTCCATCATTAAACAAATAAAAAAATATCTAAATTGTTACAAAAGCATCAGACCTACAACCAACCTAACCCAATTCTTGACCCACTTTCCCTCAAATCTGGTCATCACTAGTTTACCTACTTCTAGCAACCCCTAATGGACATGGGCTAGCCATCATTGTAGCCCATCCACCAGTGACCTCAGTCGCCAAATTTAATGGCCAGCGACATGCATGGATTGTGCTTTGAAAACAAAAAATGGCAATGTTTTCTTTTCCGGCAATTTGGCCAAATTTTGGCACATCAAGCTCGACCCATAATCCCTATCCACCTTATTTTGGATCCTAGGCCTCTGTTTTTTTTAGATTCCCACTGCTTGCAAGATTTAACAAGCCAAATTTGGATGATTTTCAATTTTACCTTGAATTTTTCAATTATTGATGACATTTTTTAATTGAGATGAGTGTACCAATGTATTAACTATCTCATGGGATTTTCATTGGTTAATAATTTGTGAATTTGTGAATTTTGGACATTATATGATTAATTTTTCATTTTGGTCAACTAGTTTAATACCAAGTAAAATTGGACTGTGCTTGGACAACTTTGAACCAAATTGAAAGCGGTACTACATAATTAGGTTACTAGGACTCAATAGAAGATTCAATTTCAAAAAATTTGTCTTATGGTAAAAAATTTCAATTTTGGGTACTGGGTACTAAAGGTTGCAGTATAATTGGACTCTTTGGTGTCAAAGTTTAGTAATTTTAGAGTTGTAAAAGTTATTTTGCAACATTGATATGTACCATAATTATTGAATTTGATCAATATAGTTATGTGCACTTTGTATTTTTCCATCCCTTCATATGACCATTTGGCATAAAGGGGGATATAAGGTCCCACCTTTGAGGCCTTTGGGACGTTGAGGGTTGTTAAGTGTTCCCCTTTCCCATATGATATGTGACACCTTAAGATGTTAGGCATGAGCATACAACGTGGTCGATGTTGTTTATGATATATAGATGTATTATATGGTTCACTACTATATAGTACATATGGTTTCTGATATTATATAAACTATGAGTTATGTAAATATTTGTTTGCCTATGAGTTTATGGAAATTTTGTAATATTATTTACATTATTTATGAATCATGGAAAAATGTTATGTTTTTAGCAATAATTATAGCTTTTATGAAAAATTACTTTTCAAAACAAGGAAACTTTCACAAAATGAAAGTGAGGTATTAAGAAGAAGAATTTTTAAGAATAATAATTATTTTTCATAATAATTTACTTGTCAGTTACTGAAATTGTATCATAATTGACTGGTTGTACATTTCACGTTTGGGCATCTTCTTTATTAGTCTGAAACTTCTTCTCTTTCACTTCAGTATTTTGTTTAGCTTTTGATGCAATTTTCTTTCCAAGCACTACTAGAGTTACATTTATGTTGCTTTCTAGTATTAAAGCTTTATGCCTTTTTTTAGTTACTCTGATGGATTAGTTTAATATGTAAAATTCTATATATAATTTTTGTTTCCTTGGAACTTGGATCTTAGAACGCATGATGTGTTTTTGGGTAGATTGATAGTGAGATAATTGTAGTGAGGTTTATGAATACGTTGTTGATTTTTTTATAGAAAATATATTAGTAGTACTTTATTATTTTATTTGTATTGTTGTGTAATATCTCATTTATGCGGAGGTCCCATTGGATTTTTATGCATCAGTTTAGTGGAGTTTCTCAAAACGGGACCACTTTGGGTATTTAGGTAGGACCTAGGGTGTGGTCCTATCATTATCATTTATTAAAATGTTTACATTACTTAAAACAATTTTACTAACATGAAAACCATCAATTAAAAAAACAATTTTTCTGATTACTTGTTTTTACCAAAGTTTTTTTTTCCTTATATATATATATATATATTATTTTGGGTTTAATGCACATTACTACTCTATAGTTCATGTAAAGTTTGTTCCGGTCTAATTTACTTGGGAATGTTAGAAATTGAGTGGGAAAATATGAAAATTAATAGAAATTTTGTATTGAAATATTTTCAATTACTAGTATAAAAGGAAGGTGGAAGCTTTGACAATGTGGAACTCTTAAAATCTTACTAAAAGAATTTTACTTTTTCTTTCTTTTTCTTTTTTTCTTGTAGTAGTTATACATTTAAAATGGGAGACCCAACTTATAGAATGGGAAAATGCCATGCATGTTGACATGTGTCTACTTAGGTGTCAACTGATTAAACTATAGCACATGCATGAAGACATCTAAGGTTATACATGTTGATTTATATGTTAATGTCACTAATTGCTAAGCAAACCTAGAGTTTCTAGAATGTTAGCATCTTGTTTCAACACTCCTTCTTGATGCACATTTCTAAAAATATTATCTCTTTTTGAAGTAATTCAAATTGTACCTTAAGTAGAGCTTTGGAGAAGATGTCTTCTAGCTATTTTATTAGTCTTGCAGTACATTACCTTAATCTTGTTTTTCTTCTATCACATCACTTAGAAAATGAAATTTGATTTTGATTTGTCTAGCTTTCTTGTGAAATATAGGATTCTTTACCATAGCAATTGCTTATTTACTATCACAAAATATTTTTATAGCTTGATTCTGAGGTTCTCTCATGTCTTTGAAAATTCTTTTTAGCCACATTACTTAACATGCTAATATCGCAGCTGCAATGTATCTAACTTTAGCAAATAATTGTGCTACATTTTCGTGTTTTTATGGTGCCCATGAGCTAATTCCAAAGCCTAATGTGAATGCATATTCGAAAGTACTTTTCGAGTCATTTAATGATCCAACCATTTTTATCACAGTGTAGCCAAACAATTTAGAATTTGTACTTCTTTTGTACCATATTCCATAATTTTTTGTTCCTTGCAGATTTCTAAGTATGTTCTTTATCGCGTTGAAATGTATTTGACTTGGATTTTACATGAACCTTGAAAGTAGACTTGTAGAATACATGATGCCTAGTTGAGTAGCTGTGAGATATAGCAAATTTCCAATTAGATTTCCATAAAGCCTACTATCTACCTTCTCAAATTTATATCATTTGCTCAATTTTATATTTGCCACAAGTTGTATAGCTACTGATTTGCAATTGTTCATTCTAAACTTTTCCAACATTATTTTAGTGTACTTATTATAAGATATGAAATCCTTTCCTTTTCTTGGCTTATTTCAATGCCAAAAAAGCAATGTATTAGACCTAAATATATTATTTCGAAAGTCTTCATCATATTTTCTTTAAACCCTTGCATCATCTTCTTGTTTTTTCTTGTATATATAAGATCAGCCACATACAAGGAGATAATAAGAGTAACTTTATCTTGGATCTTGATGCACAGTGTTGGTTCACTTTTACTCCTTCTGAATCCTTGATTAATGAAGTATCTATCAATTTAACTATACCAATCTCCCAGAGCTTGATTTAATCCATACAAAGCATTTTTCAATTTAATAACTTTGTATACTTCTCTAGGAATTTCAAACCCCCAGTGGTTTGTTCAACATAGATTTCTTCTTCAAGATATCCATTTAGAAATGAAGATTTCACATCAAATTAATGGATGTGTCATTTATTATGAGCAAAAAGTGCAATGAGCACTCTCATGGTGTCTAATCGAGCTATCAAAGCAAAAATTTCATTGTAATCCACACCAAATTGTTGTGCATAGCTTTTCACTACAAGTCTTACTTTATGCTTTTGAATTGAACCATTTGTTGTTAAGTTTTATTTTACAAGCCCATACAACTCCAATGACTCCTTTGCCTGCAGACAGTTCCACTAACTCCCATGTTTGATTTTTTTTTTTTAATTATTCATCCACACATCTTGTTTTAATGCAATCTCAAAACTTTCGGGCTTTAGCGTGGTGAAGTTACAAGTTTCATATTTTGATACAAAGCTACATCTTCTCAGTAGTGAATCACGTTAAGGAGTTTATGTCTAACTGGGAGTCTTTTACTCTTCTTCTTCTTCCATTTTTTCTTGTCTTCAAGTTGAAAATTGAGTTAAGATAATAATTGTTTTCCTTTCAACTTTTAGTCATTCCAATTCCAAGCTACATGTTCATCAAATTTTACATCTTAACTAATAATGACATTTTCAAACTATAGATTTTATCACCTTTGCATTCAAAATTATAGCCAAGAAAATTACCTTTTGTGGTTTTGTCCTTTAGTTTGCTTCTTTTTTCTATTTTGTTTTGCTAAAGGGTTTCGTCATCTCCATGCCTCAATTGGCATTTGATTTTAAACTGCCTTTGTTGGAAACCTGTTTAACAAATAAATAATTGTGTAAATAGCTTCAGCCTAGAACTTATTTGGGAGGCCCTTATTTTTTAACATAGTTCTTACCATCTCCATAACAGTTCTGTTTTTTTTTTTTTTTTATTCTGTTAAGGAGTATAGCCAACTTTCATTTAATGTTGAAAACATTCATCTTCATAGAATTTAGTAAGCTGTCTAATGTAACACCCTGTCCCAAATCATACAGAAAATTTTCGTGTTGATAGGGTTTGACCACAGTTGATTAGGAGGGGTGAAATTTTGCATTGATTAAGGTAACATTGCAGAGTAGACGTCAATCCGAGTTCATAAACTAGTTGCACGTAAAACAGGGCGACAGTTTGAAAGTTATGGTCAAAATAAGATGCGATCTAAATTAATCAATGAATCCATAGTTGACTTTTTATTTACATAGATTTTGGCTTTGACCCATGTCTTATATGAGAGTGCTCATTGATATGAGTTCGTAAATTGGCGACACGCTTAATTTGGACCTATGGTTGAAAAGTTATGGGTTTGTAAAGTTGTATCTATTTTTTCCCTGAAATTGATTTTATGGGGTAGTAGAACATTTTAAAAAGTCATTTATTTGTGCCATGTGTCACCAGTTAGGATGCACCACGTGTCATCCCAAATATAATATAACATTATTATATTATGGTTTTATATTATTTTATTATTATGATATTATTATTTATTTTTCTTTTCTTTTCTTTTCTTATTTTCTCTTTTCTCTTCCCCCACGTGGGAAAACACTCTTCCTCTCTTCTCCCTTTCTTCTTCTTCCTTCCCCATGAAAACAGAGCAAGCATGTAACTCTCTCTCTCCTTCTCTCTTCCTCCTTCTTGGATTCTTGCTAAAATGAAAATTCCCAGCCACCCATACAACACATGCACTGAATGGGGAGCAAGGGGGTAAAGAGTAAGGCCGGCATTTGGAAATTCAAGGCTAGCTGTCGCCGGACGGCCCAGATCAGGCCTTTATCACTGGCGATGGCAAGGTAGGTTTTCCAGTGATCCGACGATCGCCCAGCCAAATTGACCTCCCTATCCATTATTTTTGGACCTCCTGAGCTCAATTTTGAGGTTCATTTAGCTCAATTCCTTGCCGTTTGGGAGATATAACAAGTTGAACTTTAGCCAAAATTTTCCGTCCATTTTCAGACCATTGCCGGTTGAATTGAGCCTAACAGAAGTTGGTAATGCATTCATCATCTCTTTAGCTTTCCATTGGTACTTTATTTGTGAATTTTGGTGGTATATTTGAAAAGTTGCCATTTTTGAATTATTATTATATTAAATGTGGAAAAATAAAAATTTAAATTAAATTGTATATGTATATGTGTTTTATGTGTACATGTGTATGGGTATGTTGTCAATACATGCAATTTATATATATATATATATGTATATGGTGATATGTATGTGTGAATATGTATTGTGAGGTGTGAATATTTATATATATATATATATATATATATATGTATAAATATGTATTTGTTGATGGCATTATATATACAGATCAAAACGTGTATATATATATATGTGTGTGTGTGTGTGGATATATGTTGCATCAAATTTATATGTTGCATCAAATTTATATTTTGATTTTAAAGAAATTATGGATTTAGAATTTATTTGAATTAATGTTAAACTTCATTGTTAAATTAATGTGCAAATTAAAAATGTTATATAATTTTTCAGGTGATTGTAAATGATGTTTTGTATAAATAAAGTTCAAGGAAACTTATGGAATATTGGTATTAAATTATTGAGCATAAGAATGCATATTTATGTATTTAGACAATTATGGATTTGATTTTATGGTATTGAAAAATTGGTATATTTAAATTGATGTATTTGTGATGATGGATTAAAGAGAATATGGAATTTTATGGATTTGGTAAAAGTGCATAAATTCAATTATAGTTTATAAAAATTTAAATTTTATAATATTATAAAATTTTATCGATTTTTGATGCACCATATGGTATTGGAATTCTATACTGTATATGTGATTGTGATTAGTGCATAAGTTTATAGGGTCTTCATGAGGGAGCCATGGACCTTAGGATAGACAGGTATAATGCAGAGTGATCATTAGCCACCCCCCCTATGGCCAGGATGACTATTGGTTGTTTATTATGGCTATCCTGTGAGTGCCATAGATCTTAGGGCTGGCAAGTGTATTGCAAAGTGAGTATTATCCGCCCCCCTCCTTGACCGCAGGTGGCTGTTATAGATCAACATGTAGGTTATATTCAAGGGCGTTCCTGTGAGGGCAGGCAAGTATAATGCAAAGTTAGTACTAGTCGTCTCCTCCTTGGCTGTGGTGGCTGTTATTATGGGTTAATGTGCATATATATATGACCATCCTGTGAGATCTATGGGTTCGAAATATGGCAGGTATCGTGCATGTTAAGCATCATCCAGCCTTTCGGCCAACTGTTTAGCCATGGTAGATTTTAAGCAATCGGCGCTGTTGGGATGCCAAGGTAACCGATTACAGGTTTCTTCTTTTAACCTCCCCGTCAGGTAGTGCTTGGGATGTTGGGTACTTTCTGACATCGCTGGTATAAATATGGTGCATCAAATATCTTTATATATATGTGTGTGTGTGTGTGTGTGTGTTATATTAGATTATGTTTGTATGCACTACACTATACAGGAGCGACGATCTGATGTTGTCCATGAAGAACTAGCCTCGTAACTATATTGCCTATGGATCCAGGGAATCAGATGGCCAATATGGACAACTAGCCCTGGGCTGTATTGGTAGCAAAGTGCTGACGACAGCTGAAATCATAGATCGCATAACATGTTGAATGGTATTGTATGTACTTCCGATATGGGTGTGCATATTTCATAATATGTTATGAATTTTAAAATATTATTTTATTTTATGTTATCTTATTTATTCATAATTTGATTTTTAATATTATTCTTAATCGCCTTTCTTGTTGTTACTATTATTAACATTATTGTTGTTGTTGTTATTATTATTATTATTATTATTATCCCTTTTATTATTTTTACTATCACTATTATTATTATTATTTATCATTAATATTGTTAATTATTATTGTATTCGCTATTATAAATTGTTGTAATTATTATTATTATTATTAATGTTGTTATTTTGAGTATTAATGTTTTTATTATTTATTTATTCATTATTGCTATTATTATTACTATTATTTGTTTTTATTATTATTGTCATTATTAGTATTATTATTATTATAATTTTTATTGTTACTATCATTTATTATTATTATTATCATCATCATGATTATCATACTGTATTTTTGAACAAGTATCACAGCCTACGGGTAAGAAAGATGGCCAACAAGCAAGTATAATAGTCTTTGGGCAAGTAGTAGCATTTGGACAGGTGAAATAACCCTTGGGCAATTGTGTAAGCCTTCGGACAAGTGTATAAACCTTTGGGCAAGTTGGGCTAGTATTGTCATTAGTATTACTATTAAATTTATTGCTTTATTACCCTCCTTCCTGCATTATGCATTAGTACGTTTATAAAATAGTATTGAAATATAGTACGGTACTAAGTGCGTGGTGCGGGCGGACGTAATTAATTAAAGGTATTTCATGTTATAAAATTATTTCTAATATATGTATCTATAATGATATTTTGTTATCAAAGTGCTGCAAATTGCGGAATTTATTGTAGTAAGGTGGTAGGAATACGTTGGTACGATATAGGAGTGTATTTTTATGCAGGTAATTTTTATGGCGTGTTTTACCCTTAAGGGAGATGCTACAGGACTTTCCATAGGATGGTGTGGTAAGGCTTTCTTTGGGATCAAGGTTTATCTAGGGTTTTAGGAAGGGATCCTAGATGGGTCCTGACATCTAGAGTTATATTTTATACCAATCACTCCTAAACACTTTTCGTTTATAACCACTCTAATTTTCAACATGATTTTTGAATTTTGAAAATTTCAAAAACTTATGATCTTTCTTGCATAAAACTCACCTAAATCATTCTTGAATAATCATTAATGAATAAAATGAAATACCTATTTTGGTTGCATGTTAGAGTTTTCATCGGGCCATATACATTTATAAACACTAGCCCTACTAAGCTTTTAGCTTTCCATCATCTGCTTAAGCTAAATGATTGACAATGTTGTTTTCCAAGAACACAACTTTCATAAACATCATCATTTTCTTTTGTTGAAGGCAAATCTTTCATCATATTTTTCTGATGCAAAAGATTCAATACTTGGAGCTTAAAGTGACCAAACATTTTATTCCATAGCCACGAGTCATCATGTTGCACATTCATAGCTACATCTTTGGTATATGTCCATTGAATTAGAAAATTCTTTTGCTCCATCTTGATGTTGGCTATGATCATGCCATCATCATAAATTTATATGAGTCTCCTTCAAAGTGTAGAGAATAGCCATTTTTTATCATCTACCTACAATTAACAGGAAACTAAGAAAACATTGTGCATCAGTCATTTTCCTTATTTTGTCTAGACAAGAATAGTATCTTTATCAATTGTTTCCATTAGTGCTTTATTTCCCAATCTAAGTTGTGATTTACATGATACATCAATAGTGCCAAAAAATATTTGCATCACCAAGCACATGATTGCTATAGCCACTATTAATAGATCACTTGCCTTTTTTTTTTTTTTTTTTTCTTCTGCTATTGCTTGATAAGCATAAAAAATAATTTTAGCATCTTCTTTATCTTCAAAGAAATGAACTTTGTGGTTTTCTCTAAAGCAACAATCTTTTCCAATATGGTCAAATTTCTTGCAATTCTTGCATTTTTAGTTTAGTAGAAAACCAATAATGCTTCTCTATATGGTTTAACTTTTCACAAATACCCCAAGGAGAATAATTTGTTCTCTTTTTTTATACATCAATTTTAGACCTCTCTCCTTTAATTTTTTTTCCCCCTTCATATTTTGATTTTTAAGAGAGTGCATTAAATTTAGATTGAAATGCACTCTCAACTTCTCAACAGACTTTTCCCAGTAGGCACTCAATCTTTTTTCTAAAGCTTACAAAGAGATCGTCAACTCTGTTATTAAAAGTTGAGAAATATTTTCTGACTCTTCAATAAGAGTCACTATTGCATCATATTTTTTAGTAGTACTAGTTAATATTTTTTCAATAATTTTGTTATAAAAAATATCATCCTCGTATTCTTTCATTTAATTTACCAACTTTTTGATTCAAGAGTGGTAATCCTCAGTATATTCGGATTATTTCATCTTTGAATTTTCTAACTCTCTTCAAAGAGTTTGTAATTTGAAAATACATACTTTTCATTGCTATGAAACTGCTCCGATAAGATATCCAAAGCATTTTTGGCACTTGTTACACTCATGATCTTGGAAAAACATTCATCTTCTACAATTTACTGCAGAATATATCATGCCTTTAGATCTCTTTCTAAGATCTCCTTTACTTTTTCTCATCAGGACCAGCAGCTGCTGGATATTGTCTGAAGATTTAATTCCAAACTCAATAATATCCAACAAATCTTGGGATTTATAAAATGTGTTCATTTTAATGCACCAAAAATCGTAATACTTACATTCGAAAATTGGCATAAAAATTGATGAAGAACTTGATTCATCTATGACAAAAATATCTAGCGAAGAATATCTTTATACCCAACAATGATCAAATAGAGCTCTAATACCATTGTTCGAAATTAAGAGGGAAAATATTTTTGGAAATACAAATTCTTATTTTGTAATATTTTCAAATACAAGTAAAAAAAGAAAGTGGGAGCTTTAAATATGTGAAACTTTGAACACCGCACTACAAGGATCTTGCTTTTTTTTTTTTTTTTTTTGTTGTTGCTATTAGACATTGCAAATGGAAATGAGATTAATTCAGGTAAAGTTTGTTTCAAAATCTCTAATTTATTTATTAATTTTATTTATTTAATTTTTTGTATAATTCATCCATCTTTAAAACCTAAATATTTTTCTATTTATTTATGATTTTTCTATCATAATTTGTTTAGGAAATTAGTTAAGGTAATATTTGTTTCGAAAATGGATGAACCATTAATAGAATAGTTTTAACCCAAATTGTAATTTTCTGGAAATTATAAGGCATCAAATTCAAAAAAATAAATAATAATAATAATAATAACAAACTTTGCCTTGATAAGTCTATTTTACAAACTTTGCTTCAATTTTGGTGCCAATGGCTCTGTTCAATGAAGAGTGTACGGTATAGGAATTATAAGCGTTTGCTACTTATGTAAAACAATGTTATTTAATAGACAGTGCTCCTCATATGAATTTTTTATTCTTCTGTTCAAAATAAACTTAATTTAATTGATGATTTGTAATTTTTTTAATTTAATCTAACTAAATTTAAAGCTTAAAAAAACATAACAAACAAAAAACAAAAATACAAACTAAATACAAAACCAGTCTCTGCAAATCAGCAGCAGAAATCCGTGTTCAACCATGGCGGCTTCAAGGAAAGCCTTGTGTTTCGCCATCTGTGTTTCTCTCAATTGTAACCTTTTCTATGGCTTGAATCCGACCCTTACTGATCCATGCACTTGGTTCTACATCACCTACAACCGGGATAATCGTGTTACCTGGTGTATTTCTCTCTCTCTCTCTCTCTCTCTCTCTCTCTCTCTCTCTCTCTCTTCTATGTGCTATGGTGGTCTTCTTCTTCCATTTATGTTGTTCTTTGTTTTCCTATTTAATCTCTACTTAATCGATTCGAACTTGCTATTTTGCTTCAATGTCAACCATAATTGGGCTATTGAGTTTACTCCTATGTCGATCTCGTTTATCCAAATTGATGGACTTGGATAAAAGCAAAAACTAATGAATGGAACAATTGGGATTTTGTTAGTGTGTATATATATACTATGCGAAAATAGCGATTTAGCGACACCAAACATGCGACGTGATAAAAAAAAGCATGATAAAACGTCGCTTAATAAAACAACATGCGACGCATTTTCTACGACGTCGCTAACTACAAAGAAAATTGACATTTAGTGACATAAAATTAGTGACACTACGAAAAACATAAACTAAAGGTCGCTAAAAATAAAAATAAGCGATGCTGATTCTCGGCATCGCTGAATATATGATTCAACAGCTTTGACTTTAATTGTTTTTTTATTTAATTTAATTTTATTATTTTTTTTTATTGTGTTTCAATGATAGTTTATTTGATATTAAAAGTTGCAATACTATTAAATTTTTTTTTTCCTTATATTTTGAAGAAATAGGTAACGCATCAATAGCATAAAGCGTCATCATATATTTCCCGCAACGCATTTATTGAAAAGGAGTCACCATATCCTTACTTTGCGTTGATAATCTAATAAACATTTTTTGTTAAGACATTACGAAAAACGGCGACGCATTTCCTAGTAACAGAGTTGCCTGTTACTGAACTATCAACTCCTTTTCTTTTGTTCTTTAATTATTTTTTACGTTTAATTTATCTACAAATAAATACTGAAAATATTTCTTAAAAATATGAAGGAAAATTACTGGTGTGGTGTTTAATTTTTTTATTTTTCAAGTATAGATTATTTTCTTTTAAAATTTGCAAGTAATTCAAATAGTATTTTTGTTTTATAAGTGCGAGAACCAGCGATGCAATGATTTACTAATGTGTCGCCTGGTCCATGAAATTATTTTTTAAGGTTCTTTAATAATTTTTTTTTTCATTTTCAAATAAGCACTGTAATTATTTCTTAAATATGTAAAGCAATATTGCTTAGATGGTTGTTTAATTTTTTTGTTTTTCTAGTACAGGTTATTATGTTTCAAATTTTCTATCCATTTAATTTTTTTTTTTTTGAATGGAATAGGCGACGCAGAAGCCTTAGTTATGCGTCCCTGGTTCAAAAAATTAGTTTTTTGTTTTTGAATAATTTTTTCTCTCATCGTCAAATAAACATTAAAATTATTTCTTAAATATGTGAAGCAATATTGCTTAGGTGGTTGTTTAATTTTTTTTTGTTTTTCCAGGACAGGTTATTATGTTTTAAACTTTGCTATTTGTTTTTTTTTTTTTTTTTTTTTGAATGGAACAGGCGACACAGAAGCCTTCCATATTCGTCACCTGTTCACTCAACCAATTTTTACCCATAAAAAAATAAAATCTGATAGGATCATGCCAAAAATTGAACCCAGAACCTCTAACACTCAAGAAATCACCACATCATCTGACCAAATGACTTGGATGTAATAATACAACAAGAAATAGATAATATAATTTTAGGTGATGCATTTATTTAAAAAAGGGGTCGCTAATTTTGTATATGTAGCGATGCTATTCAATAAAGCATCACCTTTTGTCCTTTTTAGGTTTTTTTTTTTTAATTTGAATGTTGTTTTAATTTTTGTCAAGTCAGGATAATTTTATTATTTTATTATTTTATATTTTTGGAAAAATATCTTATTTTTCATTATAGTATTTTATTTTTTATATTTTTGGATAAATATCTTTTTTTATTATATAATATATATATATATTTATATTTTTGTAAAAATATTAAAAATGACTAGCAATTTTAACTTTTTTTCTTTTTATATTATTTTTCTTTTATATTTTTGAAAAAATATTAAAAATGACTAAAGGGAGAATTGAACCAATCTCTTCAAAGCTTAAGCAAATGCCACACCACCAGACCAAGCGTGCAGCTTGTGTTAAATGGAATGGAAAATTAATATTAAACAAAAGGTGACGCATTCCTTAAATAGTATCTCCTTACACCCAACATTTAGCGACGCTTGAATAAAGTGTCGCCTATTCATGGATTTAACGACATATTAATGAAAAAGTGTCGCTAATTTTGTATATTTAGCGACACAATTCTCAATAACGTGTCACCTTTTGTCTTTTTAAGTTTTTTTTTTTTTAATTTGAATGTTGTTTTAATCTTTGTCAAATTAGATTAACTTATTATTTTATTTTTTAAATATTTTTTGAAAAATATTAAAAATGACTAGCAATTTTCACTTTTTGCTTTTTATATTATTTTTTTCCTTTTGTATTTTTGGAAAAATCTCTTATTTTTTATTATATTATTTTAACTTATTATTTTATTTTTTAAATATTTTTTGAAAAATATTAAAAATGACTAGCAATTTTCACTTTTTGCTTTTTATATTATTTTTTTCCTTTTGTATTTTTGGAAAAATCTCTTATTTTTTATTATATTATTTTATTTTTTATATTTTTGAAAAAATATTAAAAATGACTAAAGGGGGAATTGAACCCAAGCTCTTTAAGAGCTTCAGCAAGTGCCACACCACCAAACCAGGTGTGCTGGTTGTGTTGAATGGAATAGAGAACTAAGATTAAATAGAAGGAGACGCATTCCTTAAAAAGTGTCACCTTATTCCCAACATTTAGCGATGCATTCCTTAAAAAGTGTCATCTTATTCCTAACATTTAGCGACGCTTGCATAAAGTGTCGCCTATTCATGGATTTAGCGATGAATTAATGAAAAAGTGTTGCTAATTTTGTATATTTAGTGACGTTATTTTCAATGACGCATCACCTTTTGTCTTTTTAGGAATTTTTTTTTTCGAAATTTGAATGTTTTAATTTTTGTCAAAGTAGGATAATTTTATTATTATGAAAAAGAGTCACTAAATTTGTATATATAGAATAGGCGACATTAAACAAAGTAATTGCGTCGCCTGTGTTTTTTTTAAAAAAAAAAACAAAAATAAAATTTAAGAGATTTGCAAGTTTAAACAGAAAATAAATTGTATATTAAAAACAAAATAATTAAACAATCATCTTAGTTATATTGCTTAAATATTTTCATTGTTTAATTGAAGTTGAAAAAAAAATCCTTTTTAAAGGGGGGGAAAAAAAAAACAAAGAACAGGCGACGCTAAAAGAGGTAATTGCATGGCCGGTTCTTTTAAAAAAGAAAAAAAAAACATAAATATAATTTACGAGATTTGCAAGTTTAAACAGAAAATAAAATGTACTTGGAAAAAATTTTTTAAAGAAAAAGGAAAAAAGAACAGGTGACGCTAAAGGAAGTTATTGCGTCGCCTATTTCCTTAATAAATATAGAACAAGCGACGCTAATAGAAGCCATTGCGTCGCCTATTCCCTTTTTAAAAAATAAAATAAAATTTAAGAGATTTGTAAGTTTAAACGGAAAACAAACTATAAACAAAATAATTGAACAACCATTTCAGTTATATTGCTTAAATATTTTCACTGCTTAATTGAAGTTGAAAAAAAAAATCATTTTTAAAAGGGGGAAAAAAAAAACAAAGAATAGGCGACGCTAAAAGAGGTAATTGCGTGGACGGTTTTAAAAAAAAAAAAAAGCAAAAATACAATTTAAGAGATTTGCAAGTTTAAACAAAAAATAAAATGTACTTGAAAAAAAAAATATAAAGAAAAAAGAAAAAAGAGCAGGTGATGCTAAAGGAAGTTATTGCGTCGCTCGTTCCTAGGGGTGGGCAAAATCCAATCCAACCCGTTCAACCCGCCCAATCCAATCCATTTTTAACGGTTTGGATTGGATTTTTACATCAATTGGATTGGATTGGGTTCAAAATATTATATTTTGTATGGATTGGATTGATTATGGATTGGAAATATAAATCCAATCCAATCCAATCCAAATAATATATTATATAACTAAAAAATTATATATTTTTTATTTTTTCATTTTTATATATTAATTTTAGTATATTTTTTTCATTTTTATATATTAATTTTTAAAATTATTTTCCATTTTTATATATTGATTTTTAATATATATATATATATATATTTTTTTTTTTTTCTTTTACATCTGCATATACCAAATCCCAAATTAAATTGTAAGTTGTAACCATAAACTAAACATTTACCTTTGTTACCACCCACCACCAGTCCATCACCATCACTATAATATATATATTTTTTTTACATCCCCATCATATATATATATATATATCTACATATATTGTATCCAATTGTTTTATATATATATAAATGTTTAAATATAATTTATTGCTAATTTTATTATTTTGATCTTTGTAGAGCTTACAGAATTAACTAAAATTAATAAATCTGTCAACGTTGATTAACTTATAATTTACCAAAGTTTTAAGGTTAAAAAAAAAATTATGCATTGATTCTTGAGTAAATGAATTTTAACGAATGTATTATTTTACATTATTTATTCTAACAATTTTAATTTGATTTTATAGGAGTGAGATGATGACATTAATGTTTGCTATTTAATAAGTGCATGATGTGTATCATTTGCTACATTTTCTTCTTTATTTTCTATTGTAGACTATGTTGTATTATTCTAATTATATTTTATATTTGAATAATTATAATTTATTATTTATATTTTATATTTGTATTATATATTTATAAATTAGTAAGTTTCAAACCGATCAACCAATCCAAACCAAACCGATCATAAATGGTTTGGTTTGGTTTGGATTTAATGCTTTAATGGTTTGGTTTGGATTGTAAATTAGAAAAACCGATATGTATGGATTGGGTTGTATTTCGGTCCAAAACCGAACCAACCCAATCCATGCCCACCCCTACTCGTTCCCTTAATAAATATAGAACAAGCGATGCTAAAAGAAGCCATTGCGTCGCCTATTCCCGTTTTAAAAAAATAAAATAAAATAAAATTTAAGAGATTTGCAAGTTTAAACAGAAAACAAGCTGTGCATGAAAAACAAAATAATTGAACAACCATCTCAGTTATATTGCTTAAATATTTTCACTGCTTAATTGAAGTTGAAAAAAAAATCCTTTTTAAAGGATGAAAAAAAAAACAAAGAACAGGTGACAGTAAAAGAGGTAATTGCATAGTCGGTTCTTTTTTAAAAAATAATAATAATAAAAATACAATTTAAGAGATTTGCAAGTTTAAATAGAAAATAAAATATACTTGGAAAAAAAATTATTTAAAGAAAAAAGAAAAAAAAACAGCGACGCTAAAAGAAGATGTTGTGTTACCTGTTCCCTTAATACAAGAATCAAACCCAGAACCTCTTACAGTCTCAAAGAATCACCACGCCACCAGACCAAATGACTTGGATGTAATAATACAACAAGAAATAGGTAACATAGTTTTAGGCGACGTCGCCAAAAATAAAAGAATAGGTGACGCATTTGTTGAAAAATACGTCGCCTTTGTAAATATGCTTTTTTTAATGTGTAGATGAGCAATCAAAAAAACTAATTAAATATAAATAAAATAAATAAAACATGGATTAGGCGAAGCTTTTGGATGGAATTGCGTCGCCTGTTCCTTCAATTTTTATTTTGTTTTTTTCAAAAAAAGCAATTTAATAGACTTTGAAATTTTAAAAACAAGTAAGCTATCATTGAGCACAAACACATGAAATTTAAGCTCATTTGATATACTTATGTAGATAAATTGGTAAATAAGTCGTTATTGAATTAGAATTCTATATTTGGTATCCTATTTCAAATTAAGTCTTAAGATATTTTGTGTCTTCTATACAAATATATGTGAATAATTGAGAAGAGTATTGACAAAATTGTTTTCTGTTTTTAGATCAATAGAATTTATGTTTATTGGATTGCTACGTGAATATATTTGTAGATGAACAATTAAAAAACTATTTAAAGATTATAAAGAAAATATAAAAAATAGAACAGGCGACGCTTTTCAACCACAATGCGTTGCTTGATCCCACAATTAAAGAATAGGTGATCCATTTTGAAGAAAATGCTTTGTTTGTTCTCTAAATTAAAAAAAAAACAAAAAATTTAAAAAACATCCAAATTTTATAAAAAATAAAGATGTACTTGAAAAAAAAAAAAAAAAAACAGCAATCTTCGATATTTTGCTTTGTATTTTTAAGAAATATTTTCAGTATTTATTTGTAAATGAAAAATAAAAAATTAATCAATAAAAATGAAATTGGGAGAAAAGGCGACGCTTTTAATTGTAAACGCGTCGCCTGTTCTCTTAATTAATAAAAAAAACATTTTAATACTTACAACTTTTAATAACTTCAAAAGCAATTTAATAACTATTAAAAAAGGAAGGAACAAAAAATAAAACTTAAAGTAGACGATGCTGTCTGTTGTAAATGCCTCGCTTATTCCCTTTTTTAAAAAAAAAATTTACAAGATTTTAAAGTATATAAACTGTACTTAAAAAATAAAATAATTAAACTGCCACTTTGGTAATTTTATTTCACATATATAATAAATATTTCTAGTATTTATTTTTAGATAAAGAATAAAAAACTAATTAAAAAACCAAAAAGAATAATGACATTGATGGGTTGGGTTTTAAAATTTTTGAAAATTTTTGGCCTGTTGTAATATGTGCGCCTTTAAATTCCTTTTCTTTTCTAAAACTATATCAAGTACACTATTTAATAGATATTAGATTTGGAAGCAATCTAAGAAATACTTGAAGAGTGGGATATTTCATGTTTCATTTTTCATTTGCCTACGTTGCCGTCGGGAAGCTGGGTTTTTCTGTATCGCATTCATGGTTAGCTAGGTTTCTTCATTCTTTGTCTTCATCGTTTAGGTAAGTTTCTTTTTTTTTTTTTTTTTTTGTGGTTGGCAGAGACATGTGGTGGGTTGGTTTTTTTTTTTTTTTTTTTTCATTTTAACTGCAGGTTAGGTTCGTTAGGTTTTTCTTAATCTTGCTTTTGTAGATATTTTGTTTGTGATATTGTTTAACATTGTTTTGATAAGTTCAACAAGTATTTTATATTGAAGATCAACTTGATTCAAGATGGTTTGTTGTTTTAACTTCGCCACAAAATCGTACTTTTGTTGAGATGATGTCCTTGGCGATACTACGATGGCTCACAATCAATTTGTCATATATTTACCAAGTGGTGATGAAAATGATAATGAGGATGAATGTGAGAGTGGCTATGTTTGTAATGACTATGAGGGGATATGGATAAAAAATATCTTCTAAATAAATTGGTGCGTAGATTTATTACATATGTTTTAAGTAATATTTATGATATTTATTATTATTAATTTAATTATTTTTTTTATCCGCTTCATTATGAGTTTTCCACTTTTAATTAGGAGAAATGTGCCTCGTCAAATCTTAAGAACAATGATAATATTCTTTAAATTTTCATTCACTAAATTACTTATTAATAATAATTAATATTTATATCTTTTGCATAAGTGTTAATAATTTTTTTAATTTTTCCATATGCAATATGAGGGTGTAATATCGTCAACAAGAAGATATCAACTTCCATCTCAATGACAATGCATTAATGGAAGTTTAATTACTATTGCTTTTTCTTTTGCATATACAATAGTTTACCAAATTGTAAAAATATTTCATGAGGTAATATTTAATTTATTTGATAATTATTTTGTTATGAAAATATTTACTTTGAATTTTTGTATTCTAATTATTTTGGATGAAGCTAATTTTTTTTTTTTGTATTTTATTATTTTAATTTTTTGTATTTATAATTTTTTAATCAATTTTAACAAAATTACAATAAGCAAATAAAAAAAAAAAAGGCGACACATAAGAAGAAAATTGACGCCTAAAATGACTTGTAGCGACATATTATAACAAAACAGTTGCCATTTGTGACCTTTAGCGACGCTTTAGACATGCGTCTCCCTTAATTGTCAAAATGTTCCTGTTTTTAGTGCGCAAATAAAAGAGTCGCTAAAGGATAAACATATATGAAATTAGCAACATATAGTTGTAAGTAAACGAGTCACTAAAAATTCTACAAATTAGCAATGCATAAATTTACATAAAACAGTGAGAATACATGTAGCATCGCTATTTTCTTTATGTTAGCGTCGCAAGTCTCTTTATATTTAGCGGCATGTTTTTGTATTGCGTCTCTGTTTCTTCAATATTAGACGACTCTATTAATGCGTCACCTTTGGTATAATGTTTTCAGCAACATGAAGTTAGGCGATGTTTTATAATGCGTCTCTTTTTATTTCGTTTAACGCATTAATTGCATCGTTAATTATCGCGATTCTTGTAGTGATATATATTTGACAAACCATAGAAGAATAAAAAATTTGAAAAAAAACAAAAGTAGAAGAAGAAGAATAAATTGATCGCTAGAGAAAAAAAAATAATAAGGAATGTTATTTTTCTTTTAATAAAAATTAATAACACAAATAAATAAAATAATGAATCACACTATCTAACAGGCTTTTCAAAATTAACCGTTTTATTTGAATTTTTATTTTTCTATTGCTACATTAACTTAATAGAACTATTGCACATAGCTATTTGATAGAGTTTTTTTTTTTTTTTTTCATAAGACAATTTATTTATATGATGAGATGTGATAATTTTTTTTTAATAGATTAAGCCATTGAAGATGTTTTAAAAGGATAATAAAGTGTATTTATCCTTTTTTCATAATTAAAGTCTTTTTATAAAATTTAAAAAGAAAAAAGAAAAAAGAAGAAGAAGATAGAAAGTAGCATGGAAACCAAAAAAGAAAAAAAAAAGAAGTTAAATAAAGAAAATGAATAAAAAATTAAATGAATGTATATATATATATATAAGGGTGTATGGAAAAGAATATATTACATGTAAAATATATTTTTTCTTTTGAAAAATGTCTTGTTAACAACTGAAAATGTATGAGGAAAAGAAGATATGAGTATCATGAAGGGAAAAAATTTTGAGTTAAAAATATGGAAAAAAAAAAAGAAAAGAAAAGAAATAAAGATTTAAAGAATATATACAAAGACATATAAAAGATACAAAAAGGAAGAAAAAAAAATAAAGAGAAAAAAAAAAAGAAATTTGCAAAAACTGAAAGTGTATGAGTAAAAAAATTAAAGTTTTTCTTCCACCAATTCAACCAATTCTAGAGGGTTTAGTTTGGACGAAAAGTTTTTTATTCGACTTTCCATCCTTCCCTTTTTCTCTTCATACTAAACAACACAACATCTTACTCCCTCCACTTTTGAATCATTCCTTTTCCGAACCTTCATTCTTCCGTCATACCAAATACAGCCTAATAGCTAGTTAAGAGAAATCCTTTTATATTAAAAATTAATGAGACTAATTTTTTGCCTAAACATTCTAAATCTGTTTCCTACCTTGTGTAATATTCTAATATATATTGCTATCGGTAACTAATCAGATTTGCAGAAACGTTGCCAAGTGATGGAATAAAAGAAATTGGAATTAGTAGATTGAATACCCCAATTGAATTAGAACAACCTTTAAAGTTTAATATATTCATATAAGTATATTCTCTCTTTTTCAGTCCAAGAAATTGGAAGAACAATTAATCCCCATTTGACATGTTTCCTAGGATAAAGATCCCAAACTATACATCACATATGTTAAAAAAGAAAAACTTATATGTAATGATTGTACGGATGGTACGATGTTATGGCACAACATAACAAATCATTTCTAAACGAATATTTAACAAATACTTTATAAAATTTATATTTTACGTTATTATCATGTGAAGATACATATAATTTTACATAATTAAATTTGCATAGCACGTAACTAATAAAAATGAAAATGGTAAAAGATCACATAGCTTCACAGTTGTATATAAGTTTTTTCTGGTAAAGAAGAGTCAAAGGGGTGTTGACAACATTGCTGTATATATAACTATATATATATATCTATATATTCGTTGAGGGAAAGGTCCTTATAAGAGGGATCCAATAGGGATTGTCTGGTTATGGATTCTCTAATTATAAGCCATACTTCGAGAGCCTCTTTTCCATGTTAAATGTTTGCTTTAATGGCCGGTTCTGGTGCTGCGTTGGTAATACCAGTGCCAGCTCTAACATTGTGTTTACATACTTCGCACGTTTGAGCAATGACAGGCACGTGCAAATCACATGGACGGCCAATGTTTGACATTTCTAAGAAAACTGATTGCATGTGTTTGCACTTGGAACCACTCATCTTGGCATTTGTCTACTATGTTGACCGTACTCTCTCTCTCTCTCTCTCTGTCGCGACCAAGCCAAGCCAATTGGATTCATCCATTGAGTTCAGGAGAAATGAGTAACAACTGCAAAGTTTCTAGTCAATTTTTCTAAGAGATTTGGCACTCATGAATCTCTGTCAATCAGCAATATTAATGAGTTTGTCAAAAGGCTTATAAAAAAAAATAATAATAATAATAATTATATATATATATATATATATCATTTATTAACATTTTTTTTGTCATTTCAAATTATATATACTTTATTTATTTTAATAATTTATTATGTTAACTAATAATAGTTAGATATTTTTATTAACTATAAATTTTAAAATATATACATAAACACAAAAAAAATATAATTTGTAATTGTGTTAGTGTTTATTTTATTTTTTTTATTTTCATTTGCATTATAATTAATTTATATATCGAACAAATTTTAATTACTATTAACACTAAAAACAATTAAAATAAATAAATTATACACAATTTTAAAAAAATAAAACCAAAAAATGAAAATTGGACATGTTAATTAAGGACACTTTTATCAATTTATATTTATGCATATATAAAAATGTTATGATGAAAAAGTCGCATACTATATAAAAAGGCACAATCATTAACAACCTTTAAATCGTACAAAATTAATAACTGTATAATTGCCTGTAGTATATACATATATACGTACCTTTTGAGCTTCATGTACTAAAATGGACCTACACAGGGAGATTTGAAGGGGGGAAAAACAACAAAAAAAAAAAAAAAAAAAGGGGCAGATTTTGAGAGCGGCTGGTGCGTTTTTATCAGAAAATGACAATGACTTCTGTCATGGATTGGTATACACCTGTTCGGTTCCACCACAGCTAGTTCCTTTTGCTTTTCTAACAAGAGGTGTTTACTTTACGTACTCAATTTGTATATATAATAATTTCATACTGGTTTTATTATTATTATTATTATTATGCGTGGAAAGGATTCTGAATTAAATCCAAGAATTAATGTTGGCTTGCAGACAGCTTGACCTCAGAGTTGGCAGGTACTGTTAAATATTTATTATTATTATGATGCTTAAAAATTCTATTTAATTTTTTTAATTTTATTTTAATTATAGTTAATTTCATGTTTTTAAAAGTTTATATTTAAAACTCATCTGTAAAATTTTTTAAACTACTTTTTACAGTTAAAAATCAAAAATATAATTATAATAAAATTAAAGAAATATTAATGATATTTATCCTATACATGAAAAAGATTCTACATTAAACCCAAGGATTAATGTTGGTTTAAAGACACTTTGACGTCAAAGATGGCAGGTCCTGTTAGACACCATTTCCAAAATTTAATTAAAGTACGAAAGGAAAAACCTGCCAACTCTATGGTTAAAGCATGCAAAATATTTTTGTTTCCTAATTACAAGTTGTTAGTGAAAAACTAATCAAATTGTTTTCATGTCAGAAGAGTTGCTGGTTAATTATGACTGAAAAAGATATTGAATAAGATATTTATTTATTTGTTTTTCTCTTATAGCCTGTACAGAAATATTGTGATCGAAAACAAAAGTGGGTGAGAGGCTACATTGCTGGTGGGGCAACAAAAGCACTTAAAAAGGCTTAGGGTACTGCGGTTCACATGCTTCAAAACACACACACAAAAACCACCAAATAGAGAGATATGAATAGTGAAAATGCAATTGGTGTTTCATGTTCCAGATTACACTTTCCCTCTAAACTTCCTCAATCAACATCAACTTTATATATGTATGTATATAAAAGGTTTATTAATCTTCCCAAACAAAATTTTTTTTTAATCTTATCAAATATCTTTCCCATATATTGGAAACAAAGTTTTCAATTGGCCACAGAGCCTTCCACTTAATAATGCGCTGAACCTAATCCCAATAACCTTTATTTATCAAGAACAAGCGGTGAGAGATATAGTGGACGCGTACGGTCGCTTATGTTCTTAACGTAAAAGTGAGACTCGATCGCTTATAAAAAGGGGCAAGCTCCCAAAGCATATCTTATATTTTGAGTTGAGAACATCTTGTATAGACCATATTTCTCTATTTTAAAGCTGATATTGTTCCCTTCCTCTCTTGAAACTTTGAAAAAAAAAAAATGGTTGGTATTATTGAGTTTTCATTTTGCAGGAAAAAAAAAAACTTTAAACATGGATAAAAGAGAATTTTGTGAATATTTTCCTTTCTTGGGTTTATTTTAACACGTTTTGCAAATGGATGTGTACGTCTTTTGTTCTTAGGAGGAGAAGATGAGTTGGGCAGTTGCAGATGCAGTAGATTATAGGGGCAACCCTGCTGATAAGTCCAAAACCGGCGGCTGGATACCGGCTGCACGTATTCTAGGTACTTCCTTATTTCCATGTCCTCTGCATATGTTTCTTCCACAACTTTCTTTCTTTCTTTCTTACTCAAATTAGCATAAAAATATACCAGAGCCTATGTGATCCCGACTACTACAAACATGGGCAGATTTAACGTTGGGGCACTAGATGCAACTGCCCCATGCTAAATCCTGAGTTCCCATATATACCTTACGATGTCATTTGTATTTTTTTTTTCTTTACCTTTTTTGCCCCTATATTGAAAGTTTCCCGTTAAAATTGTAAAATAGATTTTAAAATTTTAAATTACTTTATTTATAATTTTTATAAGCAAAATAATTATTGATTTTTAGGCAAATCTCATACTCACCATAACTGATATATAATTAATGCTAAAAAAAAGTAATTAATATTTTTAAAAAAGCTATTCTATTCTTTATTTTATACAAATATTTCTTTACTCCAAACAAATTTTTAGAAGCATTTTATTAAAATTAAGTTTTATAGCTTTTGAATTTAAACTTCTTCTTTTTTTTATTACTATATGTCTCAATCTAAAAAAATCCTTAAATTTTTAGTTCATTTATTGTAGAATCTTTCTTGTTTAATTAAAAATTGGTTTCTTATATTGCTATTAAGCATTTCTCTAAGCAAACCAAGTTTGTATATTTATATATATATATATATATATATATATAAAAGTCAAGTTCAAATAAGATCTATTTTATTTTAATAAAGTAAAGTCCATCATTAATGATTATTAGATCACATCATAAATTAAAATTTAAAATTTAAAAAGTAGTCAAATATATATTTAGTGACCGTCTAAATCCCTATTTAGGGAAAATAAACCCAGTTAAGATCCGGTTATTAATAAATATAACTTTAAATTTTAATTTTTAATGTGATCTAAAGATTTCATATTAGTCCTCATATTAAAAATCTTATTTGACTCTGGTTATATATATGTATATATATAATTACACATATAATTATAAATTAGACTTGGTTATGTATTGCTCTAGCTCTTAAAAGGTTTAGCTTTAATTGTGCTTCAGAAAGAATCAGCTAAAAAAAAAAAAGTAAAAGCTACAAAAAAATCGATTCAGTATTTGATAAATTATTATTTTATAATTATTGTACATTTCAAAATTAGTAATTAAGTGTTGCTTAAATAATAATGTTTCATTGTTATAAGTAATATAATAACTAAAAAGAACATTGATTATTATTACCTATTTAATAGTAGTATTATTTTTAAATCTTATCAAGCATCTAAACTAACTTTAATTATTTGATAATCCATCTTGGAGCTTAAAAAGCAATCTCAAACGAACTTTGAGTTACATATATATATATATATACCTGAGTTATATACATGTGCGTGTGTGCGTGTGTGTGTGTGTGTGTGTGTGTGTGTGTGTGTGTGTGTGTGTGTGTGTGTGTGTGTGTGTGTGTGTGTATAACTGAGATGTAAAAGACCATATAATTTATTGCCAAAAAAAAGTTACTATATAATATAATCTTTTAAAAACATATTGTGTTTTTTTTTTCTTATTATGAAAAATTATTGCACTATTTTTTATGGAGGATTGAAACTGAATAATAACAGCGTATTTAGTTTTGTACCCACTATCTTCAAATACTTGCTCTGCCCTGACTCCAAGCAGAATATAGAATATAATCACAAACACCTTGCCTATTAGTAAGCTTAACTTTGTTTTTTCTTTTATTAGCAAAAACAAAAACAAAAACAAAAACAAAATAGAAAAGATAAAAATAAACCTTTGCACTTTCTCTTCCAAATATGCATTTCCAGCCTTAGGTGAAGTTTAATCAAGTTATTCATCGTATATACTTGAAGGAGAAGACTCACTTCAAGAGTCGTTGGTTGTGTATATATATATATATGTATATAGGAAAATATCATATTAGGTGATTGCATACAGCTCATGTTGCTTGATTGTGTGTGTGTGTGTGTGTGTATGTGTGTGTGTGTGTGTGTGTAATAGAGAGGTTAGGGTTGATGGGTTTGATCTAGCTTAACTATATACTGTAAGGGTACATTTGAAATACGAAATGACGTCCTAATGGAATAAAAAGACATTCCACATAATAAAATGTAAGATAATGATACCTCATCCTTTTTTTTTTTCTTTTTTTTTTTTTTTTGGTTTGGTTATGTTAATAGATTAGATCTAATGATAAGGTAAAATATTATATATTTTTATTTTCTTAAATTATTTTATTTTAGTTTTTAAAAGCTTATATTATTTATTTGTATTTATGTTTGTAATTTTTTATAATTTTATTTTGAAATGTTTGTTTATGTTTAATTAAATGTGTAGTTTATTATTTTTAAATTGTCTATATATTATATATCATTTTATTTTTATGTAAATATTTTTATTTATATGTTTTCAACCTATTGATAATATGTTAAAGCCTAGTTGAGAGTTGATTTTAATTATGAAAGAATCAACAAAAGCTCTATTGAAGCAATAATTAGTTTTCCTAACAATCTAATTAATTTTTAGTAAACTATTATTTCGAAATTGTTAAAAGTTACAAAAAACCAACTTAACTGTTTCAATTATATATATAAATAATTATTTTCTCATATATATATATATATATATATAATATTACTATATATAAATGGATAAACAAGAATTTTATTAGTAGTCGAAGGATGTAATAGTAATTTTAATTTTAAAATCCTTGTTATGCTTGAATAGGAATTTGAACAGCTTCCATTAACTACTTCTTAGATTCTAGTTTTTGAAGGGGATATATTATTAAAAAAATTAAAATTTATAGATTTACCAAACATTACATTTAATAAAAAGTTCTCTCATAATCCAAAAGTTGGGTTTAAAAGCATCCCCAAATGCACACTAAGTTACATATTTGTAGGAGTTATCCATTTTAATTATTAAGTTTATGGTCTCTGGGGATAACCCAATTAATAATATATAATAACCGACGATAACATTTATATCTCCTCTGTAAAATAAGAATTGTTATAATGATTAACAAAAATATATCTCAAATTTATTAGTAAATAAGCTGAATTTTAAAAAAGAATAACTGTTATTTAAAAAAGGAAATAAATATTCCTATGAATTAGTATTCCTCTACAGTAAAAAAACCAGCCAAAATATAAAATTACATAGCTTTATATGTTCCATTCATTCTTATATTCCCGTCTGTATATGAAAGACTTAAATTAAGTGGACGTTTCATGAAAAAAGTGAAGGAAGATACAAAGGGCATTCAGGTGAATTAAACAAGTGATATGAAAATCCATTAATAGCACCTTAAGCAATGATTCAAGGCACCCGAAAAAGCTTTTGTTTAATACATATTAATTATTAATTAAAGTTTGGCCAATAAAAAGTATATATTAATTAAAACCAGCTATTCACTTTTGTTTGGATCATCTAAAGTTGGTAATATTCATGCCATTTTTTGTTTGGAATTTGTCGGTGAAGGCAATATTATTCTATTCTGCAGAGAATCTTTTGTTTCGGCGAATTGCCAAGACAATCTTGTGAACGTGGGTAAAGGCAAATATATAAATTTTCATTTTCTTTTTGCCCATCTTTAGATTATACAATAATAGTTCTGCTTTTGTACAAAAAGGGTGTCACTTTCTACTAGAATTTTCATTGCTTCAATAATTATAGCTAGTTAACAATTATTAACATTGTGTTTTATAGTACTCGTACGAAACTTCATCAACTTTAATTGCTGTTCATCATAACCAGTTAATCTTATTAACCATGTGCTTTAGCAACCTTTTTTTCTTAAAAAAAAAAAAAAAAAAGGAAAAATCTCACGCATAAAAGCTGGGTTTTCCTAAAAATATTAAATATGAGGAAAAACATTAGCTGTTTGAACTTTGTAACTTTATGACTCATAAAAACAAAAAAAAAAAAGCACTCTAATAATATTATCCCATATCTTTTTAGGGATTGAAATATGTGAAAGGCTTTCCACGATGGGAATTGCAGTAAACCTGGTGACTTACTTAGTTGGAACTTTGCATTTGCCAAGTGCAACTTCAGCAAACATTGTGACGGATTTCATGGGAACATCTTTTATCCTCTGTTTGCTTGGAGGGTTTCTTGCTGATTCTTTCCTTGGCAGATACAAAACCATTGCAATCTTTGCTGGAATACAAACCATTGTGAGTTTGTCCAACACTACTCTCTCTAATTTTGGTTCTGTTTCAGATATATGAAACTTAAAACTCGAAATTAAAAATGATGATGCATAGGGCACCGGTGCGCTAGCGATATCAACAAAGCTACCCCAGCTAAGGCCACCACCATGTATTACCAGCAACAACTGCAAACAAGCCAATGGATTCCAAATGGGATTTCTATACTTGGCTCTGTATCTAATTGCACTCGGAACAGGTGGTCTTAAATCGAGTGTTTCGGGATTTGGAACTGACCAATTTGATGAGAAAGATGAAAAAGAGAAAGCCCAGATGGCCTATTTCTTCAATAGGTTCTTCATGTTCATTAGCACAGGAACCTTATTGGCTGTGACAGTGCTTGTATACATACAAGATAAAGTGGGTCGAAGCTGGGCCTATGGAATCTGTTCTGTTTCAATGTTTTCAGCCATTTTAGTGTTTTTGGCCGGGACTAAAAAATACAGGTACAAAAAAAGCTTGGGAAGTCCTATAGTTCATATTTTCCAGGTTCTAGTTGCTGCTACAAAGAAGAAGAACATGGCCATTCCTTACAACCTTAACTTGTTGTACGAAAACTCTCCAGAGGGTTCGAGAATCGAACACACGGATCAGATCCGGTAAGTAACATAACCATTTCAATTTTCAGTTCAATTTATTTTTCTTTGGACCAAAAACGGATATTTATTGGTTTTGTTGTTTGAATGTATATAGCTTCTTGGACAAGGCAGCTATTGTTATGGAAGGAGATTTTGAAGGAAATGGAAGTCGCGATCCGAAGCCATGGAAGTTAAGCCCAGTGACAAAGGTTGAGGAAGTGAAAATGATGGTGAGACTGCTACCAATATGGGCCACAACCATTATATTTTGGACAACGTACGCACAAATGATAACCTTCTCTGTGGAGCAAGCATCCACCATGGAAAGATCAATAGGGAGCTTTCAAATCCCAGCTGGATCTCTCACAGTCTTCTTCGTGGCAGCCATAATGATCAGTCTCGGTGTTTATGACCGTCTCATCATGCCTCTTTGGAAGAAATGGAAAGGCCAACCAGGTATATGAATATACAATTCAACCTCAATTATATGGATAATAAGAAATTCTCAAATAATCATGACCGTCCTACCATAAGAACCCCTTTATCACCTTTGAAATATTAGCACTTCAAACATTTAGAGATGTATTAGCAGTTTATTTGAGTCATTTACAATTCACTTTGCTAGATTCATATACATTTTTAAATCTGGTATAGTGGTTTTTACCATAACGTTCTCAGGAGATCATAATTAAAATCATTAATGACATGTTTCTGATTCTTCTTTTTCAACCATTTGTAACTGAGTATGTCATTTAGGTTACAGCGTAGGTTAAGTTATTTTTGTGACCAAAAATGATGGATTTATTTTATTTATGGCCATATGTGTTAATTAACAGGTTTCACCAATCTACAAAGGATCGCAGCAGGCCTAATCCTATCAACACTTGGAATGGCGGCAGCGGCAGCGTCTGAGAGAAAACGTTTATCAGTAGCGAAAGAAGCAAGTGGCAGTGCCACCAACCAAACACTGCCTATAAGTGTGTTCCTGTTAATCCCACAGTTCTTCTTGGTGGGTTCAGGGGAAGGCTTCATTTACACTGGCCAGCTCGATTTTTTCATAACCCAATCACCAAAGGGAATGAAGACCATGAGCACCGGTCTCTTCCTCACGACTCTTTCGCTTGGTTTCTTTGTGAGTAGCTTCTTGGTTATGGTGGTGAAGAAGGTTACTGGAAGAGGAGATTGGCAAGGATGGCTGGCAGATAATATAAACAAAGGGAGGCTTGATTGTTTCTATGGACTTCTAACCATACTTGGTGTTGTCAATTTTGTAGCCTTTATTATATGTTCAATGTGGTACAAACCCAAAAAACCTAAACCAGCTCTGCAAATGGGTTCTGTTAATGGTAATGGTAATGGTTCTTCTGCTGAGGATAGGTGCTAGTTATCTAGGGGGGTGGGGAAAAACAAAAAAAGTAATTAAGTTATGGGGTTTGATTATTGTACATTAATTAATCAGTTAATCATGGTTTGGGTGTGCTTATCTTTTTCTTTCTTGTACCTTGAATAAGTTATAGGATATGTTTGATATGTAGAATTAGATTGTATTAAAAATCTATTGTATTATATTAAATAACATTGTATTGTATTAGATTGTACTATAATAATATTGTACAATGTTATGTGTAGTATTATTTGGAATCGCAAATTTTTGTAAAAAAAAAAAAAAAAATTTGTTGAATAAAAATTGTTTTCTATTATTATTCATATAATTTTCTTAATTAATTACATTATTAAAAATATAAATTGTATAGAAAATATTTTTTATTATTATTCATATTTATTTAAATACTAACATTATTTATAATATATTAATTTTTTTTAGCCTATTTCTAATAAAACTATGGAATAATTTTATAAATATTAACATAACAAAAAATAATAATAATTTTGTACTATTTTTTATTACTTTTACATATATATATATATATATATATATATATATCATGTTTTTCAAAATAAACAAAAAAAAACCTCATATATCTTTAAAAATTAGCGTTTATATAATATATTTATATACAAACAATGAGAGAGGAAAACCAAAAGAAAAAAGTGAAAAGAGAGAAAATCTTGCCTACCACAGTGGTTTTTTTTTATATTTTTTCGAAAAACATAAATCCTTTTGCAGAAGCTGCGTTTCTCCTTCATCTTCTTCCATCTATAGCTTCTCTCTTCTCCATCTCTGCAAGCCACCTGAAACTCTTCCTTAAAGACCTTTTAAACTTTGTAACTCTTTTTTTTTTTTTTTTCCCCCTTTGCAATTCTGAATCATCAAAGCTAGAAAGTTTTTTGAAATAGACAGATTTTGGGTTCGATTCGAATTTTTCATAATCTGGATGTGGGTTGGGTACAGAAAGGACAAAAAAATTACTATTATGAGATCTTCCAAAAAAGAACCCCAAAAAAAAAAAAAAAAAAGATTTGGCCATTTTATTATTTTTTTTCCCTAGCAATTAACTAATGGGTATTCTAATATTTTTCCTCTGCTCCTCTAATAATCTTGTCGGAGATATACATTAACTTGATTTTTCAGTCTATCTCTTATTCAGTAAAATGCATTATACCCAAGTAATTTCATTAGGTAATTGCTGAACAAGCTTTAGTCTCCTTGAGTATCAACCAAGACCCCAGTGGCTTCTTCTAAGTGGATCTAATCATGTGCCTTGAAGATCTTGTTGTAAAGTTTACAATAATGAAGATTGAGAAGCTTTGGAGGCAAAAGCCCCTTTCTCTTGGAAGAAGAAAGAAGAAACTGTGCAGTCTTGCACATATTCGAATATTTGTAAGAAAAATAAAAATAAAAAATCATGGGAATAGCTAATTTTTAAGACCTGTCGTTAAATCACTTAAACTGTTACCACCACCGTGGTAAGCAAGATTTTCTCCAATTTAATATTGTTGTTGCAGCATAAAAACTTGCATCGGGGGTTGTGCCTCCCAAACAACGACTATAGGAATTCAAGTCAAACTGGGGATTGGATAAAATTAATACTTTACGATCCATAGTACCACATGATAAAGTGGGTTTGATTCACTCCTTTATCATTCTTTGATCCACAATTAATTCCTTTTTCTTTTCCTTTTAATTTGTTTTTCATTTTTTTTCTGTTTGTATGTCTAATTGGTTCTGATACTAAGTGATCATAACTAATCATTAGTTATTACCTTCCTTAATTTTATATTAAATAACAACAAACATAAACATAATTTATAGGTTCCAAAATATGTAGTTTAACCATTAATATAAAATATTAAACTACGTATTTTGGAAAAAAATAGATAAAATGTAAGTGGTTTTAAAATTTATAATTTAAATTGCAAAATTTTAGAATTAAAAAGTATAAAAGTGCAATCGACCTTTTTATTTATTTTCATTATTTGTTTTATGTAATTTGTTATTTTCTCAATTTTTTAACAACTAAATTGTTGTCTATGGAGAGAGAGTGCAACTTGGTTGCTAAGCTTTTATTGGACCAACCAATAACCAAGAAAAATTAGGACCATACTAATATATATCTAATTAAGATTTAAATTATGAAACTAAAATTGGCCGAAGTACCAGAGTACTTTGAACTGAATTCATTAAGTGTGCAAATTGAGTTTGGCAAGATTTTCAAGAGAGAGAGAGAGAGAGAGAGGAGAAAGGATGAAACCAAATCCAGGTAGCAAGTTGAAATCTAATAATTTTTTTTTTCCCCTTTTAATGATTGAGATCTAAAAACTTGAGTAAAAAATTAGTCTACCACAATAGTTCATAGTACTTATACTTTTCAATTTGGTTGTTTGCATAAAAGGCAAAATTATTGTTTTTTAGATTGATTATAGTTATTTTCACTGAAATTTGGTACAGATAGGAACGCCACCGATCTCATTTGACCCCGAGCTCCACGACTTGAATTCATGTTGACTCGTGCTGAAATGACGTTGTCTCGAGCCGACCCCAACTAACCCAACCTAAACTTCATCTTTGAAACTAACCTGACCAAACTCCGAACACAAGTTGAGGCTGTGGTAATGACTTGAGAACCAAAGAAAACCTTTAAAGGTGCCGACAGTGGTGCCAACACAAATCCTGCAATGCTCATGTTAGTAATGAATAAGCAGGTTATACTCTAAACGAGTGCCTCTAAAGATCTTTTTTAGAGAGAAAAAGAGGTATAGAGAGATAAGGAGATGAGCTCAAAAGACCTCAAGAAATAATGAACCTATTCCTTTTATAGAAGCAAAAAGAGGGTGGATTTGCAACACTTAGCACCTGCACTGCTGGATGGTTCTTTCTATTAGAAATATTATATATATATATATATATATATAGATAATAGCAATAAGCAAAGATATGGGGTATAAATAAATTACAAAATAATAACAAGCTTAATTTATAACAAGTATGTCAAAGATTACATACAAAAAGCTTAGAAAGAGAGCATAAATAAATTACAAATAATATAATCTGGATAAAAAAAAATATAATAAACAAATATATTAATCCAAATATTAATATAAAGAACCTGGTAACTATGAGATCTAGGGACGAATGTAGATTTAAGTCCAAATACTAGCTCCATACAATGTCCTTAAGACAAATTCATTTTTCACTGATATTAGAGAATCCAAATGTATCAGTCTCCCAAAATACAATAGATTACAGAAGCTTCAAATGTTGCATCTTTAAGCTTCTCTCGACAAATTTTAAATTGTTTTTACTTTACCACACTAAAGGACCCTAGACAAATCTAAGGAAATTTCAAAATGATATGAGAAAAGAGCTATAAATCTTCTTCTCTTGCTCTCCTTTTGTGCAGCCTGAAATCCACATAAAAAACTTAAGGAAGATTAGGCTATTCATAAGCCTCAAGTAGGAGATTAAATTTAGTATCTAATATGGTTTTTAAACCGTTTAATAACATTCATCATTAAATTCTTTTGATTAACTGTTATAAATATTTTACAATTACATTCTTGTAATTTAATTGACCATTATAAATTTGTTCAAAACTTATAATTGCCATATTAAAAAATCAATTAACCATTAAATTAGTTTTTAATATCAATTTTCCAACACTTTTGCATTGAGCAGCTTATTACCTTTAACAAGGTGACAGTTATAAATGGTGACAAGATCATCCCATTAAAGCTTACATGTTGTTGTTTGGATCTGGCTTATCTGATTATCAGATTTGACTCATCTAAGGGTCTCAAATGAGCATGTGATGGGTGACATATTCGAATTGGTTCGACTTGGTGGAAGTAGTATGCAACTCCACATGTTCAGCTCATGTCTTCATTGTTAATCCTTCCTTAGTCTCCAAACTAAATGTAGAGTGAGTACGAACTCGCCTTGATGATGTACTTTTTACATCAAGATGCTCTTAAGTTGTCTATCATGAGCTAATATATATGGAACCATTCTCGAATTCCTTTGAGGTTGCGAACCATTAAAAAGACGAGGTTAATGAGCTCATTAAAGTTATACCAGATGATCAAGCTATCTTGTTCCTTTATTAGATTGTTCTATGATCTTATGTCATTTAAGTCATTCCACGACTTGAGTCCTATGACTGGAAATTGTTCCACAACCTATTGGCATTCCATAACCTAAGGTCATTTCTTGTACTTTCGAGGTTATTCTTTATCTAAGCCTGCTTAGGCAAGCTAAGTGAAAATCTCCATAGCAATAGTTAGGCATTTTTAGATTATTATTTCACAGTTGTGTTGGAGAAAAATACAAAAGAAATTATGTCTCACCTTATAATAACTTAAGCTTTTGAAAGACATGATAATTTAACTTAGCATCAGAGAAGGTTTGATATGAAATTATAGCTTTCACCAAATTTCATTTATAGATCATTATTTTTATGCATGTTACTTTATTTTTAGTTTACCATTAGCTTTTCATTCAATAAATCTCAATGCATCTTTCTTAGTTCTTTTGGAGAATAAGCTATTAAAGTTGAGTCTCATACAATTGAAAAAAAAAAATAAAGAAAAAGAAAAAGCCTAACTACACAGCCAACAAGATCAACAATAATGGACTTCTATTAAGAAAATACCAAGCAAATACACTAGATGTCAAAAGTGTTTGTTGTATAACATACAATAGATTTCCTATTCTTATTCTAATTGTATTTTCTATTAATGAATGTAATGTAGAATATTTTCTTTTAACAAAAAAAAAGAAGGGAAAAAAAGAAAAGAAAAAAAAAAAGATAGAAAAATGCATGTCTTTTTTGTAATTTCTTTTGGTAAAAGATATGCATATTCTTCATATTGAAAAGCATCAAAATTCAATAAGTATTCATACCTTAACTACTGTGCAAGTTAATATTTATTAGTATCCAATTTGGTGATGATAGACCCATTAGGCTTATATGTTTATCTAGGGCAACCTTTTAGTAAAAATTACAGTAGGGTGGTAGATTCAAGCCACCTTTATGAGGCCCATCAAAGATAATGGATTGGTTAGCAAAAAGACATGACAAAGGTCCAACTTGTTTATTGTTTGAGCCCGCTTGGTGGGTATCAACAAAGTTATGATATAAACAGGTTATAAGCTTTAGATAACATCATAACAAATAACCTATTCCTTTTTAAAGAATACATTAATTATAAACAAGATCATCATACAACCCATTAGGTAAGTCACGTGGTCCAAAAAGCCTTGATATGAATTCCAAACATATATGCTACCATGCCTTAATAGAGTCATATGTATCAAAACCCAACCTGTTTAGTCTTGGTAAAGCCTATATGTGAATCAAATTGCACTGAAAACCTGCTTCATGTGATCATGTACACCGCGAAGCTTCAGCCATCTAGGAATAGCTTGGTCTTTTTTTAGAAACAAGCCTATTTGTTAGGTCTACAATATTGATGATTTTATGCCATATTTATAGCTTAATATTTGTTAGTTTGTGTTAATTTGTTATGGAAAAATACTTATTTATGTATTTTTTTTAATCTAGGTGAAAGAGGAAGAATTTTAATAAAACAACCATAAAGATGGATTCCTTGGGTCGAATTATGGTGGGAAGCAAAATTTGAGCTCGAACGGACTAAGCATTAAAAAGATTCCAAAAAGATACCTTGAAGATTTCATAAAGATTCTATCGAGAATTTCATGGTGGAAGTGGATGTCATATGAATCATCACAATTTGTGGATTTCAAATGTCTCATTAGTTTTGGATTTCGAGGTGCGAGCAAAGAGTTATCATCATTTAAAGTTTGGAATTTATAAAAGGGAATATTCTAGTTAAATCTCCACCATTGATCAAAAGAGGGAATCAAGGCAATTTGAGGGCCAGGATAAAAACAAGTGGCAATAATTGGTTAATTTATCATTAATGAGGCACATGTCATGTCACATGCTTCATTAAGGGTAAATTAGACTAATTAACTATTTTTTTAGGAGGAATTAGATAAAAGGAAAGTAGTAGAGAGCAATTAATATACAGTTTCCTTTTTACACATGAAATTCGTCCAACCCTTTTCATGGCCTAAAAAATGTATCTTCCAAGACTCCCACATTGAAAATAAAGAGAGAAAAAGATTCCCAAGGTCCTATATATATAGCCCCCACCACATTGAAGGAAGATATACAAATTTAGAGAGTTATTTAAGAGCTTTTAGGAGGCTTAAATAGAAACAAACCAAATTTTGGGAGTTTCTAAAATTCTCTTAAGGGTTCTAGGGTTTTAAAGTTTTAGAGTTTTAGAAGATCAGTTGGAGAGCTTGGAGGAGGCAGAGAGACGTGGGCTTGCTCGGAGAAGAAGGCTACGACTTTGAGAGCTCTTGGAGGAGAATTTCTTCAATAGTTTTTATTCTCTTTTCCTTTCTCTTTAATTGTGAATCTTATTATTTTTAATAATTATGGATGTTGATATTATTTTTACGATGAACTAATTTTCATAGCTAGGGCTATGATGTAGCCCTAACTATGAAGGTTTAATTATTTTAATATATGTTGAGTTTTATTTAATTAGTAATATGTTTTGTTAATAAATCATTGGTATACTTAATGCTTTCATAGGCCGGAAGGAATGAATGATTTTAATAATATTTGAGCTTGGAAAAGGATAATATTATGGATCTCCAATGATTTACATGAATGCATAATTGATTGGAAAATAGTTATGTCTCATGCCATATTATTTGCTTAATCTATGCTTGATGAATTTGCATGATTTAATTTATAGGCCGGAAGGAATAGATTAGGTTATGTGAATATTATCAATTGTGAGTGGAAACTACTTTTGATTAATTTTGTGATTAAGTGCGGTTAACAAAATTACTAGTTAATTAAATTGACATATTTAAGTAATTAAATTGGAATAGTTAGTGGTGAAATCAAATGCCCTAGTATTCATAATTATTCAATTCTCTCTCTTACTTGAAATTGATCTAATTTTAATTGATTGCTTTTGTTTAATTTAGTTTATTTAGTTTTCAATTGCCATCTTAAATTTTAGTTCAAATATTACCAAAACCTAATTATCTTTGGTACTTAATACTTAATCCCTTGGGTACGACAACCCTATTTTTCCACTTTATTACTTGAAAACGATTCGTGCACTTGCGAGTTGATTTTACACATCAAGTTTTTGGCGCCGTTGCCGGGGATTAAGGCATTAATATTAATTCGGATTGGGTTTAGTAGTACTTTGATCATTGTTTTCTTATTTTAAATTTTTACATTTGTTTCTTAATTTTGGTTTTAGTGTTGCATGCTAGGGTTTTAATTCTTTGCTTGTTTGGCCAACTTGCTTTGAATTTTTAATACTTATTTTGTGGTACTTGAAACCAAAATTGTGTTTTTAATTTATTGGTGCTTAGGTTACAAGTCTAGCATACTTAGGGTTTTTAGTATTATTTTTTATTTGTTTGGTTGAATAAGATTAGGTTTAGCTTACTTTTAGTTGAAATTTTAGTTTGGCATAATTGTTTACTTTAAAAGCATACCTGCACAAAAGGGTTTAATTTTTTTTTTGCATTCAATTCATTTGGTTCATTATTTCCTAGAGTTATTTTCATTTATCTTTTAGTTAAGTGTTAGTTTATTTTTCTTTATTGCTAATTGATTTTAATTGTTAGATTAGTTAGCAACATTAGAATTCTAATAAAATTTTTTTTCTTGTTCAATTTTCTAATTTTCTATCTAATTTATTTTACTTGCTCTCTTTTTAGGAATTAGGTGTTGTGTATGATTCATAGTGGTGATCAAGAGTTCAAGGAGGGAGTTGACTTAGAAAATAAACCAGCACCTAGAAAACAAGCCATAAGGGGTACTTGGGTACGTATAGACCAAGGAACTCAAGAAGGTGCAATGGCCAACCAAAGAGAAGATGATTTGCCCATATGCGAGTATGCTGCTCACAAGAAAGTTGGTGATTTGTCTTGCATAAGGAGACCACCCATTGAAGCAAACAATTTTAAAATTGAAGCATCTACTACTTCTTTGCTTAATAATGTTCAATTTTGTGGTTTGCCTCATGAAGATCCAAACATGCATATTTCTAGTTTTCTTCAATTGTGTGATATGTTTAAACAAAATGGTGTTTCTGATGATGCTTTTCGATTAAGACTTTTTCCTTGGTCTCTTAGAGACAAGGCAAAAGTGTGGTTAAATTCTTTACCTGCAGGTACTATCACTACATGGGATGCTATGGAGGCAAAATTCCTAGACAAATTTTTTCCTCCATCAAAGACCGCAAAATTGAAAAGTGATATAAACAATTTTTGTCAATGGGACCAAGAGACTTTGTATGATGCATGGGAGCGCTTCAAGGAACTATTAAGAAGATGCCCACACCATGGTTTTCCAACATGGATACAGGTACAGATTTTCTATAATGGTCTAGATTATGGTAACAAACAATTGGTAGATGCAGCTGCAGGAGGTTCTTTAATGAAGAAGAGGCAATCAGAAGCATTTGAATTAATTGAAGAGATGGCCCATAATAACTACCAATATCCAAGTGAGAGGAGACTAAATGGAAGAAGTCAAGTAAAGGCCGTGGAAGACGTTGATATTAACAACTTAGGAGCTCAACTTGCAACCCAATTCATGAAGACCTTGAACACTCAATTTGGTCAAATAGGGGTGAATTCTATCCAATCTACTAATAATTTTTTATTTTGTGATTTATGTGGTGCTCATGATCATAAGAGTGTGGATTGCCAAGTTGGAAATCCCTTTGCTTCTGATGATGTTAATTTTGTGGGGAACTTCCAAAAGCAACAAAACAATCCATATTCTAACACATATAATCCAGGATGGAGGAACCACCCAAATTTTTCATGGTCTAACAACAACCAGCAAGGGTCTAATCAAGGACAAAGTGGAGGGTTTCAAAAACAACAATTCCAATCTCCATTCTACCAAAAGCCGCAACTTGCACATCAAAATCAAAATTCTTCTCAAGCTCAAACTCAATTTTCTTCACTTCAACAATCCTTGCAAGAGTTATCTAATAGTACTAATTCTTTCATGCAGAGAACTGAGCAACAATTGACAAACCATAGTCAAATGTTCAACAACCAAATCGCTGCAATCAAAAGCTTGGAGAACCAAATAGGTCAATTAGCAACTCAATTCCAAAGAAGTCAAGGAACTTTGCCAAGCCAAACGGAGAAGAACCCAAAGGAGCAGGTTCAAGCCATTACATTAAGAAGTGGAAAGCAAGTAGCTGAGCCTAAAGAAAGTGACAAAGGGATGGTAATTCTTGATGATGAAGATGAAGAGAGCCCTATAGACTCAACATCACACTTGGTCACACATGACAACTCAAAATCAAATGTGGAGCATAAGGAGGCTTATAGGAGAAAAGATGAAGGTTTAAGTGATGCCATGAAGTCTCCACCAACAAAGTACATACCACCACATGTAAGAGAGGCCGAGAGCTCACCAACTGGATCAAAGAAAGTTGAACCAGCACCTTACCTAACCAAACCTATTGACAAGCACAACGAAAATGAGGAGAAGAATCAAGCCTACAAGAAAACCCCACCTCCACCTTTCCCATCTAGGTTTAGGAATGCAAAGTTAGATAATCAATTTAAAAAGTTTCTTGATGTATTTAAGCAATTGCATGTAAATATCCCTTTCATAGATGCCTTAGAACAAATGCCTTCCTATGTTAAGTTTTTGAAGGAGATATTGTCAAACAAAAGGAGGTGGGAGAATTATGAGTTAGTAGCTTTGAGTGAGGAGAGTAGTGCTAGGTTGCACCATAGGATTCCACCCAAGTTAAAAGATCCAGGAAGCTTTGATATCCCATGTAACATTGGACATTATAATTTTATGGCTCTTTGTGATTTAGGTGCTAGCATTAATTTGATGCCATATAGCATTTACAGGAAGCTTGGAGTGGGAGATGTGAAGCCTACCACAGTGACTCTTCAAATGGCAGATCGAAGCATAAAACGGCCAAGGGGAATATTGGAGGATGTACTTGTAAAAGTAAACAAGTTCATATTCCCTGCAGACTTTGTGATACTTGATATGGAGGAAGATGACAACATTCCAATCATTCTTGGAAGACCATTTCTTGCAACCGGACGTGCCCTAATTGATGTACAACAAAGGCAAGTAACCCTTAGAGTACTCAATGAGGAGGTAAGTTTTCAAATCCCTAATGTTGTTAAATTTCCTAATCTTGATGAAATTTCTTGCTGCTTTCTTGTTGATGCATGTGATGAATTGGTAAATGATATGGAAAAGGAAAGTAATTTAGATCCCTTAGGATTGAGTGAGTTATTTGGACCATGTATAGAAGAAGAAAAACAAGAGTGTAGCATCATAGATATAGCCACCCACTGTGAGGTAGATTATGTTGGAAAGTTTGAGGATTTAGGTGAGAGTGGACCTAGAAAGATACCGAGTGTGGAGCACCCACCTATAATTGATTTGAAGCCACTACCTAGTCATTTAAAATATGTTTTTCTAGGATTTAATAATACCCTTCCGGTAATAATTTCATCCGCCCTTAGTGAGGACCAAGAAGCCAAACTTTTAGAAGTTTTAAGAGAACATAAAACTGCACTAGGTTGGACTATAGCTGATATTAAGGGTATTAGCCCCTCTATTTGTATGCACAAAATACTTATGGAGGAAGACCATAAACCGACTGTAGAACATCAAAGGAGGCTTAATCCTAATCTTAAGAAAGTGGTTCATGGTGAGATTTTAAAGCTTTTAGATGCCGGGATTATCTATCCTATTTCGGATAGTAATTGGGTAAGTCCTATTCAAGTAGTTCCTAAGAAAGGTGGGATGACTGTGCAAGAGAATGATAAGAGTGAGCTTATTCCTACTAGGTTAGTTACTGGGTGGAGAGTGTGCATTGATTATAGGAAGCTTAATAAGGCCACTAGAAAAGACCATTTTCCTTTGCCATTCATTGATCAAATGTTAGAAAGGTTAGCCGGTAAGGAATATTATTGTTTTCTAGATGGTTATAGCGGTTACAATCAAATAGCTATTGCCCCTGATGATCAAGAAAAGACTACTTTTACTTGTCCTTATGGAACTTTTGCCTATAGAAGGATGCCTTTTGGTTTATGCAATGCACCTGCAACCTTTCAAAGGTGTATGATGTCCATCTTTTCGGATATGGTAGAAGATATCATTGAGATTTTTATGGATGATTTTAGTGTATTTGGTGATTCTTTTACCTCTTGCTTGCAAAATTTATCTAGGGTTCTTCTAAGGTGTAAAGAAACGAATCTTGTGCTTAATTGGGAAAAATGTCACTTTATGGTTCAAGAGGGCATAGTTTTAGGTCATAAGGTTTCTAAAAGGGGAATTGAGGTAGATAAAGCTAAAATAGAAGTTATAGAGAAATTGCCTCCACCTACTTCAATAAAAGGTATTAGGAGTTTTCTTGGGCATGCGGGCTTTTATAGGAGATTTATTAAGGATTTTTCCAAGATAACTAAACCTCTTTGTAACTTATTGAATAAAGATGTTCCCTTTGTTTTTGATGATGAATGCATGCGTGCTTTTAATCTTTTGAAAGAAAAATTAATATGTGCTCCCATTATGTGTACTCCTAATTGGAATCTACCTTTTGAAATTATGTGTGATGCTAGTGATTATGCTATAGGAGCTGTTTTGGGACAAAGGAAAGATAAAAAACTGCATGTTATTTATTATGCTTCTAGAACTTTGAATGATGCTCAACTTAATTATGCTACTACTGAGAAAGAGATGCTTGCCATTGTCTTTGCTTTTGATAAGTTTAGAGCATATTTGTTAGGTTCTAAGACCATTGTCTATACCGATCATAGTGCAATTAAGTACCTCATGAGTAAGAAAGAGTCTAAACCTAGGTTAATTAGATGGGTTTTGTTACTTCAAGAGTTTGACTTAGAAATTTTGGATAAAAAAGGAGTAGAAAACTTAGTAGCTGATCACTTGTCTAGGTTGGAATTGAGTGAGGAAAAAGAAGAAAGAGATATAGAAGAGTGTTTTCCAGATGAGAAAGTGTTTAAGGTTGATGGTATGTTTGATGTACCTTGGTATGCTGACATTGTTAATTATTTGGTTACTAATGTTATGCCGCCTAGTTTGGAAAAACCATATGAAAAGCATAAGTTTCTTAAGGAAAGTAGGTATTACTTTTGGGATGACCCCTATCTTTTTAAGAAGTGTGCCGATGGTATAATTAGGAGGTGTGTTGCTAGAGAAGAGACAATGTCCATTATTAAAAGTTGTCATTCTAGTGAGTATGGGGGGCATTTTGGGACTAGAAAAACCATAGCAAAAATTTTAAATTCTGGATTTTATTGGCCATCTATGTTTAAAGATACTAATATTTATGTGCAAGGGTGTGATAGGTGCCAGAGAACCGGGAACATATCAAGGAAGAATGAGATGCCTTTAAAGAATATCCTTGAGGTAGAATTGTTTGATGTTTGGGGTATTGATTTCATGGGTCCTTTTCCTTCTTCTTGTGGTAATAAATATATTTTAGTTGCTGTGGATTATGTTTCTAAATGGGTTGAAGCTAGTGCACTACCTACTAATGATGCACGAGTTGTAGTGAAATTTTTAAAAAAATACATTTTTACTAGATTTGGTACACCCCGAGCAATCATTAGTGATGGTGGCACTCATTTTTGCAACAAACAATTTGAATCCCTTCTTGCTAAATATGGTGTTAGACATAAAATTGCTACTCCTTACCACCCACAAACTAGTGGGCAAGTAGAAATTTCAAATAGGGAAATAAAGAGGATTTTGGAGAAGACGGTCAATGCTTCAAGAAAGGATTGGAGCTTAAAGCTAGATGATGCACTTTGGGCATACCGGACCGCCTACAAGACCCCCATTGGTACTTCTCCGTATAAACTGGTTTTTGGTAAGGAATGTCATCTTCCCGTGGAATTGGAGCATAAAGCATATTGGGCAACCAAGTTTCTCAATTTTGATCAAGAGGCTGTGGGCAAGAATAGGCTATTGCAATTGGATGAACTTGAAGAATTTAGGATGGATGCTTTCGAGAATGCAAAGATTTACAAAGAAAAGACAAAGAGATGGCACGACAAGATGATTAAAAAGAGGAACTTTCATGTTGGACAAAAGGTACTTCTTTATAACTCTAGACTTAAATTGTTTCCAGGTAAATTAAGATCAAGATGGAGTGGACCATATGATATTGTACAAATTTTTCCAAGTGGAGCAATTGAAATCACCAAACCGGGACATGAAAGTTTTAAGGTGAATGGGCAGCGGTTGAAGCCATATTATGAAGGTGGAGTGCTTGAGACTAGCCTCTACTTGGATGATCTTAATTAAGTTAAAGGGAGGAGTCAAGCTAATGACTTTAAACAAGCGCTCTTGGGAGGCAACCCAAATTTCTTTCTTTACCTTATATTTATCTATTTATTTTAGTTGTTTTTAGTGGTTTTCTTATTTTTAGGTTGTTTTGATGTGTTTTGTTTGAGTTTTTGCAAGGTTTTAAGATGTTTAGGTGTAAAAGAGCAAAAGACGAATGTTGTGAATTTCAAGTCTAAAGTTAGGTTTTTGGAGTATAACCACCTTTAATATGCATTGGAGTACATAAAATTTTTTTCACATTACGAGGAACATTCCATGTCTTCAAAGGGGAGTATTCTTTACCTTTTATTTACTTTTGCTTTATTTTATGTTTTTCACAATGAGGACATTGTTCATTTTAAGTTTGGGGGTGAAAAGCATGCTTTGCGTCTTTTAAATCTTGTCCATTTAAGTGTTTTTATAAGTTTTCAAAAATGTTAGTTTTAGTTTTTATTTTCCTTCATTATTATAAAAACAAAAATTGTTTTTGTGGTGTTTTCTTAAGCACTTTAATGAGCCAATGATAAGACTATGATTGAAAATAAATTGGTTTTTAGATGGTGGATTTGTTTTTGTGTATGCCTAAATGCTTGAATTTATATTCACATATTGTTACTTTCAATAAATTTTGAGCACATAATCAATAATGCATAATTTAGATTGTGTTTTGAAGAAGGTTTGCATGAATTAGAGTACTTTATTATTAATTGAACTCTAGAACTTGCTTGATTATTGCTTGAGGCGAAATCCTAGGTGAATGCATTACTAAGAACATGATTTAGGCCATCTTTGTTTAAGTTTGAGCCTTTCAAGCCAACCTAATACATTATCTTCCACTAGTACCTTATTTGAGCCTTTAGGATGCATAAATATGTATTAGAGCCTTTTCTTCATTAAAGCACATTTACTTACCCTTTTTGAGCCTTAAATTTCTTTTTCCTACCTTGAACATACTACAAAGAGAGCTTTAATTGAATTGATATGAATATATGCTTGTGAGCTTGTTTGAGTGTTGAAAAAGAAAAAAAAATGAAAAAAAGAAAAAAAAAATAATGAAGTTTGGAGGTTAAGTATTTGGTGAATTTGGCTCTAGTATGCATTTTTGTGTAAATTGGAGGTTTGAATGTGCAATAAGAGGAAAAATAAGTTTGGGGGCTTAGTGGAAAAGAAAGAAAAAAAAAGAAAAAAAAAAGAAAAAAAAAGAAATAAAGAAAGAATTGTGTGATTTGAAGAATATATGCAGAATAAAAAGGAGAAAAAGGATATTGAAATTGAAGTTAAAATAAGAAAAGAAGTTCTAATAAAGAAACAAATTTTACAAGTAATTTATTCATTGATATTTAATTTTAGCTTTCTTTCTTTGATTTATTATATCCTATCCTTTTCTTTCTTTAGCCTTATCCATTAGCGTTAACAATAGAAACCATGAAGTCCAAATGATTTAAGGTGGTGCATTAACCTACATTAGTGGAGAGTGATAATTAAGTCAAGCATATGGTAGTTCATACGTTATTATCAATCTCTAATTCTTGTAAATTTATTCAAGCATATGATAATTAAGTGTATAAATTGATTTCCACACACACACATTGGAAGTATCATATATGTTGGATAGAATCTAAGGTATTGAGCTACATAATTACTTTGAAACCATTTGAAAAGTCATATGTTATACAATCTTTGAGGCACCTCATTAAAGTATCTTATGTTCTTTAAATAAAATTTCATTTTCTTATTCTTTTCCTTTGCTAGGGACTAGCAAATCTTAAGTTTGGGGGTATTTGTTAGGTCTACAATATTGATGATTTTATGCCATATTTATAGCTTAATATTTGTTAGTTTGTGTTAATTTGTTATGGAAAAATACTTATTTATGTATTTTTTTTAATCTAGGTGAAAGAGGAAGAATTTTAAGAAAACAACCATAAAGATGGATTCCTTGGGTCGAATTATGGTGGGAAGCAAAATTTGAGCTCGAACGGACTAAGCATTAAAAAGATTCCAAAAAGATACCTTGAAGATTTCATAAAGATTCTATCGAGAATTTCATGGTGGAAGTGGATGTCATATGAATCATCACAATTTGTGGATTTCAAATGTCTCATTAGTTTTGGATTTCGAGGTGCGAGCAAAGAGTTATCATCATTTAAAGTTTGGAATTTATAAAAGGGAATATTCTAGTTAAATCTCCACCATTGATCAAAAGAGGGAATCAAGGCAATTTGAGGGCCAGGATAAAAACAAGTGGCAATAATTGGTTAATTTATCATTAATGAGGCACATGTCATGTCACATGCTTCATTAAGGGTAAATTAGACTAATTAACTATTTTTTTAGGAGGAATTAGATAAAAGGAAAGTAGTAGAGAGCAAATAATATACAGTTTCCTTTTTACACATGAAATTCGTCCAACCCTTTTCATGGCCTAAAAAATGTATCTTCCAAGACTCCCACATTGAAAATAAAGAGAGAAAAAGATTCCCAAGGTCCTATATATATAGCCCCCACCACATTGAAGGAAGATATACAAATTTAGAGAGTTATTTAAGAGCTTTTAGGAGGCTTAAATAGAAACAAACCAAATTTTGGGAGTTTCTAAAATTCTCTTAAGGGTTCTAGGGTTTTAAAGTTTTAGAGTTTTAGAAGATCAGTTGGAGAGCTTGGAGGAGGCAGAGAGACGTGGGCTTGCTCGGAGAAGAAGGCTACGACTTTGAGAGCTCTTGGAGGAGAATTTCTTCAATAGTTTTTATTCTCTTTTCCTTTCTCTTTAATTGTGAATCTTATTATTTTTAATAATTATGGATGTTGATATTATTTTTACGATGAACTAATTTTCATAGCTAGGGCTATGATGTAGCCCTAACTATGAAGGTTTAATTATTTTAATATATGTTGAGTTTTATTTAATTAGTAATATGTTTTGTTAATAAATCATTGGTATACTTAATGCTTTCATAGGCCGGAAGGAATGAATGATTTTAATAATATTTGAGCTTGGAAAAGGATAATATTATGGATCTCCAATGATTTACATGAATGCATAATTGATTGGAAAATAGTTATGTCTCATGCCATATTATTTGCTTAATCTATGCTTGATGAATTTGCATGATTTAATTTATAGGCCGGAAGGAATAGATTAGGTTATGTGAATATTATCAATTGTGAGTGGAAACTACTTTTGATTAATTTTGTGATTAAGTGCGGTTAACAAAATTACTAGTTAATTAAATTGACATATTTAAGTAATTAAATTGGAATAGTTAGTGGTGAAATCAAATGCCCTAGTATTCATAATTATTCAATTCTCTCTCTTACTTGAAATTGATCTAATTTTAATTGATTGCTTTTGTTTAATTTAGTTTATTTAGTTTTCAATTGCCATCTTAAATTTTAGTTCAAATATTACCAAAACCTAATTATCTTTGGTACTTAATACTTAATCCCTTGGGTACGACAACCCTATTTTTCCACTTTATTACTTGAAAACGATTCGTGCACTTGCGAGTTGATTTTACACATCAAGTTTTTGGCGCCGTTGCCGGGGATTAAGGCATTAATATTAATTCGGATTGGGTTTAGTAGTACTTTGATCATTGTTTTCTTATTTTAAATTTTTACATTTGTTTCTTAATTTTGGTTTTAGTGTTGCATGCTAGGGTTTTAATTCTTTGCTTGTTTGGCCAACTTGCTTTGAATTTTTAATACTTATTTTGTGGTACTTGAAACCAAAATTGTGTTTTTAATTTATTGGTGCTTAGGTTACAAGTCTAGCATACTTAGGGTTTTTAGTATTATTTTTTATTTGTTTGGTTGAATAAGATTAGGTTTAGCTTACTTTTAGTTGAAATTTTAGTTTGGCATAATTGTTTACTTTAAAAGCATACCTGCACAAAAGGGTTTAATTTTTTTTTTGCATTCAATTCATTTGGTTCATTATTTCCTAGAGTTATTTTCATTTATCTTTTAGTTAAGTGTTAGTTTATTTTTCTTTATTGCTAATTGATTTTAATTGTTAGATTAGTTAGCAACATTAGAATTCTAATAAAATTTTTTTTCTTGTTCAATTTTCTAATTTTCTATCTAATTTATTTTACTTGCTCTCTTTTTAGGAATTAGGTGTTGTGTATGATTCATAGTGGTGATCAAGAGTTCAAGGAGGGAGTTGACTTAGAAAATAAACCAGCACCTAGAAAACAAGCCATAAGGGGTACTTGGGTACGTATAGACCAAGGAACTCAAGAAGGTGCAATGGCCAACCAAAGAGAAGATGATTTGCCCATATGCGAGTATGCTGCTCACAAGAAAGTTGGTGATTTGTCTTGCATAAGGAGACCACCCATTGAAGCAAACAATTTTAAAATTGAAGCATCTACTACTTCTTTGCTTAATAATGTTCAATTTTGTGGTTTGCCTCATGAAGATCCAAACATGCATATTTCTAGTTTTCTTCAATTGTGTGATATGTTTAAACAAAATGGTGTTTCTGATGATGCTTTTCGATTAAGACTTTTTCCTTGGTCTCTTAGAGACAAGGCAAAAGTGTGGTTAAATTCTTTACCTGCAGGTACTATCACTACATGGGATGCTATGGAGGCAAAATTCCTAGACAAATTTTTTCCTCCATCAAAGACCGCAAAATTGAAAAGTGATATAAACAATTTTTGTCAATGGGACCAAGAGACTTTGTATGATGCATGGGAGCGCTTCAAGGAACTATTAAGAAGATGCCCACACCATGGTTTTCCAACATGGATACAGGTACAGATTTTCTATAATGGTCTAGATTATGGTAACAAACAATTGGTAGATGCAGCTGCAGGAGGTTCTTTAATGAAGAAGAGGCAATCAGAAGCATTTGAATTAATTGAAGAGATGGCCCATAATAACTACCAATATCCAAGTGAGAGGAGACTAAATGGAAGAAGTCAAGTAAAGGCCGTGGAAGACGTTGATATTAACAACTTAGGAGCTCAACTTGCAACCCAATTCATGAAGACCTTGAACACTCAATTTGGTCAAATAGGGGTGAATTCTATCCAATCTACTAATAATTTTTTATTTTGTGATTTATGTGGTGCTCATGATCATAAGAGTGTGGATTGCCAAGTTGGAAATCCCTTTGCTTCTGATGATGTTAATTTTGTGGGGAACTTCCAAAAGCAACAAAACAATCCATATTCTAACACATATAATCCAGGATGGAGGAACCACCCAAATTTTTCATGGTCTAACAACAACCAGCAAGGGTCTAATCAAGGACAAAGTGGAGGGTTTCAAAAACAACAATTCCAATCTCCATTCTACCAAAAGCCGCAACTTGCACATCAAAATCAAAATTCTTCTCAAGCTCAAACTCAATTTTCTTCACTTCAACAATCCTTGCAAGAGTTATCTAATAGTACTAATTCTTTCATGCAGAGAACTGAGCAACAATTGACAAACCATAGTCAAATGTTCAACAACCAAATCGCTGCAATCAAAAGCTTGGAGAACCAAATAGGTCAATTAGCAACTCAATTCCAAAGAAGTCAAGGAACTTTGCCAAGCCAAACGGAGAAGAACCCAAAGGAGCAGGTTCAAGCCATTACATTAAGAAGTGGAAAGCAAGTAGCTGAGCCTAAAGAAAGTGACAAAGGGATGGTAATTCTTGATGATGAAGATGAAGAGAGCCCTATAGACTCAACATCACACTTGGTCACACATGACAACTCAAAATCAAATGTGGAGCATAAGGAGGCTTATAGGAGAAAAGATGAAGGTTTAAGTGATGCCATGAAGTCTCCACCAACAAAGTACATACCACCACATGTAAGAGAGGCCGAGAGCTCACCAACTGGATCAAAGAAAGTTGAACCAGCACCTTACCTAACCAAACCTATTGACAAGCACAACGAAAATGAGGAGAAGAATCAAGCCTACAAGAAAACCCCACCTCCACCTTTCCCATCTAGGTTTAGGAATGCAAAGTTAGATAATCAATTTAAAAAGTTTCTTGATGTATTTAAGCAATTGCATGTAAATATCCCTTTCATAGATGCCTTAGAACAAATGCCTTCCTATGTTAAGTTTTTGAAGGAGATATTGTCAAACAAAAGGAGGTGGGAGAATTATGAGTTAGTAGCTTTGAGTGAGGAGAGTAGTGCTAGGTTGCACCATAGGATTCCACCCAAGTTAAAAGATCCAGGAAGCTTTGATATCCCATGTAACATTGGACATTATAATTTTATGGCTCTTTGTGATTTAGGTGCTAGCATTAATTTGATGCCATATAGCATTTACAGGAAGCTTGGAGTGGGAGATGTGAAGCCTACCACAGTGACTCTTCAAATGGCAGATCGAAGCATAAAACGGCCAAGGGGAATATTGGAGGATGTACTTGTAAAAGTAAACAAGTTCATATTCCCTGCAGACTTTGTGATACTTGATATGGAGGAAGATGACAACATTCCAATCATTCTTGGAAGACCATTTCTTGCAACCGGACGTGCCCTAATTGATGTACAACAAAGGCAAGTAACCCTTAGAGTACTCAATGAGGAGGTAAGTTTTCAAATCCCTAATGTTGTTAAATTTCCTAATCTTGATGAAATTTCTTGCTGCTTTCTTGTTGATGCATGTGATGAATTGGTAAATGATATGGAAAAGGAAAGTAATTTAGATCCCTTAGGATTGAGTGAGTTATTTGGACCATGTATAGAAGAAGAAAAACAAGAGTGTAGCATCATAGATATAGCCACCCACTGTGAGGTAGATTATGTTGGAAAGTTTGAGGATTTAGGTGAGAGTGGACCTAGAAAGATACCGAGTGTGGAGCACCCACCTATAATTGATTTGAAGCCACTACCTAGTCATTTAAAATATGTTTTTCTAGGATTTAATAATACCCTTCCGGTAATAATTTCATCCGCCCTTAGTGAGGACCAAGAAGCCAAACTTTTAGAAGTTTTAAGAGAACATAAAACTGCACTAGGTTGGACTATAGCTGATATTAAGGGTATTAGCCCCTCTATTTGTATGCACAAAATACTTATGGAGGAAGACCATAAACCGACTGTAGAACATCAAAGGAGGCTTAATCCTAATCTTAAGAAAGTGGTTCATGGTGAGATTTTAAAGCTTTTAGATGCCGGGATTATCTATCCTATTTCGGATAGTAATTGGGTAAGTCCTATTCAAGTAGTTCCTAAGAAAGGTGGGATGACTGTGCAAGAGAATGATAAGAGTGAGCTTATTCCTACTAGGTTAGTTACTGGGTGGAGAGTGTGCATTGATTATAGGAAGCTTAATAAGGCCACTAGAAAAGACCATTTTCCTTTGCCATTCATTGATCAAATGTTAGAAAGGTTAGCCGGTAAGGAATATTATTGTTTTCTAGATGGTTATAGCGGTTACAATCAAATAGCTATTGCCCCTGATGATCAAGAAAAGACTACTTTTACTTGTCCTTATGGAACTTTTGCCTATAGAAGGATGCCTTTTGGTTTATGCAATGCACCTGCAACCTTTCAAAGGTGTATGATGTCCATCTTTTCGGATATGGTAGAAGATATCATTGAGATTTTTATGGATGATTTTAGTGTATTTGGTGATTCTTTTACCTCTTGCTTGCAAAATTTATCTAGGGTTCTTCTAAGGTGTAAAGAAACGAATCTTGTGCTTAATTGGGAAAAATGTCACTTTATGGTTCAAGAGGGCATAGTTTTAGGTCATAAGGTTTCTAAAAGGGGAATTGAGGTAGATAAAGCTAAAATAGAAGTTATAGAGAAATTGCCTCCACCTACTTCAATAAAAGGTATTAGGAGTTTTCTTGGGCATGCGGGCTTTTATAGGAGATTTATTAAGGATTTTTCCAAGATAACTAAACCTCTTTGTAACTTATTGAATAAAGATGTTCCCTTTGTTTTTGATGATGAATGCATGCGTGCTTTTAATCTTTTGAAAGAAAAATTAATATGTGCTCCCATTATGTGTACTCCTAATTGGAATCTACCTTTTGAAATTATGTGTGATGCTAGTGATTATGCTATAGGAGCTGTTTTGGGACAAAGGAAAGATAAAAAACTGCATGTTATTTATTATGCTTCTAGAACTTTGAATGATGCTCAACTTAATTATGCTACTACTGAGAAAGAGATGCTTGCCATTGTCTTTGCTTTTGATAAGTTTAGAGCATATTTGTTAGGTTCTAAGACCATTGTCTATACCGATCATAGTGCAATTAAGTACCTCATGAGTAAGAAAGAGTCTAAACCTAGGTTAATTAGATGGGTTTTGTTACTTCAAGAGTTTGACTTAGAAATTTTGGATAAAAAAGGAGTAGAAAACTTAGTAGCTGATCACTTGTCTAGGTTGGAATTGAGTGAGGAAAAAGAAGAAAGAGATATAGAAGAGTGTTTTCCAGATGAGAAAGTGTTTAAGGTTGATGGTATGTTTGATGTACCTTGGTATGCTGACATTGTTAATTATTTGGTTACTAATGTTATGCCGCCTAGTTTGGAAAAACCATATGAAAAGCATAAGTTTCTTAAGGAAAGTAGGTATTACTTTTGGGATGACCCCTATCTTTTTAAGAAGTGTGCCGATGGTATAATTAGGAGGTGTGTTGCTAGAGAAGAGACAATGTCCATTATTAAAAGTTGTCATTCTAGTGAGTATGGGGGGCATTTTGGGACTAGAAAAACCATAGCAAAAATTTTAAATTCTGGATTTTATTGGCCATCTATGTTTAAAGATACTAATATTTATGTGCAAGGGTGTGATAGGTGCCAGAGAACCGGGAACATATCAAGGAAGAATGAGATGCCTTTAAAGAATATCCTTGAGGTAGAATTGTTTGATGTTTGGGGTATTGATTTCATGGGTCCTTTTCCTTCTTCTTGTGGTAATAAATATATTTTAGTTGCTGTGGATTATGTTTCTAAATGGGTTGAAGCTAGTGCACTACCTACTAATGATGCACGAGTTGTAGTGAAATTTTTAAAAAAATACATTTTTACTAGATTTGGTACACCCCGAGCAATCATTAGTGATGGTGGCACTCATTTTTGCAACAAACAATTTGAATCCCTTCTTGCTAAATATGGTGTTAGACATAAAATTGCTACTCCTTACCACCCACAAACTAGTGGGCAAGTAGAAATTTCAAATAGGGAAATAAAGAGGATTTTGGAGAAGACGGTCAATGCTTCAAGAAAGGATTGGAGCTTAAAGCTAGATGATGCACTTTGGGCATACCGGACCGCCTACAAGACCCCCATTGGTACTTCTCCGTATAAACTGGTTTTTGGTAAGGAATGTCATCTTCCCGTGGAATTGGAGCATAAAGCATATTGGGCAACCAAGTTTCTCAATTTTGATCAAGAGGCTGTGGGCAAGAATAGGCTATTGCAATTGGATGAACTTGAAGAATTTAGGATGGATGCTTTCGAGAATGCAAAGATTTACAAAGAAAAGACAAAGAGATGGCACGACAAGATGATTAAAAAGAGGAACTTTCATGTTGGACAAAAGGTACTTCTTTATAACTCTAGACTTAAATTGTTTCCAGGTAAATTAAGATCAAGATGGAGTGGACCATATGATATTGTACAAATTTTTCCAAGTGGAGCAATTGAAATCACCAAACCGGGACATGAAAGTTTTAAGGTGAATGGGCAGCGGTTGAAGCCATATTATGAAGGTGGAGTGCTTGAGACTAGCCTCTACTTGGATGATCTTAATTAAGTTAAAGGGAGGAGTCAAGCTAATGACTTTAAACAAGCGCTCTTGGGAGGCAACCCAAATTTCTTTCTTTACCTTATATTTATCTATTTATTTTAGTTGTTTTTAGTGGTTTTCTTATTTTTAGGTTGTTTTGATGTGTTTTGTTTGAGTTTTTGCAAGGTTTTAAGATGTTTAGGTGTAAAAGAGCAAAAGACGAATGTTGTGAATTTCAAGTCTAAAGTTAGGTTTTTGGAGTATAACCACCTTTAATATGCATTGGAGTACATAAAATTTTTTTCACATTACGAGGAACATTCCATGTCTTCAAAGGGGAGTATTCTTTACCTTTTATTTACTTTTGCTTTATTTTATGTTTTTCACAATGAGGACATTGTTCATTTTAAGTTTGGGGGTGAAAAGCATGCTTTGCGTCTTTTAAATCTTGTCCATTTAAGTGTTTTTATAAGTTTTCAAAAATGTTAGTTTTAGTTTTTATTTTCCTTCATTATTATAAAAAAAAAAATTGTTTTTGTGGTGTTTTCTTAAGCACTTTAATGAGCCAATGATAAGACTATGATTGAAAATAAATTGGTTTTTAGATGGTGGATTTGTTTTTGTGTATGCCTAAATGCTTGAATTTATATTCACATATTGTTACTTTCAATAAATTTTGAGCACATAATCAATAATGCATAATTTAGATTGTGTTTTGAAGAAGGTTTGCATGAATTAGAGTACTTTATTATTAATTGAACTCTAGAACTTGCTTGATTATTGCTTGAGGCGAAATCCTAGGTGAATGCATTACTAAGAACATGATTTAGGCCATCTTTGTTTAAGTTTGAGCCTTTCAAGCCAACCTAATACATTATCTTCCACTAGTACCTTATTTGAGCCTTTAGGATGCATAAATATGTATTAGAGCCTTTTCTTCATTAAAGCACATTTACTTACCCTTTTTGAGCTTTAAATTTCTTTTTCCTACCTTGAACATACTACAAAGAGAGCTTTAATTGAATTGATATGAATATATGCTTGTGAGCTTGTTTGAGTGTTGAAAAAGAAAAAAAAATGAAAAAAAGAAAAAAAAAATAATGAAGTTTGGAGGTTAAGTATTTGGTGAATTTGGCTCTAGTATGCATTTTTGTGTAAATTGGAGGTTTGAATGTGCAATAAGAGGAAAAATAAGTTTGGGGGCTTAGTGGAAAAGAAAGAAAAAAAAAAGAAAAAAAAAGAAAAAAAAAGAAATAAAGAAAGAATTGTGTGATTTGAAGAATATATGCAGAATAAAAAGGAGAAAAAGGATATTGAAATTGAAGTTAAAATAAGAAAAGAAGTTCTAATAAAGAAACAAATTTTACAAGTAATTTATTCATTGATATTTAATTTTAGCTTTCTTTCTTTGATTTATTATATCCTATCCTTTTCTTTCTTTAGCCTTATCCATTAGCGTTAACAATAGAAACCATGAAGTCCAAATGATTTAAGGTGGTGCATTAACCTACATTAGTGGAGAGTGATAATTAAGTCAAGCATATGGTAGTTCATACGTTATTATCAATCTCTAATTCTTGTAAATTTATTCAAGCATATGATAATTAAGTGTATAAATTGATTTCCACACACACACATTGGAAGTATCATATATGTTGGATAGAATCTAAGGTATTGAGCTACATAATTACTTTGAAACCATTTGAAAAGTCATATGTTATACAATCTTTGAGGCACCTCATTAAAGTATCTTATGTTCTTTAAATAAAATTTCATTTTCTTATTCTTTTCCTTTGCTAGGGACTAGCAAATCTTAAGTTTGGGGGTATTTGTTAGGTCTACAATATTGATGATTTTATGCCATATTTATAGCTTAATATTTGTTAGTTTGTGTTAATTTGTTATGGAAAAATACTTATTTATGTATTTTTTTTAATCTAGGTGAAAGAGGAAGAATTTTAAGAAAACAACCATAAAGATGGATTCCTTGGGTCGAATTATGGTGGGAAGCAAAATTTGAGCTCGAACGGACTAAGCATTAAAAAGATTCCAAAAAGATACCTTGAAGATTTCATAAAGATTCTATCGAGAATTTCATGGTGGAAGTGGATGTCATATGAATCATCACAATTTGTGGATTTCAAATGTCTCATTAGTTTTGGATTTCGAGGTGCGAGCAAAGAGTTATCATCATTTAAAGTTTGGAATTTATAAAAGGGAATATTCTAGTTAAATCTCCACCATTGATCAAAAGAGGGAATCAAGGCAATTTGAGGGCCAGGATAAAAACAAGTGGCAATAATTGGTTAATTTATCATTAATGAGGCACATGTCATGTCACATGCTTCATTAAGGGTAAATTAGACTAATTAACTATTTTTTTAGGAGGAATTAGATAAAAGGAAAGTAGTAGAGAGCAAATAATATACAGTTTCCTTTTTACACATGAAATTCGTCCAACCCTTTTCATGGCCTAAAAAATGTATCTTCCAAGACTCCCACATTGAAAATAAAGAGAGAAAAAGATTCCCAAGGTCCTATATATATAGCCCCCACCACATTGAAGGAAGATATACAAATTTAGAGAGTTATTTAAGAGCTTTTAGGAGGCTTAAATAGAAACAAACCAAATTTTGGGAGTTTCTAAAATTCTCTTAAGGGTTCTAGGGTTTTAAAGTTTTAGAGTTTTAGAAGATCAGTTGGAGAGCTTGGAGGAGGCAGAGAGACGTGGGCTTGCTCGGAGAAGAAGGCTACGACTTTGAGAGCTCTTGGAGGAGAATTTCTTCAATAGTTTTTATTCTCTTTTCCTTTCTCTTTAATTGTGAATCTTATTATTTTTAATAATTATGGATGTTGATATTATTTTTACGATGAACTAATTTTCATAGCTAGGGCTATGATGTAGCCCTAACTATGAAGGTTTAATTATTTTAATATATGTTGAGTTTTATTTAATTAGTAATATGTTTTGTTAATAAATCATTGGTATACTTAATGCTTTCATAGGCCGGAAGGAATGAATGATTTTAATAATATTTGAGCTTGGAAAAGGATAATATTATGGATCTCCAATGATTTACATGAATGCATAATTGATTGGAAAATAGTTATGTCTCATGCCATATTATTTGCTTAATCTATGCTTGATGAATTTGCATGATTTAATTTATAGGCCGGAAGGAATAGATTAGGTTATGTGAATATTATCAATTGTGAGTGGAAACTACTTTTGATTAATTTTGTGATTAAGTGCGGTTAACAAAATTACTAGTTAATTAAATTGACATATTTAAGTAATTAAATTGGAATAGTTAGTGGTGAAATCAAATGCCCTAGTATTCATAATTATTCAATTCTCTCTCTTACTTGAAATTGATCTAATTTTAATTGATTGCTTTTGTTTAATTTAGTTTATTTAGTTTTCAATTGCCATCTTAAATTTTAGTTCAAATATTACCAAAACCTAATTATCTTTGGTACTTAATACTTAATCCCTTGGGTACGACAACCCTATTTTTCCACTTTATTACTTGAAAACGATTCGTGCACTTGCGAGTTGATTTTACACATCACTATTCATTTATTAAGCTATCTTAGGATAATAAAACCAAAAACGAAAGCCTTTTGTTGCCAAGCAGAGTGGGAGAGAGTCTCCAAAAAGAAACGATCAAAGACTTCGTCTTCCCAAGCTTTGACTTTTTGTTTTATCCTTTAGGGAATCCAATGATCACCATTAAAGCCATGTTTTAAACCTAAGTGTTTATTAGGATTCAAAAGTGATTTTGCTAAAAGGAGAGGGTTATGCCTAATGACTGAAGGTTACCTTTAGGCATAGCTCTTGAATGGTAAAGAAACGTAAAAGAACCAATGGTAGAAATTGTGATTGTTGGATTAAACAAAGGAATGGGAAAGGAGATGTATTTTGAGACTTACCTATATAAAAGGGCATCTTTTTCTCTCACATCACACTAGAATCACCCATTTTACACCCATACACTTGCAACCTCTTGCAGATTTCCATTTATATCCATTATGACTACCACGCAACCACAAAAATCATCTCCATTTACCCTTAAGTTCTTCAACTACCAAATAATTCCTTTCATGAGCATTTATTAATTCTAAGTGCTATCAAAAGATTATCATTGATATTTACTTCCATCACCCTCCTTTATTCTTAAGTCTTTTTTTACTCTCATTGTTGATTTCCTTGTTTGGTTATTTAGTCTTGCTAGATCACTATGGTGACTTGTCTATTTATGATTAGGTGTTCTATAGCAATATCGCAGGCTTTCTTGATACCTTAACTCAGCTTCAGCACAAAAGAATATGGAGGAAGGATCAAGGTTCTTCTCAAAGTAGAAGCATCATCTTTGAGTATTGTCGACTAAGGCCCAACTCAATCCTTGTCTACATTTTTTTCCCCAAACAATATTTATCTAATTTCATAGAAGATATGCATTCTTACTTCCAAAGAAAGTTATAGACTTTGAATCTTCAATCAAAATGAAAAGATGTGCAATTCAGCAAATAGATTTATAATTCTTTCATGATTGATATCAAAATATCTTAAGCACGACACTCAATGGAAAATGAATCCTCCTAGTGGGTTTGGTTTTTAAAGAGAAGATTTTACAAAAAAAGAAAAAATCTACGAACGCAAAATGAGGTTTTGAAAAAAAGAAAAAAGAAAAAGCACACTCATGCCTGTGCACACGTGTATGTGTGTGTGTGTGTGTGTGTGTCTTCCTTTCTTTCTTTCTTTTCTTTTTCATATATGTTTGGCTAACCATAATTTGAAGATGAGTATTTTGTATGGAGGAATGTTGGTCTGTAGTTTTTTGATTTAATAGCAAACTGGATGTTATTTTAATTCAAAATCTAGCTTGAGCGGGAATGTTAAGGAGCAAATTAAGGCTTTGTTTGGAAAATGTCAAAGTTGAAAGAGAAATTGATTTTTGGGATTTAGTTTCCCAAGGTTTAGTTCCTGAAAATTAATTTTTCTCTTGGTCTGTTTGGTGAGTAATAGGAAAGTTGGGATCTATAAGTAATTAAATTTAATATTGTGTAATAAATTAAGAGCAAATATGTATTTTAAAAAAAAATTCAAAATTATTTTTCAAAGATTCTTAAAATGACACCTATATAGATGGGAACAACTTTCTCACATATTTTTCTATATTGGTGGGAATCTAATTCTCAAAACGCACACTTTTCCACCTTATAATAAACATTCAAACAAAAGAAAATTATCATTTTTCCAAAGAAATTAGATTCACACTAACTTTACATTTATCCAAACATACCTTAAGTTACAATTAAGTTACAAGAATCGATTAGATTAATGCCAATAGTCAATCAAATAAATCAAGCATTAATCAAATCATGGAGATATAGAGTAATTGACTTCCCTTGTATGGCTTCTATAATCTCTTATATAATTATGCATTCATGTATTTTGTAAGCTCTATAAATAAGGGTTTGTGTAATAATTGAAGTGCATCGAGATATCAATAGAAAAATTTGTATTTCTCATTCGACCATCGAGATATACCTTCAAGTTTAAAGGCTTTTTTTTTTTTTTTTTTCCTTCTAGTAGTTTGAGTGCCTATACATATTCTACCCCAACTTCCATCCAAACCATGACTTTATGTGCAAAGGACACACGTATAGACGCTCATCTATTAGAGCTATCCCATTTTGTCAAATTCAAAGCTCAAACCTCAAAACTTTAAAAAAAAAAAATGTAATCAAAATCCAAAAACTCGATTTTATTTGTTTTGAGGAGTGGGTGGTGGACAAAGGGAGAATATAATTAATTAGACAACTTTAGAGTTCAGAAAAAAAAACCTGGACTCCCAAGTTTCGAGCAAAATGCAGGGATGGTGAACATTTTGAAGAGAGAGAGAGAGATGTGTTGGGTTACTTTGCTTTTTGTTTTGTTTTTTTTATTATTATTATTATTTTGGCCTGTGTTTTGTCATTTTTGTAAGGTAATTCATTAATTGATAGACTTGATGTCTGCTCAGGTAACTCATTAATTAATAGTTATGTGTGCTCTACATGCCTGTTTCCCTAGCCCAAAAAGAGTGCTTTTCCTTTTCTTATTTTTTTTTTTATATTTATTATTATTATTATTATTATTATTTTTTGCTTGCTTTTTGTGTTAGGTGACTGGATAAATTCAAATGTTTTAATTAATAGAGTTTGGTGTGTGACCTTTACTACTTAACTTTCTTTTTTTTTTTTTTTTTTTTTTGGCTTAAAGTGTGTCGTTTACTTATTTTTTAACAAATAGATATTTTTTCCTAATATATTGGAAATGGGGATACAAGCTCATTAAATAATAAAATTAAATTGTCTCTTAACTAGTTAGGAGGACTACATTAACCTAAATTTGAAAAGTAATTATTGTCATTAATCCCTAATATATAAATCAATTTTAATTTTTAAAAGGTAAAATATACAAAATTCCTAAACTGTAGCTCTACAAAATCTGTTAGCTATTTTAGAATAATTCTATGTATTTATTATTGAAATGATTTATTTTCTACTTTTACAGTTTGAAATAGTGATTTTTATTATCAAAATTGAATAAATAATTAATCTCATATACAATGTTAGTATGGTAATATACTATATATAAAGATTATTTTATTATCATTGGATTCTAATTATTGTATTTTTATATTATTTTATCATATTAATTATCACATATATAAAAATTTATATTTTAAATTAAATATTTACGATTATCGTAATTTTATCGATATTTTCATCGATATCGACATTTCCATCGATATTTCCATAAAATAATACTTTCGATATTTCCGTCGACACCAATATTTTCATCACTGCCCACACCCACACCCACACTTTTTTTCCCAACATTTTCTCCACTCAAGACATAGCGTATACGACCCACACTTTCCCCTAACATTTTTCTAACTCCAAACATAACGTAAGCGTATAGAGTGAAATCTCATAACAGGTGTATTATATAGTATGAAGGTCACTACGGACATGTAAAAGAAGAACGCTAAAATGTGGACAAGATAATGCATACTCGAGAAGCAAGCTCAAGGATAGACTAAGGTGGGGCATTTTACTGTTCAATACAAGGTTTATGTTAAACCGGGATTTGTTTTTTTTTTTTTTTTTTTTTCTCGTGTGAAAGTTTTTTGTTGACCGAGTTGGATAGGCAATGCAGATAATAATTTTATACACAAGAAAGTTGCTCCCATTTATTGTGTACAAAAATGGCTTTGATATTTTGGTACATATACAGTAAGAAGATCCATTTCAAAGGTTCAATGAGTGTGTCGTAGTGGCTATCGACCAGAAATCATGTAGGCTCTGGCCGCGCAGGTTTGAATCCTGCCGCTCACATTTCCTTTTTCAATTGTTTCCCATGCCTGTTTTTCTCTCCTTTTTCTTAATGGGAATAGACGAACCTTATACGAATTTTGACCATACATTTCTTCATCGTCAATTTTTTGGTAAAAATACAAAAATGAAGAATAAGAGAAATTTTCCAAAATTTTTCCCATATAAAAGAGTCTTTTTGAATGAAGCTACCTCGCAAATGTTCTTTCTCTGTTTCTCAACGATTTCATTTCTATGCCTATAAATTTTGCCATCCTACATATTTCCTCCGACTGTGGATGAGATTTGTCACCTGAAGAAAACCCGTGAAGATACAAGGAATCACCAACATCCACCCAACTAAATCCAACTTCTTTTTTCACCCCTCTGTCTCTCATCCCTCTCCTTATCTTTGCCACCTTTTCCCACTCTCCCTTCTCGGCATACAAGTTAGACATCAACACATAAGAACCCGATTCCATTGTCTCCAATTCCATCAGAGCCTTGATTACCCTCTCACCCATCTCCACATTCCCATATAGTTTACATGCCCCGAGCAAGCTTTGCAACACAGACAGCCCTGGCTTTCCTGGAATCCTATCCTTCATCTCCTCTGCCTCCTCCAATTGTCCTGCTCGGCCCAACAAATCCACCATACAAGAGTAGTGTTCTGGAGATGGTTCGATCTTATAATTATTTACCATTGAGTTAAAAACACGACGACCCATCTCAACCATCCCCTTTCTACTGCATGCAGTAAGTACAGAAAGAAAAGTGATTGAATCGGGTCTTACCCTTTCTGTCTCCATCTCTTCGAACAACTTTATCACTGACTCACAGTCTCCATGTCCAGCATAGGCAGAGATTATTGCTGTCCAAGCAAATTGACTTCTGTGAGGCGTGTCATAGAACACTCTTTCGGATTCACAGATGCTCCCACGTTTTGCATACATGTCAAGGAGAGCACCTGAGATTATTGGGTCAGTGTTCAAGCCAAGTTTTATTAAGTACGCATGGCATCGTTGGCCGTACTTTAAAGAAATGTCTTCAGCATCGGCAATTGCACTCAAGACACTACCAAAGGTGTAATGGTTTGGCTTGCACTCAATAATAGCTGATAAGAACATCTGTAAAGCCTTTTGACACAGTCCATTTTGAGCAAAACCAGATATCAATGCATTCCATGAAATGATTTCTCTGCAGTTAAGCTCCTCAAACACTTTCACAGAGTCTTGCATGGAGTTCAACTTAGCATACATGGTGATGAAACTATTCAGAACATTTAGTTCTGACAAAAAACTGCTCTTTATGCAAAACCCATGAATAATTTGGCCTTCTTCCACCAAATTCTTGATTGATATAGCATGTATTAGTCCTACAAATGTAACGTCATTTGGATATACTCCTTCTAATCTCATCTCATTAAAGAGTGACATAACATCATCTTCTTCCATCGAAATCCTGGTAGTCCAAGACACTACATTGCGTTCATGCATCAGCTGAAAGACCAATTTTGCATCTTCAATTACCTCACACTTAGAATATGTTGAGATCAGCACGTTAGACACTGAAGCATGCGTCCCATATCCTGATTTGATAGCCAAGCTATGTATCTGTCTTCCAAGCTCTAAATTTTTTTCATAACCACAAGCTGAAACAGCACTTGTAAATGAAACATGATCAAGATCCATCCCTTCTTTCACCATTTTGATAAAGATCAAAACTGCTTCCAACCCATGATCTCCCTCTTGAGTATACCCTGATAGCATTGCATTCCATGAAACCAAATCCCTGTTCGGCATTTCATCAAACACTCTCCTAGCTTCCAAAAGACGTCCCCATCTTGAATACATTGTTATAAGTGCATTCCCAACAAAAATTTCACAATCCAGTCCAAATTTTAATATAAGAGAATGCAACTGCATTCCAAAGAGAAAAGTATCATGGTCATAACAAAATGCAAGAACAGTAGTACACGTCACTGGATCAAATACAACCCCATTAAAGTTCATCTGAAGAGCAAAACTCAATGCATCGTCACTATTTCGACATCCAGAGAGAATAGTATTCCACGAAACAATATCAGGACAACACAAACTCTCAAAGATATACAACGCCCTTTCAAATTTCCCAGATTTAGAGTACATATTCATCAACGAATTCGAAACTGTAATATACGAAATAAACCCAGAAGAAATTGCAACACCATGGGTTTGGCAGCCAAGTTTTGTGTCTCTTTGGCAAGCCTTGATAGCAAGGGCAACCGTAACTTCATCAATGTTTTCACCCAATCCCATTCGAAGCTGATTCTTGAAGATGCTAAGGGCTTGAAATGGAAGGTTTCTGTGCATGCAGTTGAGCATAGAGTGGTTAACGGAGGCAGCGATTGGTTGAGGATTTTTATCGAACAGGTGATGCTCATGTTTGGAGGAGTTGAAATTTCGGACACTAGCAGACCGTTGCTTAAAAATCCTGTTAGAGGTTTTCAAATTCAGTTGGCGGGTAATCATTTAGAATCTGAAAGAAGATGGCTGGAGTAAGCAAACCCTTTAAACCAAACCCCTTAAAATCATGACTTTTTTTTATGGGTCGGTCTCTAGGGAACGGCCTTTCTCTTTGGCGCCTTTTTATAAAGTACTGTTATTCCGTATTGGTAAGCTCGGGTATTTATAAAATAGAGTAATCAAAATGTTAATATTGTAATAGAATAAAACATTATCAATAAAATTATTATTAGCAATGGTTTTTTTTTTATTTTTACTATAAACATTTAATATAGAAAAATATATTATTTTTGACAGCTAGTTCAATTATCAAACAGCATATAAATTCTATTGTTAATAATTATTAACTACAAATATCATTTTTCATTAATTTATATTATATAATTATTATATATTATAAAAATTTATTTTAATTTTGTGCGTTTAGGTAGGGAAGTTTTATTGGACATATTTTAAAGCATGTGCATATGTTAGACTAAAGTCATTGTGGGGAGAAAAAAAGGGCTATATCTTCACTTGTTTTTGTCTAGTCTCTGTTCTATTTCTACGCGGAAAGGAGATTTTCTTAGACAATTATTGAAGATAGACAATTATTGAAGATAGGTGCCGTGGATATTTCATAGTCTCCGCAACTCTGTCAAACACTTATCCAAAATTGCCTAATATATTACACCTTTTGTGTGTGTGTGTGTGTGTGTGTGTGTGTGTGTGTGTGTGTGTGTGTGTGTGTGTGTGTGTGTGTGTGTGTGTGTTAATATATATATATATATATATATATATATATATATATATATATATGTATATATTTTATCAATGTGTAAATGAAAATATAAAGATGTGGCTTCCAACGAATATGGGTAGTTTTTTTTCCCTTTTTTTTCTTCGCATTAGTGAATTTGGATGGTTAGATATCAAGTTCATATTTTTCAAATATATATAGAGTGAGAGATTGAGAGTTTTGATTTAGATAGTCTTGATTTAGATAGTCCACCTTAGGGTGCTAGATATTAATATGGCATAAAACTAAATATGGGTTAAGAAAATGCATAAAATCTAAAGAAAAATAGAATATAATTGAAATATCAAAATTTAATTGTTTTAAGAGTTTTCTTTTTTTTATTAGGTTTTTAGTTTTAAAAAACAAAAATAAAAAAATACCTTAAATTAATATTTTCTTACATGATTTACCGATTCTATTTCTTCTGGATAGACAATGATAAAAGTGAGTTAAACAATCTGCTAAATCATTATTGTATATATATATATACAAATAGTGATCTTTTCATTCCTATCTTTAATTTATGCATTATATGGTCTCACATGTGTGTGCATATATCTTATACACAATGATATCTAAAATGAGGATATCTTCAACTTTTTAAATTGAAAATAAATGGATTTAATTATTAAAATATACTATATTACATGTATTTGATATGACAGGTTTTGATATAAACATTTATCTTCAACAGCTCTACATATTCAAACCCATTTATCCTCCATTTAAACTCAAATGAAACGGACTATATATATATATATATATATATATATATATATATTACCAATTGCATATATCATGCCATGAAGTTGCATATAATGGCATGGGAAAACAAGGACGTGGACCATAATTAGCTTGTTGAAGCTATTCGTATCACTTTTCTACCCTATAATTATGTACATATATTATATATACAATTTGGTTCAAGTTAAAATATTTTCATTTATAAAGTTAAGAATAAACGAGCTTAATCTTTTTAAGTTGTTAGATTGAATGTTTTGTGGATTATATGCAATTCAGCTCAATGACATTTATCCAACAACTCTAAATGATTAAGCCCACTAATTGGATCTTAAACCTTATTACACATAATAGAAAATCATATTTACATTAAGTTGATATCATGGTTTTAGCATTTAAATCTTTTTTATTTACTTTAAAATTTGAGATTTAAAAATTAATTTATAGGCAAACAGGGATTTAATATAGGTAAAACCCTATAAAAATACTATGAATAATAAATATATTTTTAAATATCATTTTTTAAATTATTTAAAAGTTAATAAAGAAAATCTAATTATACAACTATCAAGTTGATCTTATATAAATCTGATTGTGTGTGTATATATACACGTATTGCCCAGCCCCAAGATCAACCAACCAATTAACAAGTCTTTAGCAATTGGCTGGGTGGTGAATAGTATTGCTATAATTTTTGCACTGTTCCAACTACATATCAATTCTGGGCTTGGAGATTAGACCAATATCAGGTGTAGTGAGGGAGAGACATACGCTAGTTGATTTCAAAAACAACCTCGTTGATCTGTCTAACCGGTTTAGACTTACTTGCAGAGTCAACACTTTTTCTTCTCTTTTTTTTATAGCTTGGGCTTCAGTTTGTGGTCACATATATATACGTGCAAGGCAACCCATCACTTTGTGTAGGGACTTCAACCTAATGCTTCAAACTCATCAAAATTTGTTCTATCCAAAATAATAATAATAATTAGTAAAATAGCCATGGTTCTTTTCTGGTTCCTACCTCATTCATAGACAATAATTATGATGTTGAATTTCCAGCCTCTAATAAAAATTACAAAGAAGATTTTATACTGACTTGACTAGGAGGCTTAAAATTTACATAGGAACATTGTCGTCATATGTTTAGGGCAGAAATCTAGTATATAGGAGAATATTTTTACGTACCCAACAAAGAGGATTTTTGTAAAGGAGTTTGCCTTGGAGACGGGTGATAACAACAATTTAGGCCGTCCCACTGGGATACCATACAGGGCCGTAGAGTGATCTTAATTTGTCAAGGATCCCATTGTAAGGAGTCAAATTTGCAGACAAAATCGGATGGAGTTTACAATATACTATGGTTTATGTATCTTGCTTCGAATCTTTGAAGGTATGTGTATTAATTAATACATTTTCCAACGAATTTATGTCATGTGTATTCTTGTAAACATGGTAGCTTGGATCTACTAAGATTAATGTTATATTGTTAGTAAATATTGTCCAAAAACCCAACAGAAATCATATGTTAAGCAAAGAAAAACAGATTGTTAAAAAAGACAAATAGTTTTATAACCATATCCAGTAATGGGAAATTTTGATATGTGCTTTATTGTTTAGTATTAAATACGGCCGACTAAGAAATAATAATTGCACTGATTACAAACAGTTTTATAACCATATCCAGAAATGGGAAATTTTGATATATGCTTTATCGTTCAGTATTAAATACGGACTAAGAAATAATAATTGCATTGATTAAGACAAGTTAAGTACAAAATCAATCTGATTGGTGGATCCTAAAAGGTTGTGCAAGCATATATAAATTGCTGCCAGCACTGAGGATTGCTTGCTTGCTAGCTAGGATAGTGATCCTAATTAAGCAATTATCCATAGTAAATAAACAAGAATGATCAACTTCCTTTTTTTTTTTTTCCTATCTTCTTGTTGTTATTCACTAGAAGAGGCTATCCAAAGCTCAAACATATTTCGAGCTGTACAACTTCCATTGAGAAGATTAACAATGAAGTTCTGCTTTTTCTCTTTTGAGAGACTGAAAAGCTCATGCAGGAAAAAAAAAAAAAAGGGGGTGATTCAGGATAACATGCTACACAATACTGACCAATAGTAAAGTTCACCTAGCTTTGTACGCATCTTATATGTCTACATAGGCAAACAAATATCTAAGTGATAGGAAACAAATTATGACCAATATTTAAGCTAACCTTTCCTAGCTGGGAAGATATACCAACTTGCCTTTTTTTCAGATTTCTTTTCCAAGGTGAAAATGGTACTAGTTCGGGAACCATTCGCTTTTTACCATAATTCAACAGCCGTGGGGACGACTTAGCTTTCAAATCAATTTATTTTTCCACTGCACAAGTTTGATATGCACCGAAGGTTTTGATCTCCATGTCTTTATTCCCCAAATAATGGTCATATTTAAAGCTAATCATTTCTTTCACTTCTTGGTGACCATTTGAAAGGATTTATAGATTAGCAATGCTCGAAAAACAAGCGACAAATTTGGCCACCTGATCATGAAATATATATATATATATATATATATGTGCGTGTGTGGGGGATAGACTATACATGTTGAATTTCTCTTTGGAGCACACAAAATGCACCAAATAAGGCATTATCTTCTTTATTTTAATTTAATTTAATTTCCCATTAATAATTTAATAACTAACATATAAGGAGAAATTATTCAATACACAATGTGTATGGTTTATATGGTACACATAGCTAATACACTATTAACACTTGAAAAGTTTGACATGTCATCTTTACTAATTAAAGTGAAAAATTAAAACGCTTTCTTTTAACACCGTTTACTCCCTTTTCCCGTAAAAGTTCAACGTTAGGGTTTATAAAAGATCTGGGAGAAGTGCAGTCAAAATCATATGCGACCAATAAGAATAGAGGCCAAATAGAGTTATGACTCTACGACTCACAGGTAGAGATCTAATTTCGTTTGGGATGGTTCAATCAAGGCATTTGGATTTGCCATGTGTAATTAAAATGAAGCTCGGTATACTCTTCTTTTTTTTTTTTTTTTTCTTTTTTTATTAGCTTCTTCTGTCTATGCATTTTTCCTCCTAATAAGAAGTTTATGCTTGGGATCAAAAGACGTGTGGTAGTGTGCTACATAATTTTTTTTATTTTTAATTTACATCTGAAATATTTAAAAAGAGAATAAGAGAGACGGAAGGCATAACACAAATTCGAAAGGAGAATGAAGATAACCTTATCCCCCATTGTTTATTCGAACAAAAACGAAACCACTTCTATATGATATGGAGTAAACGGTGTCAAAATCGAGTATTTTTTTTTTTTTAATTTCTAAATTTATTGATAAAGATGACATGTCGAACTTGTCCAGTGTTAACATTGTATTAGCTATATGTGTATGTTGAATAATTTATCGACATTATATATAAGATATGAAAAGGGTTTGTTTTGCATTCCATCAACTTTGAAAGCAAGCAAATGATATTAAACAAGAAACATCATTAGATAGAATGATATTTTTTAAAAGGAGGACATGTTTTGAACAAGAAATTATAATTATTGGTCAGCTTTATGTGTGCATAATGCAGGGTGCAACGTATATATAATATAATTCTAATCTAACCATCATTAGAGAGAATGATATTTTTTAAAAGGAGGACATGTTTTGAAAGGATCTCACAGGCTTTGAGTAGCAAATCAAATTGGAAAAGTATATATGTCTTAATTTGTTAAAATATATAACATATACATTTCTATGCATTATCATTAGCATAATAAAGAATTTTCTAATCACCATTAATTTAAATCATGTATTTTGATATCTTTGTTTATTCTGCATCACTTTACACATGTTAAAAAAGGAAGGAAGACGCTAGAATTTGACTTGTCAATAAAGCATATTCCCCTTTTAATCGCTAGCTTGGATTGTTTTGCAACTCAAAACGGATTCACAGTACTCTAATGCTTTTAGCGTTTTTCAGCAGAGCCAGGTGGGTAAGTCCGCGTGTTATAATTTCAAATAGAAAATAATAAAAATAAAAATGGAAGAAAGGTGAAAGAAGAAAGAAATGTTACGAGTGCAGGATTCAAAGATTGAATACCCTATTTGAATTACATCAACAATTGAAGTTCAACATAATCAATATACATATACATAGACAACATCTATAACAACCAGATTCACATAACTTTTATAATATGATAACTATAAATTATTATTCTTCAGAGTTTCTTTTATAACCATTTAGCATATTATATTTGTATATATGTATATCTATACATCTATATATATATATATATATATATATATGCATATGAGAATGTTATTATTTGAGCGGCTATAGAAGATATGCATTAAACGATGGATGACTTCAAGAAATTGGAAGAATAATTTATCCTTTTTGACACGTGTAGCAATTAAAAAAAGACAGATGTGGTGGGCTACAAGGCTCAAGTCAAGTTATAGATATGGCTAAAGGTGGTTTTGGTATGTGGGATATGCAAAAAAGAGTCGAGTAAAACAAGAGTCTTGGCTGCATAGTGGAAGGGAAGGTCCTTGTATAAGGGACCCAATAGGGATTGTCTGGTTATGGCTTTTTATTTTGAAATTTCCCACTTCCCTATGACTTATGAACAGTACATTGAGAGCATCTTTTTCATGTTACATGTTTGCTTTAATGGCCGGTGGGTGTGATCAATTTTTTTTAGTGCTGTCTGTTGGTAATACGTGTGCCAGCTCTAACATTGCACATATCCCACACACTTCAAACATGAGGGAATGCAAGTGCACGTGCAGATCACATGGGGGGGCCAAATATTTGACATTTTTTTTTTGGGGGTAATGACTAATGTTTGACATATCTAAGAAAAAGAAAAAAACTGATTGTATGTCTGCACTTGGAAGTTGGAACCGCCCATCAAGTCATTTGTCAACTGTATGGTGACCCTACTCTCTATGTCAACCAAGCCAAGGGATTCATTCATTCTGTTCAGGAGAAATGAGTACAACCAGCAAAGTTTCTGGTCAAATTTTTTTTTTTTTTTTTTTTTTTTTTTTTGAGATTTTGCACCAGATCATGAATCTGTAGTGTCAATCTCCAATACTCTGTTTCTCGACGGGCTTATGGGAAAGAAAAAGAAAATGGAAAATAAGATGGTGCTTGGTAATGCATTGGATTTGGTTGTTTCTACTTAATTATGTGTAATTTGCACGATTCAAATGTTTGCTAGTGTTAGTGGAAGTTAGGCATCTTAATTAATTACAAACTAGATTTTGACGATGAAAAAAAAAAAAAAAAATCATAAACACCAAAACTGAAGACCACTAGAAATTGTATTGACCTTTTGTTTTTCTTTTCTTTTTTTTCATTTAATTCAAGTTTATAGAATTGATATTCCTAACAAATTTTGACTACCATTAACTAACACTAATAAATATTTAAAGTAAAAAAATTCAACACAATAAGATAGGGAAAAAAAAAATATACCAACAGAAAAAAACAATACATTACCAAAATGACATCTAACTGGTCAGTTTATATATATACATCTACCTTTTGAATCACATGTATATATCAAAGAAGATGGACCTACACAAGGAGCTTCGAGGGCAAGAAAATGGCAGATTTTGAAAATGCCTAGTGAACTCTTTTTGTCATAAAATGACAATGCATATGGCTTCTGTCATGGATTCGTACATATCATTTTGGTTCCACCGCAGAACTTAGTTCTGCTTTTCAAACTAGAGGTGGTGATCATTTTACATATCCAATTTGCATATATGACAATTTCATTACAGGGTTTTTTTTTATTTGGAAGGATTGATCTGACATTAAACCCAACAATTACTGTTGGTAAGAAGACACTTGCAACTCAAATTAGTTGGCAGGTCCTTTTAGATCTGTTTACCAAATTTGACTGGTAATTCAGTGCAAAAGGGAAAAACCTACCTACTTTATGGTTAAGGCAAAAGATATTTGGTTCTTAATTAATTCAAGTTGTTGGTCATGAAAAAGTAATCAAATTGTTTTCATGTCAAAAGATTTGCTGGTTAATTATTGCAGTAAATGATATTGAATTAAGATGTTTATTATTTATTTACTTTATTTTTCTCTTACATTATGCCAATACAGAAACAAAATGATCGAAAACAAAAGGTGAGAGAGGCTACATTGCTTGTGGGGCAGCAAAAGCACTTAGAAGGCTTAGGGCACTGCGGCTCGCAATCTTCAAAATACCTTAAAAAATTTAAAAAAAAATAAAAAGGCTATCTTTTTCCACCACAAATACAGAGAGATAAGTAGTGAAAATGCAATTGGTGTTGCATGTTCCAGATTCCATTTCCCTTTCTAACCTTCCCCAATCAACATCAACTTTTTTTTTTCTTAATTTTTTTATTCAAATATCTTTTCTAATTACATATTATTGAAAAAGTTTTCAATCAGTCCCAGAACCTTCCACTCGAATAATGCGATGAACCTAATCTCCCAACCTTTATCAAGAACACAAGCAGTGACACATATCTAGTGGGCGATAGCTTTATGTCCTATACACATAAATAAGACTCTCTCATAGCCTATAAAATGGGCAAGTTCCCAAAACATAGCTCAAGTTGTGAGTTGGGAACATCTTCTTATACCATATATCTCTCTCTTTCGCTTTCTCTATTATCTCGGCTATTTTTCCCCTGCCCTCTGTTGACACTTTGGGAAAATGGTTGGTACTCTTGAGTTTTTCATTTTGCAGTAGAAAGTTTAGAGCTTAGACATGGTCAAAAAAGAATTTTAAATATTTTCCTTTCGTAGGTTTCTTTTAACCAGTTTTATAAATGCATGTGCATCTCTTTTTGTTCTTAGGAGGGAAAGATGAGTTGGGCAGTTGCAGACGCTGTAGACTATAAGGGATTCCCTGCTGATAAATCCAAAACCGGCGGCTGGATACCAGCTGCGCTTATTCTAGGTACTTCCTTATGTCTATGTCTTCTTCCCATATATTTTTCTTCCACTACTTTTTTTCTTGCTCGCTCAATTAGCATGAAAATATGGCATAGAGGCCATATGATGCTAGCAACTCTAAGCAGAACATAGAATATAGTGATCACAAACACATATTGCCTAATAATGTGGTTTTACTTTGCTTTTTCTCTCCCAAATATGCATTTGCTTTAAGTGGAGTTTAACCACGTTCATTGTATTTTATATCTATATATATATATATATATATATATTTGTATGGAGTAAATCCATGGTTCTGAATGCAAAGAGATAGACAGACAGACAGAGAGATTATGGTGATTGGTTAGAGAAAGCTTAATTAGCCAGACACATATCATGTTTGATTTTCTTGTTACTAGAATATGAAGAGCCTTAAATTAAAATAGATATTTCATGAAAAAAGTGAAGGAAGATACAAAAGGGTATTCAAGTGAATTAAACAAATGATAGGTATATCCATTACCACCTTAAGCAATATTTCCAGGAACCTCTCTCTCACCCAGACAAAAAAGCTTTTGTTTAATATATGTTAATTCAGAACCAACTATTTGATTTTTTGGTTTTTTTTTTTTTTTTTTTTTTTTTATAAATAATGATTTTTTTAAGGTTTGAGTAAGGAGAAGGAACTCACCTAAAGTTGATAATGTTGCTGTCATTTTCTGTTTGGAAGTTTTTGGTAAAGGCAAATATTCTATTCTGCCGAGACAGTCTTGTGAGTGTGGGTAAAAGCAATACAAAAAAAATATTTCAACCTCTTTTGGCCTATCTTTTGATTTAATCAATAATAATTTTGCTTTTTTGTAGAAAAGGGTTGTCACTTTCTATTATAATTCATTGCTATACAAAAGGAATTCTACCTTTTCAATCATTGCCTAGTTAACAATTATTAATTTACCTTTACCATAATCCTAGGAAAAGTAATTAGAATTTAATAATTACTCATCATGGTCAGGAAGGAAATATATTATTACCACACACAAATTTAATTTACCCTCTATGCTCTACTATTAGTAAACTCCTGTCCATGTTCGTTTTCTCCTTCTGTCCTAGAAAAATTCTTATGCATAAAAAGCTTGATTTTCTTAAAAATAAATAAATCTGAGGGGAGAGAAAAAAAAAAAACAAAAAAACTGATTGAACTTTGTTTTATGATTTATTTAAATAATAATAATAATAATATCTTCATAATTCTACAGGGATTGAAATATGTGAAAGGCTTTCAACAATGGGAATAGCAGTGAATCTGGTGACTTACTTAGGTGGGACCATGCATTTGCCAAGTGCAACTTCAGCAAACATTGTGACAGATTTCATGGGAACATCATTTCTCCTCTGTTTGCTTGGAGGTTTTCTTGCTGATTCTTTCCTTGGCCGATACAAAACCATTGCAATCTTTGCTTCAATACAAACCATTGTAAGATTTTCCCTTCTCTATCCCTCTAATTTGAATCTTCCAGAAATAAAAAACTTAATTAAACTCTAAATTAAAAATAAAATAAAATAAAATGGTGATGTATGTATGTATATATAGGGCACTGGTGCACTAGCAATATCAACAAAGCTACCAGAGTTAAGGCCACCACCATGTGTTTCCAACAACAATTGCCAACCACCCAATGGATTCCAAATGGGGATTCTATACCTTGCTCTGTATCTAATTGCACTCGGAACCGGTGGTCTTAAATCGAGTGTTTCGGGATTTGGAACTGACCAATTTGATGAGAAAGATGAAAAAGAGAAAGCCCAGATGGCCTATTTCTTCAATAGGTTCTTCATGATAATTAGCACAGGAACCTTATTGGCTGTGACAGTACTTGTATACATACAAGATGAAGTGGGTCGAAGCTGGGCCTATGGAATCTGTTCTGTTTCAATGTTTTCAGCCATTTTAGCGTTTTTGGCCGGGACTAAAAAATACAGGTACAAAAAGAGCTTGGGAAGTCCTATAGTTCATATTTTCCAGGTTCTAGTTGCTGCTACAAAGAAGAAGAACATGGCCATTCCTTACAACCTTAGCTTGTTGTACGAAAATTCTCCAGAGGGTTCGAGAATCGAACACACAGATCAATTCCGGTAAGTAGCATAAATATTTCAAATTTTAATTCCAACTGTTTTTTTTTTTTTTCTTTTGGGGGGGGGGACCAAAAATGGATCTTTATTGGTTTTGGTTGTTTGGATATATATGCATACAGCTGCTTGGACAAGGCAGCTATTGTTGCGGAAGGTGATTTTGAAGGAAATAATAATGGAAGTTGTGCTCCAAATCCATGGAAGTTAAGCTCGGTGACAAGGGTTGAGGAGGTGAAAATGATGGTAAGGTTGTTACCAATATGGGCCACAACCATTATATTTTGGACAACATACGCACAAATGATCACCTTCTCTGTGGAACAAGCATCCACCATGGAAAGATCAATAGGGAGTTTTCAAATCCCAGCTGGCTCCCTCACATTCTTCTTCGTGGCAGCTATAATGATCACTCTCGCTGTCTATGACCGTCTCATCATGCCTCTCTGGAAGAAATGGAAGGGCCAACCAGGTAAAAAAATATATTCAATGCCACGTAATTCAACCTTAATTTCCTTTTGGTGGGTAATTCAACCTTAATCATATCATAATAGAAATTCTCAAATCATGACCATCCTATCATAAGGACCTCTTTTATCAGCTTTTTGGCTTGCTTGAAAGATCCATATTTAAAGATAATTGTAGTTTATTTAAGTCGATAAGTTCCCTTTGCTCTTTCAGGGGCTGCTTGAATTGGCGTAAAGAATTGGACTGTAAATATAAGATTGAGACTGGATTTTTAATATAGGATTGAGATTGGATTTAACTTAATATAGTGCAGTCTAGCCCAATCAAGTGAGCGATCCAAACAGGTCCCTAAAGTTTTATTACTTTACTAAGTTTGTAGAGTCCACTAATACATTTTTTAAATTTGATATGATGGTTTTATTGAAGTCATGGTAACATGATTTGTTTTTTTCATGCATTTTGTCACTAAATATTCTACTTAGACACAAAGGATGATTTTTTTCATGACTAAAAAAAAAAAAAAAAAAAAAGAAAAATGATTTACTTTATTTATGGCCTTCAACAGGGTTCACCAGCCTACAAAAGATTGCACTAGGCCTAGCCCTATCAACATTTGGAATGGCAGCAGCGGCACTGTCTGAGAAAAAACGCTTATCGATAGCAAAACAAGTTGTTAGCAATAGCACCAACCAAACACTGCCTATAAGTGTTTTCCTGCTAATTCCACAGTTCTTCTTGGTGGGTTCAGGGGAAGGCTTCATTTACACCGGCCAGCTCGATTTCTTCATAACCCAATCACCAAAAGGAATGAAAACCATGAGCACAGGCCTCTTCCTCACGACGCTTTCGCTTGGTTTCTTCGTGAGTAGCTTCTTGGTTATGGTGGTGAAGAGGGTGACTGGAAGAGGAGATGAACGAGGATGGCTTGCAGCTAATATAAACAATGGAAGGCTTGATTGTTTCTATGGACTTTTAACCATACTTAGTGTTGTCAATTTTGTAGCCTTTATGATATGTTCAAGGTGGTACAAACCCAACAAACCTACTAAACCAGCTCTCCAAATGGGTTCCGTTAATGGTAATGGTAATGGTTCTTCTGCTGATGATAGGTGCTAGTGAATAATGCGATTGGGAGGTGGGAAAAAATCAGTCACGTTATGGGGGTTTGAATATTGTACATTATTAATCAATTAATCATGGTTTGAGTGTGCTTAACTTTCATTGTACATTATTAATCAATCGATCAGGGTTTGAGTGTGCCTAATTTTCAATTAAGTTAATCTATAAAGTGAGTTGATTCTCTCTGTCTCTCATCATTATCTTTTCCTTGATTCCTTTTTTCTTTTTTCTTTTTTCTTTTTTCTTTTTTCTTTTTTTTTTTAGATACTTTGTCTGTTTGTCCATCTATTTCGTTCTTATATTTCATAATGGTTTATGGCCAACTTGGGACTTCGTTTCTCTTTTGCTTAATAAACGATAAAGTCATCAAGTGTGCATCTAAGAAGGTTTCAAGTATGTATGAGAATATTTTACATTCCAGTTCAATTCAATGAATTTACTGGAATCACTAAATTTGAATTTGTAGGTATAGAATGGCTTGTCATTTTTATTTATTTACATTATTTGGCTTATGCGGTTTAAGTTATTTTCTCAATTTTTTAAGTACAACTGTAGTCTATGGAGAGAATGTGCAAATTGAGGTTGGTAAGATTTTCCCAATTTTTTAAGTACAACTGTTGTCAATGGAGAGAATGTGCAACTTGAGTGTCGTAAGATTTTAGAACCAACCAATAACCAATAAAAATTAGAATCATACTATTACATGTATATAATTGAGATTTAAAATTTGGCCGAAAGTATCATAATAGTTTGAACTGGACATATCAAGTGAGTCTGCAAGTTGGGTTTGGCAAGATTTGAGAACCATCTGACCAAGGTAATAAAATAAAATAAAATAAGGAAAAAAAAAAAAAAAAGATAGAACAAACCAAATCTAGCTGGTTGATATCTAAAAACTTTAACCTGAAAAAAATAGTCTACCACGATACTCCAAACTGAATTCCGTTGGCTAGCTAGAGTTGGGTCGATTAAATATTATTGTACTTTTCAATTCGATTGTTTATAGAGACAAGAAAAATTATTTTAAAATTTATTAGTTGACAGCAGTTCTCAACTAATGTTATTCTAATAATTTAAATTTCAAGCAAGATTCTAAAATATTTGTCCCAAAAAGGAAAAACAAAAACAAAAAAAACAAAATCCAAAAATAAAACTCTTACTTTGGGTGGGGTACACAACACTAAGGACATATATGAATAATATTCATGTGAAGAGATCGCATGCGGAGTATTTTTATTTACCAAAAAGAAATACGAACATATATGAATATTCATATAAAAAATCTGTTTATTATATAATTAATTTTTATGGGATCATATTCACGATTATTTTTTAAAAAATTATTATCAATATTTTTATATAAAAATGAATTTTAATGATATTGTTTTTAAAAAATTACAATCAATATCTATAATTCACGTGAAATCATCCACCGTAAAATGAAGAAAAACTTAGGTATAATATTAATACCATATCATCCCGTACGTTGTTCATTAATTAGGTGCCTATTTAAACTCAGTGTCCTATATTCATGTAAAAACACATGGGATCCTTATGGGTCTCTCATTCTTACGAGGGAAAAGACATTATGGACGGACTGATTGAATTTGTAAATATATTCAATTATTCACTGATGTTTTATATATATATTGTGTACTTGAGGACTTGTTTAGAAATTTGAATATTTTATATTATTTCGCGTAGCACTAATAATATTGCTGTTTTATCTTTTTGGACGAAATAACTGAAGATTTCATTCAAAGGATTATCCTCCTCCATCAGATGCAATAATATGTTCAATTTCTAAGATAAGTATGCAATAATATTGTAAGTTGGGACTGCCAAATACAACACTTTTAGTACTTATAGGTAGATGATTTCTCCTTCTTGGAGATTAATAGTTCTATAGTTAAGAATAATTAATTGCTCACTGTTAATGTTACCTTCTCTCCCGCCCCCGCGCGTCCTTTTGATAAAAAGGGCTATGGAAAATGGAGAATGATGAAAAATGGAAAAGAAACGGAAATTTGAAGGAATGGAAAAATTCTTATTATATACTTCAGTTGTTTGAATAGAAAAGTGAAAAATCTAAGGAAAGAAAAAATTTTATATAAGTTTAGCTATTTAGCTTTTTCATTCTAACAATTTTTTTTTTTTTTTTTTTTATACGTGAAGAGATTGTTTCGGATAGAAAACGTATTCGTTAATTTTTTATTCATTTTGGATGAAAAATTCACCTTCTAATTTTCCATCCATTCTTTTTTCCTTCCTAACCAAAAAACTAACCTTTATTTTTTTTATTTTTATTTTCTTTCCACTTTTTCATCTATCTTATACCTTCCTTCACGTCCAAAAAAGAAAAACAAAGAGAGAGAGAACCTTGTAATAAGAAATTAATATGAACTAGGACAATAATGGATAAGAAAAAAAATATCAACAAAGTAAATAGAAACAATCATTTATCTCATGAAGTTGAAAAAGAAAAAGCCGGTTAATTGTGTTTGGCATCCTCCAAACGTGGATGGAGCGTTGTCAGATATTCAAGAAGATGCGAATGAAGGATTGGTTGTTAATGATGATAAAGGAAATTTAATGGCAGCTTTTGCAGAGTCATTCTGTTTCCTTTGTGCATCATAAACTACTGAGTTGTTGGCGGTTAAAAAGCTTTACAATTTTGTTTGCAATCTGGTTTTCGAGGAGGCGAAACTATGAGTGATTTAAAGACAATATTCTCTATTATTAATGATAAAAACTTTCTAAGTTATAATTGTTTACTTGTCGAGGGGTATTAAACATTTTATATATTGTTGGGATGGGTTTAGGGTTTCTTTTGCTCATAGAGAAACAAATAGAGCTGCTCATAAGTCGACTAGACATATGTAACTTTAGATTCTTCGGAATCTTGATTGGAGATTAGTCCTAGTTGGTTAATAAGTAATCATCACAATGATGAAAAAATTTGATATGCTTCTTAACCGATGAAAGTTTTGGTTCAAATAATAGTAATAATAATAATAATAGAAACAATTTGTCCGATGACATTTCGATAATAAAAATCATTATTTTCTTAGATAATGATTTAGATCATCCATTTTTTAAAAATATAAAAATAAAAATGAAAAAATGGCATGCAATTGCAAAATATATGAGAATCATGTTTTAGGAATTTTCCATTCTTTAATCTTTCTAATATTTGTTATTAATTACTCTTTATTGATGCGTTTGATTTGTAATACCATATGTAAAGTTTCTCTGTGTATATATATCTATATTTTTTTATTTTAAAAAAAAAAGCTTTATAAATTAACAAGGATTTAATTATTTGAAGATATGGTTCACTCTAGAGGTGGGTATGGACTGGATTTGTTCGGTTTTTGATCAAATCCATACTGTTCGGTTTATATAATATAAAATTCAATCCAAATCATTAAAAGCTTTAAACTTAAACCAAATCAAACCATTTATGATCGATTTTGTTTGGATTGATTAATCGGTTTGAAATTTATGAGTCTATTAATATATAATACAAATTAAAAATCTTTCAAATATAAAATATAAATAATAAATTGTAATTATCCAAACATAAATACATGGTGCGGATCATGCGGTAGTGCCGAGTCTTGAAAAGCAGAGAATGAACTTAGTGGTGGACCTGGTGGTGGTGGGGGCAAGCATGTTTAGGCCTTCATATTTTCATTTGGGAATTGAGGATATGTTACAAAAATATTAAAAATTAATATATAAGAATAAAAAATATATAATTTTTTAATTTATAATATATGGTTTGGATTGGATTAAGTTAGATTTAATTTATATCTTCAACCCTAAAGCAATCCAATCCAAACAATTTTTGATATTTTTTAACACAAATCAATTCAATTTATATAAAAATTTAATTTAAACCGTTAAAAATAATTTGGATTGAACGGGTTGGATTAGATTTTGCCCACTCCTAATTCACTCTTTTTTTCCATCTAATTCTTAACAAATATGAAGCAATTAAACAGTCATCACCTACAAATATAACATGTTATAAATATAACATGGTTTAGTTGGTGATGATTGTTTATTATTAGCATATAATAAAATACGACAATATAAACAGTGGTTCCCGTCAACCGTCAACCGCATTGATTGGAACAGAAGAATGTGGAAGCAGAATCAACTCAATTACCCAAAGAATATAACCATTCCAATCCAATTTCATTGGTTTTGTTAGTTTGACTCTTTTTTTTTTTTTTTTTTTTTTTTTGGAGTGCTGGAGTGGGGAAATTAAGGTGCAGCCATAATTATGATGATAAGTACAATTTGCTTATTTCGTAACAGAACTCCATGGACTCTCTTAGGACCTCTGGTTTAGAATCTCGAATTTGGGGTTCCAAATCCTTACTTTTTCGCGGAGATATCAATCACAAATCCATCACGTACTGGCTTCAAATCACCTTTATTTGTTTATTTATTTATTTATATTTTTTTAAAAAAACATGTGAAGTCTAGGAGCCGATGATGTCCTTGGCTTTTGGAATGCGCTAAAAGGCCCTTTTTTTTCTTCTTCTTTTTCTTCTTTCTTTTTTTTTTTATTTTTTTATTTTTATTCTTCTTCTTCTTATTTTCCCATTTTTGGACCGCTTTCTGTGATACAAAGTTTATTTACTTAGTTATTTATTTTTTGGTAAAAAGTTTATACAGATATTCTTTTTCTTTTTTCTTTTTTCTTTTGGTACTGCGCTACGAAGTTTATACAAATACAGAAATGGGTTTTAGTATCCGAAGGTTTTCCATTTCGGTGAATCATGTGTGGCATATATAAAAACGCTGTTTTTTCTTCTTTTTTAATTATATAAAAACACTGTTTGTGAGACCATCTGTTTGTATAATAATTTTAGACTTTATTACATGGAAAATTCAACATAGAAAGAATTAGGTAATTCACTTTTGGCATATGGGTGTTTATGCACTTTTGACTTGCTTTGTATTATTACCAGAAAAAGGAAGCAAGTCAAATAATGAAATATTTATCGTCCAAATCAAATAATGAAATAGTTGAATGGTAAAATTAACGACGTACAAATTTCAAACAGTAGAGACCATTAATATGTATAGCCAACAGCTTGAGTCCTATGAGGATGGGTTTGTAGGAGACATGAGTCTCTTTAGGCTCTAAATTAAAAGGGTCCATCAAGACCAGATGTGTGGGGTAAAAATAATCCAGTAATGTTATAAGTCTTTATGGTGATGATTATTATAGAACTATTCTGCATTCACCAACCAAAAAAAGAAAAAAAAAAAATTATAGAACTTTTGTTACAATTGTTGTATTCCTAAAGTTGTTTGGCACTGTTGGCCCTCACCGTCCACATGGCTTTTAATGATCTGTCTTTCAACAAATTTCTTTTTTACTTGCCTTTTCTTTCTTCTTTTTTTTTTTCTTTTTTTCTTTTTTTTTTTGAAAATTTTTATAAGATTTGAATCTCTGATCATGCTCATGCATGGAGATTCTTTTCTGCTCCCCTAATATTCGCTACTTAGGATTGTACTCAACCTCAGTTTGACTATTTTTCTTTTCCTTTTTTTTTTTTTTGGGTAATGGACTAATGAACCACCATAGTTCACTTCAGGCTTGGTAGACGCTTGCCCCTACTATTGTGTGATAAGGTTTATACTATTCTTCACCCAACTCTCTTAAATAATAATAATATAAGGTTTATACTAATTTTCACCCAACTCTTTTTCCTTAAATAATAATAATAACATCCTAGCCATCAAAAATTCAATTTTACATGGTCATAATATGGCAGGATCATCTGTCAGAAACATCGGATCACATCACAAAAATATGCATCGCTTTCCGAGTTTCGTACACTAACTTATTTTATTTTGTTTTAAGTTTTCCCTTCGTTTGAGCAGAGCATAATTGGTCATAATACCAATCTTATACGATTTGTCTTAGCAAAAAAATAAATAAATAAAATCTTATATGATTTGTCTCTTGGTTGATTCATTTCAACCAAATTCGTAGCAAAACAAAAATAAAAAATGAAAACAAGGTGGAGAACATATGCCTTCAAATGGGAAATATGGACTAACGGGCCCAGTTGGCCCAAATAGCTCATATAAATAAGATCCATCTTGTAAATTAAACTTGAAAAATTTGGCTCAATACCCTTATAATAAAAGGTTTAATAAAAAATACCTCTTTTTCTTTAAACTTTTTTGGTTTATCCACGTTGTTCTCAATATTCCAACTCTACCTTTACCCAGTATCCCACCTACCATATTTCGTATCTAATTTCCCTTCTCTCTCTCTCTCTCTCTCTCTCTCTCTCTCTCTCTCTCTCTCTCTCTCTCTCTCTCTATTTCTTATCTGGCTTTTTGTTATTTTATTTGATATTTCTTTTGCTCCATTCCATTTCCTTTTCCTTCTTCTCCACATGATTATTTTCCCTCTCATTCTCTCTTTCTCTAGGATCCATTTCCTTCTTACAATAGGAGCTCTTAAATTCTTCCAGCAACTTCTTCCCTCTCCCGGTGACTTTTCTTTCTCATCTTCACGGCTTCGGTTATCTACAAAACTTATTAGTAGGGAAAACGGTGGTCGGAACCTATGCCATGTCAACACAACCCCTTTTTGCAATCTTCCCTCAAACCTATCCTCACTCACGATACGTGTTCTTAGGGAAGATAACAAACCAACCACAGCAGGTAAGCATTGCCCTTTTTCCTTTCATCCCTTTTCGACTTTTTTCGATTTAGAAATTCTGGTCTAGTTTATACTTTGAATGCATGAATAAGGAGATAGTATTATGTTTTAGAATTCCATCATTATCATTAAGCTGTTAAGTAGAACATGTTTTTTGCTAATGGTTATATGGAAAGCTTTGGTGCAGCAGAGGTGAGGATTTTTCTTCTGGAAGTTTAGCATGTCATTCTTTACAATGACCCACTAACAAATTTTTTCATCAAATGTTAAAAAGTTAACCAAGTCTTTTTTCATTAGTTTTCATTATATTATCACTTTGGACCTGGACTTTCAATTAATTTATGCTCGCCCTTCGAACCTGGACTTCGTCAGTGGATATGTTTCACAACAGGGTCCTATAGATTTGGTGGCTAATTTTCTTCTGTTCTAGTGTTTAATTGGCCAAATTTCATATTCATTATGTGCTCTCTTTTATATTTTCTTTTTAATGCTCATTCTTGATGTGATTTCTTGAACAAGCTATTGGTACTTCAAAGAGGCATAATGAATTAAAGAAATTGTTTTCCCTGTAAAGTGGATACAGTAGTCAAACAGAAGAAGAATTTGTGAAAGAACTAAAACCCTAAGCAGCCTTACAAGAAAATACATTTTTCATTACTGTTATTATGATAATAAGTGTTATTTATTAAATCTGATTTCCATGTTCTGTGAGGTTTTTGTGTTCCTCAAAAGGTGTCATTTACATATATTCTATACAGGGGAAAGATGGGCGCATCACATCACAGGTCTTCAAAAAGACAGGCAATACAGTTAAAACCTCCATACCTTATGGTAAAATTGGTTTTCAAAATCTTTTTATTTTGCTTTTATCTTATGAATACACTTATTTATATGGTGAAAACTGACACTAACTTTTGTAGCTTGTGCATGTATGTTTCATTCTAATATAAAGAGAAATCTACCTCTTATTTTGTACATGTACTTTATCTTATATTTTGTTTCTCTTGGTTATTTATTAGCGTGCATTTCTTCCTCCATATTCGAAGTACAATTTGTTTGTAAGTTATGTCCTGTGTCCACTGTCTTCTTAGTGTTTACTCCTTGAAATTTATCTTTTAAGCATATCTTGATTTTGCAGCCCTTTTTTAACATGTTTGGATATGGAGGACCTATTGCATTTATGCATTTAGCTAAGTATGAGTTGCTTAATTTGTGTCCTCATTCTGATTGAATATTTCTAAATATTTAGTTTTACCTTTTTTCATTTCTTTGCCCTATTCTAGGCATGCTCTTGTTTCTTCAAAGACAGAGACTGCCAAGTAGAATGCTTGATGCAATGTCTTGAAGTAACACATCAGAATACATTTTTCTGGTTGAGTTGTTGAAGAACTTTTTATTTTTCCTTTTTTACTTAATCATGCTTTTCTATTGTCTGATAATATTAATTTTAAAAGTCAAGATGTTCATCCTTTTTGTTGATTGATAATTTAAGTTTCTTCCAATGAGTTATGGATGCATTGCACTTTATGTGATTAAAAATAACCTCAATACGTTGTCTTCCAAGGTTCCTACACGAGCTACTATAATTGGCTACTGCACAAAATATCATATGCATCATTGTGGTATATATTCATACAAGTTCTTTGACATTAGTAGGAAGGTTGAGTGAAATCCTTTAATGAGTACATAGAAGAAGGAATTAAGCAGATAACCTTGAAGAACTATACAAGAAAATTTATGTTGTTGTCTGTGCTGATCCCACAGTGAAGAAATCTGATAAGGAACCACCCAAGGGCACTATAAACGTTTATGGTACACTTCCCTATCACCTTTTTGATTAAAAATTCAAAACCCACCACTTATTGGTGGAACATTTTCTCAAGACTTTACAATTTTTTATTCCTATTTCATTTTTTGGCTGCAAACCCCATTTTAGGTCATTTCCTTTTTTTTTTTTTTTATTGTGAGCAAAAACTAAAAGAACCATAATAATGGTAGTGAACATAGAAATGATAAAAATAAACAATAAGCATCCCATTTACTATTTCATTCTTGTTAAAACTATATGTTTTCTTAAAGCTTAAATTTTTTATGTTGATAATTATTTAATGTTAACTGGTCTTATGTTTGAATGTGCTTAACCTTAAATAATGTTGTCTAGCAAAGAAAATATTTAGTTTAAATCCTAAGCCAATATCTACATATGTAATTTTGTCTAACATATATGTTGTACTTGGGAAGTGGAGTGAGAAAATGGAAGTGAGGAAAGTTGAAGATAAAAAGTTGAAGCTCTGAAATTTGGCTTCTCATTCTAAAGGGGAACTGAAGAAGTAATAGAACTCGACTATAAAAACTATTGTAAAATATTTGTTAAGGCTGTGAGTGTTTGCAGTGATGCCTTTTAATGTTTTCTCCAAAATAGTTTTGTCCTACAAACAATTGGAATTCTGAAGCTGTTGTTAATTAGATTTTCTATATCTATTCTTCAAGTTTTTGAGTCCACTTTCAGCTGTTCCTTTGGTAGCTTTAGTTGGATTTGGGCTCTACGAGTTAAGTTTTCCTGGTGTAGTGTTATTCTGCAGCATTAATCATGGTTTACGAAGTGAATTGTTTAGCGATACTGTTTTCAGTGCCTTTCTTTGAGTTCTATGAATGAGTTTTTTGATTTAAAGTATTTGCATTCATACCGCTTCATAACACTTAATATCCAATGTAAATGCACTTTGTTTTTCCTTTATTTTTTTTGTATCGGCATGCATTTTTCTTTCTATTTTTATTTATATTATTATTATTACTTTAATATCTTTTATTCAAGTAAATTATTCTTGTGTCAAAGAGATACTTCACAAATATTGTTCTCCATCTTCTTTGTTGATATTTTTTGTATTTATCCCCTTCTAATTTAGTCATTTCTCATACATGTTTGTTGATTTAAACAGTCCATTGGGGCTTTCATTTATTGATTTAACTCAAACTCTAGTTATGATGTTGTGGAATCATTTCCCTCTGCACTTCATGTGAAAAGATGCAATGATAGGTTAACGTATGATAATAATAGAAAACTATGGGAGCTGTGCAAGGAAGACATTTTATATGAGTTCCTCGGTTTGGCTGCGAATCAATTATGCTTTTTGGAAGTTAGCCACCACTATATTATCTATTGTATTGACAAATACACACACATTAAGGGGAAAAAATCCAAGAAAAGATATTAGAAAACAGGCAAAATCACAATGAATGTAAAATAAGGTGTTCATATGAAAAAACGAGTAAACCAATTGAAATTGCACAAATAGATATCAACATTTACATGCACTTCAAAATTTAGATGTTGCTTTTCCTCATGTCATCATTCGCCAGACTAAAAAATTTAGATGTTCTAAATTTTGGAGGTCCATTTGGTTCCTATTAAAGTAGTGCAATAGTATTATTACCTATATTCTTCTTGTTCAGTTCATATTTGCTGACCTTCAAATTAAGGTCAACATTGAGTCCCTTTCATTGTCGTATATTTGTACATTCTACACACAGGGAGTTGGCATTTTTATCTCTGACTTGGTTGGAACTATTAATGGATCCTCATTATCTGTATAACAATGTTCAAATTAATATCTATGCTTTATCTTTCTACTTTATTTTACCGAACCACAGAATTTCCACCTTTATCTAAGAACCTTTTTTCTCCTGTGCACTTAATAACTAGTTTTTAGGATTTTAAAAATTAAACAATTTATTTGTCACATGTTCTGAAACATTGTTAATTTTTAAGAAATGCTCAATCCTTCCTGCTATTTGTTATGTGGGATGAACTTTTTTCTCTTTAGGGTGAAAGGAACTGATGGAAGATTATTCACTCAATTGTATTTGTGTTGTCAGCATATTATGGTATCATGAAGCTCTTTCACTTTAGGTTTCTATTCAAAATTTTAAGGACCACAAGGACCACAGCTGTTGTGGTTTGGATTATTGATAGGTCCATGGTAGGAGCCGCATTTGATGATTATTATCTTCTTGGGGACATATTAAATGTTTTATATGAGAAGTCTACTTGCTGTTGATGTTTTATGATATCTAAATATCCACAGTTATAGTCTTTAGTTAACTTTTAATGCTTTTATTATGTGATTACTATGTTTAATATTATATTGATTGATATTATATTGGTTTTGTTATAATTTAGCAGTTTTTTTTCCTTGCGTTAGAAGGCATGGTCTGCTATAATTATCATGAGGAGGAAGGGCAATACTAGAGTTTGTAATGTTTTTGAGCTGTTTTGTTTGTAGACATGATGGAAGAATTAATCAACAAGGGGTATGAACGTCGAAATAACGCAGCTGCAATGCAAACACTTGTTACTAATTGGTTGGAAAATATCATGCAAGAGCGCTCAAATAATGGCAGAGGCTTACGTGTTGTTCCATTGAACTTATACGAGTTTCAAATTGTTGGCTATGGCATGTTCGTTTGAGTAGTCAACTTAGAAAATAAGACATGCTCATGCAAGGAATTCAACATTGATGGATTTCCTTGTGTCCATGCAATTGAAGCATGTAAGCATCGACATATTTCTCCATATATCCTTTGTTCGGTGCATTACTAAGTTGACTCACTCTGTGACGCATATTCGGAAACCATATATCCACTTGGAGATAAATCTCAGTGGCATGCTCAAGATGATGTCATAAACCAGCTTGTACTTCCACCAAAAATTGGCAAACAGTCAGGAAGACCAAGAAAGAAGAGGATTCAATCTCAAGGAGAGGAGCATCTTCAATATAGATGCAGGGGATGCAAACAGATTGGTCACAGCAGCCGATCATGCTCAGCCGCCGTACCTCTTGATTGCACTACCAACCAACAGCACCATTCAACTGAAGGACCATAAATTGCTCTACGCTATATTAAGCCAATGGGGGCATGTTATGCGGTATTCGTGTGTTAGGCAATGTAGTAGGGAATGCAATTAGTAGCTCAACCGCTAACATGTGTTTTGGCATAATAGATGTTGGTTTTACGTGTTGCTTTGTTGGCAAAGTCATCCGTCGTATTGTGTTCTTAAAATATCATTCTGTGTTCAGTTTTTTGTAGGTTTCTTACTGTTTCATGGATGCTATTACTACTCAATGGTAATTACCGATGCATCATCGGTAATTGACATTTGTCCACCATTGTAAAAAAATCACCACAATTCCATCCGACAACTTCAATCGTGTGTGTTTCCACGGAGAATATGCTAAATCTAGCTTTATTAATGATAATTGTTGACAAAGTAAGAGAAAAAATGACATTAATAAGTGAAAGCATTCAATTTGTAGTTGCTGAAAAAATTATCGTAGGTTTTATCGGTAATTACCGAAACCTCTATGGTAATCACATTTTACCAATTTTTTGGCCCCCACAAGTCTCTTAATGTGTGTTAAATGCAAAAAAATGCAAAATATACATTTTTCAATGATCCTAAAGAGAAAAAAACTCCAAAAGTTTTGAAAAAGTTCTCAAATTGGCATAAAAATTTGATACCGTAGGGCCTTCGATAATTACCGAAGAAACCTACCGTAATCAATTTATAGTTGCTGGAAAAATTACGATAGGTTTCATCGGTAATTATCAAAACCTCTATGATTATCACATTTTACTAATTTTTTGGCCCTCACAAGTCCCCTAATGTATGTTAAATGCTACAACATGCAAAATATACATTCTTCAATGATTCTAAGGAAAAAAAAAAACCCAAAAGTTCTAAAAAAGTTCTCAAATTGACACAAAAATTTGATTACCGTAGGGCCTTCGGTAATTACCGATGAAACCTACTGTAATCAGTTTAAACTTGCTGGAACATTTATCGAAGCTTTCATCGATAATTATCGAATGCCTTACGGTAATCACATTTGACAACTTTTTTGGCCCCTATAAGTCCCCTAATGTGTGTTAAATGAAAAACATGCAAAATATACTTTCTTCAATGATCCTACGGAGAAAAAACCCCAAAAATTCTGAAAAAGTTCTCAAATTGGCAAAAAAACTTGATTACCGTAGGCCTTCATTAATTACCGATGAAACCTATGGTGATCAGTTTAAACTTGCTGGAAAAATTACCGAAGGTTGCATCGGTAATTACCGAAGCCCTACAGTAATCACATTTGACAACTTTTTTGGCCCCCACAAGTCCCTTAATGTGTGTTAAATGTAACAACATGCAAAATATATATTTTTCAATGAGACCAAGGAGAAAAAACCCCAAACGTTATGAAAAAGTTCTCAAATTGGCCAAAAAACTTGATTACCGTAGGACCTTCGGTAATTACCGATGAAACCATCGGTAATATATAAATCTATTACCGTAGGTTTCATCGGTAATTATCGAAGGCCCTATGATAATCAAATTTTTGTGCCAATATGAGAATTTTTTCAGAACTTTTGGGGTTTTTTCTTCTTAGGATCATTGAAGAAAGTATATTTTGCTTGTTGTTGCATTTAACATACATTAAGGGACTTGTGGGGGCCAAAAAGATTGTCAAATGTGATTACCGTAGGGTCTTCGGTAATTACCGATAAAACCTTCGATAATTTTTACAGCAAGTTTAAACTGATTACCATAGGTTTCATCGGTAATTACCGAAGGCCCTACGACAATCAAGTTTTTTTGCCAATTTGAGAACTTTTTCAGAACTTTTGAGGTTTTTTCTCCTTAGAATCATTGAAGAAAGTATATTTTGTATGTTGTTGGATTTAACACACATTAAGAGACTTATGGGGGCCAAAAAAGTTGTCAAATGTGATTACAATAGGGTCTTTAGTAATTACCGATGAAATTTTCGGTAATTTTTCCAGCAAGTTTAAACTAATTACCGTAGGTTTCATCGGTAATTACCGAAGACCCTATGGTAATCAAGTTTGTTTGCCAATTTGAAAATTTTTTCCTAACGTTTGGGGTTTTTCCTCCTTAGAATCATTGAAGAATATATATTTTGCATGTTTTTGCATTTAACACACATTAGGAGACTTGTGGGGGCCAAAAAGGTTGTCAAATGTACCATAGAGCCTTCGGTAATTACCGATGAAATCTTTGGTAAATTTTCTAGCCAGTTTAAACGGATTACCGTAGATTTCATCTGTAATTACAGAAGGCCCTACGGTAATCAAGTATTTTTTGCCAATTTGAGAACTTTTTTCTAACGTTTGGGATTTTTTCTAGTTAGAATTGAAGAACGTATATTTTGGATGTTGTTGCATTTGACACTCATTAGGGGACTTTTGGGGGCCAAAAAATTGATATAATGCGATTACCACTGGGATTTCGGTTACCGATGAAACCTATGGTAATCAAAATTTCTTGCCAATTTGAGAACTTTTTCCAGACTTTTGGGGCTTTTTCTGTTTAGGGTCAATGATGAATGTATATTTTGTATGTTGTCGCCGGAAACACGCATTAGTGGACTCTTTGGAGTCAAAAAATATGTGAATTGATGTTACCGAAAGCGTATCGGTAATCATCTTTGTTTGAATTTTTATCACTACCAAGGGTCTTCTTTTCTCTTATTTTGTCAACAGTTATCATTACTAAAGCTAGATTCTGTATATTAAGATACCATTAATATAGGATGTCATAATATTAAACATACATTGAAAATTTATTAAAGTACAAATCAACAGCATATTTTTTTCTAAACAAGCTAATGTCTTTCGGGCTAAATAAAAGGTTCTCCTCACTGCTCTTGTATTCAATAAATTTCAAAGCGAAGACACCACTATCACCCCTACAGAATAGCATTAATGAATAACATTAATGAAAACCAACCACGTGAATTTCTACACATAAGTACAATTAAACAACAGCAATAGAAGTGGTTGGAAATGACAACACATTCATAACCATTATCTTGGCAAGGTGCATCCTTGATATGGTCATCGTGAATGGCTCTAAAGTGGGAAGCACTTCCGGATTCTTCTCGTAATATCCCCCATCCCTCAATAGGTAAGGCAGCATATACTTAAGGCATTTCGCATTGTCCAACTCTTTATTCTGGACATATTTATTTCCCATATTTGGATCATATAAATCAATATGTTGAGCCTTCAAGTCCACACATGCTGCCAACCAATGGGCGCCTCCATTGTTGACAGGGATGTACACCTGAAAATTAGAATGTAACGTCATTATCCACAAATTGGGAAACTTAGTCAGAATTTTTTTAAATATATGTATAGACTTACATAATCACATCTCTACCACGGCATGCTAAGTTTGGGTGACTTCCCACGCACATAGCTACGAAGTGTCGAATCACATGAATATGTGCTTCGAGATGCCTCCCATATGGGATAACGGCCTTTGATGGATGACTGCCAAATAATTAAATAGATACAATATAAAATGTCATCAATATAACATTAAGCAACGCAGTAACATCCCATCTTCTTACCCAAAATAACATGTCTAATATGGCACAGTTGTGGGTGAACATCTTCTCATTCTCAAACCGTCATTTTCGTATGAAATACAAAATAGTGTCAATGTGCTGCAAAAAACATTAAAGGAAATAAAAAAACAAGTGTGAGGTGATAAATAAAACATCATTCCAAACGTACAAACACAATGAATTTACATGGAAGTAAAGTATATAACTTACATCGGAACTCAACCATCCTGCAGGGGTAAGTAACTCAGCAAAAAATTTCTTCCCCACCATCAGATAAGATGTACACACGGTCACTCCATTCGGTGCCACCCTATACCACTCATCGAACGCCCTCTCCTTTGATGCATCAATATGTCGATTAAGATTAAATTTGACCTTCTTCTTACACGGGTCGATGTAAAGAGAGATGACATGATGTGAGTGGTGGTAAACTCTACCGAATCGGCTTTTATCACCAACTTTATGCGTCTAAGCCTCCACCTCACTCTCAGCTAATTGGTCATGATATGGATTGTTAGTTGAAGCACTGATATCCCACCCCAAATGCAAAGGCCGATATGGCACCAAAGCCCAAGAATCCTCCACATAGGCTCCTTCAGGTACGATAGGCTCGAACGGTTTTGTATAATTGTCATCCTCCTTCCTACCATTGGAACCTTCTATGGGTGCATAAAATTCTTCGGCTTGCTTTCCAAATGACGGTGCCAGAGGGGATGATGGTCACACCGAAGATGGTGAATGGGTGTGCATATGATGTTCAGCCTACAAAACACAGTGGTTATTTTACAGTTCCCAAAAACTAACAACAAGTAATTATTGAATTACAATATATAATTTAATAATGCTGAAACGCTAAAGTATACTATGTTGTCTAAATGATACCTGATGCTTCAGTTGGTCAATAACAGAACTAAGCATCTTCCTTAACGATGCCATCTCTTACTTCGCTTCGTGATGACAATCATCCACAAATTTCTTTAATTCATCAAATTTTGCCTCCAAGCAAGCAAGCTAATCAATATCAATATCCAAAACATAAGTCAATATATATTAGTACAACATATGAAATGCAAATTTGCGTGCAAGTAACAATTGCATACCCTGAAATTAGCATCTGGAGGGGCACTAGAATGCTCCTCAACTTTGGACGCATCTTTAGCACCAACGGTGGCTATCGGTGCTACAAGTGGTGGTATCGTATAGCGAACTTTATGTATGTTCACTGCTATTGTTCGCTAATAATCCATAGTCTTCCCCTCATCGGTAGCGTCTAACCTCCAGTGCGCAACATACTACATGAAATGAAAAAAGAAAAAAAAAAGTAAATTTGGAAACTGGACATTGGTAATGTAACTTGAATGTAATCGTACCATATAGTTTAAATAAATTTGCCTCACCTTGCTATTTGAGGTGAACCAATAATGGACAGCAAAATGGCTTGGCTAACTTGTAGCATGCCATCCAAGGATCCTCGGACAATGGGTTTCCCACCGCTCGCCAAAATGGTTACCGAAATCAGGGATTACTTCAAACCCCCACACCTACAAAATATAAATTATAGGTTATTAAATATAATTTTTAAGTAAACACTACATGTATTAAATATATTACCGTACCTGAAACACTAATGGAAAACCTTTTAGATCATACGACTGTGATTTATTCTTTACTGCACGTCCTCTATGGTGGAATGCATTGTGCAATGAGTCAATTGTCTCCTTGTAGCTCAAAAAGCCCCAAGGGTAGGAATTAAATACCTCCATATCAGCAACCAAATCAATGAATTTTCTATTTATTTGAACCCTCGAATCCATTCCGAGTACACCATGAACTAAGAAATATAGTAATGTAATTCTTATAGCATCCCAATCATCCACATAATGTGTACCCTTGAATATTCAAGCCAGTTCGAGCGGTTTCAAGTCAGTCATATCTTCTAGCAACCTCGTGCGCAGCTCATTTCCTTTTGGATTTAGCATATCATATATGGAAGGGCAACTACAAAACTTTAAGCCACTAATTAGTGCAAATTCCCACTTCGTAAACCGCACTCCAGATCCGCCGAAGTTAAACTCCAATACTTCTAGATTGTTGGACACAATTCGTCTACAAAACAGGTGATGCACTAGATGACCAGAGAACTTGAGGTTCTTCATGTCAAGTAAGTGTCCAAAACATGTTTGTCTATACTTTTCCAACTGCTCACTTGTGAGGACACTTGTAATTACTTCATTCGCTTCTATTGGATTCCCGAATGAATGTGCCCTAACTTTAAATATATCGGCATTTTGAAAAATCTGTTCCTTTGGAGTGTCGTTGGCCTGCAAAATGAATTATATAAATGGAACAAAAGTCAACCATTTAATCATACCCTATTTTTCCACCCTACGTTGATAATAATAATTTTCAACCAAATGTTAAGACATATGGGTTCACATTTTTGCACTAGTGGTAATTACCGATGAAACCATCGGTAATCAACCTTCAATGAACTAAAAAAAATCCCGATGGCCATCGGGTGAAGTTTTTCTCAAATATTCACATTCATGAATAAATACCGACAGATCTATTATCACTTACCGCACCAAACTACATAAATGAATATAAAACTTACCATCTCAGATGGGGAAGAGGAGATTGGAATGTGTCTTGGAAGTTTGGTAGTTTCTTTCTCAGCTTTGGATTGCTACCTAGTAGTTCGTCGATGCTTAGAGTCGGGTGTTGATATGCTGCCACCGCGTCTCTTAGTTTGCATCTTCTTAACTCCCTTCTTCGATTGAGATCGCAAATTCCTTTTTGATGCCATTATAAAATACAATCTATAAATGTAACTTGACAACATTAATAACTTTTTAACTACCTTTAGCCACATAGTCAACTATGTATGCATATATAAATAACCATAATCCTAAATTACGAATACATAATTTATATAATTCTAAACAATACAAAATAACCATTTCAATTTAAATTGCCAATGCTGCTCATTTTCATCTACATTTAAAGTGTATATATATGTGTATATATATACATAACTACGTATAAACAACTTAAAATAACATAAAATTTGATCAAACACATTTATTTATCCAACCAATTCCACATTTTTTATCACTTCCAAAATTAATTTATATTAGTTTTAATTTTTAAGCTTGTGCCAAACTATAAACCTTAATCAACTCCATATTTTTTTCTCCTTTTGAACCCCAAAACTCTTTTAAAAAAAAAAAAAATGGCTGACATCATCGATTACGTCAGCAAAACGGCAAGTGGTCCCTTACACACGCACAAAAACGACATGTCGTTTCTAATTAACGACATGTCGTCTTAATAGGACAATGTGTGATATGGATGGCCGACCGAACGACATGTCGTTCGTAACAAACGACACGTCGTTCGCTTCTCCTTCAACCTCCAGCCAGTCGACCCGAACCCGCCCGAACCGGGTCTCATACCTGAATTCCGACCCGGAATTTTCTCCCACCTCCAGCCACCGTTTCAGGCCAAACCGGTCCCCTTTTTTTCGTCTCTTCATTTCCTACTGATACCCAGTGTCAATCTATCCTAAAACTTAGATTTTAATAACTTCCATATAAAAACCTTAATTACCTTAATCTAACATAAATTTCAAATTTTTAACCGGTTTTAAACATCAATAAAGCGATTCACACTCCTAAACATATCATATTGTACTCAAGAAATGTTATATATTCTTAAAATTCCAAGTATTTGATGTAAATATGAAATCCACAATATATATACATCACACTCGGCAATAAACAAAAAAAAAAAAAAATTATCTGATGATGCTTATAAGTGGATTAAAAAATAGAAAAAAAATGGTTTTTTGTTTTTTAGTTGAAAAGTTAAAAGGATTTTTCATGGTGTGGGATATGATGTAGGATGGGATGAAGTAAAGGTTTTTCGTGGAAATAGATTGGAAATTAATGTAAACGGATATGGATGTCTTTTAAAATTATTTTAAAGTTATAATTGATATTAAAGGAAAAAAAAAAATAAAAAAAAAAAAAAAAAAAAAGAGGATATATTTCGTTTCCGCCCTGCCAAGAAGGGTAAAGGGCCAAATTCCCCATTAAACCTCCCTCTTTTACAGCCCATACAAGCGTTTTGATCTTTGAGAAAATATTTGCGAGTCCAGATCCAGCACTTGGGAACGAACTCAGTGTTGGGAAAAACTTCCCAAACACTAAGCAACAACAATTATGAACAAAATTTTAGACCTCCAAACCAAAAGATGATAACAATAAGAAGCCTCTAGGATCTCAAAATTTATCAGTGCTTAAAAACTTTGAATTATTCATTTCAGTAGATCATCATTAATACGTTCATGCATCTACTCTTAGTAAAAGATGGATACACAATTCATTTATGGCTAAATCATGGTATGGCCAACCCCGTAAGGGAATGCCAAAGCATCAAGCATCTTTGGCTTATACATCATCAACCAAGCGAAGTCAACCCGAGGTTAAATCTAGCTTCAAGAGAATTAAGACCAAGTTACCATACATCCAGGTTTAAATGAAATTTTTTTCAGGGTTTAATCTCAGGAAGATATTGGAGCTACTTACATGTAATGAACCATAAATCATGGGACTTAAAAGGGGAGCAGATAAAGCAGAATGAAGAATGTATGAGAATGGATGTGAGAATTTCATGATATATTGGACAAATAGAAGAAACATCCATGCAAAGGGTTCTAACAATCAACTAGTGTCCCAAAATGAATGACACATCGAATAGAAAGGCACTTCAAACTCTTTTTTCAAGGTCAAAAACATGAATGTTATTGCAAGCAGTGTAACGATGTGAAACCAGGCAAACACTAAACCCTTTTTGGTTTTGAGTTTTGTCTTTAAGCTTTTACTTTAATTGTGTAGAGTTGGCTTTCACTCAATTTGATCAAAGTTTTTTTTTTTTTTTTTTTCTTTTATTAGCATAACAAATCACTATCATAATAGTAATTTGAAAAGAAGAACATAAATTTTACAAAAGTAGTTTTACTAAATTGGGAAACAAAGAGAAGGAAGAATTGAAAGCTCAATCCCCAAATACAGATCGGATTTCTGCTAAGTACTACTTTTGTTGGCTAAACTTCCACTTCAAAACTTCCAAGCATGGCATACATTCCAAGAGTGCAAACATTTTGAAGCAAACGGTCAAACAAAAGATAAAACAACACAACAATAAAAACAGCATAATTCCATTGCAAGCAGGGAAAGCATAACAAGAAATAGGAAGGGAAAAAAAAAAGTAAGAACTTATAAAAACTTAATTATGCTACTTAAAAGTCACCATTCAAGAACCTCTGAAAAAAGCAATAAATAGCTCCATAAACATCAGTAATAATCTTATACCATAATGATAAATTGTCAAATCCACCGGCACAGATCAACTCTGAGCCATCATCCAATGGCCTAGAGAAAGGGCCATATCTAAATTGAACAATAAAGAGCCAAATAAAAAATGCTACAAAACTAAGTATAATAATAAATATCTTAGACCACGTACCAAAAAACAAAACCTTCAAATCTAAACGTGCAAACAGCGAATTAAACCAGCATTGAGTTTTTTGCAATTTCTTTAGTAGATCCTCTTCTACCTGGTTTGCTCTTTCTTCCTTTTCTTTTCCTACCCATTTGCACGCCAAAGCTTTCAGATTAGCTGTTGAAATCAATTCTCTGTTTCGTTCTTCCTTCCGACCCCATCATTATCTCTCTCCTCCAGCAACCTCCCAGCTTCCTCATTGGCCTGCTGGGTCTTCTTCTGAGCCTCATTGGCTTTAAGCGCCTGCAATTTCGAATGGTTGTAATACGCAACTCCCAGGAAAGCCAATCCGTACCCAAACAGATTAATGGGTGTCACCGTATCCTTAATCACCGACCAAGAGAAGGCGATCAGAAGCCAATCCTTGACAACCCCAGCAACATTCATGGTCAAAGCCGAAGTCTTCCCGACAAGCAAGAACACAGCGAGGTTCAAGGCGAAGGCACAGAATGAGTTCGTCCCGAAAATGAAGAAATCGAAATGGAAGCTCGATGTATCCCTCAACAGAGGAAATTCAACAAGCACCCAGGGGACGCACAAGAAGACGAAACAACAAGGAGCGACATAGTAAAGCGAAGTGATGGGGTTCAGGCTAATCCCTTTGGCATTAAGCAGAATCTGAATCAGAACCAACCTGGTTGCCTCGAAAGCAACGGCACAGAGCTGCAGGAAGACACCCCACGAATCGAATTTAGCTTCACCGTAAGCGGCGATGGCGACTCCAAGAGAGATCGAAACCATGTTGATCATGGTGTCATATTTGAAAGAGTCCTTCTTGAAGGAAACCCCAATGGAGTAAACGGCGACGGGCATAAGAGCCTTAAGCATCTGGATGAAGGAGACAGACAGATAGATATAAGCGGAATTGGAGAACCAGAGGGAGAGAGAGTAGAGAGCTCCGATGGGCACGACGGATTTGAGGTAGAGTTCCCGGGTCATGGAAACGGGTTCGACGACCTTGAAGACCCGGACGAGAAGGTAAGCCAAGGAAGAGCAGAAGGCCATGTGGATCATGGTGAGCGAGATCGGGAACGGCCAGTTGTACATCTTTCGGTCCAAGATGTACTTGTTGTAGACAATCACAGTGAAACTGAGGAAGATCCATACGGAGACATAGGCGTAGGATAGCAGGACGTTCTTCACCACGCCTTCTGATAAAGCTCCGCCTTTCCCCATTTCTTTGTGCAATTCGAATCGGAAATTCGAAAACTCAAACCCTAACCCTAAATCTGGGGTTTTTGGGGGGAAGGGTTAGGAAGGAGAAGAGAAAGCCGGCGAAGATTTTTTTGAAGGAGTAGACTTTGAAGAACACACAGAGAGATTAGAGAGAAGATGGGAGTTTCAGTTTTGAGTAGGAATTTCTTTTGGGCTTTTTGAATGGGCTTTGATTGGATTTTTATGGAAAACGATCTTGTTGACTAAATTGGGATTGGCGATTTTTATTTATTTTTCTTCCTTATTTATCTCTTCCTTCATTTTTTATTTTTTATTTTTTTTATTGTTTTTGTTTTTGTTTTTGCTCGGTGGGTGTGAAATTGAAATTTTGTTTGAGAGCCATCGCACAATTTCATGGAATCTCAAAAAACAGTTTGACCAGAAAAAATAAAAAATAAAGAATTGCAAATTGTTATAGAAAAATATCGTTCAAAACCATGAACGTGGTAGTATTAATAGTTATAAAAGAATAAAATTTGTATTTTTGTAGTGAGATAATTCAACTAATTATTCGTTTGGTGATTTTAAATAGTTATTAATTTAATATAAATGATTGGATATGTGATTTAAGATTATTGATTTGGATGATTAAGAAAAATGGAAAATGGGGGTAATGCAAAGTACACGGTTTAAAGACTTTTCAAAGATATATTGGATGGCTCAAAGATGAGAAGGACGTATTAGGTGGGAAGTTTTTTCCTAATAGAAAATTAGAAATTAATAAGAAGATATCAAAATAAAAGTTTCTGTAAATAGAGAAATAAAGATTTTAATTATCATCATTCATTTCATTCGAATGTTTATCAATCAATTTTTAAAATTAAAAAAAAAAAAAAAAGAGATATTACCACTCAACGCTCCACATTAAAAATTAAATTAAATAATGCATATCCTTTGTCTATCCCGTGAGAAACAGCAATAAGCAATACTTATCAATATGAGCAAAATTTTTGTGGTGATTGAAGATGAAGCAATAGATGAAGTAATTTGGGGTGAATTATGCTGAAATTTAGGCTTTTTTTAAAAAAAAAATTTATATATATTTTTGTTGTTGGGTTTCTTAGCATTTTCAGTGGCAAATGCAATGGAGTGGGACCTAAGTTAGGCTTCTTTTGAAAAGAAAAAAAAAAAATATATATATATATATATATATATATATATATAATTGATTTGGACTTTGAAGTGCAAAATTGTAATGGACTGGGACCTGAAAGACATGGTACCAACCAATGAATATATATATATTTATGATCAACCAATGAATAATTGGAGGTAAAATGAAAAATAGTAAATGAAATGATGTTAGAGGGCCTAACACTATGGCAGATTGCAAAATGTGATTGGGTCACCAACTTGTGAAAGTCTATTGGGCTTTGGGAATGGGAATAGAAGTAGAAAAGAACATGACATTGGCAACGCAATTAAAGGCGAAGACTTTGGAAAGTAGACAGCTAGTGTCCCTGTCCTCCTCTTGACCTTGCGTGCTTGAAGGTTTCTCACCAAAAATTCACATTGCGTTAATTTGCCATTGCTTCTATACATTTCTCTGTCAAAAACAAATAAATGAATAAATTAATTTGCTCCACATCTTCACTTTTGACAGAAAGTTTATAATTATACGTAAGATAGTTTAACAATTATTTTTTAATCAAATTAATGGAAATAAAATTTCAGTTATCGATTTTTTTTTTTTTACATTTTTAATTATCAAAATATTAGTGATGTTTGATTCACAATGGCTACTCACACTCTCTCTCTCTCTCTCTCTCTCTCTCTCACACTCGCTGTCTCTCTCTCTCTCAGTTATTTAATATTTTATTCTTTTTTAGTTATAATTTTTTTTTTTTTTTTGGTGCTTGTGTGTGTTTGGTTACTTTGGTATAAAAATGTGAAAGCGTTTTTAGATGATTTTGTTTCTAAAAAATACCTACTCTAGAACACTAATTAATTTTTTGCTTCCAATTCTAGCAGTACTAATTGGATGATGATTTTGGTTGCATTTTTCTTTTTAGAGCTACGGGCATTTGTTTGATAAATTTTGACAATTTGTTTGGAAAAAGAAAAAACAATAAAATGTTTTTTGGATGAAAAAACAAAAGAAAATTTGATGTTTCTCCAAGTAGGTGATTTTCCTAAATAAAAGCGTTTCATATCTGGCTGTCTCAACAATTTCTAAGGCCCTAGGCGGTGAAAAACAATATTTGAGGCCTTAATTAAATATTATTTTTAATAAAATATATTTTTTGGATTTTTTTAGTGTAAAGTTATTAATTAAATTTTTATATTCAAGTTTTGATAATAAATTTTTTTTAAATTGATAGAATTTCTAAATTGTTCAATCTAGTTAGGACATAGTTGAACATAAATAAAATTTTATTAATTTTTATTTAAAATTTTTTTTTTCATTAAAGCTACACTAACACAAAATAATAAATCAATGCATTGTGAAAATAATTTATTTTATTTTTATAAAATTTAATATCTAAAATGCTATTTTTTATTTAGAAATTTATTTTTCCTTTTAGATTTTTATTTATTAAAATAAATATAATCAATTTATTAAAATTAATATATAAAGAAGAAACTATAGAAACACAGTTTAATTTTTTATGAATAGCAAAAATAATTAGTAAATAAGGAAATCATAGAAAAAAAAAAGAAAAATTAAAAATATTATGAGAATGAATAATATAAATTCATTAAAATAAATAATAACTTACAAACTAACATTTTATTTTATGACCATTTGGATCAAAATTGTAAATTATATAAGTTGGATACTAAAATTAGACAAATATAAAAGATGGACAAATGAAAAAGAATAAAAATAAATAAGCAATATGAGAAAAAATACATAAACAAATGAGAAAAATGTATAAACAAGAAGAGTATTTAACATTTTTTTTATCATTAAAATATAATCAATTATGGAATATAAAATATTTAATTCAACTTAATTGATGTTATTTTTTCAAAAATAAGAATAATTAAAGATACTTATTGTAATAAATGGTCAATTAGAATTCATCAAAAAATAAATAAACAATCAATTAGTGATAATTTAAAATTCTTTTTAAATCAAAATTTTTATATTTTCAAAATAAACTAATAATTATATTCTATTTAATAAATATATGTATATATTATATATATGGAATACTTTTTTTTGGGCCCCAATAAAATGGGGCCTTGGCATTAGTGGCCTATGTGTCAAGCCGGCCTTGTTTCATATTTTAATGAAACACTATTTTATAAAAGTACTTAAAATATAAACACTACAAAAAATAAATTATTTTTCAAAAAACACTACCAATACATCTTTAGAAATCAACTTACAAAAAATGATTCCTACAAAATCACTTCTCAAATCAATTCTTCCCTAGCATTTTTCAACCATTAACATAAAAAGTTTAACTTATCTAAAAAAATTGTGTGTTTAGCCCAAAAAAAAAAAAAAAAAAAAAAAGGTGCTCAAAATAATATTGTAGCCCAAGATGTGTATCAAATATTATGGATTGGCTTTTATTTAATTAATTTTATTCTTTTAAAAGTTTATTTATCTAAAATTAAATTATAATAATATATTAATCAATAAAATATAAATAATAATATTTGACACACATTACAATGCATTTATTTGATATTTCTTATTATTACTCACTTTTTTAAATAAAAATACGCCATGTGCTTCTACTTTTTTAAAAAAGTATCACACATTGGGAGGGGAAAAAAAAAAAAAACTACTGATGTATTAATTAAAATATAATATACCAAAAATATCCTTATCATTTTTTAAAAATGTTTTTTCATTATATATAAACAAACACACCACTATATCTGAATTTGCAAATAAAATTCATAGCCAATCCTTTTCCTCGAGTTTTAAAAAGGAATATATGGTTGTTCAGTGGATTTGAAATTTACAAATTCAATTGGAATAATGTTTTTTGAGCAAAAATGGAATTGGAATAATCACTCGTTGAAAATTTCACCAAGAAAAGAAAATGACTCGTAGAACAAAAGAGATATCAAATGTAGGTAACCAAAATCAAGCCCAAAAAAAAAAAAAAAAAATGTAGGTAACCAAAAAGTTATGGTTATTTGACTTAAAAAAAAGAAAAAAAGAAAAAAAGTTATGTTTAAATTCTCCAACATGTTTTACGTACAAATGCAGATTACGGTGACTGGTGGGTGATGATGGGAAGAGGCAAAGAGGTACTTTGGAATTTTATTCTCTGCCGTCCTTCGCTCTATTTCATGTAAATGCAATGGACACGTAGCCAGACAAGTATCAAACTACTATTAAGAAATCAAAACAGCAACGACAGACCTTTTTTTTTTTTAATTTCATGGAAAAGTCAAAAAGAGCAATGAGTAGCTGATTTTTCTTTTTTTTTTTTTTGAATTTATAATTTTGTAATTTTAAAGGAATGAATATGGGAAATTTATGCGGTAAGATTAGCTTTATAATAAAATCAATAATAATGATTCATAAAATGTATAATATTGTTCATAAATATATAATTTTTAATTATCAAATATTTAACATTTCAAAATTTAAATGTTATCCATTTTATTGTCTAACGTTATGCATAAACTATATTATATATTTTATGGATAATTATTACTAGTTTTATTATAAGATCGATTTCAGATATTTATGTCATTAAACCAACATTTTTTTGTCAAAAATGAATAGTTATGTTAACGCATATTAACCAAATTGTAAGCAATTAATAATGTCTAGATATTGATAGGGAAATCGATTTTTTTTTTTTAATAATGTGATAATATATTGGTGGTTTTGAAAAAAAATTATATTTTAAATTCATAGAAGGTGGAGGCGATGACATTTTTGATAAATTAAATTTGACTTCTTTAGCATTACTGATAATGTTTTCCCAATATATTTGAACTTTTGGAAAGCATAAGGCTACTCCTTTCCCATTTTTGTTTGTTTATTTGCGTTTTTCTTTGTTCTTTTTTTTCCTCTTATACATATATGTATGGGTATTAAATGTACAGATATCTTTTTTTAAAAACTATGTTTTAACTTATATAGGTTGCCCAAAAAAAAAAAAAAATTATAAATAAGAGACATGTTGACATGAAGATTGTATTGATTGTCACTTGCAAATTGTTATTTAATTCTATATTATATTTTTTAAGGCTTAAACCATTAATTGATATATCACATCATAGTATATGATAGATATTAGAGAATAGTTCATGGAATGACAAAATTCATTCATATATATATATATATATATATGTATACGAGCAAGTTTCTTATCAGAATGCTTATGTTGTAGTAAAAGGTTTGAAAATTAAATAAAATAATAATTAATATTTGAATTTAAATATAAAATCTTAAATAGGATATGACAACTATTAGCATTTGTTACATAATTATTTTTTACTATATATACATATATATATATATATATACACAGAGAGAGAGAGAGAGAGAGAGAGAGAGAGAGAGAGAGAGAGAGAGAGAGAGAGAGAGAGAGAGAGAGAGAGAGAGAGAGAGAGAGAGAGAGAGAGAGAGAGAGAGAGAGAGAGAGAGAGTCAAATTTATATTAGGATGATTTAATAGTTTTAACATTAAACATTTTTTTATTGATCTATAGATCACATCAAAAACTAAGATAAAATTTAAAAACTAGTAAAATATGAATTTAATGGTATACGAAAGCTCCATTTAAAGAAAATAAACCATATTAAAATATAATTATTAATAAATATAATTTTAACTTTCAATAATTGATATAATTTAAGGGCTGAAAAAGAAAATATTTAAATTAATCAAAAACTTTATTTGAGTTTGAAGGTAAATATTTATATATATATATATAAATGTATACACTAAGAGTCTCATATGCGGGAAAATTTTATATGGGATAGTGAAAAAGAGAAAGATTTTTTTATCGAAACAACAGTTTTTTGAAAAACTATCGTTTATTCCACTTTTTTGAACAAACTTCATTCAAGATTTTTTGCATGTGAAATTCTTTCTATATATATATTGTACATATATATATATATATATATTTGAGAAATTTGATATTTGTTTGTGAGTTTTCATTCATACCCATATCTCGGAGGTGGTGGGTTGAAACACTGAAATGGGGGAAAATGTTGTAAGTGATTAAAAAAAAAAGAAAAAAAACACAAAAACATAAGTTTTATTTGTATCATTTTATGCTTTCTCATGTGTTAAGTAATTACAAATTAATTTCTTTTTTGCAATTAAAATCAAAATGTTGATGAGTGTCATACCGTTGGATTTAGTATTTTGTTTAAGTTCATTAAGAAAAACTATTTGATATTTTTTTAATCTTTAAATTTAAGAGATTATAACAAACAGCATTTACAATTATCAAATTTATATAATCTGCAGGATCTAATGATTAAAAATGAATGTTTTTTATGATCCTTTTCAATAAATTTCTCACTATAGCAATCATGTATTTATATAATATATATGTAATTATTATCGTGAGAAAAAGGTGCTCAATATTTGATGAGCGCCTAAGGCACTGTATGTGTATATACATATATGTAATATTTTAGGATTCACTATTTGATATTTTTTTAATCTTTAAATTTAAGAGATTATAACGGACACAACGTTCACAACTATCAAATTTATATAATTTGCATAATCTGATGATTAAAGATGAATATTTTTTATGATCTTTTTCAATAAATTTCTCACTATATCAATCGTGTATTTGTATAATATATATGTAATTGTTATGGTGAAAAAAGGTGCTCAATATTTGATGAGTGTCTAACGCACTGTGTGTGTATATACATATATGTGATACTTTAGGATTCACATATATTTCCTTTCGTTTTATACGATACTCAAAACTATAAAATAGCAAACAGAATGGGAAAACATTGAAATCCAAAAAATACGACCACATGCATTTAAATAAATTCTCAATTTTGATTTTATGGTTTTCACAGAAAAGCAATAGAATAATTTTGAGATTCATTTGCAGATATTCTAGCACTTTGATCCTCTTGTAATTTGACAAAACTTAAGTAATTAATTCAGTGATAATTTATTAAAACATTATTGTTACTCTCATAACCTCATCCGAAGACAACTTCTCCAGTAACACAGTTTAACCTAGGCAGAAATAATGAATGCTTTACCACAAAAGATGAACCTTTTTACTGATTTTGTAAAACACTAATAAATAGCTTGTCCCTTTTGGGTACCACAAGAAATAAAATAAAATTAACAGCTTGCTCTAAAATGGGTAGAATGGTCGACTTGGTCATAAAGCCTTTCCGCTTTCTTATGGCCTATAATTTTATTCTTTTTAGGTCGAAGTTATGGCCTATAATTTGATTGGTTAACATGTAGGAATGTGAATGTTTTAGATGTTAGCTAGAATAGATAAACATCTATTTATTGGTGAAAAAATCGTAAATACATGTTTCAACTTTCTGAGAAAGTTCATAAGCCTGAATAAATTCAAAAGATAACAATTAAAGACTTGGACAAAAAAAGAATAGTCCTCTAATGACCCGGCTATATTTAAGGGGATAAATATGTACTTGATAATTCTGCTTCATGTATTAATGTATATTTTCATAGAGTCCAATTAGTTTTAAAATAATCATATATCTAATCTCAAATTGAATTTTACCATTTCATTGAATAATTTCAAATAAAACTGTATAATCAATAATTTACCAATTGAGCTAACATAAGTTGACATTTCAATATAACCATCTTGGCTATTTGGTTTGATTTGGTTTAGTTTGAAAATTGGATATGTCACCATATTTTATATATATTTTATTTCTTTTTCCATGTAATTAATATTTGCATTTATAAAAGTGAACCTTTCTCTTTTAATTTGCAATATGACTATATCATATTAGAACTAGGCATTAAGTCAAAGCAAAAAATTGTTGTTTAAATCATCTAAAGTCTTACAATAAAGAAAGTAAATAGCACCTTATAAACAAAATTCTAATCAGATATATACATCATACATAATTGGCAAAAATGCCATAATTGGATGTGTATGGTAAGACTAGGCAGAGAATTCAAAACCTATCACAAGATAACTGCTTAGCAACAATTTGTATTGATTATAGATAGCTTTGCTTTGAATAATCATTGTAAGCATTTATACCCATAAGAATCCAAAGATTTAAAATAAAAATAAAAATAAAAATAAAATTTGTTCCAAAGGCTGGAAAGCCCACAGCAAAATTCATCTTCCAAAGTGTAAATTTTCACAATTTTATACTCAAAAAAATAATAATAATAAAGAAAGCAAGAAAATAAGAATACCCAATGAATCATTCTTTCACCAAACATAGTGTGATTTTCTATGTGAAAATGGAAAGAAATCAGGGAAAAAAAAGAAAAAAGAAAAAAAAAAAAGTGATGATTTGGATCCAGCATGAAAAAGACACAAAGAATTCTTTTCTTTTTGCCATCCAATAAGTCCCCCCACTTTGGAACCTTTGTGGCCATTGGCAGAGAGAGGCATTTCATTTTCATTATCACAATTTACTGTGCCCATAAAACTACATTCTGCTAAGCTCTCCTAAACTCACTATCCATCAGCATCAATCTTTATTTTTTATTATTTTTTAAAAACATTTTTTAATGTTTTTGGGTGGTAATATCATTCTCTCTCTCTCTCCTTTCTCTGTCTTAGTGACTGCGATCACACTCACACCCACTGACCAGAAAAACAAATGCAATCCCATTAATTATATACAGACCCAACAGTTGATCCATTCATTCCGTGATTTCCAGTGAGCGCAATCAACACCCCCAAGACAGATATTCACGGAAAAAGAAAAAAAAAAAAATTACCCCCAAGACGGATCCTCCGGCGCACTTTTCCGTATCCTGCGCCGTTACCCCAATCGTACTCTTTGTCTAGAACTCAGACCACTCTATTTTTTTTTTTTTTGCTCATTACCCATGAAAATATCTCTTCCAGTCTGCTCAGAGATATAATCGTTTTCGCTTTTTTTTAATTATATTTTGGTTGTTTTTTAGTTTTGTATTTTAGCTGTTGGGTTATGGAAACAGGTGGTGGTAAGAAGAAGAAGAAGTGGTTTCTGCCATTGGTGCTCTCGCTGCTTCTGTCTACTCTGCTTGTGTTTGTCTCCGTTTTCACTTCGTCTAGCTCATATTCATCGCAATTGTATAAAACCCAAGTGAAGAATGAGGTCCCAGTTTTTGTTGAATCCAAGTTAAGGGCCTCTGCTCCTTCCAGTGACCCAGTACCTAGGTTGGCTTACTTGATCTCGGGTTCAATGGGGGATGGTGAGAGCTTGAAGAGAACGCTGAAAGCATTATACCATCCGAGGAATCAGTATGCTGTGCATTTGGACCTTGAGGCCTCGGCCGAGGAGAGGTTGGAATTGGCCAATTTTGTTAGGGACCAACCGGTTTTTGCCAAAATGGGTAATGTTAGGATGGTTGTGAGGGCCAATTTGGTGACTTACAGAGGGCCGACAATGGTCACCAATACCCTTCACGCGGCGGCCATTTTGTTGAAGGAAGGTGGAGACTGGGATTGGTTCATCAATCTTAGTGCTTCAGACTATCCTCTGGTGACCCAAGATGGTACGGACTTCACTTTTTACGGAAATATTTTTTTCCTCCTTTTTTTTCTTTTTTTTTTTTCTTTGAAAAAATTTGTGTCTGTTTGGGATGCTATCTTGTTTGGTCCGATTTATATGATCTTCGCAGATGCAACGGTTGCATTCTGTCATTTTTTTGTTTATTAGTGCGAATGAATATCGGGCTTCTTTTTTCTTCTCGATTGAATTGAGGTATTGGATGTTTTAAGTTTTAGTGGAATTTATGGATTTTGGAGCTTAGATAACTATTCTTATCATTGTATTGGTACAGTTTGTCGCTTATTTTTGGTTACTACTACGTGGTTGATGCATTGGATATGTCGATTTTCTAATTCGGTTTGGGCTAGTTTCAGTTGCTACAATTTTTGCTCATTTCTTAGTTCTGACAGTATTGTAGCATGTTGCAACATGTTATTTTGATTGTTTTGCTCTTGTTTTTTGTTTTACCACTTTCCCTAGGGAAAGAGATTGTGGGGAGCAGAACTTGCCCTATTTCTGCTTTTGTTTAATGACCTCTTACATTCAAGCCTTCAATTTATTGGTTTCTATTGACAAGTTTAAAACCTTCATTAGTTCCATTTGATTGTTCGTCTAGTCTTGTACTCTTGTTGCTAATGTTGTTATATTTGGTAAGAGGAAGAGCTATTCAAATTAAACAAGTAAGCTTCAAAACCATGATCTAATGCCTCCAGTTTGTTGTTTCCTCTACAACAGATCTGCTTCATACTCTGTCAACTATTCCAAGAAGCCTTAATTTTATTGAGCATACAAGTGACATTGGCTGGAAGGAGTATGTAGCTCATCTTCTTGCCTTTGCTGTTAGTAAACTTTTTTTGTTTTACTTGTATGCAATTCACAAATAGCAGATAACTACTTAGCAAAATCATAGCTCTGCTTAAAAGGTGTAAATTCTTTGAATTCCACAGGTATCAAAGAGCAAAACCCGTTATAATTGATCCAGGGCTGTATAGCCTCCAAAAATCAGATGTATTTTGGGTATCTGAGAAAAGAAGTGTTCCAACTGCATATAAGCTGTTTACAGGTAAGGTGTTCTGTTTTCTGTGCTTTTCAAACGTCTCAATCCATTTACCTTTCTCAATCAGAATTCAGAAACATTTTCTCAATCATGGACAAATATAGATATAATTCAATTTTGAGCAATCATCGCTTGAGAAATCAGCAACATCATTATATCTTGCGAATATATTGTAAATCCCAAACTGCCCTTTCAGTGGTCACATTTACAATAGCATCAAGGTCTACTTGTTGTTTCCAAAAACTTTCCTTCTTTTATGTTTAAATGTCCTTGGAAGATTTGAGGTGATCGTCAAATTTTATGCAAGCCAATAATAATAGGGGTCACCTACCTATTTAGTATGAATAGTTCTGTAGTTTTCTTTTCCAATTGTCAATTGCATTAGAAATAATTGTCAACTGCATTAGAAATGAATTTTATGGCATTAAAATTTAAGCATCAAGTCTCTGCATACTCTGACATTTTGGATTGTGCTTAAACAATTCTTTCAGGTTCTGCTTGGATGATCCTCTCTCGCCCTTTTATTGATTTTTGTTTATGGGGTTGGGACAACCTCCCAAGGATAGTCCTTATGTATTATGCCAATTTCCTTTCTTCTCCTGAAGGATACTTCCACACAGTCATCTGCAATGCAGAAGAGTTCCGAAACACGACCGTAAACCATGACCTCCACTTCATATCATGGGACAACCCTCCAAAACAACACCCACATTTTCTAACCAATGATGACTACCAGAGGATGGTAGATAGCAATGCTCCATTCGCAAGGAAATTTGGCAGGAACGAGCCTGTTCTTGACAAGATCAGTTCTGATCTTTTAGGCTGCAATGCTGATGGATTTGTGCCTGGTGGATGGTTAAGAAATCAAGGAAATTCAAATGTGACTCTCCCAGATCATATCATAACAAATACCACTGAACTTCGCCCCGGTCCTGGTGCTGAAAGGCTCAAACGTCTCATCAATGGTTTGTTAGCTGCAGAGGATTTTCATGCAAAGCAGTGCTCCTAACGCCTGGACACTGAGAAAAGAACTGCGTCAGAGACACCATCTTATACCTAGTAACCATGGCTGACAATTTGCTCTTCAGTCTGATTAACAATGGTCCAGGGCTAACAGGAAAGATGACAAGCCTATAGGAACTTAGCAGGGAAAGAGAACCACTGCCCTTATAAAGTATATGCTTTATATTTACCCCTTATATTCAATACGATATTTTTGTACCTAAAAAAGCTAAATCTAAGAGTCTAGTAAGGAAAAAAGAATTATTTGGCTCATATAATTACTAAAACATTTACACTATCATGCTTGATTTTAATTCACTTGATGTATTGCATCGTATGGGCTACGAAATTAAAGATAGCCCTTTTACATAATATTATATCCTCATTATTTTTTATGTAGTGTTTGCATAAATTATTATTATTAGTAGTAGTATCATTAAAATATTTAGAAAAACAAGAAATGGGAGAAGCCAAATGGAAAACATAGGTAGCTCTCTATTTTCAATTCTTACTAGGAAAAATATTACAATTTACATGGTATATAAGTTTTACATGTAAATTTGGCATTTTCCGTGGAAACATGCTCAACGCTAACACGGCCAAGAAATTACGACGCAATCATTGTTGCAATCAGTGGGGCAGATTAATTACCCCACAACCCAAAAAACAAAAAAAAAAAAAAAGGAGTCATATACCGAAGTCTCAAACGCGAAAAGAATTGAAATTAAATTAAAATAAATTATTTAAAAAAAAAAAAAATTTACACGACTTGTTCCAACTTCCAACGTGAGAAATCTTATATAACTTTTAATATACATTCAAGAAACAAAGTATATTAGGACCCAAACTAAGCAAAAATACATCAAGAAATGTTTTTTACAGGTCGGCATCAAATATCCTCCAAATTCACTCTTTTGAAAAAAGAATCAAGAATCTTAATTATTTCTTGTGCTTGTGGGTGACAAAGACCACCAGCAAGGAACTCTTCAACCACACCATTTACCTCTATCACACTGGACCCAGGTTTCTTTTTCATTCCCCCATCTGAGATCATTTTTCTAACACTGTTTGCTTCTATTTCCCAGCCAGCTTCCCTATACATATTATAAGAAAGAACGTGAGTACCACAATCAGCTACCCCCATATCAGCTAGCTTTTTCCAAACTCGGTTCCCAACTTCAACATTCCCATGAATTCTACATGCACCAAGTAATGCTCCCCACACATTGGCATCCCATCCGGCAAGTCCTCCCATCTTCTCTCCTATGAATTTCTCAGCTTCCTCTACCATACCTGACCTTGCCAAAAGATCAACAACACACGCATAGTGCTCAAGCCAGGGTTTAACCTCATAGATGATACCCATTTGATCAAACAATTCAAGCCCCTCGTCAACCATTTTCCCATGTGTACAGGCAGAGAGGACGGCAACAAATGTAGTCTCTGTGGGTTGCATTCCATCACTAGCCATCTTATTGAAGAGTTCCAGTGATTCCCTTGCAAACCCATTCATCGAAAGTCCCGTAATCATGGCGTTCCATGCTTCAGTATCCTTATTAGCAATGCCATCAAAAACTGCTAAAGCTGATTCCACATATCCACATTTTGAGTACATATCAACCAATGCAGTAGCCAATATTGGATTCAAGTCAAGTTTGTTCTGCTTAGCATAGAAGTGGACCCACAATCCTTGCGTGACAGCTCCAAGATGAGCACAAGCAGTAAGAACACTAACCAGAACCGACTCATTAGGGTTGGTGCCTGCTTCTTGCATTTGCTTGAATAAACAGAGCACCTCTTTGAAATCACTCACCCTAGAATAAGCAGCCATCATTGCACTCCAAGAAATAGCATTCTTCTCGGGCATTTCCTCAAACAGTTGTCTTGCATTCTGAACATCCCCCATTTTCCCATACCCATCAACCATCACCGTCCACACAACCACGTCCTTCTGCGGACTTCTGTCAAACAAAAGACGCGCAGTTTCCATGTCATGAAGCAAAGAGTAAAATTCAATGAGCGCACTAATGGTAAATAGGTCTTCGAGAAACCCAAATTTAACAACATGGGCATGAACTAAACGACCGGTTAGCCTCGAATTCGGGACGAGAATCGCACAAGCTTTGATCAATGGCGGAAATGTAAAATTATTCGCAGCGAGCCCCTGATCCAACATGTCCAAATAGCAACAAAAAGCGGCCACAGGCGAGCGCGATTGAACGTAGCCTCTGATCATTGAATTGTACATAAAGGTGTTTCTATGAAGAAGACGGTCGAAAATGGAGCGAGCATAGGAAAAGAAAGAAGCGTTGCCGGAGGTAGCGGCGGCGGAAAGGAGAGGGGCGATGGCGTATGGGTTTTGGGGTATGCGGGATATGAGTAAATGGGCATGGATTTGCTTGAGCTGGTTTAGGGTTTTGCATTTTCGTGAGAGAGAAAGGAGGTTGTCGTTTTTAACGGTATTTTGAATCATCTGCAATGGCGGGTCATTTCTGGGGCTTCCAATAAATATATGGAGAAAAAGTTAAATCATGGGAAAGAACTTAAACTGAATGATTACAGCTGTCTGATCTAACGGCTTATGTTTTAGAGGCATATAAATAAGATCAAAGTCAATAAAACACAATGTTTATTTATTTATTTATTTATTTTTTGCGGGTTAAAATAAAACACGACGATAGAGATTGTGTGTGTATCGTAGTGATGTAGCTAAAGTGGCAAACTGTTTTTTGAACAACAATCCCTTATACTCGAACAATTTCTGTTTTTGTCATTTGGGGTCATTAATTATTTAAACACAGAATGAATTTTCTTTACTGTGTGCAAAAATGAGCTAAAGGGTTACAGAGATAACTGATGTTTTAGGAAAATGCACAATTAACTGATGTTTTAGGAAAATGCATACACAATAGCTAACCCGATGACCAACGGTAGTTAACACAAGACAATTACACTCTTAAGTCTTAACAACCGAAACCAGCTCATAAATACAAACAGATAAATATGTAAACAATATCCATACAACTAGACCTTATTTAGCGAGCTCTCTATTAAGTGTCTGGTTATATGATGTACTAAGCTTTTTTCAACAAATTATTCATCAGCAATTTTAACAATGGTCTTTCCAATGTTATCACCGCGAAATAGTCCAATGAAAGCCTGTGGGATGCTGTTGAGGCCAGTTGAGATGCACTCAATTGCCTGCATATTTCCTGCACGAAGGTGATCCGAAGTAGTTGTGACGAAATCCTGAAAGATATGAAAATAATCACCAAGCAAAAATCCTTGGATTGTGATACTCTTGTACACAACATCTAGCATATTTGGTGCAGCTCTCTTTCCAGCATCTGTGTACTCGGCAATTACACCGCTGCTTCTAGCATTTCGGCCCCAACATTGTCAAAATATATATCTATTCCATCAGGGAAGTACATGTCATTATAATAAGGTTGTTAATGCATGCTTAATATAAATCACAGGATCTAATTACCTTTTGAGAGTTGCCTTTAAGTCTGTTACTTCCTTGTAATTGAATGCATCGTCGAAACCAAGCTTCTCCTTGAGAAATGCTACCTATAACAAATTTAAATACATAAAGTTTGAGTACCATATTCAAAGACATGGATTCTCTTTAAAATCGATATGATATTCCGAATGTGTCACCACCTTTTCCTTGCTTCCAGCGCAGCCAACAACATGACAACCAAAGAGTTTTGCATACTGTCCCACCAAATTTCCAACTGACCCAGAAGCAGCAGACACAAACACCTTTTCACCCTTCTTGGGCTTGCATACTTCAAAAAATCCTGAATAGGCTGTCAGTCCACTCATCCCTGCAACAGCAAAATGGACCAATAATATTGAATGAGTGCCTTTAGCCTTCCCAGAAGGCTCTTTGAAATCCTTTCTGGTCTGGAAAGCAACCTTCGAATCATGACTTTTGCATGTCATGGAATGCTTTATGCAGCATGCCAATCAAATAATCATAATTTGTACATGTTTAACATGGAAGATGTATCAGATCCAGTAGACGCTAAACGGTACAACTTCTATGTTATACATTTGGTTTGCTACACAATGCTGGATGGAATTCACGACAGAACCAACCCTGCTACATATACTGCAGAATTTATAAAAGTGATGATAAATGGTTAATTTATTACCTAAAATTCCAACGTGGTAAGACAGTGGGAATCCCATAGGATCCAACTTGCTCAACCAGTATTCACCTTTTAGCACACTGTACTCTCCCCAAATAAGAAGTCCCACAACCAAGTCATCCTTTTCAAAATCAGTATTCCCAGAAGCCACTACTTTCCCCACACCATAAGCATCGATAACCTGTTCTCACAAAAACAATGTGAGTAACTCAAGACCAGCTCAATAAATATGTACTGTTTGGCGGACCTGTTTATCTAGATTCAAATTATTTTTTTTTTAAATTTATTTGTTTTATTTTATTTTATTATATATATATATATATATATATATATATATAAAGAAAGATTCTATCATGTTCTGCTCTGTTTAACTATTTTACAATTCTCTCATTATTTTAAAAATAGTAAGCTCTAATAAGGGTTCCATATGGGATTAGTGAGAAATTATTCAATCGGACAGCCCTACCATCATAGATATAGACCTGTCCAATTAAAATTTACCACCTTAATACAAATTCCAAATCAGCCTCGTTTACCATATGGATCATTAACCCCTTTCTAATACTGTTAGCCCAAAGTTCCATTTTGATATGTTACCAAAATTATTTTTCATGGAAATTTCTTAATTCCCATAATTCTCTCCCATTAAATGAATTATTGTAAGTGATACCAACACCCCTTTTAATATATATTTTAATTTTATTTTGAAGAAGAGTATTATTATTATTATATTATTATTATTTGAATATAAAGCATTCTTTAAACAACCATTAGTTAAACTTTTTGAATGCCTCAAACAACTAAAATCACGGCAATGAGCATGGGCATTTCGAAGTTGGATTAGAATCAAATATTGTAACAAGTCTGAAGCATGAAGTTGATATAGTTAATATGAGCTACCATGGAAAGCTAAAATGGTTATTGCTTACTAATGATATTATCCTGTCCTAGAATATTTGGAAAATTGGTGAATTGGTGATAAGGAATGGTTCCTATGTTACTCTGAAAAAGATAACCCATCAGCCACATTCCCAGCTAATGTTCTTGACATGCTCAACAAATGCTGAGGAGATAATCATATTGAACTAGTAAGAGATAATTGATGCATGGTGTAAATCGATGGTTTGGCAAAAAGTTTGCAGGGGAGGAAGGAAACAAAGATACTCAATTAGAACAATTAATTTAATTTGAGAGATTCAAAGATTCTTACCAAAGAAAATGTAACCATAGGCGGTAAGAAGATATTAGTATTAAATGAATAATTAATTTAATTGGAGAGATTTATGGGATATAAGAAATTTCCATGAAAAATATTTTTAATAAAAGATCGAAATGTAACCTTGGATTAACAATGTTAGAAAGGGGTTAATGATATATATGATAATGAGGTTGATTTGGAAATTTCATTGAGGTGATTAATTTTAATTGGACAGGTCTATATCCTATATTGTTGATCTGTCATATTAATAATTTCTCAGGATTAGTATTACTTCCTCATAGAGGGTTTTGAACCTTGTGGTGTTACAACTGAACATTTCAAATTAAAATTAGATAAAAAAAGAATGAAAGAATATGTGGTATTTCATTAAAAAAAAAAAAATCCTCAATTTAACATATACTTGAGAATTTATCTTAACGAAATAATTAGCCACGGCATCCTTTACATTAAGGGACATAATGAAGGGAGAAAGTTATGTGATATGAGTAATAAAGAAAACATGATTATATTTGGTTTGAGATCTACTAGATTTCATATATATATATATATAACTAATTTTTTATCATGACATCCTGATAAATTTTTTAAATTTTTTATGAAACTTCTCTTATCAGCTTTGGGTCTCTTCAAAAGTAGATATTTTAAGAATTTTATATAAGATTAATATTAAAATTTTAAAAAAACAAAATGCACCATATCAAGATTTATATAAACTTTAAATACATCTTTAAATCCAATACCTTTTAAAAGTGTAACATAAACGTATGATGTTTATATTTATATATAACATGAAGCTATGTTTTTTTTTTCTTTTCTTTTCTTTTTTTTACCCATAAAAGAAGTTATATTTTTCTACTATTAGGATTACTCAATCCCAATACCTTACATATAAAGAGTATAAACATTATCATTAGGTTGTCCTCCTAAAATGTGTAACATAAAAAGTTGGAAGAGCATTTTGAGTCAACAAAAAGCTATATATAACAAAGTTTAATTTCTTTTGAGAAAAGAATAACTAAGTGCTTCATTACCTAACATTAGATTTTGGTTTTGAATTTTCAATTTTTTCTCATCTTACTTAAATAATAATAATAATAAAAATTTGAAACCCATTTCAAAGTAATGTCTATAAAATGAAACATTTTCTTTTTGACAATCATAGTAGTCCGTTAGTATAATATTTATGTATGCTTGACCTTTCAAATGTTAAAAAAATTAAAAGAGAAAACCAAAAATAAAACGTTATGAAAGGAGGGATAAGTTGCAGTAGTATATACATTTGATCATGTGGTGAAATATTAATGCATGGCGTACCTTGTCAGGAGTTAAGTCAGGTGCAAATTTTGCACTTTCCTGCAAGGAGCTGAAACTCTTCATTCGATTTATTTGGAATGGATCTATTGATACATAAAGATTTTTGACGATGATATGGTTAGAACCAGGTTCTACTGAAAGAGAAAGTTGTGAAGCTTTAATCCCAAAGTCATCTTCTTTTGGTTTCCCATCTATATGACCTTTCATTGTTATGTAATTGTTGCTTACTTCCATCACATCAATTTTTCTTCTTTCTGCAACCTACAAACTATGGCGATGGCAGCAGGAAGACGAGGGAAAGTTCTTTTTTTGCTAAAAGACAAGGGAAAGTTCTTTGGATTTTACTTTGTTTCCTATGTATCTGTACCACAAAATAATAAAAAAAAATAAATATTTTTATCAAATAGACAATGATGACAGGAGTATTTGTGGTCATCAATTATACACGTCATGCACCCAAGGTACAATGGAGCAAATGGAAGCCAGTTATCCACCACTTTGCAGGTTTGAAATTGCAGACCGCCCCATTGGCATACTACGATATATTTCAATATTCTTCAAATTACAATTGAGGGAAATGGCTACAAAGATGCAGGTTATAAGGCAGGCATGGTAACATGATGAACCAAATTATCTTCTGAACGAATCTCACTAGATGCCCGTTGTTTATTCGCAAAATAATAATAATAATAATTATACATGTTGCCTGATTTAACATTATTGCAATTGATTTGAGCCAAAAAAGAAGAAGAAGAGGACATTATTGCAATTGAAGGAGAAAGCTACCAAAATGCAAGTTATAAAGTAGGTTTTGGGCTAATCTCACTTAGATGCCCATTGTTTATTCCCAAAAACAAAAAAAAGAAAAAAGAAAAAAAAATCCAATTATACATGTTGCTTGATCTAACATTTATGGTGTTGTAGAGTTGGATATTAATTAATGTCACCAGAAATATAACATTATATTTCTCTTTCAAAAAGAATATATATTTATCTTTAATTTCTCCTTTATTTTTATTTATGATATATTTTAATTTTCACTTTATTTATAAACCATGGGTTACTTTGAAAAGTTTGATTTAAATCTATTTTAGTCCCTTAATTTTCAGATATTTCATTTCCAGTTTCTACAGTGTGCAAGCCGTTTGGGTATCTTACTCACTTTCCTACGTGATTGGTTGAATTACATTTATATCCTCAATAATGGCAGTTTAAATTACTTTTATGTCCTTAATAAGAGATATAAAATAATTTTATTTTAAAAGCAAAATAAAATCTCTTATAAATCAAGAAAACTAATTTTTTTTCACATGGGTTTTCTACAATAAAATTAACATATGTTTTATAATTTTTTCATTTTCTACATATTTTTATTAGTTTAAAAGCAAAAGAGATAAGTCAACATAATTTAAATGAGTTTTCTATAATAAAATTAATATATGCAAAATAGATACATCAATAAAAATATAAATATATATTTCTTTATTTAGTTCTAAGTTCTAACAAATATAGAACTAATGTTACTTATACATTGCTATGCAAATATTTTTTAGTCTGGATTCATGTCGCTTTATACAATCTTTTCTCAATAAACAATTGTAAGCGGTTAGATTTTAATTTTAGAAGGCAGACAATATCCATGGGTTTTTTTTATGGCAATCACCCTTTTTAATGTTTTCAAAGAATCACATCTACTTACGTTTTTTTAAAAAGAAAGAGATCAAACCTCCTTAAAATTCTCAATCCACATTTATATCCCACATTTGTCAGTTTGTCTTCCTGTGAAAATAGTTTTTTCTGTCTCTTTGTTAGGAAAACACTTTGTGAGCCACTAGATTTAAACATACTTTCCTGGGACAAAAATTTATTTGGTCTCTCTGTTTAAAAATCACATTCTAATAACCAATGAAATCACTTGGTCTTTATCAAATTTTTGTTCTCTCTCTGTTAAATAAATTAATAATTATGAATTTAGCATAATTAATAACTTACTTACAGGATTTATTTATGTCATTAATAGGACTGATTTATTTTATTATTTTATAGTAGGACCATTGGTCACATATTCTTTATAAGACTTCAGTTGTCCCATAAGACTTGAGGATCAACTCTCTTTATAAGCCCAATAACTTATCCATATTTTTCCTATTACTATTATATTATTAAATTATTATTATTTTATGTGTTAAAATTAATGAATAATTCTGACTTGCAGAGATTATAAAAGGTATAGAACAAGCAAATAGATATATGCCATATGGTATTTTGAGATTAGGATTTTCAGAAATCTGAGAGTGGTTTGAGAGTAATGTGTCCATAGGCACTACTTTATATTGTTTTCTATTTTACAGGATTAAAAATTTAATTTATCAATAGCTGCATTTAGAGATTAGTAATTTATGATTTATAAAATTTATTATATATATTTAGATCCATAAATTCTAATAATTGGTATCAAAGCTTGTGGTTCATATGCATAATAAATTTGTTTGCGATTAGTTTTAGTTATATTCATGATGATCGGATTATTACTGTATGTGGCCATTGAATGATGTGTATATTCAAATATATGTTCTTTATTTTGTTTTCTTTCGTGCATGAGTCTGTGGAATTTAAAATTACATATTCTATGAGTATTACACACATGTCCGATTGCTATTTTGAATTTAAAAATAAATTAAAACAATTGGAAATATTGGCTTTGTTTAACTGTATATTGGTTTTGCAAAATATTGGAAAAATTGTATTTTGCATGATTTATAACCTGTGTTTTGTGGTACTTTATTTTTGGATGGAATTGAATATGTTTTGCCATTTATTATGTACCGAAACACCTAACTTGTCCTAATAAAAAAAAAAAATTGTTTCTCTTACATTCTCGGCCTGAGCATTGTGGAATCATTTTTGCTGTGTTGAATCGAACATTAATGAGCCATAATTTTGTTATGAATCACACAATTTTTGCAAAATCCGTTGAAAACCCATTAAGAACACGTGTGGATGCAACTTGATGAATCTTTGTTTTTTGAATCAAATTGACTTAAGTTGAAGGGGGATTATGCTTTCCCACACCAAAAGGAGATGATTGGGACCGGTTTTACATAAAATGGTGGCCGGCGTTGAGTTTTCCATCCGGGTTTATCAAGCGGGTCGTGCCACCCGTTAACTAGGAAATTGGGTCGTTCCTGACTCGGCTAAGGAAGAAGATGCTGATGTCAGCATCCTCTTGCTGATGTCAGCAGTAAAAAAATTGTTTTTCTTAGTTTTATTTATTACTCATTTATTTATTTATTTATTGATTATCTATTTATTTATCTATTGTTTTATTTTGTTATTATAATATATATATATATATATATATATATATATATATATATTGTTATTGATTTATTTATGTGTTTTTTATTTATTTGGTTATTTATTCCATTTCAATTTTTGAATTAAATTAAATATCTATGTTTAAAAAATTGGATTGTGTTAGCTTTCCCTAAAAAGGTTTTGTGCCTAGTTGGTATAGTAGTGTAGGATTTTAGGTACTCATCTATCGTGAGACTTATTTTATCTACATTATGTATACCAATGTAAAGTTTGTTGGCATAGTGGATATGATATTTTATATTTGCCTATTTCATGAAATTGCCAATATATTTTTTTCTCCCACTTATTAACCAGGGTTTATACGGGTAACTAGGCTACCCTGTCGGTGGTTTTAGTTGCTTAGTATGATGCCTGGAATGGCAGTGGAAGTTGATTAAATGCTATGAATCGCAGGTTCTGAGTTGCCCTGTTGGTGATTCAGTTCAATGCATTTGATTGTGGTTATTTGGTTGACTGTCCCTGACGCACGAAAGGGTATCTTTAGTGCTACAAAGACCCTAGCGATATTGATATTTTATATTTTATGTTGAGGGGCTAGAAAATAGTTATTGTTTTATATATATAAAATGTTTTGTTGTGTTTACTATTTTCATAGTTAGTAGCATCCCGAATGTCTTGCCTATGACTGCCATGATGAAATTGGATGGGACAAACTATCAGAAGTGGAAAAAGACCTTGGTTATGAAATTGGATTTAGTTTTGGAGATAGATCCACCTGAGATACCAACTGATGATAGTAGTGCGGCAGTTAGAAAACTTTATAAGGATTGGAAACATTCTAACAAGTGTTGTATGATGATGATAGAGAATTACATGGATGAAGCTATATATACTAGTATTCCTAAGGTTGATACAGCAAAAGAACTTCTTGAAGAGATAGGAAAGAAATTTATCAAGTTTGATATGAATGAGAGGCATCATTATTTAGACCTTTTGAATAATACTACGTATGATGGCGCTTATCAAATAGGAGAAAGGAAAGAGTATTTCAATGAAAGATGTGGCTACTACAATAAAGTTGGATACAAAACGATAGAGTGTTGGAATTTAAAGGGAAGAAAAGAGAAGAAAGATAATATTTTAATGATTGAGACCAATATTATTGATCTGCTTATGAATTCTTAGTGGTTAGATACTGGAGCAATAATTCATGTTACTAATTCATTGCATGGGATGATAAGGCAAAGGGGCTAACAAATCTTGAGCAGCATGTTTATATGGGAGATAGCTCAAAAGTGAAGGTGAATATCATGGGAACAATCAAGTTGAAGCTTGCTACTGGATATACTTTAGAGTTACAAGAAGTTTCCTACGTACCGTTAATAAGAAGAAATTTATTATCTATTTATCTTTTGGATAGTCAAGGTTATAGTTTCTTGTTTGGACATAACAAAATTAAGATGTATAAGGATGATAAAGTTGTTGGTTTTGAAACTTTATGTGGGAATTTATATAAACTTGATTTATTTAATAATGGTCTCAATTATTCTGTTAATTCTATTGTTATCCCTATTGTTACTCTAAACGTCCAAAAGTTAATGATAATTCCTCATTGTTATGGCATAAGCATTTGGAACATATTTCTAGGCACAGAATGGAAAGATTACTGAAGGATGGAATACTTTTCAATCCTGATTTTTAAGACTTGTCGACTTGTGTTAAATGTGTGAAAGGAAAATTAACTTCTAAGGTTAGAAACGATAAGATAGCAAGGTGTAGAGATGTTTTGGAATTAATTCATACTGATATTTGTGGACCTTTCACACCAACTGCTTTGGGTGATTATAGGTATTTTATTACCTTCATAGATGATTTTTCTCGTTATGGACATGTTGAGCTTATCCATGAGAAGTCGGATTCTTTAGCTGCTTTTAAGGAGTTTAAGATAAAGATGGAGGTTCAAAAGAATAAGAAGATAAAAGCTATGAGGTCTGACAGAGGTGGTGAGTTTTATGCAGATATGATAAGATTCGACGGAACCCAGGGCCATTCACAATTTATTTACATAAGTGTGGCATTGATGCACAATATACAATGCCTAGTACGCCTCTATAGAATGGCATAGCTGAGAGGAGGAATCGCACTTTGTTGGATATGGTGAGATCTATGTTGGAAAATTCTAGTTTGCCAGATTACTTGTGGGGAGAGTCTTTAAGGACGACGATTTATTTTTTTTGAATCAAGTTGCAAATAAATTCGTTCCTAAGACTCTTTTTGAGTTGTGGTCAGGAAGAAAGCCTAATTTGCATCATTTTCAAGTATGGGGTTGCAAAGCTGAAGTAAGAATTTATAATCCCTAAATTAAGAAGTTGGATCATAAAACTATAAGCGGGTATTTTGTTGGCTATTGTAGAGGATCTAGGGGTTCAAGATTCTTTTGTCCATCTCACACCACCAAAATTGTTGAATCAGACAGGGATGTTTATTTTGAAGATTATTTTGGGTTTGATGATAATAATGGCCCAAGAGAGCCTCAATTTAGAGAAGAAAATGTATTCATTCCCAGTGTTGTTGTTCCTGATAGAGATGTTATTAATCCAGTAGTTGATGATCTACTAGTTGATCAGGATGAACCTATCATTTAGGAGTAGAATATCCCAACTATTGTAGATGCTGATGTGCCTTTGAGAAGGTCACAAAGGACTAGAAGGTCAGCTATACCTGATGACTATGAGGTTTACTTGCAGGAGCATGATTTTGACATAAATGATGATTCAGATCCAATCATTTATGAGGAGGCCATAAGCAGTTCGCACTCAAATTTTTGGTTGGATGTAATGGAAGATGAAATGAAATTCATGGCATCAAATGGAGTTTGGAATTTGGTTGAGTTACCAGAGGGTTGCAAGCCTATAGGGTGCAAATGGATCTTTAAGATGAAAAGAGACTCTAATGGTCAAGTAGAGAGGTATAAGCTGGCTACAAGGAATTGATTACATAGAGACATTCTCTCTTGTATCCACAAATGATTCTTTTAGGATTATTATGGGAATTGTGATGCATTATGACCTGGAGTTGCACCAGATGGATGTCAGAAATGCTTTTCTGAATGGTGATTTATTTGAGGATGTATATATGGTTCAATCAGTTGGCTTTCAAAAAACAAGGAATGGTAATTTGGTTTGTAAGCTTAAGAAGTCAATTTATGATCTTAAGCAAGTTTCGATACAATGGCATATTAAGTTTGATGAGGTTGTCACCAAAAATGGCTTCAAGGAGAATGTTGTTGATAGATGCATATATATGAAGGTCAGTTGAAGCATTTTAATATTTCTGGTGTTGTATGTTGATGACATATTTTAGCTACTAATGACACTGACCTATTGGCTGATACAAAGCAGATGTTGTGCAACCATTTTGATATGAAAGATTTTGGTGAGGCTTCTTTGTTTTGGGTATCAAGATCGTTCGAGATATAACTAATTATATGTTGCAGTTGTCTCAGAGAGCCTATATTGATAGAATCCTTAAGAGATTTAATATGCATAATTGTTCTCCTAGAAGTGTACCGATCACGAAGGGTGAAAGATTTTCTAAGGATCAGTGTCTCAAGAATGATAAAGAGAGGATGACGATGAGAAATGTTCACTATTCTTTAGCAGTGGGTCGTTTGATGTATGCTCAAGTATGTACACTGCCTGATATAACTTTTGCTGTGGGTGTGCTTAGTAAATTTATGAGCAATCCTGGTACTATTCATTACCAAGCAGTTAAGAAGGTCTTTAGGTATCGTCAGGGTACTAAAGATCATATGTTGACATATCGACATACCAACTCTCTTGATGTAGTTGGTTATAGTGATGCAGATTATAAAGATTGTGTGGATGATAAGAAATCTACTACTGGGTATATATTTATCATGGCAGGAGATACTGTATCTTGTCAGAGTGCCAAGCAGTCAATGACAGCATCCTCGACTATGGAAGCAGAGTATGTGGCATGTTATGAGGCTGCTCGTCATGCAGTTTGGCTTCAGAATTTTATTAGTGATTTGGGAGTGATTGACTCCATTAAGAGACCTATCATTATGTATTATGATAATACTGCGGTAGTATCTTTTTACAATAATTTAAAAGATACCCCTGGTGTGAGATATATTGATGTAAAGTATTTTGTGGTTAAGAAAAAAATTGAAGAAGGTCTCGTTACTGTTGTTCATACGCCTACTTACAGCATGGTGGCAGATCCACTGACCAAGGCCTTATCAATAGGAATATTTGAGGAGTATGTGTCAGGACCCGTCTAAAATTCCTCAGCGGAACCCTAGACAAGCCTTGATCCCAGGGAAACCCTACCGGATCCTCCAATGAAAAATCCGGCAGAACTTCCCGTAAGGGTTGGACTTACCACAAAATTTTTCTGCACAAAAAACACTTCTAGAAACATCCCCTTATTCCTCCCACCTTACTACAATTTGTTCCTACAAATTTACAGCACTCCAAAATAATAACAGGGAATCAGTAAGCAATTAAACAAATATATGTCTAATCCGTATACAGAGCATTATACAAATAAATATGAAATTAATACAATGACAGATGAAGCAATACAAGATAGAGAGGAAAAAGGGAGGAAATGCTTCTTGGATTTTCGGCAATGAACTAAGACGTTAGGCTCACCCCGGACGATCAACGTCTCCCAATCCGGGCCTAAAGGAACGAAATTTAAAAACATGGTATGCTAATCATCTCAGTGAGTGATCCTATCTACTATACAATTATAATAGTAATAATAATTATAGTACACTTGATTAATTAAGAATAAATAAGTAAATAAATAATAATTAATTGAAAATAATATTTTCTCTTAAAACCCTCACCATTCACTCTATTAGAAAAGTTCTCCTTTTAAAACATTTTCGCAAAACCCAATATTTTATGCTCCAAAAATCAAGGAATAATTAATTAAATAAATTATAAATAAAATACATTAAATCAAAGATCTAGAATGTATAATAAGAAACAAGAATAATTTTAATAAAAATTATTAAATTATACATAAAATGTCATAAATAAAATAAGCAAAATCACAATAAAATTTACATGAAAAATAATCAAGGAAATATCAAATTAAACAAAATGTAATAATTTAGAATGCACATAAATACAAATATTAATTTAGAACTCAATATATACATTGAAAACATTTTAAAAATCCAATAATTAAATTTAGAATAAAACATCACTAGATAAAATAAATAAAATTGTAAATAAACTTGTATTAAAGAAATTTGGCATAAAACAAAAATAAACTCAGTATATAATCTATAAAATTTATTGTTTAAATCAATGAAATAATCAAAGAAACATTTTAATAGATTTTAAACCTCAATTTAAAATAGATAAAAGAATACAATAAAATTCATGTTAAAATCTCAAAATCTAAATAAATAATATCAACATGGTAAAATAAAATTCTAAAACACCAATTTAAAATAGTTGATAAAAATATGAATAAATACATTTTAGAAAATATTAGTTTGAAATAAGCAATAAAACAAAATTATATATGTGTAATTTTAAATACGATTTTAAAGCATCTTGGTTTGAAATTCGTATCGAGAAAATAACTTGATGCACCACACTATATACCAGTGTTGCCCTATGATACCCAGCATCCCGAGAACCATCTGGCTGGAGGTTAAAGAGAGAAATTTGCATACGATAGCTTTGGCGTCCCGACATCGCCTTTGCTTAAACCGTCATCCCGGCCATGGAGGGGGATGACTTATGGCCAATATTAAACTTGCCTGCCCTTGGTCCAATGGCAACTCACAGGAGACATTATAACTTGCGCGTTCATCCACATACACAGTACAGAATACCAGTACTGTATGAGTGCGTCTAAAACAAATAACCATATTATTTTAAAAATAACAATTTTTCAAAACTCACTGTGGGAATCATACCATTTTTCAAATTCACATTTCCACATTTTTCTTTAATATCACAGCATAAATCCATCAATATAAATTTCATCAATTTCAAATCCATCAATGAAATCAACAATAATTTAAAATAAATATTCCTTCAATTCCTCAAATTTCAATATATAATTAAATCACATGATAAACATAACAATTATAAAAGAAAATTAAAATTACAATTTTTTTTAATTTCCAAATATATTTTTGGCACCCAAACATATATTAAAATAACATGCATTGGCAATATAATTTAGATGAAATTCTCTTAATATCAAATACATAAAACATATTTTTCAAATATCTAATTATAAAATATTCCAATAACAAAATCCAATAATTATTAAATTAAACCTCAAATTCAAGAAAATTCTTAAAACCCAAAATATTTATAATGAACAAATATTTTAATTTCCTTCAATTTTGGCATAAAATTTCAATTAGAAATTTACTAAACAATTAACACATGAAATAAAATTTCCAAATATATAATCAACACAAAATATATATAATTTACCAACCTAAAATAATTTTGAAGGTGGATCACTAACCTCGAGCACGCAATCCAACCAAGATCCTCCATAGGATCAATTCTACGACTCACATGTGCTCCTAGAATAACAATATTACACAGGGTTAAATAAATTAATATTTTATTCGGATAAATAATACCTGATGCCCGGAGCTAATACAAACGGTATCTAAAATTCACAAATAAGGTATCAACGGAAAGGTAAGGGGACGAGGAATACGTTCCCGATCTCCATTGGACTCAACTCAACCGGAGGTGGTCGGAAAGTGAACGGAAGCTTTCGGCCGAACTTCAACTTGTCGTGTCTCCCAAACGGTAGGGAATTGAGCTGAATGGACCTCAAAATCTAGCTCTGAAGGTCCAAAGTAGGTGGAAAGGAGTATCAATTTGTCCGGATGATGGCCGGATCACCGACAGAGCCAATCTTGCCGTCGTCGGCAACGAAGCCCGATCTGGTCGCATCCGGCGACGGTTGGCTGCCATTTTCCGGCTGCTGGCCGGAGTCTTTCCCCTTTTCCTCCCCATCAGGCGCGTGTGGCTTCATATGATCGAAAAAAAAGAGAAACAGGGGGAAGCGGAGAGGGAGAAGGAAGAAGGAAGAAGAAGAAGAAAAGAAAAGAAAAAGAAAAAGAAAGAAATTTTCGTGGGTGTTTCCCCACATGAGGAAAAAAGAAAATTTTTTTTAAATAATAATAATAATAATAAAATAAATAAATAATATTAAGATAATATAGTATTTAATATGGTTGACATATGGCATCTCCTCATTGTGACACATAGCACCTTTTATTAAGTCACATATTTAAAAATAATATTAAAATAATACTGTATTTGAAAAACTTTACAGGTCTATAACTTTTCAACAAAATATCCAAATCAGGTGTACTGCTAGTCTACGGACTCGTATCGAGGAGTGATTCACATTCGTACATGAGTCAAAGCTCATATTCCCAAAAATAAAAAATCAACTCTCACACCCTAGAACAATTTAGACCTCAACTTGTTTTGCTCATAACTTTCAAACCGTAGCTCTGTTTTTGACATGCTACTGGTCTATGAACTCATGACAATGCGTACTTCGCAGAAGTACTTCGGTCAACATAAAATTCCACCGGGAGCAAAAAGTCAACATTTGATCTATTTTTTTTCAACAACGATCAAACCTGGTCAACCTCGATCAAATTTGAGAAATTTCCGGTGTACTTCGAGATGGGGTGCAGAGTATGTGTCTCGTATGGGATTGTTAGGCAGCTGAGACTGCTGTGGGTCAGTGGGAGTTTGTTATATTTTCTGCAGTAATATCTATGTTGAGTATTATTAATTATTTTGATACATTGATGTATGTGGATCATTATATATTTATGAGATGATTTATTACACATATTATTGCTCCTTATATTTACAGGCCTGTTGAGACTATTAGTCTATGTATATGTGTATGTTGATCCACAAGTGTCATGGTGAGTCCATACTATTTAGTTTGGGTATATTGTTGTATCGTGTCGATACACAATATGCTTGAATGAAATGGTATTGTGTGTTGGGGATTGCGCATGGTTAGGTAAATCTCTACTACCTAGTCTGAGTTTATAGCATGTAAAGTGCTTAGTTGAAATGGTATCATGTTTTGGGAGATTTACTGAGAGAATCTCTACTACCTAGTCGAGTATATTGTTGTGTCCTGTCAGCATGCTATATATTTAGATGAAATGGTATTATGGTTCGGGAGATTCTTTAGTAAGTGAGTTTGGATTATATATATGATGATGATTATGCAATCCAAGTGGGAGAATGTTAAATAAATTAATAATTGTCGATTTAGCATAATCAATAACTCACTTACAGGGCCTACTTATTCCATTAATGGGACTGACTTATTTTATTATTTTGTAGTAGGGCTCTTGGTCACACACTCTCTACAAGACTCTAGTTGACCCATTGGACTGGAGGACCAACTCTCTTTATAAGCACAATGACTTACCCATATTTTTCCTATTACTATTATATTATTAAATTATTATTATTTTGTGTGTGTTAAAATTAATTGGTAAGTCTAACTTGCAGAGATTATAAAAGGTATAGGGTAAGCAAATAGATATATACCATAAGGTATTTTGAGATTAGGATTTTCAGATATCTTAGAGTGGTTTGAGAGTAGTATGTCTATAGATACTACTTTATATCATTTTTTATTTTGCAGGATTAAAGATTTAATTTATCAATAGCTGCATTTGAAGGTTAATAATTTATGATTTATAAAATTTATTATGTATATTTAGATCCGTAAAATCTAACACTCTCATCAATCATAGCCACATCTAAAGCACCATTTCCTTCTTTTGCACCCAAAAGCCAAAGCCAATTATCTGAACTTCATTTTCATTCGATATTATCTATTAGTTTATGGCCGCTAAAAGCAGCAGACAAAAAACAAAAGGCCAACCAACCAAGGAATATATCATGTTAGATACCAGGACCATATATGGTCCGGCTTTCTAATTTATCTCTGAGACTCGAAGCCTAGGGAGATTCTTCCAGCGAGTAGAATCATTCAAAGCTTTCTAACAGTGTGGGGCTGTTTCAACGATATAAAGATCTGCTTCCCTAAGCTAGTTCTAACACAGAGAAGCTAACTGGTTGTGAGGATGGCAGTAACCAACAATTACATTGTTATCAAATCCCACATCGATGGGAGTCCAAAAGGTCTGAAACATTTGCTCTATCTGTTGACCCTGGTTGTAATGAAATCATTGTGAAGAATCCATATGTCTCTATTGATCCGTACCGGATAAACAGAATGAAGAGTAAAAGCTCTTCGCAGAAAGCTTCGAGTTTCGCAGTTGCTGTAGTTGCTGGCTAGCTAGGAGAGAAATGGAGAAACCTTTGACTTTTTGTTGAAGTGCTGAGAGATTGATTTTTTTTCCTTTTTCTTTTCTTTTTTTTTTTCTTTTTCGCTGAAACCAAATTTGTTTTATGCATGTTGAGGAGGACAGGTTATTTATGCTTATGGTGTGGGGAAGGTTTTGGCTTCTTCAAATCCTGAATTCGAGAAGGGTGACCTGGTTGTGGGACTTATTACTTGGGGAGAATATGGTGTGCTAAGAGGAGATTACATGTTGAGGAAATTGGATCCCCTTGGATTTCCTCTGTCATATCAAGTAGGAATCTTAGGTAATTTACCAACATCAGTAATCTATATTGCAAATGCTGCATTCGTAGTGAGGATGGTGAATTATGCGGTAAACTGGATGGAGCTTTTGCTTCAAGGGGAAAATAATATCCATCACTGCACTTTTGGATGGAGCGCGATTGAACGTAGCCTCTGATCATTGAATTGTACATAAAGGTGTTTCTATGAAGAAGACGGTCGAAAATGGAGCGAGCATAGGAAAAGAAAGAAGCGTTGCCGGAGGTAGCGGCGGCGGAAAGGAGAGGGGCGATGGCGTATGGGTGTTGGGGTATGCGGGATATGAGAGTAAATGGGCATGGATTTGCTTGAGCTGGTTTAGGGTTTTGCATTTCGTGAGAGTGAAATAAGGTTGTCGTTTTTAACGGTATTTTGAATCATCTGCAATGGCGGGTCATTTCTGGGCTTCCAATAAATATATGAGAAAGATTTAAATCATGGGGAAGAACTTGAACTGAATGATGACAGCTGTCTGATCTAACGGCTTATGTTTTAGAGACATACAAATAAGATCAAAGTCAATAAAACACTTCTTTTTCTTTTTCTTTTTTTTTTTTTTTTTTTTTTTTTTTTTTTTCTCTTTGGGGTTAAAATAAAACACTGATATAGATTGTGTGTGTATCATAGTCATGTAGCTAAAGTGGCAAACTGTTTTTTGAACAATAATCCCTTATCCTAAACAATTTCTGTTCTTTCATTTGGCGTCATTAATTATTTAAACACAGAATGAATTTTCTTTACTGTGTGCCAAAAAGAGCTAGAGGGTTAAAGAGATAACTGATGTTTTAGGAAAATGCACAATAAACTGATGTTTTAGGAAAATACGTACACAATAGCTAACCCAATGACTAACAGTAGTTAATACAAGACAATTACACTCTTTAACAACCGAAACCAGCTCACAAATACAAACAGATAAATATGTAAACAATATCCATACAACAACCTGACCAAACTAACTAGACCTTTTTTTAGCGAGCTCTCTCTTAAGTGTCTGGTTATATGATGTTCTAAGATTTTTTCCACAAATTATTCATCAGCAATTTTAACAATGGTCTTTCCTATGTTATCACCGCGAAATAGTCCAATGAAAGCCTGTGGGATGCTCTGGAGGCCAGTTGAGATGCACTCAATTGCCTGCATATTTCCTGCACGAAGGTGATCCGAAGTAGTTGTGATGAAATCCTGAAAGATATGAAAATAATCACCAAGCAAAAATCCTTGGATTTTGATACTCTTGTACACAACATCTAGCATATTTGGTGCAGCTCTCTTTCCAGCATCTGTGTACTCGGCGATTACACCACAAGCAGCAACTCGACCAAACTTATTCATGTTAGCAACCGCTGCTTCTAGCATTTGGCTCCAACATTGTCAAAATATATATCTATTCCATCAGGGAAGTACCTTCAGAAGAAGCAGGATTTAGTTTCCCAGTTTTACCACCATTGTCATTATAATAAGGTTGTTAATGCATGCTTAATATAAACCACAGGATCTAATTACCTTTTGAGAGTTTCCTTCAAGTCTGTTACTTCCTTGTAATTGAATGCATCGTCGAAACCAAGCTTCTCCTTGAGAAATGCTACCTACAACAAATTTAAATACATAAAGTTTGAATGCCATATTCAAAGGCATGGATTCTCTTTAAAATCGATATAATATTCCGAATGTGTCACCACCTTTTCATTGCTTCCAGCACAGCCAACAACATGACAACCTGAGAGTTTTGCATACTGTCCCACCAAATTTCCAACTGACCAAGAAGCAGCCGACACAAAAACCTTCTCACCCTTCTTGGGTTTACATACTTCAAAAAATCCTGAATAGGCTGTCAGTCCACTCATCCCTGCAACAGCAAAATGGACTAATAATCGGATCTGTCATTTGTGTTACAATGAGATTGAATGAGTGCCTTTAGCCTTCCCAGAAGGCTCTTTGAAATCCTTTCTGGTCTGGAAAGCGACCTTCGAATCATGACTTTTGAATGTCATGGAATGCTTTTTACAGCATGCCAATCAAATAATCATAATTTGTACACGTTTGACATGGAAGATGTATCAGATCCAGTAGACGCTAAACAGTACAACTTGTATGTTATAAATTTAGTTCTCAACAACTTTTGAGGCCCCAGGCCAAAAAACAATATTTGGGGCTTAATTAAATATTATTTTTAATAAAATTGATTTTTTTAATAAAATAGATTTTTTTGATATAAAATCTATAATTTTTTGATTTTTTTTATGCAAAGTTACTAATTAAATATTTATATTCAAGATTTGATAATAAATCTTTTTTAATGAATAAAATTGCTGTATTGTTTAATAGTTAAACATAAATAAGATTTTATTAATTTTAATTTTGAAAAACTTCTTTCCACTTGAGCTACACTAACAAAAAATAATAAATCTATCCATTGGGGAAAAAATTAATTTTTTTATAAAGTTTAATTTCTCAAGTGCTATTTTTATTTATAAATTTATTTTTTCTTTGACTTTTAATTATCAAAATAAGTCTAATCAATTTATGCGAACTAGGATTTAAAAAAAATTAAAAGCAAAAACCAGAGAAACATGAAGTCTAATTTTTTATGAATAGCAAGAACAATTAGTAAATAATTAAAATCATAAATTTGTAGAAAATAAAGAAAATTAAAAATATTATGAGAATGCACAATATAAATTCATTAGAATTAATAATAACTTACAAGTTACATTTACTTTTATAGTCATCTAGATCAAAATTATAAATTATATAAGTTGGATATCAAAATTAGACAAATATTAAAGATGAATGAATGAGAAAGAATAAAATAAATAAGCCAGATAAGAAAAAAAAACATAAACAAGTTAGGAAAAGTATATAAATAAAGGAAATATTTAACATGTTTTTTTATCATTAAATTCTAATCAGTTATACAATATAAAATGTTTAATTGAACTTAATTGATGTTATTTACCAAAAATAAAAATAATTAAAGATAATTTTCGCAACAAATGATCAATTAAAATTCATCTAAAGAAATAAATAATCAATTAAAGATAATTTAAAACTCTTTTTTTTAAATAAAATTTTCATATTTCCAAAATAAACTAATAATCTATTTAATAAACACATGAATATATCATATATATATATATATATATATATATATATGTAATTCTGTTTAATAAATATATATATTATATACACGGAATCTAAAATGGGCCATGGGCATAAGCCTTAGTAGGCTATGCCTTAAGCCAGCCCCGGGTTTGCTACATAATGCTGGAGGCAATTCACGACAGAACCAACCCTGCTAAATATACTGCAGAATTTATAAAAGTGATGATAAATGGTTAATTTATTACCTAAAATTCCAACGTGGTAAGACAGTGGAAATCCCATAGGATCCAACTTCCTCAACACGTATTCTCCTTTTAGCACACTGTACTCTCCCCAAATAAGAAGTCCCACAACCAAGTCATCCTTTTCAAATTCAGTATTCCCAGAAGCCACTACTTCACCCACACCATAAGCATCGATAACCTGTTCTCACAAAAACAATGTTAGTAACTCAAGACCAGCTCAATTAATAAATACTGTTTGACGAAACCTGTTTATCTAGATTTAATATTTTAAAATAATGAATGATAAATAATAAATAATAGTACTATATATAGAAATAAATTTTTAATTCTTAACAAACTTTTATAGTGTAGATTGAAAAAAAAAATTAAATATACTTATTAGAATAAAATTTTTAAATAAATTTTCAAATATAATTAATTGTTATGAATTATATTTAATATCATTTATTATGATGGTTATACATTCCGTGCGCACGGGATGAATGCTAGTATATTTTAATTTTATTTTGAAAAAAAATATTATTATTATTATTTGAATATAAAGCATTCTTTAAACAACCAATAATTAAACTTTTTGAATGCCCCAAACAACTAAAATCACGGCAACGAGCATGGGCATTTCAAAGTTGGATTAGAATCAAATATTGTAACAAGTCTGAAGAATGAAATTGATATAGTTAATATGAGCTACCATGGAAAGCTAAAATGGTTATTGCATACTAATGATATCATCCTGTCCTAGAATATTTGGAAAATTGGTGAATTGGTGATAAGGAATGCTTCTTATGTTACTCTGAAAAAGATAACCCATCAGCCACGTTCCCAACTAATGTTCTTGACATGCTCAACAACTGCTGAGGAGATAATCATATTGAACTAGTAAGAGATAATCGATGCATGGTGTAAATCGCTGGTTTGGCAAAAAGTTTGCAGGGGGAGGAAGGAAACAAAAATACTCAATTAGAACAATTAATTTAATTTGAGAGATTCAAGGATTCTTCCAAAGAAAATGTAATCTTAGGTGGTAAGAAGATATTAGTATTAATTGAATAATTAATTTAATTGGAGAGATTTATGGGATAGAAGAAATTTTCATGAAAAATATTTTTGATAAAAGATCAAAATGTAACCTTGGATTAACAATGTTAGAAAAGGGTTTATGATATATATGATAAATGAGGTTGATTTGGATATTTTATTGAGGTGATAAATTTTAATTGGACACGTCAATATCCTATATTGTTGATCTGTTCTATTAATTAATTTCTCAGGATTAGTATCACTTCCATAAAGGGTTTTGAACTTTGTGGTGTTACAACTGAACGTTTCAAATTAAAATTAGATACAAAAAGAATGAAAGAATATGGCATTTCATTAAAAAAATTCCTCAATACAATATATACTTGAGAATTTATTTTAATGAAATAATTAGCCACGGCATCCTTTACGTGAAGGGACACGATAACGGGAGTAAGTTATGTGATATGAATAATAGAGAAAACATGATTATATTTGGTTTGATAGCTACTTGATTTTATATATATATATATATATATTTAATTTTTTATCATAACATTTTAATGAATTTTTTATAAGAACTTTTTTTATCAGTTTGGAATTTATTTAAAAGTTAAGATTTAAAAATATATTTAGAATTTTATATAAGATTAATATTAAAATTTTAAAAAACAAAATGATCCATATCGAAACTCATATAAGCTTTAAATGATCTTTACATCCAATATTTTAGAAAGTGTAACATAGATGTATGTTATTTATATTTATATGTCACATGAAGTTTTTTTTTTTTTTCTTTTTTCTTTTACCCTAAAAGGAAGTTATATTTTTTTATTATTAAGATTACTCAAACCCAATACCTTACATATAAAGAGTATAAACATTATCATTAGTTGTCCTCGTAAGAATGTGTAACAAAGTCGGAAGAGCATTTTGAGTCAACAAAAAGCTATATATAACAAAGTTTAATTTCTTTTGAGAAAAGAATAACCAAGTGCTTCATTACCTAACATTAGATTTTGGTTTTGAATTTTCAATTTTTTCTCATCTTACTACATACTTAAAAAAAATAATAATAATGATAATAAAAATTTGAAACCCATTTCAAAGTAGTGTCTATAAAATGAAAACATTTTCTTTTTGACAATCATAGTAGTCTGTTAGTATACTATTTGTGTATGCGTGACCTTTCAAATATTAAAAAATTAAAAGAGAAAACCAAAAATAATACGTTATATGAAAGGAGGGATAAGTTGCAATAGAATATATATTGATCATGTGGTGAAATGTTAATGCATGGCATACCTTGGCAGGAGTTAAGTCAGCTGCAAATTTTGCACTTTCCTGCAAGGAGCTGAAACTCTTCATTCGATTTATTTGGTATGGATCTATTGATACATAAAGATTTTTGACGATGATATGGTTAGAACCAGGTTCTACTGAAAGAGAAAGTTATGAAGCTTTAATCCCAAAGTCATCTTCTTTTGGTTTCCCATCTATATGACCCTTCATTGTTATGTAATTGTTGCTTACTTCCATCACATAAATTTTTCTTCTTTCTGTAACCTACAAAGTATGGCGACGGCAGCAGGAAAACAAGGGAAAGTTCTTTGGATTTTACTTTGTTTCCTATGTAATCTGTACCACAAAATAATAAAAAGAAATAAATATCTTTATCAAATTGACAATGACAAGAGTATTTGTGGTCATCAATTATACACGTCACGCAACCAAGGTACAATGGAGCAAATGGAAGCTATCTATCACTTTGCGGGTTTGAAATTGTAGATTCGACTCTGATCAACCTCGTTGGTGTCCTATGATATATTTCAACATGTTTAAATGAATAATTTTATGTTCAGGACCGCATGCGAATCAAAAGGACAAATAATAATTTTTTGTTTTCTTTTTTGTCTATGCGGAAAAAAAAAATTTGATAATTTTTCAAAAACTGTTATTATTATTATTATTATATTTTTTTCCTGCATGCGGACAATCCTGACTTATGTTCAAATTACAATTGAGCGCAAACGCTACGAGGATGCAGGTTATAAGGTAGGCATACTAATATGCTGAACTAAATATCTTCTGAACCAGTCTAATAGATGCCCATTGCTTGTTTGGAAATAATAATAATAATAATTATACATGGTGCCTGATTTAAAATTGCAATTGAAGGAGAAAGCTACCAAAATGCAAGTTATAAAGTAGGTTTTGGGCTAATCTCACTTGGATGCCCATTTTTTATTCAAAAAAAAATAAAAAAACAATTATGTGCTTAAAGCCTGGACAAAAATCAAGGAAGTCAAGATAAATAATAACCCTCCAATTTAAAAGTCGTCACATTTTATAAATTAAGAAAAACTCGTATCAGACTAAGAAAGGATCAAATTGGGGTTTTGTTTTAGTAGTTTTTTTTTTTTTTTTTTTTTGAACAAAATACCTAATTTACAATCTATTTAAAGGCACAAGTAAGGTTTTGTTTTGGTTACTTGATAATGTTATGTAAAATTGAAAAATAATAATAATAATAATAATAATAAATAATCAGAATGGTAATTTGAAATACTTTGCAAGAAGTTAACTTCTAGTTCTTTTTTTTTTTTAAAATATATATATATATATATATATATATATATATATTACAATAGAATTAACACTAAAATCATTGTTTCGATAACATCCTTTTGTCTACTATTAAAACATGAGCATCCATACATAAAACATATTTAAATTTTATATAATAAGCTTTAGTGCAAAATCACTCATCAGCAATTTTAACTATCTTTTTTCCAATGTTATGGCCATGAAATAGTCCAATGAAAGCAAGTGGGATGCTCTTGAGACCAAGTGAGATGTCTTCAATGGCCTGAATATCTCCTGCATGAAGGTGATATGCAGTAGTCGAAACAAAATCCGAAAAAATGTCCATATGATCAATACTTATAAAACCCTGGATTTTGATTCTCTTGTACACAACACCTTCCATGTCTGGTGCACATCTCTTTCCAGCATCATTGTACTGAGATGTTACCCCACAAGCTGCAACTCTACCAAAGAAATTCATGTTAGCAACAGCCGCTTCTAGCATCTCGGCCCCCACATTGTCGAAGTATATATCGATTCCATCAGGGAAGAACCTGCAGAATTGAATCCATCGATTCATGATGGCCAACTGAAATCATCATTTCATCTAGTAACAGTTTCTTATTTCTTAAGATAGGTTTTCAGTCTTACCTTTTGAGGGTTGTCTTCAAGTCAGTCTCTTCCTTATAGTTGAATGCATCGTCAAAACGAAGCTTCTCCTTGAGAAATGCTACCTATAATGAATTCATATAAAAATTTGATTATTGTAACAAGATTTGGGATCATGTGCCAATAAAAGGTTCAGAAAAAAGAAATTAATTTACTATACCTTTTCTTTGCTTCCGGCAGAGCCAACAACATAACAACCGAAGAGTTTTGCATACTGTCCAACCAAATTTCCAACAGACCCACAAGCTGTAGAAACAAAGACCTTCTCACCCTTCTTGGGTTTGCATACTTCAAAAAATCCAGCATAGGCTGTCAGTCCGCTATGCCCTGCAGAACAAGTAGACAAATAAGTGCATCGTTTTCAAGTCGAATTCCATTGAGATTGAGCACTTTTCAAGACTTTATGCGTCGACTCTGAATGCTTTTTGCAGCCTGACAATCAAGTAATCGAGGTCACTAGCCATTATAAGTACAGCTGCAACAGCAAGTGTGAGTGACTTTATTTGACATCGAGGCAAATGCTCAAATTATAACCAACAACAGAATTCACATATAATGCAGGATCACTGTATCTTGGAAAGACAAGCTGAAAATGCCGCAAATTTGACATTGATGGTGAATATTGATGAGAAATTGTAGTAATTACCTAGAATTCCAATATGGTAAGATGGTGAAAATCCCATAGGATCCAACTTCCTTAAAATGTATTCTCCTTTTAGTAAACTGTACTCTCCCCAAATAAGAAGTCCCACAACCAAGTCATCCTTTGCAAATTCAGGATTCCCGGAAGCCTCTACTTTCCCCACACCATAAGCCTCAATAACCTGTCCTCAAAAATTTGAGCATATAGGCCTATTAATAAGTAATAATAAAAGTTTCGGGTTCAAAAAAAAAAAAAAAAAAAGGCTTGACAGTTTTCCTGCCAACGTAAATTTAAAATTTTAAATAGTGATAAGTTAGCACAGGTTCTTAGTGCTTGTGTTATGATTCAGAACTTCGTTTCAAACGTTGGTCTTACTCCTTTTAGGTAGCTTAATAGTGATTTGGCTTATGGCCTACCTCGTCAGGAGTTATAGATGAAGGGTCAATATTGACCTAGAAGATTCTAGAATTAACTAGTATATTTGATATACTTGGTTGGAAGTCGAGCATTGGAATTTGTGAAAAAAATATCTAAAATTGAGGATGAGAGCAAAGACACAATAGAGAAGTCTAGAAGCTTTGAGTAGGCCAAAGTAACCGACTTTGTCAAGTATAAAAGGAAGCCAAGCTTTGGCTTCCCTGCTTGGTGAGCTAGCAAGGGAGCTCCAAGGAGGCTCTCGGTTAGTGTGACTGAGAGCAAAGTTTTGGTAGAGTCTAATGTGTGTGTGTAAGTGGTGTACCTATTAAAGTGAGTAGAGTAGGCTCCTAGAGAAAGAGCTATCTTGTCCAAGTTAGTAGTGTCAGGTGTATAGGTGTTAAAGTGTTTTATAGGTTATTATATATGTGGATCCCATTGAATGTATGAATGTTTTATAAATATATATATATATATATATATATTTATATATATGTATAAGTCTTGTAGAAGTCATTTCATATGGTATAAGTTATTATTTTCTCCCCCAACAATTTGGTATCAGAGCGGCGTTAGATCCAATGGAATGGTAGTTTAGTGGGTCTTGTAATTTAGTTTTGTTGTCTTGGTTGGTATAAAAGATTGGTATGTAAGAGTTTGTTAGGGACCAAAGCATAAGTGTTGGTGACCATAATATTGAAGGAGACGATCAAGAATCGTGTGGTGAATGGTTGAAGACCACGAGTGCCAAAAAGGATGGTCAAGGACCATGAAAGTTGCGAGGCGATCAAGGATCGCGGTGACACATGGAGGCAGTCTGGGACTGCGATGGCAAAAGGTGGTTAAAAACCATGAGCTTCGTATGATCGTGCACAATCTGGGATTGTGGAGCTTGTTGTTTGGAACCAAGCTTGTTTGGTGTGTGAGCGGACCATCAAACCACGATAGGTAACCTTCAAAAGATGGAAGGTATGTGGAAGCTCAATGGTATAAATTATAATATATGTGGCGTTGCATATGGAGTTTTATTTGCAAGGATAGGATCTTTGGGAGATCCTTGGAGGCGATTATGTCACCAGTAAATATTGCTGCTTTGATGAAGTGAAATGATCAAAGTTGGTAAGGCATGTTGGTAATTAAGACTACCACCGAGGAGATAATATATCAAAGCCTACTGGAGATGCCAAGACACCAAAGGAAGAATGGGATAATTTTTCAGCACTCAAGAAGAAAAGAAAGAATGGGAAGTCAATATTGAGGGGGAGAATTGAAGGGTCAATATTGACCTAGAAGATTCTAGAATTAACTAGTATATTTGATATACTTGGTTGGAAGTCGAGCATTGGAATTTGTGAAAAAAATATCTAAAATTGAGGATGAGAGCAAAGACACAGTAGAGAAGTCTAGAAGCTTTGAGTAGGCCAAAGCAACCGACTTTGTCAAGTATAAGAGGAAGCCAAGCTTTGGCTTCCCTGCTTGGTGAGCTAGCAAGGGAGCTCCAAGGAGGCTCTCGGTTAGTGTGACTGAGAGCAAAGTTTTGGTAGAGTCTAATGTGTGTGTGTAAGTGGTGTACCTATTAAAGTGAGTAGAGTAGGCTCCTAGAGAAAGAGCTATCTTGTCCAAGTTAGTAGTGTCAGGTGTATAGGTGTTAAAGTGTTTTATAGGTTATTATATATGTGGATCCCATTGAATGTATGAATGTTTTATAATATATATATATATATATATATATATATGTATAAGTCTTGTAGAAGTCATTTCATATGGTATAAGTTATTATTTTCTCCCCCAACAATAGAAACTGTAATCTTTGTAGCTTTCTGTGAGGAGCTCCAACTCTTCATCCGGTTTATCTGGTATGGATCGATTGATACATACAGATTCTTCACAATAATGTCATTGGAGCACGGCGCCACGGACAGAGCAAGATGTCTGGCCTTATTCTCGAAGTCAGTCTCTTTGGGTTCTCCATCTATATGAGCCTTTATTGTTATGAAATTGTTGGTTAATTCCATTTTCTGTTGCTTATTTTTGCAGCTCAAAACTTGGAGATTCAGATGAATATGGTACTAATGGCACAGCAGAAGAAGGCAAACTCTTTCAATGATGCTGCAAGTGTTAAATGGTGGTTAGGTAACCAAATAGTGCATAATTTTCTTAAAAGGTATATTTGATTTGATTAATAGTTGTATGAGATTTGGCTAGCTATAGCAAATAATAGACAGCTAAAAGAGCAACTTGCCAATTCATAAAGGCTTTTTTCTTTTTTTTCTTTTTTTCCCTCCTAAAGAAACAAATAAAATGAGAAATTTTACAATCTACAGGCCTGGCCTTATGGTTCCTACAAATATTTGTTGGCCCTTTTACGTGTTATATATTTTCAAAACTGGAGATAGCAAAAGCCAAATTTTCGGTGTTTCTTTTATGTCTTGCACCAAATAGCTTTTTAACAAAAATTCTTTCATCCTGTCAAATTTGTTGAATTTGTGTAATGTATGGTTCTAATACCTAAATATTTGGTTCTAATACCTAAAAAATTATGTCATGTTTGTGGTTGGAAATTACTAGAAAAAGGGGGCGGTGGGTTATGGAGAAAAACATGTGCCTTGTCTTTCCATTTTCTGTAAAGCAAATATTTGGCACCATTATTTTTGCTGAATCGTCTTATAAAGAAAGCTGAGTTATACATTGATGCATGTATAAACTCACTCCTAGACCGCATGTATATTTTCTAATGTAACTGTCAATAATCGAACACACAATATAGTCCTAGAACGAGATGATCACTATTACCGGTGCAGCTATCCCTTGGGATGTATACAAGCATAGGATTTACTTCCAACTTGATCAGGAATATTAGTGTTTGCTTCCAAAAGTCTGGTACCCAATCATTCTGTCAGAAATGCCTTAAGAAGAATCTCTTAAGTAAATTTTATTAAATGAGCAATCACTATTAGGACATGACAAATCCAAACTTTTTAGGCAAAGTTTATGATTATACAATCACTCATCCGCAATTTTAACTATCTTCTTTCCTATGTTATCACCGTGAAATAGTCCAATGAAAGCTTTTGGGATGCTGTCCACACCAGTTGAGATGTCTTCAATTGCCTGAATACTGCCTGTTTGAAGGTGATCCACTGTAGTAGAAATGAAATCTTCATAGACATTGTAGTGATCAGCTGCTAAAAATCCTCGGATTGTGATCCTCTTGTACACAACGTCTAGCATATCCGGTGCAGCTCGTTTTCCAGCATCCGTGTACTCGGCCATTACCCCACAAACTGCAACTCTACCGGAGATTTTCATGTTAGCAACTGCTGCTTCTAGCATCTCAGCACCCACGTTGTCGAAGTAAATATCAATTCCATCAGGGAAGTATCTGCAACCATAAATGGCCAACTAAATCAGTTCATTTAGAAACAGATTCAGTTTCACTGCTACAAAATGTTCTTTAATTAGCTACATCTCTAAATGTCATCGAAAAGCAGAGTCTCCGAAATTTGTTTGTTCTTATATGGATAACTTATGGCCACAACAAAGTTATAGCTACATCTCTAAATGTCATCGAAAAGCACTTAAAAAGCTTTAGCTACAAAAATAAACTATTATTGACTAAAAACTTTATATTTAACATGGTTTTTGTAAGATTCTTCATGCATCCTTAAATATGATAGACCGGTTCTTACTTTGTGAGAGTTGCCTTCAAATCAGTCTCTTCTTTGTAGTTGAATGCATCATCAAACCCAAGCTTCTCCTTAAGGAATGCTACCTATAACAAATTCATATAAACTTTTCACTTTTGAACATTGTGATGGGCATTGGGATAGAATGTGAGTAAAAGATCCAAACAACAATTTTCTAACCGATGAAGATTATCCAAAGGACCTTTTCTTTGCTTCCAGCACAGCCAACAACATGACAACCAAAAAGTTTTGCATACTGTCCCACAAGATTTCCAACCGACCCAGAAGCTGCAGACACAAACACCTTTTCACCCTTCTTAGGTTTGCATACTTCAAAAAATCCAGCATAGGCTGTGAGTCCACTAAACCCTGTAAGAAAAAATAGCATAATTAATAAAATTGAATGTTAAACAACTCCAATCATATTGAGCAGTTATAATAATTTTGCATCCACACTGCAATAGTACATAATCACCATAATACTTTCGTACCCGACAACCCTGTGCCAGTTTGATCTCATATTTTACATGAAATATGTGTCAAAACCCACTAAAAGTGCTGTGATTGATATTATTTTCCCCTTGAAGCAAAAGCTCCATCCAGTTTTCGGCATAATTCACCATCCTTACTATGATTGGAGCATTTGCAATATAGATTACTGATGTTGGTAAATTACCTAAGATTCCAACTTGATATGACAGAGGAAATCCAAGGGGATCCAATTTCCTCAACATGTAATCTCCTTTTAGCACACTATATTCTCCCCAAGTAATAAGTCCCACAACCAGGTCACCCTTCTCGAATTCAGGATTTGCAGAAGCCAAAACCTTCCCCACGCCATAAGCATCAATAACCTGTCCTCCTCAACATGCATAAAACAAATTTGGTTTCAGCAAAAAAATTATAATAATAAGTAAAAAAATAAAAAAATAAAAAAATCAATCCCTCAGCACTTCAACAAAAAGACAAATGTTTCTCCATTCTGTCCTACCTGGCCAACAACTACAGCAACTGCGAAACTCGAAGCTTTCTGCGAAGAGCTTTTACTCTTCATTCTGTTTATCTGGTAAGGATCAATAGAGACATATAGATTCTTCACAATGATTTCATTGGAACCAAGGTCAACAGATAGAGCAAGAATTTCAGACTTGGTCTCAAAATCAGACTCTTTGGGACTCCCATTGATGTGGGATTTGATAACAATGTAATTGTTGGTTACTTCCATTCTCAAAAACAGTTTGCTTCTCTGTGTTAGAACTAGCTTAGAGAAGCAGATCTTTATATTGTTGAAACAGCCCCAGATTGTTAAAAAGCTTTGACTGATTCTACTCCTAGGAAGAATCTCCCTAGGCTTCAAGTCTCAGAGATAAATTAGAAAGCCGGACCATATATGGTCCTGGTATCTAACATGATATATTCCTTGGTTGGTTGGCCTTGGTTTTTGGTCTGCTGCTTTAGTGGATATAAACTAATAGATAATATCGAATGAAAATGAAGTTCAGATAATTGACTTTGGCTTTTGGATGCTAAAAAAGGAAAAATGGTACTTTAGATGTGGCTATGATTTATGAGAAAGAACAAAAATTTGATAAGACCAAGTGATTTCATTGGTTATTAGAATGTGATTTTTAAACAAAGAGACAAAATAAACTTTTGTCCCAGGAAAGGATATTTTAAGAAATCTAGTGGCTTAGAAAGTGTTTTCTTAACAAAGAGAAAGAATAAATTATTTTCACAGGAAGACAAACTGACAAATGTGGGATCTAAATGTGCAATGAGAATTTTAAGGAGGTTTGATTCTCTTTCTTTTTAAAAAAATGGAAGTAGATGTGATTCTTTGAAAACATTAAAAAGGGTGATTGCCATAAAAAAGCCGATGGATATTGTCTGCTCTCTAAAATTAAAATCTAACCGCTTACAATTGTTTATTGAGAAAAGATTGTATAAAGCAACATGGATCCAGACTAAAAAATATTTGCATAGTAATGTACAAGTAACATTAGTTCTATATTATAAAATAGATGTATTTATCTTTCAAGGGGAGAAAAAAAAAAATATATATATATATATATATATGTTAGAACTTAGAACTAACTAAACAAATATATATTTATATTTTAGGATTCTGTTTAACATAATTATGTTTTATTAATTATAATTTACTTACATATTAGGAATTTGATTGAGACATTTTATATGGAGGGTGTTTTTCTAATCAATATAAACCGCATTAATTGCCTTTTTTTGTTTCCTTTGCTTTTCATTCCACTGATAATTATCCAGATAATAATTATTATAAAAACTATTATTTGTCACTCATCATTTCTTTTCTGTTTTTTCGTTTTCACGTTTATTTTATATTTTCATTTCCTTCCTTTGATTTAGTAGATACGCTTTCACATTGTGCCTTTATAAAGAATAATATTAAAGATACCAAATCAATGTATAAAAATAGATATCAAAATCCACATGTTAATATTTGATTGGTTTTTATTTCATTACACTATCCATAATTAGGCTTTAATAATATATTAATAAATAAAATATTAACATGTGGCTTTTGGTATCCATATACATTTATTTGGTATCCTAGTATTGCTCCCTCCACAAATTAATTGTTAACAAAGCTAATTATGATAATTTTTTATCTCATTTTTAACATTTATTTTATTATTATAAATATAATTAAGCATTTTATTTTGTTTTGTCTATTATTTTTTTCAATTGTATAACTTTTTGTTAAAAGTCAAATAAATAATTTATTTTAGATTATTTGTTTTAGAAATTATTTGGGTTTAAATTATAAAATAACAAGAAAAAGCTAATTTAAATAAATAATTTATTTTAGATTATTTATTTTAAATATTATTTGGGTTTAAATTATAAAATAGCAAGAAAATTTTTTAATAGATGAAAAAGATCTCTCGCAAGATTGAACACAAATGAGAAATTTCTAAGCTAACAATGGTATGTATATCAAATCATGTTGATGAAAAAGATCTCTCACAAGATTGAACACAAATGAGAAATTTCTAAGCTAACAATGGTATTTATATCAAATCATGTTGAACTGGTATATTCTATTACTGTTACTGGTGGTAAAAGGCAAATAACTATGTCTTTATTTGGTTATTATCCTGTTATGTTTCATTATAATGATGTTTATTTATTTTTTAGAGATAATGTCATATTAGGTCCTTAAAACATATAGATTATGTCAAAGTCTCTAAACTTTTTATTAGACAATTAGGTCCCTAAACTTGTTAAAATTGAGCATTGTTAGGACAAAATTGATTTTTCCATCCAAATGCCTAAGAGATAACATACATGAAAATCACATGTCCATTTATCATTTGAACTAGGCACTATGCTCTTCAGATTTCCTAAAAACTAATCGAGAATGGTTTGAATAATAGTGAGAATAATTGGGGAAAAACATTTCGGATTAGGCAGGAGATTGATTGTAAATTGTGTGATTCCGGCAAGTTGGTTTAGACTTAACCTGAAGTTTATTGCTAGGTTTGTGGAAAAATAGAAGATCAACACACATATTGTAAGTATTCCCATTTGTTTTTTCGAGTTTGTCCCTTGTCAAACACAATGTACGACTTTGTCTGAGTATCAATATATATATATATATATAAGTTTCAAAAAGTTTGTGAATGTTATTAAAAGTTTCAAATATTGTGGTCCACCAAGTCTTTCCTCCTCAGTTTTCTCTGCTAATTAAACTAATACCTACATATTTCCAATCATTTCCAAAGTTTTAATCCTAATCACTCACTTCTAAATTTAGACAAAATAAGCAATTGAACCCAAACCCCATGACTACTTCAACATTACCAAAAAGAATGAAAAAGAAAAAAAAAAAAATCCCATGTATTTTCGACAACCATGAAAATTTCTATTTGGGTTCGAGTTAGTCCAAGATGTCCTTTCAACAGCAGGGCTTCCAAAATGGCACTTCTTTAACTCCATCATCATCTTCTTCTGTTGACCTGTGAACTTTAGCTAGTTAGCGGCACTGTTCTTGGGAAATCAAAACCAAGGTCCTAAGGGTTTTAGGAAATTTGAAAATCATGAAAGTTATGGTTCAAATGACCTTTAATGCCCTTGTCAAATGGCCATGTGATTTTCATGTATTATCTATTAGGCATTTGGATAGAAAATCGATTTTGGTTTTACAGTACATATTTCTAACAAGCTTAGGGACTAATTGTCTAAAAAAATTTGAGGACCTAACCGATAGAATCCTTATAGTTTAGGGACTTTGTGTGACATCATCCCTATTTATTTATTTTTTCATTTTGGATACACTTGGTGGCTAAAAAATATTTTTCAAAGAGGTTTGAAATTAACAAAAAAAAAAGTTTAATAAATATTAAATTATTAAGTTAGTTGGACATCTTTCTATAATAAATTGGAAGATGTGAGAAAAGTTTGATTAATCACTAATCTAAAAATGGTGTAAAATATAATAAGATCAGTTTATCCAAACTCTTTTTAAAATTAGCATAATATAAAGGGATTTCTCAATTTGTAAGAAATCGAGAGGTAAGTTTACAACATCTTACATGTCATGTTCATTTAATCAATTTTAGTGGTTGTATTTTAACTAAATGGCTTTATTTTTTATTTTTTAAATAATAGTAATAAAAAAAAAAGAATATAACCCCAACAAATTATGTTGTTAAAATAGAAATAATTAATATTCACTAAAAAATAGAGAATATCAAATTTAATTTTTCTTTTCCATAGAGAAGAGAATCAAAACTTTTAAAACATATCAATTTACTCAAATGAAATGATGTTAGTTCTTTTGGATCATCTCAGCTGATAATAACCATTATTGATAACCTTCAAATTGATCTTAGAATCTTCTGCCCTTAAATTTTATAAAAAAAATCATGCTTATTTTTTATTTTTTATTATTATCATGTAATTTCTAATATCAGGCATGATCAAAGTCGTTTGCACGTTAATCCAAAGCAATAATAATATTAAAATTATATATTAATGATTAATTTATTTAATTACAAGATTAATATAATATTTTTTTGGTTTATATAGATTACTAAATTCAAAAAAACAAAACCTAATTTATGCAGTAGACCAAAAAAAAAAAAAAAAGAAGAAGAAAAAAGAAAACAAAAAAGGAGCTAATTACCATGATCTTATATGAGACTTGGGCATCAATAATCCGAATTAAATTAGGTAAATGTCGGCATTCTTGAATGATGCATGTTTAAATAAAATCAAGATTATATTGGGGTTTTATACACTCTTTACAACATTAGCAATGGAATATTGGATTTTACATTTTAATTTTAATGTTGTGATATCCTTGCAGTGAAGCTCATCGAGTTCACTTCAGCTCTAAGTTGTTCATAATTGATGGTAGTAACTTTGTAAATATTGATTATTCATTTGACCTATAACTGATCCTTTTTGTAAAAAAAAAAAAAAAAAAAAAAAAAAAAAAAAAAAAAAAAAATTGATCATCCTTCTTAAAAATCATTTTAGCTACTGTCAAAATTATTCTCTCTAATGAGTTCAAGCATGTGAATATATCTCTCATTGTATTTTATGTGAGTTTTCTAAAATATCATTTTATTTATTTATTAAAGTTTCAATAAACTTCAATTAAACAATGTTAAATTGTTTAAAGCATATTAACCAAACAAATATTATTTTGTCTATTACGTATCAACTGAATAATATAAAAGAATTCAAATAATAAGAATTACACATACATTTGACTTTAATTTTTTTTTTTAAATAAATATATATATATATAACTATAACCATTCATTTGTATGAAATATAATTAATACACATCAGTTATTTAACTGTTTTAAATACACTTTTATTTTCTTGTTTTTTTTTTAAAAAAAAATATTTTAAAGTTTATTCTTAACCTCCTTAATTGTGGCTCTACAATGCTAATTAAGTATATAAATTGAAAACAAAATATATATATATATATATATATATATTTCTTAATACATTGTAGGAATTAAAGTATTGTTAAAGTACAAAATAGAAAAAGTGCAAGAGAAATGCCCGAACATAAAGATCCATATATATATATATATATATATATAGGTGATGAGATTAAATAAAATGACAGAAAACACATTACATCCATTTTAGAGCCACAAATATGAAGGGCAAATCAATAAGAGTAATAACAATAAGAGCAGTTCTAGTTGCACTACTATTTAGATTCTATACAGTTTCATTAAGCTTTTTCCATTCGCTAGGAGAAAAACTCAGGAAGAGTTCGGGCAAAAATAGATGGTGAAAGCCCCTTTTCTATTATATTAGTAAAGCGCGCGCTCCTTGCATGACTCCATATCATTCATTATTAAAGTGAAAGTGACAACATGCCACCCTAACCTTAAAATCGATCAACGAGAATGCTTTACCTAATAATGAGCAATGTTGATAATAGCAAAAGGTTCCTAACCTCAACAAAATCAAAGTACAGCATATTCGACTATCTGGCAACACGCTTTGATACGTAACCCGATGAACCGTACCTGTATATTGATTTACATTTTTATCCTTATTTAAAATTACTATTAAAGATATTTGTTAATTAAATCTATTTAAATAATTTCTTTATATAGTCGCATTCTTCCTCTCAAATAATATGTTAAATATATTCATTTAATTTATCCTCCATTAAAAATTAGGATTGCAGAAACAACAATTATTTACAAATTATAGAAGCTCAAAAATATGAAACAGTAAGGTAAATTTAGTTTTTTCTTTATTTTTTTTTTATATTATGATGATTTCTTTAGTTTTGATTTTTTTTTTATCACTTACAAACTACTAGGTCGGAATAACACTCTTATATTTTATTCTGGTAAATTAAAATTTGTCTTTTATATGGAAGTTTAAAACTGAATATTTTTTAATTGTTTAAAAGCATCTATACGAACATTATTAAGATGTTTAGAATTCATCTTTTGACAAAATTTAAAACTGAATATTTTTTAATTATTCAGAAGTGTCCATTCGAACATTATTAAGAGATTTACCTTTTATCTATTGAACATTATATGTATATACAAATATTAAATATCGTACATTATGAAATATGCCAAAAAAAATTTTAATCATTGATAATTTATATGTAATTGAATATAAAAAAATATGCAAGATAAAAAAGATACAGATAATGGAATTGTCTTGAAAAATAAGATGGAAAAGTAATAATAAAACCTTTTGGTCTTGAAAAGAGCAATTATCTTGAGAAATGAGATAATCCTGTCAATCCTAATCTCCAGTACCTTCCATTGTTTGTTGGTTTTTTGTTTTCAAATAAATAAACTTTTATGTCATTAAAAAAAGAGAAGAAATAAAAATAAAAAATAAAAATTAACCCTAATTCAAAACGAATAATAAGAAAGAAGAGAATAAGAATATTTTGGTGAAATTAATTTTTATGGAACTGTATATAGTTATTTTAGAATTGTAAAAAGAATTTTTATTTGTAAGAAATATATAATTTTGGGATGGTATAAAATAAGAATATTTCAGAAATAAATAATATTGTATCAAGTAATTTTATATTTTTTATACATTTAATTAGTAATGTGTAAATAATAAAACTGTAAAGAGTCTTTTTGAAATTGTAAAAAAAATTACTCTAACAATAAATTGGAAAGCAAGCAAAGAAAATAACCAAAAAAAAAAAAAAAAACCATATTATGTCCATTGAGAATCATAAATGTAAAGACCAAATTTATAAAAGTATCACTAATTAATTGGAAAATAAGCAAAATAAAATAATACCACATGCTTAATAAACTTTCAAAACAATTGGAAAAATTACAAGAAAGTTATCTAACATTTTCTTGTTGGTATGAATATTGATAAAATTAGAATTACTTTTTTTGCTAAAAAACAATCTTATTCAATAATGACTTTATTATTATAATTTTCTAATATAAATATAATAAGCATATTATTAAGGAAAGATTCATTTAAACCATCTCAATTTTGTCTTAATTATAATTAATCCTATATTTTTAAAAAAATCATTATTTAAGGCTCATCTGTTAGATTTTAATAGTTAATTTTAACAATAAAAAACCATCATTGTATTTTTACATCATTATTCAATTATAAAATATTTATTTTTTAATTTTTTTAATAAACTTTAACCATGAAAATTAACTAAAAAATAACAAATAAGTTTATTTTAATAAATATAGAACATTTAAAAGGAATTAATAATAATTTTTAAAAAATATAGAATTTTTAAAAAATATATTTAATTTAAAATTTAATAAATTTAAAATGATTTATAAATTTTAAAAAATTTATTTAATTATTTTAGAATTTATAGATTTTATAAATAATTTAAAATAATTCAATAAAATCATTCAATGCTAAATTTCGTATTGATAATTTTTTTAATTTTATTTTAATTTTTTTTTTAAATATATAAAATTATTAATTTTTTAAAATTAATAATTTTTTAAAAACTTTTAAATGTTAAAAAAAATTCTAATTAAATATATTTAAATTTTAACGAATTTTTATAAAATTCATTATAATTTAAATTAAATACTATTAAAGTTTTATAAATATTTTTAAATATAAATCAAATATTTTTAAATTTTTAAACTATTTAAAAATTTTTTAAATTATAAATTCAACACAGCTCACTAAATGTTATTATGATGAAACGTAGGATCTAATAATAAACTAGAAGTCTTTTTTCTTGTTTAACATATATACAGAACGCTTTAAGCAAAAAAAAAAAAAAACATATATATAGAACGCTTTTATCTTTTATATTCAAATATCAATCTGGCTATTGAACCGAAGCTTGAAGTAAAATAACACAACGGTCTGAAAATATATAGTACCTGCGCGCTACTGAATTAGGGCTTAAACGTTCTTCAGGGTTTACCTAAAACCCTCTTTCCACAGTTTCTTTCTCTCTCGCCATTTTCGGGCAGAAATGGTGACGCCGAAGCAGCTCCTCTCCACCATAGAATCGGCTCTGCTCGGCCCTTCGCCTCCCACTCCGGCTCAAAGAGTCGAGCTTTTGCACGCCATTCGCGGCTCTTGCCCCGCTTTCCACTCCCTACTCTCCTACCCGGTACTCTCTCTCTCCCTTATTTTCTATTCCTTTCGGTTTGGTCGAGAAATAACGCAGGAAAAAAGATTTGAAAGGAGTAGATGAATGTCTACAATCTCGTCGGCCCGTTTGTTAATTTTTTTTTTTTTTTGGGTGATTTTTTGTTTTGGGGGGTTTTGTAGCCTCCGAAACCGTCTGATCGAGCGCAAGTGCAGTCAAAAGAAGTTAGGCTTCCGGATTCACCTCCAATTTCGCTTGACGATCAGGATGTGCAGATTGTAAGTTTTGTTCACTGTTTTTACTCTGTTTGGTTGCTCTGAAAATTGAGCGATAGGAAAATGTAGGAAAGTGTTGGTTCCTGAACATTCTGCTTTCCTCTTTAACTAATATTTTTCTGGGTGCTTAACTCACGGAGAAGTAATTATGTTAAAACTTTTGAACTCTCTGATGCATGCTGTTCTTGAACATTCTGCTTTCCTCTTAACTAATATTTTCTTCTTGCTTAACTCATGAACTAAGTAATTATCTTGAAAATCTTGGACTTTCTGAAGCATGCCCGGCAACCAATCATATTATGTTTTAGCACTAACTCCATGTCACTTGCAAGTAATTTTGCAGTCACTTTTATATTTCAGCGTTATGATACCACGCCATTCACAAGTAATTTTTACCATGGTTTATTTCTATAGTTTTTATTACATATTTGTTGAATATATGGTTCTAGTTCTAACTCATTTTAGTTTATTGGTTTTGCTTATATATGGTAACATTGTTTTTTCATGAATCATCTTATTCGTGCTAAGCTTCATATGCATATCTCCACTCATTTAGCCACAACTTTTAATATATTTATGCATATGTTTTGATCTACATGATATTGCAATATATGTATGCATGCAATGTTAGTTAACTGATGAAAGTTCACTCTTACTTTTGAAGGATGTTTTAACTTTTAACCTGTTTTTTTAAACTGCTAATTGCAATTTCATTTGGTTCCACATTAGAACTGTTATAATATTTCATGTGCTTTGGATTGTAAAATTATAATTGTTGTTGTAATATAGCTGACAAAGATTTTGTACATTATAACCTTTTCATTAAATTTTGGTTTTATCCTGGATTCTAGGCTTTGAAGTTGAGTAACGAGCTTCATCTCAATGAAATTAATTGTGTCCGTTTGCTTGTATCTGCTAATCAAGAGGTAGATTTTTGCTGTCTTTCTTTCTCGTAAATAATACTGACCTATAATTACAAGCTAACAGTGAGACCTCATTTTCTCTTTTGGATTTATTTTTAATTCCTAGTGGGGTTTAATGGGACGGGAGCCACTAGAAATTTTTCGCCTTTCGGCAGGGCTTTGGTATACAGAGAGAAGGGATCTAATAACAGCCCTCTACACACTTTTAAGGGTATCTTCCTTTTCTTTCTGTTTTACCCATCATAAACCTTTTAGTCGTGATTTTGATCCTTTATTATTCTAAAGGGATTTTCTGCTGTTTTCATCTTCTTTCCAGGCTGTTGTGCTTGATCAGGGACTGGAAGCTGATCTTGTATCTGACATTCAGAAATATCTGGAAGATCTTCTCAGTGCTGGGATGAGACAGCGGTTAATTTCTCTTATAAAGGTTCGGATATTTACAAGGATTTCTGTCACATTGTGCCTGGTTTCCTACTCAAACATGAAGGCATTCTCATATTAAGCTTGTCTCTGCTAGTCTTATTTTATTATTTTACTTTTTCATTGCTTTATAAGTTTCGTCAGTTCAAAGAATTTTTGCTATGTTCATTGAAACATAAGATCATTAACATGTGTGCTAGGTGTAGACTACTTCTTGTTAGTGGTTTTGAATAGAGCTTGTTTTCTATATCTTGCCATGGATTTTATTCTTTCTTCGCACATGATTTAGCTATGGACTTCTATGAGTTGAAAGTTCGAAAAATGCATGAATGAGATCTGCTAATGTATTACCGGATAATCATATGTTTGAACGTGTAAGTTCAGATTGACCTCCATCGTGTATATCAATTTTTGATTCCAAAAGGCTAGTATCTAGGTATTATATTATAAATGACTCTATTAGGAATTCTCAATGCCTTTGGACTGCAACCTGGCTGGTTAGTCATATTTTTTCTAAAATCAACCCAACTTTTGAGTGGAAATTTACTGCACTTGGGAATTTATACTGTGTTCATAAAAACTGCCCATTCTAGCTTCAACTTGAGGCTTTTAAAATGATTATTAAGTACCTGTATTCGTATACCTAGGAGCCCAAGTCAAACCAAGTTTTAATTGGCTTATATTTAGCAGGAACAGCTATAATGTTACAATTTCATATTTGTTTATGGTATTTAGGTTTTTGTTCAGCGAAGTTGAATGGGAGTTTGAGTTGCCTATCAACTTAGATGTATACTAGATCATCGTTTTGTCTCTGATTTGGACAAAAAATGTATTATTGTTGGCCTCAGTTATTGTCTATGAACTGCAAAGCTCCAAATTTCTTCACGACACCTCTTAAGTGTTGCTGGAATGATCTTTCAAACCAATTTATCTGTTATTTAGAGCATGATTATAACTTTTATAGTTCTATGAATTCAACTACATATTGCTTGGTAATTTAACCTTTAAATGGAACCATGCTCTATTGAAATTGAAAATAAGAAAGTACTTTCTAAATTTGGCCTTAAATGTGTTTTAGCTAGGCCTTTTCCATATTATTATGTTTAGACAAATATTATGTGTAGACAAACTGTTGGTTTTACTGCAGGAACTCAATCGAGAAGAACCAGCTGGTTTGGGTGGCCCTAACTGTGAGCGCTATGTTCTTGATTCTAGAGGTGCTCTTGTTGAGAGGCAGGCTGTGGTTTGTAGGGAAAGGCTTATACTTGGACACTGCCTTGTCCTCACTATTTTGATTGTGCGAACAGGTAAACTATGCATTTTGTGGTTACTGTGCATGTTTAGTGTCTACAATATGCTAATATTAGTTTGTCCTTGAAAAATATGGCTTCATGATAGCAAGTTATGGGCAATCTGTGGTTTCTTGTACATCTGTAGCATGTGTGTTATATTATTGAGGCGTTCATTTTTATTTGAATTCTAGTTTTTTAAAATGATCCTCAGTTTCATTTACCATGAGATTCCAGTCAAAAATTGAGTGAGATTGAAAATTTATTTAGAAGCTTTGAAGTATCACAGTTCTTGTCTTCATGGAGCTATATTGCTAGGAAGTGATTTGTGTGTCCAATATTAGTCAGAATTCTATAATCTAATCATGTTTTGCAGATCCAAAGGATATAAAAGATATATTTTCTGTTGTAAAAGATAGTGCTGGTGAAGTTACTCAGACCAATGCCACCTTGAAACAGCAGGCATGTCCTTATTTCCTTAACTATTGTTTTGTTTATGAGTTGTCCCTGAAGACTGTAAGTCACTGTGTGTGTGTAAGTCGTAAACAAATTTATTGCATGTGCATTTATATTTATTTTGATAAATCTTTTTAGAGGATAGTGCCTCTAAACTTTGTTGCTGTCTTGTCACATTCTATCATATTTTATGTCTGCAGATTATATTTAGTCTTCTCTTTTCTCTTGTGATCGCTTTCGTTTCGGATGCTTTGAGTGCAGTGCCTGATAAAGCTTCTATCCTGTCCCGTGATGCTTCTTTCAGGCGTGAATTTCATGACCTTGTAAGACAAAGAATATTATAGTCCTTTAGCTCATTGTTTATGTACATCAATTTAAGGATTTCAAAATTTATGATGATCTTGCATGTTTTAGGTAATGGCAGCTGGAAATGACCCAAACTTTGAGGGTTATATTGGCTGCATAAGGCTTGCTTGGGCAGTACACTTGATGTTAATACAGGATGCTGTTACTTCAAGGGATACAGTTTCAAGTGCTTCGTCAACTGATTTGGCTTACCTGCACTCGTGCCTGGAAGTCATTTTCTCTGACAATGTTTTCCAGTTTATACTAGATAAAGTTCTTCGAACTGCAGCTTACCAGGTTTTTTGTTGTTATCTCAAGTTCTCTTCTTTTGATTTATTTTTGCAAATTTGATGTTTTTCATATGGTATCATGTTTAGAAGCAAGGCATGCATGATATGATTATTGAAGTTAAAATACCTTAAACTGTAGCTTTCTTGGGTTGAATAACAACTTTTCGAAGTTTCTTACTTTTTAAAGAAATTTTAAAAGGTTATGAGAGCAACTGAATCAGGTTTTATATTGCAATAGTTGCATTGTGGGACACTGTTTATAGTAAGTTTGATTTAAATTTTAAAAACTGTTTTCTTTTTAATAAAATTTTTAAATGCAACTAATGTTTTAAACATGTCTTTTGTTGTTGGTCTAAAAAATAAATTTTGAGTATGAAGACAACATTTTAAAACCTTGCCACTTAAACAAAGATATGCATACTTTTCTTTTTAATTTTTTGAATAAGATGTTACTGTACCATACAAGTTTTCACTTTTGCTAAGTTTGAAAGACAATTTTTGATTTTAATGTACCATTTTCAGATTAAAAAAATTATAATAATGATTCATTCTTATTTTTTGGTCTTGGTGAAAACTGGTTTTTGGGTTGTGAAATCTATTGTTATTGAACTAAATATTTCAAACATTGTTTGTTTGAAATTTGTATTTTTCTTGTTTCCTTTAATGGAGCTTATAGCTACTAGTATCTAGATTATTGTGTTAATAATAATAATAGTAATAATATACTATGCATGTTTATTAAGTAGAAAAGCCTTTTTTGATTTCATTTTCTTGTATCTATGTTCTATAACTGTTTTGCTTTCTTCCAATTTCCACATAGGATGATTACTTGATGTTGTTTTTGGGTTAAAAGAATTTGCTATTTTTAGCTGTTTGCATGAGAAATGTGAATTTTATTGGAACATTAAAAGAGTTTTCTGTTTTCAAGCCTGCTATTGCATGACATGGTGGCTGTATTAACTGATGTCTATACTAGAAAGGCATCCTAAATCATATTTTGCTTCTTTGAATGTTGGTTTACATCTACTTTCTTAGTTGCTTGTGATCCTTTTAAGTCATCTTTCATGGTTTATTTGTTATTTCTGCAGAATGATGATGAGGATATGATATACATGTATAATGCTTATCTGCACAAGTTAATCGCCTGCTTCTTGTCTCATCCGCTAGCCAGAGACAAGGTGAGTATATTTCATTTAATCTTCTAAACAGAATGGCCTTTCAATTGACTTTGGTTGCTCATATGTGGTATGCATAGAAAATATCCAATATAGTGATATATCTTTCCTTTTAAACCTCTCTCATCGTCCTCAAGTTAATATTAACTGTATGTTTTCCAACATTTTTTAATTGAACAGGTTTGTGGAGATCCATGGAGATCCATACTGATTATCAAACCACCATTAAACTGATTCACTTTTTGTTTATATTGTCATCATTAGTGTATATTAATGCCTACACTCTTTAAACTTCCTTGCAGGTCAAAGAATCAAAGGAAAGGGCAATGAGCACTCTTAATCCTTACCGTTCAGCTGGATCACATGATTTTGGGCATGAAACCAATTTAAATTCTCAACAAGTATCAGAAACTGGTCCTTTACCGTTTGTTTCTCTATTGGAATTTGTTAGTGAAGTTTATCAGGTCAGTTGGTCCCAGAAATTTTGAGATTTGAAATTGCTTTTTTCGTTTAGTCTGCATATAGACATGTTAAAATAGAATTAAGACATGCATGAACACTGAAGATCCAAAGGTGTTACATGTTCCGATTGAAGCTCCATTAGGACTAAAATTTTTATCCTGAGGTGAATCTGATGCCCAAATTGTGCTGATTATGCCAGTTTTAATCATGACATTGCTTCTGGTTGGCCCCTCCATATGTACATACATATTCTTTTTCCATGCTGGGCACCTCCTATTTACTAAGTGGTATAATTGAATATGTGTTTGGTTGGCTATGCAAACCTTTACCTATGCATGTCTAATGTGCATTTTGCTTATGCTGTGCTACATAATCTATTAGTAAGCATATCAACATTTAATTGCGGTACTCGAAAATTTCTTGTTTGATAGGCATTTCCTAATGTCTTCTTACACTGTTGTTAGTATAATGACTTCAATTCACTCCCATGTCTTTTGAATCAGAGGGAGCCAGAGCTTTTGTCCGGCAACGATGTCTTGTGGACATTTGTGAATTTTGCTGGAGAGGATCATACAAATTTTCAAACACTTGTGGCCTTCTTGAATATGCTGAGTACCTTGGTATGAATTGCATTTCTACTCTGTTCAGAATTTAGAATCTGAAGCATGCTTCAACTCACTCATGCAACTTCCTAACGTTAATTTCTATGTTTTCATGTTCCTTTCAGGCCTCTAGCCAAGAAGGTGCTTCAAAGGTTTTTGAGTTACTTCAGGGGAAAGCATTCCGCTCTGTTGGGTGGAGCACTATGTTTGATTGCTTATCAATTTATGATGAGAAATTTAAACAGTCACTTCAAACCGCCGGGGCTATGTTACCAGAGTTCCCAGAGGGGGATGCAAAAGCACTTGTTGCTTATTTGAACGTTCTTCAAAAGGTTTTTGTTCATTCGAAGTCTTTGCAATTTTGTCTCTCATTTTTCTATATGGGATTATGTTGTGCCCTTTCTACATTCCCCACTCCCCCTGGCCTACTTTGTTTGATTTTGTTGTCTTTTGTTAAGTTGGTTACTCTAATTGTTATGTGCATTGGCAATACATGACCGATTTATTACAAGCATATGATGGAGTAATTTGTTGCTATGTTGATTTCGGTACATGCTGCAGGTTGTACAAAATGGAAATCCCATTGAAAGAAAAAATTGGTTCCCTGATATTGAGCCTTTATTCAAGCTCCTTGGTTATGAGAATGTGCCTCCTTATCTGAAGGTAAAGACTACATTCATACTGCTTGCCAAAGTTTGTCGTAGTATAAGATTTGTATTGTGGATGGAAACATTAAATGAATCTCCATTGGATTTGATGACGTGTGTTCCATGCTGTTCCAGGGTGCTCTGAGAAATGCAATAGCAACATTTATTCATGTTTCTCCAGCTCTAAAAGATACTATTTGGAGCTATCTTGAGCAGTATGATTTGCCTGTGGTTGTTGGGTCACAGGTTGGGAAGAGTGCACCTACCATGGCCGCACAGGTTGGTGGTCTTTGTGTCTTAACTGAATATGTTTCTCTGGGTGATTCTGCTTAGCATGCATCTTTTTATAATTAAATCTTGGCTCTCTTTTTAACTGGTTTTTTCTCATTTAGAATTAAAATTAATGGAGGTGTGTTTATATGAAAAGTAAGTTGAGGGTTTTTGTATGGCTCATGTCTCATTGTTTTATCATTGTTGGTTATTGTGTTGGCCCCTTGGTTTAGGCATTGACAGAACTTTAATCATTTATTCATTTACCATACACATGGTTCTGGGAAGCATTTATACACATCAAGTTCCATGGTGAACAGGTTTTGCATGAAAATGGTTATTTATTTATTTTTTAAACTGAAAAAAGATCCTAGTTAAAGGTGATTGACAACATAGAATTTTTGGGGGTTTGCAAAGATTTTTACGTGTAGTACTGACCTGTTGGTCTTAAAGGATGGGTAAGAAACTTGAATGCTTTGTCAGAAATGTTCACCTTTGGAGCATGCAATTAGTGTTAACAGACTTATTATAGAGCTTATTGTGAAATCACAACTAATCCCAAAAGCTATAGCTTGTAGGAGATGGGCCTAGCAATGCATATCAAGCGTATTTTCCAATACATATTATATATAGCTTGATCATATAGCCAGGTAAAAGCTCAAGTGATTGTGTTCTGTGTTTCAAATAGTTTGTCAAAACAAAATTGATTGTTATGTGTGTTCCTTTTCCTTAAATGCTGCAGTTTTGTCTCATCTCTTGACTTATGACCATGATTGGTTGTTGGACAAGAAATGACTTGTAGTGATTTCTATGCTTAGTCGATTTTATCAGCATATAAAACTGACCTTATAAGCATGTAAATCGGGAAATAGAGAAGTTTTATTTTTGGAGGATTTGTACTTGTGAAGGTGACAAATATTATTCTTAGGGGAATGTGTGCTTGTATTGGTATATTTTATGTATGTTTACACCGTATGAAGATCATGTTTTCGACAGGTCTATGATATGCAATATGAGTTGAATGAAGTAGAGGCAAGGAGAGAGCAATATCCTTCAACTGTATCTTTCCTTAACCTGTTAAATGCTCTGATTGCTGAAGAAAGAGATTTCAGCGATCGAGGGCTTAGGTACTGTTCCATCATTTTCCAACAATTTTTGAAATACTAACTTCTTGTTTAGTGGTCTAATTCTACTGTGGTTGTGCTTCCTCTTTTTCCAGATTTATTGGCATTTTTAGGTTCATATATGATCATGTTTTTGGGCCATTCCCTCAAAGAGCTTATGCAGATCCTTGTGAGAAATGGCAATTGGTTGTTGCTTGCCTTAAGCACTTTCACATGTGAGTCAATATATAACTGAAACCCGAATCTTTTGCTTGTGGTTTTTGGCTTTTATGTGGCTAATGAGTGAAATTCTCAGCCCAGCCCATGCCAAAAAGGAAAAAATGTTGCTCAATGTTGGCCTTATATTTTAGGCGTTTTAACTTCTGCTTAGTTCAATTGTTCATTTCCGTAGAGTTTAATTGATTGACATAACATAAGACATTAGTGACGTAATTGATCATGCAGGATATTGAGCATGTATGACATTGGTGATGAGGACATTGACAGTGTCATTGACCGCACACAACTGTCAGCAGGGTCACATTCATCTCCTCTACAGATGCAGCTCCCTGTACTTGAGTTGCTGAAAGTAGGTGCTCATTGTTGTTATTTCCATGTTCATTGGTGCTGCTAAGTAAATGTCAAATCCCATATAATATGTAAAAGTTATCAAAGTACAATTCTTCTACAAAATCTTTTGAGATGTTATTTTAGTGATGTTGTCAATTTATTTGTCTGTGGCTGATTCTGCTTCATTTATCATATTGTTTTGCCTCAAACTGTGCATATGATATAAAAGCAATTCAAGCAACATCATTCTCCCATTCTTCTTAGTCATTTAGTACTAGGCCCTAGACAATCAGTTAATGACTTGTCCCTTTGGTGGTGTTAACCATAAATTCGTCTGTTAGTATGTATGTAGCCTCATATAACTTGTATCTATTTTTGCACTAACTTTGTGTAGATGCATGGTTTATATTTTTTGTGTGTTTATATGAATACAAATATTTATTTGTGGAAATAGTTAATTCAATTGTTTATTATTTCCATGCTACTGGTAGAATCTTTTACAAAAAGGAAATTGATTGGTGACTTGGTAGATGCATAAAGCTCTATACAGGGCTGTTACATTATTTGATTAATTACAAAAGTCTTGAGTAAAGAAAAACCATCCTTATGTAGGATAATGAAACATAACCAAACAAATGATGGAAAATGACATATTTGGTAGTCAGTAGACAAATGTAAAGAAAGATGTAATCAGCATCATTTGGAAGTCCTATATTGTGTGGAAACAAATTCATCTAAGTTTCTTCTAGACTAGGTTGAGCTTCAATACTACAATATACATGAGGACATAATTGTACATTTTCATATTTGGCAATTGGGTAAGAATATCAAGAAATATTTTGTAGGAGCCAGTCTCTTTGTAGAAGTTCTGCTTTACTCTTCCATTGTTGGATATAAAAATGTTTATGCTGCATATTTAAGTTAGTGTATACTATGATTGTTTATTTTAGGGCCTTTGTTCTATATAAAATTGTGCTGTTGTGTTTCAGTCATAAGACCATAATTTTGTATTAGTCCTTTATTCTTACATATGTACTATTGAGTAGATATATTTTCTTGTACAATGAATTGTTGCAGGATTTCATGAGCGGCAAAACTGTTTTCCGGAATATCATGGGTATTCTTTCGCCCGGCGTCAATACCATCATCACTGAAAGGACAAATCAAATATATGGACAACTATTAGAGAAGGCTGTTCAGCTTTCTTTGGAAATTATTATCCTTGTCCTGGAGAAGGATTTAATGCTTTCTGATTTTTGGCGTCCTGAATACCAGGTAACTTTTTTCAGATGGCCATATAGATGGCTTTGGCTTCTTCTTAGTGTCATGTACTTATTATAAACTTGTTGAATTGACTTGACAGTCTTGTAAAATATAGTTTTTTTCTTTTTTCTCAAATCTTCTTGAACTATTATTATTCCCTAGTATCTGAATTTTGGCTTTACACGTGCAATACAATAAATGAAGAGAAATGTGGGTTGGTAGGATTTGAACAAAATACCAATTGGGCTATTAGATTTGATTCCGCATTAAATTATCAAAAGGCTTAAGGATAGATGATAACTTAACAAAATCATAGAATACTTACGTGAGTCATAACTTAATTTTTTTTGTTTTTCCTCAATAGAAGTTGATTGGGAAATCATAGTTGTAGCTGGCGTGAAAGTTATTTATTTCTTTTTGGGATTCAAGTTTATGGCTGACATTTTTGTGAAGTGCTTATCAATTGCTTCTTTACTCTCTGCAGCCTCTGGATGTTATACTCTCACAAGATCATAACCAAATTGTTGTTCTCTTAGAGTATGTCAGATATGATTTTCAACCACAGATTCAACAATGCTCTATCAAGATCATGAGCATATTAAGGCACCTCCTTGTTTCTCATTCTTAGTCATTTATTATCTCATGGGCTTTTGATACTGTTTAGAGCTTTAGGCTTTGAAATATCTACCCACTCTGTAGTGAGTTATAGATTTCATGATTATGCATGCTCAGTACAAAGTATTTGCAAAATGCCCCAATGATAAGATTTTAAATTTGGTTGACAGTTCTCGCATAGTTGGGCTTGTACAGATACTGCTAAAATCCAATGCTGCCAGCTGTTTGATTGAGGATTATGCAGCATGCCTTGAGTTACGTTCCGAAGAGTCTCAGTTTGTAGAGAACAGTACTGATGATCCAGGTGTACTTATATTGCAGGTTAGTCCTCATTAGTACCATTTTCTTCTTCCAAATTTAATATTTGCTAAAATGTTTGTGTTCTTACTCCGTAAATTGCAGCTTCTAATAGACAATATTGGTCGTTCAGCTCCCAACATTACACATTTGCTACTCAACTTTGATCTTGATAATGCCATTGAACGGACGGTGTTGCAGCCAAAATTTCACTACAGGTCCAGTTTACAAGTTGCTTTATGTTCAGGAAGATAACTTACCATTTTTTCCACTGAATTATGTGTCTATTATGCCTTTCAGTTGCTTAAAGGTTATTCTTGAAATCTTGGAGAATCTTTACAAGCCTGATGTGAATGCATTGCTTCATGAATTTGGCTTTCAGGTTATATGATAGCTTCTTGTGTCTAATATAATTTAGTTCTAGTAGACGAGGGTTCTCTTCCTTATTGTTAATCCTTTAATAGAATTTTGGACCATTTTCTTTGTAGCTTCTCTACGAGTTGTGCTTGGATCCACTAACATCTGGTCCCACCATGGATCTCTTGAGCAATAAAAAGTACCAGTTTTTTGTGAAGGTAAGGAGGGATGCTTTTGAAGCATTTGAAGTTGAAAAACCACAATTTAAGGCGTTGTTTGATAACATGGTTGGTTACTAGTTTTGTCTTGTTTTGCTTTTTCTTTTTTTTTTTTTTTTTTTTTTTTTTTTTTTTTTTGGTTTTTTGTTTTGTTCTCTGTTTTACTGTTAAATTAGTAGTAGTTGGAGTTTGTAAGAGATCTCACACGACTATAAACTTGAAGGGAAAAAAAAAAAAAAAAAAAAAAATCCAACCCAATTTGAAATAGTGTTCAATTTGGTATTTGTGATTTTTCTCACTTAACTTTGTAGTTAATTGAGATGCCTAACAGACTCTAGCTACCACTAAGACTAATTTAATATGTGAGGTAAGCAAATTATACATAATTAGGTTAAAAAAAAAAAAAAAAAAAAAAAAAAAAAGAAGAAGCCAACCATGTTATCAAACGACATATTAACTATTTGTTTATTTTTCAGTCTTTTAATTCTTGATTAGTCTTCGCACATGCATCTCAAAAGTATTTACCTTCATCATGTCAGCACCTGGATATTATTGGAGTTGCTCCACTTCCTAAACGGAATAGCAGTCAGGCGCTACGTATCAGTTCCCTTCATCAGGTTTTTGCCCACTCTGATTTTCCTGTCATTACCTGTTACATCTGTCAGTGAGCTCTAGAGTTCTGTAGTCTTAAAACCTGTTTAATCTGTCTTCGGGATTCAAATGTAGTTTAAGATAACTATTTATCTTGGTGGGTTAAATATATGCATTGCAGTTCCTATGTTAGTCATCTTAGTGCATCTTGTGCTGTGTTCAGATTGATTTACATCGTTAAGCTTGTTTGACTGAGTTTGTCACAATAGAAAATATGTTTTTATTATTATTATTATTACTTTTTAGTTCTTATGCTCAAGTCTTTCTCTTTTGAAACTATTTGGCTTGCATTTTGTTGAAGTTCTTGACTGCGATGTGTTGAGCTTTTTTTTTCCCTTTATACTTTTATGACAGTCTGTTACTGAACATCTATTAGAGCTTGTTTATCTAAGGGTTTTTTTATGATTGAAAATATGTTTTCCTTTACTTTAGTTCTTTTGCTTAAATCTCTCTCTTCTGAACTTATGCTGCTGGCATCTGGTTTAAGTTGTTGGGTGGAATGTACTGTTGTGTGTGGTTTAAGTTGATGATGTTTATTTAACATCATTACTGGTTAGATTTCATTTCATTTAATTTTTCTATTGCTAAACATCTCAGAGAGCATGGCTATTGAAACTTTTGGCAATTGAGTTGCATGCTGGTGATATGAGTGTCTCCTCACACCGGGAGGCATGTCAGAGTATTCTTGTTCAACTTTTTGGGCAGGAAATTATTGAAATGGGAGCGGATCACATCATACCCCGTTCTCTTTCTCTACAAAATGGTAGTGTGGAACATGGTGGAACAAGAACTATCAGTAAGAGCAAGGTATTTCTAAAGGAATAACTATTTAAGTTTTCTTCATCTCCTACTGTTGATTGCCAATGTAAGCTATAGTTGTCAAATTTCTATTTTATGATGTTTAAGATAAGTATGTACTTCTTGTTTTTGAGAAGCTTTAAGCTAGTAATGTGTCTGGTGTTATCACATATTTTTAAATAGATATTGCTGTCGTATTATCAACTCCTTCAGCTATGTGAAAACATTTATTTTGAGGGGTTGGGGTGAAATTTGTCAGCAAAAGCATTTCTACTCCTTTTGCTGTCTGTCATTTCTTCATATGTAGACATGTAGTTTTGTTAGTAATATTTCTTTCCTCTTGATACTATATTTAATTGTTGCCTGGTGAAACTTATTTTCTTAAATCTTTTTTGGGTCCAATAATTGGTGTTATTTCCTGGGCCTGATTTAGGTATTGGAGTTGCTTGAAGTAGTCCAATTCAGGTCGCCAGATGCCACATTGAAGCTTTCTCAAATTGTTTCTACTCTTAAATATGGCTTAGTGGTAACATCCTAATTCTCAAAGTCTTTCGAGTTCTTAATAAAATAGTCAGCCTTATTCCTTATTTTGCTGTCCCTGTGTTTCATTTGGTTGAGTTTTTGTATATAGGCAGAAGAAATACTTGGGAATGCTGCAACTTCTAGGAAAGGTGGTGTCTACTATTTTTCAGAGCGTGGTGATCGTTTAATTGATCTTGCATCATTCCGTGACAAACTTTGGCAGGTTGGTATCATTAAATTAGTGCCATAATATGGTGTTTTACATTCTTTTAGTATTTAATTTGTAATTTAATTTGTAATTATTTTCTTTCTATCATTGTTGGTTTTGTTTTATTTTGTTGTTACAGAAGTTCAGTTCTGTCTATCCCCAGTTGAATAACTTTGGCAGTGAAGTTGAGTTAAATGATGTAAAAGAGACAATTCAACAGTTGTTGAGATGGGGATGGAAGTACAATAAGAACCTTGAGGAACAAGCCGCCCAGCTTCATATGTTGACTGGCTGGTCACAGATTGTTGAGGTCCATTGTTGCCTTGCAGTTATTGTTGTAAACATTGGTGGCAAGCTTTCAAATTGTGTATAAAGGATTATTTACTGCATATGCTTTATTGTCATTATACTATCTAAATTTTCTGTTTTTTTCTTTTCCACCTGTATTTATCTTACAGATCTCTGCTTCTAGGAGAACATCATTACTTGAGAATCGATCTGAAGTTCTATATCAGTATGTCCATTGTCATTTTTGTTTATCCTCTATGCTCTTTCTTTAGCTGATTATTTTGTGATTAACAGGGTTCTAGATGCCTCTCTGACTGCTTCCGCTTCCCCAGACTGTTCTTTGAAAATGGCATTTATATTGTGCCAGGTATGGTATATCTTCTAAATGTTTGTGCTAGTTAGAATGTCTTCAATTTTATGCGGTTGACTTCCTCTGGTTCCAAAATTCATTAGGTTGCACTGACATCCATGGCCAAATTGCGAGATGAAAGATTTTTAGGCCCCAGTGGGTCAAATTCTGATTATGCGACATCTCTTGATGTTATCATGGTGAAACAATTACCAAATGGTGCTTGTCACTCAATATTGTTTAAGCTTATATTGGCAATTCTTAGACATGAATCATCAGAAGCCTTAAGGAGACGGTATGATTCTGGTCATAAAAATGGTGTTTTCTGCCACATTCAATGTTAAAACATTCTCTGTGAGCATGATCTTACCCTCATTTTTCATTCTCTTTTCAGCCAATATGCACTGCTGCTTAGCTATTTTCAGTATTGCCAGCATATGCTTGATCCAAATGTCCCAACAACAGTTCTACAATTCTTGCTGCTTGATGAGCAAGATGGTGAAGACCTTGATCTTCAGAAGGTGTCTAATTTAATAATCTCAATACATATTTAATGAACTGCAAATATTATACTTACTTTTAAGGAATATTATTGATTGATGGTGATCCTATTATTTATTTTTATCCAGATCAACAAAGAGCAAGCAGAACTTGCACGTGCCAATTTTCTTATTTTAAGGAAAGAGGCTCAATCAATTTTGGATTTGGTAGGTTTAATGTTCCTGGTCTTATGTTTTGGTGTCCGATGTGTATATCTTGATATACTTGAAGAAACTCATAATTTCTTGTCTTTAGAATCAAAGGCTTAATGGGATCTGATCTTTAATTATGTATAAATGGTTATTGTTCTGGATCCATGTGTTCAACTGTCAGGGGTGGATATGTCTCTGGCTTATGTAAGGTAGGGGTTCTTAGAAGATGGAATGCTATTAATGATTCATATCTACAGATGAACTGCCTTTATAACAATGTATATGCTTTGATGAGATTAAGCAACCAATAGTTTCTTCACATGCATTAAGTAGATTTCTTTCCAAGATCACTTTTTCTGCTAACTTTGGAACTGTTATAATTTAATAACTATTTCACCTTTTCTTTCACATAGTATCTTCATACTGAATCTGCAGGTGATAAAGGATGCTACGCAAGGCAGTGAACCTGGGAAGACAATATCGCTCTATCTTTTGGACGCATTGATTTGTGTAGATCATGAAAGATATTTCTTAAACCAACTCCAAAGCAGAGGTTTCATAAGATCTTGCTTAGCAAACATAAGCAGTGTTTCCTATCAGGTGGTTTGGTATCTGAGTTCCTTATGTGATTTTAATCGCAAGAAGTTGGTTGTATATTAATGTTAACACTTTTCTTTTAGAGATGAAACTTGGTTGACCCAGCCAAGCCCAACTATGTCATATGAGTGATTTAGAGGGTGGGGTCATACTTAATACTTTAATGCTGTCTTGAATCTGGTTAACTTGGATTAAAGCTAATCTGAGACAATCCCATCCTGGCTTGTACATTTAACACTGTTAATGTTGCACAGTTTATGTTGGTTGACCTATCATAATCCTAAGCAAAAAAATATATATATGATTCTTGTTCTATTTTTAGCAATATAATCAAATGTAGTAAATTCTAAAGTAACAAAAATAGAAGTCTCATTGAAAATCAATTTATTAGCTGAAAAGTTTATCAGTTTCAAGTTTTAGAACAGTTGTTGACCCAAGCCTACCCATTTTGGATAGACAAGCTTGTTTAAGTTGCATCTTACCTTTTCTTTGATACATAGCAGCATCTGTAATGTACTAAAATGTTGTACTAGGATGGAGGGCATTCTCTAGAATCATTGCAGCGAGCATGTACGCTTGAGGCTGAAGTTGCTTTACTATTACGAATTAGCCACAAATATGGGAAAAGTGGGGCCCAGGTTCTTTTTTCTATGGGTGCTTTGGAGCATATTGGTTCTTGCAAGGCATTCAATTTTCTGGTAATCACTACTTAATCGCTAATTCATAATCCTTTCATCACATGATTTTTATCTACTTTAACTTCTAGCAATCTACCAGGGAGGTTTGAGGCGGCTGGACACAAAACTTCGAAGAGATGTAGCTATGGATATTGACCAACAACGAATGGTCATAAATCCTATGTTAAGATTAGTATTTTCACTAACATCATTGGTTGATAAATCTGAAATTTTTGAGGTCAGTCTTCTATATTTTTTAGAGTTACCATTTTCCAAAAGCTAGATTGTTAGGAAGATACCATTTTATCTATATTTTTCTAGTACTTGATGTCTGATGGATACTTTTCTTGGAGTGTTGCTCTAGAATCACAAATGCCTGTAATTAAAAGTTTAAAAATTTATATAGCTTTTTGACTAAATGAATTTTGCACAAACATCCCAAGGGTTGGGTAACGAGTAGGCAAGAATAATTACTTTTTTAGTTGCAAAGCCATCCTAAATTATATGATTTACCACAGAAACAGGAACAGTATTTAAATTTACTTTAGAAAGCCACTTTAGAATTTATGGCTTTGCATCTCTTTTGGAAATTTTGTCATGTACTTTGAATATTTATTTTAATTAGTCTACTTGGGGCTTGAGTCATTCCTTTTTCTTGCTTGATTGTTTTGTTTGTTTACTTTTCCATTTTGTTTCCGTGAGGAGAGGTTATGTGTTAACAGTATGGATTCTAATAGGTGAAGAATAAAATTGTTCGTGAAGTTATAGATTTTGTCAAAGGGCATCAGTCACTATTTGATAAAGTTCTTCGGGAAGACATTTATGAAGCTGATGAACTGAAGATGGAACAGATCAATCTTGTTGTTGGTATACTTAGCAAGGTAAATAGTTATTTTCGGTGTCATTTTGGACAAGAAAGTGAAAAGTGTTCGTTAAGCTGCTCTAGTTCTACGAGCTTAATCAAGTGACAACAATTTCATTCAATTCTAATAGTTGGATATATCTGTCGTATTATTTGGCTGATGCAATGGCATCTGAACAGTTGGTGACTTAGTTGGCAAATGTGTGACTTTCACTTCTTTTCTTTCAGGGGAATCCTGAGGGTTCCAAAATGTTGCATGGTCTTTTATTTAAATTTGTATTATTGACTTTCTAATTCTTTGCCAGCTAGAGTTTAGTTATTTATAGTTTTTATTGCTCCCAAACCAAAAGCCTAGCTAATTTGCTTGTTTATTTAATGGCCATCTTAATTTTTAAGATTTTTGATTTTTAAGCTTTTTTGGATCATCTATTCATTACTGTTGGATTTATTTATTATTATATTATTTTTTCCTTGGGTTAGGTTTGGCCTTATGAAGAGAATGATGATTGTGGTTTTGTCCAAGGGCTATTTGGTATCATGCATGTTCTATTCTCTTGCGATTCAGAGACCCCTATTTATCGATCTGCTCAAACTCTTGAGGTTTGGCAGTCTATCTCAACCTTTATTTAGGGCTTATATAATATACACTTCTCTTTGTCTAATACATTTCTCCTTTTCTTTCCTTTTTCTTTCTTTCTTTCTTTCTCCATCCCCTTGTTTTGTGGTGAATGACCAGAGTAAGAGGAAGTCAGAACTAAATTCATTTCTCATATGCTTCAGTCTGAGCTCTTATTTATATTTTCTTGTGACAAAAAAATCACTGAGATTGCAGGTACTTGTAGCTATGGTTGCGCTAATGTGCTTTTATTGTTTTTTTTCTTTGCACCCATAATTAAAAAAATAATAACTTCTTTACTGCAGATTACAGAGAGTCTCTTTGATCACCATGTTTCTGTTGGATTTCAACACCCCACACTGAATTTACTTGGTTCTCTTCTTAATTCAGTGACAGCTGCTCTTGAAAGAGCTGCAGAGGAAAAATCCCAATTACTAAATAGGGTAAAACTGGACTGTGGACTGGTTCATTTTTTCTGCCTGCATTTCTTATGTCGCTTTGTAAACATCAGATACAAGCAATACAATGTTTATTTATGGTCTCTTAATGTTCACAGATTCGAGACATAAATGAACTATCTAGACAGGAGGTGGATGAAATTATCAGTATGTGTGCAAGGCGAGATTCTGTTTCCTCATCTGATAATATTCAAAAACGGTAATTTTTATGTTCTTATTCCTTCTCTTTTCATATTTATTAGGTTAGTTTTAGAAAATTTTAATTATAATTTTATTATTAATTTTTTTTTGGCTACTTGTACTGAAATACTGAAGGTAAGCTACCATGTCATAGTTTTCTGTCAAAAGCATATGTTAAATTTGCCATTGGTCAATGAAACATGTACCGATTAAGTTTGCAATTTTTATTTCCAACTTTCCAGGAGATATGTAGCAATGGTGGAAATGTGCCAGGTTGTTGGCCATAGAGATCAGTTAATCACCTTATTACTTCCTCTTGTGGAACAAGTGCTAAATGTCATCCTCATCCATTTTCAGGATAGGTATGAACATTCTTTTCCTCTTGAGTGATTTTCTGTTTTGGTGGTGGGCAAAAGGAGGTGTCAAGGTTTTTCACAACATTGACATAGCTCCACTAGTAGGCTTTAAGCCTGAACTTCAATGAAACAAAGCCTTCAGTCTCCATGGGCCATTTGCATATGCATTTATTTACCCTATGTAATATTTCTCTTTTATGATGTTGTGTTACTTTGCAGCTCTGTTCTATCCGATGCTAGTGGGGCGATGAAAACAATTACATATGGTGGCATGTCTGATTCTGGACAGGATATTTCTTTGCTGTGTGGAAAGTTAATTACAACTTTAGAAAGACTAGAGTTACTTAATGAGGTGTGCTCCTTATCTTTTATCTTGAGTTACTAAGTGAGGTGTGATTGAATAAATTAGGAACAACCATTCCTAATCATTTTTCCACTCATGGGAGGTAGGCTAGGACTTTAATCAACCTGATATCCCAGTAGCAGAAGCGGAATTTTATAATTTGTGGGTTTGCAGCCTTGTTTTTCTTCCGGAAGAAATCTTAAAATCAAGAACATGGTATAAATACAATGAATAAGTTGTAATTAGGGGTTCCCATTACATAAGCTGTGTTAGTCGCTTCCATCCCAGTTAAGAAAATCCCAATACCGATCTACATATTCTGCAAATGTGTTTTCTCCTAATCCTAATCATTTTATGCTCTTATATATAAAAGATGGTTGTGAATTTTATGAAGGACCTCCACTGTGCTGATTCTTATTATGTTTGACCTTGGTTTTTATTTCTTTTAAATTCAATCCATTTATGTTTAATCAGTTTAACCGTCCCGTGTGTTTGTAAAAAACTATTTGTAATGCCTGTTTCATGTAGTTATGATTGTTAGGATTCCTTATTAGCGCCACTTTAATGTCTGATTGGCCACTTTTATTTTGGGATAGAGGGAATGCGTGTTAACTATTGTTGTAATGGTTGCCGCTTGGCTTCTCAGGATAAAGTAGGCCACAATCTTAAGGTGTTCCGGAGATTGGTGACTTCACTGAAGGAGATTACAGTACAAAAGTTAGCTTTATGAGAAATGTTCCAAGAGGGCGTTTGATCTTTTATTCATTTTTAATTTGACGGGTGTAATCAACAAATTGTATCATGATCTTCTTGTTCTTGTATAGCATGCTTCAAATTGATGCGGGATCTTTTGTTGTACCTTAGTACCATAGGAAGAGAGGATTTTAAGGTTGATTTTGTTATGATCTTACACCTTGTAAAATGGCACCCATTGTAGTGAAATATAGTTTGCCAAGTGTATCTTCTTTAATATGTATAAAATAGAGCGGTTAACGTATGCTATCTACCAAAACATATTTTTCATACTAACTAAATTATACAGTTACTGATTACTTTGTTATTTTGAATAAAACCAAAAAAATAAATAAATAAATAAGTAAAAAATCAAGGATAATACTTGTCTTCATATTGGAAAATTTTAATACATTATCTGTGGTGACTTTACACTAGCGTGGAGACAAGTATTATCCTGTTCAATTGTTTGGGCGCATAAAATTAATAAACGTATTCATATTACTATTAGCAAATAGTATTGGAACATTTAGAATAACAACCATAAAGTAGAAATGAAGTAATAAACTTGTTTGGAGTTTTAATGCCTAAACAGAAGCATGAACAACAAATATGGGGGTTAGACTTAGAAGAACTTCTGAGTGGTTAATTTAATGTGTCCCTGAGATGAAGAAATATATCAAATTTGAAGACAAGGCAGAGGCTGAATCATTCCAAGGCTATAGCCGTATGCATTAGTGCAGTATGAAGTGAGTTTATGTCCAATTTTGTCAGAAGTAAGGTATATTGATTTCATTAAAATTCCAGTGCAGGCAACTGATCTACTGCAATTCAGATTGATAGCCACATCAGTGCTTGAAGTCCCATAAATATTTTCGAACAACACATCACTTATTTGAACTCCAGTTTTCTGTTGCCAAAAGTAGATAAAAGAATCTGATCAACTACAATGCTCACATAAGGTCGGCTAGTGGTTTTACCATTAGTCTTCATTGTTCTTTATCAATATTTGAATCTTTTTAAATGTTAAAATTAAGATGCATTAGCGGCTTTTATGGTCCATATAAATTTTAATACATAGACTACTAAATTCTTTTTCATATCTTTTTATATATCATTATGTGAGCTTTGACTCTATATATAATACTTTGGGCTTTTCTACATTTTTTTATTTTTCCCGTTTTTTGGTAATATTTAGCTAAGTAATAATGAACTTAAAAACAAAGTTAGTTTAATTTACCTGTTCCTTGCAGGCACCCCTGATGTTGCAGTAGTTTTGATCAATTATTATTGGGTTTTTCACAGAATCAAAATATAGATTCTCAAATGTCACCCCTCGAACATGACCCTTCCCAACCTTCAACATATAGGGCAGGCTTTTGTCACAATCTTCAACATGTAAGTTTTAATAGATGTACAGCAAATCTTTAGACTCGTTTTGGTCATGTGCTAATAATTTAAAAAAAAAAAAAAAAAAAAAAAAAAAAAGAAGAATGAAAAACTGTTTTTCGTTTTGTAAAAACATATTCGTTTAAAGAACTAAGTCTTTGTTTCTAAAAGTAGAAAACAACTTTTTAAGTACATGACTAAACAAGCTCTTTAATATACCTGCCATGTCTTGATCCGAGCTCCATTGGTAGTTCCCTTCAGGTAAACCCTGCTCACATAAATGTTCTCTACCTGCACAATATTTCCGCTCCTCCCTAGGCTTCCTATGCTGTTTCCAAACAGAGCAGAAATTAGAGAAAATAGATTCTAAGCCCTCAGAGAAAATGTTTTTTTTTTTTTTTTTCCGCTTTATATAAATATATCTATTTCTTTGGAAATTATGAAAACAAGTTGATGCAATACCTTATCCCATGACCAGGTCCACATCCAACATTGAAGATGTATATATTAGAAGTATGGTCTCCAATGGAAATACAATCGTCCCCTGTTCAAATAATAACACCGAATAAAGTCATTATTTACTCGAATGTTGTATAAATGACCAAGACAATGGTGGTGGAATTAGGACAAAAATAGAAGCCCAATTTTCCTACCAGTGCTTACTATAATGTCGTTGATAACCACATTGTAGGAGGCTTGGATATGAATTCCATCAGTGTTGGGGCTAGTTTCAGGAGCTTGGATAATCAAATGATTAATTTCCATCCCATCACACCGCATTATTAATACATGGGTTTGAGCGCTGTTTACAAAATGAATGTCACTCAAGCTGCTTCTCTTGCATGACAGAAACTTCACTGCCTGCCTTTTTATATTCAGTCATTAAACTTATATATGCACCAATCAATTTCTTATTCTTTATTTATTTATTTTTATTTTTTTTGCTTTGGTTAGGTTGTCAAGAAAATTTCTTGGAAAAAAAATTAAAAAAACATAGATTATGGATCAAAATCAGGACTGACTATCGAAAGCATACATTTTTCAGCTGTATATGGTACTTACTGTTGGGGCCAATGAAGTGCATTCCTTCTGTTTAAGTGATGAATATCCCAGAAAATATATCAGAGAGAGACTTATAGTGAAAAAAAAAAAAAAGGGTATAAATTTTTTGAATTGGTTAGTGATATTGTCAATCAAATTTTGATGTACCATGTGAGGATGATATCTGCATGACTGATCCCACCAACCTTTTCCCTGTCCGTTGATCCATCCAGAGCCACCAACATTGAGCCCACTCACACCATGAAAAGCCAACCATTGACTCTGGTCCAGACCTTTCCACGTTTGAGGTGAGTCTGGGGCCAAAATCATCCCTAATATCTATGGTGGGGAATAAAATCAAAATTAGGAGTGAAAATGTATAATTTTTGTGCTCTAGTAACAGTAAAAATACTAAAACATTTGACCATACCAGAAAGTTGATGTTCTTAGCCTTGCATGGACCTCTAAAAACAACTGGACTTACTAAAAAAGTCAGTCTTGGAATAATTAAAGTAGGATTTTCAGTTTCTGAGCTACATGCTTCATTCCATGCCATCAAGAATGCCTGTAACATATATAGATGGGACAAGAAAAAAAAAAAAAAAGAAAATTATTTGGAAAAAATGGAAATACAAACTATATTAAAAGTTTACAGGAAAGCTAAACAAAGAAAGTACTTGAGAATCATCTGTGGTTCCATCACCGGCAGCTCCATAATCCAAGACGTTAAAACAGATAGCATCTGGATTTGCATTATTAATGGAGCAAGCAAAAATGGCAGAAACTAACCCAATAATGAGTGAAAAAGGAAAGCGACACTGAAAGCAAATAATCAAAGAATGAAAGAAATATATATAACAAGAATGTTGTTCTTAATCAACAAAAACGTGATGGTAGGGGGAGAACAGAAAAAAACTAAAGATTCTTACCATGGTAATCGTTAAATTAGATAGTACTTCTCAGGCACTGAGCTGTGTAATTACCCAGAAACAGAAACTGAAAATCAAAGATAATTGGTTATCGTCAGAGAAACACTGGAAATTATTAGTTTCATGGAAAAATTTTGGCTTTATCCCAACAAAGAAAAAGAAAGAGTTCATTGTAGCAAAGCTTTTCCCGAGAAATATATTTCAACTTTATTGTTTTTCTTTTTCGGTTGGGATTCACGTGAGTTTAAGGTCGGAAACAAAGCCCAATAATGATGATAATAATAATAATAATAATAATAATAATAATAAATAAATAAATAATGAATAAAAATAAAGGGAGATTATGTATAGATTATTATTATTATTATTATTATTATTATTATTTTTTTGGATGAGAAGGAGATTATATATAGCTAGTTTCATACCATATTGAGATCATATGTCATAGTAATGTTATAAGGCAAGCGGCATAAGTTAATGTCAAACTATTTTCTATCTAATATGCATGCTAATATTTATAAGCAAAAACTGAAAATCCAAATGATAAGTTGCGTGACTAAACAATAAAAAAAAAAAAAAAAAAAAAAAAAAAAAAAAAAAAACGCAATTTAAGTAAGAACGAAATAAGCATGACACTTGCTTGTATTAATTACTGATTAGAAGCAGAAGCGTGTACAAACTATTAAATCAAAGCAGTTTTAGGGGCAAAAAAAATGTGGAACATTTTATTTTAAAAGAGATTAAAAGTTTAAGTTTGAATCTTTTCAATTTCCCGTCAAAGAAAATGAAAAACTTGGACCACTTCAATTTCCTTTACTGCTTCACAGATGATCGATTATAATATGCAAATCAACAAATAAAGTTTATGAATTAAAAATGAACATTAGAAAGAAAAATCCTTCGGTGAAGTAATAAAGGTTAAAAAGTACTTAATTTATGAAACCTCAGTTTGGTATATGTGAAACTCCTCATATACGAAACTCTATAAAGACAATGAAAATAGAAACGGAATGCTCACATAGATGAAGAAGTTGTAAATTAGCTGCACAAAATGGTTATTTTGATTTTTAGGGTTAATTTGATACACAAGATTGTATTATTCTGTATTCTATGAGACTATATTATATTAATCTGTAATGTATCCAACTTTATTGTATTACTATTTTATAGTGTTTGGTATAAGATCATACTGTACTATATTAATTTTTTATTTTTTAAATAGAATTAAATAAATTGATAATATTTTATTTCTATGGTCTTGTATCCATTATTTTTAATAAATAAAGTAATAAAAAAAAATAGTGATAAATAATATGTGTAAATGAAATATTTAATACATAAAATTACATTAATACTCATGTAACCTTTTTTTAAATAATTACATTATTTATAGTATATCAAATTGAGTTTCGATTATTGGTCATGATAATAATAATTACATTATTTAAAATTATGTAATATTCAAGTGGCTATATGTCACAGGGCTAAAATCCAATATCAAATTTTTCAACCACTGTGCGGCCTAAGGATCTCTTCCTTAGTCAGCCTACTCGAATTCTCACTCACGATTGAGGTTCTCACACACACACAAAAATCTCAAGGCAATCACTAGGCAGTAGTAATCACAAAGTACACACAATATTACGGGGTCACCCCCAACCTTTTCTTTTACTCAATAAGAACAAGGAAAACCGGCCAAGAACCATGCAAGGATCACCACACCATTCTCTTAGTGTCTCAAGCATGGCTCCAGCAATACAAACACCAAAATTGCAGTTAACAACCCTAACTGCCTTGGGTATGCTGGATGAACCAAACTAAGCCACCTGGCCTTGCAGTTGCCTCCCTCAACTGCTTATGACATGTTGTCTCATGCCACCATGTGCCACATCTTGGTACAGGACCTACAACATCCTTGGATGAATGCCACCAAAGCACCCAGCAGTTCTAACCGCACACAACTGCTGGAAACCGCTCATCCATGTCAGCCAAGACACACAGACACAACTGCTCCACAACCTGCCTGCATGCACGCCACGCAGCCATAACTTGTGCCCAAGCAACGCCAACATGTGCCAGGCGCTGCCCGTGCGCCTGCCACCCACGCCCGCGTGCGCGCCCAACATGTGCTGCACATCTGCGTCAGGCACTGCCCGTGCGCCTGGCGCTCGTCTCTGCGTGCGCACCCGACGTGCTCCGCGCACCTGCCCGAGGCTACACACCGCTGCACGATCACTGCACACGCGCATATGCATATCAGCCTTTGCTGTGTGCGTGGGCCACGCCACGCCTTGGCACCACTCCATGCCAACACTCGGCCAGCATGCTATTCACTAAGGCACGCTGGGCACCAACCCATGCCATGCCTTGCTGTGCACTAACACAGTACCATCACCGTGCCTTACTTGCCAAGGTTGTGCCCATCATAGGCACAACCACCCTTGCCTTGGCATGGTGCAAGGCCAACCATGCCTAGGCCAAGTCGAGGGGCTAAGGGCCTGACACTATACTTCCAAGTTCCAACTAACCAGGGCATAGAAAAAATAAAAAGGAGCACCGTTATTTGGGGGAAAAAAAAATGCCAGTTAAACCAACCATTTTTGGGTGCATTATCTTTAATATGTTAAATTGAATTTTAATAATAATAATAATTACATTACCTAAAGTTATTAAGAAAAAGACAAGAATTTTACAAAACAAAAATAAAAAAAGAAAGGATCAACATAAATTTCAGGTACCAAATGCACACCTAATGTCCTATAAGAATCTGAATTGTCAATAAAAGCTTGGAAATTTGTATCATAATGGTGACAAATGACAATGGCAAGGCCTACTATACATCACAAAGTATAATTCTATGGTTCAAGATTTTTTTTTTTTTAATGTTAAAAAACAAAAAGAAAAATATTAATAATGTTAGATGTATCAAATTGTTCATTAAATGATATGATAAAAGAAGAATTTTGGAGCAAAATGCATTTCATATAAAAGGAGATCCAACTTCATAACCCAAAGAAGGAGAGGGGGTGGAGAAGAAAGAAAAAGAAAGAAGGCATCTATTATTATTATTATTATTATTTTTAATTTGGTTAAAATAATGTCATTTGGTTAGATGCCTTTAAATGTTGCTTCATCTTTAATAAATGAACTATTCATTTTTATTTTTATTTTTGTGTGTGTGTGTGTGTGTGTTTTTATAATTTCAAATATTGTAATTCCAAACATTAAAGTGAGATAATGAATCCGCTCAATGCCAGAATACTAGATACAAACAAAGGAACCCCAAAAAATAAAGAAAATATAAAAAATAAAATTAATTTGGTGCTGCAAAAATTTCTAGTGAGACAAAATGACTTTATAACACCAAAAAAATAGTTAAAATGGCATCGATATCCCAGGCCTAACGCCGTGGCACGTATTGATTGGCTGCAAAAGAATCATGCAATACAAACGGTTGAAACTAGAAAAACCTTCCCTGCACTCATCAACTCACTTCATCACAGCTTGGATCTTAGCTTACCCTCCAACAAAAAAAAAAAAATGTTGGAGATAAACAGCTAGAGAGATCCACTCCTAATTTTCCCGGAAAATCTCAGATTTTGCCGGAAAATCGAAAAAAAAAAAACTTCAATTTTTTCTTATATCAATTTTCCATTTTTTTTTTTTCTTCTTTCCATGGCAAATGCCTGGAAAAGAGACAAGGGCACGAAACTGATATCGCCCTTAACACTTTTCATGCTCTTCTCAGCCACTATCATTCTCCTAATCTTCTTCCTCTTCTCCACATCCTCAAAACCCTACCCTAACCCTAACTCCACATTCGCTGTCACAACCCACTTCCCTTTCCGTACTATAATACAACCTTTCGATTGCTTGAAATGCCCTCAGTCCCACCCCGTAATCGCCAACCTCGTCGAAGGCCTGCGCTACCCATTTCTCTACTCGCTCGCCGATTTGGGGAACCTTCCGGATAAGCCCCACAAGAACATAGCGAGGATGCTGAAAGGCAAGCTCTTTCGGAAGCCGGACATCTCAGAGACGATTCAGGAGCTGCTCGAGCGGTTCAAAGCCGAAGGCAGAGATGGGTTTGTGGTAGATGTGGGTGCTAATGTGGGTATGGCGAGCTTCGCCGCCGCCGTGATGGGTTTTCGGGTTGTGGCTTTCGAACCCGTTTTTGAGAATCTGCAGCGGATTTGTGATGGGATTTACTTGAACCGGGTTGGCGATTTGGTCACTGTCTTCGAAGCAGCCACGTCGGATCGCCTTGGCAACATTACCTTCCACAAGGTAATTTCCTTATCCAATCTTCGTTCCTTTAGCTTTTTTTTTTTTTTTTTTTGGTGTTCTGAATTATTTTAGCTGTTTTGAAGTTATTATTTCCTTTATATGTTAACAATAAGATGATGGATGATATATTGGATTGGATCTCCTATATGAAGATTTAATTCGAAATAAATTTTCGTTTGGATTGATGTAATATAAAATTAATTATGTGCTATTTTTAGATGGTGGGTCTATTTGGTGCTTATAATGAATCATGGAATTTAGATATGTTATTAATTGAAGTCTTACCCAGCCGTAGAGCAAATTTCTAGCTGCTTAAGACTGAGGGGGTCTCTTTGATGGAAAGCTAGGATATGTCTGTGGTTATGGATTTAAGTTTGGTAGCCATTAAAAAAGCTCTGGGTTGCTCAGTAATCCAATATTTGCCCACGCACACTGATACTAAAACGTCAAAGATGGTTTTGATTCATTGCCATGGGTTTCCACTGAAGTATAAAACATGATTGGCATCTGTCAAGAGGGTCAATGCGCATAGTGATCAATAAAATTTCTTATGATGCAGCAGGAATTGAAAGCCAGTTCAATTAGCACATTCACATTCAAGTTAGTGTGGTTCTTTAGATTCAACCTCATGTTCATATCAAATTTTAATGTCCACTTTATTCTTATGTATGCAAAGCTCATGAATATTAAAATGCTTGCTATAATTGTTTCCTCTTGTGCGGCTACTGCCAATTATTTTTTCAGTTGGTTGGTCGGCTTGACAACAGTGCTGTATCAGCCACTGGTGCAAAACTAGCTTTCAAATCGAATGAAGAAATAGCGGTTCAAGTCAGGTCTGTTCCCCTCGACGAGTTAATCCCAGAAACAGAGCCTGTGCTGCTGCTGAAAATTGATGTTCAGGGTTGGGAATACCATGTTCTTAAAGGAGCATCCAAGTTACTGTCAAGAAAGGGAAGTGAAGCCCCATATATTATTTATGAGGAAGATGAGCGGTTATTACAAGCCAGCAATAGCAGCGCAAAAGAGATTCGAGATTTCTTGCATACTTTGGGATATAACCATTGCACCCAGCATGGTACAGATGCACACTGCACCAAAAAGGGTTGAAATATATCCTCTTTTTTGGTTTTTTGTTAAATTTCCACTAATCAGAAACATACCATGGCATACTTTCTCTAAACACTCATACAAATTATTCTTTGATTTTTATGTTTTATTCAATGAGAGCGGATTAGTCATACTGAGCTGGGTGCCATTGTAATGTTAGGGATTGCATTGTAGTGTTTTAAACCAATTTGTAAACCGTTGAGATCCTCAGCTGCATAGTGGTTTAGTTGTAGATCATTTTTAAACAAGCGGTATCTTCTAACTTCTATTCACGGTTATATACTGGTCGATGTGCGTACAGTTGAAATTTGTTCTGGTCTTTCTGGGTAAATATAAATCAATTGTCCTACAATGTCAAGCAGAATGCGGATCCAACTAGGAAATTCATAATTATAGCCTTGCTGTGATAAATATATATATATATATATATACATTAACTATCGAATATAATATTATTACTTTTATGAAGTTATAAAAATATAAACCCAAGCATATCCGATTGTAATAAACGAAAACCTTGAAGGTGTATAGTATATATATTATGAGACGTGGAGTTGAAACAACAATGTCAAAGCCTTCAGGATTACTTTGGTCCACTATTTTTTGAAGGGCCAGCTCTCTCCACCATTACATCATAGAGCTGCTTCCCATTCTGCTTATTGCGGCATAAATTAGTAAAAATGTTCTGGAATATCTAAACATAAAACTCATAATAGAAAGTAAATCCAACCCCAAAACTCACACGTCACCCCCCACAAAAAAAAAATAAAAAAATAAAAATAAAAATAAAAAAAGGACAAAACAAACAAAACAACGGGCTGGTCAAGAAAATGCCAGAGAGCTCATAAGCAAAATTAACCCCTGTAAACCTTTAGTAGCTAGCGAGATTCTGTAGTCAATCCCTTGAACTTTACATGAGAGGAAATGGATTTATACTTTGGTACTTACAAATATTACTGGAAAGAAGTGCACTTGCCCTTCAGGCTTAGTTTGTGTCTCTTTGAAATATACCAGGATAGGGAAATTTGGCCACCAAAGCTCCCAATTCACAAACGTCGAATATCTGTAGATCGATCAAAATGGTGAATTGACTTGCCTTCGGTTGAAGGCTAAAACAAATAGCTACTAGCATAGTTACTTACTTCCAACGGTTTTTTCCACCCACAAATACATTTTCACCCGAATCTTGAAGCTCCTCCCCTACTTTTACCTCCTAAAGCCACACATGTTGCAAATACAGGTTGTATACATATATATATATATATATATATATCGTGAAAAGGCAACCAGACTTGCAAAGAAAGTGCGCAAAATACAGTGGATGACATTATGAAGTTTAATGCACAAGGAAGTTATGCAGAAAAATGATTCCACAAAAAGTTTTACATTTTGTATATATGCAAAATATCACTGTATTTCAAAATACTAAAAAAAGGAAACAAGACATTCTGTAAAGGTTGAGGAACAAACCAGGGCCTCTTCATCAAAGACAAATCTCACTCTAGTAGTCTGGATGAATTTGAGAAAAAAGAGGTTAACAAACAATGAGGAAGCAATTAATGCACCAGTATACTACATGATAGAAGTAAAAACTGTTTGACCTACTAAGCATTAACATCTTCTGCAAGAATGACTTTCAAAATTTATCATCATCACCTTGCCAGAGGCAAGCCAGGAATCATAATTTTTTCTACAACGAACACAATCTCTTACAATATGGGAAATCCTGTTTGCTAAAACCTTTTTATAATTGATTTTTCATATTGTTACCTGAAACAATAAAAGTAATCCGAGGAGACCCACAGGTGCAGCTGGTAATAGATTATTTGAATAAGCTAACCCACCAGCTAGACCTGTTTCAATTAATACTTGATATCATAAAAGGTGTATATGATACAATAAAAACCTATTTACAGGAAAGGGTAGTTTAAAGGAAATTATCACTCTTGGCTTTCAAAAAGTCTGATTACTAGTTTTGAAGTTTATTTAAGGGGTTCGATGAAACAATGTTTATCTTGTGAAAAAATGAAGATAGATATAAGTGGTGCAATAAATCGGTGAATCCTGCTCAAAATTGCCTAATTTAGAAATGAAGAATCAAAAACTAAGCTGATTAAATGGAGGAAAATAGACAATCAAAGATTTAAATTTAGTATAAGTATGCATAATTGAGAGGGAACACTAATCCCCCACCTAGTAGGACAACCGGAATTCGGTAATCTGGGTCTGGAACCACAGTCTCCCTGCTCTTGACCTTCCTTCCCACCTGTCAAACATGGAAAGTAACATCAAGAATGAAACAGATAGAATATACTAATATCTAGAAATCGAGCAAAGAGTTTTCAAGTTATTTAGCATAACCAATTAGAGCAGTTTTCAGAATTCAATTTGTTGTGACAATTTGTCTACAATTGATGATATGATATTAATATTTTAACTCAGTAATGCAAAACTATCGTTATTGCAAAATATGCTAAATATATATGTATTTATATATATGATGCACCAAAATCAAAGACAACAAATATAACTTTAGTAGGGTGAAGCATTAAACCACTGAGGCCACCACAGGATAGCTGCCATGGCTTCCACTAAAATTTCTTCTTAGAATACATTGAGAATGCATCAGTTTGCCAGAGAACGAGCTTCTGAAATTCCTTGCAAGTCCACTCACTTCCCTATCTGTTGGAAATAATCTTGTAATAAGTTCTTAATAAATACTTCACAAGCTGTTAAGTAAAAAATGCAGCCTAAAATTCAGTACCCAACGGTCTTTTCACTAGACTACGATAATTACACATAAAAAATCATAATCTAAGTAAGTTAACAAAAATGAAGCCAATAGATGTTAATTACATTAACAGAGAGAGACAACCCAAATTTACAAACGGAGAGATACTATTATCTTCGGTAATACCTCAAAAGACATTTGAGACTGTAAAAGGCACACATGCCCATGAATTTATACATGGAAGCAAAACCAAAGTGAAGGTACCAAACTTACTTTGCGAAGAGAGAAAACAAGGAGCTGACAGGAGAGTGCTCGCCATTTTTTCAGTTTGTTTTTCTTTTTCTTCTTTAATGAAAATTACACTATGCAACTTTTTTTGGAAGTTGCAAGAGGAAATAATTTCCTTCTTAAAAAAAAAAAAAAAAAAAATCCTTTTTGAGACAAAAGATTGAATTTACATCAATACCCTTGCTCTGTTGGAGAAGTGGTATCCAACTATTAAGGGTATTTAGGTAACAATGTGGAGATCGATTGATGGTCTTCGGGGACCAAGTGCCGGAAAACACCTTATCCTATTCTACTTGTACTGGTTACCACCAACGCTTGGAAAACACAAACACTCTCTCTCCACTCTAAGCTGAGCTCTTCACCAAAATTTCTAAATTTGACAACTTTTTCACTTTTTAAGAGAAAAAAGAACTAAAATTTTGCATTTTCTTTTTAATGGCAAGTTCTCTCTCTTTGGTATCTGTCTGTTCCTATAAGCCCTCAAACAAACCAGGTAATGTCTCTCTGTCTCTGATGATTCCTATGATTGTATTTTAATTTGGATTTATTTTCATTGAAAATATTGATTGAATTCACAGGTGTTTTTATTGGAAATTCGGTTCCTGGGAAGGTTCTTAGGACAAATGAAGTGATTCCACCCTCAAAACCTTCAAAATTTCAGTCTTTAGAGGTTAAGGTGAGTGATTTTAGCCGAACCCCGTTTGCTCAATTTGTTGACAGATAATATCTGTTTCCAATTCGTAAGTTGTACCCAACAAGACCCATTACTTGGACCATCTTATGGCAGGATTGAGCGCCTCTGTTAACTTGTTTCGCCAATGCATTGTAGGAGACTAAAATACTGTTATCGTAGTGGGTTATGAAAATTATTAATTTTCTTTCTGAAACTGGGAAATTAAGCCGTGGATATATGTGGTTTGGTGTGGCTGAGGATACCAAGTAATAATAAAGTAACAACCTTTTGGGCATTGAATTTTATTAGGACAGATGATGGTGCAAGGAAAGAAGAACGAAAAATGGATTTATCTGCGAAATATTGTCAATTTGTGGGACAATTTGATTTGGTTGATTGAATGAAAGTTGCAATAGTAAAGAGTGATCTGGTTCTTGTAAAACTTGCTACAAGGTTAAGGTAAAAGAGAAGTGATCATTTGATGAACTTGAGGACGTGAAATAAAAAGTGCTGGTTCATAACACAAATGCAGAATAATCATATAAAGAAGAAGATTCGTGGTGTTTGCTTTTTAACCATAGTTTTTTCTTGAAATACACTTTGGTTTTGTTTTACAGGCTGCAAATAGTAATCAAGCCACCAAACCGAATAGCATTGTTTGTGCTGAGTGCGACGGAAATGGTTAGTGGATTGCTGGTCGTAACGGCTAGTTTTTAGTCTGCTTTTTATGTGTCCATTGTGTTGTCTTGCTCTGATGGATGGCTTAAATGTTTTTGACATCTAGTCATCATGTGTCATGCAAATAAGATGGTATGCTATATAACATTTTTGCTGAATATTGAATTGAATGCAACATCAACACATTCATGAATTGATATTTCCCCTGTTTACTTTTCTCTACCTAAAAGTGATCTGGCCTCCAAAGCTCCTAGATAGAGTTCTAATTAAGGCATTCCTTATAATGGGAAGGCACAGAATATATTTGAGAATAGCCTCTCAGCCTTAGGTAAGAAACAAGTTAGTTGGGTTTGGGTCCTTCCTACTAAGATTCTTATATTATTAGTACTAAGTTGTTTCATGTAACTACAAATTAGAAATGTCTTGATGTTGAGATCCTATTAGTAGGCAGATCAATTATTTGAATCATAAACCTTCTGTTTAAGCCTTTTGGTCATACAAATTTTTTATTAAAGTTTCTTATTTGATTCATCAATGATCTGTTGGAATGTTTTATGCGTGTATAACCAGTCTTTGCTACTTTCATTTTATCCCCAAAATATATATATATATATATATATAAGGTCTTTATTAGTATCAGCAGAATATTGTAAAGCATCATATTTAAGTGCATGAAAGGAAAGTATTTTTCTTTGTTAGATTCCTAGCTTAAAATTTCAGCTTGCAGAGAAAGGTTCGTAACTTTTTGTTCAACTATCAGGTGCTAAATTGTGTTCCCAATGCGAAGGCAGTGGAGTTAATTCTGTAGACCACTTTAATGGACAATTTAAAGCTGGTGGATTATGTTGGCTTTGCAGGTATATCCTTATTGAACTGTTTTTTTCCCCTTCTCTATACATCTTTCTGTTGGACTGAACAAATATTTTGAATGAATTTAATTCTATCATCATCATTTTTATACTTGTTCAGACATAGGTCTCGGAAGTACCATGCTTCATCAATCCAATTTAAATATAGTAATGCAACATTTTATAATTTTTCAGACATAGGTCTCAAATTTCTTTAGACTCCTGTCTGTTTTGGGACAAATAGTCACATAATAACAAGTGCCTTTCTTGCATTGTATACATGTGTTATCCTGTCCGAGCTTATGATCTGATGTTGGATTCTTATTGCTAGTTTCACTTTAGAGCTTATGGTTGTTTCCGCTGCTCATATAATGTATATATCGTTGCAGGGGTAAAAGGGAGATTTTGTGTGGTAGCTGTAATGGAGCTGGGTTTATCGGTGGGTTCATGAGCTCATTCGATGATTGAAAGCTAGCATGAAATGGGATCTTGCAGAATTTCCAAACGTTTACAACTATAATTAGAAGACTGTGACATCTAAAAAGAGAGTTGTAAATGGAATCATTTTATTTACATAGTGATGCGTTGTAATCTTCAAATATCAAAGCCAGGACATCCAAGTGCCATTATGATTTTTGCTAATTATGTTACTGAAAGAGTGAATTAGCTTCGGTATATTTATTTATGTTCTTTGTTATTTGCAAAAGGTTCTAATGCTTTGGGTAAAATATGCAAAAAGTTCAAAATTCATCCGGTGTATTTTTGGGTTAATGTGAGAAAATGAATAAATAAAAAACTGTATAACGCGCCAGGTAGGGGTCGAACCTACGACTTTCTGCTTAGGAAACAGACGCTCTATCCACTGAGCTACAGGCGCTTTGGACGTTCGATTCGTCTTTATTATTTATAGAAGTGTACCATGTTAGACAAAAATATAATTCATTCTTCATCAAGAAAATGTAAACTTGTTTAGCAGGGCGAAAATTATTCCATTTTTCAGTAATATCGAGTATGATAATTCAAAAGTATAAAGCTAAAATACAGAGCAATGAGTAGGAAAATATTGGAAAAAAAATAATAATAATAAAATACAATACGAGAGCAAGAGTGAATAGAGCTGAATGGTATAGAAAAACAATAAATATTTCAAATATTTCATTCTTTCACTTATTTGTATGAAAATGTAAATTATCATAAATAAATAAAAAATAAAAAAAATAAAAATAAAAAAAAGAAAATCGATTGCCTATATTCACAAAAATATTTTTCATCAAAAAAATGTTCACAAAAATATTAATATTATTAATAAACAAGGGACCTTTTTCCAGCCCCCCCAACATCCTCACTGTATCCTAAGCAAAGCAAACAAAAATACTAGTGAACTAAACCTACTCTTTTTCCAGCCTAAGTCCACAAATAATGTTGATCCCCGACCTTGTGGATGCTGCTCATATATCAGAATCCCGCCAGAATTTGATGATATGTAGACTCTCTTCTTCTGTAGATCTTTGGAGGACAATTCTAGAAGCATAGCCCTTCTCTCTCATTGTACGGCATATCTGTATGGGATTGTTTGCTGCAAGAGTCACCATGTATAACCAACCTTTTTCAGATAAAAGATTGTCAGCAATGGGCAATATCCTATCTATAACGACACGACCGTTCTCTCCTCCAGCCCAAGCAGAGACGATTCCTTCACAACCCACTTCATCTTCAGGGGTTGGGACATAAGGTGGGTTCACAACCATTACATCCACTGATCCCGCCAGACGCTGCTCCAGTCCCAAAGCTATGTCTGTGGATATTAACTCAGCATGAACACCATGTGCTTCCAGTGTCTCCTGGGTCACCCTCACTGCATGTGGGTTGATATCAGTGGCAATAAAGTGAGCCCCAACAGACTCCTTTCCAAGAATTAGAGCTAAAGAAGTGATGACATACCCACTGCCACAACCCACTTCCATGCATAATGTTGGTTGATGCTGTACAAGGTTGGTTCGATCTGCTAAAAGTGCATCAACAAGTGCAAATGAATCATCACATGGTTCATAAACCTCAGGATGAGAACTCACAAGGCGGATTTGGGCAGTTCTGAAGTTCATCTTGTAAAACACCTGTCCATAACCACAATAAAGATTCAATTAGACTAATGTGGCTGAGGGAGGTCAGGCTGAACAATGTCGAAGAAGCTTTTCCATATCTAATCAGATAAAGCTGAAAGTTTTGTGTTTGACAAAAGAACCACTTTCAGAAAGTTGTAAGGCAGATAAGTTGGAGTTCTCTTATCTAATATGGCACCATATGTTTATCATTGTTCGAAGTTATTAGTTTTGTACTGCCACTGGTTCTAAGATGCTGCAATGAATTGCAGGAAGCAAAACCCATATAGCAGCCTTTACACGAAACAAAATAAGCGGCAAAAAGGACAAATAAAGTGCAATGCACATTAGCACTACAAACAATCAGCAAGATAAAAACATACCCTAGCCAAGACAATTTCAGGCTGTCATAGATTAGAATCCACACAGGTTCAACAGTTTCAACCTGTCATGAAAGCTCCTGTCATGAATTACATCCAAAGCAGTTTGTCAACTGTTGTGCAATATTGCCCAAGGACGAACTGTCGTGTGTTAAATGATCTGTGAGTGGTTTAAAAGAATCCATAACAAATAACTGCCGTCGATTTACATGATAAGCCGAATATACATACAACGCCAAAAAAATAAAAATAAAAATACAAATACAAGACAAGCCAATACCACACTGCCCAAAAAAATCCAAACATAACCTAAACAAAACCCAAATCGCCCGAAGAAAATTATAAGCAACATTATGCCGAACAAAACTCAAAAACAAAATGCCCAAAAAAAACCATAAAAAAAAAAAAAAAAAAATTCCAAGTCCACATACAGTCATTACACACACAGAGAGAGAGAGAGAGAGAGCGATGATAACCTAAGCTAATATGGATTTGGCGGTGCGCGAAGAGCCTTGACGAGCTTTGACGAAAGGAGGAATGTGTCTTACGTGAAGAGCTGCGGGATTCAATGGTGAAAAGCTACTGGCAGAAGAACAAATAGTAGCCGGAGGAGGTGCTGCTATCGAATACCAGCCTGGCCAGTTACACCGGCAACCAAGACAGGGAATGGGTTGTGCACGGATAGTGAATGGGTGGGTGGTGCGTTGTGCTGCCGTTTGATAAATAAATAAATAAAACAAAGTGTACCACAATTTGGTAAAATCAAAAAAGAATCTGGAAAGAGTGAACACCAACTGATGATTAATAGTAATCAGCAAAGAGTGACTGCTAACGAAAATACACATGGTAGTGAAGCTAACATTATAACCCCAAAAGATCTTTCACTAAAGAAATGCACAAAGATTAGGAGTACGGGGAAATTCTACACCTATAGCTTAAATCCATATCCAACATCCACATCCCTATTGGGTTTTACGGCCAACAATCAAAAATGGAAAGCATTCACCAGCAAAACAAAAATTTTGACAAATGGAGATCATCGGTCATAATCGAAAATCAATAATATTTTCATTGTGTCCACAAATAAAATTAAAATAAAATTTTACCTTATGTTGACTAATACCTTATGTTTGACTATGACTGGTAAGTCGAGGAATTCAGGTTTGACTCGGAGAACATTAAAATTTCAATATTTTCTTTACTATCAAGCCCTACTGGCTGCCAAAATAATAATAATAATAACAAAATAAAATTAACAACGAAAAACAATCCCGAAATAATAATAATAAAATGAAAATAAAAAAATAAAGACAAAATAACAAAAGTAAAATTCATTGAATACCAAGAGGAAGTGTCCATGAAAACAATGCTCTTGGAGCACCTTACTCCAGGCGTAGGGAATTCGAAATCATCGCCATCCTCCTCCTCTGATGACTTAACCAACCCGCCGGTGAATAAAGGTGGAATTTTCCGGTACCAGGATCTCTCGCTAGTGATCGCGAAGGAGAGATTGAGAGTGAGAAGGAAATCAAGCAAGAAGGAGATCGATGGGTAGGGAAAGGGAGAGACAGAGAGCTGAGAGGGAAAATTTTGGGTACCCCTTCAAATCTGGGGTTTTTGGGGCTGACATTTCCTATTTTATTAATTTGTTTTCTTTTAACTTTTTTAATTTTTATTATTTTATTAAATGAAAGTCTATAATATTTATATACCAACAGGCTTTATTTTTTAAAATTTTTATTAATCTGCTTTTATTTTATTTAAAACAAAATTAACACATACTTAAAATTGTAGAAATCAATAAAAATAGAAAAAAAATTATATGAATAAATAGATAATTTTGCCCCTTAAATTTTTAAACATAGAAATAAATTATTTTAAAATATAATAGAATAATTTAAAATTATTAGAAACAAAATTAAAATTTTAAAATTTAGTATAATATAATAAATTATTTGGAATATATAGCAAAATTTTTAATTTAATAAATCATAATAAAAATTATAATTTAAAAAATATAAAAAAAATAATCAAAAAATATATATTATATATTAGTAGTAGTAATAATAATAATAATAATAACCATGCAATACACGAAAGCAAAAATCATATATCAGCCTCTTATACAAAACAAAATAAGTGCCAAAAAGACATATTCAGTGCATTCACACTAGCACTGCAAACAATCAGGTGTTTATTACTTGTCATACTGTGGAGATAAGACTACCAGATGAATGATATCTGCAAAGATAAGCTACTATCCAAAGGATGATACATCAAATCATGCTTATATATTTTCTTCATGATTCATACAATTTCTTCTACATCATGCTACATATATTTTCTTCACTATTCATACAATTATATACATCATTATTATTTGTTTTACCATAATACCAATCTCACCAAAGAATTTTCTTTTTATCTAAATGGTATCAAAACCTGATAAACAAACCCAAATGAACTGCAACTTGACTCGAACATTGAAAAAAACAAAACAAAAAAACAAATAAAAAAGAAAAAAATCCGCTACTGACACATACAATCCAACAATTTTACACCGCAGGTTTGAAACAAAAACAAGACATAATGTCTATTGATTTTTATAAATACTCTGATCAAGATTGGTTTTTCGATATAGAAAGCCTCTAATGGTAATGGTGATCGATTATAGAAAGCAGCACTAAGTTTTTAAAGTGTTTTGCATGAGCGAATGCTTTGTTTTTTTTTTTTTTTTTTTCTGCATTATATGACAATTAAATAACACTATCACATATTGCTTGTAGAAGAAACCATTGCTTTTATGTTTTTAATCTTATTTTTTCTATCTGTAAATGTATAATAATATCAAAATACATATGCATTTAAATTTAATCTATTTTAAAACAAAATGTATTTAATTATACAAATCGCCGTGGTAACTAATTTATTTTACTTATTGTAATTAACAAAAAAAAAAAAAAAACAACCATTTTATCTGAATTTAATGTATCAAACAACCATTTTATTCTGAATTTAATGTATCTTATTAAAATTGTTTTTAAATAATAATAAAATGTGGTGGAAACCTGGGTTGGAGGGAAAATGGATTTCGATTAGGTTGCTAGTTGCTACATGTTTTACCAAACTAAAACATAATTACTTCTAAATTGGCAATAATAAATTAAAAGAGTCATGTCCTTCCAGTAATTATAAAAACTACATAAAATAATACATAAATATTAGAACATGTGAAGTAAATACCATTCCGAATAGCACCGCTGCCAAGCTTTTTTCCAAACCTTCCCTCCACTCATAACAACAGTATTGATTTAATTTATAATTCTATATAAAAAGGCAAATAGATTAATTGAAACAAAACTGCTCTTCACCGATAAAATCGAAAAAACTTAGTTTTGGATAGTTATAAGCTCTTCAATTGGAGTCACCCAAAATCTATTTTGCTTTGTTTCTCTTAACAGTAAAAAATCTAGGTGTCACAGCAGACAATGCTTTTTTTATAATTACAAGGCCTGTTTCTGTTTCTGCATCGACACCCATAATGAAATGTGTCTCTTTGACAAATTAAAAAACAAACCGATCAGAAGGGACTGTTGGACAATGGCAGAGCCAAAGGGTAACAATTATTCATATATTGCAGGCTCTGCTATATTAATAATATGCACAAGAATCGACTTCTTCGAGTCCAAAGACAATTAGAAGTTTTTGAAAACATTAGGCTTGCACCATTACAACACAATTTAACAATTACAGTGGCAAATTTACATTGCATGCATCATGACAATATCAAACGGAGAATATCTCCTGAATGTTTGAATGATTTCTCTGTCTCTTCCAAACAATGGTTTTTCTCCTCCCTCGTCCAGCTCTGTGAAACCATGCATACAAAGTACTTTAGCTGGATAACTAAAGCAACAGAATTCTTCAGCAGATGTATATACCAAATAAAAAAAAGAGCAACAGAGGAAAATTCTGTCCCAAATCACAACTTATGGCCCAGGATCACCAAAAGGATTTGATTAAATAAACAGAAGTTTTCAACAAAATTTTGCAAGAGTGATGAAGAATTACCTCAGCAACTTTATTCAGCTTATCTCTTACATTCTGCAACAGTTGGGAAAGATCTCCATCCCATTTATAAAATTCCAGCTCCTTCTTGTTTAGAATTTTTTCAGCCACCTGAAGTATGGGGAAAGCAATGAATTAGATCATCTTGGTTGCATCATAAAGAATAACGGAATCATGTGGGTTTGGGTCCCTAGTCAGGAAGGAGCAGTGGATGGAACAAAAAAAAAAAAAAAAAAAAAAAAAAAATTTGTGTTAAGCATGCTAATGAGGTTAACCAGAAATAGTATTTTCAAAGTTACTTAATATCATCTCAAGGACCTTTTTGACCAATTTCCAACTTCATATGGAGCTTTTGAGATTCATGAGGACTACCTCTAGTTACATAGCCCATGGGGGCCAATGGACCATATATCAAAGAAAAACAAGACACATCATCATGTACAGCATACAGAATATATTTGGCCTGAACATAAAATTGGCTACCGCCACATATTATGACAAAAATTACTATGTTACACTCACATGAAAATTAAAGGTTTGATTCCCCAAAAACCAAGATTACACACTTAGCAGGATTGCCCAACTGACACAATTATTTAGAATAATGCATATATAACAGCAGAAACACAATTTAAGCATTAGTTGTATACCTTTTTCCCTATCATTCTACCACCAGCCGTATGAGCAAAGTATATGTTGTAGAAATGGCAAATAAATGCTTGAGGATCCTTCTCTGATATTTCCTTAAGATACTCCGCATAGGTAATCCCAGGCCCAGATGGTTCTGGTATGACATGGCCTTGCTCCTTAAACCACTCCAAATCTTTTGCCAATTTCCCAGACCTTTCCAATCCTGTATTTCTGAACTCAACATCTAAAATCACAACAGCATAACTCAATAAGATTACTGGTCACATCTTAAATACACATATCGACTTTCATAGTGTGAAGAAATTGCAGAAAAACAGTTCTTGTTACTTGAAACATATGCAGCCTGTTTGCCCTATGGCTGGAGTTTTCTGTTTGAGTTATATATTCATGTCAAAAGGAAAGGGGTTGGATAGTCTTAATAATAACAAGTGGCTAACAAAGGGTTGATTACACATTAAAGCAAGTGTGGTTATTTGGACATGTTCCATTTTGAACTAAACAGAGATGAAACACAAATAACTCAGAAGTGCAATCCACAATATAAGTTTGACAGGGACAAAACCATCCAACATGAACTGCAAAGCTCTTCATGATTGAAATTTAAATACACAACAGCCTACAAAGTACAAACAAATTGCTTTAGACTATACACAATTCACATTAAAACATTGATTTGACGAATTGAATCAAAGGGCGTGGCATACATCAGCTCATAGACCTTTTCAACAAGTTTCTTGGGCAATATCAATACTGAAAAACATATCGAATGCAAGAAGACAAAAGTATGTTCTGCCCCAACCACTATAAACGGCAGAACTTGACTCATATAAAGAAGCGTAAAACGTAACCAAAATAGCCCAGACCTACAAATAAATCCAGAAATCGACGGCTGAAAAAAGAAACCCATTTGGACATTAAAATTCAAAAAACCAACAAAAAGGTAAACAGCACACGATCCAAAAAGCAAATAGAGAAATTACTGACAAGAAGGAAAAGCCGCTTTTTCAATGATCCCCTCCAGCGTATCATACACCAGTTTGCTATCCACAAGGAACCTCAGATACCCATCAACGGTTGGTTCCCATTTAGCCACTGGTCTCTCCTCGGGCTCTTTGACTTCTTTTTCCCCTTCTTTAGCCTGGTCTTTTGTATGCAATCTCATAGCCACGAACCTCATCTCCTCCACGAACCCTTTTGCCTCACCCGGATAACGTTTCTTCGGCTTCTCGGCAGTGGTAGCCGAAACAACAACAACACGCGCAGCAGACTTCATGGGCAATCCAGGAAAACCACGACGACGGGTTCGGAAACGAACAGAGCCCCTCTTGGTCAAGAATTCAGAACCCAAATTGGGTCCCGGAAGAGACTGAGGTGGGGGTGTTTGGAAGTGGGTATTGTTGAGAAGGGACTGAGATTGAGAAATTGGGGCAAGAGAAGCCATTTTAAAAGCTTTTTTTAATTAAAATAATGAAAAAAAAATAAAAAGACCAAAGGGAAAAAGATAAAGAGTCAAGTGTTGGATGGAGATTGAGTGTACGGAATCGCTGGAGTAAAAGCAAACAAGTCAGTGTTCAAAGAGGAAAAACAGAGAGAGAGAGTGGAGCTTTGGCTTGAATTGGCGGTTCACGTATTCTTGAAGACGAAGCGATGGGACAGAGAAAGAGAAAAAACCAACCAAAGGATATATAAAAAAATAACATTATTACGGAACCGAGCAATGGGAGGTGGGTGTGAGTATGGGTGTGCGTGTGCCTCTGTCTGTCTAGTGCCTATCGTTTCGGGTTGCCCAATCAGCGACGTCGTTTTTTCATGAAATTGTTGGATCATATTTGGATTTGAGCTTAGCTAAGCTGGTAAAAATTATTTCTTATTTTATTTCTACATAAATATATATATATATGGTTTGCCAATCATCGACGTCATTTTTTTTTTTGTAATTGTTGGATTTTTATTTGGATTTCAGCTTAGCTGAGCTGGCTATACATATAAAAATATTTATATATATATGCGGTTTGGGTTAATGTGCTGTGGAGGAGTGTGAAGCTTTACCTTTCATAGAAACTACAAAAATAGATAATACTATTTTTATCCCAATAGCCAAAATGAAAGTACTTATCTCTTTACTCCTCACCAAAAGAAAAAGTAATTATGCAATAAAATAAATCAGAGATTTAATTCCATGTAAATATGTGATGTTACTTGTATTGGAGAATGAAAATTATAAAAACAATTATATAGTTAAAGATTATCGGTCACAACGCAAAGTCGCTTTGGCCGAGTGGTTAAGGCGTGTGCCTGCTAAGTACATGGGGTTTCCCCGCAAGAGTTCGAATCTCTCAGGCGACGATTTATATTTTTAAATTTGGTTCTTTATTACATTAATTTATTCACCACATTTCTGCTCCGCTTTTCTGTGATATATATAGTACAAGGGATTTAGTTAGTTAAACTTCGAACATATTTTTCTAATCTCACCCTGTGAACCAGTTTTCACCTCAATGCTACTCATTTTGATCATGGCTTTTCTAAACTCGAAATCAAATCTAAGCCCAAATACTCCCCTTATGTTTCCAGCATATTTTTCCACAATGCTATGAGTTGCAGCATCACCCCACAGTCTCTGGTCCGACTCAAGAACTGCATTCCCATCCCTCACATTCTTGAAGAAACTCACATCGAATTTGCTCTGGCTATCTTTATCCAGAGCAACCCTTTTTGATCCATCTCCATTTTGAGGGCAAAGAGCTTGAAGTTGTGGTAAGAATGATGGGTTTATGGTTGGATCGGAGTTTCCAGTTGCTGTGAAATTGAATAGACGGTATCTGAAAAATATGCAGTCCGTTTGGCCAATTGAATGTGCTCCTGCTCCCCCACAAAAGTTAATCATAAGTCTACAAAAAATATCAAATATTTGATAGATTTGAAGAAAGAAAGTGTATATATATATATAATGTAATATACCAACAAGCGTTACAAGATCACGGTCGTCGAGACCTTTAGCAGCAAATTTTTGCCTCTGCACAGCGACTGAATCAAGAGGAGACGGTAAATTTGAGGCTTGGGATGACAAAGAAGCCCTGCCATCTCTTCTCCCAGTGGGAACTGACCAACTTGGTCCATCACTCTGCAAAATTTCATGAATTACACATCCATCAGAAAACCATGCATATATAAAACCATAACCCAAGTACTATATTCATGGACATGTATATATGTTTATGAATGTCTATGTGCTGTAAGAAGGAGTGGAGGACGTGACCCACTGACCAGGTCCACAGCATCACGAGCTGCTAAAGCTAGAATATCAGCACATGAAACAACACCAGGGCACAAGGCCTCTAGCTGTGTTTTTGCATCATCTATTACTTCAAACCCTCTTAATCCCAAGTTGGGCAAAGCATTCCTCTCGGCAGAAGAGCCGGAAATCAGAATAGAACCGTCACAGCCCTGCATTCAAAGAAACAAACGCATTTCATATGGATCAAACACCTTACAGATCTTTCCTTTTGCTCCATAATTACAAAAAGAATATGGTGGAAACCTGAACAAAGCAGTCATGGAAATGAAGCCTGAGCAAGCCTGCTGCGATGGTAGGATCTTTATCAAAGTGGGATTGAACGGTGGACCTGATTATGGCCTCAGCTTTTGGGCATGAAGAAGAATAAAACCCAGTTTCTAGTTGGCCTTTTGCAGGAAAAACCACCATCAAACAGACAAGAAAAAACAACCAGCTTGTAATTGCTTCCATTTGTACTGTGAAACAAAATACAAAGACCCAGTTGAGCCTTAATGCAGTTGGCTACTCCACTACTTCTCTCTATTTATAAATTGATTTGCTTGAAATGAAACCACTTTGCTTTGGTTGTCTGTTCCACTGAATTTTGGGCCTTATTAATCCTTTTCAGTAGTGGAGGGACCATAAAAGAAAATGGTGGAGTTTTTTAAGAAAAAAAAAAAAAAAATTGCTGTTTGTCAATGGCAGAGTTAGAGGTGTGAATATTAATGTATATAGAATGAAAGATCTTGGCACTTGGGGGATGCATAACTGGTATTCTTTTAGCTTTATTCCTTAACGCGTTTCCCTCTCTTTTTGATGTCGTTTTTCATATCCTTTTCCTTCTTTTTCCTTTTAATTTTTTCAAAATTTCAAATTGTTCACATTAGCTTTAAAATCTGCTTTATTTCTACATGCACCTTTCGGCATATCGGAGGCAACTAGTCTGCTACTGAAAATGGGCTTTAGTTTTGAACCTATAAAAATGGATTGGTTTTGGTATTTGAGCCCAATTTCATAGCCCAAATATGGCACCAACGCCACAGTGTCTAGTTGGTGGATTGTAACCCAATAAGCCGAATGAAAGAAGCCACAAACCTGATATGTCACAAAGAGTCATTTTATTTGCCAAAGAGAGATTGTTTGCGGTGTGATCAGATTTTTTAGTACGCTCGCATGTCATGTTTACCACTCACCCATGTTTGTTGCAACCCCCACTTTTTTTCACCTGTTTTTTTTTTTTTTTTTGGGAAGCTCCTCTTGTCTATTTTGGAGGGGAAAAAAATCAAGGAAACAGTAATATAATATTCAATTTTTCACATTATTAATTTCTTGTTGAACAAGGTTTTAATTTGAGATTTCGTTAGTGCAGAAATTCTTTTCATTTGAGAAGAAAGTGCACTCGTCCAAAGTTGTCAATTTGGTCTTAAAGTGCAGTGAAAGAATCAATTACTCGGACTAGTGCGGTGAAAAAAATGAACTTTTAGATCCCCTTTGAAGTAGTATTATGGAGATCAGCAAGCAATTGCAGGTGAACGAAATAAGGCTAACATATAAGAGCAACATATTGTCAGATCATTGACAGCCAATACAGAAAAAAGAAGATGGAGAATGAACCTTCTCTAATTAGCTAAAAACTCATGTACGTTGATTTTCTGATTTGCCTCTCGCACTGTAATCAAGGTAAAAAGGCAATAGGTAAAGAAAACAATATTGAAAAGTCGGGTTTGAGACAGAACATTGCAGACATGTGACAGTCACTTGCGCTGAGGGTTGAAGTGGAAAAGGGGAAGGGGGAAATTCTTCTCTTCCTAGCTGCAAATAGATCCATTTTTTAGTCTTAAATCTGAATTTAACTAAAAGAACAAGCCATGGACAACAATAGAAGTGGAAAAGGGGAAGGGGAAAATCCTTCTCTTCCTAGCTGTAAATGGATCCATTTTCTAGTCTCAACTCTCAAATTAGCTAAAAGAACAAGCCTCATAATGGAAACAATACAATATTTCAGGAAAACAGTATGATTTCTATTATGCCAAAGATTTTATTATACAATAGTTGTAATTCTTTCTACTAAATTCATTCCGACTAATTTTGCATTTTTACATCTGTGCATGTTAGTATCTAAGGCATGCATAGTAGATGCATGACACATATATAAAGGTAAAAGAGAAAAAATAAACAAAATAAAAAGGACAAAACTTGTCCCATATACTCCTTGGCTCAAAAACAAAACTACTTTGCTACTTGTTCCAGAACAGGGACTTTTTTCCATGCATCCTCCAGCCCACTTATTTGCAGAGGCGGCAACGAGAAAACACTGACAGTTGAGCTTTTACTCCGAATTTCCTTGAGAACCCGTAATGCAGAAATAGTACTCTTCATATATAGACTCTCCATATGCTCAATCTCTGCAAGTTCAGAAGATGTAGGATAAGACCCTTCATCCGCTGCAGTTGCCCTGGTAGAAGGTGGCTGTTCATTCATGGGGAAGAGCTGGTCCAGCATCGTCTCGCACTCCTTCACGAGCTTGTAGAGCAAGTCAGTTGTGAAGAAAGGCTGTTGCAAGACCTTCCTGATGAAGGGCAAGCGAATGAGAGCACCGGTTCTCTTGTCATACTTCTTCAGTATTTTTACTAGCCCTGTTCAAAGCAAATGGAGGTGATAAAAACATTTAAATTTAAGCTTTTATCCAAGAAAAATTTCATGCAGCACAAAATCCCAGAATAATTGACTGCACATGTCATGAATTAATCATAACATCTTGTAAACTTTGTTTGAATTGTTTCTTCCAGTCTATATTTGTGTGAACACCAAGAACCATTTGTAACCTTCAAATTAATAAACCGAGGACGTTTTCTCTATCAAAGAAATGATTCCATTCAAGAATTATTACTACAAAACAATTTCATAAGAATTGTGGAACAGATTGCTCTGTTAATGTTTATATTGTTACTACAGAGAAATTTCATACTATTATACATATGCCCTACACTTGACAACATAAATTGTTAAATAGTATAATCTCTTAATAGTCCCAAGTTTTTTGACGATGTGATGGAATGGGACTTTGTCATTTGGATCACTGCATGCACAGGACTTAGTCAGGTAAAAGAGTGAGAGTATACTAATTCTAACTATGCATCTAACAATTCTAACATTTTATTCTGTCTCGCGTATGACACAAGAAATCTGCAACCTTGATAAAGACAACCATAGTGCAAAAAAATCTGCCTTCCTTAAAAAGGAAAGTGGAAATCCTTGCCGACAATGGGTTTTTATTCTGTTCCAATTGCATTGTTTTTTCCCCTTTTTTTATGTGAATAAAATAGTGTGTGATGGGTTTGTGCCAAATGGTAATTAAAGAGGTAGCCTTTGACAAATTAGGAAAAAAACAACAATAATAATAATAAAGGGGAAAGAAATTTAAAAAAAAGAAAAAAAAAAGTAATTGAAAATATTTATTATTTACCAGTATAGTTGAGGGCGCTGTAATTCTCCAAAAGAACCATCTCTCCATGGAAGTCCACAATTTCCTTTCGTATCTTAATCATCTCTTCATCATAATCCTTCGCCTTTGCAACCCTATCTTGCAATTCCTGCGTTTCGGAGTAGCAAATCACACAATTATTAACGCCACGTTTCCAATTCTATATTATACTATGTTTCCTATTTATTTCAATTCAACTTTACATAGCATCCATTACATATACAAAACTCCTATTTCTTAATTTTTAAACCAAAAAAAAAAAAAAGAAGCTGTTCAGAGCCTTCAAAAAAAACCTCCATCTTATAGATGTAAATGTTTTACGACCACATAATAATAATAATAATAATAATAATAATAGTAAGATAAAAAAGAGTGCAATGCAACATTCCACTAGAGCTGGGCACTAAGTGGGTTGAGAAGAAAAAAGCAACGGCTGCGCGCCAAAAGATTAACGGTCTAACTGTCCGTGTCAGTAGACGAGGATAAGGATTCCAAATGCACGGTGCGCACTACACCCATAGCCAGAGGCACAGGCGGCGCATATAAGAATAAATGGCGCAGGTTTTATACACTAGATTTTGTCAATTCCATCCTTTTTTTCTTTTTTTTTTAACTCGTGAGATTTGGCAGCAAATGTTTGAATTAATTAAAAAAACGACGTCGTTAAGGTGCCACTCTCGCGTTGTAAACAAGCAAACTGAATCACTAAAAATGATTTATAATTTTTTTAATAAATGTAAATAATAATTATACATTATAATAATAATAATAATAATATTTCTGTGTTTTATAGCTGATAAGAACGTATTAAAGGAGAAAGAAAGTTCCGCAATTTAAGATTCGTATAAGTGCTTAAAATACGAGGGTTTGGTGATTAAAAATTCTCTCAGGAACCAAACAGATCATAACCAATCGGCGAGAAAAATGCAAAATGTAAAATTCATACACATGAAAAAATTGAATAAAATAATAATAATAATAATAAGGCTAACCTTCAATCTGATAATGTATTCTTCCTCCTTTTCAACGAAGAAGGAGTTGAATTTCTCGAGCTCGTCCTCCAACAACCGAATGAAATCGATCTCCTCTTCGGACATACCTTCTTTATCACCTGTTTCCGAAGCATCGCCGGAGGCGTCAACCACCCTCGGACGCTTCGTTGGCCTATCGCCGCCGTCGCTGCCGCCGCCGCCACTCTTAGGTTCAATAAGCTTCAGCCTCTTCTTCAGCTCCTTGTAGGACAAAAACTTGTCCCGCCATTCCGGCAGGGTCTCCTCGATCTGATTGCTCAGGCTCTTCCCGAACTTCATCTTCTTCTCAAAAAGACAAAAAAGGAAAAAAAGAAAAAAAGAAACAACCTCTTTTTGGTGTCAAAAACAAAATTCGAATAAAAAAAAGGAAAGATTAAAACTTTCCGGGAAAGAGAAGGAAAGTGAGAGAAAATGCAAGAAAGTAAGGTAAGGGTGGTGGAAGAGGAGGAGGAGGAGGAGAGGAGAGGAGGGGATGGGGGGAATATAAGCGTAAGGAGAGAATATTCGAGGGTAATTGTTGGAATATCCTTTTTGTTTTCTAAGAGTATATTTCGGGTTTTATTCCTTTCAAATTTTCACATCGAGAAAATATATAAACTGTTTATTTTTATTTTTATTTTTTTTATTTTGGAGGATGCTTTAGTAAGGACACGTGGGCAGTTTCACTTTTGGAGTGGCTCGAGGGGTGTGTTGGAGCCGGGTTTTGCTTAAGAAAAGCTCAGAGAGCCACTGCACTGACTAGGATTTGGGGGAATTTTTTTTTTTTTTTTTTTTTCTTGACTTCAATTTGGTAGATTATTATTATTATTATTATTTTTATAGGTGTCGAAGAGTTAAGTGGGAGTTCTAGAAAAAATAATAATAATAAGGAGAAGCAGAAGATAAACAAAATTTGTGATAGCGATGTTCGATCACTACTCTCTCTCGCTTTTGCGTGAGTTTCACTCTCTTTGTTTAAATTTAGATTATATTATTTTTCTTAATTTGTTATTCTTGGCGTGTGGCACCATGGAATAAGATTTTAGGAATTCTATTTCTTTTTACCCAAAAAAAAAAAAAAAAAACTTTGTATATTAGGTTTTATTTTTTTATTATTTTACAGTAATGCTACAAATACTATCTGTTTTATCAATATATTTATCAAAAGCATCTGTATTATAATTTAATTTTTAACAAATTAATATAATTTAAAAATTAATTAGTAAATTTTTGGATAAACAAGTATTATTAAATATAAATTAATTAAATAATAGTATGTATATTTTTTATACATATGCCAATAGGCTGGAATTATTTTGAAGGTTTCAAATTAAATTAATCAGGGGTTTATTTTGTTTGTTGTTTATGAACTAATCATGAAGTAAGTAATAAATATATGAAAATTATAATATTGTTCATGAATGGTGGAATAATCTAAGCAATATATTTAGTAGGGATTAAATGTTTAAATATCACATGAATGTGAGCCATGTAAAAAAAGAAAAGAAAAGATAAGAGAAAGAAAATTTTATATAATTAACAAATGACAATAAAAAGAATAATATATGAGAGCGTCCGACAAATATTATTTATTTATTTATTTATTTTTGCTCATTTTTCCAATTATGATGAGGGAATTTAAAAGTACAAAAGGTGAACACAAGAACAAATATAAACAGCCAAGGAACAATCCATTTTTTTATTATTTCTTTTTTATGTTAACGTTCCAAAATTAGTCTAAGCCTTGGAATAATTATTCGTAAGTTATGATTAAAAACATCTATATATTTTACTTTTATGTATGTTAGAATATTGATCTGGAACTCAATTTCGCTCTTATTTTTATGCCCTGTAACCTTAGACTAAAATACTTAATTAGTAATGTAGGATTTGGTATGCTAGATATTTTATGCCCATGATCTTATTATTATTATTATTATCGTAATTATTATTTGGATTATTGTAAAGTAAGAGATATCAAAGAAGATAAAGACAATGTCGATTCTTTGTGTAATCGATTGGACGAGATAAAACCTGCCTAACTCTATGTGTTGGAAAATTTCATTTTCTCATTTTCACTATGCAATTACTACTAAAGGAAGCAAGTCACTATTAATATCAAAAATATATATATATATATATCAAGGTGAGCTTGACATATGTAAACAGCTGATAGGTACTGACAATTTCATAATGTTAGTCATAAAAAAAGAAAAACACAAAAGGTGAGATTGACATACGTAACACTAGTAGGTGCTAAATAATTTTATAGTGTTAGTCATAAAAGAAAAAAAAAATCATAATGTCTACTTTTATATTTTTCTTTTGAATTTTAATGTATACATTGTAAGTTATATGTATATACATATATAAATTGGGAAAAATAATTTTTAATACTTGATGTGATTGAATATTTCAAAATTAAAATTTATCATCTGTTATGTTTACTTTATAATATTTACTTTATCTACAGATAAAAGAAAAAGTGCATAAAGATAAACATTATATCCAAGAATTGCTACCTTTTTTTCTTGCATCATGCTCACTGAAATATATTATCACAATATTTTTTCACTTCATAAGTTTTATGATAATGAATTAACACATCATGTATGAAGATGTGGGCAAATTGACAACCATAGCTAGTTTTGATTGGAGATACATGGACAACCAGACATGAAATGCCTAATTAGTCAGTGATATTTTAGGTTAAGCATTATATTCTTTATGGTATATTCCATATCACGTTTTTTCTTTCTTTCTTTTTTTTTTTTTTTCTTTTTCCTAAAATCCACCAGATAAAGAATTGAAAAGAGATAATCCACGACAACACAAAGCGAAAAATTGATGAATGCCAAAAAAAAATATTTTTGTTGGGTGAGTTTAGATTTTAGAACACATAAAATGACATCGAAGAATCATTATAAATTAGATAGATATGGTATATCTTTTTTTAGCAAGTGACCCATCAATCATTGATTTAATAGTAATTTTAATTTGTTTTTGCAAAATATATATATACATGTTTTCATAGATATCATTGCTTCCATGAATCACTGTTGCCACCTCACAATCACATTGATTTTGATGTGCTAAAAATAACAAACATGCTGGATATTTTTACATTTCTCTATATAAATTCCACCCACCCAAAAAAAAAAAAAAGTGGAAAATAAATTATTTTTAATAAGAGCTGTGGCTGAGAATATGGAAGTCGAGCCAAGCCGAGTTGGGTGGGGTTGCTCATTTATGACGCATGGTATAATTGGGAGGGCATTTTGGAATATCCAATCTTTATCCGTTTCCAAGAAAGAATTTGAAAAAACTTGGGAATGCGCGTGGCTGCTTAATTTCGGTGCCAGCGTGTCCACAAAACGACAAGGTCTAAAACTGGGGAAGGGTAAATCTGGAATAATAAAATTGAGCACGTAAATGAATTATGAACATGCCCTGTCTTTCGCATTATTGAAAAGGTTATTGTTGGAAATTCGATTTTTGGACAGTTATGGGCTTCTCGGCTAAGATTCGGATCTACGTTCCGGATATTCTTCACTTCCAACTTAAAATCTATCGCTCTACCATACTCTCCCACGAAAATGATCCTCTATTCTTTTATATCTCTCTCTCTCTCTCTCTCTCTTTTTAAATTATTGTTTCTGTTTTTCTTAACTCTAGAAAATTAAATTTCTTTTACTTTCTTTCCGTTTTAGATAGTTTTTTTTTTCCTCCGTACCTTTAAGTTTTAATATTTTTGGAAAAAAAAAAATTTAAACCTATACTAAGTATATCCATGTCCATCATTGTTGTTGCGCATGTAATTTGAAAATTTTGCTGATGGTGTTGGACATGAGAATGAAGTTTGAGCTTTGTAAACTCCAAGCATGTAGAGTTTAATGTTTTGGTCTCAAAATAAATATCATATCTTAAATTGATACGGTAGGAACTGAAAAGGGAAAAAAAGAGAAAAAAAAAAAAAGAAAAGTGAAAAGTGAATAGTTGATAAGTTGTTGGATATGATAACAATGATTTGAGCACTAGTTAGATAAAAATCATACGGTAAATTAATAAGATTCATTCATAAAAGCTATGATACTATCAGCTCAGCGCAGCGCTTTTTGTAAGATTCAGCGTCATATAAGATTGGTCAATGATAATTTTCAATATTATATTTTGAAACAATGATAGTATAAAATAACAAAGATATCGTAACGATAATGCGCTCTAATAAAGATACACGATAATGATAATGTAATATATAATTGTAAATGACAATATATATTCGTATCTGTACGAAAAGCTTTATGAATTTTTTTTATAAAATAATTAGGTGGATATCATACCTAATTTTTTTTCTTCAAGTCTAAAATAAGCACTATAAAGTGGCATATATTGATATTAAACCATATTTTTAAAGTACATTCTAGTATTTGAAAATATCTCAATGCTACTTAAAATAGTTTTTATTAGAGAATGTTAAACATTTTAACCGTTTAAACTTACTAGTTATAATGAAAGGAGAGTATATGTCAAAGTAATTAATGATGTGATTAACATGCACATCTTATAAATTGATATTAAACAATATCTAGTTATGAATATAAATGGGTATATAGCATATACAAAAACAAAGATGATTATGAAAATGACATGTTGTAACTAAAACTAATATTTAAAAACATATACTAAAATAACAAGAGAAAGAAAAAAAAAGAAAGAGAACATTTAGCATATTCTTATGGGGTTCCTTTGTGCTCTCCCACATCCTTAGTCTATTTCCCAAAAGATTGAAAAGCTGGCGGTCCATTAAATATTCTATCCTCAAATTTCCCACTCACATTAGTTTATATCCCATTGTCTAAATCATATAAAAAAAGTTGACCTAATGAATAAGTTAGAACACTTAAAATTAATTTGATTTGGGATTAACAACCCTTCACTATTTCGCTGCTAATTTTTCTAACAAAACTTTTAAGATCTTCTTTTGGCCTGTTCACAGCCAAGGCAATTAAAAAACACATATTTATAGTTGGAATTAATTAATTACTATATTCAAATTTGTTTCTTTCGTTCTTTCATCGAGGAATGCTCTTTGTAATGGAGGTGCCTTTAACAAAGGATATACCATTTTAAAAAATAAAAAATAAAATAAAATAAAATAAAGAATTAAACCCATGTTGTGCATAGCATTTGTTCTTTCCCTTGTTTTGGTCCATGCGAATCTATGTAGATTACGTTTTTATCATTTCTTAGTTATTGAAGATTTTTAATTTACTTAATATTACAAAAGGGCATAAAATAAACGCACATTGTTACACATATATACGAGTATTTGGATTGGTTTTGTTTATTAAATGAGTATTATAATTAAAGCATATTGTCAAATATCTACGCCTTACGTGTCCCGTCAAAATAATGACATTAGTTAAGGAGATACTTTTAGGATATTCCTATACGAGTCATGTTTTATAAAAAAATAAAAAAAAAAGACTAAAATTAACCAAAAGGAAAAATTTAGATTAGTGTTTTTTGATAAGTCTTTTTCTGCATAGCAAAGCTTTTGTCAACTTCTCCAGTTTCACAATAATAATGTTCTCAATCATCCATCAAGAAACAAAATTAGTTTCAAGAATTATAACATAATATAAAATAAAATATAAACTTAAAAAAAAAAAAAACTTTGGAGTTGACATCACTGATAGATTGGGTCCAAGTTGGAGCACAAAGTTAGGAGCAGATTTAGGCCAATGTGACAGGACTAACCTACTTGGGCCCATTGTTTCTACCAGGGTTCCAAGCCTAGTTTTATAGATGAACATTGATATCGGCCATCTCAGTTAAGCCTCAAAGAACTCACCCATTGGCCCAATAATATTTGGGATTTTAATTTAAATATATGATGGGCTGGGCTTTTGGGTCTCTATACTTATGTTCCAGATACATAAAAAAAAAAAAAAAAAAAAACGAAATGTAAAAATGGGGCATATAAAAAGAATGTTGGATACATATAAATATATATAGAGTTCGTCTACGGTGGTGCAAACGGTTTGTATATAAACCATGAGTATTGATGATGGCTTTTTAAAAAACTGTCGTTATTATCATCATTCATGGTGAAGCGCTTTATGATGGAATAATAACATTTTCTTTGAAAAACAAAGAAGGGAAAAAATTCCATTTCTAAGTTCCAAATGGTTGGGAAGGATGACATAATTTTACCTATTAAATTCTTATTTTATACAATACAATTATTATTGAGACTCATAGTACATAGTTTAAAATATATTAAATCCCCTTAAACTATCAACTAGTTTCAAATAACTCCTCAAACTATGCAGTTAAATAAACTCCAACAATATCAATGGGGCTCATATATATTACATAAAACTGATAGTTTTATTATCCAAAATTTTTTTTATTAGTTTTTGATCAAAATTTAAATTTAAAATATACTAGTGATTTTTTAAATCAATATAAAACTATTTTATAATTAAAATTTTAGTATTTTACTAAAATCATATTAGACCACTAATATATTTTTAAATCTTAGACTTTAAATTGATATAATGGCTATTATAAAAAAGAGAAAATGCATATGATATATTTATATGGAATTTAATTTTTATTTCATATATATCACTTAAATACTTTAAATGAAATTGATAAATAATAATAATATAGGAATAGCAAAATACTTCAACTGGCTGCCCTGATTTCCGTTGGGACTTGTCCCTAATGGGGGAGGGTTCCTTGATTACATTGAGAATTGGGACAAGGATGAGACAAAATGCTTTGCCCCATAATGGGAATAAAGAATGTGCTCTGATCTCGTATCTTCAAAAATATTCTTTTAAATATATTTATATTCATATATAAAATAAGGTTGTGGTGGGGAGGGTTCGTATGTACACCATGTATATTGATAATTATTTTTCAAAAATTGTTATTAATATTCATACACAGAAAAAATATTGATGATAATTTTTTAAAAATTCATTGTAATTATTTATGATCCACATACGGATCGTCCGTACTATACCATATTCTTATATATATAGATTACTATAGTTTACATAAAGAAAATTATTATAAGAATATTTATAAATGATGATAATAGAAATATTATTTTGTATTAAAATAATATATCTATTTTAAAAAGTTATCAATTGTAATTTAAAAGTGGGGAAACAAGCTTCCTATCCCACACCATTTTAAAATAAATGGGGTATTTGGGTGGGGATGAGAAGCCTATGCTGTTGGCATTTCTAGTATAACATGATTTATTGTCATTAAATGACATAAAGTGTTATAATACATTTAATAAAAATTTGGAATATTGATAACCAAGCATTTTAAATTTTATCAAGATTGATACATTACACTTTAAAATAAATTAACGCTATACCTATTGAAGTAACATCTTTTTGGATTTTCTTAAAGAAGTATTAAATTTGTTCTGATGGCAGTTTCTTCACCTTTGAATTATCTTTCTTTTACACAATCATTTTCTCAAAAAAAACTATCGCTTAAATTCTGGGGTATAAATTTTTGGAAATTCCACAACAAAACAATTTTCCTTTTTGGGCAAACAATTACTCATTCTTCTTTATAATTCCTTTCAATTTTGTCTCTCTTCGTTATTAAATTTGAATTTTGTCCCTTGACCAGTAGCTATAGATAACTTTTCTTAAAAATATACATACATACATATATATATATATATATATACACACACATAGACTTCATTTTCTAATTGGTTGCAAATTCAAAAAAAACTATTCAACATTAAAGAAACTAATTATATACAATATGATTAATACAGGATGTATATAATTGACAACAAAGTATATATCAATAATGGTCCCAGTCATTTTGTAACATGACCTGATAACTCTCCTAATTAAGGACCAAACTCAATGGTAAAATAATAATAATAATAATAAATAAATAAAAAGGAAAATCTTATATTTCTGAGGACCCTTCTATATGTATATGCAGTTATGCATAAAAATATGAATAATTTCTAAAGTAGAGTACTGGAACTGGGTAAGTGAAAGTCATGGTTTGGGACCATCAAAATTATGCATGAGGACAGATTTTGAGGATCCAATAAAAACTGCAGAATCATTAATTAATCAACCAACCCACTTAGGGCTATACTTTGTTGTTTCAATTTTGTAGACCTTATTTTCTTATTAAAATTAGGTATACCCAATAGATTGACTTTGACAATAAATGGATCTAACTTTTTTCCATGCAAACAAAGTCACATGAATCATAACACGTATAAACAAGAGCTTTGATCAAACTCTGATATTGTTTATGACAAATTGTGGGATATTGTTATTTATTACCTGGTAAATCATTGTTAGTGAAGTTGATAACTTTTATGACATCTGCAAATTGATTTAAAAAAAGAAAAAGAAAAATCTCTTTTCACATTTTAAATTAGAAATTTATAGGATTAATAGCACTTTAGCTTTTTTGACTTACAAAGTTCTACTATTTAAACACTTAACTTTCAAAGCTAGTGATTTAAGTTTTTAGTTTCTTAATTTGTTGCAATTTAGTCCAATTATCAATTTGACCAAAAAAATTAATAACGGCTTTATCCAAAAACTTGTAATAAGTCTGTAATGAAAACGATCAAAGTGTTGATCAAAGAGAAAAAGCAACCACGTGGACATATTACTAATTTGTTTGGCCAAGTTGGAGATTTAACCAATCTATCATAGATTGAAAAATTCAGAGTTTAAATTGCTATTTTGAAAGTTAAGGATCTAAATTGTAAAATTCTAAAAGTTGAAAGAATCAAATTGCATTTAACCCCTTCTAAGATTTATATTTTTGGTTTATTATTATTATTATTTATTCAAAAGATAATAATGCTACAGGTATTATTGATTTACATATTTTTATTTATCAAATGATACATGTTAAAATTTATTGATTGATATATCTATATAATTTACATATAGATAAGTGAACTTTAAAAGCATCTTCAATAACTCTGTGCATTGTTAAATTTTTTTTTTTTTTTTTGCTATATCAAATTAAAAAAATAGAAAGCTACTCAAAAACACATCTCCAATGGGGTTTATGTAGACATCTTGTCAAGTTAATATGACAACAACAACAACAATAATAATAATAATCGCAATAAAGTAACCTTCTTTTGAAGAGTCTATTAGATATTTTAATTTTTTTTTAAAATAAATTTTTTTTGAAAGATAATCCTTTCAAAAAAGAAAATAAATTAATAAAATATTTAATTCATTAATATCCATAAATAGCTTTTATGTACATTACAATAGAAAAACAATTGTACAATTGATTGTGGGTTTATACTATATAGATTTGAACAATATCAATTTTTATACCACATATTAAATAATTCACATTTACTATTGAATGTACTCTAATGGAGATATGGATTTGAAAATAAACATATCATATAAGCAATATAGATAGTATTTTAAGAAAATTGCTCTAGGTGGAAATATTTAGTATAAGGGTAAAATGCATTTTACTACCCTCTACTTTCACCTTTTTTTAGTTTGGAATCTGTAAAATTTTTTTTTTCAGATAATATCTTTTATTATCTAAACCGATAAAATCAAACGATTTCTATTAAAAAATTGATCACGTGAGTAGCAGACGACAAATAAATCAATTTTTTAATAATTTCATATTTTTTTAATAATTTTTTTATTTTTTACTAATTTTTTTAATGGGCTTAAAATAGTCCAATTACGGGACATTCAGAAGCACCCCATCCACCCCAAGATTTCTCATCATCACACATTTTGTTGATGTTGCTAGAGAGTTCTCTTTCATTTTCCTCCGCTTGTCATCTAAACTTAGTTTTTAATCGAGCTTGTTTAAGCTTTTCGCAACAATTAATGGAAGCCCAAACTCAAAGTTAGAAAAAAACAAGCAAAGAACAAAGCACAGGAGAAGTTGCCATGGTCAGTGGTGGTCTTCAGCCGACCGATGAGGGAGGATTTGACTCTGATGATCCGAAGGTAAGCGAAGATTGAAGAGTTGTACAGTCCATTCAAATCTCTCTCTACAAGCATATCACAAAGTTTTCTTCTTTTTTTTTTTTTTTTTTTGTTTTCTTCATTAATTTTGGATCTCTATCTAAATTTTTATGGCTAGAAGTTGAAATCCCCATTGTTGATGCTTGTTTTAGGGATTCCAATGTACAATGTGGCCTAATGCAAATTCAAGGTAAAAAAGGGAAATATTAACCTAAGCAATGACTGATGCAAATTTTATATTATTTCCAAAATTTTCTAATTAGATTATTGTAATATAGGATTCTATATTTTATCATTGATATTATTTTTTTCGTAACTTCTATAATTATTTAAAAAGGTAATGAAAAAGTTATTTTCGCACCAAAACGCAGTTGATGGAGTGAATGAGCATTGCATACCAGAGAACACAATTTGAGTGGTTCTTAGAGTAGTCAATTGATTTGGGCTTCTTTTTTGCTTTCAATAAATAAATCCCCAAAAGATCAAAGAAATTCAAAATTAAAAAGAAAAAAAAAAAGGTCTCATATCAAAAATAAAATTATTAAAAAAAATGAAATTATTAAAAAATTGATTTATTTGTCACGTGCTACTCATGTGATCAATTTTTTAACAGAAACCATTTGATAGAAACGGTTTGGGTAATAGAGGATATTATATATAAAATTTTTTTTACAGACTCCGAGCTAAAAAAGAATGAAAATAGAAGGTAGTAAAATGCATTTTGCCCTTAGAATAATGTCAAAGATATATGGCTTAGACATAGTAAATATGAATGCTACTTTTAGAAGCATTGTCAAATATTGTAAATTTTCTTTAAAAGCAAATTTTTTTTTAAGAAGTCAATTTTTTAAAAAAAGAAAAAAAATATAATTAATTAACAATTATAAATAACCTTCTGCATATTATTATTGGAGAAAAAATTTAAAATTGTCTGTACATTTGTACCACATAGATTTATATAATGTTAATTTCTATGCCACATATACAACAATCATCATTGATCATTGAAGATGCTTTAAATGAATAAATGAATTGAAAAATTAATTAAATATTATCACATAATTGTTTGAAAAATATTTTTATAACACTAGTATTATTATTAAAAAAATTAAGCATACATAAAGGGTAATAATAATAATAAAAAGGTTATCAAAATGAGCCTCATAATTTGGGATGATTTTTAACTTGGTGTTTTATTTTATTTTTATTTAATCTTGTAGTTAGAAGTCTAGTATACAAAACTAAAATGTGTCAGAACTTTAATCAATAAATTCCACATATACCTTTTTTGATATTGGAGTTGGGAGGATTCAAACTCGAATTATTACCAAGTGACTATTATACTGGGTTGTCCTAGAATGGACAAATCTCACATATATGAGAAACAAGTCTTTTGAAATTAAAGTTTATACGAATAGTATCTTTGATAAGTTAAAGGCCTTGGTCTTTTAGTAGACTTGGTAAAATCTCAAGCGACTTGTTAATATTATATAAACCTATACAAATAATTCAGTATTTGGGTTTAGCTAATATGCATTGGGTTGATAACGGGTCAACCCCTGAACACATGTTACATTAATGGGTGTAATGGATGAAACCCGTAAATGATCCATTTCATCCGTTAAGAGAGGCATTTTAATAATTATTCTATAGATAAAAAATATGCATAATTTTATGTTTATAGCTATAATGTTTTACTCAATTTATGTTTTTAATATCCCTCTTTGTCAATTTTTTTTTCTAATTTCCCTATCTTTGGTTTGTAATAAAATTATTATCATTTTGTGTTTGTTTAAATATATTTTAATAACTAAAAACAAATATATATATATATATATATATAAATATCTATATATAAATTTTATTTTTTTAAATATTTTTTGATAGTTAATATTTTTCCCTTTTTTTTAATAAAAGCAATATTTTATAGAATATAATATAAAATATATGGATAAACGAATCAAATGGGTCAAATGGGTGATGTGTTCATAGCTAACCCATATTTATTCGAAAAGTTAACATGTTAATAGATCATATAGTGAATGACTTGTTAAATTAACGAATGAATTTGAATATAATATCTCCACTTATTAGCTTAACAGATAGTGTTTGAATGAGTAAAATTTAATAGGAACATGATATGTTACGAGATAAATTCGTTTTCATACGATTCATTGCTAGGTCTACCCTTGGTCCTACTTTTATATCTATATATATATATATTGTTTTTGCTTTTGCTTTTTTATATCCCATACATATAGTTTAAATAAAAGATAAAAATACTTCATATTTTTCAGTATCTGTATATTTTTGTTTTACGTTTCTATTATTCTAGAATTATTGTCAACATTTAAAAAAAAAAAAATTAAAACCTAAAACAAAAAAATGTAAACGGTACGGATTGAGAACTCTATCATGTTAATTGCCAATTTAATGGGTGGAAAATAGTTTTCTTTTCTTTTTTATTTTCCTGTTTCTATAGATATTGATTTGGACTCATGATGATCATGATGCATACATTTTCTGCACATACATATTATGCTTTTATTATAAAGTTCAAAGTTAGATGTTTAATTGTCAAAATCAATTTGAATAGGAAAATGGTTGTTATTAAGATTTGAGCTTTGACAAGCAATACCATATCATTTAATTATTAGCTAAAAATTAGTAGTTTGTTGATTTTCTGATTCCTTAGTTAAGAAAGTTTGACATTTATAATCAATATGATGTAATATATGAAGTTGAGATCTTCAATGCATTTTCTTGAATATGTGCACGTATGGAGGCTAGAAATTGACATATCTTGACCCATTGGCCTTAATCATTTTCTTTTCCTTTTCGGAATCTTTGTTTTGTCTCTAATAGGATAAAGCACATCAGCATGCCATTGATCAGTTTTCAATTGTTATCATTAATATAATATATGAATAGCAATTAACCCTACAAATTTTTACTTTAATTCCATATAAGAGGAACCTTTTTTTGCATCCTCTTCATTTCAATAGTGAAATTTGAGCCTTTTTATGAAAGAAGTATGTGAGATTGTGAATTGATGCTTATAACCAATTAATTAAGAGAAGTTTCATATATTACTTTGACTAATTAAATTATTAATATTCTTATGTACACGAATTCTATAACATATCATTTACATGATTTTACTGTATTCAGTATGCATATCAGTTTATATATATAATGGCCAAGCACAAACAAGGTTTAAAATATTAGAATTAATATCACTATATCTTTGGATTGTATTAAAGATTAAGATTTAATATTACATTTATTAATTGGTAGATCTTAACAAGATTTACTTTTTTTAAATAACGTTTTAATGTATCATTAAACCCCTATTTGATCCGTTTTTGTATTTTAAATCCCAACATTTAATAAAATCTAAAAACTAAATAAGGAATACCTATTATTAAAATTATTAAATTGTCTAGATGTGAGCTTGGCTATATATATATATATGTATATATATATATATATATATATATATTCTTGCTTGGTATTCAACTAAAAGACATATTGATCTAGTAAGATTGACTTAGCTTGTAAGTATTTTACATTTACACTATGAAGTCGTGGATTTCAAATACTAAAAGAAAATGTGGGGAATTAAAAAAAAAAAAAAAAACCTATAAAACATAGTGTAGTGATTTGAAATTAATTATTTGTTTGAGGAATATTAACCGGAAAGACGGCTGAGGCTTGGACCTGAAATATATTGAAGTTACAAATGACTAAATCAGGGAGTAACTTTCTTCAACGTTTTTTCTTTTTTTGGTAGCTTTCGTCAATGTTATATATTGCAAAATGTGTAAAGTGTACAAAGTGAGAGTTATATATATATATATATATATATATCAAAACAAGTTGATAATTATTTGGTAGTTGGTTTTGATTGAGAGGACATAACATCCCAAATTTTGCATTAAAAATATTGAAGTGCAAAATTTTATAATTAGTTTTAATATTTATATTTTTAGTATTTTTTTAATTGAATTAGTGTAATGGTATCCAAAAAAATATATATAAGGTTAATTGTATTTTGGTATTTTAACCTTCAAAATTTTATAATTTAAATTTTTTAACCTTTTCAAAATGCAATTTAGACATTCAATTTTTTTAAATTTATCCTAGGCAAAGAATTGAATCTTGATCCAGACAATGCATTCTCAAGTAACCCTATATTTGTTATGAAGAAAAATTGGTGTCCATAATAATTTTTGGGATTGAAAAAACTAGGCCAAATGATGTGACAAACTAAATTGACTTATCAACAAATTGGTGGGCACAAAGTGCTGGATGTCACCTAATTAATTGAATAATTAATGGATATCGTTCTTATTATATGTGTATATGCATAGCGGCATGATATTATTTAATATATATGAAGAAAGACAGGCCACGTCGACTTTTTTAATTGAATATTCTTTTTTTTTTTTTTGTTTTTTGATTGAATATACACTTGTAATAACTTGTTTAAGAATATTTCAATATTCATAAAAGAAAAAAAAGAAAAGAATATTCAACATAAATATCTTTTCATACGATATTATTCACCTACATGCCAGCGCATTTATATATAAATTGAAAAACAAACAGATGGATTGGTTACAATATATCACTCTTTTGTTTAATTTGTAAGACAATTAATTAATCATTATTACAACCTTAAATAGAATTAACTGCATTTTTTTTTTATGCCAATTACTCTTCACCAATGTAAAATTGAAGTGCTATTAATTACTTGGGAATAATTTACTATAATAAATAACATTTAAGAAAATAAAATGAAAGAGAGAAAAGTGGCGAAAAGCAGCTAACCAAGAATAACGTCTTGGGTTCTTATACATTTTTGGACCCAGTCCAATCGCTATTCATAAATAACATATGGGGACGTTTTCAACATCTCCATCTTTGTTTCCTAATTGTAATAACCAAAACAAAATAATAATAATAAATAAATAAAAAGGAAAGAGCTAGGTTTTGAGAATTAATTAGAGAAGTCCCTGATGATATAGTCTAGCTAAAACTATGTTTGAAGTTTAGAGATTTGGGAAAGAAAATGAAAGAAATTAAGAAAGAAAAAAAATCCTCCTAATCAGACAATGAAATTAAACTATAATCATGCCCAAAATACAAAAAAACAAATCTATGGTTTTTAAGGGTGTGATAACCATGTTAATTTATTTTTTCTAATAATTTTAAAGTCCAAAATTTAGATATATATAATTTTAACGGTACCAGTAATAGTTTAATAAAAAAAGGTAGTAGTTATAGTTAATTTTATAAATTTAACAATGCTGGTATGCATTTGAGTACTTGTCTCTCTCCAGCTAGTTAGCCTAAATAATGGCTAATATTCATTTATTATAAAATGTATAATTAATATATGTTTGGTGGGACGATGACTACTGATGTGTCGTGTTTTCGAATATCACATCGTATTGCTTTCGCATTGCATTTTCATATTTAGTATCACAATTTAAGCACACAAAATGGTCCTCTAATTCACCTTTTGTATTCCTCTTTTTTTTTTTTTTTTTTTTTTTTGAATAGCACCTTTGTATACTTACAATCTGGAAAAAGAAACAAAATAAGAACCATCTTTAGAATCGAAAAACAATTAATATATAAATTAACCAAAAAAAAAAAAATGAAAATTGCAGGCGTCTCATATACTTTACTTAATAAAAATAAATATTTATATGCACAAACTTTCTGAAGAAGATCAACATTTTGTTTGATATACTATTAAAAAAATAATAATAATAAAAAAAAACCTCTTGTTTGATATGAGAAACCTTTTATTAAAATGTTGCTTCCAACTCTTTAAAAAAAAAAGCTTCTAGTTTTTATGAAATCTTTAAAAGTGTATATTAAATACATTCAAATTTTTAAATTTTAAAAAAGTATATAGAAAGTATTTTAAAATTCTAATTGAATACAATTTTTAAAATTTTTAAACATCTTTTTGAGATAGTTCAATTGATAATAATTATTAATTATAATCTTAGATTTTGGTTATTCAAGACCTTATGATCATGAAATTCCTTCTCCCCAATTAATTAAAAAGAAAAAAAAATTGGACAATTTTTTTAGAAATTTCTTAGGTTTTCAAAAAATTTCTTATGGCCGAAGCTAGAAAAGTATAATTATAATTGTTCGAAATAACATTGGTTTATTGGACTCGAATGCAAAGACAATTTCTTAAATCTCTTAATTACTGACCGTACACAAAAAAGCTATTGATTTAGCCATAAAAAAGTAGACAAGGACCTGGAAATTGGGCCAATGTTGGTTCAGTTGCACAATTTAATATAATTAATTAAATAAAATTTTCTATATTATCATTTTTTCTTTTTCTGGTCCCTTTTAAGTTGACAGGGACACCATTGACGCTTGAATTTGGTGTTTGATCAATGATCATGTGCTACGTGTCAAGTATGGCTGATTGCAAGACCTTTCATGTATTCTAATTAAGTCATAGTTACTAAGTAAATTAAGAAAAAAATTAAACATAAAGAAAAACATCATTTGTCAATGCCGATTATCCACGTGGTGGTCATGAAAGAAAAAGCAGTAATTGCATAGTGTATGGGAAGTGATAATGAAAATACATGTTCATATAATTTTGTTGTCGCCAAATTCCAGTTTTTTATTTTTTATTTTTTATTATTTTTTTTTGGTGAATAGAAAAAATTCCAGTTATTCTGTGTGTTTCACACAAACTATATCAATATTGATTTCTGTATTTCCATTTGCATACAAAGGTAAATACAGTGAAACCCCAATATATATAATAACATACTAATATATATATATATATCTATGATTTTAATATAGTGTGGAATCTTATGAAAAACAATTGTGAGAGATAATTATTTATAATTAAAAATCATAAAAACTTGATAGATGTGAATATTATCTTTCAATTTCTTCATAAATTTTTTATTATATAATTTTTGTATATATATAAATATTCCAACGTTCTTTTTATTGAATACTTAGACATGAATATATAGTTAATTTCTTTTGCTAGGCTTCTATGCCCGGTGCTTTATTACCGATAACATTATCGGTAATAGGACTCAAACATCTAGCTACGTCCAATAAAATAAAATTATATAAAATATATAACTATAACCATGAATGTAACGATGTGATCAAGAAACTATATAGAGAGAGGTTTAAGAGCTTTTCTTACCCATCTTTGGCTTTCTTCAAATAATGATGGGTTAGATTCTATGTATATATATATATATATATATGACAATAATCAATTCGTGCTGAGGAGTTCCTCTATCATTTGCAATGCAATTCTCTCTTCCTCATCTGTCGCTGACCCCATCTTCAGTTCAGACGATGATGAAGATGAAGACGACACTGCCAATGCCGGAGACTCAGAAGACGACGGCGAAAAACTAATGTGATCAGCATCATCATTAATCTTCTTAATCTTCTCCCCGAGCTCCACAGTCATGACCCAGTTGGAATCCATAGGTCGTTTACCGGCTCGCTTCTGCCACACTCCAATACTGCAGTTCTCAGTGTCCAGCCTCAAGCAGGTCATGGACGGGGACGGTGCTGTGCTGTACTTCCTCAGTTTTGCATGTAGGATTTCCGACGAAACCTTCAGCGATGATGGGCAATCTTCTCCGCCGGCGGTGGCGGGAGTCTGAGAGGCGGGGAAATTGGTTTTGGCATTCCGGCCGCTCATCAAAATGGCGGCCTGGTCATAGGCTCTTGCAGCTTCCTCAGCCGTCTCAAAGGTTCCAAGCCACACCCTTCTTTTCCTGCAGGCCAAAAAAACAAAAAAGAGAAGGAATTTGGTTATGGAGAAATTAATAAGTTGAAGTGTGAATGTGGGATTTGGTAGATGTGGAGCATGTAATATAAATATGTATGTGTTATATATTACAGTAAAGGGTGTCGAATTTCGGAAACCCAAGAGCCCCAGTGACGCTGCCTGACACCTCTGAACTTCTTTGACTGCACCATTTTGTGGGGCGAGAGAAACAGAGAGTATAGCGGAGAAAAGTACAAGATGAGCAGAGGAGAGAGAGTGAGATCTAATTAGGAAGACAAAGAGGAAAAAATGGCAGCGAAGTGAACACATTACTGTCGGCGAACTGCATATATATATATATATATATATAATTATAATTATATATTGCTTTTCTTTGCCATTAAACTTAGTCACCTAAACGTCTCATAAAAGTGTGACTCTTCAATAAATGATTTCATTGACTTGTCTCTACCATGTACTCTCTCTCTCTCTCCCACTACGATAGGATATTCATCAATTCCTTGGCTTAGGGGTTATATGTATGTAATTCTGCTGTCATACATGGGTGTAGGTCAATTATATATAATTCATTAGCTATAATAGATTATTAGTCTGATTATATGTAATCTATAGAATATAATTGATGGATTACATAGAATAGACCAGACATACTGTTTTAATAAAATTATATATACATAAAAATAAATTTATAAATTTATAAATTAACATATATGTCCATTTTAAATAGATGTTTAAGTCTAAATTATATGAAATTAATACGATATATATATGCTAACTATACGCTAATTACGTACAATTCTTATGATATATTACGCAAAATTATAAGAGCTAATTGGCCGCCACGTCCGTTACATACTGGGCTTTTACATATGTCATGGCAAAACTAGAATTTTATAGTTATAGATTCCTAACTTTATCAATAAAGAATACTTACTAGCAAGTGTTAGAAGCTCCTATCCATTAATCCGCACCATCCAATCAATAACATACCATTTAAACTTTTTTTTTTTTAAAAAAAATAAAACGTAAATAGAGAAAAACAATCGGTAAAATCTCTGTAAAATACAAGATTAATTATTATTTGTTGTTAATCTAACTATTTTAAAATTGATTACAATTTTTGTCTTGTTTTTTTCTTTGTTTGTTTGATTTTTTTGTTTTTTTTTGTCCTGTGTGTGATAGCTGACATGCCATGTCTCTCTTCAGAATCCCTCTGTCAAATTCTTTAACATGTCAAAATTATATATATTTATATATTGTTTTTGCATGTATTTTGTGAGGACCCTTATGGGTCTCAAGAGCCCACTAGACCACGAAGTGCAGCCCATGTTAAAATCATAACATGGGCCACAATTTTAGGTTTCAATTTTGAAAGATAAAATTTAACATAGGTTTTGTAATTTTATATAGTTACCAAGGCAAGAAAGAAATTTAACCGCATTTTGGTGGTCGTTTGAAGTGTAAGCCATCGTCAGCTATAACCTATGTAGACGTACACGTTTGAATTATGGCCACAAACATCGTGTCACTCAACTATATATAATATTATGTTATATTTTGGGTAAATGTCACTCAACTGTTTATATGTTCCCCATTCAACAAAAAGGAAACTAATTAAATGTTCCCTCATAGGATAAGAATTTCTTTTACATTATTTTATTAATCTCTGTCGTACTATTACACTATCACACCTAAGAATATTTCGTTTCATTATTATAATTCACTAGCCTAGAAGGATATATATATATGGAAACTTAGCAAATTATGTAACGTCGAATTTCATGTAACATTGGTTATACTTGGTTATGCTTGGTTAATTTATTAAGTGATGCAAGCTGGTTCTTTTATGGTCTATATATTTTTAAACGGATAAAATATTTTTGGGTCTAACAAACATATATAATATGGAAAGCGTATGCATATACTAGAATCTTTACAAGGAAATCCGAAGTGTATTGAAGGTCTCCAGCTTATTAGGTATAGAATTTAATGCTGTTCAAATTAACTGTTGAACTACTCCTTGACGTATAAAAACCTCGTCATGAATAGTTGGCAGGAGTACATATACCCTGCCGGGTAAATCAATTTGCAACTACTTGTGGTCCAAAAGAGCCATCGTAAAACTTTCAGCGATTCATTTGTTCAATCATACATTTTCGTTCTTAATTTCCTCTTTGCTGTTGTTATTATGAATTATTAGCTCAAATTAACTGTTGATCTACTCCTTCACGTATATAAACCTGGTGAAATGTATGTACACATGCATGCATATACTATGTCGGGTAAATCAATTAACAACTTGCAACTAATATTTGTGGTCCAAAATCGCCATCCTACAACTTTCAGCGGTTCGTTTATTCAATCCTACATTTCCATTCTTAATTTCCACTTTGTTCTTATTTATTTATTTATTATTATTATTATTATTATTATTTGATGAATATGGTTACTAGTTACTGAGCACCAACACGCAAAACTCCTATTCCTACTTGTATTTCCATTTTTTTTTAATATAACTTGTAAATAATTTTTTAAGTAAATAAAATTAATGATACTGCTGTGATTAAGATTGTGTATTATTATATTAAAAATGCTATTTGTCTGATAATCATCATTAATAGGATATATATATATATATATATATATATATATATATTATTTTGCAATTTAAATGATTATCTAAAAAGGTTTATTTTCATGATTAGAAAAAGAGTTTACTTTTCCAAATTAAAAATAATCCATAATTAAATGTAACTAATGTATAACAATCATGTTAGCAATGATCCTATTCATAAAAAAAAAAGAATATGTTAGCAATGATACCATTGGTGATACCACTGGTAATAAATAGCAATATTATATATTATAAAAATATTTTTTTCAAAATGCACAATAATTGTCCTTTTCATTATTTTTTTCCTTTCTAAATTTAAATTGAATTACAATTAGGGGAAACCCTCAGACTATTTAAATTTTTTTATCCTCTAAATTAGTTTTTCATATAGGATACAAAATTTTGTTAGAGTTGATTCATAAAATTCCTAAATTAAAAACGTGATTCTTCTAATATCACAACAAAACAATAATTTAGGACGGTAATATGAGAATTTTTATAATTTAAAGAATAAAGTGAAAAAATGTGTGATAAGTCATATAAAGTGTTAGAGCATCTCTAATAGTAAATGTGACGACCAGTGTAGGTGATTGTGAGGCACTTGCAAGCTAATTGGTACTTAATCCCACATCATCTGGGTGTAAATAAGAAGATAATTCAAATGTAATAATAATCATTTTTATAATACCAAAAGCTTTTCAAAGCATTTGGCTCTAAGGTTCGAAAGTACTCTAAAATTAAGCATGCTCAAGTTAGAGCAATCCTAAAAGGGTTGGCTTCAAGATTCGAAAAAACTTCGAACTTAAGCATGCTTAGGCTAGAGAAATTTTAGAATGAGTGATCTTTTGGAAAGCTCTGAACAGATCGGTTAGTAGACATGACGTGTTATAGTAAATGTGGATTGTTTTTATATAACATAAAAATTGACATTGTTAGCATATATATGTTCCTATATGCCACAAAAATTGACATTGCTGACGTGTTATAGTGGATGTAGATTGCTTCCTATATGACTTAGAAATTGACATTGTTAGCATTAATATGTTCCTATATGACATAGAAATTAACATTGTTAGCGTATATATATAGTTAATTTTAAAATTATTTTTCATTAATAATATGTAGAAAATTTATTTATGATTTGGTATTAGATTCTCACCCTATGGAGTGAACTTAATATTCTTTGTAATAAAAGTATACAGTTCATAAGATAAGAATCTAATGATAAAAATATTTTTTGGAACATATCTATAGGTGGACTTGTCTACTTTGTAATAAAATTGATATTCCCAAAATGATATTTAATGTTAAATTTTTATTTTATACAGTGAACCCAATCCTTTTTAATATCAAAATTCCATATATATATATATATATATATATAAACAAAACCTGATTTTATGTTTGTTTTGGTTTATGTTGGGCCTGTATTTACAGTTCAATAAAGTCCACTTTTGGCGTCCAAAATCTGAGCCCATGAGACCCATAACGTAAATCTATGAATCGAATAATATTTTGTTGTATTTCAAATCAAAATAAGAGAGAGAGAGAGAGAAAAAAAAAAAAAAAAAACCCATGGAAAGTTTATCATTTTTTCCTTCAATTATTAATTAATTAGTTTTGTTCTCCATTATGCCCCTGGGCTGAAGGTCTACAATACGACACGAGGAGTAAAAACTACCCCGCTAATGCACAGGTTGCACTAGAAATATTTTCTACCCGTGGGTCCTACTAGTGAGGCAAAAACCTTTGAAGGGTCCCAATCCCAAGCCATGGGGGCCACCTACCATTCAACCGTTAACTACCAGTCTTTCCCAGACAGAGCCACAATGAGTTGAGTTGAGTTGAGTTGAGTAACCGATTCATGATCAACCCAAAAGCCCCAATTCCCTCTTCCTCGTCTTCACTTCCACAACTTCTTCGTTGCTTCACCATTTTCCTCTACTCCATTATTTCCATGCTCAAGGGCAAGCTCAAGCTCCCAGAGAAGGCTCGGAAAGCCTTCCCCGACCGCCTCGGCAGCTTGGTTGTCGGTTTTGATGACAGAGAAGAAGATAATGCTGGGCTCGGTTCGGTGTTCGATTTCGGAGAGGAGCTCGAGACGTTTCAGCCAAATGGGTTCAGTTCGAATAGAGAGAGTGATCGCAATGAGGGCGATGGTGATGGCTTTGATGACGAGAAGATGGGTGGAGTCGGAGAATCGGATTTAAGGGCCCGACAGAGACCCGAAAGAGAGTCAGGTTCGATTTCGGTTTTGCAAGCCATTGCAGCCGAGGAGAAAAGATCTGATCTTGAGCATGAGGTGGGAATTTTTTGAGTTTTTATTAATTTGCTGAATGATTAAAAATGAAGTTTTTTTCTTTTTTTCTTGTTTGGCATTTTGGTAAAACAATCAATTTAGTCTTTTTTGGGCTAATGCTTGTCATGTGCGGTCTTTCTAGTCTTTTAGGATGTCAGAAACGTGAAGTTTTGTGTATGGTTAACGGGACACTTTGGAGTGACAAGAAAGATAACATTTTCTGAATGTGATTGAATTGATTGGGGTTTAGGCAAGAGAGTAAAAGTGAATACAACGAGAGAAAGCATTTGTTTTTCTGGTCTCGCTCAATCTGGATTTACTTTTGTTGTATAAAAATTTGGGTATGCGAGAAAATTACAGTATAATACAATCAAGTAAAACCGGAATCTTCAAATGCTTCAAGGTAGGTGTATGCTTTTGTTAAGTGCCCAAGCACCTTTTAAATGTAGCAAGTCCTCTATGGAATTACATATTGCTTCTGCAGTATAACAAGATATAGGCATTTTGAAATTGAAGGAAAAAAGTGGAAATGCTTGAGTATATGTAGGGAATGGAGTGAAAGAGATGATTTTTAGGTGGTAAATGGGATGTGTAAAATAGCCACACCTTGGCCTATGTATAACTTTTGAGACTTCATTTCATCTAGGTTGTATTTCTTGACAACAGCATTAGGTTGTGGATCTCTTGGTTCTTAAACCTATTCAATTGGGTTGTATCTTTTGAAAACACTAAGCTTTACCAGAGTTCTTTCGATTATTTCAAAGTTATAATTTGTTTTGTTTTTTCTTTTCTTGATTCAGCTCTCTCAGCCGGAGATAAATTTGGAAAAATTACAAAGAGTTGCTGCTACAGGGCTCCCTGATGGAGGAAGTTTGCGTGCAACAACTTGGAAGGTATAAGTTCACAACCCAGGTACCCATATTTCATTTGATGAATGGGAATTAATATAAGGCAGAATAAGTCCAATATATGACCAAGCCTCACGTAACCTTGTGAACAGAGAGAAAAGCAGACTAACTTTCCCTTTCTGTTTCCCTCTTTTCATGTTATTGCTTTCTACATACGGAGTTCTTATGAGCCTTTTTCTTGTTTACATTGTTATTTGAGAAATCTATATTATGATGACTAACTTCGAAGCATTTTTAATGTATTCATGGTCCTAATGTTTAATACTTCCCTAATGCTACAGCTTAAAGATTGCCTTGTATCAACAATGCAGCCATAGCATAATTCCTTGTCTTCGCTAGGTTGCATTGTACATTAAGAATGTAGAATTAACTTTTACAAGAGAATTTCATAAACCTAAAAGCAGTTACTTGAAGATGTTCAAAATCAATTATCATTTTAGTTTACATGTCAAATTGATCCTTGCCAATGCTAATAGTGTTTGGATATAAATGTTAATGCAAGCAGCTACTCTTGGGTTATCTACCTTCTTCTCGTGATATATGGGAAAAAGAGCTGGCGGAAAATCGACAAAAATATGCAAAGCTTAAAGAGGAGCTTCTTTTGAATCCTGTAAGATATGCTGCTTACCAAGTTGTAGAAAGTGGTAGTAATTTAGTTGCAGATGAGTTTCTTATGAACCTATTTATATCAGGTTTATGGCTAAAATTTTCACTAATCAAAATCTTGAATCTAGACAGGCAGAAGTCACAAGGAGAAAAGATGGAGCTATGAGTTCTGGTGATAACCAGCCTGCTGACAGTGACAGTGATATTGATGGACCACTCAAGCGGCATGAAATTTCCCAGGAAGATCACCCTTTAAGCCTTGGTAAAGGTAGTGTTTGGCATCAATATTTTCAGGTAAATTCTTCTCCATCCCAGTGTTTTTTTTGTCTGCCTTTTGTTGTTATCTTCTAATGTATACTCACAATGGACACATTGTTTCTAGCATACAGAAATTGCAGAACAGATAGACCGTGATCTGCAGCGCACTCACCCTGATATGAAATTCTTCTCAGGGGACTCATCGTTCGGTAGGAAAAATAGGGTATATCACCCAAACTCCTCTTTTTCCTGGCTAGATGACTAACTGACTGAATTTCACATTGCCATAACTTTTCTGCGCCTGTCTCGGCTGAAAGATATTTACTGACTAGACAATTTACTGTATTTCTGTTTTCAGGAAGCAATGAGAAACATTCTTCTCCTATTCTCAAAACTCAATCCAGAAATCCGTTATGTGCAAGGCATGAATGAAGTCTTGGCTCCTATATTCTATGTATTTAGTACTGACGCTGATGAGCAAAATTCTGTAAGGATTCCATGCGAATTTCATTTATTAAATTAAGATGTCCTGGGCTTATAACTTCTTTTGCCATGAAATGTGTCTATTCACTTCAGGATCCAAAATCATGAATGGAAAGTAGATGTTCATATTTATATCAAATTCAAAAGAATGGTTGTTTCCATTTGCTATAGCACAATTTCATGGTAAACCAGATAGTCATGCTATTGTCTTTTCTTGTTGATTTATTTCTTGAAACATGTTTGATCCCCCTGTCATTCCCTTAAGTAAACAACTTGGTAGCTAGGTCTATGAATGCTTTTGTTCTTCGTATATTTTCATGTATTAAAAAAACACTTGTTAAAAGAACGGACATAAATGAAGGTATATATTTGCTCTGCAGGCAAATGCAGAAGCAGATAGCTTTTCTTGTTTTGTTCGGCTTTTGAGTGACTCAGTAGACCACTTCTGCCAACAGCTGGACAACAGTTCAGTTGGCATACTTTCCACTCTTTCCCGCTTGATGGAATTACTGAAAGCTAATGATGAGGAGCTATGGAGGCATCTAGAGTTCACTACAAAGGTATATACACATGGAAATATATGACCAACGTTTTAACAATACTTGACAATGAAATCACAAGTTTTTGTAGTTTTGATTTAATATTTTCAGAAGTTACAGACAAATGCATTTTGCTAGTTACCTGCTTTTGAACAGCTTATGTTAACCTCAACTCTGAAAGCTTATAAACCTGCTTTCATAAGCAGGTGAAACCGCAATACTATGCATTCAGGTGGATCACATTACTGCTTACTCAGGAATTCAATTTCCAGTCCATATTGAGAATTTGGGATTCACTCCTTAGTAATACTTTCGGTGTTCAGGTCTCTCTCTCTCTCTCTCTCTCTCTCTCTCTCTCACACACACACACACACACACACACACACACACACACAGAGTTCCCCAAGTGCTAATAATTCTGAATTCGTACTTTGAATTGACGTTAACTGTGTCATGTTCCATATGGTTTTGCAGGATATGCTTTTACGGCTATGTTGTGCTATGCTGATATGCATGAAAGGTAGGCTTTTGAGTGGTGATTTTGTGGCTAACTTAAAGCTTTTACAGCACTATCCTGAAATAAACGTAGAACATCTTCTCCAAGTAGCCCGGGATCTTAGAGTCGACGCTTCTTCCTATCATTTTTCCATGTAATTTTAATCCTAAAAATCAGCCTTTTTTTGCATATAATTTTTTTTTGGTATTTTTTTTTTTTGACACGGTTTGTAACACCGAACAAGACAGAAATGGTTGAGTGTATCCCTCTTTTCCAAAACTTTTTCATTGCGCCTAAAAATGGGGTGTTACTCTTCAGTAATGAGCAGGATACATTCAGCTTGAAAGCATAAATTCACATATAAAATAGAAAAAAAAAAAAATATATATATATATATATATAGTCATTCTCTCATGGAAGAATTCTATTCGAAACTATCAATATATTGAGTGATGTTATCCTAGATGGTCCCAGAAATAGATAGAATTTTCTCAAACGAGAAAATGACTATGTATATATATATATAGAGAGTAGTTTTATGATATGGATCAGTCCGCATACGGATCACATCGGATCACATCTAAATCTATATTTTTTGAAAAAAAAATATCGACTTTGCTGTATACACGTGCGAACTGGTTTGCGCTATAAAATTTTGCTCTATATATATATATATATATACACACACACAAACCAAGCAAAATGACTGGGTCCCACATTTTAGAATTGAGCAAGAGTACTGCCAGAGCCTATGAGTTTTCACATGCCATGTTGCAGCATGTTATTGGTCTGCAATTAAACCTCACCAAAGCCGTGCTGCGATGTGGATTGTGATCGCAGAGAGTATTTTCCATTTTAGGTTTCTTCACTCTTTAGGGACCTTGATTGGGTGGATTGCTAGGATAAATTGGAAAATAACATTAATGAAAAAGATAAAAGACAGCACATTGTTTTTGGACAATGAAAGACTGTAACATGTTGAATACAATTATTTTAGCAAGACCTAAAAGCACTTTTTTTTTTTTTTTTTTTTGGCTCGTTCAAATCTCTTGATTCTCTAGAAGAAGGAAGCAAGTGCAAGTCAAGCAATAATAATTATTAACATTAAAAAAATAACAATCTCATTTTGATAATTCCATAACCAATGCAAGACAACAGTCATTGACCTTCAAAATCAGCAGCAAATCTATATAATATATAAAAATAAGAGAGTCAGCAAACTCATGTCATCCTTATATTTATTCATGTTTATTTTGTTCCCTTCAAAAGCATTAAAAAAATTAAAAATTCAAAAATAAAACTACCTTAAAAATTCTACAATCTTAAATCATTGTCATATATTTCCTTATATTCATTTTATTTCCTTTTAAATGTATTATAAATAATTAAAATCCAAAAATAAAATTATTTAAAATATTCTACAATCTAAATAAAATTTGAAAGAAATAATTTGATTTTGATTTTTTGAAAATTTCTATATTTTATGGGCATTATCAAGATTTGGCTATAAATCTTTATAATAACATGTGCAACGGCTTTAGCATAATTTATATAAATAATATTTTCACAAATAATTTATATAAGTAATATTTTCAAAAATAAAAACTATAAAATCTTCGTAAAATTTGAAATAAAAAATTTAATTTTAATTTTTGAAAATTTCCATAATATATGGGTATGAAGATTTTATTTTTGATGATGGAATAAAACTTGGAAAGAGATTTTTTTTTCTCTCCTTATTTAGTTATTTTTTGAATTTTTTAAAATTAGGTAAAAATACATGCATATAATAAAAGATATTTTTATTATTAAAGATATTTCACACAAAAACTCTATACACTAATACATATTTATATATGGATATGCAATAAATAAAATTTGATTATAAAATAATAAAATTAATATATGGTAATTACTAATAAAATTAATCTTTTTATTAGAAATTTAAAATGGATAATGCATTTTTTTTTCAATATTTTCCAAAAAAGTGCTCGAAATGTACTTATATATATATATATATATATGTACACATATTACAAGATTTAATTATTATGGAGCAATATAAAATCAATTTCATATAAAATGTGGATTTCGTATTTAAAAGTGTCAAGACCCGTCCAGAATTTCTTCTCCGGAACCCTAGACAAGCCCTGATCCCAGGGAAACCCTACCGGACCCTCCAACGGAAAATCCGGCAGAGCCTCCCCTAAGGGATTTACTTATCACAAATTACCTGCACTGAAAACACACTTCTAAAAACATCCCTTTATTCCTCCCACGATACTACAAATTGATTTCCACAAATTTCAGCACTTCAAATAACAACAGCAGCAACCCAGTGCATAAAAACAACTACACGTCCAATACAGTATGCAGAGCATTATACAAAAACATGTGAAATTTATAAAATGACAGATAAAGAAACAATACAGGATAGAGAGGAAAAAAGAGGAAGAAAAACTTCTTGAACCTTCGGCAACGAACTGAGACGTTGGGCTCGCCCCGGACAATCAACGTCTCCAACCTGGACCTAGGGGAACGGAATTTAAGAGTGTGAGATGCTAATCATCTCCGTGAGTGACCCTATCTACTGAACACCTTTAATATTAATAATATAAAAATAAAGGAATTTAATTAACCAGTACCGAACAATTAAATAAATAAATAAATAAACAATATTTGAAGTAATAATTTCTCTCAAAATTCTCACTATTCACTCCATTGGAAATGTTCCCCTTTTAAAACATTTTCACAAAACCCGATGTACGTACTCCTCGAAAACCAAGGGACCAAATAATTTAATAAACAACAAATAAATAAATAAATAAATAAATAAATACCTCAAATATAAATAAACTGCAATAAATTATAATAAATAATTTTAGAACACCTTTGGGGTTTAAAACATTATTTGCAATTTACACCGACGCACCACACCATATACCGGTGATGCCCTCCGATACCCAGCGTCCCGAGTACCGACTGGCGGGGGGTTAAAGAGAGAAACCTGCAACTGGCACTTCGGCGTCCCGACAGTACCGCTGCTGAAACCATCACCCGGCCAAGGAGGGGGGCGGCTGTGCACAACAATAACCTTGCCTGCCCACGGTCCAATGGCAACTCACGGGTGAAGTAATAACCGCGCGCTAAACCACATAATAACCGTGCACTACCACGTGTCCATACACCATACACCAGAACACCAATACTGTATGAGTGCGTCTAAAAATAAACATTTATAACCAACCGTACCGTTTTCCAAAATTACCGTGGGAAATACATTAAATTCTCACACTTACCATCCCACACATTTTTATTAAATAAACAGGTACGAAACACTGATAACCAACAAACCACAATTTTCTCGAAATACGAGATGCAACCATAAAAATACCGCGGGAAAAATTTATAAAATTTAACCAAATATTTTCGTAAAATATTTAACCCAATTATGCCCGAAAAATTAATACTGAAAACCACGTACCAATACTACCGAAATACACTTTGCTCATGCATAATAAATTAAACCACAATAAAACCATAAATAAACCACACCACATGAGCATAATTTAAATACCAATTTAAATACCAATTAAATATAATTAATTGCCCAAAAATGATATAAAACCCAGACACAATTAATTTCTTAAAAATACTTGCTCATGTGTAATAAATACCATTTAATCACAATAAAATTAATAATCGGGAATTTCTTAATGACCCCAAAATTTCATTTAGCACCATTGGGTAAATATATATATAAAATAATGTTTTTCCCGATTGTATTTAAAATACACCACATGAGCACAAATTACAGATATCAAATTAATACCACATAAATACAATTAATTACCCCAAAAATATTTTTAAAGGTGGGTCACTCACCTGGAGCACGCAATTAACCCATGATCCACCACGGGATCAATTCTACGACTCACCGGTGCTCCTAGAACAAAATTCACAGACAGTCAAATAAATTAATATTTTAATCAGGTAAATAATACCCGGTACCCGGGGGGGTCAAAACACAAACTTTAACCAAAATGGTCGAATAATATACCGAATCGAAGCTCGTGGGACGAGGATCACAAATCCGGTTTCCATCGACCCCAATTCCGCCGGAGGTGGTCGGAATTTGGTTGGGAAGCTTCGGCCAGTTTTAATCTTGAGGGATCTTTCAAACGGTGGGGATTTTGGGCAATCTAACCCCGGAAATGGACTCAGAGGGGTCGAAAATAGTGGGATAGAGGTATGGGATGGGCTGGGTTGGTCGGAAACGGCGAGAATCGCCGGAAAAATTTCACCTTGCCGCCGCGACTTCGCCGGCCCGATCTGGGCGCGTCTGGCTGGGAAATTTGGTGGCTGAGTTCGCGAGGTGGTGGGCTTGGACGGTGGCCGGCGCGTGAGGACTATGGGTGGCCGGAAAAAGTGCAGCAAGGAGAGAGAGAGGGACGGCCGGTGGGAGAAAAAAAACTGTGCGTGTTTTGTTTTGATGGGCTCGGGGAAGAAGAAGGAAAAAAAGGAAAAAAGAAAAGAAAAAGAAAAAAAGAAATGGTGTTTTCCCACGTGGGGAAAAGAAAAAGAAAAAGAAAAAGAAAAGGGAAAATAAAACAAATAAATTCAAATTAATTAAATAAAAATATTATTATTTAAAATAATAATAAAAATAATTTGATTTTACACATGGTTGACATGTGGCTTCTCAACATGGTGACACATGGTCACCTTCAGTAAGTCACACGTGGCACATCGTTATACGTTCAAAAATAATATTAAAATAATACAGTATTTGAAAAACTTTACAGCTCCATAACTTTCAAACCACATGTCCAAATCGGACATGCCGCTAGTCTACGGACTCATATCGACGAGCACTTCACAACCATGCATGAGTCAACGCTCAACCTTGCATGAATAAAAAGTCAATTCCGGCACCCCTTGGACAGTTTGGATCTCAACTTATTTTGCTCATAACTTTCAAACCGTAACTCCGTTTTCAACGTGCTACCAGTCTACGAACTCGTGCCAACGTGTACTCCGTAACGGTACCTCAGTCAACCTAGAATTCCAACCGGGTCAAAAAGTCAACTTTTGACCCCTTCGGTCAACGGTCAACCTCGATCAACGTGCAAAAATTTCCGACATGGTTCGGGACTGGGTGTTACAAAAAGTATAACTGAATACTTACAATGTAATAAAAATTATATTATGGAAATTTTTGTAATCATGAATTTAATTTACAATTATGACTGAGTTGATTTTTGTGATCTTATTCAATCTCTAATCTTAATTGCTATCTCGTGCTGATCTTATTTTATTAACAAGAATGATAATATTATTAAATAATTATTATACTATTTAATTAGTTTTTATAGTTATATTATTATAATCTCAAATATAAAAATAAATAAATTCAATCTAGAATGATAATTATTAAATTTAAATTTAAATTGAAAATTTTTCAGGTATATGTTGAGGCATGATTTTTATTAATCATAAATATGCTATTTGTACAGGAATATTTACAAGGTAAAATATTTTATATATGGTATAAATAATTGTAAATAGAAACAATAAATTATAAAATTTAATGAAAATAATTATTTTATCAAAAACACTTTTAAATATGTATAAAAGAAAAGATCCCTAAAACTAAAAAATATATATATAGATATATATATTTTATATATATATATGTTAGATAATAGAAGAGATATAAAGGATACTATTATTTTATTTAAATCGAATTTTTTATCTAATCAAATTAAATATACGTGATTAACCTATGAAAATTATTTATTTACAAAGAATCAAAAAATAAATTTTAATTTTAATTCCATAGATAAAAAATATTATATAAATACATTTGAATTTGAATTTGAATTAAATTATATAAATACATTTGGATTTGAATTTGATTTTGAATTTTATGGATGGAAAAAAATAAAATAGGTAAATATTTTTTAATTTAATTTCACAAATAATTTATCTTATAAGGTAAAAATATATTTATAGGATAAATGATAATAATAATACTGATAAATAATTAAATTATATTATTAGTATTTAATATATGAAAATTAATTATTTACAAGGAACCAAAAAAAAAAATTGAATTGGAATTTGAATTCTATAGATGTAAAATATTATTTAAATGCATTTGAATTTAAATTAAATTATATGAATGTATTTGAATCTGAATTTAAATTTCATAGGTAGATAGATTAAATAGGAAAATTCCATAAATGAAAAAATTATATAGGTAATTTTTGAATTTGAATTGCATAATTGAATAGTATTATATATAAAAGTCAAATTTATAGTTCTTAATAAACTTTTATAGTATAGATTAAAAAAATAAAATTCAAATATACTTATTAGCAATAAAATTTTTAAATAAATTTTCAAATATAAATAATTATTATATATTATATTTAACATCATTTATTATGATCATATATGTGTACATTGTTTGAGGATGAATGCTAGTGTTTATATATATATATATATATATATATATATATATATATTTATATATAGTCTTTATTTGGTGTCATCATGATGTATATATATCGGAAATTCTATGGTGAGGACGGTCCGTATGAGGACCGCAGTATTAGTGACGGTTTTTTATAGTATTAACGACGGTTTCTTAGAAAATCGTCATCAATACTATGAAAAACCGTCACCAATACTGTGGTTCGCATGAGGACCGTCCGCACCATAGACGGACTGGTATATATATATATATAGCGAGTCTCTTTATCTAAATAAACAAATTTTATTTAGGATTTGTTCATATCCAAGTTATAAATCCCAATAAATCAATAATATCTAGTAATAAAGTGAAAACAATTTGTCCAAAATTGTAACTTAATCGTGAAAACAAAATTTGTCCAAAACTTCTGAGTTACGTAAAAGATTGTATGTAAATATATACAGAAATTTTTTTAATTAAGACATTTTTATCTGGGATTGTTGAAAATTTTAGTATTTGATAATTAACATGTTTTTTCTTAATAATGTTGTGCATATATAATATTTTTCATATTTGATGACTTTATATTTTAAATATATACATATATATATATAGATATATATCTTATACATTATATATTGTTAAATTTTAATTTTATATAGCACATTATATTATATTGGAAACAATAAAATTATATATTTGGCATGGTTATATGACTATATACCACATATTTGATATCTAAACGGCCCTTCATAGACAATTTTTTAGTTCCGTGATGGTGGGGTATCTTGCACTTGTATGGATCAAAGAAGGAAGCCATCCTAATAGTATTTTATTTGGAATTCGACCAAATCACGCTTCTTAAAAGCCATGATCCCAAAATATAAAAACAAAAAAATAAAAAAAAAAATAAAGAAAGTCCAAGTTGCTAACTAGCTACAAATTTTGTTTGGCTCTTAGTCCCGGTTTATCGTCACCTCCCTAGTCATCATCCTAATAATAATTTTAATATTTTCAAAACTTGGATTTAAATACGTTTTATTTCCTCTCTAATTTTCATGAAATGAAACAACTGATTAGCTAGCCCCAGCTCATCTGTTGTTTTTCTGATTGAACACGATATCAACTTCAATAATTGGTTTTCATGTGTCTCTTCTAGTTTAATACAAGAATCACTTTTCCATAATAATAATAACATAAAAAAAGACTATAATTATTTTAATGAGACCAAGAAAGCACTTATTTTTATGTTTCCGGACTCGTTCAAATCTCTCGATTCTCTGGAACAAGTGCAAGTCAACCAATAAGAATTGTTAGCATTAATGTACAACAATCTCATTTTCATCATTCCATAATTAATCAAGAAAACAGCCACTGAGCTTCAAAATCAACCGCAAATGTAGTATTTTTTTATCTATAGGATTAAGATACCAATATATTTGACCAAAATACTTTATAAACTATCCCAGCTGTTAATATATATATATATATATATATATATATATATATTTTCATTCAAATGTGACAAGACCTTTAATCATAATTCAGCAGTTAGTAAAATTAATCAATTTAAAAAATTATATATCATCCTATTAGAACAGTTATATAACGTTTGATTATGCATATAGAAGGATTAAGATAATTTATCAAAAACTTTGATCAAATACCTTCATATAAGAAACAATTATATATGTGTGTATATAAAGTGAGTTTTTCATAAGGAAAATTTTCTCCATCATTTGTCTAGAACTAAGTTATATTTTCAGGTAAGTCAAGTCAATATTATCCAATAATAAATTGATTTATTGATAGATATAACTTAATCATGAGCAAAAATTTGTCTGAGATTTGTGGATAAAATATATATATATATATATATATATATACATGTCTGTATGTGTATATATAACCAGTTTCTTATCAAAACAACTCAATAAATTTTTTATCAGGATCTTATTTATCATCCTTTGATCTTTGCATGGGTTGATATTTAAATATATATTTTGGATTTTATATAAATCTAATTAAATACTAAAATTCTAGAGGACAAAATGAACTATGTTAGGATTTATATAAATATAAATGTATTTTCAAATCTCAATCCTTTAAGAGATTCAAGGACTGATAAAGGGAGGTTATGATACAAAATCCATCAATGTGTCTTATAGAGTTTTGATATAGTAGGCTATTTAGTTTATCTTATGATGCCAAATATTGATGTGGTATAAAACTAAATGGGAATAAAGAAGAAAATGCAAAAAAATTCAACTTTTTTCAAAAGAAAAATCCAATTTTATTTAAATATCATGTGAGAATTATTTTGGCTTCCATTAAAGGATTCACTTTTTTTTACTAAGAATTTAGCATTAAAAAACAAAAATAAAAAAATGCATTAAATTACTATTACCATATAGCCCACTAGATCATTACTGATATAAATATATACTCATAAAATTCTCTAATCCAAAATACTTTTATCTAGCATTGTTTGAGACAATGTCACACCAGATCAAATATGTTACGTGATGTGTAACTTTTGTATAACATCATAGGGGTGGACTTGGGTTAGATTTTGTGGATTTTTTTATTGTATTTTTGCAATCTTAACCGAATGAAACATGAAGAGAAACCAAATTAGACTGAAAAAAACATCAACAGCTTGGTCCGCTTTTGTTAGTTTGGGCTTTGGCTTAATAACAAATCTATTATTATTATTATTATAATTATTATTTAATTTTTTTAAAAGTATTATTATTTTTTAATAAATTGAATTTGATATTATTAATATCATAAACTAAATAATTTAATTACATAAAAATATAATTAGTTATTATAAAACATTATAATATTATATATAAATGTATAGCCTTTAATTGGGTTTGGTGTAGGTTAAAAATATTGTCCAAATTGAACCAAACCAAACTGTTGGTTTATCCCTCCCTTAAATATTGTCTTGGACAAAAATATTCCACACAAGAAAATTACTATATATATATATATATATATATATATATGACCATGTTCTTATAAAGTCGACTTGATAGTTTTACTATTAAAATTTTTATTGTAAACGAAAATATGACTCCAAAAACTAAGATTTAAAGTTTCATTATGATTCACTATGCCTTTGGAAGGTTCATTCTCTTCGTATAGGATTTTAATATATCATTAAATTTATATTAGATTTAAAAAAAAAAATTTTAAATGATAACTATTGAGGCAATCCAACAGTTTATGATAGAAAATCTCATAATAAAACATTTAGATGTGAACTTGATCATATGTAAGTCGGCAATCTAGAATGATTATTTAATGACTTTGAAATTTTCCCATCAGATGATGAAGGAAAATAGTGTCTTATACAGTATGATCAGAGAAGGAAGCCAATCCAATGGTATTTTATTTATACCAAATTATGCTTACATAAAACCATGACCAAAATAAAAAGAAATTCCAAGTTGCTAACTGTCAATAATTTTATTTGGCTTCCTGTTTACCTTCAACACCCTAATCTTCATCTTATTAATTTTAATATTCTCAAAACTTGGATTTAAATACGTTTATTTTGCTCTTTAATTTTCATGAAATAAAACAACAACTAATTAGCTAGCCTCAGCTCATCTGTGGCATTTCTGATCGATCAAGATATCAGCATCATTAATTGGTTTTTCTTCTTCCTCTTCAATTGTTGTTTATAAAGACTGAACATGTAACTCTCCTGGTTTAATAAAATGACCTCCTTTCTCTCTCTCTCTCTCTCTCTCTCTCTCTCTATATATATATATATATATATATAAAAGGACTGTAATTCTAATATGTATATATACATATATATAAATAAAGACTATAATTATTTTAATAAGACCCAAAAAGTACTTATTTTTATGTTTTCCGGCTCGTTCAAATCTCTCGATTCTCTGGAACAAGTGCAAGTCAACCAACAATAATTATTAACAATAATGAACAACAATCTCATTTCGACCATTCCATAATTAATATTGACCTGTAAAATCAACTGCAAATGTGTTTTTTATATATGGGCCTATGATCCATCTATATTTGACCAAGGTATTTGATAAGCCATCCCAACTGTTAATTGTTTATTTTTTCCTCATCCAACCATGATAAGAATTTTGTCAGCAACTAAGCGATCAGTTGACAAAGTTATGTCTCATTCAATTGAAATAGTTATATAACGTTAGATTATACACATCAAACGACTAGGATAATTTGTAAAAAGTTTGGGTCAACTAGCTGGTTACAAGGAACAACCATACATGTAGATATACAGTGAGTTTTCTATGTATGAAACATTTTCTCCTGGGTTTGTCTAGAACCAAGTTATATTCTCTAAAAAGCCAAGTCAATATTATCTCGTAATAAAGTGATTTATTTGCAGATATTCTTGATAATGAACAAAAATTTGTACAAAATTCTTGGATAAAAAAAATTTCATATATATATATATGTATATATTTCCATAAATATTTATACTGATAAAATTCTGTTATCTAAAATACTTTTGTCGGGCAATGCTGAGATAATGTCGCACCAAATGCTATATGTTACATGATGTGTATTTTTGTGTAACAATATACCACATCTAATGCGGTATTGTTAGGGGTGAATTTCGGTTTCTTTTGGCTGATTAATTTTTTTAGCTATTTTCGCGATCTAAACCAAATAATGAGAAACCAAATAAAACTAAACCACCATCATTGGTTTGGCTTGTTTTGTTAATTTTGGCTTTGGCTTACTACCCAATTTCTTATTATTATTATTATTATTATTTAAAAGATTATTATTTTTATTAATTTGAATTTAATATTATTAGTATCTTAAACTAACGAAATAAAAAAGAAAAAAAACATAAACATGTAATTATAATAAAATATTAAAACATTACATATAAATGTACAGCTAGTTTGATTCAGTTTGGTTTAGGTTAAAAATTATCCAAATTGAAGCAAACTAAATCGAATAGAATTAGTTTAGTTAGATAAGTTTGATCAATCCTGATTGGTTTTATACCCACCCTTAGATATTGTGTTGAACAAAAGTATTTTGGACAAGAAAATTACTACATACATATAACCAAGCTCCTATCAAGTTATTCTAATGGTTTTATTATCAGATCTTCTATTTTGAGTTATTGAATTGCTTTAAAAGCTGAGATTTAAAATTCCATTAAGATTCACTATGCTTCTACAAGCTTCGCTTTCTCCAATAAAGTTTTACTATGTCACTAAATCTCTATTAGATTATTTTTTATTATTTTTAAATTCTAACTATTAAAATGATCTAATGATTTCCAATGAAGGATTTGATAATAAAACTATTAGGATATGATCCTGACTATATATAAGTATACATTCTCCAATGATTAAGTATTGATCTTGAAAGCAACTAATAACACTTTCAAAGACTCCTAATTATATTAAATGCAAGGAAAATGGTGTCTTATACTAGCATGATCAGCCAAGGAAACCAACCTAATAATATTTTATTTGGACCAAATTATTACGCTTATATAAAACCATGACCAAAATAAAAAGAAAATCGAAGTTGTTAACTATTAATTTTGTTGGCTCGCGGTTTACGTTAGCATGAATAGTATGTGACTTTTTAATACCAAAACATAAACAATGTTAGCATCCTATTTTTGGCTAACATCATTCATAAAGACTAAAGGATAAAGATAACAAATATAAATGTTGGGGGTACAAATTGCAAAATGACAAAAAGTTAGGTACATCGGTCCAAAAATCCCTAAAGAGTAGGTCATTGCGCATGGACTTTGTGGCCAACTTAAGCTTTTACAGCACTATCCTAAAAGAAACATAGAACATGACACTTCCACCTATCATCTGTCCATGTAATTTAATCCAATTTTTCTTTCTTTCTTTTTTTTCGTTTTTCATTTTTTATTTTGTTTTTATTTTCATATAAAATTATCCCTGTAGAACGATTTATACCACTAAATAACACTTCAATATAGTACTCTTTGAGAAGAAAGAATACCATGAACTTACAAAATTGAATGAACCCATGAACTTACACTCATTTTCTAGGTAGGGATTATGTGGCCATGGATCACTTGTCCCAACACTTTTTCATCCAACCTAAAAAGGAGTACTAATACATGTGGAAGCACGTGATTGGCTTGCAGCATTTTAAACCTCATCAATTTTGTACTCTGCCACATGGCTTAATTGGGTGGATAGCTGGCTAGTTAAAACAAATTAACTGAAAAATAGCATTAATGAAAAAAGAAAGACTGAAGCCAAGCGTCTGAATATAGAAATCCATTAAATAACCAAAATAAACATGTTGACTATAATTATTTTAACGTTTTTCTGCATGACCTAAAGCACTTACTTTTATGTACCGTACTCGTTCAAATCTCTTGATTCTCTTGAAGAAGGAAAGAAGTCTGGGAATTAATAATAATTATTAACATTAATGAACCATAATCTACTTTTAATTTGATCATGCCATAATTTATACAAGACAACAGTCATTGACCTTCAAAATCAACAGTCTATTTATTTTTATTTCTATGATTAAATATATATTCATCTAAGATAGAAGTCAGCGTTCCCAACTGATTAATTAAAGACCATGATACTATTACCTCCACCAATAGATAATGAATTTGAAGCCCCGTCTTTAAAAATTATTGTGCTATCTAATCCCATGTTGATCTAAACGTGGAGATCCTAAAAGAAATATAAAAGATTTGAATTATTTCTTTTAGAGGGTTAACTTTTTAATAAGTTTCCTAATGAATTTCTTTGAGTAAAACTATACCTTCTCCATTTTATTTTATTTCTTTTTTTTTCCCTCTTTTGTTAAAACTATAATTTTATTAAATTGTTAATTATCCTTCTTGATACTATTCTTCTTTTTTTTTTTCTTTTTTTTTTCTTTTGGAGATTAGCTAATGTGATAAAATCTGTAGGAGAATAAAAAAACCTAATCATATAATAAACTATATGAAACATTATTTACGTTACAAAATAAAATTAATTAGATATGGGATTTTTAAATTAAAATTATATTATATTGACTTGACATAACATGAGTTCATTCTAATAAAAAAAAATTTAGACAACCAAGGTTTCGTTTGATAACAAGTTCATTTTTTTATTTTTTTACTTTTGTTTTTCTTCTAAATTGTGTGTAGTTTATTATTTCAATGGTTTGTTAATGTTAGTTGATGGTAGTTATACATTTTTTTAAAATATAAATAAATGAAAAAAAGAAATTATAAACAAAAAAATGAAATACAACTTAAAATTGTATTGGTTTTATTTTAGTTTTTTATTTTTTATATTTTTCCTTCTTTAATATTTGTAGTTAATGAATATGTTTAGCAAGTTCTAACTACTATCAACTAACATTAACAAGCAATTAAAGTAAGCAAACTATACACAATTTTAAGAAATCCAATCACCATATATTTTTTGTTGAATAATTTCAGTCCTTAGTAGTCCAAATGCTCATTTTTCAAATATAAGGATTCATTGATTTTATCGACTTTCGAGACAACATTTTCATCCAATGGCATAAAAAGGGAAATATTTTATTTAGTAACATTTTCACTTTAGCAATCAATATCTTATTTTTGTCCATTATTTTGCATTTATTTCCTTGAATTTTACATGTAGTAGCATTTTCAAATTAGCGATATCTTTATTTATTTATTTTTTTGTTATTTTTGTCCATTATTTTGCACTTTTTAATTAATTGTCCAAAATCTAGTACGTTTTGAGTTAAACTAGGAACAAATAAGACATCTTTAATGAAACGGGTATTACCTCCTTTGGTCCATAGCAACAACGCTTTTGCCTTCAACTGCTCGCAATATGTATCTCCCATTTTAATTTAGGAGATCTGCATATCAATACTGAAAAATATTTTTTGTTTCTAGTCATGTGATTATTGCATCCACTGTCCAAATACCATGAATTTTGTGAATCATTTTGCATACTCATACATAGAATGATACTTTTTCTTTGGTTTCTTCAATATAATTTACTTCATTTTTTGGTAATAGCAACAATCTCAGCGCTCATACATAGAAAATGACTTACACTCATTTTGCTTCCCCGTTTACCTGCAACAAACCAAGTCTTCGTCTTTAATAACAATACTTATTATTATTATTAGTTTTTTCTCAACTCTCGGTTTATAAATACGTTCTATTTCTTTCCTTATTTTCATGAAATGAAAAAGCAACTAATTAGCTAGCCTCTGCAAGCAGCTCATCGGTGGTTTTTCTCAATCAACCATATCGGCTTCAATTGGTTTTTTTTTTTTTTTTCGATCTTCTTACTCTTTTCTCTTTGATGTTACTGCATGCCAAGATTTTAGATTAATTTCCTTTCCTTTTCATTTCATTTCATTTCACTGTCTGCCTTTATATATCACACGTACATATATACATATATACATATATACATATATACATATATATATATATATATAGTCCGTTTATGGTGCGGACGGTTCTCATACGGACTACAATATTGGTGACAGATTTTTATAATATTGGTGACGATTTTCTAAAAAACTGTCGTTAACCATAGAATTTTCATATATATATATAAAGATTTTTCTCATGTACTGGACAATTTTTTTTTTTTTTTTATCTAGAATTCCCTGAATCATAGAAGCACTCTGTGTATATACACACACACTCTCCTATGTACATATGTTATTGATTTCCTGAGCTGTGGTATATTTTGAGGTTTGTGTTTTGTGGGGGATCGTGCAGGCGGAGTGATCGGCATGGCGCAAGTACAGCTGCATGGAGTAATTGACGCAACCATCTTCGAGATAGATAAGCTTCCGGGAGGTTGGTGGATGTCCTTCCTCAAGGTATTATATAAATATATATATATATATATATATATTTGTTTATATATATATATATATATTTATGTATTAACTATCACAGATTTAACTAGAGACAAAGAGCCTATAAAATTATTGGATCCTCAACTAACTATATAGGCTCCATCAAAGTCAACTAATATAAGCGGTGTAAAGCCAGAACTTTTCATGGTGTGGCACCATTAATAATGGACCCTTTTTTTTGTTTTTGTTTTTTTTTTTTTGGGAAAGCATTATATGCAATAACACCTCTTGATTATAATTTGACTTACGGTGTGGAAAATTATAAACATATATATAAGAAAATACAATTGTTTTCTTGGTTATTAGCACTATTAATCTCAGGACTTTCATATTTGTACTTTAGTTTTAATTTTTTTTTTTGGTACTTTGATTCCTATATTTTTGCTTTCGTCAAACTTAATTGGTCCTTAAAATTATTTTTAATTTAATTTTATCAATTTTGAGATGCTCAATGCACTTGACGCAACATGCAGCAGTTCCATGAGGCTATTTAATTATATAATTTTATTCTTTTCATGTTACAATGAGTGCATTATATGCTTTAAAATTGCAGGTAAAATAATAATATTTCAAAAAATCAAAATTTAACAAATTATTGAAGTTCAGGACCAACATGTTAAATATATATATATATATATATCAAATATCAAAGTGCAAAAGTTGGAGGTTATAAAATGGAAACAAAAATTAGATAAAAACAAATTATAAATAGTTATACTTGTATATAGATTATCTTAAAAGTGTTAATTAAATATATTATAGAGCTAAAATATTTAATTAATTAAAAACTGATTACATATATACATATATAGACAAGTGAAAAAATAAAAATAACCATGAGACAGAGAGAGTCGTGGGGGGCACAGGGCCCTAATACAGGTGGGCGATAAAAATAGTAAAAACTTAAAATAATTACTAACAAATTAAAAATGAATTCTGAGGTGGGGCACGTGCCCCCATACCCAACGTAAGTCTTAAGTGACTTTTTATTTTTTTATTTTTTTTGTTTGTGAGTCAGTTCTATCAAAGTCAACTGATTTGAAGTAGACTAATTCAAATCTAGTTCATTCAATTTTAAGTTTAGTTAATAGTTAATTAATAGTGAAAATTTAAGTTAACTGTAATTTGGCATTCTTTAATTTAAAAATTGCTTTTTGGCTCTCAAGTTTAAAACATTGCAATTTAGACTCCATATTTCAAATTGTTTTATTTAATTCAATTTTATTATTTAGTTTTTTTTACTAACAGTGGTTAATGGATCTGTCCTTATTTACCAATATTAAAATGTAAATTGGTGTTTGTAATTTTGATCATCTAATTTTAATCAATTGTAATTTAAATCCTATAATTTTAGAAATTTGCATTTTAACATACCTTTAATTTAGAAACTTATTAACATTAGTTTGCCAAAAAATTTGATTGGACCAAAATATCACAAATTTAAATTTAAAGGCTTATGTTACAACATTTTAAACTTGAGGGTTTAATTAATTCTCTCAAACTAACGTATTAATATTTTACCATTAAACTAAAGGTACCAAATAATGTGATATATTAGTGGGATTTTTTGTTTTTTTGTTTTGTTTTGTTTTTTTTTTTTTTTTTTTTGGGATATTGAGGGTGTGACAATTGAACTTGGAATCATTGTTAGATGAAACACTTCACCGGCAATATATTAGTGGTAAAAAATTTAATATAAACTAAATATAAATTGGCGAACTCAACTCATATTATTTATGATATCATTGGTAAATAATTTGATATCTTTAACATTATTGATTAAAAATATTTCCTCTAGGTATTATAAAGTCTTTTAAAATGTCTCGTAAATAACTAAAAATATGTTAAAGAAAAAATCCATATTTAAGTGATTCGTGATTTTTTTTTATTTTTTTATTTTTTTTTCCTCTCTAAGAAGTACAAAGAAATTGAAAAATATGTGCCAGTACTAAAATAATACTTATAAATAAGTCATTGAAGTTGGTTAGAAAACAATTATATATCCCTAGTATTATTAGCATTAAGTCTTAGGTCTTGAATTTAAGGTTTGGTGTTAAATTTTCCCACCCAATATATCAAAAACTAAATAAATAAATAAATAAATAAGACAATTAATTACAATTAATGTTGACACGTGTTGTTTAAATTCCATAATATATACATATATATATATATATGATATGGTAAAGGGTTTATGGAAAGGAACAACATCTATAACCATCAAATCTATATGATTTTCATGATCTTACAGTCGTAAATGATTGTTCTTTATTGTCTCTCTCTATAAATTTGTTACTAATAATAAATATATATAATTAAGTTGTCTTGATATGAATTTGATTGAATATATATTATATATGCGTAAAATATTCCTATTTTTAACTTTTCAAATATTTTTGTTAGATGATTAAAAACATAAAAACAAATAAAAGTAGCTTGGTATTGTTATCTAATTATTTGAAATTGAACTTATATGAATGTTTCTAAAACTAAATAAAAGAAAAAAAGAAATGATGATCAAACATAATTTAGAAGTTTCAAATTCTATATGATAATTAGAATCATCATTTGTGTTTTCTCACTTTCTTTTGTTTTGTTTTGTTTTGTTTTTTTGTTTTTTTTTTTTTCCTTATTTGGTTTTTTACGTTTATATTATATAAACTTATAATCTACTAACAAAGAATTCTTTTGATAACTGCTTTTTAGTACCTAGATAAATTAAAGGAAATATTTGGGTATAAAGCTTCTGCAAGACTGTATGCAACAATCCATTTAGACAATGCTAAAGTTGGAGCAACTAGACGTTTGGAATTTGACAAAGATTCTCCTCCCCAATGGCAGCAATCCTTCCACATTTACTCTGCCCATTTAGCCTCTCAAGTTATAATCTCTTTCAAAGTTACCGGTTTTCAAACTACACAAGTGATTGGAAGAGCTTATATGCAAGCTGAAGAATTACTTAGTGGAAAACCAGTAGACAAATGGCTTGAAATCTTGGATGAAAAACACCATAAACCTCTATCTGGAGCTCCTAAAATCCATGTCAAATTGCGTTTCTCTGGTGCCACAGCAGACCCAAACTGGTCTCAAGGAATTAAAACTCCTGATTTTCCAGGAGTTCCTTACACATTCTTTACGCAGAGGAATGGCTGCAGAGCAACCCTATACCAAGACGCTCATGTCTTAGACGAATTCGTACCCAAGATCCCTTTTTCTCCTGGTTACGAGCCTCATAGATGCTGGGAAGATGTATTTGATGCTCTTTCCAATGCCAAGCATTTGATTTACATAGCAGGTTGGACAGTGTACACTGAGATTACCTTGATAAGAGACCCAAGGAGGCCAAAGCCAGGAGGCGGAGTCACTCTCGGAGAGCTTCTTAAGAAGAAGGCGAATGAAGGGGTCAGGGTCCTAATCCTTATTTGGGAGGATAAAACTTCTGTGGAGCACATATATCCGGGAAAAATGGCTACTCATTGTATAGAGACGAACAAATACTTCCGGGATACAAAAGTCCACTGTGTGTTATGCCCCAGAAATCCTGATAATGCCGAAAAGACAGTTGGAGGATTTTTGTTTTCGACCTTGTTCAGTCACCACCAAAAGATTGTAGTGGTGGACAGTGAGATTCCTAATGGAGAATCATCATCCAAGAAAAGGAGGATAGTGAGCTTCATTGGCGGGATTGATCTTTCTGATGGGAGATATGACAATCAGTCCCACTCCCTTTTCAGGACCTTGAATACTGTCCACCGCAAAGATTTCTATCAGAACGGTTTCTCTGATGCATCAATTCTTAAAGGTGGACCAAGAGAGCCTTGGCATGATATCCATTGCCGATTGGAAGGAGCTATTGCTTGGGATGTCCTGACCAATTTTGAACAGAGATGGAGGAAGCAAGGTGGTGGGGAGGACTTGCTTGTTCATTTGAGCGAACATGGTGACATTTTTATACCTCCATCTCCAGTTCTGTCACCTGAAGATAGTGAGACGTGGAATATTCAATTGTTTCGATCCATAGACGAAGGAGCTGTTGATTATGACTGGCCTAATGAATTTCATCATAATGTTTTTTTCAATCTTGGTCTTGTAAATGGGAAAGATCATGCAATTGAAAGAAGCATTCAAGATGCTTATATCAATGCCATTCGACGAGCAAAAAACTTTATCTACATCGAAAATCAATACTTTCTTGGGAGTTCTTTCGGTTGGAACACACAAGGCCATAACCTTGGAAAGGTTGGTGCTTGGAATCTTATTCCAAAGGAACTATCTCTGAAGATTGTTAGTAAGATTGAAGCAGGAGAGAGATTCACAGTCTATGTTGTGATTCCTATGTTCCCAGAGGGTATACCAGAAGCTCTTCCCGTTCAACCAATATTGTTTTGGCAAATGATGACAATGGATATGATGTATAGGGACATAGCTCGTGCTCTCAAAGCCAAAGGTCTTAAGGCAGAACCCAAGGACTATTTGACATTCTTATGCGTCGGCAATCGGGAGATAAAGAAGAGCGGTGAATATGAACCTCCAGAGAAACCAAAAGATGGTACAGATTACAGCAGAGCTCAAAAGTCCAGACGATACATGATTTATGTCCATTCAAAGATGATGATAGGTAAGCTAATTAATTTTTTTTGTTTTTAATCACTTTCCTTCTGCAGTAGATTTGAACCTAAAGATTCAAAAGTAAAAGCACAATTTCTTAAAACAACTTTGTTCAATTTGAAAGCTATTCTGGTTGGTGACATAGTGAAGATCACAGTTGCATGATGATGAACAAGATATAGATAATTATGTATGCACATTTTGTTTTTATTATTAGTAATATAACAAATTGATTTTTATTATTTATCACGAGTCATGAATTTTCACAAACTTAACAAGCTTTGTGCAGTTGATGATGAATACATAATCGTTGGATCAGCCAACATCAACCAAAGATCAATGGATGGAGCCCGTGATACAGAAATTGCCATGGGAGCCTACCAACCACACCACCTAGCCACCACTCAACCAGCTAGGGGCCAGATTCATGGCCAGCGGTTGGCTCTGTGGTATGAGCACTTGGGCATATTTGATGACACCTTCCTCAAACCGGAGAGCATACAATGTGTTCGAAAGGTGAACGAGATTGCCAAAAAGAATTGGAGCCTTTACATCCAAGAGAAGTTAGACGATGACTTGCCTAGCCACTTGCTCAGCTACCCCATTGAAGTTCTCAATGATGGACAAGTTACAAAATTGCCTGGAAGTGAATTTTTCCCAGATACTAGAGCTCCAGTTCTTGGGGATAAAACCGATCGACTTCCTTCAGTCATCACAACTTAAAAAGTTAAAAATGCATCTCCTTTCCTCATTCCATTAGAGCTATATGTTCCTACTTTGATTTTTCTTTTCAGTGTTTTTTTTTTTTTTTTCCTCAATGAGTGAGAAGTTTGGTTGGACCCATATCTAGCTTGAGCGTGATTCAGTTAATGTAGTTAATTTGGTTGTGGACCTTTCTTCGGACGTTCCTTGGAGTTACAAGGCAAAATGTTCTTCGGATTTGTATGTTTTATTCCGGTACTCTTTTTCCCTTTAGAGGTTTTCCCCACTGGGGTTTTTTCTCTTGAGGGTTTTAATGAGGCCGGTTTTGGGTTTCTTTTTCTTATTGATTGGGTTTCTTTTATTTCCCTCTTACGTTATGACGTTTTGCTTTTATTATAATATTTCTTTTTTATATTATTATCGTTTACAACGATTTCCTTTATATCTCGATGTGTCAAATTCTATAACATTCTGAGTGTGGATGAGTGGCATACCAATCTCATTTGATATTTTAATATATTTTTGTTTGTGTTCTAATGAGTTATTTGGGGAGAGCCAACCTAGTTCTTTTTTTCTATTATTATTATTATTATTATGAAAGGAGGCAACCTAGTTGGTCATATTTTCTCAGTCACCTTTTAAATTATTGATCAATAAAGGATTGCAAGAATTGGTCGCATTCATTAATTGGTGTCTCTTGTGCTTGGTAAATATTTGCAACTCAAAGACACAAAAATTAACATGTAAAGTAGCTAGTTAAAACACCCAGTCTAGTAAGAATCAAGCTATTTCCATCCTAAATTAACAGCAAAATGAGTCATGGTATCAAATAGAGTAATAAAGCCAACCTCACTTGACATTTTAATACATTTGTATTATTTTAATATATTTATGTCATTTTAATATATTTGTGTCTGCGTTCGTAAAGCTATTGAGAGCCAACCTACTTCTTTATTATTATTATTATTATGAAAAGAGGCATTCTAGTTGGTCATATTTTCTCAGTCGTCTTTTAATTTATTGATCAATAAACGATTACAAGAATTGGTTGCATTCATTAATTGATGTCTCTTGTGCTTGGTAGATGTTTGCAACTCAAAGGCACAAAAATTAACTTGTAAAGTAGCTAGTTAAAACGCCTGTCTTGTAAGATTCAAGCTTTCTCCATCATGATTTAGCAGCAAAATGAGCCATGGTATCAAACAGAGTTGTGGCTTTTGTACCGTTTATTTTGACAAATTTAGCAAAAATTAATTAATCTGCCAGTAACACTTTCAACGTTTCAATGATACACAGGACAAACCATGCAAGCAATGTTAAATGAAGTTTTCTTTTTTCGTCTTGATAATTTCTATTAAAACTAGTATTTTTGTGACCTTTTTTATGAACAAGAAACAATTTTTAATATAAACTGTTCCTACTCTTAAAATTTTGTCATAAAATTTATACCCCATAAAAAGTCTTGTCTCCAATGTCTTAAAATATTTAGAAAAACCATAATTTTCCATCAGAAGTGATAAGCTAATTTTATTACTTTTACTTCATTTTCTCGTTTTCCATGTTTTGGTTTAATATGTGCTATATATATGTGTTAATATATTATTAATCATATTTGAATCTAATAAAATAGAATTTCGTTAATAACTGCTGTTGCAGCTCTTGGACATATTTAAAAAACTCTCCGGTTTGGAAAACATAGTTCAGAACTCTATGCAACAAACCATTTAGAAAATACTAGAGTCTAGAATTGGCCGAAGTAGCTGTCTTGCTAGTTCATTTCCATTCAGCCCAATCCTATTCTCATCTGCTAAGGCTTATCGATCCCTTTTCAGTTAGATGCTTATCCATTATACTAAAATGATCCCTGCTCTTCGCCCCGTCGCTCATGTGTTAAATCCATGTCTTTAGCCTAGTGCCTTCCGGCTCTGATCTGGAATTGAATTGAATGCAACAATCCGTTCAGGTCTCTTTTTCAGGCACGTAATTTACTCAGTGCTAACAATTCTGTATTCCCTGATTTCTTCCTTGAACTTTATTTAATTGTGTCATGCTCCATATGTTTATAGGGGCAGAGCCAGGACGGTAGTTTAGGGGGGTCCTATGTAATAGGAGGAAGTTAAAGCCTCCAACCATAATTTATCATTTTTTTTTTAAAATTACTATCTAGCATTATTATTAATCAAAACAATATCTGTGTTGAATGAGATTGGTACAGTAGTATACCCCTCACACCTACACCATGAGTTAAGTTTAACACCGGCTTTAGAATATAAATTGCTGTAAATGGTTAAAAAAAAAAATAGTAATAAATAAACAGTATGAATATTTGCTAACATAAAAAACTGTTAATTTTATTGTATAATAATTTGGTATAATTCTCTGAAAATATAATTCAATTTAGATGGGATCTATTTTCATTTTTATTTTTCGGTAATCATATGAGTTCTTTTTTTTTTTTAATCAATTATTCAAATACAAGTAACAATGTTTGATAATCTATTTATTTAGTCAAAAGTATAATCAAATTAAAAGAGTTCACTACTAAAATAAGCAAAAATCATTGATCAAATTAAGTAATTAAGTGGCGATGCTGTGGCCAACAGAAAGCTTTTACAGCACTGTCCTAAAACAAACATAGAACACTATGACACTTCCTCCTAGCATTTGTCCATGTAATTTAATCCCACACATCAATTTTTTTTTTTTATTATACAAAATTATGTCTTTAGATAATGGTACTCCTTCAGTATCACTGGTCCCAACACATTCTCTTCCGACCTAAAAAGCAGTATCATTCTTCAGCAATGGTCAGTATTCAACTCAACTGAACATGTAAATAGCCACAAAAAGAAAAAAAGGAAAATTAAAATTAAAATGAAAACTTGTCCTTAAGATGTGTGAAAATGAATTTGTATTGATGAAATTACAGCAAGTGAATTTGAATACTTAGGAGGCCATATGAACATGTGGCAGCACGTGATTGGCTTGCATTTTAACCTGATCAATCCTGTATTCTGCCACATGGCTTAATTGGGTGGATAGCTAGCTAGGTAGGACAAAATGGAAAAAAGAAAAAGAAAAATTAATGCAAAAAGAAAGACATACGTTAAAAAAACAGAAAAAAAAAAACCAAATTTCTCTAATTAGAAATATCCATTAACCACAATGAACATGTTGACTATAATATTTGGACTTTTCTGCATGATCCAAAAGCACCTACTTTTTTATACCCCGACTTGTTCAAATCTCTCTTCATTCTCTTGAAGAAGGAAGCAAGTTTAGGAATTAATAATAATTATTAACATTAATGAACAACAACCTTGTTTTTGACAATGCCATAATTTATAAAAGACGAGAGTTATTGACGTTCAAAATCAACAGTCTATTTATTTTTTGGATTTACTGCGGTACCTGCAAGAGTACCGATACACGGCAATATAGACCGTTGGCTCAGGTTTGAATGAATTTTTACATGTGTGAAGAAAAAATTAAAAAAAAAACCTATAACAATCTATTGTAAGAATAATAATTTGTATAAAGCAGTACCCAATTTCATAAGTTTAACTAAATTTGATCAATTGAACTCTATATGGATCATAGTTGATTTTTTGTATGGTTAAGTTTTAATTTTAATTGTTATACTATTGAATAAAGCTTATCAATACGGTTCATAAACCAATAACAAATCTAATTTTAAGTAACAATTTGAAAATTATGAATATGTGAAGTCTTATGGTTAAAGTATTTTATTTATGTTAAAATCAATACCAATTATATTTTAAAAAAGTATAGGAATGAAAATATATATATATATATATATATATGAGCACAAGGTTGTACGAGGGAAATAATGGTTAAAATACCAAAAAAGAAGCCCACAATTTTCCCAAAAACACAGCAAAGCCAGCGACCCATTTCCCCATTGGACTGATTTGGGACCACTCACCCCCACCAGTGAATTCAATGAAACTGAACAACTTTCCAACCAAGTTAACCAACACGCGCCTGACCACCACCTTACCCGTCAATCCCATCCAGCCATCAAGATTTCCAGCCAAATCATCATCGGACGCACCTAGATCAAGAGTTTGAAGCTGGTGGTTGGCGTTCAATTAAACCATCGACTTCTGATGGTTATAGGCTACATGGCCAACCTCTCCCCTATCTTGAATCTACTGAATCTATATCTAGCTTTTTTTTGCTCAAATTCCTCACTGTTTGAGATATATGAACCGGAAGTTTGGTCGAATTTTCCTATTGATTTTTTTACCACTGCTGATGACAATTGATAGAGTGAGAATACCATCGTATTGCCAATCTCATGGGCTTTCCATTAACATTTAGAAAATTCCGTATAATTGTGTTCTAAATAATTACCCAAATTGGGTTAATTTGTGTAAATATTCAATAAAATTAAATTGAAGTTAGACAACCTAATAGTAAATTCTCATTGCTAATGTATTTTTCTAGAGGTTATTAAAAGTTAATAGAAGATTCAATTTTTAATTTTATAAAATTGATTATATGGTGAAAAACCCAATTTTGGGTATCGAATCCAATAGCTCCACAATGTAATTGGAGCATATATATATATATATATATATATATCCAATTTCTATGATTTTAGAGTTGTAGAAGTAATTTTAGACCTTAGACATGCACCAACATCTTCAATTAAATTTTCGGATGCCTAAGTAATATTTTTAATATATTTTAGACACTTGCACCAAAATTGAAAGCGACCTTGTAGTGAAACAATAGTGATCATTAGTAGTACAACGAGTGGAATTACTTGTAAAATGCGTTTGGGCATACTAGAATATTAATTACATTGTTTTGAATAATTTTATATGGATTTGGAAATTACGTGCACCAATATCTTCAATTAAATTTTTGAATGCCTAAATAATATTTTTATTATATTCACTACGCGAAAATTGATATCTAGCGACACTTATTTAGCGACGCTACGAAACAAACACGTCTGAAAAAACAAAACCGCGACTCTGAGGTTAATGCGTCAGTAAAAATTCAATAAATATACGACGTACTATATAGATTGTGCGTCGCCTGTTCTCTCCTCCACTTTTTTTTTTTTTAGTTCTTTTAATTAATCTTAATTTAACAACAAATAACCCATAAAGATATTAGAGCAACATAACTGAGGTTGATTTTTTTTTTCTTTTTTGTTATACGTTTAACAGGCGACCGTGCGTCGCCTGTTCTTTTTTTTTTTTCAATTTTTTTGTTTAAACATTTAAAAAAAAATCAAAATAGGACCATAACAAGAATTGAACCAAGAACCTCTTACACTCTCAAGAAATCACCACACCACTAAGCCAAATCACTTATATGTACTAATACAGCAAAAATTTGCTAATATAGTGTTAGGCGACGCATTATTGAATCAATGCGTCGTCAAATACAAGAACAGGCGACGCATTCCTCAACAAATGCGTCGCCTGTTCTTTTTTTTTTTTTCAATTTTTTTTTAAACATTTAAAAAAAAAATCAAAATAAAACCATAACAAGAATTGAACCCAGGACCTCTTACACTCTCAAGAAATCACCACACCACTAGGCAAAATCACTTTTATGTATTAATACAGCAAAAATTGGCTAATATAGTGTTAGGCGACGCATTATTCAAACAATGCGTCGCCAAATACAAGAACAGGCGACGCATTCCTCAACAAATGCGTCGCCTGTTCCTTTTTTTTTTTCAATTTTTTTGTTTAAACATTTAAAAAAAATAAAATCAAAATTGGACCATAACAAGAATTGAACCCAGGACCTCATACACTCTCAGGAAATCACCACACCACTAGGCCAAATCACTTATATGTACTAATATAGCAAATATTGGCTAATATAGTGTTAGGCGACGCATTATTGAATCAATGCGTCGCCAAATACAAGAACAGGCTTCCTCAACAAATGCGTCGCCTGTTCTTTTTTTTTTTTTTCAATTTTTTTTTTAACATTTTAAAAAAATAAAATCAAAATAGGACGATAATAAAAATTGAACCCAAGACCTCATACACTCTCAGAAAATAACCACACCACTAGGCCAAATCACTTATATGTACTAATACAGCAAAAATTTGCTAATATAGTGTTAGGCGACGCATTATTGAATAAATGCGTCGCCAAATACAAGAACAGGCGACGCATTCCTCAACAAATGCGTCGCCTGTTCTTTTTTTTTTTCAATTTTTTTGTTTAAACATTTTAAAAAAAAATCAAAATAAGACCATAACAAGAATTGAACCCAGGACCTCTTATACTCTCAAGAAATCAACACACCACTAGGCCAAATCACTTTTATGTACTAATACAGCAAAAATTGGCTAATATAGTGTTAGGCGACGCATTATTCAAACAATGCGTCGCCAAATACAAGAACAGGCGACGCATTCCTCAACAAATGCGTCGCCTGTTCTTTTTTTTTTTTCAATTTTTTTGTTTAAACATTTTAAAAAAATAAAATCAAAATAAGACCATAACAAGAATTGAACCAGAACCTCATTCACTCTCAGGAAATCACCACACCACTAGGCCAAATCACTTATATGTACTAATACAACAAAAATTGGCTAATAGAGTGTTAGGCGACGCATTATTGAAACAATGCGTCACCAATTCCTCAACAAATGCGTCGCCTGTTCTTTTTTTTTTTTCAATTTTTTTGTTTAAACATTTAAAAAAAATAAAATCAAAATAGGACCATAACAAGAATTGAACCCAGGACCTCATACACTCTCAGGAAATCACCACACCACTAGGCCAAATCACTTATATGTACTAATACAACAAAAATTGGCTAATAGAGTGTTAGGCGACGCATTATTGAAACAATACGTCGCCAAATACAAGAATTCCTCAACAAATGCGTCGCCTGTTCTTTTTTTTTTTTCAATTTTTTTGTTTAAACATTTAAAAAAAATAAAATCAAAATAGGACCATAACAAGAATTGAACCAAGGACCTCATACAGTCTCAGGAAATCACCACACCACTAGGCCAAATCACTTATATGTACTAATATAGCAAATATTGGCTAATATAGTGTTAGGCGACGCATTATTGAATCAATGCGTCGCCAAATACAAGAACAGGCGACGCATTCCTCAACAAATGCGTCGCCTGTTCTTTTTTGTTTTCAATTTTTTTGTTTAAACATTTAAAAAAAAAATCAAAATAAGACCATAACAAGAATTAAACCCAGGACGTCTTACACTCTCAAGAAATCACCACACCACTAGGCCAAATCACTTTTATGTACTAATACAGCAAAAATTGGCTAATATAGTGTTAGGCGACGCATTATTCAAACAATGCGTCGCCAAATACAAGAACAGGCGACGCATTCCTCAACAAATGCGTCGCCTGTTCTTTTTTTTTTTTCAATTTTTTTGTTTAAACATTTAAAAAAAATAAAATCAAAATAAGACCATAACAAGAATTGAACCCTGAACCTCATTCACTCTCAGAAAATCACCACACCACTAAGCCAAATCACTTATATGTACTAATACAACAAAAATTGACTAATAGAGTGTTAGGCGACGCATTATTGAAACAATGCGTCGCCAAATACAAGAACAGGCGACGTATTCCAGGCGACGTATTCCTCAACAAATGCGTCGCCTGTTCTTTTTTTTTTTTCAATTTTTTTGTTTAAACATTTAAAAAAAATAAAATCAAAATAGGACCATAACATGAATTGAACCCAAGACCTCATACACTCTCAAGAAATAATCACACCACTAGGCCAAATCACTTATATGTACTAATACAGCAAAAATTGGCTAATATAGTGTTAGGCGACGCATTATTCAAACAATGCGTCGCCAAATACAAGAACAGGCGACGCACCTGTTCCTTTTTTTTTTTTCAATTTTTTTGTTTAAACATTTAAAAAAAATAAAATCAAAATTGGACCATTACAAGAATTGAACCCAGGACCTCATACACTCTCAGGAAATCACCACACCACTAGGCCAAATCACTTATATGTACTAATATAGCAAATATTGGCTAATATAGTGTTAGGCGACGCATTATTGAATCAATGCGTCGCCAAATACAAGAACAGGCGACGCATTCCTCAACAAATGCGTCGCCTGTTCCTTTTTTTTAAAAAAATTTTTTTTTAAACATTTAAAAAAAATAAAATCAAAATAGGACCATAACAAGAATTGAACCCAAGACCTCCTACACTCTCAAGAAATCACCACACCACAGGCAATCCTTCTTGAAGAGAATACGTTGCCTATTCTCTCAATTAACAAAAACAAAAATTTTGAAAGACATGCAAATTTTATAATGAGTAAAGGTGTACTTGAAAAACATAAAAATAAACAGCAATCTTCGATATTTTGCTTCGCATTTTTAAGAAATATTTTCGGTTTTTATTTGTAGTTGAAAAATAAAAATATTAATCAAAGAAAAAAAATGCAATTGGGAGAAAAGGCGCGTTCTTGCCATTTTTTGAAAATTTTTGGCGCGTTTTTAAATTTTTACGCGCTCCTTTAAATCCATTTTTTCTTTTTTAAAACTACATCAAGTACACCACCTAATCGATATTAGATTTGGAAGCAATCTAAGAGAGACTTGAAGAGTGAGATATTCCAGGTTTCATTTTTCATTTGCCTACGTTGTCGTCGGCCGAGAAGCTAGATTTCTCTTTGTCGCCCTCGTGATTTTTTGGTTTTCTTCTTTCTTTATCTCCATCGTTTAGGTGAGTTTCTTTTTTCTTAACATGAGGTGGGTTGTTTTTTTTTTTTTTTTTTCATTTTAACTGCAGCTTAGGTTCATTGGGTTTTATTAATCTTGCTTTTTTAGAAATTATGTTTGTGATATTGCTTGACATTATTTTGCTAAGTTCAACAAGTATTTTGTGTTGAAGATTAACTTGAATCAAGATGGTCTATTGTTTTAACTTCACCACAACATCGTACGGTTGTTGAAGAAGATGTTCTTGGAGATACAAAGATGGCTCACAATCCATTTGTCATATAGTTGCCAAGTGTCGATGAAAATGATAATGAGGATGAATGTGAGAGTGACTATGTTTGTAATGACTATGAGGGGAGAAATGTGATTCGTCAAATCTTAAGAACAATGGTAATATTTTTTAAATTTTCATTTATACTAAATTACAAATTTAATAATGATTAATATTTTATTTATTTTGCATAAGTGCATGCTAATAACTTTTTTAATGTTTCCATATGCAGTATGAGGATGTAATATCGTCAACAAGAGGTCAACTTCCATCTCAATGAATATGCATTCATGGAAGTTTAATTAATATTAAATTTGTTATGAAAAATACAATAGCTTACAAATTATGTAAAAATATATCAATGAGATGATATTTAATTTATTTGATAATTAATTTGTTATGACAAAATATTTATTTAAAATTTTTGTATTCTATTCATTTTGGATGAAGCTAGTTTTCATTTTTTTGTATTTTAATTATTTTTATATTTTTACTATTTTAATCACTTTTCACAAAATTTAAAAAAATTAAAAAAAAAAAGAAGGGGCGACGCATTAAGAAATAATGCGTCGCTAAAAGTGTCGATCCGTCGTTAAATAGGCGACTCTATTAATGCGTCTCTAAATAGGCAATTCTACTAATGCGTCGCTAAATAGTCAACTCTATTAATGCGTCACTAAATAGGCGACTCTATTAATGCGTCGCTAAATAGTCACTTTATTAATGCGTCGCTAAATAGACGACTCTACTAATGCGTCGCTAAATAGTAAAATGCGTCGCTAAATAGGCGACACTAATAATGCGTCTCTAAATAGTCAATGCGTCGCTAAATAGGCGATTCTATTAATGCGTCGCTAAAAGTAAATATGAGTCGCTAAAAAGTCAAAGATAGGCGACTCTTATAATGCGTCGCTTGTTGTCTTATAGATTTAGCGACAAGACATTAGGCGACACCGTGCGATACGTCGTTATTTATTTTGTGCGACGCATTTATTGCGTCAGTTATCAACGCGATTCTAGTAGTGATTTTAAACACTTATATTGAGATTGAAGGCGACTTTTTTATGGAACAAAAGTGATTATTAATAATTAGTAGAACAGTGAGAGGAATGTGTTTGGGCCACTGGGCTACTAGCATATTAATTACATGGTTTTGAATCTATTTATACGGATTTGGAAATTAACATGCTTATTTATTTATATATGGTTGTATGTATGTATATGTTATAAAAATTTTAAGCATATTTAAAGATTCTGAATTTTAAAATGCTTATAAGTGATTTTGTAAGTTATATATTTCAGTACGTGTGGTATCCTTATTGATATATATATATATATATATGTATACACAATGAGATTCCAATAAAAATATTCTCAAGTTTTATAACTAAAAGGTAAGTAGGCTAACATATTTTCAGCTTTAGGATTTAGTGGATGGTTGAGATTTATTTTTTCTATTTATTAGTTTTCAATATATAAAAAATCAATATCTCTTTAACCAAAAAAAAAAAAAAAAATACAAGTGAGACCCATTGACGGAGGACTGAGACCCAACCCTAGAACAATAACGTTCTAGTGACGAACCAACTACATCGACCCACAACGACTGTCAAATGCCGAATTATGGGGATTGATAACGATTACCCAGATGATGATTCTTCCTCTCGTCATGTTCTTCTTCGCAATCTGGGTTAACTTTATTATGCATGTGAAAACTTTTTACCATATTTTACCTTCTGTTTTTTTTTTCCAATGAAATAGATTTTTTTTTCTTTTTAAATAATGATATTCATTATCATCGAGAAATGATCATGATCAATAGAATCTATCTATAAATGATAAAATTATTATTATTAAAATGTTCACTTTTAAAATTTAATATAAAAAAATAATAAAATTATATGCAATTAATTAAAATTTATCATATAAATAAATGATCATCCTCAAAAATAATAAATAGAAAATTTATTTTTTATATAACGAATTAGATTTCATTGAAATAATTTTTTTTTACCATATATATTTATGATTTTTTTTAAAAACATATTAAGCTTATATAAGGAAAATATTATCTCTAAAAATATTTATTATTTTTATATGTAATTAGATAAAACTTTAAGAATATATAACTCAAAAATAATAAAAGAGAACATAATAACAAAGAGTAGCAAAAGAATAACATTAAATAATAAAAAGTTAGAAAAGAGTGACGCAAATTGAAAAAGGAATAACAGAATCTTGACTAACGTCACATGGCAGATAGCTATCTAGCTTGGACAAACTGGAAAATAACATTAATTAAAAAAGAAAGACTGAAGCCAAGCATCTGATTAGATATATCCATTAAACCACAATGAACATGTTGACTTTTCTGCATGATTTAAAAGCACTTATTTTTATATACACCGACTCTTTCAAATCTCTCTCGATTCTCTGGACAAAAGAAGCGAGTCTAGGAATTAATAATAATTATTAACATTAAGGAACAACAATCTGGTTTTTGATTATGCCATAATTTATACAAGACAATAGCCATGCGTTGACCTTCAAAATCAACAGTCTATTTATTTTAAATTTTATTTTATTATTATTATATATATATATATATGTAACACCCCGTCCCAAATCGCACCGGAATCCGTACACGTTGACCGAGGTTGACCGTTGACCGAAGGGGGTCAAAAGTTGACTTTTTGACTCGGTGAGAATTTTGAGTTGACTAGGGTACCGTGGCGAAGTGCACGATGCCACGAGTTCGTAGACTGGTAGCACGTAGAAAACGGAGCTACGGTTTGAAAGTTATGGACGAAACAAGATGCGGTCCAAACTGTCCAAGGGGTGCCGGAGTTGACTTTTTGTTTATGGGGAATTGAGCTTTGACTCATGCATGGTTGTGAAGTGTTCGTCGATACGAGTTCACAGACTAGCGGCACGCTCAAAACGGACATCCGGTTAAAAAGTTATGGACGTTTGAAGTTTACCGGATATCGTATTATTTTAATGTTTTTGGGTCGGTGAACAGTGAAACGCCACGTGTCAGCTTCTGATTGGTCCACGTGGTATGAACAGTGTCACACAGGGGTTTTATTTGTTAAAACACTCGGGGAAGAGAGAGAAAGAGAGAGAGGAGAGAAAGAGAGAGAGTCACCGGCCGCCGGTCATTTTCACGTTTTCTGGCCTAGTTACTGTACACGCACCGGCCAGCCAGATTGTCCACCTCATTTCCGGCAAAACCTCCAAATTTCACGTCGAACGGCCGCCGGACGCGCCCGGATCGGACGTCCGAAGTTTGGCGGCGATTTTTCCCCCTCCACCGCCGGCCACCGTGAATCGGCACTGTTTCGGCCATTTTCTGACCACACGCGCCTGACAGCCTTGATCCTCTCCTCAAGTCCGGCCTACCCACCAAAAATCACGGCCATCGGACCACCGACGCGCCGGGATCGGAGCGTTTTCCGGCGAGGGGTCGGAAATCTTCAAACGGTGATTTCTCCGCCGTCCGACCTCCGTTTTGCTCACCGCCGGTCCCGTTGGATTGCTCTCCTCACGATCTACAAGTCTGCAAAATTTCACAGCCAACGGCCACTGCACGCACGCGCCGCCGGCGACGGTTGCCGGTGACCGCGGCGGCCCGCCGGAAAATACTGTTCCGGCGAGTACCCGAAATTCCGGCCAGCTCCAGTCCGCAGTGTTCGACCTCCTGAACCCAAATCCGACTTCTGTTTCCGCCAATTCGCGACGGTTTGGGAGAATTGCGGAGCCGAAACTCGAAAAGCTTTCCGGCGAGATTCCGACCCCGTCGGGTCCGATCACCGGAAAGTAAGACCGAATCCGTGATCCTCATCACGCGAGCTTCGATTCGGTATATAACTCGTAAATTCTAGATAATGTTTGTGTTTTACCCCCAGGTACCGGGTATTATTTACCCGAATAAAATATTAATTTATTTGACTGTCTGTGAATTTTGTTCTAGGAGCACCGGTGAGTCGTAGAATTGATCCCGTAGTGGATCGTGGGTTAATTGCGTGCTCCAGGTGAGTGACCCACCTTCAAATTAATTTTGGGAAATTTAATTTGTAAATATAATATGTGTGTGATTTAAATATTTGGAATTTAAATTCTATGTGCCAAATATTTATTCAATTTATTATGGAATTATTTATGAATTTATTGGATTTAAGAAAATGTGCATTTTATAAAAGTATGCCATGTGAAATTATTTTATGGATTTGAGGATTTTGAAATTGGTGTGGTTTTAATAGTAAAATGGGCACGATTTGATTTTCAAATATTTCAAGGAAAATATTTGGTTATATTGGTGATTTCAATTTTTATAAAATATGCCCATGGAATATTATGAGATTTGATTATGATATTTCGAGAAATTATTATGCTTGGAAAAATGTGGATATTTGAATTGATGGATTTTGGGAGTTGGTGGATTTGAAAATCATGGAATTTATGGTATTGATTATAAAGAAATTACGGAGAATTTCCGGGTTCAAGCGGATGGATTATGCCCGCTATGCTTATGAAAAATGTGAAATTTGTTATATAATTTAAAATTGTGAAATTTATGATTTTTAGATGCACCGTGCACGTACTGGTGTTCTGTTTATATGTGATATGGTTAGTGTGCACACGGTTGTGATTAGCGCGCAGGTGGGTGTGATTAGCGCGCAGGTGATGTGATTAGCGCGCAGGTGGGTGTGAGTAGCGCGCGGTTGATATTATGAGGGTGTCCTGTGGATGCCATCGGAGAGGGCGGCCACCCCCCTTTGGCTGGGACACCAGGTTAGCAGCGGCGCAGTGGGACGCCACGTGACCGTATGCCGGTTTCTCTCTATAACCTCCTGTCTGGCAGTACCTCGGGACGCTGGGTACTCTGGCGCCACTGGTATATAGTGGGTGCATCAAATGATTTTCAGAACTGTGTTTTAAAAATAAAATGTTTGGAAACTGAATTGGAATTAAAAATATAATTGTTACCGCTTCTGGTATTTAATTGATGTTTTGGTTTTCGGGGAATATGGATAAAGGGTTTTGTGAAAATGTTTTAAAAGGGGAACCTTTCCAACTGAGAGAATTGTAAGGGTTTTGAGAGAAAATATTATTTCCAAATAATTATTATTTATATACCTATTACCGTGGTATTATATTGTATAGTAGTAGGGTCGCTCACTGAGATGATTAGCATCTCACACTCTTAAATTCCGTTCCTCTAGGTTCCAGGTTGTCGGTGTTCATTCGGAGCGGACTCGATCTTCATCGCTGTTTTACTTCGTGAAGTACCCTGTTCTTCTTTATTGCAGTTGTACTATTTCTTTCACTCTTGTTGTATTTATCTTGCACTGGATTACTGTATTTTTGTTTTGAAGTGCTGAAATTTGTGGAACCAATTTGTAGTTTGTGGGAGGAATAAGGGGATATTTTTGAAGTGTGTTTTCAGTGCAGGTAAATTTGTGGTAAGTAAATCCCTTAGGGGAGGTGCTGCCGGATTTTCCGTTGGAAGGTTCGGTGGTATTTCCCTGGGATCAGGGCTGTCTAGGGTTCCGGAGGAGGAATTCTGGACGGGTCCTGACATATATACATCTCACTTGGAAGTTAGCACACCCGACTGATTAATTTATATAGACCTTGATACTTGTATGATCTAGTCCAACATCGGTTAAACATCGAGGGTTTTAAAAAATTATAAGAAATTTATTTTTTAGAAGATTAACTTTTTAGATGGAACTCTTTAAGTTCGTGTTTAATAAAAATATACCTTTTTTTTTTTTTTTACGTAAAACTATAATTTTATTATATTATTAATTATCCTTCGGGAGATTATTATTATTATTATTATTATTTTCCTTTTGGAGATTAGTTAATGTGATTAAATTTGTAGGAGAATACAAAACTAATCATATAGTAAACTATATGTGACATTATTTATGTTTTCCCCAAAAAAAAAATGTAACATTATTTATGTCATAAAATAAAATTAATTACACATGAGATTTTTTAATTAAAATTATATATAATATTCACTTAACGTAAAATGAAATCATTATTAAAAGAAATAAAATATCAAGCAACTAATGTTTCCAGATTCCACATGTATAATTGTATATTAAAATAAGATAATATAAAACAGTTATAATTAAGTATCAAAACTTTTTGGTGCTATTTTTAATATACACTTTTTAATATATTAATGAATCGGTATTTATGTATTTTTATCATCCATAGTTTATTATGATTTGGATCTATTATTATATTTTGAATTTCTATAATTTTTTCAATATTTTTATTTTTATAACAAATTATAAAATAAAATAAATATTAATTTTTCAAATCATTAGCTGAAATAGTCTAGTCTTCTCTCACAAGTCTGTACTTTACGATCCATGTATTTACATGAGATAGTTTACCCAATTCTGGGACAGCTTATCTCCTAGACATTTACAAATATTGGATTTCTTATTCTATGGGTTTTACACCATTAAACATTGGATTAAGACTATTTTTGGTGCAGCCCCTCTTGGCTGTGTTCTATCCTGCATACTAAATAGGGCTCTGAAAATTATAATAAAAATATATTATTAAGATTTTCTTAAGTATAAAATAATATTATATAACTTACAGACTTTTAAGTCTGATACTGCACCAAACAAATTTCTTGACTCAAATATATCATGTCAAATCCCGCTTCATTCCTATCCCTTTAGTCTAAAATAATAATCATGTCCTATTTTAGGTGCCAAATGGACCCTAATGGCTGGTTTCCTATCCTGGATATTTCTATTTGGGATAAGACATGGTTTGACTTTATTAAATTAAGTGCAGGATCGGACTAATTTCTTAACATTTTTATTAGTAATAAATCTGTTTTGTCTTTTTTTATTATTATCATACATTTACAAATTAGAAAAAAAGAAAAAAAAAAGAAAAAAGAAAAACCTCAGCATTTTGATTTAGTCAAGTAAAGGTGGCTTAGTTGGTATATCCCTCATATCCATATTCATGAATTCGTGAGTTTGAGGCACCATACTCTCCTCTTCCCAAATTAAAAATTATTGTAATGATAAATAATAAAAATAAAAAATTATAAGATAAAATAAAGTAAAAGCATTCTGATTTTGAATCCATCGTAAGAGCATTTGAGTTGCCAACAAATAAAAGCTCCACTAATTTTCCTTTTGCTACATTAATCCTTGTGTCATAGATAGAAAATGAAAAGACAGAAAATATCTATCTATCTATCTATATATATATATATAGAAGAATTTTCTAATTAGGGAATTTTTGATTTTATCAAATAGAGATTTTTATGTAGCAAGTTTAAGTGTTGTCACAATCTATTTTAGACTTTTATATTTAAATTCAAATAAATTTAATAATGCAACTAACTAATAAGCATTTTATATTTAACTAAATCAGAGATTCTTAATAATAGAGTTATTCCATATATATATATAAGCAAAAATGGATATACCTGGATCTATCTGCCCAAAAAGGGCAATATAAAAAAATTGTTTCAATCACAAATATAATTTTAGTAAAATTCTCTGTAGAAAGAGGGAAAAAAAAATAATTGGTCTTTGATGATTCGAGATTTTGGCCAAAGATTAACTTGCTGGCTGAGATGAATTCTTATGAAAGAGACTGTGATGTTCAAAGAACAAGACTATGGTTATGAGGGGGGCTAAGATTTCATTTCAAATAATGTAACAGGATTCGATGTTGCCAATTGCTTACTTGCATACAAAGGGGAAAACAGATTCAGCCATTCCCATCCCTCATCAATCAAGGTCCAGCTTGACAAGGATTTGGACGCGGATGAGAGAGAGAACATATCTTTTATATATCCACGCAATCAAAGCTAAAGGGAAGAGAACTAGTTGCCGACTATGATATTGGTATTAAATACTTAACCAATAAAGAAATACTATGTCACGACGTTCTATCCCCTTTCTTCCTTTAACTAATCGCATCTGGAATCATGCGCGTAAAGACTTTATTGTATACGCATACAAGAAGCCATTTTCCACGTCAAGGGACCCTGAAATTCACTTCTTAGCTATAGCATTCCAGAGTTATGGACCTTCAAAGAAAGAAACATGTAGAGTACATAAATGAATAGCTAGGGAAGTCAAGAGGTTTCATTCTAACTAGTGGCTGAGAGTATAGCTACCTTCATTCAATAGATTTGTCGTTGAGCCAATATCATGCTTTAGTTTAGGAGAAACCTAAGTCCACGAATACTATTTTCATATATGGGATATTCTACCATGTTGAAAATGCAAAGCCGTACAGGGGTTCTAAATCCTAGTTTTATCTTCCTTAGTCCCGTGTTCCCACCTCTCCGTCAGATTTAGAATCCAGATTGAGCCACGTATACGCGCAAAATGGACCCTCATATGAATCCAACGGTGACAGTTCTCTCTAACATATTTTATAATAACTCTATCACAAACTTTTCACATTCAAACTTCTAATTGATGCTAGCAATAAGTGTAGGTGATCCTGTGTTTGCTTAGCTAAACTTGATGGTTAAGTCTCATCGCTCTTATATTTAATTTATTGGCCTCCCCGTTTACCTGCACCAAACCTGGTCTTCATCTTTAATATATTTTAACCCCTCAATTCTCGGCTTTAAATACCTTTCATTTCCTTCCTTATATTCATGAAATGAAACAACAACTAATTAGCTAGCCTCAGCAGGCAGCTCGTCTGTGCTTTTTCTCATTCAACCATATCAGCTTCAATTGGTCTTTTCTCCTTTCTCTACTTTTTGATATTAGTGCACGCATGTCAAGATTTTAGATTGATTTCCTCTTCTTTTCATTTCGTTTCACTTTCTGCCTATACATATACACGTATATATATAAATATATATACCAAAATTTTCTCATATCAGAGAATCCAGGACAATCTTGTATCCAGAATTCCCTGGATCAGACAAGCATTATGTATATGTATATATACACACACATATACACATATGTTATTGATTTATATACATATATGCATATGTAGTATATATTGAGGTTAGTGTTTTGTGGGGATCATGTAGGGTGAGTGATGAGCATGGCATCAATACAGCTGCACGGAGTAATTGACGCAACCATCTTCGAGGTAGATAAGCTTCCGGGAGGTCGGTGGATGTCCTTCCTCAAGGTATTATATTCATGTTACATATATCAAAGTCCTTTCATTTCTTTTGTGTCTATATATATATATATATATATATATTATCACAATGCTTGTTAGCTAGAGACAAAGAACCAATAAGACCATAAAATTATTGGATCCTTAACTAATATAGGTTCCACCAAAGTCCAAAGTCAACTAATATATAATTAATGAGCGGTGGCCAAAGAAACTTTCCAAGTGGGGCACCATTAATGGTGGATCTGAAAATTTTGTTCAGAAGCACCATATTTATATAATAACACTTTATGATTATTTTTTAACTTGTGGTGCGGAAAAGTATAAACATATATGAAAATACAATTTTGTTTTGTTACGTTGTAGTCCAATTAGAGCATTTACTAGGTTTTCTTTATTTTTCTTCAATTTTTTTATTAAAAAAATGATTTTCAATGTTTTGATTACATAACAAATTAATTGCAAATCCGTAAAAATAAAATTTATACACTCCAAATAAAAAATAAATTTTAATTTTGTTACCATTTAAACATCTAAAGTAATTAAAAAATTAAGAAAAGAAAATCGCATCTTATGAAATTGAAGCAAAAATTAAATAAAAAATAAATTACAAATAATTATACTTGTACATAGATATTATATTGAAAGTATTAATTAAATGTACTATAGTGTTAAAATATTTTAATTATAATGAAAAATACTAATTACATATAAATGAGATAATAATATATATATATATATATACATATATATTTATACGTTAAAAAAAAAAATTTGAACAGTCACCGTGAGAGAGATAGAGTAAAGGGGATAAAAGAGTTAAAACCTAAAAGAATTACTAAAAAAGAAACAAAAATAAAATCTGAGGTGGGGTGAATATAAAGGGAAAGTAGTTAATCACCTAATAGATAATTCTTGTATAATCATCAAATAGGTGGTTTTCCAATAAAAAAAATCACTAAAAGAATTTTATAATATTTTATTAAATATTATAAGAAGTGTTTTTATTCCTTTGGAAGTAGTTTTAGAATTTTAAAATTACTCCTAGGCACTAAGTTCTATCAAAGCTTTTTTCGTTTCTTTTTAATGTTGAATATAAGCTCTATCAAAATCGACTGAATTGAAGTCAACTATTTTAATTCTAGTTCATTTTGTTTTAAGTTTAGTCTAATTAGTAGTAAAAAATTATTGTTAGTTGCAATTAGTTTCCCTAATTTAGAAAAATTACATTTTGAGTCTTCAAATTTAAAACTTTACAACTTAGGTTTCAAGTTTCAATTTGTAGTATTTTGATCTAATGTTATTTTTTGATAATTGTGGTTAATGGCACCGTCCCAATTTACCAATATTAAAATGCAAACTAGTCTTTGTAATTTTAGTCATTTGATTTTAATTTGTAGCAATTTAAATTCTTTAGTTTTATAAATTTATATTTGAATACAATTTAATTTAGATATTTTTCTTTTTAACTTACAATAGCTTCTAATCTAAAGGGGAAGAGGGCACATCTCAAATACACAATGTTATAGTTATGAATGTGATAGGTATACTTTAATTTAGACACTTACTAGCAACCTTTTTGTAGGTATATACATTGGTTCCAATCTAATGAATTTAGTAAATATTCAAACCTCTGATGTACATCGGCTTTTGAATTGTTCATTTCAGTACAATCTAAGTACATAAAAATTCAATCCAATCCAATTCAACATTATTTGATTTAAATTGAATCTAATTTTCAATGTTTAAACTAAATAAATTTTATGGAAAATTTTTATTAGCCATAAAAATCCATTCTTAAATATATGAATAATTGAAAAAAATTACTAACTCAATATAACGTATCAAAGATACCATACATAATTTCATAAAAAAAAATGATAAGATACGTAAAAAATAATAATAATAATAATAATAAAAGATTAAATAACTTCTTAAGTGAATGAATCAATAACAAATGCATACTATAATACCAAAACAAATTACTTTGTTGCGTAAAATATAAATTAATAAGATGAAAAGAGTGCAAATGAGCCAGATCGTAGAAGCTATATCTAAGTTTTCCCATGACAAGAATTCAAGCTCCAAAAATGACTCATACAACTAATAAATTTTTAACATATTCAAATTTTTTAATCCAATCCTATTTCAATTTAATTGGATTGGTCCAATAAAATTGGATTGGATTGAATTAATCGGTTTCATTAGATTAGTTTTAGTTTTGTACACCCCTAGCTTATTTGCCAAAAAATCTAATTGGATAAAAATATAACAACTTTAAATTCGAAGTCTTTAATTACAACATTTTAAGCTTGAGAGCTCAAAATAAAGTTCTCTCAAATTAGAAGATACTAAATTGCAAAAAATCCCAAAAATTATTGTTATTTAACAATTTAACTAATGGCACCAAATAATGTGATTTAGTGGTTATATATATATATATATATAGAGGGTGTAGGACTCAAACTTGGGATCATTTTCACAGGACACACTTCATCAGAATCTATAAGTGGTAGAAAAATTAATAAATTAATATAAGCTAATACAAACTAATTAAAATATTATCATATCATCTGTAAAATAATTTAATGAATATTTAATTTTGTAAACAATTTAATATCTCTAACATTATTGATTAAAAATGTTTAGTACAAGTACAATAAATTTTTGAAAGTATATCATAAATGACTCAAAACTATTTTTAAAAAACTATATTTAAGGTTTCATTTGGTAACATGGTTATTTTTTCTTCTATTTAATTTTGTGTAATTTGCTCAAATCAGATATTAGTTAGTGTTAATTATAGTTTGCCAAACATTTTAAACAACTATAAATGTTAAAAAAAAAAAAAAAAAAAAAAAAAAAAAAAAAAACAACAACAACAACAACAGCAACATAATCTGAAGTTGTGTTCAATTTAGTAGTTATATTTTTTTTCCTCCTAATTTTTTAATTAGTTTAGATATCTAATAAATTTTAACTACTAGTAATTAATACTTGAAGTAAACAAGTTATACATATAAAGTGAACGAAACTAAAAATCAAAAATATTACCAAACGTACCCAAACAATTTGTTGTTTTTTTTTTTTTTCTAGTTTATTTTGGTAAGGTGTGTAAAGAAATTAAAAATATGTGAAAGTACTAAAAAAATATATTTATAAAATAAGTCATTGAAGTTGGTTAAGAAACAATTTTTTATAGTCAATGTTAATACCATTGTCCAAATTCCATAATATATATGCATATGTTGTTCAAATGTTTCACATTTTTAACTTTTCAAATATTTTTGGTTGATAATTAGAAAGAAATAATAAATAAAAGTAGCTTGGTATCTAATCTTATATGAATGTCTCTTATATGAATGTCTCTAAAACTAAATAAATAAAAGACAAAATGGACAACGAATGACGACCATACATATAGTTTAGAAATTTCTAATTCTATGTAATATATAATTTTGGAATTGTATTGATTTGTCAAAATTTTTTTCCTCATTTGGCTTTTTTATGTTTGTATTATATAAAGATTGAATCTACTAACAAAGAATTCAATTAATAACTGCTCTTTCAGTACCTAGACAAACTAAGGAAAATGTTTGGGTACAACGCAACTCCAAGACTGTATGCAACAATCCATTTAGACAATGCTAAAGTTGGAGGAACTAGGCGTTTGGAATTTGATAAAGACTCTCACCCCCAATGGCAACAGTCCTTCCACATTTACTCTGCCCATTTAGCCTCTCAAGTCATATTCTCTGTCAAAGTTACCGGTCTTTATGGTACCCAAGTGATTGGAAGAGCTCATATGCTTGCCAATGAACTCCTTAGTGGAGAACCGGTGGACAGATGGTTTGAAATCTTGGATGAAAAACACCATAAACCTCTATCGGGAGCTCCTAAAATCCATGTCAAATTGCGTTTCTCTGGTGCCACAGCAGACCCAAACTGGTCTCAAGGAATTAAAACTCCTGATTTTCCAGGAGTTCCTTACACATTCTTTACTCAGAGGAATGGCTGCAAAGCTACCCTGTACCAGAATGCACATGTCTCAGATGAATTTGTACCTGAAATCCCTTTTCCTCCAGGTTACAAGCCTCATAGATGCTGGGAAGACATATTTGATGCTGTTTCCAATGCCAAGCACCTGATTTACATAGCAGGGTGGTCTGTGTACACTCAGATTACATTGATAAGAGATCCGAGGAGGCCAAAGCCAGGAGGCGATATCACCCTTGGAGAGCTTCTTAAGAAGAAAGCCAATGAAGGGGTTAGAGTCCTAATCCTTATTTGGGAGGATAAGACTTCTGTGAAGCTCATAAATCTGGTTGGAGTAATGGCTACACACTGTCGAGAGACCAAAAGCTACTTCCAGAATACAAGAGTCCACTGTGTATTATGTCCCAGGAATCCTGATAAAGCCGAAAAGACTGCTGGAGGATTTATGTTTTCGACCTTGTTCAGTCACCACCAGAAGATTGTAGTGGTGGACAGTGAGATTCCCAATGGAGAATCATCTAAGAAAAGGAGGATTGTGAGCTTCATTGGTGGGATTGATCTTTCTGATGGGAGATATGACAACCATTTCCATTCCCTTTTCAGGACCCTGAACACCGTCCACCGCAACGATTTCTATCAGCGCGGTTTCTCTGGTGCGTCAATTCTTAAAGGTGGACCAAGAGAGCCTTGGCATGACATCCATTGCAGGTTAGAAGGAGCTGTTGCTTGGGATGTTTTGTCCAATTTTGAGCAGAGATGGAGGAAGCAAGGTGGGAAGGACTTGCTCGTTCCATTGACCGAACTCAATGACATTTTTATACCTCCATCTCCAGTTCTGTCACCAGAAGATAGTGAGACATGGAATATTCAATTGTTTCGATCCATAGATGAAGGAGCTGTTGATTATGACTGGCCTAATGAATTTCATCATAATGCATCTAATGAATTTTATCATAATGCATTTTTCAAGCTTGGTCTTGTAAATGGGAAAGATCATGCGATTGAAAGAAGCATTCAGGATGCTTATATCAATGCCATTCGACGGGCAAAGAACTTTATCTACATCGAAAATCAGTATTTTCTTGGGAGTTCTTTCGGTTGGAACACTGATGGCCTTAACCTTGGAAAGGTTGGTGCTTTGCATCTCATTCCAAAGGAACTATCTCTGAAGATTGTTAGTAAGATTGAAGCTGGAGAGCGATTCACAGTCTACGTTGTCATTCCTCTGTTCCCAGAGGGCATACCAAAAAGTTACTCTGTTCAAGCGATATTGTTTTGGCAGAAGATGACAATGGATATGATGTATAGAGACATAGTTCATGCTCTGAATGCCAAAGGTCTCAAGGCAGACCCTAAGGACTATTTGACATTTTTATGCATCGGTAATCGAGAGATAAAGAAGAGCAGCGAATATGAACCTCCAGAGAAACCAGAAGATGGTACAGATTACAGCAGAGCTCAGAAATCCAGACGATACATGATTTATGTCCATTCAAAGATGATGATAGGTATAAGCTAATATTTTTATTTTTATTTTTTAAAATGGGAATTGAGTGTTTGTTATCTATTAACAAGCCCAGAAAATTCACAAACTCAAAAAAGCTTAATTTTGTGCAGTTGATGATGAATACATAATCGTTGGATCAGCCAACATCAACCAGAGATCAATGGATGGAGCCAGAGATACAGAGATTGCCATGGGAGCGTACCAACCACACCACCTAGCCACCACACAACAAGCCAGGGGCCAGATTCATGGCCACAGATTGGCGTTGTGGTATGAGCACTTGGGCATGTTTGATGAAACCTTCCTTCGACCGGAGAGTGTCCAATGTGTTCGAAAAGTGAACGAGATTGCCAATAAGAACTGGAACCTTTACTTCCGAGACAAGTTAGACTATGACTTGCCTGGCCACTTGCTTAGCTACCCCATTAGAGTTCTTCAAAATGGACAGATTACAATATTACCCGAAACTGAATTTTTCCCAGATACTAGAGCTCCAGTTCTTGGGGCTAAAACCGATCTACTTCCTTCAATCCTCACTAGTTAAAAAAAAGTTAATAATGCATTTCCTTTTTTCTTCATTCTTTCTGTTAGAGCTATGAGTTCCTGCTTAATTTGATTTCTCTACTCAAATCTAGTTTTTGATGATCTTTTTCTTTCCTTTTTAATTTTTTATTTAATTTTCAATGAGTGAGAGCATATACTTATTGACAAATAAAGGATTACAAGAATTGGTGGCATTTTTTGGTGTCCCTGGTGCTTCGTAAATGTTTATAACTCAAGACACAAAAATTAACAAGGAAAGAGCCAAAAAAATTCCTTGTCTAGCAAGTTGTTTTTGGTGATACCTTGACAAATTAGCAAAATTAATTTGGCAGTTACAATTTCAACGTTTTGGTGGCACACTGGATAAACCATGCATATTGAGGCAATTAAGCAAATATTAAAAGAAGGTTTTTATTTCTTATATTTTATTTTTTTTATATTTTGGTGTGTGTCTTGGGAAATTTTATTTTATTTTTAGGAACTATATATCGAAACAGAGACTTTTTACTTTTCTTCACCCATCGTACTATTTATTTATTTATTTTGTCTTCAGAAATTTTATTTTATTTGTGGGAACCATGTGCGGAAACATCCGCCCTTAGACTTTTTGCTTTTCTTCACCCGTTAGGCAAGACAAATTGGTAGGTTACATTAATTAATTAATTAATTGAAAACAAACAAAGAAATAAAAGTGGTATATGCATTGCTTGAAAAAAGAAGTGTTTTCTCTTAATGTTTTCAGTTATGGCGGCCAATTTATATACATGGGCCTTCCTGGGATGTCTGTCTATTTATTTATTTGTTTGTTTGTTTATTTTTTGGTGAAAATGGCTCATCTCTTGTGTAGATAGATAAAACGTGTAGCACGCACAAGGAAAACAATTATTAAAATATAAAATTTAAACCAATTAGCTTAATTAAAATCAACTTCGCCCAAATTCCATATGACAATAGCAAATCTCAGCGGCGACCAGCCAACTCTCAGCCTAATTTTATGAGTTCTGTTGTGGTTCTCTGACCACTTTAGAGAAGAAATATGAGAAGAAAATAAAAGAATTCTATTAATCTCTTAAAAATAGAATACAAAAATAAAAACTTCTCTCATGGAGGATTCTCTCGTGGAACCTCTCTCTGCACTCTCCAATTCTCTCTGGAATTGCTCACTCTTCTCTCAAGTTCTCTCTGGAACTTAAACAACTCTCTCTCTTGGAGTTTTCTCTTGCTCTCTTGGCTTGATTTTCATGGAACGGGAAGGAGCCTATTTATAGGCTTACAAGGCCACACTTTTCAACATCTTAGCCCACAATTGTTGATCAACAATGGTGGCTGTCAACAATGGTGGCTGTGGTTGGTGCGGCTGTGGTTGGTGAGGTTGGTTGGTGCGGCTGGACTTCACAATTCTCCCCCTCCAGTCGCATTTAAAACTGATGGTCATCTGCCATCTATTCCAGCTATGTCTCTGCATAGCTTCAGCTTCTCTTGAGCAACAACTTTTGTTAGCATATCTGCTGGATTCTCTTTTGTGTGAATCTTCAACAGTTTCAGCAACTGTTGACCTATTACTTCGCGTATCCAATGATAGCGAATGTCAATGTGCTTTGTACGGGAATGATACATTGAGTTTTTGCTCAAATCCATGGCACTTTGATTATCACAATGTATCTTGTAGTCTTCTTGCTTGATGCCCAATTCTGTGAGAAAACGCTTTAACCACAACATTTCCTTACCCGCTTCTGCTGCGGCGATGTACTCTGCTTCAGTAGTGGATAAAGCAACACACTTCTGCAATCTTGACTGCCATGACACAGCTCCCCCTGCAAAAGTGTAGAGATAACCTGATGTAGACTTTCTATTATCAGGGTCTCCGGCCATATCTGCATCTGTATAGCCTTCTAAGATTGGATCACCTCCCCCGTAGCACAAGCACAGCTTCGATGTACCTTTAAGATACCTGAGAATCCATTTGACTGCTTCCCAGTGTTTCTTTCCAGGATTTGAAAGAAATCTGCTCACAACACCTACTGCGTGAGCAATGTCTGGTCTGGTATACACCATTGCATACATCAGACTTCCTACCGCTGAAGAATATGGTACTGAAACCATCTCCTCTATCTCTTCTTTGGATGAGGGGCACATTCTCTTACTCAACTTAAAATGATTTGCAAGTGGAATGCTGACCGGTTTGGCTTTATCCATGTTGAATCTCTTTATCACCCGTTCAACATACTTCTCTTGAGATAGCCATAACCTTCTATTCTTCCTGTCTCGGATTATTTGCATTCCCAAAATTTGTTGAGCTGGTCCTAAGTCTTTCATATCAAAAGACTTAGACAATTCTTTCTTCAGCTTACTAATCTTCATTGCATCTTGTCCAACGATCAACATGTCGTCCACATATAGCAAAAGTGCAATGAAGTTTCCACCTGAAAATTTTTGAATATAAACACACTGGTCTGCTGCAGTCCTTTTATAGTCTTGACTCACCATAAACGAGTCAAACTTCTTGTACCATTGTCTTGGTGCTTGTTTGAGGCCATACAAGCTCTTCTTTAGCTTGCATACGAGGTTTTCTTTCCCTGAAACCTCAAATCCTTCTGGCTGCTCCATGTAGATTTCTTCATGTAAATCACCGTGAAGAAATGCTGTCTTCACATCCATCTGCTCAAGCTCTAGGTTTAGACTTGCTACTAAACCAAAAATGACTCGAATTGAAGTCATTTTTACCACTGGTGAAAAAATCTCATCAAAGTCAATTCCTTTCTTCTGAAGAAATCCTTTGACCACCAATCGGGCTTTGTGTTTCACCACCCTTCCGCTGCCATCTTTCTTGAGCTTGAACACCCATTTATTCTTTAGTGCCTTCTTTCCTGTTGGAAGCTTAACCAACTCATAAGTATGATTTTTCTGCAAGGATTCCATCTCATCTTGCATTGCTTGCAGCCATTTTTCTTTCTCTTGATGAGAAACAGCTTCCTGGAAACTCTCTGGCTCCCCTTCTTCAGTAAGCAGAATATACTCAGATTCTGGAAATCTCTTTGATGGAATTCGGCCTCGCTCAGATCTCCGAACTTGTAAACCACTGGTTTCAGGAGGTGTACCATCATCTGACCGCTGTGATGGCCCTGCAGCTGCTTGAGAGGATTGAGTCTCCCCCTGCTCAATATCCCCTTCTTCCTCCTGGTATGCTTCTGGTATATCTTCATGCACCTCATTATCTTCTGTGGCTATTTGTGCTGGTGCTGGATTAGGACAAAAATTCTCGGCACTAGAACTACAATTAGGAGACATTCTGGGCTTTGCAATGTCTTCCATTTTCTGGTTTTCATGGAATACTACATCCCTGCTTCTAATAACCTTCTTGGTTTTCGGGTCCCAAAACCTGTATCCGAATTCTTCGTCTCCATATCCTATAAAGATGCATGGAGTAGATCTTGCATCGAGCTTCTGTCTGAGCTCCTTGGATACATGTACATAAGCTATACAACCAAACACTCTTAAATGAGAGTAGGAGGGAATCTTACCCGACCACACTTTCTCCGGAATTTCAAAATTCAACGGTACTGACGGTGATCTGTTGATTAAATAGCGGGCGGCACGAACAGCTTCTCCCCAGAATGGCTTTGGCAGCTTAGCCATACTGAGCATACTTCTGACCTTTTCCATAATGGTTCGGTTCATTCTTTCAGCTATTCCATTATGTTGTGGGGTGCGAGGGACCGTCTTCTCATGTCGAATGCCGTGTCTTCTGCAGTAGGCATCGAACTCCTTGGAAGTATACTCGCCTCCATTATCTGAGCGGAGACATTTCAGCTTCTTTCCTGTTTCACGCTCTACCATGGTATGAAACAGTTTGAAGTAATCCAATACCTGGTCCTTTGTCTTCAAGAAATATACCCACACCTTCCGAGAAGCATCATCAATGAAGGTCAGGAAATACTTGTTGCCACCTAATGATTCCACCTCCATGGGACCACAAACATCAGAGTGCACCAGACTAAGCAACTCTGATCTTCTCGATGCAGAGGAACTGAAGGAGACTCTATGTTGCTTACCAAACAAGCAGTGATTACAAGGATCTAGCGCAGCATCCTTGCAAACAGTGATAAGCTTCTTCCTTGCCAAAGTGGACAATCCTTTTTCACTCATGTGACCGAGTCTCTGGTGCCACAGATTTTGAGACGCCTCTCCTTCTGCAATATTGAGGCTGTCTGCACATATCTTCACATGAGTCTTGTACAACGTTCCACAAATATGTCCTCGGGCGACAACTATGGCACCTTTCGTCATTTTCCATGTGCCTTTGCTGAAGTAGTTGTCATAGCCTTGCTTGTCTAAGGCTGCTCCCGAAAGTAGATTAAGCCGAAGATCTGGAACATGACGGACATCCTTCAAAGTGATTGTACAACCAATATTCGTTTTTATCTGAATATCACCAGTTCCCATAATCTTTGCGAAACTGGAATTTCCCATCTTTACCGTACCAAAGTCTCCTGCTTTGTACGTTTTGAAGAAATCTCTATGTGGAGTGACATGGTAGGATGCTGCAGTATCGACTACCCACTCAACATCTTGGGTTGATATATGAAGGCATGTCTCTTCTTCGGTGGAGCAGAGCGCCACTTCTCCTGTACAAGTGACTAGTGTCTCTCCATCCTTCTTCGGCTGATTACCTTGGAGTCTCTGCTCTCTCAACAACTTTCTGCAGTTCTTCTTCATGTGACCCTCCAGGCCACAATGATAGCACTTATACGATGATTTTCTGCCATCTGTAGATCTGCCTCTGCTCTTGCTCCTGCCTCTCCCCCTATCTCGACCACCTCTTTGCTGTCTTCCTCTCTCTGTGACGAGGGCATGTGACTGATCCATGCCAATGTCCTTTCTCCTGGCCTCTTCATTAAATAGGGCATCCTTAATCATAGACAGAGTAAGTTTGCCATTCGGGGCCGAATTGCTGAGAGAGACTACCAATGTCTCCCAACTGTCTGGAAGAGAGCTTAGAAGTAGGAGGGCCTGATCCTCATCCCCTAGTTGGTAATCCACAGCAGATAGTTGATTTACCAAGCTCTGGAACTCACTGGTATGCTCGGCTACAGAAGTTCCACTCTGTAATGTTAGATGTACCAATCGCTTAAGCAACAGGGCTTTGTTCCGAGCAGTCTTGGCCTGGTACATGTCCTCCAATTTTGTCCAGAGGGCATATGCATCCGTTTCCTTTGCTACATGATGGAAGACACTGTGGTCGATCCATTGCCTGATCTGACCGATCGTTTTCTTGTTTAATTTCTTCCATTCTGCTACTTTGCTGGGATCGGGGTTTTCGCCTTTAGCTTCTATAGGATCAAACAGATCCTTACAATTGAGGAGATCTTCCATCCGAGGTCTCCAAAGTGTATAATTTGTGGCAGTGAGCTTAACCATAGCTCCCGAAGATGATTCTTCCATTGACATTATGGCTTGACCAAAAATGGAGCTGAATTTGGCAAAACGGAGTTAACCGTTGCGTCCGGAACGGCCGAAAATGGTGGACTTGACTCTTCCGGGGTCAAAATATAATTACCAGAAATTTTGGGGCAAAAATGTAATTTCACAAAATTTCTGGGTCAACCTGCAAATACAGAAACTATAGGGGTCAATCTGTAATTTCCAATAGTTCAGGGGCTGCACCGTAATTTCAGAAAACTACAGGGGTCAATCTGTAATTTCCAATAACTCAGGGGCTGTTCCATAATTTCCGAAACTTCAGGGGCCGTTCCGTAATTTCAGAAAATATTGCTGACGTGGCAGATGGTGCTGACGTGGCACCACGTGGCAGATGACGTGGCTGACGACGTGTCGCTGGCGTGGCAGATGACGTGGCAGGGGTTCGCTGACGTGGCTGCTGACGTGGTCGTCTTCAACCTCCAGACGGCGCGTGCGGCGCGTGGGCGCGTGAACAGTTGCAGAAAAATTTCAGTCGGCGCGTGCGGGCGCGTGGGACGTCCGTTTTCTCTCCGGCGAACTTCGTTGTTCTCCTCTCGTCGGGTACTTTCACCTGGGATTGTCAAATTAATTATTTGAACAACTTTCCGAAACACCAACTTGAAGAACAATGGCTCTGTTTCTTCAAATTTTGAACCCAAGCTCTCGATTTGGGGCTCTGATACCACTTGTTGTGGTTCTCTGACCACTTTAGAGAAGAAATATGAGAAGAAAATAAAAGAATTCTATTAATCTCTTAAAAATAGAATACAAAAATAAAAACTTCTCTCATGGAGGATTCTCTCGTGGAACCTCTCTCTGCACTCTCCAATTTTCTCTGGAATTGCTCACTCTTCTCTCAAGTTCTCTCTGGAACTTAAACAACTCTCTCTCTTGGAGTTTTCTCTTGCTCTCTTGGCTTGATTTTCATGGAACGGGAAGGAGCCTATTTATAGGCTTACAAGGCCACACTTTTCAACATCTTAGCCCACAATTGTTGATCAACAATGGTGGCTGTCAACAATGGTGGCTGTGGTTGGTGCGGCTGTGGTTGGTGAGGTTGGTTGGTGCGGCTGGACTTCACAAGTTCCATATTCATTAGCATCGAAACAGCTAGCCCCTATTCATAAAAAACAAATAAATAATTATGAATAAAAATCTCCTTCTGATCAGGTCAATACAGCAACCCCGGGTCTTTCGAAATCAACAATGGGAAAAGAAATTCTAATCTTATATATGTGTGTGTATATATATATATATATATGTAAATTCTCTTATATATTTATTATATACATATAATTTTGATATTATAAAGGACTTTGAAAGTTATCGTCTATAGCTATCAAATTAATGGCCATAAAAGCTAATCCTCACAATTTATTTTTATAATTTCTTTACTATATCAAATTTATATATATATATATAACATATCAGTAAATTTGTATGTCCATATTATAGTAAACATCCAGTCTTGATTATATTGAATTCATATGAAATCAATGGTATTCTTTTAAAAAGAGATTGGACATTAGCTCACTTTATAATGGACCATGTATAAGTCCACTATGGAAAATTATATTTTGCTAAAAAAAAAAAATTGTTTTGCATATAAGGGGTGCATTGCCAATATAGTCTATTGTCGCCAAAAATTGTTGGAGCACCCTTTATGGTGCGGAATTGGCATGCAACATAGCAAAAAAATTGATGTATATGTATGTATAACAATAATATTAAAATTATCAAAATATTTATCAAATGATATGGCAATAGTCTTTTCCATTTAAAAGTTCAGAATTAATAAAATATTCACCGAATTTATTGATGAAATGATATGATAATATCTAATTAGTTTATTTTTTTATTATCTTTTTCATTTAAAAGTTCACACATCTAAATTTTATTTAAGTTATATGAATATATCAACTAAAAATATCTTAATATGTATTTTTTATAAATAAATTGAATGAATACTTTGTTTCCTATTTCCTATAGCAATATCATATTTACAAATACCAGTCCAAAACCGGTTAAATACACGCACTTCCCGCCACCAAAATGATAATATTGAAGCCCAACTTGGCAAAGACAATTGGCAATGTGGTGGTTTCCGTATTAATGAATAGAAAAAGTATTTAGGAAGCCAATTAAAACCCGTATTCATAGCTAAACAGTATTTTATTTGGCGCCAAAGCCATCGATGGAACACCAAGGATAAGGAAAATGAAGTTGCTTAGTATATATATATATATATATATATGTGTGTGTGTGTGTATTAAATTTATTGATAAACTAGCTACCAAGTCCTTATTTTACCTATTTACCAACAAAAAAAAAAAAAAAAGTCCTTATTTTACATGGACCACTAACACTTCTTAATTAATATTTTTCTAGGTATGCTTGAATATATAATTTCAGCCTTCAAACTTGATGTCCCATTCAACGCTATTTCTCGGATACAAAGTATATAAGTTTTCTTTTCTTCGTCATTTCGATATCAGAAACAACAAACCAGGTCTCATATCCATTCGTTGATCTTTCTAGCTAATTGAACCACTTTTGTCTAGGTTCTGTTGTTTCATTTTGTTTCATTTCATTGGTCTGTCTCTATTTCGTAAATTATTTTTGTGACTCATAGAACATAACTAATTATCAAGTTTCTGATTGAAATGGTTTGTGTTCTAATCGGCTGGTTGTTACAGAATTAATATACATACAGTCGGAGTAGTTGATGGCACAAAAACTGCTGCATGGTGTTCTTCATGTGAAGATCTTCGAGGCAAATAGATTTTTGAGTGAAGGTTGTTGCATCTACTTCTCCGAGGTTCGTATTTATATTTTTCCTTATCTCATATAGCTAATTTTCTGTGATTCTTTATAACTATAGTTTTATATATACATCAGCATATTTTAAAAGATATTGCAAACCAGACATCAATGTGTTCAACATATAAATTGTGGTATCCATAATTTCCTACTGTTATAAATCTTGTCTCCAATGTCCATACAACCTTTAAAAAAACTACCAGAATTTTCAATACATGGTATAGAAGCTAGCTAGATAGCGCTTGATTATTTTTTTCATCATTTTCTTTTCTATGTTTTATTTCTGTATGTGCTATATATAAGCTAATAATTACTATTATTTAAATCTAATAAAACAGAATTAATTCCAATACTGCTCTTTCAGCTCCTCGATAAATTTCACAAAACACATTGTTTTGGGGAACGTACTTCCAAACTCTATGCAACAATCCATTTAGAAAATACTAAAGTTGGCAGAACCAGACTGGTGGAATTGAACAACGAAACCTCAATTCCCCAATGGCACGAGTCATTCCACATTTACTGTGCCCATATAGCATCCAGTGTCAAATTTTCCATCAAAGAACGCTATCCTATAGGTGCTAAAGTGATTGGAAGGGCCTCTGTTCCTGCAGAGGAACTCCTCAGTGGAGAAGAAGCAGACAAATGGCTCATCATCTTGGATAACAAACACCATAAACCTTTACATGGACGTCCTAAACTCCATGTCAAATTGCGTTTTTCCCATGTTACTGCAGACCCTAACTGGTCCCGAGGAATTAAAAGTCCCAACTTTCCAGGAGTTCCTTACACATTCTTTACTCAGAGGAATGGTTGCAGAGTTACCCTTTACCAAGATGCTCATGTCCCAGACAAATTCAGCCCCAAAATCCCACTTCTTGGGGGTCAAAATTATGAGCCTCACAGATGCTGGGAAGATATTTTTGATGCCATTTCCAAGGCGAAGCACTTGATTTACATAGCAGGCTGGTCTGTGTATACCAAAATTAGCTTGGTAAGAGACCCGAGGAGGCAAAAACCCGGAGGCAATATCACCCTTGGTGAGCTTCTTAAGAAGAAGGCCGATGAAGGAATCAAGGTGCTAATGCTTGTCTGGGATGATAAAACTTCTGTGAAGCTACTTAAAAAGGATGGAGTAATGGCTTCACATGATGAAGATACTGAAAGTTACTTCCATAACACTGGAGTCCAATGTGTGTTGTGCCCCCGGAATCCGGATAAATCCGAAAAGGTTGTTGGAGGATTGTTGTTTTCGACCTTGTTTACTCACCACCAGAAGATTGTGGTGGTTGACAGTGAGATTCCTAATGAAAAATTATCAGGAAAGAGGAGGATTATGAGCTTCATTGGTGGGATTGATCTTTGTGATGGTAGATATGACACTCCTTTCCATTCCCTTTTCAGTACACTGGACTCTGTCCACCATGATGATTTCCATCAGCCCAATTTCTCTGGCGCTTCAATTCTCAAAGGTGGACCAAGAGTTCCTTGGCATGATATGCATTGCAGGTTAGAAGGAGCTGTTGCTTGGGATGTTTTGTCCAATTTCGAGCAGAGATGGAGGAAGCAAGGTGGGAAGGACTTGCTGGTTCCATTGAGAGAACTCGATAACATTTTTATACCTCCATCTCCGGTTATGTTACATGGAGACCATGACACATGGAACGTTCAGTTGTTCCGGTCCATCGATGAAGGAGCTGCCATTTTCGAATCCCCTTATCAGAATGCTGGCAGGGCAGGTCTTGTGAGTGGGAAAGATCATTTTATTGAAAGAAGCATTCAAGACGCTTATATCAATGCCATTCGAAGAGCAAAGAATTTCATCTACATCGAAAACCAATATTTTCTCGGAAGCTCTTTCTCTTGGAACTCAAATGGACAACATAAGGTTGGGAAGGTTGGTGCTCTGCATCTTATTCCAAAGGAACTGTCTTTAAAGATTGTTAGCAAGATTGATGCTGGAGAGAGATTCACAGTCTACATTGTCATTCCAATGTGGCCAGAGGGTATCCCAGAAAGTGGTTCTGTTCAAGAGATATTGCATTGGCAAAAGTTGACAATGGAAATGATGTATAAAGACATAGTTCAGGCTCTCAAAGCCAAAGGACTCGAGGCAGACCCCAAGGACTATTTGACTTTCTTTTGCCTAGGTAATCGGGAGGTGAAGAAGATCGGGGAATATGAACCTCCAGAGAAACCAGAAGATGATACAGATTATAGCAGAGCTCAGAAATCAAGACGATTTATGATCTATGTTCATGCAAAGATGATGATTGGTAAGCCAATATAACTGTAACAATTGCTTGTATACGGCATAATTCATTGAAACTTATTAAATCTTTGTGCAGTTGATGATGAATACATTATCATTGGATCGGCAAACATCAATCAGAGATCAATGGATGGTGCCAGAGATACCGAGATTGCCATGGGAGCCTACCAACCCCATCACTTAGCTACCTTGGGACCAGCCAGGGGCCAGATTCATGGGCACAGATTGGCATTGTGGTACGAACACTTGGGCAAGCTCGACCACACCTTCCTCGAACCACAGAGCATCGAATGCGTCCGGAAGGTGAACCAAATTGCAGATGAGTACTGGAAGCTTTACTCCCTTGAGACCATAGACCATTACTTCCCTGGTCACTTGCTCAGCTACCCCATTAGAGTCCTTGAAAATGGAGAAGTGACAACTTTACCCGAGACCGAATTTTTCCCCGACACAAAAGGTCGAGTCCTTGGCTCTAACTCTGAGCTTCTTCCATCAATCCTCACTTCTTAAAAAGATGCATTCATTAATTTGTTTGTTCAATGTAACTAGTGTAAAGAGCTTGGGCTTTGATTTCTCATAATACATTGAGTTAGTGATGTAAACTACAAAATAAAACATGTATTTGTTGTTCTTTATACTGAATTCAGTTTGTTTGTGATCTAGTCTAGAAATTAAACAAGAAGGGTTGCAGGAATTGGTTAAGTAAGACACTTTCTTAGCGCCCCTATAGTTGCTTTGGAAATGTTTACAATGAATCTGCCTAACAATCTGTTTCTTTTACGAAGTTTCTTATTAGGAAGTTTGTCAAAAACCAGAAATAAATAAATAATAAAATAAGTGGAAGCAGTATTATTTGTGCCCCACCAGAATTGCAATTCAATTTTCCAGTGTATAATTTTTTAGCATTTCAAGGGCCACTTATATTTATTATTATTATTATTATTTGTATAACTATGGTTACACTTGTTTTTATGAGTGAACCTCATTATTTTTTATCAATTAAACTCTAACATTATGCCACATAACTCGATGATTAAAATGGGATAATTTCATCTGCACTTCTTAAGGTTTCTAATTACAAAACTTTGCTCCGATTTTAAAAATCATTTATATCCCCTACTTTCTAACACCGCTTGTAATTGATCATCCTTTTTCCAATGTAGCAATTGTGAATGACTTTCTTCTTACTCTCAATGATTAATTGAAAAATATTATTGTTTCTTTTCCTTTGCCCTTTCTCCTCAGTTTTCTTCTTTTTAGCAGTTTGTAAATCAAGGAGTTAAGAGGTTTCATTATCAAAATCGGATGAAAAGGAAATAAAAGGTGATAGCACAAGTGAGAGCTCTAGCTGCTTTAAGTTTAGCATAGATGATTTTTAAAAAAAATAAAATAAAGTACAATCCTGTTGCCTTTCTAACCCAATCAGAACCCATTAATGATGGTGGTTTTTGAGGTAGTGATTTTTGTGAGACCATAGAGGCCTTTAGCCATACCTTATAGATGGTTTGGATTTTGGGCTTAATAATTTATCCTGATTAGGGAGGTCTTGGGCCATGCCCCGTAGATCGTTTAGATTTCAGACTTACGCTAATTTTATTTTTTTTTTTTTGTTTTTTGGGAAATTTTACTTATATCAAGTTTTGAATCTAAAAACTGAAAATGTATTTTTAATGATTTTATTATTAGATCAAATTTAATGTTGTCCAAAAGGAAAAAAAAAAAAAAAAAAAAAAAAAAAAAGAAAAAAAAAATGAAGTATCTTAATTTGAAATTTGGGGTGTCTAGATCAAGAGAAAATGAAAAGAAAAGAAAAAGGAGGAAGATAAAGAAGAAGCTTCCTCTTTTTTCTAAGTTCTTACATAGCTTCTCTTTTTTACACAGTATTTTTTTATTATTATTATTAAATTGATTTTTAAACCCTCTTTTTGAATATATATATATATATGGAAATTCTATGGTGAGGATGGTCCGCATGAGGACCGCAGTATTAGTGACGGTTTTTTATAGTATTAACGACGATTTTTTAAAAAATTGTCACCAATACTATGAAAAACCATCACCAATACTGTGGTCCGCATGAAGACCGTCCGCACCATAAACGGACTGTAAATATATATATATATATATATATATATATATATGTATAATTTGTTTTATACATATCACATTTTATCTATTTTAAAGTGTACAATTACTTATTTACCCTTTAAATGTTAATTGTAATGAAAGTTGCCTCACAGACAGGGGGTGTTTCAATATTAAAACTTAAAAAAATAAAAAATAAAAAAAGGTGAGATGGTTTCAAGTTTTTATATTTGGGTCAAACTTTCAAAAGTTGCAGAATAAAATTATTCCTTTGTTAGAAAAAATGTTCTTGAAGCATTAATCACCCCAAAAATTAACTATTATTATCCATTAAATAAGAAAATAAAATATTAGAAAAACATTGGAAGTGAAATAATCCTTTATCTGCCTTAAAGAAAAAGACACTTCAGTGAATAAAATTTATCTCATTCGGTAGCTAAATCATAAACAGTACCATCAAAAACGAAGTAAAACGAAATATTGACTTTGTAAATGTTATTGATAATTGGGAGAAAAGGATGTTTCCTTTGAAACCCATCTACAAATAGACTACAAAAGAAAAAGCAAACCAAGGTACCCAATTGACATAATTATTGGTGGCAATGCGTATGATGGTTGGTTGCTTGTGAAACCAAAAATTTAGTTTTATATTACATAGTACAAGTACTTTTGACCCATACATACAATTAAACTCTTGTTTTTTTTAATTAAAAAATAAAAAAGAAAGAAAAAAAAAATTCACAATGGTTCCAAGTCTTTGTTTGTTGCTATCAGTCTTTCATAAATTTATCACCAAAAAAAAAAAAAAAAAAAAAAGGGTCTTCATAAATTATTGTAAACCTGCGTTGCGTGTTCCCCAAACTTAGTTTTGGCAGTAAGAGTGCCTAATTTATGGAATCAATCTTATCCATAGAGTCAATTATATAATTTAGAGGCGTTCAATAATTTTTATGTTTTTGGTTTTTTAATTTTTCATAGTTAAAATTTGTTAAACATTTTCAATTAATTATAAATTTAAATAATAAAAAAAAGAAAAATTATAAATACCAAACTAAAAAGAGTAAAAATGATTTTCAATTTGATATTTATATTTTATTTTAGTTTTTACTCCAATCATTTGAAAAACTTAAAAAATTCTAACTGCAAATTATATATTAATGCTCAAGTAAACAAACCACATATAGTAAGTAGGAAAAATAAAAAAAAATTAAGAAGCTAATAGCTTCTAATTCATATAAGATGATATTTTTCTAAATTTTTTTGTCAATTTCTCTTTTGCGCAATTTGGTCTCAAAGATTATGACGAGTTTTATTACCAATTAGAATAGTACAAACTAATCAGTATTCACTTGTTTAGAAGTGTTTTGATTATTTGGAACTCAGCAATCTTTTACGCATAACACACCTTGTTCACATTTTCTAATCAAATTTATGATTAATAAAGATTCCCTTTTTCCTCTCTCGATGATTTTCTAATAGTGATACAACAAATAAAACAAACACTAACTAAATTCCGAATACATAATTATATTCGTTGAAAAGGCCATTCGGTTAGCAAAAGATAAAATCACTTTACGACGGCGACTTGAATTTGATCCATCCAAAACAATCAAATAAATATAATAATAGATAAACTATAGAGTATGCCTTGATTTATTCACCCTTTGTGTTTTTTTTTTTTTTTGGGGGGTAATATATTCACCCTTTGATTAATCAACTTCCTTTCCCTCTCCTAATATAATTTAATTGATTTTTTTAATTTTTTGTTTTTTTTTTTTTTGGCATCAATACCCTATTTAGTTTCGAGGTTTTTGCATTTGTACCCCGTGTAGTATTTAATTGGCTACAAATCCCTTTGACGTATATGATTCAAATTATACCTCTTATGAAGGTAAGAGATGCTTATCACATGTAGCTTAACAGTCCAAAATTCAAAGTACCAAATGTTTTATTATTCACGCACTTTAGGAATTTGCTGCAAACGCACTGACGTAATTGCAAAAAATATATATATATATATATATATTAAAACTATAAGGGCATTGGAGCTTCTTCTTTTTTTTATTATTTTTTTCCTCTTTAATTATTGTTATTACATCGGAGTTGGAGATTGAAATTATGTCTGAAAATATAGGATAGTTTTATACTCGGAAGGGACTAGTTTTCATTGGTTAAGCTTTTCTAAATGTTAATCCTTATCCTAGCTAGTTTATTCAACTAATTATATTCCTGAATGATATAAGACCCTTAACTTTGAGTGATTCTTTTAAAAACAAAGAATTTCAGGCAAGAAGCAAGCTAAGAGCAGTTTCAAATTCAATTGGCTCTTAGAGGCCTAAGAAGGTCACATGTGAATGGGATTTAGGAATGTGAATAGAAAAAGAGACATGTGAAGCCAAGCCAAAGCAAAAAATAAATAAATAAATAGAAAATAGTGTGTTTTAGTAATCAAGCTGAAAGGCCATTGGTGGAAAGTCATTTTCCTGATCTTGAAGTAGATCTGTACGTCAACAACTCCAATCTTCCGGTTGGAGAACCCAACCGTCCCTGACCTTGTCATGGCCGGCAAAACCCACCTCATTCATTATTCTACTATTTTTACTATTTTCCCTTTTCTCACTCTCTCTAACAACACTCTCTTCCTCCACCTTCTATTATCCACCCCATATTTCCACCTTTTTTTTTTTGGGTCAAAATAAAAGAAAATATTTAATTTATTATTGGTAATAAAAAGGTATGTGTCATCACTTAATATCCATTATTGGTATTTTACCCCCCAAAAAAAAAAAAATCCATTGTTGGTTGATCCAATAACTTACATGGCCATTCAATTGGCTAGTTGTTTGAGTTTAATTTTACATGCAGTATTTTTGTAATTTAATTGCTAGGTGCTATGAGTTTATTTTTTCTTATTGAAAACAAAACTAATATTTATTATTATTATTTTATTATTATTATTATTATTATTATTTTATCTGCTGCTAAACTTTATAGAAAGGCTGCAGCAATCTATGGATGAAAATGAAACTATTAGTTCAGCGATTCATTAAAAAAAGAAACTATTTTTTTTTTTTTCCGCAAAGATTCAGGAACATCATGTGCCTCTGCAAATGACCAGACCGTGCACTTCACGCGCGACCACCATTCCTTGACAAAATCACAAAGCTGACAAAAAGATAATCCTAACTATGCGTCCCCTAACAAGAAACTGACCTCACCCAATTTTTCTGTTTTTTATATTTCAATTATTTTTTTTTAAGAATAATAAAAGAAAAAATATTTATAGCATTGACGTGCGGTAAAGTTGTAAATTTAATCACAATATCACGTACATTTTACGTTTACTCCTCTCATAAAAGAAAATTAAAAAAACAAAAAAAAAACAAAAACAGAAAAAATCACCTACCAAAATACTTTAAAATAGAAAATGCAAAACAAATACAATAATAAAATAAAATCCCAATTGGTCTTGGTCTAAAATATTATTATATTGTCACTTAGTTGCCATTGCACCACCGTAGCTATTTATTCTCTCGGCCCCCCCGCCCCCCTTCCCTTCCATATATGATTCGACTTCTTCTTTTTTATAGACGACTTTTGAATTTCTTTTCGGCTTACTTTTATTTTCTCTCTCTCTCTCTCTCTCTCTCTCTTCTTCTTCTGAAAACTGAAAACAAACATGTCCTCCATATTAACCTCACAAGGAGTAGTCTTGGCCACTGCCATGGCGGTCTCCGGCACTGTAATCCTCCTAGCTTTACGCCTTCAAAAATCTTTACCCACAACCCAATTCTCCGTCGCCGATCAACTCCCTCAGTCCTCACACACAATTCTACGCTCTTGTATCTCATCTGGTATGTATGCACAACTCTAATTAGTTGAATTCTGTTGCTTCTTTTGTTAATAATAGTCCAATATATATATATATATATATATGTACATGTATATTTATGTGTTTTTGGTTGTTTTTTTTTTTTAAAAAAAAAAAAAAAAAGCAGAGAGGAAAAAGAAGAAGAACAAGAAAAGGGTTCACTTTGCAGAGGATGTAGTAGATCCAAGTGGGGATGGAGAGGAATTCAGGAGGCAAAACAGAGGATTGAATAGCAATTCTTCAAATTCATCAATGAAGTTCAAGAGGACCAGTTCTGATAAATACAAAGGAATGCCTGCTAACAGAGCAGCTCTTTACCATGGAATTCTCAGGGATCGTGTGGTTCACCGCGTGGCCTACTCTTACTGATGATTGTTTCTGTTTCTAATTTCTCTTCTCTTCTCTTCTCTCTGTATATTTATCTGTTTTAATTTTAAGTTTTTTTTTTTTTTTTTCCTCTTTTTGTACATATTTTAGAGTTCTTTTTTTTTTTTTTTCATCTTGTCAAAAAGTTTTAAGAGGGAATATTCGGAATTGGAAGGAATGACCGGGGCCCACATGTTCTGGTAGGTACTTACCTGCTCGGTGCTGCAGTTGTGTCTTATGAACTTGATTGGTTACTTGGTGGAACCTCTTCTGATTGAAAGAATAGTTTTGTTGATTATTTAAAAAAAAAAAAAAAAAAAAAAAAAAGCCTAATCTTTTTTTTTTTGGTCTTTGTTTTGGTACATAACTGATATTTTTTTCAAGATTTCATCCTTTTGTATCTTTCCCTTCTATATATAATCCCTGAATTATATGTGAAAGTTTGTGTTTCTTTCTTTTGCATTTTTTTGGTTTCTGATTTGATAATATGATCATAAGTTTTCACACCTAGTCCGAAAATGATAGAATTTCGAATTTATATATATATATAGCCTTTGGCTTGACGATGGTCACGCTCACTTCTGAAACCCCAACGTGGCTCTGCACTAATAATTGAAAGGAATCTACTTTTTTTTTTTTTTTTCACCTTTGTGCTATTTCTTTCATGTCTCCTATTCAATTTCTTTTCTGAAAATGAAAAGCAAGTGCTCAAAAAGTCTTCACTTTGGTAACTTGGGCTTGAAACTTGCCATGCGAAGGAAAATTAATGACCCCTTTCTCTTATGTCCTTGATTTGTAGATATGACAATTACACATCCTTTGAGATGGATGTTATTGGATAGTCTAGTTCGATCCAGTGCCGTCTGGCAGGCCAGACCAACATCCACATCTTGGATGGTTTGCGTGTGATCTTCTTCAAGTACCAGCTAGTTTTTTTCTAGTTCACTATTTTGGCTTTCCGTGGAAAGAAGCTCACAAAAAAATCAGGGAAAAATGCATAGCAGTGGACCCAATCTAAAGCTAAAGAGATTTCAGTTAGCTTACTTCAGCTATTTTAGACCCATATGCAATTTGCATAAACTTTACCAATTGAATTTTGTCTGCAATTTTTTAATTGCTAGCAATTGAATGTGTTGCAGTGATGTGCGTTAAGCTTTTTAATGTGCCTTTTTTTTTTTTTTTTTTTGACAAATAAAGCGTGTCACATGTTCATGTATGGGATCACTCAAACATAGCGTGAACAATGGCATGTGCTTGGATGCTTCCTCTCTCTAAGCTCTCGCAGCCACTATTTTCAACCACAAATCCATACCAAGTAGAATATACTTGTTCATTGACCTAACCAAACTTGGACAGGGAAACAAAGCCAACCGTGCATAGATATAGAAAATTTGAAATTATTGACCCAACAGCATATATGAAATAAATAAAGGGTGGAGCTAGCTAAATCTACAACTAAAAAACTTGTATATATAAACGCAATTCACTTGAAACGTTTTTGCATATCCATTTGGTTTTTCTTTCTTCCTTATAGAAAAAGCACACACCCCAAAGGTAATAATGTCCGTCCAGAAGCCACAAAGACTAAGCATTATTGGTGGCCCATAAGCACCTACCAGAAGATTGAAATCATGGTGGTGACATTTTCTGAAATTAAAAAAGTATGTCAATGAGGACAGATATATATATATATATATATATATATATTTATGTATATTTATATGTGTGTGTGTTTCTCTTTTTTCTTTTTTCTTTTTTCTTTTTTCCCCCTTTCCATCGACCAAGTTTTAGGTTTCTATATCCCATTTTTGGGGAAAGACACATGGCAAACAGGTATTGGACACAAGTGAAGAAAGCAAAGCCTCAAGAAAACAGCATGGGCAACTGAAAAATTTGTTGGGTTGCATAGGCTTTGGAACAAAATCCTTTAAACTCTTTTTTTTTTTTTTTTGTCCTATTTATTTGCAATTGTGGAATATAATTGGGGGTACTACTCGGTACGTCTTCTTTTTTCCTTTTCTTTTTTTTTTTTTTTTTTTTTTTTTTTTGGGTCCTTTGAAGAACACTCGGTATGTTGCTTGTGGGGGGTCTTTTGCTAAATTGCTTACCATGTGTCCTACTTTTTCCATGTTATTTAATATACCTGCGTGTAGCATCAAATCAATATATAAATATTCGCATATAAATATATTTTGAGTTTTCAGTGTGAACATGTCCTTAAAGTTTCCCTGCCCACAAACCCACCCATTTGAGTGTCTGACGAATCATCCCCACAAAATGGGAAATAGAGAGTCAAAAAATGGGTACACTCGAAAATAATAATAATAATAATAATAATTCTGGTCCTTAAATGAACTACATGTTTTAAGGTTGGAAAACCAAATTGAAATCTTAAAGCATATTTTCTTTTTGTTTGCCAAGTTTTTAATTAAAGATATATTAGGAAACGATCTATTTATGAGACTGACAAAGAATAGTTCAAAACCCCTTATATAGTCTTTAGGATCTGTTTCTAAATTTAGTCAATGCAGAACTTAATACATTGGTACATGTCAATTATATTAAACATGTATTTGATTAAAACCACATGTCTTTAATTGGTGGTGCTGCATAGAAATTCTGTTAAGCGTATAGGTACAGATAACCTTTAGCGAGGTAGATCCAAGAGAAGGATGGCATTTGCAAACATCGAAAAAATTCACATGGCTTCTGGACCATATATTTTTATATGGTCCTTCCACAGGTTTTTAATATATGATAAATATGATTTTAGAAAAATTTATATAATTTAATGTTTTGAAGTTTTGATTATTTATATTATCATATGTCAAAATATATACGAAAGATTTATGTAGAAATAGATGATTCAGAACTCGTTAATTATACATGGTGCATGATTAACCAATCATTTAGTTTAGTTCCAAGATTTTGCATGATAGGGCGTTCTAGATGTTTTGGAGATTGACAAGCGGGTTTAAAATATATGACCGTGTAAAAATTGTTTTAGTAGAGCTGTCAAAATATTTATTAGATTCAATTATATGATTGGTTTATTTTTTTTTTAGTTCATTTATATATTTAAGATTTCACTTTTCTATATTAAATTATATAAATATGATAATCAACAATATTTTAGCATATGTTATTTAATAAATATTTTAGTATTTGTTGTATTACTAATACACATTTATATGGAAAGTGTTCCTCAAACAAAATATTTTGACAAACAAAACATTTTGATATAGCTTTTAACAAATAATCTAAGCCTTTAGTTGATATGATCAATTAATATAAATTTATCATTTCTGATAAATTCCTTTTATCCATATCCAAACACTTTTTTATCATTCACTAAAATAATTTAATGCTTTATAACAGTATTTCTCTCTCTTAGCAAATACTTTTCTTTCCTAGTTAAGCTCCAAACCACATTTCTCTCCCATCAAAACCCCTCGAAGCCAAAGAATCCATTAACGAATGCACGAAAAAAGATAATACAATACAACAAAACAATCTATTAGAACGAAATATTGTGAAAGAGAATAAAAAAATACACAGTTTTTTATCTCTTTTCCTTAATTCCTACCATTAATTTTTTTTTAAATAAATAAATAAGGCCTACTGAGTATATGAAAAACTAGAAATCCAGGCACTCAACCAATCCTTTATTCATTAATCCAAATTCACCTTGCTGCGCACTAAAAACTCTCCAACCAATTGGTTTCCTTATTTTATTTTATTTTATTTTTTGTCTTATGAGCTTTGGATGCTCTAATGGATTTTACCACTAAAAATCGGATAATTAGGTCTCATAAAATAAATATGATTGGGATATATTTAGGAAAGAGAAATATTTAATCAAGAGATAGAAATATTGTTATCAAGTATTAAATTATTTAAGTGAATGATAAAAAAGTGTTTGAATATGAATATAAAGAATTTAAATGTTTTAAATAAGGTAAATTTATATTGTTAGATCTTATAACTAAGAGTCTAAATTATTCGTTAAATAGCTTTGTCAAAATGCTTTGTTTGGGGAATACTCTTCATATATAGTCATATCCTCAAATTACATTTTTAATATCAAAATTCACATCAAAAATTTTTTAGCTCTTGAATCACAATTAAAATTGAAATTTAAAATTATATTTATTAATCATTAGATCATAAAAAATTTATTTTTTCTAAATAAAATTTTATTATATCACAAAATTTATATTTGATCACTTTTAAAATTTCAAATCTTATCATTTAATATAATTCAAGATTAATAAAAAAAAATTTTCTTAAAACCAACAGTTTATTTTGATGTAATTTTAATTATATACATATTACACAGTTTTGATAAATTGGAAATCTAATTTCTATCCTAGATTAGATATTTAGTAAACATTATAAATTATCACCTATTCAACTAAAATTTATATTAAATTATTAATTAAAATGACATGTTCAACTGTTAAACACATATAGATGATTGGCTCTTATGATTTTACCAAAAAAAAAAAAAAAAAAGAGAAGGTGATTGGCTCTTATGATAAGTTGTTATGCATGCAGAGGCCATGGCACACAATCAGAGCAAAAATAAATAAAATAAAATAAAATAAAAGGAAGAAAATAATGACACGCCATGGGGATCAAAACCATTCGTACCAAGTTAGGAGACAGTCGGATGGAGCACGGCATTCGTGTAAAATGGTACAATAAGTCAATGTGAATGCAATACAAGTGGCCCTTTATTAATATTACCCAAAAAAAAAAAAAAAAGTGGTCCTCTATTAAAGCAATGTTTGGTCATGCTTGGATTTGAGAATAATAAGGTCAATAATTAAAGAGATGTGAAAAAGGCAAACATTATTGAAATATGTTATGTATTCGCTTGAGATCGGACAGACTTGCTATTATTTTATATTTTTGGGATATATAATAAATCTACATAATATTGGAGCATTGGTGACCTTAAAAGTCTTGTGTTAATTTTTGTTCCCTTGTTGAGAATCACTTGTGCATATATATATATATATATATATATATATATAGAAATTATATAATGAGGACGGTTCACATGAAAATTGTAGTATTAGTGACGGTTTTTCATAGTATTAACGAAGATTTTTTAGAAAATCATCACCAATATTATGAAAAATCATCACCAATATTATAGCCCGCATGAAGATCGTCCGCATCATACACGGACTATATATATATATACATACAACTATCGGTGTTTAAATAATGATGTCGTCAAATTTTTTAATTAAAGATAAATATGGATAATTAGTTAAAATAGTTAAATTATATATATTTGATGGGATATGTAATCAAATAATTTTAAAAATAAAGTGTTTATTTTTAATTTAAAAAGTTAAAAAAAATATTATCATGTGAATCCAACTGTATATACTATTCATAATCCTATTTTAGTATGCATATAAGCTCACATTATAGTGAGCATAAATGTTTTTTTTTTTCTTTTTTTCTGTTTTTGCTAAAATGTGCATGTATGTCCAAATACATGAAATTCATAGGATATATTTTCTGATTATGTGCAATTCATAAAATATATTATCTATAAGTATATAAAATTGGATATCACACCCATTATACATTATAATATGAAAATACGTTGCTCTAGCAAAATTATATATTATAATTTATTTGATGGATATATATATATATATATATATGTATATATAATTTTGCTAAAGTTAATTTAGCCCACAAATGGTGCAAGATATCCAAAAACAAATTTTTTTACTATTGCAATCCACAGAACATGTTGCAAGTGCCATGCACCATTCAACAAGCTATTTCATTCACTGTAACATTTATTATATATTCAACTACCTTAGAGCCATTCAAGTTCAAACTGGGTTTACATTTTTTTCATTTTTTTTTTCTTTGGTTGATAACTGGGCTTAGCTCATTGTCAGCTCCTCCATTCCACTTTCAATTTTCTGAAAGTTGTTGTGTTCTTTTTATTTTGTGAATGAACAATTCGTGGAATTAAGGGCGCCCCTATAAAAGAGAAAATGAAATCCCCATTTTATTAGCGAGTTTATGAGGAAATTTACAACCTACCCCCTTTATATTTTTTATTTTATATATATATATATATTGTTAAATATTTACAAGCTACCCTTTTTGCAGAATATAGGGAATTTCGCAACCCAAAAAAACCAAAACAAAAAAAACAAAAAAGTTTTTTGCACATAATTTTTTTTGTTTTTTGTTTTTCTTTTTTAAAGCATGCAAATAAAGATCTTGAACATTTGGAAGTTTTCCTTTGGAAATAATTAAAACCATAAAGTCAAAAATGCCCAAATGAAAATTGGGCATTGTTTGGCTGCATTTTTGGAATAGGTCAGCGCTCTGCATACTACAGGACCAACATGTCCATGGAAATGACTGACAAATTGTGGAAATTTCTTTTCCGTGTGAACAAGTTTCTTAACTTTCGTTTTGCTCACTTTTACCTCCCCCAGAAAATAAACCTTTGTTTTTTTCTCACAACTACATATTTTTATGACTTTTAAGGCTCTCTAAGAAGTGGTTGGTATAATATTCTCTCTTCCTCCAATTTATTTACTTCTAGAATGATTAATTTTGATGGTTTTGGAAAATTTTCACATACCATCCATTATTTTCGTTTTTTACTTCTATCAAGTAAGAAATTACTCTTCCATTCCTTCTTTCTTCTTCTTCCTCCACTGTCTTTTCTTTTTTCCCTCTCTCATCCAAGATTTTTCTCGACCAAAAAGCATGTCAAAATGTCACTGCCAATATTTGCTAAAACTCTTAGCTATAACCAAAATCGTTGCCGAATCCACATTGCTTTCATCTCTCACCAATAATGGTTTAGAAGCGGAGATTGACCTTCACTTTGCATCTGATCTGATAGCTGAAACCCATCTCAAAAAGAAACATTGTTTTTCTTCTTTCGGTTTATGTGAGTGGCAAAAAAAGCACCAATTACTAAATGCCACATTAGCTAGCAGTGGAACATGACACAATGGTCCATATTCAACGATTTCAACACCCCCATAGAGAAGGATGACATCCGCAAAATCTCTTATTTAGATGCTTCCTCATCCATTTTCTTACTTACCTCATCAACTGTATAACAATTTTTTATCTAAAAGAATTTTATGGATGGCTTTGTCACAAACATTGGGTTCTTTTTTCAGTGGTCCCCTGCCCCTAATCACCATTCCCCCCAACAATTAAAGATAAAAAAATAAAAAGGAAAAGACAGTGGTTTACTTTAAGTGATAGCCATATATTTTACATAGAGAAAAAGTGCAATAACCCAATAATGTTCTCCCTCTGTTGCTTCTTTCTTACCTGGCAATTGTGTTTGTATTATTAGAGAAATAACATTTTCCCTATGCAATCAATTAGTGACACGTTTTTCAGCATAAAAAATGTAAAAAATAAATATAATAACATGTTTGTTTCTGTAGTTTCATTGACAATCATAGTTTTGTGTTTGTTTTCTTTTATATGGTATACACATACCTCAGCAAGAAATAAATTGCAGGTAAAATCATATTATTTTATAGTACTACAAGTGACTTCATTTGGGGATTTTTAGGTGGGAAAGGTGGGATCACACTACAAGGCCTTTGCCTAAACATAGCAACGTTGAAATCATTTAGCCAAAAAGTAATTTGAAAAAGGGTAAGTTTGTAGATAAGGCTCTAAATAATTTATCATATTACTAGCCTACTAGGTTTATTAGTGGTAATGACGATAGTTGGCTTTGTGCCACTTGTATATATGTGTTGGAACATCCCAAGCAGGACCATTTACAACAATAATTTATTATCCCCCTTTTTTTTAATATGTCAAATAATTTATTATTTTTAAATAAGCAAAAGCGATAACTTTTGATTTTCTTATTTGTTATTCAAGACTAGGCTAATAATCAATTCAAGACTAGGCTAATAATCATTCTTTGTCATTTGGTGTGTGACATAAGGTAAAACCTTTTCCATGGAAAAATAAATAAATTAATTTAAGTTTTCATCAGTTACTACCTGATACTTTTTCACATTATTAATCATTATTCTTTTATGCATATAATGCATTAATCTTGTGTAGCACATCACAGAGTCTTTCATCCCTCAATCAATAGGAAAAAGAAACAAATGATTTAAGACAAGGAACCATAGCAGCAAATCACATTTCTCCTTTTGATTTTTTTTTAATCCATAATTGAACCAAAGTATTGAACTGGATTTTAATATGGCTGGTTCTAGGTGTATCAGTAGAATACTGTATATATACACCCCCTGCCCCCCAAAAAAAAAAAATAATAAAATAAAAACAAAAAAACAATTATTAAAACAAACCAAAAGACTTATTTATTTATTTATTTATTTTACTTTCTTCCTTCGGATTTTTTTTAAAAAAAAAAAAAAATTGTTTTTGAACATTCAAATTGTTGTCCATGCACCCTCCAGTGTCCACTATTTTCTGGGATTATACTCTTGAGTTCGAAGTCCAATACCCCGATCATTAAAGGGGAAAAAATAAATCAAATTGGTTTCAGTTGTTTCATTTTTTTTTTTTTTTTCCCACAATGTCAAAACATTGGGCCTAAACATTTTAACTCAAGGGCTGGATCTGCATTTCTTTTTTTGTTGAGCAAATTGATTTGCATATCTATTTGTGAGTATTTGTTTCAAATTTTCAATCAATATTCAACAATTAGTCATTATTTTATCTGAATAACAACGTATAAAGATTCAACTATTTTTGTAAAATAAAATAAAAAATTTGATGTAGAAACTTATAATAAACTCATATGATACACTACATTTTCATGTTCATTCCACTTTCTTTCCAAATAGATATCTTTAGCTTTTAATACATTTTCTCTCTTTGAATTAAATAATCTTATGTCGTGGGAGGACAGAATTGTTGCCGAGCAGCTGATTGAGGTGGAAGTATCTGCAAAAAGTTCCATATTCCAACCCCGTATTCCGATCATATTTTTGAAAAAATGTTGCATTGATCGTCTAAATTCTACAATATATGAAAAAATGTTGCATTGATTGTCAGGTCCGCCGTGGAATTTTGGGGGTTTTAGGCCAACTTTATGGTTACATTTTGAGCAGCATAATTCAGGAAAAACCATTAATATTATATACTATATGTGTATAATTATATATGAAAATAAAAATCATATATGCTGTATAAGTATTCTCTGGGATCCTTTGGGGTGCGTTTGGTATGCAAGACAGGTTCGGATCGGACAGGATCGGATAGGATCGGACAGGACAGGTTTGGATCGGACAGGATAGAATAGTGCAGTCTTGTGTTTGGTATAGTTTCGGGCTGAATGATGGACTAGCTGTTCCATGTTTGGTGCAGGATTAGACTGGATTTGACTATTTTAATTTTTTTTAATTTTTTTAAAAGAAAAATTATAAAATTCTATTTATAATTACAATAAAAAATAATGTACTTAATTAATATTGAAAATTGATATAAATTTTATTTACATATTTCATTTACCATTTTTATTACATCCACAAACTATATTAATTTGTAATTTTAAATTTAAATGAAAATTAAATTATAACATAATATTTTATAAATAAAAATTAATGAGAAATAAAGTTAAGTAATGAAATTTTGTAATTGTAATTTTGTTTTTACATTGTAATTAAATTGTAATTTTTTTTACACCCACAACTTATATTAATATATGGTTTTCAAAACAAATTAAAATGATATTATAATATGTTAAATCATATGTACAAATAAATAAAGTTAACATCATATTTAATTAAAAACTTGTTGATAAGTACGATTTCACATACTTGTCTCCATACAAATGTATATATTTGATTTTACACCAATAATCTACTTATATGCCAAATAAGTAAATACACCCATTGATAGTAATCCAAACAAACAGCCGATTATAAAACCATTATGCCACTCATTATTCAAGTTGGCACGTGTATGTGCGGTGATATGTTGTATTGGATTTGCCTCATTTAGATTCCTCATCATTCGTTCTACATACTCAGCATATGCTATTTCAGCTTCTTCAGTTGTATTATATCAGTTGTATTATAGGCTTGATATAAATTATCCTTAAATCCTTACACCTGTTGATGACATTCAGGCCAAGAATTATATATTCCTGGTTGTCTACCTTCAAACACAACATAAACTCTTCTCCTTGCCATTTAATGTTCCTGCATATTATAATAAATTATAACATAATATGATAAGATAATAATAAAATTAGACAAAATAATAATTAACTAAATCAATCAGGTGCATATTAATACACTAAAACATAACACATGCTTCATATATGTGTCTTTACATACATAATTAAATACTAACATCCATTACCATACCACATGTCCATAAACGACCATACAACATATGTCCATAAAGTTCACATCCAAGTGTTCATAGTTATTATCCCCTCATACATAGTCTTAAATATATGATACACAGCAACACCTAGTAATTTAAAAATTTTCTAGCAAATTCAATCTTGCCCGTATCCGTTCTAATAATCTTAAAAACCTCAACGTTCGATGGATCCAATCTCATTGCCTTAGAGATTTCGAGATTGTCATCAACAGAGAAGCCTGACCTGTCTAGCTCCATAGCTAAGTATTGTGGATAATTGGCTTTCGATTTATCTAACTTTGCAGCCAATTTATCAAACAATTTCTCTGCTACATTGCCAAACCCGCTCACAATGTCATCATCCTTCAATCTAGATTTTTTCTTACCTCTTGATTTGGGTCGGATAGACGGTTCACTATGGATTTCATTCACAAACATTGGAGAACATACATCATTAAATTGTTCATTTCCACTCTCCAAATTCAAATCATTGACCATATCAATTGAAGTTTGTGCTCCATGTCCTGTTGCCCGATCCTTTCCAAAAATACTAGCAAGTCTCTCATATAGCGGAAACGGTTTACTTCTCCATGCCTTTGCACTTGGGTTACTCTAAAACCAAAAAACAAACTTTTAATTGTAAACAATAGAAAAACATAACTTCATATATCAACTGAAAAAATTCAATGAAAATTGATGTCCAAAGTTTCAAAACCTGCACATATGCTTTCCAAACTTCGTCACTATCAACGTCCACACATTTAAGAGAGTCATTCCATCCGAAGCCACTTTTGTTTAGCATATCATATATTATACCGTATTGTTTCTTCCACTTTTTCAGGTTTGACTCAATGTGTGGATTTGCTCGCAAGCTCGAATTAGGACATATCTCAGCCAATCGCCTCTCAATCATAGTAATTGTGCCAGGCTTGAATGATTCGGTGTCACACCGCTGCCCACTAGCTACAACCTCATCTAAAATAAGCAGCAAAGCATCTTCCTCCCCTTTACTCCATGTACGTCTAGATTCAATCCCTCGAATATCGTGACTGCTACCTCCAACTTCCATTTCTATTAAAATACAAATTTTTATGATTTCAACAATACAATAACAGCAAGAAAATAAGGAAAAATCATTCACATATGACAATAATGGCATATAATATAAATTGGTTTTCATACAAATGATCCAAGATGTTTAACAAACATTATAAAATAAAACAATTACAAGAGCATTAAAACACTCGACCACTAATGTCCATGACATTTCCTCTCAGCAAACATTTGCTTAGCTAAATCATCTCTCCAGTTAGTCCATTGGTCCGAGGAAGAAATCGATCCTATAATGTCATCGTCGGTACTAACGGCAACATCTTCACTCCTATCAAACTCAACTTCCCCAGGATCAATTATCATTTCTCTTCTAATAAGATTATGTATAAGGCAACATGCGGTAATGATCTTGATTTGTGTTGCAATAGGATAGAAAGATGGACTTCTTAAAATTGCCCACCGCTTTTTAAGAACCCCAAAGCATCTTTCTATGACATTCCTAGCAGATGCATGCTTCATGTTGAAATACTCTTCGTGATTTATGGGTGCACAACCATCTCTCCACTCAGAAAGGTGATATCTTGTTCCTCTATATGGTGCAAGAAATCCTTCACCATTAGTATAACCAGCATCCACTAAATAATAACAACCTAAAAAACAAAAACATATCTCCTATTAGTGTATGCAATGTTGGTTACTACAATTTAAATTTTGAGAATTAGCCTTACCGGTTGGTACTCTTAACCCATTTGGCCTACTTAATGCATCACGGAGTACTCTTGAATCTGAAGCCGAACCTTCCCAACCAGATAATACAAATATAAATTCCATATTTGGATTACATACACCTAAAACATTTGTGGCTATCTCACCCTTTCTTGTACGATATCTTGGCTTATCGATTTCTGGTACATTCACCTTAATGTAAGTTCCATCTAAAGCTCCCAAACAATTCTACGCCATTAACAAAGTTACTAACATCAGATAATGTTCCAACTAATTGAACTATAATATTAATAACGAAGCTATTCCACAAACGTACCTTAAATACTTTCCATCTATCATCCAAACAATTATCTGATATAGGTTTTGGAGGGCTCAACAGAATCTTATGTAAGCGCAGTACTCCATGCAACACAGAATTGAAATATCGACTTATTGTCTCTCCCGATCTAAAAAATCTAGTGATAATTGTACGGTTCTTGGTATAGTGAGCAATTATGTGCAGAAATATACACACTTGCTCTTGCAATGTAACAATGCCATCACTTTTAACATATCCATCATCGTCTAATAACTGACATAAAGTATCAAATGTTCTCCTATCCATCCTAAGCTGACTAATACAATTAACATCATTGTCTAGCAGACTATTTAGAAAAGACATACGCAATTCTGCATTCCTAGGTGATTGATTTCTATAACCTCTAACATTTCGCCTTATATATGCCCAGTACATATACATAAGCAAAAGTAACATAAAAGCCGTACAAAAAGACTCTAATTGTGAATCATTTGGAAGTAAAAGGAATGCAGCGACTTTTCTTCGATCCATATGTACTACAAAAAAATAAAAATATAAAATAAAAACAAAAAAATGCTTCAAGAAAAATAAATAGCATATTAAATTTGATATACATAAACTACTTTGGACTAAACAACGCAAATCAATTCCAAGATACATCTATTTGTATGAACCAACGCAAATCAATTCCTTCTGTTTGCCATAAGATGAGTATGACTAATCAAGATTTAATTCCACTTGTCATATATCAACTATGTAGCAAACCAGGATTTTCATTTACCATTTTTCAAGTATGAGCAATCATATTCCTAATACCATTTTTCAGGATTTTCATTTACCATTTTTCAAGTATGAGCAATCATATTACCAATAAATCATGTTCGTGTCAAGCATTTTTCAACTTACAAAGCATTTCTCATTCCATTTGTCATCAACCAAAGCACATACCATGTTTAAGAAATTGTAACTTAATATATTTTATGTCTAAAACACTAAAACAAATGTAGGGTTAACACACATATTTTATAACTAAGATATCACATGTAATAATGCTCCAAAATTGATCCAATATTTATGGTCGAAAGACCAAAATGCTTATAAATTTTTAAAACCCAAATCATCTAATAGAAAATAAGCTGATTGCCCTTAAACTTGTGTCTTAAATATTTCCATCTCACAAGGTAAAAAAAAAAAAAAAAAAAAAAAATTATAAAAACAACGAATTATCTATTTTTTATTTAGTTTGGAGGCCATGTAAATTTACTTGATTAGTAAGGTTGCACCAATTTGTAATGACATTCACAAATAATCCTTATAAATTAAATCTGTTAATTTTGCAATCTTAAACAAAAACTTATATTCAATAATGTATTTTAAAAGCCTCTATTGTTAGAAAAACAAAATTAGCTGAATAAATCTCAACCTAAAGTTTGAAAGCTTGTTCACATATATTAACTTTTTCCAAATATAATATAAAGTTGATTTTCTTTTTGGTTTTTGAACAGATGGTTATTGGCATGCCAATGGAAAACACCAAACCCAAGAGTTGATCTCTCTATAATTAATAAAAAAAAAAAATTGGAGGTTTTGGAAGAGCAAGGTTGGATTTCAAATGGGAAAAAGATAATTATAGTTGTTTTTTTTTTTTTTGGGGGGGGGGGGAAATTACAATATCATTTAAGAGATATTAATTGCTAAATAATAAGAAAAACCTAAAATAATTAAAAAAAAAGGTCATCTTTTACTATTATTTTTATAAGGAAATTTAATATTTCAATTTTTAAACTATTTTAAATATTTATGAACATTATTTATTATATATATATATATATATTTTAAGAAAAGATTATATTATACTCAAAATTTATATTTTGGAGGCTCTGAAAAAAGATGAAGCCTTGTACTATTGCAAACCAAACCCCGGTTAGGGGTGGCATTGTTCATACTACAAAAGTATTGGCTCTTTCGGCCCAAGAATAATGTGCTTTTTTCAACACTAAACCTCAAGGTTGCCTTTGTTGCTGTGGTTGTGCTATCCTGTGTTTGATTCCAAAAGTCTGAAGAACAAAGCCCGTTAAAGAGGATCAGGGCCCATCAATTTTTATACATTTTGGGATGTTATCTGATTCTTAGGGGTTAGGTTTATGCTGCATTATACCACATGCAATTTTTTTTAATTATTTTTTTGGGTTTTGCTTTCCAGTTGTTGAGTAAACTTTAAAAAAATTCTTCAAATTTTTATTAGTTTTTGTTTTTAATATTAAACATTTTATTAATTTTTTAATATTAAAATTTTAGATAATGTAATTATATGGAAAAATTGTACTTTTTTACTTACTTGTATATAAAATTTTTTCAATAACTATTAGAGAATCAAATATTATTAATTTTTTATTTGAATGTTTTTCAAATGTTAAACTTATTTTAATTATTTTAATATCATATAACTTTAGATAATATCATTAATAATAATCAAAATTCAATTTAATATATTATGCCTAATGCAATTATGTTTTAAAAAGTTGCATAATTAATAATAAGAGAATCAATTTTTAATCTATTTTAGATAATATAATTATTTTCTAAAAAATTCTATGAATAATAAAAATAAATAAATAAATTTTGTCTAGTTTTCTACAATGTAATTATTCAAGAAAAATAGATTTATAATGGAAATCAATTTTATCATTTTCTTGATAAAATTATTATTATTATTATTATTATTATTATGTTTACAAAAATTTATAGTACAGTAGAAAACAACAAGAAATAAAGAAAACAAATGAAGAAATAAGGAAGCACTCTATAGTTTGAATTAAAAGGCATAGGAATATAAAAACATTTATTACAAATGTCTAGCTACGTCTGTAGTTATAAATGGTTCTATAGTAAACCTTACAATCAAAAATAAGCTGTGTGGAATGGTAGTGCCATACTAGATGTAACTATTATACTTTCTGATCATTATAGTAACGATATTATTATGATTATTATGATTATTATGATTATTATTATTATTATTATTATTATTATTATTATTATTATTATTATTATTACAATCACATGTCATGATTGCTATAATCATAGTTTGGGTACTATTAGCAGTTCTGTGGTTTTTGGCAATCCAGGCTTTGGACTAAATGTATTCCCATCACAGTCAGCTCTTTGTTGGAAGTTTTTTTTTCTTTTTTTTCTTTTTTTTTTCTTTTTTTTTTTTTTTAACCATGCGTTACCAACGGATAATAGATTCAAACGCTTGGGTTTTCATTTTGCTTCTATTTGTAGTTTATGCAATCAATCTTGTGAAGATTCTAATCATTTGTTTTTGGACTGCATTTTTGCTCATGCGGTTTGGTCTAAAATTGGAAATTTGTTTGGTCTTTCCCTTAATCTTTCAGGGCCACGGGTAGATTTTTTTTGTTTTTTTCTTTCATTGCATAAGGATTAATTTGTGCTCTCAATTTAAAGCCCTTTGGACAGTTGTTATCGTTTCATGTTTTTCTTCGATTTAGCTAGTTTCAAAGGAATAGGGCGCTTTTTGATAGTGTTTATACAGCAGGACCGATTTCTGATCTATGTCTCGTGAAAGGTCTGGGGGTTGATGGTTTTCTCCTACAGCTTCAAAGGTTAATCTTATTATCTAGAAAGCTCCGAAGTTTGGTTGGATTAAAGTTAACATGGATGGTGCTGCTTTAGTTTCTTCAGGTTTGGATGGTTGTGGTGGAGTTTCCAGGACCCCTAGGGGTTTTGTTATAGGGCGAGTTCTGATAGTGTTCATCCTTGGGTTGCTCATGCTAATTCTTTACATTCTGGTATGATGGAAGAATCGGTTTCTGAGCTATGTATCATGAAAGATCTTGGTGTTGATGGTTTTCCTACTAAAGCTCCTAATGTTAATCTTGTTATTTAGAAAGCTCCAAAGCTTGGTTGAATTAAAGTTAACAGGGATGGTACTGCTTTAGGTTCGGTAGGTCTGGGTGGCTATGGTGGAGTTTTAAGGACCATGAGGATTCTGTTAAGGACCATCAGGTATGACTCCAATTCCCTCGGTTTTTTCTCAGGAAACGGAAATTCTTGCTATGCCTAATGCTGTGAAGTTTGTCCTTGACATTATATTTGGTTGGAGAGTGATTTTGTTTTTGTTGTTAATTTGATTTCTTCTCGATTAAGTAATGTTCCTTAGTATGTCTCCCTCAGTGGACATCTTGTTTCAAGTTTATTTCCACTCTTCACTTTAAAGTTTCACACATTTTTTCAAGAATTCAACATGGTGACAAATATTCTTTCTAAGGCAGCAGTTTCATTTTCTACTTCTTATTGGTCTTTTGTTTTGCCTAAGGATTGTATTCATTCTCATGTATTGGATTTATGGGGATAAAACATTTTGTTTTTTTTTTTTTTTTTTCTCAATAATATATGGGCTGTGGTAGCTTGGATTTTGAGGATGGCTACATTTCTCAATTTACTGTAATAAACTCAAAAGTATGTGTGTTTACATATATATTGGAATGATTGGATAGGATATGAAATACATATATTATTTTTACATATTATCATTTTTTAAGGCTTATATATATATATATATATCGGATGGAATATGAAATACATAATAATATGTTTTTTTTTTAAGGTGTTTTACGATGAAAATTATATATATTTTTTAAGTTTGTTATTTTTTAAAATATAATTCAAAAGAAGTAAATGTTATAATTATTCTTTAGAAGGAAATTAAATATTTTAATAAATATACTATATAAGGAAATTGATTTGATAGCAAAGAACTTACCAATTTGAAATTCAATTATATTAATTTTAGAAAGTAATATCAATAACATGTTCTATATGATGAAATGACATAATATACTTGGATGAATCTATAACTAATATGATAGACCTATCCTATTGAATAATTTCCTTTAGCGTGGACATCTATATAATATATAAAAGAAGAAACGTATACAACACATGTTAACATATCGTTCATTTAAATTCCCTTCAAAAGCATCATTTTTATTTTTATTTTATTTTATTTATTATCCGTTATTATTTATTATATTCATTATCTTACCATATATGAATATAACCAAATATATATAAAATGAATTTTTAATATAACTTTTCATAATTATCAAACAATTGATACTACTAGTAATAATTTTGAAATAAATTTAAATTAATTAAAATATTTTATTTTATCTTATTTACCAAATATATATTTTTATCCTTTTAAAATTATTATTATTATTATTATTATTATCATCATCATTCTAATAATATTATATAATATAATATTTCTCTCTGTTAAGTGGTGCCGGAATTATATATTACCTTCCTTTTTAGAAGGTAACCTGCTTCTTTGGCTAATTATATATTATATAATATATAATAAAGGAATTATGGGCTAATTATGGCCTAATATATACAATAATAATGTATAGTAAGATGCACTTTCACGTTTAATATTTAATTTTATTTTATTTACCAAATAAGTTGAACATATTTAGTTATAAATATGTAAGTGACACCTTCCGGTTATCTAAAATTTCAGTATTCAATATTTTATTAGTTTTTAGTCTCTTATATTGTGTTTTAGTTGTTCAATTATATATATATATATTTTTTTTGGCTTTTATTCTTTAATTCCAAGATATATATATATATATATATATATATATATATATATATATATATATATATATATATTTATGGATTCTTAAAATGATCATGTTAGTCATAAACATGGACGTGAGCAATTCTATGGATTTTTAATTGAAATTGAAAATACTGAATCAAGATATGATGATCAAAAGAAAAAGATGCTTCTGACGAAGAATCATTGATTATTAATTTATTTTTGTCTATTGATTTTTTCACGATGATGGAGAAGAAAAAGATAAAAAAAGAAAAAACTCAAGAGATTATTTAGATTGAGGGCATGCAAAAACAACAAATACAATTGTTTTAACAATCAAGTGGTGCCGGAATTCCCTAACTTCAAGATAACTTCATTGAATAAGAAGCAATTTAAAGAGATTAAGCGTTTGTCCTAGATATAATAGTTTTTTTTTTTTCTTATTAAGCTTTTTTTATTGGGATTGAAATAAAAAAAGAATGTTTTTATTTTAGTTAATATAAATTACAATATAGTTTTTTTAAGGTAGACAATATTTTTGTTTTTGTAGTTGGTTAATATAATTATTTCGGTGTGGTTTGTTTTTGTTGTTTTAATTTAATTTCCCTCTATTAAGTATCCTTAATTTTTTAAGAAAAAAGTATTCAGAATAAGAACAAATAATTTTTTTATTCATCTATAGACAACTTTCTAATTACATCAAGTTGGTAAGATGTGTCCTATGGATATTATGATATCACCCATTATATTTATCTTAATTAAGTGCTGAAATAGGGGATTATCCAATACCATTTGCAATTTGATCATACTATCTATGTTTCAACTTTCTGAATTTTTTTTTTTTTTGGGGGAAAGGACCCTCTCAAATTAAAGACCCTGGATTTAACTAATTGGATAATCTTAATTAATTATTAATTTATTTCCTTTGAACATTAACTTTTTTCCTTTTTAATTATGTCGATTGTTAATTAATTTAGTTGATCCAATTAAGTAAAAACTTTATTAGCCTTTTTTTTATATTTAGCATAATTACATATACTTATCATCATCGAAATTGAATTTCAACTTCTAATTAATTAGTATTAACTTAACATTCAAAATAAGTTCGACTTCATATATATAATGCAAATTAATTAAATCCAAAAGTAAAATCTAATTTCTAACTAACTAGAAATAATTTAAAGGAAAAATTCTTTGTCCTTTAATTATGGAAGATAACATATATTAATTTAAATAGGAACAAATTCCCTAATAACAATTAGTTTTGAATAATGGTATATGCAAAATTAAAAATATTAGTTGTAATTTTCCTTTCTAATTGAGGTGTCTTAATGCCATGGTTTTTATAGCTTATATCCCAAATAGTAGTTATATTTTCAAATTAGTTTAAGGTTCCAATTAGCTTCTTCAAAAAAATAAAAAAAGTTCCAATTTGCAGTGCATTTTTCCCAGTAGTAATTCGTTAGAAAATGTTATAATTTTTTATGATAATGTGTGTTCATAACGTATCAAATATTAATATTTACGAAAACAAAAAAACATAATTTAAATTGGTACACAATAACAAAAAATCTAATAATTAAACTATTTTATAAAAAAAAATCATTTTAATATGTATATAATTATGTATATATTGTTCACCATTACTTATATATATATATATATAACATAGTTTTCTTATTTTTGTTTTCCTTCTTTTCCTTCTTTTTTAAGAATATACAATTTTCTGAAAATATAAAAAATAAAAATATATAATTAAAATAAAGAAACTAGCTACTAAGAAGGAAAATGTTGACCTATTTAATTAATTCTAAAACTATTGGTATAATTATTTTACTTGAGGATAAATATCAATTTATCCCATAAATAACCTCTTTCCATGATTATAGTTTTAGGGTTAATTAACCTCTTTCCATTATTATAGTTTTAGGGTTAATTATTTGAGGGTTAAATATCTCGTAATTTGATTGTTTGATTATATAATAAAAAATATTCTGTATATTTTTACCATGACTTTACTTATATATTATTTACCGTTCCTTCCTTTTTATAATATATGTATATAAGAATATGTGTATGGCAATTATATATGTATGGCAATTTTACACTTGGAAAATTGGAAAATTGCAAAGTATAAAAAGTAAAATATCAAATTGCAAAGCAAATTGGTAAAGTATATCTTGGAAAATTGCAAAGTATCGAATATTAAGTTATATATACATATACATATCTTTATTTGATTATCTAATAAATTATTTCCCATTTTTATGAACTTAAAAAAGTAACAAAATATATAATATTTTTTATTAGATAATCAATTAATTAAATTATGAGATATTTAACCCTAAAATAATTAACCCTAAAACTATAATCATGGAAAGAGGTTAATTAACCCAAAACTATAATCTTATAAAAAGGTTATTTATGGGATAAATTGATATTAATCCTTAAGTAAAATAATTAAAATTTAAATAATTTTAGGATTAGTTAAATTGGTCAACATTTTTTTTATTAGTAGTTAATTCCTTACTTTATTTTCTATTTTTTATATTTTTAGAAAATTATATATTTTAAAAAAGAAGAAAAATAAAAAGAAAAATACTATGTTATATATACATATAAGTATGTGTTATATATACATATAAGTAACGGTGAATAATATATACATATATTGTTAAATTTGTAAAGAATGGCCCTTGATTTCTTAATTGATGCCAATATTTTTTTTCCTCAAATTGGATTGATGTATTATTTTATTACTAAAAATATTTTACAATTAAAGTTTGAACAATTAGGAATAGAAAAAGAATAATATGATAGACAGCATTACTCACATTATAATAAATTTAGTGTTTATAAGTTATCGTTGAATGCCTTTACCTCTTCATCTAATCCAACCTAATTATTTTTTATATATTTGTCAACTATTGATAGTAAGTTATACAATGTCTATTGTCTAATCCAATTTCTTATTTTACGTTTACTCTTTATACTTTATAATTATGTTGAATTGAAATTTTTGATTTAATATTATTTTTATGATTCTTTATATATGATTTGATTACAATTCTTTTTTACAATTTATTATCAAAATAATATATGACAATTATATATGTCGTGCATTGCACGGGGGTATATATCTAATTTACTTTATAGATATTCAATCCAAAAATCATTTTTTTGATGGTTCTTTAGATTTCAATTAACTAATAGTGTGTTTATATTTTTTCCTTAATTAAGTGGAAAAAAAATAATTTTGTTCACCGTAAAAATATATATGTATATATATATACGGAAATTCTATGGTGAGGACGATCCGCATGAGAACCGCAATATTAGTGATGGTTTTTTATAGTATTAATGACGATTTCTTAGAAAATCATCACTAATACTGTGGTCCGTATAAAAACCGTCCGCACCATAAACCGACTGTATATATATATATAAATATATATAAAATGTGGTTTCTTGTTGTTGGTTTTCAATCCTAGCATAAAACGACGCCGTTCGCGTTGCTCTTATCTATCATCTTCTCCAGAGAGAACCCTAAAGTGCTCAGTTACAGAAAGAACTTAGATTATAGGTGCGTGGTCTGGGAAACGACTCCGATCTCCGGTAATATATCCACCTACACAGCGTTTTCCGATCTTGCTTACTTTTAAAAGGTAATATTTTTTTTTTCCCCCCCAAATTTTTGATCGATGAAAATCATAACTTTATTTTGATTGGCTTTGTCAATTTGGTCGAATTCAGTAGCCATGAAGGTGAGGTCGTCAGTGAAGAAGATGTGCGAGTTTTGTAGGACAGTGAAACGTCGCGGGCGTGTGTTTGTACTCTGCACTGCCAATCCCAAGCATAAGCAACGACAGGGCGTTTCGACGTTTGCATTTGAGGGTCCTCTTCCTCCTTCCGTGTATGTACCATTTTCATGCTTTCTTTTTTTTTTTTTTTTTTTTTTATTTGGTATTGTCAATGCTATTGTGAATGTTTTTGTCACTGATTGTGTGTAAGATAAAATGGGTTTCAGAATTTTCTCACTGCCAAAATTTGCAATGTTTCATTGGAATTGTTAGAGCTTGTTTGGGGTATGTATAATGTATGTGTACGTATTTAGCATCCAGATGTGTTTGAACACCTAAAGAGTAACAGCACACTGTTTGTGGGCTTCTCTTGCCATGATTTTAGGCTTTGTTTAGGAAATTGAAACCTTTATATATGTCAATGCTCACAGGCTTGACAAATAATAAAACTTGGAATCAAATTGTGTGTTCGCCAATTCCTTGGTGAGTTCTTTCTTCTTTCCTTCTGTGGAAGGTTCTGTGTATGTGTGCGTGTTCATTCTCAAATGTGATGCCAATTCCTTAGTGGGTTCTTTCTTCTTTCCTTCCCTGGAAGGTTTTATGTTTTTGTGCATTTATTCTCAAATCTGATGGCATCTCCTTGGTGGGTTTCTTTTCTTTCCTTCCATGGAAGGTTGTATGAATCTGGATATTATCTACGGTTGTTTTTTTTTTTTTTTTTTTTTTTTTTTTTTTTTTTTTTTTTTTTTGTGTTTTTGTTTTGGGGTTATCTCTATAGCAGCTTACATCGGGCTTTGAGTTTGCCTTCTCTTTGAGATGCCCTTAGTGATTTCAAGTTTTTGACTGATGATTTGCGTCTTGAGACACCAATTGACATGAACTGCAGGATAATGTTGTTGTCATCGGTTCACACATCCTAAGTTTTGTACAAGAATCTAGAATGATTAATATTCCTTGGGAAAGATATGAGAGCTTGGATCCTTTCAATATGAATTATCTAAGCAAACATAATATTATTTTGCAGCATTCATGAATGGTTTCCTTCCACACCTATGCTTCAGATTGTTTTCATTTTTCATTCATTTAGGTGGAATTATTTGATAGTTTTCTTTCATTAGGATGTAGATACTTCTTAGATGATCATGTAACCATGTAGCATGTGTAAGAATTCAATGATACTTTTCTTTAATTAGGATGTAGATACTTCTCAGATACTCTTGTGACCATGTAACATGTGTGAGAATTCGATGACATTTTCAGTTAAGTGATTGTGTTTGTGGTATTAATATCAGGCACTCTGAGACAAGCGCCAAGCCAATGACCTTTAGTCATGGCCTGCAGCCAGGTTTAGCATCTCTCATCCCCAAGAAGCCAGAGTCCTCTGCTGTCTTTGGATGGAGGGTGGGCTTGTCATCCATCTTGTTTAAGAAGAGCAATTAGGATTACAAGGTTAATTGGAAAAAAAATGTGAACTTAGCGGATGGAACAGATAAACCCCAGTTTGAGTGGTCTCTGCAATTTTCTTAGATGCAGTTTCAATCTGTTACTGTATTTTTAATAATCGTCTCTTTCTCTCTGTTATCATGTTATGGTAATATAATAGTTTTGGTTGATCTGACAGAATGAAGAGTAATTTGGGTGTGTAATTAGTATTTGCTTTTCAAGGATCACAATTTATAACCCATAATATTATCCAAAAACCAAAATACCATTGACTGCTTTTGCTTTTTCTTGTCCACAATCATTAGCTTGTAGACATTGATTCACATAAGTGTGCAGGCTGATTAGGTACAAGTTTGAGGAAGCATGAAAACCCTTTGGCCGTCGTGATCTTGTGTGGTTTTGGTTTTAGCTTGGCATCCCATTTCTTCGAGGACATTGGATTTATTTATTCTATGATTATCATTATTGTCTGGCTTCAAAACAATGGATTATGTGGAACCTAGAAAACCTGAACTCACAGAGAGAAACAAGAAAAAGGATTAGACGTCTTGCTCAGGGAGCAAATATTGTAATCAAATTTTACCAAATAATAAAAATAGGGAAATCTGTGGGTTCAAAGCATCCTTCAATATTATTTACCAATTGAAGTCTAATTTTTATTTTTATTTTATTTTTTGTGCTTAAAACACAAATTGAAGTCCAATTACGAAGGAAGGAGCGGCTTTGTTAATATAATATGAATAAGAAATTTGCCATGTCTTTAACTTCAAGGACCACCCTTTTACATACCAACGCAAAGTAATAGCCTTTAGATTGGTGACTTTCGTTATGTTGGAAATCATATTTCCAAACATGTAATTCTCAAGCGCAATGTCAATTCCCTATTACAAAACTATTAGCTATTTTCTTTTTATAAACATAATTTCTTTAATTATAAATTTCTCCATTTCGGACTGATCTTGAATTTTTAGTACAGAAACTTATTTATTTATTTTTAAAAAAAAAAACACAAAAACAGAGAAATGGAATCGTTCAAAGTGCCAAAGTCAAATTGTTGACTTTCTTAATATTATTGGATATATTTTTATTTTTTATAAACCTGCATCTGTATGTCAGTATCCGATATTAGCAGATTACAAGTAATACGTAAATCGTACTACTTAGACTGAGGTAGATTATATGTTTCTATTTCCATAAAAAAAAAAAAAAATATATATATATATATATATATATATATATTTGTTTTAGTGATAAGAGTTGCCTAAAAAAAAAATTTAAAAAAAAAGGAAAAAGAGAAGAGAGAAAGGTAGGGAATTAAAAAGCCTGATAAGAGTTGTGAGGGTGGTTGCATTATTCCACCAATCAACAAAAGCAAATGATAATAATAATAAATAAATAAATATATAAAATTTATTTATTTACTTTATTTTTTTAAATAATAATAATTTAATAAATAAATAAAATAATTAATTAATTAATTAAATCGAAAATTCCGTTTAGTCTGGATAGTGGAAAGTGGAAAACCCTAAAATTCTCCGCGGAATTCGTTATCTTCACGCCCACTTGCATATACTCAGCTTAAGCTCTAAGCCCTAAAGTCCTTTTTTTTTTTTTTTTTTATCGTTTTGCAATTCTATTTCTAGCGGTTTTTTTTGGATTGGTTCGGATGCTTCTTTTGTGGGTTTTGAATCAGAAATGGTGACGCTCAGCGCCTCCTTCACTGCTTGGATCGATCACTTCCTTGCTTGCATGGGGTAAGTCCTCCGTTTTCTCTCTCTACGATCATCATTTTCATCCTTCAATTTCTCTTTTTTCCTTTTTATTATTATTATTATTATTTGGGTTTAACTTCATTACAATTTTTTCTTGGATATTTGGAATTTATATAATAAATTTTGTTTCTTCAAAAGCTAGGAAGAGTAATCAGGACTCAGGGAAGTCATTTTGTTTTATCGGCAATTTTCAAGTATAAAGGCATTTAATTTAGAAGTTTTTGAGAAGTGGTTGAAGTTACTGGAATTTGGCCTCAGAAATAATAAAATATGAACTTTTCGTTTTTTTCTTTTTTTTATTTCTCTTTTCTTGGTCAATACTAAAATATGAGCTTGACAGTAATTATATTGGCTAAAAATAAGAAAATGTTAAGGGAAGCTGTTGTTGGCAAATTTTCAAATCCTCTTATGATTTTGGTTCATTAGAGAGAGTGTTAGATAAGTGAGACTGTTAGTTATTCAACTGTTTTCTGAAAACTGTTATAAATTTTTAGATTTTCAACAAACTCTTTGGCCTACCAAATATTCCTCTATATCTACTCATTCCTTTGAAGTTTCCTTTAGTGCCTTGATTTTGAGTTACAAGAAAGGTCAAGATTGGATTATTGCTATTTATTATAGTATTCTTTTGCTTGAATGCATCCTGTAAATGTTTTGTAGCCTTGTTGTTGTTGTCAAGGAGACCAAAAACAGCTAGGTTCCATTGGAATCCATGACGGAATTTGTGGTATTAATTAGCATTTGGATTGAGAGCTCTGAAAGATATTGGATTCACAACCACAGTATATTCGTGTCGCATGAAACAAAAAGACATTTTAACAGAGAGCAATATGACGGGAATCAAAATCCTAGTTGAATACCTAAAAATTTAGGATGCTATTATGGGTGCCTGAAAACAGAAAACGAAAAAGAAAAGAAAAAAATGGTCGTTTTGTTTCTGGCTAATAGTAAGGAATTGTTTTTTAGTCAGTCTTATCTCATACTACCCATTCCTTTGTCTTGAAGAAATGGTTGATGAACTTCACTGGGATGTGATTTAAGACAAGTTTTTGCAACGTTGTTGAATTGAATCTGATAGTTCTTTCATGGCATTGTATCTGCTTTATCAGCCTTCATTTTCCCTGCTTTTCTCCATTTGTAGTAGGGGAACAAAAAGGAAAACATTGAATTATTGCACTTGATTGACATGTTAGCTGTACACCTCGACTCAACAATGAATTTAATTGTTCCCAGTATTTATTGTATATATGGTTAACCTGGTTTGTAACAGAGCAGTGGTTGTTTTGGATGCTGCACTAAACCCACTCCAATTATTGCTGTGGATGAGCCATCAAAAGGATTGAGAATTCAAGGGCGAACAGTGAACAAACCTATCATCTCAGATGGTTTTTGGAGCAGCAGTACATGTGACGTGGACAACAGTGCTTTCCAGTCCCAGAGAAGTATCTCATCGACCAGCGCATCAAACCAAACCTTCAACCATGGCAGTGGGGTTGTTAACACAAGCAGCAGCCATCCAGAATTTGTAAATCATGGCAAGTTTCTATCATATGTTTGTACCTGCAAGATTATTGCCATTTAAGATTCTTATGTATCCCTTTTGGTGGTGTGCTATGTTACTGACACAAATGTTTTTAACCGTGGTTGTCAAGTTCACCCATTATTCATGTTCTTTTCTTTTCTTTTTCTTTTTTTTTTTTTTTAAATTTTTATTTACTTCTGTATTATTCAATTATATTTCTCAAAACATTTACATTTGATAACTGCAGGTCTTCTCCTCTGGAATCAAACCAGGCTTCAGTGGATTGAAAATGGGAGATCTGGGGATCAAACCCAGCAAAATGGGGCACGACGATTAGGGTAAATTTGTAGTGCTTTATCTTTAATTTGAATCCAATTCTTAAAAGCACTCATCCAGTAACAATGTTCAATCTAGTGTTGCCTTCCATTTATTAAGAAAGTTATAGCATGTTTTATCTATTTTTGATGCAAATCCCTCATTTTGTTCATATCTTGCAATATTTAATTCTCTTACCAAATGGAAAGTTAGCTCTTGCAAATTGATGAAGAGGGAGAGGAACTTGACAATTATGCATGAGTTGTAGAAATCAATTATTTTAAGACAAGTTATTTCTGGTTTTTCTATTTTTAACCAACATTTATGTGAGTTGTTGTTGTTCTTTCTTTGGCATAGTTTTTCCTGGTGGCTGACTTAGTATGTATTTTCAGTTGGAATACGTCTTATGAAAGTTTACTTGGAAGCAAACAACCTTTCCCTCAACGCATTCCTCTCACTGTGAGTCTTCAGTGAGAATTTTGGTGGTTTTGCTTAATCTATTAAATCATTTTATGTTTTGCTTTATGGTGTTCTAAATTGTAACTGGATTTTAATTGGTAGGAAATGGTAGAATTTCTTGTGGAAATATGGGATCACGAGGGTTTGTATGATTGAGACGGTGATCAACACGAGCCTGCTATTTTGTATACTAAGAAGATGCTTTATCTTTGTAAATTTTATCAGACCTTGGTGTATAGCGAGGAGCAAAGAAGAAAGCAAAAAGAGAAAACAAGTTTATCTATTTCAATTGTAATATTACTAATCGATATTTTTCTGACCCCCTTTTTAACCTGTATATGCCCCTCCATAAACTAAAGTGTTTTTAACCCGAGTTTGTGAGTTCACTGAGCTTAAGATATTTCTTTGATTTCCTTATTTGCTCCCTGAATCTCGATTGCTATTTCTATTTTTATTTTTAAATTGTTTTTGGTCTGCTGACAAGGATGTTTAGATGAAAATGAGGAAGGATCATATTTAATTGTGTTATAGTTTTCTTTTTATTCTTTCGGATTTGGCCAATTCTGCAAGTTTGCTATTTGGGTATTTTCTTGTAGTTTTCTTATTTGTACTTTCATCCCATTTCTTCTAAAACAGAAAAGTAAACCTCCTCACAAGAATGGTTAGTTGTGCCAGCCTCTAGTTGTGGTAGGCAAGAAAAATATTAGTGGACTGGGAGAAATTTCGTCAGCTTAAGAGCATCCCATCCCTAAGGGACTCTTTAATATAATATAGAATATTTTTTAAGATAACTAATAAAATTTAAAAATGTTCTTCAATAAAATTTTCTATTATTATTTTTTTTTTATAAATATTTATTGTTTTATTTGTAGTCTTTTTATTTTATATAAATTATCTACATTTTAAATATTATAATAATAATATAGAAATATATGTCATATTCAATTAAATTTATTTAATATTGAAATAAAGAGTTATTTTTATTCTCTGTATTTAGATAGCTAAATCAATTTTTTATATTAAAAAATTAAAATAAAAAATTTATTGAAATTTTTTTTTAAATGCTGTTTTTTTAAAATAAAGAATATGACACGTTTAAAGACTTGTGAATATTTTAAAATAAACTTCTAGAAGTTAAATTTAAAAAATTTTCCATTATTATTTGTCATTTTTTGATTGTTAATTTGTCTTTTACCGATCAAGTTATTATTGTAGGCAGTTAACACAGAAGAATGAAATCTAATCTTTCAAAAATTTATTTGAGGTCAAAATAGCAAAAACATTGTCGGAAAACATTTTGCTAGCTATTCATGACCTAAGAGTCTAAGAAAGCACACCAGAAATGGACTCTACTTTGTTATGAACTAACTATTCATGCTTTGTCAATGATTCTAGACATTCGGCTTTGATGCATGTACGAGGACTTTGTTTCTTATTTGATCCGTATAGTAATTGTTGAGGTTGAGGTGGGCGAAACGAAAGTGGGCTATGTTTCCGTGTATGCTTTTCTTCCAAGTTGTTTAAAATACCGTACGGGACCTACACGGCTGTTGAATATAATAAATAATATTCAACAGTGCGTGTGTGCGTACGAGCATGCAGGCAATCCAAACGTGGAGGTTCTAAGAGGATTCGGCAGTTGCTTTTTGAGCCTAATTTGGCACACCTAACTCTATATTTTAAGTAAGGTTTATACATGTTAGGTATCCACCAATTCCAAAATTGTACCAAATGTATATTGATGGTAAAGATGGTTGGGATTTTAATAGTTTTTGTCAGGCTTAAGTTAAGTTTTTTACATGTTTTAGGCGATTTAAAAAATAAAATAAATTATATATTTTATTGGGTTCTTGAAAGACATAGGTAGCTGCAACAATAATTTCCTCTCTTTAGCATCATTTCCCTTTTGTGATTCAATGAAACATTATAGCAGGGTAGTTGGTTGTTGCTTAATATTCAAGGTACTGAATTCATGCATTTTTTAAGCACATTTTGGCATGTGTCATTCCACATGTCAGCTGATGGATGCCTCTAGAATATCCCCAAAAAAATAAAGAAAATAAAAAAGAATGCAAAGGATTAGCTTCACCAACTAAATCTTGATGTGAAGGCTGTTAATAATGATTCTTATATACTCACCGCAAACTACGCGCACACCGTTCTTTTGAAGAAGACCGGTGGTAAAAGCCACTAATTTCTGCAATAATGATGTAAATTCTCCGAATCTAACATTAAAAAGTGAATAATAATAATAATAATAATAACTATATACACTAAAAGATGATAAATTCGAAGAAAATTGAATTTATGAAGTTATTTTTGTAAAAAAGAAAATTGATTTTCTTCTTATCTATTTGGTATACCGAGAATATTAATATTAAGATAATTCATTGCATAATCATGGACAAAAGATACATGTATTGGTACACTAAAACAAGCCCCAACCGCTTGTAATTTCTTAAAGGGGCAGGACAACTACAAAGCTGCTGAGCTCCCATTGAAAAATGTTCCTTTTTTATTTTAAAAAAATACCTGGAAACCCAAAGTCATTTTCTCTTTCTCTAGCCATTATGTGTGGGTATATTCCTTTTTTCCGAAGAAAAAGATTATCCATTAAATGAAGGACATCCTCTATATAAATGATTCAATGAATATCCCAAGTACAATTAATAAAGATTGCCACAAAGTTTGAATTTTGTGTCAAAAAAAAAAAAAAAAACTAATAGAAGAAACAGATGACCATGTTTGTTTCCCCAGAATCATTAATAAACAATGGATGGGTTTAAAAAACATGGACCAAGCTGATAAAATCCATAACACTTTAGGTCATCATGGAAGGCCAAGACCCTTTATAAAAAAGAAATAAAGAAAAGGTGAAAATAATAATAATAATAATAATAATAATAGATAAATAAATAAACAATACTGCAGTCATCAAAGAAGTATGACTACAAAGAATCAGGGCCTTCCTAAGCATACATTTTATAATATTCAACAATTAAATTAGACTAAAGAATTAGATTTCCCAATACTTTAGCTTATCTCCACGCAAATATACCATTAATGTACCACAACCTTCAAAATTTGATGATTTTTTTTTTTTTTTGGGTTGAATTAAAATTTATGAATTTGTGGACCGGGTATAATTCATGACCATGTGCATATCGTTAATTTGAAATATTCCCTTCTAAAGGCTTTAATTTTTTTTTTCTTTTTTTTCATATTGTTAATTAAAGGCTTAAAACTTACACAATGAGCAAAACCGCGTGGAAATTTTGAGATTTTTCTTTTCTTTTTTTTTTTCCTTTTAGCTTTTATCAATTCTGGGGGCAGAAGAAGCTGAAAAATTGCTTCAAAATTATTCTATGTAACCCCAGAAATCGCCCCATGTCACTCAATAAACTAGCAAGTTTTTTTTTTCGTTTCTTTTTTTTTTTTTCGCCGACTTGACTACTAAGTTAATATCACTTCCCTCCTATGTTTACTATTATTATTATTATTATTTCACAGGAATTAATGCTAACACCTTCATAGCAAGTTCAGTAGGAATTAATCTTTGGGATTAATTTTCTTTGGGGGTATAAATGCATGCATCCTTTAACTCTAAGACAAATTATACAGGAGTATTAAGCTCTACCTAACCATCTTGATTAGCACACTTTACCCATGAACTGGCATAATTATATATTCTGACATTGAAATTAGAGCACTAGCATTTATGTATATTTTATGTTGGGTTTTGACAGCCATTTGCTTTGTTGTCACAAGAAAGCAATGAATAAGAGCTAATTGTGATTCGTGAACTTGATTCTATTAGAATAGTTACAAATTGATCACATACGATTTGGAGCAATCATTTCAATATGTAAATGGATATCAAAAATTTAAATGAAAAATAATAAGAATCATAGTGATCATAATAGACATATAAAAATTCTCAAATCTTTAGATTTTTTGTTCTTGTTAAGTAGGAAATACTTATGTGATAAATATTAAAAACTATTATATCCTATTTAAAATTTTAGATTTTTATTCAAACAATAATTATTACTTTAAATTTTACCATAAAAATCTCCAATTAAATATTTTTTTAATATAAAAATTACAATATATTCTAAACTAAAAAGGATGGAAGATTTCACTGAGACATGGTTGAACGTAACAGTCTAAACTAGACCAAAACCACTGATATCCCGATTTAACAATTAGACCTTTTTTTTTTTTTTTTTTTTTTGTCTTTATCCATAGAGTGTCTCCATATCCAATTGATCGTATGGATCTAATCTCTGTTCGAATATTAGAGCATTAATAAATATCTCCTCTTCCAACAAAAGCTGTTCTCAATTGGATATGGATCTAATCTCTATTCGAGAATTAGAACATTAATAATCTCTGGCCAAATAAAATTTTCGGGTTTGTAATGTGCTACCAACTCAACTAGTACCTTATTGATAATTTAACAACTAAATATTTCTTCATAAGAGACTTACTCAATTATATTGAAATTGCAGTCTACTACCAATTCAACTAAGTTCTTGTTGGTAATTTAACAACTAAACATTTATATTGATAAGAGACTTACTCAACTCTATCTAGCATATATTATAAACAATTTTCAAGAAAGCTGCAAATACCAGTCAGCAATATTGTTTTTTGTCCCACGAAATGAGATTAATGGGTGGTTTGTCTTTCTCCATAAGGAAACAATAAATTAATAATATTGAAGGAATTATATTAATTTAATCATCCAATTTATAAGTCTAACATGTATACCTAATAATATTTTGAATATGACACGGAATCTTCCAAAAAGAAAAATATATATTTTGCTAAGTACATGAATATAACCTTATCATGGTCATTTACCACGTCTAACGTATCTATCTAGTAACAAGTGGGACTACGGACGGAGGTATGAAAAAAAGGTCCAATGATTCTAGCCTTTAATGTCCCTCTCTTCATCTGATCGCTTCACATTTTTGTAATTTCCTGCCCATACGTAGTAATAGGAATCCATATCTTTTCCCATGCCAACTCATATATCATACCAAATATGTAACATATTCATGCATGCATATATGCACTTTTCTCAAACCACCATTTTCACAGATAAAACCATCTTATCTTCTCCTAATACAACTTAGCCCAATGTTTCATCTGAAGAATATGTTTTAAATTAATTTTTGTTTTTCCTTTGAAAAGGAAAATCCAATAGTGCAGAAGAATTGGCAAGTAGTAACCAAATCCAATCATTCTCTGGATTAGGTGGTTGCAACTTGCAAATATGAATGAAACACCATTTTTGTTGGATATTATTTTTTAGTAGTAGTGTTTTTCCTGGACAACATTTTCTATTACTAGTTTAATATGAGAAAAAAATTTCACAAATTTAATGTATACCTATAATTTGCATATATAACTAGTCAAAAAAAGAAAACCCAAATAAAATTATGAGTTGGAAGCACAGAGAAAAGGAGCAAGTAGGAAAAGATCAAAGGAGGACTGAGAAATTAAAAGTATATTGTGATGGAGAAGTGCCCCAAAATTTTTAAAAAGGTTCAAGTGGATGTAAAAGAAGATGCACAATGACAGTGAATGTGGTTCTATTTGGTTGTTTCATGATCTTTTGAAGTTCAAGTGGGTAACATCCTCCTAAATAAAAAATATTTTCGTATTATTGTTGTAATTATTTGGAAAAATATTTATTTCTTCAGTATATGTATAATATATATATATTATGGCATATATATATATATATATGTTTTTTTTTCTTGGCTGAAATTTTGCCTAGCTACTTTAATTGTGGCGGGATGTCGGACATACCCACTTTATTAGTTCATCAGTAAAACGTGTTCATATATGATTTGGTAGGCAAATGTATCCAAATTTCAATAAAATTGTTCAATAATCAGTTGATTAAGGATGATTTTAATATTTTAGGAACATTCATAATCTTAGCACGATATGCTTTACCAACTAACCAATAAAATAAAATCATAAAATTAGAAAAAAAAAAAAAAGCGTGGAAGAGTTTATTTTATTATTTTAATATTTTTATAATTATTATTTTGAAAAGTGAAGAGTTTACTAAGTATCGGATAAGAAACCATAAATCATCCAAAACAATGGATAAGAAACCAATCCAAAAACAAAGGAAGATTATTAAGGGAATTATTGAAAAGTAGAAATTGGAAATGGATGGTTCGGTAGCATAATAAATAAGAATATATATATATATATATAAAAGAAAGGAAATGAAAGAAAAACAAAATGATAGAAAAGCCAAAGTTTGTATAGCTCTAGAGGGTTCGAAAGCGATCCATTGATTCTAACCCCCATAGCTTTTAAAACCTTTTGCGACTCAGTGAATGGCTCTTTTCTTTTTCTTTTTTTTTCTTTTTTTTTTTTTTTTTTTGATACAAAGTGAATGGCTATTTTCAACCATACAATGGACCCACATTTTGATATTTATATATATAAAAAAATAATAATTATATATAATACCAAATTCATTGCACATATCAGAGCAAGCCGTCTAAGAGAGGAGAACCAAAAGGCAAAACGCTTATGTTTATGACCCACCACATGACATGGGTCCCTCTCCAAAACCCAATGCATAGTTTTGTTTTTTTTTCCAAGTCAACAAAAACATATATATGTGTATGACTCTTTCTCTCTATACAATGGAAGGAGGCAAATTTTGACCGCTACTAAACTCAAAGGTCTCATTGGTTGACCTCTATAACAAAACCTGTGACGTAATTAATTTGTACATTAAAACTTTAAAGTGAAAATTGCTGCATTTTGAACATTCCCTAATTAATGTGCTTGAAATTCAAGGTAGACAGCAGACTATATTATTTTTAACTTTTGGCTACTTTTCTTCATCTTAGGAGGAGTAGGTAAGGGTAAGGCAATGAATGGAGGAAAGAGTGGTTATATTTTCTCTTCCAGCTTTTTTTTTCCTTTCAAATTTTTATTTTATTCTATTTAGTGAGCTAAGAAAACTAGTTTGTGATTAATAGTCTTCTATTGATAATAAAATGGATATATAACATGGTTTGATTCTCTAAAAATTATATGTTTTTAATGCATGTAAAATAGAAAGTGCATTTTTTTTCTCTTTCCTTTTTTTTTTTTTTTGGGTTGATAATTAAGCTCTCAGGCTTAGTTAATTTATTCAAGAAACATGAAAAATATGCATATGTATGTATTAAAAAATTCTCCTCTCTCTCTCTCTCTCTCTCTCTCTCTCTCTCTCTCTCTCTCTCTCTCTCTCTCTCTCTCTCTCTCTCTCTCTCTCTCTCTCGTATTGATCTCAAATGTATGAAAAACAAAAGTGCATATTTTAAGTAAAATATATATATATATATATATATATATATATTTTCAATTATTTTCTCCCTTTAAGACAACATAATATATATATATATATATCTTTATCATGCGAAAGAAATCCGTATTAAACCTATTGTTATATTTTACAATTATTTTTCTCTTTTATTCTTTCAATTATTTGCTATTTTTGATTTTTTTTGGTTTTATTAAACTATTATTATTTTATTAATAGCTATGTTTTATCATGCATATTAAAAATAATTAATTCTAACATATATTTAATATCCATATTTTCGATCAATTATTTTTTAATTTATAATAGATTATACATATATATACCAAATTTTTAAACTTCTTATTTTATGTATTTTTTGACTGAATTTTCTCCGTTATTTTAAATAAATGAAATGATATATATACATAAATAGTGTTTACACATATTTGTTTTCAGATATTTTACTATAATCTTAGGATCAGAGTTCAAAAAAAAGATATTAATGGAAATATCAAAGGTTCAAATATGGAAATATTTATAAAAACATTGAAAATTATTGAATATCAATAAAAATCATAAAAATGATAGAAATTACTAGAAATTTATTTAAAAAATAAATTTTTTTATTAAAACTTTAGATTTAGCTTTTTTAATAAATTAGTTATCAAATTGATTATAAAATTACAAAAATATTGAATAAATATAATATTTTCCGAAGTAATGATGTATAGTGAGTGTTGATGTTTATAAATGTATTATTATAAATAAAAAATATGCAAAAAGATCATATTTTATAAAAATATTTATATAATTAGGATATATAAAAAAATTATTACAATTATATTATATGTCACAAAATATTATCTCAATATTATGTAGAATTTTTGAATGGTTGAAAATTATTAGTTTCTTCCTCATCCTCATTTTGAGATGTGAAATAATAATAAGTAATTATTAAAAATTATATTTCTTTAATAATTTTTCATGTAATTGTTAATATATTAAATAGAGTTATCCTTGTTAATAATTATTATATGATGTTGACTCTAATAGTTGCAGTTGAAATTGTTCCCATATCTTATTACTTGACAATATTTCATAAATATTTCATCAATTCATCTAGCTATATTTGTAAAATATATATTTTTTACACTTTTTTATAAAATTTTATCTACTTTATAATATTTATCATTTCTTTCACATGTATATTTGTAATTTTGTATATAATATAGTTTATGTTTATAATATTTATAGAACTATTAAATTTATAATGATAATAAAATAATATATAACTAGATAATTAAACATCCATAATATTTATTAATTTTTTATTAAAAAATTAAAAAAAATTAAATTTAATAGAAATTTCCACAAAATTTTTAAAATTTCTATAGAAATTAAGGATTTTTTAATAAAATTGTGAAGAAATTAATATGGATATTTGAAGGAAATTTTGATAAAATTTTTATCGAAATATTAAAAATTTCGATAAAAATTTTCAAAATTTTATCTATTTTCATTTTTAACCAAAATTTCATTTCCACTCTTTAAACATATGGAAATTTCATTACTCTTTAAACATATAAAAATTTCGATGAAATTTCCATAAAAATTTTGATTTTTTAAACTTTGCTCGGATCAATAAATTATATTGATAAATACATCATAAGATTTTTGTTTTCTTAGGGATGGAGATATTATATTAGCCTGTTTGAATAGTTAGCTACCACCATTGATTTTTCAAACCAATAAAAATATGTACTTTTTTTTTGGCTTATAATCATATGGATCTGTGGTAATTCCAAATAATAATGTCCAACACTTAAACCCTATCCACTCAAATCAAAGATGATAATGCTACTTATGAAGCTTCTAGTTTCAAAATCTTATCACTTATAAAAAGTGATTAGACAAGCATAATTAATAAATCCTATTATCTGTCAAGGTTTTGATGGTTCAATAAAAAAAAATAATAATAATAAAAAAAAAATGATCCCATAATTTCATAGTTGAAAAATAAAGGATTTTTTTTACTTCAATTACCAAATCTCTGTTTCTTTGCCTTGCTTTTTTTTTTTTTTCCCTCCTAAATTTTATCTTGTATGTATATATATATATATATATATATATATATATATATTTTATTTTTTCTGAGCTTTATAAAAAGGCACTGTTTGTTGTTGGTTGTTAATTATTAAGAGAAAGTGACCCTAATATAAGAAAATGACAATTCAAAGTTAGGATTTAGACAAAAACACCTTTAGCATACATAAAACTTCCCCCAATTACGTATCAATTATTGAATAAAAAAAAATTACGTATGAATTAGCAATTTGTTGTTGTTTTTTTGGTTAAAAGCAATTTGTGGTTTGTTAAGCAAAGTTGGTTCGAAAAAGGAAACAAAAGCAAGTAATTACGTACGGTTGGAATCTCAAATTCCTAAGTGCTGTTGTCCAAATCTAGATATGGGAGAAGCCTTCATCTTTACCATGTAGTTATGCATTAGCGATGGCCAAATACATTTAATCCAACTAACTAAAATTAAGCACTTGCATATATAAAAAGGCCACCTTTTTTTTTTTTATTTCATTCCCATCAAACTCTATTATAATTGCCATTTGAGCAACTTGCTCTGATAATCCGTTTAAATATCGCTAGATTAGAAAAAGAGTGGCCAAAAACAGCTAATCTATTTTTTTTTTTTTGAATCTATTAATATTATAAAACTTGTTGGATGAGAACCTTTAAGGAAAATGAATTGGACCAAAAAAATTGATTCCTCATTATAAACTTTAAATGAAACCGCTCTAGTACCATTGATTCACATAACATGAAAAATATTTTAAGAAAAGAGAAAAAAAAAAAAAAAAAAACATGAACAAAACAATTAATACAACCTTACTCCAAACAGAAACATCCCCAACCTAAAAGGTAGGAAAAAGCAAGAAGAATAGAAAACCCTTTTGTTAATATGTCTAATATTTATCAATATTAGAAAAAAGAAAAAGTTTATCAATATTAGAAAAAAGAAAAATGGATTCGTTAGTCATACTTATGTCATGTGTACCATATGATACAAAATTGAGGAAAGAGAAAAAAAAAACACATATTGAATGTTTTCAGATTTTAAAAAAAAATGTTTTGTAAGTTAAATAATATTTCCATTTGAAAAAACAAAAAGGAAAAAGAAAAAAAAAATCTTAATTTGGAAGGATGATGAAAAAAAAATAAAATAAAATCAAAGGGGGGGTGCAAAGTCCCGGTTTCCTGTACGTGATATTTGATGAGGTGGTGGTTAGAGTTGGACTTGTGGGGTTGGGTGTTTTTGAGAGGAGGAATAACTGGCTTTGAGGAAGTATACAATGCATGTAGCAAAGCTCCAGCAATTACCTCTGAAAGTGACACCTTTTATTTTTTATTTTTTATTATTTTTTTTCTCGTCTCCCAATATAAGCTTTCTTTCCCACTCACATTATCTTTCATTGCATACAAACACAATTCCTTCCCACATTTCTCATCAACACAAAACCGCTACAAGTTTCTTTCTTTTTTGCCCTGCTCGTTGGGGTTTTCTTCAAATGCTCTTGAACTTGATACTTTGGATTTTGATCATCTCTTTCGCTGCTGCAACTCTTTTGGCTGTAAATCTGCTTCTTTTTGCTCTCCCTGGAGGGTTCTGCTCTGAGGAACACTTACATTTTGGTTTGTTGTGGGTTCTTAAGCTGTGCTCATGTCTACCCTCGTCAATTCCAGTGGTATGTTTCTGGGTTTTGCTTTCTTAGTTGATTTTTTCTTAAAGGGTTTTTTTTTTTCTTTTTTCAGCTTTTATGGTTTGGTTTAATGGGTTTTCATTTTTTTTTTCATTTTTTTTTTTTTTGGTGGGGGTGGGGGATGGGTGGGTTTGGTTTGATGGTCTGCTGTTGATCTTCGATATTTCTTTATCTACTTAGATTATTTATATGCAAAGTCCCTCACTTGTTTAGACAATAAGTTTAAGAGTAGAAGATTTTGTTGATGGATCAACTTCTGTGAATCCTTTTTTGTAGCCTTATGTTCTGTTCAAGAAGCCTGTGCCTTTGTTTGTTTTGATTTACAAGTTTTCCTTGAAATACCACGTTTTAGGTTTAGGAAGTCAGATGCTTTCAGATTGAATCATTAAAAATTATCGCCTATGGGATAACTATAAGGATCTAATAAAATCATTTCCACTTGAAGATGCCTCTAGGATTAGTATTCTGGCTAGAGAATTCTTGCAAATTCATAATTTTGATACGTATGGTGCGGTGCAGTTGTAGCTGATTTTAGATTTCTCTATTGGGTTTTCAGGTGATGATGAATTCTATCCTGGGGGTTCTTTTTGCCCAAATCCTATGGATTTGGAACGTTTCTAGTCAATTGGTTCCCATGTGGATGTCTATTGCCCTCCTAGCAAGCGTGTTCGCCTCAGTACCCCATTTGCCTTCGGCGGAAGTTATTTCGAGCAAGACAAGAAACCATCCATCGAAGTCCTTCCTGATGAATGCCTTTTCGAGATCCTCAGGCGTGTACATGGTGGTAAAGAGCGGAGCGCCTGTGCTTGTGTCTCCAAGCGATGGCTTATGTCATTGAGTAGCATCCGCTTGGCTGAAATTTGCAAGAGCAAAAGCCAAGCTGCAGACAAGGTGGTCGTGTCTTCAAAGTCCAATTCGGAGTTATCTGTCTCTGATGATGTTGAAATGATCACTTGTGATGAAGAGCAAGAACTTAAAAGTGATGGATACCTTACAAGGTGTTTGGAAGGCAAGAAAGCAACAGATACTCGACTTGCTGCTATTGCAGTGGGGACCAGTAGCCGTGGGGGACTAGGAAAGCTTTCAATTCGAGGAAGCAACTCCGTTCGTGGAGTTACCAACCTTGGCCTCTCAGCAATTGCCCGGGGTTGCCCTTCCCTGAAAGCTCTTTCTTTGTGGAATGTTCCTTCTGTTGGAGATGAAGGTTTGCTTGAGATTGCTAAAGGATGTCCGTTGTTGGAGAAACTCGATCTTTGTCAGTGTCCTTCGATTTCCAATCAGGGTTTAATTGCAGTTGCTAAGAGCTGCCCCAATTTGACAGCTTTGAATATTGAATCTTGCTCAAAGATTGGGAATGAGGGATTGCAAGCTATTGGAAGGTTCTGCTCCAATCTGCAATCCATATCTATCAGAGACTGTCCTCTTGTTGGAGATCACGGTCTCTCAAGTCTGTTATCTTCAGCCTCTGCAGTGCTGACAAAGGTTAAACTTCATGCTTTGAATATCACAGATTTCTCTCTTGCAGTCATTGGGCATTATGGCAAGGCCATCACCAATCTAAATCTCAGTGGTCTTCAGAATGTGAGTGAGAAGGGTTTTTGGGTCATGGGTAATGCTCAAGGTCTTCAGAAACTGATTTCATTGGTAATTACTTCCTGCCGAGGGACAACAGATGTGAGCCTCGAAGCCGTAGGCAGGGGTTGCGCAAACCTGAAGCAGATGTGCCTGCGCAAGTGTTGCTTTGTATCTGACAGTGGCCTGGTAGCCTTTGCTAAAGTTGCAGGTTCACTTGAGAGCCTGCAATTGGAGGAGTGCAACAGGGTTACTCAAGCAGGGATTATTGGTTCTCTCTCAAACTGTGGAACAAAGTTGAAGTCTCTTACCCTAGTAAAGTGCATGGGAATCAAGGATATAACTTCAGAAGCACCTATGCTATCTCCTTGCACATCCCTTCGATCCCTGTCCATTCGAAACTGTCCAGGGGTTGGCAGTGTTAGTTTGGCCATGGTGGGGAAATTGTGCCCTCGTCTTCATCATGTAGATCTGAGTGGACTTTGTGGAATTACAGATGCTGGGATTCTCCCACTTCTCGAATGCTGTGAGGAAGGACTCGTCAACGTGAATCTTAGCGGCTGCTTGAATTTGACAGATGAAGTAGTTCGCACTTTGGCCAGGCTACATGGAGCAACCCTTGAGGTGTTAAATCTTGATGGATGCAGGAAGATTAGTGATGCAAGCTTGTTGGCGATTGCAGACAACTGCTTGTTACTCAGTGATCTTGACCTATCAAAGTCTGCTATCACTGATTCTGGCATTTCTGTCCTTTCTTATGCAAAGCCGATCAATTTGCTAGTCCTTTCTCTGTCAGGCTGCTCTGGGGTATCAAACAGGAGTTTAAATTTCCTGAAGAAATTGGGTAAGACCCTGGTGGGTTTGAACATCCAACAATGTAAATCAATCAGCAACAGCACAGTTGAGCAGCTGGTGGAAAGCTTATGGAGATGCGATATCCTTGCCTAATCAAGAAATTAAACAATACACACCTATTTGCTGAACCAGAGAGGCAGATATGGAGGTGATTACAGTTATTCAAGTCCATCAATTCTGGTTTAATTAGAAAGTTAGAAGATGCTTTAAGCTCATACACTTAACTCACACGGGTAGCAACATTCAGCATACACTTTTTGCCCATCAACGGTGGGTATGGACCTGCTGGTGCTGGTAACTCAGTGGCTTGGTTGTTTTTCTGGAGACTCTGGCAGATACTTCATCATCTTCTTTTTGCAGGCATTTGCTAATGTAGAAAAGCCTGTTTTAACTGTTTAGCCTTTCCTTGACAGGAGGCTGTCTCTTTCATGGCCCATGGTTTCCCGAGAATTTAGCTACCAAGTCCTGATTTAAGGTTTTCACTTGTGGGTGATCTTTCTTTGTGGTTTTAGGTCCTGTTTTTGTTTTGCTGGATGCATAGCTCGTTTTTTAGCTTAGTCATGCATTTCCTTTGTTGGCGTGTCTGATCAAGCTTTTGTTGTTTCCAGTCTATGGAGAGTGTGTTGTTTGAATCAGTCCAGTTTAGTCAAGTGTCTTGTAAGGGGGTTTGCCCATGTATGGGGAATTTCTTTTTTTCCTTTTGTCCTTTCATGAGGGGATTGTTAGTATTTTGGGTTGTTTTGAGCAGTTCTAGGTGTGGGGTGTTCTTCAGATCTATGGGCTTGGTTTGTGGTCTGTATTTCAGTCTGCAATGACAACCTTGTATTGGTTGTCTTTTTATTTTTCTTCAAATTTTTTCCAGCCCAGTCTAGATTTGCAGATGTTTCCTGCTTATGAATTGTACACTTCGATCACTTTGAAAATAAGTAATGGAATGAATTACCTTGTCCCTTAAGTCTGCTTTGCAATTTAACTTGTTTGAACTTTGATTACTTTTTTAAGATTAAATGTAATAGCAATTCACAACAATATTGGATTTTGTAGATAATGTTAAAGCTTCTTTTCACATGGTACATAAGTTGAAAGTTCTAGACTGATTGATTTGTGAAGAACAAGTGAAGAGCATCTTGGTTGTTAGATTGGTGAGAATTCAATTTGAAGGAGAAAATTATATGTTGGGAGCTTAATTAGAGCTTTTCTATTAGGCGCTTTTTGGAATTTATGCTTTCAAACATCTCCTTAAATCCCTAAACAGACACTGGAGTAAATTTTATGATGCAGTAATGTTTCAATGGAAAAATGAAAGCCTTGAATGATTTTGTGTCAGATGAGAAGGATAAGACAGGTGCTGAAAGACGTGGTGGATGTTTTAGGTGCATATGATAATGGTGATGGAGAAAAACAATGGCTAATGGTTGTGGATGAATTGAACCCGGATATATGATTTTAGATACTTTTAATGGGTATTTAAGTGAAAGGAAATAACAAAACAGGTGACAGCAGTGCTGCAGAAAGGTAGTGGAAGCAGTAATTACCGGGCCCTTCTTTTTTATTTTGGGCAAATAAATATCATATTTTTGGCCCTCTATTTTGAATTTTTGGCACAAATACTTATCTATTTTGCAAACTTTCACCATAACTCTTTTTCATTTCACTTTTACTTCATTTTAGCCAGCTCACATCTGTTTTTGTTTCACTCATACATTGAACTTAAATGATAGTTTCAACTTTTTTTGCCTGTTTTTAATTTAAAATTGTCTTTTTATTAAAATATATTAGATGGCTATGGTTTCATTGGCAAAAGAATTAAAAGAATAATATTAAAAATATTAAATATACATATATCAAAATGTGTACTAAGAATTATGTTAATATTTAATTGATTTATGTATAATAATATTTATTTTTTTAAAATTTATCTTTTTGATAATTAAAATATAATAACATATTAATCTATAAAATATTAATATATAACTTTTAATATATGACTTTAAATAAATTGTCAAGGGTCTATAATAAATTTGTTTTTGAAAAATAGACATTTATGCAACAAATTCAAAACAAAAGAGATTTTTTCTTTTTTGAACCTCCACCGTCCACACTCCAACCATCACTAAATCATTGAAAATTCCAATCGAAAATTTGCAAAATGGCCACTCCACACATCTCGAAGTCAAAAACCATTGTGCTCAAATTTGAATTCTATCATGGAAGATGTCATTTTAATATTTTTAAGGTGGGGAAATTGTTTGTGGTAATTGATTTGGGTACTGTTTAAATGTGTTTATCAATGAATTGACATTTTGTCCTCTATGCATAATATGTGTGAGACATTAATAAAGGAAACAGTAAGAAAGGGCTGGATACTGACTCAGATTTCAGATGCCAAAAAACCCACACTACTAAAGCCCTCACTGACTCAATTTTCAGATATCAAAACCTACATTTCCAATATCCAGGCCTATATGCTACAACTAGCTACTCAATAATATTGTCCCCCTAACCATGTGTATCTTCTGAGCAATAGATTATCATGTTTATTTATTTATATTTTATTCTAAACAAATTTAAGGCATGTTTAGTTTTCTTTTTTTGAAGTATTTCTATTTCTAAAATCAAGCAAAATATTTTAAAACCAGGATTAAACAAACTTGTTACAAATACTCTTAAGAACTCAGCCAGACAACCTATTAAGTTTTCACCAGAAAGTAGAAGAAGGTAGCCCAAATCAAGTTTTTAGTTCTCCATTAGATCCAAGATTGGATGATTTTGACATTACTAATGAAAATCTTAAAGTGCTTCTTGTTGGTCAACAGCCTGGTTTCAAGTTTTAGCCCCGTTAGATTTCGTTATTTCCTTTGGATCATTCTATTAATTGTCTAAAATTGTGAATTGAAGAGTACTAATGCCTCAATCAAAGGACAGTACTGTGATAAAAATAAATTTCAGTTTTCTTAATAATTTTCAGAAATACAAAAACTAAATATTGAAACTTTTTTTTTTTTTCCTTTTCATTACAACAATTTTCAATTTAAAAATAGACGAATATATTTTGAATTGAGTACTTTTTTATAGGTATGAAAGTAAAAGGATATTAACTAATTAACTTCGCTTCATAATAAACATAGAAACTTGCAAATTGAAGAAAATATTAACGTAAAATATTTCCACCAACAAAACCATTTACCTAGAAACAAAAATAAAAGAAACTAATAATCCTTTTTTTTTTTTTTTTTTTGTTGTTGTTGTTGTTGTTGTTGTTGTGTGTGAAAAACTAACAATCCAGTTTGGTTGAAGGCGAATGGACACATTTTATTGCATAGCTAACAATGAAGCCTTTTTTATTTATTTATTTATTTATTTATTTTTTTTATCGGTTGACGAAAGGAAGCAATCAAAGAAGCTCTTTTTCTTTTATCTTTTTTCACTTTGATCAATGAAAACTCTCCTAATTTTCATTTTCCTTTTGGGCTTAAAAACTAAATCCAATTCAATAAAATTAACCTGCCTGCACGTCTGCTTTATCAAAGTATAGAAATGGAACAGCACAGAAGTGATATGTGAAATCATAATGTCAAAATCATAAGAAATATTCTATAAATAAAAAAGAAAAGGCACACACATGCACCACAAGCACAAGCTCTGTCTGATGACAAAAAAGAGGGGTCTAGTACTTCAATAATTAGAGAAAAAAAAAAAAAAGTAGAAAAAAGATAGTGAATATCATCCAGAAAAAAGATGAAAAAACACTGAAACCTAAAGTCAGATTAAACACTTGCTTGGCTTCTCAAAAACATTTTCAGAAAACAAAGTACTCCCTCTAGCACAGTTACACTCTATGCTGGGACCCCCCACTTTAAATCTCCTTCAAAGGAATTCTATTGGTGAAAAAATGTCATTTTCATCTACCTTACCATATCGTTTGGGAGCTACCGAACCTTCCACTTCCCTTGTTTCACAAAACCAAAATAATACTAATCCTTGCCTTGCACTTTCAGAGAAGACTACTCAAGGCCTCCTCAATGGCATACCAAAATCAGCTAAAGTTTGCTGCACTCGCTCTCATCATCTCCATGTTTTCTCTGACTTTATTTTCTTCCAATTCAGGTAAAAAAAAAAAATAAACCCATTAAAAATGCACTTGGCGACTTGCTGAATTTATTAATAAAAATTTTAATGATTGAAGAGATTATTCAAAGTTGGTTGATATATAGGTGTATATATATATGTGTGTGTGTGTGTGTGTGTGTGTGTGTGTGTGTATACACCTATTTTTTGTTAATTTGTGGTGGTTTCGGCAGATGGGTCACTGCTAGTGAGCGAAGAAGATGAGGATTCAAAGCAAATGAAGTTGGTCTTAGGTTCAAAGCCACCAAAGTGTGTAAACAAGTGCTTGAGTTGCAGACCATGCATGGCTGCTTTAGTTATTCCACCACACCGTAACAATATTGGTTTTAAAGCAGCTACAAATCACCAAGATGAGAGCTATTATCTTCTTACATGGAAATGCAGATGTAGGAATAAGTTTTTCCAACCTTGAAGAAACATTTTTATATATACCTGTTTTTTTATCTGATAAGGATGTTGATTATAATAATTAATTACCATTTGTAAAATATTTAATGTAGCTCTCACTCCACCTAGAGATCTATATATTCTATTTGCTCACACTATTTTTTCCCATACCACGACTCTCTTTCTCTCTCTCTTATACACACACAATAATTTGTTCATTTTCTTAAGCTGGTAAAAGCTATACAAAAAGTAACAGTAATCTTTGTCATACACCTCCAGATTTGTATTAATCTAGTAGAACTTCAACAGTTTTAAGCGTACCCTGGAACAGTTTTAAAGAGTACACTTGGAATAAAAAAGATAAAAAGGATTTCAAGGATGAATAAGTGCATACGATATTTAATGTGTCTAAATTAAACCTATGACTGTCTTTACTTTTTCCTTAATTTGAAGAACAATTTTAGAATCCTCATTATGAACTCCATCTAAAGAGATTATATTTGATCAAATTTTCCTACTACTTTCTTATCACCCAGCCAAAATGAGAGTTCTTTGAATCTTTGAGTGGGTTAATTAGGTTATCAAATGAATTAACCTTCACTCTTACGTACAAAACTACATTATAGGTTCACTGCTGGACTGACTTCACCTAGATCCCTTTTTTTTTTTTGGGGGGGATAAAAATTCATTAGCAGAAAATAGTATCGATTCGGTTAACTATTCAATTATTTGTACAAAAAAAAGTTCCCACCCCAATTAAAAAAATAATAGTAATAATTTATAGATAAAAGAAAAGTTGAAGAGAAAAGCTCTTTAAAAAATGGTACACACATAAACTTTCACATTGGCTTTAAAAAACAAAAGAAAAAAGAAAAAGTACTTCGAAAATTCTATTTATCATAATTTTATTTTTAATATTAAAATACAAAAACAAAAGAAAGAAAAAGGAAAATTATCCTACATTTTAATGAATGCGTTGTTCCATATAATTGTTCATTCTTTAACATTAATTCGTAAAGAACCGAGTTTTAAAGAATAATAATATATGATAAATTAGATCAGTTCTCACAAAAAAATTCACCAAAAATCATAATGGCAAAAGAAAAAAAAAGATTATCAGAATTTCACTTCAGTTGTCATTAATCAACAGCGACGCTTATTTTGGTAATAACTTGGGACACAATATGAACACCTTCATCCCCCCACCACTGTTTAGCCGTCATAGACAAGAAATTCGGGTTCAGTAAATAAAGGGGGACTATTTACGTCTCCCGGGGTAACATTTACATAAACTCTTGCTTCTGCAAAAGACTACTGGAATTTCCAACCAAAAAAGGAGACTATAATTTACAATACATACACATATATACATACATACATACATACATATATTTATATGCTACTCATGCATACTTTATTGGGCACCTCAACTGGTCTTTAGGGTTTTGATCAATCTGCTTACTAATTTGCATCACACCCGAACGCATGGATCAGTAAGTCATTGTTCTAAGCAGATTGGAATTATTAATACCTTCTGTTGGTTTCCAGATGATACTTTCCAGATTAGCGCAGAAATTCTTGTAAAACTGCAAAAAGAGCCACCCCAAATTAAGATACAAGTCATGAAGATGCCTTTACCTTCCATATGCATTTTTACAAACTTATGACCCAACAAATCAAACATATACGATATCTATCCTATCTATAAAATAAGATGGAAATGCTCTCATGAAAGATGCTAATTTTCTAATCAATACATTTTATCTTAGTTTAAGGGAAAGTTTCTGGACTACACAGTGTTAACGCAATGAAATAGCAAGTAGGCACCAAAACAACAAAAACGGGGAAAGAAAGAAGAGCTTCCCACTGCATTGGCTAAGTGTGGCTTGGATAAAAATTAAAATCTCATGGAAATCATGCAGAAGGTAACCTTGTGATATTCAAGAGTATCCCCAGCAGCCTTTCGAACATCTACCATGAAAAGGGATGGTGCAACTTCATAAACCTACATAAAAAAAAAAAAATGAAACTGATTTACATACTACTTATACGAAAAGCCTAGAATTATTGGAAATTTAAAACCCAAAAAAAAAAAAGACACAGCAGACACATCAAGTAGTTACCTCCAGCACAACTGCAAACTGTCCAGCCTTATTCGCAGATACTCCTTCAAGTCTTGTCTATTGGAAAAATACCTTGTTAGCTAAATTAGGACGTGTCACAGCATTGAGACTAGTAATATCCACAAGATAATCCAACATGGCATTATTGAAGAAATTTTGTGCTTTTTCTCCTAGGGGTAGCCAAGTCACGATTAGATATTCAGCAAGAAGTACAACCATATAAGACAGGTAAATATTACAAGAAATACCTTGTAATTCCGTGTATGCACTTTGAGACACATTGATTCTGCAACAGTTTCAATAGTTGAAACTATAACTTTTGCTGGTTTGCGAGAAACAAAACGAGTCTGCCTTTTTACATAATCCTGCCAAAGAAATTGATTCTGAGAGAGACAGAGAGAAACAGGAGCTCCTAAAATTTTACATATAATTGAACCACATCAGCTATAAGAAATATATCAAGCGCAAACAGGAGATGGCATGATAAATAAAGTTTGATACCAGAGCAGCCAAAAAAAAAAAAAGACGAAAGATAAATGAAGTTTGATACATTCTAACAGCAGGTCTAGAATTGATAGATATAGAACAAGCAAATTAGACAGTAGGCTCCTGTGCACTCAATCACAAACATCTTCCATCATTTCATTTCTCATTAATTTTTATTGAATACATTATCGTTATAGAACAATCCTGAACAATTTATAAAATTCTGAAACAAACAAACTACAATTCTAGACTTATCAAAGGCACACTATAACATTATATCCAGAACTACTTCAGCTGACAAGATATCTTCGCTTTTGAGAGTGTTCCATGAAACATTGTACACAGGACAGAAAAGAATCCTGCCAACTGATTAGTACCGCACAACACGCAGTTAACTTTTCTATTTCTTGCTTGCTTTGGAAACCAAAACAGAGATTAATTTCTATCTCATAGTAAAAGCATTGGCATGGTTAAGAGTAAACAAAATGAAATATGGATTAAAAATTTCACCAACTTGCAAGCACAGGATGTAGTAATTTTTCTAAGATTTCAATCATAAATTTCAGACTATCCCAACTCATAATACAAATTATGGAACGGTAAAGTAGTATATTAGATAAGGACCTCTTTTGGAATATAGATGCTTCAATTATGTACCTGCCGCCGGTCAAACAATGCTGATAAATTCAACCCTTGCGATAGGGTAATCATCTCAAATGCATTCATTAACAAAGGACCACCCTCACTATTTTCTGATTGCTCAGTTGCATATTTGTCCTGGAGAAAAAGTAGAGTTACCAAATATACTTAATAGGGCATTTATATGCATAAAACCAGCAAAAATAAATAGATCTTCTCCAAAGGCTTAGGTTGATTTAAGTTTAATGAACTCTAATCTACCAGCCGCATCATCCAGTTGCAAAGTGCACAGAACACTGTAAATTAGCATTATTAAAATCTCTTACTTCCAAAAAAGATATACAACGATGACAAAAAAGAAAATGACTAACCTCTATGTCATTAAAAACTGCGTTGACATCATCCAGATTTACTTCCTCATCTTCCTTATGTTTAACGGGTACATAACTCTTTCGAAACCATGTGTCTTTTCTGATTCCTTCAATCCCAATACGCTGCATCAACAGATAAACCATATTCAATGAAACGAGAAAATTACAAACTTTTTCTTCCTGTTGCAGTAGAAAGTATTTGTCTGATCCATGACAAATTAAAATACTCACAGTTTCAGGGTTGGGATCAAGTATCTTATGTATCAATGACTTTGCCCCAGGGGAAAACCAAAATGGACAAGAAAACTGGGCCGCATTTATCTAAAAAGGAGCCAAAGAACAGTTAGACATTTCCAGATTCCAACCATGCTAGTGTAGTCACGATAATACAGTCCAGTGAGAAAAGTTCTCCATTTTTTTAGGATTGATAAAAAAAAATAATAATAACAGTAGCAAAATAAAATAAACAATACGAAAGGGAATGCAACTGAAATCGTGCTTCTGTATTTGATAAGGAGAAAGATTCTTTCCTGTACTTAACAGGTACAAATATGCTTATATAGAATATATTGGATAAGCATCAAATCCAGAAACTTACAGACATGTTAAAAAAAATACAAAACAAACTTTTGGTACCAACACAACTATGGGCACAAGTTCACCCTAAAAACACATCTTGAACATGAACAGACAATTAGTAAAAGATGAACTTTTCATGCATCGTTTTTAAAGAGGTATAGATTAAAAACATAGAGCATTTAGCAAATCCATACTGCATTCAATTGTAATAAATTTTCCTAACTAGAACAATGAAAAAAAAAACCTTTTTGTATAGGGAAGGAAGGTCTATCTCTTCAAATGGGAGATATCCAGCCATTAAAACATAAAGGATGACACCACATGACCACACATCAGCAGCTGCACCATCATATCCCCGGTTGCCAAGCACCTGTTGGGCCATAATTCAGTATGCGAAATACAAATATTAATCTTTTTCTCTCCTTGTTATTTTTTTTTTATTTTTTAAAACTTCAATCAGAAAGAATGGGTTACAAAAACAAATTTCTTAAATATAACAACAAAACTTCAGAAATTTATTTATTATTTTGATGCCTCCTTTGTATAAAATTGGGGAATTGGTGACTTATCTCCATTGATCATCATCCATTAACCCAATCAAGTAAGACCTTAAGAGACCTATATGCATCCCCCCTTCACAACTTTTGTCATTGTCCATGCTATTTAGACTCCACACTTACTGGCATCGTTCGTCTTAAAATTGTTGTTTCATAATAAAAGAACGAATATATAACAGAAATCAGTAAAAACTCAATCCTTCGTTGAAGTGACATAACCAGAGACACTGGCCTAAAATTTGATACAAAATTTTCAAAATGATTACTGTCACAAGAAAAATGCACCTTGGCGGTAAAAGTTGTTCAGATACATGCATAGATAACAGAAAACATATTCCCAAGTCAGATGAAACCAAACTTTATTTGTATGTAGGAAATACAAATACAGCGTTAAAGCATGAGCCTCAAAATCATACCTCAGGTGCAACATAATTTGGGGTTCCACATGTGGTGTGAAGAAGACCAACACCCTGCTCAAGGATATAAGCAAAACAAGAGAAGCAGGATGTAAAGATAATAAGCCTCTTAAGCAAAGTCTCTGTTTCAATTCAATATAAAGTTGGAAGCAGAATGACAGCATACTTACTTGCTGAGGCAATGCACTCAGTCCAAAGTCAGATACCTTCAAATTTCCATAAGAATCAAGAAGAAGATTCTCAGGCTACACATCAGAAGGAAAAGAAAAAGAAAATAATTAATCAGCACAGAGAGTGACACATTGAGATCCCATTTTCCAGAAGAAATTCTTTAAAAACTGGATATTGATGCACACCTTTAAGTCTCGGTGATAGACACCCTTACTGTGACAATGAGACACTGCATCTATAAGCTGTTGAAAGTATTGCCTTGATTCATGTTCGTTAAGCTTTCCTTGGTGAACCTGTAATCCAAATGTAACATCAAATCTTCCCATCATAAAAGTTTTTCATTGAGAAGTTACTCTATTGGAGGCCTAAAGACCTAAATGCTTATCTTAATAATAGTCTCACATCAAGATTCTCCAAGCAAGTTATGAGGCAGAGAAGAAAAACTTACAATTTTGTCAAATAATTCCCCTCCAGTCACAAACTCAAGAATTATAAATATTTTTGTCCGACCAGCCAATACCTAGAATTCAGGAGTTAAAAAAAAAAAAAAAAAAAAAAAAAAAAATTAGAGGCAGAAAGTCAACAGAAGAAAAGAAGAAAGAAGAGAAAAAGACACTTTTCCACAAAGATACGAAGAGTAATGGCATACAAAGTGTTTTAAGATGAAAGTCGTGAAAGGGATATGAGTTATAGATAAGCATACCTCATGCAGCCTAACTATATTTGGATGTCTGACAATCTTCATTATAGATATCTCTCTTTTAATCTGAAATCCAAGTCAAAGAAGTTAGACAATGTAATTTCTCTCAAGATTCACTTTTTAACATAAGTTCATACTTGGACTTATTCTTTTCTATAGTAGAGGGCAAACAAATTCCTGTAATGGCACAAAAATAAGAGAAAACATGTAGAAAATGTAAATGGGTAAATAACATATGATAATTGAGCTTTATATAACAACCTATACATTGAATCCCCACCTTCTAAACTAGCTTCAAGCACAAATTTTATTACATCCTCTACAAGGTGAGGAACAAACATTATAGGCTCAATTCTTTCAAATCAAATGTTTACCTCCTCCTTTTTTTTTTTTTTTTTTTTTTTTTTTTCAAAACTCAGCAGAGATAATCAGTTCAGTGGTATGTGTGAATCAAATTCATTTTAAAATCGTGAAAATCAAGATTGATGATTAAAGAAGAGTTAACAAATACTGGATAACTATACTGAAAAGTCAAACCAAATCTCTGGAACCAAATGTATCCAATATTTAATTACAAGCTAATATTCAAGAAAATTAAACAAATCATGATAAACTGTCGTTCAAATTCAACCCCAATGCTTTCAAGCTTACAAAACTCAAGCAACATCCCTTTCCAGGCCAAGTTCACAAGTATCAAGAAAATCTCATTCCCTAAAAATGTAATAGCTCAGGAACTTCAGAACTCCACTGAAGGTTTCGACATGTTTCCTACATCACTCCTTTCCTACTTAGGTTTCACTCGGAAACAACCACCTTATATGGGAAAAATGGGCACAGTTTATGAAATACATCAAGTGAATTGGGCACATAATTTTAAACCAAGCATATTAAAATACAATAAGGCAATAACTTTTAGCAACTAGATGCTCGAAAGCCCACAAACGGAAATGAATTCATTGGCTTGGTTTATAAAATCTCCAAGTTAACGAAGGAGAAACAAGTTATATACCTGATCAACCATTCTGTGCTTGAGAATGGTGCTTTTGGCCAAAACTTTCATTGCTACACTTTCACCCGTCTCAGTATTTCGGGCAAACTTAACCTTGGCAAATGTTCCTTCGCCGATGGTTCGGCCAACCTCATACTTCCCCACCTTTCTTGCTGCCTTCCTCATGGTCTCTACAATCTCATTTCCCAAATAACTAACTAAATTCCACGATTGAGGGCCGAAAAGCAAGTTTTCAGTGATCTAGCAAGATTGAGAAGAACATTCAACCCATTAATTATTTCGCATATAATTCCTGAGAGTATAATCCACAACAGAATCTCCTATTTGTTTCCAAAATACGGAGGAGATGAAATGAAAAACAGAGGTTTCAGAATTAGAAACTGTCAGATATTTTGGTTGATCATTGAACCATGCCAATTCGAGTAAGCCAAAAAGTTAAAAGATTTATTCCAAAACAAGATTACAAAAAATAAAAAAATAAAAATTAATAACACTTTAGGAGGATTGTGCTTAAACAATTCCCCAAAAAAAAAAAAAAAAAAAAAAGAATTACCAAAACAAAGAATATAAAGCCTTAACTAAAGCTCATCTTGGCTGTCCTACTGATCAAATGCAAAGCGTGTGAAAAGGAAAGAGGAAAATTCTAGAAACTTTTTACTGGAATCTCTTTTTTGGCTTCCTTACGTTGCTGTGATTCACAGCAACCAAGATGAAACTGACACATTTAAAATAAAATTTAAAAAAAAAAAAAGAACAAAACAAAACAAAATTCGCAAATGGAGAATCGGAGTATAAGCAGGAAGCGGAACACAATAGAAAGGAAATAAAAATAAAAATAAAATAAAGTAAACGAAGAAGTTGAGGAATATTCCGGTGCGATCCTTACCGGAAGTAGATAATGACGGTGGAGACAGTCGTCGGAGCTCCGGCATCCAAGAATATCGTAATTGATCAGTACCGGCGTGTCCAAGGCTGAGAACTCGGAGAAGGAGAAAAAGCAAAATTTTAACTGCCGAAAATGATTTTTTTTTTTTTTTTAATGGAAAAACATGAAAGTCGTCATTTTTTATAGGCTAGAGTGTATTTTTATTTTTTATTTTTTATTTTTTATTTTTCTGAAATGACCTATGTTTATCCATTAATACTATATATGTTTTTTTTCGTAAAAGCCAAAAATATTATTTGTCATGGATTCATATCTAAGCAAGTAGCGCCAAAAAAACAAAACGTAAAAAAGAGTAGCAATTTTATTAAAAAGAAAAAAAAACAATTTTAATAGTTAACAGGATAGGCGGTTTACCATTTCAAATAGTTTTTAGCATTGATAGGATAATAATTAATTGATTCTAGAGAAAAGAAAATTACAGGGTAATTAATTAAAGGGATATTTACATCAATGGTTCTTAATGTGATTTTGCACTTTGGTCTTTCAGTTTTTTATTTTGGTACTAAACTCATTGAAGTATCGCTTTTTTTTTTTTTTTTTTTTTAATAAAAAGAGATTCATTGCCACAAGCACAAAAAGCCACCAAAAAAAGGAGGAATTACAACGAGAGGCCAAAATATTCGAAAGGTCTCTTGGAAGAGAGACAAAACAACCATTACAGTCAAAAACCAAGTTGTCATGAAGAGCTTTTTTTGCAAGCAAGTCTGCTGTATTGTTAGACGACCTAGAATTCCAAGAAATAGACCAATTGAATTTTAGGTTGGTGATCCAACAATGCCATCTTGGAAATAAAGTAGCACAGGATGTTGATATTAGGGTATGAAGTTAAGAAGTTCCATAAAAACAACATTTTCAGTCATTGAAAATTAATGATGATGGCTTTGCTAAGGAATTTTGGACTTATCAAGGCAATTGTAGATGAATCAAGTATAGCAAAGGCCGTAGAGAATAAATTAAGAATATCATAATACTTAGTCTATGATATCAGGTTTTGCGAAAGATCTCAAAGTAATCCAATGCCCTAGCCAACCGAAAAAAATTGAATGACATATATAAGGTAAAGTCATTTTCTAATAGGATATATCTTAAACAGAAAATTTTTAGGTTTAAGATGGATGAAAACAAATCTATCAGTTTGAACATTGATGTATTCACAAAATTAATTCAAGACTTGGAAAATCTAGACAATAAAATTGATGGTGAACATCATGCAGTAATTTTGTTGAACTCATAATTAAGCCCTTTGACCAATTAAAGGATATGCTCAAGTGTAGTAAGGAAAAACTATCATTAGATAGAGAATGGTTTGTTGATATCAATAAACAGATGATGGCAAGGTTATTATGGTAGTAGTGGTGTGTATGATAGAAGGCAGTCTATTCAATTTCTTATGGAAATTCCTAAATTTGATTTGTAGACAGTTCCAGAGAAGGCTATTCATCCAAAAACACTGTAATCAGTATAAATGCACATCCAGCAGTATAAAAAATTGTACATCAAAAGGCAGAATCTCAAGGTAATGGTTCTAAAATTGTATTGTAGAAATGTATCTGATCCAAAAATAAATCAAGAAAGAGGTGAAACTACCTCATTAGGAGTTAGTTAGCCTAGAACTAAAACATTAGCATGCTGCCATGAGGAAGAGATAGATATGAACATTTTTCATAGTTTAATCTAAATACTCTCGGTATAAACAATATATTATGATCTGAAGCTAGAATAGATGGACATGAAGATATTATTCTTTCATGGTGATATAGAAGAAAGAATTTGGCTGGATCAATCGAAAGGCTTAAAGGTTGCTAGTTTGGAAAATATGATATGTTTATTGAAAAATGTCTTTGGATGGTTTAGAAGGTGGTACATGAAGTTTAACAAATTTAAGGTTAGCAAGGGTTTCAACGTGTGAAGTTTTTTTATTTTTTATTTTTAACAAAAAGAAAATTTATATCAAAAGCAAAAGCAAAATCAAAACATGATCAAAGACAACAACTCTGGCTAGAGCAAAGGGTCCCAATCACGTGATAAACGACCCATTAGAGCCATTTTGGTAAGCTAATCCACCATCCTATTACAAAGTAGAGGATCAAAGCAAAAGAACAATCTAAAAACAAAACTTTCAAAAACTAATCTCTTTAAGTAACATAGCAATATTTCACGGTTTAAAAGAAGAATGCAAACTGGTAGCTTCATAAAGATTTCAACAATTTGTTTCCACTTGGACTTGATGTATTCCTTGCCATCAACAAAGCATGATAAACTGCTTAATCCTTCTTAGCAAAAAAAAAAAAAAAAAAAAAAAAAAAAAAGATAAACTGCTTAAGCCTCAATTATTACAATATCCTCACCTAACAGACGTAGATGTGCCAGCCAACTAGATTACCATGCCAATCCCCAAAAATAATCCCTACTGCTCACTCCAAAGTTACACTATTAAAAGCCCTATGACAATTTATTTCTATTGTACCAAAAAAATGGTTCCCACCTTAAATCACTAGGTTTCCATTTCAATATTGTCTTCGAATTCATTAAATCTAAATTGGCCTTCTAAAGATAATTTCCTAAAGATTCTTTCTGAGCTGCCATTGCCATCCTTAAAGTTGCCACTGGATCCAGTGAAATTGCTTCACTAGGTCACTAAGGGCTTCACCGTGTCAAAGTTTGATAGTTGTGTATACTATAAGAAGCTAAATTATAGGAATTTGATTTAGTTGTCATTGTATGTTGATGATATGCAACTGATTGGAAGGCGTTTAACTATAATAAGTGGATTAAATCTACTTTGAAAACTAGGTTGGACATGAAGGATTTTGTTCCTACAAAAATTATCTTTGGCATGGAAATCAAAAGAGGCAAACTTTGAAGAAAGCTGTCTTACACATTTTGAGAAGATATTAAGTAGGTTTGGGATGCTAGATGAGCATTTGGTTACCATTATAGCATCTCATATGGAATTTTGTTTGGCAAACTCTTCTACAACAAATGAAGGTAAGGCAAAAATAAAAGATATTATATATGAATCTGCAGTTGCAAGCATGATGAATGCTCATAGTTTATACTTGGTCGAATATAGCATATGATTTAAGGGTTGTTAGCAATCTTGTGAGCAAACTGGGAATGGTGCACTGGCAAAGAGTGATGTGGATTTCAAAGATACCTGAAAAATCAACTAATGTTAGCTTGGTGTATAAACAGAACTCAATTGTAGTTTGAGCTATTGAAAGCTTTGTTGATCTAGTTTTGTAAGAGACTTAAAGAGAAGAAAATTTCTATCTAGATATCTTTAGTGCATGGAATTTGACAGTAATTTAGAAAGCGGAACATATAGTGGAGCTTTCGATTATTGAAACAAAGTATGTTGTAGCAACTGAAATAGTGAAGGAAGGATTATGGCTCATGTGGATGCATGTGAAGCTGCACTTCATTAGGGAAGTTGTAGGAAGAGGGGTCGTCAACACGATGGAAATTTCTATAAAAGAGATCTTTGGAAATATGTTGACTGAAATACTAGATACGTGGAAGTTTAGGCTATCTGAAAGCTTAAACTGTCTTTGTTAGATTTGGTAAAAAAGGATAGGGAGATGAAAAATGACAATTTGGAATTAAGGTGATAAAAAAGGATAGAGAGATGAAAAATGACAATTTGGAATTAAGGTGGAAGACTGTGAGATATTGACTATAAATTTAATTAGATAACTCAGCCAAGTTGGATTTAAATAAGTTTGAGATATAACTTATTTGTTTTTATATTTCATTCTTATTTTAGAGCACTCGTGAAAATTGAGGCTCATTGTATTATGAATTTGGCTAGTGAGATAGAAATTTTTGTCCATATGAGAAATCTTAGAGCTTGCACCTTGTAAACTATAGTGATCGAATTCTCCCCTTCCCATGGACATTAATCTAGTTATAGATCGAACCATGTAAATATTGGTGTCTCTGTTTTATTTGCCTGTTTGTTTCTTTGTTTAATTCCATTGATCAATCCAGGGAATGCATGCAATCCGACCATTGATAGTTTCCTTCAATAAGGACTAAATTCCTATATAGTTGTATTTGTACTTGGGTATAATGAAATATACTTCTGCATCCAACAAGTGGTATGAGATCTATGACCCTGATAGAGCCATGTGTATGTACAAGATGAACCTCATGGTGAATTGAACGACAATGGGCCCCGTATAGTAGATCATGACCGTAAAGGATAAACTCATAATTAGTGATCAAACCTGTATTACAAAAATTTTGAGTCAAAGTAGTGGTGCAACGAGGACCTCCATACTAGCCTTCATATGGAGGAGTCCATGCCATAAAGCTCCACGGTGATTATTGAATGAGCTTACATAGTTGCGATGGAAACCTTTCATGAGACACGGATGGAATGGTGGTTATCGATTTGAGGTGATAGTGCTAAAAAAGAGTTGATAAGTTATTGTGGAATTCCATAAATTCTATAAAAAATTTAGAAAAATCCAATAAAATTTTTGAGATTAAAACTGAATTTTATATTGATAATTTTTTTCGCAATTTCACTATTAAAATCTTTTCAAATTCATTAAAATTTATAATTTTTAAAATTTTTTTAAAATCAATGACTTTTTGAATATCACCAGATTTGAAAAGAATTATATAAAATCCTAATTAAATACACTTAGATTTTAATAGGATTTTATAAAATTTATTAAAATTTAAATTGAATATCATTGAACTTGTATAAATTATTTTAAAATCTAAATTGAATACCTCTAAATTTCTAAGTAGTTTTAAAATTCTTCAAACTCTAAATTGAAATGATCTTTAATTTAATTTAAGGGAATGATTGCTTGAGTATGCAAACAAAGTTCAACATTAGCTAGAATTGATTATTTTAAAGGATATATATTAACCTATAAGGGTGAAAATTCAAGTTCTAATAAGCTCAATAATGCAATATTTCAATCGATTAGGGATGTAATTACCAAAAAGAAAAAATAGTTGAAGCTTCAAAATTCTAATTAGCAAATTGCATTATAATTTATGGACCATTAGTATAAATATTCTTTAATTTTTTTGGTGCATTAGGTTGGTGATGATGATAACCAATAATAAATAAATAGCATTTGCCTTTATTTTTTATGATAAATTTTAATTCATCAAATAAGAGTAATAAGGAATATATAACAAAGCGAATCTATATATATAAACTATTCTATTCCCTTTTGTTTTTTAACGTTTTTCAAACGCAAAGTAAACAATTTTTGTAGTGGATGCTAGTGTCAGTCAACAAGGAAAACAGGTATTTTGTCAAAAAAAATAATTAAAAAAGGAAAAGAGGTCAAACATATTTTTGACTTTTTCTAGCTGACGAAAAAGTGGAAAAAGGTATTTTGGATGGTTAATGAAGGATAAAAACAGGAAAAGCAAATTCTTGTGGTGTTGTACTCTCCATGAAGGCAACTTCCCTTCCATGTCTATTATCTGATGAAACAAAATGAGCAAAATAATACAAGTCAGCGGAAGTCGGACGCTCCAGTGCATGCGAAGCATTTCGTACCCTTTTACATCTCATGAACTCGTGCACGATAAGTAATTGTATTTTAATATTTGTTTCCTTGGTTGGTACAATTTTGTATCTATATTTGGTACATTAAAAATTTTATGAGGATAAGAAGTTTATCAATAACAGTGCAAATGAGTATTTATGTTTAATCGTAGAATATTTTAATAAGGCTTCTAAAATATATTTTATAAATTAATAATATTAAAATTATCAAAATATTTATTAAATTTATTTATGAAATGATGTGATAAATGATATAATAATATTTAATTAATTTATTTTTTTAATTTACTTATCTATTTAAGAATTTATATTTTTATATTTATGTTATATTAATATGTTAATCAATAATATTTAAGATGTATCATTTATTTAATATTTTAGTATATATTATTTGATACATAAATTTAATAAATATTTTATTATATGTAGCATTATTGTTTATGGATAAGAAGTTGGATAAACAAATCGATAAACTTAATATTTAACTAGAATCCATACTACAAAATTGTAAGATTTTTAAAGTATTGTATATAACAAGGAAAATGATAATGTAACCAAAAGATAATTCATTGAAAAATTGTTATAATAGTTAAATTAGAGAATTTAATTTGCACAAAATTGAGTGGATATTGATGTAATTTATTTTCATGTTTGGGTAAAAATATGTACCTTCCATTGTCGATGCCTATAAGAGAGAAGCTGAATAAGGGGCTTACATTGGTGGGGCTTACATTGGTGTGGTGCCAATGCGAACAGTCAATTCATTTTCATTTTCATTTTCATATACTTAGTCAATGCGAAAAGTCATTTTTGCATATTTTTAAGAAAATAGGGAAGTTAAAAAATAATGGCATAGAATCGAATTTTTACTGAAGGGTAAAATAATTCCATGCCATTATCACAAATATATATAAATATATATATATATATATATACACACTAATTTCAATAAAAGGTAAAATGTGAAATAAATATCTGGATAAGATATGGGACGGCTTGGAATCTTTTATGCGGGAATAAACAATCAACCATTCCAGAGTTAAAGGCAAGTGGTCTTTTTCTATGGTCTAAGGATTACCCCTAATTTATCCTTTAGGTTAGAGAACTACTCTTCTTATTTTCATAGATAAGTCCAACGTCAATTATAGACCGTTCAATTATATTATATCATTTTATTAAATAAAATATGTTATTCATGTTATTTTTGAAAATTAATATAATTAAATTTTAAATTGGTAAATTACTTGTCCTCAAGTCAATTTTATTGTTTAATCCATTTATTAATATACTTAGTTTCCTTATAAAGAATAACTATATCATTTATTTTATTTAAATGTTATTTTAAAAATAACAAACTTTATATATATATATATAGAAATATATATTTCATCCAAAGAATAAACATCTCAAGCTCTCTCTGGAACTTAAACACTACTCTCAACATTTCTCACTTGGGTGATATTGAGGTTGCACCGCTTGGCTTGGCTTGCATGCAACGGGATGGAGCCTATTTATAGGCTCACAAATTTGGTGCATGTCCTCCATTTTCGACCTCTTCTAACGTTCAGCATCAGCCTTCTGACATTGCTCACAATTGTTGAGCAAGTTGGAGTTTGGTGTTAAATGCAGCAATGGCCATTGTCAAAAATGGTGAGCTGCTGGTTTCACACTGTCGGCCGGTGCAGTGTGGTACGGCTGGACTTCACAATTCTCCCCCTCCAACCGCATTTAAACTGATGGTCATCTGCCATCCATTCCAGCTATGTCTCTGCACAGCTTCAGCTTCTCTTGAGCAACAACTTTTGTTAACATGTCTGCTGGATTCTCCTTTGTGTGAATCTTCATTAGTTTCAGCAACTGTTGATCTATTACTTCGCATATCCAATGATAGTGGATATCAATGTGCTTTGTACGGGAATGATACATTGAGTTTTTGCTCAAATCCATGGCACTTTGGTTATCACAATGTATCTTGTAGTCTTCTTGCTTGATGCCCGAATCTGTGAGAAAACGCTTTAACCACAACATTTCCTTACCCGCTTCCGCTACGGCAATGTACTCTGCTTCACTAGTGGATAAAGCAACACACTTCTACAATCTTGACTGCCATAATACAGCTCCCCCCGCAAAAGTGTAGAGATAACCTGATGTAGACTTTCTATTATTAGGGTCTCCGGCCATATCTGCATTTGTATAGCATTCTAAGATTGGATCAACTCCCCCACAGCACAAACACAGCTTCGATGTACCTTTAAGATACCTGAGAATCCATTTGACTGCTTCCCAATGTTTCTTTCTAGGGTTTGAAAGAAATCTACTCATAACACCTACTGCGTGAGCAATGTCTGGTCTGGTACACACCATTGCATATATCAGACTTTCTACCGCTGAAGAATATGGTACTGAAGCCATCTCCTCTATCTCTTCTTTGGATGAGGGGCACAATCTCTTGCTCAACTTGAAATGATTTACAAGTGGAATGCTGATCGATTTGGCTTTATCCATGTTGAATCTCTTTATCACCCGTTCAACATACTTCCCTTGAGATAGCCATAACCTTCTATTCTTCCTGTCTCGGATTATTTGCATTCCCAAAATTTGTTGAGCTGATCCTAAGTTTTTCATATCAAAGGACTTAGATAATTCTTTCTTCAGCTGACTAATCTTCATTGTATCTTGTCCAACGATCAACATACTGTCTACATATAGCAAAAGTGCAATGAAATTTCCGCCTGAAAATTTTTGAATATAAACACACTAGTCTGCTGCAGTCCTTTTATAGCCTTGACTCACCATAAACGAGTCAAATTTCTTATACCATTGTCTTGGTGCTTGCTTGAGGCCATACAAGCTCTTCTTCAGCTTGCATACGAGGTTTTCTTTCCCTGAAACCTTAAATCCTTCTAGCTGCTCCATGTAGATTTCCTCATGTAAATCACTGTGAAGAAATGCTGTCTTCACATCCATCTGTTCAAGCTCTAGGTTTAGACTTGCTACTAAACCAAAAATGACTCGAATTGAAGTCATTTTTACCACTGGTGAAAAAATCTCATCAAAGTCAATTCCTTTCTTCTGAAGAAATCCTTTGACCACCAATCGGGCTTTGTGTTTCACCGCCCTTCCGTTGCCATCTTTCTTGAGCTTGAACACTCATTTATTCTTTAGTGCCTCCTTTCTTGTTGGAAGCTTAACCAACTCATAAATATGATTTTTTTGCAAGGATTTCATCTCATCTTGTATTGCTTACAGCCATTTTTCCTTGTCTTGATGAGAAATAGCTTATTGGAAACTCTCTGGCTCCCCTTCTTCAGTAAGCAAAATATACTCAGATTCTAGAAATCTCTTTGATGGAATTCGGCCTCGCTCAGATCTCCAAACTTATAAACCACTGGTTTCAGGAGGTGTACCATCATCTGACCGCTATGATGGCCCTGCAGCTGCTTGAGAGGATCGAGTCTCCCCCTGCTCAATATCCTCTTCTTCCTCCTGGTCTGCTTCTGGTATATCCTCATGCACCTCATTATCCTCTGTGACTATTTGTGCTGGTGCTGGATTAGAACCAAAATTCTCAACACTAGAACTACAATTAGGAGACATTCTGGGCTTTAAAATGTCTTTCATTGTCTGGTTTTCATGGAATACTACATCCCTGCTTCTAATAACCTTATTTATTTTCGGGTCCCATAACCTGTATTCGAATTCTTCATCTCCATATCCTATGAAGATGCATGGAGTAGATCTTGCATCGAACTTCTGTCTAAGCTCCTTGGATACATGCACATAAGTTAAACAACCAAACACTCTTAAATGAGAGTAGGAAGGAATCTTACCCGACCACACTTTCTCTGGAATTTCAAAATTCAACGGTACTGACGGTGATCTGTTGATTAAATAGCAAGCGGCACGAATACTTTCTCCCCAGAATGGCTTTGGCAGCTTAGCCATACTGATCATACTTCTGACCTTTTCCATAATGGTTCAGTTCATTCTTTCGGCTATTCCATTATGTTGTGGGGTGCGAGGGACCATCTTCTCATGTCGAATGCCGTGTCTTCTGCAGTAGGCATCGAACTCCTTGGAAGTATACTCTCCTCCATTATCTGAGCGGAGACATTTTAGTTTCTTTCCTGTTTCACGCTCTACCATTGTATGAAACAGTTTGAAGCAATCTAATACTTGGTCCTTTGTTTTTAAGAAATATACCCACACCTTTCGAGAAGCATCATGAATGAAGGTCAGGAAATAGTTATTGCCACCTAATGATTCCACCTCCATGGGACCACAAACATCAAAGTGCACCAGACTAAGCAACTCTGATCTTCTCGATGCAGAGGAACTGAAGAAGACTCTATGTTGCTTACCAAACAAGCAGTGACTACAAGGAGTTAGCGCAGCATCCTTACAAATAATGATAAGCTTCTTCCTTGCTAAAGTGGATAATCCTTTTTTACTCATGTGATCGAGTCTCTAGTGCCACAGATTTTGAGACGCCTCTCCTTCTACAATATTGAGGCTATCTTCACATGAGTCTTGTACAGCATTCCACAAATATGTCCTCGGACGACAACTATGGCACGTTTTCGTCATTTTCCATGTGCCTTTGCTGAGGTAGTTGTCATAGCCTTGCTTGTCTAGGGCTGCTCCCGAAAGTAGATTAAGCCGAAGATCTGGAACATGACGGACATCCTTCAAAGTGATTGTACAACCAACATTCGTTTTTACCTGAATATCATCAGTTCCCATAATCTTTGCAAAACTAGAATTTTCCATCTTTACAGTACCAAAGTCTCCTACTTTGTACGTTTTGAAGAAATCTCTGTGTGGAGTGACATGGTAGGATGCTGCAGTATCGACTACCCACTCAACATCTTGGGTTGATATATGAAGGCATGTCTTTTCTTCGGTGGAGCAAAGCGCCACTTCTCCTGTAACAGTGACTAGTGTCTCTCCATCCTTCTTCGGCTGATTACCTTGGAGTCTCTGCTCTCTCAACAACTTCCTGCAGTTCTTTTTCATGTGACCCTCCAAGCCACAATGATAGCACTTATATGATGATTTTTTGCCGTTTGTAGATCTGCCTCTGCTCTTGCTCCTGCCTCTCCCCCTATCTCGACCACCTCTTTGCTGTCTTCCTCTCTTTGTGACGAGGGCATGTGACTGATCCATGCCAATGTCCTTTCTCCTGGCCTCTTCATTAAATAGGACATCCTTAACCATAGACATAGTAAGTTTGCCATTCGGAGCCGAATTGCTGAGAGAAACTACCAATGTCTCCCAACTGTTTGGAAGAGAGCTTAGAAGTAAGAGGGCCTAATCCTCATTCCCTAGTTGGTAATCCACAGCAGATAGTTGATTTACCAAGCTCTGGAACTCACTGGTATGCTTGGCTACAGAAGTTCCACTCTGTAATTTTATATTTACCAATCGCTTAAGTACCAGGGCTTTGTTCCGAGCAGTCTTGGCCTGATACACATCCTCCAATTTTGTCCAGAGGGCATATGCATCTGTTTCCTTCTCTACATGATGGAAGACACTATGGTCGATTCATTGCCTGATCTGACCGATCGTTTTCTTGTTTAATTTCTTCCATTCTACTTCTTTGCTGGGATCGGAGTTTTCTCCTTTAGCTTCTATAGGATCAAACAGATCCTTACAATTGAGAAGATCTTCCAACCGAGGTCTCCAAAGTGTATAATTTGTGGCAGTGAGCTTAATCATAGCTCTCGAAGATGATTCTTCCATTGACATTATGGCTTGACCAAAAATGGAGCCGAATTTGGCAAAACGGAGTTAACCGTTGCGTCTGGAACGTCTGAAAATGGTGGACTTGACTCTTCTGGGGTCAAAATATAGTTACCAGAATTTTTAGAGCAAAAATGTAATTTTCTAAAAATTTTGGGTCAACCTGTAAATACAGAAACTACAGAGGCTAATCTGTAATTTCCAACAATTTAGGAGCTGTTCCGTAATTGCAGAAACTTCTGATGATATGGCAGATTGGGTTGACCTGTCAACACGTGGCAGATGATGTGGCGATTGCGTGGCTGAGTGCGATGACGTGTCTGCTTACGTGGTCGTCTTCAACCTCCAGACGGAGCGTGAGGCGTGTGATCTGCTGCAGAAAATTTTAGACGGCGCGTGCGGGCGCGTTAGGCTCGTCATTTCTCTCCAACAAACTTGGTTGTTCTCGTCTCGTCGAGTACTTTCACTTGGTATTGTCAAATTATTGATTTGAGCAACTTTTCGAAACACCAACTTGAAGAACAGAAGCTCTGTTTCTTCAAATTTTGAGCACAAGCTCTTGACTTGGAGCTCTGATACCACTTGTTGTGGTTTTTTGACCACTTTAGAGAAGAAATGTGAGAAGAAAAATAAAAATTAAATCTATTACTCACTTGGAAATAGATTACAAAAATAAAAACTTCTCTCGTGGAGGATTCTCACGTGAAACCTCTCTCTACACTATCAAATTCTCTTTGGAATTGCTCACTCTTCTCTCAAGCTCTCTTTGGAACTTAAACACTACTCTCAACATTCCTCACTTGGGTGATATTGAGGTTGCAATGGCTTGCATGTAACGGGATGAAACCTCTTTATAGGCTCACAAATTCTATGCATGTCCTCCATTTTCAACCTCTTCTGACGTTCAACATTGGCCTTCTGACATTGCCCACAATTGTTGAGCAAGTTGGAGTTCGGTGTTAATACAGCAATGGCCATTGTCAAAAATTGTGAGCTGCTGGTTTCACACTATCTGTGCAGTGTAGTGTGGCTGGACTTCACATCCATGCCATAAAGCTCCATGGTGATTCAGTATATAGTTGCGATGGAAACCTTTCATGAGACAAGGATGAAATGGTGGTTATCGATTTGAGGTGATAGTGTTAAAAAGACTAAATGATCCTTAATTTCAGGGAATGATTTTTTGAGTATGCAAACAAAGTTCAACATTAGCTAGAATTGATTATTTTAAAAGATATATATTAACCTTTAAGGGTGAAAATTCAAGTTCTAATAAGCTCAATAATGCAATATTTCAATCGATTGGGGATGTAATTACCAAAAAGAAAAAATAGTTGAAGCTTCAAAATGCTAATTAGCAAATTGCATCATAATTTATGGACCATTAGTATATAAATATTCTTTAATATTTTTTGGTGCATTAGGTTGGTGATGATGATAACCAATAATCAATAAATAGCATTTGCCTTTATTTTTTATGATAAATTTTAATTCATCAAATAAGAGTAATAAGGAATATATAACAAAGCGAATCTATATATATAAACTATTCTATTCCCTTTTGTTTTTTAACGTTTTTCAAACGCAAAGTAACCAATTTTTGTAGTGGATGCTAGTGTCAGTCAACAAGGAAAACAGGTATTTTGTCAAAAAAAAAAAAAAACAATTAAAAAAGGAAAAGAGGTCAAACATATTTTTGACTTTTTCTAGCTGAAGAAAAAGTGGAAAAAGGCATTTTGGATGGTTAATGAAGGATAAAAACAGGAAAAGCAAATTCTTGTGGTGTTGTACTCTCCATGAAGGCAACTTCCCTTCCATGTCTATTATCTGATGAAACAAAATGAGCAAAATAATACAAGTCAGCGGAAGTCGGACGCTCCGGTGCATGCGAAGCATTTCGTACCCTTTTACATCTCATGAACTCGTGCACGATAAGTAATTGTATTTTAATATTTGTTTCCTTGGTTGGTACAATTTTGTATCTATATTTGGTACATTAAAAATTTTATGAGGATAAGAAGTTTATCAATAACAGTGCAAATGAGTATTTATGTTTAATCGTAGATTATTTTAATAAGGCTTCTAAAATATATTTTATGAATTAATAATATTAAAATTATCAAAATATTCATTAAATTTATTTATCAAATAATATGATAAATAATATAATAATATTTAATTGATTTATTTTTTTAATTTATTTATCTATTTAAAAATTTACATTTTTATATTTATATTATATAAATATATTAATCAATAATATTTAACATGTATCATTTATTTAATATTTTAATATATATTATTTAATATATAAATTTAATAAATATTTTATTGTACGTAGCATTATTGTTTATAGATAAGAAGTTGGATAAACAAATCGATAAACTTAATATTTAACTAGAATCCATACCACAAAATTGTAAGATTTTTAAAATACTGTATATAAGAAGGAAAATGATCATGTAACCAAAAGATAATTCATTAAAAAATTGTTATAATAGTTACATTAGAGAATTTAATTTGTACAACATTGAGTGGATATTGATTAAATTTATCTTCATGTTTGGGTAAAAATATGTACCTTCCATTGTCGATGCCTATAAGAGAGAAGCTGCGAATTTTTACTGAAGGGTAAAATAATTCCATGCCATTATCACAAATATATATATATATATATATATATATATATATATATATACACATACACTAATTTCAATAAAAGGTCAAATGTGAAATAAATATCTGGATAAGATATGGGACGGCTTGGAATCTTTTATGCGGGAATAAACAATCAACCATTCGAGAGTTAAAGGTGAGTGGTCTTTTTCTATGGTCCAAGGATTACCCCTAATTTATCCTTTGGGTTAGAGAACTACTCTTCTTATTTTCATAGATAAGTCCAACGTCAATTATAGACCGTTCAATTATATTATATCATTTTATTAAATAAAATATGTTATTCATGTTATTTTTGAAAATTAATATAATTAAATTTTAAATTGGTAAATTATTTGTCCTCAAGTCAATTTTATTGTTTAATCCATTTATTAATATACTTAGTTTCCTTATAAAGAATAACTATATCATTTATTTTATTTAAATGTTATTTTAAAAATAACAAACTTTATATATATATATATATATATATATATATAGAAATATATATTTCATCCAAAGAATAAAAATTTCAAGCTTTCTCTGGAACTTAAACACTACTCTCAACATTCCTCACTTGGGTGATATTGAGGTTGCACCGCTTGGCTTGGCTTGCATGCAACGGGATGAAGCCTATTTATAGGCTCACAAATTCGGTGCATGTCCTCCATTTTCGACCTCTTCTGACGTTCAGCACCAGCCTTTTGACATTGCTCACAATTGTTGAGCAAGTTGGAGTTTGGTGTTAAATGCAGCAATGGCCATTGTCAAAAATGGTGAGCTGCTGGTTTCACACTGTCGGCCGGTGCAGTGTGGTACGGCTGGACTTCACAATTCTCCCCCTCCAGCCGCATTTAAACTGATGGTCATCTGCCATCCATTCCAGCTATGTCTCTGCACAGCTTCAGCTTCTCTTGAGCAACAACTTTTATTAACATGTCTGCTGGATTCTCCTTTGTGTGGATTTTCATCAGTTTCAGCAACTGTTGATCTATTACTTCGCATATCCAATGATAGCGGATATCAATGTGCTTTGTACGGGAATGATACATTGAGTTTTTGCTCAAATCCATGGCACTTTGGTTATCACAATGTATCATGTAGTCTTCTTGCTTGATGCCCGATTCTGTGAGAAAACGCTTTAGCCACAACATTTTCTTACCCGCTTCCACTACGACAATGTACTTTGCTTCACTAGTGGATAAAGCAACACACTTCTACAATCTTGACTGCCATGACACAGCTCCCCCCGCAAAAGTGTAGAGATAACCTGATGTAGACTTTCTATTATCAGGGTCTCCCGCCATATTTGCATTTGTATAGCATTCTAAGATTGGATCAACTCCCCCGCAGCACAAACACAGCTTCGATGTACCTTTAAGATACCTGAGAATCCATTTGACTGCTTCCCAATGTTTTTTTCTAGGGTTTGAAAGAAATCTGCTCACAACACCTACTGCGTGAGCAATGTCTGGTCTGGTACACACCATTGCATATATCAGATTTCCTACCGCTGAAGAATATGGTACTGAAGCCATCTCCTCTATCTCTTCTTTGGATGAGGGAACAATCTCTTGCTCAACTTGAAATGATTTGCAAGTGGAATGCTGACCGATTTGGCTTTATCCATGTTGAATCTCTTTATCACCCGTTCAACATACTTCTCTTGAGATAGCCATAACCTTCTATTCTTCTTGTCTCAGATTATTTGCATTCCCAAAATTTGTTGAGCTGATCGTAAGTCTTTCATATCAAAGGACTTAGATAATTCTTTCTTCAGCTGACTAATCTTCATTGTATCTTGTCCAACGATTAACGTACCGTCTACATATAGCAAAAGTGCAATGAAGTTTCCATCTGAAAATTTTTGAATATAAACACACTAGTCTGCTGCAGTCCTTTTATAGCCTTGACTCACCATAAACGAGTCAAACTTCTTATACCATTGTCTTGGTGCTTGCTTGAGGCCATACAAGCTCTTCTTCAGCTTGTATACGAGGTTTTCTTTCCCTGAAACCTTAAATCCTTCTAGCTGCTCCATGTAGATTTCCTCATGTAAATCACCGTGAAGAAATATTGTCTTCACATCCATCTATTCAAGCTCTAGGTTTAGACTTGCTACTAAACCAAAAATGACTCGAATTGAAGTTATTTTTACCACTGGTGAAAAAATCTCATCAAAGTCAATTCCTTTCTTCTGAAGAAATCCTTTGACCACCAATCGGGCTTTGTGTTTCACCACCCTTCCGTTGCCATCTTTCTTGAGCTTGAACACCCATTTATTCTTTAGTGCCTTCTTTCCTGTTGGAAGCTTAACCAACTCATAAGTATGATTTTTTTGCAAGGATTCCATCTCATCTTGTATTGCTTACAGCCACTTTTCCTTGTCTTGATGAGAAATAGCTTATTGGAAACTCTCTGGCTCCCCTTCTTCAGTAAGCAAAATATACTCAGATTCTAGAAATCTCTTTGATGGAATTCGGCCTCGCTCAGATCTCCGAACTTATAAACCACTGGTTTCAGGAGATGTACCATCATCTGACCGCTATGATGGCCCTGCAGCTACTTGAGAGGATTGAGTCTCCCCCTGCTCAATATCCCCTTCTTCCTCCTGGTCTGCTTCTGGTATATCCTCATGCACCTCATTATCCTCTGTGACTATTTATGCTGGTGCTGGATTATAACCAAAATTCTCGGCACTATAACTACAATTAGGAGACATTCTGGGTTTTTCAATATCTTCCATTGTCTGGTTTTCATGGAATACTACATCTCTGCTTCTAATAATCTTCTTTGTTTTCGGGTCCCATAACCTGTATTCGAATTCTTCATTTCCATATCCTATAAAGATGCATGGAGTAGATCTTGCATCGAACTTCTGTCTGAGCTCCTTGGATACATGTACATAAGCTAAACAACCAAACACTCTTAAATGAGAGTAGGAAGGAATCTTACCCGACCACATTTTCTCCGGAATTTCAAAATTCAACGGTACTGACGGTGATCTGTTGATTAAATAGCAAGCGGCACGAATAGTTTCTCCCCAGAATGGCTTTGGCAGCTTAGCCATACTGATCATACTTCTGACCTTTTTCATAATGGTTCGGTTCATTCTTTCAGCTATTCCATTATGTTATGGGGTGCGAGGGACCGTCTTCTCATGTCAAATGTCGTGTCTTCTGCAATAGGCATCGAACTCCTTGGAAGTATACTCTCCTCCATTATCTTAGCGGAGACATTTTAGTTTCTTTCCTGTTTCACGCTCTACCATGGTATGAAACAGTTTGAAGCAATCTCTCTAATACTTGGTCCTTTGTTTTTTAAGAAATATACCCACACCTTCCAAGAAGCATCATGAATGAAGGTTAGGAAATAGTTATTGCCACCTAATGATTCCACCTCCATGGGACCACAAACATCAGAGTGCACCAGACTAAGCAACTCTGATCTTCTCGATGCAGAGGAACTGAAGGAGACTCTATGTTGCTTACCAAACAAGCAGTGACTACAAGGAGCTAGCGCAGCATCCTTGCAAATAATGATAAGCTTCTTCCTTGCTAAAGTGGACAATCCTTTTTCACTCATGTGACCGAGTCTCTAGTGCCACAGATTTTGAGACGCCTCTCCTTCTGCAATATTGAGGCTATCTTCACATGAGTCTTGTACAGCATTCCACAAATATGTCCTCGGACGACAGCTATGGCACCTTTCATCATTTTTCATGTGCCTTTGCTGAAGTAGTTGTCATAGCCTTGCTTGTCTAGGGATGCTCCCGAAAGTAGATTAAGCCGAAGATCTGGAACATGACGGACATCCTTCAAAGTGATTGTACAACCAACATTCGTTTTTACCTGAATATCACCAGTTCCCATAATCTTTGCAAAACTAGAATTTTTCATCTTTACCGTACCATAGTCTCCTGCTTTGTACGTTTTGAAGAAATCTCTGTGTGGAGTGACATGGTAGGATGCTGCAGTATCGACTATCCACTCAACATCTTGGGTTGATATATGAAGGCATGTCTCTTCTTCAGTGGAGCAAAGCGCCACTTCTCCTGTAACAGTGACTAGTTTCTCTCCATCCTTCTTCGGCTAATTACCTTGGAGTCTCTGCTCTCTCAACAACTTCCTGCAGTTCTTCTTCATGTGACCCTCCAAGCCACAATGATAGCACTTATATGATGATTTTCTGCCGTTTGTAGATCTGCCTCTGCTTTTACTCCTGCCTCTCCCCCTATCTCGACCACCTCTTTGCTGTCTTCCTCTCTCTGTGACGAGGGCATGTGACTGATCCATGCCAATGTCCTTTCTCCTGGCCTCTTCATTAAATAGGACATCCTTAACCATAGACATAGTAAGTTTGCCATTCGGAGCCGAATTGCTAAGAGAGACTACCAATGTCTCCCAACTGTTTGGAAGAGAGCTTAGAAGAAGGAGGGCCTGATCCTCATCCCCTAGTTGGTAATGCACAGCAGATAGTTGATTTACCAAGCTCTGGAACTCACTGGTATGCTTGGCTACAGAAGTTCCACTCTGTAATTTTATATTTACCAATCGCTTAAGTAACAGGGCTTTGTTCCGAGCAGTCTTGGCCTGATACACGTCCTCCAATTTTGTCCAGAGGGCATATGCATCCGTTTCCCTCGCTACATGATGGAAGACACTATGGTCGATTCATTGCCTGATCTGACCGATTGTTTTCTTGTTTAATTTCTTCCATTCTGCTTTTTTGCTGGGATCAGAGTTTTCTCCTTTAGCTTCTATAGGATCAAACAGATCCTTACAATTGAGGAGATCTTCCATCCGAGGTCTCCAAAGTATATAATTTGTGGCAGTGAGCTTAATCATAGCTCCCGAAGATGATTCTTCCATTGACATTATGGCTTGACCAAAAATGGAGCCGAATTTGGCAAAACGGAGTTAACCGTTGCGTCTGGAACGTCTGAAAATGGTGGACTTGACTCTTCTGGGGTCAAAATATAGTTACCAGAATTTTTAGGGCAAAAATATAATTTCTTAAAAATTCTGGGTCAACCTGTAAATACAGAAACTACAGGGGCTAATCTGTAATTTCTAACAATTCAAGGGCTATTCCATAATTGCAGAAACTTCTGATGATGTGGCAGATTGGGTTGACGTGTCAACACGTGGCGATTGCGTGGCTGAGTGCGATGACGTGTCTGCTGACGTGGTCGTCTTCAACCTCCAGACGGCGCGTGAGGCGCGTGATCTGCTGCAGAAAATTTTAGATGGCGCGTGTGGGCGCGTTAGGCTGGTCATTTCTCTCCGACGAACTTGGTTGTTCTCGTCTCGTCGAGTACTTTCACTTGGTATTGTCAAATTATTGATTTGAGCAACTTTTCAAAACACCAACTTGAAGAACAAAGGCTTTGTTTCTTCAAATTTTGAACCCAAGCTCTTAACTTGGAGCTCTGATACCACTTGTTGTGGTTCTTTGACCACTTTAGAGAAGAAATGTGAGAAGGAAAATAAAAATTAAATCTATTACTCACTTGGAAATAGATTACAAAAATAAAAACTTCTCTCATGGAGGATTCTCACGTGAAACCTCTCTCTACACTATCAAATTCTCTCTGGAATTGCTCACTCTTCTCTCAAACTCTCTATGGAACTTAAACACTACTCTCAACATTCCTCACTTGGGTGATATTGAGGTTGCAATGGCTTGCATGCAACGGGATAGAACCTCTTTATAGGCTCACAAATTCTATGCATGTCCTCCATTTTCAACCTCTTCTGACGTTCAACACTGGCCTTCTGACATTGCCCACAATTGTTGAGCAAGTTGGAGTTCGGTATTAATGCAGCAATGGCCATTGTCAAAAATTGTGAGCTGCTGGTTTCACACTATCGGTGCAATGTAGTGTGGCTGGACTTCACATCTATGCCATAAAGCTCCATGGTGATTCAGTATATAGTTGCGATGGAAACCTTTCATGAGACAAGGATGAAATGGTGGTTATCGATTTGAGGTGATAGTGTTAAAAAGACTAAATGATCCTTAATTTAAGGGAATGATTGTTTGAGTATGCAAACAAAGTTCAACATTAGCTAGAATCGATTATTTTAAAGGATATATATTAACCTTTAAGGGCGAAAATTCAAGTTCTAATAAGCTCAATAATGCAATATTTCAATCGATTAGGGATGTAATTACCAAAAAGAAAAAATAGTTGAAGCTTCAAAATGCTAATTAGCAAATTGCATTATAATTTATGGACGATTAGTATAAATATTCTTTAATATTTCTTGGTGCATTAGGTTGGTGATGATGATAACCAATAATCAATAAATAGCATTTGCCTTTATTTTTTATGATAAATTTTAATTCATCAAATAAGAGTAATAAGGAATATATAACAAAGTGAATCTATATATATAAACTATTCTATTCCCTTTTGTTTTAACGTTTTTCAAACGCAAAGTAAACAATTTTTTTAGTGGATGCTAGTGTCAATCAACAAGGAAAACAGGTATTTTGTCAAAAAAAAAAAAAACAATTAAAAAAGGAAAAGAGGTCAAACATATTTTTGACTTTTTCTAGCTGACGAAAAAGTGGAAAAAGGTATTTTGGATGGTTAATGAAGGATAAAAACAGGAAAAGCAAATTCTTGTGGTGTTGTACTCGCCATGAAGGCAACTTCCCTTCCATGTCTATTATCTGATGAAACAAAATGAGCAAAATAATACAAGTCAGCGGAAGTCGGACGCTCCAGTGCATGCGAAGCATTTCGTACCCTTTTACATCTCATGAACTCGTGCACGATAAGTAATTGTATTTTAATATTTGTTTCCTTGGTTGGTACAATTTTGTATCTATATTTGGTACATTAAAAATTTTATGAGGATAAGAAGTTGCAAATGAGTATTTATGTTTAACCGTAGATTATTTTAATAAGGCTTCTAAAATATATTTTTTGAATTAATAATATTAAAATTATCAAAATATTCATTAAATTTATTTATCAAATAATATGATAAATAATATAATAATATTTAATTGATTTATTTTTTTAATTTATTTATCTATTTAAAAATTTACATTTTTATATTTATGTTATATAAATATATTAATCAATAATATTTAACATGTATCATTTATTTAATATTTTAATATATATTATTTAATATATAAATTTAATAAATATTTTATTGTACGTAGCATTATTGTTTATAGATAAGAAGTTGGATAAACAAATAATATTTAACTAGAATCCATACCACAAAATTGTAAGATTTTTAAAATACTGTATATAAGAAGGAAAATGATCATGTAACCAAAAGATAATTCATTAAAAAATTGTTATAATAGTTACATTAGAGAATTTAATTTGTACAACATTGAGTGGATATTGATTAAATTTATCTTCATGTTTGGGTAAAAATATGTACCTTCCATTGTCGATGCCTATAAGAGAGAAGCTGCGAATTTTTACTGAAGGGTAAAATAATTCCATGCCATTATCACAAATATATATATATATATATATATATATATATATACACATACACTAATTTCAATAAAAGGTCAAATGTGAAATAAATATCTGGATAAGATATGGGACGGCTTGGAATCTTTTATGCGGGAATAAACAATCAACCATTCGAGAGTTAAAGGTGAGTGGTCTTTTTCTATGGTCCAAGGATTACCCCTAATTTATCCTTTGGGTTAGAGAACTACTCTTCTTATTTTCATAGATAAGTCCAACGTCAATTATAGACCGTTCAATTATATTATATCATTTTATTAAATAAAATATGTTATTCATGTTATTTTTGAAAATATTATATATATATATATATATATATATATTTCATCCAAAAAAACCTTAAAAAATATTATTATGTATTTTATTTCCCATCAAATGTATATTTATATATATACATACACATACTTTTGAGCTTAATATGACAAATTGAGAGATAAATCTTTTTATTTTTAATTTTGAAAATGAAAGGAATATTTTTTTTATATCCCTCTTTGTGTTGCTACTATTTTATAAGAAAAAAAATATGTATATACATATACCTAAACCAATTTTCCCAAAATGCTTATAAAATTAGAGCAACAGTATATATAATGCTTTTATTTTCTTTAAAATAAAATATTAATAATAATAATAAAAAATAATATTTGTATTTTTTTGTTTGTTTCAAATTGTTTGAGAAATAAAAGGAATAAGATAATTCTTTTTAAAAAAATTAAATATAATAATAAATTCATATTAAAGGAATTTGATTCATTAACAAATAACTTACCAATTTATTTTTTATCCAAAAATAATTTACCAATTTAGAGTTTAATTATGTGAAATTTTAAAAATAACATATATGGTATAATATAATTGAACAAGTCTTTGGGCTCATCTTACCAAATAATTTCTCCAGAGAGATAATGGTTGTCAAATTACTCATGACATGTATGTGTATAAATATAAAGATAAGGTAAGGTAAGGCTAATTATAACTATTGTGGAACAATTTGTGACAAACAAGAAAATGAGAACATTCAACTTTCTTTCAGTAACAATAATGCTTAATCAAAGAAAAAAACAATCAAATTATTATAATGTTTGCTTAAAAGGAGGATTTTTTGCTGGCCTAAAATTTTAGATCAGCAGAACAATAACGTTGAAGTTAAGTTATAGATAATATTATAATGACAAGACAATTTTATATTGACTATTATTTGTTAGTGGAAAATTTTCTTTAGACTTTTTAAAATTTTTTTTAATTACAGTTAGATCTATATTTTTCAAAAATTAAATTTAAAGTTTATATATCAGTTTTTTCAATTAAATTTTACAGTTAAAAATCATAAATAATATTATAACAAAAATATATAGATCTAAATGAAATTTATCTTATTTATTAGGAATATATATATATATCTAGCTATATGTATGTGCTAGTAATTATACCAAAAGAAAATGTGCTTAAAATTGCGAAATTGAGCAGCAGCATGGGAATAAGAGTATTATGAAATTATAGATACAAATTTCCAGGAAAAACACATTAGTTTCAATAGCTACCGTGTCTTCGTTTCCAAACACCTCGTCATGACAAAAGCAAGATCAATAAATGACTTTACTTTTTTTTTTTTTCTTTTTTCTTTTTTATAGCTAAAATTTTGTGTAGAAATAATAAGATTGTGTATGAATAAAGAACTTTGTTATGCTAAAATTTCTTCGGGGAAATTAGTATCATTGTACTTTAAATTTTATCAAAGCTAGTATATTTGCATTTAAAAAACTAAAATTTAACATTTTACATGCATTCCAAATTTTTATTTTACTCACATCCTTGATCCATATCTTAAAAATCTAAACATAATTTAATTAGTATAACGTGCATGTGATAGTTTTAACAAAGATAAGCAAGATCATTTCATTTGCATCTCCAAACTCTCTAACCTGAAATGGCTGACTTTCCAATATGTCTGAAACTACCACCACCATCTCTAAAGCTTTTTAAAAGAAGTTATTTTGGGTATTAGCTCTTCAAAAAGAAGGTTTTTTTTTTTTTTTTTTTTTTGGCTAAAACTCTTTAAAAAGAAGTTTGGGTACCATAAAGTTCCCCTCCAAAAGGCCTTTCTTAGCCGGAATAAATATAATTATTTAATTTAAAATAAAATAAAAATGATAGATTGCTATTTCGCCGGAGAAAGTCTAGCATGTGACGGTCGCATGATTCTAGGTTGTGCAACCACCAATTTATACATTGACGTGTTTAAGATTGACATGTTTTTGCATCCATGAACATGTTTAATATTATTTTCTTTTCTCTTTTTTTTTAATTTTTTTTCTTTTCCAACACAGCTCCCTCCCTCTTTTATTGCTTTCGTTCCTTCTCCGTTTTTCTTTGCTTTCACCTCCCCGTTACTCATCTGTGGCCATCAGATCCCTTTAATGTTTATTGTTTGATTTCTCTTTCAATCTTGCTAGCTATAATTAAATCTTAAACTATTATAAAATAAAGTGGAAAAGCTTCAAAGAAAGATGAGAAACCATGAGCTTCTCCCTAATTTTTGAAATCATTTTGTTCTTTGTCCATGTGCTGTTGGAGAAAAATTTTGTAGGTGTATGCGGTGGAGTTTTTCTTTTCTCATTTTTTTTTAAATCTTTATGCAAAATAGTTCCGTTGTGATTAAAGAATAATAAAGAAAATTAAGAGGGGGGGGGGGGGTGTAGTAAAGAAAATTTGATTTCAAATAAAAGAAAAAATTTGATAGAAAAAATCAGAAGAGAGAATCGAAAATGATATAAACTTCTTCAAACTATTTACAAACTTAATTTATTATTTAAGATTGGTTAGTAAGCTTAATTTCTTGTTCAATATTGATTTTTTTTTCTTTACTAGTTGAGTTTGAACTTGCCAAAATGCATCGAGCTCCAGCCGAGCACAAGCTATTTGAGCTTTTATTTATAACCCTACGAACAAAATAAAGGAAGTAGTTCCTCTTCCATAGTTTTGATAAACTTTATAGATCAGCATAAATAATTTGGGTTTGAATCTGAAAAAATTCTTACTACAATGGAGAAAAAAAATAAGAAAAAAATTATGAAATCTATGGTATGTTTGGTTAACTGAGAAGAAAAACAAAATAATATTTTTAGGGTCGATGGTTCGTTTTAAGTTGCAATGGTTGATGCACCAAAAAACCATCCTAACACGTGGCACTCTATGGTTAGCCATTCACACCATGTTATTTGGTGCGATTATCCTTATTTAAGTTTTTTCTCATTTTGCAGGGTTATAGAGCTCTACAACCCAGCACCATCATCAAAGGCAAAGAGAGAAAATGAGGGTCCTAAATTCCAAATCTAGAATTCCAAATCCTCCTTTGTGTTCCCCACTTCAGATCCAAACACAGAACCTTAAACTTTTTAGAACAAAAATACTCTGCAAACATTTAATAATAAAGATAATAAACATTTATTATATGTCTTATAAAGATAATAAACATTTATGAACCGCCTTACTTTTGGTCCTTCCCCATTGCTTTCCCATCCTAATTCTTATCCGATCATTTTCATCTTCTTCTTCTTTGTTCATGCCTTAGGGTTAAAAAAAAAAAAGGGAGAAGGAGAAGGAAGAGAATAAACAGAATGGCTTCCAGAGGGAGTAGATCAGAGAGAGTGAAGAGGATTTTCCAACAATTTGATGCTAACCATGACAAAGATCTCAATAGAGAGGAGATGGCTGTTCTTGTTGTAGCTGTTAACCCCAGGTCAAGTTTAGCAATGATTAGATCAATGCCATTCTCAACGAGATTTTTTGGACATATGGTAAGTTCATCTACCCTAAGAAACGTCTAACCTATAAGAAGCTTTTGTGGATCTATGACGACGATGCCTGAAACACTGACCATGACTTAGACATGTTGGAGCATGAGCTCAATTTGGACAAATGTCAATGCTAATCGTAGGGAAATGAAGGGAATGTGAAATGACCTATTGTTTACTGTTGTTAAAACATTAGTGCATGTCACATGATCAATTTTGTTTGGCTTTTTAACAAATGGACCAAAAATGCAAGTAAAATGAAAATTTGCAGTGCAAAGTGTCCAAAAAAAATCATTTAAGGTGCAAAATATCAACCCAACAAGGTTTAAGGTGCAATCGTGCCAATTTTTAAAATTTTTTTGTAAAGTTTATGTGATTATCTTTTTTAAAAGTTGGTTTGTCATAATAAAAGTTTATTATACATCTCAATTAATTACAAAATTAATGGAGGAAAAAAAACATATAAATATCAAATTCAAATTATGTTGTTTTTTTTTTTTTTTTTTGGTTTTTTTTAATAAACTTTACTAACTCCTACTAGTTAGTACTACAAATATTTTAAAACAAATAAATTATACATAATTATATAAAAGAAAATTAAAAATTAAAAACCAACTATGTTAGAAAATGTTATCTTACTGATTTTTATAATAGGGACACCTTACTAGTTTGAATATGATCTCTTATATTCATAGTTAATTTTCACCAAGACATTATTTAAGAAAAATCAAAATTTCAAAAGAAACTAATTTCCCAAGAATGTCATGAAATTAGTTTCCTGAAAAAATTATTTTGTTAATATATTAAATTGATTTGTGTTTTATAATTATAAACTTGAAGAAACTAATTAGATTATTTTCCTCCATAATCGATTTGTGTATTGAATTGATTTGTGTTTTAATAATAATTAATTCTTAAATAATTAAATAATTGATTTGTAATTAAATTATCTTTGAATCGACAACCACCCTTCCTGACGTAACACTTCTAAGGATAATGACAAATCTCAACAATATTTGACTTCATAGAACCCTTCTCCTCTTCTTACACAACCTGTCCCGCGGCTGCTGAGCCTATGTCCCTCTCACCATCACGTCTCTGTAATTTGGCTCGACCACTTATTTTCAGTCTATGAAGACCTTTTATTTTCTTCTTACCTAATCTGATGTAAAAGAAAATAATTAAAGACGACTTTGAATTGTAAAATGACTTGCATATACGCAAAAAATTTTCTCAAAATGGATGATATAAAATTGTAAATTCATTTTTTTTTTCCTTTAAAAACTGACAAACACAAATTTTAAGTATTAACTGATTTTGCAATTCTTTATATCTGGTGGCACATCAAACACATTTGAAAGTAAAAAAACAAAATAATAATAATAATAATAAAGAAATAAATAAATCTTAGAATATATTTGGTATGGAAAATATATATAGGAATAGAATAGTTATTGTGTAAAATTAATTATTATTATATTTGATAAATTTTTAATGTTATAAATATTTATTTTTCTATTTTAAAAAATAATTATTCTTTTTAAAAAGTTTAGTATTGTTATTCCTTGCACTTCTAAAATATTTTAAATATATTTAAAATAATATTGATTTTTCTAAATTAAAAATACATAAATAATTATAAATTTTAATTTTGTAATTAATTTTTATCAAATGTGATATTTTTGAAAAGAAATTTTATTTTTACGATGACTAAACATTAAATGTAATTCAAGATAATAACCGAAACATATTAAAAGGAATATCTATTCATTTTCTTATTTTAATTCCTATGAATACATTTTTTTTTAGGAACAATTATTATTATTATTATTATTATTATATATATATATCAAATATTATCTTATTCATCTATATCACTTTTTTTTGCTTCTCTCTTTTCTTGAATTGCTTTGTCAATCTCCCCAAATGTTATTTTTTTTTGGGTCAAATGATTAAAGATTTTTGTTATTGAGTTTGCAACCTCTTGTTCTTTGTTAGTATTATATATGATATTACAATAAATTTGGAGCATGATACCTCTATTTTAATTTTTTTTTATTATTGTTTTTTACAACTAAAGAGAAAAGAGGGATTTTCTCTCAAATTGAGGTTTAAATTTTGAATGTGAAAATGAATTTTTAGTGGTTTTATTAATGGACCAAGCTTATCAATGCCATGATACCCTTTTTTTTTTTTTTTTGAATGAGTATGATACCCCTACTTGATTACCACCTAATGGATTAAAAAAAAAAAAAATGCCACAGCAATTTTTCACAGTATTTTTTCAAAAGTAAAATTTTGAAACGCTGCCTTATCTTACATATTCGAAATCTCACGCCAAACCCGAAACTCTATATCTTATCAAGAGGAAGTAAAACCAAATAGGTTAATTTAGATAGTTTTGTTTCTAAGGGATTTTAATGTTCTACATGGCTCTGAAAGATTAACCTTGCTATTGTGACTGTCAATCTTTTGTATTACAGGATAGATGTTCTCACAAACAGTTCAGCACATTTGGTGTTTTTTTTTTTTTTTTTTTTTTTTTTTTTTTATATTGGGGTAATAGTAAATATGTTGATCGTTGGATACTAGTCCAATTGGAGCAGTGAATCATGAAAGTTGGGACTGGATCATGGTCTAGATTTAGACCATCCTTTAGATTGGATTGGGTTGTTTCTCATGTTTGGGCTCGTTTAAGGAAGGCAAGTATTTTGGCCCAGACTATTAAACCCATAAAAGAAAATGACAAAAGTAGGACCAATGGTTGAAAGACGTTGGAAATCTCCTTTCAAAATGCCTTGAAGATACAACTAAATGGGACCCAATTTAAGAATTTTCCCATTCTGATTGGAGAAAGCAAGGAGAGGAAAGATATTGATTCTCTAATGGCGGTCTGTTTGTATTAGCATGAAAATGCACCTTGAGGCTTGAATTAGACCATCAATCACATATGGAATTTTCCATCACACAACTTGGTTACAAAATTTGATATCCTTTTCACTCGCCATAGCTATAAGAAACAGACAAAAAGCTTTTCCTTTCCCTGTAGTATATATATCTTTCACAGTGTTTTCTGACATCAATTTTTAGCTTTTAAACAGATGAAGATGTTTTCAGCTATATATCCTTCGCTCGTCAGCTTTATTCAATTTGTGAGAGTTGGACCTTTTCATTTTATTGGTTTAATTATTGTGCTTCAATTATTTTAATGGAAATTGGACAACTTCGAAAACTATAAAGATAATGACTTCTTATCCTTTCACCCTTGGAAAACAAGCTCCACTTTTTTGTTTCATTTGCCAAAATAATTGATGTGTGTATAGAACACAAGAAGTCATGCTATTATTATATTTAAAACCATGAACAATTTAGTATGTATATTATTCTAGAGGGACAAAAATGTCTAATAAAATACTTTATTAGGAGGACATCATTTTTGTTTTTGAATAGTGAAAACCAAAAATGACTATTGATAATTTTTTTTGTTTTTTTTCAAATGATGATTGACAATTGCAACTGGGAGAATTGTCAGACTATCTACTTTGATGACATACACCACCATCTAATGGTGTTTCATTTAAACATTTAATCTAATTCAATTACAGTGAAGTAAGATTGTTCTTTTATATCAACATTTAAAACATTGTAAAAATTATGAATTAAAAATTTTATAAATGATTAAAAAAAAAAAAAAACCTCTAATATATGTATTTATGCAGACTACGTAATGATAAAATGGAAATGCAAAGTTTGAATTTTCTTATGTTCAATATCAAATAAAAAAAAAATGACAAATATTGAATTTTCTTATGTTCAATATCAAATAAAAAAAATAACAAATATTGAATTTTCTTATGTTCAATGTAAAATAAAAAATAACAAAGATTCAATTTTGACATGAGAAAAAAAAAGAAACAACGCTATAATTTATTAGCCGACTTTTACACTCGAGAATGCGTAAGCCATGAAATTTTGTTTTTTTTCCTCCTCAAGGTCTTCTCAATTGGACCCAAGTATCTTTATTTCAACAATACAGGGAAGGGGGAGGAATCTTTATTTATATGGCAAAGAAAAAAGATCTCACATCAAATAGCAACTTACATCGACAACTATCCATGGACAGCCGAATTCCACACATGACTTCACATTGAACATGTATGTCTACACATATATATATATATATATATATATAGATATATATATAATTAAATTCACATAAATTTTAGGAATTGATATTAAGGATTTGTATAATTTTTTTTTTTAATGTTTCAAATTTATAATTTTTGATATAAAATCAAACTCATATAAATTTTAGAGATTAATATTAAGGATTTATATAATTTCTCTTTCATTCTTATAAATTGATATTAAAGATTTATATAATTGCCCTTTGTTTTAACGTATTAAATTTATAATTTTCTAATTCTAGATGTGAATAACTTATCAAATAAGTTAATTTTGTTTGACATTAAAAATTTAATTTCAATTTGATTGTAGTTAGGTTCACATCAAATCGTCTTGATGTTTTTAGTATCATATTTTATTTTATTAATCTTGAATTATATTAAAACTATAATTTAATATTCAAAATTTCAAAAACATGGATTTAATAATATATTAAAATTCCATTTAGGAAAATTGAATTTTATCAAAATTCAATAATTAATAAATATAATTTTAAATTTCACATTTAATAAAAATAATTTTAAATCTCAAAATTTGATGTGATTTAAAAGCTGAAAAAAAAAAAACCTAAAAGTAATCTTGATATTAAAAATCTGATTTAAACTTACTTGTATATATATATACATTTTTTTTTTTTTTTGAAAAGTTCTATTATGTATGTATAAATACTTTTTTGTTTGAGAGAGGAAAAAAAAAAAAACCTAGTTATAGATTTGGTAAAAAAAATTAGAAAGTGTTTTTAAAAAAAAAAAGCACTTTAAGATTGCTTCTAATATTGATGTTTCTCTAAATAAACACTATAAATTTTTTTAAAAAAGAAACATTTAATGTCGTAATTAAAATATAAAGATATTAAAAATAAATTTAAAACTACATCCTATTATATATAAAAAATAAGCACTTTAGAAATATGACTGTTTCACATTGAATATGTTTGCCTATGTGTTTATATATAAAATTAGATTCACATAAATTTTAGGAATTGATATTAAGTATTTGTATAATTTCTTCTTTCTTCTAATGTCTCTTATGACCATCTGTATATATGTATATATATATATATAATATCATAAATAGATTTTAAGGATTGATATTAAGGATTTATGTAATTTTCCTTTATTTTGATGTCTCAAACTTATGATTTTCTAGTTTTAAATGTGAGTGTTTTATCAAGCAAGTCAATTTCGTTTAGCATTAAGAATTTGATTTCAGTTTGATTGATATTAAGGATTTATTTAATTTTCCTTTGTTTTGATGTTTCAAACTTATGATTTTCTATTTTTAAATGTGAGTGTTTTATCAAGCAAGTCAATTTCGTTTAACATTAAAAATTTAATTTCAGTTTGACTGTAATCAAATTCTTATGAGATCATTTTGATGTTTTTAATATCATATATTCTTTTATTAACCCATGGATTACGTTAAGATTATAATTTAAAATTTAAAAATGATAAAATATAAATTTAATAACATATTAAAATCTTATTTAGAAAAAATAAATTTTATCAAAATTTAACACTTAATAAATATAGTTTTAAATCTTGTGTTTGATAAAAATAATTTTAAATTTCAAAACTGATGCAATTTAAAAAAAAATATCTAAAATTAATCTTGATATTAAAAGTCTGATTTAAATTTAGATATATATATATATATATATATATTTTGAGAAGGTCTATCATGTATATATAAATACTTTTTTAATGAATGGTAGGGAAACCTTTATTGATATGATATAGTATTAAAATCTAAGACGCAAAAGATTGTAAGATATGTGGAGAGAGTTAGACCTTGTCGAGAGAGAGAGAGAGAGAGAAATAAATAAATAAGCACTTTAAGATTGGTGTTTCTCTAGATAAACACTATAAAATTTTTTAAAAAATAGACATTTAATTTCTTATTTAAAATATAAAAATATAAAAAATAAATTTAAAACTACTTCCTATTATATATGACCAAATATTTTGCCACTTATTTTATAAAGTATTTATTAATAAAAGCACTATAAAAAATAAATAATATAGAAAAAAAAAGGTATTTATAAATGAAAAAGTATTCCAACGTATTAAATAGGACAACCTTAAATGATATTAATTAATTTTGATGGTGAACAATACTTTTTTTTTTTTTTGGGTAATATGGTGGACAAGGAATTTAAATCATGATAAAATAGACAAAATTATACTTCCGTTAATATTTTAAACTAAGTAAATGATGTTAATAATTGGGGCAAAAATTTTAAAAAAAAGGAAGAAAAATAGAAGGAAATTTGGGCAAAGAAATATCAACGGAAATATTGAAGGTTGGAAGCATGGAAATATTAATAGAAATATAGAAACTTATCAAATATCGATAAAAATTTATGAAAATGATGAAAATTGATGGAAATTTATTTTGAAAGATGGAAAATTTTTATTGGAATTTTAAGATGAATTTATTCAATCAATTAATTATTAAATTGACTATAAAGATTGTAAAAGTATTGAATGAATATAAATTAGATATTGGTTGACTTTTTGCACAACTATTATTTTTTTATTTAGTTTACACATAATATATTCTATCATATATTTTGATTTTTGTTTAATTTTAATTTTTATTGATTTTATAATATTTATATAAATATTAAATTTATTATTATAAAAATATATATATAATATTAGATAGGAAAATTTGTGACTTACAATGCTAATTTTTCCTCAAAATGGAATAGTTTGACGCGTTTGATAAATTTTTAAATATTAAATTTTATAGTTTTATTTGTTTAATTTTTGTAAGGCAATTAAAAAAAAAAATTTCTATCAAAAAACTTATTTGAATAAAAATTTTTACTAAATATTAATAATATTATTAAAAAAATTTAAAAATGAAAAAATAAATTTAATAAATATTTTTCAAATTTATATCGAAATTATGAACTTGTTAATCAAATTGATTTTTATAAAAATTATAAAAATTTTATTTTTATTTGAAAAGAACTTCTATGTTACGGATATTGTATCCTAAATCACATTTTTTGAACAGCCCGTATCTTAAAATTATTCGTATTTGAATACTAAATTTTATTTACATGTGATCAAAAACAAAAATTTCACCAAACTTTTCCGATTTTTCCAATTTGTTCAAACCTTCTTGTTGGGCATTATAACTAGACTAGACTATAACCATGTCCGTCCATATCAGAGGGACACATGCGCCAAAAACCAGTTGTAGCGTGTGTCACTTTTTTTCCTAATCAGTGAAAAAATCTCGCATCTACGGCGCACACACATTTATAAAATAATCATTGCATTATGATCATGGCCAAAGGATAGATTAAATTATTAATTTTTAAGAAGAAAAATAAAAAGCGGTTAAAATAATATCTCCACTTGAGGAGATGTAAAATGACAATACTATCCCCCACTCAGCAAGTTGATCCATTCAGTGACAAAACCACTTGCTACAAAACCCACAAAAATCTAGGCGTGGGGAAATGGCTAGATAGTTACGACTTGATGGCACGGCCAGGCCACGGCTCACCGTTGAATCCAGCCATGGGCTCCACACCTGATGCAAGTTGGGGTCCCACGGAGCGAAAGGCCAGCCGCTCATTCGCACCAGTGGCAAAATCGTGAAATTTTTGTAGAACCGAGGGTTTTTAGCGAGTCGAATTGCATCATAGGAAAAATCGTCGCTTTCGTTTTCAAAGGCGCCAAGGAAGCGCCACTGGTTTTTGGGAAGGAAGGGAGGAGAGGTAAAGGTCTTCACGTGGCGAGAGTGATTGTGAGCCGTCGAAACTCTGTCAAACTGACAATCAGACGGCTTGGATGGGTCCCAATTCACGCCAGTAGTGGTTGGGGCCTACCTTCTGTTGGAATGTCAAATTTGTTACCGCGTACTTAGAGGGAGAAGGAGAAAGTAAATCTTTATTTTGTAAGTCCTGTTTGGCTAATCCTCATTTCATTTTTTTGGCCAAAATGTGTTTTACAAACCATCTCTCTAAATGTTAAACGATATTGTTTCAGTTGATATTTGAATTTGAAACATTAGAATACAAAGGGAAATTATTTGTAATTGACCCAAAAAAAAAAAAAGGAAAAAAAACCATCCACCTAATGGATTTGATTTAGAATTATTTTTTCAACATTTTTGCCCATTTGTTATACATTTTATGCAATCGATCAAAATCTTCTGCTTGTTTAATCTCATATGATATTTGATTCCCGGAATAGTTTGTGTAAAATTTTAATTTTAATCCTAATTGGATAACAAAGTCATGAATCATTCATTAGGCATTTTGATCAATTTTTTTTTTAATGGAATTATGAATCTTTATAATTTAATTTTCATTTGAATTTAGAATTTGATCAGTAAGTCATATAATTTAATTTTATATATCAAATAAAAGAGGTGTTAAGAGAGTAGCATGCAAAAGGAAAATTGCATTTGGTTTTCAAAATACACACAGCCAAACACGTCATTAGAGGAGGAGAATTGTATAAAAAACCACGTGCGTCACAGAATATTGGATTCATTCACTTTGATCAACCAAAAAGATAGACGGTTGTGATCTCATTCGTACTTCGTGACTTCTCTTTGCTATAAAAGAAAGAAATCCTACACCTTCATTTCTTTCCAATAGCAGAGACTGAGACCTCAGAAAAAACCTTCAGGAATTTATTGCTGAAAATTTCACCAAACAAAAACAAAATAAATAAAAAAAAAGTTTTGCAGAGGGTTTGAACAGCAATCAATCAGATCCATCATAAGCAATAATGCTTTTAAGAAGCTCTTCAACGCCGATACTGAATTCATGGCTACCCCACGCAAAGGACTTGTCCCCAGAACCCGAAATCTTCCACCAGATTCCCAGAACCCATTCCATTTCACTCTCGGCTTCGTCTTGTTCCTTATGCCCCATCTGCAGCGATTCCTCCAAGAAGATGACTCGGGCTCTCTCCGAGTCTGACCTCAAGAACATCTCCGTTCCCAAAGCGAAGCCGTCTCCTTTCAACAATTTGCTCAATGGGATTTCGGTGGAAGAGGAAGAGGAAGAGAAACAAATGGGATTCGGTTATCCCGCCAGAACGGTGTCTTTGGATGGTGGCTTGGCGTTGTTTTCGAGTTCTGGTTTGGACGAGGGCTGCGACGTCTGTGTGAGGGATGGTAAATTGGTTAGTGTTTTGGTTGAGGGTGGTATTGGCGGCGGCGGTGGGAAGATTTGTGGTGGTGCCGGTGGAGATGGTGGTGGTGGTCGATCGGACAGCGGAGATGATGGGAGCTCTGAGTTTTCGGATTCGAATCGTGGGAATGATAGCACTGATGTGTATTATCAGAAAATTATCGAGGCCAATCCAGGAAACCCGCTTCTTCTAAGCAATTACGCTAGGTTCTTGAAAGATGTAAGCTTTTTTGGGTCGATTGTTATTTTTTTTGTGTGTGTGTTTGTGTGTGTGTATATATATATATATATATATATGTTTTCAGAAGCAAGCAAATAGCCAGTGTTTGAATATATTATCCCTAACTTTATATCAATTTTGGAATGAAAAACAGGTACGTGGAGATTTTGTGAAAGCCGAAGATTACTGTGCGAGAGCAGTTCTGGCCAATCCAAATGATGGAAATGTTCTATCAATGTATGCGGATTTGATATGGCAGAGTCATAAGGATGCCTCAAGAGCTGAGAATTACTTCGATCAGGCTATAAAAGCTGCCCCAGATGATTGGTAAGAATCAGTGAATTTTGGTAACCCATTAAATCTGTGTCTTTGTTGGAAGGTCTTATAAGTCTTAAATTTGATTAAGTAGCAAAATGGTTTTAGAGGTTGATGTTAACTTCATTCAGTTTGAAGAGGGGTTCACTGGATTAATTGAGTTTTGTGTTGTTTGAATGGTGCAGTTATGTTTTAGCATCTTATGCTCGGTTTCTTTGGGACGCTGAAGAAGATGATGAAGAAGAAGAAGAAGAAGAAGAAGAAGAAAAAGAAGTAGAGGAAGTGAGAGAAAAAGTCAATACAATATCACAACCACCCAGTTTCTTTCATGGAATTCCTCCAACACCCCCTCCTTTAGCTGCTGCTTCTTGAGCTATCTCCCTGGTCCCTCCCCTGTTTTCCTCTTGTATTATAGTTTGGATATGACTTCCCTGACCTTTTGTTTATATCCCCCACCTTCTCGGTCCTTTCCTAGTAAATTTTGCCTTCTCTGATGAGATGTCCTTAACCGATAGCCTTGGTACTTCTTGTAAAAATTTTAAGGATGATAATAAAGAGATTAAATGCTATTTGTTCTTTCAGTCATTCTTTTAATTTTTCATGATTCCTCTGATGTAGGTTTTCCCCCTGGCATCACAAAACTTGTTGGCAAATAATCTCGGCCGTAGCTTAAAAATATCAATTAGTTTGGTTTAATTCTATAAGAAAAATTAGTTTTTTTTTTTTTTTTTTTTTTCCAAATGATTTTGGCGTTCAGATGTTACAGATTGTTGGTAGAATTCAGCGGAAATAATATTCATGATTATGGTTTGAAAGTCTTAATGCAAGTAAAAGATTATAACATGAAACTACAACCCAAAATTGGCCTTGATAAATTGACCTTCTCTTCCCCTGTGTTTGCATCAGTATGACAATATCTTAGATATTTCTTTCATGATTTTTGTTCGAACCTTGGTTCGTCAATCTTCAAACCCTCTCGCTTCTTTTGAAGTATTTGAAATGTCCAAAACGATATTTTCTAGTCTATTTACAACCTTACAACCTGCATGTTTTTCTTCTTTTCTTCTCCACTCATTTAGAACGTGCAAAAGAAAAGTATTTTTAGAAATTGGTGGTAGAGAAGAAAGTTCTAAGATTGATTACTACGTTTATTGCATTACAGATATACAGACAAACTCCCTGATTGGATTAATCTGTTTCTGACTAAAATTTATCGTCATACAGGCTTACCTTGAAAGAATCTAGCATTTCTAAATTCCAATAATGGGAAACTAACCTCATTGACACCAAATGGCTAGACTCAAATGATCCAGAACCAGCCAAAAACCGAACCAGAAACCAACCCTATTCCCAGGAAAACAACCATTACAATTGCTGACAGCTCTGCTTCCGAAACTGGTACCGCCTTAGGAACGAGGATCATCAGTACACTTGTCAGGTACCCGTTGGTAAGTCCAAGCATGAATGTGAGAACTATTATAGGAGTTTCAGTTTTCATCCATATGGGGCCATGGAGGCAAGCAGTGAAAAGAGGGTAGAAAAGGAGTCTGGCTAGGCTAGCCCAAGTTGCCTTGTTAATACCCTCTAACACATATACTGCAGTCAAAGACTTACCCACTAAATCTGCAACATTATAGACAGTGATCAGCAATATGGGGTACCAGTCTTGGAAAAGCTTGGAATGCAGATTTTCAGCTATAAATCCTGGGAAAATTGAGAGAGTCACAGTATAGATTGTGAAGATCCCAAAAGTTGGCCACTTGATCTTTCTTGCCACACCCCAAATTTGCGGTCTCGAACACGTAGGGTAACCTTGGAGAAGTCTGCAATGGTGCTGCATGACTGGTAATTTGTGCAGCAAATTGCAACAAATTATGCAGCATAGCAGGATAATGGTGCTGACCATGAAATACAAGTGGGCGCTTGTACGAAGACCCTTTGGTGTCTGTGGAAGCACTGCCTTTGTTAAAATCCTCAGTGAGGAAACTAGAACACCTGTGAAAAGCAGTGAGTGTTATCAGGGTAAAGAACATTTTACCTTGGTGATATACAGAAGGAATTTTGGAATTGAGATACAGATTTTAGTACCAACAAGGAATTTCCGGCTATTCAATTATTTATTGATGGTTCTGGTGAAGGTAGTTTGTTTGCAAATTACAAAATTTTTCATAATATGCCAATCAAAACATGCCACATCAGTAGGAATCACTTGAACAGTAATATTGCCAGCAATTTGCATAATAAAAAACCAGTGTGATTAGCAGCCATTGATGTTCTCCATATTTTTATTCCAGAGTCCTTAGCCTGTTTTAACTTGACATTACTAAATAAGGAAGGCAGTTGATCTCTTTTATCTTTTTCAACCTAAAAAGTTGCCCTCTTAGATTCCAATTTCAGTAAATTGATTTTTGGAAAAACAGTTTCTCTTGCACTGTGTTTGTTGAATTGAGGAAAGCAAGACAAAGTCAGGAAAAAAGGTATGTGGGTGTACAAAAAATTACCTGAAGAAGCAGTTCCTGCAAAAACTGCTTGCATATACTCTTTTGGAAGCCTGCCAGCTGCTCCCATCAAGCTTCCACCCACCAGGCCATCGGCTAAACCGCAGATTACAACCGAAACGACTGTCACAGCATAGTTTCCATTGTCCCTGCCACTTGATTCCCTGCTCCACCATACCCAGTCCATTAGAGGAGACACCATTAAAGACATAATAAACATAGAAAATCCCAGGTTCAGTGTCAGCCTGGATCTCATCTTCCCACACCAGCCGCCTCCACGCCAAGTCATGAAGATCATCACTACCAAAACTAGCAAAGAAGAAGCCATGTAAGCAACAGAGAAAACCTTCTCAACGTGTTTGTTGGGATAGAGAGAGCCAAAGTAATCAACAGCAGTGATTAAAGCATTCCATGGAAGCAAATTCCCAGCACCCAGCAAGAAATGGATAATGTAAGCAATTCTATATGTGTCTCTTGCTAGTTCAGGTTGGTCATCTCCAGGAACTTTAACACCTCCCATTTTCTAAATCCTTATCTATCTCTCTTCTAATAGTAGTTCTGTTGCAACTCCAAGAACATATATATCATTTAAGCGGTAACTCTCAAATGGGAAGTGATTTTTGATAAGAGAGGCATATTCAAGCTGAATTATAAGCCAAAACTCAGGCCGGCTTGCTGAGGCCTAGGCTTGAACTTTAATATAACTAAGTTGTTTACTAGAAGATCCGCATGAGTTGGCTATGGGAACAAACTAGCTAGAGCCAGGTGTGAGAGTTGACGGCTCTGCTTGCTTGGTTGTGATTTGATTGATGGTATAGAACTCGGAACCAATATTGCTCATGCATTTAGAAAGATTTGTGCCGAGTGGGAACAAAAACGGATGGGCCTTATTAGAAGAGGGTGCTTTTTTTTTCTTTTTTTTTTTTTTTTTTTTTTTTTGCTTCTACACATGGGAAAGCTGTCCAATCTATAGTTAGCTTCAAAATTTACCAGAAAAAAAAAAAAAAGTATGATTTGAAGTAAGGAAACTAGTAAAGGTCTCTCATAAAGGTCTCTCAATCTCTATCTTATGCCTCTAAAACTTTACAAGCTGACAAAAATGGCCAGCTCTTTGAGGATTAAGATCAAGAGGGAGGGAATAAGTTTAATCTTGTCAGTGCATGGAATTTTTAACCGAAGTTTCTGTTTGAGAATTCCAAAAGGCTCTTATGTCTAGCCTGCTCGTGACGCGATTACATGTCATCGATCATTAAAGCTAACCCTTGAAAGAAAGATGCAAGGCAGATGGAGAAGAACCCTCCCATAAAAAATTCAAAAAAAGAAAAAGAAAAAAAATGGTTCCTGTCAAAACCGATATGTTTGTGACATGAAAGAAAGAAGATAAGGCGGTGGTTTTTTAGCTGTGTCCCAGGTGGTCACTTTGTTTAATAGCCATCATCCGCGTGTGGAACTTGATTCTGTACTTGTTTTTGTCAGGGAATTTCAAGTTGTGAGAAAAATAAAATCTGCCCATTTGTCTTCCTCTACATGTCATATCAACCATGATGAAAATGCCTAAATTCATCCTTTTGCTTCCATTGTCTGTCCAGCTACTATACCTTTTTATTTTATGCCTGCTTGATCTTCAGCAATAAGCAACCCACCGGTAGTGGCGCTACTAAAATTTGTAACTTTCAAGAAGATGAATATTGTAGTTTAAGATTCTTCTTTTATTTGTTGCCTTAAAACAAAACTAAACAAAACTAGTTTAAGATCTAGTGCGGCTTCTTAGTGTGGGAAGTTGATGTACAGTAGTATAAATTAGTTTTTGTTGTTCTGTTTTGTCGTTTAGTCTTGGATTGGAGAATTGTTGGTTTACTATTTTGTCCTTGTTTTGTGGCTGTTACTTTTTGGTTGAGTAAATTGCCACTTCAAAAAAGGCTATTTGTCTATTTGCTCTGTTCATTCAGGTTCTTAGAAACTCAATATGGAAAAGAAGAGACAGGGTTTAATGGCTACAAGACTTGAAACTAACAAAGTGAGACATAAATAGCAAGCCAGCCATGCACACACCAAAAAATGTCTCCAATACAAGGGTACCATTATATACAACTTGGAAATAATCAGGGAATGCCTGGGTTTTAAAGGAGATCTTTTTAAATTGCCGTAAAAAACAGCCACAAATTTTGGTTTATACAGGGACAGTAACCAATTTGGGTGCCTTAGTTTCAAAAAATTTGAACAAAAAAACTATAAATGTGAGAAAGATTGCATGCTTTTTTGAAATCTTTTACATTTGCTTCATAACCCACTAGTCTAGTCTATAACTCTTCAAAACCCAAAATTTTTGAAATATTTGTAGAATCCTGCAATTTCTTTCATAGAACTTGTATTTGAACCCCCAGTTCTTACCTTATATATACATACAAAAATTCTATCAAGATCTTTAGCCATATAGGTATAGGTTTATTTTGCCCTATTTCTTTTTTTATATTTCACTATATCTATGTAAATCTATAATATATATTTAAATCTTAATATTTTAAGTAACCAAATGGTTTATAGTATGGATATAGCTCACCAAATGAAGAAAAGCAATAAATTTCGAAAAGAATGAAACTATTAGAGCATCTCCAAACCTGCCCTAATATAGTGCAAAAACTAAAAATTTTGGTGCAATTTTGCTTCAATCACCCACCATTTGGCAGAAATGAACAGCATTACCCCACGCATCAAAGTTACTGTTCATCACTTTTTTTTTTTTTTGAAATTTTAAATTTTTAAGTTTTACAAAACAATACTTAATATTATAACAATTTTATAATTTTTAACCTAAATGCATACTTTCAACAAAATTAATTAATTTTTGGTACCAAAAATTAAAAATCTTCCATTTCTCCCATGTTTTAAATTAATATTTAAAATTTTATATGGAATAAAATTAATATATAAAAAATATAAAGATGTTAATATTAAAATTTTTAATGACATAAACTGAAATTGCAATTGATGAAAATTTTTTTAGAATTAAAAATAATATAATAAATTAAAGAGAAATTAGTATTTAACGTAACTTTTGCACCAGTACAAACTACAATGGTGGATTGGAGATGCTCTTGCAACAATTCGTCATCTTCTTCAATCGCTCGGTGGCTTTAGTGGTAGATATTTTATTGTAAGTTCGTGATCATTGCATCTTTGTCTTATCCAGCATTGACAAGTACAGCAAAATATCCTTAGTGTTCTGAATACTGCATACGTATATATATATATATATATATACATGTATATATTTGTCGTTCAAAATCAATGTTTTTGTATGTGATAGTATCAGCTTTGATATAGTATATATCAAAACGAAAATTTTATAGTGAAGACCATCCACATAAGGACCACAGTATTAGTGATGCTGTTTTATAGTATTAACGACGGTTTCTTAGAAAATCGTCACCAATATTATAAAAAACCATCATCAATACTGTGGTCCGTATGAGGACCATCCGCACACACCATAAACGGACTGTATATCAAAATTGATACGATAATATTAAAATATCGATTTTAAATGTCATCTATATGCAAATTATTAATATTGTAAAATTCTTCTATAAATATACATATACAAATTTATTTACTTAACAAATTGTAATAATATAACATGCGTTAAAACTTTAGAGTAAATACCAACCAGAGGAAGTAGCTGAAACTTTTAGAAACTTGAAATACATATTAAATTCCTCTTTTTGACCTTTTATTATTCTTATTATTATTTTCTTTTTCCTTTTCTTTTCTTTTTAGTAAAATCTTTTTAGACGGTGATCGGTCTAAATAAGCATGTAACTGTACAAATATGGAAACACATAGCACCATGAGCCTGTAATGTTTGTAGAGGAAGTACCGATGGAAGATATACAGACCAAGGAGGAGTTTTTAGACACCTTGGAGGTTTTTTTTTATTTTTTATTATTTAATTTTTTGACACCTCAGACTCTTCCGGTGACCAAGGAAGAAATATTTTTTATTTTTTTATTTAAGACACCTCAAAGTAATAAGAAGGATATTGATTATTTTTTAATTGATTATTTTTTGTAAAAAATAGTATATTTTATAAATGTTTTTCAGCTGTCCCTAAGAAATTTTTTGTTTTTTGTTTTTTTAAGGAGTTACTTTCAAAAGATGGTACTTCTAACTTTGAAGTTTTGTAGTTATCAAACACATTTTCCCATAAGGATTGTAGTCTCATGTTAACTGTTTGATAAATGATACTTAAAAATTAAAAAAAAAAAAAAGTTTCCAATATTTTCTTAATTTTTTATTACCCTAAATTCTCACTGCAAAACCTGATTGGGCCACGTGGCCAAACCCGGTTCCAGTTCAGATATGTAACTGCGTGGTCCCCAGACTATGGAAACATGGCCAATTATTTCACTTTTTGTCAAACAGTTCAGTTCAAAGCTAAAACACTTCACCAAAAACAAACCCAAAAAAGAAGAAAAAAAAAAGAAAAAAGAAAAAGGTAAAACACTACAAAATAATAATAAAAAAAAAAGAAAAAGAAAACGAAACCCCAAATTCTCCGCTTCTCACTGGAATATGTAAAATTAAAAAAGATTAAAAAATAATAAAAAAAGAGTCAAAAAGCGTGCTGCACTCCGAGGCAGTGAGAGCACAGCAGCCGTAGTGTCGGGGGGTGAGAGAGACAGAGAGGGATGGGGGCGGATGCGGATGCGGATACGACGCCGTCGCTGGACGGAGGAAGAGAAGGTAGAGGAGCTGGCGGGAAGCTTCGTAAGCCGTCAGCTAGGAAGCCGCCGACAACTCCATATGCTCGTCCAGCGAATAGCCTAGTTGAGAGGGGCCAGCCTCGCCGCTGGCTTTCCAAGCTTGTTGATCCGGCTTGCCGGCTCATCGTTACCGGCGCCAACCGATTCTTGCCCTCCTTCTTTTCCAAATCGACTTATTCTACCGCCTTGCCTGAGACCAATGTGGAAGATCACGGTTCGTCTCTGCTCTCACTGGCTATGGCTCTTTGAATCTCCCTGCTTGCTTTTTTTATTTATTTTTTATTTTTTGGTATCAAGCGTGATTGGTTAGGGTTTTTGCGCTTAATGCTTTCTTGGTTGTTTTTCTGTATTGAAATTGTGGAAAATAGTGTCAAACATGGTCTTTGTTTTGTGACTTCTTGAAAAGGAATAGGGTTTAGGATCTTTCTCACAGTGTTTTTCTTTTGAATTCGCTTTCAATTTTTTTTTTTTTTTTTTTTGGTTGGGGTTCTTCCTCTGTTTTTGGTTTAAAAAAAAAAAAAAAAAGTTTAATAAGGCTTATGTGTACGTGGTTTTTATTTGTGCATTCATTAAATGTTCAGTCTTTTGCTATGGTTTTGAAAGATTATTTGGTGTTTTATAACTTCATATATGGTCTTCAGGGTACATCCCTCTTATCCCCTTTTATGATTTGTTGTTAGATTTTGCATTTTAACTTTGAGCGGTGGTTTTCCATTATTCTTATTTTAATTTTAACTCAGTGAAATTTATGGGGAACAGATAAATGGGACACGGAGGTGGAACCAAATGCTTGTGGTGGGGATCATGATTGCAGCTTAAATGTGAGGCTTTTAATAATTTCTTTATAGCTTTGTAACACCTTCTAACAACTTATGATTTATGGTCAAAAACTTCATCATAGCGATTTAATGCATAAACCTGTCAAATTACTCTAACAAGGGGCTTCTTCTAAATAATTTGTCCATTTGGAATTATATTGTTTATGTTTAATTTTGTTTCCATGGTTACTCTTAATGTTGTGGCTGCACTACTTATTAGGTACATGAAGTTAATTTAGAAGAATTGTTATTATTATTATTATTAATTTTTTTTTTATCTTTGACATTTTGTTAAAATATCTAAGATTAGTTGCGAGCATCTTTTACGCTTTACTAAATGTACTTGAAATAGTTTTTAATATATGTGTCTGTATATGGAGAGGTGATGTTTAACACCCTTGCATTTCGCACACAAGTGGACCTATATATTATTATTGTTTTCTTTCTTCCTATTCTTTTTTTTTTTTTTTTTTTGGGTGATTGTGTCATTGTGGCATACGTAGAGAACCATTATGTTTGGTTATTTTTCTTAGAGAATGTAAGACATCTAGTTGTTTGACATTAAGTATGGTTTTATGAACTATATAATTTGTTGTTTATGCTTTACTCAGTCAATAAAATAATTACCTTATTTTTCTTTTCCTCTTCTGGGTATAATTTCTTGTAGCATGAGTTGCCCACAACAACTGAATTAGCAGGTCCTAGCAGAGCAGATAAATCAGAGAGTGCTTCTGACCTTGATTTACACAAGCAAGAAAAGGATGGTGACCTACCCAATGACAATGGACTTTTTGAAATAGAGCAGCTGCTGAAGGAGAAACATTTTTCAAGGTAAGTTATGGCTATTTGGTTCTGAAGGGGAAACATTTTTCAAGATAAGTTATGGCTATTTGGTTATCTTATTATTTTTGGTGTTATGAACCAGTGATAACTGATGGCTCTGCTACCATATAGGAAATTAAGCTACATGTTGCTTTCAATGATAATGATATGGAAATAGCTCTAGCACATGATTTGCATGGTCAAGGAAAGCCAATCTACTATACTTGTAGAATCTAAAAGAAGCTGAAGCTGTATTCATTAATGCAGAGAAAATTTGAGGTCTTATATATGATTGAGTATGGCTAGGACCCTGTGACCTCAAATGTAAATGGATTCACTTTAAGCAATCATCAAAAGCAATTAGAATTTGAAAGCGGCATAAAGAGATTCTACTAGAACTTTTTGTTAAAGCCTTTAAATTTCTTCTCTTGGTAGATGCCTTATTTTCCAAGAATTTATATTAAATTTTGGCCTAACTCTTCATTTGATGATCGGTTTCAACCTCTGATACAATATTATACCTTCCTTTCTTTTAATCTCTTCTACCAGTTCAGTGAGAGGGGAGCTTGAGCAAACATCAAGAGATTTCTCTTGGTTGTTATATTGGAGTTCCTCATCAGGATGTATCGGCCTCAAGCTGACAAAAAATGTATACTAATGTTGGGACTTCTTGCAAGAGCCTTCAAGTTGAGGAAAAGAAGCAAGCCTCTTTCACTTCTTTTAAGTGTTGGATGATGTAGTTCAAATTTTTTAATGTGCAAAAGCTAGGGCCAAAGAACTATCTGCGTTGAGTGTGTTGAGTAAACTAATATGTCACTAAAATAGAAAGTCATACTATTCTGAACGAATTCTCTTAGATCTGGCAGCCTGATTGTAGTCTAACATCTGGTTCTACAAAAGAGCTTCCTTGTGATATGGGAGCTCTTAGGCCCTTTTGCTAGAGTATAATCTACTTGCCTCACCTATAGAATGAATAAGAAGGGCTATTGATGACTGAGCCATGTGTACAACATTAATATTTTTCACATTTTACCACAGATGTAGATAAACATGAAAGGGCTTTGTGTTGGTCCGTATGAGTCATTTTTGTCTTTTTTCTTGGTTGGAGATGTGCAGATATGAATATTTGAAGAGCCATTTTCACCTACATCTGATTCATGTACATGTACTATTATATCGCATGCTGTCAGTTTGTGACATTTTAGTAGTTAAGAGATTAATATGCCACCCTTTCTAAATTCTGTCTGTTCTTTTTCAGGGGCGAAGTGAGTCGTTTGATGGAAATAATAAATTCAAAGGCTGTTGAACTTCCTACATTGGAGCATGAACAGAAAAATCAGAGTATGGCTGCAGGAGGAGAAGCTGAGGGACCTGTGGTATCCCATGAAATTCAAAAGATGTCGTTTGAGAAAAATAAGGAAGATAAAAGTGGAGCATGGGATTTCTCAACTCCTCTTTGCCAGTCAGTTGTGAGTATCACAATAGTTGCTTTATCGGTCAATGACATATGCCTAGAAAATGAATTTATCCATTTATGGACCTTGATATATGACTAAATAGTTTTGCTTTTCTGGGAAAAATAATATATTTTTGTCTTCCTGAAGTAGCAAAAACACCAACATTCAATAGGTGGTTTTGTTGAAAAGTGCCTAATTGAGAACAGTATCAACTGCCAACTATGAAGTTGCTGTCCTGTTAATAGAGTCCAGAGTAGCAAAAATATGTTGCCTTGTTTTGCTTTTTCACTTGATTCATGATATTAAAATCCTTACTCTCAGTACTGGTGAATGTCCTTATGAGAGGTGATGGATTTGAGAAGCATATTGTTTATGCCCCTTTGCAAATAGGCACTCTATTGTATTGTAACTTCAGCCACTCTGTTTAAAAGCCTATGGTTTAAGTATTCTTCTGCTGCAATATGAAAAGTCTCTAGTCGGAGCTGCCAATGTTTAGGAATCTACATGCTACACTTGTTTGCGGATAGGCTTACAGTTTTGGATTAAACTACTGAGAATAGTTGTATAGTAATTGCATTTTGTTTGATACATTAGATAGTATATGGGCTTTGTACTTGTATTTGTATAATAGTTTTGGATAACCTTGCTTCACACAAAATTTCAGATGGCGGATAAAGTTGGTGCTTCTCCAATTGAGATTGCAAGAGCATACATGGGAAGCCGAACATCAGAATTAGACATTTCTTCTAAGAGAATAATATCAAATGATGAAAGGAATTTGTTGCTTGACTCTGAAATAGCGATAGAGCCGTTTGTTCCATCACCTTTGTCTAAGCCATCTGCATGCTGGCCAGGTGCTGTATTGCAGGATCAACGTGGTTATTCAACACCTCTAAGTCAGAGAGGCAGATTTGGGCTTCATAATTTTCCCCGAACCCCTTACTCTAGAAGTATCTTTTCAAAGTCCAAGTCCAAGGTACGCGGCATTGGAGGTTTTGGATTTGAATTTTTAATATTCTTGTTTTTGGCTGAGTACCATGTTTGAGGAGCCTGCTTAGAAGACATCATTTAAACTGTTAAAATCTAATATCTGAAATTCAAGAATATGTCTCCATCTTCCTGTTCATGTGCTGAATGTCCCTGAAGCAAGTACAGCCAAAACCTGATCTAGTGTCCTTTTTTTCTTTGCGGTTCGGTTTTGCTGGCTTCTCAATCCTTCATTTTAGACAACAATGATAATGGTGCGTGATTGGATGGTGGAGGGTATTTCTGAAGCGTCTATCTTTGTGGATCATGTTAGTTTTGAGAGCAGAGGAAGGAGCTAATGTCAGAGGAACTCGATGGGTGTTCTAGGAACTTATTTTGCATTGAGATAAAAATTAAATTCACAAAACTTAAAGAAACGTTTGGTGGCTGAAAACCAAACAGTTATTGTGGAAAAGTGAAATTTGATATGTTTGCTTTTTGATCTTCATGACGCTGTTTTCAACCTTTTACTCGAAAAAGGAGTGTTGATAGTGACAATTTCAAAACTTCTTCATTAGTTTTCTATCCTGGGTTCTCAAACATGCTTGTTGGCCATAGAACCTTTCTGGTATGCATTCTTTATCTGGAAAAATGATTTTATTTTCTTATATGTCAGTTATCCCAATTACAAGGTGATAAAGATAAGTTGCTGATCCCTTCTTCTTCCCTGCAACAATGTCAGACTCCTACATTTGGACAGGTAATTGCTCATAATAATGATCCTTGCAATGGCTTTGCCTTCATATTGATGCTTCTATATAATTATTTTTGTATTATAAAAATGGAAGAATGATATATTAGTAAAAGAAATGATAGGTTTTTGGTATTTTTAGAGGGAACTGGTTCATTTGCAACTTCTAATAGCAGTTTTCTTTGCCAAAAAAGAACTTCTAGTGGCTGTTTAAGTTTTCTCAATTAGTTTAAGCGTTTGATAAATTACAGATGAGTTATTAAGGTGGTGATTTGCATACAGACGTTTTACGCATGGTTGTTACTTGTTAGCTCATCTCTGAAAGGAAATTGAAAAGAGATAGCTAAGACTTTCTACTTGACAATATATTTAGATATAACATATAATTTTCTTGGTTTCTCTCAAATGCCCTTGACTTTTCACTCCAATGATGTCACACTGAGCATTCAAACCTTGATCTTGGAAGAACCTGTTTTTCTACTTTTATCTGGCCATTTATTGCTAAATGCTCGACATAACCATGTTAAGCTTGATTGAACGTTAGCAGTTAGGTTCATGTACATTAGCTCCTTGCAACTGACAGGCTGGTTATGTAAACGAGCTGATTTAGCGGATTTTGTTGAGTGGTTTTAGTAAGTTTTTTTTTTTTTTTTTTTTTTTTTTAATTTTTTTATTCTAAATAATTTATATGCTTAAACAAGGCAATTGAAACTAACTTTATGGGGGCAAAGTTAGATTTTGCCTCTTCTTGTTTTGTACTTGATTTTATTTATTTTATTATTTATTTATTATTCTCCGCTCATGCATAAGCTCAGCTTGCCAAGCACTAGGTACAAATTTGTGGCTTAGTTTCCAGTATGTATTTCTTATAATTATTTTCAATAATAATTACTACGCTTGCTTGAGGCTGAAAGTTTGTTGAACATTAATTTGTAATACTACCTGAAGAACAAGAGATATTATAAAGTAGCTTTTTTGTTGACTTCATTGCTTTATTTTCTGTCTTTAATGCATAGGTTAATTTGAGGAGTGATGCATTGGATGATCATTATGGATCGGTGGGACCAATTCGTAGGCCTAGACATAAATTTGTTGCACAAACACCTGCTAGAGGATCTATCTTTGTTAATTCTTCAGTTGGGCCTTCAAAGGTTGAAAACACAAATCCTTCCAGAGCTTTTTTGCCTGCTGTCAGGAAAAATTTTGAACATGGTGAAGCAAGTAGCAGCTCCCAATTTCAGTCAGTAGAGAGAAAGCAACGAAGTTTTGAAGGCGTTCCAACTGTTCATCCACAGTCTACTCAGATTGCTAGGAAAATCCTGGAGCACATTGATAGAAAGACACCAACTCCTAAAGATAAGTCAGAGGAGTTAAAGCTAGTCACTTCATGGAAGAAAACCCCATCTTCTGATTCTACTTCAATCATTTCGAATGGATATGATAGCTTACTGCCTGTAAAAGGGTTTTACTCTGATAAGATCATGGATCCGGATAACCCGAAAACGTCTGCTAAAGAGAGTGCTGATAAGTCCAATTCTCTTATGAAGAGTACTCTTGAAGCTACTGATACTGTAATAAGCAGAGTTCCGGGTTCTGATGCCTATATTGGCAATGGGGGTGATGGAGGTTCTGTAAGCAAGAGTTTGCTTGAGGTATTATGTCCTATTTAAAATTGGTTTTTGATGACCAACTCTGCAATGAATTATCTTGAAGTAATGCTAGTGTTGTGATCGTTAAAATAGTTAACATTTTTTGAAAAGAAAAAAATAAAGTAGCTAATGCAAATTTTTTTTATAAAAAATGGCAGGGTGTCCCGAAGATCACCTCCTCTCAGTTGCCAGATCTTCAGAAGAAGCCTCCTCTTTCTTCGTGGGCTAAGCCTGCTTTATCTAATATCGCCATTGACAAGCCAGAGTCGAAGTGGAGATTTTCTTCAGATAATAGCTCCGGGTTTTCCTTTCCGGTTTCAACATCCCCGGAGGTGCTCTCCGAACCACCTACGCCATCAATCATGCCTACATTCTCAGGAAGCAGCCAACATCATCCCAACGATGCTGTTCCTAAATACACTTTTGGTGAGGCGAAGTCTGGTCCTGACCTTGTATTTTCTTTCCCGTCTACGACCAACACTGCCATTCATAATGATGCTTCAGATATTAAGTTCAGCTTTGGATCCAACAAGACGAGGATATCTTTCGGTTCAATAGGAAAAAATACCATCTGCTATTAACTGAAAGGAAAATTTGCTAATGTTTTTCCTTTTTTCTTTATGATTTTTTTTTTTCAAGGTGAAAATTTCTGTAAGAATTCTTAAATAAGTTGTATTCTCTCTTGGTGCAGTTGATTTTCCTCAGTTTCAAGTAGACCTATATAAAATTGTTGAGTTTTGAGAGATTGGAGAAGTGTTTTTAACACCTGAATATCAAGATAGCCTAGTTTTTAATGACTTTTGAGAAAGAAAAGGTGGATGATGGGATAATTCAGTTCAACCTTCTCAAATATAGGGCAGTCTTCCTATTCCTTCATACCGGTGATATTCTATATGGGGATTTGGATCCTCTCCTTTTTCACGGTTAAATGGTAAAGTATCAAACTAGTCTTATGTTGTTTTATTTGTTTCAAATCAATAATTAAAGTGCTGTAAGTCTTGTATTTTTATTATTATAAAAATTATATTTTTTAAAAAATCTAATAATAAAAACTTTGTAGCTTCGGTATAATAATAATTATAAAGGAGTTGCTGTTCTTTTTTTTTTTTTTTTTTTTTTAGTTAACTAAAATTTATTTTATCAAGTTTAAATAATAAATTCATTAATGTAAAGAATGTAAGTATTGACCTTCTTTACAGTTTTTCAAAATTGTTAATCAAATAGTTTATAATCGGGATATGTGAACTGGGATATTGACATTGACAGTTTTGACACAGCTACTAAACTGCATGGAGATTTGCACTTTGGTCTCTAATGTATATATGTATATATATATATATATATTTTTTTTTTTTTAACATTTTGCAAACTTTTATAAATTTTATAAACATTGCACCCTTGGTTCTTTTTACAGGGGCATTGTATGTCTTTTTTAGACCATTGTGCGCCACAAGGCATAGAAGCCCTTTCCTGCAACAAAGCCAATAAATCCATGAATGCTAAAGCGAACTCGCTTGAGCAGATTCATGGGTAATTCCCATTGGTCTTCCTCTTTTTCTCGGCAATGTTCTTGTTGTCCTCAACTGCAGAGTCACCATGTTTGCCCTGTTCTAGACTCCACATATTGGTTTTCATGTGTTGGAATTGGCAGCTTAAGACAAGAAGAAGAATAGGATAATCCCAAGGCACATATTGTTGGCGGTGAGGAATGATGAAGTACTTGGGAAGCTTCTTGCTGGAGTGACCAATGATCATGGAGGTGTCTTCAAGCATCAACCCAATTCTTTTACCCAAGAAAACTGACAAAGCTACCAAGGAACCCAAATATCTGTCCAAGGCTACTAAATCCCCCTAGAAAGCCTAATTCCCCCAAACCCTCTTCGTTAGATTGCTCTCACTCTTCATGATTTGTGTGTAATCTGGGGATGGGGATTTTCCATGTTTCTGTCGATTGGGTAGTGCAAACTTAACAAGCTTAATGAACTTTTTTTCTTTCAAAAAGGGAAAAAATGGCAACCTATTCTACCTTCTTTTTTTAATTGTTTTTTGGGAACTTCTCTATTAGGATTTAATGAAAGAAACAATTTGTTTCTATTATTTGGAACTTCGTTGGGTTTATCAGTTCTGTTGCAATGAGAAGGGCTTCCATGCTTGGTGGTGCACAATGGTATAAAAAGACATACAATTCCCTTGTTTTATGATCATGTGCATAGCATTTAATTTGTTAATATATTGGATGGAAAGTGTTAAAATATACCAATGGTGCACAGCATATAAAAGTTTAGGTGTAAAATGTATGGCAAAAAAAAGGTTTAGGTGCAAAGTTTTAATAGTTTAGAGTGCATCCGTGCTAATATTCATTTATAATTTTATTTATAGTTTAAATCATATATAAGATTCAAAATTTTGATATCCATAAAAATATTTTTATCAAATATTTAAAATATATAAATATTTATGAAAACATAGAAAATTATTGAATATCGATAAAAATTTATAAAAATAATGAAAATTGAAGGAAACTTATTATAAAAAGTGAAAATTTTTATTTAATTGATGGGATTAACTTATTTAATTGATTAATTAATTATTAAATTGATAATAAAAATTGCAAAAATATTAATTAGGTTTTATACGTCTTCTCTTAATCAATTAATTTATCATAAACATTAATAGTTATAAATAAGTTATTATGAATAAAAATTATGCACAAAAATATATATTTAATGAAATTATTTATTAATTAAAATATATATAACAATTATATTATATTTCATGAATGTCATTTTAATATCATAAAAAATTTTCAATTTAAAATGTTAAATGTAATAAATAAATATTAAAAGATATATCTATTTAATAATTTTATATATAATAATTAATATACTAGCAATATGAATCTATGATAATTGAGTTTGCAGAGAATATATTTCCTGTATATTTTTCAATTTTTGTTTAAGTTCTAAATTTTATCTATTTTCTAATATTTATACAAATATTAAATTTATTATTGTAAAAAATATATATATATATACATATAATAATAGGTAGGTAGATTTGTAACTTGTGATACTAATTTTCTCTAAGAATATGTTTAGTGTAATTTTGGATAATATTTCTTAAATGTGAATTTTTTATTTTTATTTGATGATTATTAAAAGAAAATTAAAATGTAAAAAAAAGGAAAATATCAATAATGTTAATTTGGTAAAAGTTTTTACTAAACATCAATAATATTCATATATTTTTTTGATAATTTTATTTTAAAAAATTCATAAAATATTTCTAAAATTTCTATAAAAATTATAAATTTTTTAATTAAATTATGAAGGATTTGATGTGATTATAATAGAAATTTCTATAAGAATTATAAAAATATATCAAAAATTTTGGAAATATTATAAAAATTATATTCGTTTCTATTTGAAAACTAATTTTTTTTTTTCAGATATTAGAATAATAGAAATTTTACAGAAAGTTTTGATTTTTTAAATTATGAGCATGCGTAGAATCAGAAACTGAAAAACTAGTTCTCTCATATATTTGTGGTCCGCTATCATCTACCTACAATTATTTCAGTTTTTCAAATTTTCACTCCAACCTAGTTCTGACACTTCCATTACAAAGTGGACAACGAAGGAATACTCCCAACTCTTGTTCCTGCATTTCATTTTTTCTTCCTTGTTTTGGTGTACTGAATTGGCTCAAACCAACATCTCTGATTAACTAGTTTTTTTTAGTGCTTTTGGTCCCTCTACCCCATCTATTTTCAACATTCATTCAGATGCATGAATTTAGCAAAGAAGGAAAAAAAAAATAATAAATAAAAATTCAGATGCATGAATAACAGTACAATTCGAATTTCTCATTTATAGTAGAAAGATTTGAGTGTACCCAAAATACTGTAAAAACATGTGTTTCTCCTCCTTTAATCTATATAATTTAGCTCAATAATATATAGAGTTATGCTGTCGCTAGCATAAATTGATCATATCGTCCAGTAAAAATTACTATAGGTAAAGTTATAATCTATTGAGAACAACCAACAAAAAGTGAAAAATGTGTTGATCTGTACCAGTGTTGATAGTATTATTATTCAATTAATGATTTGAAAATATTTTTTTTAAACAATTAAATATCTATTCGCTTATAAATGTTTATAATGCTCATCACCTTAATAGATTTTCATGATTGAAACTATGTTTAGATTATAGCAAATTGGCCGATGGTAAAACTAATTATAGGATTTCATTTTTTTTTTTTATATCATATGTATACTTCTTTTTTCTTTGTTTTTTAAGAAAAAATTTAATATATTAATAAATTTGTACTAAATTACTAGTTGAATTTTAAATCTTTAATGTTAATACGATCCAAATATTAATTGACAGAGCTTTAATATAAACTTGATTCTCTTTCCGTACATATTTCAAAACAACAAAATAGATACCAGCCCACATCATATATATATATATATATATATGAAGATTGATTTGGATTAGTAGAGTGACACATGGCGGTATTAACTATCATACATTGAGACGAATATTGAATCCCCAAAATGCAAATTCAGAGAACATGATGCCATGGGAATCACATGTTATTGGCTTCATATAAGTTGTTGTAAAACAAGGGAACTTATCCCCTTCACCTTAGCCAGTCTGTATGTGGGCTCTACGTACCTCCAATCCATGATGATCAATGTTTCAAGTTTAATCAAAATAGGTCCCACTTTTAGCTTTTGGAAATGGTAAACACTCGTCTGCACATGAAATAGACCCACTTGGAAAGTGTTGTAGGAACACCTTGAGAGGACAACAACACTTGTGCCAAACTCTCCCCCAAATTCCCAAGGGGAAGATAGAGAGAGAGAGAGAGAGAGAGAGAGAGAGAGTTGAGGGAGCGGAAGGGAAGGGGGGTGAGTGAGTGAGTGTGGGGAAGGAAGTCAGTCAGAGATGAAATGACTTTGAAATGAAAATGAATGCTTAAGCCAGACATCTATTTGACGTTTCAGATTCTAATTGTCAGAACACCGACCCCCCTACCCCTATTAGGCTATTACTTCCCCTGCCTATATACATGTATATATATATATATATATATATATATTTTCAAAATACATATAATAAAATAAATGTTTGCCAGCTCGTGATCTAGCACCACTCACTTGAAGATCCCGAGGACATTCACTGATTATTCGTTTTATATAAGAGCTATTTTTCCCAATTACTTTTCATATTCAATTTATTTCTTTTTTCTATTTATATTCTACCCCTTCACTTTTCCAATGCTTTATTTTTATATTATCCTAGCAAGCAATCTAGCACAATCTTTTCATTCTATTTTGTAAATTGTGGGGACCCATTTTCAATTATTATCCCAAACATAACCTAGTTACATGCTTCATCATTAATGGATTTATAGAAATAACATTGTTTTGTCACTCATAGTAGCGCACATGACAGTTTACGTGATTTAATTGATGGTTTTTGCTATTAATTTTGTTGATCTTTAATACCACATAAGATTTAGTATACGTATCTCTTTACCACGGCGTGATAGAAAATAATATTTTTGTTTCATATATATACATATATGCATACGTCAAACTAGGGCGTCCCATGATACAAACTATAAAAGTCGGTGATGAAAATTGGAAGTTTTGTTGAAAAGTATATTAGCTTGATACGTATTAGTGACCCTATTAATTATGGCATTGAAGCTTTACTGACAAAAACGTCTTGAGTTATAGTAAAATTATATATGTATGTATAACCAAACTGATATCAGATCAATTTGATAGTTTCATTTACATGTTCAAAGTCCATTAGCATAGTCTATGTTTATACAAGTTTATGTATACATTGCACAATAAGCAAAGTTATATAACCAAATTCACAAAATTGTGGATTAGATGGTTTTACCGTAAAGATTTTTTGGATCTTTTTAAGGGTGGGATTTAAAAGTTTACTTATAATTCACAAAATTTCTGCGTGGTTAACTTTTTCTAAAGATTATAATAGATATTACCAAACACTAATAAATAAAAATTTGATATTAAAATTATTTGATTGACTTGATATGAATCTAATTTATATGTATATATATTTGATAACCATCGAGGAGATTGTGAATTTTTATCTGCATCAAATGCTAGGAAAACTACTATTTTTCATGATCTGGTTCTCTAAGTATTTCTTTAATTTTGTTTGTGAGAACCATAAATGTTCAATGGTTAATTTACAGGACTTTCAGGATAAGGAGACCGTTACATTAATTCATTTGAAATGCTTGTTGTTGAATCTTAAAGACAAGGTTGCGGATATGGGTTAGCTAAATCATTCTTCTACGCTAATGAATTCCTAAGTAGGGGTGAAATTAAGCATTATTGATATATGCGTGTGTGTGTGTGTGTGTGTGTATTTACAAACAAACTAAGAGATAAATTCAACAAAATGAAAACTGGAATCCATCGCAAACAAAAAGTGTTTGGTTAGTGCTTCTGTGAAGGATTCTGTGGATGCTGAAATGGGATACCACACAGAGCCAAAATGGTGGTCCATAAACTCCTTTTCACAGACCTGATGTTTGATTTATGGGTTGCAGTCTATATATATGCTTGGACAGACCAAGGCTTTTCTTAGATATTTACTTGCTTTTATCTTTTTTTTTTTTTCTCCCTGCAAAAGTTAAAAAATAAGAAAGAAGGAAACACCTTTTCTTTTTCATCCAATGTTTCGCAGTGAAAATAGATATTGCTCATAAAAAGTCATGCTAAGGAGTTTTTGGAAACTTTAAGATGGCAACAACTGAGAAAATTTAGATCATGTATACCAAAAGCTAGCTATGCATTGGTAGGGGAAAAATAACTTAAAAATATTTAAATAGTTTTCTAATAAAAATATTAAGCATAGATGTCTCAATAATGTGGATTACATTTAAGTGAATTGACAAAGCTAAACTATTTAATTAAAGCATTAGCTATTATACATATTATATATATTATGAGCATTTTGATTGGTTAGCAACATAGTTTTAACTTTATAACGGAAATCTATTAATGTGATAAGAAGTAATGGTTGTCAGAAATTTAATGTTATGAAAAAATATTAATGGGTTGTCTAACCAACATTAATTGAAATGACATGCATGTTAGCACATTCTCACATTATGTGGAACAAGTAACAGCTAACTACTCAAGAAGTTTTCTAAACCCAATTAAAAAGAAGTTTCAAGTTAGAGTTTCTACCTGAGGTTTTTGTTAACCTTAGTTTGTGTTAGATAAACAAAAGAACCTTTTAGAGTGCAGTCAAAGTATCTTGTCAGTTTAATTGCCAAAAGTATGGTTTTTATACAGAGAGTAAAAATGCTTTTTAAGCAGAAGCTATGCTTGAGGAGCAGCCCCATGTCTCAAGTTTTTCTGACCAACGAAATGTTATTGCATAATTAAAATTATCCTTATTTCATCTGGTGGCATGCCTTCTAGTGTGTAATAACTTTAAATAAAGGGCTTGTTATGTTTAAGGGGAAAAAAAAAAAAGAACTGCAAATTTTCTTTTTATCTGTAATAATTTTTCGTCTTTAAAAATTTTTTTCCAAGAAAAAAAGTAATGCTTGATTTGTAATAATTAACAAAAATCATAACGTACCAACAATCAGTACTGCCAAGTGCTTTGTGGTTGGGATCAGTGAGGTGAAAGAAACATGACACTCAGATATGAAATTCAACATGCTGGTATGTACAAGAAAGTCACAGACCAGTCACGGGATGATTGTAAAATTCTCAAACACAATTTGTGCTTAGGCTTTTGCAGGCAAAGACCCACTCAAAACACTTCTTTATTTTATGGTCATACAAATAAGCTTGTATTATATTATATTAAATAATTAAATTCCACTCCTCATTTATATATATATATATATATATATATATATATATATATTTGTTTTTTCTTTATCAAATTTCACCTCATTACAGTTGAGGAGGTGATTTCATCCAGGTTAAAATTTGAAGCCGTATGAGAATAGATATTACCAATGGCCATACCGTATATGTATATACAATATAAACAGTTGAATTAACACTTTTTCTAAAAATTTAACAAATACTGCATGTTCTGTAGAATAGTTCAATGTAACCAACTTTACACATGTGCCATATGGATGTCAACTTTAAACCACAAAAAATCCTGATTAAACGTGTATTTATATAATCACAAAATATACAATTTGTTATGAAATGCGGGCAGCAGGTCCAGATACATATATATATATATATATATAGATATATGTATATACAATTCGTTTATGGTGCGGACGGTCTTCATGCGGACCACAGTATTGGTGACAGTTTTTCATAGTATTGGTGACAGTTTTTCATAGTATTGGTGACGATTTTTTGAAAAACCATCGTTAATACTATGAAAAACCGTTACTAATACTGCGGTCCTCATGCGGACCGTCCTCACCATAGAATTTCCGTATGTATATATATATGTAGATATATAAATGTATATATATATAAATAGTATATAATAATAATAATCTTATATATTAAAAAGGTATGCTTGTTACTTTGAAGTGTTATCTATGCTCTAGCTTATAATTCTGTGAGAATTTCACATTCATCGAATAAGGAAAACAAGTTATCTTATATTTGGATTTCAAATTGTTATAAGAAATAATATTTAATACAAAGTTTGGAGTTCTTTTCCAGAACCATTATAATATCAAGAGAGTTAGTATTCATATGTATATGCGTGTGTGTGTGTGGACGATGAATGCATGACAATGTAAAGCGACCCACAACAGGAAGCACTCTTATCCAAGTTATCCAAAATGATGAAGACGGAGAAAATGGAAGAACAAAGTGGAATTTATTATAAAGTGTCATTATCTTCACTAGGAAAGTGGAGATATTGATGAACATGACAGAGGAAATTGAAGTAGCTTAACAGTAATAATAAATACTTACTTCAAATCATGCACGTAGGTAACATTCCCTAAGCAACTAGTCACAAAGTACAGAGAGATGACGACGGATATAGTTTATGTCCTTAAGTAAAAACAACATAGTCGAGGCCTTGTTTTTTTGGTTTCCATACACTCCTGAAGAAAACGCTGCAGAAATCATCAATCAAACAAGTTGTCTTGAAAACACAATCAAGATCTTCATTTGTTTAACAATGGAGTCCTTGACAGATGATGCTTCCCAGAGCCCTGCTAACAAATAAGTTTTTTTTAAAAGAAGAAGTATATTCAGGCAAATTTACATGGTGTTGCTGCGAAAATGGAAATTCTAGTTCATTCTTTCTTCCTTATAATGAACTTACAATTTAGAATCTCTAGTATTTAAATTTCAAGTCAGAAAGAAGAATAAGAAACGAGTATGATCGGTTCTAACAGTACAGTAAATGAAAGGGAAAAGATAATAAAAGTAATTCTCATAACTGTTCCAACTAATGAAACCAATCAGACATAAATAGATATACTCAATCTTTAGAATACACCTCCAAATCTTGGATTCAACCAAGTCTCTGAAATTCCCTCTCCCTTTTAGCTTAGAATATATTGTAATCCTTGATATATATATAAGAATCTTGGAAGGCACAGCAACCTCCCTTTATACCATGTACTACCTAATTAGTTAAGTTAAATTTGAAGTATCATTGTGTAGGGTTAAAGGACTAAAGGCCTTTAACAAAGCAAACTTATAAACCAGACTTTAGAAAGTGTACTTAAAGTTGGGATTATAATTCTTAAAGTTGTTATTATAATTTTATGTTTCTAAAACTTTATATTTGCAGAAGATCAAATTTATATACAATAACTTACTAAGTCATGTAGTACTGCATGCCTAGTGGAATTGAGTCATAAGTTTTTTCACGGAATTATTCTGATCCCAATATAACAACATAACACTAATATATGCACACATAAGTTTTCTCTTTCTATACACTCATATACCACACATAAACACAGCCATTTCATGTGTACAAAAACAATTGACAGAAAAAAGAAAAAGAAAAAGAAATGAAAAGAAAAGGAATTCCACCTCACCTTGTCCTTTTGATTTTTGGTTTATTGCATGCATTATTGTAATTAAGAAGAAGGAAGAGAAGCAGTGAATGCAAGGAAGTACTTACATTGTCCAGCTTAGTCTGATTGTTGGTCTCCAACATCAGCCCAAAATGAATATGAGGGAAGTGCGCCCACTATAAAAAGACAACAAACTATGTCAACACCAACATAATTATTAAAATTCACCATACAATATTTGTACCATCTAACGATTACTTACATTTTTAGCAGCAGTACTAAATGCTTCCCTATGGCTAATATCAGGATTATTAGCCTTGATTCGTTGTATCTCCTCCCTACCAAAAAATAACAATAAAAAATAAAAAATGTTCTAACATAAGCACTGGACCGCTATATACATAAAAAGCCAAGATACTTTGCTTTTATCAGGAAAAAATCAAAAATAAAGAAAAGAAGATACATATATATATATATATATATATATATTTAAGAGTGTGAAGACAGGTTTGGTTACTTTATAAACTGGTTATACGCAGAAGGTACTCGCTGCCTCTTCTCGGGAGCTGAAAAAGAAAATTACAACTCAGCCAAATATCATAAATACTATATATATATATATATAAAAGATAATAAATTATATATGTATATAATTATATGAGGCTGATAATGAGTTTGCTCACGTCGATTCACAACCCTTTCCTCTGTGACATTTGCAGTTGGAGCTCGCACTGCAATTTTGTTGCTGCCTCTGGATGACGATCCCGAATCAATCCGGTAATCTGTCGGTGCAGTGTAGCCGTAATTTTGAGCCTACAATGTGTTTGAAAAAATGTTTGAAGAAAAAGAACAAGATCGAGATCAGGATCAAGATGTAATAGACTAAAATATAAAACAAAAAATCTATCTTTTTGCAGTTAAAATAATTATAAAAAAAGAAAATTTTTGGGGTTTCGGAAGCTATAGCTAGCTAGCTAGCTAAAGACAGAGAGAGAGAGAGAGAGAGAGAAATAGGTAGGAGCTGAAATAAGACTGAAAAAAAATCAGTTAAAACACTATCATATCAAAGAAAGCATATATAAGACCCAGATTGACAGTTTGTTAAAAGAAGGGACTTTTAAGGATCTGAAAGAGAAATAAAATAAAATAAAATTATAATGTGTTAGCACAGTAGAAGACAAACATCTCTCATCAAAAAGAAAAAAAGAATCATTTCATTCATTTATTAAAAACTATACTAAGAACCCTAACATATGTACATACCTACATGATGTCAATCAAATCACACAAACCCAAAAAAAAAAAAAAAATATAAACAATAACTAGCTATATAATAGCCCTTGATGGATGAGACCCCTCTACAAAAAAGCAAAACAAAATAGGTGTTTGTTTTTTTCTTTTAGGGGTGGTTATGGCGGCTGATATAGCTTAGGGTTTTCAGTAGTTCTGAAACACCTCCCAACAACAACTTCAGAAGTAGAGCTTTGAAATGCTCGATCTATGTTTGTGTGAGAGAGGAATACAGATAGATCATCGATTTTTGAACCCTTAGATTTCCTCAAACCCCAAAAAAAAAAAAAAAAAAAAAGCTCGATCTATATATATCAGCGCCCTGAATTTAAGCTGAAACTTTGTAAAGGTATTTTCTGGTGCGTGTGGGAATAAGTATATATATATATATATATTGATACAATTATATATATTATATATATTCATGTATATATATATATAGCACCACCTGAACATCTTGCCATGACATTGACTGAAACGCGGCGGCCATGTTCACGGACCACAGATTGGTGCAGTGCCCGCATCGGACGGTCACTATGTCGAGCAGGCTGCTGCATGGAACACTCACCTGCACATCCAATCATAATCATTGTCCCTCTTCATTATTATCTTCTGTATATATATAATTATTACCATTCTAACTCGTATCCCTGATAAACTTCCCAATTCTTCTATATTCTTTCCTATTTATAAATAAAACAGAAAAAAAGAAAGAAAGGTAAATTGGTTTACAAAGCTTAAATCAAATCTTAAAATTCTAATTACTGAGAGAGAGAGAGAGAGAGGGTCTCATATCTTGCGTACTAGCTTGAAAGTGCTTGGTAATGGGTGTTTTTTTTTTTTTTCTTTCAATTTACAGAAATATGAGATTATTTAATGAGAAAAAAATTAAAAAAAACGTAAAAAAAAAAGGAAGAGGAAGAAATAGAGAAGATACTTGAAATGGTACTTGTGGTTTGGGAGATTTTAGGAAATAAAAACACAAAGAGAGATTTTTTTTTTTTTTTCGGTTTCATTTGATTTTCCCCATCAGCAAAAGCAGCTTGGTTTGGGAACAAGAGCCAGATAATGCAGTGTTCTACTTCTAAGTAAAAGGAAAGGTAAGTTACACAAGGAAGAAAAACAAAGGCAGGATGTTAAGGACTTGTCCTCATCATAATTGGCATCAACCTATCGCTGCTTATTTCTTGCTTTGACCTTTTATTAAAAAATAAATAAATAAATAAATAAATAAATAAATAAAATAAAAACTATATATTTTCATAAAAACCACTTCTTAAACCCAATTCTCTCTCTCTCTCTCTCTCTCCCTCAGTCTGTGGTCTGAGCTCCTCAGAACCTCAAGGTATGACTTTTTTTGACTGCAAAAGGAGAAGAAAAAAGGAAAGTCCAACGATGGAGACCTGACCGTAACAAAAACAATGAAACCCTTCCCCCAAAACAAATTTATTTATTTATTTTTTTAAAAATGAAAATAGATTTCAGTGAAACTATAACAGCAACAAAACCTGATCATAGAAAGCATAGACTTTTGCTTTTTTCAGGATCTAAAAAATTAAAAAAGAAAAAAAAGAAAAATAAAGAAAACAAGTGGAGAGGTGGGGGAGATGATAAGGAGCTGAAAAGCAGATCTCCCCATTAAAGAAAATAAGGTTGTAAGAAATAATAATAAGATCAGTGATACCGCGAGAACGATATTGCAAAAGTTGCAGGGGATGTAGCAGAGTTGCTCAGGCGCAACATCGATGCAGCTCGACATGTCTCTCAGGATAAGCAAGCAGTCAGAGCAAACTCTCCCACTACCCTTAACTAAGAACAAAAACCAAAAACCAAAACCCAAAAAGAAGAAAGAGAGAGAGAGAGAGAGAGAGAGAGAGAGAGAGAGCTAAGCTCTTTGCAAGTTTTGCAATTTGCAATACAACAGGCTTGTAGCACAAAGCAAAAGGCTTTTTATTCTTCTCTTTCTCTCAACTGCTTGCTTTCAAGACGGGCTATGAATCACAACGGTAAAACTAAATGGCCCAATTATATATTTATAGAGAAAAAAAAATATTTATACAGACCTAGAGGGAGAAAGAGAAAGAGAAAGAGATTCCAAGGACGAAGTTGGAGAGAGAGAGAGAGAGAGAGAGAGAGAGAGAGAGGGGTAAGGTAAGGCTAGGGGAAATATAATGATAAAAAAAAAGTGGGTTTGGGTTCAGTAGTGCCCACGGCAGGCAGGAAATGCTGGGACCGAAAAAAAGAAAGGGGAAAAAAAAAAAAGAGGTGGGTTTTATTGAAAACCGGGTTTGTTTATTGGACAGGAAAAGCGGTTCAGCTTGGTAGCCATTGCGAGTGGGAAGAGAGAAGGGTTATTAGGGTTTGAAGGAAGAAGAGGGGTATAGGCTTTGGCTTCATTACCAAATCTATCCACCTGTTATGGTAACCATTTATGATCATCTGACTGTGACTACACTCTCTCCAACCGGACGAGGGGGGCGAAATTTTTACTGCCCTTTTTATTTTTACATATGTATCTTCTACGTGTATATATATATATATATATTGTATTTTTGTATATATTATATATTAAATCATTTGAGTATATATGTATTATGTTTTTGTTTCTTTTTTGTTTCTTTTTTCTTTTTTCCTTTTGCTTTGTATAAAGTTATTGGTGATGATCATATTAATTTCCTGGTAATGTAAACTATATGTATAAGAGATAGAGAAATTAATATACAGATATAAAGAGATAAGAAATTATGAGCTGTTTGTTTGAGTTTTAGCCTCAATATATATATGGATGTGTGTCACATAAACATATATGGATACGTCCCACAACATGAGATACATGATGATAGGACCACCGTTCGTGTAAGATAAGAATGTTCAAAAGTAAGATCAAATTTTGTTGAAAGATGCAGACCATGAGCTGGACATGTTTCTATAAAGAACTAACCACTTTCCTTTTGTTTTATCAAAATTTACCATACACACAAATAAATATTAACTCCACTTCCCCTCTCACTCTCTCTCTCTCTCTAAAAATTCTTTGTTCCCTTGAGAATAATGAGATGGTAACAACCACTAATGTTAATTCTAGGTTTTATGTTGGATCAGATCCGCAGTTAACCAAAAAAAAAAAAAAAAAAGCTCTTTTTCCAATTTATAATGGATATTTGTTGTCCCAATTTTTTTGTTTTCTTTTTGACTAGTAATACAATCTTCACCGCATATTAAAAAGTAGATATTTCATCTCACCAAAATTTTTTCATCTCTTTGTTACTATTTTTAAATAAGGTGACATTATATCAATGATGAATAAGAATTGAGATTAAAAATATGGAATAGATCTGGATTCTCCAATTTAATATGGGACAATTCTACTCACACTATAAAATTTGTTGGATACACTACAATTTTAATGATTTTTTTCATACTTCAACGATTCTCATTGATAAAATGTCAAAAATAACTGTATGCAAAATACTAGATACACAACCCCTATTGGAAAATCCAAACCCAAGTCTTTATCTAAACAATTATCTAAGCCACCTTGCCTCCGCATGTAGCACCCAAAGGTCATTAGAACCCACATTTTCAGCATCATTATTGCCAACGAGTGTAGTTACACCTCCCATGTCAAGAGCTTCAGGGGATGCCAATATGTAACCGTGGTGCTTCCTCACGCCAGCTCCACCATATTTCTTCCAACTTGAGTTTTAAAATCTAAAAGCGTTGATGATAAGTGGGCTCTCACCACCCACAACAAAACGTTCTACTCCTACTGGTCTATGTGATGGTCTTGAGCTTGTGGCACATGGGCAGTTCAACACCCAAATGATATATATATATATATATACACATATTTATTTGGTGAAAAAGAAAAATAGATTGCTTTTTGCAAAAATCTTTTTTAAGATCTTTGAGTCCTAAAGGATGTAAGATAAAAAGAGTAAGATTAGTGAGCAATTCCACATCATCCGCGTAGGAGTTAGAAAAGTGACATATATATGTGGACACTAGGGGTGGGCATGGATTGGGTTGGTTCGGTTTTGGATTAAAATACAACCCAATCCATACTTATCGGTTTTACTAATACAGAATCCAAACCAAACCATTAAAGCGTTAAACCCAAACCAAATCAAACCATTTATGATAGAATTTGTTTAGATTGGTTAATCGGTTTAAAACTTACTAATTTATAAATATATAATATAAATAAAAAATTTTCCAAATAAAAAATATAAATAAAAAATATAAATATAATTTAGGAACAGATGCTGAAGCTGCTGTGAGTCTTGAAGCAGAACAGATGCTGAAGCTGCTGTGAATCTTGAAGCCATGAGTCTTGAAGCAAAGGAGCAGATGGTTGAATCAAAGCTTGGCGTGATTAATAGTTATGGTGATGGATTTGGTGGACAGCAACAGAGGTAAATGTTTAGTTTAGGGTTACAACTTACAATTTGATTTGGGATTTGTGATGTAAAAATATATATATATATATATATTAAAAATAATATATAAAAAGGGGAAAAAAAGTTAAAAATTGATATATAAAAATGAAAAAAATATTAAAATTAATATATAAAAATGAAAAAATAAAAAATATATAATTTTTTAATTATATAATATATTATATGGATTGGATTGGATTTATATTTCCAATCTATACAATTTATAATATTTTGAACCCAATCTAAATCTTTAAAAATGGATTGGATTGGACGGATTGAACGGATTGGATTGGATTTTGCCTATCCCTAGTGGACACTTCTCATGCTAGTATGAGACCTTCTTGACAAGTCAATGGAGCTTGGACCAAGGACAAAATCATGCTTGTAGTGGCTCAAAGCAACAATATCATACTAGTGGATCTGGATTAGGATAGTATGGTATCAAAGAAACAATTGAAGATGAGCTAGTGAAAACACTGGGCTCCAAAGGGTAGATTATAAGACATATGAGCTCTAAATGATGCAAGGTAAAAAGGGACAAAATTAGTGAGTAATCCTACAAACCATGCGGTTAGTGTTCTAAAGCGAACAATCATACTAATGGATCTAGATCATGACACCTTTCTACCTTAATGGCTATGGTTTCTCCTTTCTCCATGGCCAAAGGAGGACATTGGCAAGAATAAGCAGAAGTTGTGAGGTCTATTGGATATGATGAAAAATTTAGGGTTATGAGAGTGGAAAATGGTGTTTTGGAGTTTTGAAATTGGAGATATCATTGAAAAAGCAAAGAGGAAAAATTGTACGGTGAAGGCGATGGACATGATGATTCTCGCCTTCCTTTGTTTCTTATGAATCGGAATTGCTTAGATTGATTGTAATTTTCTAAATTGTAATGGGCAAACCATATATCAATGAAACCATAAGATGGGTAACATGATTGTATGCTTAGGCAAACCATATATCAATGAAACCCATAAGATGGGTAACATGATTGTATGCTTACCTTACTCGATCATCGTTGGTCTTTCTTTCACTTTCTACATTTCTAAGTCTAAGAGAGAGGTAATTTTTTGATGATCTATATTCTAGATGCAGAGGAAGAAGACAGTTCCATGGTATGGAAGACATTTTTTTGAAGTTTTTAGGAAATCGCTTATAATATATTTATATTTATTTTTCATTTAGGGCAAAATGGTATAACTTATTAGTATAGATAACAAAAATAAGTTTTGATGTAGGTGTATGTAGAATGCATAGCATTTTTATAGTGTGAATTGAACTACTCTTTATTACATGTCTCCCAAAAAATCCTATGTTTGAAATTACCAAATTACCATTTAAAAACAAGCAAATGAACACATGTACCTATTTTCATATAAATAATTGGCTTTTCCTTACGAATATATAAATAACAGTTATAATGCTAAAATAAAAACATCCCATTTATAAATAATTTGTTTAACTTACATTGCATTTATAAATATCCATTTAGATTGAATTAGGAATATGGTTGTTGTTTTCCATTCTGGTTAAAGATTGTTTTTTAATCTTAACCGTGAATTGTCAATCTAATCCAAAAAAGAAAAAAAAAAGAAAAAAAGAAAAAAAAAAGAGAGTTAATTACGTTCTAATACCCCTCTAGTCTATAAAGTTGCACTTTGTCCATCAAATTTAAAAAGTTCTAATTTAGGTTCTCAAGTTTCAATTTATATTATTTTGATCCGATTGGATTTTTTCTGCAAACATTAATACATGGTTCAATCATATTTAAAAAATATTAAGATACAACTTATTGCAAATTAGACCCTCTCATTTTAGTTTGTTGCAATTTAAATAGTCTTTTTTTTTTCTTAAAAATTGCATTTTAATACGTAAAACCATTAACCATTATTTGTCAAAAATTTAATTGAACCAAAATATAACAAATTAAAATTTAAATATTTAAATTAGAATGCTTTAAATTTGAGGACTTGAAAGTAGAGGTATAAATAAGTCGAACTGAGTCGAGTATTGTGATTCTCAAGATCCGCTAAGTTCCTTAATAACAAGCTCATGTTTAACTTGGCCGACCTCATTTCAAAATATAAAAGTCTAAACATTTTGAACATTTAGTTTCTTAATTTTTTCATCATTAAATTATTAATACATTCCATTTGTTTTTTTTTAATAAAATTAAATATTTATAATATTGTTTATATATATTATCACTATCTCACTATATTAAATCAATTTGTAAACATTTTACACGATTGAATTAAGAATAAAATTTATAAATATGTATATAAATTTAAATTTAAGCTACTCAAAATCATAGATTTGTATATTATTCAAGCTTCATTTTTTGTTCAAAATTGACTCATATTTATTACGAACCAAATTTAAGCAAGCTAAACTTTAGTCAACGATAGAACCATCTTGAACTATTTAAATCTATTTACAATCCTATCTAAAAGTGTAAGTAACCCTAACAATTAATTTGATAGTTAAATTTAAATTAAGCATCTATATTTCAGATATAAAATAAACAACTATACATAAGTATTGAAGAAAAATAACCTAAGAATCCAGGCTTATCCAGATTTATGTGGGTATATGACGATTTTAATTATTTTGTGTGAGATAATTTTTAAAATCTACAAAAATAGCATTGTTTGGTTACACCTATAAGAAAAAATACAAATTTATAACTTTGAAATAGATAATTAATGTTAACAAACGAAAAGTAACGTTGAAATATATATGTTAATAAAAAAAATAAAATCTAATATGTTAAATATATAATTTCCAGAAATACAGAGGTCGACCCCTAATACAAATCAACTTAAGATACTCCCCTAATAAAATGCTATACCTGAAGGCTTTTTTTATTTTATTTTTTTTAACAAAAATTAAAATATGCCTGATTTATGTGCTATAGGTATGTATAAGGACCATGTTATTGTCCAACTGGAATACTCCGAAATGGTAAAATTCATATTATACATATGGGGCCAGGTTAGAAAAAATTATACATGATATGGTTTAATTAGCTGGAAAGTCCTTTAATTATGCATGAAACTTTAAGATTAAAAAGAAAAAAAATTACTTACTTAACATATTGAAAATTTCTATTTCAAGGTAGACAAACTATTTATTATGTTCAAATAGATGTACTACAAAATATATTAATCAACATGAGTGCGTATTTGCTCGTGTCCACCTGCAGTACACTGATGTCCTACAAAAACACATAACTGATGTCTTACAAAGACAAATATCTTGCATGTGTATAAATGAAAATTCATGTGCATCTAAAGTATACAATACTTCCTTAATCTAGAAAGTTTATACTAAGATGTTATTTTGTATAAGATAATGCATATATATTTTTGTCTATATTTTGCTAAAATATTTGTTATGTTAATTGAGATGAATATCATTGTGTCTATTATACATTTTATCCCTTTACAAAATTATGTCTGTTTAATTTTTTTTTCTTTTTTTTTTCCTTTTTTAAATCAAACTATAATCAATTGAGCATTTGTTTTAGTACAGATTAGTTTGGAATGACCTTATATTTTAGAATGTTACTATTTATCATCACTGTTTATCGAATATTATTAGGATCCACTATAGAAATGATGAAAATATTAATTAGATGCATGTAATTATGTTTTAAATTTTCATGCTCAAAATCTAATATGAGATTGAAAAAGTGAAGTTTTTAACAGCTAATTTAAATTGCTACGGGCATATGAATCTTATTAGTTATGATCATCAGTTGTAATAAATAATATTTTTGTATATTTCAACATTGAATCTGGATTTAATAATGCTGCTGAAAATTAACTTCATTGCTTTCCAATTTAACATGTCTTTTAAAAAAAAAAAAAAAGAAGTTCAATTTGACATAGAAAATCAGCTTTTTACTGGAATACCCCCAAATTTATATACATTAGTACGTACATGTATATGATTTTTCAATGGTCATAATTATCAGCTTGATTTTTCTCAATGAAAAATTTATCACTTTTTCTTAGAATTTTTTTTTTTTTTTTTTTTTTTTTTTTTAAATAAAACCTTTGCTTGTATGTTATATGTTTCAAGAGATGCGCAAGCCCTAAGTTAGTTGAAAGTTATTCCAACGAATATTTAAAACATATCTTAGCTGAAGCGAAGCATCTCCGGAGCCATTAGATTCTTCGATTCCCTGCTCAGCCAGTGGAATACTAAAGCCGTTTGGAATCTATTACTATTAGCGATATAATGCTTGGCAGCACGATTTTGTCATTTGGAATCTGTTACCAATTATATCTCTTCCTCTTTGTTAATTCCTAGTCTTTTGTTACTTCACAATAAAATTTTCGCGTATGATTTATGCTAATTAGAGGTGAATAATATTATTTGCAGTTGTCCTAGGAAATCTAAATATTTAACAAATAATAATAATAATTAGGATTAAATCATGCACCTTCCAATGTTTTGGAATTTCAAGCTGGTATTATTGCTTGGTTAAAATTAATAATTTAAGGTTATTCTAAGTATGTATAGCAATAAATTAATTAACCAATTTTCTTCAACATTGTTTGGTAGCAAAATTATTGTTTACCCATACAGTTAACCTATATTTGAATTTCCAAATTAAAATGGAAGACATGATATTGTTGCATGTGTTATGATACCAAAACCTAATTGGATACATATTATATCTACAAATTTTCATATCAAAACCTTCATTATCAACTTTTGAATTGTTTTAAATGTTGAAATCTAAAGCTGCATGTTTAGAGTTTAAATGAGTTTTTACAGGATTTATTTTACTCTCATAAAGTTTTACTATGTCATTTATAATTGAAAATTATATTTTCAAATCTTAATCTTGGACTAATAATAAATGTTGTAATAGTAAATTCATCATGACGTTCTAATAGGAAAATAATTAATATATATATGATTTTACATTATGTTAGAATCTACTAATGTGAAAGGTGCTAACTAATGTTACTTAATTAGCTTCAAATCATTAATTAAGATCTTATCCATAATACATGTCGTAAACATGGTTTTCATGATATTTTGGGAATATATTCCAAACATACATAATCCCGTATGTATATATATAGTTAGTCTTTTATCATTGTTCCTAATCTAATAATTAAGAATGTTTATGAATTTTCTTAATTGAGTTGTGCGGACTTTTTAAAATTAAATTTATTGGATTAATTTTATATGTTTTTAAGACAATATTATCATATCGGATTAATAAAAAACTGATTGCATATCATATATATACAAATATCCAAACACGGCTAAATAAGTACATACACATGTTATATGTAACATGTCATCTCATTCAATACGTAACAACTTTATCTGAAAGTTTACAGAAAAAATGGCTATCATAAAAAGTATTTTCTTGATTGATGGTGAGGTCAAAATTATTGAAGAGGATAAAATAGAAAAATAAAAATAGAAAAGAAAAGAAAAGAAAAGGCTTTAACACATGAGGACAGAGAAGAAGATGAGAAAACCACAATATTATGAGGAAGCTCTACTTGTCGATTAGGCCAAGTTGATAATGGACTGCACAGTGCCTGTTGGAGTAAGGTCCTTTTCCATGTCTGGTGTAATAAATAGTCATGAGACATAGCTCTTATTTGCTGCAACACTCTGCTTCTAAGATTGTTGATGACGCCACCTTTTTGTACTCTTCTTTTATTTTTATTTTTATTTTGTTTTATGTTTTTCTGCACCCCATTTATTTTCCTATTCCCATATATATTTGTTTGCCTTTCATACCGGGATCTAGCTGTACGACCAAACCTTGTATAATTAATGAGATATTATTAATTATCGATGATGTGTATATATATATATATATATATATAAATTAAGGAATACAAATTAATTTCTCTTAACATTAATCCTTATTTTAGATATGAATAATGTATTTTGATAAATGTAATGGAATTATTACATTTGTATGTCAATATTTTTTTTCTTTTTAAATTTGGTAAGGTTTGGCATGTACATAGTATCTCCTAGATGTTACTTTCTTTTTTTTTTTTTTTAAATAAATTATCTAAATTACAAACTATCAAAATCTTCTGTTTCTTGTATGATTTAAACTTATATGTTCATGGGTACAAATAGAAATGCTCAACTATTGAAGCTAACCTGCTTTAATATCTTCTAAATATTACTTGTAAATTAATAAATCAATATGAAAGTTAAATAAGATTTAATAATCAGTTACAGTTCATTTAAAAAATAAAATATTTAAAAATTATAGGTAGATCATTAAATAAAAAATTTAAGTTTCACATTAATTACAAACAGTAAAAGTTGAAGTGATTGGAAAGTGGGCCCACCATTTATATTAGGCCCTTCTGATGGGCTTTCTATTAATTATCTTAAACCAAATTTTTATTTTTTATTAACATTTTTCAAATTAAATTACTACTAATTTTAAAAATTTTTGTTAATGCAGTTTTACAATATTTTGATATAAATTTTTTTTTTGGTTAAAATATAAAAGTTATTTTTTTAATGATAATTTTTTTTTTAATTTTTTCACTTTAATTTGGATATGCTTAACTCATTATATTAAATGATATGGTTTAATTGCTATATTTATCAATATATGGATAGACATTAACATTGGTCCTATCTTTGGAGGTACAAGGATTTTTTTTTTTTTTTTTTATAAATTTTGTTTTGGACAATGGAAGCATGAGGAGTTGAACTCATTATTGTTGAGAAAAGAATGATAGTGCCGTTAGGTTGTCCTAAAACTAAAGGATGAATTCCCTAATCAATCGTATCAAGCAAAAAAGAAAAGAAAAAAAAATCGAGAGGACTCAAATCATATTTGACTTTTTATTTATAAGCCCCATATATACAAACATGCTAATTATGTATGATTTCTGTTGTATTTATTTATTTTGGATATTGACGGTGCGAATTTAGATTATTATTCAAGCAAGCAGTTATTATTGCCACTGGGCTGTTGAGAATTTTCTATTGTATTTGTATGCTGAATATTCCCAAATTCAAATTCCATTAGTTAGTAGCATAATCGAACATTTCATAATCATTGATTCAAATATGTGAGGTGAACCAATAAAAATATGTGAAAAGGATACAAGATATATTAACAAATAAATAGTATTCATAATTTTTTTATTTCAGTTATTAATTATATTTTTCTGGCCAACAAAGATGGACATATCATGCTCCATATCTTTATTAAATAATCTGGGAGATGGCTATAGGCTATACAGCCAAGTGGAATAGGAAAATTGCCTGCTTTCTAGGGCATTGCATAATTTATACATAAATATAGAATTTTCCAACGCGAAGTAGCTTATGAAACATATATATTTCACGAAGAGCTTGACTTTCTTATTCTATTGGGAGACTAGCTAACTTTTAAGGTACTGATTTCTCATTCCTCATTTTGATGTTTAAATACATATGTGGTGTACAATTGCTTTTTTTTAGGTGAAAATGTGGCGTACAATTGCGTCGTAGTATAGTTTGTGAAATAACTAGGAGCTTGCTGACCATGAGCAGAGATATATTTGAAGAAATTAATATATATATATATATATATATTTGGATAGCGAGTCTTTTAACAACATTTTTTAAGGATAAACTTCTATGCTAAAGTAATTCACCTTTTATCATAAATAAATGATTTATTTTCAGATATAAATACCTAATCTTAGAATGGAGACATCTACATATCTAGAATTTTGATGGGCTATATAGCCTGTTTTATGGTACATAATTGTGATGTGATACAATTTAAGAGTGGTAAAAATGAAAATGTAAAAAAATTTTATTTATTTATTTATTTTTTTGTTAAGAAAAATTTAATGGGATTTATATACCATGTTGACTTTTATTTGACACCATTGATTTACATTTGCATATTAGTTTTTGTACTAAAAATTAAAAATAAATGTAAATATTATAAATTAATATTGTCGTGACTAAATTCTATCTTTATGTTTTCAATATAAGATAGAAATATGCTGACATATTAAATATTAAGAATGCTACAATAATTAATAATTTAAAACTAAAACCTTAGCTGGGTAAGTGGCAATCTATAGCACTTACCTTGTTACTTGGTGTCTAATATGAATTGGAAACTAAGTTCCTAACAAATTAAAACTGTAAATATATATATGTATATGTATATATTTATATACATATACAACTAAACTCACATAAATATTAGGTTGAACTTATGGTTAAACCATTAAGACTTTCTTTATTATAAGCCTTTAAAGTGCTTTAAGGGATGGATTTTAAAAATGTATTAATGATTTTTGAATTTATATAGAGTGCATTTTATAAAATAATATCTTAACATTTAACTAAATCCATATTAAGTTGCCTATTTACTTTTTAAGTATCATCATTCGAAATAATCTGAGAATTAATAAAAAATATCTCTTAATGCTAAAACTATCAAATCAATCTAATATAAATCATGTTTGGTGTCAAGTCCCACATCTGTTAGAAAGGGAAACGAAGCATGGCTTATAAGCGTGTGGATACCTTTCCCTTGTAGACTCGTTTTAAACCCTTGAGGGCTGGATTGTAACAGAATTCTCTAGGTCCAAAGAGGATAATATCTGCAAGCGGATGGATGGTATCAGAGCCGGATCCGGATTGGTGTGCCAGTAAAGACGCTGGGCCCAAAGGAGGGATGATTGTCATGTCCCACATCCCTTGGAAAAGGGGAACGAAGCATGGCTTATAAGCGTGTGGATACCTTTTCCTTGTAGACGCGTTTTAAACCTTTAAGAGCTGGACATCCAAAGAGGACAATATCTGCATGCGGGTGGTTTGGGCTGTCACATTTGGCATAACATTTAAGAAATTACTTTTGGCTTTTAAAGCTCAAAAACTTCTTCTGAAAATATTTGAATAATTTTATAAAAATATATCATATATTCAAAAAAATTTCTAACCAAAACTAATAAATAACAATGTCTCATGTTGCGTTCATGAAAAGTCGAAAACAAATGTAGCAGAAAAACTATATCAAATAGGATTTTATTATTATCTAGCAACAATAAGGGTACTATACATAAACAAACAAATTCATATGTTTAATATGAAGCAAGCCACGTTTGCTTTTGACCTACATGGTGTAGAAAAATGAATGGAATGTAATTATGCAAGAGCTTAAGAAAAGGCATGGTAAAAGTGTGATAGAAGAATTTATGAACCTCAAGATTTATTAATGATTAAAAAGTTCCTTGAAAAGATTATCAATAATGTTGAATGAATGTGTGGATCGAATAAGATATTTTATTGAATTGATAGTCTCAACATGAAGTTGCAACGTGTAAGAGATCAATGCAGATTTTTTAAGTTCACAAAATCACTGAATTGATAGTGTCATTCTTGTTTAAGGTAAGGACATATTATCGTGTAATACTCCACATTATCAAAATAATGTAACATAATTTAAATTTATTTTTTTTTAAAAATAAAAACTCTGAGTACATCAAAATTGTATAAGATCCAACGGTAATTATTATCAATTATTGATTGGATTTTTTTGCACTTGATTAAAATTTTTTTTCCCCTATATGGGACATATTGTAACTAATATAGGTTTTGATAATTTTTATGGAGCTTTACCATATCAAAATTCCCATATATATATATATACACACACATTAAATTGGCTTTTGCTTGTGTGTTAGAAATATACAAAATAATAATAATAATAATAAGTGTTATACTAGTTTTATATCTATATATATATATTAAATTCCTCTCTCTCTTTCTCTCTCTCTCTCTCTCTCTATATATATATATTAAAATAAGTTTTATATTGTTTGTACCAATACTTTCGGCTTAAGAATAAAGAAGTGTAAGGAAAATTATCCCACATGGATTAGGAGAAAAAAAAAAAACTAATTGGATTTTAGAAATACAAGTTTTTCAATTATCCCATATCAAAAAAGTAAAAGATTTGTGGGTGACTTTTCTTATTATATATTAAAACTTCATTTGCTCTATGAAGGACATACCTGAACTTCTATTACATCTTTTTACATAAGAATATTCCTTTCATTTTTAATTTTAGTTTTTAACATAGAACATGTCTTCTAGCTACATATTATTTAATTTTTATTTAGTATTGGTCTTAGGCTATTTATTATTTAGTTTTAGTCATTTAATTTTGTGCTGGTCCTTAAGCCATCTATTTTATTGGCATATATTATTATTATTATTACTATTACTATTAGTATTAGTATTATTATTATTATTATCATTATTATTGGCATTGTTCTTATTTGTTTTCTTAGTTGATTAAAGTCTTTTGATTATTAAAGCATTAGAACCTCCATAATTGTTTGTTCTCTATAATTAAATACAATCATATAATTTTATTTTATTTTTGCAATTGTTATTATTATTCTTATTATTTTTTCTATTTCATTCAATCTAGAAGGAGGCACGCTCGCATAATTAGAGATGCCTAGTGTTGGATTTTTTTTTCAACATTATTTTTTAGCACTCTCGGTGGGACCCATTAAGTAAGAAGTTAAGATGACTTCAAATGATGATAAAGTCATTCTAGATATTTTACGTCAGATAAGTAAGCATTGTTCAAATTTATGCACCAACAGTTGCAAACCCTCCAAGCTGCACTGGAAGGCATGTAGCCAATTTATGATCAGAATGAGAATCAAATGCAGGCATGCAGGGTCACCTATGCCTCGATGTTGGCCAATCAGGTTGCATTTATCCCGATGCTGACCCCCCAAGCTGCATCCATCTAGTTGCAGGACCCTCAAGTCATATTAACACCTATAGGAATGCTGGCCTCCATGACTGCCTTTGCCCCGATGTTGGCTCCTTATGCCATATCTATCCAGTTGCAGGCCCCTCAAGCTGCATTGACACCTACAAAAGTGCTGGCCTCCAAGGCGACCTTTACCTCAGTGTTGGCTCCCCAGGACAGATGAATTCTGATGCATGCCACTCAAGCCATATCAACACCTATTAGAATGCTAGCCTTTAAAGCTACATCCATTCCGGTAGCACTTTTAGTCACATCTACTATAGTGCTAGCCCCTCGGGCCATATCCAGAACAATGGTAACTCCACGAAGTGCATATACTAGAGTGTAAGCCTTTATGGTCACACCAATAATGGTGAAACAGGTTAAAAGCATGGGACAGAAGATCCGACCATATGTTCCTCCATCTGCCAGAAAATTGAATTTAGGCTAAGAGGCAACTGTTTATGCACTAAGGCTGTAATCCGAAGTATTGCCCATATGGAATCCTTTAATCATATCAGGCCAGACCCGACAATTCTAGGTGGAGGAATGAGCATTATAACCTTTAGACTAACCAAGACTGTGGACAATCAAAGATCAAGAATAATATGAATAAAGGCTTGAGCATGGATTTAGGAGCTGCTAAAAAGGTCATTTTAAAGATGACTAGTTGTTCGACAATGAAGCATGATTAGAAGGGATTCTGGTCCGGACAGAAGACCAAATGCCATAGATGAAGACAATCGAAGATCAGCATGATCATATTGATGGCTATCGTAGGGTACAAGTACGAAGAGCTGAGACCAAAATTGAAATATTACATATTTTATCAAATTATTCTAATTTTATAAAACATGGGGGGTAATGTTTGTATCGATATTTTCTGCCTAAGATAATAAGGAAGCATATGGAAAAGTGTCCCAAATAGATTAGGAGAAAGAAACCCAATTGGGTTTTAGAAATATAAGTTTTTCAATCATTCCGCATTGAAAAAGTAAGAGGTTTGTGGATGACTTCTCTTACTATATATTGAAACCTCATTTATTCAATGAAGGACATGCCTCAACTTCTACTACATTTTTTTACACAAGAATACTTCTCTCATTTTCTAGTTTTTACTATAGAATAGGCCTTCTGTACGCTTATTATTTAATTTTTATTTAGTGTTGGTCCTTAGATAATCTATTATTTAGTTTTAGCCATTTAATTTTGTGTTGGTCCTTAGACCGTCTATTTTATTGTTCTATATTATTATTATTGGCATTGTTCTTATTCATTTTTTCTTAGTTGATTAAAGTCCTTTAATCATTAAAGCATTAAAACATTTTTAATTGTGTGTTCTTTGTAATTACAATCGTCTGACTTTATTTTATTTTTGCAATTTTTATTATCATTGTTGTTTTCTCTATTTTATTCAATCTATAAGGTAGCACTTGCACAATCAAAGACACCTAGTGTTGGATTTTTTCCCAACATATACTAAATAATACAGTAAAAAAATATAGAGTTTTATTAAAGAAACACAAAATATAAAGATAATGATAGTAATAGAAACTTACCGTATGTGTGAAATGCAAATAAAAATAGATCAAGGCTAGAGTTATACATTGCTTTCTTGAAACAAATTTTGCTACACTCAAGTGATTATTGTTTGATGATAATTGTTTTCTAAGATACTACAATATCTTCTTGCAGGTAGTAGTACTTCAAACCATTAAGAAAAACTAACCAAACTTGATTCGAACTCTCACAATATGTACAACACTCATATTCTCTAATATGAACAACCAATTTTGTGAATGAATATCAAATTAAATTAGCAGTTGAAAGGATATATACTAACTAACATATTCATTTAGACACCTTTTAATACAAAGGTACCCTATTAAATATAACTGTACCTTTAAATAATGAAAATATATCTTTCTAAAAAAAAAAAGAACTAATTATGAATAAATACTATAAAAGGTAGCAAACTATGTGAAAAAATGCAACCTTTAACTTGTGGAAAGGTACCTTTAAACTTTCATTCAATTCTGAAAAATTGACTAATGTCAATCAAATTTTTCCAACAAAACTTCTTTGCAATTATCTATATTTATGGAGCATAATCAAAATCCGTTGATGAGGAAGATGAACTAAAATGTGTTCCCAAAGGAAGATGCCAGAAATCCCAAATTGTGGCTTTCTAGTTTGTTTGTTTTTGTTCTTGAGTTTATTTATTTATTTTTTCTTCACATCAATCGTAATGCATTGCAACTTTACTATTTAAATTTATAATTTTTGAACATGTATTAAGGTGACAATTTTCTTTTCCTCAAATGATATAGATAAGGCAAACTCAAATTAAAAGATAGGAATATTGTTAATTCAACTGGGCTTGCATATTCCATGTATAACTTATCATTAATATGGACTTTTATTAGGGAGGTGATCAATACTGGTTCCAATATGTAAACTTTGCTTCCATTTTCTTGTTGTATTATCTTATACAAAAGTCTCCAATTACGTTAGTGCAATGTGATGTATGAAGTATAGATATATGGAGGCGATGGTATAATTTCAACTGAAAGCTCTACTTAATTAAATAGACTCCCACTATCTTACGACATGTATGTTCAATGAACAAATGCCAAATTTCTGGTAACATATAAAAATCAAGAGCACAGTTGATGGTTTGATTGTCTTACTTCGCGCATATATATAGCTTTATTATTATTATTTTTTTCTTCTTCGTTTTTTAATTATTTCTATCTTTAAAAACAAAAAAACATAAAGAAGATCAGGAAGGCTTAAGTAAAAGAGGGATTTATTTATTTATTTATTTTTTTGGCTTCAAGGGATTTCATCTTTATCCTCTGCAAAATAAGGGGGCATATATTTATGGACAATCCAGTACTATATCCAAGTTACAATAAATAAATAAATAAATAAAATTTACAGAAGTAGAACTAATTTATAATAGTACGACGGATTGTAAATATATACCCAAAAATATTACACAATTTTCATGCTCTTTAAAGATTACTTAGACCAAAGGCTCATGAGTACTAGACTGGCAGTTTGGTAAATAAAAAAAACATATCATGAAATTGATTAGCAACAGCCGAAACCTGTCCAAAAATTGCTCTGTGCCACAGAAGATTTCATTGATAAAAAAACAGCGTGTTTCAGCGAGCTAGGAATGGTGCCGAGTTTACCTAACATGCTGGCCAACCATTTGGCTGTCCTACTGCTATACATATAGCTTTTATCCAATAATACACCCAAACCCACCACATCCCTCCCACACAAAAATACAATAAAATATATTGATGTCGGTGGCTAAAGTTGAGGGTTTAGTGTTGGAGCTTGTAAGAAAAGGAGAAAATAATGTTTTACATAAATAAAACTAGAAAAAATTAAATATATATATATATATATATATATACCGGGCCGGATTTGGAACGGGATGTTTATTTTCCGTCCCCAGCCCATTTCCGTTTTGGATTTTAAACTTTTGTCCCAAGTCCGCCTTGCAATTCTGATTTTTCGAAGAAAAACCACCCCGTTAGGGGCGGTGCACTACGGGGATCGGATTGTGCGGGGCAAATTACAATTCTTACAGTGGAGGCTTATGCATAGAGGGCTTATCTAATATATGTGTGTGTGTGTGTATATATATATATATATATATATATAGAGAGAGAGAGAGAGAGAGAGAGAGAAACAGAATAATATTACAAACCCAGCCAACCTAGTGTCTAGTGGAGCCGCATGTCCATGGGATTGTTGGAATCCAAAAGGTGGAACGAAACAAGAATTATATCTCGCTCCCTGAACAAGATATAAAAAAAGTGATTAATTTTATTTATGTTTTTGAAATTTAATTTAAATAAAATTTGATATTTATGTTTTCAAAAATATCATATATCTTTTTTAAATGTCAAACATTTTTTATTTTTCTCCTCTATTATTTTATTTATACCTTTTAAAATAATTTTATTTACATCTTTTTATAAAAGTGTTGATTGTAATTTTTAAAATTTAAAAATTAAATTGAAATTAATACAAATTTTAAAAGGTTTAAATAGAATATTCCCATATAAAAATTCAAAATATACACAAATTTATCTTAATAAATAATAATATAAATATACTTTCGTCACTATTTTGATCCGTAGCACAAATATACTGCATATATAGCAGTTAGCCTTAGTCCCTCATGATTTTGTGCCGTTGAAAGCAATTTCTGATCATATATAATTATTGAAATCTGACCCCTTATTGTTTGGGCCAAAAAATAAAAAAATAAAAACCACCCTCCTTGAAAGAAAGATAAGGGGAAAGCGGGAGAATTTGGCCCCAGACACTTCAAGGCTAATGAATGAGATTATTGAAAAACGTGTAGATTTTTATTGTTACTTTTCATTTTTTTATTTTTTTTATTGTAACTTTCAAAAATTGAATGTGCTTAGAAAGTAGAGACATAACTAGGTGAAATTGATATGATGATTATAGCTTTAAATATTTTACAATGAATATTAGAATTGTTTTACACATTGTGATTTCCTCGTATTAATACAAATTTGATGGAATATTAAAATTTTATTTAAGAAACTTAAATTTTATTGCTATTTAATAAATCATAAATTTAATTTTAAATTTTAAATTTAAAACAATTCAGTAATTGATAAAAAATTTTAATAGTAAAATTATGCTGTCGATGTAAGTTTAGATATATATATATATATATATGTACTCTTTAATTAGGTTGATGTAATAATTTTAACATCAATTTTATTTATTTATTATCCATTGATATTTAATAATCAATTAATGACTTAATATGGTGTTACAAAAGAACTTAATTAGAGAATATGAGCCTTGTAAATTAGTAAACCATAAATGTATTTTAAAATTTCATTTTTTAAAGCGATCTAGCAGTTCGCAAAGAAAATTTTGATTGTAAAATTATCAACTCTACCAATTATACACATATATTATATTAACATTTTAAGTTATAATTTACCAATTAAACAAATATAAGAAAATTGAATAGTTGTTATAAAAAAAAAAACTTTAATTTAATATTACAAAAGTTCATCTAATTAGAAAGATTATATATATAATTTGATGTAATCAGGCACCAAACTTTCCTCATGCTTGGGCAACATCGTCTATCATGGTAGAATTAAATATATATATATATATACACACAATTAATTTCCTATTAGAATGTTCTCATAAAATATCCATTAGAACCTTCCTTATCAATTGTTAAATTTATTTAAAGGTTACGATTTAAAAATGTATTTAAGATTTGTATGAGTCATGATAAAGTCTATTTCACTTTGCCCTTTTAAGGTTTTAGTGTTTTCCAAGACTCATAATCTTAAACATGTAAAATTTTAAATTTCAATTTTTGTAAAGATTCAAATACTGATAAAAATTATCAGCATGGTTTTGATGTGAAAATTATTGTATATATAGATATAGATATTGTTTAGTAACCATAACACAAATTTATGTGTATATAGATGTAAATTAATGTAAACCTGGAGAGAGGAGGAGATAGATGGAGGATGAGTATATGACATTAAATTGGGGATATGGCAAAAACTGGTTTTTGGGGGTAGGGGTAGACTTATAATGCCTCTTTTCAAAAGCCTCTCCTCCTCAATACTCAATAGGCATATAAAAGCTTCTTTTTTAGCACCATAGAAATGATGTTTTGTAGCAATACATTCTCTCTCGCATCTTCAAGGAATGATTGTTGGAGAGACTTTCTCTCCTCTGTTGTAATTCACACACACTCTCTCTCTTTTTCTATTTATTTTTTCTCCATATTTGTAAGAAATTGTGTACTAATTTGCTTCTTTTTATGAGGTGTTGAGGAAAGTGGCTGTCTTTATCTGAATGCAAGGTGTACGTGTAGACAATCCAGACTGCCATTAATTTCTCCATCTTTCTAGACATTGACAATAATCTCATATATATATATATATATATATATAATAGAACAAAATGAATTAGAGAGAAAAGAAGAGAGAGAGAGAGAGAGAGAGAGAGAGAGAGAGATAAAGAGATTTTTCTAGGAAAATTAACTCCTTGTCATGTGGAGTGTTTGTGATCTCAGACAAAGTATCACGTGGTCAGCTTGTTTTAGAAGAAAAGGGGAAATCAGGAACCAAATATAAGAAGAAGAAGAATTAGTGTCGATCGAATATTTATGCAAGTCAAGTCCTTATCAGGTTGAGATAATTAGCAGGGAAAGTTGCCACACTTTCAGTGGTTTACTTAGAGAGTAGAAGAATATTATTGTAAAAGCAACTAGAAGCTAGCTAGCTAGATTAATAATTTGATCATTAGTGTAAAAAATACATACACATATACATGTAGCAGTGTTACACTAATCATCTATCCTACTTTATAATGAGTACATCTAACTGTTTACATGTGTATTTCTTAAATGATAGGCGTGTGAATAATTTATGTGAATATCCTTTAAAAGGTATGCGTGTAATTTTTTTTGGCGCTTACAAACATACACTTTTAATAGCAAAATTCTATATGTGTATGTATATATTATATATGTTTGAGTCAAAGGATAATTAATATAACTTTTGAATTCATAACCGGGTAATAGTGATTTCTTGTAATATCATCTTTGATCTTGAAGCATATATTAGTTAGATAGATACTTAGACTTCAAAAGAATAATTATTCATATATTAGTTAGATAGATACTTGACTTCAAAAGAATAATTATTTATAATTGCAAATTAATTTACATTGTATACATAATTTTTGTTAATTGAAATTTTGGAAATGTTATAGGTGAATTTGGCTTTCGTTTACGTGATAATTCTATATGGAGATATTTTTCATGAACTACTTAGAATTTTCTACTAGAAACCTAGGTTAGCCTTGATTAAGGGAAACCACATCAGAACTTTTTATAGAAAATCCGATAGCATTTCCCCTAATAGTTGGACTTGTTCCGAAATTCCTTAAATGGAAAACATACTTAAAAAATACACCACCTTATTCTTTCCACCTTACTATAGATTTTCTCACATGGGGCAACACTTCAATAATAAAATAATATAAAAAATAGGCACAAAAGCAAACAAAAAACAATAATCCAATAGTAGTAGTATACAAAGCAAACTAAGATTTAAATCAAGAACATAATTCATACAAACACAAAAGGAATTATAAAAGAAATATTACGAGAAAGAAAGGCAAGGAAGAATGTTCTCTTTTGAACATGGCAGTGGACAGAAAGCATCAAGCTCGCCTCCGAACGCCTACTAACACCTGGGTGTAGAGGAACAGATTTAAAACAAAAAAAAATAATCAGATACTAATTTTCTCGGTCAATAGCACCGAACTATGAAATAAAATATACTATTATAAAATAAGGACAACTAATAAGAAATAAATAAATGAATAAATAAATAAATAAATAAGTAAATAGATAATTAAATAAATAAACAAATAAAAAAAATTAAGGATTTTTTCTCAAAACTCTCACTATTTCACTCAGTTTGAATGTTTCTCTTTTTAAAACTATTTTCACAAAACCCATGATTTTAGATTCTTTAAAAATCAAAATAGGTTAGTAAAAATATAAACAAAACAAAATTATAAATAACATTGGAAATAATTCTAAAAACAATTAGTAATTTAAGACAAAACAAAATAAAATATAATTAAAATTTATTTGAGGCAATTTAATATAACATAAAATGAAATAGAATAATATCATTATAGAGTAATTTAAATAATACAAATAATATCATGTGGTGAAATTTAAATCAAATAATTTAATAATTGTATAAAATAGGAATTTAGATAATTTAAAACATAATTTTAAATAAGGAATTAAAATAATAATAAAATATATTTTAAAATATTTTTTGTTTAGAAATCGTACTAGGAATCAACTTGATATACCACACTATATATCAAGGGTTTCTGGCAGCACTCAGTGTCCCAAGCATCACTTTGATGGGGAAGTTAAAGAGAGATATCTAGAATCGGACACCTTGGTGTCCCAAAATGTCTATGCTAATAACCTGTCATCCTACAGCCAAAGGGGAAAAAGGGGCAATTGATGCTCACTGTGCAAAATACTTGTTAATCTTTTAGTCCATGGCTTCCACAGGATGACTAATCAATACCTACGTGCTAATCAACATATACAGTGCAAAACACCAATCTTGTATGATATATCTAAAACAAATAAAATTGGCAATACAATGTACACCAAACTTTTTATAAAATAATATCAACATTTTCAATATAATTTTCTAAACCCACATTTTGTCCAAAAGAAACTCTTAAATCCACCAAATTTCATAAAATAAATTCTTTCCAAATGAATACAATTTACACATATTTATATACACATAAATACATTTTTATGCACAATAAATTTAGTACAATTATTTTCCTCGAGTCCATTAAATCAATTTAAGCAAAAATTATATATAAAACCACATAAATTTACATAACATAATTTAATAACAAATTTTATTTAATTTAAAACACTTCATAGAATTTTCAGAAATTTAAACAATACAAATATATAATTTTAACTGCTCGAAAATAAATTTAGAAAATGGACCACTCATTTGAAATATACGGATCACTCAGGATCTTCCACAGGATTGGTCTTCAGTTTAGACAGGTGCCCAAAACACCAACAGAACAAAACACAAATTAAATAATATTTTAATCGGTATACACAATCTACTTGGGGAGCAAACACAAATTTTATCCAAAATAGGCAATGTATATACCAAAGTAAAGCTTAAAAATCACAAATCAATTCTTACCTCTCTGAGATCAGATTGGTAGTGGCCGGATTTGACTGGGAAGCTCAGGTAACTTAATGTCCATGGATCTCCCAATCTAGTGAGAATTGGATGAAATGGGTCTCAGATTTGCACTCAAAGAGATCAAAATAGATGGGAAAGGGTGGTCAACTCATCAGAAACTCGTTAGAGTCAAAGAAACCGACGAGTTGCCACATCACCAAAATATTCCTTTAGCGCTCATTACCAGCTGTCAAATTTGGTGGCAAGGATGACCGATGAGTTGTCTTTTCAATGGTGTGGGAGATGAAGTTTGGGGGTGGCTGGATTGAGAGAAATCGGTCGGTGATGCAAACGGTGCCGCTACCAGAGATTGATCCGATCTCAGCTCATTGTTGGTTTGCTCGCCACGAGATTTGGCCTATTGGTCTGTCGTGAGGTGAGCTACACCATGGATTGACGCATGCACACCATCGATGACTAGAGAATGATAAATGATGGTTGGTTGGTTTCTTTCTCTTTTCTTTCTCTTTCCTCTCTCTCTCTCTCTCTTTCTCTCTCTCTTTTACCCCTTCCCTTCAAATTCCAATAAAGGAATCCTTTGGTGCCATTGTGCACTCACAAGATTGGCCATGAAGTTGACACATGGCACAATATTGGTAGGGGCACTGTACACACGTTTTTCCCACACATCAAATTTATTCCCGGTAAAACCAGTCTTGGAAAAAAAAATAATTAAAGTTCATAGGTTTGTAATTTTTCAACCAAAATTCCAAGTTAAGCATGCCGCTAGTCTATGAACTTATATTGATGAGTACTTTACAAATTGTACACAAGTCGAAACCAAATTGTACAGAAATGAAAAGTCAAACTTGACACTGCTTGAATAGTTTGGACAGCAACTTGTTTTGTCCATAACTTTTGAAACACAACACCATTTTTCGCATGCTACTAGTTTAGTCAACGTGTAGTTCGCCACGGTGCCTTGGTCAACACAAAATTCTACTCATAGTAAAAGGTCAACCATGGAGCCCACTCGGTTAATCCCTATCAGCTCTGGTCAAACTCGACCAATGAGTAAAAAAATTCAGTGTACTTTGGGACGAGGTGTTACATATTAGCTTATGTTATGTTATCATCTTGCATGATTATCCTATTTGGCATCATAATACTATATGGCATCATCAATCGAATATTGAATTACTACTCAAACAAACTATGCTTATATCTGATGAGGTGTTTAGAGATATGTAACAACCAGTACAAAAAATAACTCCATTGTACAATTTGACTGGGTTTAACCACTAAACTGTATATAGATCCCAAGGTTGACTTTTTGTACAGTCAAGTTTTTTGTTTGACTGATATACTATTGTATAGAGCTTGTTCATACAAGTTCATAAGCTAACAGTATACCAAATTTTGTGTTACATTTAAAAAATTATGGATCTATAAAATTTTGGGTATTAATATTTTTATGTGTCCAAAATAGTCTCAATTTTTGCCCTTACTTAACCCAAGGGTCTATATATACCTAGGGAGATGTGCCATGCATTAAATAAATCACAAAGTCTCCATTTTATCCCTAAAATCCTTGGAACCTGTGTGAACACACCCCCATACCTACAATCCTAATTGGGTACCCATGACCCCACTTTCACACTAAATCAAATCTTCGTTGAATCAAATATTAACTATTTTGACCTATTTTCTGGCTAGATCTGAACTATTTTGACTTATTTTCTAGCTAGATATTGGAACTTGCACTAGCTCTATGTTTTTCCCATCAAATTCCAACTTCTCTTAAAAATTTCATGGCTAACCAACTGGCGAAGCACCCAAAGCAGGCCGACAAAGTCGTGGCGGTGCTATCATGGGTCTTTGGTGAGTTGGTTTGAAATCTGACAATTTTAGGTTGCCTCATACATGTTCTATTTTGGACCCTTCTAATCTATTCCCATCCTCATTTATGAAAATTCCTAATGTCATGGTTTGAGCTGATATGAATCCTATCTCATGGGCTTCCCATTGGTTTATGATTTGCTAATTTTGAACAATGTTTAAGTAATTTTTCATTTTGGTGTTTTGAGTAATTTTCTATTTTGAGGTTAATTAGTTAAATTTTTAATAAGATTAGAAATGCCTATGGATGATCTAGGACCAAATAGAGGTTAGTAATGTATTCGTAGATGTTATTAGAACCCATTAGCATGTTCAATTTCATAAGAATTAGCTATAGGGTGATAATTTGATAATTTGTCAGTGTCTAATTTATGTAATTTTAGAATCGTATAAGTTATTTTATAACATTTGATATGCACCAATGTCTTTGATTTAATTTTTGAAATCAAAAAAATATTTTATTAATTATAGGTGCCCATATTGTGCATGGAGGTGACCATGCAGAGCAGCAGTGTGAGTGATTTTATTTTTGAATGGTTTTGCAGTATATTAGTATAAAAATTATGTATGCATATGTAGTTGTATCTACATATATATATATATATATATATATATTAGTAAGATTTGAATGGTTCTAGACTTTAATTTATTCATAATAAATTTGTGAATCTTGGTATTTAAATGATATTTTAGCCCAATTGGTAATAACTTGGTTGTATGAAATTTGAATCATTATTTTGAGAAAGTGAAATTCGGTAAAATATATTTTTAAGCATGTTTAAGTGTTATGAATTTTAAAGTGCTTAAAAATGGTTTGATGGTAATATATGTTTTACTATGGATATTTATGCTATATTTTTATAAATGGTTTTAGCATGAAATGATGATTTTGAACCTTAAAATATTTATTCAAGGTGTATAGTTTATAAAGTCACATTAATAAATGGTTTGGTTTTTGGAGATTAAACTATAGTTTATGGTACAATATTTTATTAGAAAGGATAAAGTATGATATTGAGAATATTGTTTATGAATGCTATACTATTGATTTTAATTGATGTACCATATAATACTAATGTTTTTGTTATCTTATTATTATTAGCAGCTAGATTTTCGACGACGCTAAAGTCATGATATAGGTTATTCCCATAGTTTATTTCTTGCTATGAGGTCTTTAGGGAGCTAAAAATCATGAGATGGGTTCTTCCTATGGTTTCTTTCTCCCTCCTTATTGTCTCATGGTGTTCTTAAACGTCATGTAGAATATAGTTTCTTCCCATATATAGTATGATACATTGTTGGTTTTCTAATGTATTTGTGGTTTTACTACATTTTCATAATTATTTTTATGAAATTATATTGATTTTTTTTTATGCTCAATATTTAAATCATGCTGGTTGATTTATAATATTTTATATGGTTTATGATAAAATACTCATTTTATAATATTGATTTGGGGGATATATTGTGTTTTATGAAAATGATTTTAAAAAAGGGTACTTATCAAAAGAATGGAATTTGATAGTACGGTTTACAAAAATAAATTATTAGTTTCTTATTGTTTCATGTCATTTATTGAAATATCTTTATCTTGTATTTTATTTATTTTTCATTTATTCTCTTAGGGGTCTGATAGTTAGAAGACAACCTACCTCGTGCATCACTTATCCAGTCTCATATTGCATAGCAGTAACAATATTTCATCTTTCCCTTATTATCCTTATTTTATCTAGATTCATTCATATTTTTTATATAACTGAAATTATAATTACTCTTAGAATATTATGATCTAAACTATGGTCACTTAAATTATAGGCACAGTAGTGACCATATTTATGTATGTATGGTAATAGCATATAGTATGACTATCTATAATTGTTGATTGTAATTGGAGACTTGTATGCTGTTGTGGTTCTATCTATTTGTTGAAGTGTTATTTTACGTGCATGTCTTTGGTAATCCATGGCTTAAGTGAGGTTCTATTAGGGTTTGTATAAGGATTGCTAGGTGAGACTTCCCCGGGTGGGTTCAATTAGATATGTTCTCATAATATTAAATTAAATGAGAGATATCAAACTTTATCAACCTTTTGATAAATATATAAAATAACATCCCTTCCTAAAGTACATCGGAATTTTTCACACGTTGACTAAGTTAACTAGGGTTGACCAAGTGGGGTCCACAATCGATTTTTTACTGTGGATAGATTTTATGTTGATCCAAGTTCGTAGATTGGTATCATGCCAAAAATAAAGCCGTGGTTCTAAAGTTATAGACGAAACAAATTATGGTCTAGACTATTCGAGCAATGCCGAGTTGACTTTTTATCCTCCTAGAATTTGGTTTTGACTTGTACATTATTGTATAGTACTTTTCGATACAAATTCATAGACTAGTGGCACGTTTAATTTGAATTTGTGGTTGAAAAGTTATGGACCTTTGAAGTTTGATAATTTTTTTCGAGATTGGTTTTAACGGGTACCAATTTGGGTGTGTGTGAAAAATTGTGCACAGTGCCGATTGTCAATCATCTGGCCAATCTTGTGAGTGCACAGTGGCACCCACAGTAGACTTTATTGGTGGGTGAGAGGGGCAGAGAGGAGAGAAAAAAAGGAGAGAGAGAGAGAGAGTGAGAGAGAGAAATTGGCCACCACTGATTCACCCCTTGTAGCTCACCTAAAGACTGGTTGGCTGGCCGAATCCCACGTCGAGCATTCCAGCGATTAGCCGGGATCGGCCCAATTTCTGGGGCGACTCCACTTGCTTCGTCTGTCGACTTCTCCCAATCTTGATCACCCCAATCTCACCACTCGCACACTATGAAGTCCCCTCACTAACCATCCTTTCCACCAAGTTTGACGGTCGATGGCCACCAAACATGCGGGTACTGAAGGAGTTCCCTTGGTTTCCAATCAGTTTCCAACGGGTTCATCACCCTTTCTCACCTATTTTGACATCCTTAAGTGCACAACCGAGGTCTGTTTTTTCAAATTTTTGCTAGATTGGGAGATTTGAGGATAGTTAATATTTAAGCTTCCTAATCAAATCTCGGCCATCGCCACTCTTATCTCTGATATTTAAGCTTCATTTTGATATGTGTATTGCCTATTTTGGACAAAGTTTGTGTTAGCCCCCCTGGTAAAGTCTGTATAATATACCTGATTAAAATATTATTTTAATCGACGTTGTGTTTTGATGATATTTTAGATATCCATGTGAATCGTGTGAACTAACTCTATGGAGGATCCAAAGTGATCCGCGTATTTCAGGTGAGTGGTCCATTTTCTAAATTTATTTTTGGGTTATTACAATTAGATATTTATGTTGTTTGAACTTTTAAAAATTTTGTGATGTGGTTTCAATTAAATAAATATTGTTATTAAAATATTTTTTGTAATTTATGTAATTTTATATACAATTGTTGCATAAAATTTATTTTATGGATTTGAAAAAAATAATTATGTTAAATTTATTGTTTACAAAAATATATTTTTTATGTAAATAAATATATGTGAATTTATAATTTTTATGGAAGAATTTTAGTTATAAAAATTGTTGGTTTAAGTTGTGGTTTAAACAAAAATATGTACTTTTATGAGTTTAGAAAAAAATTATCAAATCCAATGGTATTTTATAAAATTTTTGTGTACATTGTATTGCCGAATTTTATGATTTTTAGATGTACTATACAATACTAGTGTTCTATATTGTATTTGTAATTAGTACGCAGATTTTTATTAGCCATCCTGTAGGAGCTATAGATGAGAAAATTGTCAAGTATTTTGCATGGTGAGCATCAGCTTCCCCTTTGGCCGCACGATGGCAAGTTATTAACATTGGCACCTTAGAACAACAAAGTAATCGATTGCAGGTATCTCTTTTTAACCTTCTTGTTAGAGTGGTGCGTGGGATGCCGAATATGGCCTAACACCACTTGGTATATAGTGTAGTGCATTAGGTTTATTCCTAGTACAAGCTTTAAAATTAAAATGTTTTAAATATATTTTTATTATATTTTAATTTTCTATTAAAATTTTGTATTAAATTATTTAAATTGCTATTTTATAAATTATCTAAGTTCTTGAATTTAAATTCTACCCCATTATATTATTTATATTTCCAAATTATTGTATTGTGATTTTATTTTATTTTATCTCATTTTATTCTATTTTATTTTATATCAAATTGCGATATAATATTTTAATTATATTTTATTTTATTTTGACTTAAAATAATACTTGCTTGTAAAATTATTTCTATTATTATTTTATTTTATTTTATTTACTAATTCAATTTTTGAAGAATATAAAAATTATGGGTTTTGTGAAACTAGTCTTAAAAAAGGAAACTTTTCAAACTAAGCGAAATAATGAGGGAACTTTGCTTATTTAAAAATTTACTCCCAGGGTTTTTGATATCTTTTGCAAGTCAAAGATTGAGGAGGTGAGAATTTAGGTTGAACCAAATTTTTGCATAAATATTTGGCACAAGAAGAAGGGCACAATGTTCCTATAACAATTAAAGCTCATAATGTGTTAACACAAACAACAACCACAATGAATATCAAGGAAGGTTCCAAAGGTAGTGTTCATTCTAGCATGGACATTATACAAATGTCTTCCTTTCTTATTTGTTTGAGAGATAAAGGAGTGCCTAAGAAGATCAAAAACCAATTTTCCACCATCCTCACAATAATAACTGTTTAAAAGAATTTTTTTAGATAACATTCAATCTCGTATGAACATTTCATAACCATCTCATTCTATTGCTTATTTTGAAAAAGTTGTAGATCCATAATGGCTCTCAGTTGGTCATGATTTAGATCCATTTTCAAATTTCCAAATTTAAGAATGCAAATGCAGATGCTCTCACATGGCTCGCCTTAGCAATTGGTAATGGTTCCACTAGAATCATACTAATAAAATTTTTGCCCAAGATCAATATTTTGATGATTGAGTAAAAGATGTTCCCACGTGGCTTGCCTTAGCAACAAAAGATGTTCTCATAAGGCTTACCTCATCAACAAAAGGTGTTCTCACAAAGTTTACCTTAGCATCATGAGGTTTTTTTTTTATGATCATTACCCTATATTGGATGGAGCCATTGATAAAGCACTTGTTAAATGGCAATTTATTCTGTGATAAGTTAAAGACATAGCAAGCCATACTCAGAATTATCCAATACACAATTATTGATTTTTTTTTTATACAAGAAAGATTTTTCTTCACCTTACATTGTTTGAGGCATGATTAAGCTGACTACTCTTTTTATGAGATTTCCACAAGGAATTTTGTGCAACCAATATGGAGATCGAACCTTGGCACATTAAGCTTTGAGGCGAGATTGCATTTGGTCCACAATATTTGAGAATCTAGACAATTCTCTAGAAAATTCAACAATTGCCAATGTCATGTTGTAATCTAATGTTTTTAGTAGACCTAGGTGTGGCAATTTGAGTCAGGACCTGATAACACGACTCGAAAATGATACGAAGTTAATGAGTTTAGATCTACTATAAACAAGGTTCAGGTCAACCTGTTTAATACAATTGTTAAACGTGCAATTTTTGGATTAACCCATTTAATCCAAAATTGATCCCAATTGACCCACTTAACTAAATGTGTCAATTAACATGTATCCCAACTCGATACAATTATAATCCATTTAAATTATAACTTTAAAATATTAAATTTATCATTAATAAAATTTTAATCAATAAAGCTTTATTAGTAATTTAAAAACTTGTTTAAAGTTGAATTGAAAAATAAAGAAATAAAATTGTTAAAACAATATTTATTTACTTAAATATAATATGTTTATTATATATATATATATATAGATTTATTGATGCGAACCCGGCCGAGCTCACACCACCGACAACTCACTAGGGTACTGATCCAATACGGATGAAGTCTGGACCGATCACTAGGGCTCAAGCTAAGAGGTTTAAGGACAACTTTGCTGCCTTTATCCAGAAAGTAATTCATTCTCAAAAGGGCTTGTCCATACCTGAAGATAAAAGACCTGTTTTAAGTATCCAAGTGGTGGAGGCTGATACATCGGATACCCATACATCGAACATTTTATATCGGACACCCTTGCCTCGGACATCGGAGCCTTGCCTCGGACATCTGATCTCGGACTTCGGACATCGGATGTAACTTAGCTCGGATAGACATCAGTTAGCTCGGCCAGACACAAGTTAGTTGAGACAGACATCAGTTAGCTCGGATAGGCCATAAGTTAGCTCGGACATCAGGCAGACATAAGTTAGCTCGGTTGAAGACATAATTCCGCCTAGATGTTAAAGTCAACTCGTTACCTAATTTGCAATTGACTTTATTTCTTTTTAGGTTTTTATTTATTTATTTTTTGGATAAATAACTTTAGGAAGGTTTTTATTTTATTGTAAATTAATTAATTCCTAATTTAATATAAAGGAATTAATTAATCAAAATTAGATTAGGAAAGGAAGTATAGTTGCGGCCAACTAGGTTTCTTTATGCGTGTGGCCGGTTTTTCCTAGGGTTTTTAGGGTTTATTTTGTTTCTTTCAAAGCCTATTTAAAGGCTTATTTTTCAATAAGAAGACAACTTTGATTTGATTGAGAAAATACTTGTGAGATTAATTATCTCTTTGTTCTTTGAGAACACCTAAAACACCATTAGAGAATTTGTTGTTTTAGCTTTACTTATCAATAGGTTTGCCATCCCCTATTGTGGCGTCTCCATTATACCAAGGTTTCTAACCACAGGTTGGTTAAGGGTTGAGGTCAATTCTATTAGAACCTGAACTTAATTAAGATCCGGGCTAATATAATACGGATTTAGTAGCAGGTCGTCCTAGGTTCGTATCATTTATGGACATCAAAAAAATAAAAATTAATATGCCTAAGAGTATTGGAGATGTAGAAAATAAAAAAACATGGTTATTAAAGGTTTTTTAAAGTATTTATAGAGAAGTAGTATTAGATTCATGTATATATATATAACTACTATATGAGATTGTCATATTATAATATGTTATGTTAATGTAAATTTATAATATAATCATATTGTTTTTCATATATATTTTAATTTATAATTAGTTAATGATTAAATTGTTTTTATGTTATTTGATATGATAAATTTAAACAAGTAAAATTATTTAATTGGATCAATTCCATGTAAACGGATCATGTTGACTCAAATTGATCTATTTAATAAACAGGTTACATAGGTCACGCCAGGTTATCTATTTATTAAACAGGTTGTGCTCAGGTTGAGGATTTCTAACACAATTGACAAACGGATTGTATTCAAATTGAGCAATTTTGACACGATTAATAAATGAGTTGACTCGAATACAACCCGCCACGTAAATTGTTACCCCTAAGTTGACCCTTACTTTTACGAGGGTGTCAACATTATTAGACTTCTCTCTATGGATGAAAATCAAACAACATATCTCATTGTTATCGTCAACTACTTCACCTAGAGGTAAAATCCTTGGATACTATCATTGATCTATGTATTTGGTGTTTTATACATTATTATAACTAACGATGATATATAGTTTGACAAAGCAAAAGTCAGAGATATTTTCCTTCCTACCTTAGCCTTAGGCAAACAGATAGCTTACAAAATGTTTAAATCCAATCTTAAGAAAAAGCCAGAGAGATTGAACAAAAATGTTTCATCATTATCTATTAGTATACGAAACTACCTTGAAAGCATCTATTGGAAAGACATCCATTGTTCTTTGCCTTTGGGCTGAGGCAGTAACTCCAGTAGAGTTAGGAATGACAAATCTCAAATAATATCTTTTTTAACTCAAGAAAAATTAAGAGTGAAAACACTTGGACCTCATTATGTGATGTAGTTTTGACATTGGACTACATTATGTGATATATTTTCAATGGAACGACATTATTCAACATATTTTTACGGTGGTAAATCCTGATATTGTTGAAAAGCACTTTAGTGTCATAAGTACTTACAATCACAATATACAAATCACGTGACATGTGGAAAATCCTGATATTGTTGAGACAAGTTTAAATATCTTAAGCCTTGACATTGTCTAAGCACACTAAATTAATGGTAAATCCTAGTATTGTAGAGACACATTGAAATATCATATGTCCTGACATTTTGAAAGCACACTAAAACAATCAACATTCTAGCATTGTCAAGGTTCGCTTAAGTGTGATAAGTCCTGACATTGTCAAGTTATACTAAATCAAATCAATAACATTCCTATATTATTGAGGCATGCTTAATTGTGATAAGTCCTAACAATGTCAAAATACAAATAAAGTGAGAACAACATACCTTATATTTTTAAGGTGCGCTTGTGTTATAAGTCATGACATTATTAATATACAAATGCACGATGACATGAAATCTTGTGCATGATGCAATGTACAATGTAAAATTGACATTGGATAATAATTAAATGAAGCACAATAACATGAAATCTTATAGACAATACAATGTATGATATAAAAACAACATTGGATGGCATTAAATGATGCACAACATAAATTTGAATGCACTATATGACACAAAGTTAACACTATACGGTATAAAATGACTTGGAAAAAATAATGCATGATGTAAAAGTCGATATTGTTTGACATAAGCATCATAGATAATGTAAACTACGATGCAAAGTTGACAGTGTATTAAGGATAGTGATTCAACATCATACGACCATTCTCATGCATCCAAAGATTCATTAAAACTCAAGGTAATTCAAAACTCTTTGTACATAGTCTATCACTTTTCCAATTGTACATCGTAGTCAGGGAACTAATGGTATGGGTGAATTTAGCTCTTCCTTACATGGAATCCTATATGGAGATATAGCTTATTTGGCATTATCATCTTACATGGTCATATTACTTAGCATCTCAATACTATGTGACATCATCAATCAAATTTTGGATTACTCCTCAAATGAACTATGCTTATATTTGACGAGGTGTTCTCAAATATATTTTTATAATATTAAATTAAGAGATAAATATTAATTTATATTAACCTCTTGATAAATATATCATGAGGTAAATCTAAGGGATAATGTGATCTCAGCATTTGATTAATAGTTTACTCATCAAATATCCGAGGTTGAATGACATAATCTCGATATAATCAAATCTGTTATATGAGATTTATCAATTATCCTAAAGGCATTATAAGTACAGGCAACATCAACATTATTGGTATTGATTATGAATCTCTATGATAATTCTTGCTTTCTATTCAAATATATCAACACTAAGTTGAGTGTCAAAATTTCATTGACAGATGCCACACTAGCACTTAGGGTTTTTCTGACATCTTTTGCAAGTCATAAATCTAAGAGGTGAGAATTTTGGTCAAGCCAGATTTCTGCATCAACAATATATATCATATGTATTAAAAAAAAAATTTTATGTTAAGGCTATCTTCATATAAAACTATCAAGAATTTTTTTTTTTTATCAACATTTAAATTAGTTCAAATGGTTAAGATTTAAAAAAATTATATATTTGGATGTTTATGTGAGCAATGAGTTATGTAGAATTCACAATCCTCCTAGAAGTCTAATACATCATTACACATATGTTAGATAAAGTTGTATTTATCTTGTATTTATCATTTATTATTTATGTTATACTACTTTAGGAGTAGATATATATTATATTGAGATAGTTGTATCATCTGATCCGTCGTATGACTTCATCTACACAGCTTGATATGTGTACCCATATCTTTTGTACTACGGCATATACTTAATAAGTGTGAATAGAAGTTAATAGCTTCTTGCATATACACCAGGTCTATTATTTCATTTCATCATATTAGAGCTATTAAAGGTTAAATCCCACAACTACGTCGATCATTCTAACCCAAAAGTCTGTAATACCCAAACTTGATCAAATCAACCTACCTAACTATGCTTTTCCTATTAGACTGGCACCAGACAACTATGTAATTTGGAGATCACATATTCAACTAGCAATCAAGGGAGGCAATTTGGAGGACTTCATCAATGATGCCATATAAAAACCAGCTAAGGAAATACTCAAGCCAATAGGTAAAAGTAGTGAGGGTACCAATGCTAAAACCACGATTTCAGTCCCGAATCTAAATTATTTGCACTGAAAACGTATTGATCAAGCTCTTCTAGCATGGATCCTTTCCACCATTACTCCAGAGGTACATAATCATCTCCTTAAAAAACAAACTTCTTATTAGTTATGGATTTCACTAGGATAGCTATTTGGAAGTAAATCTTGTGTGAAGCTAATGCAGTGTAAGTTTTAGTTGCAATCCACAAAGAAGGAAGCATTATCCATGAGTGTATATTATACCAAGATGAAGAGATTGCACATAATCTAGCCATGGTAGGCCATCCAATCTCAAATGACGACTTTATCATGAACCTATTACAAGGGGTATCACTTGAGTATGATATAGTTATTGCTAACACAAATTTAATACTTATATCTCTAGATATAGAAGATATTCTTGCTTTGCTGCTTAGCCAAGAAATGAGAATTCAATCCATGAATTCAGAGATGATTCCCTCTACCTATGTTGTTGAGAAAACAAGGAAGAATGATAAGGAGACCAATCATGAAGCCGATTCTGCAAGAGAAGGAAGTAGCTTCTATGGAAAAGATAAGAAGAGATCATGGATTTGGTTCAAAGATATTCTGTTAGTTATGTCAAATCCCTAGTCACACTACAAACATATGCTTTCATAGATTTGATAGAGATTTCCAGGCCAACAACAATAACACATCTGCTTACTATATATATCTCTTGATACTGTTGCCAATCCAGAGTGGCTGATGGATTGTGGAGCCACCAACCATGTTACCAATGAACAAGACAACATGTGTGAAAAATAAGAATATAATGGAGGTGAAAAGCTTGTTGTGAGAAATGGACAAGGTTTGTCAATTATGAATACATGATCTTCTTATATTAAATCCTCAAATGGGAATTCATTGTTAAAAAAATTGCTCCATGCACATTCTATAAAGAAATTTTTTTTAACACTACTAGATTAACATATGATAGTAATATTATTGTTGAATTTGACTCTTGTTTTGTGTATGTGAAAGACAAGGCTTCGAGGAAACTATTATTGCAAGAACACTTAAGGATGGGTTGTATCGGGTTTTCCTGTGAACCATCTCACCTTCAAGCCTTTTATCATCAGCAACTTTCCCTTTTCAGTCATTTAATTCTATATTATCTATGAAAAAATTGTGGCACTAGCGTTTAGGCCACCTAAGTTCAGCTATTTTTAATTTTATTGCAACTCAATGTAATAAAATTTCATTTTAAAAAAATATTAATGATTTTTGTTCATCTTGTCACTAAAAGTCATGCTCTTTTAGATCTAATTTTCTCTAATGTAGTAAGGACCTACCCCAGCTTTATCAAATGATGGGTATAGTTACTATGTGTTGTTTGAAGATAACTATACTAGATGTTCTTGGATTAACCCTATGAAACTAAAATTGAAAGTCACTAAAATATTTTTAATTTTTAAAATATGATGAAAAATCAATTTCAAAAGAAAATAAAAGTTTTTCAATTTGATTAGGGTGGAGAATACTGACCCCTTAATGAATTTTTTTACTCGATTTGGCATAACTTTTCAGCACCCCCATGTGCACATCCATAATCAAAATGGTAAAATTCAGAGGAAGCACAGACATGTCACCGAGATAGCTTTGTCACTCCTTGTTTAAAGTCATTTACCTTTTAGTTTTTGGTGAAATGCTTATGCTACTGCCACTTTTTTAATAAATAAATTAATAACAATAGTTTTGAATTACCAATGTCAACATAAAAAATTATTCAAAAAACAAAAAAACTTTTGATTTTTCCTTTTTAAAAATACTATTTTTTACAACCTTATAGAAATAATAAAATTTCCTTCCACACTGAAAAGTGTGTTTTTATAGGGTATAGTAGTAAACATAAAGGGTATCAATGCCTTAGTTTAGCCACTAGAAATATATATGTGAGTTCAAACATAATTTTTAATGAAATATCTTACCCTTTTTTTGATAAAATAAAGATAATCTACAACTCAGAGACCTAATTATCTATGAACCCTATTACACCAAATATTTTTAAGCAGATCCAATTTGACACAGCCACTAGAAACCTTCCGCATCCTATACCTTATACTGCATGCTGTGCAAAATTCTCATTTGAGTCCATAACATCATAAAACTCAAGTCTAACTTCACCCAAACATTTATTAGATGATAGTTCAATCTTTCACCACTCCAAATTAACACCCCTTACTAAGTTCGTTAAAAGTTCTCCTGCAACCACTTCATCAATGCCACATTCAATTGTGATGTCTTCTCCTACAAATGCAATCCACTTACCTCTTATCTATCCTAAGACATTAAGGCTGGAGATGGTTATTGAGCATCATTTAGAAGAAAACAAGTCATACATCCTATGGTTACTTGGTCAAAACATGGGATCATCAAAAAGTTGTTTTCATTTAACTCTGAAGCCTTGTTACTAGAAGAACCAACTACTATGAATCAAGCAGTTTCATCCCCACATTAAAAAAGTCCATGAAGGAGAAATATGATGCCCTAAATAAGAATAATACCTAGACCTTTATGCTTCCATACAATAATATGAATATCGTTGGCAATAAATGGATATTCATGGTGAAGTGAAATTATGATGGCACTGTTAACTGCTACAAAGCTAGGTTAGTAGCTAAAGGTTTTCAGCAAAATCCTAGAATCTATTTTCTAAAACCTCTAGTTCCATTATCAAACCGTTCATCATTAGAATAATCCTTTCCCTCGTTGTCTCTTTTGGTTGGATTATAAAGTAGATTTGCATTAAAATGCTTTTCTCAATGGCGTGTTGAAAGAGGAAATGTACATGCATTAACTAAAAGGTTTTCATGATGGACAGTGACCTAATTATGTTAGCAAACTTTAAAAATCTTTATATGGGTTAAAGCATGTACCAAGGGCATGCCATGACAATTTCATAGCTACTTTTGGTTAATGGGGATTTCACATGTTAGAGATGGATTCTTCTCTATTTATTCTCACTTGTCCTACATGTATTCTTTGGGTTCTTGTATACATAAATAACAGTATATTGACCAACTCTAAAGGTTTCCTTATTCATTCTTTCATCAAGAGACTAAACGATTAATTTTCTCTTCCTCTAAAATTTTCTTTTGGGCATTAAAGACATGCGTAATCGAACAAGCTTGCATCTCTCCTAAACATGCTATATCAATCAACTTCTTCACAAAACTAAAATGGCCAATTCCAAAACTACCCCTACACCTGCTAATTCGAGTGTCCAGCTAGTCTTACCATTGGTGTTCCATTCAAAGATAAGTTTCTCTATCATGGCACAATTGAATCCTTGCAATATCTTAGCCTTACATATCCTAACTTATCATTTATCAAGTACAAATTAAGTCAGTTTCTACACTCACCCATGGATGTTCATTGGTTGGTGTGCAAGTGTGTGTTGTGATATCTACAAAGCACTAAACATTTAGGCATACAGTTTCGTTCTTCCTCTTTGCATCATTTATATGGCTATACCAATGTAGATTGGGCATCATACATGATGATTATCAGTCTACAAGAGGATATTATCTCTATTGTGGCAAGAATTTAATCTCTTGGTCTTCAAGGAAGCAAGATGTGTTTGCTCGATTAAGTAAGGAGTCTGCATATAGAGCCTTTGCAAATGGTGTAGCAGAGCTAGCATGGTTTCCATATCTTTTAAAGGACTTAAAGATGGAACTAGCGGAGCTCCTGTGTTATGGTGTGACAATATGGGAGCTAGTTCCTTGGCCTCGAATCTTGTGTTTCACGCAAGGATTGAACAAATAGAGGTAGATGTCCATTTTGTTCAAGACAGAGTGATTCAGAATAAACTTGAAATTCAATATGTTCCAAGCTTTGAACAAGTTGCTGATGTTCTTACCAATGTCTTACCTAGACTATGTTTCTTTTATCTCAGGGACAAGCTAAATCTTAAGGTTTCCCCATAGTCTAGGTTAAGGGGGAGATGTTAGATAAAGTTGTATTTTTCTTGTATTCATTATTTATTATTTGTGCAATATTACTTTAGGAGTAGATATATATCGTAGTTGAGATAGTTGTATTATTTGATTAGTTGTATGACTTCATCTATGTGGGTTGGTAAGTGTAACCCATATCTCTTGTTCTACTATATATGCTCCTTAAGTGTGAATAGAAATTAATAGGTTTCTGCATATACCCATGTCTATTATTTTATTTCAGTCTTTCAATTGCTTCAAATGGTTGAAATTTAAAAAAATATATTTGGAGGTTTATGTAAGCAATGAGTTCATGTAGAATTCACAACCCTTCTAGAATTTAAATATCATTATATATATATATATATATATTCATATAAATTCCAAATACATTTCTAAATTTTAGCTCTTAAAACAATTGAAAGACTTATAATACAAGTTTTAAAGGTAAAACCATTTTGACATTCTTATAGGAGAATAACTAATTAATTATATGTGTGTGTAGATATATATATATATATATATATAAATTGATTTTAGTGATGGCCAAACAATACCAACATGGTCAAGCAACTTAGCAACGTGTATTAATCTACGATTGAGTTCAAATAAATTAATTAATATCAATGATGTTAGTGAGATACTTTGCTTAGAAACTGATGCATTGGCGGACTCAGATTGGCTTAGGGATGGCAATTTGACCCTCATGGCTTGAAACCCGCGGTGCACCTCACCTAACGGGATGGTGTTTACCCAAAAAATCAGGGATGCGGGGAAGGCTCGGGCTAGTAGACTAAAACCCGGATCGGGGCTAGGCCGGACCGTTGAATAATGAACTCGGCCCGATAAATATATATTTATTATTTTTTTATATAATTTAATTTATATAAAGTAAAAAAAACCCTTGAGAAAAACAACATTTCATTTTCTTCTTGCTGCCGTCTTCAGTCTTCACAGTTCACCTTCACCTTCAAAGCTTCACCTCACAAGCTCACAGTCACACTCACAGCTACTACCACTAGATCCACTGATCTAGACCATTCACCAACTCTCATCACCTTTCTTCTTCACCAGCTTCAGCTACAGAGCTACTGCCGCTTGGCGCCCAGATCTAGATCATTCACCAAGGTAGGAGATCTTTTGTCTCTGTTCTTTCCTTTATTTTTGTTTTTTCCTTTTTTTTCTTGTCTCAATTTTTATTTCTTTAGGGTTTTAGTCCTTCAAATGAATGTATATGATATATGATATGGAGTTAGAGTTGATATCGATAATTTGAACCGAGGGTATGCCAAAAAAAAAAAAAAAAAAAAAGAAAACCACTTCTCTACGAGTTGCATCTTGCTGCTGCTTCTTAACACTTGGGATATGTTTCTCATTATCTTTATCCTTGACAGTAATGGTGCTTTTAGATGCCTTTGACGGTGTTTTATTTATGGTTAGGTAGAACTATCCTATCTCAGTCACTCTTTGCTCAAGCTGCAAGTGAAAAAGAATACAAGTCATACACTTATAAATGCTGGACCTTGACAGAGTCAAACAGGAAAAAACAGAGAAAAATAGCTATGCTTATGATCAACTGTACCAATAATATCATCGAAGAAGCAACCACATCTAAAAGTTAGACATTATGTAACTCATTCATTGCATATCAATCTTTTAGTAAACTATCTTACTTATAAACAAGAATTCTTCAGTCTAACAACTCAATTAATTTACGACATTGAAAATAAAGGGGTGGAATCAAAAAGGCAAGTGCAAGCACTTGCATGATGCAAAAAGGATAACTAGCTTGCTATGATCAGTAGTACGGAACTTTATCTGAGCAGGTCCATGTAAAAATATTTTTAGGTAGAGATTGAGAGATTAGTGTTAATCATGATTCATGTAAATGGGAGTCTATTATTGTGAAAAAAGCTCTGGTTGGTTGATCAAAAGAGTTTGATGGATGCTTGCTGATTATATATATATATATATATATTTAGTTGATACTAGAAGTCAAAGCTTTTTGTATTTACTTCACATGTTGGGCCTGGCACGTTATTGCTTTATGAATTATGAATGCCTTTTGGTGAGTTTGATGGATGCGTGCTGATTATGAAACCCCTGTTTTAGAGAAAAAAAAAAAAAAAAAAAAAGATGCTTGCTGATTATATATATATATATATATATATATTTAGTTGGTGCTAGAAGTCAAAGCTTTTTGTATTTTCTTCACATATTGGGCCTGGCACGTTCTAGCTTTATGAATTATGAATGCCTTTTGGTGAGTTTGATGGATGCTTGCTAATTATGAAGCCCCTGTTTTAGAGAAAAAAAAAAAAAATATATATATATATATATATATATGCTTGATGATTATATATATATATATTTTTTGTTAGCTTCATCTTCTTCATCGTATGTTGGAGTTTGTTCTTCTACCATGAGTGACATAAAAATTGATGAGGAGGTAAATTGAATTTATTTATTACAAAAAATGTGTACATTTAATTGTTAAAAAAATTATTGATATTATTTAATACTTTTGTTCATTTTTGTAGCAATCAACTCTTACGGAACATTCTTCCATGGAAACTTAAGGAAATAAAAAGTAAAATTTTATTTTGATTGTATATTTTTATAAACTTTATGTTTATATATTGCATTGTATTTTTTTAAGAATGTATTTTATTATAATTGTAAATTTGGACTTTAATGTATTTTTATTTTAAACCTTGATGCATTTTATTGTAATTTTATTGCATTTTAGTTATTTTATTAATATTTTATTTACAAAGAAATTCTTTTATATAAATACTTCAAAAAAAGAATATATTAATTATAAAAAAAGGGGAAAAAACTGCCCGTCCCGTCCCGTTCCTGATAGGGGAATCCCTGTCCCCGCCCCGCATCTAAAGAATCGAAGAAAATCGCAGGGATGAGATGAAAAATTCCCTGTGGGGACGGAGATGGAACTTTAAAAACCGGCCCCGCCCCACTCCGTTGACATTCCTAGGGCTCATGCCACCGCTCAAATTTATTTATTTATTTTTTTGAAATTTTTAAATACCTTTTGTCTCAATATATTTACTATCTTACCCTATTAAAATAAAGTTATACCAACTATGCTCCCCTCATTTTATTTGTTTTAAGCTATTTTACGCTTATTTTTGTATATTTTTGGTTTATCTCTTAGTAATAATAATTTAATATAATTGTAATCCTCATTTAATAGTAATATAATACTAATTTAATATATATCTTTTAATATATACTTACCAATAATTATAGTTAGTTGATTCGATTAGTTAATAGTAAAAGAAATATTGAATGAAAAAAATATATTTATATATTTATGTGTAATATAATATTAATTTTACTACTTTTGTTCTAATTATAGATAAATTGACTGGTTAGTTCTGTGGTTTCCAATTTCAAAATTATTTATTATTTATTTTGGTGGATTAATTCCTAACAAAACCAAAACATTTTTATATTCTACCTGGAGGAGTTTTAAATAATTTGCCATGAATTTTTTGTGAATACAAAATCATATTTGCTAAAGTAATGAAATCATTATTTTCTCCATTTTTCATCAAATCAAGAAAATTTCACCCTACTTTATTACTATTATAATTGGCTAGACTTGTAGAGTGTAATATAACAAAAAAGTATTGTATTTTTATACATGTTTAAGCCTCTTCAAACTATGAATTAGCTAGCAAGTATTATGTAATGGTGCCCCCTATGAATTTTTTTTCTAGGTCCACCACTGAATTAACGCATTGGCTTTTCCTATTGTGAGAAGAATTGGATTGATCATAACGACTTATCCAAAATGCTTTTGAAATTACATGAGTTGCTTTATTCCATCTCTGATTGAACCACTTTGGATTTAACTCACGTGGGCTATGTTAACCTGTGGATTCAATGACTCTTGCAGTACATATGAATATCAAAGTTTGAATCACAAGCAAGGAAGCTATTTATTGGAAATTTAATTCATCAACAAAATGTACTATATAAAAAAAAAACGAATTAAAATTGAAAATAAAACAAATGAATAATATTTTAATAATAAAAAAAGGCAGGAAAAATACAATAAAACAAAAATAAAAATTACATAAATTAAGAACATGTAATCCACAAGAAATATCAATACAAGAACGAATTAATTTGAGTCCTGTGATCCCACGGTCTCTTTAAAACAAATTGTTCCTATTGGTGCAAATATTCTTAAAGCATCTATCTTCTAGAATATAATGGATTCCAATGTTTTGATAAGAAGCACCTTCAAAGCTTCTCCTGCAAATTTGAATTATGCTAGAACTCTACCATTCTAGAACTTCACAAATACTAGGAGATTTTATAAAGAAAGGAAGAAGGACCAAGAGTAATAATCTGGTGCTTTTGTTGTTTTTCATATGACAAAGCAAAAAGGTATGTATAGGCTTCACATGAGGGGGGTGTCAAATTATGTCCTTAATTCCAAAACTTAGTTGGCTATTACAAATTTAAAACTGAAAATAAAACATTGTAACACCCATATTAAAAAGTTTTTTAATAGCCATTTATCATGGGTACTAAAAAACATTGAATTTCATTCAAAAGCCATTTAATATGTTATTAAAGCATGTTTTTCTAGCAATCAATCACGTGAATGAAATTGAAAGAAAGACAGGAAGCTTGAGACAGAAAAATATAACCGTGATATATTTCGATAGTAGGATAGGTAGTTGTTACCTTTTCAACCTTCATTTATGAGAATATATTTACTTTACTTACTAAAAAGTAAATGCAATGCAACCTTTCTATTGTTTAATTAAATGATAATATACCTCACGCGTGACTCTTCTTTGGCTTATTTTAGTTTTCACTGTTATGTTCATTTCGACCATAAGATTTTTTTTTTTTAAAGTTTTGTGAGAGTTTCTAAAGAATTGTGCTCTATATAATTCTCCTTTGAAGTGACTCACCCCTTTTCTTTCGCACATAGATGATTTCTTATCTAGGAGTAATCTGCATTACACCGCTCAGATTTCCTAATACATAATACGAACTTAAGTTGATTTACTCTTAAACCTGTAACAAATAAAGTATGGATCGTCCTGAGATAAGTTTTAATGGAAACCTTAACCCTTAATCAACCTGTGATTAAGAACTTTAATATAGTGATGACACCACAATAGGGAATGGAAAACCTATTGATAAGTCTAGGGTTTAAACGCCACAAGTAAAGCTTAATAGGTTCAATATTTCTTTAGAGAACCAAAAGAATAACTCCCACAATTATGCTGCAAATTTTTAAACTGTTTATTCAACTAAAAATGGTGCCTATTTAAAGACAAAGTACAAATTGAATTAAGCTAGTTTCCTAAAACAAAAATAGACATTAAACCTAGTTTCCTAATCATAATATCACTAATCAACCGTACTTTAATTGAAATTAGGAAAGGTCATTTAATTACATGATTAAAGCAAATTAGGAAACTAATTTGACACTTGTCCTAATATAAAGTAAACATAAAAATAATTAAGACTCCTAATTACAATTTAGAACTAATTAATAACTTGGACACCAAAAAAAGTCAATTCGGCTTTAAAGCTTATCAAATCCGCCCAAATGCCACATAGGCTGCCATATGACACTGCCACATCATCTTACGATTGTCATGTCACTATGCCACATCAGTGATATGCCATGTCATCATGCCAAATCAGCAAAGGTTTTTCTTGATGAATTTGGCCATGTGATCCTATACGCTGGACCATCCTTGATTCACCTTCAATAGTGAATTTTACTAAAGAGCTAAGCACCTTCTGGATTAAACCATTTAATGTTTCTTTGAATCTTTTAGCTTGAGCTATCGTCAATTGTATAGAATCCTATATGTGGTCCTATCTTCAATTGTATAGGATCTTGGCTCCAGCTTGTTGTGCTCCTAGGCAGGTTCTCATCATTTCCTTCCTCTTACAAAGGTAAACGTGCTGGGTTTTGTAAATTGGGCTGGAACTTGAATTCTGTTGGTTTTGGCCCATTTTAAAGCCTAGTAGTGTATAGTACAGGTTATTGCTCAACCCAAAGCCAACCTAGCCCATGATAATTTCGACCCAAATGATTTAGGAACGCCACTTATCAGGCAGAAAGATGCCACATGTTGCATGACAATTGGGCCACATGTCGGGATGAGAATAGTGCCATGTGTCAGCCAAGGACGGTTGACATGTGTCAGGTCAAGGCAATGCCATGTGGCCGATTGCCTCTAACATAAGTGCGACACATCATCGGTACCACATCAACCGACTCCCACTCAGTAGCGTGTGCCAAAGTGTTAGTGCCACATCATCATAATGCGCCAAGTGTCAATGCAATGTTGTCATGGGTGCCATGTGCTAGTGACACATTAGTATGATGTCGGTGATGGTGTATCATGATGTCGGTGATGATGTGATTCCTAATGGGTGTATAAAGTAATTTTGTACATGTATAAATAAATTTATGGGTGTTTATAGAAGCCCTGGAAAAATCACTCTGTAATAATTTCTGATTAGAAATTATTCTAATTAGTTTGTTGGGGTTTAGAACAATAAATAATTGATTTATGTTTTTGTGATTTTATAGGAATGGCAAGCGGATCAAATAATGTGCCAAATTCGACTCCTGTGATCTTTGCAAATAATGCAGAGAAACCAAAGAAGTTTAATAGAGCACATTTTAAGAGATGGTAATAGAAGATGTTGTTTAACTTGACCACTCTGAACCTTGTGAGGTTTTTTACTGAAGATGCACCTCCACGTAATTATGAGAGACAAAGAAACACTCATGGTGATGGATTCGTGGAGGCATTCTGATTATTTGTGTCGGAAATATGTCTTGAATGGCCTATCAAATGCTTTATACAAAGTGTATTGTAGCACAAAATCAGCAAAAGAGCTGTGGGAAACTTTGGACCGCAAATACAAAACTATGAATGCTAGTTCTGGAAAGGTTGTTGTAGAACGATTCTTGGAATTCATGATGATGGATTCAAAGCCTTTGATGAATCAAGTACATGAAATGCAAGCGCTCATTCAAGAACCTCTTGCCAAAGGGATGATAATTAATGAAGCCTTTCAAGTAGCTGTTGTGATTGAGAAGCTACCTTCTAGTTGGAAATACTTCAAGAATTATCTTAAACACAACATGAAGGAAATGGATATGGAGGCTCTTGTTGATAAACATTGTATCGAAGATGACAATAGGAGATCTGATAAAAAGATCTTTGAAGGCCAAGGTTAAGGCCAATATCGTGAAGCATAGTCAAAGCTCAAAGAATAAGAAGAAGATAGAAGAGATTCCAAGTTGGGGCATAAAGGAAAGATCTCCAAGAAGGCTAAGTTTCAAAGAAAATGCTTTAATTGTGACAAGATGGATCATAGAACGATCGACTGTAGGCTATTCAAAAGGAAGAAGAATAAAGAGGCATAAATGGAGGAGAAAATCACACTAGAGGTCGATGATATCGATCTGATTGATGTTGTCTCTGAAGTGAACTTAGGGGGATCAAATTCTAAAGAGTGGTGGATTGATACTTGTGTGACCCACCATGTGTCTTCAAACAAGACTTATTCACTTCCTTGGAACCAAGTAAAAATGGTGAGAAGTTGTTCATAGGAAATTCCGCCACATCAAAAATCTAAGGGGAAGGTAAGCTAGTCCTAAAGATGACCTCTGAAAAGGAACACATCATAAATCCAAGGGGAAGGTAAGCTAGTCCTGAAGATGACCTCTGAAAAGGAGCTGACTCTGAACAATGTGCCGTATGTTCTAGATATTCTTAAGAATCTGATGTCTAGATCGCTTCTGAGCAAGCATGGTTTTTGCATGGTGTTCAAGTTAGGTAAGCTTGTTTTGTCCAAGTATGGAATGTTTATGAGAAAAGGTTATTTAGTCAATGGTTTATTTAAACTGAGTATAATGACTGTAAAGCCAAATGAAATTAGTAAATCTAGTACTTCTTCTACTTACTTGCTTGAGTTTTCCAATTTATGGCATGGTAGACTAGTTCTTATTAATTATAATTCTCTGTGGAGATTAATTAACTTGAATCATACTCCCACATTTGAAATTGATTCCAAACATAAGTGTGAAACTTATGTAGAGGTGAAAACAACAAGGTTATCATATCAAACGATTGAAAGGAATACTGAACCTTTGGATTTAATCCATAGTGATGTATATGATTTGAAATTCGCACCTAGTAAAGGTGGTAATAAGTATTTTATCACCTTTATCAATGATAGCATGAAATATTTGTAACACCCCGTCCCGAACCATGTCGGAATTTTTGCACGTTGATCGAGATTGATTGTTAACCGTTGACCGAAGGGGTCAAAAGTTGACATTTTGACCCGGTTGGAATTCTAGGTTGAATGAGGTACCGTTATGAAGTACACGTTGGCACGAGTTCGTAGACTAGTAGCACGTTGAAAACGGAGCTACGGTTTGAAAGTTATGAGCAAAACAAGTTGAGGTCCAAACTGTCCAAGGGGTACCGGAGTTGACTTTTTATTCATGCAAGGTTGAGCTTTGACTCATGCATGGTTGTGAATTGCTCGTCGATATGAGTCCGTAGACTAGCGGCACGTCCGATTTGGACATGTGGTTTGAAAGTTATGGACCTGTAGATTTTTTCAAACACCGTATTATTTTAATATTATTTTTTAACGTGTAACGATGTGCCACGTGTGACTTAATGAAGGTGACCATGTGTCACCATGGTGAGATGCCACGTGTCAACCATGTTTAATACCAAATTATTTTATTGTTATTTTATGTATAATATTATTTTAAATATTATTTAATTAATTTTAAATTTATTTCTTTTTATTTTCCTTTTTCTTTTTATTTTTATTTTTCTTTTTCTTTTCTTTTTCCCCACGTGGGAAAACACCTTTCTTTTTTTCTTTTCCTTTCCTTCCCTTCTTCTTCCCTGAGCCAGACAGAGACAAAACAAAACGCAGAAATTTTTCTCTCTCTCTCTCTCTCCTTTGACTCTCTCCCTCTCCCTGTTTGACCGACCTCTTGGCGGGATTTCAGTCGCCGGAATGCCACACGCGCCTGCCACCGGTGTAGCCCATCTCCTCGCGACCTTAGCCACCAAATTTTCTGGCCAGTCGCCTCCGGACGCGCCCAGATCGGGCCGGTGAAGTCCGCGGTGGCGACTTGAAATTTTCCGGCGATTCTTGCCGTTTCCACCATTTTCGACCCCTCTGGGTCCAAATATGGCCTCCAATTTCCACAATTCGAAGCGGTTTGCGAGATACGAGGAGATCAAAACCGGCCGAAGCTTTCCGGCCAAATTCCGGCCACCTCTGCCGGAATTGGGGTCGATGGAGACCGGATTTGTAATCCTCATCGCTCAAGCTTCGATTCGGTATATTATTCGACTATTGTGGATAACGTTTGTGTTTGACCCCCCGGGTACCGGGTATTATTTACCCGATTAAAATATTAATTTATTTGACTGTGTGTGAATTGTGTTCTAGGAGCACGGGTGAGTCGTGGAATTGATCCCATGGTGGATCATGGTTTAATTGCGTGCTCCAGGTGAGTGACCCACCTTTAATAAATATTTTGGGATAATTAATTATATTTAATTGCTGTTAAATTTGTATCTGTAATTTGTGCTCATGTGGCGTATTTTAAATATAATCGGGAAAAATATTGTTTTATATATATAATTACCCATTGGTGCTAAATGGAATTTTGGGGTCATTAAGAAATTCCCGATTCATATATTTATGGTGATTAAATGGTATTTATTACACATGAGCAAGTATTTTCAGTAATTCGTTGTGTTTGGATTTTATATTAATTTCGGACATAATTGGGTTAAATATTTTATGAAAATATTTGTTTAAGTTGGTTGTTTAATTTAATAAATTATGCCCGCGGTATTTCAATTGTTGAATCTCGTATTACGAGAAAAGGTATGGTTTTATTTGTTATCGATGTTTTCGTACCGGTTTGTTGAGTAAAAATAAGTGGGATGGTAAGTGTGAAAATTTGATATATTTCCCACGGTAATTTTGGAAAACGGTACGGTTGGTTTAATAATTATTTTAGACGCATTCACACAGTATTGGTGTTCTGGTATATGTATATGTGGTTCAGCGCGCAAGTATTATTATTTCACCCGTGAGTTGCCATTGGACCGTGGGTAGGCAAGTCTTATATAGTGCACACAGCCGCCCCCCTCCTTGGCCGGGATGATAGTTTCAGCAGCGGTACTGTCGGGACGCCGAAATGCCGTTTGCAAGTTTCTCTCTTTAATCTCCTCGCCAGTCGGTGCTCAGGATGCTGGGTATCGGAGGGCATCACTGGTATATGGTGTGGTGTGTCAAGTACAAATTTTTCGGATAGAAATTTCAAACCCCAAAGAGTACAAAATTATTTATTATAATTTATTACAGTTTATTTATGTTTGGGGTATTTATTTATTTATTTGTTGTTTATTAAATTATTTGGTCCCTTGGTTTTCGGGAAGTACGAATATCGGGTTTTGTGAAAATGTTTTAAAAGGGGAACATTTCCAACGGAGTGAATAGTGAGGGTTTTGAGAGAAATTGTTACTTCAAATGTTTATTTATTTAATTATTTATTTGTTCGGTATTGATTTATTAAATCCCTTTATTTGGTATATTATTAATATTAAAGGTGTTTAGTAGTAAGGGTCACTCACTGAGATGATTAGCATCTCACGCTCTTAAATTCCGTTCCCCTAGGTTCAAGTTGGGAGACGTTGATCGTCTGGGGTGAGTCCGACGTCTCAGTTCGTTGCCGAAGTTCAAGAAGCATTTCTTCCTTTTTTCCTCTCCATCCTGTATTACTTCTTATCTGTCATTATATAAATTCCACATTTATTTGTATAATGCTCTGTATACTGTATTGGACGTGTAGTTATTATTTATGCACTGGGTTGCTGCTGTTATTATTTGAAGTGCTGTAAACTTGTGGAACAATTTGTAGTATTGTGGGAGGAATAAGGGGATGAACATAGAAGTGTGTTTTCAGTGCAGGAAATTTTTTGGTTAGTCCTACCCTTAGGGGAGGTGCTGCCGGATTTTCCGTTGGAAGGTTCGGTGGTATTTCCCTGGGATCAGGACTTGTCTAGGGTTCCGGGGAGGAATTCTGGGCGGGTCCTGACAGTTCTATCCGAAAAATTTGTAACATCCCACTTCGGTTGGAAAGGAGAACGAAGCATGGCTTATAAGCGTGTGGATACCTTTCCCTTCAAGAGGCCTTCCCACGGAGGAAACAAAACCTTGAGGCCAGGGGGGAGAGAGGGGGTGAACCCTGGGCCAAAGAGGACAATATCTGATGGGTTGGGCCGGACTGGGTCCGCTGTACCACTCTGAAAGAGGCCTTTTCCTGTGACCCACTGTTGTTCTGGGGTCGGGAAGAGCAAAACCGTGCGGGCCGGGCCTAAAGCGGACAATATCGCATGCGGGTAGTCTGGGCTGTTACAGTGGTATCAGAGCCAGTACCTGGATCGGTGTGCCAGCGAGGACGCTGGGCCCTAAGGAGGGAGGATTGTAACATCCCACATCGATTGGAGAGGGGCACGAAGCGGTCTTTATAAGGCTGTGGATACCTCTCCCTTCAGGATGCGTTTTGTGGACCCACCGTGTAACTGGGGTCGCAGAAGCAAAACCTTGAGGCCAGGGGGGAGAGAGGGTGTGAACTCTGGGCCAAAGAGGACAATATCCTGATGCGGGTGGTCTGGGCTGTTACATATTGCTGTGTATACTTGCTTAAAAGCAAGGTTGAGGCAATAGAGAAGTTTATTCTCTGTAAAACTAAAGTTGAGAATCAACTCAACAGAAATATTAAAATAATAAGAAATAATCATGGTGGCGAGTATGTAACAACATTTGGTGAGTATTGTGCTCATCATGGTGTTAGATATGAAGTTATTCCACCATATTCACCATAGTCAACTTGTGTGGCTGAACAAAAAATCGTACCTTGAAATAAATAATGAATGCAATGCTGATAAGTTCGGATTACCTCAGAAATTATGGGAGGAAGTCATTTTGTCAGCGAACTATCTTTTAAATAGGGTGCCCCGGAAGGATCAAGTGAAGACACCCTATGAGCTTTGAAAAGGAAGACAACCTTCTTATTAATACTTACAAGTGTGAGGGTGTCTGTCAAAAGTAATGGTACCTACTCCTCAGAAAGTGAAGATAAGTCCTAAAACAGTTGATTACATCTACATAGGATATGCACAAAATAGTAGTGCATATTGGTTTCTTGTCCATAGGTCTGAGATTCTTGATATACACAATAACATAATAATGGAATCGAGAAATGCATCATTTTTCAAGCATATTTTTCCATATAAGTTCGAAGAAGACTGAGTTTGTCTAAACGAATATATGATACTATCAATAAAAATAATCATGATAGTGATCAAAAACAGGAGACTAAAGTAGATACTAAGGTTGATCTAAGATAAAGCAAGAGAGTAAGAACGGAAAAATCCTTCGATCTGGATTTTCATACTTACATGCTACAAAGTGAACCTCAAAGCTTCCAAGAAGCTATAAATTCCCCTAAAGTGAATTTATAGAAAGAAGCCATAAAAAATGAGAATGATTTCATCTTGTAGAATCACAACCGTTAAGTTACAAATGTATCTTTAAAAGGAGAATGAAAGCAGATGGAACAATAAATAAATATAAGGCAATGTTTCTTATTAAGGGATACATATTCTCCAATAATAAGAATTAATTCCATAAGGATATACTAGTGATCGCTACATTGTGAGATCTCGAAGTATATCAAATAGATGTTAAAACAGCATTTCTTAATGTAGATCTTGATGAAGAGATCTACATAGAGGAACTCGAGGGTTTCTCCACACTAGGACAAGAAAAGAAAGTTTGTAAATTGGTGAGATTCTTATATGGATTGAAACAAGCTCCTAAGCAGTGGCATCAAAAATTTGATAGTGCCATGCTAAATGATGGGTTTAAAATAAATGAGTATGACAAATGTTTCTATATAAAAAAATACAGAGAATGGATACGTCATTCTTTATTTGTATGTAGATGACATACTTATTAAAGGTAGTGACTACAATATGGTCCTGACTACAATATGGTCCAAACTACAAAAGTCATGTTAAAATTCAAATTGGACATGAAAGATATGGGGCTTGTGATATGATTTTTGGAATGAAAATTACTAGCACTTCGAATGCGATCATTCTTAGTCAAACACATTATGTGGACAAAATACTGGATAAATTTAGCAAAGACGGTACTTGTATAGTCAGAACACCCATAGATGTGAGTTTAAGCTTATCCAAGAGTAAAAGGGAGAATGTATCTCAAGTGGAATATACAAGGGTGAATAGAAGTCTAATATACTTGATGAATTTTACAAGACTAGGTATAGCCTACGCTATAAGTAGACTGAGTAGATATATAAGTAATCTAAATGAAAATCATTGGAAAGAAATCATTAGAGTACTAAGATACTTGCGATATACTCGTAATTATGGATTGCACTATATAAGATATACTACTGTATTAGAAGAATACAGTGATGCAAATTGAATATTACATATCAAGAATTTACAGTCCACGAGTGGCTATGTGTTTATATTAAAGGGTGCAGCTATAACATGAAAGTCATCCCCAAAGCAAACTGTTATAGTTAGATCCACGATGGAATCTGATTTTATTGCATAAGATAAATATAGTGAAGAGACTGAATGGCTATGCTAATTTTTAGAGGACATTTCAAGGTAGCCTAAACATGTGCCAGTAATAAGTATACATTGTAATAGTCAATTTGCAATTGGTAGGCATAGAATATTATATATAATGAAAAGTCTAGACATATTCATCATAGACACAATTCCATAAGACAACTAATCTCAACTAGAGTTATCTTTATAAATGATGTAAAGTGAAAAGATAGTATTGTGGATCCACTAACCAAAAGGTAAAATAGAGATTTAGTTAAGAAGTCATCAAGAGGAGTGAAATTGAAGCCCATGAGTAAAGTTGATACGATGGGAACTTAACCTAGTTAAGTGGAGATCACAATATTTAGGTTCAATGCGAGAATGCAATTGTAAAGATTAGTGTGGATTGCTGTGGGGGTTAATCATCTGTCCATTCCTATGATGAAATAGTGATAGATGAAAGTTAAGCATAAAGTATACTTTTAATGATTCCTATATGTGTGTGTTTGGTAATCTATACATAAACATGCTATTTACATTGGAAATAGGAATAATTTATATAAAAGAGAAGAGTGGCCACTTCAAAGGACAGTTATTAAAGGCGCAATTCTTTAGAAACTTTCGCAGAACCAAGAATATGTTCAAGGCCAAAATGAACACAACAATGAGAACTGAAATGTACCAGGAAGGAATCATGTGTGAACTATGTTGTCATTTACACAAACAATGAAATGTTTCAAAGATATCATATCTACCATTAGTTACTAAAGAAAATATAGTCTTACAAAGGAAAGTTTATAGAGTAACATCTACCTATTTTATGTAGGTTCCAACTGTAGAGTTTTACCACCAGAGTCTTGTATTATCCCTAGTCGTCAACTCATTCATGTAGGGGATTGTAACGATTTTATATTGGTTCGAATGTTTTGACTTTAATGGGCCTTTATGGCTTTTAATGAAAATTTTATTTCCTACTATTTTTGGAATTTGGAAAGGCATGAGTCTTTTGACAAAATAAGTATTTTTTGGTGAAAAACAATCATCTCATGAGTTTTGGTGAAAATAGAAAAATTAGGAAAATTTTAGAGCTTTTTCTTACATTGTGGGTAGTACAGTGAAGGTCCTGAAGGTTTGAAGAGAAATGCTTTGGTGGTGCCGTGTCCAAGCCTTAATATCCGTTATATCATGGGAGACGATCGTCACAGATCCATCTGCACTGGTGTGGTGGAAATTATCTTAAAGACACTGTGGTATCACACAGGCCTCAAACTGTTCAACAAATTTACCAACTACAAAGACAAACATGTTCTAAATTTATTTATTTTATTTTCCATATTTCATTCCACAATTCCATATATTATCCAACACTATTAACTCACACATTTTATATATAGTGATCACACACACACACACATATATATATTGACAGAAAGCATGAAAGCTAGGTAGCCCATGAAAGCTAGGTATCCCATGCGTTTCATGTGAAGGGTGTTCCTTAATCATTACAAACCTTATCATTTGTCCTGAACGGAAGCCACTGCCTATATACATACCAAATTATATGACCTCTCATGGTACGAGTGTATCATGCCCATGCATGCATCTATTCATAGTGGTGTCAGTCAATCTTAGAGCATCTCTAATTAACCTATACAAAAATGCATTTGCATCATATATAGATATATAAATTAAAAATTCTCTTTTCGAGATCCTGGTTCACTACAACGAAATTTTTTAAGATCCTGATTCATTACAAGGAAATTGTTCCTTATTCTTAGTGGTAGTATCAGTTTGGCCACTATATACTATTTTATGGCAATATTGCTAAGCTTTTAGCTTTCATTCATCCTTTTTATTATTATTATTTTTGAAAAAAAAAACTAGTGGCAAAAATAAAAATTACCAAATATGGTTTCAATTAGAAATAAAGCTGAGCGGCTAAAATATAATTTGCCATTAAATATTGCCACTAAATTGGTAAAATTGTCAAAAGTTTTAAATGCATAAGGGCAAAATTAAGTTACCTCTAATGCCAAAAAAGTTAGTGGCAACATTTCATTTAGTGCCAGTTAAGATAGTGGCAACGAATTTACATTGCAACTTGAATTTATATCGCAACTTATAAGGAATGAGGAAGTGAAAAGCTTTTTTAACACTACTAATAGGTGAAAAATAGAAAAGGGATCCACAAACCTTGGCCACATAGCTCCCACTATGTATGACTAAGTTTTTAAGTTGTTTACCAAGACTGTCTAGTTATAAACCTCTCCTACCCTCTTTTACAATAATTGCTTCTCTCTCCATTTTTCTTCCCTTCTTTCTATTTATTCTCTCTTTCTCTCAATGTGTTCTTGAAATCACTAACTGCCGCTAGCCAAAAAAAATTCAATGAATTGAATGAAAATATAACAAACTGAAACCATGTGCCACACGGATTAAACGACATGGGATCATCCAGACAATAACAAGGCTTGCCAAGACTAAAACATCCTCAACTTCTGAATCCAAAAGTGTAAAGTTAAGTCGACCCTTCTACTATGCTACCACTCTCGGTTGTGGTATGTATATATACGTGGTCATCGGTCACATCTTGGAGGGTCTCATGGGTCACATTTTGGAGTGTCACAAATAGAGTACCACTGTGTACTATTACTAGCTGCTAGTTTAAGTTGGTACAAGGATTTATGATCATTTGGACTTTGAAATTAAGCTTACTTAATTTGAAGCACTATGTGCTCTTTAGACTTTAGTTTCTTATTTTAAATGTTTTGTATAAATCAAGGATATATTAATTAATTCTGTTATTAAAGTTCTTAGACTTTCATATTTTGGAAGCTTTGCAGTCCAATCCAATTAGGCAAATAAATGCATTAATGTCATAACCAGCCTCAGGCTTTGACCCCTCATCTCCTTCATCCCTACATGATCATCCAGCCATAAAACTACTTAAGTATTGGGGAACTGATTAAATGAATTCATATAAATTTCATGTTTGTTGTGCTTATATATGCTTCAATTCAGTGCGATATATATAATTTTTTGAATTAATTATATTTTAGTACATTTTATTTTTTTCATATTGCACGTTAGCCCTTTAAATTTAAAATGTTTCACATCAAATTTTCAATTTACAATTTGTTTTACATTAATTCTATTCTCAAATTGAACAATAATTTTTTTTTATAAAATCAACTAGTTTTCTTATTAATTAATATTTTTTTCCTCATATTGTTAGTAAATTGAAAAAACTAAGTTAATTTTTTTAAATTTGACAACCTTCTACTAGTTAATTTGGAAATCAATTTAGGAATTAGGCTAATGTGAAATAAATGGTAAATTAAGAGTTTGATGTGAAACATTTCAAATTCAAATGACCAATATGCAAATTGGTTAACGTGCAAGATATTAAATTGAAATTCATTCTAATTTAGCTAAGAAGACAAGGATTTCTTTCCTTTTTTTTATCATGTATAAATGTTTACTTAATCAATGTATTTTGTTGCAGAAACATGGCTTATCAATTATCTAAGTTCAAATTTGTACATTAAAAATAAATAAATAAATAATATAAAAATTATGCACAGCTAAAATCTTAATTTTTTGTTAAAAGAAAAATACAGTTACCTAACTGTTCAAATGTCTCACAATATGAGAACCCAAAACAGATAAATCCTCAAATTTATATTTGAGTAACAAATGTATTTTAACAATAAGATCACAAGTTTTTTTTTTTTTTTTTTTACAAAAATAAAAAATAACATCACAAGTATTGTAACACCCTGTCCCGAAATGCATAAGAATTTTTCGCATATTAACTAAGTTTGACCGAGTTAACCCACTTTCACCAAATGGGGCCCACATTGACATTTTGTTCTCTATGGAGTTTCACGTTGACCCAATCACCATTGCAAAGTATGCATCAACCCTAGTTCATAAACTAGTAGCATGTCAAAAATGGAGCTACGATTTAAAAGTTATAAGTGAAACAAATTAAGGTCCAAGCTGTCCGAGTAGTGTCGTGTTTGACTTTTTATTCTTATAAATTTTGGTTTTAACTTATGTATGGTTGTAAATTACTCAGCGATACGAGTTCATAAACTAGCGGTACATCTAATTTGGACATTTGGTTAGAAAGCTATGGACCTCCAAAGTTATTCCGATACAACATTTATTGTGTATTAATTTGTGTATACACAGTATCATTGATGTGTGCACAATACCCAATGATATTGCACCATATATCAAGCTTTCAATCAATCCCGTGGTGCATAGTGGTCACCATGGGTGTTTTTCATTTGTTGAGAGGTGTGCACAGTGCAGATTTTTAAGTCATGAAAAATGCATATGGATCAATAAGACTTATTTCTCGAGTCACAAATCTCGTGGTGAATTAATCTAGTCGAGAAAACGACTTGGAAGCTCGAGGCATAAATTCGCAATCAATATTCTTATGCGTTTCTGAGACGTATAAAATTTCGAGGATGAAATTTTTGTAAGGAGGAAAGATTGTAAAACCCCGTCCCGAAGTACACCGGAAATTTTTCAAATTTGACCAAGGTTGACCGGGTTTGACCGTCGTTGACCGAGAAAGGGTCAAATGTTAACTTTTTGTTCCTATTAGAATTTCACATTGACTGAGGTACCGTTACGAAGTACACGTTGTCACGAGTTCATAGACTAGTAGCACGTCAAAAACGGAACTACAGTTTGAAAGTTATAAGCAAAACAAGTTGAGGTCCAAACTGTCCAAGGGGTGCCGGAGTTGACTTTTTATTCATGCAAAGTTGAGCTTTGACTCATACATGGTTGTGAAGTACTCGTCGATATGAGTCCACAGACCAGCGGCACGCCTAATTTGGACGTACGGTTAAAAAGTATGGATCTGCGAAGTTTTGTTAACACCGTATTAATTTATTATTATTTTAAATGTGTGAAACGTGCGCACTATTCATGCCACGTGTCGCGTCCTCATTCAATCCTGTGAGTGTACAGTGACACCCATGGGCTGAGTTATTTCACCATTTCACGGGGAAAAGCCAAGGAGGAGAGAGAGAGAGAGAGAGAGAGAGAGAGAGAGGAGAAAGGAAGAGAACCCAACCGGCCACCGCCGATTTGCCCGTTTTCTGGCCACCCCAAGCCACACACGCCCGACCAGTCTCTCACCCGTGGGAATTCTGGCCTACCCACCAAATCTCACCGCCGGCCGGCCGCTGACGCGCCCAATTCGAGGCCATTTTCAGCGGCGGCACCGATTTCTTCAACCACCGAGATCTCCTCATTCCGGCCTCCATTCTTGTCACCGCCGATCCCGTTGAGACCCTCTCCCTTCAACCTACAAAAACCCCGAAAATCTTAGCCATCGGCCACCGGACGCGCCGCCGGAGGCAACGGTTTCCGGTGGGTCTTAGCGGCTCGCCAGAAAATCCAATTCCGGTGAGTAACCGGTCACGTCTCCGGCCCTTCCCCACTAATTCCGACCTCCTGAACTCAGATCTGGGGTCCTTTTTCTCCAATTCGTGACGGTTTGGGAGAATTGAGGCTCTAAAGGCTGAGAGCTTTCCGGCAAGATTCCGGCCACCACCGGTCCGATCTCCGAAAAGTAAGACCGGATTCATAATCCCCGCCACACAAGCTTCGATTCGGTATATTGCTTGTAAATTTTGGTTGTCGTTTGTGTTCGCTCCCCCGGATACCCGGTTGAGAATTTACCTGATTAAAATATTATTTTAATCGAAGTTGTGAAATGTTGATATTTTAGGTGCACGGGTGAGTAGGGGAGTTGATCTTGCAGAGGATCTTGACTGAGACACACGCTTGAGGTGAGTGACCCACCTTAAAAACTATTTTCGGGTGATGATTTATATTTATTTGGTGATATTTGAATATTTGGAAAATATATGTATGTGGTTGGAATTTTGAATTTTATAAAATTGGGTATTTATTTTATAATGTCAAATTTCGGATGTTTGGTTATATGCATACATATAGTGATTTTGATGCCATGATTGAATATTGGAGAAATTCAAAGAAATTATGATTTAAATTCTGGATTGTTATTATTATTATTTTTACCGAGAATTTCATGTACAATCAAGGGCTTATGAAGAGAAAATATATTTGAATATTTTTTGTGAGCCTTATATATTATTTTGGAGGAAAAAATTGATTTAAAGGATTTGAAGAAAAATATTGGTATGATGGTACTGTATGTTTTAAAAAGGTAATTATGCATTTATAATGCGAGGTGGTTGATTTCATGGTTTTGAGTAAACCATATTTCTTTTCTATATTGATGATTTATGGTGAGAAATGCAAGGAATGTGGGATTGGAGATTTTTATAACTCCCACGGTAAATTTCGGAAATTTTTGGTAATAATAAAAATGGGCTATTGGTATTTATTTTATTTTAATTATTTTAGACGCACTTATGCAGTACTGGTGTTCTGTACTGTACATGAGATTATGATTAGCGCGCAGGTTTTAGTCTCCCGTGAGTTACCTATGGACCTGAGGGCAGGCCGATTTAGTATAGTGCACATAACCGCCCTCCTCCTAGGCCAGGATGACAGGTTTTAGCAGCGGCGCTGTCGGGATGCCGAAGCGACCGCATGCCGGTTCTCTCTTTAACCCAAGCTTGAGGGTGCTCGGGACGCTGAGTACCGTAGGGCATCACTGGTATATAGTGTGGTGCGTCAGGCTATTTTCGATTTGAATTTTTTTAAGCTTATTATTTGGAAATACTATTCAATTAAAATAGTTAATTTATTTAAATTTTACCGTTTATTTCAAACAAATAATTTTTATGGCATTTTTTTTATGATTTATTATTTGTTATTAAAAATTTACTTTATTCCAGATTATTTTTCTGAGTGCATTGGATTCCAAAAATTGTTGCATTTTATTGGTAATTATTGATTAAATATTTTCATATAAATTGTGGTGCTCTATATTATTATTTGCATGATTTTGTATTTTAAATGTTGATATTCCATTTATTTATTATTTAATTAATTATTTATTGGCTACCTTGATTTTGGGGAAATATAATTGCCGGGTTTTGTGAAATGTTTTAAAAAGGGAACCTTTCTAAATTGAGTGCAGTGTGAGGGCTTTGAGAGGAAACTTTTCCTTTAAATTATTTCTATCACGTATATTATACCTTTTCTTGATAAATATTATTTAATGAGGTTGGTTATATATTATTAATATTACCTTTGTTATTAACTCCTTACACTAGTCAGGGTCACTCACTGAGATGATTAGTATCTCATATTTTTAAATTCCGTTCCCCTAGGTACAAGGTTTGGGAGACGTTGATCATCCGGGATGAGCCCGATGTCTCAGTTCATTGCCGAAAGTCCAAGAAGCATTTCCTTCCTTTTTCCTCTCCATCTTGTATTACTTCTTTATCTGTCATCGTATTAATTTCATATTTACTGGCATAATGCTCTGTATACTGTATTGGACATTTAGTTATTAATTATGCACTGATTCCTGTTATTCATTTGGAGTGCTGCAAATTTGTGGAATTATATTGTAGTAATGTGGGAGGAATAAGGGGATGTTTCTAGAAGTGTGTTTTCAATGCAGGAAAATTGTGGTAAGTCCAACCCTTAGGAGAGGTTCTGCCAGATTTTCCATTGGAGGGTCCGGTAGGATTTCCCTGGGATCAGGGCTTGTCTAGGGTTCCGGTGAGGAATTTTGGACGGGTCCTAAGAGCAGGTCCTCAACCATGAAACCGGTTGACTGGCCAAGTTTCACAGTAGGTAGGTCGGCAAGATGCCAAGATCGGGGAGATTTTCGACAATCGATTTCTTTCAATCCGACCACCAATTTTTGACACCGCCCACATCACCATATTACCCACCCTCCAATCTACTCTTCCACCAAGTTTCTCAGCCAGTGGCCACGGGACACATTGCTGCCGGTGATGTTCACCCGTGACCACGGTAGCTTGTCGAAATTCTTGGTTCCAACGAGTTTCTAACGAGTTTACTCATCCATTCCCCCTATTTTGACCTCTCTAAACCTAAATCTAAGGTCCATTTCCTCCAAATCGCAATAGATTGGGAGATTTGAGGGCATTTAGTTATGATCCTTCCCAGTTATATTTCAGCTACTACCGGTCCGATCTTTGAGAGGTAAGGCTTAATATGTGATCCCCGTTCGTTTTGGTATACAATTTGTGTATTTTAGAAAATGTTTGTGTTAGTTCCTCCAGGTAACCTTGTGTATATTATACCCCATATTTTAATCAGTAGTGTATGTGGTTGATATTTTAGGCATACATATGAATTGTGGAACCAATTCCGTGGAGGATCTTAAGTGATCCACACATTTGATGTGAGTGATCCCCTTTCAAAAATTATTTTGGGACCGTAAATTTATATGTTGTATGTTATTTAAAACTTTAAAAATATTATATGTGTTTTAAAAGTTTATTTAATTATATTGTACTATTTCATGTAATTTAAATATATTTGTTATGTATAAAATTTATTTTATGGTTTTAGAGAAATTATTCGTACTTATTTATTGTTGAATTTAACGTATATTTATTTACACAATAAAGTGCATTTATTTGGATTTTTGAAAAATATTATGTGTTTAATATTTAAGAAAAATTGTTATTTAAATTTATGATGCCAAAATTATATTGATTTGAATATGTGTTGTATAGAATTTATATCTTTGGTTTTTAAAGAAATTATGATTTTAAATTCTAGTTAAATTTTTATTGTTGAATTTATTGTGCATAATAAATTGTATTTATGTGGATTTAAGTATATGTGAATTTAATGTGATTTTATATGATTTTTATATAAAATCAATTTTAAGGATTTGAGAAAATATTTGATTTAAATTATTATATCAAAAATATATTTATGGATTTTGTTTTATTGTGGTAAAAATTAATGGATTTATGATGATGGCTTAAAGAATATGTAGATTTATGGATTTGAAAAGATGTACTAAATCTAGTGGTAATTTATGAGATTTTGCTATTCATAAGATTGATAATTTATTAGTTTTAGATGCATTATACAGTACTCGTGTTCCATATTGTATCTGTTTGTTAGCTCGCAAGTTTGTATGGTCATCCTATGGGATGCCATAGACCTAAGGGTTGGCAAGTATTACACAGTGAGCATCAGTCGCACCCCTCCATAGCCAATATGAATGTTATAAGCAGCGGCACCATTGGAAAAAGCCATTGGGATGCCAATGCGACCGTTTGCAAGTTTCTCTCTTTAACCTCCCAGTCAAAATAGTACTTGGTACATTAGGTACTGCCTGGCACCACTAGTATATAGTGTGGTGTGTTAAGTGGTTTTCTTGATACGATTTTCAAAACAAAGTATTTTAAAGTGTATTTAATCATGTTTTTACCATTTAGTTCAATTGATGTTTTAAATGTATTTTACCATATTTTTGTTGTTTATTTTATTTATTTCAAATTGATGTTTTACAATGCATTTTATCATATTTTTATTATTTATTTTAAATTGATCTTTTAAGATGCATTTTATCATGTTTTTATTATTTATTTCAATTCGAAATTTTATTGTATTTTATTATCTATTTCAAATTAATGTTTTAAATTAATTAAAACATTTCTCTTATTATTTCATTGATATATTTAATCAAAATTGTATAAACTATGTGTTGAAGTTAATTTTGCTTTTATTGTTTAATTGATTTATTTAATCCAATTTCATAAATTATATATTCAGATTACTTTCACCTTTATGCTAAATATATCTAATATAAATTTTATTTGTGGTTTCATTTTATCTTATAATGTTTTATTCTAAATCTAATAATTTGTTACTAAATTATTTTCAACGTTAATTCTCAATTTTTTTTATTTTAAATTGTTTGTATTTTATTTGTATTTTACTTATTATTATTTCTTTGATTTCTGGGGTATAAAAATGATGGTTTTGTGAAAATTGTTTTAAAAATGTGAACATTTCCAATTAAGTAAAATTGTGAGGACTTCTAGATAAAATTTTAAATTTGTCTTATTTACTATTTTATATGTTTATTTATTTATTTATTATTACACATTCATTCTATATGGTTATATTATTATTATTGTTATTGTTATTATTGTTTATGTAAGAGTTAGGGTCACTTACTAGGATAATTAACATCTTATGTTTTTAAATCCATTCCTCTAAGTCCAAGTTAGTAGGTGTTAACTGTCCGAGGGTGAGTTCGACGTCTATGTTCGTTGTTTAATTATAAGAAGCCTTTTTCTTTCCTTTTCTTCTTATATTGTAATATTTCTTCCTATCTTATGATGTATTTAATTCTCTACTAATTTTAAATCCTATGATGCTCTGTATACTATATTGGATATTTATTTAATTAATACTATACATGTTCCCTGTAATGTATTATTATTGAAGTACTGAAATTTATGAAATTATTTGTAGTAAGGTAGGAGGGATAAGGTGGTGCTTTTAGAAGTATGTTTTCTGTACATAAAATTTTGTGGCATGTCCAACCTTTAGGTAAGATGCTGTCGGATTTTTTTTTAAGGTCCGGTAGAATTTCTCTAGAATCAGGATTTATCTAGGATTTCGGTAAAGGATTCTGGACAGGTCCTGACAAGTTTATACTAAATTTATATACACATCAAATTTTGATATGCTGCAAACCAAACTCCCACCTTATATATATATATTGCTGGCCTAGTAAGCGTTGAGATATTACCACTTGCCCAATTAAATTTTAAATTTCAATCATCAATTGAGAATTATTTTTTATGTCAATATGTTCCCAATAAAACATAACTCTATACTTATGATATTAAGATCACAAATACCTAAACATTATTTCATAGCTAGCTTTTTTGTTCTATTGTACACATAACTTATTTTATTTAATAAATAAATAAATAAAATAATAGTTTTGTTATTAGGCTGCATAAACATTTATGCACATAACTCGAAGCAGTAATAATTTCTTATTTTTGTGAAATTCAATAGAAGATGTACGTATTTATCTAGTAATCTTTGTACTTCGGAGGGGCCAAATGAAAGAAATGCATGCTTCCCGAAGAGTGCACGACCCACATCCAATGGAATATAATTCATGTAGGCAATGTTTGTGGCACATGCATGATGTGTGTGCTGGGTCTGGGCCTGATGCCGGCCTTGTGGGAAGCTCCATTATAACCAGACAATGGATGCCAGAAAGAGATGGTTCTCCTTCTCCATTGAGCTTTTGGGTTTGAGGTTGGTTTTCAAGTTTCATTATTGCAAAGGAGGCCCACCTTAACTCCACATTTGTGGTTCTTTTTTCTAATATTCTCATTAAATTTGTGGAATATTCCAGCTTAATGGTAAAATATCATTTTCAACAAAAGCATGAGACCCCACTCACATAGAGATATATAAATATAAAGCTAAATTATGGGGCCTTTCGGACCACTTTATCACAATCTTACGGTAAAGACAATCACCCCAGTTGCAGACCCCCGTAAATCAGTTTGCTTTTCAATGTAAACACTCGCAGAGAATGGGATTTTTCCTATTCTTAATTTCATTTTTCGTTTGTTTATATCTTTTTCATATTTGCGTCGGAAAAGATAAAATGGGATTAAATCCTAGTGACTTGAGTGGTTCACAGTACTCCAGCGCAATTTGGGGTTCGTCCCCACGTTATTGGGCCTCATAAAGAATCCAATATAAACAATGGCCCACGAAGTTTGCAGAAAAGCAAGCATAGTCATTAATATATATACAATCACTTTATACGAAGAGGGGGAGGATATAATAATTTTAATATCAATTTTTTTTATTAGTTTTTAAATTATATTAAAAGTTAGAATTTAAAATTTAAATAAAATTTAGAAGAAGTGGACTTTATTAGAACTAGTGGCAAATAAATAAAATTTCAAATATCAATCGTTTATGCAACCTAAAAGCTGAAAGTGAAGATATTAATCGTGATGTCAGAGAGATCTGAATCTAGTTATTTATATATATATATATATATATATATACATAGACACAAATTTAATATCACTGATAACTATCACACAACAACTTATAATGGAATTCAGCCAAAAACAACTTATAATGGAAAATAGAACAACATGGCTAGTGCCTAAATTGCCACATTCCAAATTGGATTTTTAGTTTTAAATTCTTTAATTGATGTGTCACTCATATTGACTTATTATGTCATTATGTCACATACATATATATATATATATGTATATATACAAATAGTTAAGCTCTAACAATGTCTTTAATATAAAGACTAATATTAAGTATTTTTTTTTAACTCTTGAATCACATCAAAGGTTGAGATTTAAAATTATATATATTAATTATCAAATCTCGATAGGATTCATTTTCCTTGTATAGGGTTCTCGTACATCAATAAACATATATTTGATCTTTTTTTTTAATTTTAAATCGTAGCCATTGATATGATTGCAATAATCATTAAAGATAAACCTTAATTTAATAAAGTAATAAGGATCTTATTTGAAACTGAATATGTATAAACACATACACACATATATACATATGTAAGGATGTTATGATGAATGTCAAATTAATATCTTTATTATTAGCTTTTAAATTACTTCAATAGTAAGATTTAAAAATTTATTGGTAAATTATATGATGCTAGTGAAGTACCAAAATTTTATGAAGGCAGAATGAATCCCAAAACTGCTTTTAGGGTGGAATTTAAAAATATATTAGCAAACTATATGATTCTCAATGAAATTCAAAAACCATGTAAAGGCAAAATAAATTACATAGTGCTCAAAATAAACTTAAATATATTATTTTAAATATCAACTTTTCATCAATAAAGGAGATTTTAATAGCTTTTTATTATACTGATCTCACTTAAGAATTCTTATATAAAAATATATGTATACATATATATATATATATATATTTGGATAACATTGATCTATGCAGTATGCAAAGTATTGAAGATATGTACCATTGTCTAAAAGAGCTAATTACCATCAAAATATTTACATATATGAATACACATTAAATATAAAATATTTGTCAAGAAGATCTAGAACTGGAGATTGCTACTTCCAAAAAATGGAAAGACAACCATTAATCACACTTTAGCATCCTTTAGTTTAAGAAAGTTGTGCTTTCTGTCCTTGAATTTAAAATGTTATAATTTAAGTTTTTAAATTTTTAATTTATTGTATTTTGATCCAAATGGTTTTTTTTTGCTAATAGTGATTAATTGTTTTATCATATTTAACTAATATTAAAATACAGTATGTTATAATTTAAATCCTCTAATTTCAATTTGTTGCAATTTAAGCCTTTTGGTGTAAATAAATAAATAAATAAATAATCTTAATACCCCCTATTAACGTCTTTGTAAAAAATTCAATTAGATCAGAATAATAAAATAATAAAAATTTGAAGGTTTAAATTAGAATGTTTTAAATTTGAAACCAAAAGTATATATTTTCCAAACTAAATGGTACTAAAATGCAATTAGCGTTTGAAAATTCTGTATGTCTTTTAGAGTTACAATCTCTGTTTTTTTTTTTTTTTTTAAATTAAAATTTGAGGGAGAAAGAATTTTTCCTAAGATTCAAATTTGAATACTGAAATGGAACGTGTATTTTCAGAATTATAGTTAATCCCAACATATGTTATTTTTTACTTTGTTTAATAGTAGAGGTGCAACATGCATGCTAAGCACGTGATCCTTGTTGCAAATAATCTTATTTTGTAAAATAATAATTGTTATTATGATTATTTGAAATGTTGTAAAATGATTACTATAGCCGTCTAATTTTTATTTTGTTTAGGTGGATTTTTGACAAATTGGACGTATGGCCGATTTGAGCCAAATTGTAGTAGAACTGTCAACAAATATGGGCATGTAATCCGAACATCTAAAGAATTTAATGGATGAGGACCCAACTCAACTGTTTTATTGTTTCCTGGATGTTAATTCGATGGGATGCCTTGCTTATCCTTGTTAAGATAGAAGGAAACAATTCGCTACTTCTTAAAAAATAAAAAAAAATAAAAAAAAGAAAAAAAAAAAGAAAAAAGAAAAAAAGAAAAAACAGTTTATACGCAATCAGTCGGCAATTATAATGTCAAACATTGGATTGGTTTGGAATCCTTTTGAAACATATGGAAGTCTGGTACGAGGACACAAGTATCCTTACCATATGAATTTTGATGTCATATGTGATCCCAAAAGATAATTGTAAATTATCTGATTAAAAATTAGGTTAATTACACTGTTAGTTTGGAAATTTTGTATTTTATGATTTAAAGTTTAAAACTTTGAAATTTAGATTCTCTAATTTCAATTTATTATGTTCTGGTTCAATCAAATTCTTTAGCAAATAACAGTTAACATGGAGTCTAAAATGATATTAAAATACAAATTTTTTAAACCGAAAAATCTAAATTGAAACAAATTCAATTTAGATAGCAAAAATTGCAACAAATTAAACCAAATTGTATTTAATAGTGGTAAAGTATGAAAGAATCATATTAACCACCAACAATTAAAAAACCTAATTAGATTAAAATTTAACAAATTGAAACTTAACAACTTAAATTATGATGTGAATCCGAATTAAATTATACTAAAATGCAATTAACTCAAAAAAGTATCACTATTTAGTGATTCAAATAGTATTTGTGCTAACCATATAATATACCTAATGCAAACATAATTTTTACAGTTCTAATTATTAATTAGAATAGTTCTTTTTACAATTCTAAAATGACTTTTTACAGTTCTATTTTTTATACACTGCTACATAAATATATAAGAAATATAAAATTACTTTATACAATATTACTTATTTATAAAATATCCCTAATTCATACAATCCCAAAATTATGGATGGTTCTTTTTACAATTCTAAAATGATTTTTTACAGTTCTATTATTTATACACTACTACATAAATATATATATATATATATATAATTACTTAATGCAATATTATTTATTTCTAAAATATGCTTAATTCATACCATCCCAAAATCACATATCTATTATAAATAAATTTTTTTTTTACAATTCTAATATAATTATTTACAGTTTCTCACTAAAATACTCTTCTTTTTTTCTTTCTCGTTATGAATTAGGGTTAATTTTTTTTTTTCACTTTTTTAATGACATAAAAAGTTATTTATTTGAAAGCAAAAAACCAATGAACAATGGGGGGTAATGATGATTGGGTAATTGGTAGTATACTTTTGAACAACTTTGAAAAAGTTCAGTCGTATACTACTAAATGTTTTAAAGTAGTTTAGTTCTGTACTATTTTTTGAAGTTTTTTTTTTTTTTTTGGTACAGTGTTTGGTCATAAACTTTTAAATGTCTTTAAGATTTCTAATCTTATACTTTTGAACATCTTTAAAATTGTTGAGTTATATTTCTGAACATCTTGAAAGTTGTAATTTATTATTTTGGAATGTTCAGCCCTAAATTTTTGTACATATTCAAGATGTTCGATTATGAACTTATGAACATATTTGAAATATTTGAATTTGTTCAACCCAGCAATTTTGTAATTTTTTTATAAAGTATATTTTTAGATGGTTCGACTATAACTTTTTGTTAAACTTTGATGTTGTTCAGTTGTAAACTTTTCATGTTGTTCAGTTGTAAACTTTTGTAAACTGAAAATGTTTAGTTGTAAGTTTATGAACATATTAAATATCTGTATATAATGTACGATATTTAATATCTCTATATACATACAATACTTGACAAATAAAAGCTAAATATCTTAATAATGTTCAAATAGACGGTTTTGAATAATTAAAAAATGTTCAGTTTTAAACTTTTAAATAAAAGACGAATTTTAATATACCCAATCAAATATAAGAGTGTTGTTCTGACCTGATCGTTGGTAAGAAATAGAAAAAAAAATCCAAACTAAAGTAATTATCACAAAATCAAAAAAAAAAAAGTAAAGAAAAAACTAAATACATCTTACTATTTCATATTTTTGAGCTTCCATAATTTGTGAATAATTATTGTATCTACAACCCTAATTTTTAATGGAATATAAGTTAGATGGATATATATAATGTATTATTTGAGATGAAGAATGAGACTTTATAAAAGAATTATTTAAATAGATTTAGTTAACAAATATTCTTAATAGCAATTTTAAATAAGAATAAAAATATAAATCAATAATGAAACTGTATAGAATCCAAATGATAATGTAAATACAAATTTCCATCATTAAATCTAATCCATTAACATAGCCAAAGGAAAAAACAGAAAAATTAGTGATCATTTTTTTTTTAATCTTTTATTCTTTGGGATGTCTAGATCATATTCAATCAAAAATAGTTATTCTATGTATCAAACAGGCTATATGTCAAATATGTGAATGTGCTTAAATACTATATAGGGTTTTACTACAAGGTAAATGTGTCCAAAAGTTAAAAAAAATTATAATACTTTTGGAGTACACACAACTCAGCATATCTTCCTTCGTTTTATGACTTGTGGAATATTAATCCATGTAAGAAAACACATTCACACAACAAAAATGTCTTTTTATTTCTTTCATCCTCTTACACAAATGGTAATGGGGATACTTTCTCTCTCCCAAATATATTCTTCAACCTAAGCAATCCAAACTCAATGAAATTTCAAGATAAATTCTTTAAGTGTTTTTATAAGAGACTATAAAAAGGAACAAAATGTAAGAAAGTTGATTAAGTTTCACTTAAATCTTATCATCCCAAAAAAATAACGTAGTTAATTTCTTTTAAAATGGAACATATAAAATCTACATTTCACTTCAATTTACTGTGATAATTTCTATCTCCTTTCTTAAATGGCTCTTTCACTCTCATAATCAGGTCTTCTCTTCTATATAAAATCCAAAATCGTCACCCAATACCTTTTGTCAACAAAAGTACATATATATATATATATATAGGTTAACTTTTACCCATTATTTCTCTATTATTTTTTCATTTATTTTATGATATAATTTAATTATTCCACCATCAAAAAAGCAAGATGGAGGTAGAAGGCATAAATGTTGATTGAAGGAAGTCTCTAGTTTGAGATTAGGAGAATTTTTTCTAAACTAATGAGGTTTTTCGGCACAAGGAAAAATTAGGAGAAGGAAAAAAATTGCTGGAAATCAAACTATGAATTTGAGTAAAATCTTCAGTTGATAAAATTGCAATTAGAAGATATAACAATGAAGCCCCTTATATATTGTAAGCTCCAACATGTGTGTAAAAATTTCTTGTTGGAATATTTTGATAGTATGTTTTGTACTCTATGTTATATATATTGTGCTTTATGCATTGTATGTGATTTATGTTGTGACTTGTGATCCTAAAATTGTTAGTGGATTTGTAAATATATGTATATTTGTATTTTATCTATGTGGTTCATTGTGCTTTATTAAGTTATACATTGATTATTGTTTAATAGATAGCACATATGTGGTTCTTTTGCCATCCAGGTGTATGGTTTCTTTCATAACCCATATTATTTTGTCGTCTCTATTGTGTCGTATTACTAATGTGTGGTCTTATTATTTGTTAAAAAAAAAAAACCTTTAAATTAATATTGTATTAGTAACTTTTAAAATGCAACAATGAGATTAGTCGTTTTACAATTAAGTTTCACTATGAAGGCAATGTGTATAATATGATGGGAAAAACAATATATTTAAATGGGACCTTAGACTATTTTGACAACTATAACACATATTACAAGCCTTTTAATGAATCAAAAGAGATGGATGAGATACCAGATTACTTAAATAGGATGGTGTTTTACTGTATGTCACACAGGTCAAATGATTTTATGTATCTTGCCTTAAATAACATGATATATCAATTGTGTCTTATTTTAATTTAAGATAGGATAGTTAATATGCATATTAAAGAATGTTATAAGTTTAGATCTTTAGCATGGATGTCATAACTACTCAATGGTGAGGATGTATAAGGGGTTAAATTTGTAGGTGAGGGTGAGGATCAATCGAAGGATAAAGTTATAAATGATGATGAGGGTATTAATAACTTTAATTTAAGACCTGAGGATTTTTTTTTTTTTTTTTAATACCCAAGAACTTATTTTGCTTGAAACTCAAAGCTTGTAGTACAAACTGAACTTAAAATAGAAATAAAAATTACATCTAAACTTAAAGTTAATATAATGAAGAAATATGTGATGTTGATACTAATTTCATGGAACCAGAGTATATGTAGTTTGATGATGTTGCTATTTTAAGAAAATACATGGATTTTGATGAACTTAGTGTTGAGGTGGAGAGTTAATATATAGGAGCAAAACACAATGAGTATAGAGAGTTGTTGTGAAGATAATGGTTCACTTAGAATGTTATTTGCATTGTGTATAAGTTTAGAAAAGTTGTAAGAGAATGTGAAATAAAAAAGTAGAAGTGTTTGAAATTTCAAAAAATGACAAAAATAAAATAAGAATTATAAAAAAGTAAAAGTGTTTGAAATTTCAAAAAATGACAAAAACAAAATAAGAGTTGTTTTGCACTATAAAAAAAAAGGATTATAAATGGATGCTCTATGCTTTTGCATTTAATGAAATTAAATTTCAAGTAAATATCTGTAACAATGTTTGTAATTGTGACTTGTTCTTTTGACAATAACATTACATCTTCATGGCTGACTAAGATTTATCTAAATCGGTTTAAATGGATTTAATTCATTTAGGAAAACTATGTAAGAGTATTAAGACCCTCCCAAAGTTATCTATTAGAAACCTAAGATGGCCCTGACTAGGAGAAACCCCATCAGAAATTCTACAGAAAATTCAATAGCATCGCTCTTGTAAACTGAACTCCCCCAAATATTTTCTTACATAAAAAACTCACTCAAAAATATACATCCACCTTATTCATCATATCTTACTACAAGTTTCCACAAATTTGTAAGACTTCAATAATAATATCATATGAATGTAGATACAAGAAATAATTAGTACACTACAAATACTTTTATAGGTGTCAGGATCCCGGGGTTTACTACTTGGACCCCAAATAGCCCTGACCTTTTCCAAGTCCTTATTAAACACTAGACATCGTACCTTTATAACTCATGACCGGCCACACCACCCTCTTATTACAGTCTCACATTTCTATAGCACTTTATGAACATAACAAATGCATAATGTAGATAGAAAATAATAATAACAATAATAATTATATCGTCTGGGTCTCAAACCCTGAATCATTCAGTTTAGCCTTTAATATCTTAGAAAATATACAAATACAAATTTTATTGTTAATAATCAATAAACTGTGAGATAATTTTTAATAAAATAACTTAAAGGTTTAAAAGAATGCACAAAATAGAATAACATTTTAAATTTAACAATTAAAGCCTTAATGGTAACTCTGATAATGTCACCACTATCTAGAACCAACATAAGTATATATATATATATATATATTCTATATATATGTATACAACCTCTTGAGAACTTTTATATAATCTGCTCGAAGGCTACGATGTAACACCCCGTACCAAAAAATATACATGATTAAACAAGTTTGACCAAGTTTGACCAAGTGAACAATATATGGGTTCAAGTTGACCTTTTCAAGAGCCAATATTTTTGGTTTGACTAAGGTACCATTGTGTAGATCTCGTCGATACGAGTTCATAGATTAGCGGCATGCCAAATTCTGAGTTACGGATAAAAAGTTATGGTTATGAGAAGTTTTAAGCATAGGTTTTAAATCAGTGTCCAAGCCAGTCCCCAGTCTTTGTTTGTCAGTGATCCAAGGCTTTGTATAAGCCTAGGTAAACGTGTCAAACAGGAAATAAAGCTCAAAATATCCATTTCTTTCCCAAAACCTGATAAATTCTCTCCTCAGACCTGTGGGTCCAAACTGGATCATTTCGACCCGTTTACCGTCGAACCGGGTCACCGCCGTTTTGCCCATTTCCGGCCAACCACCACTTACACGCGCCGGCCAACTAGAAAGATCACTTGAAGGCGAGCTCAACTGTGAAATTTCACGGCAAGAAGTGGTCGGACAAACCCAGATCGGGCCGGCGAAGTCCGCGGCGACCGGCGAGATTCCTCACCGTTTGAAAGATCCGACAATGGGAAGTTCGGCCGATGCTTCAACAGTGTTTTCCAGCCACCGGAGGAAAGTTTGGACCAAGGCACTCGAGTTGAGCCTGGAGGCAATCCTGTAGAGGAGCAGGCATGGGCATCTACAGTACTGTGAGTGGTTATATCATTTTTAAATGTTTTGGATATATAGTATAGTATATATGTGGTTTAAATATTTTACGTATATATCATTTGATTGAAATATTGTTTTATGCATATATAAATATTTGCTTTCACATATACGTGTTATCATTTTATATGACTTTTGATAATATTTTAAGTGATTTTCAATTTTAATGGGTCCATAAATGGACTTGTGGTATTTAAATATCTTGGTAATTAAATTGAGATTTTAAATCATTTTGGAAACTATTTGGTTTGAGAAACCAGATTGAAAATCATATGATTTTAAGCATGATCAAATATTTTATAATTTTATGTGCTTAAAATCGGTTTATGATGAATATATTTCACTGTGGTATTTTCTTCTTTTAGTAAGAAATCATGATTTGAAGTTTTTTTTTTTTTTGAAATATTTAGACAAGCGGTTGAGCGTGAATATTAAATTATGATTTATGATACAATCAGATACTGTATCGGTTATTTTAAATTGATGTACCATATAGTACTAGAGTTTGGTTTAGTATTATATTACAGCGCGCTGGGTTTACTACGGTGCCGTGAGGTTGGTTTCATCCAACGGTTATCTATTATTACCACGGACTGTGAGGTCAGGTTTATCCGACAATTTATTATTATTACTACGGTGCCGTGAGGTTGGTATCATCCAACTGTTATTAATGCCATGGACCGTGAGGTTGGGTACGTCCCAACGGTTATTTATTATTTCCACGACACCGTTCATATATTGAGGGTCGTGAGGTGGGTGTATCCCACAGTTTGCAGATTGGTACATCGTATGGTACATTGTATATGTTTGTATATATTGTTGATTTACAAATATTATGATGATTTTTACATTTTCATATTTATTTGGTGGAACTGTATTTATTATATTTTATGCTCAAATTTTTATATCATGATTTGAGACATTTCATAATATTACAATGATCATTCATTCATACTTTTGAGTATCGGTTTTTATGATATTAATTGGGGTACAAGTTTGGGTTTTGTGAAATGATTTTTAAACGGGGAACTTTTCAAACGAGTGGAACGAGAGGTCTTGAGAGAAAGATTTTTCAGAAGTAAATCATTATTTTTCTATTATACTATGCCACTCACTGAGATTTTTTTATCTCGCATTTTATTGTTTTAAATTCATTCCCCTAGGCCCAGGCAGCTAGTAGCAGTCTACCTCGTGCACAACTTATCGCTTGTTTCCTTCCACTACAGCAGCCGTATTTATCCTTTCTTTACATATTGTTATCTTCTGGACTTATTTATTACTTATTTGTACTCATAGACTTTGTTGACACTCTTAGAATGCTCTGATTTTAAATATGGGACTCAGTAGAGAACATGGTACTCATGTGTGTAGTTATCGCCTGTAGTACAGTAGGGCAGTTGTGGACTTATTTATATATATATATATATATATATATATTGAGGTATTAATGTTAATGCTGGTGTTTGATTATCTACGTTTTAAGGTGAAGTTCCATTGGATATTTTCTAGAGATTGTCCAATGGGACTTCACTAGGCGGGATCACCCGGAAGGTCCTGGGAGGGTTCCCGGGGCGGATCCTGTCATACGATACCTGCCTGTAGGCTATCATACCTACCTGAAGGATATCATACCTACTCGAAGGCTACCGTACATGCCAGAAAGCTACAATACCTTCAAATCTAGTAAATCATCCATTCAAACAAATACGACAATTGTGCAATTGACAATAATAGTAGTAATAGTAATAATAATAACAATAACAATAACAATAACAATAATAATAATAATAATAATCATAAATAGGTAAAACATAACTAAAATTGATAAATACATTACATAATCCACACTTGTAGTGGAGGCACACCCGATATATTATATAGTACACTAATACATGGTCCTACGATATTACCTATCTGCAGGTATACTACTTCCAATACTACAAAGGGTGGTTGTCTTTAATAACCTTCCAACTCTTTAGTCTCATAGGCAATAGAAATACAATACTAAACCATTCATGAGTTGAGTTGAGTCGTGGCCCCAGTACGGTGTAATACACTATAGCATAATGTAATACATATATATATTCATCAAAAAGATATGCGATACACCATATGATATATCAGCACTGCGATGTGATGCTTGGCTTCTAAAACACTATTTGATAGATAAGGGAGTGCATGTGGTTCCATTAGCGTCCCAATGATTTCGATGCTAAATAATCTGCCATTATACGGCAAAGGAGGATGGTTAATGCTCAATGTGCAAAATACCTACCAACATTCTCACTCTTCGCTCCCATAGGAATGGCTAAACCTGTTCTCCTTCAACTGTAGGGAAGGTGACTGATGCTATCACCACAAAATACATGCCTAACAACTCTCACCATAGCTCACAAAGGACAACTAAATATAACCTCCATACTAATCTATAATATAACAATACAAAACATCAGTACTTTATGATGTACCATAAGATTAACTAATTACATAAAAATATATAATCTCAAAAATATTAACATCCTCATAATTACATTTTAAAAAACAATAATTAAATGTTTTAAATAATGATTGGATAAAAATAAATAAATAAACAAATAAATAGATGAATAATTCAATAATAAACAAATAAAAATAAACATAAGAAAAATAATAAAATTTAAACATAATTAATGAATAATCTTACAATCTCCATTGTAATTCTAACTATTTAATTATTATCTTAAAAAATCAATAACCAATAATAAATAAATTTGGAAGACCCAAATAAAATATTTTAAGAAAGTAGACCACTTTGAAATTCATCTTAATATTAAATTAATACGTAAATGCATGAATAAATAAATACATAAATAATCTTAGCAAAATCATATATACATACATATATATATATATATATATATATATATATATATATATAATTATACACATTGATACACATATGTAAAAATATATACATATATAGATATGTATAAAAATACCGATTTTCCCTGTTTCCATTTATAAACCATAAATGAAGAATTATCCTTTTAAAACAAAAAAATTATTATTACCAGAATTAGATTTTCTCTATTTATAAATCAATGTATAAATAAATAAATAAATAAAATAGGTAAACAAGTAATCTTGCAAAATTATATACATTTAGTTAATTACACACACACACACACACACACACACACACACACACATATATACATATAAAAAAGCATGTTTTACTAATATGATTATTTTATCAAAACTAAAATTAGTTTTAAACAATTTCACAATTCGAATGTAGGTTGTACACCAAAATTAAAACATAAAAGCATGTAGAGAGAAATCGTTTAAACTAATAGCTTTTTAATTCTACAACCAACCCAATGTCAACATGCCAAGTTTAACAAATCCATTCTCATAAACAGTTTAGAACTCAAAATTTAACTTAACAACCTAATATAGTTCCCAAGCACCAAACTATTATCTCAAATAATGTGCCAAAACTACCTAATTACATAAATATAAATATCTAAGTTTATATATGCATACCCACACATGTTCATTTACATACACATAAATTCCAAAGTCCACATAACAAGATTTAAATCATAAAATTAATATACTAACAATCCCAAAACATAATTTAAAAAGATTATTCTAGTCACCGGGTTGGAGGTACTCACTTTACTTCATAGTAGACCAACTCCTGGCTTAATATTGAGTGTCTAAAATATTATAAAAATATTTTTTGAACTTTCATGACAGCACGACTAAGATCCCAATATCTCAGTATCATTTCATAACTCAAGAAATACCAAAACTAGACATCCAATTGGACAAATTACATAGTGAACCTATTTAGCCTAAAGCTCAAAAATTGAAAATTTTCGATATCTTAAGAATTAATTGAAACCAATCATTCCATTAACTCCTAAAAATCACTAGGGAAGTTAATTGTAACAACAATTGTCTAAATTCTTGTCCAACTTCTATCCAATTTCAATATAATCATAAACTCAAGCTTCATCAATGGAAACTTCTCAAATGCTAAACCATAATTTACATTCTAGGTATCAAATTGAAGCTTATGATGAAAGGATTAGGAATATACCTTCAATTTACCCAACTATTACGGGAGATGGTCAAAATCCTGTTGGAGATTGTTGTCGTAAAGAAATTTTATTGTATCTCACAAACGAGTAAGATTTGAGCCTCCATGGTTGGAAATAGACTTAAGGGGTCCAAATTTACGGGAAATGACCACCCATTTGACCTGGAACTCACCGAAAAATGGCGATCGATAAATGTAAGCCTCACCAATTTTCATGGTTTTCCCACGACTCTAGGCCATTTCATAGTAAGTTAATGGTGGCTATGGGTTTCGATTTGGTCTATGTATTTCCTGGTGGGTGGCCAAAATTTGAAAGCAATTGTAGTTAGAAGTTGACTGCCATGGTCATGCGATGGAAATTGGTGTTCTCCTCGTTCTTTCATGAGTGGTGGGGGAGAAGATGATGAAAGAGAGTAAGTAGGTGGAAAGATTAAAAATAATAATAATAAATATATAAATAAATAAGCAAAGGACATTAAAAATAATAAAATATTACTAAAATAGTATCATATAATATATATAGTGAAATCGGGTTATGGGTTTTAATTTACCCAAAAATAATGATAATTTAATAGTAAAATAATACAACACTTAAATGCGAAGGGTCCAATTAGTAAATAATCAAAACGCCTTTTTGAGCTATTTTAACCATAACTTTTCAATTATGATTTGGAATCAGATGTGCTACTAATTTATGGATTTTAATATCATATGATACATAAGTCAGAATTAAAACTCATGCAAATAAAGTCAACTTTGGGTCACCTGATCAGTCCAGATCGCATCTGTTATAATCATAACGTTCTAATCTCAGCTTTAATTTTGGCGTAATACTAGTCTGTGAACTCAATTTGATGCGTACTTCACCACGGTGTCTTGATCAAAGCAAAATTCTTTTTGCAGTAAAGTCAACCATAAGACCCACTTGGTCAAATCCAATCAACCTAGTCAAATTTGATCAAAAATTCAAATTCGAAGTGTTTTATCAGGTGGGGTGTTACAAAAAGTTTTTTGTTTCGTAGGTTAGTAGTTGGTAGTAGAGTTAGAGCCACGGCAAAGAAAAAGATAAATGGTTCAGTTGTTGCACAATATGGTCGACTATTAGAATATTATAAGGAGATCTAAAGATCCAATGTAGGAAGCACAGTTATTATGAAGACTAATTTAGGGTTTGGAGGAAATCTTGTAATTGAAAAGGTTTATATTTGTTTGGTAGCTTCTAAGCAACGTTTTAAAGAAGGGTGTAGACCATTAATTGGTCAAGATGGTTGTCATATGCTAGCACCTAGGTTAGCTATGAGCTTTATTAAGATTGATAGAAACAACAACATCTTTCTTATAGCATATATAGTTGTGAAGGTTGAGAAGATAATCATTTAGCATTGGTTATAGAAGCTTTAATGAAAGATGTTGACATTATTAATAATCATGGAGGGTGCTTCATCATTGATAAATAAACAAAACCTAATTTAAACATTGGATTATTTGGTGCCAAATTTTGAATACAAACATTGTGTGAGGCATCTATATAACAACTTCAAGATTCAAGTCAAGAGTTTTTTAATGAAACATACATTATGTAATCCTACAAAGGCTACAATAATACCTAGGTAACATTGTTCAAGTATATTCTCTAAAGGGCGTACTACTTCCCAACCTTCTGTGAACCTTGCTTCTCTTATGATTTTTGCTACTTTAGAAAAGTGATTGATATCAAAGAGAATCTAAATCTAGTCACTCAACTAATCTAATCCACTCGTGGAGATTGATACCTTATAGTTATGGAGTGACCGTTAGTTCACTTGCACTTTAAAGTTAATTTTATTTGGCTTTATTCTCAATCGCAATATAAGTTTGAAGTAGAAATGGAGACCTTGAAACAATTATCTAGTGAAGCTTATGCTTGGTTGGTTAAGAAGGATCCAAAATATTGGTCCAAATCACACTTCAAAAATGTGGCAAAATGTGACATGTTGAATAACCTTTATGAGTCATTCAATAAAATTTTGGATGTAAAGGACAAATCATGAGTCAAACTATTGGACAAAATTAGGATATATATTATGAAAATGATGAATGTTAAGAGAAAGTTGGTGAAGAAATGGAATAGAGATATTTCCTTTAAGGTTTTCAAAATTTTAAAGGCCAACAAGCTAAATTCAATATATTGTATCACAATATGATTTGGTCATAAGAAATTTGAAGTTTGAGTGGATGATGGGATGTAATATGTTGTTGATTTTGATTCTAAGTATTGCTAATATAGGAAATTGGAACTTTATGGTATCCTATGTAGCCATGCAATTTCATTTAGAAGTAGAGAACTTAGTCAATGATAATTATAATAAAGAGACATATGGCAAAAAGTCATGACCAAAATATGTTGCTAGCACAAGTTGACCCACCACCTCATAAGAAACAACCAAAAAGATAAAAGAAATTGGGGAGGAGAGAATCCGATGAACTTCCACACTCTATCAAGTTAAGGAGAAAACATAATATAGTAATGAAATGTTAAAGATGTATGAAATAGAGTATAATCAAAGAAGCTATGGAAAAGCTCCATTTACCACTGGGCGAAGAAAAATGACAGTAAACTATCTGAAATCCCATATATATTTCAATACATTATCTAAATTAAATTGCTTTATATTTTTTGTAGGTAAGAAGTAATGGGATATCTATACAAACTTAAATTAGAGAACACTTTGATGTTAATCATATTGGTGTTAATCCTAGTATTAATGCCACTATGTACCATATTTATTTATTCAAGAACCATATGGAGGTTTTACTAGAATAGACAAAGGACAAAGCAGTTGTATCTCTCTTGAACAATCTATTAGTTATTAATAGGCAATGAACCGACTTAGTGGATTTTTCGTGTTTTTAAGTCATTCTTGTAAATTTCAAATGAACTTCATGGAAAAAAGCAGAGTGGTACACTTGTATTTTATTAGGTTAAAAATAGCTTTATTTAGCTTAGCCTAGTTTATTTTTAATTTTTTTATTTTGGAAAGTTTATTAAAGGTATAGAACTTTTTAAAATAAACAAAATAGATGAAACTTATAAGTATAGAATTTATGCTCCTTCATTTTGATCATACTCCATTATAATTGTTTTGAAACAATATTGACTTTAACATGAGTAGGATTTCTCTCAAAGTTGTTTTGTATATATGAATGAGCAATTCAAGCTTTAAGCTAGTGAAAATGTGAAAATCTAGCCAATATCTTTCAAAGTGAATGAGTGATATAGGTTTTATCCATATGTAACAAGCTAATTGTAGATGACATATGTGCAAATCGGGCCAAGTTGTTGCATACTTTAGGGGGCATTATCGCAAAACAAATCTAGAGGGCATTAGTGAAAAATATTGCATAGTTTAAATGGCAAAGATGCTAACTTCTGTAAAATTTAGGAAGTATATTTTATATTATACATCAGTCATATAAACACAATTAATGTTTCAAGGGGCAATAACAAAAGGTTCATTTCCGTGTGATTTCTAAGAATCACTTCAAGTGATTTTTTAAGAATTACCTGATTAATACTTCCTTTGAAATTACCAAATATATAATTTTTCTACAACAAAATCCCTAAGAATTATTTTATATTTATTTTGCCAAACACGAGAATAAGTGTTTTTACCTTTTTTTGTAGTGCTCCTAGGCCTTCAAGAATTGTCACTGCTAAACATGCTTTAAGTTTCACTACTTGAAAGTTAAATTCACGGAGTATATTAACAAAACTAATTTGCCATACTAACATAAGTAATTTATGAATATTAACACAATTGTCATAAACTCCAATTTCATTGCCATTATAATCAACTACTACATAACAAAATGTATTTTTGCTTTCGAACTCTTAAAATTACAATAAACACCATCACAACTACCATATGAACTAAATTTGTCTACTAGCTTTCCCTTCACCCCTTATTGTTCTTCAACCAACTATATAATACTCTTATTTGTTCCATTTGCCAAACAACATCATTAACAAAACAATAATGACAAGCCACAGTTTATTTTCTCTACCTTTTATCCTTGCTTTGTCTCCCTCTAATATGTCCATGCCTCTCAACAAATAAGGGATTATTTCTTTTGATAGGTCACATATTAGTGGATCATACCAAACAAAGAAACCACATCAAGATTCTTGTAATACAAATTTATTAAAATTAAGAAAACACATTAATCAAAGGTTATTGTGTTCATCTCTGCCATGGCTGATTACTTAAAGCTCATCTTTTGCCCATTCACCTAATGCACACAACAATTGTTAACTTCTAATAAGGATCCTTCCAGTGAACGCATAGCACTCTAAAAAAAATAGGTCTAAATTTGACCAGCCAGATTAAAACATAGCAGGATATTTCACCAAAACTGACCTTAAGACATGATTAGAACCTCACTCATAGACACAGATAGGCAACTAAATCAAGCAAGTAACATTATGTAAAGTAATCAACATGAATCTCAAATTCCCTTCTCAAGAATTAATATCAATAATTTTAAATAGGGAATCATGTAAACAAAGTTATAATACAAATTTGAAGCAAAAAGAAATCAACAAATAAAGTTATAAAACAAATTTAAAGCAAAAAGAAATCAACAAATAACACAAATCAACATTGAAAATTTAACCGACAAGAAAACCAGACTAAGAACAACCAACATTCTATTAAACTTTTCTCTACTCTCCTCAAAACAGCAAGCATCAAATAATAGTAATAATAATAAAAAGAACAACATTACAAGTTTTCAAAGTACAATTGCACATCAATAACAAGAACACTCAAAAACATAAAAACTGGAGCTCCAAGTTCAAATTAAAAAATTGTATAACACTGTAGATTTCAAAATCAACCATGGTAAAAATTTTGGCTTCAATGCAAGCTTTGAGTAAAAACTAAAACAAATCAAAATAAACAATATTGTCTACCATTTTCATACATTTACTAGCCAATTCCAGAACTAAAATCATACAATACATAAGAACTTCATATTTGACCTTCCAATTACTAATGGAATATATAGAAAGAAGGGGGGCAAAAAAAAAAAAAAAAAAAATCAAATTTCAGGATATTAACCTTATGGTTTTGATAGCCAAGAGACCTCATTTTAGGATTGTCATCAGTCTACTGTATCCTTCTTTTAATTTGACTTCCACAATAGTGCAGCATCTCTTTCATCTTTTACAGGAATTTTGCCCATTCTCAACAGAAAACCCTAAAATTTTGGGCATTTTCCTCTTAAATGTTATTAGCTTCAATTTATGCCACCAAGTCGTAGTCATTTTTTATTCTATCCTTGAGCTAATGGTCTATGTGCAAAGCACATGACACTTACCGTGGAGAAATAGACAAAATTAAAGTTGGGTACCATTGCTGCAAACATTTGGTAAGTTTGAGGGAACCAGGAAAATAGGTGGTGAATGCTAAGTACATGGTGCAATTTTCAAATCTTTTAAAAGTTTAAGAGACATAGATGCAAAAAAAATTCTAAAATAAAAAGAAGAAGTATTAAGCTATGGGTACTTTAGGAGTATCAGAAAGTTTTCCCCAAAATTATCATTTTAATGGTAAAAATTGTTAAAATAAGATAATAATTTGTTTTATTTTTCAAGAAAGACAATATTATATGCTACTAATAACCATTAAGACTATATCTCCAAACCTTAAAATTAAACCAAATCTTTAAAAAAAGAAAAAGAAAAAGAAAAAAAACATTCATTTTAGTTTAGAATATATTATAATCTCTTATTAAAAAAATTCATTGTCATTACAATTTAGACAAGTGATAATTATTATATGTTTTATGATTTATTTTTATATTTTCGGTAAATCTCAATCACGTGGATAAAGTAGACTGCACCTTTGGCATTTAGCATTCCATCATATTAGGACAAATAACATCTTTTCTAGAAGAATTTATATGGTACAAAATAGATTATAATTTCGTTTTTTTTGTCCCTCTAAAATCCAAGATTAGAATAATTTTTTTGTTTGTTGGAAAAAAGATTAGAATATATATAGTTAGAATGGAAGTTACAATGCATATTATTACATGTATTACTATAAACGTTCTTTCTTTTTTTAAAGAGCTTTTGACGATATTTCAATATTCGGGAAAAAAAAAAGAAAAAAAAGAACATTATTCTATTTAATTAAATATGAACAAGGGAAACAAGCGGTGAGAATCTGGATAAGGCTGTTTTGGATTCCATCAATTATGTGCTTTTAATGGCATCCAATCATCAATATAAAGTCAACTTGTACTCCTTTAACAAATCAGGTTTTTGTCCAACATATTCAAGTTAAAAACAAACAAATATATATATAAATATATATATATATATATATATTTTTTTTTTCTTCTGCGTCAAAGGTTACATTTTACCAATATAATTAACTTGATTGTTTCAAGCCAAAAAAAAAATAATAATAACTTGATTGTATTTAGCATTTTTTTTTAAATAGGAAAAAAAAAAGAAATTTAAAAGAAAAAAAATTGTAGAAATAATTTAAAATTAGAAAAACAGGAGGAGAGTGAGAGGGGATGACAGGAGCTGAACTCCAGCAGGAGTTTGATTGTATGGCTGTGAAAACCGAGTATAAAATGGTTTTTTAAGGCAAAACACGTGTGGTGACCCTTGCAACGGTTGAGACTGGAAAACCAACCATCTTCTTCAGACTAAATCAAGACCGTTCATCAATCTGAACGTGGACATGTGTCGTCCATACAGTGAACCGTCACGTTTTCCTGATGCTCAGCACACACATCAAAGACTGCCTCTCGAGTTCTTCGGGAAGAGAAAGAGAGAATAGAAGAAGCACAAACGCTCTCTGAATCAACAACTTGTCTGCTTCCTTAGCTTCTGTGTGTTCGTTATCTTCCTCATCTTTAACACATAAAGCTTGCAGAGGAACGAACACTAGTAAAAAGTGCTTTTTTTTTTTTTTCCTTTTTTGTAAGTTTTATTTATTTATTTTTTTTAGTTGTAATATTAAGATTTATTTTGGAATAATTGTTGGTTGAATTTTGGTAGGTGAAGGTGGAAATGGCGAGCTCAGTGGGGAAGGAGGCTGCAAAAGAGGATGTTTTTTCCTTGGAACTCCCTGCGCCTCCTGGTTGGAAGAAGAAGGTCTTTTTCTCTCCTCTCGTTTTACTCTTGTCTATCTTTAGCTCTACTGGCTTTCGGGATATTCAAATTCTTAACTTTTTTAAGATATAATGCCTGAATTTTTATTTATGCATGGAAATTTGATGTGGGTTTGTCATATTTTCTTATTCTGTGAACTTTTGTGGTGAAATTTGATGCTGTAGCCTCTTAGTTTTCGAGTTAGGGTTTGTGCATATTTCCTCAATTTGGTTAAGTTATACTGCGCCTTTTTATCTTTTATCTTTTTTTTTTTCTGGTTCATGTGCGCTGGAACTTCTGGAAAATGTCCTGTTTCTTGTTCTTGTTACATCTATCGTTTGTTTGGTCAACACTCTGCTTCTTGCATTAGGGTTCGTTGGAAAGGGTCAAATTTTATTATCCTTTATTTTGGTTAGCATTTTTCTTGGTTGAATATTTAGAATTCTAATGCTGTAAATTCTTTGATAGGCGGCTTTATAAGTGTTTGTCGTGGTTTTTCATTTCCAGTATGTTGGTTCCTTTCCTTCCATTAATATGTCTCTTTTTTATTTTATCTGAAATATTGTGAGTAACACGTAAGAGTTAAGACTTTGGGAAGATTTTAAATTGTTTGTTGCCTGCTATTATAATCTAGTCTACTTCTTTATGGCTACTGCTATAATGGTCATACTTTTTGTTGTGATGTATTTTTTGAAGCTGAAATTGTTTGTATTGATGCGTATGCAGCATTGATGTTCTGTTAAACTGTTCATCCTTTTTCTCTTTCTGGAGTTTGATGGAGGAAGTATTTGCTTGTATAAGCATTATTCAAGGAGGTTTCATCAGATTGTGATTTCTAATTTGATTCTTAGGTTTCTTGTGGCCTGCTAGAGATAAGTCTAACTTGCTCCAAGATCACCTTATTAGTTTGTCTCTAACCTTTTTGGGTTCGAATTTACTTGCGTCCATAACCATAACATGGCATGTATTAGAGGGAAAGAGATGAAAAAAATAGAAAGCTTGATGTAATTGTCCCAGTGGTTGCCAAAAAACTTGTTAATGTTTGGCAACATATGACCGTATTTGTCGGAATTCTTCTCCTGTGCAGCTGTATGTAATATAAGATAATAGATTACAGGTTGTTGTAAATTGTGTTTTGCATTTTCAGCATATTTTCCATGCACTTTCGCTTTCTTTCCTTTAGTCAGCCACAAATAGAAACACTTGAAAGTTGTTGCATTTCAATTGTGAGCCTATATAAACCACTCTATCTCGGGCTTTATCTACTTTTCTACCGCGGGCTTTATTTACTTTTCAATAAATTTGAGTTGTTGTTATAGTATTAAAGTCCATTGGTTTTATTTCCAAGAATGTGGTCCTATGAGATTTATCATAGGCAATTTGTATGAAGTGAAAAGAGAGGAAAAAGAAAAAGATATTAATTTATTCAGCAATGGTGGAGATTATTAAATAACATTTATTCCTGAATATAACATGGTTTAATTATACAGTATTTAATTATGCCGTGAATGTGGTGAAGACATTAGAAGGGGAATACTTATTCCAGTAAAAATTAGTAATTTGTCTAACCTCCAAGTTGGTACTCGATTAGAGAGCTGAAGATGGTTCTTAAATTTAGATTCTTGTGATTTTTACCTTGGGTATTTCAGTTATTTTGTCTATTAGATGGTTAGTTGACCTGAATAAGTTTGAACTCATGTCATATGGGAAATGAGTCTTTATCTTTTGGATGTTTATAATTTTACGGCCTAAGTTCCACATAAATGTTTTAATGTAACTCATAAATTTTCAATGCATTTTCTGCCTACTTATGCTGGATTCTACGTTGATGTAACTTGGTTTTATTAGCATTCCTTATCAAAATACCCAAACCATTGATTAGGTCCCTAGTATGTTTGCTGCATTCGATATTTGTTCTTTCTACCCATGTTATTCTTTTGCAGTAGCTAAGACTGGATTTATGAACTTCATATATGAGGATGCTGGTGGCCTACTTAAATGAGTGAGGGTGACTTAGAAGAAAAACATACTGCAGGTTGTGGTACTATGTCTATATAGGCCACTAAATTCAGAGTATAACATAACATTTTCATATTATATATTTGCAAATTCATTTTAATCCTTTAGTTTTCACTTTGTACTCATATTATCTTTACTTTCTACCATGTGTAAAAGATGAGAATGAAAATAAACGTAGACGAGGAAATATTTATATTATCGTGATTGTGAAGTATCAACATGTAGATTAGAGCTTGGAACACTACCATGACTGTTTAAATGCTGACATAGAGTATAATCAGAGAGAGACTAAAAACAAGGTGGTAAGCTTGGCCTCTGAGAGTTTTAGTATGTGTATCCTGCCTATTATCATACATTGTTAGTCCAGGTAAATACATCCTATTCCAGAAAGGAAGCAGAGAAAAGTAAATGAATGTGAACACATAATTGCAGTATTTTGCTTATTAATATGACTTTCACATTCTTTGTTTACGATGAGTTCTTGGCCTCTTAAGTAGAAATGTTTGAACAGTATAGATCTTTTTCTTTTTCCTTTCTCACTGATTTACTACAACATACTAAGATGTGGATAGGCTATCCTTTCCTTCAGCTTATTTTCACATGGAGATTATTGGTTGTCTGCCATATGTAATTTGTCTCGACTCTCAATTTACTCTGGGTGTTTTGAGCACTGGCCCATACTTGGTCAGCCTTTATATGATGACCCAGTGACTATGATAGTTGTATCTTTGTTTAAATGTTCAACATCTCTTACACATTATATGAATTTCTGTTAAATTTATTTGGGAAATTTCCATGCAGTAATTCTTCACAATTTAAGGGCTAAAATGCTTTTACAGGTTATATTGAAGTTCAAGTAGTCTGTTATTTTTTCCTATTAAAGTCAGTATAACATGATGTAGTGCTCTATGCTCATTTCATTGCAGTTTCTGCCAAAGCAAGGTGGAACCCCTAAGAAAAATGAGATCATATTCACAGCTCCTACAGGGGAGGAAATAAGTAACAGAAGACAGTTGGAACAATACCTGAAAGCGCATCCTGGTGGTCCAGCAGTATCAGAATTTGACTGGGGCACTGGTGAGACTCCAAGGAGGTCAGCCAGGATTAGTGAGAAGGCAAAAGCAACTCCCACACCAGAATCTGAGCCCCCAAAAAAACGAAGCAGGAAATCATCTGCGTCAAAGAAGGATGGCAAAGAGAAAGAAGCTGCCTCTGGAGGAACTGAGGAGTCAAAAGTTACTGACATACAAGAAGATCAGAAAACAGAGAAAGACAGTGAAGATGCTGATGCCAAAAAGGATGTTGTGAAGGAAAATCAAGATGAGAAAGCTCAAGATGCAGGTACCAAAATTGAAGCAGCTCCTGCTGGAGAAGCTGCAGCTGGTAAAGAATCTGATTTACCTAATAATTCTGAGAAAGCTACTGAGTCAGAGCAAGGAAATTCAGAAGGGATTACTGTTGGAAAGAAAGTTGAGGTTTCTGGAATAATTCAAAATGAAAGTGGAAATACAGAGGCAGCAAAATTACCAGAAAAGGTTGAGCAACAACAGGATGAGACAGAGAAAAATATAGTGGCTGGGGAGCAGATCAAAGTCGACACTAATGCTGACAAAAAAAGAAATGAAACAGAAGGAGAGGAGAAAGAAAAGTATGAGAAAAAAGCTACTGAATCTGAAGGTGAAATAAATGAAAAAGAGAAGCATGACATAAAAGCGACTGAATCTGAAGGAGAAGTAAAGGAGAAAGAATCTGCAAAGGGAAACGAGGAACATAACAATACCGGCATTCATGAAGCTAGCAAGAAGGTTGAAGAAGTAAGTGAGAATGGCAACCATGGAAATGAGGCTGGTAAGGTCAACCCCTGAGAATAAACAGGCTGGCTCTCTCCTCTCACTCTGACACATTGAAATATCTGGAAATATGTCTGTAGTTTTAATGTTGATGTTAATTTTAGCTTCAGATTTGTTTTTTGAAACATCAGTCTATACAATCATTGGTTAGGGTTATAATGTAACCTTCTTTTGTTGTACTGCTGAGGCATGTAAACCTGCAATGACCTATTGTAACATTATGTGTAAAATACTGGTTATGTAATATTATGATGCAGTCCTGTATTAAGGTAGTAATCCGAAAATTTCGAATTTTACATCTTTTTGAATTTTTTGGCCTAAGGTTTAATATATTTGACTGTTTCATTTGCTGTATGCTAAATGATTGAAGAAGGGAAACTACAGAATGCTTTAATGAAAATTTGAACTCCTAGTGCGAGGCAATGAAGGGTGCTTTTTTGAGAGAATTTATGCAACATTCTTCTTAGCCTTTCTTGCAAGTAAGAAAACAGAAATCATAGTGAAATGTCAATCAGTGCGAAAGATATTCTAAATATTCTCAATTTATATGCCAATTTTGCCTTCTCATTTTATACAACTGATTGGTACTTGAAAATGAGAAGATTCGTTGAAAACTTCTTGGTATTCAATGTCTTAAAGAATAAAGACATCAAAATTCGCAACGCTCGCTAAAAAATTGTTGTTACTGAAGCTTGGTGATATTGTTGACCTCAAATTGCTATGCCTGGTCACACACTATGAAAGCAGGCCAATCAAAACCAGGGAATCAATGCGAAAAAGCTACTGTTTTTCCCGAAAAAGGAATGAAATGAAAATTGGTATGCTCTGCCCCTTCAAAGTCCCTTAAGCTGTCCAAGGAGCCCGGTTAAAGTTGTCCATTGCTCGAATGCACTGGCAGACGAAACAAATGCAATTTTGGAAGACTCAACATCATTCCTAGTCACTGCACAAACAAAAGAAAATTTGAGCCTTACAAGCACTAGAAAAGAGTACATGCTTTGCCCAATAATCTACCAGACGCAGATCCTCTAGAAATAATTTACTAATACACGGAGATGGCAGCAAAGTTTAACATTTATATGGGAAATGCAAGGATGAATTTTAAATTTGGTTTGCGAATCAGATAATAGTTTCAGAGGAGAAATCCACCTGAGGCGATCAATGAAGCTAATGATGTATTGAAGGTATCCACCTGAGATTTCTCTTCAGGACTAGAGCTCAGCTGTCGCAGAGACATAAAACAACAGTCAGAAAGCTATTCTGTATTTGTGCCACTAAAACAAAATGCCGCTATTCATGAAATTTTTAGTTCTAAATCGGGGAAGGGGGGATTTAAGACAATGGAGGAAGAGATGGTAATTAAAAGCAAAAGTCATATGTGATAAAGAGAAATAAGGATGAACGTCTGCGTTTGTGTTGATGTCAATGAAAAATGACTCAGTTTTTCTAGCAAGCAGGATCACCTTAATGAAAGCTTTGTTGGCCTTTTTAACCCAATCTGCATCAATGCTGCTACCAAGAACTGAACTAGCAGCAGACAAATCGTTATTGTCAATAGCTTGGCCTACCTTGCTCAGCTTGTACACCACATCCTGTAGATATGCTGCACAAATAATTTCATCACTAGAAGTTTTGGGCTTGTAATGGAGCTGAATTTACAAAACTTGTTAAGGTTCCGATAAGCCCAAAGGATTACATTTACCGGATTTAAATGAGAACGAAAGCAATCTCGATGATTAAGGTTTAGCAGTTGCATACTCCTAATTATAGTTGTACTTGTGGAACATATCACTCCTTAATTCTTTTGAGTTTCAATAGTACGATTCACTGATTTGCGCCAAATTAGCAAAAACATGGAGAACATACTGAGTCAAAAGGAATATTCTACATGCTCTTTGTACTGTACATTAACAAAAGGGAAATTGAGGTAAATTACCCACCAAACCATTTTATTTGCGTTCTGATAATACATTGTTTTAACCTCCAAATCAATTTTCGTATCTAAGAAGTGATACAATCATACAATACAAACAGCATTGGATCCAGATCAAATTTCCATCACACAAAATCACAAAAGTTAAATCACAATAGAACTTGGAACTTTAAACAGATAAATTCGACCAACAAGATTCCATTAGAAAAAAGAACCGGGCCCTTATGTGATCTCCCAAACTGCAGTCTAAATCTAATAAAATAACAACATAACAATGCTAGACTCATCTTCTAGCCACTCAAAGTGTTAGAATGGAGAAACCCATTTATTCTATCATTGGGGTATCGGATTAATTTATAGACATTTCAATCAAACATGACTATTACTAGAAAAAAAAAGAGATAAAAAAGAAAAATTGAATATTTGGGACCATCCAATCATGCATTTGCACCAGGGTCTACTTGAAGTGTATACATATAGGGAAGGGACAAAACCTTTTTCTTCGTTGGATGAGTTAATAACCCCTTGTTTTTCAAGCCTCTTCTTTCTGTCCTTCTTCACCTTTTCCAAGAGCTCTTCATCATCATCAGCCTCTAGAATTGCTGCATTAGCATTGGAACCGCCTTGACCGGCCAAAGAGAAGAAGAAGGTGGTGATGGAGCAGAGAGAAAGGGCTCTCTTGGTTAGGATTGGAGAAGGTGGTGGTGGGTCATTGACTGCCTTGCAAATTGTCAATAGTTTCCTGGTATTATCTCTGTGGGTATGTACTGATGATGGTGTTGTCAGTGGAAAAGAAGAAGATGCAGAAGCAGAAGACAGACGTGAAGGGAGGAAAGTGATTGCAGTTGAGAGAAAGGCTGTTGCCATTTCTTTTCCCTTTCTTTTACCTTAATTTTTTTTTTTTTTTCCTGGTATTTTTTGGTGGGAAAAAAATATTAGAGGTAGTGGCATTTTGGAACCAAATGGATAAGGTTTTGCTGGATTCTGCCATCTGATCCAGTCATTCTAACAAATGCTAAAGGGTGTTTTGGTCATCTCAAAAAACATAAAAGTTCTTTATAATCTATCGAAACCAATCTGTACTTTAGAAAGATAGAAAACAAATTGACTCAAAGATTATTATTACTGATGTGGCTTTAATAATCCGAAGAGTGTTGGGTTCCATCCCCTGAGGGAAGCCTTAGAAGCTTGATTTTGCTATAAGTGATATTGCGAATTCCTCTGCTGCTGAAGCTACAACCAATTTTAGTAGGCTTCTATTACTGCTCAAAACAGATTTATTGTGAAACCAATGCCTAAAGTCATTACTAATGTCATCATTAGTGTTTTCGCATGAATAGGAGAACTGTAGTTTTGTTGATGATATTGGTGTGCCTTTCAATGTGTTAGCAGTAAAATTAATGGTGTAGTAACTTTGCATGTGAGGTGTCTCTGACTTCTAATGTATATCTGCAGGCCCAAAATGCTCCTCTCAAAGTTTTTGGGTTTAGTGCCACTTGAAGATGGTTTGAGGTCATTTTTCCAAGTTATATTATTGGGTTTTTTCGATAAATAGTTACTTTACAATTTCATTTTAGAAAAATAGCAAAATTTTTTTTTAAAAAAAAACTAGCCATTTTGGGACAAAAATACCTTTGATAAAATTGAAAATTACGCAAAAGATTTTTTTTTTTTACCTTTTCCTTTCTTCCTCTACACAGCCGTTCGTGGGGTTTCTACACAGCCGTTCGTGGGGTTTTTCTAAGATCACTCTTTGCATCTCATCGCCTCTCATTCTCATTTTTTTGTATTTTCTCATATCTCAAACTAAAATCAGGTAAAAATTTTATCTTTTTTCTTCTTAGATGAAAGTAAGGAAATATGTGTTTTTTTTGTTTTTTCTCTTTTTCTTTTTTCTTGTAAGTTTTATTAGTTTAGGGTTTTTTAAGCTTTTTATTTGATATGGGTATGCAAGAAATTAATTTATGAGATGTTATATGTGATTTTAAAGATACTTAGGTGGCATATGGTTTGAAAATGGGAGAAATTTTGTGTAAAACTAAAAAATCAAGAAAAACAGTCAAAACGGAGGAAATTTGGCGAAAAAGATGAACTTCCGCCAATTTCCTCCAGTTTGTCAGTTTTCGCAAAATTTTCGCCAATTTTCCATCAGTTTTCCTCCAGTTTTCCGCCAATTTTCCGCCATTTTTCTGCCAGTTCGTGGAAAATGGCGCTGCTTTTAAAGGAAAAGGAAAAATGGCGCTACTGGTGTGCTTCTAAAAGGAAAGAGAAAATGGCGCTGCTTCTAAAGGGAAAGGGAATCACCTGTCAAGAAGTCAACTTTCATTAATAATGGCTTTTGAAAATAAAAGGTTACAAACAAAATGAAATGTACCTATAATATCTTATACCGACATATACATAAAAACTTTTAGGTGAAGATCTTTTTATAAAAAACCATTAAAGATTTTCTTTATCAATCTTTACATTGATTAAAAAGCTATGATTTAAATATGTATTTGTAATTTATATAACATTCATACAGCAGTTATTCTTTAAGGAAAAAAAAAAAGAATTCAATATAAAATTTACTTTGCCTTTTTAAAATTTTAATATTTTATTAAATTCATAAAAATATTTTTAAATATCATCATTTGAAACAATTTAAAAATTAATAATAAAGATCATGATAATAAAGATATTTTGAGAAAAAAAATGATTAGCTTAGAGGAAAAAAAAAATTCAATATAATAAGGATGTCATAATAATATTATAATTACTACATCATATGGATACGCCATATTGATTACTTATAGAAAAAATTAACTATCAATCAAATTTTAAAACAATTCAATTAATCTTGTATAATAATTACATATGGATATCATGCAAATTTGATGGATTATTACTTCCCTAAATAGAGTTTAATCAAAAAAATTTAATTTTGGTATCCTTGACATGTAAAATTTTGGAATTCAAACTTTCAACTTTTGAAAATAGCGATTCAAGTCTATAATTTTTTTTCAATTTATTACAAATTAATCAAATCTTAATTTTGACAAATAAATTTGTATATGTAATGTACTAAAAACAGCAAAATCTATAAGAAAACAGATTAGGATTTTAACTATGAATAAAATTGTTACCAATTTGTTTGGGCAAATGTAAATTTGACCAATTTATAAGAAAATGAAAAATTAAAACTCTAAGCACAAAACCCTAAAAACTAAAAATATTAAAATGCAATTAACTAATTTTTAAATAATAAAAACATAATTAAATGTGGGAATATTGCTTAGATAATGTGTCTTACCAAATAGAACGTTTTTATATAAGAAATGAGAGAAAAAATTTATATGAAAAATGCTTTCACATCAATGATAAATGATCACCAGTAAAATTTATATATCATGCGGCAATTTAAATGGTTATTATTAGAGGATTTATTTTCAAAATTTTAATATAAAAATAATAAAATTAAATACTACTAATTAAAATTTATCATGTAGATTGATAACGATACTTGTATTAATAAATAACAAAACCTTTTTATATAGCAACAACAATTATGGGATGGGAAATATTATATTAGCTGCTACCTATATAAAAACAAATTTTATTCAACTTTTTAAAATTGAATCAACTTCTAATAGCGATTACTAGTGCTTCCCATATATGTGTTTAGGGCCACTTTTTTTCTTATTTAAGTTTTATTAAAAAAAAAAAAACCAAAAGAATATTTAAATGATATGGATTCTAATATATGAGCCATATGAGATAAAGGTTCAAAATTTTAGTATTGGTGAAAATATCGAAAATTTAATATATAAAAATTTTCATGAGTCATATGGGATTAAGGTTCGAAAATTTAGTATAGGTGAAAATATAGAAAGTTTAAAATATAAAAATTTTCATAAAAATATCGAAAAGTATTGAATATCAATAAAAATGGTGAAAATTTATTAAAAAAGAAAAAAAAGTTTTATTGAAAGTTTAGAATTAGCTTATTTCATCAATCAATTATCAAATTAATTATAAAATTGTAAAAATATTAAATAGATATCATATTTCTCTTAACCAATTTAATTTATAATAAGCAGTAACGATCATAAATAAATTATTATTGATAAAAATATGAAAGAAAAAAGTATCTATTTGATAAAATTATTTATTAATTAAGATAAAAAATTATTATAATTACACTATATTTCATAAATAACATCTTAATACTCATAGAACTTTTAGTTAATTGAAAATCATTGATTTCTTTCTTGCTCTTATTTTGAGATATAAAATTTAAAAAGTAATTATTAAAAGATGTATGTAACACCCCGTCCCGAATCGCACCGGAATCCGTGCACGTTGACCGAGGTTGACCGTTGACCGTTGACTGAAGGGGTCAAAAGTTGACTTTTTGACTCGGTGGGAATTTCGAATTGACCAGGGTACCGTGGCGAAGTGCACGATGCCACGAGTTCGTAGACTGGTAGCACGTCGAAAACGGAGCTACGGTTTGAAAGTTATGGATGAAACAAGTTGCGGTCCAAACTGTCCAAGGGGTGCCGGAGTTGACTTTTTGTTTATGGGGAATTGAGCTTTGACTCATGCATGGTTGTGAAGTGCTCGTCGATACGAGTTCACAGACTAGCGGCACGCTCAAAACGGACATCCGGTTAAAAAGTTATGGACGTTTGAAGTTTACCGGATACCGTATTATTTTAATATTTTTTTTTGGGTCGGTGAACAGTGAAACGCCACGTGTCAGTTTCTGATTGGTCCACGTGGCATGAACAGTGTCATGCAGGGGTTTTATTTGTTAAAACACTCGGGGAAGAGAGAGAAAGAGAGAGAAGAGAGAGAAACAGAGAGAGGAGAGAGAAAGAGAGAGAGAGAGAGAGCCACCGCCGGCCACCGGATTTTGCCACTGTTCCGGCCGAGGTACTGTACACGCGCCGGACAGAAAGCTTGCCCACCTCATTTCCGGCAAAACCTCCAAATTTCACGGCGAACGGCCGCCGGACGCGCCCGGATCGGACGTCCGAAGTTTGGCGGCGATTTTTCCCCTCCACCGCCGGCCACCGCGAATCGGCACTATTCCGGCCGATATACAGTACACGCGCCATACACCCAGCATCCTCTCCTCAAGTCCGGCCTACCCACCAAAAATCACGGCCATCGGACCACCGACGCGCCGGGATCGGAGCGTTTTCCGGCGAGGGGTCGAAAATCTTCAAACGGTGATTTCTCCGCCGTCCGACCTCCGTTTTGCTCACCGTCGGTCCCGTTGGATTGCTCTCCTCACGATCTACAAATCTGCAAAATTTCACAGCAAACGGCCACCGTCGGAAATTACTGTTCCGGCGACGGTTGACGGTGACGTGGCGGCCCGCCGGAAATTACTGTTCCGGCGAGTACCCGAAAATTCCGGCCAGCTCCAGTCCGCAGTGTTCGACCTCCTGAACCCAAATCCGACTTCCGTTTCCACCAATTCGCGACGGTTTGGGAGAATTGCGGAGCCGAAACCCGAAAAGCTTCCCGATAAAATTCCGACCCCGTCGGGTACGATCATCGGAAATTAAGACCGGATCTGTGATTAGCATCACTCGAGCTTCGATTCGGTATATAATTCGTAAATTTTAGTTATCGTTTGTGTTTTGACCCCCCGGGTACCGGGTATTATTTACCCGAATAAAATATTAATTTATTTGACTGTCTGTGAATTTTGTTCTAGGAGCACCGGTGAGTCGTAGAATTGATCCCGTAGTGGATCATGGGTTAATTGCGTGCTCCAGGTGAGTGACCCACCTTCAAATTAATTTTGGGGAAATTAATTGATGAATATATTATGTGTGAATTAAATATTTGGAATTTAATTTCTATGTGCCAAATATTTATTGGATTTATTGTAGAATTATTTATGAATTTATTGGATTTAAGAAAATGCGAATTCTACAAATTTATGCCGTGTGGAATTATTTTATGATTTTGATGGATTTGGGAGTTGGTGGATTTGAAAATCATGGGATTTATGGTATTAATTATAAGGAAATTGTGGAGAATTTTCCGGTTCAAGCGGATGGATTATGCCCGCTATGCTTATGAAAAATGTGAAATTTGTTTTATGATTTAAATTTATGGATTTTATAATTTTTAGATGCACCGTGCACGTACTGGTGTTCTGATTATGTGATATGGTATATGTGATATGGTTAGTGTGCACACGGTTGTGATTAGCGCGCAGGTGGGTGTGATTAGCGCGCAGGTGATGTGATTAGCGCGCAGGTGGGTGTGAGTAGCGCGCAGTTGATATTATGAGGGTGTCCTGTGGATGCCATCGGAGAGGGCGGCCACCCCCCTTTGGCCGGGACACCAGGTTAGCAGCGGCGCTGTGGGACGCCACGCGACCGTATGCCGGTTTCTTTCTATAACCTCCTGTCTGGCGGTACCTTGGGACGCTGGGTACTGTTGGCGCCACTGGTATATAGTGGGTGCATCAACTGATTTTTGGAACTGTGTTTTAAAAATAAAATGTTTGGAAACTGTATTGGAAAAATAAAATTAATTATTACTGTTCGGATATTTATTTGATGTCTTGGTTTCGGGGAATATGGATAAAGGGTTTTGTGAAATTGTTTTAAAAGGGGAACCTTTCCAACTGAGAGAATTGTAAGGGTTTTGAGAGAAAATATTATTTCCAAATAATTATTATTTATACTTATTACTGTGATAATATATGGTATAGTAGTAGGGTCGCTCACTGAGATGATTAGCATCTCACACTCTTAAATTCCGTTCCTCTAGGTACCAGGTTGTCGGTGTTCACTCGGAGCGGACTTGATCTTCCTCGCTGTTTTAGTTCGGCAGTACCCTGTTATTCTTTTATTGCAGTTGTAATATTTCTTTCACTCTTGTTGTATTTATTTTGCACTGGATTACTGTATTTATTTTTTTAAGTACTGCAATTTGTGGAATCAATTTGTAGTTTGTGGGAGGAATAAGGGGATATTTTTGAAGTGTGTTTTCAATGCAGGTAAATTTGTGGTAAGTAAATCCCTTAGGGGAGGTGCTGCCGGATTTTCCGTTGGAAGGTTCGGTGGTATTTCCCTGGGATCAGGGCTGTCTAGGGTTCCGGAGGAGGAATTCTGGACGGGTCCTGACATGTATCTCCTTAATAATTTTTTATGTAATTATTAATATATCAACCATAAAAATTTTGTGTTAAATATAGTTGTCCTTAATGTTTAGTATAATATATTTATTTTTTTATTTACTTAATATTATTAATTTAAATGCTATCAATGTCAATTTTACATAAAATAACTTGTAATTATAATAAATTATTAACTTGTAATTATAAAATCCTAATGAATCCATCTTATATAAAATGTATAGCAAGTATATATATATATATATATTATCAATAAATAGAACCTATTAAGATTATTAAATTTAATTCACTTTGTTTTATTTATATCATTAAATATTTAAAAAATAATTAAAAAATAATATATATATATATAGATATATAAATATATCACTAAAGTTGATTGGATAAAATTATTTACTAAACATCAATAATATTTTTGAAATTTTTTATAAAAAAATTTTAAAAAATTTCATACATATTTCCAAAATTTTTATATAAATTTCAAAAATTTACATTGAAACTAACAAAGTTTCAATGGATATTATGGATTTATAACCAAATTGTTAAAGATTTAATGTAGACATTTTGACAAAAATTTCTAAATTTCAATAGATATTATAGAAATTCTATCTATGTGCATTTGAAACCTAAATTTATTTTTGATCCTTTAAAAAAATTAAAATTTCGAAAAAAATTTCAAGATAAATTTTGATATTTAAAACTTGCATAGGATTCATTTCTAAAAGTCCTTTGTATATGAGAATTTAAGTCACGGTAAAGAATTTCAAAGAGACTTTTATAAGGAATTCTATAGAAGTAGTCGTTACGTGTTATGGAATCCATATCGTTTAAATGATAATACATCATCTTAATATTTTTTATTTTATTAAAAATTAAACCTTTTGTAACATTTTTTAAAAATAAAATCTAAATAAAAGAGAAATTTATAAAATATATGAAGAATTGTAAAGGACAAATTAATGATTGACTCAATTTTTAAAAAAAATTAATTGGTTTTATTTTTCTTTTTTTGGGAGTATGTGATGTAGCGGGTCACTTTCCATAAGTTTTTCATGAAATCTTCACCACATATATATATATAGAGGCTAAGGTCTGGTCAGTCCTGATCGTTTACTATCCGGACCAAAAACATGGAAATTTTTCTGGCCGTTTGATTAGAATTGGCAGTCTATATTAGATTTCCTTTTCCCTGCATTTCCTTCCTTTCCCACCATCTTCGACACCATTTCCCACCATAAGCAATTTTCTCTAATACAACTCTAAGTCCAACTCACCCACTACCACCATCAACACCAAGCAACCTTCTTATTCCTCAAGATCTACTCTGGAACAATTTTCTAGCGGCCAGAAAATCTGACCCCAATGTCTATTCACCAAAGAAGACGAAACCCATCTCCTTCAAATCTTCTACCATATAACAAGACATCACCTCCTTCATCTGCCATCAATTCACCCAACTTGGGCATCAAAAAGTCTCTTGGACTCAGGTTTGGCCACACCCAGATCATTGACAAGCTCCGTCGATTGAGGCTTAAGTACCACAAGCAAGCTCGAACCAAGTCGCTCATTAAGATCCATCACGATTGAGAGGTTTATAAGATTGCATGAAAGATCTAGGGGAGGAAACATTCAAATTCTCGAAGTGGCAAAACAGAATAAGGGAAGGAAGAGAAGAAGGAAGAATAGAGAAATGGTGATGTGGGTTTAGATGAGTTTCCTGTTCTAAAGCATGAGGCTTTTCGGGTTTTGCAAGGAAATGTGGTCTGGAAGAAGGGATTGATGGGTTTGGAAGAGAAAACATTGAAAGGTTCGAATGAGAAATCAATGTTGTTGATAGGGAAAAGGGAAAAGCACCATTCAAAACTACCAGGAAAAAAAAATAAAAAAAGGGAAAAGGCGACAGCATTTCTAAAAAAGCATTGCCAAAAGAGTGAAAAGTCAATGCTTTTCAACAAAAGCGTAAGCTATTATATAGGTTTTTTAGCAACGCTTTTCTAAAAAGCATCGGCTAAGCGTTGCCTTTTCCTTTTTTTTTGGGGGGTAATTTTGAATGGTACTTTTAATTTTATCATATTCTAATTGTTTAATAGAAATTCATGCAAAATAATTAATAGACAACAAAATTAAAATAAATATTTGCATAACAAAATAAAATTTCAAATAAATTAAATATTAATTCATATAATATTTTTACAATTTCGTTAACTATTTTATATAGTTATATACAAACAAAAGCAATTAAAATATGTAGAATCATATCATAATTTGTCATGTGAATAAAGTAGAAGATAAAATATACACATGTGAGCTAATTTACAAAACACTTAAGATTGTCCCCTCAACAACATACATTCATATATTCATCAAAGTCAAAGAGTCATATTGATTAGTTCTTCAATGGAAGAAACTCAAACATTTTGTGAGCAAAATGTTATTTTTGTTTACTCGGTTGACACCATTTTTTTTTTTAAGGTGTTACAACAAAGATACAGAGATTTTGGTTCTGAAAACTGCTCACGGGGGGAGATGGATATAGGATGGCTGCTGAAAATTGTTCATGGGGAGATGGGCATCGAACACAATGGGAGACAGGTGTGGGATGGCTGCCGAAAACTGGTCACGATGGGAGATGGTGTCGAATGCAATGGAAGATGGGTGGAAAACAAAAGAAATGGGAGGGAAAATGAAATCTAATCTGAACTGCCAATTCTAATCAACGCAATTTTTTTTTTTTTTTTTGTGTTTTTGGTCCAGATAAAAGTGGTCAGGACGGACCAGACCTTAGTCTATATATATATATATATATCTATATATATGTATATAAAATATGAACAAAAATGGACTATTGGTGTTAACTAAAACTACTAAATTTTTCACTACTATATAATTTATTAGGCCAGCTTTTACCAAAGGTATTATTAAAGTAATGGGAGCTAGAGATAAACTTGTGTGCTCTTTCTATGAATTCTAGCAAACTAGAGATGTAAAAGTACATTCGCTAAAAAAAAAAAAAAAAGTAAAAATACATATGTCCAAAACAAAATAGTACGATTATTAAAAAGAAGAGATGTAAAAGTACATATTCATATGTGGATGATAGTGGTTTTTTTTTTTTTTGGATAAAATATGAAGTTGTATAGACCAAAAGAGACCTATAGGCAACCACCTACGAGCTGGAGAAGGACTTAGCTACTCTCCATAGTTACAAAAGATGAGAATATGCATGGAAAAGAGTTAAAGGATAAGAAACCAGTACAATGGTTTTCTAAGCACCAATTACAAACAAAATCAGCAAAAAAATATGCACTTCTAGGGATCCAAACTTATAAACTGCTTGAAAACTGCTCATAATCTGCTGGATATCCTTTATCACTCCTTCAGCCGACCAGTGGATGTCCTGTCTGTTGGGGTGATTCTGGTTGGAGATAACCTTTTCCGCATCTCATTCACAGTAACTATGAGTCCAGCCCTCCTGATGGACCAAAATAAGGCCTTTCAAAATTCCATAAGCTTCAGCCAGCTCTGGAATGTCCGATGAAAAGAAAACGACTTCAATTTTAAGGACTTTGCCCTTATGATTTTTGACAACCACTCAAACCATGCTACCTCCATTCCTCACAATAGCGTTGGAAGTTATTTTGACCACCAGTAGGGGAGGTTTGCACCAGAAAGCTCAGCTAGGATTGCTGTTGGCCCCCATTGGAAAATTAAAGCTGCTAGTTGCCTTTGCTTCTTTAAACTTAAACCTAAACGCTCCATAGTTTCATCTAAGGATCTTGACGTCTTATAAAAAATAATGTTGTTTCCTAATTTCTAGAGCTGGTCCAAAATGAGAGATGCGTAGAGAAAAAAGTCATTAGAATCATTGTGTAGGATGGGAAGGACTCCATAGTGATTTGTTAATGAGCATAACTTCTGCTGTGATGAAAACTCATGAAAGCTGTCCCATTTTATACCCCACGGCATTGCAAACCAAATCGTTTTAGCCAACTCGCAATGAAAAAAGAGGTGGTTATCTAATTCAATACAACCGCAACCATGAACACAATTTTTATCTCTCACCACCAAATTTTGACCTAGCAAATTCGACACTGTTGCTAAACCACTGTTTGCAAGCTTCCAAATGAAAAACTTTGTCATTTCATGTATTTTGGAAGACCAAAAAGAACTTCCACCACTCGGAAGCTATATCAGAGGACTCAAATTCTAATTCAAAGGCAAACTTCACAGAATCTTCCATTAGAGTTGCCTTTCTATATGAGCTTGTCTTCTAAATCGATGTTTGTATCTGGGATCTTACAAATGTTGCGTACCGTATCTTCAGCAAAAATAGATCACAAAACCTCTAAATTCCACTTGCCGTTAGGGCATCAGAGAGAGTTAACCATGCCACAACTGCTTATTATCTCCTCAGATTTTAGATTTGGTTTGAACCTTTGATTGTTGGAAATCTAAGGGTCTTTCAAAATGTTAATTTTATCTCCCTTACCTACTAGAAAGCATAACCCGTTAAGGGCCAACTTCCTGGAAAGAATAATGCTACTCCAAGACCACGAACAATTTCGCTTCTTCTTGCATTTCAGGAATAAACTGCCAGAGAAGTACTTTGACTTTAACGCTTTCACCCATAATTTGTTAGCATCAGTTGCTAGAAACCAGCCTAGCTTGCTAAGCATAGCTAGGTTCATGTCCTCTAGTCTTCGAATGCCAAGGCCTCATTCGGACTTGTGTTTACAGATCCTATTCCAGGAAAGTGGAATAAAGGGCCTCTTCTTCAATTCTCCTCCCAACAGGAAATTACATGCCTTTTGCATGATAGTGGATACTAAGGCTAAAAGCTGATTTTGCATAAATTTCTTAAAATTGCTAATTTACAAAACACTTGAGATTGCCCCCTCAACAACATACATTCATATATTTATCAAAGTCAAAGAGTCATATTGATTAGTTCTTCAATGGAAGAAACTCAAACATTTTGTGAGCAAAATGTTTTTTTGTTTACTCGGTTAACACCATTTTTTTCTTTAAGGTGTTGCAACAAAGATACAGAGATTTTGGTTCTAGGAGAGAACATGGGGGAGATGGATATGGATGGATGTTGAAAACTGCTCACGGGAAGATGGGTATCGAACACGATGGGAGATGGGTGTGGGATGGCTGCCAAAAACTATTCACAATGGGAGATGGTGTCGAACGTGGTGGAAGATGGGTGGAAAAGAAATGAAATGGGAGGGAAAATAAAATCTAATATGAACCTTCAATTCTAATCAATGTAAAAAAACTTTTTATGGATAAAAACGGTCAGGACGAACCAGACTTAGTCTATATATATATTTTTTTGCTGAGACTATATCGATAAATATATATGTATATAAAATATGAGTAGAAATGGGCTATTGGTGTTAACTAAAACTACTAAACTAAATTTTTCACTACTATATAATTTATTGAGCCAACTTTTACCAAAGGGTATTATTAACCTAGTGGAAGCTAGAGATAAACTTGCTGTGTGCTCTTTCTATGAATTCCAAGCAAACTAAAGATGTAAACATATACTCACTAAAAAAATAACGTACGTTTGTCCCAAAAAAAAAAAAAAGAACAGTATGAATATTAAAAAGGAGAGATGTAAAAGTACATATTCATACGTGGATGATAATGGTTGCTAAGGCTAAAAGCTGTTTTTGTATAAATTTCTTAAAAATGCTTTTATTTTTAGTCCATTATTGATTAAAAATCATTAATCTAATCCATTTGAAACTCTAAAGAAACACTCACAAGTTCGTCTCTTTCGTCATAGCACCCTTTCAAGTCAAATGCAGTCCGCATGGAAGCATGGTTATGAGGTTCAAACACTCTCTCTCTGTCGAAAAAGTTTCATATATATTCATGCATAAATAATAATAAATCATTCCTAATGGAACATTTAATAATTATTTTATGGATTTTACATATTTTATTTGGATATTGTATAAAATTACAAACTGTTTGATTTATGTCATACAATAGTATTGTAAAGTTTGTGACATAACATAACATTTACATGTAAAACTTGTAGGTCAAAAATAAATAAATAAAATGAAATACATGTAATACTTTATTCTCTCTCTAAAGTAGATCAAACATCACTAGAACTCTCCTCATGATTTCCTTTGGAACTAAGATTTCTCTCTTCCATCAAATGCAATAACCCAACGACGAAACAGCTTCATCCAACTATTTTTGTCTTCTTGTCTTTTAATTATTCATAATTATAGTAAACATAGACCTTTTTGTGAGAAGACGCTATACTTGCTTCCGACCTTAATAATTAATTGGGTCTATTTGGATTTTCCCCTTTTAATGACATAAGCCAATTAACTCGATCCATTTGGGTTTTTCCATTTTAATGACATAAGCCTACTAATTTTAAAGCTTAATTGATTTTGAAAAGGGCATTAGTTAATTTTCATTAAATTTAAAGAGATAAAAAGAGTAATAAGAAAAGATTAAAAGGACATAATGTTAGTTGAGACTAAAGAAGACTCTTGTGCTCTAAGTTATCACTTACATATCATCATTTTGCTTTAGGGTGTACCAAAAATTATAAGGTAAATCAAAAGGCAAAGATTTTAATAGCTAATAACACCACAGTGCTATGTTTATAAACAAAACCCAGTTTGTGATATTTGTATATCTTTGTAAAGAAACCAGGAAAGGGAAAATAATATAGGAAACTTAGGCCCTCAACTTACTAATACGTATTGATAATAACAATGATTTGAAGTTAATAAAGAAACGGACATGAACACAAAATTTTATAAAAATGTTATAAGAGGCCCATCAATTAAATTAATCTCAATTGACCAGATTCCTTAATAATTAAGAAGTTATAAACACATTTATATAAAATAAATTAAATTCTTATAAAAATATAAAGTAGTATGCATGATATGCCAAAAGGCGACCTATATACACTTTGGTATCAAAGACTTGATGAGACTAGGCCAAGCTAATGACAACCATCCCAATCCTTTATTCCCTTTGACTTGATGATACTTGATCAATTTTAATATATATATATATTTATATATATATATATAATGTTCAAATTTCGATTCCAGGACACCAAAAGTGCACATTCTCATTAATGTGAATCCAAACTAAGAGCTTCTTTTTAAACTCTATCTCTATAAAGGGCTACCTTAAAGCTTAACCATATGACTTCTTAATATCAGCAACTCAAACTCGTTACTTATTAAAAGTTATTCAACCAAAAAAAATAAAAAATAAAAAATAAAAAAATAAATGAAAAGGAAAAGAAAAAAGGTAAAAGAAGGTTATTTATTATACTTAATTTTCACTCTAAAGCTATTATTTATTATGATTAATTTCACTCTAAAGTAGTATATGTTTTTTGTTTTCTATTTTAATATATTGAGATGAGAAATTGAACTCAGATGTGCAAAAATAATAGACAGTAAATGTATCTAATATTAGTGTTTGTTTAGCATAGCTTTGTTTTTTATCACAATCTCTACTTAAAAGTTAAAATGTTTTTTTTTTATTTAAAAAAATAAGGGTATTTAACAAAAATCAACAAATATTTGTTAACTAAAAAAATAATTTTTTTAAGCTGTTTTAGAAAAAATCAAATTATATACTTTTTTATAAATTTTTTTTTAGTTTATATGAAAACTTAATAAGCATTTAATACAGTTATTTTAACTTATATAGAAATTCATTCAATATTTAATATAATTTTTTTATTTATAATTAAATATTTATTAATTTTTTAATAATAATTTTTTTAAAAAAAATTTATTATATAAAACTTTACAAATTAAAATTCTATTTACATCCCCTATATCAAATGCTGTGTTTAATTTTCTTTTTGGTTGATGAAATTAATATATACCAAATTTCCATTTATTAAGAAATAAAAATGTGAAAGAGAGACAAAATTAAATATTTCTAACTTCCGTACAAAAACTTTTGTTGGTTCTTCTGACTCAGTGCCACTTCATTGAAATAAAAAGCTCAAATAGTAGTTTGTGTTCCTTCTAACCATCAACGTCTAAGCAATTCAGTGCCACTTCATTGGAATAAAAAGCTCAAATAGTAGTTTGTGTTCCTTCAAACCATCAACTTCTAAGCAAATTGGCAGTAACGAAAATAATAATAATAATTCCTCTAGCCAAAAAAAAAAAAATAAAAAAAAATAATAATAATAATAATAAAACTTGCAAGATAATTCATATGGGACAGCGATGACAAGGCACATTACTTTCCATGTGTCTCTGCGTCCCATTTATTTAATGCACAAAGTACATGCAAAATGCAGTAGATATGGAACTCCATATCTTAGCAAAAGTGAAAATATGGAATTCCACAACCACCATAACTATAATACAGCTAGCCGGTCGCAGTCATATTCAAGAACTAGGACAATAACAAAAGATTAAGTCATTATTCTTTTGAGCCAAAAAAACAAAAGATTTAAGTCATTATTCTTATGAAAATTTTCCTCTTATTGGGGTTTTATGAAAAAATCACTATAAAACCTACCAACAAAAATACTTATGTGGATCTTGATCTTCTGAAAGCTTATAATTTTAAAAATTAGAATGACAATACACTTTTTAAATTGTAATGATTCCATTATTAACTCATAAGAACATTATATTAGTTTTGTTATTAAAGTTCGAGAGAAATAATTTACAAATTAAAAAAAAAAAAAAAACTAGTAAATTAATTGCTACAAATATGAAAGAGAGCAGGAAAAAGTCAAATATTGTCAGCTTTTTCTGAAGGCCAGCCACAGCAAAATGCAAATTGTTTTTTGAAATTGAAAATGCAAATATATAATTTTTATATTTTGATGAAATTATTTTAAGTCTGATAATTTTATTATTTATTTATTTTTTACAAACTTAAGGCGGTTTTGTTTTCTTCCCACGTGTGATGAGATGAGACTAGCAATCGCACAGCAAGGTCAGTAGTGGCCAACACAGCGATCGATGCGCGACCAACAAAAGAAGGTCCAAGACGTTTCGAAAAGATTATACACACCATCTTCACGCGCTTCCCAAACACCGTGTATTTTAATTGCTTTTCATTTTCAATCATAATTCTCATTTCCTTGGTATATATAATATAATATTGAACAGTAATTTTCAAAATTTTATGGAGAGCTTGCTTTGTTTAAAATAGAATTGGAGGTCATAATTTCAGTCTTTACTATTAGTTGAGAAAATTATGAATAAAAAATATTATAGCATACCAATGAAAATAAATTGTACGTAAACGTCTTCCATTTTTTCTTTTCAACATAATATTATAAAATTCTTTATGGGGTCGCTATCAATATACGTGTGTGTGGGCGGTGGGAATTCATAAATAGTATAATTCCTTTTTAAAGAATGAGTTTGTCTGAGAATTTGGATTACCAATTACATACTTCTCTATTTGTATTTTTTTGAACAACCAAACAATACATGAAGAACCAAAATAATGAAGCAGTGTTGTTTGAGCATCTTCGAATTGTGTCATAATTTTATTCATTATTTTAAAAGATTCATCTGGAACTATTCTTAGGACTTGTCTTGAAATGAGACACATAAAAAAAAAAAAATTTCCCTCAAAATTTTAAAATTTGGAAGATTACACTTGTAAGATACACACTTTAGAAGATGAGGCATACTCTAAGGCATAAAAATGTATCTTTTTCACCTCAAATAGTAAGGCATATGCCTGGCACATATAGTTAAATTTATTTTTTTTCTTATTTTTTTATTTTATTAAAAATAATTTTATCCATATAAATTATTATCTATAAATTAAAAGTGTATTTTTTTATTGTATATTTATTTATAATTATTAATTTTATATTTATATAATTTTTAGTTGGTTTATTTTACAGTTTAAAAATTATTTATATTTATATATTTTTTAATTTAATATTAATTTAAATAAATATTTAATTTTTTACATATTAAATTTTAATTTTTAAATTTTACGCTTCATCTTGCAATTTCAACTTTTAAAACACTGATTTTATTACATATGGTTACAAATATAAATATGTAGGTAATGATGTCAACTCTAGAAATGACTAAACCCTTTATTCAGTATCTTTTGGAAGTTGGGTGTACCTAATATATAAAAAATTTCTTTGTTGAATTCATAAACTTATATTTTATTTTATTTCTCCTTTTGCAAAATAAAATTGATCCATACTAAGGTAATGGTTGGTGAAATAGCACATAATATTTCAGGTTATTAACTCTCTATCTATTAAACTATCACACAATTTACTTTCTTTTTTTTGTGAAATATTACACATTTTACATTCGATTCCATCTCTGCATCGTGCACTTTTTTCTTTTCTTTTCTTTTTTTTTTCAGTTATATGTATGATTAATTTTATTGTTAAAATATATGATTAAATTAAATTGATTAAAAAAAATTCAAAGCAGAATGTTAAGGAGTTTTTATAACTTTTTATGGCAAATGGTTATTCTTTTTTTCAATTCTTTGTATAATTATGAATCTCCCAAAAGAAAGTTCATAAAAGAAAAAAAGAATTGCAAAGATTATATAGGACGTGGTTATCCAAATAAGAATAAGTTTTTTGGAACAAACAATATTAAAATTTCACCATATAAATTATATAATCAATTACTTAAAAAAAGAATTAATCGCATTTAATATTTATATTTTGGTCATATTGTACACTGTATTCTTACATTAAAAATATTTCATATTGGATATTTAATTTGTAATTTATTTTATACTATTATAATTCTCAAATTGAATAAAGAAAGTATAAAATTTTGAAAAAAAATAATCACTTTTTTAACTAATTAATTAATTATTTTCATTATATTTGTAAATTGAAAGAGTTAGTTAATTTTTTAAAATTTTAAAATTTAATTAATTTAAAAAATTAAAATAATATAAAATAGATTGAATTTGATGTAAAATATTTTAAATTTAAACGTTGAATGTGTAATCTTATTTAAAAACAGATACCAAAAATGCAATTAAAAAGAATAAAAGCGAGTTCAAGTGGGGTAGTGACTGATACGGTGACACACTGACAGAGAGCCCAGAAGGTTGATTCCCCAGCAACTTGAAAAGCGTGTGCGTGGACAGGGTGTTGAAAGGAGTTGGGCAGCGTGCGCGTGGGAATAACGCATCCTTAGAAGCGGCTGAAGAAATGGCATTTTCCAAAGCATTCAAAAGCCCGGAAAAGTAGAAAAAAGAAGGACGAAAGAGAAAACATATGAGATAGTAACATAACTCTTTCTCCATAAAACAGTCCAAGAGACCAACGCAAACCCGAAAAGATAAAATAAAACACTCCGACACCCATTTCAGAGAGTGGTCTTCACGTGCGAATGTAAATCAGCCAAAGAAAACAGAAGAAACAAAAAAAAAAAAAAACTACTGAAAAAGACCGCCCAAACCCAACTCTTTCTTGCTCTTTCTTCTTCTTCTTCTTCTTGAATTGCGTTTGCATAAGATAAAAAACAGATTTTTCGAAAACAGAGACTTGTTTAACTTTTCTAAGAGAGAAAGAGATGGATTTGAGTGGCTGTTGTAGTACTAGTTCATGAGAAAGAGAGGGAGAGAGAAAGAAACAGAGAGATAGAGATAGAGATAGAGAGAGAGAGAGAGAGAGAAGGGTGTTTAGAGATTGTCGTATGGCATGCCTGAGAAAGACGAAGCAACGCATTTTGAAGGGCTTGTTTTTCTCACTTCTTTTGCCCTTTTATGCGGCCACCCCACCAACGCACATAGCTATCTTTACCGAAGATTGAATCCTTTATTGATGGTTTTCACTCTCTGCAGCTGCAATGAATAATTTCCGAGTTTTCTCGCTGTTTGTCTACGTCTTCTTGCTGTTTTTGCCTCCGATTGGTACATTCTCTTTCTGCTTTATTAATGGATCTTTGTGATTCCATTGAGTTTGTGGGGTTTCTTTTTTTTTGGGTTGTGATTTTGCTGCTATCTGCAAGAATTAACTTGCTTAGATGGTTTTTGATCATTTCTATACTTTGATTGCTGGTTTACAGGGAAAAATTTTCCCTTTGTCTGAATGTTTTGTCCTGGGTTGCTCTGATGCTGATCACAATTTCAGTTTTTGTTTTGTTGATTGCTTTCTGCTTAATTATTGGTTTTTGGGTGGGTCTCTGTGTGAGCACTAGTTTTTATTTTATTTTATTTTATATTCAATTTTCTTTGTAAATTATATTATAATGACGACTCTCTTTCTATTGCTACGTTTTTAATTACTTGAATTGTAATTTTTTTTTTTTCCTTTTTTGGGTTAAGGAAAAGACTTTGACTGCTGGGTCTGTGTTTTTATCTTGAACTATTACTTTGGGTTCTTTTTCATGTATTGCTTTGACATGATGTTGATTTGGAACATTATCAACTGGTTTCTTCGTTTTTGTAATTTCTTTTTCCCCAAATTATTAGTCCGTATGTATATATTTATGTATAAGTTATTTATGTATAAGTTACATATATATATACATATATATATATATATATATGTAGAGTATATGTATATATCATATATATATATATATATATACCGTAAATTTGTTTCGTCATGAGTTTTGACGTTGATGGATTTTGTGTTGGGTTGGGTATAAAAGATCATAGTCGCTAGATGTCCTGATCTTTTTGTTCTTTTTTTGGTCCTGATCTTTTTTTATTGGCATCATTTCTTAAGGATGATTTGCTGAAGCAAAAATCTGTTAGAAATTTTTGTTATGAAGCTTGACAAAGGATATCTTTAATTATTCCAATACAATTAAATTTTAACATCGAGTCAGAAACTTGGACTTGAGGATTTAATAAATAATCTGTAAATTGATGTGCTGCCAAGTAACAGTTGTCAAAGTTGATGTACAGTAAATTACATATATAGTGTCTTTTTTCTTGACAATCTTTGAACACCTTATACTTATTGTCTTTCGTATGATTGAGAAAATATTCATGCTAACTTAGGAGTAACATAAGTGTTATTGACTTCTTTGTTCAACCTTTTGAAACCATATGATGGAGTGGCTAATTTTGGTTCTACAATTTCATTTCGCAGCATCTCTCACCGTGCAGGCATTCACTGGGACATATGGAATAAATTATGGAAGAATTGCTGATAACATACCCTCACCTGATGAAGTTGTTACTCTCCTCAGAGCAGCAAAAATAAAGAATGTCAGGATTTATGATGCTGAACATAGTGTTCTCAAGGCCTTTAGTGGAACTGGTCTTGAATTGGTGGTTGGACTTCCCAATGGATTGCTCAAAGACATGAGTGCCAATGCGGATCATGCAATGGAATGGGTTAAAGAAAATGTACAAGCATTTCTTCCTGAAACTCACATTTGTGGAATTGCTGTGGGAAATGAAGTTCTAGGTGGAAGTGATTATGAATTATGGGGAGCTTTACTGGGGGCGGTGAAAAATATTTATAATGCTGTAAAGAAGCTCAACTTAGATGATGTAGTACAGATCACCACAGCACATTCCCAGGCTGTTTTTTCTAATTCCTACCCTCCATCTTCATGTACATTCAGAGATAATGTTGTCCAATACATGAAGCCACTTTTGGAGTTCTTCGCACAAGTTGGTTCTCCCTTCTGTTTAAATGCTTACCCATTCCTTGCCTACATGAGTGATCCGGAGAATATTGATATTAATTATGCTCTTTTCAAGTCAACCCAGGGGATTTATGATCCAAAAACCGATCTTCATTATGATAACATGCTTGATGCTCAAATTGATGCCGCATATGCAGCTTTGGAAAATGCTGGATATAAGAAGATGGAAGTTGTTGTTACAGAGACTGGATGGGCTTCACGTGGAGATGAGAATGAATCGGCAGCGACAGTTAATAATGCAAGGACATATAACTACAACTTGCGGAAAAGGCTTGCAAAGAAGAAAGGAACGCCCCTCCGGCCAAAGAATGTTGTTAAGGCATATATTTTTGCAGCATTTAATGAGGATTTGAAGCCTGGGGCAACTTCGGAGAGAAACTTTGGACTATTCAAAGCTGATGGCACCATAGCATATGATATTGGGTTTCATGGACTTGATTCTTCCTCCGCAAAGTCATTACTTTTATATTTGAAGGTATAATGTTTCTCTCCTCCTATGAGTATATTATTCTTTATGTCACTATCTGGGAGAATTTATTTGCATGTTGGAGTCTTCTTCAGTAAAGATGAAATTTGTTGGAAAAATAATCAACAAATCAAATCATAACCATAATCATGGTGGGCCTTTGTTACGTGAAGGATTTTTTTTTTGGGGGCTACAAAATGGGTTGCGTTCATAAGAACTAGGGAGCATAGAGGTATTTATAAATTTACATTATTGATGTTAATTTATCATCAACTTCAAAAGCTTAAACAATTGGAAAATGAGCCTAACTGTGTCTGTTGAAGCTAAATTAGCAATCTCCTCATATATAGGCTTGTTCAATGATGGGGAAGACAGAAAGTGGACATTACACGTGTGACACTAAAAAATAACATAAAAGAGGTTTAGTGGGACTTGAACCCAAAAGTAATTAGTTGATATATTGCTAAGTTATTATCAATCACAAAAAACTTATAACTGTTAGAAATGGATCAATCATTTACATCAAGCTAACATAATAGACAGTTGAGAAGGTGTATGTTGTTTTTCTTATGTTGATGCGTAGGTTTTTGGTACTTCAGAGCATGTTCAATTTTGCCTTTACTTAAACTCTAGTCAAGACACAATAATATGCAAAATTTGTGGAAATTCATCTTTCTTTATCTATTGATTTTTTCTGTTTGGTGCATGGATTCACAATATGGTTAGCCAAGCCTACAGTAAACATACTCCAAAATGAGATGATAGCATATAGTCTAAAATAAGAAATCACCACATTTTTCATTAGTGCCCTTACAGTTATTCATACTGTAATCTATTTTTTGCACTTTCTTTTTGTTCCCTTCCTCTGACATGTGAGAACTCGGGATTATTGCTTCTACCAAACTGGCTCTCGTGAAAAGTAGTTTTGACCTAACAGCTCCTCAGAAAATGCAAAGCTAGCCATTCTGTAACTTTGGTTAAATTAGATATTCAATGAGTCCTCAACTGTTAATTCCTTAGTTTAGAAACTGGTGTCATTTAACAGTCAAGAGATTAATGCAAAATTCTGCACCAAATGTATTAGTCTCCTATTGCTTTCGTTCCCTAACACTGTCTAGGAATTAGTCTTCTTCATCACTCTCACTATTCCTTGTGTCTTGGCGGTTGAAGCTCAACCACATTGTTGATGAATAATCCATTACTGATTTACTAGTTGTTGTATGCCTTTTACTGAAGTGACAGGGCCTTTAATTGAAATTCATGGAGCTGTGTCTGCAACAGATCTAATGTCTTTAAAAATATGTTAACAACCATGTTGTCATGCATCCCGGTAAAGGCTTCATCTAGCTTTTCAGTGAATGTTGTTATGGAGGATCGGAAGAGATCCTAGAACATTTCTACAAAACCAAATACGAAATCCTCTATTGAGTGTTCACTGTCCATGTTCTTGAAAGAAGTCCCATTTACAGGTCGGCCACAGAAATTTCATAAGTGGAAATGATGGGTAGTAATTATTCATCCAGAACTCTCTTTCAATCAAAGGAATTATATCTTAATCAGCCAGGCGAAGTATTGGACAAACAGCTTCAATTTTTTTGCTTCTATTCTAGGTCCCTGTTCCCTTTTGAGTTATGTTGTGAACCTTTATTCAAGGCAAGGTGCATTTTAAGTCGAACTTGCCCTGTTGACAACTGCGTATTTTGTTTTGTTTTTTCCCGCTCCATGTAAACATGTATTTGGTGCATTTAACCATTTATATGTACGGAAATTTTGAAACTAAGAAAATGTCGATGAAGAGTTTGTGATACATATTCAACATAATGGATCATTTGTATTGTTTTTCCTGCAGTTTACTTTGGTCTATAAGATGAAAGACTGGTAATTGAAAAAGCAAAAGTTTTGATTGCACTACTTTATGACCTGAAATGAAATGGAAATTTATTTGCAGTTAGTCTTAGTGCATTAGTTTCAAGCCACCATTTGTATAGCTTATTGCTGCCTCATTCATGATGTCAAGTGCTTCAGCTAATTAAATTCTTAAGTTCTCTTTGTTTTTTATTTTTATTTTTACTCTCTCTTTTCTTTTCACTGGTACAGGATTCCCGAAGTCGATACTGGTTTCAGTTCCGGTCTTTATTTCTACCGATCTCTGTGGCAACATTGCTTTTGTTATTAAGATAATTTATTGCACGGAAGTGCCTGAGAACTCAATATCTATGTTGGATGCCTAACCAACACGCAACTGTTGAGAGCTCTGGTTTTGGTCCTATATACCATGTCTTCTTCAAAATACAAACAATAAAGATAAATATATATTTTAATACATATTGAAATATTTGCTAGAAATTGCTGAAAAGTTTTATCCATCTCAGCAAATGTATATTCAGATTTAGCTTTTATTTTTTGTTACCCCCCTCATAATATAGTTACACTTTCTCTCGGTCTATATTTTACTCATTTGTGTTTCTATCTGTTTAAGGATTCTGTTTCTTTATTTGTTTCTATTTTCCTTTTGTTTGTATCGACTTTTCAAATTTCGAGACTTCAATTCTGGTTGGATTCTGCTGTTATTTTTGGATCCATGGTTAGCCGTTGTTTGTTTGACAAATTAGGAGCCTCAAATATGATTACAATAAATACATAAATAAAAATAAAATAAAAATGAGTGCCTTTGTATCCGTTTGGTACATATCTGATCCCTCTTACATTTAGCCTTCATAACTCATAAGTTGCATAATTGCATCCTAGATAAAACAGAGAGCCCCCATTTTACATCACAAAAAGAAACAAATTAGTTTTTTGTTTTGTTCTGTTTTGGGTGTTTTTATTTTATTTATTTTATTTTTATTTTTATTTTTGGTGGGGAAGTAGGTGGTAAAATAAAAGAATTACTCTTAACTCTAAGATGTTGCCTCTCAAATTATTATTTCGCATATTTTGAAATCTAAAAATGATAGGAACAAGTCAGATAAGGGACAAGTCACCATCGTGAAGGTAAAAAAATTAGGATATAATTTTCACAGCATATTTCATTTTACAAAAAGCAAGTGTTAAAATTCTTTAATAAATATTTTAATTTGAAGGGGCTCAATTGAAATTCTTGTTATACGAATAGAAAATAGGCAATTAATTAAGGGGAAAAAAAAAAAAGAAAAAGGAAAGCAGAGAAGTTTGGTATGTGTCAGGTAAGCAGGTACCATTTTCAACCTCCGGATGCCATTGATTTTGAATTAAAAAAATTAAATCTCTTTTTCAACTTTACAAAAGTCCTAACCATATTAGCAAAAGGTATCAGCCCTGAGTAGCAATTAACGAGCCTAGTAATAATTGTTTCAGTTAGTAGTTAATTTAATTTAATCTATTAATTAATCCACTCAAAGATAAAAGATTATATATATATATATATATAAATAGTCAATCTTAATTAAGATTAATCTTATTTTATTTAATTAAAATTCATCTTAGATGATTATTGAATTCTATTAATAAATCGGATTTTACTTTTTAAATGAAAATTCAATAATTATTAAAGATAAACTTTAGTTTTATAAAATAAAATAGATTTTATTTAAATCTGACTATTTATATGAATATTTGATCTTTTCCTAATAATAATAATAATCTACATATTAACTAGAATGAAAAAAATATTCTACTTAAGATTATACCTTCTCTAAGTTACCTCCTTTTGAGGTTGTCCCTCTGTAAGTTTTAAATAGGGAACATAAAAAATGATCATTCTTGTTGGTGTTGCAATGGCAGCACCAGTACTAGTGCAGCCAAGTAGCCAAGCCAAGGGGCATATGGTTGGAGGCAGCATCACTTGGATTATTCCTCCTGCTGGGGCTTCTTCTTTTGCTTCATGGAACGCCCATCACTCTTTTTCTGTGAGTGACACCCTAAGTCATCATCATCAACATCCACTCTTTCAAATTCATCTTATATATAAGAATTAATTATATTGCATGTAACATATAATTATATAAAAATCAATTTCATTTTAAGATTACATTCATTAATGGTTTTGTTTGCAGTGTTCAACTTTGTGACAGGAGGAGACGATGTGGCTTTAATTAGCAAGAAAGATTTCGATGCTTTCGACGATACATACAGATCCATTGTGGTACATGATCATTGGACCTGCATAGTTCAGAACCAAATCTGCTGGCAATTATTCTTCATTTCCACCGTCGCTAACCACTGTGCGGCTGGACAGAAGCTAGCCATTCATTCAAGTGGCTGATTCCAATGATATTGACAATAATCCTAGCTCTACTTCCTTATAATTAGCTCCAACCCTGCTGTTACTTCTTCCATTCACCCATCCTAGCTCGGCCTCTTATTTTCTTACTGCTTTCTCTCTTATTTTCACCTCCAATGCCATTGCTTCCTTGGCTCAGTTATATTAGTAATCTTTTTTTTAGGGTAGTTGTTTTTCTGTTGTTGTTTTATACTTGATCATATCCTAATATATATATATATATATATATATATATAATAGCCATTTATATGAGAACTGTTTTGTTGGAAACATATTTTTAATATAAGATGGATATTCATTGATTAGATAAATATTGAAAATATCATCTTAATCAGTAAATTAATACTAAAACTATATTAATAGTTATCACGTTACTGTATATTTTACATAAAATAGGAATTATATTTTTAACAAATTATAAACTGGATGTCTACGAGTTCCTAATTTGTATTAGAAAAAGAATGGATTGAAACTGCTAAGATGCAATACAAAATTTTATCTTTCAACCTTTTTTAAAAATGGTTGTGTAATTTCAGTGAAATAGATAGTGCCAAATTTATGAAAATAAAAGATTTGAATAAATTAATAACATCAGGGCACAGAATAGCCCCCAAGAGTCGCCAACGCACTGACCCATTTTATGTCTGTGTACCAAGTCCCTTTGGGGTTTAATGGTTGGTTATGGTTCGACAGATTAATTTATTTACTTTCCAGTATCTTTTTAAAAAGTCAACCAGGGTTTTTATTTCGAATTTCCAATGTTATTTTTGGATTGTTCCTGTGGGACATTCCCTGGCTCCTCCAAGAATGATAGTTTCAATCGCCCACCAGAAAACAAAAAATAATAAATAAAAGTTGGTTTTGAATTTTCAATTTTATATATAACAGCTATCAAGTAGCATTCACTGATGAAAACAGAACGTTTGGATACATTAACAAGAGCAGAGAAAATAGAGCAGAGCACAGACTTATTCTACAAATTGATTTTTCCTTTCTGCTCTTCGCTTGTATCTGGATAGCGATATCCCTATTCCCCTTTAATACAACGAGTAATTCTTTCAAAAATATAAAAATATACATACATATCTTTATATATATATATATATATATATATATCACACATATATTTCATATTTCCAATTTTACTTTTGGATTTTTTATGATACCAAGTAGCAGCGACTTCAATGATTTGTTTATATATAGTATTCACACAACTTAAACGAGTAATTTCAATTTTATTGTTTTAGATAGATGAAATAGGTTCAAGAATTTTCAGCCAAAAAAAGAAAAGAAAAAAAGAAATAGGTTCAAGAAATAAAAGTCAAAGTCATAAATGATCAGTGGCGGCCGGACCCAGGGATTTAGTGCTCAGGGGCACCACTAGGTAATTTTTTTTTTTTTAAGAAATAAAACTACAAATTTAAACGATATATAGAACTTAAAATATTTTTTTTTTTATTTTTTTTATAAAAACTATAAAGCATTTATCCTAAAAAAATTTATAAAGTAATTAATAATAATAATATTTATTTTGGAGGTATTTTATATTGATTTTCATTTTTGAAATATTTCCAAATTATATAATAACAAATATAAACTATATTTATAATAAAAAGAAGATATTTAAAATTCACATCAAATTTATACAGAAACAAACAATTTCGTTGGTACCAATCAACTCAAAAAACTTAAACAATGATATATAATTGTTAAATATGTTTAGTACAATTAAAAACTATTTTATTAAGATCAGTTTAAGATAGAGAACATTTAAAAATTTTAATTAAGTAATTTTTTTTTATAGTTTGAAATCAAACTAAAACTTGAAAATTAGTAAAGATAATCAAGTTTTAACAGTAAAAATCTATATAAAAAGGCATATTTATTAAAATATAGAATTAGATATGTTGGAAGGGTACGTTAGGGGGAGAAAAGGGGGGGGGGGGGGGGGGGGGGGGAATGTGTCCCCTCAGCCGTACCTGTGTCAAAAGTCTATTAATAATAAACATAAAGGAATGCCATTTGTTAAACTAAATTTTTATTTTTAAATTATTAATTAAGATGGGAAAATAATGAGGTATTTGACTTTTTTTCTTTGTATGCAGCATTGTTAAATCAAAATACCAACAAATATTAGCTCTAAGGATCATGATAAGCTCGAAGGATCATGATAGAAAAATTCTTGTTCTAAAGTCGTGTTTAGTTGTAAGAATTAAAGAGAAAATGGAATGAAAGAATGAAATGGAATGGGATGAAAGATGGAAAGAAATAAATAGTGGAATTGATTCACTTGTTTGGTGAGATTTTAGAATCATTAATTGAATAAACAATGGAATAAAATTATTTTGACAAAAATACATTTAACATCATATTATATATATATATAAATTAATTAGATTACATATAATAATTATCTAAAATATTAAATATGATTAATTCGGTTGATATAACTCTTTACTATTATATCATTATTTATAAATTTATAATTTCAAGATATTGAAAAATAAAAAATTATTATAAATGATAAAAAATAAAAAAACAATTATCATCAAAAGGCTATTTCTAACAGTACATTTAATTTTTACCAAAATATTTACTTTCTCACTACTTTCTCTATTTTTTTCACTCGTATTTTTATATCTTAGTTATGTGTGTTAATTCTATCATGATCAACACAATTTTTTATCTTTTAAATTAATCAACCATGGTTTTTGTTTGGTATTTCCAATATTATTTTTGCATTGTTAACCCGTTGGACGGTTGGATTGTTCCTTAGCACCGTCCCTGTGTTCTGGAACAATGATGAGTTTCAATCCCCGACTACAATTACCAAAAAAAATAAAATAAAATATACTTTTGTATTTAATATTTACCAGCTATCAAGTAGCATTCACTGATGAAAACAGAAAATTTTTATACATTAATAAGAGCAGAGTACAGACTATACGCACCGTTTCGGCCGATACGATAAAGTGATTTACTTTGCACTCTTGGCTTAAGATGTAACTCACTTTTGGATTTATATATAACAAGTAGCACTCATTTCAGCGATTTGTCTACATATATATTATTCACATAACCTAAATGAGTAATTCCAATTTTAGTGGTTTGGATAGATGGAATAAGTTCAAGAAATAAAAGTCATACATGAAATGCCAGCTCATATATATATATATATGATTTTTGATATTTTTTTTCTTTGGTTTTAGTTTTTTTTTTTTTTTTTTGGTTTTATTATTATTCTTTTATGAATATATGATTTTGATATTTTTTCTTTGATTTTAGTTTAGTTTTTTTTTTGTTTTATTATTATTCCTTTATGAATATATATATATATATATATATTTTTTTTTTGTTTTATTATTATTCTTTTATGAATATATGTTTTTTTTTGTTTTATTATTATTCTTTTATGAATATATGATTTTTATACATTGGAAACACCTTATTGAAAACACCTTATATTAAAAATATATTAATGTGATAAATATTAAAGATTGGAAGTTGTTAAATTAAAATTTTAATTTTAAATTATTAATTAAGATGGGACCTTATATGTTCCCACTTTCTATAGGTTTATTTTAAAAATAATCTTTACGCAAAACAATCTAATTAATGGTCTAAGGACAGAAATTAAAATATCTCTTTATTAGTATTATTATTTTAAAACACAAATACCACTTTAATTCATAAGGGATTGTAATAAAAGAACAAAGGCAAAAAAAAAAAGAAAAAAAAATGGAAAACTTATAAGGGATCATGATAGGAAAATTCTTGTACTATAGTGTTTAATATTTTAAAATTTTAAAAGTAATTTTCAAAACCAGTGCAAATTGCATTTTCATAGGTAAAATAAATAGGTAATTAAACAGAGTACGATTTTAATTTACGAATTTATTATAAATAGTTTCCTTTCAATTTTGGAGTAATTAATTAGTTATATACTACCATAAAAATTATATTCTACGATCGCTTTAACTTTTTAATTACTTACTGATCATTGTTTCAGCATCTATACTAGTCCCTGATAACAAAAAACTTCATACATATGCATACACTTAATTATTTGCAGCTTTATGGTACTTTTACAAACAAAATATAAATTACTTACATGAAGGCAAAGAAAATCACAATTAACAACTTGCTTACAAATTTCAATAATTTTTTTGGCTCAATTATGGAGACTTATTTTATGATCTCCCTCACAAACCTAAGGCAGCTGGATATATATATATATATATACTTCTTTTGTTGTTGTTGTTTCTTTTTTTTTAATTTTCTCTCTCTTTTTCAATTTATAACCTTAGGTGCACAATCTATATATATATGTATATATATATATATTCTCCTTTATATAGTAGATATGTATCGCACGTGCTTATCATAGTGGGAAATTCTCAGTACCTTAGCAATAATTTCCATATTCAGACATAATCCTTAAGAATATCTTCTGCATGTTGTTTTATCACCTTCCAAGCCATGAAAATATGTGATTCTTCGGTCAGGGTTGCACCAACTGCGAATCGGAGCAAAAATATTCCATCAACCACCGTGTGCGTCATATATATAGAACCAGACGCGTTGATGGACTCCAATAACTTGTGGTTAACGTCGTTTATACATTCATGATCATGATCCTGATCATCATCATCAAAATGTGCTCCACGGTTCTGGCTCAGCTTGTTCTTATCGATCGCTGTGGGAGAGATTCTAAAACAGACCAGCGCGAAATTCCTAGGATGAACAGTCTCGAACCTTTTGTCGGCGGCTACGAGCCCTTCGAAAGTCTTGGCCATTTCAACATGGCTTTTGAGCATGTTCCTGAGTTTCTCAACTCCGTAGCTTCTCAGCACGAGCCAGAGTTTTAAGGCTCTGAACCTTCGGCTGAGTGCAATTTGCCAGTCTTTGTAGTCAACCACTTCTTTCGAATCGGTGGCTTTGTTTCTTAAAAACTCGGGGTTGGTCGAGAGTGATTTGATCAAGGCGCTTGGATCTTTCAACCATAGGCAGCAACAGTCAAGGGTCGTGAAGAACCATTTGTGTGCATTGAAACTGAACGAGTTCGCACCTTCAACGCCATCGATGAAATGTCGAAACTCGGGACAGACACAGCAACTCCCTGCGTATGCAGCATCGACATGAACCCACATGCCATAATCTTTTGCCACTTGACATATGGGTCCCAATGGATCAACCGCAGTGGTTGACGTTGTTCCCATGGTAGCACATACAAAGGTAGGGAATAAACCAGCTTTGATATCCGAGCAAATAGTGGATCTTAGCAAATCAGGAGGGAGAGAAAACGATGTCGATCTTGAGGTCTTTATGACGCGGAAATTCTTCTGGTCAATTCCGGCAATCTGTGTAGCTTTCTTGAATGCACTATGAGTTTGGTCCGACGCATAAACGACTAGATTTCCGATATTTTCTCTCCCGACTTTGCTCAGCATTTGATCCCTAGCAGCAACTAGGGTACAAAGCATGGCCTCGCAAGTGGTTCCTTGCAAAACGCCACCGCCTCCGCCGGAGAAAAGGAAAGACTCGGGAAGCCTAAGCATTTCTCCGAGCCAATCCATGACTATGCTTTCGAGCTCGCTCGCGGCTGGGGACGACATCCAGTTGAAGCCGACGACGTTGAATCCGGTGGCGAGCATCTCGCCGAGAAACCCTGCGATGCTTCCACTTGAAGGGAAGAATGCAAAGTAGTTAGGGCTTTGCCAGTGTGTCAGACCAGGAACTATATGATCTTGGACATCATGGAGGATGGTTTCGATTGGTTCGGGGTCATAAGGTGCGGATTTTGGCAATCGTTTTCGGAGATAACCAGGTTCAACTTGGCTCAAAACCGGGTATTTCTCAATGGTTTTGTAGTAATCAGCAATGAAGTCGATGATCATATGGCCTTGCCTCCTGAACTCTTCAGGATCAAGAAGGTTTTCCAAGTTGTCAGAATCGGGTTTCAGAGAATGGTTCAAATTGAGGCTACCCATTTGGAGGTAAGAAAAGAAACAAAGAAAAAAAAAAAAGGAAAAAAAAAAGATTATTAAAGCCAAAGAAATTGAATTAGGAGTGCGAGAAAGGTGAGCAGCAGAGGCTTGTTGCTCTCCTGTATATATGGATGTAGTAGAGATGGGCAATAGAGATGAAATGATCCATTTATATAGAAATACAGGGTGTAGGTGCGCCTTGCATTATTTTTTTTTGTAGGTAACTCGTTATTAATTGCTACTAAATTTCTGTCTTTATTATTAGCCCACCAAAGATATAATCAAAATAATGCTTTTGGTTCTTCCTCTTAAATTTTTTAGATTGTCTTTTTGTTCTTTTTATTGTATTTTTTGTAAAAGCCCAGACCACCCACTTACTGTGTTCGATATTGTCGTTTTTGAACCTGTACTTACCAGTCCCACTGGGGGGCTTCCAGGCCTAATCATGATATTGTCCGCTTTGGAAAAAGCATGCACGGTTTTACTTTTCCTCATAGGAATGCGTTATATGGGATAGGTATCCATACCACCTTATAAAGCGTGCTTCGTTCCTCTTTCCAACCGATGCGGGACTTCACAATCCTCCCCCCTTGGGGCCCAGCGTCTTCGCTGGCACACCGATCCGGGTACTAGCTCTGATACCATCTGTAACAGTCCAGACCACCCACGTCCGATATTGTCTTCTTTGGACCTAGAAAATACTCTTACAACGCATCTCTCAAAGTTTTGTCAAAATGCATCGTAATAGTTAGGGATAATCCTCTTACAATCCCTACCTACCAGTTCCACTGGCACAGGCTTCCAGGCCCAAAGAGGACAATATCGTATGCAAATGATTTGGCCTATCACATTTTTCCTTCTTTTTTTTTTTTTTTTTTCTCCTCTTGAATTCTTTTATTTGTCTACTCTTTGCTACAGCAAATTTATAAAAATGACATTGTCCGTCACTATGCATTAGAATTGTGTCATTAAAACTCGTCTGTAACTAATCTATTGCTATCCCCTTCACGTTTTTCACACTCAAATCACCTTTATTTGCTATATACTCTTTATTATAACAAATTTTAACAATATCATTATTAAGCTTGTCACTAAAAATCATTTGCGACTTCTTTAAGGCTTCGTTCCAAAAGTTTGTTACTCTTAAATTGCTACTATATCTGTCATAAAATCTACTCTTATGTCATGAATTTCAAAGAAATTTTGATGTTATTGTAATTTTATTGCTGAAAAAATCTTTTTTTGGTAGTGCATAGTAGCATCCTATTAATGCATCCAACTGCCCTGGATCTGATATATACGTATACGCACTTGTTTTGGTGTAATTAATGCAAGAAAAGTAAGTATATGAGAAAGATTGGAAGCCAGTATAATTAAACCGCAGACGTTTTTACGAAAGGATGTGCCTTTTTTTAGTTTTTATTGAGAGGTACTATTTTTATTTTTTATTTTTTATTTTTTGAAAAGATAGAAAGCACAAATTAATTGGCCATTTTTTCCAACTATAATATCATGTCTTTATTTCATCCTATGCGTTGTAGCGCTACCACCAATGCATGTTGGTGGTTTGCTTGACATTCATTTATGTTATAACATACTTTTGATATAACACAGGATGATTCTGTTGATAATCACGTAGGATTATTCATCATGAGGCCATAAGTATAACTTCGGAGATAATAATTTTCTCACATTATCATATATGGGGTGTATAAGTAATAACATTCTCATTCATTAATCTCATGTCTCTATGTATACGAACAATTTTGACACTTTATTATTTATCACCCAATAAAATCATATTATATTATTTAAATTTTTAAGTTTGTCCAATTGTAGAGGTAGCAAGGAGATTAAGTATGCCAATTAGGTGAAATAAAATCATGGTGTAATTTGGAGACATATGAGGAACATTACTAAATTTATAAGGGACTATTGAAAAATTATTATGGATTCATCAAAAAATCTTGCATAAATTAAATTGCTGATTTCTTTGAAGAACCTTAAGATTTGGGCTTGCCTAGAAATTTGCCCAAAAAGGAAACGATTATATACAGTGTAGCTTTTTAATATGATAGAAGAGATTTTAGGTTCAAAAAAGTGCAAGAAACTGATAGAAGAGATTTTATGATAAATACTAGCATTTTTTTCGTAAGAAGGTCCCATAATATTTCCTTAGTCAAGGTGTATTTAGAGTTCCAATGAGAGATCTTGAATAGGTCCTGACAATAATCACCAGTTTACATAATGAATTTTAAGTAGGATTATTTAATTCTATTTTTTTTATACTAAAACCTTAAAAATTAATAATTTATTGATAACTATTTAAATTGTCATTTGACATATAAATTCTATTTATGATAATTAACTAGTGATGACAAATAGCATTTAATATATACTTTTCTATTTATGAATATGATTTTTTTTCCTCCTTAAATTTACATAAATCTTGGCGAATCATACAAAAGTTTAATTTGTACATTGTGTCAGTCCTTTGTATTATCATAATTTTTGAAAATTTCAAAAACTAATATATGAAAGAAAGAATCAATAATGCTAGTATTTATCAAATGATAGACAAAATAAGGTGTCATTATTTTATTATCTTATTTAGTTTCAATAATTTTTTTTTTTAAGTTTACTTATTTTAGATTATATTAGCTTTTCAACCAACTAATAAAAAACTAAAACACATCAACTTTTTCCTGTTACTTTATAAGAGTATTTCAAATAGCTTTGTAGATTGCTGAAATTCTTTTTGCGAAATCCAAAATAGTAAGATCAATTTAAAATATTTCTCTATAATGGGTTTATTTAGGGCTCTATCAAGTTATGTGGCTAGAAAAAAGAATGGACATCATGAGGATGACCCAACAAAAAATTAAAAGCAATCTTTATGAAGAATTAATATATAAATATATAAATATATATATATATTTTAAAAAAAAAACATGAACACATCAAATATTAGCATTTATAATTACATAAAATATCAATCTCTTTCAATTTTGAGTTATATAGATAGCAATCTACAAAGAAGATTTTTGTTTCCATTTTCATATTCTTATTCATATATAATCAATGATAAAATTTCACAACATATTTTTTATTTGTTTTATTTATTTATTTATTATTATTATTATTTTTGTAATTATCAGCATTGCCGTTATGTCACATGTTCGAATTTGAACAAGAATAGGTAAGAATGCATGACACTTACCAACTTGCCTGTGACCTTGACCGCTTCTTTGTTGATATTCTATAAGGGATATCTTTATATCTATAGTGAACAATGATAAAGAAAAAAAAGACTCGGATCCCCTCTAGCACTATGGTAATATAATTTAAAAACATAGATTATTGAATATTTGCATGCTCGTCAACTCATCTAAGTAGAAAACGACAGTAGATCCCTCAGGTGGGATCCATAGATGGAGAGGTAAAAGTGATTATAGGTTCGATGGTGCACATATAGATCTAATGGATATATTTTTTTTAATTTTTGAAAGGAATAATAGATATTTATTTGTGGTGGTTTCATGCGTTACAGATAGCGGGTGTCCCACATAAAATTTGCTTTTACAAGAGTCTCACTGCGCAAAATATCCAAACTTACTACATATATTTATCAAGTGCAAAGTGTACTGCTCATAGTTATAGGTAATACAAATATAAGTTTATTAGTGTAGAGAAAAAATTATTGTAGATTGTCAATTAAATATGACATTTTTCTAGCAAAACAAAAGACATAAGCGTGAAACGAAAAGTAAATTATTGCTTGGGAAAACTTTTAAAATAGCTTGTCACAACGGCACATCTTAGCATAAAATAAAAACTATATTTATATTTCAACCGGTTAAATATTTAAATATGCATAGGTAAGAGATTATATAACAAAGTTCTAACTGCTGAATCATACATCTAAGATAAGTTTTACCATATGAGGAATGAACCAGTTGAGTGAAGATGGCTGCATTATAGGTTATCTAACTATTTCAATGTTCTAAGCACATCATGACGTGTGTCTTTATATTGGATGAGGTAGCGTTTGCTTGTTAAGCCTTAAAGTTAGACTAAACAAACCTCTTCCTTAGAACTGGATGGGCTTTTCTTTCTCTCTGTCTGAGATTTGTTAAGGTATCATTTCAAGGTTGTTCTAGTAATAGCCAAAACATATGTTTGAGACATATGATGGGTGTTCTGTTTGAATAAATTCTCAAATATAACTTATATAACGCTAATACACCATGTAGTTTTCACAAATTCTTCATGGAAACCCTACTTTTCGAAAATGATCTAGCCTATTAGGATTGAGTGAGCTAGTTTCCTTGTGGAATAAGGAAATTTAATGTCAGTGTATAAATACCATATTATGATCTTTATACAAGTTATGCCACTCATATTGCAACCTTATTCTTTGGCATTCAAAAGCACTCTCACTACCTTGAGCATAAGAGTGTCTTTGATTAGCATTACACCAGGGCCCCAAAAATCTTCACGCTCCTTTTATTGTAAGGTTTATACCAAAGGCCCGATAAACATGGTGATGAAAAAAATTGCTTCTACAATTGCTTCTACAAAAATATACTACCTCTGCTTGAAAATCTTAATATCCGCACTACTAGAATCGCATTGATAAATAAAGCAATTAATGTGTCGCACAAAATAAAAACCGACATATTACGCAGCATCGTCTAACGTCCTATTGCTAAATCTATAAGATAACACGTGACACATTAATAGTGTTGCCTTAGCTTAAAAAAAGGCTGACGATGTAAAACAATGTGTCGCTAAACTTTCAAAGAAAAAGCGATGCTCCCAAAATGAGTCGTTTATTTTTTAAGTTTTTGGCGATGCATCTAGACTTTTAACGACGCATTCATCAAATGCGTCAGATTTTTAGCAACTCACTTTTAGCAATGCATTTATCATATGTATCTGATTTTCCATCAGATTTTTAGCGATGCATTTGCCAAATGCATTTGATTTTCCATGAGATTTTTAGCGATGTACTTTTAACGACGCTTTCAATGTATGGGTCAGATTTGATTGTCCACTTTTAGTGACTCATTTCATTTAACATTTAGCAGCTTTTTATGAACCAGTCACTAACAAATCTTTTAGCGACTATTTTTTAAAGCATCGCGAAAAGTAGCCAATGAAAGGAGACTCTTCGGAAAACGTCGCTAAAGGTGGAAAAACAATGTTGCCAAATATGTTAGGCAACATTATTTGTTTTAATGCGTTGCGCTTTATTGTTTATTTTTTAATTTCCTTATTTTTAATTTTTTGAAAATTGATTAAAATAGTAAAAATATTAAAATAATTAAAATACAAAAAAACTAAAACCAGCTTCATCCAAAATAATTAGAATACAAAAATTTAAAATAAATATTTTCATAACAAAATAATTATCAAATAAATTAAATATTTTCTCATTGACGTATTTTTACATAATTTGGTAAACTATTGTATGTGCAAAAGCAAATTCAATATTAATTAAACTTTCATGAATATAAATTAAGATGGAAGTTGACATCCTCTTGTTGACGATATTACACCCTCATACTGCATATGGAAAAATTAAAAAAGTTATTAAATTATATGATTTAGTAAATGAAAATTTAAAAAATATTACCACTGTTATTAAGATTTGGTGAGGCATATTTGTCCTAATTAAAAGTGAAAAACTCATAATAAAGCGGATCAGAAAATTAATTAAATGAATAATAATAAACGTTATAAATATTACTTAAAACATAAGTAATAAATTACGTACCAATTTAGTTAGAAGATGTTTTTTTATCCACATCTCCTCATAGTCATTAGGAACATAGCCGCTCTCATATTCATTCTCATTATCAGTTTCATCGACATTTGGCAACTGTATGATAAATGAATTGTAAGCCATCGTAGTATCTCCAAGAACATCTTCTTCAACAAAAGTACGATGTTGTGGTGAATTTAAAACAACAGACCATCTCGAATCAAGTTGATCTTCAAGATAAAATACTTGTTAAACTTAGCAGAACCATGTCAAGCAATATCACAAGCAAAATATCTACAAAAGCAAGATTAAGAAAACCCAACAAACCTTACCTGAGGTTAAATGAAAAAAAAAAAAAAAAAAACCAACTGACCACATGTCTCTGCCAACCAAAAAGAAAAAAGAAACTCACCTAAATGATAGAGACGAAGAAAGAAGAAACCTAGCTAACCACGAGGGCGACCCAGAGAAATCCAACTTCCTGACAGCAACATAGGCAAATGAAAAATGAAAGCCGAAATATCTCACTCTTCAAGTCTCTCTTAGATTGCTTGCAAATCTAATATCTATTAGATAGTGTACTTCATGTAGGTTTAGAAAAAAAAAGGGGATTCAAAAGTCCGCGTAAAATTTTTCAGAAAATGGCAAAAAGACGACCCTTTTACAGATTCTTTTGTTTTTTTTTTTTTAATTAAGAGAACAAGCAACGCATTTACATCTTAAAGCGTCGCCTGTTCCATCAATGTTATTATTATTTTTAATTAGTTTTTTATTCTTCATCTAAAAATAAATATTGAAAATATTTCTCATATATGTGAAATAAAATTACCAATGTGGGAGTTTAATTATTTTGTTTTCCAAGTACAGTTTTTTTTTTTTTTTAAAACAGGCAAAAAGAGACATATTTATAATAGACAGTGTTGTCTGTTTTAAGTTTTATTTTTTATTCCTTAATTTGATGGAACATCCAACGCATAAAAAGAGAAAAGAGTCGCCAAATACTTTTTTATTTTTCCTTTTTTAATAGTTATTAATTTGATTTTAAAAGTTGCAAGTATTAAAATGTTTTTTTTGGTAATTAAGAGAACAGGCGATGCATTTACAATTAAAAGTGTCACTTTTCTCTCAATTTCATTTTTTTTGACTAATTTTTTATTTTTCATCTACAAATAAACACTGAAAATATTTTTAAAAATGTGAAGCAAAATATCGAAGATTACTGTTTATTTTTCTATTGTTCAAGTACGCCTTTATTCTGTATAAAATTTGCATGTCTTTTAAATTTTCTTTTTTTTTTTTTAATTGAGAGAACAGGCGAAGCATTTTTTTCAAAAAGGGTCGCCTGTTCTTGAATTGTGGGATCAAGTGATGCATTATAGTTGAAAAGCATTGCCTGTTCCATTTTTTATATTTTCTTTATAATCTTTAAATTGTTTTTTAATTGTTATCTACAAATATATTCATGTAGCAATCCAATGAACATAAATTCCATTGATCTAAAAATAGAAAACAATTTTATCAATGCTTTTCTCAATTATTCACATATATGTGTATAGACGAGATACAAAATATCTCAAGACCTAATTTGAGATAGGATACCGAATATAGAATTGTAATTCAACAAGGATTTATTGACCAATTTATCTACAAAAGTATTTTAAATGAGCTTAACTTTCATGTGTTTGTGTTCAGTGATAGCTTACTTGTTTTTAAAAATTAAAAGTCTATTAAATTGCTTTTAAAAAAAAAAAAAAATTGAAGGAACAGACGACGCAATTCCATCCAAAAGCATCAGCTATTCCATTTTTTTATTTTTATCTTTAATTAGTTTTTTTGATTGCTCATCTACAAATTAAAAAAATGCATTTTTGTAAAATTCAAAAAAATTACTAAAAACAACTTTCAAATTAAAAAAAGGTAAAAATTGAATTGGTGAAAAGGCGACGCATTTGTTGAAAAATGCGTCTCCTTTTCCTTTATTTGGCAACTCTTTTTTAAAACAATGCGTCGTCTAAAACTTTATTATTTATTTCTTGTTGTATTATTTCATCCAAGTCATTTGTTCTGGTGATGTGGTAATTCCTTAAGAGTGTAAGAGGTTCTGGGTTCAATTCTTGGCATGGCTTTATCTAATTTTAATTTTTTTATGGGTTTGTACACGTGTAAATAAAAGGATAAAAAAGAAAATAAGAAAAGGCGATGCATTTGTTGAGCAATGGGTCGCCTATTCATTTATTTGGTGACTATTTTTTAAAACAATGCATCGCCTAAAACTTTATTAGTTATTTCTTGTTGTATTATTACATCTAAGTCATTTTGTCTGGTGGTGTGGTGATTCCTTGAGAGTGTAAGAAGTTTTGGATTCAATTCTTGATATGGCCCTATCTGAGTTTATTTTTTTTTGGGTAGGTTTGTACACATGTGAAAAAAAAAAAAAAAACGCAAAGGTGATGCATTCGTTGAAAAATGCATCGCCTTTTCCTTTATTTGACGACTCTTTTTTAAAACAATCTGTTGTCTAAAATTTTATTAGCTATTTCTTGTTGTATTATTATATCCAAGTTATTTGGTCTAGTGGTGTGGTGATTCCTTAAGAGTGTAAGAGGTTCTGGGTTCAATTCTTAGGATGGCCTCATCTGATTTTTATTTTATTTTATTTTATTTTTTTGTTATGGGTTTGTACATGTGTAAATAAAAAAAATCGAAAAAAAATAAGAAAAGGCAATGCATTTGTTGAAAAATGCTTCGCCTTTTCCTTTATTTGGTAACTCTTTTTCTAAAAGAATGCATCGCTTAAACCTTTATTAGTTATTTCTTGTTGTATTATTACATCCAAGTCATTTGGTTTGATAGTGTGGTGATTCCTTAAAAGTGTAAGAGGTCCTGGGTTCAATTATTGGTATCGCCCAATCTGTTTTTCTTTTTTTAGGCAACGCATTTGTTGAAAAATATGAAATACGTTGCCTTTTCCTTTATTTGACGATGCTTTTTTAAAACAATGCTTCGCCTAAAACTATATTAGCTATTTTTTGTTGTTTTATTAAATCCAAGTTAGTTTTTCTGGTGGTGTGGTGATTCTTTGAGAATGTAAGAGGTTTTGGGTTCAGTTCTTGGCATGGTCATATCTGATTTTATTTTATTTTCATGGGTTTGTACACGTGTAAATAAAAAAAACCAAAAAAAAAAAATATAAAGAAAAGGTGACGCATTTGTTGAACAATGCGTCGCCTTTTCCTTTATGTTTAAGCAATATAACTGAGGTGATTTTTTTATTTTTTTTCAACTTAGTGATATTACTTAAATATTTTCACTGGTTATTTGAAGTTGAAAACAATAATGCGTCACATTTTCCTTTATATTTAGACAATATAACTGAGGTGATTTTTTATTTTTTTCAACTTAGTGATATTGCTTAAATATTTTCACTGGTTATTTGAAGTTGAAAACAATCACATTGATTAAAAAAAAAAAAAAAAAGGGAACAGGCGACGTGTAATGAAGCAGTTGCATCGCCTATTCCCTTTATCTGCAAAAAAATAAAAACCATCTCAGTTATATTACTTAAATATTTTTACTGGTTATTTGAAGTTGAAAGAAAATCAGATTGATTTAAAAGAAAAAAACAAAAAGGAACATGCAACCCGGAATGAAGGAACAGGCAACGCGGAATGAAGCAGTTGCGTAGCCTCTTCCCTTTATCTTTAAAAAAAAAAAAAAATACAATTTAAGAGATTTACAAGTTCAATTAACAGAAAATAAACTGTACATGAAAAACCAAATAATTGTACAACTACCTCAGTTATATTGCTTAAATATTTTCACTAGTTATTTAAGGTTTTAAAAAAAAAAAAAAAAGGGAATAGGTGACTCGGAATGAAGCAGTTGCATCGCCTGTTACCTTTATCTTAAAAAAAAAAAAAAAACAAAAAACAAAAAACAAAAAACCACTTTAGTTATATTGCTTAAATATTTTCACAAGTTATTTGAAATTGAAAGAAAATCATATTAATTAAAAAAAAAAAGGGAACGGGTGATGCGGAATGAAGCAGTTGCATTGCCTGTTCCCTTTATCTTTTTTTTAAAAAAAAAAAAAAACCACCTTAGTTATATTGCTTAAATATTTCCATTGATTATTTGAAGTTGACAGAAAATCACATTGATTAAAAAAAAAAAAAAAGGAATAGGCAACACTTAATGAAGTCGTTGCATCGCTTGTTCCCTTTATCTTAAAAAAAAAGGAGATTTTACAAGTTTAATTAACAGAAAATAAACTGTATATGAAAAATTAAATAATTGAACAACAACCTCAATTATGTTGCTTAAATATTTTCACTGGTTATTTGAAGTTGAAAAAAAATCCTATTGTTCAAAAAAAAAAAAGAAAAAAAAAAAGAAAAAGGGAACAAGTGATGCGGAATGAATTAGTTGCGTCGCTTGTTCCCTTTATCTTAAAAAAAAAAAAAAAAGCAGTTTAACAGATTTGCAAGTTTAATTGACAGAAAATAAACTGTAGATGAAAAATTAAATAATTGAACAACAACCTCAATTATATTGCTCATGTTTAAGCGATTTTTCATTTTTTATCATATCAAATATTAAGCGATGCATTTTATATTATAAACGTCACTATTTTTATCTATTTTTTAGTATTCATATAATTAAATTTTGTTATTGTGTAAACATAGATAAGTGATTGGTTAATCATTTTGTATGAGTGTAGCATTTAAACAATATAATTCAGATAAAATATACGCACAGTATTAAAAGTGACTCTGTTCAGCCACATATTCAGCGACGCTGAAAGGCAGCGTTGCGTTTTGTTGTTTTTAGCGACCGTTCATCTTTGACAGTTTTTAAACGCGTCATATATTTATGGAATTTTAACTGATGCTTTAGCTTCAGCATAGCGATTTTATTTTTTCAGATACGTTTGTATTATAGTATCGCTAGATCTTAATTTTCGCATGGTGCTGACTCACCTCTACTAATGTTACGGCAAAGAATGAGCAAAGAACTTTTCGTCTTTTCATTTCTTGCCAGATTTAAGTCGTTTTAAAGCTGTTGTAGTAAAGCAACTCATAGGATTTACACAGAACCTTGGCGACTTTCTTTGATTTTGTTCTCTTTTTACCTGGATTTTCTTTAATCCTTTAACACATACGTCGAAGTTCTAAATTATATATATATATATATATGTATATATATATATATTTTTTTTCTAAATTTTTAAATTTTTTTATTTTAAAAATTAGTGATGCGCCTGCATGCATGTTGCAGCAGGAGAGTTTCAGTAGGGTCGCATAGAAGCTCGGGGTGGATATTTTTGGGATTCGTGTGTCGTTTCCAATACACAAATTGGAATGATTAGGGCAGTCTGATTTTTCAATATTTATCGCGCATTAATAAAATTGAAACTAACCAACAGTCTACATATCAATAATGCAGTCACTCATAAAGTAGATAGGCCCTTTACGGTTGGTATGTACACTCTATCAATCTAAATTAAGAACAGCTTTCTGACACTATTCATCAGAAGGATCCAAAAAAAAAAGAAAAAAGATTTCCGATGATATGTTTGCTTTGAATATATTAATCCTTTTTTTCTTTAATATTAATATTTATGATATAAGAACTCAAATTCAGCATCACTGGAGAAGAAACAATGATTTTGACGATCTACAAAGACAGTATGATTTGATTTGGATATATATGATCATTCACTAGCATTGACAATATTTGTCTCCTTTTTCCTCCTTCGGCTCCAATATGCATTTATGATATTTTGATATTGTTTATTCTTTTCGGAAATAATAGTCGTATTAGTTAATTGAAACAAGCTTTTGGATATAACATATATGGTGTGTTCTCTCAGCTAAAAAGAAAAAAATTATATATATTTATATATATAAGGTTTTTTATTTTATTTTATTTTTATATTTTTTGGGGGGTTAGTATATTATATATATAGGGTGTGTTCAAATAAGAGCCATTCAAAATATATTAGCTTCGAGATTTTATTTTTTTTTGGATATTTCCAAAAGCGATAATTTACTTTTCATTTCACATGTTATTTGGTCTTAAAATGAATATATAAATATTGTCACACGAATCGACAATCTACATTACCCATGAGTGCATGTAACACATATTTATTATGAGTTTGGATATTTTTATTTTAACTTTATTTTTTTTGTAACCAAACCCACCGTTTTAATTTTATAAAATGCACCGAACCAATATTCAATAATCAGTTTTACTCCTCTATCTGTGCCATCTGCTACTAAAACGATTCGCACTGCCACTGTTTTCAAACAAGAGCTTTTTTTTTTTTTGGGTGGGTTTTGAGCAACAAATAAGAGATTTTCAAGTAATATTTATTTGATCTTGACCCGGAAGAAAAAAGAAAAAAAGGAAAAAAAATGGGGACCCAAAAAAAAGAAAAAAAAAAAATATATATATGTATCTATTTTGGTTGTAGCTTATTTAGGACAGCTTAGTAGTTAGTGCCAAGCCTACTATTTATTAGGAACATAGTTTTTTTTTTTTTTTTTTTTTGAGAAATTAGGATTATAACTCTCAATTTATGGGCGGCTCTTACCAATTATATTTTACAAATCATACTTAGTCATTAAATGAATCTAATTTATTAATAATTAATTAATTTAATTTAAATGAGATTATTGTTGAATTATACTAAGTATTTAGTTATTTATTTATTTATTTTAAGACCATTAAGTTGTGGATAAGATATAAAACGTTTTTAGAAGTGCTTTTATATAAACACATATTTTTCGTATCATTTATTTTTATGGTTTCTTCTTTTAATAAGTGTTTTATCATTTACTTTTATAGTTTTTTCGTTTAATAAGTGTTTTATAAAATAAGTGATATAATATTTAACTATACATAAGAGAAAATATTTAACTTTGTTATATAATCTCTTACCTATGCATATTTAAATATTTTAACCGGTTGAAATATAAATATAGTTTTTATTTTATGCTAAGATGTGCCGATGTGACAAGCTATTTTAAAAGCTTTCCCAAGCAATAATTTACTTTTCGTTTCACGCTTATGTCTTTTTGTTTTTCTAGAAAAATGTTACATTTAATGGACAATCTACAATAATTTTTTCTCTACACTAATAAACTTATATTTATATGACCTATAACTATGAGCAGTACACTTTGCACTTAATAAATAAATGTAGTAAGTTTGGATATTTTGCAGTCAGACTCTTGTCAAAGCAAATTTTATGTGGACACTCGCTATCTGTAACGCATGAAACCACCACAAATAAATATCTATTATTCCTTTCAAAAATTAAAATAAAATATCCAGTAGATCTATGTGTGCACCATCGAACCAATAATCACTTTTACCTCTCCATCTATGGATGCCACCTGAGGGATCTACTGTCGTTTTCTACTTAGATGAGTTGGCAAGCGTGCAAATATTCAATAATCTATGTTTTTAAATTATATTACCATAGTGCTAGAGGGGATCCGAGTCTTTTTTTCTTTATCATTGTTCACTATAGATATAAAGATATCCCATATAAAATATCAACAAAGAAGGGACCAAGGTCGCAGGCGAGTTGGCAAGTGTAATGCTTTCTTATTTATATCTGTTTAGATTCGAGTATGTGACAGAGTAGTAATGCCCATAATTACCAAAATAATAATAATAATAATAATAATAAAAATAAATAAAGAAATAAAATAAAATAAATAAAAATATGTTATGAAATTTTATCATTGATTATATATAAATAAGAATATGAAAATGGAAACAAAAATCTCCTTTTGTAGATTGCTATCTATGTAACTCAAAATTGAAAGAGATTGATATTTTATGTAATTATAAATGCTAATATTTGATGTGTTTATCTTTTTTTTTTTAAAATATATATATTTATATATTAATTCTTCGTAAAGATTGCTTTTAATTTTTTGTTGGGTCATCCTCATGATGTCAATTATTTTTTCTAGCCACATAACTTGATAGAGCCCTAAATAAACCCATTATAGAGAAAATTTTTAAATTGATCTTACTATTTTGGATTTCGCTAAAAGAATTTGAGCAATTTACAAAGCCATTTGAAATACTCTTATAAAGTAACAGGAAAAAGTTGATGTGTTATAGTTTTTTATTAGTTGGTTGAAAAGCTAATATAATCTAAATAATTAAACTTTAAAAAAAATTATTGAAACTAAATAAAATAATAAAATAATGACACCTTATTTTGTCTATCATTTGATAAATACTAGCATTATTGATTCTTTCTTTCATATATTAGTTTTTGAAAATTTCAAAAATTATGATAATACAAAGGATTGACACAATGTACAAATTAAACTTTTGTATGATTTGCCAAGATTTATGTAAATTTAAGGAGACAAAAATCATATTCATAAATAGAAAAGTATATATTAAATTCCATTTGTCATCACTAGTTAATTATCGTAAATAGAATCTATATGTCAAATGAGAATTTAAATGGTTATCAATAAATTATTAATTTTTAAAATTTTAGTATAAAAAATAATAGAATTAAATAATCCTAGTTAAAATTCATTATGTAAGTTGGTGATTATTGTCAGGACCCATTCAAGATCCCTCATTGGAACTCTAGATACGCCTTGACTAGGGTAACATTAGCGGACCTTCTTATGAAAAATCCAGCAATATCTTCCCTAATGATTGGACACTCCACAAAATCCCTTACAAAGAAAACACATTTTTAAAATGCACCACCTTATTTCTTTCATCTTATTATAAAAGATTGCATAAATGCAGTACTTCAAAATAAAATAAAATAAAATAGGGAACATGCATAATATTAAATAAATAATAATCCAACACTGTATACAGAGCATATTAGGGTATATAATACGTATAGAATTTAATACAACACAGAGATTTGAAGAAATATTACAAAAAAGAAAGAAAAAGGAAAAAGGCTTATTGGAATTCAGCAACGAACAAAGACGTTGAGCTCGCTCTTAGACAGTCAACACCTACTAACCTGAGCCTAGGAGAATAAATTTAAAACAGAAAAATAATAATATACAAATTATCTCAGTGAGAGACCCAACTACTTCATAAATTATAATAATATAAAATAAAAGTGATTAATAATAAATAAATAAATGGGTAGTTAAAACAATAAATAAGTAAAATTAATAATTTTCTCCCAAAACCCTCACAATTCCACTCAGTAGGAAAAGTTCTTTTTTTTTTCAAACTATTTTTACAAAACTCATCATTTTCATATCCCCAAAAATCAAATAAATAAATAAATAAATATAAATAATTTAAAATAAAATTAATATTGAAAATAATTTCCTAACAAATTGTTAAATTAGAATAAAATATCAAAAGGTAAAATAAATGATAGAAACCCAGGATGACCTGCTCCTAAACCCGTATTATATTAGCCCGGATCTTAATTAAGTTCAAATTCTAATGGAATTGACCTCAACTCCTAACCAACCTGTGGTTAGAAACCTTGGTATAATGTAGACGCCATAATAGAGGATGGAAAACCTATTGATAAGTCAAGCTAAAACAACCAATTCTCTAAGGTGTTTTAGATGTTCTTAAAGAACAAAGAGATAATTAATCTCACAAATATTTTCTCAATCAAATCAAAGTTAATTCCTATTGATAACTAAGCCTTTAAATAGGCTTTGAAAACATAACTTAAAAACCCTACAACATAAAGAAAATTGGCCACCACACATAAAGAAACCTAGTTGGCCGAAACTATACTTCCTTTCCTAATCTAAGTTTGATTAATTAATTCCTTTATATTAAATTAGGAATTAATTAATTTACAATGGAAAGAATAAAATAAAACCTTCCTAAAGTTATTTGTCCAGAAAATAAATAAATAAAAGCCAAAAAGTAATGGTAGTTTCCTAAAACAAAAAGTAAAAACAAATTAGGAAACTAAAAATGCTAGCCTTTTGATCAATCTTTGACCTCTTTGAGCTCCAAATAAGCTTCAATATGCTTTTTAGGATGCCAAATAAGCTGAATATGAAGTCCCACACGTTGCCTATGCTTGGAAGAATAAGAAAAGGTTAATACAGTAAAATACAGTAAAGCCAGCAAGCAATACAGCAAATTCGGCCAAATTGTTGATGCTGTCCGTACAAGCCCTTTTTGATTGCATTTGAGGCTGATTTAACTTGATTCCATGACCTCTTAGGCATATTTATTGAACCCATAAAGCATTGGAACCATTTCATGCTTCCCGGACTCCAAAAATGTACCAAAACCGTCACCCGGGTCCGTACCAGCCTCTAGCGCTTGTATCAGCAAAACAGGTCTTGGTTCTTTGGTCATGATCATTCCTTCTTGATTATGATTTATCCTTTGAATAAGCTCAGCAATTATATCCTTGAACTTCTTGGCTTGTGCTCTAGTGATTGGTCCCACCTTCATCCGTAACGGATCGGCACCCCAGCGGGTTGTCGGTTGTACGGGTTCGGGCGAATGCGCATCATTCCCCTCATCTTGAAAAGGATTTGTCCTCAAATTGAAGTCATCACCTGCAGAAAAAGGAGATAAATCAGCATCATTGAAGGTGGCACTAACATTATACTCATCCGGTAGATCAAGTTTGTAGGCATTGTCATTTATCCTCTCCAAAACTTGAAAAGGTCCATCATCCCTCGGCATGAGTTTTGATTTCCTTTGTTCGGGAACGCTTTCTTTCCTTAAATGCAACCAAACCAATTCTCCTGGGTTAAATACTATTACAACAAAATCTAGAAATACATGCTCATTATGGTAAAAATTACACTTTTTAAAGTTAGCAAACAATATTTCCCAAATTTTCAAATTTCCACTACATAAAGCTCTCAACAATGCGGATAAAGTTCTATGCAATAAAGACATCTTTAAATAAGTATCTTTAAAATTCATGACCAGCAATGATTTCTTATTCATAATTACTTTATTAACATCACCTTCTTTCATTCTAATTTCATGATAACCACTCCTAAGATCAAATTTAGTAAACATGCAAGCACCATGCAACTCATCAAGCATATCATCTAATCTAGGAATGGGATGTCTATATTTGATGGTAATGTTATTTATAGCCCTACAATCAACACACATTCTCCATGTACCATCTTTTTTTGGCACTAACAAAACAGGTACAGCACATGGACTTAAACTCTCACGAATATAACCTTTGTCAAGTAAATCACTTACCTGTTTTTGCAGCTCCTTGGTTTCTTCGGGATTGCTCCTATTAGCTGGTCTATTTGGTATGGCAGCCCCTGAAACAAAGTCAATTTGATGTTCTATCCCTTGAATAGGTGGTAGTCCACTTGGAATTTCATTTGGGAAGACATCTCCAAATTCCTTCAAAAGAGAAATCATTGAACTTGGCAATTCAAGTTCTTCAAAGTTAGTTTGATCATTAAAATAATTTTCTTTATAAATCATGACCAGCAAAGGTTTCTTACACTCAATAACCTTATAATATCTCCTAAACTCAAATAAAAGTTGCTACTTAACCTTTCTTTTCTTTCTTTTTCTTTTTTCCCCTTGGATTGGCGCAAACCTTTGGATTTTTCTACCTTCTTCAAGCTCTCGGGTTTGCCACTTTCTTTCCCTTCTCTTTCAGCTTTTCCTTCATCTTTCCACTCAATGTGAGTCTTAGAAACCTTACCTTGGTCAGCAACCTCATTCTTACCTTCTTGAAAGGATGGTGAAGCCTTTGGTGCCATACTTGCTTTTTCCTTGAGCTTTTCGGCTTCTCTCCTTTGTTGCATTTGTAATTAGTCTTTGTAAACCTCTTTAGGAGATAATGGTTCCAGCTTAACCTTCTTCCCTTTAAACCTAAAAACAATACTATTTTCTCGACCAAAATGAGTAGCATCTTTATCAAATTGCCATGGCCTACCCAATAGTATATGTCCAGCAATCATGGGTACAATATCACATAAAACTACATCCTCATATCTACCTATACTAAATTTTACTTTGGTTTGTTTGTTTACTTTCATCTCACCACTATCATTAAGCCATTGTAATCTATATGGTTCAAGATGTTTTATTGTTTTTAAGCCCAATTTATCAACTACAAGGTTACTTATTACATTAGTACAACTCCCACTATCTATAATCATGCTACAAATTTTACCTTGTATTTCACAACGAGTGTGGAAGATGTTCTCACGCTGAATTTGTTCTTCATCCTTGTAAATAGTAAGTACCCTCCTTGAGACCAAATTTAGCTCAACATTTGATGTGTTTAATGGTTTGGCCTCATCATCAAGTCCTTCATCTTCTTGTTCGATTTCAGCCTCACTAGTCTCACTCTTGGATTCCACCTCTCCATTACCCTTAATTACCATTATCCTTCTATTCGGGGCATTGGCTGGCTATATGTCCTCTTCTTGGCACTTGAAGCAAATAATTTCTCTTGATTTTTGAGGTTTAGGTTCAGATTTTACCTCACCTTTAATGGCTTGGGCAGATTCGGCTTTAAATTCTCTTCTTGGCCGGTTGGTAGTTTCTTCACCAAGTTTCGGCTTCAGCTTGCTTTCATAAGTGGAATTGTTTTTCCAGCCACTTGAACTTATCCTTCCACTGCTAGAAACTCCTCCAAATAGTGTGCTAACACCCCTCCTCTTGAATTGGTTCTCAAGCTTAATTGCTACATGCAACATCTCCTCCAATTCCAAGTATTGTTGTAATTCAAGTTGGTTAACAATGTCACGGTTTAACCCTCCAAGAAATCTTGCCATTATTGCCTCCCTATCCTCATTCATATTTAGCCTCATCATTAACATCTCCATCTCTTTGTAATAATCCTCCACGGACCTACTTCCTTGAGACAAAGATTGAAGCCTTTGATGTAGCAACCTATGGTAATGGGATGGCACAAATCTTTTCCTCATGGCTCCTTTCATTTGACGCCATGTCGAAATTAAATCATCAACAACTCTCCTTCTGGTATTTTGTTCATTGGTCCACCATTGGAGTGCATAATGTCCAAACTCCATTGCTGCCAACTTCACCTTCTTACTTTCCGAATAGTTGTGGCAGTAAAAAATCATCTCCATTTTTTCTTCCCACTCCAAATAAGCTTCGGGATCACTTTTACCCATAAAAGGTGGGATGTTAACCTTGATATTTCCCAAATCATCATCTGTATCTTCCCTCCTATATCTTCCACGGCCAGCTCTATCTTGGACAGCAAAATTTTCGTCCAAACTTTCCTCAAAGTCTCCACCGAATGGCTCCTCATCAAATTCCTCTCTTGGTCTCTCGCGACCTCCTCGTCCTCGGCCTCGCCTTCCATGGAATTCTTGCCTATTTCTTGTATTCGGCGTTCCTTGTGAGGCTTCTAGTCTTCCCACTCTTTGATTCACATGCTCAACTTGAGCACTAACCCGCTGTATTGACTCCAAAACAGCTCTCATGTCCACTTGGTCTCCACTCCCGGTAGCTCGGGCATCGCCATGGAATGCTACGAACTCCTCTTCATTGATCCTCAAGGGTGGATCTCCTCTCCTCATTCTTAGTTCTGTCATGTTAGTATAATAATACAATAGAAATAAAATAGGACCTTACAATTTCACTCCCTTACGTGTTTCACTCAAATGAGGACTCAACACTCGTGTTTGCACACTTGTTTTGGCTTTTACCCTCTTTTAAGCTCACACACTCTTGCCTTTTTCCACTCAATGAGTTACCTCAAAGTTCTAATTAAAACACCCACAAAACAGCAATTAGATCACTAGTATGTTTTAATTAAACTTATCAACAAACAGTAAGCAAAAAGTAGGCAATACCGAAAGAATCCAACAAACCTTAATTTTTCGGCTTCTTAGACAAGAAAACACAAAATAATGGGAAAACATTGGAATTTTTGAAAACCGCAGCAGATGGTAGTAGATTATGAGTTCAAGAATAAAATTCCAGAAAAAGAAATTCAAATACGAACAAGAATCAAAGAGAACAAAAATATAGAAAAGTTGTTGGTTGTTGTTCTTTGTAATTCAAGTTTTTGTATCAAATCCTTTAACTAATTTTAATCCAAATAATTTAGCACTCAAACTCAAATATCCAGCAGCAAAATAACTCTCCAGAGACTCCAAATATGGAATAAATAATCAACAAAGCAGCAGTTACAAACAATTTCCAGCAACAAACTTCAACACCAATTTTCAACAACCAATATATATATATATATATATTTTATATTCGGCTTTCTTCTTTTTTTTTTTTTTTTTTCACTCACTGAATATCAAATACAACTGCAGTAGCAAGAATAAACAACAAATTTGCAATTCCAACTCCAAAAATTCACCAAACCCGTGACCTCCAAATAAACACAAATGTGCAGTTTTTTTTTTTTTTTTTAAATGTTGCTGCAAACTCTTTTTTTTTTTTTTAAATATATGAATGCAAAAATTTAAGACTAAAACAGCAAAGGAAAATCAAAAAAAACCAAAATTAACAAGAACAATGATGTAAAAAAAACAACCAACAAACTAGGAAACAAAAATACGGTAAAACTAGGAAATCCTAATTCAACTAGGAATGAATTTTTTTTTTTTTAAGATGCAGAACGTGTATGGGATGGATGCAACCTTAACCTAATGCTAAAATTGCAGAATAACACAAAAAAAAAAATAAAGCAAATAAAGATAGATCAAACCTGAACAAAATTCGGCTCTAATACCAAATGATACTAACCTAGGACGACCTGCTCCTAAACCTCGTATTATATTAGCCCGGATCTTAATTAAATTCAAGTTCTAATGGAATTGACCTCAACCCCTACCCAACCTGTGGTTAGAAACCTTGGTATAATGTAGACGCCACAATAGGGGATGGAAAACCTATTGATAAGTCAAGCTAAAACAACCAATTCTCTAATGGTGTTTTAGGTGTTCTCAAAGAACAAGGAGATAATTAATCTCACAAGTATTTTCTCAATCAAATCAAAGTTAGTTCCTATTGATAACTAAACCTTTAAATAGGCTTTGAAAAGATAACTTAAAAACCCTAGAACGTAAAGAAAATCGGCCACCACACATAAAGAAACCTAGTTGGCCGAAACTATACTTCCTTTCCTAATCTAAGTTTGATTAATTAATTCCTTTATATTAAATTAGGAATTAATTAATTTACAATGGAAAGAATAAAATAAAACCTTCTTAAAGTTATTTGTACCAGAAAATAAATAAATAAAAGCCAAAAAGTAATGGTAGTTTCCTAAAACAAAAAGTAAAAACAAATTAAGAAACTAAAAATGCTAGCCTTTTGATCAAGTTGACTTTGATCAATTTTTGACCTCTTTGAGCTCCAAATAAGCTTCAATATGCTTTTTAGGATGCCAAATAAGCTGAATATGAAGTCCCACATGTTGCCCATGCTTGGAAGAATAAGAAAAGGCTAATACAGTAAAATATCATAAAGCTAGCAAGCAATACAACAAATTTGGCCAAATTGTTGATGCTGTCCGTACAAGCCCTTTTTGATTGCATTTGAGGCTGATTTAACTTGATTCTATGACCTCTTAGGCATATTTATTGAACCCATAAAGTATTGGAACCATTTCATGCTTCCCAGACTCCAAAAATGTACCAAAACCGTCACCCGGGTCCGTACCAGCCTCCAGCGCTTGTATCAGCAAAATAGGTCTTGGTTATTTGGTCATGATCATTCCTTCTTGATTATGATTTATCCTTTGAATAAGCACAGCAAGGTTATCTTTGAACTTATTGGCTTGTGCTCTAGTAATTGGTTCCACCTTCATCCGTAACGGATCGGCACCCCAGCGGGTTGTCGGTTATACAGATTCGGGCGGATTCGCATCAATAAAATCATAAATAAGATTTGTATTGAAAAATTTAGCATAAAAACAAAATTAACAGAATATATAAAATTTTGATTAAATAAATTAATTAAATAATAAAAGTAATCTTTTAATTGACTTAAAATATAAGTTTTGAAATAAACAATAAAAATAAAATATAATAAAATACATTTTAAAACATCAATTCCAAATAAATAATAAAGATATACTAAAATACATTTTAAAAAAAATTGTTTTGAAAAACAGTGTTAAGAAATCAACTTGATACCCCTTATTACATACCAATGGTGCCAGGTGGTATCCAGCATCCCAAATACCATTATAACGAAGAGGTTAAAGCGAGAAACTTGCAAATAGTTACATTTGCATCCCAAGGCGTTGATACTAATAACTAGTCATCTTGACCATGGAAGGGTCAGCTGATGTTCATGGTACAAAATATTTACCAATCCTTAGGTCTATGGCTTCCATAGGAAAACTATACATATTTGTTTGCTAATCAATAGATATAGTATAAAACATCAGTACTGTGTGGTGCATCTAAAACCATAAAATCGTAAATATAACAAATATTGAAAATTTTATAAAATGCCACTAGGTTTAGTACATCTTTCTAAACCTATAAAAATTAAAATTTTCTTTTAAACCATCGTAATAAATCCACCAATTTAAATACATTAATTTTTACCATAACAAAACCAAATCCATAAATATTTAAATGCATAAATATATTTTTGAGCACAATAATTTAGTACAAATATGTTTCTCAAACTCCTAAAATTAATTTATACAAAAATTACATTTAAAATCACATAAAATTCACATATAATTAAATTCACATAAATATATTTTATTATGCATAATAAATTGAACAATAAATGTATTAATAATTTAACACCATAATTTCTTTAAAACCAAAGATATAAACTTTATGCAACACATATTTATATCAACATAAATTGACACCATAAAATTTAATAGCAATTTTTTTCAAATTTTAAACACATAATATTTTTCAGAAATTCAAATAACACAATACATATATATATATATATTTTAATAGCCCAAAATAGTTATTGAAAAAGGATCAATCATCTCAAACTCATAGATCACTCAAGATCCTCCATAGGATGGGTTCCACAGTTCACACGAGTGCCTAAAATATCAACAACACGTAACTCCGATTAAAATAATATTTTAATCACATATAATATACACGGTTTACCCGGAGAAGCTAACATAAACATTGTCCAAAATACACAAATTATATACCAAAACGAAGTTTATAAGAAGATTATAGATTGGGTCTTACCTCTTGGAGATCAGATTGATGGTGGCCAAGATCTTGCTAGAAAGTTGGGGGACTAACTGTCTCTAAGTCTCCCAATCTGTTAAGATTTAGATGAAATAGACTTCAGACTTGGATTTAGGGAGGTCAAAATAGGGGAGAAAAAACAGTGGTCACATCGAAAACTCATTAGAACTAAGGATTTCGGCGAGTTGCCCCGTTGTCAATGAATGTTGTCAATGTCGATGCGTGTAGTGGCCATTGGTGGTGAAATTTGATGGGAGATAACTCAGAGTGTGGGCTTCATAGTGGTATGGGCGATGTCAAAAAGGGTGGCTAGATTGAGAGAAAACGGCCGGCAAAGTAAGCGGTGTCGTGGTAAAAAATCTGGTCGATCCTGGCGCGTTGTCGGCCTGTGGGCCATGAAACTTGGCCAGCTAGCAAGTTTCAAGGTGGCCAACCTGGTGATTTGGTACATGCACACCAATAATGACCATAGCATGATGAACCAACGATGTTTTCTCTTTCTCTTTCCTCACTCTCTCCCCTCTCTTTTCCTTCCCTCCCCTCTCACACCATTTTCACCTAATCAAAACCTCTCAGGGTTCCATTGTATACTCATGGGATTGGTTAAAGACTTGACATATGGCACAATGTCACTGGGCATTGTGCACACATTTTTCACACATGCATAGATTGCTACATGGTAATGTAGTATCAGAAAAACTTTGCAGTTCTATAACTTTTTAACCAAATGTCCAAATTAAGCATGCCACTAGTCTATGAACCCTCATATTGGCAAGTACTTTATATCTATGTACAAGTCAATACCAAATCTTGCTAAAATAAAAAGTCACATAAGGCACCACTTGGACGGCTCAGACAGTAACTTGTTTCGCTTATAACTTTCAGACCACAACTCCGTTTTTGATGTGATACTAGTCCATGAACTCGAGTTAACATGTACTTCATAATGGTGCTTCAATTAATGCAACACTCTATCCAAAACAAAAAAAAGTCAACATGGGCCCTCTCAGTCAATGCGCAAAATTTTTCGATCCACCTCGGGATGAAGTGTTGCAATCTACCTCCCGTACAAAAATTTCATCCATGAAATTTCGTACATCACTGGAATAGGTAGGGGTACTACTTGCACATATGAACCTTGGGCTCCCACATTGCCTCCTCGACTAAGTGATTCCGCCATAAGAATTTGACTAAAGGGACGGTCTTATTCCATAAAACTCGCTCCTCCCGATCTAAGATCTACACTACTACTCCACGTATGATAAGTCTTCTCTTAACTCTATGTCAAGAGTCTCAAGCATGTGTGACTGTTCTACAATGTACTTTCGTAGCATTGAAATGTGAAACACATTATATACTCATGCTAACTCCTTCAGTAGTGCTAACCTATATGCCACTGGGCCAATTCTCTCAATTATCTTGTACAAGCCTATGTAACGAGGACTTAGCTTTCTGATGAGAATCCATCCGAATCCGTACAACTGACTACCGGCTTGGGTGCTAATTCAATACAGATAAAGACCAGGGCCAATCACTAGAGCACAAGCTAAGAGATTTAAAGACAACCTGGTTGGATTCATACATGAAGTTATCAATTATCAAAAAGGCTTAACCATATCCAAATATACCAGACCCATTTTATGCATCCACGTGCTAAAGGCCAATACGGACCCCAGTAGCTGTTTTAGTGCATTTTTGGACTCCGGGCAGCAAAGAATGGGTTCAATGCTTTTTGAACTCAATTGATATCACTAAGAGTTCATGGAAACAATTCAAGGCAGAAGCAAAAACAATTAAAGAAGGCATTTGCACATAGGAGGAGTTTTTGGCCGAAATTGCTGTTTTTGTTGCTAACTTTACTGTATTTTACTGATTTGGCATTTTCTTTGTTTCAATCAAAGGCAACATGTGGGAATCATCATTAATCCTATTTAGCATCCTACATGGCACATTGGATCAGATTTGGAGCCTTTACAAGCTGGAAGTTAGTTAAAGTTAGCTTAGTAGTCAAACTAGTTAACTAGTTTCTTAATTTGATTTTGACTTTCTATTTTAGGAAATTAACTTTCATTTTGGTTTTATTTAATTATTTTTCTGGACAAATTAACTTAGGAAAGTTACTATTTTATTATTTCAATTTTAAATTAATTAATTCCTAATTCAAAATAAAGGAATTAATTAATGAAAATTAGATTAGGAAAAGAATGAAATTTTCAGCCACATTAGGAATGTGTCAATGTATGTCCGATTTTCTCTTAATTTTTAGGGTTTTTACTTTTTTTCTTTAAAACCGATTTTCTCTTTGAACACCTAAAGCATCATTAGAGAGTGAATGTTTTAGTTTGACTTATCAATAGGATTTCCATCACCTATTGTGGTGTCTTCAATCCACCAAGGTTTCTAGTTGTAGATTAATTAAGGGTTGAGGTGACCATAATAATTTGAGTTTAATCATTCGATTTTGGGCTAATATAATACGGGTTTAGGCACAAGTTAACCTAGATTCATATCATTTGGCATCAGAGCCAAGATTTTGTTTAGGCTTGATCTATCTTATTTGTTTTCTTTATTTTTGTGTTATTTTTCAGTTTTAACATTAGGTTAAGATTATTCTTAGTTCATACACGTTCTGCTCAAAAAATAAAAAATAAGAAATAAAAAAAATTTATGATTCCTAGTCAAATTAGGTTTCTTTGTTTTACCGTATTTTTACTTCCTAGTTTATTGGTTGTTTTTCATCATTGTTCTTATTAATTTGGTTTATTGTTGATTTTTCTTTGCTGTTTTAATCATAAATTAGTTGCATTCATATATTAAAAAAAAAAAAAAAGGGAGTTTGAAAGCATATTGCATTAAAAACCTAAGATTGTGCAATTTTTTTTCTTTTTGTTGGAGAATCGGGTTTGTTGAATTTGGCATTGAAGTTTGTGGATTGTATTGTGTTTGGTGCTGCTAGGAATTGTGTTTGCATCTTTTTATTTGTGATATAAAAAAAAGAACCAAAAAAAAAAGGCCGAAAGTTGAAGATTAAAAAAAAAAAAATTGTAAGAGGTCGGTTTTAATTGAAGTTTGGAATTCAAATTTGTTTGCTGGAAAATTGTGATATTTGGAGTTCCTGGAAATTCAATTTTGCTGCTAGATATTTGAATTTTGAGTGCTTAAAATTATGGGATTAAAATTTGTAAAGGATTTGACACAAAAACTTATATTACAAGAATTACAATCAACAACTATTCCTTATTTTGTTCGAATTGAGTCTTACTTGTATTTGAATCTTTTTTCTATATTTTATCCTTGAATTATTGGATTATTAATATTCTGGGCAGCTTTTTATTCATTTTGAAATTTGCTTATTGATTTACCTTGTTTTTGCTAGAAAAGACGAGAACTAGGTTTTGTTAATTCACTCGGTATTGCTTGTTTTTTTGCTATTGTATTGTTGATAAGTTTAATTAGAACATACTTGTGATCTAGTTGCTATTTTGTGTGTGTTTTAATTAGAACTTTGAGATAATTCTTTGAGTGGAAAAAGGCAAGAGAGCGTTAGCTTAAAAAAGGGTAAAAGCCAAATCTAGTGTGCAAACACGAGTGTCGAGACCTTGTTTGAGTGAAACACGTGAAGAAGTGAATTTGGTGAGGATTTTTGTATTATTTTCACTAACATGGCAGATTCAAGGATGAGGAGAGGAGATGGATCATTAAAAATTAACGAAGAGGAATTCGTAGAATTCAAGGTTGATTCTCGAGTAATGGGAAGTGAAGGTGAGCACACAGACATGATGGTGGTCTTGGATCAATTACAGTGGATGAATGCTCACTTTGATCACCTAGATCAAAGGATGGATAGGTTAAAAACATCATAAGGTGGGCCGAATCCAAGGTTTGATGTACATGGAGGCTGAGAAAGGAATTTTGTGGAAGGTAATTTTGGAGATAACCTTGAAGAAGAAATTGATGATATATTTGCACTCCAAGGAATAGCAATCCATGGGAGACCAACAAGGAATAAGATGATGATCTTGGCAATAGTAAGGTCAACATACCACCTTTTGTGAGAAAAAGTGGTCTAGAGGCTTACCTAGAATGGAAGCGGATGGAGATGATATTCAATTGTCATAACTATTTGAAGGGTAAGAAAGTTAAATTGGGAGCTTTGGAATTTGGTCATTATGCACTCTAATGGTGGATAAATGGGCAAAGTACTCGAAGGAGAGTTGGAGATGAACCTATTACTACTTGGCAACAGATGAAATGAGCCATGAGAAAGAGGTTTGTACCAAGTCATTACCATAGGTTGCTGCATCAAAGACTCCAATCATTATCATAAGGTAGTAGGACCGTGGAGGATTACTACAAGGAGATGGAGATGCTCATGATAAGATTGAGCATGAATGAAGATAGAGAAGCAACAATGGCACAGTTGAATCGAGAGTTAGCCAATCAATTGGAATTACAACAATATGTGGAATTGGAAGAGATATTACATGTGGCTATCAAACTTGAGAATCAATTCAAGAGGAGGGGTGTAAGTTCAAGGTTTAGAGGTGGTACAAGCAATAAAAGGATAGATCCAAGTGTTTGGAGAAGCAATCCCACATATGACAACAAGCCAAAATCGAAGCTTGGTGATGAAAGCCCCAATTGGCCAAGGAAAGAAGCCAAAGCCGAATCTATCCAAGCACCAAGGAATGAAGGTAAATTTGGTCCACCTTCTAGAACTCATGACATTGCTTATTTAAGTGCCAAGGATGAGGACACATTGCCAATCAATGCCAGAATAGGAGAATCATGGTACTGAAAGGTAATGGTGAGTTAGAATTCGAAAGTGAAGGAAGTGAGGGTGAAACCATGTAAGAAGAGGAAGAAATTGAAGATGAAGCCGAGACCCTAAATGCTTCCAATGTCAAATTGAGCTTGGTGACTAGGAAAGTCTTGACCGTGTACAAAGATGAGGATCAAATACAAAGAGAGAACATCTTCCACACTCGTTGTTAAATCCAAGGTAAGATTTATGATAATTGATAGTGGAAGTTGTGCAAATGTAATTAGTAATGTTGTGGTGGAAAAATTAGGCTTAGCAACAATTAAACATCCTGAGCCATATAGATTACAATGGCTTAATGATAGTAGTGAAACGAAAGTAAACAAACAAGCCAAAGTAAAATTCAGCATTGATAAATATGTAAATGTTGTTTTGTGTGATGTTGAGTCTAGGCATGCCGAACATATTTTATTACGTAAACCATCGCAATTTGATAAAGATACTATACATTATGGTCGAGAGAATGCTATTGTTTTTAGATTTAAAAGTAAAAAGGTCAAGCTGGAACCATTGACTCCCAAGGAGGTACTTAGAGACCAACTTCAAATACAACAAAGGAGGGAGGCCAAAAAGCTCAAAAAAAGAACTAGTGTGGCACCCATGGCTTCCACTCCTATTTAAGGGGGCAAGATCGAACATGACCAACCAGGTAAGTGTCCCAAACTCAAACTTGAGGGGAAAGAAAGAGAGAAAGCTAAGAGGGTGAAAAGGGATGAACAAGCCAAGAGTGGAAGAAAATTGGACAAAGCCAAGAATGAGAGTAAAGGTGAGATGGCCAAGAGAGAGAAAGAAAAAGTCAGGAAAGAGAAGAAAAATAAAAATTTATATCTTAGTTTTGGGGGTGTTAATAATGCAATTTTGAATAAGAAACCATTCCTGGTCATGATTTACAAAGATGCATATTTAAATAAACAAGCTAATCCTGAAGAACTTGAATTGCCAAGTTCTCTTTCTTTCCTTTTGCAGGAATTTGATGATGTCTTTCCGGATGAAATTCCTAATGGTTTACCACCTATTCGAAGGATTGAACATCAAATTGATTTTGTGCTAAAAGCTGCAATTTCTAATAGATCTGTATATAGAAGTAATCACGAGGAGATGAAGGAGCTACAAAAGCAGGTAAGTGAATTATTTGACAAAGGTTATATTAGGGAAATTATGAGTCCATATGCTGTTCCTATTTTATTAGTTCCTAAGGAAGATGGTTCATGGCGCACGTGTGTAGATTGTAGGGCCATTAATAACATAACCATTAAATATAAGCATCTAATTCCTAGGTTAGATGAATTACATGGTGCATGTATGTTTACTAAAATTAATCTTGGGAGTGGGTATCATCAAATTAGGATGAAAGAAGGTGATGAATGGAAAACCGCATTTAAAACTAAATATGGTTTGTATGAGTGGTTGATAATGCTTTTTGGTTTAACTAATGCACCTAGTACTTTCATGAGACTAATGAACCATGTTATGCGACCATTCATTGGAAAATTTATGGTTGTTTACTTGATGATATTCTTGTATATAGTAGGCATTTAAATGAGTATGTAGAACATCTTAGGTTAGTTTTAGGAATGCTTAGGAAGGAAAGGTTATTTGCTAACCTAAAGAAGTGTGGTTTTTGTAAGGATGAACTTGTTTTCCTAGGTTTTGTTTTAAGTGCTGCAGAAATTAAAGTTGATTAATCCAGGGTGCAAGTAATTCAAGAGTGGCCGAAACCTACCTTTATTACCTAGGTGAGGAGTTTTTATCGTTTGGCTAGTTTTTACAGAAGATTTGTCAAGGCTTTTAGCACCATCATTAACCGTAGTTGTAAACAAGAATGTTGGCTTTAAATGGGGGGAAGCACAAGAAAAATCTTTTAATTTGTTGAAAGAAAAATTAACTAATGCACCTTTACTAGTTTTACCTAATTTTGATAAAAATTTTAAAATTGAATGTGATGCTTCAGGTGTAAGTCTTAGAGTTGTTTTGATACAAGAAGGAAGACCCATAGCATACTTTAGTGATAAGATAAATGGAGCAGCATTGAAGTACCCGACCTATGACAAAGAGATGTATGCTTTGGTGAGAGCTTTAGAGACATGGCAACATTACTTAATGTCAAAGGAGTTTGTGATTCATACGAAACATGAATCGTTGAAGTACATTAAAGGTCAAGGGAAGCTCAACTGAAGGCATGCTAAGTGGATTGAGTTCATTGAAACTTTTCCTTATGTCATCCACTACAAAAAAGGTAGGGAAAATGTGGTCGCCGATGCATTATCCCGAAGGTATGTACTATTTTCTACTTTAGATGCTAGACTGCTTGGATTTGACCAATTGAAAGAACTTTATGAGCATGATAGTGATTTTGGAGAAATATTTAGGAGCTATACAAAACATGGGTTTAATAAATTTGACATCTTTGAGGGATATTTGTTTAGAAAGAACCAACTTTGTATGCTTAATTGTAGCATTCGGGAATTGTTAATGAGGGAAGGTCATGGTGGTAGTTTAATAGGTCATTTTGGTATTTTAAAAACTTTATCTTTACTGCAAGAACATTTTTACTAGCCTAACATGAGGAGAGATGTGGAGAGAATATGTGAAAGATGCTTGAAATTCCGAAAAGTCAAGTCTAAATTGAAGCCACATAGTTTGTATCATCCTTTGCCAATTTCAACCTTTCCTTGGGTAGATTTGTCTATGGATTTTGTTCTTGGTTTACCTAGGTCTAGGATAGGTAAGGATTCCATTTTTGTTGTTATGGATAGATTTTCTAAGATGACAATTTTATTGCATGTAATAAAACGGATGATGCATCTAATGTTGCTAACTTGTTCTTTAAGAAAATTGTAAGGTTGCATGGAATGCCTAGAACAATTGTTTCGGATAGGGATGCTAAGTTCTTCAGTTATTTTTGGAAAACTTTTTGGGCTAAATTAGGAACTAAAGTTTTATTTTCAGCTACTTGTCATCCCCAAATTGATGGACAAACTGAGGTAGTAAATAGAACTTTGTCTACGTTGTTACGGGCTTGAATTAGTAGAAATTTAAGAACATGAGAAGAATGTTTGCCACATGTTGAATTTACTTATAATAGATCTTTGCACTCAACTACTAAATATACACCATTTGAGACTATTTATGGCTTTAATCTTTTTACTCCATTAGATTTAACACTTTTACCTTTAAGTGAACGTGCTAATCTAGATGGAAAGCAAAAAGCTAATTTTGTGAAGCAGATTTATGAAAAGACAAAAGCAAATATTGAAAGGAGGACCGAGCAATATGTAGGGAATGCTAATCAAGGCCGAATAAAGGTTGTTTTTGAACCTGGAGATTGGGTTTGGTTGTACTTAAGAAATGAGAGACTTCTTGAGCAAAGAAAGTCCAAGCTTATGCTGCGTGGGGATGGTCCTTTTCAAGTTTTGGAGTGGATTAATGAGAATGCTTATAAACTTGACTTATGGGGTGAGTATAATATTAGTGCTACATTTAATGTTACTGATTTATCTCCTTTTGCTGCAGATGATGATTTTGATTTGAGGTCAAATCCTTTTCAAGAGGAGAGGAATGATGAGAATCAGCCTGAATTTGTATAACCAACTACCCGTTGGGGTACTTATCCAATACAAATGAAGATCGGAGCAATCACTAGAGCACAAGCCAAGAAATTTAAAGACAACTTGGCTGGATTCATACAAGGAGTTATCAATTCTGCAACTTCCCTTTTCACATCAATCCTCCATTAGTACTTAATCAGCATCTGATACATGTTAGTACTCCTAGGATGCATCACATGTATTGAACTGTGCACCTTCTCTAGGATCTCCCACTTAAGATCAGGGATGTCAAGGACACAGAGACTACCTTTGTACACAAGGACTCCATCTTTCTTTATACAGAACTCCGAATAAAGACCTTTTTGCATTTTGCTTTTGTTCATCCTCAACTTTAGATCTTCCATGTGAGTTTCCAATATGTAATCCACTAACACTGGTCACATCTAGAAACTAGCTAGGAGGACTCCGGAAGGATTCATTTGCATCACGACTCCATTGTTAAAGTCAATCACACAATCATAGTTCTTTAACACCTCCATCCACCTCCTTTGCCTCATGTTTAACTTCTTTCAAGCAAAGATGTACTTGAGGTTTCTATGGTTAGTGTAGATCTGGCATGTGGCCCTGTAGAAGTAGTGCCTCCAAGTCTTTAAAGCATAGACTACCACTGCAAGCTTTAAATCATGCATAGGGTAGTTCTGCTCGTGTTGCTTCAATTATCATGAGGCATACACAACTACCCTTTGATTTTGCATTAGTATGTGGCCAAACCTTGATGGGAAGTGTCACATAGACTTCAAAACTTTTGTTCTTAATAGGTAAAGTTAAGATAGGTGTGGATTTCGACCTTTCCTTTAACTTCTGGAAGCTCTGCTCACACTTATCCATCCATTTGAACTTAAATCCTTTTTGAGGTAGGTAGTGGAGCTGCCATGCTATCTTCAAAAACCCTTCTATGAAATGATAATAGTATTTGGCTAGGCCCAAAAAACTCTACACCTCTGTCACTATGATAAAGCACTTCATGTTTAACATAGCTTTTACTTATTCAGGACCCATATAAGTGCCATCAGCTAACACGATGTGTCCAAGGAAACCCACTCGGTTCAACCAAAATTCACATTTATCGAACTTAGTGTAAAGCTGGAGCTGCCTTAAAGTATGCAGCACTCTCTTTAAATGCTGCACATGCTTTTCTCTACTACTCGAGTAGACCAAAATGTCATCTATGAACACGATGACAAAATGATCTAAGTATAGATGGAACATGCAGTTCATCAAGTCCATGAAGGTTGCTTAGGCATTGGTAAATCTAAACGAAGTTATTAAGAACTCATAATGCCCATACCTTATCTTAAAGGTAGTTTTAAGGACGTCTGACTCTCGAATTCTCAACTGAGGATATCCAGACCTTAAGACAATCTTCAAAAATACCTTGGCACCTTGATGTTAATCGAACAGGTCAAGTCATCTACCCTAGACAATGGGTTTCGGTTCGGGATAGTCGCCTTGTTAAGTTGCCAGTAGTCGATGCATAACCTTAGGCTACCATCTTTCTTTTTTACAAATAGGATGAGTACTACCCAAGGTGATATGCTTGGTCTGATGAAACCTTTATCCACTAAACCTTTAGCTCCCTCAATTATACTTGAGCCATAAGGTATAGTGGTAAAGAAATACATACAGTGTCCGAAACCAATCCAAAGGCAAAGTTGATCTCGCTCTCCGATGGCAACCTGAGTAACTTGTATGAAAATACATTAAAAAAGTCTATCACTATGGGCATGTCTTCCAACCTTATAACTAATGAGAATCCACCCGTACCCATACAACCGACATCCAGCTGGAGTGCTGATCTTGTACAAATGAAGATGGGGCCAATCACGACGGCACAAGCTAAGAGATTCAAGAATAACCTGGTTAACTTCATACAAGGTCTGATTCAAACTCAAGAGGACATGACAATACCCAAAGATCAAAATTCCATTTTATGCATCCAAGTTATGAAGGCAGAAATGGACCCGATAAGCTGTTTTGGTGCTTCTATGGACTCTGGATAGCAAGGAATGAATTTGTTGGTGTATGAATGTGACTGAGCACTCCAAGGGACCATGAAATTATGCCAAGATGGAAGAAAAAGCATCTAAATCCAACATTTGTACATGAAGCTTCATGTTGGCTGAAAATCATCAATTTGGTGCTGACTTTGATTTCTTTTATTGATCAAGCCAGTTTGACTTATTCCAATAAAGGAAAACGTATAAGAATAAATATTAATCCTATTTGGCATCCTACATGACATACTGAAGTTGATTTGAAGCCTAAACTAACTAATTTCCTAATTTGAACCTTGACTTTTTTGTTTTACAGAAATAGTCTTTATTTTTTGTTTTTATTTATTTATTTGCTGGACAAATCACTTTAGGAAAGTTAGAATTTTATTATTTTGGTTGTAAAATTAATTAATTCCTATTCTAAAAATAAAGAAATTAATTATTCCAATTTAGTTTAGGAAAGTAAAGGAAATTCGGCCACATTATGTTTCCTAAACCTATGGCCGGGTTATCTAATGTGATTTAGGGTTTTCTCTTTGTAAACCTTAGCCTATTTAAAGACTTATTTTTCAATGAGAAGGCAGCTTAGATTATTATACAGAAAATTACTTGTGAGAAAGAATTCTCTTTGTTCTCTTTGAATACCTAAAACATCGATTAGAAATAAAGTGTTTTAGTTTAACTTATCAATAGGGCATCCATCATCTATTGTGGTGTCTTCATCATATATCAAGGTTTCTGATCACAAGTTGATTAGGGGTTAAGGTGACAATTAAAATATGAACTTAATTTTCAATCCGGGATAATATAATATGAGTTTAGGAGTAAGTCGACCTAGGTTCGTATCAATAGCACCCACTCAGGTATCAACCACATGGGCTAGATACACCTGGTAACCTTTCTCTACTAGCTTCTTAGCAGTAAGGGTAGAAGCCCTGACAAAGGCCTCTTAACTTTTCCACGGAACACCAACTCTAGTAGACTTGGTTGCTTAAACATCACTTCTTTATTATAATAATCCACGGAGGCATGATTCGTAGCTAACCAATCCATACCTATGATTACATCAAGCCCAAAAAGATATAATAAAATCAGGTCTGCACCTTATATTCAATACAAAATAGGCAACCCTTGACCATCTGACTAGGCCATAAGGACTCTTCTGCAAGGTTGGCAATTTCTAATTGACATTCTAGAAGGGTTGGAGTTATACTAACTAAGGCAATGAATTCTCTCGAGAAAAGGGAATGGCGCTTCAACACGGTCAAACAAAAGAATAAACATGGATAGGAAGAACAATAATGCATAATCCCTTAAGGATACAGAAACCTATAGCTCCGATACCACTCTATAAGGATCCATCTAAAATCTCTTACCAGAATCCTAGATAAGTCTTGATTGGGGAAACCCTACCAGATCTACCTACGGAAAATCCGGTAATGTATCCCTTAAGGGTTGGACATACTATAAAATTCACTACACAGAAAACACACTTCTAAGAGGCACCACCTTATTCCTCCGATATTACTACAAAAGATTCCAAAAATGCAGCATTTCAAAATAAAATTAAAAAAATAACAAGCATAATATTAAATAAATAATAATCCAACATAGTATACAAAACATATTAGGGTTTATAATAAGTATAGAATTTAATATAACACACAGATAGGAAGAAATATTATAAGAAAAAAAAAAAAAAGGGCTTCTTGGAATTCAGCAACGAACAAAGACGTTGAGCACTTGGACGGTCAATGCCTACTAACTTGGGCTTAGGGGAATGGATTTAAAAATAGAAAAATAATAAAATACTAATCATCAAAGTGAGTGACCCAAATGTGATTACTAATAAATAAATAAATAGATAGTTAAAATAATAAATAAGTAAAATTAAGACTTTTCTCTCAAAACCCTCACAATTTCACTCAATTGAAAAAGTTACCATTTTTAAAATTATTTTCACAAACCCATCATTTTTATTTCCCTAAAAATCAAAGAAATAATTAAATAAATAAAATATAAATAATTTAAAATAAAAATTAACATTGAAAATAATTTGATAACAAATTATTAAATTAGAATAAAATATCAAAAGATAAAACAAAATCATAAATAAAATTTTTATTAGAAAAATTTAGCATAAAAGAAAAATTAACATAATATATGAAATCTTGATTAAATAAATTAATTAAATAATAAATGTAAAATTTTAATTAACTTAAAACATAAATTTGGAAATAAACAATAAAAATAAAATATAATAAAATACATTTTAAAACATCAATTTGAAATAAATAATAAAGATATACTAAAATACATTTTAAACATTTGTTTTGAAAAACTGTGTTAAGAAATCAATTTGATATACCATATTATATAACAAGTGGTGCAGGCAGTCTCCAGCATCCCAACTACCACTTTGACAAGGAGGTAAAAGAGAGAAACCTGCAAATAGTCAACTTGGCATCCCAAGGTACCGATGCTAAAATAGTAATCCTCGTCATGGAGGGGCAGCTAATGTTCACTGTGCAAAATACTTGTCAATCCTCATATCTATGCCTCCCATAGAAGGACCATACATACTCTCTTGCTAATCAACAGATACATTACAGACCACCAATATTGTATGGTGCATCTAAAACCATAAAATCATAAATACAATGAATGTCGAAAATATCATAAAATGCCACTGGGTTTAATACATCTTTTTAAACCCTTAAAATTCCACATTTACTTTTAAACCATTATCATAGATCCACTAATTTAAATACATTAATTTTTATCACAATAAAACTAAATGCATAAATATATTTTTGAGTACATAATTTAACACAAATATTTTTCTTAAATCTTTAAAATTAACTTATACAAAAATTACATTTAAAATCACATGAAATTCACATAAAATTAAATTCACATAACTACATTTTATTATGCATAATAAATCGAACAATAAAATTTAATAATAATTTAACACCAACACCATAATTTCTTTAAAACCAAAGGTATAAATTTGATGCAACACATATTCAAATCAATATAAATTGTCACCATAAAATTTAATAGAAATTTCTCTCAAATATTAAACACATAATATTTTTTAGAAATTCAAATAACACAATATATATATATATATATATATGTTAATAACCCCAAAATAGTTTTTGAAAAAGAATCACTCACCCTAAATGCGTGAATCACTCGAGATTCTCCATAGGATCCGTTCCACAGTTCACACGGGTACTTAAAATATCAATAATACATAACACCGATTATTATAATGTTTTAATCGGATATAATATAAATAGTTTAGCTGAGGGAGCTAGTTCAAACTTTGTTCCAAATACACAAATTATATACCAAAACGAAGCTTATAACGCTAGGATTATAGATTAGGTCTTACCTCTAGAAGATTAAACCGATGGTGGCCAGGATCTTATTAGAAAGCTCTGGAACTGGTTGTCCCTAAATCTCCCAATCCGTTAAGGTTAGATGAAATGAACCTCAGATTTGGATTTAGAGATGTCAAAATAGGGAGGACAGGTCAGTGATCACGTTAGAAACTCACTAGAACCAAGGATTCTAGCGAGCCATCACTGTTGTCGGTGAATGTTTCTAGCGTAGGCACAGGCAACAGCAATTGACCGTGAAATATAATAGGGAGATATATCGAAAGGTGGGCTTCACAATGGTATGAGCGGTGAAAAAAATGGGTGGCAAAAATTAAAAGAAAATGGTCAATGAAGCAGGTGGTGCTACCATCGAAAATCTGGCCGATCCCAGTGCGTCATTGACTTACTAGCCATGAAACTTGGCCCATTGGTTAGTTTTGAGGTGGCTGACCTTGTGATTTGATGCGTGAACACCGACAATGGTTGGAGCATGGTGAACCAACGGCTGCTTACTCTATCTCTCCCCCCCCCCCCCCCTTTCTTTCACTCCCACTCTTTTTTCCTTCTCTCCCCTCTCACACCACTTTTACCCAATGAAAACCAAAAGTGGGTGTCATTGTGCACTCACTAGATTGGTTAAAGGCTTGATATGTGTCACCGTGTCATTGGACACTGTGTACACATTTTTCACACTTGCACATATCGGTACATTATAATGAATTCTTGGGAAAATTTTGCGGGTCCATAACTTTTTGATCAAATATCCAAATTAAGTGTGTCGCTAATCTATGAACTCATATTGACAAGTACTTTACAACCATGTACAAGTCAAAATCAAATCTTGCAAGAATAAAAAGTCAAACACGGCACCACTCGAATAGTTCGTACCGCAAATTGTTTCGATTATAACTTTTGAACCACAACTCTGGTTTCAGCATGCTAGTAGTCCACAAACTTAGGTCAACGTGTACTTCGCAATGGTACTTTGGTCAACATAAGACTCCATCCTGAACCAAAAGTCAACGTGGACACAGTTAATGCTAGTCAACTTGGTTAGTGTGCGAAAAATTCTAGTATACCTTAAGACTGGGTGTTACAATTATCACTAGTGATAACAAATAACAAATACTCATATATTTTATGGAAAAAAAAAAAGGGATCTTTGGAAGATTAATTACTAAGGGAATTTCCATTGTAGATTACCTATAATATTATGGAAATCGGGTTTCTCAAAAACTGAAATCGATCAGTCTCAAGTCAATTCAATAAATTATTAATATGCAAAAATATATATATATATATATATAACTAATAATTATTACATAATCTTTCTCGTCTAAAATTTTTTATTCACCCTAGATTTTTTTTTCTCACCATTGTGAATAAAAGAATGTTCTTGATCTAACCCATGGGTGGCAATTTGTGTTGGTGGGTCATGTATCGATGAACCACATAACACATTTATTAAATGGATCAATTTAGATCAATATAACCATTTTAAACGAAATTGATCTTTTTACAAGAAATTGACTCAATTAAGTAAATAAACTTGTTTAAATTATTATTTAAAAAATAAATAAAAATAATTTAGTCATTAATTAATCGTAAATTAAAAAAAAAATATATATATATATATATATATAGATATATGTAAAACCATAAATTATATTTACAAATTTACGCTAAGATAACACAATCTCATATAATAGTTAAACATAGTCATATATATATATATATATATATATTAGGATCAAATAAGATCCTCAGTATGAGGTTTAATATGATATTCTTCTTTTTCAGCACTTAGATCATATTAAGGGCTGATATTTAAAATTATATTTATTAATTATTAGATTCCGACATGGGTTACTTTTCCTAAATAACATTTTAGTATGTTATTAAACATATGTTTGATCACTTTTTAAATTTTCAATCTTAATCTTTGATATGATTTAATGATCATCAAAGATGAACTTTACTTTACTAAAATAAGATGGACCTTATTTGAGTTTGACTATATATATATATATATACACACAAAATAAACATAATGCTACTTCGTTAAAAATAATACAAAAAAACTTTATTAAATTAATTATGTTTTTAATTTTCTGCATCTCCGATACTCTTAGATATATTAATTATTATTTTTTTGTGTCCATAAATCCATATATGTATTAAACAGATTACATTTAAGTAAATAAATATTATTTTAATAATTTTATTTTATTTTTTAATTAATAGAAAATTTAATAATACAAATTTAAATTAGATTATAATTTAGTAATGGTAAATTTAATATATTAAAGTTATAATTTAAATATATTATAATTATATTGGATTAGATTGACATATTAATTGGCAGTTTACTTAAATGGATCAGTTAATTCGGATTAATTTTGAATTAAACAGGACAATTTGAAAATAATATATTTAATAATCGTGTTGAATTATTAGTTTCTTAACTTAGTTTAATTACTTCTTATAAGGAGTGCACTTTAATATCTTGAAGTCTAGGGTTTACATGATTTAGGCATTAAAGTTTTGATTCGAGCAATTTATACCTTGAAGTTTAAAACTCAATGCAAATTGTTCCAATTTTTAATTGTATTGATAGACTTAACAGTGCTTATGTCATAACTCATTTTTCAAAAATAAAAAAATTGAAAAAAATACACTTGTTATTTTTCCATTTTATATTTATGGTTTTTTTATTCGGAAAAGTGTATCAATTTTTTTCTTATTTGAATTAAAATATCCACAACCATAATTAGATATTTTTGAGCAATTTAGACCATGAAGTTTTGATCTGAACAATTTAGGCCATGAAATTCAAAATTAGATGCAAATTGGACCAAATTTTGAGATGCTGATGTCATGCAGACATCATAATTTAATTTTCAAAGATAAAAAATATTTTTTAAAAAAATTGAAAAAACTACATATGATGTTTTTCCATTTTATATTTATGGTTTTTTATTTGAAAACTTGTATACAATCCTTATTATTTGAATTAAAATACCCACAATAATAATTAAATATTTTGGTTTCTAAAATTAAATCAAAAATTAAAATTAAAATAAAATTGGAATTTTTGATCTAATAAGAAAAAAATTTATTAGACCAAAATTAAAAGTAATTTTTTTATCACAAAACCAAAAAAAAAAAAAAGAAAAAAAAGAAAAACACTAAAATATTTAAATAAAAATAAACTAGAAAATAAAAATAATTTTTAAAAAATATGAAAAAAAAATATTTGTTATTTTTCCATTTTAAATTCATAGTTTTTTGTTTGTAAAATTGTATGCATTTGTTTTATATTTAAATTTAAATGTCCATAATAATAATTAAATATTTTTGGATCTAAAATTAGATAAAAATGAAAAATTAAAATAAAATTGAAATTTTTGATTTAATAAAAATAATTTTATTGGACCATAAGAGTTGGCCTTGGTATAAGAGCCATAAGATTGCCAAGCAAGAGACAAAGCTAAGATAATAAAAGAACATAAAAAATTCTAATACATGTCATAATATAAATATTTAAGTTTCCCTCTAAAAACATAAAAAATTTCATTAATTATTATTAGGTTGTCAAACAACCATAATGAGATTTTATCATATCAAAAATGTATATATTTTATTTTATTTTCTTTTGATAAAATTAACTTGAAATTAATGGAATGAATATTTGATTATGATTATCATATAAAAAATCGATTAATATTGTATATATTTGATTTTATTTAGTTTTGGTAAGATTGATTGTGAAAATAATAAAATGAATATTTGACTATGGATGTTTCATATAGAAAAGCAATTGATATTGTATATATTTGATTTTATTTAGTAATGAATACTTAATTGTGCACATTTCATGTAGAAAATCAATTGATATAGTATATTTATTATATATATATATATATATAAAATATTTTATATAACAATCATTATGATAAGATTATTTTTGGTTATTTGGATAAGCATTTTATGGAAAATAATAAAGATATTAAATAATTTTTCCATTAAAAAAATTACATAAATAATGTTTTATTTTATTAATAGAAAAAATTTGAGATTTTTTTTTTCATAACATAATTGTTAAATACGAAAAATTAAAATTTCTATTCGAAACATATTATTTAATTTTATTTTATTTACCAAATAAATCAAATACATTTGGCTATAAATTAGTAAGCTTCAACTTTAAGTTGTTTAAAATTTCAGTATTCAATATTTTAGTTATTCATGTTTTATATTATTCTATTTTGGTGTTTTTAATTCATTCATATTTCAATTTTGATTATTAAGGTTTTTCTATTTTTTCATTGTATAATTTTAACTTATTTGTTTTTATTGGATGGATCCTCATTATAATCGTCTGAATTATGAGTATGGAAGTTAACCATGCTATAGATTTTTTGTTGAAGATGACGAATCTCATAACAAAGTTGTTAATGCTGAATTAGAATGTGCTACAGAAATTAATCCCAAAAAATAAAAAGTTTTTGAGAAAGATTCCTTATTGATTTTAAATTCATCTTCATGTACAAATTTTTCAAGATGATGGAGGACAAGAATTTGAAAAGGGGAAGATGTAAGAGATTCTTCAAGTTGAGGGCATGTAGAAAAAAAAAAAAAAAAAAAAACAAGACTAATGTTTTGGCGCTTAGGTGATATTGAAATTCCTAGAATTTGCAATAATTGTACTGAACAAGAAGCAGCGTATCTATATTAAGCATTTATCCTAGACAATTCATTTATTTATGACGTTTCATTTTTTATTTTGTTAGAATCTATAGTGTTTGAAAAATAATGTTTTGATTTTTATTTGGAGTAAAAAAAATAATGGTTTTATTTTATTTACTATTTTTTTATATTTTCAATTTACATTATCCTAAATGTTTCCAATTATCCAATATTTTTCAATTTACGTCGTCATGAATATTTCCAATAATGCAATATTTTCTAATAAGGTATATTGTCTTTTTCCAAATTTTGTTACAATATTATGTAAACTAAATATGGTAAAATGAATTTTATATATTGAATTTCAAAATCATGTTTGGCAAAATATTTAAAAATATTCCAAAAAAATAGTAAAATAATGTTCGATAAGTATTAATGTAATATAATATATGGAAAATAATATTTAAAGGTATATAGCAGTAAACGAAAGAATTTAAATTGAAATTTTGAAAAGTGGTATCCAACATGAGTTAAATGTTTTTAAATAAAACCAATAGTAGAGATTTTAATCTATATATATGTCAATTTGCTTAAATTGTACACTTGACAACAAATTTTAATTCAAGTAAAGGTTATAATGATGAATATATTGTAAAAAAAATAAATAAATAAAAGAGTTATCTTTATAATTTTATTAAAAGTTAAGGTTAGTGTTATAAGTAATCCAATTAAACATCAATAAAAAGAAAAAATATTAATTAAGTTATTTACATCAAAACTTAATTTATTTGTTTATGTTTATTTATCTAATATTTCATATAATTACTTCCTAAATATTAATTAATTGTCATTTATGTAGATATTTCATTACTTTTAAAAATATATCCTCTTAACCAAGTGAAAAATACGATAACAAATTATAGAAAATACTTTGCATATAAGAAAATAAAATATTAATAAATTATGAAAAATCTACACAAATGCCATCTTTTAATGATAAGAAGAATTACACTATACAATTTATCTAATAAACTACTTTATATATGGTATTGATATTATATAAACATAAGTTAGTTAATCATTAATTTAAAATTTGAAAGTATTAATCTGTATAAATTTTTTATTTCATAAATTATGAAATTAATTACCTTATTTGACAATAGTAAATAGCCCATTAATTTAAAATGGGTAATTTCAATACAAATCGATTCAAACTTTAAATTGTATGTAATATTATAATGAGTTTTTAATGCAGTCAAATAATGAAAATCATATAAAAATATCGATTATGATATTGAGATGTTAAAATTTAAAATTTAAAAATTTCCATCCATAAAAAAAAAAAATATTGTTAATTCTAGAACTTTAAAACAATCATTTTAACCAAGTAAAAATTAAGATAATAAATTATGGACAAATACTCTCCTATCAATAAATTTAAAAAATCTAATTACTTCATAAATATTAATTAAATATCATTTATGTACGGTTAACATTACGATTGGTAATTAAGTTATATTTAATTTCAATTGGGTTTTAAATATGGCAAAAATAAACGTAATGGTAACTAATTATTTAAGGCATGTTGGTCCAGAATACCAAAATTGCATTTTTTTTTTCTCCTAAACATCCAAATTATGATTTTTAAATAGCAATAATAATTTTGAAAATTAATCATGTAATTAAAAAGCCTGAACAAAGCTACTTTTATTTTTTAGAATGCAATAACTGATTTTGAAAAAGGTAAATAATATCCTTTTGAAATAATAATTATTTTTTAAAGTAAAATAAAGCTTGAATAAGACTAATTATTTATTTTGAAAATAAATACCTTTTATTTTTGAATAAATGAGGGCATAAATAAGGCTAAGTTATTGAGAAAAATGGTGATCATACATGGCCATTTTTAAAATTGATTCAAAAAACAAAAGAAAAAACTTTCATTTGAACTAATGGCTTAATTTAGGAATTGGAGAAAATTTCACTCTTGATTTAAGATAATATTTGTGTCCTTGTCAAGTTTTGAAGATTTTTATTAATAAATTGGTAATAAAACAAATGATATTTTAACTCTTAATCAATCAGATATACAATTTTTGGACAATGCTTTTTCTTTAATTTCAATTTTTTTTTATAATATTTTTTAGTTATCAAAAAAAGTTATTATTATTTTCTGTTGTCTCACTTAGTTGACCAAATTTATATTTAGAATTCTTTTTGTTACAAGGCATTTAAGAATTTTTAAGTTGTTTGTTTTTCCACAAATTAGTACAATCATCTAATTTTATTATATCTATGTTGCAAAATTTTTATTATTTTATTATCATATTTTATTTACTTTTCTAACTGAATTTAGAGTGATATATCCACACCCATTAAAAAAGATGTCCAAACTTTTTGATTTTTACAAAACTATCAAATAATACTATGAAAATTTTAAAATTGACGATAAATTTAAGCTTTGATCTTTATTCATAAAAAAATAATATAATTAATTAATTTAATTAGATTTAAATATAATTATTTATTATACATCATTTTTGAAATTATCAATTGTAAATACATATACCGTGCATAGTATGGGATCAATATTAGTTATGAATAGATAACTAGGTTGCAACTTTTATCATCCAATAATTTTATTAGACAAAAGATTAAAAATATTTTTTATGCTTGAACCAAGGAAAAAAAGGACCAAATAACAAGATAAATATCAGAACGAAAATTAAAAATATACTCCTAAAACAAATTGAATAAAAAATATATTTGTTATTTTTTCATTTTATATTTATGATTTTTTATTTAGAAAATTATATCAATCCCTTTTTTATGTATATTAAAATATCCACGATCATAATTAACTATTTTCTGACCTAAAATTTGATAAAAAATAAAAACTAAAATAAATTGAAAATTTTGGTCTAATAAAAATAATTTTGTTAAGCCATAAATTTAAAATAATTTTTTTATCCCCAAACCAAAAAGAAAAAAATACCAAAATACCAAAATAAAAATTATGCCAAAAATTAAAAAATAAAAGTAATAATTTTTTAAAAAAAATATTAGAATATTTTATAAACGAAAAAGGAAAAATGAAAAAATAAATTAGAATAGACCAAAATGGAAAATTTGCCTCCATTTTAATTTTTTTGATCAAATTTTTATTTTTCCATTTTTGAATGGCTTATTTTTTTGGTTCAATTAGAAAAAAAATTTCAAAAATGGAAAATAGACCCTAATTCATTTCCATATTGGTATTTTAGTCTATAATTCGTAATGGAAAATTAAGACCATTTTGGTCTATAAAATGAAAAAAATAACAAATTTATTTTTTTAATTTATTTTAAAATTATCTTTTTATTTTTGAAAAATGAATTATGGCATCAACTTGAATTAGTTTACTAGACCAAAAAATAAAAATTAAAAATTATACCCAAAAAATATATATATATATATATAGATATATATATATATTTTTTTTTTAAAAATTTTTTATCTAACTTTTATTTTGGCAATTTTGGTCTTTAGTTTTGATTGGGTATAAAAATATTTTTAATTTTTTGTCTAATAATTATTTTTTTTAGATTAAAAATTCCAATGTTATTCTAATTTTTTTATTTATTGGTCTAATTTTATGATTATGGATATTTTAATTTATATAAAAAAAGGAAGGTGCATAATTTTCCAAATAAAAAACCATAAACTGAAAATAGAAAAATAATAAATATATTTTTAAATTTTTTTAAAAAGATATATATATTATTCTGAAAATTAATTATGATGTTAGCATAATATCAGTACTTTAACTTTAACAATTGTTTTTAGAAATTGGACCGATTCATATTGAATTGTAAACTTTAGTGCCTAAATTGCGTAAATCCTAAACTTTGAATGCTAAAGTGCAATTTTCCCTTATTGTAATGTATAATTTTGTGTTTTATATTTCTTGGGTTTAAATCAAACTACGATGAAAAACCAAAGAAAGAAAAATTAATTGTTAAATTAACAATAGAATAGAACTGTTATAAATTAAACTTTGATGCAAGAGACCCATTTGCCCAAAAAAAAAAAAAAAAATTTAATTAGAGCCGATTGATTTCGTACACAAAAATTTGATTAAGGTATTGAGCTTACTCTTGGTGTCGATATTTTACCATTATAAGGCAAAGGGAGAAACTTTGGAGTCGAGTAAATCAGCAGTAGCTAGTAGTGTTTTATTTTACGTTTTCTGTTTAATAAAAAAAGATAATTTCCATGATTACTAACTTCTCAAATCTAAATCAATGCTTTTATTCCCATCAAGTCAAACCAATATTTCTGCAATTAAGCTTTTTAGAAAAGAACCTTAGTTGCACAAATATTGTTTTAATTTCAAAAGTTTTTATGCCTCAAGAGATTTTTCAATATAGACCCATCAGTCATAGCAATTTTGCTTATAAGATGACTTTTTAAACACTAGTTAATCGTTTGAAGGTACATTTGGTATATTTAATCTCTAAGAATCAGGGGCTTTTGTGAGTGGTCGGCAAATTCAAGATAATATTTTTATTGCTTAGGAGTCTTTCCGTTATTTGAAGAAAAGAGATGGGGTAAATTGGCTGCTATGGCTTTAAAGAATGATATGTCTAAAGCCTTTAATTGGGTTGAATGAAATTTTTTGAAGCTTGTGCTTCTTTGCATAGGTTCCCATCCTCATTGGGTTCAGCTTTGTTATGCAGTGTGTTACTATAGTCTATTATAGTGTGGTTATTAATGGTTGTCCTCAGAGTACTTTTTTTGTAGAAAGAGGATTGAGATAGGGTGACTCTTTGTCTCCTTATTTTTTCATCCTAATGGCTGAATCTTTGTCGATGATCTTGAATCATAGATAAGGGGATGGTCAACTGAGAAATAATCAGTTCACTAGACAAGCTCCATTGGTATCTCACTTATTCTTGGCGGATTATAGCTCGATATTTCGCCAAGCTAAACAAAGTGAGTGTGCTACTTTAAAGAAGTGTTTGGAAATTTATTGTCACGCCTCTGACCAAAATATAAACTTTGGTAAACGAGTGTTTTTTTTTATAGTAGTGACTCGCTGAATAAGGTTAAGGAATCTGTGCAATATTCTAGGTGTTTCTCTAATGGTTTCTTTTAAATAAATATTTGCGCCTTTCCTTCTCATTGGGGACATTCTAAACAAAGGGTGCTATCGGTCTTAGAGAGAAGGTGATGAAGAAGATTGATGGCTGAAAATCTAAATTGTTGTCTAATGCATAGAAGGAGGACTTTAATTAAAGCTGTTGTGAAATCGATCCCCACTTACACAATGTCAAAAATTGGGCTTCCCAAGTCTATATGTCAAGAACTAACTTCAGCTATTCAAAACATTTTGGTGGAACGGTGGTACAAACTCTTGAGGAGTTTATTAGGTGAAGAGGGAGGGGACGGTAAATACTAAAGAAAAAGGGGGGGAGAGGGTGGTCATGTTGAGTTTTAGAGATCTTGCATCTTTTAAATCAGCTTTCCTTGCCAAGCAAGCTTGGAGAATTTAAAAGCACCCTGATGCTTTGTGGGTTAGGGTGCTTTTTGGAATATATTTAAGAGAGGGTTCATTTTTGCAAGTACATAATCCTTCTAATTGCTCTTTATCTTGGCTAACTTTGCTTCACAGGACGCTTTCAAGAAGTTTTCTCGATAGAGAGTGGGTGATGGCGTGCTTTTGATAGACTCAATATTCAACGTCTATCGAATTCAATGCTCACTGATCCAAACAGATGGAATAAGGCTAAGGTGAAAGCTGTGCTCCCTTTTTCGGTGTCTAAGTTGATTTTAGCCATCCTGATTGTTTCCACTGAGCTTTCGGATTCTTTAATTTGGCCCTATGTAGAGTCTGGTGCAATCTTGGTAAAGACATGCATTATGGAAGAGGTTCTGGGTCATATTGATTTTTTGTCTTCATCATCTTTTCAACCTTCTGAGAGAAAGTTTGGGAGAAAGTAGGGTCTCCTGATGTTGCTCCAAAAATAAGCCATTTCATGTGGACAATTTTGCATGACAGTCTCCCTATTTAAGCTAATTTGGTTCGACGACATATCGGCTATGATAAGTGTTGTCCTATTTGTAAAGTTTAGGAGGAGTCTGTGGGAAATGTGTTTACTAGCTGCCCTTGGACAAAGCTTATTTGGTTTAGTTTGCCACTAGACTTGCATAGTCCGGATACGAATCGACATGTTATTTAATGGATTCAAAATATGGTTGCATGGTTCTCTGGTGAACATGATGATGGGAATAACAGTGTGGCTTTATTTTGCTATTTCTTTTACCATATTTGAAAGACCAGGAATAAGTGTGCGTTTGAAGGAGCTTACCTGATCCTAGGCGTTACCATTAACTTGGCTATTGGTGCTCATTTATGATTTCTGAAATCTTGTGAGCATCAAAAGTTAATTGAGTTTTCTAGCAAAATTGAATCTAGGTTGGCTAATTCTAGTAGGCTAGGATATGGCATCCACAACCTCTTGATGTGGTGAAAATTAATTGTAATGGGCCTTTTTGGTTTAACTCTTTGGAAAGAGCTGCAAGAATTATTGTTCAAGATTGCAAAGGAAAGCCTATTTTGGGAAGTGCCATACGTGTTTTAGGTTTGGATGCTCTTTCTGTGAAGGGATAGGCTATTTTGTACGGTAGGCTGCTAGAAGATTGGGATTTACTAGAGTTATAATGGAAATGGATAATGCGATTCTGTTTAACAATATTATCTCTTACTCTCTTAATACCTATTGGAGAATTGAGGCTCTCTTGAAAGATATTGAATGTCTTAGAGAGGAGTTCTCAAGTTACAAATTTTCTTTGATTTCTAGAAACTATAATAAGGCTGCTGGCTGAATTGCTAACAGGGCTCTGAGTCGAATGATGCCTTCAAACTGGGACCCCCTCAATCAATCTAAGCTATTATCTTTGTGTTTGTCTAATTTTCATGAGTAATGGAATTTCACTTTGCCTTAAAAAAATAAAAATAAAAACTTGATTGTAATAGTAATTCATGGGGGGAAAAAAAAAAAAAAAAAGTGACAGCAATAGTATTATCAACGTAGGGAATGAAGTTTAGAGATTGAATAATAATTTATTATCCTGGACTAATCGCATTATGCCCTTTTAAGTTTAACATATTGCTTTTTCAAAAAAAAAAAATTGAAAAGAAAAAAGCTTAACACACTGCAATTTAGGTTTGCAAATTTCAATTTGTTGCATTTTCTTTGAAATAAAAAATATTTTTTTATTAAGAATGAAGAACTTAAAACATAACTCTGAACAACATCAAATAACTACTCAGTATTCCTAATTTTTGTTTTATCCGTCCGTGATTCAAACTAATCTAAGGATAGAGCATACTAAGCTAAAAAATAAGCTACTACATTAGTGTCTCTAGGAGCAAAAGAACACCAAAAACGATTAAAAGAACTTAACAAGGACTTAATATCATCAACAAGAAAACAATTAAAGCCTAAAAACACATCCGGACTTCTTATAACAATAAAGATAGTCAATTGTGAATCACTCACAATTTCTCCACCATTAATACCAATTCCATGGTAAAAGGACTACATAAGCACTCAAAGCATTTAGCTTACGCAGCAACCAAGTTTACTTTATCATCCTGAGTGGCAATATTCCTATACCAACTACCTCATTAGCGTTAGATATAGCATCATTCACATTGATTTTATATTGCCCAGCACTAGGACGTCTTTAAACCCGATGAACCAATTTAATATCCAGCTTTTCCTTTGTTTCATTAACTTCATCATACTCCTCATGCATCTCAGGTATCCTTTCTAACAGCAGTTGCTCATCCTTAACAAAACCAATATGAATAATTTCTTCGTCCTTAAACATAAAGCTCAAAGGAACATAAATACAAATCTTTTGCTGAAATTTGAAAGTTTGGATAAAACCAAAAATATAGATCTGTAAAACACCCAAACTGAACTCCCTTCAAATCTTTAAAAAAATAATAATAAAATAAAAATAAAATAAAAAATAAAATAAAATAAAATAAATTTGACAAATTCTTCCAAATTTTTTGTAACTAGTACCAAGTAGTTTTCAATTATGCAAGTATGATCAGTTTAACCAATTGAACTACATGTGGGTTCAAGGGCCAACTTCTCTTGTGTGGTCAAATCTTGTCTACTATTGCAAGGAGCTTGCCAATATGAGTTTATAAACTGATGGCATTCCTAATTTTGAGCTATGGTTGAAAAAATAGGGATTTGTGTGTTCAGTGTTTTATTTTATAAGTAGTAGTCCCATTGGTAGTGTCATATTTGGAAGGACATGTCTAGATATATGTATTATATATGTTGGGTATTGCCCTTCTATGGATATAACATTAATAAAATATCACAAAAGATCCTGAAATCCCCTAAACTAGTGACCAAACCCAATTAGTTTCCCCTCACCTCCGATTTTCTTGTTAGCTTATTGGTAGTATGCAAAATTAGCCAATTGCACCAAATTCGGAACCACCCTTTCTCACCACCAATAGAATCAAGCTATCCATCATTTGTTTAGTTAGCCCACCAAAGATCTTGTTGGAAAGTCATTGGATGTACCAAGATGGGCCAAAACTTTTAGTCAGACCGAACTTTTCCGATTGCTGAATTTGGCGATGGTCCCAGGCCATGTGTTCCCTCCCTTCTATTTTGAACCCTTTAAGTTTAAAAATGGCCTTCTTTAAGCTCAATTTCTCACCGTTTTAAAAATCTACTAACTTGAAATTTGGCAAAAAAATTTCTTTCATTTTTCAACCACCACTAATAATACTTGACCAAGGTGAGCATACCATCATGTTACCCATCTCACAGGCTTTGTATTGATTTATAGATTGTCCATTATAATTAAATTTTAAGTAATTACACTATATGGATCAATTTATGTAAATACCTAATGAAATTGGATTGGAATTGGACAATCTAAGACCCAATTCTCGTTGCTAAAGGTTATTAGGAGCTAATTGAAGGTTCAATTTCATAAAATTGATCATAGATTCCATAATCCCAATTTTGAATATCGAGTCCCGTGGGTTCTCATTGAAATCGGGCCATGTGCTATTCAATTCTTGTAATTTTAGATTTGTAGAGTCAATTTCAAGACTTTTGGCATGCGCCAATGTCTTTAGATATAGTTTTATAAGCTTAAACAATATTTTGTACATTTTAGGCATGCATATTGAATTTGAAGGTAATTATGTAGCTAAGCAAGAATGAGCATAGTCTATATTGTAAGTGAAATTATTTTTCAAAAATATTTGGACATGTCAAAAAATTAATTTAATGCTTTTGAATTTTATATGATTTTTTAATAGTTATGATGATATGTAAGTGTGTAAATATATGAATATATATATATATATATCTTATTTCCTATGATTCTTTGTAAGACTTTGAATGTTTTTAGACTTTAATCTACTCACGGTGAAATTGTCAATCATGGTATAAATGTATAGATATTTATGTCCATGTTTTAGTCCAATAATTATTAATCTGGTTTATGAATTGGAAATAATTGGTTTTAAGAAAATGAAACTGGAAAATGTTGGTTTACATAAAACGGTTGATAAAATTGAGAATTGAGTTTATAGAATATATATATATATATATATATATATACGGAAATTCTATGGTGAGGACGGTCCGCATAAGAACCGCAGTATTAGTGACGGTTTTTCATATTATTAACGACGGTTTCTTAGAAAATCATCACTAATACTATGAAAAACCGTCACCAATACTGTGGTCCGCATGAGGACCGTCCGCACCATAGACGCACTGTATATATATATATATATATTGAGTTTATAAGATATATGTATATATATATGGATCATATGGTTGAATAGCCATATTAAGTATGAGTGGTTAAGTTTATCATACAGTACCAGTCGTTTTATATGAAATGGATATATGATAGTTGTGCATGCATTTGCCCATCATATACTACGAAAAATGATGACAAGATTGGCATGAAGCCTTAGGATGCTAAGGTTCATGTTGAGTGTGGTGCTTTGAGATGCTCAGGACCACTTGACAGGACTTGGTATATAGTATAATATAAATGTGATGATCTGTGTAGGTGGGTGTGGAGCATTAGCAAGCTACCTAATGTCCAATCCCATATCACTTGAATGTGGATCAGGGGATGGTTGAAATGTAATGATAGTTATTCTTATAATGCCAAAGCATTTTCAAAGCAGTTGGCTTTACAATTCGAAAGAATTCTGAAACCTGAGCATGCATAAGTGAGAGTAGTCCAAGGATGGATGGCCTTTTAAAAAGCTCTAGGGCAAAAACCCCATATCAAATGTGGTGATTAAATTTGGGACGATATCGGTAGAAAGTGGCAAGTCAGACAATGGAGGTGGAGTGTTACAAATGATATCAAAGCCTATACTCAATAGAAAGTGTGCTAGCGAGAATGCTGGATCCCAAAGGGGGTGGATTGTGACGACTAATGTGGGAGCGTGCGGGGCACTAGCAAGCTACTTGGATTCCTATCTCACATCATCTGAGTGTGGATCAAAGGATAATTCAAATGTAATAATAGTCACGCTCATAACGTTAAAGCTTTTTCAGAATAGTTGGCTTCAGAGTTCGAAAGAATTTCAAAGTTCAATATGCTCAAGCAAAAGTAATCTAAGGATGGGTGAGCTCTTGAAAAGCTTTGAGCAAAAAATCTCATACCGAGTGCGATGAGTAAATTAGGGACAATATCGGCAAAGAATGACAAGTCCACCATTAGAGGAGGGATGTGATACAAACCTAGGTCGACTTGCTCCTAAACCCATATTATATTAGCTCGAATCATAATTGAATTCAAGTTCTAATGGTCACCTTGACCCCTAATCGACTTGTGATTAGAAACCTTGGTATATGATGAAGATGCCACAATAGGTAATGAATGTTCTATTGATAAGTCAAACTAAAACACTTGATCTCTATTAAGTGTTTTATGTATTCAAAGAGAACAAAGAGAAATCTTCTCACAAATAATTTTTGAATAATATTATAATCTGCTTCTCATTAAAAAATAATCCTCTAAATATGCTTGAATGCACAAAGTAAAACCCTAAAAGAATTAGGTTAAAACCAACCAAGTGATAAGGAAACATGATGTGGCCGAATTTCCCAACATTTACTAATAATTGGATTAATTAATTCCTTAATTTTGAAATAGGAATTAATTAATTTATAATCAAAATAGTAAAGCATCAACTTTCCTAAGTTTGTTTGTCCAGCAAATAATCAAATCAAAATCAAAATAAAATACTATTTACTGAAACAAAAGTCAAATTACAAATTAGGAAACTAGTTGACTAGTTTGCCAACTAAGCTGTATTTGTCCAATCACCAACTACGTTAGGCTCTAAATCAACTCTTTAAATCTCTTAGCTTGTGGCTTTGTGATTGGCCCCATCTTCAATTGTACAGGATCAGCAACCCAGCGGATAGTAGGTTGTATGGATATGGGTAGATTCTCATCAGAATGTTACATAAAAATATCTAAAAATTGATTTGATATTATGATGATTCATTTATGATTTAAGAAAATTATTTGGATGATTTAATTATGTACATTGGTTATATTTTTAATGTTAAATATATGACTTTGCGTTTGGTTTCAATATTTTATGAATATGGGTAACTATACCTATGATTTATTTAATTGATTATAGGGATATTGGCAGCCAAGCATCCCAAACTTCCTTTTTACTTGCACCGTTGGTTCTTCTGTTAAAAATGCATAATGGAATGATCAGATGCTTCACATATGTTTGTCAAACAAGGGTAGATCAGGTAATTTTACAACTTTTAGACTCTATTTAGAACTCATAAAATATGGAGAAAAAAATTTGAGGGGAAAAAAAAAGGGAGGGGGGGGGGGGGGGCTTCAATCCATTGCTAAGAGTTTTGTTTTTCTAAAATATCAGTTCGAGAGAGAAGACAGACAAAGAGAGTTACAAAGAAAGAGAGAGTGTGTAAAAAAAGAAGAGGACAGAGAAAGAGAAGAAAGAGTTACAGAGAAAGAGAAAGAGTACATCAAAAAAAAGAAGAGAGAGAAAGAGACAAAGAGAGTTACAGAGAAAGAGAGAGAGAGTACACAAAAAAAAAAGGACAGAGACAGAGAAAAAGGAGAGAGAGAGAGAGAGAGAGAGAGCTTCATTCTCTCGCAGCTTTGAGATTGCTGATGTTATGAGAGTAGTGGATTGGAAGAAGAAAAAGAAAAAGGGGAAAAAAAGATTTTGGGTTTGAAAGAGGACATGGAGAGTGAAAAAGGTGAGGAATGAAAGAGAATAGACATGGATGTGGAAGGAAGAAGAAGAAAAAGAAGGAGGAGAAGGGATTTGATGAAGAAATTCCTCGAATGAAACCCTAATTTCTAAATTGAGAACAATGAAATTACCTAATCTGCCATCGTTTGATGAGCATGTGCAAGGCACCTGATTATTCCGTTATATATTTTTAACAGAATAACCAATGGTGCAAGTAAAAATGAAATTTAGAGTGCATAATGTTAGGAAAAAAAAGTTTAGGATGCAATGTACTAACCTCAATAAAGTTTAGAGTGCTCAGTTGCTAATGACCCTTGATTATATTAAAGTGGTTTCAAATATTGATTTATTTATTGCAAATTGAATTTTATTCAATAAAACTTTTGGGATTATAAATATAGGTTTTGTGAAAAAAATTTCAAAATGAAAAATTTTTCAATGAGTGAAAGTATAAGGTTTTGAAAGGAAAGAATTTCAACTGTTAAACTGTGATTTTTTTTTTTTATTAAATAACTCACTAAGATATTTCAATTTTATATTTTATTATTTTAATTTATTCCCCAATATCTTGACTCAAAAGATCATATCTTTTATGTTTATCTACATTAGTAGCATCCCATATTTTTATTATTTCTTTTATCCTTTTTGTATTATTTTTTCTACTTGTATCAACTTAAAAAGCATGCAAACTCTTAGTATGCTATGATATACTTGATTATGGTTGCAGTTTAATTTGGATACTGGTAGTATTAAATTTATGACTGATTGTGGATATGGTGGTGGACATTGATCGATGAAACGCCGTACTTCAAAGGTTAGGCTACTGTTGTGGATATATTTGGTACATGTTTTATTTATGGAAAATTTTATGTTATCCACATCTTCCGAGACATTCTATTGGATATTCTGCAAGACAGTATGGTAGAAATTTCCCTAGACAGGGCAATTCGGAATCTTAGAGAGATTCCTAAGGTAGGTTTTGTTATTTTTTTTTTAACACTAGATCATCCTCACAATGCATGCAAAACTGTTCCACTTCATTCTCACACCAACGACAAACATTATTACCATAAATTGTCCTATGAAACAAACTTTCATAATAATGCAACCCCTCACTACAACCTTTTTATAAAATAATAATACTTTTATTTGGAACTTTAATTTTTAAATGCCTTTCCACCAATTCATGTCTTTTTTATCACCAATACTTCCAAGGGATCCTCCACAACTCGTTTTAAAAGCTACTTAATATCCTCATTTGATAGAATAACGGATATTATCATTAAAATGCCAAGAAAGCAAACCCTTACCGTCAAAACCTCCTATAGGAACATGCAAAATTGCTGCCACTTCCTCTGTGGAAAAAGGATTATAAATTAAATCAACATTCCATTCAACTATATGTAGTAAAAAGTACCACTACTTGAAGAATCGGATTACCAAAAAGGTTATACTTTATTTACTTGTTTATGTAAATGATATCATCATGATAAATACATCTCCTACAATGGTTTAGCTGTGTATTTCTATCTTGGCATTTTGGTTTACCTTAAAAGGATTTTGGTCATTTGCATTATTTTCTTGGTGCTAAATCCATTCAATGTTTTTAAGGATTAGTTATTTCTCAACATAAATATATTATGGATTTTTAAGCGGGACAAATATGGAACAGGTGAAAGAAGTATCGAGTTCTATGTCTATAAGTGAAACACTCAAGCTTCATGAAGTATGGCAGCTAATGATGCCAAGCGAATTTCAATGATGTTAAATACCACTGATTCCAAAAGCTTAAGCTATTAAGATGTCGGTTTATTATATATATCAAGCTTATGTCTAACATTTCTCCTTCACTTATAGCCAATTCTAATCCTTACAAGTGTCAATTCTTTTTAGTGATTGGTAATGTGATGATAGTGAAATTTGAACCTAGGTTTCTGGGGTATTAACTCTGATACCATGACAAAATTATGAATAATTATTTGTATTATCTTTTGAATTATGCTTTGTAAAATGTGTAAACAATAGTATAAATAGATATGATAAAGAGAAAATAGAAGGAAACTATGCTTTTGATTTTAAATAAAAGATATTTTCCTAATAGAAGTTCAACTAGAACAGCTAGAAGTAAACAATAACATGCTTTGATTGTTAAGATTCTTTCCTTTGATGAGCTTCCTTGTACAATGCGTTCTATTCTTACTATTTGTTTCCTCTTCTATTGCTTGTAATTTGGATGGCACGTCAGATTTAATCTTGAATTGACTCCACACATCATGATTGATATTTGATTGAATCCTTATCTTATCTTGCCCCTCAAACTTGGAAGTAATGTAGACAGAACTTCAAGCTTGGTTTTAAATTTTTGGAAAGAGTCACGAGGTAACGGTTTTGTTTGTATGTAAGCATTCTGGAGATAGAAAAGGATATATCAAGTGATCAAATGGCCTGCACCAAATTTCTCTTTGACAAAGTGGTAGTCAGTTAGAATGTGCTTAGTTTGACCATGAAGAATAGGGTTTAGTGTCATTTGTAAAGTACTAACTGATACAAACCTAGGACGAACTGCGCCTAAACCCGTATTATATTAGCCCGGATCTTAATTATGTTTAAGTTCTAATGGTCACCTTGACCCCTAATCAACCTGTGATTAGAAACCTTGGTATATAATGAAGACGCCACAATAGGTGATGGAAGTCCTATTGATAAGTCAAAACTAAAACACTCACTCTCTAATAGTGTTTTAGGTGTTCAAAAGAACAAAGAGAAATTCAATCTCACAAAATAAATTCTGAATATTATTAATGGTGTGTTCTTCCTAAAAAAACAAGCCCTTTTACAGACTAAGAGAAAACAAAATAAAACCCTAAAAAAAAGAAGGGAAAAACCGGCCATGTAATGAAGAATCCTAATATGGCTGAAAGTCTCCTACTTTCCTAATCTAATTTGGATTAATTAATTCTTTTATTTTGAATTAGGAATTAATTAATTTACATTGAAAATAATAAAATAATAAATTTCCTAAACTTATTTTTCCAGCAAATAAATTAAAAAAAAAGTAATGGTAATTTCCTAAAATAAAAAGTAGAATCAAATTAAAAAACTAAAATATTAGCTTTTTGACTAAGTTGACTTTGACCAATTTGATCTCCAAATCAGCTTCTATACGCTTTTTAGGATGCCAAATAGGATTATTATGGAGTCCCACATGATTCCGCTGCTTTGAGGAAAGAGAAAAAGCCAACTCAGCAAAATATAGTAGAGCCAGCAAGTAATACAGCAATTTTTCGCCAAATTTTGAAGCTGACCGTACAAGTCCATACAAGTTGGTTTTACTTCTGCCTTGATTTGTTTCCATGACCTATTAGTAATATTTATTGAATCCATAAAGGAACCATTTCTTGCAGCCCGGACTCCATAAATGCACCAAAACCGCTACTCGGGTTCGTATCGGCTTCCACCACTTGTATGCTCAAAACAGGTCTTGGATCTTCGGATATGGACAAGTGCTCTTGAGAATGAAGTACCCCCTGGATAAAGGCAGCAAATTTTTTCCTAAATCTCTTAGCTTAAGTCCTAGTGATCGGCTTGGTCTTCATCCGTATCGGGTCAGTATCCCAGCGGATTGTCGGTTGTGTAGGCATGGGCGGATTCGCATCATTTCCCTTTTCTTGAAAAGGATCTGTCCTTAAATCAAGATCATCATCTGTGAAAAAAGGAGATAAATCAGCAACATTAAATGTGGCACTTACATTATACTCACCTATTAAATCAAGTTTGTAGGCAATCTCGTTAATCAGCTCTAAAACTTAAAAAGGTCCATCCCCCCAAGGCATAAGCTTTGACTTTTGTTGCTTCAAAAACGTTTCCTTTCTTAAGTGCAACCAAATCCAATCTCCTGGGTCAAACAATAACACAACAAAATCTAAAAATACATGTTCATTATGGCAAAAATTACACTTTTTAAAGTTAGCGAATAATATCTTCCAAATTTTCAAATTTTCATAAAGTAAAGCTCTCAACAAGGCAAATAAAGTTCTATACAACAAAAACATTTTTAAATAAGCATCTTTATGATTCATGACCAGCAATGGTTTCTTACTTAAGATGGTTTTATTAACATCCCCAAAACTCAAATAAAAAAATTTATTTTTCCTTTCTTTTCTTTCTTTTCCTTTCTCACTCACGGTTTCATTGAATTTTGCACCACTCTCAGCTTTTTCTCCAAGTTTCTCACTCTCGGGTTCGTTAAAATTTTTCCACTCAACATGGGTTTTAGAAGACTTACCTTGGATAGAAATCTCACCTTTTCCTTCTTGAATGGATGGTGAAAACGTTGGTGACATATTAGCCTTTTCTTTGAGCTTCTTGGCTTCCCTCCTTTGTTGCATTTGTAATTGGTCCTTAAAATCTCCTTCGGGTTCAATGGCTCCAGATTAACCTTCTTGCCTTTAAGCTTAAAAACAATAGATTTCTCTCTCTCCCATAATGTATGGCATCTTTATCAAATTTCCATGGCCTCCCCAACAATATATGACCAGTATACATAGGCATAACATCACACAACACAACATCCACATATTTATCTATGCTAAATTTTACTTTGGCTTGTTTATTCACTTTCATCTCACCACTATCATTAAGCCATTGTAATCTATATGGTTTTGGATGTTTAATAGTTGTTAAGCCTAATTTATCAACTACCATGCTACTAATTACATTTGCACAACTTCCACTATCTATAATCATATTACATATGTTACCTTAAATTTCACATTGGGTGTGGAAGATGTTTTCTCTTTGAACTTGGTCCTCATCCTTGTATACAGCAAGTACTCTCCTAGAAACGAGTTTAATTTGGCATTGGATGCATGGAGTGTCTCGGCTTCATCTTCAAGTTATTCCTCTCCTTGTTCGGTCTCACACTCATTTTCTTCACTTCTTAATTCTAGCTCACAATTACCCTTTAACACCATGATTCTTCTACTCGGGCATTGGCTAGCGATGTGTCCTCATCCCTGGCACTTAAAACAAATAATTTCTCTAGATCTTGAAGGTTTAGGATCAGATTTTACCTCATTCTTTGGTGCTTGGACAGATTCGGCTTTGGACTCTCTTTTTGGCCGATTTGAACTTTCTTCTCCAACTTTCAGCTTTGGCTTGCTTTCAAAGGTAGGATTGTTTCTCCAGCCACTTGGATTTGATCTTCCACTGTTGGAAACACCTCCAAACCATGAGCTTGTACCTCTCCTCTTGAATTGATGCTCAAGTTTAATAGCCACATGCAACATCTCCTCCAATTGCACATATTGTTGTAATTTTAGCTGATTGGCTATCTCACAATTCAAACCAGCTAAAAACCTTTCCATGGTTACTTCCCTATCTTCATTCATACTTAACCTCATCATAAGCATCTCCATCTCCTAGTAATAATCCTCCACGGACCTAGTTCCTTGAGATAAAGATTGAAGTCTTTGATGCAGCAACCTATGATAGTGTGATGGTACGAAACGCTTTCTCATGGCTCCTCTCATTTGTCGCCATGTAGTGATCAAGTCATCACCAACTCTTCTTTGGGTGTTTTGCTCATTGGTCCACCATTGGAGTGCATAATGACCTAATTCCATTACTGCCAATTTCACCTTCTTAGCCTCCGAATAGTTATGGCAATCGAAGATCATCTCCATATGCTCTCCCATTCCAAGTAAGCCTTCAGATCACTTTTTCCCACTAAAAGTGGTATGTTTACCTTGATATTCCCTAGATCATCATCTTCATTCCTTTCTGGTCTCCCACATATTGTCCTTTCTTAAGGTTCAAAAATTTCATCAAACCCCTCATCCAAGTCATCTCCAAAGTTACTTCTCCCAAATTCCTCTCCTGGTCGTCCTCGGCCTCCTCGACCTCGACCTCAACCTCCATGAGCATCTAACCTTATATTTGGCCCTCCTTGTGATGTTTCTATCCTGTCCATCATTGGATCTATGTTGTCAAATCGAGCATTCATCCACTGAAATTGCTCCAATATAGCCCTCATGTCTTCTTGCTCACCACTCCCCATAGCTCGGGAACCACCATGGCATCCTACGGACTTTTCTTCATTAATTCTTAAAGGTGGATCTCCTTTTCTTACCCTTGAATTTGCCCTGTTAGTATGAATAATATAAAAATAAAATAAGACCTCATCAAATTCACTCCCTCACGTGTTTCACTCAAACAAGGTCTCGACACTTGTGTTTTCATAGTACTTTCGGCGTTTACCCTCTTTTAAGCTCACGCACTCTTGCTATTTTTTCACTCAATGAATTATCTCAAAGTTCTAACTAAAATACCCATAAAACAGCAATTAGATCACAAGTATGTTTTAATTTAACTTATTAACAAAACAGTAGCAAAAGCAAGCAATACTGAATGAAATGGCGAAATCTAGTTTTCGGCTTTTATAGGCAAAATAAGGCAAACTAACAAGGAAAATTTTGGAATTGTTAAGAACTGGACCAGATGGTAAGTAAGTAAAGAGTCAAGAATAAAAATTTAGAAAAATAATTCCAAACACGAACAAGAATCAAATCGAACAAAAATAAGGAATAGTGTTGGTTGTTGTTCTTGTAATTCAAGTTTTTGTATCAAATCCTTTAACTAATTTTAATCCAAATAATTTAAACACCCAAAATTCAAATATCCAGTAACAATAATAATTCTCCAACAACTCCAAATATTGAATAAATAATCAACAAAATAGCATCTTCAATAATTTCCAACAAAAAAAAAATTATTTATTTGGCTTTTCTTCTTCCTTATTTTTTTCTTTTTTTTTTTTTTCACTTACAGAACATAAAACAACTGCAGTAACAGAATCAACACCAAAATTTGCAATTCCAAAGGCAAAAACTCACCAACCCATGGCCTCCAACAACAAGAATAAAAATGTGCAATTTTTTTTTTTTTATATCTGTTCCATTTTTTTTTTTTGAATATATGCATGCAAATATTTAAGACTAAAATAGTAAATAAATAAAAAATCCAAAATTAATAAGAACAATGATGAAAAACAACCAACAAACAAGGAAACAAAAATACGATAAAATTAGGAAATCCTAATTCAACTAGGAATGAGTTTTTTTTTTTTTTTTTAAAAGATGCAGAACATGTATGATGATAAAAGCAACGTTAACCTAATGCTAAAATTGCAGAATAACACAAAAACAAATCAAGCAAATAAAGATTGATCAAACCTAAACAAAATTTAGCTCTGTTACCAAATGATACAAACCTAGGACGACCTGCGCCTAAACCCGTATTATATTAGCCCGGATCTTAATTATGTTCAAGTTCTAATGGTCAGTTTGATCCCTAACCAACCTATGATTAGAAATCTTGGTATATAATGAAGATGCCACAATAGGTGATGGAAGTCCTATTGATACGTCAAAACTAAAACACTCACTCTCTAATGGTGTTTTAGGTGTTCAAAAGAACAAGGAGAAATTCAATCTCACAAAATAAATTCTGAATATTATTAATGGTGTGTTCTTCCTAAAAAACAAGCCCTTTTACAGACTAAGAGAAAACAAAATAAAACCCTAAAAAAAAGAAGGAAAAACCAACCATGTAATGAAGAATCCTAATATGGCCGAAAGTCTTCTCCTTTCCTAATCTAATTTGGATTAATTGATTCCTTTATTTTGAATTAGGAATTAATTAATTTATAATGAAAATAATAAAATAATAACTTTCCTAAACTTATTTTTTAGAAAATAAATAAATAAAAATAAAAAAAAGTAATGGTAATTTCCTAAAACAATAAGTAGAATCAAATTAGGAAACTAAAATACTAGCTTTTTGACTAAGTTGACTTTGATCAATTTGAGCTCCACTTGTATGCCCAAAACAGGTCTTGGATCTTCGGATATGGACAAGTGCTCTTGAGAATGAATTACCCCCTAGATAAAGGCAGCAATTTTTTCCCTAAATCTCTTAGCTTGAGCCCTAGTGATTGGCCCGGTCTTCATCCGTATCATGTCAGCACCCCATCGGGTTGTCGGTTGTGCGGGCACAGATGGATTCACATCACTAACATTGTCACATAAAAGGTGTGGTAGTTGTGTAGGAGATACACAAATGTTTAATAGAAGGAAAGTAAGTCATGTGAGTTTAGCAATATTTGTTGTCATTGCATGATATTTTGCTTTTTTGCTTGATTTTGCCATGGTAGGCTACTTCTTAGAGGACCATGATATGCAAGTTGTTACTAGGAAGATGCAAAAGGCACTTGTGATGCATATAGTTATTGGACAGCTAGGCCAATCTGCATCATAACCTGTTACATTAAGAGAGCATTGTTGTATAAATTGTAGGTTAAAATCCTTTTTTCCTTTTAAATAATCTAGGATGCATTTTACTTTTCGAAGATAAAGCATTGTAGGCTTCTGGAAATGTTGGCATACTCTGCTAACAGTATAGGAAACGTTTGGCCATATGAACGTCAAGTACTGAAGGCTTCCCACAAGGCATTGATATTTAGTGAGGTCTACCATATTGTGATCATTGGATTAGGCAACTCTTCATATAGCTTTCTTTAAGCGTTTTGGTGTGGGACAAAAGATTGTCGATGTATTTTGTTTGTATGAGAAAAATGGCCCCTGAAAAATATCAAGATTCTAGACCAATAAAGTTGTTCAGTTTGCCCATATCTTTAATTGTGAATTCGATGCCCATTTGTTGAACAAGCTTGTTAGTCAAGATATTATCATTCCCTATGAGAAGTAAATCATCGACATATATAAGTAGTACAATAATTGAACTATTTTCATAAAGGATAAATAGTGAGGGATCAACCTTGCTACATGGGAATCCAAAAGAAATTAAACATTGAGAGAAGCAATCAAACCAAGCTTTAGAAGCTTGTTTAAGGCCATATAAAAAGATCTTTTTAAAAGACAAACATGATGGCGAAGAGTTGGAGAGATAAAAACTTATAGTTGTTCCATGCACATAGTTTCTGATCTTTTTAAAAGACAAACATGATGGCAAAGAGTTGGAGAGATAAAAACTGATAGTTATTCCATGCACAAAGTTTCTTTAAGCTGTCCATGTAGGAAGACGTTCTTAATGTCTAATTGTCTAATTGTCCATGAGCAAGTGATAGCAATGGCAATGACTAATCTGGCAGTTGTATGTTTGATCATAGGACTATATGTCTCCTCAAAGTCTTGCCCCTTAACTTAAGAAATACCTTTGGCTATAAGACGGGCCTTAAATCTATATAGACTAATTTTCTTTATATTTAATGTGATAAACACACTTTGAGCTAATGACATATGTTAGTGAGAGACAAGGAACTAGAACCCATGTATTGCTGTCATGTAGCCCTATGATTTCTTCTTGCATGGCTTGTAGCCATGCAAGATCTTGTATTGCTGTCTCAAGTGATTTGAAATTAATGAAACCAATATCATTCGAAAAGAGAAGTTGGGATTTGACTATAATTTTCGCCGTGTAATTGGGTAAATGTTTGTGCCTATCGTTGGTTCAAGAATTGAAGGTGGAATTTGTAGATCGACAACAAGGTTGTCTTCAATGCTATTTGGATCAAGTATTAACATATCACTTGGTTTTAATGATATATGTTCAGAGACAAAGGCGTTTGTGCTCTAGTCATCGTATTCATGAGATGTTATAGGAGTTTCAAATTGTGAGCTATTTATTCTCCCCATGCTTCTGTTTGTATGGCATTAGAGAAGGTACATTTCTTTTCAAAATACTTTGATCTTGTTGAACTAAATTAGATTGGTAAATTTGGTATATGAACCTTCTTTAAGTGGTTTTTGCATATTCTCTTGCACTAGTTCTATTTTACAACCACACGGAGGGAGACTAGTAATATTGCTTTCCATTGTTGGAAAAAAATACATCTAACATCGTATTTTCTATAATAAGAGTACAAGCTTCATGATCAGGAAAGTTTACAAGCTTAGCTTGCCTCTGTGAATCAGGATTGTTAGTTGATAGAATAATAAAACAACCTTCATCAAATGCTACATACTTAGAGATACAGACTCTTTTTTATGTGGGATGTAAACATTTAAATCCTTTATGCTGTGGACTATATCCAATAAACATATATGGATAAGTTTTCTTAAAAAATTTATTTGCAACATAATTTCTCAAATAAGGATAACATTTGCAACCAAAAGTTCCTAAGTTTTCATATGAGAGATGTTTGTTAAATAGGCAGAAATAGGATGTTTTTCATTTTTAAAGTCGAAGAGCGTAATATATTACTAAGATAGGCAACTGTAAGGAAGGCATCTACCCATAGTTTTAATGGGATATTAGCATGAAAAATCATGGGAATCGCTATTTTGACTATGTGTTGATACTTCTTTTTGGCTATTCCATTTTGTTCAGGTTTACTTGGATTAGAGAGTTGATGGAAACCACAGTTATTCAAATGTTCCTTAAAAAGTGTTGATGTATACTCACCTCCTCCATCGCTTTAAAAATCTTGATTCGATGATTAAATTGATTTTCTATCATCCTTTGAAATTTTAGAAAGCAATTGTAGAAATATGAGTTTTTACGTAGAGGAAAAACCTAAGTGTACAAGGAAAAATCATCAACAAAGATAACATAAAAGCAAAATTGTTAGGTTGAGATATCATGAGCTAATTCCCAAAGATCACAGTGAACCTTTTTCAAAGGAAAACTGAAAAATTTAGTAGATAGAATAAAGGGGAGTTTACAACTTCTCCCCATTTTATAACTTGTACAAATAGTAGAATTGTTTGTCCAAACTAGAAATATTAATAACATTTATAGATTGCAAATTTTTTAGAAGGCTAGAATTTGATGTTCCATACGTTGATGCCAAATCAGTGAAGTTGCCTTAATTGCACCCAAAGCTTGATGACTTCCTTGATCTAGCACACACAGGTTTTCCCTTTTTTCGTCCAGTGGCTAAGGTTCTTTGGTTACTAGCCTTAATCACAAAACCATTAGAGGTAAACTCAAAAATGCATTCGTTGTCTTCTGTTAATTAACTGATAGAAATAAGGTTCTTTTCAAGTTAGAAACAACTAAGATATTATTAAGATCTAATGTTCCTTCTCTAGTTTTGATACTAGCATGTCCACTATGTGAAACATCTAACTATTATCGTTTCCAACAAAAATACTTTTTTGACCATATAAGGATATGAATTGTAAACCTTGCTAGGATCATTGGTCATGTGTGTTGTGGCTCCTATATCTGCATAGAACTTTGGATCAGCATTTTCTTCAATTGTGACAGCTGTTAATGCCTTAGGAATTTCTTTATCCATGTAAAAGGAATCAAAATGATATGCCAACAATTGATGGCATTGTGATTCAGTTTGTCACAAATCTGACTTATCAATTTGGCTTTATTATTTTTACCTGAATTGTTTTTTGAATTCAGATCATCTTTCTTTATTTCATTCAATCCAATGAAATTACCAGCTGGGCTGAATCCTTTTCCTCTTGAGTCGAATCTTCTACTATTGTTTCCACGACCTCTGCCTCTGGCTCATTGCTAAAAAAAGGCTTGGTTGTGATCAAAACTTTGCTTGCTTTCTTTTGCCTCGTTTTCCAACTCATTGTGGCTCTGGAGTGCTAGTAGGAATTGACTGAACATCAGGTAGGGTGGCTTTGTTAACATGGCCACTTCGATATTCTTGTATTCTGGTCCAAATCCTCTAGCAAAGGAGAAGGCTTTGTTTATATTAGAAATAGGAACACTAATAGCAGCTAAGTTATCACAAACCTCCATAAATTTCCTTTGGTATTCCTCAACAGAGAGAGACCAATTTTTTATTGAAATAAGATAATCCTTCAAAAGGTGTTCTTGTTCTTTAGTTGTACAAAGCATTTGATCCTTGCTAGAGATCTAGAGAAAGTGTGCATTTTCAATTTCCATGTTCATATTATTGTAAGCAGCCTTTCGCTTAAAAGCCAAGTTGTAAGCAGCCCGCCATTGTTTATCTAGGTGCCATAATTAGGATTTACGATCAATATTTCTTTCTCATCTTATAAAAACTCACATGGAGGTTCATCATTGGTAAGATGATGATAAACTCCTTCCTAGACTTCTTATCGAGGGGAGGATTTGAGAATGCTAAAGAAGAAAATTAGATCCATTTAGTTTCACAGACACCAGGCCTGAACATTGATGAAAAGATTGGATTGTAAGAACAGGTTCAATTTGTGGATTTACAGACATTCATGGAAAAATTATGAGTTGAGAGGTAGCTTCAGTTTTGAGAATTCATTTTTGTAAAGATTTGCATAGAACAATGCTCTGATACCATGTTAAATTATCTATGATCTCAAAAGTTTAAGCTGCTAGGATATAAGTTTATTATGTCCAGCAAACTTGTACTTAACGAATAAGTGCTTTGGTAATTGTAGTATGTATCATTTTTGGGCCCTAATATCTACTTTGCCATTAATAAACTTTCTCACTTCATGCATGTCTCATCCATTTCTCATTGGGTTACAGTCAAACAAATTCTTCGATATCTCAAGTGTATAAAATACTATGGTCTTCTTGATAAAAACAAAATGTCGTTGACTTTTCATGTTTTTACTGATGCTGATTGGCTTAGGAATTATGATGATCAAACTTATACATTTGCGTACTCATGCTACTCTTTTGATCTGGTGTTCTAGAAAGAAAAAGTCAGTGGCTCAATCTTCTATGGAGGTTGAGGATTGTGTTATTGCCACCAAGAATGCTAAACATAATTGGATTCATAATCTTCATATTGAGATTCATTATTTTATTTCTTCTTTGACCAGTTATTGTTACAATGTTAGGGCTACCTACTTTCATGCCAATCCAATGTTTCATTCCCGCGTAAAACATATTGCCATTAACTCTCATTTTGTTTGGGATTAAGTGGCTCAGAAGCAACCGTGAGTGACTCATGCTCATACATCTAATTAGGTCATTCACTCTCACAAAACCATTGTCTCGCATTCAATTTTAGCTACATCACAACAAGATCAGCATGCTTAATGGAAGTTTAATCTTGAGGGAGTGTAAAGGCTCATAACTATGGTTCATACTGTTATATTATAATATCTATTATAGATTAGTGCGGATTTTTCTTCGTCGTTTTAGGTCTCATTATAGGAATATAAATATCTCACAAATACTCTAGGCTGGTTGTACTGAGTATATTTTGGTATGTAACTCATCAATGAAATATACAATGATTTCATCCAATTTAATAATATTTAGTTGCCACTATAATGTGCCAATTACAAGCATACTCCCACTCTCTGGCTTGATATGGTGCATGGTCACCGTGCCTTGACTAAGTGCCAACATCCAAGGGGCTAACAATATATACAAATATATTAAATATTGATATGGATATTCATATCATTGCATCCTAAATTATAAATGTTTTGTGCATCTTAAATTTTTTTTATGAAATTATTCATCCTAGACTTCACTTTATTTGCATAGTGCACCCTTCACCCTTTTTAGTTAACTTTTTAACAGAATTGTCATATGACTGACACATAAAACCAAAAGTGAGGATGCAAAATGCAATTTTATGTAGTTACAGATGCAAAATGCAAAAATTTCCAACTAAAAAATTTAACGGAAAACCAATAAGCATTTTGTTATTAAAAAGAATTATTACTCTTTTAATTAATTAATAAAGTTTTAAAGGAATGCAAATGTTATTTTTGAAAAATAAAGATTTGGTAAAATCTTAAAATAGAAAAAGAAGAATTATTATTTATAAAGTATATTACTTTGTTTATTACATGCATTTTATATATATATATATATATATGTATATATTATTTTAGAAAAAGATACTTATAAGATTTTTTTATTTTTCAAAAAATATATGTATTTTTTTATAAAATTTACTTTTCCAATTTTTTTTTTTTTTGCATGTACAATTTTTTTGTTGATCTTTATTTTTTTTAAAGATATCTACTATATATAAATATTTTTTTTTATTTTTTTTTTCCTTACTTATTTGAAATAATAGTATTAGTTATAATTTTTAATATTAATTTTTTTTTAGAAATTTTTGCACTTTGCACCCCAAATTTATAAAATTGCATTTTGCGCCCTCACTTTTGATCCTATGTGCCACTCATTGACAATTAAATTACAATTCTATTACAAAGTTAATAGAAAAAAGGAAAGCATAATGTGCCAAAAAAAAAAAGTAAAATTTAGAATACAAAATGCTAAAAAAAATTTATGGTGTAAACAAATATTATATAATTTAAGATGCATTGATATCAATTTTCCATATTAATATAATATATATCACTGAATTACTCAATTATATTTGCTAACAGATTTCTTTTCTATTTTATTGGTGAAGTCTCCATTTGTCATGCTGAATTAAAATGGATTGGATTAGACTATTTTTTATATAGTCCAATCAAATTAGATTTAGTTAAAGTTGTTTGGACTATATATATGTATATAAACTGACAGGACCTGTCTCGGGAACATTACCAGGATTTCTTAAATGGTCCTATCTAGGGAAGTTTCACTAAGCAATCTCTAGGGAATTTCTAATTGAACCTCACTTAAACCACAGATAAACAACACACGTCATAACAAATAATAACTCAATATAAAAATAGAACCACAACAGCATATAAATATAATAGCTCAATATAAAGATCGAACCACAACAGCATATAAATCTACAGCTATGGTCTACAACTACAGCTTATCATACTATACATCAAAACTACATATACATAATAGGATCATTACTGTGCCCAATATTTAGGTCAAAGCAATCTAAAAGTATTGTAAACTTTAGAAATACAACTGATGCAAATAAATTTAGGAAGATAAAGATAAATAGAAAAAGATAAGCATTGTTGCTATTGTGGGAAGCATGAAATAACAAGTGATATGCAAGGTAAACTACCATTTAACTGCCTGTACTTAAGAAAACAAATTTAAAAACAAATAAAACATAAAATAAATATATCTCAATGAGTGGCATAATACAAGTAGAAAATTAATACTTTATTCTGTAAAATTTTCTCTCAATATCTTTCATTCCACTCTTTTGAAAGGTTCCCCATCTAAAAATCATTTACAAAATCCAAACTTATGCTCCAAATCAATATCATAAAACCGACGCTTAAATAGTATAAAGTCAATGATCATTAAAATATTATAAACTGGATTAATCATGATGTAAATATTGGACATAAAATAATATAAATATAATGTCACAAAATAATTATGAAAGTGCAGTAAAACCATAAATATCATAAAACCAATAATATACTTAGAAACATAAATAATGAATCATACGATATACCTAGCACTGCCAAATGGTGCATGGTGTCCCGTAACACCACTAGACAGTAAAAGAAAAGAAACCTATGGGATAAACTCATCTCACGATCCTTAGCATCCTAAATATGCCGTGACAATATAGATCTGTGGGATGAACCCAACTTCACGACTCTTAATGTACGAAAAATATCATGGCAATAATGAACCTATGAGATGAACCAAATCTCACGACTTTTAGTGTACTATAGGTATTATAGCAAACATGTACGCTATAATATAATACTAATCGAAAACACTGGTACTATATGATACATCAATTAAAAATAAACAATACAATATCCATAAAATAATCTTTGTAACATCATACTTTTCCAAACTATATTATATCACAAAACATAATTTAATATTCACACCTAACCATTTAAACTTTTCAAAAATTCCAAATCATCATTCCATGCCAAAACTAAAAATACCACAATGAATATATATATATATATATATATATATATCAATATAAACCATTTTTAAGTACATAAAATTATAAAACACTTAAACATGCTTTAAAAAATATACAATATCCAATCTGCTTTTTCAAAACCAATTAATTTCCAAAACAAATAAAACTTCAATTCAAATACCAAGAATATTTAAATATCATCATACATAAGTTCGCTATGAACTCATCAAAGTTTGAAACCATTTAACATTTTGTCAAAGTCACATAAAATAATAACACATATATGTAAAAGAAAATATTTATATATATATATATAAAATAAATATTTAAATAAAACGATATATATGTAAAATATTCAAATCACATATATACTATTTAGCATACCCAAATAATTTTAAAAAGATATAACCAATCACAGTGCTGTCGATACTCACTGCTATTCTTCTACAGAATCGTCTCCAAACTCAACACGAGTGCCTGTAATATAATAAAATATTTTTCAGACTCTAAAAACTAAAATAAAGATATTTGGTATGCATCAAATGTCTTAAAATAACTTATACAACTATAAAATTGCATAAATTTGACACCAAGCGGTCCAATTATACCCCGAACTCTTAGGATTCGATATCCAAAATTTGAGTTTTTCATCCAAAAGGTCAATTTTATCAAATTAAACCTTCCATTGGATTGTAATAGTATCTAATTACATTAATCTAACTTCAGTTTTATCCAATTTGACCAATTTTTATCCAAACATAGTTCAAATTTATTCTATATTTAACTAATTAATCCAAAAATAGAAAATTTATCAAACGATGTCTAAAACTTACAAATTTTATATTAATAAAAAGCCCAAGAGATAAGAAACATAATGGTGTACTTGCCTTGATCCAAAGGTGTCTCCGATGGCCAGAAAACTCATCGAAAAACTCAGCCAAACTCCACATTGATGTATCTCTCAAATGATGAGGAATCTTGGCAAACAAAGTACAGAAATGGATTTAGAGGGTCCAAAATAGGGGAAAGCGTGTGTGGGTTGGCCTAGAATGGCCCAAAAATGGCCAATTGCCTGAAAAACTACAAACCGCCGTTGCTGGCTTCAAATGGCAGATCCCGACGAGTCAGTTGACTGTTCGTCGTGAAATTTCGCTGTTGAGGTCATCGTTAAGTGTCTTCCTGCCTATGTGGCACGTGAGCATGGACGGTGGCCGGATTAGGACAAAAAAATGGTGATTCGGTTGAGTGTTAAAAGGGTCGATCTCAATCCAGTTCGAAATCATGGGTCTAGGGAGAGGTTTCTCAAGTTTGAGGACAAAATGTATATTTTAATATTTGCTTCCTGTTAGACATGCTTTTCAACATTTATATAAAGTTTTTTGTCATTAACAGACATAAATTCGGGTTAATTTGGATACTAATATAAAAATTATGTTTAAAACTTTCCAAAACCATAATTTTTTATCTGTAATTCAGAATTTGACGTGCCGCCAGTTTATAAACTCATATCGACGAGGTCTACAAAATGGTATATCAGTCAAACCAAAATCTTGACCATAAAAAAAATCAACCTAAGACCGACATACAATTGATCACTCGGTCAAACCCAATCAAACTTGTAAAACAATGGTGTTTTAGAATGCATTGTTACATAAACACAAAGTTGAATACAATTTCGTATTGTATTGTTGTTTGGTTTTTCCTTTCTTTTTTTTTTTGTTTTTCCTTTATTTTGAATTTTGAATTATTTAAGGTGTCTAAAAAACTATAAATGCTATAGCTAACACTTGATATAAGTAAATTATATACAATTAAATAGAAAAGTAATATAACAAAAGCATAAAACTAATCAGATTACCAAGCAATACCTTAATAAAAGGGCTTTTGGTTGTTATTCAGGATTAGGTTCAAGTTGTACTACCAAAAAATCTAATACGATCCCTATTTTTTGAATCTCTAAAGCTACCCTTTTATACATTTTAACATACCTGCAACCATGATGGAAAAAATGCCGGCGACTACTCTAAAAGTCCATGGAAGAAACCCAATAACATGTTGGTGGCCATTCCATCGGTTATGGTAACTACTGGGCATTTTTTTTTTTTAACTCATTCGTTTATTTTTTTGCATATAACTTCAAGCCCCCCTAAAGCCACAAGTAGTAAGAAGACATTGGCATTTGATGAGGATCTATTATAAAGCCTTGACATCTAATTGTGAGGATCTATTGGCACTAATGGCTATTGGTAGGAAAGATAGAGATAAAAAAAATTTAAAAAAAAAAAAAAAAAAAGACAACCAGAAACCATTGCCATGCTAGAATCTGTCGTTGCCAAGTGAGTGGTTCGTCTTGGACCTTCAAATCTAGCCTTAGATGATCCTCTATTGGCAGTGCTTGCAAGTTATTTTAAAATTGTGAAACCATAAATGATTAATTTTAAAAAAGAAGAGATAAGGCCCTATTTGAATAATAGTGAAATTTGTAGGAATCTAATTTTTTTAGAAAAGTAATTTTTTTTTTACATATTTATTATGAGTTGGAAAAATATAGATTTAAAGAATTAAATTTCTACAAATATATAAAAAAATTATTCTTACCTATAAATATATCATTTTGAAATTCTCAGAATAAATAATTTTTTAATTTTTTAAAAATATATATTTATCTTTAATTTATTATGTAATATTTAATTTAATTATTTACAAATGTCAATTTTTTTTTATTACTTATCAGATATTTAAAAAAATAATTATAATTTTTATGAAACTAATTTTTTAAAAATTAAATTTTAATAATTAATTTTTTTTTAATTTTAACACTTTTCAAAAGACTAAAAAGATTTTCTAATAAATACATATTCACATAGACATAAAATCTGTTTGGAAATAGAAAAGAACTTCTCTTAGCCAAAGTGGTAGATGTACACATGTCTTAATGGGAAGGTTTAGCGTCCACTCTCCATTGGAAGCATAAAGATTTTCTAATTTTTTATTAAATACATGAAAACGATAAATATTATTTTTAAATGGGATGAAAACGACAACTTAACAAGGGAAATTGGAAACATTCAAATGTTCCAGAATCCATAATTAGCGTTGTTTTCGTAAACAAATTAAGCAGGATATTATTGACTTTTAATTTTTGTCGCATCGCTGTACCTGATATTATTTTCCCACTTCTTTTTAATTTCCAATTTCCAAAAAGATTCTTTTCATATTTTATTATTGGCAGTCGACCATACTTTATTTATTTTATTTACTATTATTATTTTATTTTATTTTTAACCTTTTTTTGCCAAGTGTTGACCACACGTTGTGTCCAAAGCAGCAAATAATATATATATTTGTGTTCTGTTCCGTCCGATCATTTTCAGAGAAATTACAACATTGGTGAGAAAGACAACATTAAGGTTTTTGTTTTTTTTTTTTTTTTTTTTAATCCTTGGTATTAAGGCAACTATGAGTTAAATCTTCCTAATTAGCAGCATGACCTCATCAAGGGGTGTACTGTGGATCCCGGTACTCCACCTAATTAATTGCCAAGCTTCATATGGCCAATATTTTTCTTGGGCTAAGTAGAAGATTATTAGTTAATCAATGGCCAAATTGAATTTTAATACCTTCTATTTTTATTAAATTGTTGTTTAGAGGCTTAAAACAAAAAATTGACAATGATATCTTCTATTATCAAAAAGTAACACTTTAAATTCAATTTTATTAAGTCTGAAAAAAATATCATATGCAACTTATATCACCTCTAAAAATTCAATTTTTTATTTTTCTTCTAATTTTCCGGAATTAAATTTTTTTAAAAAAAATTTGTTAAAAAAATCCTAAAATTCTAAATGCTCTCCTCCACCATCTAACACCACCTTGTCCTCAACGTAGCTGCCAAACGGCATCAATTTCGCCGGCTGTTTCATTTCTTCCATATATTTCTTTCCCTTATCAAGAATTCCGTGATCACATAAACCCCTAACCAGAGTCCGGTAAGATAGCACATTGAGTAAGCATCATTTGATTCCATATCCTCAAGAACCGTACAAGCATCGACTTGACGCCCTTGTCTACAAAATCCAAGTATAATGGTATTTTAATTGATGATATCGGGATTGCAACCCTTAACCTTCATTCCTACACAGAAGCTTTTATGCTTACTTTGAGCTTCTTTTTCCTACACGAACTATTCAACAGTGTGGTTTAGGTCAGCGTATCGGGAACAAACCCTTTGCTCATCATACGTTCCAGAAAGCCCACTGCAGTATTCACCTGACCCTTCCAATCAAAATTCGATATGACTCCAAGTCTGGAATAAGGTGGTCTCTCTTAAGCATTTTGTTGAACAGCTAGTACGCAATGCTAAGTTCACCATTGAGGCAGGAGGCACGCATCAGAATATTGTAGAATTTAGTATTTGGAAAAACTCCATAAACGGTGAGCATTCTTAGAAAGATCAAAACCTTTACGGATATGATTTCGATGAGCAACGAGAATTTCAAGAATGCTGTTCAAGTGTTTAGCCAAAGGCTTACAATCGAATTCAAAATTAAAATCAGAAAAATCAAAAATTAATTTTTAAGCATCACATGAGTTCCGATGATTTTTTTATTTTTTTCCAAATTATATTAAAAATTAATAGAATTGGACTGAAACGTTACTTTTTTATAATAAAGGGGATCGTCTGTTCAAAATTTTTTTATAACACCTAAGTGAAAATTTAATGAAATAAAGAATATTAAAATGTATTCTATTTTTAATTAATAAATCTGAATATTTTATAATTACATATTTTGTCGATAATATTGCATATATACTTAATATTATCACATGTGCATATCAGCATACGTATGTGGAAATTCTGAACTTATGTATCACCTACTCCAGTACTTTGGCCCCCAGTTTTTCATATAAATCTAATATATATATTACAGCATGGACAGACCATGCGGGAGTAGAGTTTTGACTTTCGTAGTAATTTGGCCTACTCTTTTTGATTTATTTCTTTGAATATATAGACGACTCTTAATTTGTTTAGTTTATTATAATTCTGACAAGTTAGTTCGCGGAATGCAGAGAAATTTTCCAAAAGACATCATTACGTAGTTGTCGAAAAAAAACAAAAATTTCCAACACTAGACGTTTTTTATTGTGCAAGCATATCATTTTCTAAATTGAAAAAAACCAGAGAAAATAATAATAAAAATAATAACAATTGCAAAAAATAAAATACAGTCAGACAATTGTATTTAATTATGGAGAACATATAATTAAAAAAGTTTTAATGTCTTAATGATTAAAAAACTTTAACCAACTAAGAAAAAATAAACAAGAATACAAATAATAATAATAACAACAATACTAATAATAATAATTATTATTATAGTCAATAAATAAGTAGACTAAGAATCAGTGCAAAATTAAATAATAAGTAGTCTCAGGCTAACACTAAATAAAAACTAAAAAATAAGTTATTAGAAAATCTGCTATATATTGAAAATTAGGATTCAATATGAGAAAAGTTTTCTAATAGGAAAAGATGTAGTAGAAATTAAGGTATGTCTACAATGAGCAAATGAGGTCTCAACATATAGTAAGAGGAGACACTCATAAATCACTTACTTTTTCGATGTGGGATAATTAAAAAAATTTATAGTTCTAAAATCCAGTTGATTTTCTTTTTCCTAATTCATATGGGATATTTTTCCTTATTCTTCCTTACTAACTTAGTCTGAAATATTAGTACAAACATTCCCTCCCCCTCCCCCCCAAAAAAATGTTTCATTAAATTAGAATAATTTGATGAAACATATAATATTTTAATTTTTTGATCTCAGCTTTCTGTACTAGTTAGGGGTGGGCTCGGTTCGGTTCGGTTCGGTTTTGTGAATTTTTTTAAACCGAACCGACCGGTTCGGTTTGGGTTGGGTACAAAACCGAACCGAGCCGACCGTTACATTCAACCCAAACCGAACCGAACCGAATGAATATTTTTCGGTTTGGGTTGGTCTCACGGGTTGGGCCGGGTTGGGCTTTCTGATGGGCTTCGGCCCAAATTTTTTTATTTTTGGTTTAGGCCGGTTTGGGCCTTATAATGAGCTTCACTTTCAGTCCAATTTTTTTTATTTTTGGTTTGGGCCAGTTTGAACCTCATGATGGATTTCGGCCCAAATATTATTTTTAATGTTTCTTCTTCTTTTTTATATTGATGAGTTTCACTTATTTATTTTATTCAGGTTTAATTTTCATTAGTTTTACAATTATTAAAATATTTTCATATTAATTTTTTTTTTAATATTTTCATATTAATTAGTAAATTCACAAGTGAGGTTGGTCCAAGTATGCTTAATATTTTATTTTCAAAGTTGCAGGTTCAAATAAATAAAAGGGATAATATAATATTCTTTTATGCTAGTACTGATATTATCATGTGAAAAAATATATTACAATATAATGTAGTATAAATAATATGCATTATGTTTTTTTAGAAAAGGGAAACAATAAGGATGAAGAAATCTTCTTACCAAAATATAAATAAATAAAAAAGAAGGACAATAAAGAGAACCATTCCCCATCGGATTCTTATCCTTGTCCTGTTGTCATTGTTAATGCTCTCCTTTATTTTTATTTTTTTTTCTTTTTTTTAAATAGAAAAATTATTAAAAAAATATATACCAAAAGCTTTGAGGGGATATAATTATTCACATGCATATTTTTTTTAATATTTCATGACTAAACCTTCACCTTTGGATTATTATCAAAATACTAATAAAAATAAATAAATAAATGTATGGGTCGGTTCGATTTGGGTTGGGTAAATTTTCTACCCACCCGTAACCCGAACCGAAAACCACGGGTTCAATCCATATGTAACCGAACCGACCCGCTTAACAGTTAAAAACCAACCCAAACCGACCCAAATAGTTCGGTTCGGGCGGGTTGGTCGGTCCGGGTCGGGTTTTGCCCAGCCCTAGTACTAGTACTCTACTATAGCCATCGGCATGATCATGTTGGTCTTCGATTTTCTTCACCTACGACATTTGATATTCTATCCGAATCAAAATCCCTTCAGATCATGCTTCATACTCTCACAACTAATCATCTTTAAAATGACTTTTTCACCAGCTCCTAGATGCATGCTCAAACCTTTATTCATATTGTTTTTAATCTTCGGTTGTCCAAATTCTCAATTGGTCTAGAGGTTATAATGCCCGTTCTTACATGTACAGTTGTTTGGACTGTCCTGATATGGTTGAGGGATTCCATATCAACAATACTTTTGGTTACGGCTCTGTTGCATAAGCAGTTGCCACCCCTGGTCAGAATTCGATTTATTATCGGTGGAGGAACATAGGGTTGGCTCTTTTGTCCCATGCCTTCACCCTATTTCATGATTATTGGTGCGACCATAAAGGCCTATGCTTTAGTAGATGTAGTCTGTGAAGTCACTATCGTTCTAGATACAGCCTGAGGGGCTAACACCATGATAAATGTGACTGAAGATACTATCGGGATATATGCGGCCCTAAGGGTCGGCATTCCAATAGGTGTTAATATGGTCTAAGTGGCCTACATTAGAATAGATTTAGCCTGGGGCGCTAGCATTATGGCAGAGACAGCCTTGGAGGCCAACATTTCTATAGGTGTCAATGCGGTCTAGGGTTCCTACAACTGGATGGATATGGCATGAAGAGCCAACATCGGAGTTGATACGGCCCGTGGAGTTAGCATTGGGGCAAAGGCGGGCTTGGAGGGCAAGATCGAGATGGATGCGGCCTGATTGGCCAACATCGGGGTAAGGACAGCCTTGGAGGCCTGTACTTTTGTAGGTGCCAATGTGTCTTGGGGTTAAATGAATACAGTATGGGAGGCCAGCATCGGGGCTGATATAGCTTGTTGAGTTAGCATTAGGATAGAGGTGGCCTTGGAGGTCAAGATCGGGATGGATGATTGGCTAACATCGAGGTAGAGGTAGCCTTGGAGGCCTGTACTCTTATAGGTGTTAGTGCAGCCTGGAGTTCCTGCAACTGGATGAATGTAATGTTGGGGGGAGCCAACATCAGGGTTGATAAGTTTGGAAGCCTACACTTAATACTCATTCTGATCATAAATTGGCCACATGCATTTCATTTTGGCTTTGAGGGCCTGCAATTATTGATACATGAATTCGAACGATGCTGTCATCTTTCTATTATGCTCTTTTACATCATTGCTCATCTGATGTAAAATATCTCGAATAACTTTATCATCATTTGAAGTCATCTCAGCTTTTTAGATGGTGGGACCCACCGGGTGTGCCAAAAAATAATGTTGAAAAAAAAAAAACACCGGGCATCTCTAATTGTGCGAGCATGCCACCTTCTAAATTGAACGAAATAGAGAAAATAATAATAAAAATAATAACAATTGCAAAAAATAAAATAAAATCATATGATTGTATTTAATTGTATAGAACAAACAATTAAGAATGTTCTAATGCCTTAATGATTAAAGGACTTTAATTAATTAAGAAAAAATAAATAAGAAAAAATAATAATAATAACAATAACAATAATGATAATAATAATTAAAGCCAATAAAATAAATGGTATTACAAGCAACGCAAAACTAAATGGCTAAAATTAAATAATAAATGGTTTAAAGGTAAACACTAAATAAAAAGTAAATAATAAGCGACCAGAAGGCCTGGTCTATGTTGAAAACTAAGATTGAATGAGAAAAGTTTTCTAATATGGAGAGATGTAGTAGAAATTAAAATGTATCTACAATGAGCAATTGAGGCTTCAACATATAGTAAGAGGAGCAACTCATAAATTTCTTAATTTTTCAATGTGGGATAATTGAAAAACTTATAGTTTTAAAACTCAATTGGTTTTTTTTCTCCTAATCCATGTAGGATATTTTTTCCTTATACTTCTTTATTATTTTAAACCGAAAATATTGGTACAAACAGTAATACTATTCAAAATTTTCTAATTTATAATATACAAATATACAAATATACAAATATATAAATATATATATATATATAATATACAAAATGCAATGTTTTTGCAATATTATTGTCCATGAATTGGAATATCAACAAAACCGAGTAGAGTTAAATATTTTTTGTTTGGTTTTTTGTGAAAGTTTCTTTTTTTTTTTTACGAAAAAAATGATTTTAATACAGTGGCAAATGTATTTTGGCATTTCAATACATTACACATCAATTTAAACTAAGTAAACATACTAGTTGTGGTAAAAGAAGCAAAAAAAAAAAAAAAAAAAAAGTATCCAAGGTTATACTAGGGATTAATCAAGAAAAATAAAGGAAAACTAGAAAAAAAATAAAATAACAGAATCTGTAATTACAATTGAAAGAGTCAACTTACATACAAATAAGTATCATAATTGTAGATAAATACTATGTTAAAAAGGAGTAATAATGCTGAAACATTATTGATAAATAGTATAGTTATATTAAGAGATTTTGATTATAAATAAGTGAGATGTTAACAAGGGACAAAAAAAAAAAAAACAATAAAGAAGGAAATATTTGGTGAATATGAAGAAGGAAAATGAGAAATGAGTTTGAAAAAAGTCAGTTTGAGACAATGTTCTGGGAGAGAATACTTATATGAAAAGGGGCACACTTGCATTTTGAAAAGGTTAAAATGGTAAACGAGAAATAATTTAAAAATTAAAATTAAAACAACAAATAGGGGCACATGCTCCCGGGCTCCATGTGGGTCCACCATGGACCCATTATTAATATCATGCATTAGTAAATTAATGGACAATACCAATCCTCCTTACCATATATTAGTTAATTTCATATATTAAAATATTTGGTGAATATAAAGAAGGAAAATATTAAAACAACGAAAATGATAAATGAGTATGAAAAAGTCAGTTAGGGACAAGATGGGAGAGAATATTTATATGAGGGTGGGGCGCCCTTGCATTTTGACAAGTTTAAACTGGCAAACGAGAATTAATAAAACAACAGATAGGGGCACGTGTCCCCCCGCCGCCCCCCCGGATTCCATGTGGGTCCGCCATGGATCCGTGATTAACATCATATATTAGTTGATTAATGAACAATATCAATCTTCAAATATTTTTTAATGACTCTATATATTATTATTTAATTAATTATTTAAGAATATTTTGATATTTTATTAAATATATATTTAAAAAATAAAAAATAATTAAAAATGTGGTATGCCCAATAAATTTAGGAGTGCGATAAAATTCATCCTAAAAACAATCCAATAAATAAATTTCACATTCAAAATAAATATATATCCATTTCTAATTCTCTACTTCCAATTTCCAGTACAGAAGCCCAAAACCAATGATCCAAATATGAACCAATTATAGGGGTAATTATAGTCAACTTTTAAAAATATATCTTGCGTGATGAGATCATTTTAAACTTTAATGGTTAAAAACGGCCATATATAATACTATTGTTAGAAAGTTTAACCGACAATAATCATCGTCATTTGTGTCAAAACAAACTGTTAGAAATTTGACTTCCAAGAAAAACATGGTAGACTTATTATGCAAAGTGTGTTGAACTCAATTGTCATTATCTTAGTTCTTAATTTCAATTAATATTGGAAGGAAAACCTATTTCAGACGTAAGTTCCAAGAAAATGGTATTGTCACTTCAAACCTTCATGCCAAATAAAATAGGAGGTTTTACATAGAGTTTAAGTAAGGCGTGCATCGGAAGTAATATATATATATATATATATATATATATATATAAAATTAAGGTGCGTCCATATACAAATTTGCATTAAAATTGATATTTTTTTAAAAAGCTTCAATTTTGCTATGTATGTATACACAACTATATACAGCAAAATCGATAAATATTAGCTTTAATGAGATCCACATATAAATAGATTACACCGTAATTTTTCTTTCTCTCTCTTGATAAATATATATATATATATATATGCGTGTGTGTGTGTGTGTGTGAACGACGGTATTATTCTAGGAGGAGGCAATTGTATAAGCCTGTGATCTACACCAAAATTTCTTGATTTGGAAGAATAAGCATGTGAACTTTATGTTATCAATAAATAATTGTAGTAAATATCGTGTCGCATTTTCTTATTAGGAATCTAGAAAGAAATTCATTGTTTGAAAAGAAATCCAGAGAGAAAGTAATTTATTCAATCTTATTGGTCACATAAAGCATTGATCACGTTACAAGCTTTCTTACCTTTTTTCATATTTTTTTGGGTATGTTTAGGGCATTAAAAAATCCTTAGGAAAAGCCAAAAGAAAACGTATCACAATTGATAATTTGCTCCCCTCTCACGGGCTACTGACCATGAAAATGATTTGGAAGCTTCACAAGGTTAAGTCTGTCATTCTCTTCCACGTCTACCGCTGATTATAGCTGCAAGAAATGGGGCCCGCAAAGATGGCATAGTTTACTTTGATGAAGTATTCGTCAACTGCTTCTAGATCTCTTCCAAAAGAAAAAATAATAAATAAAAAAAATTGATGAATTTCTAACTATTAATTTTTTTTTTCTTGTGCCTGAACCTCATGGCATAAAATTTGTCAATGGCAAACCTTCCCCACAATTTCTTTCCTGTTTTCTTATATCCCTCTATAAAAACCTTCTTTCTTATATTTCACATAACAAACACAAACAAACTATACAATACAGAGAAGTAGAAACAAATTAAGGTATTGTTTTAGAGATCTCGACAGAGATAGATATGGGTGGGGGCCATAAATTTAGCATTTTAGCCATAGCAGTAGCTGCTCTTCTACAGTACTCGGCAGCACAGACTACACATTATGTTGGAGATGATTTGGGTTGGTTGGTCCCCCCAGGAGGCCCAATCGCTTATCAAATCTGGGCTGACGCTCAAACATTCACTGTTGGAGACATTCTTGGTACCTAATTACATGCACATTCAAAATTAGTTTATAATAAGATTAATTTCCTTCAATTTTTAATTTTTTCCCATTTATTTTGCCTTTAATATGAATTAATATTCAAACAGCAATAATAACTGATGAAATCCATTACTGGGGTTTGTAAATTGTGAAAATTTTTAGTGTTCAACTTCACTGATGGAGAACAAGACGTAGCATGGGTTACTAAAGAAGCATTCAAGAACTGCAATTCAACCGACCCCATCTCCCTGAAAGCAACAAGTCCAGCCAATTTCACATTGAATACCACCGGCGAGTACTATTTCATCAGCACCAAGGACCGCCACTGCTGGTTGGGTCAGAAGCTAGCTATCAACGTCACTGAATATCCTGGACCAAGTCCAAGTCCTACTCCAAGATCAGGACCGGTGACTTATACCGTCGGTGATGATCTTGGCTGGCTGGTACCGCCTGGTGGAGAACTTTTCTATGCCGCTTGGGCTTATGACAAGATTTTCCTCGTTGGAGACACTCTAGGTATATCATAAAACTTTACAGCCCTGTTTGTCATGGCTTTTGAAAGGTTGCTTCTGCTTTTTAAGATTTAAAATCTGCTTTTGGACGTTTGGACATTTATCTAAAAGTGCTTCAGTTCTCTAAAAAGTTTATAATGGCTTTTTAGATAACTCTTCTTGAAAAGCAAAACAAAAGCAAAAGCTATAAAGACGACAGCTTATTCAATTTCCCAATAAAACTCTATCTAAACCAACTGTGTTTGTTTTTGCAGTTTTCAACTTCGTTAATGGATCACAAGACGTTGCTGTTGTGACCAAAGATAATTATAAGAACTGCACCAACAGCACCATTGAAGTTTATACTACTAGTCCGGCGAATATCACCCTCACCACCATCGGCGAGCATTACTTCACATCCACTTATGAACGCCATTGTTTCTTGGGACAAAAGCTCGCTATAAACGTGACAGGAAAAAGCATCGCCCCCACGCCTTCCGGCAGCATCGCCGTACCTCCTTCAAGCTCCGTATCATATGGTCCAACGCCCGGTGGACCCTCTCCTCCTCCTGTCAGCTCGGCACCTAATGTCAATGGCTATTTCTTCACGTCATTGCTGATTGCCGTTGTGGCTTTCTTCTATTGATCGGTGTTAGTTAATTAGTCCGTTTGTTGATAAAAATTTCCATATTCCTTTTCATACGGTCTGCGTTCATATCATTTATATAGATATATTGATTGATTTAGATGTCGGACTATTGGTAGTTGAGCATTTGTATTTGATTTGGACAGAGCTACTTGGCCTTCTCTGCTTTGTCCTTTTTATTCATCATCCTTGTAATAAAGCTCATCAGTTTTTATTTTTTATTTTTTACTCTCTCTGTTTATGTATTTTAATAAAATTTTACTGTTCGATTAACCATTTATTTAATCAAATATTAGAGTTTATAATATTCTATTGAGAGGAAAATAATATGATATCAGAGTCAACTTCTTTTACACTTTTTAGAAAATTTCTTTTAACATAGTTTTTTATTTAATCAAAATGTTTGAAATTAAAATCATCTTTTTTTTTTTTTTTTTTTTTGAAAATTTCTTTCAAATATAAAAAGGTTACAATCTTTTAAAAAATTGAAATTTAATATATTAATTCAAATCTTTATATGATATAAATTTCAAATTGAGGTTCGGCTCGGACAAGGATCCTCTGTTCTAAAATCCTGTCCCGGTTTTCTGTCCCACCACTGAAATTAAGCCACCACAATTTAAAGCTTAAGCCTAACTGACTAAATTTTGTCAGAAAAAGAAAATTGACGTAGTGCCGATACAGAGCAAAAGCCTGCAAACGCATCGCACATCTGATTGTTCTTTCTTCTAATATTGGATCTTTTTCTACTGCAAATGACGGGAGTAAAATATTTCAAATGCAGGAATTTTTCTAAAAGTCGACATGACTAATGGAAATCCAAAGGAAAGAAGAAGAAAAACTAAAATTGAATCATATAAGGTCAATAAATATTTTCCCCCAGACCCAAATAAAGGATTAATCAGAAAAGAAAATAGCAAGTCCTTTTAGGGGATGCTTGTCGGGGCAAACTTGATGAAACCCTCCATAATCTTTGATGCAACGTAGACATTTATCCTCTTAAGCCTGGTATTTGTGGTCTTTGAATCATCTAATTGCTCTGTATTTAATTTTGATTTTCATATTCCATGTTATCATAATTTCATGCCTATAGAAAATTCGACCCTAATTAAAAGTGAAAATCAGGTCAGGATCGGTCGGAAGAACAGCCGAAAACTAAGGAAATAGCGATGATACATATAAAAATTTAAGAAAAATAAAATAATTAAAGCAGGCCCTAGATAATGGTAGTAGACGGCAAGTTAAATGATTTAACGGACTTTAAATTAAAAATGATGTGGGACAGAAATCCGGATAGGACTTTGAGGACAAAAGATCGCCACCCTTTGAAATTAAAAATGGTTTCAGTCCACAAACTAATTATAATTTGGTAAGAGTCAATTTCTTTTTATTCACGCATAGGGGTGGAATAGTTGATGTGCCAGAAATTTAGTTGAAAAAAATTCGTATTTTCCGTTTAGAAAAAGAGAAGTATTAGGAAGAAAATAACCAAATTCTTCAAAATTAGCTAGATACGTGTACATGCATTAATGGCAACGATCGGTATGGTTGCAATAAGATGGTCAATAATTGATAAAGACGAAGAAAATTTGAAATGGTATTGGGCCAACTATATATATAATATTATAATATATATAATATTATAAAGTAAACAATTACTTAATTTTTATAAAGGGTTCAGAAGTAGAACAAACATAGACTTGTACTAGCAATTGTATATTCTGGCCACTAGTTTGAATCGTGTTTTACAATATATATATATATATTATATAAAAGTAATTTTTTATATTTTGTATTAACACTTTATTTATTAGTTTTAGAGTTTTTTAATGGTTGAAATTTAAAGATAGATTTAATATTTTATATAAATTTAATAAAATTTTAAAATTTTAAAAAGGTAAAATGAATTTTATTAAATTTCAAATGTATATTTCAATTTCAATTTTTGAAAAAAATCTAAAAAACTGATAAATAAAGTCATAATAAAAAATTTTATAAACTGTTAACTGACAATATATTACATATATATTTATATATATAGCATCTTTGAAATTTTGCAGCAAAACATGGATGATAATCAATGGCTTAAACAATTATTTTATTTTTGCTGAATATTGCTTAAATAATTATTTTATTTTATTTTTTTTGCTGAATATTGCTTAGAAAGTTATAGTTTATAGAAAATTATATATATACACGTAGGATAAGATTATGATATGAACAGTTTTTATACAGATTAGCATCAAAATTGATATTTTTTTTTAAAATATATCGATTTTACTGTTATACATACACAATAAATATAATTTTTTTTTTTTAAATATCGGATTTAATATTGATTCCTATGCGGATTGATCGTTGTGTAATCTATTTCTGTGTGGAAAACTTAAAAAAATAAAGCTTCACGAATTAAATGTTCTAAACATTGTTTGGAAGTACAGTATAGTGGAAGTACAGTATACGTCACCATTTCATCATGCAGCCGCCAAGAAAATAGCGATCATTTCTGATGCATGTTAATTACCAAGGCGTATGGTGATCTAATATTATGAGTTTGCAGATGCTTTTAAAAAAAGGGAAAATGAAAGCCTAGGTGTCTATGCTTAACAAGTGTGATTACCATCCAAAGAGGCCACAAAAAAAGTTTCAAAAGTAAAATAGTGATTACGGATGCAAATTTGTGATCATGAAAGTATCTTAAATGAATTTAGACTTGTTAGGAAGCTACTTGTACCCATAAACCCATATATGAGAACGTGTTAATATAGCTTCCTTAAAGCTTGGGAAAAAAAAAAAAAAAAAAAATTAAACTTGCGTTTGTAGGATTGTCACTGGATTTTTCCTCGGGTTTTTTTGAAAAGTAACCACCTTCTAAATTAACAATTCAAAAATAACAAAAAAAATATTTTTTATAAAAAATAACCACATTTTTACGTATTTGGACTAAAATACCCTTTAACAATACAATTTCTTTTTTTCCACTTTCCTTCCAAAACTGCACGGCTGAATATGTAGCTCACTCTCAGACACATCTCCCCTCTCCACCTCCTTCTCTCTCTATCTCTCTCTCTCTCTCTCTCTCTCTCTCTCTCTCAATTTTTTGCGTTTAAAGAGACATTTTTTGGTTGTACAAATTTTTTTCTCTGTGTTAGCGACTTGAGTGGGATTTTTGGTTTTCTGGCTGTACAAATTTTGTTTTTAATTTTAATTTTTTTAATTATTTAATGGGTTTTCAGAGAATGAGTTGCTTTTCTTACTTTATTTCTCATCGGAAGGATGTCAGCAAGGTTGAAAATAATTATGGTACTCGATCCTCAGGTATCTTCTTCCCTGTTTCAGCTTGCTAAATGTGGAAACCTTTTTTTTTATTTTTTGGGTATAGTTTTGCTGAATGTGGCAATGATTTTTGCAAAACAATGCTTAAAATTGTAGGAAGTGGGAGGGAAAAGGCAAGTTCCAAGGATGGTGGTATGAAGATTTGAAATTGCACTGTTTATCCAAATTCAAATTTTTTATATTAATTATTATTACTATTTAAAATTGTTTATTATTATTATTATTATTATTATTATTATTATTATTATATTTTGAGGGTTTAGTTTTTAAAGAATTTGTTTATCATGTGTAGAAATTGGGAGAGGAAAAGGAAATGGTAAAGGTGGCAATGGCCCAAAAAACAATATGACTCATAGTTTCACTTTGAAATGTCACAGCCAGTTGAGTAGTTATCAAGTGAGGGTAGCCCTTCAATTTCCCCACGAGGCAGTGATGAAGTGAAGATAATTTCTCCTTCAAGATCCACCAAGTATTCCATTAATTAATCTGTTTGGCTGCAAATTTAGGTTATCCATCCATCCAACATTAGCATTTAGCAATTCGAAATGGATTTCAGGCCTTCCTCCAAATTCAACAACCCAACGATCTCTTTGGCTATGAGCTTTATTATTTAATGCAATTTTAATTTCTAGTTGCAGAATCATCAAATAATTAATTATCATCGTCATCACTTATTATGAATATTTTTTTGGCTAAGCACTAGGTAATTAAGCATGCTTCAAACAAGTAACTAAAAATTACATACGTGATTATATATTTAACGTCTTATTTTGTTTTTGACCCCACTATTTGTTGTACGTACATATGCATTACAATTACTTTATTAGTTAAGTTATTGTCCTGCTTTAATGGCTGAGTTGCTTTTCTAATCCATGCAAAATTACATCAAAATACAAACAACGCCATGTTACAAAAACCATAAAATCTGTGTAGGAGTTATTTTTACTTCACCAAGCACTCAATTTAGAGTTTCTTTCCAGCCAACAATTGTTCCAAAATGGGATAATCTCATCTTCTAGTCTCAAATTTCATGTTTTTTCTCTTTTTTTTTTTTAAAAGTAATTATATTTATAATCATCTTTTGTCATTTCTATTACTCTTTAGATATACAAGAGCATAATAAGAGGCAAAACAATTGGTAGGTGGTTAATTTTTAAGCTTGGTATGCATTCATGGCTGCTGGCTATGGTGGTGGCTTTAACCATAGATGGAGATGATTTTGTGGAGTGTGGGTAAAAAATATTACTATGTTTGGTTCGTTTAGAAGTCATGAGTTTTAATTTTGATAGATATAGTCTGAAGATTGGAATTGAAATTCTTGATTTTTGGAGATGTGGGAAATTGGATTTGGAAGTGGTATTGTAGAAGATGATGATGTTGCCATGGTGATGATATGGTTTGGCCAATCAAGAAATAGAAGTAGGAAAGTAGATTGGATATAGGACAGTACATGGTACAGGTTGAAGCTTGCTCTACCGAGCTCTACTTGATATGGAGATGTCTTTACCATAGGTCTTTGCCAAGTACAGGGAAATTTCTATATGATGTTGAAGTCATTTATTAGTTTGCTCTTATATATAATGTACTTCTAGCTATTTTTTTTAATACTTATCTTGTACTAGATTATTTTGATGTTCATTTATCGAAGATAATAATGGGTTTTGGTGTAAAGATATCTAATTAACCGTCTACAAAATGTGGCATATTTATTATAATTCCATTTTTCACAAACCCCTTATATGTAGCTCAATTCAAGCTTCTGGATAATTTTTCGCTTGTCAGAAAATTTTTCCTCCAAGTGGAAAGCATTTTTTTCCTGTCGGAAAATATTTTTCTCCAAGTAAAGAAGTTTTAAAGGCCATATGTCCTATATGTGGCTATTGTGATTTTGGATAACTAATAATTTATTTTGTTGTAAGTATACATTGAGCAGTGTTATGGAAAGTTCCTCGCCAATCCATCTAAGTTCCAATTCTCATATGCAATGCAAGAATATGTATTAGGGATTCGAATGAAGGAGTCGAAGCCATGGAAATGCGTAAATCATGTACAATATACATGTCCAAATTGTGTAATGTTAACTATTTATTTATTCATATGCCTTCCTTTATTTGTTGTGCTAACTGAAATCCTGTAATGTATTGACAGTTGTTGATTCCACTAAATAAGCGCAACATACATTGGCTGGTAGGGCACGTGGATTTGAAAGAGTATCGTATGACTGTATATGACTCAGATAAGGCTGGCAACCAAAACATGGGAGAAATTTATTTCTAGAAATTATGCATTATGTTACCTTATTTACTGCGGTCTGCATCCTTTTATGAGCAGCGGATAGATTTTATAGACTCCGTTGATGAGTTTACATGTGAATTGGCACAAAATTCCCCTTAGCAAAGTAACGGGTAAAGCCCCTTAATACGTACATGTTTGTTGAATAAATATTAACTGTTCTAATAATACTAATATATGTTATAATAATTGTTTTTTTGTACTGGTGACTGTGGCATGTTTACACTCAAGACCATCGAGTTCTTACATGCTAGATTACTAGTGACATTCACACAAGATGACATGGAGTTCTTTAGAAGAAGTATGCATATGAGGCTTACAACAAAGAACTAAGCGTATGAGCTGGGTGGTGATGCATTTTTCTTTCCTTTTGTCATGTTTATAGATGCATATTCTTTATTACATTAGACTTTTAATTGTAAAGATAATGATGGCTTATAATGTTCATTTAACAAAGATAACAATGTGTTATTGATGTAAGGATAACTAATTGACCTTATAGAAAATGTGCTATGTTTATTTATTAGAATTCCATTATGCACAAACGTCTTACAAGCTCAATTGCAAATTCTAAAAAATTTTCTGCTTATCAGAAAATATTTCCTCTAAGCGGAAAACTTTTCCTACTGGAGGAAATATTTTCCTCCAGTCAAAAATCCCATATGGAGATCAATTGAAGCCTCTGGATAATTTTCCGCTAGGCGGAAAATTTTTCCTCCTGTTGGAAAAAATTTCCTCCAAGCGGAAATCATTGAATAATTTTTACTCGTATCAGAAACTAATTTCCTCCACTTGGAAAATCAATTTCTAATAGATTATTTAAGTTAATAGTGGGGTAAAAAATTTGAGAGTGGAGACAAATATTATATAAGATGAAGATGGAATAGACAAAAAATGTATTGACATTTAAAATCAATAACCATTTTAAAGAAAAGAAAAAATAATATATATTTGTTTTTCTTTTCAAAATCATTTGGACATTTCATAAAATGAGATGTCAACAAAAGATTTAAAATCAACTCCAGAAAGCCTCTTTTCATTTGGGATTAAATTCAAAAAAAGAAAAGATTGCTAATAAATCTTCCACCGTGGAGTAGAAAATATTATATCCAATATATGAAATAATTATCAAAACATATTAAACCATAACACTAAATTAAAACTTTCTAATTCGAAGCATAAGACAATGGATTCGTACATCTCTGCCTATAATGTCCAACACCACCGCATCGGCTACATCTATGTCCAATAACATCTTCACCTTCGGATGGTATGCGTTGCATCCTCGGTTTACCGGCTCGCCTACGTGTCCATCTTGGTGGAAGAACAATGCGACTTGCCACGTCATCCGGGACATACCACTATTTTTCATCTAACAAAGGATAAATGGACTCAGCATAAGCTGCACGATATGCATCCGTGGTGTAGTAATGAGAACACATGCCATAAGGAGCAATTTTTCGGTCTCTGCAAGCGGCAATACAATGATCACAAGGATATTGATCAAGATCGAAGACTTTGCATGAGCATGTTTTTGATTGGAGATTAACTGTACCCCTCAAACTCCCACCTTCCACAAGAAATTCATGCATATTAATGGCTTTCACACGTAGTTCGATGGACTCCAAATTTCGTAGTTTGAGTTGCTCTTCCATATGGTCAGTCACAGGCTTTGTCAATTTTGCACCTGCAGTACGTCGCTCATAAAACCACCTTTGCAGTAAATCCCGTATGTGCTTTATTAATGCTACTATTGGCATCTCTCTAGCATCTAACAGAATGCCATTCAAGCTTTCTACAATATTGGTGGTCATGATAGTGTACCTTCTACATGGACAAAGCGAACGTGCCCACCTTGTAGGGTCACATGATCGAATGTACTGGGCAGCCCTACTATTTTTTGCCTCAATTTGCCCCATATAAAACTCAAAATCTTCAACCAAATATGCACTAGCTGCGAGCATGAAACATTGTATTATTGATTCATCTTTCGCATGTCCATTTGCTTTAATATTTCTGCTTATATGGTACGTGCACAACGCATGGTATGCATTGGGAAAAACTTTACGTAATGCCCTTTCAATAGCGGGGTGTCTATCACTCACAAACACCAAATCTGGAAAATCTCCGATGGCATCCTTGAGGTTTTGGAAAAACCATGTATATGCTTGCTCGTTCTCTCCATCTCCAATGCCGAAAGCCAAAGGATATATTTGCTTATTGCCATCCATGCCTGATGCAATATACATGTACCCTTTGTACTTCCCTTTCAATGTAGTTGCATCAACAGCCAACACGGGTCTTATGTGGGATTTAAATCCCCTAATGCTTGCTCCAATCGCCATAAAGAAATATACAAAATTGTTATTATCGTTTGTTTTGATACGTGTAACAGTCCCAGGGTTCTTCGACACTAACTCATAACAGTAGGCAGGTAACTTAGCAAAATTCTCCTCTGGAGATCCCCTAACACTGTTAAGTGCATACTCTTTACCTCTCCATGCTTTGTTGTAGCTTATATTCACCCCATATTTCTGCAAAAAATCATGTTAAATTTCTTTGGGTTTGTAAACACGTGCAATACCTTCATATTTAGATTTGATACATTGCCCGATAACCCGGCTACTGCCTTGCTTGTGTTCTCGATGCACGATATCTAACGAGCAACTGTGTACATTATCAAAAATTCTCACAACAAATATTTCTCCATTTTTAAATGTGGTTGCACATAGTCGCCATTTACAAGTATTTTCCAAGCATACAACCTCATACCGTTGTGTAGTTGACCGTGTCACCTTGAACTCCTTATTTTCTCGCATGTAATAGATACTCAGTTTATTCTGTAGGTCACGTTTGTTGCGAAATAATTGTCCAACTACTATGCTCTCACAGCCAGTGAACTTTGACGAAAATATGGCCATAGAACCACTTCTGTTGCTCGATGATATGTGGTCACTTGTAGCACGATGAACCCTAACATCATCAACTCCTTCATTGTTCATTTCAGGATGCATATCATTATCATTGTCCGGCAACTCATGATCAAAATCTATATCATTATGATCAACATCATCCCCTACTGCATTGTAATTCTCATCATGATCAATATGATGCAACTGCTCATACTCCTCGTCGTTAGGAAACCGTTCAGCATAGTCACCTCCAACATCAACTCCTTCGTGGATGTTAAATGATGTCCAGGCCCCACGAACATCAACTTGATCTCTAAACTGAGTTTCTTGAACCATAATTTTCTGAGATGTAGCCTGAATAGGTTCAGTACCGGAAGCTTGTGGTAAACGAGCGCCAATTGGAGGACAAGAAAAAGAATGAAGATTACTCCCACTATCCGAAGCAAATGCTGTTTGATGAACATTTCTACATACATGTTCAACTTTCGAAATCACCTCAACATACAATGGAGGCCGCATCATTGTCATCCCTCCATTCCTCACTTCTTGAAGAAAGCATTTCACATCCCTATCACATCGTATTTCTGTAGGATCCAACTTTTCTGCACATCGTCCATATATCCATTTTAGCTTTAGCAAATATTCATTTCGATTTATCTCAATAGAATTGAAAATCTCATCCTCTAACTCTGATTTTGTGCATCTCTTGCCGACGGAAACCATTATATTTTTACCATTTCGATATTCCCAATTACCACTATCATTTTGTACCAATGTTCCATTGTATAGAACCGTAATTACAATGTCATCATCTTCCATTTTACTACAAAATTAAATGAATAACGTTAAACTAAATCAATAAATATATAAAATTTTGAATAATACTAAACAAACATATTAACTGTATTAAAAAAGTTAATTTTGTTTTTTTTTTCTGGCCAAATATAGCTTTTTCCTACTGGCAAAAAATTGGCGGAAAACTGGCAGAAAAATGGCTGAAAACTGGCGGAAAAATGGCGGAAAACTGGCGGAAAATTGGCAGAAAACTGGCGGAAAACTGGCGGAAATTTTGTGAAAACTGACAAACTGGAGGAAATTGGCGGAAGTTCATCTTTTTCGCCAAATTTCCTCTGTTTTTACTGTTTTTCGTGATTTTTCAGTTTTACACAAAATTTCTCCCATTTTCAAACCATATGCCACCTAAGTATCTTTAAAATCACATATAACATCTCATAAATTAATTTCTTACATACCCATATCAAATAAAAAGCTTAAAAAACCCTAAACTAATAAAACTTACAAGAAAAAAGCGAAAGAGAAAAAACAAAAAAAACACATATTTCCTTACTTTCATCTAATAAGAAAAAATATAAAATTTTTACCTGATTTTAGTTTGAGATATGAGAAAATACAAAAAAATGAGAGTGAAAGGCGATGAGATGCAAAGAGTGACCTTAGAGAAACCCCACGAACGGCTGTGTAGAAACCCCACGAACGGATGTGTAGAGGAAGAAAGGAAAGGGTAAAAAAAAAACCTTTTGCATAATTTTCAATTTTATCAAGGGTATTTTTGTCCCAAGGTGGCTAGTTTTTAAAAAAAAAATAATTTTTGCTATTTTTCTAAAATGGAGTTGTAAGGTGGCTATTTATCGAAAAAACTCTTTTTCCTCTTTTAAGCCCAATTCATCTTAAGTGGGCTCAAATTGACAAAGCCCGGTAATTGAGTTTTGAAAAGAAAAGGAGGTGCTTGGTAGAAAGAAAAACTAGAGAAAGAAGTCTTAATGGCTTCTGCTGGCGCACGGTAGAAAAAAAAATAATAATAATAATTAAAAAAAAATATAGCACTTACGGGATCAAAGAGCGAAGACTAGCAGAGGATTGCACAAGAAATTAAAAAAAAAAAAATCAGAAAAAAAGAAGAATGATTTGGAGTTTTTTTGAAACTTTAATGAGTGGGATTCAATTGGTATAATAATAATTAAAAAATATACAAGTTATAGTTGGAGGGGAAAAGAACGGCAAGAATAGCACAAAAAACCCAAAAAAAAAAAAAAAAGAACGGAAAAGAAAGAAAAAGAATGATAAAAGGACTTTATTTTTAAATTTTAATAAAGTAGACCCAGTTGGAATTTTTGCAGCCATAAGAAAGTTTCCGTTAGTATAACTCAACGGTGAATGACGTGAAAAAAGGAAAAAAAAATATAATGATATTTTAAATGAAATGTCAATTTTTTATTAGTGAGATAGGATTGGAGACAAAATTTTGGAGACAGATGATCTGTATCCCATATCACTATTAACATTCGCTCATTGTCGGGTAATGTGTTGGTTTATTTATTTATTTTAAACAGTATGTGTTGATTTAGGGATTATAATAAATTCTAAATTAAAGAAAATAGAGATTTCACCCGCATCACCTTGAGAGTTGGTTTTTGTATTTTAATTTATGATTTTTGTACTTAATTGTATGGTTTTTGTATTTTAATTTATGATTTTTGTACTTAATTGTATATAAGTTTTTATTATTTTAAATGTTAATTAATGATAACTAAAATTTGATAGCCATTTTAATCAATCATAAAAATATTTTATGTATTTTTATGATGGCCATTTTAAGAAATAGCGCTCTCTTTGACAAAAACTAGTTTTCTCTAGAAAATACAATGGATAGGCTAAAGTTCAGATTTGCAGAAGCAAAGGCTACTATTCTAAATAGATGCTCTGAGGATGTGATGCCCATTCCAGTAGGATTCCTTGGTGTAAACCTCCCTTGCAGGTAGTTAAAATTAACACAGTCGCCGCTGTTAAAGATGGAGTTATCATAATTGAGTAGTTGCTAGAGATCATAGCGGTGAAGTTTTAAGAATCAAGGTTGTCCAGTTACCTTCGGATATCCCGGAACTGGCTGAAGCCTTCGGAGTTTTGTAGGGCTTAATTATGGCAAAACAGGAAGGATGATCTAAGGTTTGCTGAGAATCAGATGCTAAAAATGTCATTCTCAACTTGAACCACACTGATACTCAGACCATTCATTGGTCAGCAGAGGGAGTGTTAAATGATATCCAGCAACTGAAAACAGCTTCCAGGAAGTTTATTTTGTTTGGTCCCCTAGAAATGCAAATTTTCTAGCTCATTTTGTTTGTAATTGGTGTTTAAAAAATGACCTCTTTGGTACTTTGTCCCTCAACTCTCTTCCTAGCATTTTCTCTTGCTTTGTAACCCTAGAGAGTGGTTATGAGTCCATCTTCTGCATGTAGATGCATGCCTATGGGTTGTCTTTTGGTTTATAAAACATCCTTTTCAGCATATATATATATATATATATATACCAAATTAAAAACCATTTAAAATTGTATCCAATTCGATGATTTTGTTTTTAACTGCTGTAAAAGTATTCACGATACCCTATCCACATCCATCACGTAACCATTGTGTTTTATATGTAAATACCTGGTGGATAGCATCTTTTGGCTATGTATATTGGTAGAAACTTGAACAAAAATGGAATTAATAGTTTTATCGGGCTCCTCTTACCATATGTTTCTCAATTTTCAACCACTTCCATGTGTTTTCGGTCGTCCTATTTTTGCTAACAAAATGCCATTATTTTAATATGAACATATTTTACACCTGCAGTAAAAGTTGCTATTTTTTATTTTTAATTTTCTTACGGAAAACTAAGCTTATGAATGTAGAAATAATTATTATGTCATCATTTTAATAAAATATAAAAGATAGTTTTATTTGGTGTATATACACACATACACAATTAAGATTGATGAATATTTTAAAATAGAGTGTAATTAATATTTGAAACAAAGCCAAAAAAGTCATCTCTCAAATACTTTTGGTAAAGTACATTCACGTGATTCTTTATGTTTTTTAACTTACATTTTTAACGTTTACCTACAATTTCTAGCTTCAGCATTCTTCATTCACCGTTCATGTATCGATATTCATACATTATATATAGAAGACTTACATAAGAACTGACTTAATAATTTTAACATTAAATTTTTTATTAACCTTTATATTACATAAAAAGTTAGAATTTAAAATATAAAAAGTTGTTAAATATTGATTTAATAATATATTAAAATTCTATTTAAAAAAATAAACTCTAGTGAAATCTAATAATTAATAAATATAATTTTAAATTTTAATTTTTGTTAATATTAATATTAAGTATATAATTACAGTAATGTCATACATATCGTCTATGGTGGGAGAAAGTGTTCATCAACCTTTACCATAGCAATTTTGTTTATGTGTGTGTATATATATATATATATATATATGTTTACATATATAACCTATAAAAGTAATTAGAAGATGCCTATTATACGGAGTACTAGGATGGTGCCCACCATATGATGAGTGTGCAAGTGCACCTGTTGTTAGGGGAAAAAGGTGAAGTGGGCCTTGTTTCACTGTTGTATTATTGGTCTTGCACACCGTATAGGTTGTCCACGCCATATATTCCTATTGGGTCCGATGGCTTGTCCATGTCGGATGATGTGGTATCTATTAATTTTTTCCTGAGTTCTTTTCAAATGGTTAGCCAAGTTAGGAGCCACAAATAGAGAGAGAGCTTCAAGGGCTTAGTCATAAATCGACAATACCAAATACATCTAAGAGAAATGTGCTAGAAGGTTAAAAATATGTAAAATGGATACCCCACAATATTATTGAGGCAAATAAGAAAGTAATGGAATTAGCAGGAGTTTAGAAAGGAATAAAAGCATATCTTTTATTTGAATTGTCATTATGTTGGATTTGGCTTGGGTGAAGATAGATGTTTCCTCATGTCGTATTACATTTGCTACGCATGCTATAGGATCCGACGTCGCCTATCTATGTCGTATAATCTAGCTATGTCTGTTTGAACTGTATTGATCCGATTATGTCTATCCATACCATATAGATCCGACTACTTCTATCCCCACCTTATTAGTTCAGCCATATCTATTCGCATTGTATTGATCCAGCTATTCTTATCCCGACTTTTTTGGATTGACTGCGTTTATTCACATTGTATTTATTCGGCTTTGTCTATGTACACCATATGAATTTGGCTATATTTATCTGTACAATATTGATCCGGTTATCCCTATCCGCACCATATGTATCTGGCTACATCTAACTGCACCATATTGATTGTTCATGCTTAAGGTACACAGTTATTCTCCTTTCCTTATAGTTCTTTTAAGAACTCAATGAGATTCTTGCACCCTTTTTTGGCCATAAATCAATAAGAAAAATACCAAACAATACTCCAAAAAAATGAACTACATTAGTAGTAAAATGTATAACACATAAATGAAATCCTTATTCAAAAAATACATTCTTAATATAAAGTAATGAAGGTATCATGGGCAAAAAGGGGAAAGAGAATGGAAAACCAAATCTTGTGAATTTGTTATTAGTGTAAGAATTTGAAGTAGAAAATATATATACATAAATATATAGGAAAATAAGCATCGAAACTAAATTTATTTTGAGAATATATGTAAAGCAATTAAAAGTGTGAGTTTATGCGAGATGATAAAATGTACCCAAAAATTATAAGAGTCATTTATGTAGACATATAAGTGACAATGAGAAAAATAGGAGGAAAGAAAAGCAACATTATGATAAATTAGAATAATAGTCTATGTTTTGAAAAGGAAAAGTAAGTTTGCCTAAAAGTGATACGTTAGAAAAAGAGTAAAAACTCCATGGCAATGGAAATTACAAAATGCTAGAAGGAAAGTATGAAACTTATGATGAGAGTAACTATGACAAGTCCCAATAAAAGGCTAAAAAAAGAGTGTATGAAATGCATGGCCGAATTATTATGGCGAGGGGTAACCATGGCATCATTCAACCTGACTTCAGAAAAGCTATACAAAATGAGAGTTTCCTTGGTGCCTAAGGGGATTCTCTACTGATTTTCTCTCTAGAAATAGCTAAAAGTTCCTAAAGCATAGAAGAAGTCTAAAGGAAGAGAAGAGACTAAGAGTCTAAAAGAAGAATAGCCAAAAGGAAGAAAACCAAAAGAAAGAGAGACAAACGAAAGTGATCGATGATATGAAGGAAAGATTTGGAAGAAGAGAAGAGATCCCGAAGGAAGGAAAAAGGTCCATCAATAAGAAAATGCTTTACTTTAAATAGGAAAAGAGAGTTGATACTAAAGTTCAAGGAAGAATGTCAAACCCAAAGGAAAGATTAAAGGTTTTCTCATCATGGAATTTAAAAGGGTGTAAAAGGAGGGTAAAACCATTCTTCTCATAATTCATAAGTACGACACTTTTTTGGAGGTTAAAAGAGAGCGAATTTGCTTAAAGGAAAGGAATTTACTGCTAATATTTTCTATCTTTTCTAATATTCAAAAGACACAGGGAAAGATGACAATGTTGATTTTTTTTTTTTTTTTTTTTTTTTTTTCTAGAGAGGAATGATTAGATCCAGCTTAGGGAAAAGAGAAAGTGCTTATGAAAGGAGGAAAAGCTTTGGAATTGATCATATAGTACAATAGTACTTTTAGGAAGCTAAAAATGTAACTTTTGTTAGGAAAAGTGGCATGTGCCTTATCGCCTTTGCTTCCATCGAAAAAAAAATTGCAATACTCCTAGAATACATACTCCACCCTCTAATACAGGGATGGGCCCACATGTATATTGGAAATATGCTCCCTTAAGCTTTTATTTTTTTTGGATTTTTTCAAAAACTAGTCATCCTGTAATATGTTTTTTGAAGAATAGTAAAAAAAAATTTAAAAAAAAAAAAATAGCCACATTGGGATAAAAATATCTTTGACGAAATTGAAAATTACATAATATGCTTTTTCTTACCGTTTCTTTCTTCCTCTACACACCCATTCATGTTTTGTGCAAGGGTTTCTCTAATAGACCACAAACACTCTTTGCATCTCATCTACTCTCACTCTCATTTTTTTGTATTTTCTCATTTCTGAAACTAAACTTAGATAAAATTTTTATCTTTTTTCTTATTAGATAAAACTGAGGAAATATGCGTATGTATTTTTTTTTCTTTTTTCTTGTATTTTTTGTTAGTTTTGGAATTTTTAAGATTTTTATTTGATATAGGTATGTAAGAAATTAATTTATGAGCTGTTATATGTGAGTTTAAAGATACTTAGGTGACATATGATTTGAAAATGGAGGAAAATTTGTGTAAAACTGAAAAATCATGAAAAACAGTAAAAATAGAGGAAATTTGGAGAAAATGATGAACTTCGACCATTTTCCTCCAGTTTGTCAGTTTTCGCAAGTTTTCCACTAGTTTTCCGCCAGTAGGAAAACTCTATATTTGACGAAAAAAAAATATAATCGACTTTTTTAATATAGTTAATATGTTTGTTTAGTATTATTCAAATTTTTATATATTTATTAATTTAGTTTAACGTTATTAATTTAATTTTGTAGTAAAATGGAAGATAATGATATTGTAATTGCAGATGATGGTGGTAATTGAGAATATCGAAATGGTAAAAATATAATGGTTTCCGTCGGCAAGAGATATTGGAATTAGATGATGAGATTTTCAATTCTATTGAGATAGATCGAAATGAATATTTGCTAAAACTCAAATGGATATAAGGACAATGTGCAAAAAAGTTGGATCCTACAGAAATACGCTGTAATGGGGATGTAAAATGTTTTCATCAAGAAGTGAGGAATGGAGGGATGATAATGATGCGGCCTCCATTGTATGTTGAGGTGATTTTGAAAGTTGAACATGTATCTAGAAATGTTCATTAAACAGCCTTTGCTTCGAATAGTAAGAGTAATCTTCATTCTTTTGCTTGTCCTTCAATTGGCGTTCGTCTACCACAAGTTTTTGGTACTGAACCTATTCAAGCTACATCTCAAGAAATTATGGTTCAAGAAACTCAGTTTAGAGATCAAGTTGATGTTTGTGGGACCTAAACATCATTTAACATCCACGAAGGAGTTGATGCTGGAGGTGACTATACTGAACGGTTTCCTAACGATGAGGAGTATGAGCAGTTGCATAATATTGATCATGATGAGAATTGCAATACAGCAGGGGATGATGTTGATCATAATGATATAGATTTTGATCATGAGTTGCTAGACAATGATAATGATATGGATCCTGAAATAAACAATGAAGGAGTTGATGATGTTAGGGTTCATCGTGCTACAGGTGACCACATATCATTGAGCAACAGAAGTGGTTCTATGGCCATGCTTTCGTCAAAGTTCACTAGTTGTGAGAGCATTGTAGTTGGACAATTAATTCGCAACAAACGTGACTTACAGAATAAACTGAGTATCTATTACATGCGTGAAAATAAGGAGTTCAAGGTGACACGATCAACTACACGATGGTATGAGGTTGTATGCTTGGAAAATACTTGTAAATGGCGACTACGTGCAACCACATTTAAAAATGGAGAAATATTTGTTGTGAAAATTTTTGATAATATACACAGTTGCTCGTTAGATATCGTGCATCAAGAACATAAGCAGGCTAGTAGTCGGGTTATCGGGCAATGTATCAAATCTAAATATGAAGGGATTGCACGTGTTTACAAACCCAAAGAAATTCAACATGATTTTTTGCAGAAATATGGGGTGAATATAAGCTACAACAAAGCATGAAGAGGTAAAGAGTATGCACCTAACAGTGTTAGAGGATCTTCAAATGAGAATTTTACTAAGTTACCTGCCTACTGTTATGAGTTAGTGTCGAAGAACCCTAAGACTCTTATACGTATCAAAACAGATGATAGTAACAATTTTATATATTTCTTTATGGCGATTAGAGCAAGTATTAGGGGATTTATATCCCACATAAGACCCGTGTTGGCTGTTGATGCGACTACATTGAAAGGGAAATACAAAGGGTACATGTATATTGAATCGGGCATGGATGGCAATAAGCAAATATATCCTTTGGCTTTCAGCATTGGAGATGGAGAGAACGAGCACGCATATACATGGTTTCTCCAAAACCTCAAGGATGCCATTGGAGATTTCCTGGATTTGGTGTTTATGAGTGATAGACACCCTGCTATTGAAAAGGTATTACCATGCGCTGTGCATGTACCATATTAGCATAAATATTAAAGCAAATGGACATGGAAAAGATGAAACAATAATACAATCTTTCATGCTCGCAACTAATGCATATTTGGTTGAATATTTTGAGTTTTATATGGGGCAAATTGAGACAAAAAACAGTAGGACTGCCCAGTACATTTGATCATGTGACCCTACAAGGTGGGCACGTTCTCTTTCTCCATGTAGAAGGTACACTATCATGACCACCAATATTGCAGAAAGCTTGAATGGTATTTTACTAGATGCTAGAGAAATGTCAATAGTAGCATTAATTGAGCACATACGGGATTTACTACAAAGGTGGTTTTGTGAACGACATACTGCAGGTGCAAAATTGATGAAGCATGTGACTGACCATATGGAAGAGCAACTCAAACTATGAAATTTGGAGTCTATCGGACTACGTGTGAAGGCCTTTAATATGCATGAATTTCTTATGGAAGGTGGGAGTTTAAGGGGTATAGTTAATCTCCAATAAAAAACATGCTCATGCAAAGTTTTCGATCTTGATCAATATCCTTGTGATCATTGTATTGCCGCTTGTAGAGAATGCAAAATTGCCCCTTCTGGCATGTGTTCTCATTATTACACCCGGATGCATATCATGCAGCTTATGCTGAGTCCATTTACCCTATGTTAGATAAAAAACAGTGGCATACTCCGGATGATGTGGCAAGTCAAATTGTTCTTCCACCGAGATAGACATGTAGGCGAGCCAGTAGGGCGAGGATGCAACACATACCATCCGAAAGTGAAGATGTTATTGGACGTAGATGTAGCCGCTGCGGTGGTGTTGGACATTATAGCAGAGATATACAAATCCATTGTCTTATGCTTCAAATTAGGAAGTTTTAATTTAGTGTTATGGTTTAATATGGTTTGATAATTATTTCATATCTTGAATATTATATTTTCTACTTGACGGTGGAAGATTTATTAGCAATTTTTTTTTTTTTTTAGAATTTAATCCCAAATGAAAAGAGACTTTCTGGAGTTGATTTTAAATTTTTAGTTTACATCTCATTTAATGAAATATCAAAATGATTTTGAAAAGAAAAATAAATATATATATCATTTTTTCTTTTCTTTAAAATGGTTATTGATTTTAAACATCAATACATTTTTTGTTAAATCCATCTTCATCTTATATAATATTTGTTTACACTCTTAATTTTTTTACCCCACTATTAACTTAAATAATCTATTAGAAATTAATTTTCCAAGTGGAGGAAATTAGTTTCCGATAGGAGTAAATATTATTCAACAATTTCCGCTTTGAGAAAATTTTTTCCAATAGGAGGAAAACGATTTCCGCTTGGAGGAAAAATTTTATGCGTGACGGAAAATTATCCAGACGCTTCAATTGGTCTTCATATGGGATTTCCAACTAGAGGAAAATTTTTCCTCCAGGAGGAAACTTTTTCCGCCTGGAGGAAATATCAGGCGGAAAACTTTTCCGACAAGTGGAAAATTTTTCAAAATCTGCAATTGAGATCGTAAGATGTTTGTGCATAATGGAATTCTAATAAATAAACATGGCACATTTGCTATAAAGTCAATTAGTTATCCTTACATCAATAACACATCATTATCTTTGTTAAATGAACATTATAAGCCACTATTATCTTTACAATTATAAGTCTAATATAATAAAGAATATGCATCTATAAACATGACAAAAGGAAAGAAAAATGCATCACCACCCAGCTCATATGCTTAGTTCTTTGTTGTAAGCCTCATATGCATACTTCCTCCTAAAGAACTCTATGTCATCTTGTGTGAATGTCACTAGTAATCTAGCATGTAAAAACTCCATGGTCTTGAGTTTAAACATGCCATAGTCACCACTACAAAAAAACAATTATGATAACGAGACAATAACATTATTAGAACCATATTCAATAGTTAATATTTATTCAACAAACATGTAAGTGTTAAGGGGCTTTACCCATTACTTTGCTGAGGAAAATTTTATGCCAATTCACATGTAAACTTATCAACGGAGTCTACAAGATTCGTCCGCTGCTCATAAAAGGATGCAGACTAAGTCATATTAACTACGTTTCTTGAAATAAGGTAACATAATTCATAATTTCTTGAAATATGTTTCTCCCCTGTTTCGAGTTACCAGCCTTATCTAAGTCATATACAGTCATACGACGGCCAATGTATGTTACGCTTGTTTAGTGGAATTAATAGCTGTAAGTACATTACAGGATTTCAGTTAGCACAACAAATAAAAGAAGACACATAAATAAATGAATAGTTAACATTACACAATTTGGACATGTATATTGTACATGATTTACGCATTTCCATGGCTTCGACTCCTTCATTCAAATCCCCAATACATATTGTTGCATTGCATATGAGAATTGGTAATTAGATGGATTGGCGATGAACTTTTCATAATACTGATCAATGTATACCTACAACAAAATAAATTATTAGTTACCCAAAATCACAATAGCCACATATAAGACACCTAGCCTTTAAAACTTCTTTATTTACCCAGAATCCTACATTTATCACCTCAAAACTAGGATAAAAAACATCAGGGAATCGATTGGCACGTACACGAAATGAGTAAGTCAGGACTTCCATATGCTGCATTGAAAGATGAGTTAATTTTAAATTACATCCATGCAGTTGAATGACAATCTATGGAATTTATCAAATTATAAAATAAAAATCTTGATCGAAAAATACTTACATCGTGATTCAGCCACCTCTCACTAGTTATAAGTAACTGGAAAAAGTCTTTACCCGCAGACAAAATGTCCATATCGACCTTTTCTACCAGACCAGACTTCATAAATTGGTCAAAAAAATTTACAAGTCGAGTGGTTACCGGTCTGTATGGGTCGAACTTCAAAGTAGAAGATGGACAGGGTAAAGTGCGCTGTAGCTTTTTCTGCAAGCCTCCAACACTATAAGGAATAGTAATAGCTGCTGCCGCCTTCCTATCTTGCCTCCCAATATCTATACTTTGCTTAGCAGTTGCTAACTTTCTTGCACGTCTCCCAGCCGGAAATTTTGATGGACACACTTTCTCGATAATCTCAACACTTGGTCCTACATTGCCTACAACAGATGGACGTGACTGTCTATCAATGGGGGTCGCATCAGGACTAAACTCTTCTTTCTTTTCATCTCCTTCAACGCCCGCTTCCATCCCATCTCCTAAACCGTCAGCACCAACTCCCACTCCTTAGTGCTTCATTAACTTATCAAGCTTGGTCTCCAAACTTGCAAACTCTCTAAGCATGGCGATTCTTAAATCTTTAATGTCTTGCCGTACATTAGCCACTTCACCTTCAAGGATAGTTAATCTCTCTCTCAAAGGTACCTAAAAGAAACAATAATGATTAGTAGTTGCAATAATAAAAAAGATAAACATTCATACAATTTATTCAAACCACATCATGGGATGGAGGTTGGGTTGGAGTCGATGGAGGTTAGGATGGAGTCGTTGGAGGTTGGGATGGAGTTGATGGTTTAACACGAAAATGAGCAGCAAATCCTACAGTCGATGATGAAGGCTGGTCTGTCGGCTTATCTCCCATTCATCGCCTCCCACCTTTACCCTTACTTTCCACAGACGCCTGTTTTCGTTTCTTACTTCTTCCACTACTTATAAGTGGAACACCTTCATCTCTTTCACCATGACTTCCCTGTGGTGGCTTGTCTCTGACAGCAGGTGCAACACTATATGGAGTAGTGTCATGATGTACATCCCATGCAATTTTGCCAATATATGCATGCTCAAATTCACTTTCATTCATTAAGCCATGAATGGGATACTGCAAAAGACAAAAGGGATTATCATCAAGTGATTATTAAGCAATACTAATATTACTACAAATACTGCAAAAGTCTATAAGTAATATTACTAAGTTGGAATGTATATTTATATATATGTGTATATATATGTATATATAAGTGGAAGAACTCATATACTTACATCACGATGATCGAAGAGTTCAGTGGCCTTCTTAAATCTTGGCACCTATGAAATATGCCAATTAAGAATTCGAGGGAATGCCATGTCCGGCAACTTCTTTCCAAATGCTTGACCTAACGAAGGAATTGTCTCAAAACCTCAAATCTGTCAAACAATAAATTAATAATGAATAAGTAAAGAAATACACACCATAAATACAAATGTAACAAACTTTAAATAATAGTGTAATAAACTTACCATGAAAGCCAAAGGAAACCCACAAACACTATAACTTTTTGACTTGTTTAAAGTCATGGACTCTTTATGCTCAAAAGCACTCTTCAACGATCTAATGGTTGTGGTATATGATAAAGTACCCCATGGATAGTTATTGAAGTACTTTAAATCGTCCACCATCTCCAAGTGATCATGGGGTGCGGTGGCCATGCTTTCTTTGCCTAGAAGAGCCATCTCTAGGAAATATAATAAAGCCAACTTTAATCTATCATCATCGGCTTCATCATCGTCTTGACACTCTGCAGTCATGAAAGCTTCAGTTATCTCCGAGTTAGTGACCTTTCGCTTTACGCCAAAATACATGTCCCTAATACGAGTAGAGATGTTAACCCGTCTATTTGGTTCGTAACCAAACTGTAGACCTGTAATTATGGTGAAGTCTATACGCGTAAATCTAGGACCATGCCCTCCAAAATTGAATACCATAGAATCCTTATCGTCGCAAACACATTGCTTATACAGCATGCTGTTGACGATGTGGCCACTAAATTGTATCTCGTTGGCCTTCAAAAAGTGGCCAAAACAGCTATCCTCGAACTTCTTTATTTGGGCTGAAGTCAGCTTGAACTTAATATCCAACACGGCTTTCCAGAAGTTCGATCTACAATTAACCTTTGCCTTCGATATCTTCGAGTCCCAAAACCTTCGTTGGTATTCTGAATCCATTTATCTGCAAATCAAATACAACAAATCATAACATATGGCTTGCATATGGACAGTAAAATCGGAAGGACCAAAAACATATTAAATAGTAAAAAATAAAAATCTAACGAAAATTCCGCTAAACAATTACAATTTGAAAGTTTAGAACAAAAAGATATTTATGCATCTATTGGAAACAGTTTTCGAACTAGAGGAATCTGTTTTCCGACGAGAGAAAATTTTCTTTCTGACAGAAGGAAAATAATTTCCAACAGGAGGAAAATGCTTTCCGCCAGGAGGAAATTTCTTTCCGACAGGAGGAGAACACTTTCTGCCAGGAGGAAATTTCTTTCAAACAGGAGGAAACGTTTTTTCCGACACGAGGAAACTTTTTTCCGCCTGGAGGTAAAATTTTCCACCTGGAGGAAAAAAATTTCCGCGTGGAGGAAAAATTTTCGGCCAAGCGGAAAATTTTTCAGAACCTACAAATGACATACACCTAATGGGGTTTATGCAAAATTAGAATGAAAATGGCTAAAGAAACTTTTCGAACCAGCGCATATATGGATTTAAAAGCTACATTATCTTCTATAAATTAGTGTACATTATACATTAGGCGACAAACCAACCATGTGCATGTGACATTGCTTCCTAAGGATAACCTATGGTTCTAACTCATATTAATCATTATGGTTTCACATTCAAACCTCCCATTAAATTCAAACAAAAACACAACTTCATAATAGTTTTAATTTCACATTTCACATTCTCACCATGCAACACAAACATTTCCATCACACCAAATAACACAATATTATATGCATAGCTCATAATGACAAAGGTTCAAAATTGAGCAATTTATCAAGAGATGACTTATCATCTCTAAAATAATCTATTATGGAAATTATTAACAATTCTGAAAAACCATTCAATACAGCATAAATAAAGGTTCTCAGATTAGTTCGTTACATTAAAGCGAAATTAGTTTGCAACATTTTTTTTCTGTTTTGTTCAGAGAAGCAAGTTACATTAATGGGGGACAAACCGCCACCAATGCTTCTCTATCTATATCTCTCTCTCTTTTTGCAACATTTTTTTTCTGTTTTGTTCAGAGAAGCAAGTTACATTAATGGGGGACAAACCGCCACCAATGCTTCTCTATCTATATCTCTCTCTCTTTCTCTATCTCTGTAAGTGTGTGTGTAGTTTTCTCAGCAAACACTTGTAACTCTAACGATCACAAATTTTGTGCTTCAATTTTCTACTCGGTCAATTTTCTGCTCAGTCCATCACTTGCTCCTCCAATGCTGAAAAATATAGAAAATCAATATTAGTAACAAAAAAGAGATTGACAATGTTTCAAAATTAATAATAACAACGAGTATATTGTTTTAATTTCAGTAATGTCCATTTATTAAAATCCTCCAATACAAATAATAACAAAATGAAGAAAGAAAAAACCCCATGCACACATGTGGATGGAACAAATTGCTTATACCAAAATGTAAACAACTTAAAGGTAACATACGTTTGAGCAAAATGTAGAGAAAAAACATAGTAAATGTCACATACATTTAACAATCTATCTTTACGGCATATCATGCTATAACAAGCTTAGTAAATGTTGGCACAATCAGAAATACATGCTAAAGCTGCATCTTATGCAGAACTGTACATATAGCAATTTGTCAAGTCATAAACCGCAAGAACAAATAAGTTATGGTTAAGACAATCACTTAACATTATTCAAATGCCAATCAAGTATGCTTTACCATTTTCATGGTCTTCTTTCTAGTCTAAATAACTAAGGCTTAACTAGGAAGTTTAATTAATTAAGTAATAAAATTGTAACATCAGTAGAAGTATTCAAGCTTAAAGGAAGAGATATGTTTCAGAGCATTATACTAATTAATCATAAAACTTAAGAACATGACTGCTACTATAAGTGTCTTTAGCATCAAAGTCCTTTCAAAGAACAATAAACATGCTGAAATGTTGATGAGTTAAAAGTAAACTCAGACAACTACCATCACAGACTACGTTGCTTGATCCAAATTATACATCAGGTTATTTGAAAATGTTTCTTTGTTAAAAACATAATTTATTAATAACCTTGCATCCCTAAAAAATAAAAATAAAAAAAATTTCCTAAACTAACATAATTTCTTAAGAAACGCATATGATGACAAACAAACAAGTACTAAAACAGTTTTTTTTTTAAAAAAAAAAAACAAAAAAAGGAGAAAGGAAGAAAGAAAATTCTGATAGAACCTCAAATACAAATATCCAATATAACTTAGCCAAGCTCAACCATCTGGAAGGCCAACACATATACACAAACATTCTCTCCAATAGGAACCAGACGTTTAAATTAATAGTTCAACAGCTTTTTCTTTGATTTTTGCAGATTTTAGAATAGCATATTACTAGTTGTTCCACTTCCACTTCTGATCCAAAAGCAATAAAACTACAAGAGATAAGCGTCAGAAAAATATTAATTGGCATCAGCGTGCCTACCTTTTCAGTTAAGTCAAGTGCACCACTTATAATTGTTGTCTCATCATGTGTAAGTTCACCTCCCTTGCCAGCCTATATACAAGAACAAAAGGACGTTATAATAAGTACTAACCAACATAGATTATGGTTATACTTCAACTTATAGATGCAGCTGGATGGTTTTATCAAATATGCAAATAAATTCTGAAGAGCTTCACTTTACCTCCTGGCAATGGATGGACACAAGGGCTTTCAACTGAGCTCTCCTAAATAATGCTTCATTATGTCCCAATACCCAGTCCAATATCTGGAATGCATATTCTCAATGTTAAGAAGTATATACAAGTCAATGCAATCTGAAAAAAAAAAAAAAAAAAAAAAAAAAAAAAAAAAAAAAAAAAAAAAAAAACTTATTGTTTAAGCATATAGGTTCAAATTTATTGTATATACAAGTCAATACACTAAAAAAATTTAAATAAACAAAATCAATAAGAATATGGAGATGCATAAGCTTTAAGTTCAAGCTTTGTTGCCTTTTGTCTTTTGTTAAACAAATCATCCAGCACCTTTTCCTAACTCCATTCTTTTTCTACATAAGAATTTCAACCACCCTAGCTCATGGACTCACAAAAATTGTAACATACAAATTTTAACTATTTGAGTTGTTACTTTATCCATTGAAATGCCCTGACTGGATAGGGAGTTAATAATTAATTTTTTTTTTCATTTTCATAATCAATAACATTATCAAACATTGAAGGTATAGAATGCAACCACCACCCTCAATTCAAGGAAGCAATATAACAGACTAAAAGCACACTTTGAATCAATATCACAATTTACAATGACAATTTCAAAGCAAAACAATTACACACCCCAGTAGAATGCAACAAGCAGCAAAAGAAAATTGTAACCTGCAATAATCTAGTTTTGCTAATTGCAATCAAAATTTCCCAACATTGTTCTTGTTCTTCTCACTTGAATGAAAAAAACATATATTATACCATTTTTTATGATTTACTATACTGCAGAACAATAGTCCGTAGCCCAAACCCATTATCGTTGGCATGTCCATCATCAGTTCTAAATATGCCATACCTCACTAACCCTTCCACTGTCAAAATTGTCAAAATTCCTGTGTCTGTTTTTTGCAAATAAGCAATTAAATGCAAACCAACCAAGTCAATATATGAATAAAGCGTTACACTTATATCAATATGATGCTTTCTCATTACTTGAAAATACATAGGAAGTTATATGTACTATTGTAGCTACCTAAAAGAAGCTTTCTTTGCTTTTTATTTATATGAGGAAAAAAAAAAACAGAGCATTAATTAACCATTTTGTTCTTCGAAAGCAAAAGAATTTACTTTTTTTTTTTTCATCTTGAAATGTAAATCATAATTTCTAGTGAAGCACTTCCAAAGTAATATACAATAAAATAAAATAAAATAAAAATAGCCCTTCGTTCGAAATCTAAAAAAAGAAAAAAAAACTAGAATTGAGAAATTACCGAAAGAGATAGAAAAGGGAATGGAAGACAAAGAGGTTGATAATTGAATGGTTTAGGATGCTTTGCAGGGGCTGCTTTACGACGATAGGCAATCACCCGTAGAGGGTTCACTGTACAAGGCCCTGTAGAGGAAAAACTTATCCCAGCGAATAGAAGATGCTCAGCTCTGCACATTCATGTTTTCATAACGAAGCCATCGAAGGCTTTCCACAAATTTAGATTTGGCCATAGAAGGATTGAATTGTATCCAAGGAACAAAGGGCTACAAAATTGGTGGCTGGCACGGACGCAACCTACGGCTGCGGCGATGACTACAGAGATCGACGACGATGATGGTGTGTCTATCCTCTGCGTTTAGGTGGCGACAACGATCAAGCTTTTCGAAAGGGAGAGTGAAAGTAGAGAAAAAAAACCTTAGAGAAAAAGGGAAAAACCAAGCTTTTCGAAAGGGAGAGTGAAAGTAGAGAAAAAAAAAACCCTAGAGAAAAAGGGAAAAACCAAGCTTTTCGAAAGGGAGAGTGAAAGTAGAGAAAACAAAACCCTAGAGAAAAAGGGAAAAACCAAGCTTTTGGAAAGGGAGAGTGGAAGCAAAAGTGAAGACAAAAAATCAAAAACAACAAAAGAGAGAAACATGTGTTTTGATAGAGAAAAAAACAAAAAAAAAAAAAGGAAAGAAAACTTAATAAAGGGTATTTTGGTCAAGATGAGACAAAAGTGGGCTAGTTTTTTAAAAAAAAAAATTTGCTATTTTTCAAGAATCGGTTTGTACAGTGGCCATTTTTCAAAAAAACCCATTTTTCTTTCCATCATGATCTGTATTTGAGAATTAGAAAAGAAAAGGGTGAATTGGGCTTATTTGATGAAGGGAATAGTCTTTGGGTCTCAAACAAAAAAATCGGCTCAAAAGCCTTTTAAATTGGGGAAAAAAAAAAAACAAAAGAAGTATCACAATTAGGGTTTTGTAAAAAAACATGAGTTTGGGGTTCATACCATTCTTGACACAATTTGGTTTATTTTACAGATATAGATTATAAAACCTTTAAATGGGTCACCCATTGCATGAAATGAACAACCTTGGACCTTTACTATGATGTTATATCAACCAAATCATACTCTCATTAATAGCTTTATAAGGTATCTTGGGTTTATTTATCACTTAAAAAATAATGATTTTCATAAAACAAAATCATACTTTAACCTATTGGACCCAGGAGATTTAGCTTTTCAAAATTGACCGTTAACATTTGTGTATATATATATTTATATATATATGAGTTGAGTTCATATTAAATAAACCTTGATCCTTTTGATATCAAAATATTTTTTATTAACCCTTGTTTTGTATGATAAAAAAACAAAAACAAAACAGGAAAAAAAAACACTTGTATTGTTTTAAGATATGAGATTTAAACTACATTAGTAATATTGACATAGATTTAATGATATATTAAAATCCCATTTGAATAAACAGAGTCATGTATATACCCAATAAACTATTAATGCATTTAAATGTTAACTATTGAAGCAATTCAATGATTGATAAAAGAATTCATGATAATAAAATCCTCAAGTTGATATATATATATATATATATATATAATTTTTCTTTAGTAGCAAAATTCCTAACTTAATTAAATAAAAGATGCCTACTAGCAATGCTATAGATTTTCATATCCCATCTAGACTTTTAGATCTTAAAATCAAATAAAAATTATTAATGCTTTCAGTGACCCAATTACCACAAAGTCATTCATTATTTAACTAAGTTATGGAATATTGATAAAAAAAAAAAAAAAAAGTTTTTGTGTTGGATGTATGTACCTTCTGACAGGACCATCACCGAAATGGTCTCGCCTAGAGAAACTTCATTGAACCAGTATCGAAAATCCAAGGGAATTTCTTATAAAATCAATATAACCCAACAATGTATATAAATAACATGAAGACTATTAATAAAATCCCCATAAAATCATTGTCGTAAGCATAAAGGGTTCTACCCCAAGGACCAATAGAAAGAAAATAATACAAAAATCATACATATTAAGTCAATCCAATAGAGCTATTTAAGAAATATAAAAGTTTAAGACTAAATAAAATACAATATAAGTGATAACTAGCGGAAGTATGCAAAAAAAAAAAAAAATACATCAACAATAGAATAACAGTGGCGATAAAAATATAAGATGATGATATATTAGAAACATGATGAAGATGTTAGACGTGGTAAGCGTAACCTGTCAGCAGAGATTTAAGGGAATAATTTAAAAATATAAAACTATAAGACGAGCTTAATGAATAGAATAAATTACTAATATGAAAATAGTTATTTAGAATTCAAATATTTACTCAAGACCTCATTTTTACTATTTAAAAAAGTTTTTTTTAAAAAAAAAATCATTTCACAAAATCTAACTTATACCCCAAAACAATATCATAGAAAAATATTCCATAATTAAAGAATTTAATGAAAATAGTTATTTAGAATTCAAATATTTACTCAAGACCTCATTTTTACTATTTAAAAAAGTTTTTTTAAAAAAAAAAAATCATTTCACAAAATCTAACTTATACCCCAAAACAATATCATAGAAAAATATTCCATAATTAAAGAATTTAAAATATCATTAACTAACTGAGACATAAATTTAATGGTAGACAATAAATAATATAATCTTAATTTAGAAGTAATAATGAAATGTAGTAAAATCATCAAGATATGTATATTAGAAAAAGAACACATATAATGTATTATATAATATAACTAGCGCTACTAGATAGTATATGACATCCTAAAATACCACCAAACAATAAAGAGATACACAGAAACCAACACCGAATAAGTCGCATACAACTCATCATAATTTTGAGAGAATGGCATACAACTCATTATCATTCTTTAATATTATGATAGTCTGTCAATCTATGGTCATGAAGGAGTGGCACATAATTAATCATTACTTCGAGAGAATGACATACAACTCATAATCATTCTTTCATATCGCGACTACACATTGGATGAATAAGTCTACGCATGGATAATAACATAAACAGAATCACTGGTATTATATAGTACTCCTTTTAAAAACAACAATTCAGTATTTATAAACATCCCTTTAAAATCATATTTTTTAATTTTTCTAAATAAATACAATACCCTAAACTAAAATTTAATATTCAAATCCAACCATTTATTTAAATAATCCAAATATCCAAAATCATTATTTTATACTAAGATATAAATATCAATAGAGAAATATATATTATCATAAACAATTTTTAAGCATTTTGAAATATAAACACTTACACAAACTTAAAAATATACAATTTCAAATCTTCTTTCTAAAAATTAATTATTTTTCAAATGACTAAAACATCAATTTGGATGCCCAAATATGTAAATACCAAAATTTTCAAGTTCACCATGACTCATTTAAATTTAAAATAATTTAAAATCTTGTCAAAAGTCACATGAAATGATAATGCATATATGTAAATATATATATTTATACATGCATATGATAAATATTTAAATCAATATATATATATATATATTTAATATTCAAACCACATATATATATAATTGTACTAATATACCCAAAACTCATCTAAAAATATAAACCACTCATAGATACTGTTGATATCTAATTCTACTCGTCTGTAGAGTTGCCTCTAGACTCAATACGGGTGCCTATAATATACTAAAATATTCTTTAGACTTTAAATCAATGTTCTAAAATAACTTTTATAACTTTAAAACTTCTAAAATTGCATACCAAGTAGTTTAATTATCATCTGAGCCCTAAAATATCCAATATCAAAAATTAATATTTTTCATTCAAAAGTCAATTTACTAAAATTAAACTTCCTATTAGGTTTCACTAATGCCTAATTACACTAATCAAACTTCAATTTTATTCAATTTGTCTAATTATGTCCGAACAATCCAAATTTATTCGATATTAAACTAAGTGATCTAAAAATAGAAAAATTATCAAACAACATTCAAAATTTACAAGTTTTATATTAATGAAGAGCTTATGGAATGGATAACAAAAATCTAAACTACCTTGGTCCAAAAACGTTGTCGGTGGCCCCAAAAACACATTGAAAATTTTGGTCAAATGTGATATTGATAGATCTCGAATCGTAAAAACTTTTGATAAACATATATTGGATTCGAGCTTAAAGGGTCCAAAATAGGGTAATAGGTATAGGTCATCCTTGAATGGCTGAAAATTTTCAAAATCTCTAGTGACCGGTTGCACCTCCACCATCAACTTCATCAGCTTGATCTTGGCACGTTTGGCGATGATTTGGCCAAAGATTTGGAGGCTGAGGTCACCGGACGACATGCAATACCCCTAGCAACCATGTGGTGGTAACGGTAGCCAAAAAAGAAGAAAATTGGTGTGACCTGGTAGGTGGGGAAAGCGGGTCGTGGGTTAACTTGAATCGGGGTCGCGAGAATGGAAGAGTTTCAGGGATTTTTTGGATATTTTCTTAATTGTTTTATAAGAGATATGATTTCCCATATATATATATATATATAGGCCATTGGGTTACTAGCAGGCAAAAATCAAGATTGATTTGGACACTGATAAAATACTTATGCTTAAAATTATTCAAAATTATGATTCAAAATTAATGTCACTAGTAGTTTACGAACTCATATCGATGAACTTTAAGCTATACTATATTGATCAAATCAAAATTCTTGAATATACAAAAAGTCAAATTTAGGTCTATAAACAATTTAATTGGTCAAACTCAGTCAAAATTTCAAAATATAGGTATTTTTCTGAACGGATTGTTACATCTTCTCTCATATGGGTATGTATAGAAGGTCTATATATCTGATGTACTAAATTTTTTTGGTGCGTATAATCTATTTCTTGTTATCTTGATTTGATAACTTTTAACATACACCATTTTTTAAGTTACCTATCAATAAAAAAATAAGAGAGGTTAGGCATATCATTAACGGAAAAGACGAAACAAAGATTAATTTCAAAGAATATATATATATATATATTGGTTTGATATTCATACAGTAGTATCCAAACCCTTCCCCACCCATGTCTTGAACCCATATCTCAGGCATAGATGTGGAGTGTGCTCCACCACTTGAGCTATCGCATCTCAATCTTATTTCAAAGAATGTTGAAAGAGAGAACTTCTCACCAATACCCAACCAGGAAACTATTACTTTTTGACCTCAAAAAAATGGTGTATGGAAAAATGCATCATTTTCACTCTTGTTATTTCCACCCAAAAAAGAAAAAAGAAAAAAGGGCACTTTAACGAAGGCATAGATACGAAGTTGCTAACCAATTGCAACACAGCACCATAACCTCATTTTACAAGGGAAAAATAATAATAATAAATAAATAAATAAAAGAGTACGTCTCCACATCCTCATATGTTATTATTTTTATTTTTAACTGACTTTCCTCAATAATGATTTGAAAAAAAATTGTATATTTTCCCAACGTCTGAAAGTCTAAAGGCAAAATGAACCTTCTTTCTTGTTTCCCAAATCTAAATTTGTATAAAAGCGTTTTGACCAATTCTCTCTTTCACATCTCCCACTTTTACTCATTTTCTATGAAACCGCCAATAAAGAATTGTCCATTTGTTTACAAGGTCCGTCCTCCAAAATCTTTTTTAATCTTTCTTTCTTGTTTTGATTAATTTGTATCTACTTGCTTTGCTTAAAAAGGCCCTTTTTTTCCAATTCGCAAAGAACTTGGGCCTTTTTAAGCAATGCAACACAACAAAACCGACCACATGTAATGAACGTCAAAAAGTCATACATGTTTGGTAGAGAGAAATCACACGCGGTTGCCTATCAAAATTTCTCGGAGTCCCATATAGCTGCAAAAAGAATAAATAAAAAATTAAACAAATAAAAAGTTTGATTTCTCTGACCAAATACCCATGTGGCAACCAACCAAAGTTTCAAACCCAAATGCATGACCTCCCACTATAAATATCGATGCATACAAAAGACAATGCCATCTCAATCCTGTCAGAGAAGGAAAAAAAGGGCCAAAAAAAGAAGAAGAAAATAAAACAGAGCAAGTAAAAGAAAACAGGGGCGACCTGAACTCGAAGAACACAGTAGAAATGGCGGGACAACTAAACTTATCAATTTTTGCTATCTTGGCCACAGTGGCTTTGCTTCAAAGCTCGGTGGCTGCAACGACATATCAGGTCGGTGATAATTTGAATTGGGTCGTCCCCGGTGGCAACGCAGCATACGCCAATTGGGCTGCAAACAAGACCTTCACCGTCGGAGACATTCTTGGTAGAAAAAAAATTCAACAACTTCATTTCAATTTCTTGGCATCTAATTTTTTGAAAAATTTTCTAAATAATGTGGGAATGAATGTTTTCTGAATTTTTTTTTTTTTTTTTGTTTTTTGGATGCAGTGTTCAATTTTAGAACTGGATCTCATGACGTAACCCAAGTGACAAAGCAAAATTTCGATGCTTGCAATGGGACCAATCCCATTTCTTCTATAACCACAGGGCCTGCAAATATCACCCTCCAAACTGCCGGAGAGCATTACTTTATCTGCTCGGTGCCCGGCCACTGCCTTGGCGGTCAAAAGCTGAGCGTCAATGTCACTGCTGCTTCTTCCCCTGCTCCTCAACCAAGCTCCCCTTCTCCGACACCTGTACCTTCTCCATCTCTTGCTCCGGAACCGACCGGTACTCCCTCGCCGACTACATCTCCAGCTCCTTCTCCGTCAAGGGAAGCAGAGAGTTACACTGTCGGTGACGCCGCCGGTTGGGGCGTCCTCCCAGGCGGTGCCAACGCTTACGCATCTTGGGCCTCTAACAAGACCTTCTACGTCGGTGACACTCTAGGTAAATCATTATTTCTGGAAGTAGTTTCCATTTGAAATCAATTTGGAAACACATGGGAAACAAAAACATGTTTTTAATTGCAGTTAACGATTCCCTTGTTTGTCGCTCTTTTTTTTTGCAGTTTTCAACTTCGTGAATGGAACACACGACGTGGTGGAATTGACCAAAGAAAACTACGAATCATGCAACACAAATAACACCATCTCTCTCTCGGCGAACCCACCAGTTAGAATCACTCTCGCCACCGCCGGCGAGCATTTCTTCACCTGCTCATTCACCGGCCACTGCCCTGCAGGACAGAAACTCGCCATCAATGTCACCGGAGATTCAACTGCCACTCCTCCCTCGTCCGCCACACCACCATCCTCCGGCGGTGCTCCATCTCCCGGCGGAAGCACCACTCCCACAACAACGGCTACCCCTCCTGCAAGCTCCGGCGCCTCATCTCTGAGCTTCGCTTGGTTGTCTGCCACTTTCTTGTCCATTGCCTTAGCTTTGTGGTATTAGAATGTTGATGGTACAGAGAGTGCGTGTGTGTGTGTGCGTATGTGGGATTCATTAGTTTTTTTTTTAGTTGAACACGTTTCATTGTTGTTATACCGATTGATTATAAGTTTTGTATTTTTTTTTTTTTTGGCCTATATAAAGCTGGTTTTCATATTTCAGCTTTTATGAATCTACTGTTTATGATTTATACAGAGTTAGTTTTGTTTCACAATTTAATTTTCAATCCTCAAGATCTCAAATCTTACTTTCGTTTGGTTCTAGGAAAACGTAGAATTTCGTTTGACAAGGTGCCAACTTCAACTCCGGATCATCTGCTATAAAATTGTTTTTTTAAAAGATGGGTAATTTTGTTTGAGAGCAGACAGGTTCCTACTTCCTACCTAAAAATCAACAAGTGGCAAGATTAGAATATCGTTTTATGAATTAGTAAGAACAAATTAAATGGTTTCTTGGCATTAGCGATGAGCATTTTGTTATATCATATTTTAAAAAATAAATAAAAAGCTTTCTCTTTTACTTTTTCAATTTCTTATGTGAATGCGTCAATTTTGTAAAGTAATTGTAACAAGTAAATTAATTGTTGTTAAGATGGAAATACTTCAGCTTTTTTTGTATTTTTGATTGATACAAGTTTTATCCTTTGATTTTTTTCGCAAGCTTTATTCGATTGCTAGTTAGAAAATTGAATTAGAACCTTTAATATCTTGGTGTTGGGTATAAGTTAGTGTGCTGAGAACTTTGTCAAAAGATGGATTAAGAGTATGAGTTAACAAGTGTGATGCTCAATGTGCTCACTATTTTGAATTTATTCCATATACATATGAGAAAGGCTTTCACAGTCAATATCAATGTTAAGATATTCTTTTGATTATTAAAAAGGCATGTTTACACCTTCACCCTGAATCTATTGTATATTTTAGCCATTTTTTTTTTAAAAAGCAAAATTTAATTAAAAAAATAATTCAAGCATAGGTTGTTTTTGAGTTGTATTTTTATGGGAGTTTTGGTTCGACGAGTTTTATTAGAATATATTTTGAACATCCTTCATATCATGTAGGTTTTCTTTTCTTTTCTTTTTCTTTTTTTAATAAAAAAAATAGGGATAAAGGATCCTTTGTTTTTCTTTTCATTTTAATGAAATTGTGATATTTTATTATAAAAATTTAAATAAAAAAAAAAAAAAAACAAGAGAAAGTAAATGATGAGAAGCCTTTTATTTTGAATCTGACAAACTGATAAAACCATTCCAAGTTATGCCTCTTGCTTTATTGAAAAAGGATTCACACATTATTTATTGAAATTACTGTCTTTTCCTATGTATAGCTTATTGATAGCCTGTAACTGATGCGATAGCTACGTCCATTTACTAGAAGCACCACAAATAAGTGTAAGGGTTAGTCAACTAACGCGCCTATGTATTTTTAATTTTGACTTGATATATCAATCATTAATTTATAAACATCATTAGTTTATAAAAAAGGAAAAAAAAAGATTAATGCTATTGGAATCCTAGGTCGGTTTAGCTTTGATATCTTCTTCTTCTTCTTTCATGGAATTTCACTTTCATCTTTATATGCACTAAAATTTTTAAATTTTTTTGGTGAATACAATATTGCTTTCACATTTACAAATGGGGAATTCTGATAACTCATACCTAGCTTTATTCAATATTGTAAAGTTTTGATCATATGCATATGTGAATGATAAAACCATTCTGCAAAAAAAAATGTTAAAACTACAAAAATTATGGGCTGCGGAGGCTTTTTTTTTTGGAACAAAGAATTTTAGTTAAATCTATTTTGACAAAGAAAGAAAGAGAGAAAATAGAATGTAATAGCATATAAATGGAGAAAGTCTAAGGGGGTTCTATAATTAAACATTTAAAAAAAAAACAAAAAAGGCACTGTACAGGCAACGTGCTCAAGCGTTTGACTACTAGTCGAGGCCGCCCTATTATTAATTAATAAATAAGTGCTTTGGATTTTTTAATCAAAATTTGGTAAAACCTTAGATGTGACCATATATTAAAAAAGGGAAGCATGACTCGTGTTCACACTATGAGGATATATAATATTCCAATTGGCACTCACCAATCACAGCGACAATTGGCGTCGTCTATGGGTTCCATTTTCATTGGGAGTAGGAGTACTAACCTTGTGAAGTAGAAATTTTCTTCTCTTTTGAATTTATTTGAATTAAAAAAAAAAATATATATATATATATATATATATTTTTTATAAAATATGTACCATTAGAAAACTATTTGAATTAAAATATTTAGTTTTTTTTTTATCATTTATGATGATTTCTTCTCACTTGGTATTTCAAATTTATAATTTCTTAGATATAAGTTTCACTTAATTTTAAAATAATAAAATAATATTTTAAAAAAATTACAAAATTTTTTGTTTATTTTTACATTTTTTAAAAATTAAACTATAAAAGTAAAAATTAATACATGTTTAACAATGGATTAAATAATTTTAATGTTATAAAATTTATATAATTATCAAAATACCCATTTTTAATGTATTTAATGAGTTTATCATGTTTTATCCATTAATTTATATGATTTTATTGGGTGATATTGATATAGACCAAATATGATATCGTCAATCCAAATTCGTAATTTATTATGTGGATTCATGTCATATTATCATATCGTATGATATTTTGCCAAGCATCCCTTTTCATTAAAAACTCTTAACTATTGAAAACCGTTTTTTAGAATCTTTCTACAGTCTCTTAGATATTCATTGTTCTTCAATATTTTTATTTTTCAAGTAAGTTTTTAATTTTGTCTTTATTTTATCATTTTAATTTATGAAATTTTATTTTTTTGAGAACTTTTATTTTAATTATTTTTGTAAATTAATACAATTATCCTAATTTTGTCAAATTTAATTTATTTTATAATTATATATATATATTTTTTTTTTCTTTCTTTGAAGTGGCACGCATAAAAATAAAGACAATCAAATTGTTTGGTATTTCAAAAGTACTAGATAGTACCGTTAACATTATTTTTTTTTTCAAAAAACCTTTCACATTGTTAGGCACATCCAAATTACATAAATGTAGATGGGTAGGAAAAGAAAAATAAAAGTAAAGTGAACGGATGAACCAAACACATTGTTTTAAATAATATCCATATTTTCAATTATTGCATATATATATATATATATTATTCAATTTTTCAATTTTTCACCAAATACGTGGATCATCTAATCATTTCGTAGATTCCACAAACTTGATGCTTAATCAGATTCCTTCCTTTCCAATAAATGATGCACTTTTCCTCCCAAAAGAAAGGATATAAATATCTTTCAGCGAAAAAAAAAAAAAGGGTATAAATATTATTAGAAAAAAATTAAAGAAAAGTAATTAGAGTGTGTATTGACCTAACTAATTAATTTATACGTTTACTTTTATATTGCTACTGTTTTTAATTAATATCATTATAATAATATAGTTATTCAATTAAAAAAAAAAACTTTTAAGTGTCATCAAAATTAATAGATTTTCACACCATTTAAGAATTTGAATCTCTTTCCTTTTTTTTTTTTTTTTTTTTTGGGTTTCCGGTTTGGCTTAAATTAAGTTGTATTATTCTGCTCTGTTAGCAAGTCAAATGGAGAGAAAAGAACCTGCTCCAATTGAATTGATTTAGCAGCAATTCTTGTTTCGTGGAAAGTCAGAAATTAATAGATAGGTGGAACTTCTAGATGATGTTATAAAAAATTAAATAATAAACAATAAATAAAACAAATAAATCATTGGTCAAATAAAATCGCCTATCTTGAAACCATATTGCTTTGAATTGAGCCTAGTCCTTAATTATGACATTGTCCTCAAATGATATTTGTTCTTAATTTACAGGTCTAAAAACGAGCAATAAATATATAATTCTTAGACGACGAACACAAAGAAAGAGTGACCGAGACAATCACCACAACACGGTGAAATGGACAATTCTTCTGGCATGGGGATTTTAAAGTTATCAAAGTCTCTTCACCCACTTACTTTTTATAGAAAATGATTAAAAAGCCCATTAGCTTTTTCCTTTTTGCTTTTTAAAAATTTTAACCATTGTTTTTCAGATAAATAAATATTTTTAAAAAATGAGAGCAATCACAGATTATGCAAACACTTAGTAAAATTTTCTAATTGGGAATTTCTGAAACCCCAAAATCTTAAAATTTAAATTTCATCTAATCCAACATAGGACTTAGCCACTTGAATTTCATCTAGCTGCAGAATTTTCTTGACCAGTCACTTTTCTGTTCAGCAGATTTTTCTAGTAACATTTTTTTTTTTTTTTTTTTTTTTAGGTTCATTGTTTCTTTCTCTACCTTTTTCTTGGTTAATGGTTGATTATGAATTATGGATTAGAAACCCATAAATTTATTTCTCAATTTTGTTAAAAATTTATTTATTTATTTATTATTATTATTATTATTATTATTATTTTGCATATGAAAATAGGATCAGAAATTCGGAAATCCATGAAAAAATAGATTCAGCCATGGTCATTGATCATTTGGAAGTAGAAAATTGATTAATTTAGAAGGAAAAATTAAAAGAGGGGCTATTGGTCATGTTTAAGATTTTTTTTTTTCCTTTTCTTTTTTTGATATTAATTCCCACATGCTTAAAGGATTTGTTTGACGCTGCCAATATTATATATGGTCAACGAATTAAAATTCATATGTAGGCTCAACCAGAATTCTTTTTATATGTGCAAATAATTAGATGGTGAATTAGACTAACTTCCCAATCATGATAATAATTTTCTAATATTAATTCTGGAGTTAACTTCCCTTCAAAGAAAAAAAAAAAAAAAGGACCTACGGTTCAGTTTCTTATTATTATTTTTAAGGAATAGTAGAAATTGTACAGGGTCCTGAACAAATAAGACGTGGTCATATCAACAGAGGTCAATAATATTGCAATGATTGCTTGGCCAGTTACTGATTTTTATTTTTTTATTTTTTGCTTAAAGCTTGACGAGTTACTGATAATAATAATAATAATAATAATAATAATCGCCAAAAATATAATAATAATAATAATAATAATAATCATAATGTTTCCCCAGAATTAATAATGATACAGAATGATAATAATTTGGTAATTTCAATTTTAAAAAAATAGTAATCTATAACTTTATGAAGTCAAAAGGCAATGGCCATATTGGACCAGGGCAGGTCCAATTGAAAGTGCATATGTTCGTAATGGAGCCATATGGTGTGCCATTTTCATTAGTCTAAGCCTTCTTTTAAGCCTTTTTTTGGTAAGAAGAATGAAAAATAGGAAAGACAAAAAATTAAAAGATAAAGAAAAAGTTGAAGTGATGAAAAATTTTATATTTTCCCTGTTGTTTGATAGAAGTGAAAAAACAAAAGGGAGAAATTTTTTTTAAAGAATTGCAGCTATTTTGTATTTATTAATTGTTTTTCATTTCAATAATTTCTGCATAAGTAAAGGGATTGTTTAGGATAGAAAACTTATCTTCAGGATAGAAAACTTATCTTCTAATTTTTCATTCATCTTTTTCTGCTTCCTAACCAAACAACCATTTTTTTTTCCCCTTCCACTTTTTCATTTATCTTTTTCCTTCCACTTTTCCATTATAACAAACAAAGCCACTATTATAGCAACATAATTTAATCTATCGCTTAGAAATTATTTATGTTTAAAACAAGGTTCTAAAAAAAGTGAGATCTGGGAAAGTGGCAAGATCAAGCCTCAATTTATGAGCTTTAAAAGAGCCTAATTGTTTCATATTTTTATTATTATTTTAATTATTCTAAAATCATTAAATCACTAATATAATATGTATGTACATTCAAAGTTAAAGTATATATATATATATATATATAAATCTATATCGATCAAGTATATAAAATTAAAATAAGCTAGTAATAATTAATGATAACATATTTATTGAAACTTTATATTTTCAAGTTTTCAACAAAAATAAATCTTAAACTTTATAATTTTCAAATTTTCAACAAAAAATAAATCTTGAAAGTCATAAATATTGTGATTACTTAATAATTTATGAGAATATTTAACCTTACAAAAATAATAATTTGTCTATTTTAACATCATTAGCATATTTAATATTAAAAAATTGAAATTCAAAAAATAAAAAAAATAAATAAATAAATAAATAGATAAAAGGCATGGCTTCTGATGCCTAGTGTCACGTCCCGTGCAAAAGGAGCAAAATCCTTGAGGTTTAACCGGAAGACTCTATACTCTCCATGAAGGATCAAGAGAAGCCCGGAATATTCTAGAAGATTCAAGAGAAACCTAGACTAATGTAGATGAGAATCTGTCTAGAATACTCCATGTAAATATCTTGTACATAACCCTAGAATAATCTAGAACCATAACTAGATAGGTGACATGTGTACATATCTAGAACTTTCCTCCATGCCAAGCCCTCTATATAAAGGGGTTGGTCTCTCATTTGTAAGATATCCAAGAATATCCAAGCATATCCAAATATCCAAGCATCCAAGCATATCGAAGCATATCCAAGAACACCAAGAATTCTAGCAATAGAAGTATTCTCCACATTCTCTCAAACTCTCCTACTTCCTACTCTCTCACTCTTAGCTTCCGCATTTTCATAGCTTGTGAGCAAGGCTTACTTAGCAAGGGAGGTGCTAAGTGCCGCACGGGAGTGTTGGAAAAGTTAGGCCCGTGACAGTTGGTATCAGAGCCAATTGCTGCTCAAGCATATCGTTGGTGTAACGTGGAAGTAGGCAAGATGGCTAGCTCGGATGTTACCATCAATGTGGAGGGAGCTACCGACGTGCGGGGTCGTGAAGTGCAACGCAACCCCAATGCGGGGAAGCAGAGGCATAAGTCCAAGTCCAAGGATGTAATGACCGGCGTAGAGTTGCGCTTAGAGGAGCATGCATCCCGAGTACAAGAACGGTTTGAGGCGCTGGAGGGTCGCCTAGATGGGCTAGAGTCGGAGGACATTGCCATCAATCAAGCCGTGAGGGGGTTACTCAATGGGCTAGATGATGCCTTGAGGAGGGAGCTCCGTGCGACACGCGACCAATGCATGGGGGAGGTAGCGGACCTTCGTGCAATGTTGGAGAGAGAATTGGATGTCATCCGCACCCAAATGGAGGATATGCGGGGTGATTGGGCTCTTTGCAAGAGGGCGGTGGCGTCGGGGACGACCACTATCCGCGAGGGGCCACGAATCGATGTGCCAAAGCCCAAGTCCTACTCCGGGGCAAGGAATGCGAGGGAGCTCGAGAATTTCCTTTGGGGCTTGGAGCAATACTTTGAAGCAACGGGCATTGTGGACGATGCTTCAAAGATTAGGACTGCCACTCTCTACCTTAGCGACACAGCAATGTTATGGTGGAGAAGGAGGCATAGCGACATTGAGCGAGGTACGTGCACTTTCCATACTTTTGATGATTTTAAAAAGGATCTCAAAAGGCAATTCTATCCGGAGAATGCCGAAGATGAGGCAAGGAGTCGCCTTCGACGACTCAAGCAAGTAGGCCATATCCGGGAATACATCAAGGAGTTCACCAACTTGGTGTTGGAGATCCCGGACCTATCGGATAAAGACTCCCTTTTCTACTTCATGGATGGACTACAACCTTGGGCCAAGACGGAGTTGAAGAGGCGTGGAGTACAAGATTTGGCTAGTGCCATCGCGTATGCCGAAGGCTTCATCGACTACTCCAACCAAAGAGACTCTCCAAGGCCAAAGGAATGGAAAGACAACCATGGAAAAGGTGGGGGAGAACCTAGTAGGTCCAAAGAGGATGAAAGGGAGGAAAGTGCACACAAGCCAAAAGGCTCGAAATGGAAGCCACCGAGGGAAGGTAAGGATGCTTCCAAACCTAAAAACTCTTGTTTCTTGTGTGATGGACCGCATTGAGTTAGGGATTGTCCAAAAAGGAAGGCTTTGAATGCCATGACTGCCCAATACGAGGAGAAGCAAGAGGAAGGAACTAGTATAGGTTCCTTACAGCTGTTAAATGCTATCAAGGCTGCTCCTAAGGAGACAAAGAAGAGTGGCCTAATGTTCGTAGAGGCAAAACTCAATGGAGTGTCCACCAAGGCATTGGTGGACACGGATGCCTCACATAATTTCCTATCGGTGGAGGAGGCACAAAGGCTTGGGATTAAGGCAACACAAGGAAGGGGCTTCGTCAAGGCGGTAAATTCTGACGCGAAGCCGCTCCAAGGAGTTGCTCGAGGTGTGAAAACCACCATCGGCGGTTGGGAAGGCCAATTGAACCTAACGGTGGTGTCCATGGATGACTACAAGGTTGTCCTTGGCATGGACTTCTTCAACCAAGTAAAGGCTTTCCCACTCCCATTTGCTAACAAGTTATGCATCATGGATGGGGGAACGACATGCATGGTGCCTACGGAACAAGCTAGCAAGCGGGAGGCAAAGGTTTTGTCGGCACTGCAAGTTGAGATGGAGGAGCAAATCAACTTGGTTGCTGCCCAAAAGCCTAGTAAGGATGTCCCAAGCCATGCCAAGACACCTCCTAAGGTACAAGATGTGCCAAAGGAGTTGCACCAAGGGAGCTTGCGTGCATTGGCTTCAAGTTGTGGAGACAACAAGAGGAAGCATGTGGAGGCTAAGGGCGGGGCCTTAGTCAAACCACTACCCCAACCGCACAAGATGCATGAGGGGGTGATAGGACCCTATGAGAGGTCACCTCCCATTGTAGGAAAAGGGGACAAGGAAGCCCCAAATGAAGGTAAGTCAAGAAGGGCACCCATGGTAATAGCGACTTCACCCGACAAAGATGTGGAAGCCACACCTGCGGATCGAGTAGTTCAACGTGAAGGCGTGCCTAACTACTTGGTGAAGGGGAAGGACCTGCCAGATGGTGAAGTAAGTGGGGAGCACGAAGATACACAACGGCAACTCAAAGATCACATTCGGCGGGCAAGGAAGAAGGCGCGACGAGGGCGTCGCGAGTTTAGGTGGGGGAGAGTGTCACGTCCCGTGCAAAAGGAACAAAATCCTTGAGGTTTAACCGGAAGATTCTACACTCTCCATGAAGGATCAAGAGAAGCCCGGAATATTCTAGAAGATTCAAGAGAAACCTAGACTAATGTAGATGAGAATCTGTCTAGAATACTCCATGTAAATATCTTGTACATAACCCTAGAATAATCTAGAACCATAACTAGATAGGTGACATGTGTACATATCTAGAACTTTCCTCCATGCCAAGCCCTCTATATAAAGGGGTTGGTCTCTCATTTGTAAGATATCCAAGAATATCCAAGCATATCCAAATATCCAAGCATCCAAGCATATCGAAGCATATCCAAGAACACCAAGAATTCTAGCAATAGAAGTATTCTCCACATTCTCTAAAACTCTCCTACTTCCTACTCTCTCACTCTTAGCTTCCGCATTTTCATAGCTTGTGAGCAAGGCTTACTTAGCAAGGGAGGTGCTAAGTGCCGCACGGGAGTGTTGGAAAAGTTAGGCCCGTGACACTAGGCTCCTACCTTTTCACGCCTTGGATAGGGTTGATTGTCTTTTTCTACATCTTACCTTTGTGTGGGCCTTTTTCCCATGCCTCACACCTAGGCGTGCCCAGGCCTGTCACTAAACAATCTGGGTATATATTTCTTTTTCTTTATTTATTTATTTATTTATTTTTTGATAAATGGGTATATATTTCTTTTTGTTTTTTTTGCTTAAACAATTTGGTTGTATATATTTGGGTATATATATATATATATATATATTAAAAGTAGTGTTTTAAAAGGTAAAGCGCAAAATGGCACGCTTTGATTGTTATGAGGCGGGGCATAACAGCAAGAAATTAAATTACAATATTAAAACAATTAAATATATATTTAGATTGATATAAAATTAAAAAAATATAAAATAAAAATTAATTTTTAAATTGCAAAATAAACCAATTAATGTTTACATAAACATAAAATTAATAAATTATAAAAAAATATATATTATAACTTACATTTTTAATTTATAAATAATAATCTATAAATTTAAATGAGGGAAAGATAAGTTTTTTTATAAATTATAAGATAAAAATTTCGATTGAATTAAATGTTTGAAGCGTATGCCTCACTGTTTGAGGTGGAAGAAAAAAACGTATTCTTTTGCCTGAAGCATATGCACGATCTTCTAAAATGCATGCTTCACATGTGCATTATCCCAAATGTCAATCCTCGAGGGGATCCCAGAGCATAGTAGACCTAGGCGTGCCTTCTAAAATATTGGTTAGGAAAAATAGTTAGCTAATTAATAACTTTAGAGATGGCCAACCACATGGTTTTCCATGGTTTTCCGAGATGATTGATTTTTTTTTTTTTTTTGGGGCTAAACTAATTAAAAAAATGATTCCTGGTAGTATCATAGGCATCAGCCGTAGTATTGCACACATCATAATGATGAAGATATTAATCCTGTGCTAAAATTGAATAAACGAATGAATTTCTGCTTGTGTTGATCTTTCATTGGGCTGATATGTTTATGCTACTTATACATGACCTCACTGTTACAATATTTATCAGAAAGGTATAGAACAAAATAAGATACGTGCCTATCTTTATCACAGCATAACTCCCATCTTAACAATATGGAGGCTAATCAAACATTTACAATAATCGAAACCAGCTGCACTAGCAACTAGGAATCTCATAAACTTCACATAGGCCTTGTTGAAAAGAGTGAAACTGCATTCACATTTGATTTTCCACATTGTTTATTTGTTTTCTTTCTCGCTAGAGAAATTGTCATTGAATTAGATGCTTTTTAAATCTTTTTAAAACATCAAAAAATAAATAAGTAGAAAGACTATGAAGAGGATTTTTACGAGCAGCAAAATTTTCCTACAAAACTAAAAATTTTGTGACTAAAAAATGTTAGATCATCAAAGAGATTGTAATCATGTTGTGAATAAAAGGCAGTCAAAGGTTTATTTGTCATGATTAACATCCCTTCTGGTGACAATTATTCAACATGTTGGTGTGTCAAACACACATTTAGGCACAATATGCACATTTTGACGCAATATTTTTTTTTATTTTTTATGTTTTTGTAGGCCTGGTGTAGAGTGTGCATGTATAAGTTTTACATTAACTATATATGGGGATCGTAAATGATATATAAAAATTTTAAGTTATTTTTTTTATAGGTTAACTTTTTAGGATAAAACTCAAAGTCTTAACAGATGGTATCAGAGTCGGATTTCAAACAAAAATATATGTATGCATGAGATAGAAACCCAAGACGATCAAATGGTAATGGACCATCATATGGTGGACTGCAATGGTGAATAAAATCCCCATGATTGGCGGTCAAAACTTGATAATAGAAATTTTTATGTTGAGTGGTGTAGCAATGGGGAGCTCCATGCAGGGGCACACGGATTAAGTCATGCCAAGTGGCACAGGGAGCCACCATGATGGAGACATGGTCACATCTTGAGGGAATGGGGATGATATAGTAGTTGTCAGAGAAAAACTAACCCGATAACTAACAAAAGCCAGAAGCCATAAACCTCAAAATTTTGAGACTAAAAAACTAAGAAACCAAATGAAGTTTTACAGGAATATAGGAATATATATAGACTCAAAGCACACGAACATATATAGATTTACGTAAATTAATAAATCGATTGCATTTGATGCTAGAATCTAAACCTTAAATATCAATTTTAAATCCAAATTAATAAAAAAGAAAAGTAAGATCAAATTATCCAAAACTGAGCAACTTCTTCATTTCCCAATCAATCAAAATCTCCAAAACTCAGAACAAAAATGCAAAAAGAAAAAAAAAAAAGAACAAAATGCAAAAAATATGCAAGTGATTGCTTCAAACTTCAACAAAACGCCATCCCCCCAGAAAAGAGATTCAAAAATGCAAAAAGGAAATACTTTTTCACCTATAAATAGGAAGAACATCAATCAGAGCCGATTCTGATCCACTAGCTCCCCTTTATCTCATTTCGATGGATTTGGGCACATAAAAATGAAGAACCCCCTAGGAATGGCGATGTCTTGAAGAAGTTGGGGTTTCAGTGTATTAGATTTTTAGACATTAACAAATGCAGTAATGTTGGAGATATTGGGGTTTCAAGTGTTTCCAATGCTTGATCATCTTCTTTGAGGACATTGAAGTTGTTGAATTGCTACAAAAACAAGGATGTGTCAATTTTAAACTTGGCCAGATTTTGCAATAATCTTGAAACTCAAATCATTGGTGGCCATTACTTGTAAGAATATTCTGAAGAATTTGGGCATCGATTGGCATTTAAACATCTCTGATTCCTCATTGGGTTGCATCTTCAATGAATGCGTAAACATGGAGGCTTTGATACCGGATATTGTGAGGAGTTGATAGATGTTGCCTTTGAGAGTTTAAGCAGTAGAGAAGCTAAGTTGACTTTGAAGGTTAGTAATTGCCTTAAGATTACTATAGCTGGCATACGCATGCTTTTGGACAAATGCGATTCTCTAGAATACTTGTATCTAAGGTCATGCCTACAAATTACAATGGCTAGTTGCTGTGAAGTAGGACTGCAGTTTCTCAATTGTTGTTCAATGAAGTTTACTAGAAGTTTATCTGAACCTGATGTGTTACCCTTAACACCTTGTCATCATGTTCATTAACCTTTGAAAATCGAACAGTGCCTTCTGAAGCTGGGGAGAGTACGAGCTTGTTGGGTTAATTATTCTCGTCAGTCATGTGCATTTATGCCTTTGAGCTCATGGGATGTTGGGCTTGCATTGTATTTACTTCTAAAACTATGTGTATATTTTTACGTAAGTTGTCTTTTGATTCGTAAGTATCCTTGAATTCTGGGTGCAGTAGCATTGTAACTTATTTCTACTGTGGATTTGGATCTTCTCTCAAGTTTCAAACGTCCTCCATCCTTGTTTGATTTTAACCGAAGCCCGCCCCGCCCCCCCCCCCCCCCCCCCCCCCCCCCCCCAAAAAAAAAAAAAAAAAAAAAGCATCAATAAATCAACCAAGTGAAAAATATTAGTTAGGTATGCTTTCAACAATTTGATGTCTTTATCTATGGTCAGAAAAACATTGATGTTGAAGAGCTAGGGCAATCACCATGAAATTACTGGCAATAATTAAAAAAGGAAAATGCAATAATAGAAAGAGTAAATGGCAATTGTGGTTGTCCTTAAATATTGCATCTTGGTTTCACATGCGCTAAATGATGGTCTAAAAGTTTCCAAAAAGTCATCGTTTGCCCCTACTTTGCTCCATCACCTCATTTTCTCCCCTTCCACCTCCTTTACCTCCGTCCTCAATCTCAGTTGAAGGAATAACACCATGGCTTTTGGGACATCAATGGCATTAACTCTGTCCACTCGCATCTTAAGAGTAAAACCTTTGCCTTTGCCCACTCCTTTGTCAGTGTATGCGGTCTCAAAAGTAACATCTATGGCAGAGTATCACTCTTAGGAATAAGACCACTGCCTTAATCTCAGTCTCAGAAGTATATCACTGCCCTTAGTTTTAGTCGAAGAGGTAATATTACTGTTCTCAGTCTTATTCGAACATGTGTGGACATGTGTGGCATGGTTTGGTGCCAAGGTAAGCCTTATGTATGTGGGATGGGCAGCCATGCTTATGTGCTAGTGTAAGCAATTGATTATGGGCTTGATGCATAGCATGCTTGCAAGTGTGTACGTTGATGTGTGAACATATGTGTGGCCATGTGTGCATGTGTGCAGGCATGAGCATGGTGTGCAACAATGCATGATACTATGTAGCAGTATGTGGCAATAATAAGTGAGCATTTTTACTCATTAATCAAGCTATCTAAGCTTAATTATTTGTCTAATTTCTCAAGTTTTTAATTATTTTTAATAGAAAATATTACATCTGGATATTTTGAAGTTTGCATTAATTATAATTTAATTTTCTAAGTTTTGAAAATTAAAACTAGCACCCTTAAGATGAATAAATAATATTATTTTAAGGAGTATGAATGAAATAATTGGAGAGAAGATAATAACTTTTTGGAACCTAAAGAGAGATGAATGATATTTTTGAAATTAGAGGGACTAATGTATATGAAATTAACCCTTTTTAATATGTTTTGTTCTCGTTTGGAAGGAATAGCTTCAATTAAGGCATTTAAAGCATATTTGCTAAAGGTTGAAGTTTTTGAGCATTTTGGACCTATTTCTTGAATAAGACCCATAGAATTGATCTTAGGTGTGTACACTTCAATATTTGAACTGCACACGCCAACTTTTTGGTCTCCAAAGATGGAGGGAAAACAGATATGGCATGCATACTTCTTCCTTTGAAATGCGCATGCCAATCTCATCAAGGAAGGAGATGGAAGTGACATACCCACTTGTTCCCTAAAGTGCCAAGCCTAATCTTGGCCAAGGAAGAAGAGAAGTGGGTGCCCACCCTCCTTGTGAGTTACCCATGACAATTCCACTTATTCCATACATGAGAAACTTTTTTTGGAGCTCATGGCTTGGTTATTAATAAGACATGTGACTGACATATATTTATCTTTGTGATAGTCTTATAATAGAGGTCAAAGTGTGAAGATTAAGCTTAGGGTAAGGATTAGAGATCTAATTGAGAAATTGGCTATATATAATTCCTAAAAGGCATCATTAGAAGAAGCATTTTGGAAGGAGGCTAGAGATTTAAAGAGAGCTCTTGAAGAAATTAGGGTTTAGATAGCTTTATGGAGAAAAAGCACACATCTAAAGAAAAGCTCTAGTTCTCAAAGAGAGTTCTTATAGAAGAAGACACCACATCACCAAGTTGAGAGAAGAAGTGCTTTCAAGAGGGAGAAGCTTTGAGATTTTGGAAAATTTTTGAAGACCCAAGGGATTGGAACTTGGAGGAGACATTATTCATTAAGTTTCTTTAATCTTCCCACTCTTTATCATAATTTGTGTACAGATTTCTTGGGTTTTATATAAATTGATTATTGTTATGGATTTCTCTTTGTATTGTGTTTAGGCTTTTTTTAAAATTTTGAATATGTGTTAGATCTTTGATCTAGGGCTTTGATGTAGCTTAGATTTGAATTGTGATGATATTATTTGGTTGATTGAATGTTTAATTCCTTTTCAATTTGTTGTATTTTTCTTGGATTAATTGATGAGCATACCCTATTAGATTGAGAAATTGATTGTCTAAATTAAAGAATTAGTGTTTCAGCAAGCCTAATTTTGTAGATTGAGAATGGGACTAAAAGCTATTATGAACTTGACCAAACCCATTTAGGTTTTAGGCTACCTTAGTATTAGCTTTTATTAAGTTTGAAAAAACTAATTTAGGTTGGGTAACCAAAAGGGAACTTAATTTCATTGTTAGTTGGTAAAATTAAGAAAAACTTGAAGTTTAACTAAAATTTTCATATATCTTGCTTAACATCAAGAATGTCAATGAATGAATTTAGAAATTCTTTGCTGATAATTAGATTGAAATTGGTCATTAATTTCTAAATTAGGTAGTCACATGATAAGTTTAGGTGAAATCAAGGTCTTAGTTGTTTGAATTCATAAATTCCCTTGCATAATCAAGGTGTGTTTATATCATACCGAATTGTCTCATTATATTAGGTTAATATTTAGTATTTTAGCTTAATTTTTATTTGTTTTTCATTGCCTAAATAAAGTTAGGTCATGATTATTATGGTACTTGGGCTAACTTTGCAAGTCTAATCAATCTCCATGGTAACGATAGTCTACTTAATTTACTTCATTACTCAAGTGATATATGCACTTATGGGATTCATCACAATCAAGATATAAGATTTATTGTCAAGGAGTTCTATATTATTTTACCAAGATTTTAAATTGTAGTGATTATAAATCAAGCAACAACTTGAGAAATCATGCAACAACGTGCAGCACTTTATGGTAGCATCCACACATAGCAGTGCTCAACAATATGTGTATGCATGTGGGTATCAGTGTGCGGCCAACAAGTGTGCATGTGCACAGGCACACAAAGCTTGGTGCACTTATAGGCTAAGTTTGCAATAGTAGTTGTCCTTTCTAGGCTATATGTAAGTGGCAAGTGCAAGCAAGGCTAAATGGCTATTATGCAACCTTATGCGTTTTGTATGCTTAATATCTGACATTTGTTTGACTTGGCTTTAAGGGGTGACTATTGTTGGTTCTTTATGTCTTGAGCCTTGGTGGATGCATCCAAGGATGTTAGAGGACTTGTCATGATATGTGGCATTCAATAGCTTATGAAATCATACTCTTGGCAATTGTGAGAGGTCAACCACAAGGCCAGATGGCTTAGACTAATTAATCTAGCATCACCCATATAGTTAGGGTTGTTAATTACAAGTTTTGTTGGCTGTATAAGTTGAAACATTGCATGAGACATCATAAAAAGTAGTGTGGTGATCTTTGTATGTTCTTGGCTGATGTTCTTTATTATTTAAGTAAAGAAAAGGTTTTGGGTGATCTTGTAAACTTGGTGTGCCTTGTGTTGCTTTGTGATTACCTTTATTTGCACTTTGTGTATGATTTGTACGTAAACCTCACTTATGTTCATGTGAGATTGAGTTTGGCTAACTAAGGTTTGCTACCTTAATCTATACAATTGCAAAAATTTGATATTGAATTTTATCCCTGTGGCAATCAATATCAGAGTCTGGTTATTTCTAGTGGTAAGGAAAGCCCTACATGAAAGAATTTCCCATTTGAAGGAGTTGCTTGGTGCTTCTTTTTTAGATACAGTCATGAGTTTCTCTAAACAGTTGGATAGTGCCATACTGAGCATTGAAGCTTTGGCACAAAACCTTGCCCCGTTCATCATGGAGTTGAATGACAAGCATGAGGCGATCATGAAGGATCTTATTTATTTAATGATAGGTTGAAGGCTTGGATGCAACTGTTAGACTTTGAATCAACCGTCTTCGAGTCTTTTATAATCAACCTTCCTTTTCTATGGAAAATTTACCCTCGAAAATCAAAGTCGATAATACAATGCCCTTTAATAGGGCTAGAAATACTAAAGAATTGGAAAACATCTTGTGGGATATGGTGTAGTAATTCAATGTTTTCCATTATCCAGAGTAGGAGAAAATGACCATTGCCATCATGTATTCAACTAGTGATGAGAAGCTTTGATAGTGAACTTGATTGTAGGACAATGAGAATGCTAATAGACCAAAGATAGAGATGTAAACATGATTGAAGAAAGAACAGAAAGATTGATTTCTATCTACAACATTGTTTGGGTTGTTAAGGATGCTTTGAAAAAACTCACACATATTAGCACCATTCGTGAGAATGTGAAGGAGTTTTGTTTGTTGATGTTAAATAGAAAGAATTCTTATAGGAAGATAAACTCTTTAGTTTCATGTTCGATTTAAGAGGGTAAGCACAAGCCAAATTAAGAAAGCAAGGGGTGCAGACTTTACTTGCTACCATTACCACTGTAGATGGCCTGTTAAACTTCAAACACTCTGTTCCATCATCATCTTCTGGTGATAAGAAGAAGAATGGTGATAGGAAAAAGTTCAAAGGAGGCAAGAAAAAAGGTGCAAAGGATTGGAAGAATAGCGACCTTATTATGCCTCAATCAGATTAATCCAATGGAAAATGAAGAATACTAGTGGTTACTCCATTTATAATGGACCTTAAAGAACTCATTATTATCCTAAGAACGAGAAGATCAATACCTTGGTTACTGATGATAGGAACTTGAATGTTAGTGATTTTGTGCCTTTAAGAGTCACCCCTCTTTAGTTGTTGAATGTTCTCACAGTTGAAAACGCCAACTTGTAGCAGAGACTTTTGTATGTTATAGTATAAATCAATGGTAGGGAATTGACAGTGATATTAGATACAAGTGTTATATAAATTTTTTGCATAAAAAAAGTTAGAGGACTTAGGTTTGAGTGTTAATTCACACTCAAGTTATACCATGGCCTTCAACTCTATTGCACAATTTATGTATGGCACGACTTTGGTAGCTTTAAGGATTAAAGATTGGCAAAGTGTAGCTTTATGGTGGTGGCTTTGGATGAATTTGATGTGATATTCAGTATGAATTTCTTTATTAATTCCTAAGTATACTTAATGCCTTATCAGAGGAGGATTGTAATTTCTGGTGGATTGTGCCTTGCCCATGTGGAATGTTTTTGACTAGGAAAGTGCATTCGAAAAAGCAGAAAAGATGATTTATGCCCTATAATTGAAGACTAATTTGGAGAAAGGTATGAAGACCTTTGTGGTTGTGTTGGTGGAGAGTAAAATGGACAAATACGTGTTGTTGGTCTATTAGAGGAATTTACATACTTAATATCTCCTATATTGCCCAAGATATGTCCTCACAAATAAGCATTTGACCACAAAATTGACTTGGAGCCTAGTATTGGATTCTCGCTTATGCACCATACCAAATGGCTCCATCTGAGTTGGCAAAGTTATAAAAGCAATTGGACGAGTTGATTGATGTTATGTGTATTCAATCATTCAAGGCTTTCTACAGTGCTCTGTATTGTTTCAAAGGAAGTAAGACAATATATTAATAATGTATGTGGGTTTTAGGGCTTTGAATAAGATCATTAGAAAAAAGAAGTACCATGTGCCCAATACAATGGACTTGTTTAATTTGTTATTCCAAAGCCACTGCCTTTACAAAGTTTAATTTGTGATTTTTCCATTGGCAAGTTTAAATTGTAGAAGGTGATGGGTAGTAAACAACATGTGTTTTATAAGGTGTGGCTGATTAGAATTCCTTATAATGTACTTTAGTCTCACCAATGCTCATGCTACTTCAATAAGCTAATAAATGATATGCTATACAAGTTTTTGAGATAGTTTATGGTTGTATATCTGGATGAGATTGTGGTGTATGATAAGACTTAGTTTATGGTTGTATATCTGAATGAAATTGTGGTGTATGATAAGACCCTTGATGTTCATGTGGAGCATTTGAGAATAGTATTTTCTAAGCTAAGGGAGCATTCTTGCAACTTAAGAAGGAGGAATGCAAGTTTTGCTACCAAGAAGTGCTATTTTTTGACCATTGGATAGGTCATGGGCAACTTCAGATGGATAGCAGAAAGATATAAACAATCACGGATTGGATACCATTTACAAGATTGCTAAGTTGCAATCTTTCTTTAGTTTTAACCAACTATTATTACAGGTTGATTGAGGGTTATTCCAAAAAAGTGACTCCACTTATTAACTGGCTAAGTGGATGTGGGATGAGAAGTGCCAGATTTTGAAGTTGCCCAATTTCAATTTGACTTTCTAAGTGCATACTCATGCTTCAGACAAAACAATCAGTACTATTTTTGTCTTGGACAACCATCATGTTGTCTTTAAGAATAGGAAGCTGAAGGAAACCAAGTAGAGATACTCAACTCATAAGAAGAAGATTGCTATAGTGGTGCGTTACCTAGATGTTTGGAGGCAATACTTTTTAGGAAGGAAGTTTGGAATGGCGATTGACAATGTGGAAAACATGTCCTTAAAGACCTCGAAAAAGTTAATCTTTAAGTAAACATGGTGGTAGAAATATCTTGGTGAATTCAATTTTAATTAGGTTTATATCCAAAAAGGCAAAATTAATGACCTAAATGCGCTGAGCATAAAAGAGTTGTATACATATATTTCTTCCATTACTCACATTAAGTCAAAAAATTTAGAACATATAAGGAGTAAATCTTGAAGGATACTACCTACACCAATCTTATATAGAAGATTAAAGAGGGTTTAATATGAAAATATTGGCTTGAGATGGGTCTCATTTATGCTAAGCATAGTAGATTATATGTCCCAATTAGTGGGGGATACGAAGGGAACTATTGCATGAGTTTTATGACTCTCCTAGGGGTGGTTACCATGAAGTTGAGCAAATGATAGCTTTGCTAGCCAAATTTTAGTACTGGACAAAGATAAAATTGAACGTTGAAGCATATGTAAAGACTTGTCTTGTATACAACAAGACAAGGTGGAAAGGCTCAAACCTCAGTGCCAATTCTGCTACAATATTACACTGGAGTAGCAGCTCATGATGCGTCAAGATATGGTGAAGTAAAAAAGGAATGATGCTTTTCCAATAGTTTACCTATAAAAAGTAGGTTTTGTCAGACTAAGTTAAGGATAGTTTGGCCAAGGCTTTTCAGAGGATGAATAAGATATTGATAAGAAAAAAAAAGACTTTTAGAGTTCTAGGTGGGAGAAAAGTGTTGTTGAAGTTGACATCACAAATCCAAAAGTAGCTAATTAGGACCAATGTGCATTGCTCCTTGGTGCATAAGTATTAGAGACAATCTAAGATTCTAAAGAAGACTGGGAAAAGTAGTTTGATAAGGAGATAGATAATATAGTTGATCATCAAATCATGGGGCATAATAAGAAGATAAGGCGGATGATTTTCTTGTTCATTAGAAACTAGAATTCAAGGTTAACGCTATTCATGAGAGAAATGCTAGTTTGCGGCATTTTAGGATACAAGTGGTTGATTACTTGAAGCTCCAGCCAACAAAGATAGTATCCGTTTCAGGTGAAGGAAGTTTGTTAGGTCTTTAAGCCTTGGTATGGGCTAAGCATAATGGCTGCTATATGTTATGCTTAGGTTCTTGGCTTGATTGTGTACCTTGATGGGTGACATACAATGTTGTGCAGCATGGTAAGTGGGCATTTAAGGTTAGGCATCAAATGCAACATTAAGTAAATGTGCATTGGATGTGTAGCTTTGCATAAATATTGGCATGGTTGGACGTGAGCTTGGCATGGTGGTAAGCCTTCCAGGCCATGCTAAGGGTTATTATGATTTCTCCTCATGCAATTTGATGTATGGTGCTATCAAACGTTAAATGACTAAATAAGCTCTTTAAATGGGTACCTCGATGGTAGATGTAGCATATAGCATGCGTGAATGCCCAACGTACCTAAGGTATGGTATAGGCTTGCCCTAGCTAGCATGCCTATAAATGTGGGACAATGTCGGTGATGTATAGCTATCATTGGTGGCTCGTCCATCTAAACATGTGTAGGTAAGTACAGTACATCGTTGAGGCAAAGCATGAGTAGACCTTATATATGTAACGTGGGAAAACCATGTTTATATGTAAGTTTGGGCAAATGATTGTGAGCTTGATGTGCAATATTCATGGAAATGTGTGCATCGATGTGCGGACATATATATATATATATATATATGGCCATGCAAGCATGTGTGCTAATGCAAGACGCAAACGGTTATGGTTAGGCACAATGTGCAAAAATGCATGACAATATATAATAGCATGTGGCCATAACTTGTAGAATCATACAATGACATGCAGTACTTTATGGAATTTGGCAATCGCAGCAAACAATAGCAGGGGCGCGCATAAGCAACAATGTGTAGCAATACATGTGTGCATGCGAGTAGCAGGTGTTCGTGTTCACGAGCATGCATGAGGGTGTGAAACTTAGGGCACATTAGGCATTGGCTCACTTGTGAGTTGAGTTTGCAGTGGTTGTTGTTCATTATACCTACATGCGAGTGGCATGTGCAAGTAAGGGAACATGGTTGATATGCAACCTTGTGTGTCTTGAATGCCTGACACTTGACATGGGTCCGAGCTGATTTTAAAGGATGGTTATTGATGGTTCCTTATGTTTTAACCTTTGACGATGTGAATCTAAGGATGTTGGATATTTGTTTTGATATGTGGCATTTAATGGCATATGATAGCTCGTTTATGGCAGTTGTAAAATGTTAAATGCAACGCCAAATATTTTAGGCTGATTGATTTAGCATTATCCTTGCAGTTAAGGTTGTTGGCTGTAAGTTTTAGGACCAAGTGATTAATAAATGCATTTTTAATATTAATCTTTGATGTGATCCAAAGGCTGAAAAAGAAAGTCTTGATGTTAATCTTAATATTAAGATTCCTATTTGATTTTGGAGCAAATAATTCTTAAATCAAGTCATTTTAAAACCAATTTCAAGACTTCCTTTTTCAACCTTTAGATATATATATATATATATATATATAATGAAGCTCACATCAAGACAACCTAATAATTTTAATCTTAGATCTTCCTTTATTAGCCTTGAGACCACATCACGGACTATAATTTAAAGTTCAAAAAATGGTCAAGTACAGATTTAGTGACATACTAAAATCCTATTTAAGAAAAGTAAATAATGTAATACCTAATGATTAATAAATATAATTTTATATCACAATCTTTAATGACCCAATGGCTAAAAAAAAGTCATGACGTTAATCCTGATATTAAAAATTTGATTTGAGCATATGGTCATGTATATATATATATATATATAGTTTTAACACTATAATGGATTAAATATATCTAATTTCACTATGAATGTAATTCTAAATCATTCAAAATATGAATTTGTTTGTACCAATATTTTCAGCCTAGATAAAGGGAAACTAGAATATGGAAAAGTAATATATGTCCTACATTATTTTGGAAGCAAAAGTCACATGAATATTAGAAATATAAATATTGTCATTTATTCCATATTGAAACAGTAATGAATTTATGAATTGTTCCAACTTTCTATATTGAAGCCTCTTATGCACTTTGAAAGGACACCTCAATATTTATTACACCTCTCTATAATAGAAGATGTCTCTTATTTTTAATTCTAATTTTCAACAAAGAATAGGTCTTCCAGCCGCTTATTATTTAATTTTAGCTATTAATTTTGTGTTGGCCTTTAGGTCACCTTTCTTTTTAGTCACTGAAATTTAATTTAGTGCTTGTCCTTAGGATGTCTATTTTGTTGACTTTAGTGTTTTTTTTTTTTTGTCTTTTTAGTGGCATTGTTATTATTTATTTTTTTTAGTTGATTAAAATCATTTATTAGTAAGGCATTAGAATTTTGTAATTGTTTGTTTTCTACAATTAAATGCAATTGTCCGATTTCTTTTGTTTTTTAGGCAATTGTTATTATTATTAATTTTCTATATACCTTCAATATAGAAGGTAGCATGCTGAACAATTAGAGATGCTCAATGTTGGATTTTTGTCCCAACATTATCTTTGGACACACCCAGTAGAACACATTAACTAAAAAGTCGAGATGATTTTAAATGATGAGAAAGTAATTCAAAAGATTTTGTGTCAGATGAGTGACGACATAAAAGAGCACGATATAAAAATGATAACATCGTTTGAATTGATCCACCAACAATTAAGGCTGCACTGAAATCTGCATGGGCAATTTATGGCCAAGATGAGCATTAGGTGTAGGCCATTCAAGCTTCACCAACTGAAGTGATGGTTTTCAAAGCTACCTCTACCTGCATCCATTCAGTTGCAGGCCCGACATACTGCTCTGATGTCAGGGCCCGTCCAAAATTCCTCACCAGAACCCTAGACAAGCCCTGATCCCAGGGAAACCCTACCGGACCCTCCAATGGAAAATCCGGCAGAACCTCTCCTAAGGGTTGGACTTATCACAAATTTCCTGCACTGAAAACACACTTCTATATTCATCCCCTTATTCCTCCCACAATACTACAAATTGATTCCACAAATTTACAGCATTCCAAATGAATAACAGCAATCCAGTGCATAATTAATACATAAATGTCCGAGATAGTATACAGAGCTTCATGAAATACTATTAAGCATAGAATACAACAAGGATGAAAGAAAAATTACAATTGAAATAAACGAAGACAAAGGTAACTTCTCGAACTACAATAGCGACGGAGATTTGGTTCGCTCCGAAAGAACATTTACCACCCCTTGCACCTAAAGGAACGGAATTTAAAAACGTGAGATGCTAATCATCTCAGTGAGTGACCCTAGCTACTGTACACCTTTAATAATAATAATGTAACAAATAAAGGAGTTTAATTAATACCAACAATTAAATAATAAATAAATAATAAACAATTGAAAGAAATAATTTCTCTCAAAACCCTCACTATTCACTCCGTTGGAAATGTTCTCTTTTTAAAACATTTTCACAAAACCCGATATTCGTATTTCTCGAAAACCAAAGGATCAATTAATTTAATAAACAATAAATAAATACCCCAAATATAAATAAAATGTACTAAGATATAATAAATATTATTTTGAATACTTTGGGGTTTGAAATTTCCATCCAAAAATTTATACTTGACGCACCACACCATATACCAGTGATGCCCCCTGATACTCAGCGTCCCGAGCACCGACTAGCGGGGGGTTAAAGAGAGAAACTTGCATACGGCACTTCGGCATCCCGACAGTACCGCTGTTGAAATCGTCATCCCGGCCAAGGAGGGGGGCAGCTGTGGCCAATATCAAACTTGCCTGCCCTCGGTCAAATGGCAGCTCACAGGAGACATAATAACTTGCGCACTAACCACATATACACCGGAACACCAATATTGTATGAGTGCGTCTAAAATAATTATTAATTTAATTATTACCGTACCGATTTTCCAAAAATCACCGTGAGAAATATACCAGTTTTCAATTTCACCATCTCACATTTTCCTTTAACATACCCGGTATGAAACCATCGATAATAATATACAATTAATTTTTCTCGTAGTACAAAATCCAACAAATAATATTCCATGGGCATAATTATAAAATTTAAACCACCAATTTAAACAAATAATTTTCTTAAAATATTTAAACCAATTATGCCCAAAAATAATATTAAAATCTAAATACAATTGATTAATGAAAATACTTTGCTCATGTGTAATAAATACAATTAAATCACAATAAAATAATAATCGGGAAATTCTTAGTAACCAAAATTCAGTTTAGCATCAACGGGTAAATATATATATATATATATATAAAATAATATTTTTTTTCCGATTATATTCAAATTCACCCACATGAGCATAAATTCCAGATATCAATTTAACACCACATAAATATAATTAATTACCCTAAAATATTTTTTAAAGGTGAGTTACTGTAACACCCCGTCCCGAACCATGTCGGAATTTTTGCATGTTGACCGAGGTTGACTGTTGACCGTTGACCGAAGGGGTCAAAAGTTGACTTTTTGATCCGGTTGGAATTCTAGGTTGACTGAGGTACCGTTACGAAGTACACGTTGGCACGAGTTCGTAGACTGGTAGCACGTTGAAAATGGAGCTACGGTTTGAAAGTTTTGAGCAAAACAAGTTGAGGTCCAAACTATCCAAGGGGTGCCGGAGTTGACTTTTTATTCATGCAAGGTTGAGCTTTGACTCATGCATGGTTGTGAAGTGCTCGTCGATACGAGTCCGTAGATTAGCGGCACGTCCAATTTGGACATGTGGGTTGAAAGTTATGGACCTGTAAAGTTTTTCAAATACTGTATTATTTTATTATTATTTTTACACGCATAACTATGTGCCACGTGTGACTTACTGAAGGTGACCATGTGTCACCATGGTGAAATGCCACATGTCAACCATGTGTAAAATCAAATTATTTTTATTATTATTTTAAATAATAATATTAGTATTTAATTATTTTTATTTTTATTTCTTTTATTTTCCTTTTTCTTTTCTTTTCCCCACGTGGGAAAACACCCTTTTCTTTTTTCTTTTTCTTTTTCTTTTTTCCTTTTCTTCCTTCTTCTTCCCCGACCCATCAACAAAAAAACGTAGCAAGCTTTTTCTCCCTTTCTCTCTCCTTTGACTCTCTCCCTCTCTCTGTTTGACCGGTGTTTCGCCGGATTTCAATCCCCAAAATGCTACACGCGCCGGCCACCAAGGAAGCCCGCCACCTCACGACCTTGGCCACCAAATTTCCCAACCAGCCGCCGCCGGACGCGCCCAGATCGGGCCGGCAAAGTCACGGCGGCGAGGTGGAATTTTTCCGGCGATTCTCGCCGTTTCCGACCAACCCAGCCCGTCCCATACCTCTATCCCACTATTTTTGACCCCTCTGAGTCCATTTCCGGGGTTAGTTTGCCCAAAATCCCCACCGTTTGAAAGATCCCTCAAGATCAAAACCGGCCGAAGCTTCCCGACCAAATTCCGGCCACCTCCGGCGGAATTGGGGTCGATGGAGATCGGATTTGTGATCCTCGTCCCACGATCTTCGATTCGGTATATTATTCGACCATTTTGGTTAAAGTTTGTGTTTGACCCCCCGGGTACCGGGTATTATTTACCCGATTAAAATATTAATTTATTTGACTGTCTGTGAATTTTGTTCTAGGAGCACCGGTGAGTCGTAGAATTGATCCCGTAGTGGATCGTGGGTTAATTGCGTGCTCCAGGTGAGTGACCCACCTTCAAATTAATTTTGGGGAATTTAATTGTTGAATATATTATGTGTGATTTAAATATTTGGAATTTAAATTCTATGTGCCAAATATTTATTCAATTTATTGTGGAATTATTTATGAATTTATTAGATTTAAGAAAATGTGCATTTTATAAAATTATGCCATGTGAAATTATTTTATGGATTTGAGGATTTTGAAATTTGTGTGGTTTTAATAGTAAAATGGGCACGATATGATTTTCAAATATTTCAAGGAAAATATTTGGTTATGTTGGTGATTTCAATTTTTATAAAATATGCCCATGGAATATTATGAGATTTGATTATGATATTTCGAGAAATTATTTATGCTTGGAAAAATGTGGATATTTGAATTGATGGATTTGAGAGTTGGTGAATTTGAAAATCATGGAATTTATGGCATTGATTATAAAGAAATTGTGGAGAATTTCCTGGTTTAAGCAGATGGATTATGCCCGCTATGCTTATGAAAAATGTGAAATTTGTTTTATAAATTAAATTTGTGGATTTTATGATTTTTAGATGCACCGTGCACGTACTGGTGTTCTGTTTATTTGTGATATGGTTAGTGTGCACACGGTTGTGATTAGGGCGCAGGTGGGTGTGATTAGCGCGCAGGTGATGTGATTAGCGCGCAGATGGGTGTGATTAGCGCGCGGTTGATATTATGAGGTTGTCCTGTGGTTGCCATCGGATGAGGGTGGCCACCCCCTTTTGGCCGGGACACCAGGTTAGCAGCGGCGCAGTGGGACGCCACGCGACCGTATGCCGGTTTCTCTCTATAACCTCCTGTCTGGCGGTACCTTGGGACGCTGGGTACTGTTGGCGCCACTGGTATATAGTGGGTGCATCAACTGATTTTCAGAACTGTGTTTTAAAAATAAAATGTTTTAAAACTGTATTGGAATTAAAATTAATTATTACTGTTCGGATATTTATTTGATGTCTTGGTTTTCGGGGAATATGAATAAAGGGTTTTGTGAAAATGTTTTAAAAGGGGAACCTTTCCAACTGAGAGAATTGCAAGGGTTTTGAGAGAAAATATTATTTCCAAATAATTATTATTTATATACCTATTACTGTGGTATTATATGGTTTAGTAGTAGGGTCGCTCACTGAGATGATTAGCATCTCACACTCTTAAATTCCGTTCCTCTAGGTACCAGGTTGTCGGTGTTCACTCGGAGCGGACTTGATCTTCCTCGCTGTTTTACTTTGTGAAGTACCCTGCTCTTCTTTTATTGCAGTTGTACTATTTCTTTCACTCTTGTTGTAGTTATTATGCACTGGATTACTGTATTTTTTTATTGAAGTGCTGAAATTTGTGGAACCAACTTGTAGTACCGTGGGAGGAATAAGGGGATGTTTTTAGAAGTGTATTTTCAGTGCAGGTAATTTGTGGTAAGTAAATCCCTTAGGGGAGGCTCTGTCGGATTTTCCATTGGAGGGTCCGGTAGGGTTTCCCTGGGATCAGACCTGTCCAGGGTTCCGGGGAAGGAATTCTGGATGGGTCCTGACAGTTACTCACCTGGAACATGCAATTAACCTAAGATCCTCCATGGGATCAATTCCACGACTCACCCGTGCCCCTAGAACAATAACATTACACATCTCAAATAAATTAATATTTTATTCGGATAAATAATACTCGGTACCCGGGGGTTAAACACAAACGTTAACCAAAATTGACGAGTAATATACCGAATCGAAGCTTGAGTGACGAGGACTCGAGGTGGCCGGAATCTCGCCGGAAAGCTTTTGGGATTCAACTCTTCGATTCTCTCAAACTGTCGTGAAATTGGAGGAAAAGGACACCGGATCTGGGTTCAGGGGGTCGAAATTAGTGGAGAAGGACCGGTGGTGCAACTGGGTACTCGCCGAAATAGTGATTTCCGGCGAGCCGCTGTGGTCATCGGCAACCGTCGCCGGCAGCCGCGCGTCCGATGGCTGGTGGCTGAGATTTTTGGGGGTTTTGTAGATCAAGGGGAGAGGGTTCCAACGGGACCGGCAGTGAGGCAAACGGAGGCCGAACGGCGAAGAGATCGGGGTTTGAAGATTTTCGGCCCCTCGCCGGAAAATACTCCGATCCCGGCGCGTCGGAGGTCCGGTGGCCGTGAAATTTGGTGGGTAGGCCAGAATTCCCACGGGTGAGAGACTGGTCAGGTGCGTGTGGCTTGGGTTGGCCGGTGGTGGAGGGGAAAAATCGCCGTCGCCGGAAAACGCTCTGATCCGGGCCCGTCGCCGGTCGGTTGACCGTGAGATTTGGGTGGTCGGTCGGAAATGGAGAGGCGCTCCTGCTTGGCCACACGCACCGGTGGTGGCCGGTCGTTTCTCTCTCTAGCTCTCTCTTTCCTTCTCTCTCCTTCCCGCTGTTTTGTCAAAATAAAAACCACCGTGGGTGACACTGTTCACCCACATGGACCTCTCAGATGTCGACATGTGGCATTTCACTGTTCACCAATTCAACAACATTAAAATATTACGGTAGTCGGAAAACTTCACATGTCCATAACTTCTTAACCAGATGTCCAATTTAAGCGTGCCACTAGTCTATGAACTCGTATCGATAAGCACTTTACAACCATACAAAAGGCAAAGCAAAATTTCACAACCATAAAAAGTCAACTCCTGGCACCTTTTGGACAGTTTGAATCTCGACTTGTTTTGCCCATAACTTTCAAATCGTAGCTCCGTTTTCAACGTGCTACTAGTCTACCAACTCGTGCCAACGTGTACTTTGTAACGATACCTCAGTCAACCTAGAATTCCATCCAAGTCAAAAAGTCAACTTTTGACTCATTCGGTCAATGGTCAACGGTTAACCTCGATCAAAGTTGGAAAATTTTCGTTGTACTTTGGGACGGGGTGTTACATCTGACATCTATTAAAGTGTTAGACCCACAGGCCACCTTTATGTCAATGTTGGTCTTTCAGACAACATCTATTTAAGTGTAAGTACCCCAAGACATATATGTCCTATTGCTGGCCTCCTAAGCCACATCCTTCTGACCGTATTGATACCTACTGGAATGTTGGCCCTCAGGGCCACTTCTGCTTCGATACTAGCCCTTCAGTTCGTATCTGCTCCATTGCTGGCCCATTTAGTCATATCTATCATGGTGTTGCCCCTCGACCCATATCTAGCATGGTAATGACTCCACAAGTTGCATCTACTAAAGTGCAGACCATTATGGCCATACCTATAGGGATGAGATAAGTTGAACACATGGGATAGAAATTGAAATTATACATTCCCCAACCAATTAGAAGTCGAATCCAAGGTAAAGGATAGTAGATTGCACACCGAATCAAAACTAGATGAGTGGCCAAAATTACATCCTTTAACCATATTTGCTCAATCCTAATGGCCTAGGATTGAAGAATAGGGACCATGACTTTCAAGCCAACCGAGAATTTGGATGATCGAAGATCTAGATTATAATGAACGAAGGCTTGTGCATAGATTTAGGAATTGATGAAGACATTATTTTGAAGATGACTTGTCATGCGACTATGAGCATAATAATTCAAAGGAGTTCTGGTCCAAATGAAAGACCAAATGTGGTAGAAAAAGACAATTAAAATCCAACACAATCATCTAGTGGCGATCAAAGGCCATTAGTAAGGAGACCTGAGGATGAAAATTCAAATATCATATATTTCATCAAATTATTCTAATTTAATGAAACGTTAGGGGGGAAAGAAAATTTCGACTTAGATAAAAATGAAACTAGAATATGAAAAAGCAGTATTTTTACCATAATATTTTGCTAGCAAAAGCCACATTAATATTAAAAATACAATTGGCATTTATCCTACAATGGAAAAGCAAAAAATTGGTGAATGGTTCCAACTCTATATATTTAAGCCTCAATGCACTTTGAAACGACAATTCGACATTTATTATACCTTTTTAAATTAGAATATTTTGATTATTTTTAATTTTAATTTTCAACATAGAGCATGTTTTTCGATCGCTTATTATTTAATATTAGCCGTTTAATTTTGTGTTTGCCTTTAGGCCATTGATATTTATAGTTATAGTCATTTAATTTAGAGTTGGCCCTTAAGCCATTTATTTTAATTATTGGCTTTAATTTTTTTTTCACTTTTTTGATATTGTTCTTATTTATTTTTCTTATTTGATTAAAATCCTTTATCATTAAAATATTTGAACTTTTCTAATTATTTGTTCTTTACATTTAAATAAATTCATCTGATTTCTTTTATTTTTTTTGCACAATTGTTATTATTATTTTTATCATTATTGTTTTTTATTTTTCTTCAGTTTAGAAAGTGACATGCCAACAGAATAAGAGACATCTAATTTTCCAATAAAATTATATATAGCTAGATATAAGATGTCTAGTTTCTATTGGGTGATAAATGTGTATATATTTTATTTTTTATTTATTTATTTTTTATTCTTTTTTTGCTAGAGAACTTAGTATTGAATTATCTTATCCGGTTATTCTTAAGCTTTTTAAATCTTAAATAATAATAATAAAGAGGACAATTTTAGTAATAGAAACTTTTCTAACAAAAGTTAAAATTTTGTGGCTAAACTATTAGTCATTGAATAGAGTGAAATCATGTTGTGGTTAATATTATCAAACTATAAAAAATAAAAAACAATTAAAAAAAAACATGTTGTGATTAAAAAGGCAATCAAAGTCTTGATTGCAACCGACAACATTTTTATAACCAGAATCCTTTTTTGGTTACAACCATTCAACACGTTGGTGTGTAAAAACATACACTTTTTGGTTTCTAGTGGGCAGCAGATCAGAGTAGTACTTGAAAGAATGTTCTGCTTTCCAGTTACCTTAGCGGTTTCTGAATTTAGAGCTCTTTTTAATTCTTATATTTCAACCAAAAAAAAAAAAAAAGTATGCAGTGTTTACTTGTTTCTTGTGTTTGAGCAGTGTTCAATTGGCCGGCATTCGCTTCTCTCACAACGTGGCTCAACTATCCTCTCTTGCCCAATATGAAAAATGCATCAAACAAGGAACGTCTTTTGGCCCAGGAGTAAGTTGAAGGACTATGAACCATTTGCAAAATGGTTCTCGTTTCTTCAGCTATACCGTTGACAACCACTGTGAACTGGGACAAAAGGTGATTATCACCCTTGGATCACCATCGAACACCTCCACTATTCTTTCTCCACCTCCACCAGACAACTCAGATGCTTCATCTCTCACTTTTGAAGTTCTGTTTATTATCTGTTCCTCCATGCTTGTTTCTTTCTTGAATCACATTTAAATCCTATTATGTATCATGCATTCTATTCTCCTTTATGGAAACTAGCTTCCAAAAACGGTGCTGACCATATGGCAAAGTCTCAGTCCATGATAAAAGCCATTTAATCTAAAGGGGAATTTGGCCTAATGTCCTTCTTTCATGGCCTCTAATGAAATATACCCCTCATTTCTTAGTTTCTTTTTATCTACCCTCTGCTTCCCATTTTATCCCCAATGAAAGTAAAAAATTACTTTACTTTCCTTTCTCCATTCCTTCAGTCCAAGAAACCCACAGTCTTTAGTTTCTGCACTCGGCTTTTCTATTTTTCTTCATTCCCCAGAAAACCCACACACAATCTCATTAAGAAAAAAAAAATCCATGCTCCATCTCCTTGCATCTCTTACCTCTTCTCTTGCAAACATATGAAAGACTAAGGAAAAATTGTGTTTGAGGTAAGGATCTGTGTATTTTGATTTTTGTTTTTTTTTTTTTTTAGCTTGGGTTTTTGCTTGATTGGTGAAAGGCGAAGACGATGATTGGAATGGAGGAAACTAGTCGAAATCAAGTAGTAGTAGTAGTAGTAGTAGTAGGTTATACAATTTAGTGGGGTGATTAAATATTATGAGTATGCTTTAGGGTCGGTTTCTGTATTGCTTTAAGGTCAGAAACACTTCACAAGTTTTTGTTGAATTTTCTGATTGCAACTTAATATTAAAGAAAATTAAAAGAAAAGAAAACCCAAAAAAACAAAATTGAAGAATAAGTAGAAAGCAGTTATGGTTAAAATCTGCTTCGAATGTTGAATCATTTGTTTTCTTGTTTATATGACACTCACCATCCTGCTAGATATCATAATTTAATTACATAACTTCATTTTGATTTTATGTTGGTTTCTTGTTTATGGTTATGAAGGTGAGTGGTAGTTTTGCAGAGGAGCTTCACTTGGAAAGTTTGCAGCATCAAATAGAAAGTGATCTTATGCCAAGTGCCTGATGTGACCAAAGTGATTCTTATGGTTTCCTTTTAGTTATATGTTCTATGGCAAATTATATAAGTTAACTTCTTCTTTTTTTGTTTACAATTAGTTAATATTTAAAAAAGATGTTATACCTGCTATATGGACCATGAGGTATACTATCTATGTTGTTTAGTTTGCCTTAATTTCTTTCCGTTTAGTTTTCATCCTGATACGAACCTAGGACGACCTGCTCCTAAACCCGTATTATATTAGCCCGGATCTTTAATTAAGTTCAAGTTCTAATGGAATGGACCTCAACCCCTAACCAACCTGTGGTTAGAAACCTTGGTATAATGTAGATGCCACAATAGGGGATGGAAAACCTATTGATAAGTCAAGCTAAAACAACCAATTCTCTAATGGTGTTTTAGGTGTTCTCAAAGAACAAAGAGATAATTAATCTCACAAGTATTTTCTCAATCAAATCAAAGTTTTAAAGTTGTGTTATTAATGAAAAATAAGCCTTTAAATAGGCTTTGAAAGAAATAAAATAAACCCTAAAAACCCTAGGAAAAACCGGCCACACAATGAAGAAGTCTACCTTGGCCGAAACTTTCCTTTTCCTAATCTAATTTGGATTAATTAATTCCTTTATTTTAAATTAGGAATTAATTAATTTACAATGAAAATAATAAAATAATAACTTTCCTAATCTTATTTGTCCAGAAAATAAATAAATAGAAACTAAAAAATAATGGTAGTTTCCTAAAACAAAAAGTAGAATAAAATTAGAAAACTAAAATACTAGCTTTTTGACTAAATTGACTTTGACCAATCTTTGACCAAAGTGAGCTCCAAATCAGCTTCAATATGCTTTGTAGGATGCCAAATAAGCTTATTGTGAAGTTCCTCACGTTGCCCTTGCTTGGAAGTATGAGAAAAGGCTAATACAGTAAAATACAGTAAAGCCAGCAAGAAATACAGCAAATCCGGCCTTTCCTTCTCCTTGTGCGCAAAGATGGGGTTCCAATTCATACAACCCGGCCTCCTTATTATCACCAAAAACGTCACCTGACCCTGTTTTGGCTTCTATTGCTTGTATGAGTAAAACAAGCCTTTGTTCTGTAGATGTGACCAACCCCTCTTGACTATGACTTATTCCTTGTATGAAGACAGCAAGATTGTCCTTGAACTTCTTGGCTTGGGCCCTAGTGATCGGTCCCACCTTCATTTGTATTGGGTCAGCACCCCAGCGGGTTGTTGGTCGAGCAGTCTCGGGTGGATTCGCATCATTCCCCTCCTCTTGAAAAGGATTTGTCCTCAAATCGAAATCATCACCTGCAGCAAAAGGAGATAAATCAGCAACATTAAAGGAAGCACTAACATTATACTCACCCGGTTGATCAAGCTTGTAAGCATTGTCGTTTATCCTTTCCAAAACTTGAAAAGGTCCATCACCCCTCGGCATGAGTTTTGATTTCCTTTGTTCGGGGAATCTTTCTTTCCTTAAATGCAGCCACACCCAATCTCCAGGTTCAAACACCATTGATTTTCGGCCTTGATTAGCCACCCTTGCATATTGCTCGGTCCTCCTCTCAATGTTTGCTCGGGTTTTCTCATGAATCTGTTTTACAAAATCAGCTTTTTGTTTTCCATCTAGATTAGCACGCTCACTTAAAGGCAAAAGTGTTAAATCTAATGGAGTCAAAGGATTAAAACCATAAACAATTTCAAATGGAGTAAATTTAGTTGCTGAATGTAAAGACCTATTATATGCAAATTCAACATGTGGTAAACATTCTTCCCAAGTCCTTAAATTTCTACTAATTAATGCTCTCAACAATGCAGACAAGGTTCTATTTACTACTTCGGTTTGTCCATCAGTTTGTGGATGACAAGTAGTTGAAAATAAAAGCTTAGTACCTAATTTAGCCCACAATGTTTTCCAAAAATAACTTAAGAACTTAGCATCCCTATCCGACACAATAGTTCTTGGCATTCCATGCAATCTCACAATTTCCTTGAAAAATATGTTAGCAATATTGGATGCATCATCAGTTTTGTTACATGCAATAAAATGTGCCATCTTAGAAAACCTATCTACTACAATAAATATTGAATCCTTACCTGTCCTTGACCTAGGCAACCCAAGAATAAAATCCATAGACAAATCTACCCAAGGATAGGTAGGAATCGGCAAAGGCTTATACAATCCATGCGGTTTCAATGTTGATTTTGTTTTTCGGCACTTCAAACATCTTTCACAAATTCTCTCAACATCTCTCCTCATGTTAGGCCAATAAAAATGTTCTTGCAGCAAGGATAAAGTCTTTAAAATACCAAAATGACCCATTAAACCCCCATGTCCTTCCCTAACCAATAATTCCCTAATACTACAATTAGGCACACAAAGTTTGTTTTCCTTAAACAAATATCCCTCAAATATGTAAAATTTATTAAATCCATGTTTCAAACAAGTTCTAAAAATTTCTCCAAAGTCACTATCATGCTCATAAAGTTCTTTCAATTGTTCAAACCCAAGCAATGTAGCATCTAAAGTAGAAAAGAGCACATACCTTCGGGATAATGCATCGGCAACCACATTTTCCTTACCTTTTTTGTAGCGGATCACATATGGAAATGTTTCAACAAACTCAATCCACTTAGCATGCCTTCGGTTGAGCTTTCCTTGACCCTTGATATGCTTCAAAGACTCATGATCCGTATGAATCACAAACTCCTTTGGCATAAGATAATGCTGCCACGTCTCCAAAGCCCTCACCAAAGCATACATCTCCTTGTCATAAGTCGGGTAGTTTAGGGCAGCTCCATTCAATTTTTCACTAAAGTAGGCTATGGGCCTTCCTTCTTGCATTAAAACAGCTCCAATACCTACACCCGAAGCATCACACTCAATTTCAAAAGTCTTAGAAAAATTTGGCAAAACTAACAAAGGTGCATTACACAATTTTTCTTTCAATAAATTAAAAGATTTTTCTTGTACTTCCCCCCATTTGAATCCAACATTCTTCTTGACAACTTCATTCAATGGTGCTGCTATGGTACTAAAATCCTTGACAAATCTTCGGTAAAAACTTGCCAAGCCATGAAAGCTCCTCACTTGGGTAATGGAAGTAGGAACCGGCCACTCTTGGATTGCCTTCACCTTAGCTTGGTCAACTTTGATTCCTGCGGCACTTACTACAAAACCTAGAAACACAAGCTCTTCTTTGCAAAAATCACATTTTTTAATGTTAGCAAACAATCTTTCCTTTCTAAGAACTTGCAAAACTTGCCTAAGTTGATCCACATGGTCATCCAAATTTCGGCTATATATTAAAATGTCATCAAAATAAACAACCACAAATTTACCAATAAATGGACGCATTACATGATTCATAAGCCTCATGAAAGTACTAGGTGCATTAGATAATCCAAAAGGCATAACTAACCATTCATACAGTCCATATTTAGTTTTGAATGCGGTTTTCCATTCATCACCTTCTTTCATCCTAATTTAGTGATAACCACTCCTAAGATCAATTTTTGTAAACATGCAAGCACCATGCAACTCATCAAGCATATCATCTAATCTAGGAATGGGATGTCTGTATTTGATGGTAATATTATTTATAGCCCTACAATCAACACACATTCTCCAAGAACCATCCTTTTTAGGTACCAACAAAACAGGAACAGCACATGGACTTAAACTCTCACGAATATATCCTTTATCAAGCAAATCACTTACCTGTTTTTGCAGCTCCTTTGTTTCTTCAGGATTGCTCCTATAAGCTGGTCTATTTGGTATGGCAGCCCCTGGAACAAAGTCAATTTGATTTTCTATCCCTCGAATAGGTGGTAGTCCACTTGGAATCTCACTTGGGAAGACATCTCCAAATTCCTTCAAAAGAGAAATCATTGAACTTGGCAATTCAAGTTCTTCAAAGTTAGTTTGATCATTAAAATAATTTTCCTTGTAAAGCATGACCAGCAAAGGTTTCTTACACTCAATAACCTTATTAATATCCCCTAAACTCAAATAAAAATTCTGGTTTTTCCTCTCTTTCCTTTCTTTTCCTTTTCTTTCCTCGGTTTGGCTCTCATTGGCGGAAATTTCCAATTTTTTTGTACTCTCGGGTTTGCTCTCTTTACTCACCCCTCTCTCGGCTTTTTGCTGGTCTTTCCACTCAATATGAATCTTAGAAACCTTACCTTGGTCAGCAACCTCAATCTTACCTTCTTGAAAGGATGGTGAAGCCGTTGGTGCCATACTTGCTTTTTCCTTGAGTTTTTCGGCTTCTCTCCTTTGTTGCATTTTTAATTGGTCTTTGTAAACCTCTTTAGGAGATAATGGTTCCAGCTTGACCTTCTTCCCTTTAAACCTGAAAATAATACTATTTTCTCGACCAAAATGAGTAGCATCTTTATCAAATTGCCATGGTCTACCTAATAGTATATGTCCAGCAATCATAGGCACAATATCACATAAAACTACATCCTCATATCTACCTATATTAAATTTTACTTTGGCTTGTTTGTTTACTTTCATCTCACCATTATCATTAAGCCATTGTAATCTATAAGGCTCTGGATGTTTAATTGTTTTCAAGCCTAATTTATCAACTACAAGATTACTTATCACATTAGTACAACTCCCACTATCTATAATCATGCTACAAATTTTACCTTGTATTTCGCAGCGAGTGTGGAAGATGTTTTCTCTTTGTATCTGCTCTTCATCTTTGTAGACAGCAAGTACTCTCCTTGAAACCAAGCTCAACTCAGCATTAGATGTATCTACAGGTTCGGCTTCATCTTCATTGCAATCCTCCTCTCGCTCGGTTTCAGCTCCACTTTCTTCACTTGCGGATTCCAGCTCACCATCACCCTTTAATACCATGATTCTTCTATTTGGGCATTGGCTGGATATGTGTCCTCTTCCTTGGCACTTAAAACAAATTATTTCTCTAGATTTTTGAGGTTTAGGATCAGATTTTATCTCACCTCTAAGTGCTTGGACAGATTCGGTCTTGACCTCCCTTCTTGGCCGGTTGGTAGATTCATCTCCTAGTTTCGGCCTCATCTTGTTTTCATAAGTGAAATTGTTTCTCCAGCCACTTGAACTTGTCCTTCCACTGCTAGAAACTCCTCCAAACCATGTACTAACACCCCTCCTCTTGAATTGGTTTTCGAGCTTAATGGCTACATGCAACATCTCCTCCAATTCCAAGTATTGTTGTAATTCAAGTTGGTTGGCAATGTCACGGTTTAACCCTCCAAGAAATCTTGCCATTGTTGCTTCCTTATCCTCCCTCATGTTTAGCCTCATCATTAACATCTCCATCTCTTTGTAATAATCCTCCACGGACCTACTTCCTTGAGACAAAGATTGAAGCCTTTGATGCAGCAACCTTTGGTAATGAGATGGCACAAACCGCTTTCTCATGGCTCCTTTCATTTGACGCCATGTTGTAATCAAGTCATCACCAACCCTCTGTCGGGTGCTTTGCTCATTTATCCACCATTGGAGTGCATAATGGCCAAACTCCATTGCTGCCATCTTCACCTTCTTACCTTCCGAATAGTTGTGGCAGTAAAAAATCATCTCCATTTTTTCTTCCCACTCCAAATAAGCTTCGGGATCACTTTTACCCATAAAAGGTGGGATATTAACCTTGATATTTCCCAAATCTTCATCTATATCTTCCCTCCTATATCTCCCACGGCCAGCTCTATCTTGGACAGCAAAGGTTTCGTCCATACCTTCCTCAAAGTCACCGTCGAATGGCTCTTCATCAAATTCCTCTCTCGGCCTCTCGCGACCTCCTCGTCCTCGGCCTCGTCCTCCATGGAATTGTTGCATATTTCTTGTATTCGGCCTTCCTTGTGAGGCTTCTAGTCTTCCCACTCTTTGATTTACATGCTCAAATTGAGCACTAACCCGCTGTATTGATTCCAAAATAGCTCTCATGTCCACTTGGTCTCCACTCCCGGTAGCTCGGTCATCGCCATGGAATGCTACGGACTCTTCCTCATTGATCCTCAAGGGTGGATCCCCTCTTCTTATTCTAGAATCTGCCATGTTAGTAAAATACTGCAAAAATAAAATAAATCCTCACAATATTCACTCCCTCACGTGTTTCACTCAAACAAGGTCTCGACACTCGTGTTTGCACACTAGTTTCGGCTTTTATCCTCTTTTAAGCTCACACACTCTTGCCTTTTTCCACTCAATTAATTATCTCAAAGTTCTAATTAAAACACCCACAAAACAGCAATTAGATCACTAGTATGTTTTAATTAAACTTATCAACAAAACAGTAGCAAAAAGTAGGCAATACCGAAAGAATCCAACAAATCCTAATTTTTTTTTTCGGCTTTCTAGACAAGAAAACACAAAATAATGGGAAAACGTTGGAATTTTTGAAAACTGCACCAGATGGTAGTAGATTATGAGCTCAAGAATAAAATTCCAGAATACGATCAAGAATCAAAGAGAACAAAAATATAGAAAAGTTGTTGGTTGTTGTTCTTTGTAATTCGAATTTTTGTATCAATTCCTTTAACTAATTTTAATCCAAAAAATTTAAACACCCAAAATCCAAATATCCAACAGCAAGAATAATTTCCCAGCAACTCAAATATTGAATAAATAATCAAAAACCAGCAGCTCCAACAAATTTCCAGCAAACAAATCAAACTCCAACAAACCGAAATATTTTTCTGTTTTTTTTTTCTTTTTTTTTAATTCGGCTTTACCTCTTTTTTTTTTTTTTTTTTTTCACTCACAGAACATAAACAACTGCAGTAGCAAGAGTAATTACCAAAATTGCAATTCCAAATCCGAAACAAACACCAAACCTGTGACCTCCAAATAAACAAAATGTGCAGTTTTTATTTTTATTTTTATTTTTTTTAAATGTTGCCGCAAACTTCTTTTTTTTTTTTTTTTTTGAATATATGAATGCAAATATTTAAGACTAAAACAGCAAAGAAAAATCAACAAAAACCAAATTAACAAGAACAATGATAAAAGACAACCAACAAACTAGAAAACAATAATACGATAAAACTAGGAAATCCTAATTCAACTAGGAATGAATTTTTTTTTTTTTTTTTTTAAGATGCAGAACGTGTATGGGATGGATGCAACCTTAACCTAATGCTAAAATTGCAGAATAACACAAAAAAAAAATAAAGCAAATAAAGATAGATCAAACCTGAACAAAACTTAGCTCTGATACCAAATGATACGAACCTAGGACGACCTGCTCCTAAATCCGTATTATATTAGCCCGGATCTTTAATTAAGTTCAAGTTCTAATGGAATGGACCTCAACCCCTAACCAACCTGTGGTTAGAAACCTTGGTATAATGTAGATGCCACAATAGGGGATGGAAAACCTATTGATAAGTCAAGCTAAAACAACCAATTCTCTAATGGTGTTTTAGGTGTTCTCAAAGAACAAAGAGATAATTAATCTCACAAGTATTTTCTCAATCAAATCAAAGTTTTAAAGTTGTGTTATTAATGAAAAATAAGCCTTTAAATAGGCTTTGAAAGAAACAAAATAAACCCTAAAAACCCTAGGAAAAACCGGCCACACAATGAAGAAGTCTACCTTGGCCGAAACTTTCCTTTTCCTAATCTAATTTGGATTAATTAATTCCTTTATTTTAAATTAGGAATTAATTAATTTACAATGAAAATAATAAAATAATAACTTTCCTAATCTTATTTGTCCAGAAAATAAATAAATAGAAACTAAAAAATAATGGTAGTTTCCTAAAACAAAAAGTAGAATAAAATTAGGAAACTAAAATACTAGCTTTTTGACTAAATTGACTTTGACCAATCTTTGACCAAAGTGAGCTCCAAATCAGCTTCAATATGCTTTATAGGATTCCAAATAAGCTTATTGTGAAGTTCCTCACGTTGCCCTTGCTTGGAAGTATGAGAAAAGGCTAATACAGTAAAATACAGTAAAGCCAGCAAGAAATACAGCAAATCCGGCCTTTCCTTCTCCTTGTGCGCAAACCACCTTGTTGGTCGGTTTTGAAGCTGCTTTGGCTGGTTTCTATGACTCATCCTCCATATGAATTGAACCCATAAAGATGGGGTTCCAATTCATACAACCCGGCCTCCTTATTATCACCAAAAACGTCACCCGACCCTGTTTTGGCTTCTATTGCTTGTATGAGTAAAACAGGCCTTTGTTCTTTAGATGTGACCAACCCCTCTTGACTATGACTTATTCCTTGTATGAAGACAGCAAGATTGTCCTTGAACTTCTTGGCTTGGGCCCTAGTGATCGATCCCACCTTCATTTGTATTGGGTTAGCACCCCAGCGGGTTGTTGGTCGAGCAGTCTCGGGTGGATTCGCATCACAGCCAAGGTTGGAATTTCTTAGGCTTGGCTGGTGGAACATTATTAATTTTCAAGTTGATTACAAATATGCAGTTGGGGGTAGCATAGGTGAACTGTCGTATACTTACTCCTATTTTATGAATTTGAGGTTGGTTGCGGAGATGTGGTATTAGTTTGCTTGTGGTTTTGTATTATAGGCTAATGGCACTCAAGACTTCCATGATAAACTGATATTTACAGATTGAGAAACCCATACTATTGGTTACAATTCCAAAAATGTGCTTGAAAATGCCTTAGGTCAGGTGCATATCGTTATCCTTGTGCACTTGATTATGAGGTTGATGTAGTGTCCCTCCTTAACATATGGAAGTTGTGGGTTTTTTTTTTTGGTCTAGAAGTAATAATCACTGCCCCCACACCCTTTCTATGAATTTCATGTAACAATTGGTGTATTACTAGAGTGGATATCATGATGGTTTCATAGCAAGAGAAGAAGCTGTGGCACAAGAGGGATTTAATATTGGCTTTAAGGAATCAGTCCTTGTTGGGTACAAATGGGGTCTAGTTAGAGGTGATACCAGGTAAAAGAAAACAAAAGAGGAAAAGAATTTGAATGCTCTGTTGCTTATAGAGTTTTTAATGAAATTGCTATAAGCATATGATTAAAAAAGAATTTAAATGCTCTCTCATAGAGTTTTTAATGAAGTTGCTATAAACATGTGATTAACTTCTTTTCTCTGCTACTTTTGTTTTCCTGTTTTATCCAATTTGCATCCCTATGAACTGCCTTCACTTTAGTTCCTGAGGACTAGAAAGAGAGCATTTAAATTCTCAATATGGTAACCAAACTCTCAAAGACATGAATTGTATGGTTGCTTTTCATAAGTTGTTGGATTCTACTATGAATCATAGTAAAACCAAAGTCATCTTCCAAGGAATTTCTCTTACCCACTACCATTAAGTTTACTTCTTTCCCATCACCATTTTTTTTTTTGAAAACCAAAAATTAATTTCGTGAATTTCTCTGATCCTTTTTTTTTCTTTTTTTTTTCCTTTTCATATTTAGTTGCAAGGGATTGGAATGAGCTAGGGGTGACAAACTGTGGAAATGAGACAAAACTCCTAAGTGGATCAGTTATCGAGGTGGATTGTCCAAGGCATTATATGTGGTGAAAGATGTATTAACTGGAATGAGAAAACAAGTTCATCTGCTGGACATAACAACTTTACTGATGCACCATCCGTATTGATTTTTTTTTAAATGTTTTCACTTCTTAAGGTCTGTTTCTTTCTTATTTGGTTTCGGATAAACACTATTTAAATGTTTTCACTTCTTAATGTCTTTTTTTCTTTAATTTTGTCAACGATTATCATTAATAAAGCTAGATTTAACACGTTCTTGGTGGAAACACACACTATCGAAGCTATCGGATGGAATTGTGGTGATTCTTTTGTGACAGTGGACAAATGTGAATTACCGACGATGCATCGGTAATTACCGTTGGGCATTAATAGCATCCTTGTAACAGAAAGAAACTCACAAAATGCTGAACACAAAATGATATTTTACTAACACAATACGATAGATGACTTATAAAAAGGAGAAATGCAAATCTAAAAGAGATTGGAAGAAGCTTTCAAGCTGGGAATATTCTCCAATTTAAAACTAACTAAATTTTAATGTATACCATTAAAACAAGTTCAAATGGTCCCAGGAATTTCAATCTTTCATCTATATGATTAAATTTGGGGCTTTGAGATTTTATATCATAACAGCATATGGTTATATAGATGGGGTCTATTTAAGCATTCAAAGTGCCTTTTTTTTTTTTTTTTTTAATGATGAATTAAAAAGATATCTCCTGCTAGATACTATTAGTACTATAGGCACTATATCAATGGTCCCATATGCCACATGGCCATTACAGAGGTATAGGACCTTAAGAGACGATAAAAAGGTAAATCAAAACACAGCATAGTTGAATCGGCTTTTTTCTGCTGTGCTGGTGGTAAAAGTGGCTTGTCCAAACGAAGGGTAGGAACAAATATAGCAGATAATTATGAAACATAAGTACGTTAATAGACAAACCTGCCCTTGTCATCCAGGCCCAATAAATTATCTCCAACTGTCCCCTACAACAAATGACAATTGGATTTTGTTCCGTTTGAAGGAGAATGACTGTCTACACAAGGAGCAGAGCTTGTTTAGATCTTTATAGAAACTTAGTAATGCCAAAAAAAAAAAAAAAAAAAAGGCAAAGAACAGAGGTCCCACCTTAATTAAGCAGATGTTGGAGGACAAAGAACCATTTCTGTTCCATGCCACAACTAAGCAAAAGTCCTTGTATCAAATTAAAATTATTTTGTTTTGGAAAGGCTAAAGAATGAAGATGATAAAAGCAAGCATCATAGAGATATAACGATTGAGAGGCACTAATTTTCATTTTCATTCTTTTTGTTCCATAATAGAGAACAAAATAAGTAAAAGAGTACTTACCAACATGTATAATATATACACATTCTTGTATGGTTCGCATTTTTTTTTTTCCCTCTCTGCAATCTCACAGGTTTAGAAAAATTACCTCTTCAAGTACCTTCTAACCTAAATTACCTCTCCAGAAAAATTACCTCTTCAAGTACCTTCTAACCTATATATTAACACTTCTTCATTCACTTAAGATATATTCCCTTCCAAAAAAAAGCAAAAATTTAACAGCTGGTTTTATTTCCTTCTAGTGTCTCTATATGCTCTCTCCCCTTTCAGATTAAGAATGGATGCAATATTAAATTTGTTTCACAACTTGAGAAACCAGGCGGATACTGAGAGTACCAAAGTATCTGTTTATATAACAATCAGCGTACTCAGATAACAATATAGGACCCTTCTGAACACATACCACACTCATTCTTGCTTTAACTTTAAAATAATAACTTAAATAAAATAATACAATTCATATTCTTGTGAACAATACAACTGAGGGGAAAGATTGATAGTCTCTTACAGAAAAAGTCTTCTGAGATGAATTATCAAAAATAGCACCTCCAAGTGCTTCAAGAGTGATAAAAAATTTATAAAAAAAAATTTCAAAATGTTAATGGAATGGCATAAGGTAAAAAATTTGGCATTTTGAGACATGACATCTTTGTCGCTGCATGCTCAAACTTCTTGATAGTAGCTTCATTCTCCTCCAAGCTAGTCTGAACAAAATACTTGACCCACCAGGATGAACTCCTCATCTTAGCCTTCAAAAAGGAAAATAAAAATAAAAATGCCAGTGTGTCGGTTATTTAGAAAATTAAATTGTTTATAAGATGATATTCAGACTAAAGCAGCCACGAGACACAGGAATATCTGCAGCACAACAATATGAGCTGAAATATTAAGATAAACCAGCCTTTCAAATGAAAACCTTTCATTCCTAAAGCAAAAAAGGTTGTTTTTTTTCTTCGGTAAGCTTTTTAAATTCCTTATATTTTTTTTGATTCCTAAACCTTTCCATCCAATCTCACCATCTCAAGCAAAGGAAGATTATCATGAAAATGATCAATAACAAAATGTTAGCAGTTAATGTAATAGCTTATCACAATGAATTAAACAACTTTTGAAATAAAAGAAAAGCATATGAAAAATAAGTTTCAAATGCAGATATCCTTACCACCCTTCCATATTTGGATTCTGAAACTTTAGCTTTCCGATGACCAGGAGAGCCTGAATGGACATTTCAAAAGATGTCACTAGAAAACAATCATATATTTTTCATCCCAATATAGAAGTTTTACTACCATAAGTATCAAGCAAAAATTACTATGAAGTTTGAACATCATAAAAGAGCAGTTTTCTCAAAGAACTGATATCATTAAAATAATATGACTGTCCAGTACATTCAAACACAACAAGGAAAATCAAAATTTGCTGTCAAATAGAAATGTGAATATCGGAGAACCTTCTTTTAATTTATTAAATGTTTAAAGCATCTCATAATATTACAACGTAATTTATAAGAAAATTTTAAAAACATCCTACCACCTTTTGGTTTCGTTGGCATGTGGGAAGGCATTAAGGAAAAAATCTTAAAGCATTCTAATTTAATAATTGTGAAACTTGGGATTAAGAAAAATGCACCAAGATTGGAAGATAACATCATAATCTCATATAAAATTTGGTTTTCATGGTCTTCACTAGAAGATACTTATGTGCCAATAGGAAGCACAGATTGCCAATTAATGCAAAAAAAACAGTTACTGAAGACTCAGAATAAAGAGAGCATAAAGAGCAGCAACAGATAACCACATAGAAATGCAATTAACAAACAAAATACAGGGTAAAGCCTCTGTACTTTCACAAAATCTATTTAACAGTTGTACGATCTTTTCACCTGTAAAGATCACAAGCCCATCAATAGATACCCTTGCCAGATCTGGGAGGGTCTTGTTAAGGTACCTAGGAGACAAATATTCCAATGCATCTGAAACAATTACAAGAGAAAATGATTTTGGCCTGTATGGAAGTGGAAACTTGATGTCGGCAATAGGCACAATGGCTTTCTTCACAAGGGCTTTGCAGTTTCTATTAGCATCCTCTATGTCATATGGTTCCACACCCGAGGCTTCAGTTTCTTTCTCCTTTAGCAATTTAGAAACCACTGAACAAGTATCAGGGCCAACATGTAGAATTTTGTGCATGCTGTCACCATATGCTTTTGCTAGAATGGGAATTGCTCGTTGGACCTCCACCGTGCATAAAAATCACCTGGAAATAAAAGGAAGTTAAAATCCTCAAGAGAGGTGACACCATGGAAAGTTAAGCTCTTTTTTAGAAGGAACAATTTCAACTTAATCTACCATGAACTTTTATATAACTTTGCAATTGGGTTGGCACTTCTACAATGTTCAAACAAGCGAGCAGCAAATATGCATTTTAAAATTAGTTACTCAACAGTGAAACACATTACGAATCGATTGATCCTAGGCTCCATTGTTCATGGAAAATATGGTTTAAGCATGGTCGAAGCCTTACTACACAGGAATAGCTAAAGGAATATGGTTTAAGCATGGTCGAAGCCTTACTACACAGGAATAGCTAAAGGAAAGCTCTGGGGAAAAAAATATCATCCGAGACTAAATCATCAAATACATAGTTATGCATCCATACTCACTCCACCTTTGATTTCAAAATCCAAAATTCATGAATAAATTCCAAGTAACACAAAATATGCAGCAACCAACATACGAAAATGTCAAACAAACAAGAAAAAAAACCCCAAAAAAAAATTATATTTACCTTCAACCTTGCCAACAGCCTCCCTATTAAAGCTGAATTGCAGTCAAGCATAGCGAGTATAACAAAAATATCCCGCAAAGTAGTTCTCAGCCAAAACGTGATTGATAAACAGCCTCCCTAATGTTGACAAATCCACCTGTCATATTAAAGCCAAATTGCAGTCAAGCATAGCGAGTATAACAAAAATATCCCGCAAAGTAGTTCTCAGCCAAAATGTGATTGATAAACAAATTGTAAGAAGTCTATCACGTATAGTATAGAAGCCAGTTACTAAGGCGACAAAAGGAAAATGATAAAGCCCATTCGTTATTAAACCAACATGTATGTTATTTCTTAATTCTTACAGACAATAACAAATTGATCATAAATTTTATTATATGGTTACAGGGTTTAGATAATGAAAATTTGTGGTGGTCTATAACAAAAACTAGGAAATACACCATCAGACAATCATTTCCAGAGAAGTTCATATTCCTAAAGTGCGGAATTATAAGATGCCATTATCAAAATCAGCTCTTTATGTGTGTTTTGCTTGCACGTACGTGTGATAAGTTAACATAGATAGTAACAAGGTAAAAACAAATATACTAAGATACGAATCAGTATCTTAAGACAGTGTATTTTATGACAGTTGTGCTGTCAAATATGGCATAGAAAAGGTTCAGAATTTATGACATACCCATTAAATTGAACAAGCAGAATCGTGACAACACGAATTTGATTTTTGGAAGTGCAACGAAAGCCCATGAAACAGCTCCTACAAAAGGCTCTGTTGGTATCAATCTCAATTTGACCCAAAGTTCCCCATCAATGTCAAAATCTCGAACACCAATTGGCACCACAATTGGTATAATGCTAAACTTTAGTGACAGCATTAAAAGCATACAGGCACCTCCAGTATAACGGAGACCGATTTGATATCTGGATGAAATCAAAAGAAATATCTGCAGTTAGTTAAAATATTTAGCATACAAGTTTAAAAAAAAAATAATTAAATATCTAGAGTATCCATAAAGAAAAAAAAACATAACCCTAATTTCGATTCCAACTTATCCTAAAATTAATCCAAAAAAAAAAAAAACACCCACAATTGTTTTTAAAAAAAACCCAGAAACCAATCAAATCGAAAAGTCAAAGGAAAAATAAAGCAAACAGATAAAGCGTTTTATCAGAGAGGCCAAGCAAAACAACAAGCTTGGGCATCTGCTTCCGCTATGAAGCACCACCCTTGAGCTTCGCATACAAATCCACGTCCTCCTTCTTCACGATACCCTATTTTCCAATTCCAAACCATCAATTTCTTTGTATGAAATTTTGACGACCAGAGAGATGAAACGGGGCCTGTTTGGCAAAAGGGCAACTAAGTGAAGAAAGCTTGACGAATGAGAAGAGATGAGCCAGCTTTGGGGGAAGGGTGATAAAGGAGAAGAGAAAAGTCGGGTGGAAAAAAGAAAAAAAAAACAGAAAAAAAAAATTTTAATAATAAAAATATTTAATTTGGATAAAAAATATTTTAAAATTATTAAAAATTAAAAGAATATAAAAACAAATACTAAATAAAAGGATAAAAATGGTTAAACTCATTCCTACGAGGACATTGGCCAAAATTCTCCTAATCCAAATTCAGACCGGCCCATACTAAAAGCACATTGTATTCCGTTTCTGGGCCCTAAGAAAACTTTACCGCGGCACCAAGTTTGACATTTTCAATATATGCCATTGCTTGGCCAGATTAAAAAATTAAAATTTTTGGCAGCCAAAACTAAAACTCTTATCTATCTAGGCTGAAAAGATGGATTGGACTAACACGTGACCCAATGGAAGATAGTTAAAATATTTTACTTTTCTTTTGTGTTTTGGAATGGTTAAAGTCTTTTACTTTTCTAGAGACAAACTTTTGTACAACCGAAGCTCATCATGCGGTGATTGCTTGGCCAGATTAAAAAATTAAAGTTTTTGGCAGCCAAAACTAAAACTCTTATCTATCTAGGCTGAAAAGATGGATTGGACTAACACGTGACCCAATGGAAGATAGTTAAAATATTTTACTTTTCTTTTGTGTTTTGGAATGGTTAAAGTCTTTTACTTTTCTAGAGACAAACTTTTGTGCAGCCGAAGCTCATCATGCGGTGATTGCTTATGTTAAATCAGGCCTGTATAGGATAATAAATAGTTACGGGTCCACTTTTATTGAATGTGTCTTGGTACAATTCCCAATTCCAGCACGAAATATATAGCCATGTTTAGTTGTAATAAGCATCCCATTTGGACTTATTCCAAAAGACTATGTTTTCAATCTTTGGACTATTCTAAAAGACTACACGCTCAATCTTTCGCTTATAAATATCCCATATATGGAATGCTATCTTCATCTTCAATTTCAACATCAACCATTCTCATTCCATTTAAGACACGATATTAATTAGCTGATTAAGTTCGAGCTTTCGTGATCTAGCTGAAAATAAAAGAGAGTACGTATTAGGGAAATGGCTAAGCAAATGGGTTTGATGGGGTTGGGCTGCTTCATCTTTATGATGGTAGCACTTCAAATTAATGGTGCAAGTGCAACCACGTACGTGGTCGGAGACAGCTTGGGTTGGACTGTTCCTCCAAATACCTCTTTCTACACCGAGTGGTCTAGCTCCAAGACTTTCCATATTGGGGACGAAGTTTGTAAGCATTCTTTTTATTATCTTTCCTCTCATATTGGCTTTATCCTATTAATATATTGTGACTAGAAATATATATATATATATATATTTATATATGTATGTATGTATAAAATTTCGTTTTATTTTACCTCCTCATCAAACGGCTGGACCATCTAGTTTTTTTGTACAAATAAATAGTAAAGTATTACTACTGTATAATATATAAAATATCAAAGCTTGTATGCACATTTTATAACAAAATTATATATAAATATATATATATATATATATGTTCTATTATATTTGGTTTGGCTGCAACTTATTTTACAATGTCACGTCATTTGTGATGCATCACAAGATTTGATGAAAATGTTTTCTTACAAATGTGGTGAAAATTTTCAAATTTTTTTTTTCCTCAATGTTATTTTGGTAAAAAAAATAAAGAGTATTCTTTAATTTAGTGCTACATGAACAACTTCCTAATCAACATAGAGAGATATAAGAAAAATGTGTTAAATTAATTGTACTAACCTTTTGTGAGCAGTGTTCAACTGGACCGGAAATCACAACGTGGCAGAAGTATCATCACTAGCTGAATACGAAAACTGCGTAAACCCAGGAATTGTTATTGGGTCACCAGTAACAGCAAACCTTTTGGAAAACGGTTCTCGCTTCTTCATCTGCACCGTTGATGACCACTGCGAAGCTGGACAGAAAGTCATAATCACCGTTGGATCACCAACAAATACCTCCTCTACAGCTAGCCCTGCTCCTTCACCAAGCTCTGCTTCATCTTTGAGTTTTGGTGTTATATTCACTGTTTTAACCTCCGTGGTTGCTTATTTCTTCGCTTAGATCTAAATTGTTGTAATAGTAGTAGCTAGCCAGCCAGCCAGAAAAGTGATCGTGTACGTGGATATTGTCTATATATTATTTTTCAAATAAAATAAATAAAACAAGTTTTCCTATTTTTTATATTAGTATTGAGTATAGTGGATTCAATAATTTCGTCTGTCTTAACTCTATAGAGATTGAATATGTAAATTATTATGTATTTGTAGCATGTATATCTCAGGCTTGTGACCCTTTTTCCTTTATCATATACGACTATACGTAAACTTAAAAGAACAGGTTTATAATTCAATCTTAAAACTCAATTCAAAATGAAATGAGTCCTTTTTTTTTTTTTCTTTTAATAAAAGAAAACAAGAGAAAGTAGAATTGAGTCTGTTTAAATGCTTAAAATTTAAAAAAAAAAAATGAAGCTATATTTTTAAAATCTAACCAATAAAAATTCAACATGAACCGAAAAAATTATATGTATAAATATATATAGAGTTCAATTTAAATATATATATAGGGAAAGGCTATTATCAGGACTGATCTTACCACTTTATATGCGGTCCAAAATCGTAATTTTATACTAGCCCTTAGATTAAAACTAACAGCTTAAATTACTCCTTTAATTTCCCTCTCAAAAATGCTCTCTCAGGTACACGTCTTAGGGGCCTCACGCCGCGAAACTTCTTCACCGCCGTCTTTACCGGAGCTTTTAAACTCCAGTGGGTGACCATAAGCCTTGTGTTTCCTCTTTCGATACTAGCCCTTCAGTTCGTATCTGCTCCATTGCTGGCGCATTTAGTCATATCTATCATGGTGTTGCCCCTTGACCCATATCTCGCATGGTAATGACTCCACAAGTTGCATCTACTAGAGTGCAGACCATTATGGCCATACCTATAGGGATGAGATAAGTTGATAAGTTGAACACATGGGATAGAAATTGAAATTATACATTCCCCAACCAATTAGAAGTCGAATCCAAGGTAAAGGATAGTAGATTGCACACCGAATCAAAACTAGATGAATGGCCAAAATTACATCCTTTAACCATATTTGCTCAATCCTATTGGCCTAGGATTGAAGAAGAGGCACCATGACTTTCAAGCCAACCGAGAATTTGGATGATCGAAGATCTAGATTATAATGAACGAAGGCTTGTGCATAGATTTAGGAATTGATGAACACATTATTTTGAAGATGACTTGTCATGCAACTATGAGCATAATAATTCAAAGGTGTTCTGGTCCAAATGAAAGACCAAATGTGGTAGAAAAAGACAATTAAAATCCAACACAATCATCTAATGGTGATCAAAGGCCATTAGTAAGGAGACCTGAGCATGAAAATTCAAATATCATATATTTCATCAAATCATGCTAATTTAATGAAATGTTAGGGGGGAAGGAAAATTTCGACTTAGATAAAAATGAAACTAGAATATGAAAAAGCAGTATTTTTACCATAATATTTTGCTAGCAAAAGCCACATTAATATTAAAAATACAATTGGCATTTGTCCTACAATGGAAAAGCAAAAAATTGGCGAATGGTTCCAACTCTATATATTTATGCCTCAATGCACTTTGAAACGACAATTCGACATTTATTATACCTTTTTAAATTAGAATATTTTGATTATTTTTAATTTTAATTTTCAACATAGAGAATGTTTTTCGATCGCTTATTATTTAATATTAGCCGTTTACTTTTGTGTTTGCCCTTAGGCCATTGATATTTATAGTTATAGTCATTTAATTTAGCGTTGGCCCTTAAGCCATTTATTTTAATTATTGGCTTTAATTTTTTTTTTCACTTTTTTGATATTGTTCTTATTTATTTTTCTTATTCGATTAAAATCCTTTATCATTAAAATATTTAAACTTTTCTAATTATTTGTTCTTTACATTTAAATAAATTCATCTGATTTCTTTTTTTTTTTTGCACAATTGTTATTATTATTTTTATCATTATTGTTTTTTATTTTTCTTCAGTTTAGAAAGTGACATGCCAACAGAATAAGAGACATCTAATTTTCCAATAAAATTATATATAGCTAGATATTAGATATCTAGTTTCTATTGGGTGATAAATGTGTATATATTTTATTTTTTATTTATTTATTTTTTAATCTTTTTTTTGCTAGAGAACTTAGTATTGAATTATATTATCCGGTTATTCTTAAGCTTTTTAAATCTTAAATAATAATAATAAAGAGGATAATTTTAGTAATAGAAAATTTTCTAACAAAAGTTAAAATTTTGTGGCTAAACTATTAGTCATTGAATAGAGTGAAATCATGTTGTGGTTAATATTATCAAAATATAAAAAATAAAAAACAATTAAAAAAAAACATGTTGTGATTAAAAAGGCAATCAAATTCTTGATTGCAACCGACAACATTTTTATAACCAAAATCCTTTTTTGGTTACAATCATTCAACACGTTGGTGTGTAAAAACATACACTTTTTGGTTTCTAGTGGGCAGCAGATCAGAGTAGTACTTGAAAAAATGTTCTACTTTCCTGTTACCTTAGAGGTTTCTGAATTTAGAGCTCTTTTTAATTCTTATATTTCAAAAAGAAAAAAAAAGTAAGCAGTGTTTACTTGTTTCTTGTGTTTGAGCAGTGTTCAATTGGCCGGCGGCAATCGCTTCTCTCACAATGTGGCTCAAGTATCCTCTCTTGCCCAATATGAAAAATGCATCAAACAAGGAACGTCTTTTGGCCCAGGAGTAAGTTGAATGACTACGAATCATTTGCAAAATGGTTCTCGTTTCTTCATCTATACCGTTGACAACCACTGTGAACTGGGACAAAAGCTGATTATCACCGTTGGATCACCATCAAACACCTCCACTATTCTTTCTCCACCTCCACCAGACAACTCAGCTGCTTCATTTCTCACTTTTGAAGTTCTGTTTATTATCTGCTCCTCCATGCTTGTTTCTTTCTTTAATCACATTTAAATCATATTATGTATCATGCATTCTATTCTCCTTTATGCAAAACTAGCTTCCAAAAATGGTGCTGACCATATGGAAAAGTCTCAGTCCATAATAAAAGCCACTTAATCCAAAGGGGAATTTGGCTCAATGTCCTTCTTTCATGGCCTCTAATGAAATATACCCCTCATTTCTTAGTTTTTTTTTTTCTCTACCCTCTGCTTTCCATTTTAGCCCCAATGAAAGTAAAAAATTACTTTACTTTCCTTTCTCCATTCCTTCAGTCCGAGAAACTCACAGTCTTTAGTTTCTGCACTCGGCTTTCTATTTTTCTTCATTCCCCAGAAAACCCACACAAAATCTCATTAAGAAAAAAAAAAATCCATGCTCCATCTCCCTGCATCTCTTACCTCTTCTCTTTCAAATATATGAAAGACTAAGGAAAAATTGCGTTTGAGGTGAGGATATGTGTATTTTGAATTTTTTTTTTTTTTTTTTTAGCTTGGGTTTTTGCTTGATTGGTGAAAGGCGAAGACGATGATTGGAATGGAGGAAACTAGTCGAAATCAAGTAGTAGTAGTAGTAGTAGTAGTAGTAGGTTATACAATTTAGTGGGGTGATTAAATATTATGAGTATGCTTGAGGGTCGGTTTCTGTATTGCTTTAAGGTAAGAAAAACTTCACAAGTGTTTGTTGAATTTTCTGATTGCAACAGAATATTAAAGGAAATTGAAAGAAAAGAAAACCCAAAAAAATAAAATTGAAGAATAAGTAGAAAGCAATTATGGTTAAAATCTGGTTCAAATGTTGAATCATTTGTTTTCTTGTTTATATGACACTCACCATCCTACTAGATATCATAATTTAATTACATAACTTCATTTTGATTTTAGGTTGGTCTCTTGTTTATGGTTATGAAGGTGAGCGGTAGTTTTACAGAGGAGCTTCACTTGGAAAGTTTGCAGCATCAAATAGAAAGTGATCTTATGCCAAGTGCCTGATGTGACCAAAGTGATTCTTATGGTATCCTTTTAGTTATATGTTCTATGGCGAATTATATAAGTTAACTTCTTCTTTTTTTGTTTACAATTAGTTAATATTTAAAAAAGATGTTATACCTGCTATATGGACCATGAGGTATACTATCTATGTTGTTTAGTTTGCCTTAATTTCTTTCTGTTTAATTTTCAGCCAAGGTTGGAATTTCTTAGGCTTGGCTGGTGGAACATTATTAATTTTCAAGTTGATTACAAATATGCAGTTGGGGGTAGCATAGGTGAACTGTCTTATATTTACTCCTATTTTATGAATTTGAGGTTGGTTGCGGAGATGTGGTATTAGTTTGCTTGTGGTTTTGTATTATAGGCTAATGGCACTCAAGACTTCCATGATAAACTGATATTTACAGATTGAGAAACCCATACTATTGGTTACAATTCCAAAAATGTGCTTGAAAATGCCTTAGGTCAGGTGCATATCGTTATCCATGTGCACTTGATTATGAGGTTGATGTAGTGTCCCTCCTTAACATATGGAAGTTGTGGGTTTTTTTTTTTTTTTGGTCTAGAAGTAATAATCGTTGCCCCCACACCCTTTCTGTGAATTTCATGTAACAATTGGTGTATTACTAGAGTGGATATCATGATGGTCTCATAGCAAGAGAAGAAGCTGTAGCACAAGAGGGATTTAATATTGGCTTTAAGGAATCAGTCCTTGTTGGGTACAAATGGGGTCTAGTAGAAGTGATACCAGGTAAAAGAAAACAAAAGAGGAAAAGAATTTGAATGCTCTGTTGCTTATAGAGTTTTTAATGAAATTGCTATAAGCATATGATTAAAAAAGAATTTAAATTCTCTGTTGCTTATAGAGTTTTTAATGAAGTTGCTATAAACATGTGATTAACTTCTTTTCTCTGCTACTTTTGTTTTCCTGTTTTGTCCAATCTGCATCCCTATGAATTGCCTTCACTTTAGTTCCTGAGGACTAGAAAGAGAGCATTTAAATTCTCAATATGGTAACCAAACTCTCAAAGACATGAATTGTATGGTTGCTTTTCATAAGGGTTTGACAACATGGGCTAAGTGGGTGGATTCTACTATGAATCATAGTAAAAACAAAGTCACCTTCCAAGGAATTTCTCTTACCCACTACCATTAAGTTTACTTCTTTCCCATCACCAATTTTCTTTTTTGAAAACCAAAAATTAATTTCGTGAATTTCTCTGATGCTTTTTTTTTTCTTTCTTTTTTTTCCTTTTCATATTTAGTGGCAAGGGATTGGAATGAGATAGGGGTGACAAACTGTGGAAATGAGACAAAACTCCTAAGTGGATCAGTTATCGAAGTGGATTGCCCAAGGCATTATATGTGGTGAAAGATGTATTAATTGGAATGAGAAAACATGTTCATCTGTTGGACATAACAACTTTATCACAACTCAGAAAAGATGCACATCCTGGCTTTTATAATGGCTTTAGGCGCATGGACTGTAACCATTGGTGTATTGCTGGACTTCCAGATACTTGGAATCAACTTTTTATGCATTCCTCATAATTGTCATGCTTGTTCTGGTATTTTTAGTTTATAAAAATGATCATACGGTTGCTTAGGTCCTTCCTTCTATAGATCACCATTTTTAAGGGAATCAAGTTTCAAAACACGAACGATCTTTTCATTTTCAATGTCAACCAGATATTGAGAGTTAAACATCATTAATGAAACTCTACAATCTTGCATAATTGCGAGTATTTAATATATTCATAATTTGAACCATAAATTTGCACAACTCTTTGATTTTTTTTTTCCCTGGTAAATATGTCATTTAATAGCCCACTCTTTAATTCTTTGGTTGTTAAATATGTCATTTGATAGTTTCCTGACCTTGCATGTTACATTAGTATATGAGTCTTTGGAAAATTGCATGGTGACAGAGGAATGAGGCAAGGTTGCATGAATCAAACATATGAGGGATTCAAAGTGGGTGAGACTAAGACAAAGTTATGAAAAATTTCTCAAATTGGCATAAAAATTTGATTATCGTAAGGTCTTCAGTAATTACCGATGAAACCTACGGTAATCAATTTGTCCTTGCTTGAAAAATTACTATAGGTTTCATCGGTAATTACCGAAACTCGTATGGTAATCATATTTTATCAATTTTTAGCCCTCACAAGTCTCCTAATGTGTGTTAAATGCAACAACATGCAAAAATACTTTCTTCAATGATCCTAAGGAGAAAAAATCCTAAAAGTTCTGAAAAATTCTCAAATTGGCACAAAAATTTGATTATCGTAGGGCCTTTGGTAATTACCGATGAAACCTACGGTAATCAATTTGTAGTTGTTGGAAAAATTACCTTTGGTAATCCACTTTGTTTGTAATTTGCTCACTTTTTCCAAATCTTTTGTGGATTTTTTTGTCAGAATCATTAATAAAGTTATATTTAGCAGGTTCTTGGTAGAAATACACATTATCGAAGGTTGTCGGATTGAATTGTGATGATTTGCTTTGAAAAAATTGAACAAATATAAATTGAGGCCACCAAAACAATATTCTTGCCATACCATTATTTTCTTGTTGACAACAAACCATCAAATATACCATATATGTAGAAGGCTAAAATATAAATATAAATATTTGGACAAACATATGTATATATGGTATAAATATAAATACTACCAACAACACAGTGGCCAAAAAAATATATAATGATAACAAACTCTTATTGATTCGAATTTAAAAGACACATGACCAAAACATTACAAGTTATCATTAACAAAATCCGAATACAATTTTGTATCATACTCAATCTATGTAGTATGCAATTAGAATGATTGTTAAGCTATTCTTTCCATTGCATTATTCTTAAGGGTTCTCTATGAAGGGAGTTGCAGATTGTCATAGCGGCTGAGAGACTTAAGTACAAATTAAATGGGAAGACAAAATAACATGTTAAGAGCCGATTATGTGTCATGGCATATCTTTGAACAAATTGAATGGGAAGACACAATAACTGTGATTTTTCTTTGTCTTTGAAGGCCAAAACGATGTCGTTTAAGCCTAACCCTAGTAGTAATGTTATTCGGTTCCTGTTTGTATCATACTCGATCTATGAAGATGTAGAATAAAATTTATTAGATAAAATAAATTGGAAGTCCACAATTAGAGCTCCAACCTTATAAGGACATTCTCCAACCTTATACCAAAACTCCTGTCCTCATAGTAACGAGTCTGAAAAAAGAAATTTGAAGTCCACAATTTGTAGTGGTGCATTTCGAGCATGTGGTCTGAAACTAATTAAATGGGGTCCTGTTCGATGTGTAAAATGAATTAAACAGGGGAGAAGAAGAAGGAAAACTTACTATAGCCTTGAAATCAAAACACAAATAATAGAGGAAAGAAGTAGTAAAACACACTTGCCTTCATGAACATTAAGGTAATGTACCATGCCGATAATCACTACCATTTTTCCATGGTGGAACTCAAGCAAGAATGTCTAGGGCATTCCCTATAGGAAAATGAACATGTACCTTCGTATCACAAACTTGCAAGAATATGGTCAATACATTTCACCTAAAATGAAATACATTATTTGAAATAGAAAATAAAATACCATTGGTTCCATTAGGAAATTGAGCATTCCCAAGTGCAATATGACCTTTGAGGACCTGTAAAATGAAGCAAACAAAATTACTTTGCAATACTTGAAAAATATATAATAATAATAATGATAATAAAAAGTAAAAACAAAATAGATTAGCACTTACTGCAGTATGGCATGGTTTCTCATGTTCTGATGGTTTTCCAAAATGAACTGTCCTTCTTATATCAGTTGTTCGATGTAAATACTGCATAAATGCCCATAAAGATAACCACTTATAAGTTAAAAATGTATCAATAGAAAACATAGTCTATCTAGCTAAAATATTTAATAAAGTAAGTGCATGAATGTAGTTTGTAATTTTTACATAATCATTACCAGTCAAGTTCATAATATAGTTAATTATAGCTAACAAGCCTTTGCTCCTGAGTCAAAAAGATATATGCTGTCTGGATTAAACTTAGCACAAGTTTCTACTTGTGATGCATAATGGATGATTGTAGCATTTGGACCAACCAACGAAATAGTAGGAAAACTTAAGCCTCTAAAATGTTGCAGATATAACAGAAAAGAATATCTCTATCATGACAAATTTTGTAAGAAAAACATATTCCTCTAGTGTATTACATAATTCAAATTTCAGTTGCTAATTAAAGCAAACCCCTGACATGTAATGTATAATTAAATTAGCTTCACTTTTCAAAGGATTTTTTATCAGACCCATGCTATGCTAACTAGGAAATCTATCAAAATTATCATTATTTGGTCCATAAGATAAGAAACAAACATAAAACTGTTTTGAGGGATGGTACCCCAACATTTTCAACTATATCACTTTTTAAGAAGAACATTTAAAAGTGGTTGATAAAGTATGAATTTACATATCCATGTCAAAGTTCATTTAAAAGTGGAATACCCTTTATTTCCCTTCATATGTTGCACGAAACACACATTAGGGGACTTGTGGGAGTCAAAAAATTTGTCAACCGTAATTAACGAAAGGCCTTCGATAATTACCAATGAAACCTTCGGTAATTTTTCCAGCAAGAGTAATTTGATTATCGATGTTTTCATTGGTAATTACCGAAGGCCCTATGGTAATCAAATTTTTTTTGGCAGTTTTAGAACTTTTTTTGAACTTTATGGGGATTTTTCTATTTAAGATCATTGATGAATGTATATTTTGCATGTTGTTGCACGAAACACACATTAGGGGACTTGTGGGAGTCAAAAAATTTGTCAACTGTAATTACCCAAGGGCCTTCGGTAATTACCGATGAAACCTTCTGTAATTTTTCCAGCAAAGGTAATTTGATTACCGATGGTTTCATCAGTAATTACCGAAGGCCCTACGGTAATCAATTTTTTTTGGCAATTTTAGAACTTTTTTCGAACTTTATGGAGATTTTGCTGTTTAGTATCATTGATGAATGTGTATTTTGCATGTTGTTGCACGAAACACACATTAAAGGATTTGTGGGAGTCAAAAAATTTATCAACTGTAATAACCGAAGGGCCTTTGGTAATTACCGATGAAACCTTCGGTAATTTTTCTAGCAAGGGCAATTTGATTACCGATGGTTTCATCGGTACTTACTGAAGGCCCTACGGTAATCAAATTTTTTTGGCAATTTTAGAACTTTTTCCGAACTTTATAGGGATTTTTCTATTTAGGATCATTGACGAATGTATATTTTGCATGTTGTTACACAAAATACACATTAGGGGACTTGTGGGAGTCAAAAAATCTATCAACTGTAATTACCGAAGGGCCTTCGGTAATTACCGATAAAACCGTTGGCATCGATAATTATCGATGCACCATCCGTATTGATTTTTTTTTAAAATGTTTTCACTTCTTAAGGTTTGTTTCTTTCTTATTTGGTTTCGGATAAACACTATTTAAATGTTTTCACTTCTTAATGTCTTTTTTTCTTTAATTTTGTCAACGGTTATCATTAATAAAGCTAGATTTAACACGTTTTTGGTGGAAACACACACTATTGAAGCTATCGGATGGAATTGTGGTGATTCTTTTGTGACGGTGGACAAATGTCAATTACCGACGATGCATCGGTAATTACCGTTGGGCATTAATAGCATCCTTGTAACAGTAAGAAACTCACAAAATCCAGAATACAAAATGATATTTTACTAATACAATACGATAGATGACTTATAAAAAGGAGAAATGCAAATTTAAAAGAGATTGGAAGAAGCTTTCAAGCTGGGAATATTCTCCAATCTAAAACTAACTAAATTTTAATGCATACTATTAAAACATGTTCAAATGGTCCCAGAAATTTTAATCTTTCATCTATATGATTAAGTTTGGGGGTTTGAGATTTTATATCATAACAGCATATGGTTATATAGATGGGTCTATTTAAGCATTAAAAGTGCCTTTTTTTTTTTTTTAATGATGAATTAAAAAGATATCTCCTGCTAGATACTATTAGTACTATAGGCACTATATCAATGGTCCCATATGCCACATGGCCATTACAGAGGTATAGGACCTTAAAGAGAGGATAAAAAGGTAAATCAAAACACAGCATAGTTGAATCGGCTTTTTTCTGCTGTGCTGGTGGTAAAAGTGGCTTGTCCAAACGACGGGTAGGAACAAATATAGCAGATAATTAGGAAACATAAGTACGTTAATAGACAAACCTGCCCTTGTCATCCAGGCCCAATAAATTATCTCCAACTGGCCCCTACAACAAATGACAAATGGATTTTGTTACGTTTGAAGGAGAATGACTGTCTACACAAGGAGCAGAGCTTGTTTAGATCTTTATAGAAACTTAGTAATGCCACAAAGAAAAAAAAAAAAAAAAAAAAGGCAAAGAACAGAGGTCCCACCTTAATTAAGCAAATGTTAGAGGAAAAAGAACCATTTCTGTTCCATGCCACAACTAAGCAAAAGTCCTTGTATCAAATTAAAATTATTTTGTTTTGGAAAGGCTAAAGAATGAAGATGATAAAAGCAAGCATCATAGAGATATAACGATTGAGAGACACTAATTTTCATTTTCATTTTTTTTGTTCCATAATAGAGAACAAAATAAGTAAAAGAGTACTTACCAACATGTATAATATATATACATTCTTGTATGGTTCGCATTTTTTTTTTCCCTCTCTGCAATCTCACAGGTTTAGAAAAATTACCTCTTCAAGTACCTTCTAACCTAAATTACCTCTCCAGAAAAATTACCTCTTCAAGTACCTTCTAACCTATATATTAACACTTCTTCATTCACTTAAGATATATTCCCTTCCAAAAAAAAGCAAAAATTTAACAGCTGGTTTTATTTCCTTCTAGTGTCTCTATATGCTCTCTCCCCTTTCAGATTAAGAATGGATGCAATATTAAATTTGTTTCACAACTTGAGAAACCAAGCGGATACTGAGAGTACCAAAGTATCTGTTTATATAACAATCAGCGTACTCAGATAACAATATAGGACCCTTCTGAACACATACCACACTCATTCTTGCTTTAACTTTAAAATAATAACTTAAATAAAATAATACAATTCATATTCTTGTGAACAATACAACTGAGGGGAAAGATTGATAGTCTCTTACAGAAAAAGTCTTCTGAGATGAATTATCAAAAATAGCACCTCCAAGTGCTTCAAGAGTGATAAAAAATTTATAAAAAAAAATTTCAAAATGTTAATGGAATGGCATAAGGTAAAAAATTTGGCATTTTGAGACATGACATCTTTGTCGCTGCATGCTCAAACTTCTTGATAGTAGCTTCATTCTCCTCCAAGCTAGTCTGAACAAAATACTTGACCCACCAGGATGAACTCCTCATCTTAGCCTTCAAAAAGGAAAATAAAAATAAAAATGCCAGTGTGTCGGTTATTTAGAAAATTAAATTGTTTATAAGATGATATTCAGACTAAAGCAGCCACGAGACACAGGAATATCTGCAGCACAACAATATGAGCTGAAATATTAAGATAAACCAGCCTTTCAAATGAAACCCTTTCATTCCTAAAGCAAAAAAGGTTGTTTTTTTTCTTCGGTAAGCTTTTTAAATTCCTTATATTTTCTTTGATTCCTAAACCTCTCCATCCAATCTCACCATCTCAAGCAAAGGAAGATTATCATGAAAATGATCAATAACAAAATGTTAGCATTTAATGTCATAGCTTATCACAATGAATCAAACAACTTTTGAAATAAAAGAGAAGCATATGAAAAATAAGTTTCAAATGCAGATATCCTTACCACCCTTCCATATTTGGATTCTGAAACTTTAGCTTTCCGATGACCAGGAGAGCCTGAATGGACATTTCAAAAGATGTCACTAGAAAAAAATCATATATTTTTCATCCCAATATAGAAGTTTTACAACCATAAGTATCAAGCAAAGATTACTTTGAAGTTTGAACATCATACAAGAGCAGTTTTCTCAAAGAATTGATATCATTAAAATACTATGGCTGTCCAGGACATTCAAACACAACAAGGAAAATCAAAATTTGCTGTCAAATAGAAATGTGAATATCAGAGAACCTTCTTTTAATTTATTAAATGTTTAAAGCATCTCATAATATTACAACATAATTTATAAGAAAATTTTAAAAACATCCTACCACCTTTTGGTTTTGTTGGCATGTGGGAAGGCATTAAGGAAAAAATCTTAAAGCATTCTAATTTAATAATTGTGAAACTTGGGATTAAGAAAAATGCACCAAGATACTTATAATCTCATATAAAATTTGGTTTTCATGGTCTTCACTAAAAGATACTTATGTACCAATTATCCATATATCTTATGTTTAGGAAGCACAGATTGCCATTTAATGCAAAAAAAAACAGTTACTAGAGACTTAGAATAAAGAGAGCATAAAGAGCAGCAACAGATAACCACATAGAAATGCAATTAACAAACAAAATACAGGGTAAAGCCTCTGTACTTTCACAAAATCTATTTAACAGTTGTACGATCTTTTCACCTGTAAAGATCACAAGCCCATCAATAGATACCCTTGCCAGATCTGGGAGGGTCTTGTTAAGGTACCTAGGAGACAAATATTCCAATGCATCTGAAACAATTACAAGAGAAAATGATTTTGGCCTGTATGGAAGTGGAAACTTGATGTCGGCAATAGGCACAGTGCCTTTCTTCACAAGAGCCTTGCAGTTTCTATCAGCATCCTCTATGTCATATGGTTCCACACCCGAGGCTTCAGTTTCTTTCTCCTTTAGCAATTTAGAAACCACTGAACAAGTATCAGGGCCAACATGTAGAATTTTGTGCATGCTGTCACCATATGCTTTTGCTAGAATGGGAATTGCTCGTTGGACCTCCACCGTGCATAAAAATCACCTGGAAATAAAAGGAAGTTAAAATCCTCAAGAGAGGTGACACCATGGAAAGTTAAGCTCTTTTTCAGAAGGAACAATTTCAACTTAATCTACCATGAACTTTTATATAACTTTGCAATTGGGTTGGCACTTCTACAATGTTCAAACAAGCAAGCAGCAAATATGCATTTTAAAGTTAGTTACTCAACAGTGAAATACATTATGAATTGATTGATCATAGGCTACATTGTTCATGGAAAATATGGTTTAAGCATGGTCGAAGCCTTACTACACAGGAATAGCTGAAGGAAAGCTCTGGGGAAAAAAAAAATCATCCGAGACTAAATCATCAAACACATAGTTATGCATCCATAATCACTCCACCTTTGATTTCAAAATCCAAAATTCATGAATAAATTCCAAGTAACACAAAATATGCAGCAACCAACATACGAAAATGTCAAACAAACAAGAAAAAAAACCCCAAAAAAAAATATATATATATTTACCTTCAACCTTGCCCACAGCCTCCCTAATGTTGACAAATCCACCTGTCATATTAAAGCTGAATTGCAGTCAAGCATAGCGAGTATAACAAAAATATCCCGCAAAGTAGTTCTCAGCCAAAACGTGATTGATAAACAACCTCCCTAATGTTGACAAATCCACCTGTCATATTAAAGCCAAATTGCAGTCAAGCACAGCGAGTATAACAAAAATATCCCGCAAAGTAGTTCTCAGCCAAAACGTGATTGATAAACAAATTGTAAGAAGTCTATCACGTATAGTATAGAAGCCAGTTACTAAGGCGACAAAAGAAAAATGATAAAACCCATTCGTTATTAAACCAACATGTATGTTATTTCTTAATTCTTACAGACAATAACAAATTGATCATAAATTTTATGATATGATTACAGGGTTTAGATAATGAAAATTTGTGGTGGTCTATAACAAAAACTAGGAAATACACCATCAGACAATCATTTCCAGAGAAGTTCATATTCCTAAAGTGCGGAATTATAAGATGCCATTATCAAAATCAGCACTTTATGTGTGTTTTGCTTGCACGTACGTGTGATAAGTTAACATAGATAGGAACAAGGTAAAAACAAATATACTAAGATACGAATCAGTATCTTAAGACAGTGTATTTTATGACAGTTGTGCTGTCAAATATGATATAGAAAAGGCTTAGAATTTATGACATACCCATTAAATTGAACAAGCAGAATCGTGACAACACGAATTTGATTTTTGGAAGTGCAACGAAAGCCCATGAAACAGCTCCTACAAAAGGCTCTGTTCGTATCAATCTCAATTTGACCCAAAGTTCCCCATCAATGTCAAAATCTCGAACACCAATTGGCACCACAATTGGTATAATGCCAAATTTTAATGAAAGCATTAAAAGCATACAGGCACCTCCAGTATAACGGAGACCGATTTGATACCTGGATGAAATCAAAGGAAATATCTGCAGTTAGTTAAAATATTTAACATACAAGTTTAAAAAAAAAATAATTAAATATCTAGAGTATTCATAAAGAAAAACAAAAAACATAACCCTAATTAAATTCCAACTTATTCTAAAATTAATCAGAAAAAAAAAACACCCACAAATGTTTTAAAAAAAACCCCATAAACCAGTCAAATCGAAAAGTTAAAGGAAAAATAAAGCAAACAGATCAGGCGTTTTATCAGAGAGGCCAAGCAAAACAGCAAGCTTGGGCATTTGCTTCCGCTATGAAGCACCACCCTTGAGCTTCGTATACAAATCCACATCCTCCTTCTTCACAATACCCTAATTTCGAATTCCAAACCATCAATTTCTTTGTATGGAATTTTGACGACCAAAGAGATGTAACGGGGTTGTTTGACAAAAGGACAACTAAGTGAAAAAAGCTTGATGAATGAGAAGAGATGAGCCAGCTTTGGGGGAAGGATGATAAAGGAGAAGAAAAAAGTCGGGTGAAAAAAAAAATAGAAAAAAATTAAAATAATAAAAATATTTAATTTGGATATAAAGATATTTTGAAATTATTAAAAATTAAAAAAATATAAAAAAAAAAATACTAAATAAAAAGGTAAAAATCATTAAACTCATTCCTACGATGACATTGGGCCAAATTCCCCTTATCCAAATTCAGACCAGCCCATACTAAAAACACATTGCGGCACCAAGTTTGACATTTTCAATATATGCCATTGCTTGGCCAGATTAAAAAATTAAAATTTTTGGCAGCCAAAACTAAAACTCTTATCTATCTAGGCTGAAAAGATGGATTGGACTAACACGTGACCCAATTGAAGATAGTTAAAATCTTTTACTTTTCTTTTGTGTTTTGGAATGGTTAAAGTCTTTTACTTTTCTAGAGACAAAACTTTTGTACAGCCAAAGCTCATCATGCCGTGATTGCTTATATTAAATCAGGCCTGTATAGGACAATAAATAGTTACGGATCACTTTTATTGAATGTGTCTTGGTACAATTCCCAATTCCAGCACGAAATATATAGCCATGTTTAATTGTAATAAGCATCCCATTTGGACTTATTCCAAAAGACTATGGTTTCAATCTTTGGACTATTCTAAAAGACTAGACGCTCAATCTTTCGTTTATAAATATCCCATATATGGAATGCTATCTTCATCTTCAATTTCAACATCAACCATTCTCATTCCATTTAAGACACGATATTAATTAGCTGATTAAGTTCGAGCTTTCGTGATCTAGCTGAAAATAAAAGAGAGTACGTATTAGGGAAATGGCTAAGCAAATGGGTTTGATGGGGTTGGGCTGCTTCATCTTTATGATGGTAGCACTTCAAATTAATGGTGCAAGTGCAACCACGTACGTGGTCGGAGACAGCTTGGGTTGGACTGTTCCTCCAAATACCTCTTTCTACACCGAGTGGTCTAGCTCCAAGACTTTCCATATTGGGGACAAAGTTTGTAAGCATTATTTTTATTATCTTTCCTCTCATATTTGCTTTATCCTATTAATATATTGTGACTAGAAATATATATATATATAAATATATATATATGTATGTATAAAATTTCGTTTTATTTTACCTCCTCATCAAACGGCTGGACCATCTAGTTTTTTTGTACAAATAAATAGTAAAGTATTACTACTATATAATATATAAAATATCAAAGCTTGTATGCACATTTTATAACAAAATTATATATAAATATATATATGTTCTATTATATTTGATTTGGCTGTAACTTATTTTACAATGTCACGTCATTTGTGATGCATCACAAGATTTGATGAAAATGTTTTCTTACACATGTGGTGAAAATTTTCAAATTTTTTTTTTCCTCAATTTTATTTTGGTAAAAAAAATAAAGAGTATTCTTTAACTTAGTGCTACATGAACAACTTCCTAATCAACATAGAGAGATATAAGAAAAATGTGTTAAATTAATTGTACTAACCTTTTGTGAGCAGTGTTCAACTGGACCGGAAATCACAACGTGGCAGAAGTATCATCACTAGCTGAATACGAAAACTGCGTAAACCCAGGAATTGTTATTGGGTCACCAGTAACAGCAAACCTTTTGGAAAACGGTTCTCGCTTCTTCATCTGCACCGTTGATGACCACTGCGAAGCTGGACAGAAAGTCATAATCACCGTTGGATCACCAACAAATACCTCCTCTACAGCTAGCCCTGCTCCTTCACCAAGCTCTGCTTCATCTTTGAGTTTTGGTGTTATATTCACTGTTTTATCCTCCGTTGTTGCTTATTTCTTCGCTTAGATCTAAATTGTTGTAATAGTAGTAGCTAGCCAGCCAGCTAGAAAAGTGATCGTGTACGTGGATATTGTGCTATATATTATTTTTCAAATAAAATAAATAAAACAAGTTTTCCTATTTTTTATATTAGTATTGAGTATAGTGGATTCAATAATTTCGTCTGTCTTAACTCTATAGAGATTGAATATGTAAACTATTATGTATTTGTAGCATGTATATCTCAGGCTTGTGACCCTTTTTCCTTTATCATATACGACTATACGTAAACTTAAAAGAAAAGGTTTATACTTCAATTGAATAGAATAAAAGGTTTATAATTCAATCTTTAAACTCAATTCAAAATGAAATGAGTCCTTTTTTTTTTTTTTTTTAATAAAAGAAAACAAGAGAAAGTAGAATTGAGTCTGTTTAAATGGTTAAAATTAAAAAAAAAAAATGAAGCTATATTATTAAAATCTAACCAATAAAAATTCAACATGAACCGAAAAAATCATATGTATAAATATATATAGAGTTCAATTTAAATATATATATATAGGAAAAGGCTATTATCAAGACTGATCTTACCATTTTATATGGGGTCCAAAATCGTAATTTTATACTAGCCCTTAGATTAAAACTAACAGCTCAAATTACTCCTTTAATTTCCCTCTCAAAAATGCTCTCTCAGGTACACGTCTTAGGGGCCTCATGCCGCGAAACTTCTTCACCGCCGTCTTTACCAAAGCTTTTAAACTCCAGTGGGTCACCATAAGCCTTGTGTTTCCTCTTTCGATGAACCTTTTCCGGCACATCCTTGACAATTTACTACTCCTCCAAACTCCTCCTACTCCATCATTCTCTGTCGAGGAGCAAGACTTGATGGCAAGTCCTGTGTTGAGTAAGAGGACCGAGTGAGAGCTTTATCTTTCCTACCTTAGCCAGCCGATTCAGAACATTTATTCCATTTTTTCCCCTTCTTGGTAAAGCAACTGCCACAGTCCCTCTTTTCTTTTCTTTTTTCCACCTTTGAAACTTTCCTAGAAAATTTTTCCTTTTCCTTTTTTTTTTTTTTCAATTCCAATTCTTGGGTCTCAGAAAAACTCGCTCTGAGCTACCTTTCCCCGAGAAAAACCTAAACATTGGAACTTTTCCACTTATTTGTTTTTTCCAATTAAGGAAAAGTATCTAATTTCTTTTATTTTTTGTGTAATTGTTTTTATTATTTTTCTATTTTTCTTCAATATAGAAAATGACATGCCTACACAATCAGAGATGTCCAATTTTCCCAACAGAATTACATATAACTAAATATTAGATGTCTAGTCTACATTGGTTGACAAATTTGTATATATATGTTATTTTGTTTTCATTTTTTATTTTTATTTTTTTGCTAGAGAACTTTGTATTGACTTTTCATATCTAATTATTCTTAAGCTTTTTAAATCTTAAAAAAAAATGATAACAAAGAGGATTAGTTTTAGTAATAAAAATTTCCTGACAATAGTTAAAATTTTGTGGCTAAACTATTAGTCATTGAATAGAGTGAAATCATGTTGTGATTAATATTATCAAACAAAAAAAAAAAAAGAATCATGTTCTGATTAAAAAGGCAATCAAAGTCTTTATTGCAACCGGCCACATTTTTGTAAAGAAAATCCCTTTTTGGTTACAACCATTCAACACGTTGGTATGTAAAAACATACATTTTTTGCTTTCTAGTGGGCTGCAGATCAGAGGAGTGCTTGAAAGAATGCACTACTTCTAGTTACCTAAGCGGTTTCTGAATTTAGAGCTCTTTTTAATTCTTATATTTCAAAAAAAGAAAAAATTAAGAAAGTATGTAGTGTTTAATTGTTTCTTGTGTTTGAGCAGTGTTCAATTGGACCGGCAATCGTTCTCTCACAATGTGGTTCAAGTATTCTCTCTTGCCGAATATGAAAGATGCATCAAACGAGGAACGTCTTTTGGCCTAGGCATAAGTTGAATAACTGTGAATCTTTTGCAAAATAGTTCTCGCTTCTTCATTTGTACCGTTGACAACCACTGTGAACTGGGACAAAAGGTGATTATCATTGGATCACCATCAAACACCTCCACTATTCCTTCTCCACCTCCACAAAACAACTCAGCTGCTTCATCTCACTTTTTTAAGTTCTGTTTATCATCTTCTCCTCCATGCTTGTTTCTTTCTTCAATCACATTTAAATTGTATGATGTATCATATAATCTATTTGCCTCTATGGAAACAAGCTTCCAATAATTATGCTGACCATATTGCTTCTTTCTCTTCATTGTATCCATTTTAATCATAGAAGGGCTATATGGTTATGATATGTTTATAGGGTTTTTTTGAAAAATAGCCATCCGTAAATCCAATCTTGAAAAATAGCAAATTTTTTTTTTTTAATAGAAAAACTAGCCATCTATGGACAAAAATGTCTTTGGATAAATTGAAAATTACGAAATACCTTTTCTTTTACCCTTTCTTTTTTCCTCCTTTGTCAAATAATCCGTGCATTTCATCTGCTCTCATCCATGCATCTCATCTGCTAGTGAACTTGTTCTCCTTGGCATTTCATCTACTCTCACTTTCTTTTTTTTGTAATTTCTCACTTTTAAAGCTAAAGCCAGGTAAATTTTTTTTTTCTCTTTTTCTCTTATTCCCATGTTTTCTCACTTTTGTAAGTTTTAAGTTCTTTTTTTTTAACATGGGTATGTAACAAATTAGTTTACGAGATATTATATTTGAGTTTAAAGAGACTTAAGTGATAATAGTGTGGAAATGGGGGAAAGTTTTCAGCTAATTTTCTGCCAGTAGGAAAACGCTATATTTGGCCCAAAAAAAAAACATAATCGACTTTTTTAAGACAGTTAATATGTTTATTTAATATTATTCATATGTTTATATATTTATTGATTTAGTTTAACGTTATTCATTTAATTTTGTAGTAAAATGAAATATGATGATATTATAATTGTGATTTTATACAATGGAACATTGGTACAAAATGATGGTGGTAATTGGGAGTATCGAAATGGTAAAAATATAATGGTTTCCATTCGGCAAAAGATGCACAAAATCAGAGTTAAAGGATGAGATTTTCAATTCTATTGAGATACTACTTATGGCATGTGTTCTCATTACTACACCGCGGATGCATATCGTGCAGCTTATACTGAGTCCATTTATTCTGTGTTAGATAAAAAACAGTGAAGTGCTCCGGATGATGTGCCAAGTCATATTGTTCTTCCACCGAGATGGACACATAAGCGAGCCAGTAGGCCGAGGATACAATGCATACCATCTCAAGATGAAGATGTTATTAGACATAGATGTAGCCGATGCGGTGGTGTCGAATATTATAGGCAGAAATGTACGAATCCATTGTCTTATGTTTCGAATTAGGAAGTTTTAATTTAATGTTATGGTTTAATATCTTTTGATAATTATCTCATAACTTGGATATTATATTTTCTACTCAACGGTAAGTTTTAATTTAGTGTTATGGTTTAATATCTTTTGATAATTATCTCATAACTTGCATATCATATTTTCTACTCGACGGTAATGATTTATTTATGTTGTGATAATGGTGTAGTACGTATTTAGCAATTTTTTTATTTTAAGAATTTAATCCCAAATAAAAAGAGACATTCTGGAGTTGATTTTGAATCTTTAGTTTACATCTCATTTTATGAAATGTCCAAATGATTTTGAAAAGAAAAACAAATATATATCATTTTTTCTTTTCTTTTAATTGGTTATTGATTTTAAATGTCAAAACATTTTTTGTTAAATCCATCTTCATCTTATATAATATTTGTCTCCACTCTCAATTTTTTTTAACCCCAATATTAATTTAAATAGTCTATTAGAAATTCATTTTTCAAGTGAAGGAAATTAGTTTTCGATAGCAGTAAAAATTTTCCGACAATTTCCAACAGGAGGAAAATGATTTCTGCTTGGAGGAAAAATTTTCCGACAGGCGAAAAATTATCCAGAAGCTTGAATTGACCTGCATTAAGAGGTTTGTGCAAAATGAAATTCTAAAAAAAAATGCCACAGTTACCACTACAACAAAACAATTATTACAACCATATTCAATAGTTAATATTTATTCAACAAACATGTAAGTGTTAAGAGGCTTTACCCATTACTTTGCTGAGGGGAATTTTATGCCAAAAACTGCAATTCTTATTTCAATTAAAGACCCAACATGAGCATCCAATGGACAAAAGAGGTATAGAAAAAATTCAAGGGGTTTTAACTACCTTTGATTTCCTAATTTAGCACAAAAGTCACGTAATGTAGGGCATGTCTATAAATGATATCAAAGGTGAAACTGATGGATCAAAAGGCACCCAAATAAACAGAACCCAGTGGTCTGCAAACAAGATCCACCCCTCTTTCTCTCTCTCATTCTCTGTAATTTTTGTCCTTCAGTTTCAATTTTTCTACGAAAGTTAGAATACGATAAAGCCAAGGAAATGGATTTTAGAGAGAGAGAGAGAGAGAGAGAGAGAGAGAGAAAGAGAGAGCAGGGGTGTAAATGGAGAGAAGAGAAGGAAACTTGACTTCAAGAGCCGAGATCTGTCGAAGAAATGCAATTCAAGACTTGTATCGGGCGTGAAGGTGAAAACAGATGGTTTCATGACCTCGTATTTCGCTGCTTCTTTTATAGTTTGTTTTGCAAAGACAATGTTCGAAAATGGAGGAAATCTATGGAAATTGAGAAAGCAATATTAGTGGTGTTGAGAGAGCAGAAGAGGTGTTTGAAAGAGAAAGGGAAAGGAGAAAGAAAACCAGAAACAACAAAAAAAGAAAAAAAGAAAAAAAAAACACTGAGTGTTGGTAGAGAAAAGAAAGAAAAGTAAAAAAAAAAAATCTTTATTAAGGGTATTCTAGTCCAGATTGGTTAAAAGTGAGTTAGTTTTCAAAAAAAAAAATTTATTATTTTTCAAGTTTACATTTGTACGGTGGTTATTTTTTCAAAAAACCCTATGTTTATAAACTATATGGAAAAGGATAAAGTAGACCAGATAAAAATTGGCAAAGCCTCGGTCCATGACAGAAGCCACCTAATCCAAATTCAGACCAGCGCATGATAAAAACACGTTGTATTCCATTTCTGGAGCATAAGAAAACCTTATCCCGGCACCGCCAAGTCTGACATTTTCAAAATATGCATTGCTCGGCCAAATTAAAAAATTAAAGTTTTCGGCAGTCAAAACTAAAACTCTTATCTATGTAGGCTAAAACGATGAATTGGACTAACACGTGACCCAATTGAAGATAGTCAAAACCTTTTACTTTTCTACGGTCAAAGGTTTCTTTCGTGTTTTGGAAAGGTTAGAATCTTTTACTTTTGTTGAGTCAAACTTTTGTACAACCAAAGCTCCATGTGCGGTGATTGCTTATAGTACTCTAATAATCACGTCTGTATGGGATAAGATATAGTTACAGGTCCACTTGAATTGAATGTGTCTTGGTACAATTCCCAATTCCAGCACGAAATATATAGTTGTGTTTACTGTATTAAATATCCCAATTGGACTTATTCGAAAAGACTATAGTTTCAAACTTTCTAAAAGACTACACGCTCAATCTTTCGCTTATAAATATCCCATATTTGAAAAGCTATCTTCATCTTCAACTTCAATATCAACCATTCTCATTCCATTTAAAGCACAATATTAATTTGCTAATTAAGCACGAGCTTTCGTGATCCAGCTGAAAATTAAAGAGAGAACGTATTCGGGAAATGGCTAAGCAAATGGGTTTGATGGGGTTGGGGTGCTTCATCTTTATGATGGTAGCACTTCAAATTAATGGTGCAACTGCAACCACATACGTGGTCGGAGACAGCTTGGGTTGGACTGTCCCTCCAAATACCTCTTTCTACTCCGACTGGTCTAGCTCCAAGACTTTCCATATAGGGGACGAAGTTGGTAAGCATTCCTTTTATTATCTTTCCTCTCACATTTGCTTTATCATAGACTGTGACTAGAATATATATATATATATATATAAATAATTTCATTTTATTTTACCCCCTTATGAAACTGCTGACAACATTATGCTTGGCGCCATCTGGTTTTTTTTTTTTTTTTTTAACAGTAAATAGTAAAATATAACTATTATATAATATATAAAATATCAAACGCTTGTATATGCATTTTATGGCAAAACTATATACATATATGTTCTATTATATGTGATTTGGCTGTAACCTATTTTACAATGTCACATTATCTGTGATGTATCATAAGATGTGATGAAAAGCGTTTTCTTCTACATGTGATAAAATATTGCAAATTTTCATTCCTCAATTTTATTTTGGTGAAAAAAAAAAAAAAAGAGTAATTTATTGCTACGTGAACAACTTCCTAATTAACATAGAGATGTTAAAGAAAAATGTGTCAAATTAAATGTAACCTTTTGTGAGCAGTGTTCAACTGGACCGGAAATCACAACTTTGCAGAAGTTTCATCACTAGCTGAATACGAAAACTGCACAAACCCAGGAATTGTTTTTGGGCCAGGAATAAAAGCGAACCTTTTGCAAAACGGTTCTCGCTTCTTCATCTGCACCGTTGATGACCACTGCGAAGCTGGACAGAAAGTGATAATCACCGTTGGATCACCAACAAATACCTCCCCTGCAGCTAGCCCTGCTCCTTCATCTTTGAGTTTTGGTGTTGTATTTACTGTTTTAACCTCCATGGTTGGTTATTTCTTCGCTTAGATCTAAATTGTTGTTATGTTAATATTGAAGGTAGCGGATTCAATAATTTTTTCTGTCTTAGTTCTATAAAGACTGAATATGTAAATTTATATTTGTAGCATGTATATCTCAGCCTTGTGACTCTTGTTCCTTTATCATATACGACTGCACGTCAAAAAACAAAAGGTTTATGATTCAATCTTAAAACTCAATTCAAAATCAAATGAGCCCTTTTCTTTTTTTTTTTTTTTAAATAAAAGAAGAAAAGAAAAAGAAAGAAGAATTGAGTATTTTAAAACGCCTAATTTAAAAGAAAAGAAAAAGAAGGGGGGGGGGGGGGGTGTCGCGGAAAAAGAATTGTCTTTTTAAAACGGTTAGATTTAAAAAACAAAAAAAAAAAACAAAAAAAAAAAAAAGAAAAAAAGAAGGGGGCTATACTGTTAAAATCTAACAAATAAAAATTCAACATGAACTGAAAAAATCATATGTATAAATATATATAGAGTTCAATCTAATATATATATATATATATATGTTGGACAACATTCAATTTAAATATTTGATTGATATTTACCTTTTAAATATATATATATATATATATATTACATTAATTTTTTTTTTCAAAAAAAGAAAAAAAGGAAAAAAAAAAAAAAAGAAAAAAAAAAAAAGAGAGAACCACTTCCATGCATCCAAATGATATTTACCCCAAGCCACATGTGAAAATTATATTTTACCAATTAATGGCAAAAAACCTAGATATTACTCAACTCCATTGTAAACTTGCGGATAAAGAAGCTTTTTGGACCCACAGAAAAGAACAGCAAGGTTCAGCCACACCCCCCTTGCATACAAGGAAATCTGTTCTTTAGAAAGAAAACGTACAAAGGACATGTCTAATTACTGAGAAAATGACATGAAGTAAAATAGAAATTTGAATGTTTGTAATTATTATCCTCACAATCGGGAGTTGCTATGATAATAAATTGGTTTTATTTAAAATAAAAGTGAACATCCCCAAACCTTTACTTTTAAAGCAATTAATGCATAACCTTCTCTTTTCTCTCAGCTTGTCTGATGCGATCCCTCAGCTTTGTCTGATGCATTCCACCCTGTGTGGTATCCTCATATTTCAAAATTCTATTAAACAATTAAAGCCCTGCCTGTGAGATTAGCTGATACCGCATTTCCCGTGCAGTAATCAGATTAACGATGGAGGCTTCTTTAGATGACATGGAGTCATTAATTAATAAAACTAGAATGCTTCAATGTGTACTGGAAGATGTTGAGCTGACACCAGATTCAACAAATGCAAAGAAGGTAGCGGACCTATCAGTGGTGGGCAAAATTATCTCAAACAGAACATTTGGAAAGAATGCTGTAGCGGCCATTCTTCAGAAAGCTTGGAATGTCTCAAAACCATTTCAGGTAAATGTCTTACACTCTAAGACCTTTTTATTTGAGTTTAAGCAAGAAGAAGATAGGAAAACAGTTCTGCAGAGGGGTCCTTAGAATATAAATGGGTCTCATTTGGCGCTCAAGAAATGGGATCCTGAAAAAACTCTTGAAGAAATAAACTTAAAGAGTACAGCCTTCTGGATGCAAAGCCATGGGCTGCCTTTGCTAAATATGACCAAAGCAAATGCCCTTAAAAATGGAGAACGGATTGGTAAGGTGCTAGAAGTGGATTTCAACAATGATGGCAGGATGATAAATCGAAGATTTTTGAGAGTTTGGGTGGAAGTGGATGTAGAAAACTGCTGACAATGTGTTTCTTCCATAAGAGAAGCCTTAAACAAACCACCTGGATCCAGTTTAAATATGAAAGAATTTCAGAATTTTGTTTTAAATGTGGAAGATTGGGGCATTTACTAAATGATTGCACAGAAGTAGAGGAAATTAAGACAACTGCACCTAACGGAAGACTTGTTACCTTATATGGTCCATGGTTGAGATAAGATCATGCAGGCAATATGTTTAATAATGAACTAAATGTGTTTTCAAGTCCTAGCAGCTCAACCATTAATGCATCAAAAGTCGAAGATGAGATGCCGGGAAGAAGTGCCCAAGTTAACAAAGTGGAGTACTCAAATAAAAAACTTTTTGTGCAATTAATGAATGATGGAGACAAAGTCATTAATAAGATTGACATGGAACAAGAAATTATATATGGCATTTAAAAAATCTCAAGTCCACAAGAAAATTCAGAAAACACATTGGCAAGAGGAAGGCCACGCTGACATCATTAATTGCAATATTCAGGAAGCATCATTACAGAGAAGTTGTGCAACAAGAAGTGAAATTATAATGAAGGAAACGACAGAAAATATTAAACGTCACTCAAATTTTCTCCAATATTTCCCTGACAAAGGAGTGGGCTATAATATAGAATGTTTCACACAGGCCCAAGTCCAAGAGCTCTTATTACGCTTCAAGAGGAAATTAAGGGTTTTTTCAAAAAGTAGCCATCTGTAATATGATTTTTGAAGAATAGTATTTTTTTTTTTTTCAAAAAAGTTAATCATTTTAGAACAAAAATATTCTTGATAAAATTGAAAATTACGCAATAGGTTTTTTTCCTTTCCTTCTTCCTCTACATAGCCGTTCATGTAAGGATTTCTCTAACAGGCCACTCTTTGCATCTTATCTCCTCTCATTCTCATTTTTTTGTATTTTTTCATATCTGAAATTAAACTCAGGTAAAATTTTTTATCTTTTTTCTTATTAGATGAAACTAAAGAAATATGTGTTTTTTCTCTTTTTCTTTTTTCTTGTATTTTTTGTTAGTTTTGGAATTTTTAAGCTTTTTATTTAATATGGGTATGCAAGAATTAATTTATGAGCTGTTATGTATGAGTTTAAAGATACTTAAATGGCATATGGTTTGAAAATGGAAAAAAATTTATGTAAAACTGAAAAATTGCGAAAAACAGTAAAAATGGAGGAAATTTGGCGAAAAAGATGAACTTCCGCCATTTTCCTCCAGTTTGTCAATTTTCGCAAGTTTTCCGCTAATTTTTCACCAATTTTCCTCCAATTTTTCTCCAATTTTCTGCCAGTTTTCCGCCAATTGGAAAAAGCTATATTTGGCCCAAAAAAAAAACAGAATCAACTTTTTTAATACAGTTAATATGTTTGTTTAGTATTATTCAAATTTTTATATATTTATTGATTTAGTTTAACGTTATTCATTTAATTTTGTAGTAAAATGGAAGATGATGATATTGTAATTGCGGTTTTATACAATGGAACATTGGTACAAAATGATGGTGGTAATTGGGAATACTGAAATGGTAAAAATATAATGGTTTCCGTCGGCAAGAGATGCACAAAATTAGAGTCAGAGGATGAGATTTTCAATTTTATTGAGATAGATCGAAATGAATATTTGCTAAAGATAAAATGGATATATGGATGATGTGCAGAAAAGCTGGATCCTACAGAAATACACTGTGATAAGGATGTGAAATGCTTTCTTCAAAAAGTAAGGAATGGAGGGATGACAATGATATGGCCTTCAATGTATGTTGAGGTGATTTCGAAAGTTGAACATGTATGTAGAAATGTTCATCAAATAGCCTTTACTTCGGATAGTGGGAGTAATCTTCATTCTTTTTCTTGTCCTCCAATTGGCGTTCGTCTACCACAAGTTTCCGGTACTGAACCTATTCAGGCTACATCTAAGGAAATTATGGTTCAAGAAACTCAGTTTAGAGATCAAGTTGATGTTCGTGGGGCCTGGACATCATTTAACATCCACAAAGGAGTTGATGTTGGAGGTGACTATTCTGAACGGTTTCCTAACGATGAGGAGTATGAGCAGTTGCATAATATTGATCATGATGAGAATTACAATGCAGCAGGGGATGATGTTGATCATAATGATGTAGATTTTGATCATGAGTTGCCGGACAATGATAATGATATGCATCCTGAAATGAACAATGAAGGAGTTGATGATGTTAGGCCGAGGATGCAATGCATACCATCTCAAGGTGAAGATGTTATTGGACGTAGATGTAGCCGATGCGGTGGTGTTAGACATTATAGGCAGAGATGTACGAATCCATTGTCTTATACTTCGAATTAGAAAGTTTTAATTTAGTATTATGATTTAATATCTTTTGATAATTATTTAATATCTTGGATATTATATTTTCTACTCGACGGTGGAAGATTTATTAGCAATTTTTTTTTTTAAGAATTTAATCCCAAATGAAAAGAAGCTTTCTGGAGTTGATTTTAAATCTTTAGTTTACATCTCATTTTATGAAATGTCCAAATGATTTTGAAAAGAAAAAAATATATATATCATTTTTTCTTTTCTTTTAAATGGTTATTGATTTTAAAAGCCAATACATTTTTTGTTAAATCCATTTTCATCTTATATAATATTTGTCTCCACTCTCAATTTTTTTACCCCACTATTAATTTAAATAATCTATTAGAAATTGATTTTCCAAGTGGAGGAAATTAGTTTCCGACAGGAGTAAATTTTATTCAACAATTTCCGCTTGGAGGAAAATTTTGGAGAAAAAATTTTCCAACAAGAGGAAAACGATTTCTACTTGGAGGAAAAATTTTCCTCCTGGCGAAAAATTGTCCAGAAGCTTCAATTGACCTCCATATGGGATTTCCGACTGAAGGAAAATGTATCTAGAAGCTTCAATTCATCGATTTCTGTATGATTTTATTTCATAATTGCTTTAAAAAATTCATTAAAAAATGTGTAGTACAATGGACAATGGTGGCAACAGCTGAATCAGATCATTTCCTCTTCCTACCTAATTCTACACTCCAACCTCCTGCTCTGCCACCTCTCTCTGCTCGAAGCTTCATCATTTCCTCTTCATCATAACCTTGCATATCAGGCCCCCTTCCAGCCATGGACATTAGGGCCATAACGACAAATTGGTCTGTATTAGTTTCAAAGGGAATGCAACATGCCACCAACTTAGACACCAAAAACTGCATCAAATAATAATCAAAATAAAGTAAAGAAAACTAGAGAGAGGGGAACAATCATCAAGAATTAAAAGGAAGATATACCTGAAGCTGCTTACCAAACACAGAACCAAATATACTACAAGATATTGCACAAGTTTTTCTATTCAAATAACAAGATAATTAACATAAACTTTAGGAAGATGTCACACCATGAAAATTAATTACATAAGAAAAAAGTCCTCATTACACACCAAAGAAAGAAAGGAATTTTACTCTTTCTTCAAGAGGATATCCACATTCAACCATAGGCAATTTCTTTTTTCAGTTTGAAATAAGTTTCTAAAGTAGGAACCAATTTTATCAATAACATGATTATGATTCAACTTTCTAGTTTACAGAACTCACTTTCCAGATCACTCATGGAAGAAGAAAAAGAAGTACATCCGAAAAAACCTAAAGGGAAAAAGGAAATAAATTGGACCAATGAAGAAGAAGAATCTAAATGTATACCTTTATATATCTTTTTCCCTTTTAACAGTGTAATGAAAGTTTATTGCATAATATATTTATTCCACTTCACTTTATTATTTAGCCACACGAAGCCTCCATTGAAGTAAAACACCATGAGGATTTTTAAATTTGCAAAGAGTACCTGGGAGCAAATAAGCATTGACAATAATTGCTTCCAAAACACTACCCAAAGACAAGAAATTTTTTTCATAAATGGAGTCAATCATGACAGTGTTTCGAAGCTTTGCTCTTCTATGTTTCTTCCTCAACTTGTTAATACATTCAGGCCTCTTCTTAGTAGTCCCATCTCTATGTTGCTCACTCCACGCCTACAACATTCTACACATCCCCAATTCCCCGTTAGTAGAAATAAAACTTGGCCAATCTAAAATCTTTACCTTTACCCATTTTCCATAACCAAAAACCCAAAACAAAGGTTCAAACTTTGGAATTTTTTTTTTCTTTTCCCTCAATTTTCTCATCAACCAAACATTAGAGAATACATTGAAAAAATATCAAATTAAGTGTTAAAAAAAAAAGAAAGAAAGCTCTGTACCTGAATGATATCAGAGAGAAGAATTATTGGGGTAACACAACTGGAATAAGCAGTCCAAGTCTTGAGGATCCGAGAAGCAATCCAATTTCAACTGGGTCATTTGGTCTCTTTTCCATTTCCAATTTTGGGATCCATATCTTGGTCTTCTTCTTCTTTTTCTTCTGGGAATATTATAGATCTGGCATATTCGATGAATCTAAGAAATGGGTCCTCCCCTTTTACTTCCAAATCTTCAAAGGCCATGTCTAAATCCTTTAACTTTTTTTTTTTCCACCGAGTTTCAGATATAAAATTTTCTTGGATTAATTACCCTGCTGAAGCAAAATTCCAATATTACAACAGTTCATAAATAATCAACCACTAGCCAAAAAAAAATAAAACAAAAAGTACAGAAAGAAGGAATAGGTGGTTGCAGCGACACCAGCACAGATGCAAGCTGTGGCTGTGGCGACAACTAGCTTTTAGTGATGACAACAATGGTGTTGGTGCGGCTACGACTAGCACTTAGTGGGGATGACAATGGTGCAGCTGCGGTGATGACTAGCTCTTTGTGGCTATGGCAATGATGCAGCTGCAATGATGACTGGCTTTTGGTGGTGACTGCGATGGTGTTTTTGGAAAGGGAAAGCCCCAGCCTAAGTTTTGAAAGGGAAAGGGAAAGCAAGAAAAAAAAATATACATATATATATATATAGTAAAGGGTATTTTGATCCAAATGTGTTAAAAGTTGGTTAGTTTTAAAAAAAAAATAAAAATTTTGCTATTTTTCACGAATGGATTTACGGGGTGGTTAGTTTTCAAAAAAATCCGGAAATTAAAAAGGAGAATTTAGTCCAATATCCTTATTTGAAGGGGAATTTGGCCCAATATCCCTTTTAGAAGGGCTATGATGATATATACCCCTCCATCGGTTAACTTTTTTTTTTCCCCCTTTAATATCCATTACATATTTAAAAATTTTTAAAAGACCTGTATGTTCTTTATTTTAGATTTAATATAAGGAAACCTTTTGTGGCTCCTACGATTTGGCTTCTAGGTTCTCATAAAAAACCAATGCTGAGATTAGAAAGAGGACCAAATCTAAAGACAACAAGTTTTAGTTCGAAGAAAGCAATGCTCAGATCTTCAGGCTCATGCTTGACGATGCCCATCTTCAATCCCACCTTTATTTCTATGAGTATCGGAATGCTTTTACCTTCTCACTTGTGGTTGTTTCTTCTCTGCTGCTTCAGAAACACTTGAATGGTGGATCGGAAGAATCTGGGTCTTTAGCAAATGGTGGTTTTGTTCCAATTCTACTAGGATTTGTGGTTGTTTTTAAGTTTCTAACGTTGCTCGCCAAGGTTTCTTTTGAAAAATCAGTGTCAAGGAGGTCGAAGAAGCGTGAATAGAATCACCAAAAATTCTGAAAACGTTATCAAATTGGCAAAAAAATTTGATTACTGTAGGGCCTTCGGTAATTACCGATGAAACCTATGGTAATCAATTTGTCCTTGCTGGAAAAATTACCATAGGTTTCATCGGTAATTACCAAAACCCCTGTGGTAATCACATTTTACCATTTTTTTTGCATCCACAAGTCCCCTAATGTGTGTTAAATGCAATAACATGCAAAATATACATTCTTCAATGATCCTAAAGAGAACAAAATTCCAAAAGTTCGAAAAAAGTTCTCAAATTGCTAAAAAACTTATTACCGTAAGGTCTTCGGTAATTACCGATGCAACCTACGGTAATCAATTTGTCCTTGCTAGAAATATTACTGTAGGTTTCATCGGTAATTACCGAAACCCCTGTGGTAATCACATTTTACCAATTTTTTAGCGCCCACAAGTCCCCTAATGTGTGTTAAATGCAACAACATGCAAAATATGCTTTCTTCAATGATCCTCAAGAGAAAAAATCCCAAAAGTTCTCAAGTGGGCACAAAAATTTGATTATCGTAGGGCCTTTGGTAATTACCGATGAAACCTACGACAATCAATTTGTAGTTGCTGGAAAAATTACCGTAGGTTTCATCGGTAATTACCGAAACCCCTATGGTTATCACATTTTACCAATTTTTTGGCCCCCACAAGTCCCCTAATGTGTGTTAAATGCAACAGCATGCAAAATATACATTCTTTAATGATCCTAAGGAGAAAAAATCCAAAAACTTCTAAAAAAGTTCTCAAATTGTAAAAAAAAATTTATTACCGTATGGTCTTCGATAATTACCGATGCAACTTACGGTAATCAATTTGTCCTTGCTGGAAACATTACCGTAGGTTTCATCTGTAATTACCGGAACCCCTGTGGTAATCACATTTTACCAATTTTTTGGCGCCCACAAGTCCCTTAATGTGTGTTAAATGCAACAACATGCAAAATATATTTTCTTCAATTATCCTAAAGAGAAAAAACCTCAAAAGTTCTGAAAAAGTTCTTAAATAGGCACAAAAATTTGATTACCGTAGGGCCTTCGGTAATTACCGATGAAACCTATGATAATCAATTTGTAGTTGCTCGAAAAATTACTGTAGGTTTCATCGGTAATTACCAAAACCCTTATGGTTATCACATTTTACCAATTTTTTGGCCCCCACAAGTCCCCTAATGTGTGTTAAATGCAATAACATGCAAAATATACATTCTTCAATGATCCTAAGGAGAAAAGTTCCCAAAAGTTCGAAAAAAGTTCTCAAATTGGCATAAAAATTTGATTACGGTAGGGCTTTCGGTAATTATCAATGAAACCTATGGTAATCAATTTGTCCTTACTTGAAAAATTACTGTAGGTTTCATCAGTAATTATCGAAACCCCTATGGTTATCACATTTTATCAATTTTTTGGCCCCCACAAGTCCCCTAATGTGTGTTAAATGCAACAACATGCAAAATATTTTCCACTTTATTCCACGGTTAATGAGAAATGAGGGTAGATGAGAAATGAAAGATGGTTCCATTTATTCAACACTTTCATATCCATTTATTTAAATATTTTCCACAACTGCACAATTAATTCCCTTCTGACTACTCTCTTTTGGACATACTACCATGGAGCCGCATTTTAAAAGAGATTGGAAGAAGCTTTCAAGCTGGGAATAGTCTCCAATTTAAAACTAACTAAATTTCAATGGATACCATTCAAACAAGTTCAAATGGTCCCAAACTAGAAAGCCAATATTTGAGAACTCAATTACCATCCATTTAAATTCTCATCCTTCTTATTTTTTGCTTTTCCACATCTCAAACAATATGGAGAATTTAATAATAAAATTGGATCCTTACACTTCATCTTGACATGAGAATCATGTAGAAAAACTAAAAACTAAATCTAAATTAGCAAAAGAAAAATATACAAGTGTTTTATGAATAAAATCTAGAGAATATTACAACTCCTACAAAAGGTTCTATTGGTATCAATCCTAATTTGACTCAAAGTTCCCCATTAATGTCAAAATCTCGAACACCAATTGGCACCACAATTGGTATAATGCCAAACTTTAGTGACAACATTAAAAGCATACGGGGCACCTCCACTATAACGGAGACCAATTTGTTACCTGGATGAAATCAAACGAAATATCTGCGGTTAGTTACAATATTTAGCATACAAGTTTCAAAGAAAATAATTAAATACCTAGAGTATCCACAAAGAAGTATAAAGGTTCAAATCTAACAATTGAGGCAATAGCTTATACCCAATAATAATAGAGGAAAGTAGTAAAACACACTTGCCTTCATGAACATTAAGGTAAGAGCCAATTCCGTGGCCTGTACCATGCCGATAATCAAGACCATTTTTCTATAGTGGAACTCAAGCAAGAATGTCTAGGGCATTACCTAAAGGAAAATGAACATGTACCTTCCTATCACACAATCTTACAAGCATATAGTCAATACATTTCACTTAAAATGAAATACATAATTTAAAAAATAAAATAAAATACCGTTGGTTCCATTAGGAAATTGAGCATTCCCAAGTGCAATATGACCCTTGCGGACCTGCAAAATGAAGCAAATAAAATTACTTTGCAAGACTTGAAAAAACATAATAATAATAGTGATAATAAAAAGGAAAAATAAAATAGATTAGCACTTATTGCAGTATAGCATTTTCAACTATATCACTTTTTAACAAGAAGTATAAAACATTGGGGTATTATTATTTTATTTTGTTTAAGAAGTTATAAAATTCTTGAGAATGGTTCAGAGTATATTAGTAACAAAAATTCTTTGTGTATGACATTGGAATTGGATTGCACCTTGTTATTTATTGTTTCTGGTGTTGGTTTAGCCATCGCATTAACTAACCATTTCTTTTATATATAAATAAATTATATGTTTATTTTCCTTTCTAAGTACTTCTTTATATCTATTTATGCATAAAACAAAATAATGGGAAAGGAAAATATCAAAAGATACTTTCTAATAATTCGATGATAATATATTCATAATTATCATGATTAGATTCATCCTCAGTTTTCTTAATTATACAATAATGACAAAAATAAAAATAAAAACTTTGATTTAGAAAGCAAATGGTAAGGTCATGCTTAAAGCACCACAACCACAAAAGAAGCTGGGAGTGTCCAACTGGCTGCTTTAATACTTCACCAATCAATACAAGAGGATGATAAAACCTAAAAACCATAAATTTTTGGTACAAATTTTTCAATCACAGCCATATAACTTCCATAAGGCTTTAGGTTCCTTAACCTTTTGAGTGGATGTGGGAATATGACGCCCAAATTTATAGCATCTTCTTTGATAATGTTAGAGAGAAAAAGCAATTATTCTTATAGGGGCATGAACTACGTCATCAAGGCAACCTGTCCTCGTCGGTCTCTTTTACTTCAATCATCTTTTTATTTTTATTTTTATATTTGCTGCTACAAGCAATTGCCTTTTCTATATGCCAAGAGAACTTCTCTTTTTATTCCCTCCATAGAAAGTGTCTGCGTAACCATATAACATAGAAAAAGATATGGAGTAACTTTACGACCTCACATCTGTTGGAGAATTTAAGTATAAGTTGATAAAATGCTTCCAAAGATGAAAAAAATCAAAAACCACCACAGGCTTCAAGACGTATCATTCTAGTACTAGCCAATACTCAGATTGAAAATCAGATAAGACATAGCATCAACATACAAAAATGGTGCTACTGATCCTCTGATTTGCAGGTCCAACCAACAAATAGTACACGGAAAAATCGACTAAGACGTGTCAACAATGATGAAATAAAATGTCAATGCATAATAACCAACATGGCAAGTGAACCATACCTACAAAAAGGTAAGCAGCACTGTTCCACGCCCAAAGAGACTCCAACCAATTCCTGAAATCACCCACATCAATGCTGCTAAAACCTTCAAATGTACCTTTGAAAACCATAAATGTTGCTGGTGGAAATCCCATAAATCCCAAAACAAGATTACAAGATACTCTTGAAAAGTTTCTCGAACTTGGAACTCTAAGATCAAGCTTCAAGGGATGAGCCAGTAAACACATTGGGACAATAAGTAAACCCCAAATTTCTGTTGTAGCAAAGTTAATGACTAACATGAGACATAAACCAATGAAGGCAACTGAGATAGTCAATGATTTCAACATAATTAGCTGCTGGAATACCAAATTTCCATAGGGGGTTTAAGGATCTAGCCACTTGTCCTGCTGATTCAAATAATTCTCCCAAAATCTTTAGCCATTTGGAGTCAAGTACAGACCACATCTTGTCCACCTTTGCCCACAACCCTAGCCTATGTACAGCTAAATAGTTCACAATATTGATGAGGTCAAGGTTTGGCATCTGCCTATTTGATGCCTCGGCATAGATGCTAAGGCTGTCCTCAGAGTGTTCCTTTTTATCCACAACCTTAATGACAAGGGCTGCAGCCATAGTCCCAGCACTTCGAAATTCATCATATATCTGCCTTTCAGCAATTGGGTTCTCTTCCACTTCACGCACATTATTGATTTCAAGACATATTTCCACATCTGCTGTGCGCAATTTGGTAAATAGTGGTGTGTGATATTCTCTTAGCCATGCAGCAACTGCTGCATATTCTCCATGCTGGGAATCAGCACCCAGCCAAATAAGATCCTTGGCCAGCCAAGTGACACGGGTGAGCACGGAAAATACAAACTATGCAATGCCCAAAGACAAAGCCTCGCCCTGATTAATTTTTGCTAAATAGAAAGGTGTTACAAGGACAATTGCTTCCTTCCCATCACCACGTGGTGCTCTTATTATTCCAACAACATTGGTGCTGAACAACTGATATTCTGTTCGGTTTTTCCAGAATCTAGACCAGAAAAAAAATGCAGCGGATGAAACTAAACAGCCTGAGGCTGGAACTTGTGATAGTTAACTTTGGCACCCAAGTCTGACATATACTGTGCTATCAGTCTTTACCTCTCTCTGAATCAAAAGATTTAAGAGAGAACCAAGTAAGAACACACTTGCATAGGATTTCTTCTTTTCCTAGGTTATCTACATTATTAAGTCAAGATAAGGGAAGCAATAAAAACGCATTTGCAATAGAGAACATAAAAAATATCCCAGGAAATAGGAGAGGTCCCATAGTGCAAAGTGCATATAATTCCCTGCAACTATTTTGCTAAATGTCTTGAGAAAGTTGAATAACAAAGTATTAAAATCTCTAATGCACTAAGTTAAAGCAATAACACCTTTAATATACATCAGCAACATATAGAAAGAATTAAAAAGAAACATTAAATTTGTTTAACCAAATTTCCAAAGCATGTAAAGAGAAACACACTTCAACTCACATCAAATCCCCTAGATACATGAGCTTGGCTACGACAAGTTGATCTAGATACTTAGAAAACCAAGCTAACTTCAATCTTATTGTTCAACAATCTTAGAGGTGGGTACCCTTATAGATATATGCATGTTCAGTAATAATCATATAAAAATTTAGAAAATTTGCTAACATAGTATAGAGGATTATTTAGTGCTAGAGCTATAAAACTATTTTAAAGTAATTTTCTAAAAAAAGGAACTAGCATTGTTTCATATTGCAGATACAAAATTGAAGCGGTTAAATTAGAATTCACATAATTAAACCGAATAAGGAAGCACATACATTCCTGCACCTTGAGATTTGGAATTGAGAGCAATTATGTCCTTCACCCATTTATTTGCCTCCGATACATCTTGGCTGGAGAGCATGGGATTCCCATAACCTATTCAAGTTAACATTAAAAATAATTCGAAACAATCACCACAGTTAAGCAAACTTTAACTGCACTTTGATTTTTATTTTATAGTTTTTACAAGGAATTGAAATTGACCTGGCATGAGGGCATTTTCGAATATGTAAGTGTTCTTGGCAAGAACCGGAAGCAGCAAAAGAGCCAAAATTCCAGCAGTACAGAAAACAATGCTGAAAGCACCCAAAAAGGAGGAGGAAAAATCCCACATCTAATCAGAATATTTCCGGTACCATATTAAAAATTGGATTTCAGTCGATTAAGAAAACCAACAACATAAAAATAATAAAGAAGAAAGAGTACCTGAAGAGGAGGTTGTGTGAGAGAGGAGCAGGCTCTGGGTTTTTTGGGGGAAGTGTGAGGAAGGAGAAGTGAAGAGCCGACTCTAGGAAGGAGAAGATAGGAGCCGGCTCTGGGGTTTTTTGGGGAAGGGTGAGGAAGGAGAAGAGAAGAAAAGCACTTCGAAGCAAGTGAAAGAAAGAGAGGAAAAAAGTAAAATTTAATATCAAGGGTACTTTAGGAATATTAAAAAAAAAGGACAAAACAAAAACAAATCATAAATCGGTGGTATATATCGTTAACCCCCTTTCAAAAAGGGTAATGGACTAAATTCCCCTTATTTGAAATGTGTTAATGAAATCTATCCATCTTGATTGAATTTTTTTTGTTTTACCTTTTTATTTTTATATATTCCTAAATTATCCTTTTCAAATATTAAAAAGAAAAAATCAAGCCCTAAACTGAACATGACGAAGAAGGAGAGGAAAAGAAAGTGAGAAAGAATGGCAAAACGACTTGGGATGACCAAAGAGTTCTTTAGGAGGAGGGATGGAAGTCAATAATAATGGTTTAGATGGTTTCTTCCTTGTCAAATCTAAGATGAAAGTACGAGGATTAAAGCACAGAACTAAAAACCTATCTAGGAATTTGCAGGTGATGTATGGTTTGTTGCTGGACAAGTCAAATCTGGCTGTTTCAAAATATCAGGCTGAATGCATGGATGCTAAAGGATTAGCATAACCAAACCATCAAACTCCAGAGGTAAGTTGCTCTGAAATATGTTTATATAACTTATATTCTTTATTTTATTTTATTTTTCTAAAAATAATTAATTTCACATCTAGATTCAACATTTTGGAACTTCTAAATTACTCATTCATTCATAGTTTGTCACAATTAGACACAGGATAATGGAAGTATCTGGTTTTTGCTTGAATTATTCACTTCCTTATTTGGTAGACCGATAATTCCCAAGGAAAATATTTTATAAAGGAATATGACTTTCTAAATTGTAATGTCTTTTTTTTTTCTTTTTTTTTCTTTTTTTTTTTTGAAGCTATTTGGGACATGTTGAGAGAAGTATTTTTTAATTCAAACTTTTCCCCCAAAAAAAAAAAAAATCCCAAGTTTCATTATCCTAGATTTTTAAAATTTTTGTTCCTTTTTATATTTTCCATGCACCAAATTCTAAAGAATTTTCAAAATTAATTTCTGGAAAATGATTCCTCATTGATATCATGTAATAAACATTTTAGTGTGTTATTCATACAAGTAAAACATTTTCCTTAATATTTCTTATTGGACTACTAAAAAAAAGAAATTCTAATGGAGTGAATTATTTATCATTCTTGTGTTGTAAATTAAAGTGCTTAGAGTTTGGATGTTTATCTCTAGGCAATATATCTTTTATTTGAATTTCTTATGGATTATTTGAATAGACTGGCTTCAACCATTCAAAGGTTTCTAAATTGGAAATGGAAAGTTAAAAGGACATTTCTTTTTCCTTGACCCATAATTTCTATGGCTCTAAAAGTTTCTTGACTAGATCATGGAAGACATCTAAATGTTAATGTAGACCATGTTGTGATTATATACCTTAAATTAATAATAAATAAAAAGTTACAATGCTGATAATGATTTATATTAAGTTTTACACAGCTTTCTAGACAAAATGCTTGCTAGTTTGTTTTCAGAATTTATAATGATAACAACTAGGGCTTGAGGTTTTGTTTAGTTGCCATAAATGTTTGGAATGTTCATCTTATAGTTCATACAACAAAGAAAAGTATGAAAACATTACCATCAATGGGTCCTAATATGTTGCTGGATGTTACCTTGCGGAAAGATGCCCAGCTTCAAATATTATGCAAACTTAATGAACCTAAAATATCCTAGCCTTAGGATTTAGTCTCTCAAACAATAATTTAAAGTTAAATACAAATTCTCTATTATTGTAATAAAAGCATTGAAACAATCTTTGGTTGTTTTCTTCTATACATGGAAATTAAATTTACAACCAATGGAGTACCCAAAAAAAAAAAATTGATAGTGAATGTAAATGACCATAAATTTTCTTGCTCCCTATCTATTTCAGAAGATTTTAACAAGAAAAACTTGCATGTGTTTGAAGTCATGAACTGCCTCTGATAGTTACTGAAAACTAAACAGACAATTTATGTTGGTGTTGCTTGTCTTGGGACAATTTTGTTTGGTTACCATCTCGAATACGACGTACTCTAGCAATAAGATAGCATGCTCTGTTTTGCTTTGAGCTTTTTTAATTTAATTTCAATATTAAAGTAAGTGGTAGTACTACATAATATAATTACAAATCTCAAGTCCTTGTTACTTTTTTCTTCAGACACAACCTTCCAAGCCTTTTAATATAAGCTTATTCCGTGCATGAGGTTTACCATAGTGTTCTTGTTTATTTGCTGTAGGGTTGTCAATGTCTCTCTTGAGTACCCTTTCAAGGATCTTGGGATTGCTGAAAACATTATATTACAAGGCTTAAGCAATAATTCTTACCTTTGTTTTTTGTATTTGGTTTTTCCCTTTTCTAGCTGTTTTGATTTTTTAATCACAATTTTCCTTTTCTTATTAGAAGTTAGAACAACTTATATATCATATTAAATGAAGTAAAGTGCAAGAAACATTTATCATTTTACATTTCTAGTTGAAATTCAAGATATATCTATTCTAATTCTGATATACTTTTCTTCCATTTGATGTTCTTACCTCCCAGAAGGATCACAATGAAAACTAGTGTACCTGCTGGAAGTGGCAAACTGAACTATGGAGTTAGTGACTTCAAGGAAAAATGTTGTAGAAGATCTTCATGGATCACCAGCATGACTTTTAGCATATGCATACAGAAAGAAATTTCATGATATGCTAAGGATCTTAGTACTAAAAACAGTTTACATGTACTAAATCTTACTAGCTGGGGGTATGTTGTAGCTTTAATCTTAAGCTGGATGTGTATTTAGTTTATCCACTTAATCATGCTATATAACAACTATGCAATGTTCTATACATGTTATTAGTAGTCCTATTGGTGACGGTGTGCTTTATATTTTGCTTATGCTATCTTAGTAGTCTGTTGGAAAAAATATTAACATAGATGCATTGAAGAAATGTATTAGTACAATACAATGGTCTCATATATATTATGAAATAATTGCAATAACAATTATGGATAGGATTGCCTAAAGGTGATATTCTTATTGGTAAAAAATTAAATTTATGCCCCTGTTTTTTATTTCTTTCATGCATAGACTATATATATATATATATATTACATGCATCGGTAACAATGGATTATAATGTTTTTTCAAAGGATAACTCATGGGATTGGTTTATCTTAGGATTGCATTTTTCATCTTGCCATGGCATAATAAGTTACTGTGGAGATTGATGGCTCAAAAAAGGAGGTATAATATTAAACCAAAAGTATATTTCAATGAACTTTACACAACTTTATTATCAATTAAAGACGTAAATATTTAAAATATATTTCTATTTCATTCACATTTACATACTTTTTAGTCATGATTCTTTCAAGAAAAAAGGTATATATTAAATCATAATTTTAGTTCTTGGGTTGCTGCAAATACATATTGATGGCAGAATATGATGATCACTTATTGGAAAATTTTAAGGTCTATTTCATTTTTCTACATTAAGCCCACTCAAACTATCCCACTTGCAAATTTTGATGATCTAATTGGAAATTTCTCCAATAATCATCAAGAAGATTATATATTTTGGAGTTAATATTCTTTGCCTTGTGGTATTGGATAAGAGTCGGACATTATATTCCATTTGTTGCTTAAATTAATATTCATATGTTTTGTACATTGAAAAACATTTAATATTTTTGTGGTTAGGTTGAGATACTAGTTTTGTACATTTGAAATTTGACTCCTAACAAATTCTACAAAATACCTGCACCTCAGTTGAAGAATTTTGAAGGTCTTTTATCGACTACAGTAAACTCTTGTGAGTGGATTATTTAAATTCTGCATAGAGTAGGTAATTCACCAGAAGAATTCTGATAGCAGTTATATTTCTTGGTGATAATATACCTAAAACAAATTTGGAAAAGGAAGGTGTATTTGCTATATGATAATAATAATTCCGATACATAGCTGCATTAACCATTCCTTACGATAGTTACTTGGTTACATGGATGACTTTCTTTGTTTGTTTTTCCTTTTATAAACAAAGAATCTGACGATAGTTGCTCTCTTTCTTTGTTTGACAGGTTCAACTTAAAAAAGCTCACATATGAAGAAAGGAAGAATCAGTTAATGGAAGGATTGACTAAATTTGGGCAGTGGCATAAATTTTCAAAGGTACATAGCCTAAATTTTTTATGCTGAGGAATGTGGATTTTGTATGCTGGAAGAATTATATGTTGTGTTTTTTTATATGCTAGAAGTATGGAGATTGAAGACTGAATTGTGGAGAATAGAAATTGAAGTTTTGGAAGAATTCTATGTTTTTTTTGGTTTTTTAATTGTATATTCAATTTAACTTGAAGTTTTATTTTGTTTATTTGCATTACAAGGTCATATGAATGGTGATATTGACATATTCTCCATCAACTAGCTAAAGCAAAATTCTAAATGAATTAGCTCATAATGTATATCACGTGTGCAATATCTTTGTCCCAAAAATTCATATTTATGTAGACTCACATATAATGTGCACCATAGTTTTGTTCACATATTGTTTAATATATTATGTAAGTTGTTTCATATATTCAAAGTCTAAATACACTACTATATCTTGGTTGTTTACTTTTTTTTTTCAAAAAAAAAAATAATAATAAAGCATTTTATCCTCCTCATGCAGCTCTCTTATGTTAACTATGATTTGGAGGAAATGGATTTTATTATGTCCATGGGAGACAATAACTTGATGACCTTTTGCTTTATTCTTTTATATGACATTCTCAAAATTATTACCATATAGTTTTGTATGTTATCGGTGTTTGATTTGTTTACCTAAACAGCTTTTCTTTTATGATGTCTAACCATATACTATAAACTTTTCTTTAGGAACATGGATACAACCTTTTTTCTTTGGGGACATGTTTACAACCTTTCTTTATTATAGTGTTGGGAATGAGGAGTGTACTTGATTAGGCTGGTAAAATTTCTATCTGAAAGTCTTTGCACACTTTTCAATTTATTAGAGTTGATTTTCTCTAGATTGCATCATTCATTTCATAAGCACCCTTATTTGGTAGTCACTGAAGCATATTATTCATTTTAATTTGACAGATAATGCACATGCTGTATAGAGAACCTGGCTTTCCTTGTGTCCATGCAATTGCAGCATGTAAGCATCAACATATTTCTCCATATATCCTTTCCTCGGCGCATTACTCAGTTGACTCATTCCATGACGCATATTCAGAAACCATATATCCACTTGGAGATAAATGTCAGTGGCATGCTCTAGATGATGTCATAAACCAGCTTGTACTTCCACCTAAAATTGGCAAACAGTTAGGAAGACCAAGAAAGAAGAGGATTCAATCTCAAGGAGAGGAGCGTCATCAATATAGATGCGGGAGGTGCAAACAGATTGGTCATAGTAGCCGATCATGCTCAGCCGCCATACCTCTTGATAGTACTGCCAACCAACAGCACCATTCAACTGAAGGACCATAAATCGCTCTACACTATATTAAGACAATGGGGGCATGTTATGTGGTATGCGTGTGTTATGCAATGTAGTAAGGAATGTAATTAATAGCTCAACCACGTAATGTGTGTTTTGGCATAATAGACGTTGGTTTTATGTGTTGTTTTGTTGGAAAAGTCATCTGTCGTATTGTGTTGATAAAATATCAATGACCCTAAACAAAAAAAACTCTAAAAGTTCGGAAAAAGTTCTCATATTGGCAAAAATATTTGGTTACTGTAGGTTTCATTGGTAATTACCGAAACCTCTGTGTTAATCACATTTTTCCAATTTTTTGGCCCCCACAACTTCCCTAATGTGTCTTAAATGCCAAAAAAAAAATGTAAAATATACATTCTTCAATGATCCTAAAAAGAAAAAACCTCAAAAGGTCTGAAAAAGTTCTCAAATTGGCATAAAAATTTGATTACCATAGGGCCTCCGATAATTACCAATGAAACCCACGGTAATTAATTTATACTTGCTAGAAAAATTACCGTAGAAATTATCAGTAATTATCGAAACCCCTATGGTAATCACATTCGAGTACTTTTTTGGCCCCCACAAGTCCCATAATGTGTGTTAAATGCAACAACATACAAAATATACATTCTTCAACGATTCTAAGGAGAAAAAACCCCAAAAGTTCTGAAAAAGTTCTCAAATTGGAATAAAAATTTGATTACCGTAGGACTTTCGGTAATTACCGAGGAAACTTAAGATAATCAATTTATACTTACTTGAAACATTACCATAGAAATCATCAGTAATTATCAAAACCCCTATGGTAATCACATTCGACAACTTTTTTGGCCTCCACAAGTCCCCTAATGTGTGTTAAATGCAACAACATGCAAAATATACATACTTCAATGATTATAAGGAGCAAAAATCACAAAAGTTCTCAAATTGGCACAAAAATTTGATTACCATAGGGCCTTCGGTAATTATTGACGAAACTTACAGTAATCAATTTATACTTGCTGGAAAAATTACTGAAGGTTTCATCGGTAATTACCGAAACCCCTATGATAATCACATTCGACAACTTTTTTTGGCCCCCACAAGTCCCCTAATGTATGTTAATTGCAACAACATGCAAAATATACATTCTTCAATGATTCTAAGGAGAAAAAACCCCAAAAGTTCTGAAAAAGTTCTCAAATTGGCACAAAAAATTGATTACTATAGGACCTTCGGTAATTACCGATGAAACCTATGGTAATCAATTTGTACTTGCTTGAAACATTACCATATAAATCATCGATAATTACCGAAACCCCTATGATAATCACATTCGACATCTTTTTTGGCCCCCACAATTCCCCTAATGTGTGCTAAATGCAACAACATGCAAAATATACATTCTTCAATGATCCTAAGGAGAAAAAATCCCAAAAGTTCTGAAAAAGTTCTCAAATTGGTACAAACATTTGATTATCGTAAGGCCTTCGGTAATTACCGATGAAACCTACAGTAATCAATTTGTACTTGCCGAAAAAATTACCGAAGGTTTCATCGGTAATTATTGAAACCCCTGTGGTAATCATATTTTACCAATTTTTTTGCCCCCACAAGTCCCCTAATCTGTGTTAAATGCAAAAACATACAAAATATACATTCTTCAATGATCCTAATGAGAAAAAACCCCAAAAGTTCTGAAAAAATTTTCAAATTGGCAAAAAACATTTATTGCCGTAGGGCTTTCGGTAATTACCGATGAAACCTTCCGTAATTTTTCCAGAAGGTATAAATTGATTACCGTAGGTTTCATCGGTAATTACCGAAGGTCCTATGGTAATCAAATTTTTATGCCAATTTGAGAACTTTTTCATATCTTTTAGGGCTTTTTCTCCTTAGGATCATTGAAAAATGTATATTTTGCATGTTTTTGTATTTAACACACATTAGGAGACTTGTGGGGGCCAAAAAATTGGTAAAATGTGATTACCACAGCCATTTCGGTAATTACCGATGAAACCTTCGGTAATAATTCCAACAAGTATAAATTGATTACCATAGGTTTCATCAGTAATTACCGAAAGCCCTATGGTAATCAAATTTTTGTGCCAATTTGAGAACTTTTTCAGAACTTTTGGGGTTTTTTCTCCTTAGGATCATTGAAGAATATATATTTTGAATGTTTTTGCATTTAACACACATTAGGGGACTTGTGGGGACCAAAAAATTGGTAAAATGTGATAACCATATGGGTTTCGGTAATTACCGATGAAACCTACGGTAATTTTTCCAGCAACTACAAATTGATTACCATAGGTTTCATCGTTAATTACCGAAGGCCTAAGGTAATCCAGAACCAAAGGACGTTGCTCGCCATTAAAACAGCAATTGAAGATCTACCAAAACCATCAAGTGGACCAAAATTGAAATCCAAAACCAAAGGACTAATTAGAAAGTAAACCATATTCCCAGCTATGGCTCCCAAAGCCCCAAAGAGAACATTTAATTGCTTCTCTGACCTCCTTGATGCAGATTTTTCAAAAGAAACTTTGGTGAGAAACGTCAAAAACTTAAAAACACCCACAAATCCTAGTAAAATTGAAATAAAATCGCCATTTGCTAAAGACCAAGATTCTTTCGATCCACCATTCAAGTATTTCTAAAACAACATAGAAGAAATAACCACAAGAAAGAAGGTAAAAGCATTTCGATACTCGTAGAAATAAAGGCGAGATTGAAGATGGGCATCGTCGAGCATTAGACTGAAGATCTGAGCATTGCTTTCATCGAACTCAAACTTGTTGTCCTTGGATTTGGTCCTCTTTCTAATCTCAGCATTGGTTTTGGATGAAAACCCAGAAGCTGAATCGAAGGAGCCACAAAAGATTTTCTTGTATTGGATCTAAAATAAAGGACATCCATCTCTTTTAAAATGTTTTTATCGGTGTAATGGATATTAAAGGGCAAAACAAAAAAGTTAACAAATGCAAGGGTATATATCGTCATGGCCCTTCTAAAGAGGGCATTAGGCCAAATTCCCCAATTAAAAAATGGGTTTAAAGAGAAATAGCCTAGTAAAACTAGTCAGCGCAGGGTTTTTAATTCAAATAGCATGGAGAGCTTGTCAGCCCAATTTAATATTGGCTACAATAATACCAATAGTTCAAGAGTAACAAAGAAGCAAAGACTTAAGGTAAGTGCAAGAATACAATCCCCCAGGGACACAGATAGCAATGAAAATTCCATGGAGCACAGTGCAATGAGTGAAAAGGCGGACCAAGGGGGAATGAATCTTGATTCCCATGGCGTCCAAAAGGCTGAGGAGGCGAGCCTTATCAAGCCCCATAAAAAGCCATGAGTCTTAGATCTTGGAACTATCGTGGCATCAACAAAATCACGAAATTAGGGCTCCATAGGGCCTGGTAAAGAAACATCAACCATACATATTATTCTTCATGAAAACCAAAGCATGCTTATAAAGAATGGAACAATTAAAAAAAAACATATGCTTCGATCATATGATTGCAGTGCTTGCAGAGGATCAAGCTGGAGGGTTAGCTTTTTTTGGAAATCCTAGGTAAACATTATAGCTAAATACACTTCAAACAATATCATTTATGTGAATGATGATTTGGATTGTGGGAAGGAAACAGCTGTTTTATGTGGATGCTACTGTCCTCCTTACTGAAGAGAGAGAAAAACCTTTTGGGAGGAATTAAAAAAGGTTGTTGGTAGAGTTATAGAGCCATGGCTGTGTTTTGGAGATTTTAATGATGTCACAAGTCAAGAGAAAGAAAAAAACAAAAAACAAAAAAAGGAGAAAAGCAAGTTCATTCTAAGAGGAATTGGTATTTATGGAATTTTATTAATGATGCCAAAGCCATCAACTTAGGATTTTTAGGGAATAGGTTTATTTGGTGCAACAAAAGGGTAGGTTATGCAAACATAAGGGAAAGGCTAGATTGTGCTCTTTGCAATAGCGAGTAGAGAACCATATTTCCAAGAGCAGGGGTAACACAAAGAGCCATGAGTCTTACATCTTGGAACTATCATGGTATCAACAAAGTCACGACAGTTAGGGCACAGGGCTTGGTGAGGAAACATCAACCATACATATTATTCTTAATGAAAACCAAAGCATGCTTAGAAATGGAACAATTAAAATGAAACATATGCTTTGATCATATGATTGCAGTTCCTGCAGAGGATCAAGCTAAAGGGTTAGCTTTTTTTTGGAAATCCCAGGTAAACATTAGAGCTAAATACACTTCAAACAATATCATTTACGTGAATGATGATTTGGATTGTGGGAGCGAAACAATTGTTTTATGTGGATGCTACTGTCCTCCTTATTGAAGAGAGAGAAAAACCTTTTAGGAGGAATTGAAAAAGGTTGTTGGTCGAGTTACGAAGCCATGGCTGTGTTTTGGAGATTTTAATGATGTCATAAGTCAAGAGAGAAAAAAACAAAAGGAGAAAAGCAAGTTAATTCTAAGAGGAATTGGTATTTACGGAATTTTATTAATGATGCAAGAGCCATCAACTTAGGATTTGTAGGGAATACCTTTATTTGGTGCAACAAAAGGGTAGGTTATGCAAACATAAGGGAAAGGCTAGATTGTGCTCTTTGCAATAGCAAATGAAGAACCATGTTTCCAAGAGCAGAGGTAATACATTTAGAGGCTTGTAGATCTGATTTGGATAAAAAATTCTTCTAAAATAAAAAGGTTGTGAGAGTGCTCGAATCCATCTTTTCCTAGCAATTTGGATAACCTTTTTAATTCTTGTATTTCAGAAAAAGAAAATATAGAACTTTGTAAGATTCCAACTTAGGAGGAGGTTTTAAGAATTATCAAAACTATCAACCCTTTCAAAGCTCCAAGTCCAGATGGATTACTTGGATTCTTTTTTCGGCACTATGGGAAAGAGACGGAAAGGTAGATTGTGGATTTTGTCTAGCATTTTTCCAAGAAAGATGCATCTCTAAAGATTTCAATCAAACTTTTATTGTGCTCATTCCCAAATCCAATCAAGCAATCAACTTCAAACAATTATGACCTTTTAGTCTTTGCAATGTGACTTACAAAATTGTTGTAAAGTTGCTTGCTTTGAGATTAAGACCCCACTTAGAAAAGATTATATCCCCCTTTCAATCAGCTTTCGTTCTGGGGAGGTAGATTGCTGAAAATTCAATCATTGCACAAGAGATAATCCATAAGATAAAAAATTATAGAGGGAAACATGGCTTGGTGGGAATTAAATTGGATATGTCAAAGCCTATGATAAACAGAATGGAAATTTCTATTCAAGTGCTTAACAATTTGGGTTTTTGTCAAGCTTTTGTTAATCTGATTGAACAATGCTTAACTTCCTCCTCTTTTTCTTTTTTAATTTGGAGATTTTTCAGCCTTTTGTGGATTGAGGCAGGGGGACCCACTTTCACCATATCTTTTTATATTGGGATCTAAGGCTTTATCAAGAATGCTTGCAATGGAAGAGCATAGAAGGAAGTTTCATGGAATTAAAGTGGTTCCTATTGCTCCTCTTGTTACACACTTATTATTTGTTGACGATATTATCTTGGTTGGAAGGGCGAATGTTCAAGAATCAGCAAGACTTCTTGATTGCATAAGGAGAGCTGCTGATTTCAATCTTGCCTTTTTAGCAAAGTTGGGATGGACAATGGCCGCCAATATAGAGAAAATATGGGTAAAAATGTTAAAAGCTAAATATTGTCGCTTGGATAGTTTCTTACATTGTAAGACTAGCATGAATTTGCATACACTTAGAAAGGAATCATGGCCACAAGAGAAATAATTAAACATAAAGCTTGTTTTATGGTCAGAAATGGACATTCTGTGGATATTTGGAAAGATCCTTGGGTCCCTAAATTGACAGATTTTAGACCTTCTCCACGTGCTAGAGGCATAGATGATATACCTTTAATGGCGGACAACCTAAAAAGCCAAGATGGTCTTTCATGGAATGTTGATTTAGTAAAAGAAATTTTTGAAGAAGAAAGTGCAAAAGCTATCTTGGGTATTCATTGGGCAAGATCATATCTCGAAGATAGAATTATTTGGCTTGATTCCAAAAAAGGGAATTTTTCTGTGAAATCAGCTTACTTGGAGATAAAAGCTAGCAAGTTTAATCTGGACCAATCTAAAGTATGGAAACTGTTGTGGAAGGTTAATATCCATGAGAGACTAAAAGTACTTCTATGGACTGCAAGAGGGGGATTACCCATCAAAGCTTCATTAAAAAGTACATTGCTAATCTGAACGAAGATTGGCCATTTTGTTTTCAAAATGCTGAAACTGTAGAGCACATATTTTTCAGATGTGATTATGTGAAAAGGTTATGGTTTGGGAGTAAGTGGTGTCTTAGGTTGGATCAGGTGGAGTTTAGCTCATTTGTGGATTATTTAAAATTCATTCTTAAATCAGTTTATAACTCCCTTAAAATGGAGAAGAAGAAAGAGTTCACTCTTTTTGGAGCTCTAATTATAGAGTTTGTTTGGAGAAAGAGAAATCAATTCGTTTTCAAGAATGAAACTCTTGATCCAACTCATGATATCAATACTCTAAATTCCAGAGCAAAGGAATTATTTGTTGCAGCAGGTCCAGTCCAAAAACTGGCTCTAAGGGCTCAAGTATCAAGCAATGCAAACTGGAAACCACCTCAACATGATTTCATCAAGTTAAACTTTGATGCTTCGATTAAACAAGATGTGTCTGCTATAGGACTAGTGGCCAGAGACCATTGGGGAAATGCTATAAAAATGTGGTCTAAGAAAAGTTCAAGCTTAAATGTTGATCTTGCTAAATGTATTGCTTTAGAATGGGCTATAGATCTTGCAACCTCTCAAGGTTGAAGGAAAGTGGTTTTTGAGGATGATTGTTAAGGTGTGATAAATGCAGTCTTATCAGCTAAAAATCATCCTCATTAGGAATGCATTTCAGCTCTACAGGACATCCACAAAAAGTTATCTAATTTTAGTTGCTATAATACACAGTGGGTGCCAAGAAATTGTAACTCAATTGCTCATTTTTTATGCTCTTTGGCTGATTCATTTTCAAGAAAATTGATTCAGTCTTGTCTTTGTTGGCCTAAATCTCTCATTGTCTTGCTATTGAAAGAAGGTTGTAGACCCGTTTTGTAATCTATTAATTTAAATTCATGTTAGCAAAAAAAAAAAAAAAAAAAAGGAGGTGAACATCCCCTAGTATTATGTCAAATCAAATTTCCATTTCATCTAAAAATTACCTGTATTTGTAAGCTTGGTTTGATGACATAGTCATTAAAAATACATTTATAAATTTTGGATTCAACCAAATATAAATGAAATGTTTTTCCCTTTTAGTGAAAAATAAATTAATATAGAAGGACCAGAATCAATAATGAAAATATCAGTATCAACGAAAATGTCGAAAGTATGATTTTATAAAAATATTGATAAAATTACGAAAACTATAAATATTTAATTTAGAATATAAATTTTTACATATGGGATAATTAATATAGTAAAATAATATAAAAAACAATACAATATATATATATATATATATATATTTAAATACAAAACCCTTATTTTACATATATTTCTTTTCTTTTTCTTTCTTTTTTTTTTTTTTGAGAATATAATTTCCTATCTACAACATACCCAAAATAATAATAAAATTTATATTTATTCAAACATAGCTAATTAGTATTATTTTCTATGAAATATAGATAATTAAAATAAAGTAAATATTTTTAATATAATTAAGAAACACTTTAATTAGGCATGTGTTTACTTGATGGTATTGCATTTTAGTTAAAAACAAATATGAAATAAAAATTTCTTATTTGTATTAAAAATATTTACTTTATTTAAATATCTATTTTTCCATAAAAAAGATTAATTAGCTATTTATAAATAAATATAAATTTATTGTTATTGTAGGCATATGTTATGTCACTCTTAAAAACATGAACAATAAAAGATATATTCTTAAAAAAATAAGGAAAAGAAATATGTGTAAAATAAGAGTTTTGTATTAAAATTAAAGGAATAGTAATATTGTAATAAATGTAAAAAATAAGTTGAAATTATTGTTTTAAACATTGCATTGGTTTTGGAAAATGTTGTAAGACATATGTCAATTGTAAAAATGAGCGAGTGTGTTAGCATGTGTGCGAGTGTTGTTAGCAGTCCTTTTTTCTATAACTTGGATTACCTGATAAATCAATCCACTGGTATCGTGTTTTTTTTTTTTTTTTTTTTTTTGGGCAAGCGAGGGTGTTTCAATATAGACAAACCCATTTGGATCATCGAGTGAATCTATTCTATCCGAATAAGGGTTCTATCAGCTAAGTGGCTAGTCTTCATCTTCCACAGCTCTAAAATTTCTCAGAGTGTCAAGATTCAACATGCCAATGGCTCATATATCCTAATCTCTCCCTTTACAACAAGAATCGGATCTAAAAATCGAAAAAATTCTGATTTTGGGTATTGAAAATCTTGCAACAAAATAAACAAATCTACCATCCTCTGAAATTGTGAAAACCAAAACAACGACCATAAAACAAGCCCTAGAAAGCGAAGTAGAAAGGAGACAAAGGCATTTAATAGACCATTTGTGAAATTTGGTTTGCTGAAGCATTTAAGATGGGTTTGGGAAAGAGAAAGACCGAAAGAGATGAGAACAAGAGAAAATCGAGATTTCCATTGGATTTACACTGAAAATCAAAATTTCCATTGGATTTCCACAAATATCCATCGGAAACCCAAGATTTCCACGATTTCAATCAACAAATTAAGTCGACATTTTGCGACAATGGTGACAGTCCAGCAACACCTCAGATAGATATTTCTTCCCATTCTCTGTCGGTGTCGAAGCTCACCGATGCCGAATAATGTCGTCGAAATTTCAATGATATCGTCAACTTTTTCTTCCTTAACTAGGATCACAGTTTTAGGTGGAGAATGTTAATTTTTATTATATATCAGTTAAAGTATCCTCAATCGTGAATATAAATTACTGTTTATATGGCATAAAAATTAATATTGCTTAAATAAATGTAACATTGTATAATCAATTTTAAAATTATTCTCCAATGATAATATATATAAAAATTACTTATGACTATTAATTAATTAAATATTTTATTTTTTTAAAATAATTAATTTAAAAAAAAATTGCATCTTAAAAAATTTCAGAATGTTTAATAGATTCTTCACAAGTAGAGATTTATTTCGATATATTTTTTTTTCCCACAAAGGATGTTTAAACAAATCTATAGAAAAGGGTTTTTTTTTTTTTTTTGTTTTAAATAGCGGTCTATTTTCTGACATGGAAAAAAAAAAAAAAGTTAGCAATAGATAAGACCATTAGAGATATTCTTACATTGGCTATATTTATCATATCCCATAGCCAAGAAACGCGGTCTAACATACCTTTCAGTGAGTCCCTATGCTCTGTTAGGGTTTTTCTCTCATGGCATCTATGAGTCTTTTGACTTCTGCATTCTTTCAAAGAAGTTTGTGTTCTGCCATGGTGGAGATTGAAACAATGTAAGAGATGGCAACTTAAATAAAGGAGAATGACGCATTGGTTATCAAAAAATCTACATAAGAAGTGGCCATCTTACACAAGCTTTTACCAAGAAAAAAAAAATCAATTTAACAAGAAACTGTTCATGTACATGATGAATTCTTTATGGAAATTTCATGTCCTATTTTCTTTAAAGAGATTAGGGATCACATCCTTCTGTGTCAGTTTCCAAATATTCAAAAGAAGAAAGTTATTCAAGGAGCTCCATGGCACTTTGATAAAGCTTTGGTTTTGATTGAGATGGTTAATACCCGAGCTTTACTGCATTCGATTTCTTTGACACGAGCTTTATTTTGCGTGCAAGTTCACAATTTTCCTATCATCAGTATGACTAGGGAAGTTGGAGTGTTAATTGGGCTAAATCTTGCCAAGCTAATCTGTATTGCTTCTGAGGAAGATTGTCTGTATTGAGGAAAGTTTTTAAATGTGGGAGTTCATATTGATGTTCATAACTACGGTGTGGTATGAAATTAAAGTTTGAGGATGGGAATGCTTTTTGGGTGGAATTTTATTTTGAACGTCTTCTAGATTTTTGTTTTACATGTGGAAAACTTGGGCATACTTAGAGGGATTGTGGAATTAAATGTCTTTAGCAAGATCAACAATACGGAGCTTGGTTGCGGGCATTAAGGATTGGGAATTCTTCTTCTTGGCAACAGAAATCCTTGGCTAAGGCTGGACATGATATTTAGGCTTCCCGTTCAAATAATTTTGATAATTACTAGGCATTCAAATGATATTGCTTTGATTCAAGAAAGTGACTAGATTAATAATGATGTGGCAGTGCAACGGAAAACTAGGCATCGGAGGGAGACTCATCTAGACTAGCTTTGTTCACCAAGTGATACAAATATAGATGAGGTAAATGAAGGTCAAATTGCTATGGAAATCTTACCTACTGCTGCTCCTACAAGTGATTAGGGATTGGGATTGGGATTGGAAAATCCCATATTTTTGCAAGAAACAATTGTATCTGATCATGATGATACAGCTGTGATAAAAGCCGAATAGTCTGAGGCCTTGCAAAATAAATTTGATGAGTTGGGTCTTGCACATAGAGGTCAGAGATTAAAGTCTTGGAAACGGTTAGCACATCAGAATGTCAGTAATGGTGTTTCTATTACAGCTTTGAAATTTGAAGGTAAGAGAGTCTTTTTGTTGGGTGATAAGGTACTGATGGAGAAAGGTAATATTAAACATATGAGGGTGATTGGTTCGACTTCTGTGGATCAAAATATGGATCGAATGGTGGGGACTGAAGTTTAGTCCCACCACAATCAATGAAAATTTTTAGTTGAAATGTTTAAGGGGCTTGGGAGCCACTAAACATTGAGAGCATTGCAACGGATGCTCAGATTCTGATAAATCGTTTCTTGTTAAAAAAAAAAAAAAAGTAAATAATAATAATAATAATAATAACCGATGGAAAGACAGTTGGAAAATATACAATTAAAATTAAACATAAGAGGTTGTTTTGGTGTTAATCGAGTTAGGTTGGAAAGTGGCTTAACTTTACTTTGGAAAAGTATGTAAATCTCTTGTCTTTTTTGAATGGCCACATTGGTTTAATTTTACCTCGGAAAAGTCATGTAAATCCCTAAATCTTGTATTTTTTTGAATGGCCACATTGATACAATTATTAATCATAGTCAACAAGGAGCATTTCGTTTTACTGAATTTTATGGACACCCTGATTCAAGCCAACGAATCTTTTCTTGGGAGCTTCTGAAGAGATTATATCATTTATCTGATTAAGGTTGGTTTGTAGTAGAGGATTTTAATTTATTAACATCAAATAAAATGGAGGGTTGTTCTAAGCCTCTTGTTCAAACCACTAATTTTTGAAGTGTGGTTGATGATTGTTTTTGAAGAAATCTACATTCTCAAGGATATAAATATAAACGGGTAAAGAAAGTGAATTTCATATCTAGAAGCAAATTAATAAAGGATTTTGCAAATGATAAGGGTTTGGTTTTATTCCATTTTGCTATGATGAGGCATATTTCTAGTAGTGTTTATGATCATGATCATCAAGCATTATTGTTAAATCCTGTTGCTCATAATGAACTAAGGGATAGACGAGAACATCAATTTCACTTTCAAGAGGCTTGGACAGTTGATAATGAAAGTGAGAAAGTAATAATGTCTGCATGGTCTATGAATGTTAATAGGACTAACAGTCTGGCTGATATAGCTTCAAAGTTGGGATGTTTTGCAGATCGGCTTAGAAGATGGAATAAATTTTCTTTTAAAAAGCTCCAAACTGATATATCTCTTTATTCCCGTGATTTAGAATATAAAGCATAAACATAAAATCAACTTGTCGCTTGAAAGGAAGGAAATAATGTGGCATCAGCATTCTCAACTAAATTGGGATCGGTATGAAGATAGGAACACGAGATATTTTTTCATCATCATGCTACAGCCAGGTGCTAACAAAATACTATTAAAGGATTTATTAATATTTTCAATGATTGGATGACGAATTATTACGAGATATCTCACGTGTTTGTTGATTATTTTTCCTTTCCATTTAAATCTAGTATGTTACAAGCTAATGATGATCTTTTTTTTGAAGTGCATGGTCATGTTTTTGAAGATATGAATCGAAAACTTTGTTAACACATAAAAATTGACCTTTGTTATTCTTTTTTCTTTCTTTTATTGATATTCACTTTAATTTGATCTGCCTTCCAAGGATATTGTGGCAAGAACCTTATTTACCTTTCAATCCTTTCCCTTTTTATGAGTGTCTAGGTATAATGACATATGGCAAACGTTGTGTATTTAAATGTATTTGGGTGACATGTGGCCATCATGTAGATGAAGCTCCTTGTCTGCCTTTTAGCTCTTTAGCAGGCTCAATTGGAAAGCTTATCTCTTATTATCCTCTTAATAATAGAGTTTGTTAAATAATGTCATATTATTTATGTAGGTTAATTTTTCATACCAACACTACCCCCTAAGTAATCTTGTGCCTGTCAGTGCAACTCTCAAGGGTAAGATCACTTTGATGTCTTATGGGTGATTGTTCCACTACAACTTTTATCCTTTTCTTTACTTGAATTTTCCCATTTAATTAGTTCAGCTCCTACATAGAAAATCTGTATAGAAGATTTCCCGGCCTAATTTGCACAGAAGATTTTCCAACTTTTTCTTACTTCGATGCATTTCCTAGCTTATACTTCACAGACATAAACATCATTAATTTGTAAAAAAAAAAATATATATATATATATATATATTAATGCTATTGGAATCCTTGGTAGGTTTTGCTTTGATATCTTCGTCTTCTTCTTTCATGCAAGTTCACTTTCACTTTCATCTTTTTATGTACTAAAATTGTTAAATTTTTTTGGTGAAGACAATGTTGCTTTCACATTTACAAATGGGAATTCTGATAACTTATACCTAGCTTTGTTCAATATTGTAAACTTTTGATAATATGCACATGTGAATGTTAAAATACTATTCTGCAAGAAAAATATTAAAACTAGAAAATTTTATGGGTCTGCGGAGGCTTCTTTTGAAACAATAAATTTTTATTGTTTAGTTACATCTATTTTGACAAAGAAAGAAAGAAAGAAAATAGAAAGTAAAAGCATATAAATGGGGAAAGTCTTAGCGGTTTTTATAATTAAACATTAAAAAAATTTTAAAAAAGGTACAGTACAGTTTGGCAATTGGCAAATGATAGTCAAGGCCGCCCTATTATTAATTATTAAACAAGCGCTTTGAATTCGTGAATTAAATTTGGTAATAGCTTTGATGTGACAATATATTAAAAAAGTGCTAACAGGACTCGTGTTCACACTATGAAGATCTACAATACTCCAATTTGCACTCACTGTCCACAATGAAAATGGATCTTACTCATGATTCCGTTTCATTGTGAACAGAGTACTAATTGGTGACGTAGAAATTTTATTCTCTTTTGAATTTATTTGAATTAAAATATCTTTTTATTTTTTTGGTAAAATATGTGCTATTAGAAAATATATTTGAATTAAAATATCTTTTATTTTTTTTATTTTTATTTTTATCATTTATAATGATTTTTTCTCATCCCATGTTTTGAATTCATGACTTTCTAAATATAAATATGAACAATTTACTAACCGAATAAATCTTACTTGATAAAATATCTAATATTAAAATAATAATTTTTTTGTATTTTTAATATTTTAGCCGAACCATACCTTCAAAATTTTAGGGTTTTCTTTTTTAACCAATATTTTTATTTTTAGCCTGATGATTTTTACATTGAACAATTAGTTTGGCAAATCTTGTATACCTGTTTGGACTGTTTTCCCATTATTACTATTATTATTTTTATAAAAATAAATGTAATTTTGGTGATTAATAGAGTATTTGAAGAGCATGAATAAGGCTAATAATTCATTATGGGAATAACAAATATTGTTGGAGTAAATGGGGAATCTGACTCAGGTCAATAGCTTATTTTTAGAAGTTTGCTTAATGACGGAGTAATTAATATTTTCGGAATATAATTTGTAATTAATGTTTAACTTGAAAATTTTAATATTGATAGTGGCCATTCATGGTTATTATTCAAATTGTTTACAAATAATATGGAAAAATGTTTTGATAGGAAACAATATCATTAATGAAGGAATTGGAGCAAAATTACCTCCATCAAGGATTGCCATGCAAGACTTGAAACTTAGCCACAAAAGGAGAAAATATTCAATAAGACTGTCCTATCACGCCAAGTGCTAATGTGGTAGGCCCATCTATTTACACATTAACAAATGGCATAACCTTCAAGCTGTCCATCATCCTTAAACAGTTGTAGATAACAATAGCAGCCAAATCAAAACCACAAATCATGTAAGGATAATTACCACTTCCCAAATATATTGCAGGATACTTTTCCATATTCTAATTGCAATGGCAAAAATAACCCTACAATGTTATTTAAGGATTCCAAAAAAGTTTGCAATAAGGATCGTTAGTTTCATACGGAACATCGTCATTGGAGGCCAAAAAAAAAAAATATATATATATATATATACATATATAGTGAAATTAACCAAACAAAAATATATTGGCATGCCTTGTATTCTATAAAAATATTCTGTTTTTATGAAGAACAATAGAGTTTCTTCCTCAACAACATTTTACTTTCCGTTTTGTTAACTTCTGAAACTTTTGAAATGGTTTACTATAAAAAATAAAAGTGACACATCATAGAGAAGAAAAATTGAGTAAAAAATTAAAATTGACAGAAAGTTGCAATTTTGTTGGCTTTAAAATTGATTTATTTAATTATTATTTTTAACAAGCTTCTGTTTATTTGGAAAAAATTAAAAAAAATAGGATAGTAAAATTGCTTGGTAACTAATGTTAAAGTATACAAGCAAAACTGCAATTTTCTTGATTTATATAATTTTTTTCAATGAAAATTTGATTCATGGAAGATTTGAAAAATTTAGAAACAATAAGATATGAAATATCCATGGAAGATTTGGAAAGTGTTAGTCAATTGTATATAGAAAGTGGTGATTATTGTGCAGATACAATTTTTTTTTTTTTTTTTAACAAAAAGTTGTAAATACTTGGTTAATTAGTTGTATGTATAGTTGGGGAAGTGGTGATTATATTTACATGATTTATGGTGTTGATTTAGGATGTTGCCGTTATGCGGTTAGTGAATTGGTTAAGGCTGATGGACAGCTTGGAGGTTATGCCACATATCATTTTTGTAAATAGATAGGCCTACCACATCAGTTTCATATCGTAAAAAAAGGACCCGCTCCATCAAAAACTCTAACTATGGAAGCTTTCTTTGAGAATCTTGATATTCATTGTCCTTCAATATTTCTATTTTTCAAGCAAGTTTTTATTTTTGTCTTTATTTTAACATTTAAACTTATTAAATCCTATTTCTTTTAGATTAAAAAAAAAAAGCTTTATTTTGATTGTTCTCTGTAAATTAATATAATTATCTTAATCTAATCATATTTTATTTTTATTACCATGTATTTTTTTTTTTCTAATTCAATTTAAAGTGACAAGCACACATAACTGGGACAATCACGTTATTTGGAGTTTCAAAAATATCAGACGGTACCTTTCACATTGTTTTTTTTTTTTTTTTTTTGGCAAAGACCTTTCACATTGTCAGGTACATCGAAATATCATAAATGTAGGTGAGTAGGAAAAAGGAAAATAAAAGTAAAGTAAATGGAAAATTTTACATTTCTTTTTAAATTATCATCATAAACCCATCACTTGAATTTAGGCTCAGGGAGGTCAAATTAGTGGGAAATGGTAGGTTGGATCACCAAGAACTCACCAGAACAATATTTCACAGCGAGTCACCATGCCCACCGGGAAAGATCATCGCCGATGATGCGCCTGGTGGCCAATGGCTGCAATTTTTGGTGAGAAGGTAGACCAAGGGACAGGTGACTTAACTGGACCAACAGTGTCAAAATGGATGGCTGGTTTGGAAGAAATCAATAGTGGAAGGAAATGACATCACTGACAAAAAATGCCTTGATCTAGGCGCTTTGGTGGTCGATTGGCCATGATTTTTGGGTGGTTGGTAGGAAATGATGGGAAGGTGGTGGTGTTCCAACACGTGTCTCTCTTTTCTCTCTCGCCCCCACCTCATACATCCCACCAATTAAAACGCCACCCGTGGTGCCATTGTGCACTCATGGGTTGGTTAAACAAGTGACACATGGCATAGTATCAGTGGGCATTATGCACACATTTTACTTATGCATGCAATTATACATAAAATAATATTGTCTTAAAAAAAATTTCCAAGTCCATAAGTTTCTAACCAAATGTCGAAATTAGGCGTGCCACTATATTGACGAGTAATTTACAACCATACATGAGTTAAAGCTAAATCTTATAAAAATAAAAAGTCAAATTTGGTACCCTCAGCCAATTTGGACCACATCTTTCTTTGCTTATAACTTTCAAACCGTAGTTTTATTTTCAATGTGCTACTAGTCTATGAACTAAGATCGACACGTACTTTACAATGGTGCCTCGAACAACACAAAATTATATCCGGATCAAAAAGTCAAAACAGGCCCTACTTAATCAATGGAGGTTAAACTCGGTCAACGAGAGAAAATTTCAGCATACTTCGAGACGAGGTGTTATATCAACCATAAGGCCATATGGCTTAGGCTAATTAGTCTAGCATTATCCATGCAGTTAGGGTTGTTAACTACAAGTTTTGTAGATTGTCTATGCTGAAACATTGCATGAGACATCATAGAAAGGAATGTGGTGATCCTTATATGTTCTTGGCTGATGTTCCTTATTATTTATGTAAAGAAAAGGTTGCGGGCAACCCCCTAAACATGGTGTGCCTTGTATTGCTTTTTTTATTACATTTATTTGCACTTTGTGTATGACTTGTACATAAACCTCACTTATGTTCATGTGGGATTGAGTTTAGCTAACTAAGGCCAGATGGCTTAAGGTAATTAGTCTAGCATTATCCATGTAGTTAGAGTTGTTAACTACAAGTTTGTAGGTTATCTATGTTGAAACATTGCATGAGACATCATAGAAAGCAATGTGGTGATTTTTATATGTTCTTGGCTGATGTTCCTTATTATTTATGTAAAGAAAAGGTTGCAGGCAACCCCGTAAACCCGGTGTGCCTTGTATTGCTTTTTTATTACATTTATTTGCACTTTGTGTACGACTTGTACGTAAACCTCGCTTATGTTCATGTGGGATTGAGTTTATCTAACTAAGGTTTGCTACCTTACGCTATATAAAGGAAAACATTTGATATTGAATTTTATCCTTGTGGCAATCAACATCAGAGTCTAGTTATGGCTAGTGGCAATGAAAGCCCAGCATAAAAGAATTTCCCATTAGAGGATTTGCTCGGTGCTTCTTTTTTAGGTACAATCATAAGTTTCTCTAAACAGTTGGATAATGCCATAATGAGCATTAAAGCTTTGGCACAAAACCTTGCCACATTAATCATGGAGTCAAATGACAAGCATGAGGTGATCATGAAGGATCTTATCTATTTTAATGATAAATAGAAGGTTTGGATGCAACTATTAGAGTTTGAGTCAGCCGTCTTCAATTCTTCTACAGTCAAACCTTTTACCATAATATGATCCCCTTTAATGGGGCTAGAAATACTAAAGAACTGGAAAACTTCTTATGGGACATGGTGTGGTAATTCAATGTTTTCCATTGTTTAGATCAGGAGAAAATGGCCATTACATTAATGTATTCAACCAGTGATGAGAAGCTTTGGTAATGAACTCAGTTGTAGGATGACGAGAATGCTAATAGACCAAAGATAAAGATGTGAAAACAATTGAAGAAATAACAGAAAGATTGATTTCTATCTACAACATAGTTTAGGTTGTTAGGGATGCTTTGAAAAAACTCAAACATATTAGCACCATTCGTGAGAATGTGAAGGAGTTTAGTTTGTTGATGTTAGACAACAAGAATGTCTCAAAGGAAGATAAGCTCTTTAATTTCATGTCTGGTTTAAAAGGGAGAGCTTAAACCAAATTAAGAAAGTAAAGGCTGCAGACTTTACCTGTTACCATTACCACTGCAGATGGCCTATTAAACTTCAAATACTCTGTTCCATCATCTTCTGGTGAAAGAAGAAGAATGATGATAGAAAAAAGTCCAACGTAGGCAAGAAAAAAGGTGGAAAGGATTAGAAAAATAGCGAGTCTTATTATGCCTAAATCGGATCAATCCATTGGAAGACGAAGAATACTAATAGTTACTCCATTTGCAATGGGCCTTAAAGAGCTCATGATTATCCTAGGAAATAGAAGATCAAGACCTTGGTTGTTGATGATAGGAACTTGAATCTTAGTGATGCACCTTCAAGAGTCGCCCCTCTTCAATTGTTGAATATTCTCATAGTTGAAAAGGCCAACTTATAGCAGATACTCTTGTATGTTATAGTACAAAACAATGGTAGGGATTTGATGACACTATTAGATACAAGTGCCACATAACTTTTTTTGCACAAAAAAGTTAGAGGAGTTAGGTTTGAAGGCTTTCAACTTTACTGCACAACTTATGTATGACTTTGGTAGCTTTAAAGATTAAATATTGGCAGAGTGAATGTAGCTTTATGGTGGTGGCTCTAGATGATTATAACGTGATACTTAGTATTGATTTCTTTATTAATGCTAAGTATTTTTAATGCCTTATCAATGGAGGATTGTAATTTCTGGTGGATTGTGGCTTTCCTATGTGGAATGCATTTTGACTAGGAAAGTGCATTCCAAGAAGCAGAAAAAGATTATTTATGCCCCATAATTGAAGGCTACTTTGAAGAATGGTATGGAGACCTTTGTGGTTGTATTGGTGAATAGTAAATCGAATAAATGTGTGGAAGTGTCTGATGCTATCTGTTAGAGGACAAATTTACATGCTTAATGTCTCCTAACTTGCCCAACTCACATCCTCACATACAAGCATTTGACCATGCAATTGACTTAGAACCTTGTGTTGGATTCCCGCTTATGCACCATACCAGATGGGTCCATCGAAGTTGGTAAAGTTACAAAAGAAATTGAACGAGTTGATTGATGTTGTGTGTTTTAAATCATTCGAGGCCTTTTACGATGCTTTGTTGTTTCAAAGGAAGCAAGAGAATTTGTTAAGAATGTATTGGATTATAAGGCTTTGAATAAAATCATTATAAAAAAGAAGTACCATGTGCCCAATGTAATGGACTTGTTTAATTTTTTATCTAAAACCACTGTCTTTACGAAGTTGAATTTGTGATCTTGCCATTGGCAAGTTCAAATCACAAAATGTGATGGGTAATAAACAGCATGCGTTATAAAGTATGGCTTGTTAGAATTCCATATAACACCTTTTAGTCTCATCAATGCTCATGCTACTTAGTGAACTGATGAATGATATGCTATTCAAGTTTCTGAGCTAGTTTATGATTGTATATATGGATAAGATTGTGGTGTATAATAAGACCTTTTATGTTCATATGGAGCAGTTGAGAATGGTATTTTCTAAGCTAAGGGAGCACCAATTGTATGTTAAGAAGGAGAAATGCAAGTTTTGCTACCTAGAAGTGCTATTTCTTGGTCACTGGATAGGTCAAGTGCAACATCAAATGGATGGCACAAAGATGCAAACAATCACATATTGGATGCCTTTTATAAGATTGCTAAGTTGCAATCTTTCTTTAGTTTTAAACAACTATTGTCACAGGTTGATTTAGGATTATTCCAAAAAAATGACTCCACTTATTAACCAGCTAAATGGATATGGGATTAGAGGTGCCAGAAAGCACTCTAAAAAATAAAACAAGCTATTTCCACAAAACTTATGAAGTTGCTCAATTTTACTTTGACTTTCTAGGTGCATATTCATGCTTCAGCAAAAGCAATTGGTAGTATTTTTGTCTTGGACAATCATCATGTTGCCTTTAAGAATAGAAAGCTAAAGGAAACCAAGCAGAGTTACTCAACCCATGAAAAAAAGATCGCTATAACAATGCATTACCTAGATGTTTGGAGGCAATACTTGCTGGGAAGGAAGTTTGGAATGGTGATTGACAATGTGGCAAATATGTCCTTAAAGACCCAAAAAAATCTAACCCGTAAGCAAGCATGGTGGCAAAAATATCTTGGTGAATTTAATTTTAATTGGGTTCATCATCCAAAAAGGCAAAATTAATGAGGCAAATGCATTCAGCATAAAGGAGTTGTATATATATATTTCTTCCATTACTCATGTAAAGTCAAAATCTTTACAACGGAGTAAGGAATAAAGACTGAAGGATATTACCTACACCAAGCTTATACAGAAGATTAAGGAAGGCTTTGTATAGAAATATTGGCTTAAAAGGGATTTCATTTATGCTAAGGTTATTAGATTGTATGTACCTATTAGTGGGGGGATACGAAGGGAACTGTTGCATGAGTACTATGATTCTCTTAGGTATGATCACCATGAAGTTGAGCGAATGATTCCTTTGCTAGAAAAATTTTAGTACTAGATAAACATAGAACAGAACATTGAAGTGTGCATAAAGACTTGTCTTGTATGCAATAAGACAAGGTGAAAAGGAAGAAGGAGGTGGGATTATTGCAACCTCTTCCCATTCTAGAGAAGCTTTTTTAATATATCTCATTATACTTCAATGTTGGATTACCAAAGTTTGATAATATGTGATCAATTCTTGTGGTTGTGGATAGGTTCTCCAAATATGCTCTGTTCATTACTACACCATATTCTTATCATGAAAATGTAGCTATTGAGTTGTTTCACAAGTGTTTTATGAAATATTTTGGTCTACGAAAATACATAGTCAATATCCTATGCCCAATTTATCAAAAGGTTTTGGATAGTATTATTCAAATTGCTAGGATTTAAGTTGAAGTTCTCCATTGTTAATCATTCCCAAAATGATAGGCAAGCATAAATAGTAAAGCATTGTTGGAGAACTACTTGAGGGATTTTGTAGCTATAAGCTTGAATAATTGGGTCAATTTACTTGATGTTGCTCAATTCTGCTGCAATATACATAGATTATCATATACAAGTTTGAGCCTTATAGAGTTAGTACTGAGGTAACAACCCATGATGCCTCAAGATATGGTGAAGTAGAAACGAAATGATGCTTGCCCATGCCCAATAGTACTCCAATTTACCTATAAAAAGCAGGGTTTGTCAGAGCTGGTCAAGGATAGTTTGGACAAGGCTTTTAAGAGGATAAATAAGATACTGATAAGAAAAAAATTCTTTTAGAGTTCTAGGCGGGAGAAAGGTGTTGTTGAAGCTGACACCACAAATCCAAAAGTAGCTAATTAGGATCAATATGCATCACCCCTTGGTACATAAGTACTAGAGACCATTTTAGATGCTAAAAAAAATTGGGAATGTTGCATACAACTTATTGTTGTTTGATTGGATGAAAGTTAATCCTACCTTTCATGTAAGCTTTTCGAAATCATTCCATAAGGATGTCAAGAATCCAAATTGAGTTCAAGAAAAGAGAGCCTTTTTTATAATTAAAAGGTAGTTTTATAAGCAGATAGATAAGATAGTTGATCATCAAAACATGGGGCATAATAAGAAGATAAAGCAGATTGATTTTCTTGTTCATTAGAAATCAGAATTCAAGGTTAATTCTATTCAAGTGAGAAATGCTAGTTTGCGGTAGTTTAAGATGCAAGTGGTTGATTACTTAAAGCTCCAACCAAGGAAGACATCATTTGTTTTAGTTGAGGGAAGTTTGTTTGGCCTTTAAGCCTCAGTATGGGCTACACATGGTGGCTTCTATCTGCTATGCTTGCTCTTAGCGTGATTGTGTACCTTGATGGGTGACACATAGTGTTATGCGGCATGGTAAGTGGACATTTAAGGTTATGCATTGAATGTGACATCAAGTAAACATGCATTGGGTGTGTAGCTTTGTATAAAGATAGGCATGGTTGGACATGAGCTTGGCATGGTGTTAAACCTTCTAGGCCATGCGAAGGTTTATGATAATTTCTCCTTATGCAATTTGATGTATGGTGCTATCAAATGTTAAAGGCTAAATAAGCTCTTTAAACGGGTACCCCGATGGCAGATGTAGCATATGGCATGGGTGAATGACTAGCATACCTAGCGTATGGTATAGTCTTGTCCTAACTAGCATGCCTATGAGTGTGTGACAATGTTGGTGATGTATAGCTATCGTTGGTGGCTCATTTATCTAAACATGTGCAAGTATTATGGTTCAATGTCAAGCCAAGGTATGAGCAAACCTTATGTATGCAATGTAGGAAAACCTTGTTTATGTGAAACTGTGGGTAAATGATTGTGAGCTAGATGTACAATATTCATGGAAGTGTGTGCATCGATGTTCAGACATATATGCAGCCATGCAAGCATGTGTGCTAGCACAAGTACGCAAATGGTTGTGGATGGGCACGGTGTGTAGAAACGTATGACAATATACAATAGCATGTGACAATAACTTGCGCCATCATACAACGACATGAAACACTTTGTGGAAGTTGGCAATCGCATCATGCAATAGCATGGGCATGCAAAGCAACAACGTATAGCAATAGATGTGTGCATGCGAGCAGCAGGTGTACGTGTTCACCAGCGTGCGTGGGGGTGAGAAGTTTGGGGTGCATTATGCATTGGCTCGCTTGTGGGCTGAGTTGGCAGTAGTTGTTGTCCATTCTACCTATATGTGAATGGCATATGCAAGTAAAAGAACATGGCTAGCCTTACATTTGGCATTGGTCCAAGCTTATTTTAAGGGATGGTGATTGATGGTTCCTTATGTTTTGACACTTGACAATGTGAATCTAAGGATATTGGAGACTTGTCTTGATATGTGGCATTTGGTGGTGTATGATAACTCGGTCTTGCCGGTTATAAAAGCTTAAATGCAACACCAGATTTTTTAGGCTGATTGATTTAGCATTATCCTTGCAGGTAAAGTTGTTGGCTATAAGGTTTATAGGCTATATTAGCTGGAACAGCGCATGAGATGCCATAAAGAGTAATGTGGTGATCTTTGTTGGAGGTGACCCCTTAATTAGTTGGAGGTGACCCTGTAAACTTGGTGTGCTCTATGTTGCTTTATGATTACTTTACTTGCTCTTTATGCGTGACTTATGTGCGTATTATATTAAGTTTGGTTGATTAAGTTATGGAGGCAAAATTTTGAGAATAAAATTTACCCCTAAGGCACTAACTAAGTTCAAACAATTGGATAGTTTATATTAAAGCAATAGTTATCTAGTCCTTTGAGAATAACTATATAAAGGTAGTAACAAGGGTAACTTTGGAGGTGAGCAAATAAATGGAAATGGGAAACCGCATGGTTTTTGTGGGGTGCTTGATCATGCTTATGATTATAGGCCTTGCTGAAAAGGGTGAAACTGCGACCACATGTGAGGTGGAAAGGATTTTAGGTTGGATTGTTCTTTCAATACCACTTTCTACATCACCTTGGCTAATTCTAACAATTTGCATATCAAAGACAGCCTTTTTAAGTATTCCTATTATACAGACTTACATCAACATGACATGATGATTTTAATATTAGGTTTTCCTTTATTAGGTATTGGATCAGATTAAAGGTTAGAATTTAAAATTTAAAAAATGGTTAGTATGAGTTTAGTGACATACTAAAACTTTAATTAGGAAACTGAACCTTATTAGGACCAAGTGATTAATAAATACAATTTTCAATCTCAATCTTTGATGTGATCCCAAAGCTGAAAAAGGAAGTATTGACGTCAATCTTAATATTAAAGATCTGATTTGAAAATTGAAGTCTTGATGTTAATCCTAATATAAGGATCTAATTTGATTTTGGTGTATATAAGTCTCAAATTAAGTCCTTAATATCAAGACTTCCTTTTTCAACCTTTGGAGATATATATTTATATAGAGTGAAGCTCACGTCAAGATAACTTGATAATTTTAATCTGAGGTCTTCCTTTATTAGCCTTCAGATCACATTAAGGTCTAAAATTTAAAATTCAAAAGGTGGTCAAATATCGATTTAGTGACATACTAAAACTATATTTAAGGAAAGTGAATAATATCAAACCTAATGATTAATAAATATAATTTTAAATTACAACCTCTAATGACCATGGCTTAAAAAAAAATAAAGTTGTGACGTTAGTCCTGATATTAAAATTCTGATTTGAGCATATAGTCGTGTGTATATATATATATATTTTCAACACTATAATGGATTAAATATATCTAATTTCACTATGAATGTAATTCCAAATCATATAAAATATGAATTTGCTTGTACCAACATTTTCAACCTTGATAAGAGGAAACTAGAATATGGAAATGTAATCTATGTCCTACATTATTTTTGGTAGCAAAAGTCACATGAATATTAGAAATATAAATATTGTCATTTATCCCATATCGAAAAAGTAAAGACTTTGTGAATTGTTCTAACTTTATATTGAAGTCTCTTATGCACTTTGAAAGGACACCTCAATATTTACTACACCTCTTTTATTTTTAGTTTTAATTTTCAACAAAGAATAGGTTTTTCAGCCGCTTATTATTTAATTTTACCTATTAATTTTGTGTCATCTTTCTTTTTTATCATGGTAATTTAATTTACCGCTAGCCTTTAGGATGCTTATTTCGTTAACTTTAGTTTTTTTTTTTTTTTTTTGGGTGTTGTTCTTATTTATTTTTCTTAGTTGATTAATGTCCTTATTAGTAAGGCATTAAAACTTTTTTAATTTTTTGTTCCCTAAAATTAAATGCAATCATCTGATTTCTTTTGTTTTTTAGGCAATTGTTATTATTATTTTTCTCTTTCCCTTCAATATAAAAGCCAGCACGCTTGAACAATTAGAGATGCTTAGTGTTGGATTTTTGTCCCAACATTATCCTTGGACACAACCAGTAAAACGTATCAACTAAAAAGCCAAGATGATTTCAATGATTAGAAAGTCGTTCGAGAAATTTTATGTCAAATGAGTGACGATATAGAAGAGCACGATATAAAAATTGCAACATCACTTGAATTAATGCACCAACAGTTATAGGCCCTTCAGGCCGCACTGAAATCTGCATGGGCAATTTATGGCCAAAATGAGCATTAGCTGTAAGCCATCAAGTTTCACCAACTAGAGTGATGGTTTTCAAAGCTAGCTCCCCAATATTAATCTCCTAGGCCGCATCCATTCAGTTGCAAGCCTCACAGGCTGCACCGACATCTATTAAATTGTTAGGCCCATAGGCTGCTTCTATGTCAATGCTGGTCTCTCAAATAACATCCATGCAAGTGCAAGCTCCTCAAGACATTTATGTCCTAATGCTAGCCTCTTAGGTCACATCCATCCAAGCGCAAGCTACTCAGACTGTATTGACACGTACCAGAATGTTGACCCTACAGGCTGCCTCTGCTCTAATACTAGCCCTGCAGTTCATATCTACTCCATTGCTGGCCCATTTAGTAATATCTGCCACAGTGTTGACCCCTCGACCCATATCTAGCATGGTAATGACTCCATAAGCTACATCTATTAGAGTGCAAACCATTATAGCCACACCAATAAGGACAAGACAAGTTGAACACATGGGATAGAAATTCAAATTATATATTCCTTAACCAATCAGAAATTGAATCTAAGGTAAGGGATAACAGATTGTACACCTAAGCCAAAACTGGATGAATGGCCAAAATTACATTCTTTAATCATATTTGCTCAATCCTAATGGCCTAGGATTAAAGAATAGGCACCATGACTTTCAAGCCAATCGAGAATTTGGATGATCGAAGATCTAGATTAGAATGAACGAAGGCTTGTGCATAGATTTAGGAATTGATGAAGATATTATTTTGAAGATGACTTGCCATGCAACATGAAGCATAATCCAGAGGAATTTTGGACCAAAGGAAAGACCAAATGTGATAGAAAAAGACAATTAAAATCTAACACAATCATGCCAGTTCAAACAAATGTATTTTACTCACCAAATATGATAGAAATTCCTTTCTATGTGTTTCTAGCTCTTATGATAAATAGACTCTTTGGATTGTGCTACGGTCCCATTGTTATCATAGTAAAGGATAGGCTGATCTACATATGGTATCACTTAAAGTTCCATAAAGAATTTCTTAGGCCACACAGCTTCCTTTACAGCTTTAGATGTAGCCACATATTAAGCTTCAATGGTGGAGTTAGCAATACAAGTCTATTTTATGCTTCTCCAATTAATGGCTTCTCTATTTAGGGTAGACACATAGCTTCATGTTGATTTACTAAATTCAGTATCTCTTTGGAAATCTAAGTCTATATGACTACGGTTTTCAGACTCTCACTAGAATACACAAGTATATAATCCCTCATTTTCCTTAAATACTTCTTTATATACTTTATTGCAACGTAATGTTCCACTTCGATATCTAAATAGAAATGACTCACTACTCTCACATATAGTAGATATTTGGTCTAGTGCACAGCATGACATACATGAGATTACCAACTACTGAAGTATAAGGTTTCTTACGCATGAATTCTCTCTCCTTAGGAGTTTTTTGTGATTGTTCTTTAGAAAGATTTATTCCATGTATGAAGCATAAAAATCCCCTCTTACCTGGCTATTATTTATTAATGTAGGAAGCTTAAGACAAAGCCAATATGTTATTCTTCTGGTCTAGTAAAAATTTGATATCTAGAATATAGTTAGCTTCACCAAAGTCCTTCCTAACAAATTATTCTGTCAGGTAACTTTTTGCACCTAATAACACCTTCACATCATTTCCTATTAAACAGATATCATCTACATAAAGGATCGAAAAATGTATTACTAAACTATGAATCTTTTAGTATACACTTAGTTCATCAGGAGCTTTCTCAAAACCAGACATTTGTATGACCCAACTAGACTTAATGTTCCATGACCTAGATGCTTGCTTAAGTTCATAAATTAACCTATGCACCATACTTTTTTAACCTTTTGCTATAAACCCTTCTACATATAGATATACTCTTCCAACTCACCATTTAAGAAAGCTGTCTTAACATTCATTTGTCACCAATCTAGCTTTGAAGCTTTTTACCTTTTCATTTGATCCTCTCTTTATCTTGTAAATCCACTTGTACCTAACAGATTTTACCACTTTAAATGCTTCTACAAGAGACAAAACTGAGTTAGAATCTATAGATTTCATCTCATGTCCATGGCCTTTCTTGCACATCAACATCCTTCAGTGCTTCCTTGTAAGTGATGGGGTCATCATCTGGATTATCCATAACGACCTAGTATGTCTCATCTAATAAGACATACCATGCAAGTTTATATATCACTTTTCCACTATGAGTTTGCAACAGTGGCTATTATACATGTACATGAAGATTCAATTTTAGTGGTTTTGGTGGATCACCAATTTCTTCATTATCCTTTTTCCTATTCTTAATTTTGATTTGGAATTGGTTCCTATGCTTGTTCACCTTCATGTACTTCTACTACATATTCCCCTCTTTAAACATGCATACGAAATAAAGGTGGAGGCCCAAGAGTTTCAAATGGATCACAAACCATCTCAAGCTCTTCAAGAATCACTTTACTCTTAGTTTAAATTTTATCATATAATCTTCTTATAAGAAAGTGGCATGAGTATTCATAATCATTTTCTTTTCTCTTGGATTATAAAAAATTTCACCTCTCATTCTCTTAGGATAGCCTATAAACATACACATTTCATTACAAGATTTCAAATTTTTTAAGGTTTCTATACTAAAACATGTGCAATGGCTTTTGTGCAACGTTGAAAAGGTCCTAATGTAGTGGGATCATTTGGATTATTTGGGCTTTCCAAATTTGAATATGGTTTAAACTAGGTTTGTGTCCTTTCCGTAATTAGTTAAGTATTTTTAAAACAGGTTTAGATGGAACCAAGTTTAGTAGGTATACAATTATTTATAAGGCATGTCTCGAGAACGATTCAAGTAAAGATAAATAATTAAGCATCAACCTCGCCATATCCAAAAAAGACCTAATTCTTCTTTCAGTAACTTCATTTTGCCAGGATGTCCCAAGGAATGATAATTGAGAAATTATCCCCTCTTAAGCCAAGAAAGACTTTTGAACTCACTAGATAGGTATTCCGTTTCTGTCAGACCAAAGCTGTTTAATATGACACCTAATTGCTTTCTACTTTAGCCTCATGCTTTTGAAATTTATCAAAAACTTTAAATTTATGACACATTAGATAAACATAATCATATCTTAACTAGTCATCAATAAATATGATGAAATATTCAAACTCACCTCTAGCTTGAACACTCATTGGTTCCTTTACTTCAGTATGTACCAATTCTAGTTATACAATGGCAGGATTTCCTTTAGCCATAAAGTGTCTCTTTATCATCTTACCTTCCAAACAAGATTCACATAGTGGTATAGGTTCAAATATTAAGTAATTTAAAATTTCACTTTTAACCAAACCGTAAATCCTAATAGAGTTAATATGACCTAATTGCAAGTGGCAAAGATAGGTTTAATTTAACAATTTTCTTTCTTAGATAAAGAAAATTACTCATCATCTATATTTTCAATGACATTAATATTATAAGACTTAGGAGTTAAGAAATAAAGACCAGTTATCAATCCTCCGGAACAAATAAAAGTACAATTACTCTTAATTGAAACTAAGGAATCAAACTATATTGTCAAACCTTATTCAAATAAACAACTAACAGAACCAAATTTTTTTTAAAATTTGGAACAAATAAATAGTTTGACAAATATAAAGTTTTATTATTGAAGGATAACTACGCTAATTTAATTATCATCATGGAGACACTGTTTTTTATTTCTCAACTTCAAGCTTCTTTATCCGTTAATGAGTGGGCTACTTTATTTAAACCACTGCAAGAGCAATAAACATAGTTAGATTAGTCGAGTTAGTGGTTCCTAAATCAATGACCCATTTATCGATATAATTCTTCACTAAACAAGCCTCAACTACATAAAGATTAGCCATACCTGATTCAGGGTAATCCTTTTTCTAGTGACCTTTTTTACAGCACTTAACTTTTAACTTCTTCTCTACAATTGGATTGGCAACTAGAACTGCTCCTTTCTACTTTTTATTCTTCCTTCCATCTTTGAGTTACCTCTTATTTTTAGAAGAATCTTCGGCATGATATGCATTTGCCGGTTTCACAAGAGTCTTTTTTACACTCTCAAGCTGGTGTATGAGATCAATATAAGAAAGATTCATACCATACATATTATCGTTTGGTTTAAACTAATTAAAGTTATCAGGTAGAGATTCCAATATTATATTGATCTTTAACTCTTCATTCAGCTTAGCCCTTATCACTTGCACACGACTAAAGTGCCCCATCATCATAAGGCAATGTTCCCAGACACTGCCTCCACTCATATAAAAGTATATCAACGCCCTTTTTGTTGCTTGTCTAGCAGTACTACTACTCTTAGAGAACATCGTATCCAAAATATTGATAATTTTTTATACATCTTCTAGGTTGGATATTTGCTTTTATAAATGACTGACAACTTAGCCAAGAATATAATACTAAACTATAGTATTCATCCATTACCAATATGCATATCCCATCTTAGTTTTCTCATATGCATTAGCATCAACTTCTTATGACTTTGGGTTGTTAGGACAAATTTGATTCTGTCAAACTCAAGGATAATAAAAAAGTTGGTTTTTACTATTCATATTCATTTTTATCGATAGATTTTTTACTCAAATCATGGCTAATGGATTTAGGTTTAACATTTTTTGAAAAATAAAAAAATGCACATATATTAACACGTAATATTCACAACAAACATATAAATATGCAGATCCCTTAACTACTTATTTCTTATATTTATTCTAACAATAACTTAGTTTTCACTATAAATACTTATCTTGGTCTAGACATTTATAATAAACTAAACTTTGAATATGATATATATAATGTCTTACTAAGGCAGCTCCTAAGAAAGATAATATGGGTCTCAAACTCCTTAACCTACCTCCTTAAATAAAGCCTTCTTAGATAGCACTAACAGCTTCCACTCAAATTTTATTTTAGCACAACCTACCATTTTGAACATGATATATATACTGTCCTACCAAGTTAGCTCCCAGAAAAGGTGAAATAGGTCTTAGACTCTTTAAAACTTACCTTCTTTGACAGAGGCTTTTTGGATAACATTTAAACATACCACTAAAGTTGATTATAGAAAAAAAAAATCATTATTCCAACATTTTTTGGGCTTTTAATAATATTGAAAAGCATGGTTGGGAGGAATGTTATTATTATTGAAACAGAATGTATTAACCATTAATTTAATTTCAAAATTCTTTTAATATCTAAGCATTGTCGATGTTTGACTGTACAATCTTAATTTTAAGTCCAATCCAATAAACCCATTTATGTTTATTCGTCGAGGCATCACATAACTATTTTATCATTGGACCTTTAATGGAGCACGTAGGTTTAAAATTAATTTTAACCTTCATCCATTCATATTTAATAATTAAATAAAAATTTAAGGATTTTCCATAATAATATAATCTGGATATAAAATGTATACTGTTAAGTACATGTATATATCTTATGATACAATAATATGGCGCCATCTATTCTATATAGCATACAAGCATATATAAATATGTTATATGTATATATTTTAAACAATTATAAGAAACTGAATAATAAATAAGCATTTAATCCATGGTTTCCAAGAAAGGAAAATCACAAGCCCAATTATGGCCATAAAGCCCAAACTTGATTTCTTGGCCCCGTTCATCACCAGAGGAAGCTACCCACTAAAAAATCAGCCCAATTAGACCATCCACATGCCCTCATGAACCCAAAGAAATCTACCAAGTGAGATCCACTTGCACAACTTTGGACGACACGTGCAAGCACGTTCGATGGCTTCCAGCGACGCTCCAATGCTCTTTGGCTTCGTCTTCTTGTGTACTATCCATTCATAAAATCGATATCTAGAATGTCTCAAAATTTGATGAACAGTAATGACTAGGCATTTTCCTTCGAGTATTTTACATATGTTTTTCCACAAATCTGATTTTATTACAACATAAATAAATAAAACTGCTAGAAAAATAAATAAATAAATCTATGAGGAAATTTAATCTTATGATTAGCTCCTTGTTACATCCCTAATAAAAAAACAATACAAGGAAAAATCTAGAGATATTGGTAGCTAAGCACTCCAAACTTTGTCAAGGATGACATATTACATCCTAAACTTTTTTCCTAGCATTATGCACCATAAACTACCTATTTGCTTGCACCATTAGTTTTTCTATTAAAAATGCATAATGGATCAATAACGTGCCGCGCATGTGTTGCGCAGATTCTCATCAAGCAGGGGTAGATAATGTAATTTTACTGTTCTCAGGTTAGAAATTAGGGCTTCAAAAGTGGAATTTTAGCCCTAGTTTTGAAAAGCACGAGGGAAAGTGAAATTATTAAAAATGGTGGAGCCAATGTAAGAAGGGGACAATAGGGCTCGAGAAAATTGATGAAAACTTTCTTCATCGTGGCTCAAGTTGCAAAAGAAAGCACATCGTAGAGACATTGCAGCTCAAGTTGTAGCACATGAATGAATTTTCATTGAAGAACATTAACAAAGAATTGATGGAGCAAATGTTCTATCATTGTTGAATGCCAGCTGTGGAAAGAACTCCAAGCACTAACATTAACCCAAGAAGGAGATTTCATGGGTGTCCAAAATATAAGATATATTATCATTTATGTTTAAGCATTTATGAAAAATGTTTAAAAAATCTGTAAACATTTTTTTAAATATATGTAGAAGAAAACAGAGATCATCTTTTCATATTTTCATCTTTTAAAAAATATTGCACCTTTCACATTGTTAAGTTAAATGTCAATTTGAAATCATTATGCAGCAGGAAATTTTGTTTCTTAATTTCACTACTAGTAACTATTTGTTAAATTTTTTGGGTTATGTTTGTAGAAAAATGTGAGAAAAGGATGTGGAATCTTTGAATGATATGGTACACCAATGTGTCAACATTCAGCAAGGGTGATACCTGGTCTGCTAAGAGATATTACAAAGTTGGAGGAAGATAAGGTCAGACTAAAGAAAATAGTTTGTGTTGGATATGTTGTATGAGTATTGTTGGTTTTGTTATATAATGATGACAAATGGAGAATGTAAATAAGGGATAGTTGTTTTCTGGTACTATGTTATATAATATGTACTAGAGTTAATCGAGACGATAGCATATGTTAGTATGCTTGTACCAACTTTGTATTTAATATCTATACTATAAATGTTTTATTGTATTTATTTCAACCTTGTGAATATATTTACCAATTTCTTTTTTATATCAAATAATATTTAAACCTTGTGTTTAGTATCCTTGTTGATATTTTTAGAGATTGTCCACCTTGTAAATTTATGGCCAAAGAATTGAAAGATATGTATGGAAAAAGGCAATACAAGACAATATCATAAAAGCAAATTTATAAATACATCCCAAAATATATGTCCAAGTGTTTAAATACATGATAACATTTTTACACATCCAAAATACATGTATACGATATCATTATGCCCAATCCATACCACCACATGCATAAACTTACCTAAACAACACATAAACAACCTAGCCATAATAAAATGTCCTAAATAGTCACAAAAGATCAACTTCACAAAATTCATAAACTACCCTAACAACTATATACTAGTTGAATTTTACAAGACAAACAAAAACCAAGTTGTATTAATAACACAAACAAACAGCGATAGGGCTACTGAGCCTTTTGATGCTTGAAAATAGAAACATTTAAATTGACAAGATAGTGTCATTGCTAATATTGGAATCAAAAGAATTGAACATAATTACCTAGAACTTAGATTTGGTTCTGGACATCCTACACAACCTCATATTATGTCTTTGCTGCCCGCATTTACTGCATGTCATCACGGCCCTTTTTCTCCCCAACTCCTTCATGGTACCAGGTTATTGCTTATCTAGCTCTCTTCTTCTTACTTTTCTTGGCCTACCTGGTTGTTTTCTAAACGTTAATGGGTGCAAAGGGGGTATTCCAGTATTAGGCCACAAATCTAAACCACTCATTAGATTAACAGTGGGACTGTATGTCTTGAGATAAGCACATTTTTTGTACCAATGGTATACAAAGAATTCAAGTTCCATATTTCCACTAAAAATGGCAGAAATTGTATGGGAACAACGTATACTTGTTAAATCTCAGTACCTATGGGAGCATGTGCTCGCCTTTAAATCTACAACATATTGACCACCAGAGGCAACTGTAACCTGAAATTTCATCTCACCAACCCATACTGATATACACTCCCTACTATTAGCCTTCAAAAGCTTTAGTTTCTTGAAAATCCATTCCTTGTCCAATCTCTCCATTCCACTTAGCAACTGCCTCTAGTTTGAATGTCATTCTTTCATGATCTTATACCTAATCTCTTCCAACAAAGCTAGAATAAGTTTGTCACTTGCCCCTGCTAGTGATTCATTGAATGTCTCACACAAGTTGTTTAAAAGGATATCACATTTTGGCTAAGTACTAAAATGTGACTTATACCAATATCTAGGAGGTTTTTCATTCAGTCACTTAAATGCATCAGATGACAATTCATTTAATTTTTCCATCTCAACTTTGAGCTGGGCACTGTTCCTACCTTGGCAGCAAACCACAACCTTTTTCTTTAAAGCTAAACCTTTAAATGTGAGGTTAAAATTCTTGTACAATTTCCTAACATAATGTTGGTGTTCAGATTCAGGTAGTAACTCCTCCGATGCATTAACAAGCCCTTCTACTTATTAGAAATGAGTGTCATCCTATAAAAGTTCCTTACCTTAAGATCTTCTCTCAAAAATTCAAGAAACTAGCTCCAAGTATCCTTGTTCTCTATTTCTACCAATGCCTATGCAAGTGGAAACATTGCATTATCACCATCAATGCTAACAGATGCCAGTAATTGACCTTGATGGTGACCTTTTATATGCAACCATCAAGGCCAATAACTAGCCTACACCAATCTTTATAGCCTTATTTATAAGCTCTCAGGCATATATAAAACCTCTAAAACTTGCTTACATTACCTTATAACTCACTTTTTATCACCACAATACTGTTTGGGTTATTTTTCCTTAACTCTTCATAGTAGTCCCATAGCCTGCGGTATTGCTGCTTAACAGTCCTTTGTATAGCAGTAAGGGCCTTTCTTTTTTCCTTGTAATACTACCATTCACTCACCTCCGTATTGCAATCATCCTTGATAGTTGTTAATAAATGATTTAACTTCCAATTGAGATCAACTCTAAAGTTATTTAAGTAGATGTGACATTTGGATTCTTATACAACTTAACACATCTATCTATGTGTACATTATTCTAAGTTTTAATCTAAAAGGTCCTTTTATCTCTCAACATTGAAGCATATACAAACCACTCACATTTGCAGTTGGCACACACAGCCTTAACTTTGTCACTGCAATTCTTCTTAAACTTTATTGGTCTCTATTCAATGATTGCATACTCCCTCACTGCTTTTCTAAAGTTATCGGCATAGCTAAACAACATGTCAACCTCAAACTTAAGATCTCCCATATATATCTAAGCATTAAAGTGAGGAAAATGACTATTAATGTCTTCTTCATCACTAGATGACACGCTCATCAATACTGTTGAAGTGTGGCAATTTTGCCACTTGATGGTGCATGTCACCGGCTAGCATGCACACCTAGGTATCAAATCCTTTCCTTTTATGACTTTATATTTTTTGTATGTTTTTAATTTATGCAAGGTATATTTTGATAATGTTTTGTGCCTAAGTTATGTACGCAAAAGTATAGGCAAAATTATGCACAAAAGAGTAGGAATGTTATGCTTGAAATGCCTATGGTGCTGGATTCATAATTTCCAGAAACATAGTTCCACTATTTATCTTATATCTCAGGTTGCAAATGGAGTTTTGGGCTGAAATTTTGAGGGATGTCTACAGACATATATAGAAGACTATGGTTCAAATTTCAGGTCCAAATTACATGGGAAAGTCCATTTTCTATTCCAAATAGATTGCTGTATCTGATGGGCCCAGTATGCAGAGTATGGGTCAGCTTTGGAGCTGTTTGGCCCATGATCCGGTTCCAGAACTTTCCTAGCTCTTGGAACAATATTTATTGATGACCAAGGATTCTTCAAACCAAGTTTCATAAGCAGATACAAAGGGGAACTAAGTAGGTGAAGCTAGTTTGGTTGTTTACCCAAACTAGTTAAACAATAGGAACTTAGTTCAAAACCATGTGCCACTTTTTACTATATTTGGAATAGACATGTTGCAGCTGGTTTTTGACTCTTTTGTGTATGAAAAGTTAGGTGTTGACCATTTTACTTTTTTAAATTTCAAATACTTTAATCATTTTGTAAGCTCACATGCTTGGCATGTGTGAACTAGTTGTAATTTCAAGCTTATATTGTAAAATGAATGAAATGGCTACACATCCAAGCCTCATTTTCAGAAAAGCCAACGTGTTCCTCTTCTTCTTATCTCTTCTTCAACACCTTAGAACACTTTAGGAACCCTAAAAACCAGAAAACACCATAACCAAAACCTAAAAACACAACTCACACACAACCATTCCCAAGAGCATCACCAAAAGCTTGCTTGTTGCTAACACTTCAAGCTAGCTTGCTCTTGGTCATAACCTTCTCACCCCAACAAAGTGGTATCAGAGCAAGGCACATTTTTGTGAGATTTGTGAGGTTTTTGGGCTGGTTCATTCCTTGAGAGTGAAGAGATACTTGAAAGCACAAATATATTTTCATATTCCTTCATATTCGAAAGCAACATCCACATGGCTTCTTCAAGTTTTTCAACTCCTTCTCCTCCTATCTTCAATGGGGAGAACTACAACATTTGGAGTATCAAGATGCAAGCCTACTTGAAGGCTTATGGTCTTTGGGAGGTCACCATAAATCCCCAAGAACCCGAGCCTTTGAGACAAAGGGCAACGGTCAACCAAATCAAGCACCATGAGGAGGAATTGGCTAAAGGTTTCAAGGCTCTCACCGCCATTCATTCTTGTATTAATGATACCATTTTCACAAGGATAATGGCATGTGAGAGTGCCAAAGAAGCTTGGGACAAACTTCAAGATGAGTTCCAAGGGAGTGCAAGGACAAGGCAAATGCAAATCCTTAACCTAAGGAGGGAGTTTGAGATTATCAAGATGAAAGACAAAGAAACGGTTAAGGAGTTCACCACAAGGCTTCTTAATGTGGTGAATCAAATTAGGGTGCTAGGTGAAAGATTAAGTGACCAAAGGATTGTGGAGAAGGTGTTGGTCTCCTTGCCCGAGAGGTTTGAAGCTAAGATATCTTCATTGGAGGAGTCAAGGAATCTAAATGAAATTTCTTTGACCGAGTTGGTGAATGCCTTGCAAGCTACGGAGCAAAGGAGGAGGATTAGACATGAAGAATCAATGGAGGCTACATTTGTGTCTAAACAACATCAAAGGACACAAAATCAAAAGAAGAACAAGCTTAAGGTCATAAAGGAGAAAGGTGAAACTAGCAAACCCGAGAGGAAGTCCTATGAACCTTGTCACCATTGCAAGAAGAAAGGTCATCATCCAAGAAGGTGTTGGTGGAGACCGGATGCATTTTGCCATAAATGCCAACAAAAGGGTCATGTGGAGAGAGTATGCAAGGCAAACAAGAAAGATAAGCAACAAGCAAATGTTGCTAAAGATAATGCAAGTGATAGTGAATCCGAAGAGTTGTTTGTTGCTACTTGTTTTAGTAGCATCAAGAATGATGAAGGATGGATCATTGATAGTGGAGCAACACACCATATGTCTCACAAGCATGAGTGGTTCACAAACTTGGATAGGAGCAGCCACAACAAAGTCAAAATTGGAAATGGAGCCTTGATGGAAGTGAAAGGCAAAGGAGATGTGGTGATACACACCACCAAAGGTATCAAAACTATCCATGATGTTCTCTATGTACCTTCTTTATGTGAGAACTTACTTAGTGTAGGTCAAATGCTTGAGAACAAATATGCATTACACTTCTCAAACATGACATGCACTATAGTTGATCCACATGGAAATGAATTAATGTGTGTTGGAATGAAGAACAAGAATTTTAGGTTGAATATGGATGAAAATGGTGCATCGGTTGCATTGAACACCAAAGTTGAGAACACCTCTCAACTTTGGCATAAAAGACTAGGCCATGCTAGCTTTAAGTCATTGGTAGGCACACATGAACTTGTTAGAGACATGCCATTGGTGGAGAAGCAAGAACATGTGTGTGAAGTGTGTCAAAAAGGAAAGCATACTAGGCTAGCATTTCAATCTTGTTCTTGGAGATCAAAGGAGAAGTTAGGACTTATACATTCGGATATTTGTGGTCCTATGAGTGTTCCATCCTTAAATGGCAGCAAGTATTTCATAACTTTCATTGATGATTACTCAAGAATGTGTTGGGTGTATTTCCTTGAAAGAAAATCACAAGCTTTGGAGAAGTTTGTAGAATTTATGAAGTTAGTGTCAAATCAATCCGGTTGCACTATAAAGGTGTTAAGGACGGACAATGGTGGGGAATACACAAGTGAGGCTTTCAAACAACTTTGTAAGGATCATGGTATAGTTCATCAATTCACTACACCATACACACCACAACAAAATGGTGTATGTGAAAGGAAGAACCGTACCATCATGGAGATGGCTAGATGTTTGTTGTTTGAAAGTGGCTTGCCAAAGAAGTTTTGGGCCGAAGGAGTTAATACATCCATCTACATCCAAAATAGGCTTTACTCAAAGTCTTTGAGGAGTAAAACCCCATTTGAGCTTTGGTTTGGATATAAGCCTTCTCTTGATCATATAAGGGTATTTGGAAGCATTTGTTACATCCTAGTACCACAAGAGAAGAGAGGAAAGCTTGATGAAAGGTCACAAGTTGGTGTTTTGGTTGGCTATAGTGATGTGACCAAGGGATATAGAGTGTATAACTTGGAAACCAAGAAACTTGTGATAAGTAGAGATGTGAAAGTTGATGAGGAAGCTAAATGGGTTTGTAGTAAGGAGGAGTTGGCTAGTATGGATGAAGACAATCGGCTTGAAGCTCATGATAATGATGAGGAACAAGGAAATGATGAAGGTGCCGCCCATGATGATGAATATGATGAGAATGAGCTAGAAATCTCCATAGAGGCTTATTTGGAGATTGGTGATGGTGTGAGAGGCACAAGACCTCTTAATGAGATTTATGAAAGGTGTAATGTGGCATTGAGTGATCCAATCAATGTCCATGAGGCTATGGCAAGAAAAGAGTGGAGATAAGCCATGCAAGATGAAATCGATGTGATAAACAAGAATGACACTTGGAGCTTGGTAACAAAACCGAAGGGAAAGAATGCTATTGGGGTGAAGTGGATCTTTAGGACCAAGTACAATCCGGATGGGTCCATAAATAAGCACAAGGCAAGGCTTGTTGTCAAAGGATATGCACAACAAGCCGGTGTGGATTATGGAGAGACTTTTGCACCGGTTGCAAGGATGGAAACCATAAGACTTCTTCTTGCAATTTCGGCACAAAAGTCTTGGAAAGTATATCACCTTGATGTGAAGTCAGCCTTCTTGAATGGAATATTGAAGGAGGAGGTCTATGTTGTGCAACCCGAAGGTTTTGTGAAGAAAGGAAGTGAAGAGAAGGTATACAAGCTACACAAGGCCTTGTATGGCCTTAAACAAGCTCCTAGGGCATGGTATGCCAAGATAGATGGTTTTTTGACAAAGCATGGATTTAGGAGGAGTCCTAATGAGCCTACATTGTATATTAGGACTCATGATTGCATGGTGTTGGTGTCTCTTTATGTTGATGACCTTCTAGTGACCGGTGGTAATGAGAAAGAAGTGAGCAATTTCAAAAGTGAGCTAGAATTGAACTTTGAGATGTCTAGCCTTGGAGAGATGAAATACTTTCTTGGAATTGAAGTTGTCCAATCATCCAAGGGCATCTTCATATCTCAAGAAAGCTATGTGAAGGAGTTGCTCAAGAAGTTTGACATGGAGGATTGTAATAGCGTTGCCACACCTATGAATGAAGGCACCAAGTTGGTGAAGGATGATGATTCTCCAAAGGTAAATCCTTCCATCTATAGAAGTTTAATTGGTAGCCTTTTATATGTATGCTCTACTAGACCGGATATCATGTTTAGTGTGGCTGTTTTGTCAAGATTTATGCATAGTCCATCACAAAATCATCTTAGTTGTGCAAAAAGAATCCTAAGGTATTTGAAAGGTACTAGTGATTTTGGTATATGGTACAAGGATGGCATGAATGAAGCTTTGCTTGGTTATAGTGATAGTGATTGGGCTGGTTCTTTGGATGATAGCAAGAGCACATCGGGCTACATTTACACTCTTGGAAATGGTCCTTTCTCATGGAATTCCAAGAAGTAACAAACCGTTGCACAAAGCACCGCGGAAGCCGAGTATATTGCTTGCTCAAGTTGTGCTAATCAAGGTGTTTGGCTTAGGAAATTATTGGAGGACTTGAGCTTGAAGCAAGAGGAAGCCACGGTAATTTTGTGTGACAATACTTCAGCAATAGCAATTGCACAAAATCCAGTATAACATGGGAGGACCAAGCATATACCGGTCAAGTATCATTCCTTAAGGGAATTTGAAGCAAGTGGTGAAGTGAAGTTGGAGTATGTGACTTCCGAGGAGAACTTGGCGGATATCTTCACCAAGCCATTGGGAAAGAAGAGATTTGAGATATTGAGAGGACTTCTCAATGTCTCATACAAAATTGCCAAGGAGGAGTGTTGAAGTGTGGCAATTTTGCCACTTGATGGTGCATGTCACCGGCTAGCATGCACACCTAGGTATCAAATCCTTTCCTTTTATGACTTTATATTTTTTGTATGTTTTTAATTTATGCAAGGTATATTTTGATAATGTTTTGTGCCTAAGTTATGTATGCAAAAGTATAGGCAAAATTATGCCCAAAAGAGTAGGAATGTTATGCTTGAAATGCCTATGGTGCTGGATTCATAATTTCCAGAAACATAGTTCCACTATTTATCTTATATCTCAGGTTGCAAATGGAGTTTTGGGCTGAAATTTTGAGGGATGTCTACAGACATATATAGAAGACTATGGTTCCAATTTCAGGTCCAAATTACATGGGAAAGTCCATTTTCTATTCCAAATAGATTGCTGTATCTGATGGGCCCAGTATGCAGAGTATGGGTCAGCTTTGGAGCTGTTTGGCCCATGATCCGGTTCTAGAACTTTCCTAGCTCTTGGAACAATATTTATTGATGACCAAGGATGCTTCAAACCAAGTTTCATAAGCAGATACAAAGGGGAACTAAGTAGGTGAAGCTAGTTTGGTTGTTTACCCAAACTAGTTAAACAATAGGAACTTAGTTCAAAACCATGTGCCACTTTTTACTATATTTGGAATAGACATGTTGCAGCTGGTTTTTGACTCTTTTGTGTATGAAAAGTTAGGTGTTGACCATTTTACTTTTTTAAATTTCAAATACTTTAATCATTTTGTAAGCTCACATGCTTGGCATGTGTGAACTAGTTGTAATTTCAAGCTTATATTGTAAAATGAATGAAATGGCTACACATCCAAGCCTCATTTTCAAAAAAGCCAACGTGTTCCTCTTCTTCTTATCTCTTCTTCAACACCTTAGAACACTTTAGGAACCCTAAAAACCAGAAAACACCATAACCAAAACCTAAAAACACAACTCACACACAACCATTCCCAAAAGCATCACCAAAAGCTTGCTTGTTGCTAACACTTCAAGCTAGCTTGCTCTTGGTCATAACCTTCTCACCCCAACTAATACATCATCATAATTCTCATAATCAGACATAATGTGGACTTCATTAATGGAAGTAGTTGGATTTCTAGGGGGTTGAACACCTACGAACTCAATATTACTATCCACATTATCCTTAAACATAACCTCATCATCTGATAAATCCTAATCAGATTGTTGAAAATCAAAATCATCACTATCCTCATCATGGTCATTTCCATTGAAATTACAATGACTAATGCCCTCTTTCTCGTTGCCACTAACATTTCTCTAATCATTCTCTTCACCTCCCCTAACATGATCACTCTCTTCACCTTCAATAACTTGCATGTCAAAATTAGGCCAATCATTTTATGATTGAGGCTCATTGCCACCAACATTGCCCTGATCACTCTTTTCACCTCCCTTAACATGATCACTCTCATCACCTCCACTAACATGCATGTCAAAATCAAACCAATCATTTTGTGATTGGGGCTCATTGCCACCAAAATTGCCTTGATCACTCTCTTCAGCTCCCCTAACATGTAGATTAAAATCACAAATATCATCTTCTCATTGGGGAGGGGTATTTAAACCTAGTTCTTAGGATTGGTGTGGTTCAGCTTGGGGTTCAGGTTGTTAGGTGGCTACTTCTACCTCCCAATTGTGAGGTTCATTGGTCAAAAACCCCAAAGGCACTTGTGAATAAAAGATGTTTCCATAACTCTACTATTAGGCACAATATCCTCATCTCCTATTATCCTTACCAAACCATCATTTAGGCTCTTCTTAGGAATCTAATAGAAGTAAAAACATTGACATTTGCTTCCTAATAGCTTTGCAAACTTATCAAAGCTAAAGTAACACATAATGTCAGCATGGCAATAGTCAATAAAACTAAAACTCCATCCTAAATATACTATCTTACCTATTCTGTCAAACAAGTCACCATCATGTGAGCTTTAAGGGTAAAGTATCTTGACCCAGCAACTACAGTCATATTTTAAAACAGAAACAAATAATAAGTAAAAAAGACATGTGGTGACATAGCTGTTAGATAAGAAAACATTGTTTCTCTACCAGTCACATATTTGTTTGGCATTTTGCCTCATTCATTTGAAGTTTAAAGTATATTAATAATTAATTCAGGCGTATTATACATACACCAACCACAATGAAGTTAACATTGTTTTTTTAATTCAATTTACGCACATAAAAACACAAACTTTCTAAAACAACCTAAACCTAGGACCACATCCCACTTAGGAAAACCTAGATTCGGGACCGCGCCTCACCCACAAACCCAACAACAAATCAGTTTAATACATAACATGTGTGTGCATTGGGAAACAAGGTTTTTTAAAAAAGATGGGATATGGGATCCAGAACCAATATCGATCTCCTATCATTTTCATTTTTCAAACCATATAATAAAATAGAACCTACAACCCAAAAAAGATGCAAAAAATTACCTACAACCTAAACAAAGAAAAATTTCAGAGCCACTTGTATTTAGAATAACTGAATGAATCTCCTTGTAGTTATCTTGTATTCTGACATGTACTTAAACATGTTCTAACTGAATGAAAGATATCACAATTCTCCATCAATTGAATATAATTTTAGTGCTTCAAGCATTTAATACTTGACCCTACTTATTATTTACTTTTCCCAACATGCTAATTAAGGTTTTAAAACAAAACCAAGAATAGTCAATGAATTCATATACTAAACAATGACTATTATACATTCAACTAGCTAGCTTTCTCTTATCTATAAATGTCACTCCAAATAAAGGAATATTTCCCATTCCTAACTGTCTAAACAACAAGCACAAATATAATTACCAAAAAAAAAAAGCACAAATATAAACATATTACCAAAAGAAAAAAAGCTCAAATATGAACTTATTACAAAAAAACAAAAAAAAAAGCATAAATATATACTTAGCAAAGAGAGAGAGATCGAGATTAGTACCATGGATGTCCTTTTTGATACAAAGTTAATAAAAAAAATAAGGCTCTATAGTGTATGGGCATATAATCAGGTGTTTAATGGTGGTGGTGGTGGGAGGTTCGCAAATGTTGGCTACAAAGACATGTTTGGTTAGATATGCTTTAGGTTAGATAATTGCACCAAAGAGTAACACTTCCTTCCACTCCATATGGGCTTCCAATAAGACCTTCCATGAGTGGACAAGCTTCCACCAAACACTTTTCTTGCAAGCCTACAATACCATAGGCTGCAAACATATAAAATAGACATGCAGTCCTCAATTAATTAAACCTTATTTCATTGAAAATTTATAAAACTCAATCCTTTAAAACTATTGGACTGAAAAAACCATATAAAATTGGATACATGATTCATAAATTAAGTAACATGATACATAAAACTAATACATAAAAAGATAATCCCTAAATCTCACAAAGTACATAACCCTATTACTCCATAAATTGGTAACCTTTTTCATAGATTGGGTAATATTTTCTATCTAACATTTTTTTAACAAGTTGTACTATGTCCTAAGTCTTTTTCATGAATTTAGTACTTAGGGAGGGGGGGTGTGTTATATCATCACTCTTCAAATGGAATTAATCTGGAATGATTGCTAGTTGTTTCTAAATAAGAATTTAAAAAAAAAAAGATAATTTATAAAGACCCAGTCATTACTTGTTTTAAGAAGGAGAGTAAACAGCATAACAAATATATAAAACCTTTTATTTATATTTTCAACACTTGATTCAATAGACAAAAAATAAAAAAATAAAAAAATAAAAACATAGATATACAAGCATTCACCTTTTTTTCTAGTACATGAACCACATTTAAAATGCTCTTTCATTTCCCTGCATATACATTATATATATCAGAGAAAGCAAATATTAAATTTGATTTATTATTCGAACAACTCCTTTTATAAACCAAATTTTCTTTTAGCTCCAAGCTTTGCAAGTGTCTCTTTAAAAAGTTGTTCTTTGAGAGGCTTTGTTAAAATATTCTCCAACTGATCTCTATTTCAACAATATTCAATTTGAATTGTGCCATCTTTGATAAGATCCCTATGAAAGTGAAATCGAGTCCAAATATGTTTAGTCCTCAAATGTAGAAAAGGATCTTTAGCAACTGTTATAGTTGAATTGTTATCATAAAACAAAATAGTTGGCTTTATGGACTTAAACTTGAATCTCTCTAAGAGTCTTTGTAACCAAATAATTACCTACAAATAGATAGCTATGTACTCTGCTTCTATGGTTGAAAGTGCTACTACTAGCTATTTCTTTGACAGCCAAGAAACTGCTCCACTCTCAATGTTGAACACATAACCAACAACACTTTTGCTATCATCAATACTTCCAACAAGATCACTATCAGTGTAACCAGTAAGATTAATTGGAAGGCTTGCTTGATAAAATATACCATAGTCAATGGTCCCCTTAACATATCTTAAAATTCTTTTAACAATTTCCAAATGATTTGAATATCATTTCTCCATAAATTTGCTCACCAAACTAGCAGCAAACATGATATCAAATCTTGTTGTTGTTAAGTACATCAAATTTTCAACTAAACTTCCAAACACACTTAAGTTGACAAGTTTTCCTTCACCATTTTTGCTTAATTTTAATCTAGCAACACAAAGAGTTGAAACAGGATTTTCTTGCTCCATTTTAAGCTTCTTCAAAATATCATTTGCATATTTCTCTTGAGAAAAAAAAAAATTCCTTCCTTTCCTTGATGAACTTCAATTCCCATAAAATGATGTAGCTTTTCCAAATCTGTCATTTCAAATACCTTTTTCATTGATGCTCTAAAATTATTTAATAATTCCATATAGTTGCCAGTGAATATGAGATCATTAATATAAAGACTCACAACAATGAAACCTTCTTTATCATGATTTTTGACAAATAAAGTATGTTCATATGGACATTTCTGAGAGCTACTCTTCTCAAAATAAAAAGTAATTCAACTATACTAAGCTCTAGGTGATGGTCTAAGACCATATAAGCCCTTCCTCAATTTGTAAATTTTGTGTGCTTCACCTTTCTTTAAAAAATTAGATGGCTGCTTAATGAAAATTTCTTCATCAAGATATCCATTCAAGGAAGCAGATTTAACATCCATTTGATAAATTTCTCAATTATTTTAAGCTGCAACAGAGATTATTAGCCAAACAGTTATAAGTCTTGAAACTAGTGCAAAAACTTCTTTGAAATCTTCACTTTCCTTCTGCTTATACTGGTTGACAACTAATCTTACAATGTATTTGTTAATTGAATCATCTGGATTGATCTTTGTCTTGAACACCGACTTAACTCCAATAGCAATTTTTCTTTGCTGGCAGAGAACTGAGTTCCCATGTGTTATTTTTGTCAAATGCATCAATCTCTTCCATAATAGCCATTCTCCATTTTTCTTCCTTCAAAGTTTCTTTTAAAGATATAGGATCTTCTCTTGCAAAAAAGGCAAAGAATATAATGTCTTGACTTATTGGTTGTGTAGTATCATAAATCTCCTGCATAGTCCTTATCTTTCTCTGATGGGGAGAACTTCATTATTTGAATTTTGAGAATTTTTCTTATCTTCAACCATAATACATGGTGTCTTGAGTGAACCATCAACTTCAAAGTCATAGAAAGATGATGCTTCACCAAATTTTACATTTTTACTTACTACAATCTTTTTTGTATATGGATTAAACAAACTTATAAGCTCTGGATCTTTCACTATATCCAACAAAAATACATTTTTCAGCCTTGTCATCCAACTTGTTTCTCCTAGCATAAGGAATATGTGCATATGCAAGACTCCCAAAAATTCTTAAATGATGAACACTTGGTTTTCATACGTATCAGGCTTCATGAGGATTACAATTTTGCAAAGCTTTTGTCCGTGATCTGTTAATTAAATATGTAGTACAACATACAACTTTTGCGCAAAAATCTAAAAGGAACCTTTTTCTTTTATGCATACACCTTACCATTTCCATGATGTTCTATTTTTTTCTTTAACAATCACCATTTTGCTATGGTGAATAACAAGCTATTAACTCATGTTTTATACAAACCTTTTTACAAAATAATTCAAACTCATTTGAAAGATATTCTCCACCATGATAAGTGCTCAAAGTTTTAATCTGATAACCTAAAAACTTTCAACTTGAGCTTCAAAATCCTTGAAAGCTTGAAATTCTTTTGATTTTACTTTAAGAGTGAATGTCCAAACTTTTCTTGAAAATCATCAATAAAAAAATAAAGAATGTCATGATCCATCCAGGATCCCTTACCGGAACACTAGATAAGCTCTAATCCTAGGGAAAACCTTACTGAACCGTCCTATGAAAAATTCGGCAGCATTTCCCCTAATGGTTAAGCATGCCCCAAAAATTTCGTACACAAAAACATACTCCTATACAGTGTCACCTTATTTCTTCCACCTTAGTACAAGATTTTCCATAAAATATAGCACTTCAATAACAAAGTATAAGAATACATATATTAAAAATAATTTAATAAACAAGAATACCTTTAAATATTCATGTCTGTCCATACCACCCACTTAGTACAATATATATTTTTATATCGATTTATGAACAAACCAAATGCATAAACATAAATAAAAGGGTGATAAAACAACAATAATAAAAGTATTACTAATAATAGTAGTATTGCACATTGCCCGAGCGCCACCACACTTGTCCAAAGGCTACATACTTGTCCAAAGGCCATCATACTTACCCGAAGGCTATTTTACTTACTTGAAAGCTGCGATACTTGTTCAAAGGCTGCCTTATCATAATAATAATAATAATAATCACAATAATCAACAATAACAATTACGACAATAATTAACAACAGTATCAATGATAAATAATAATAATACTTAAAATAGTAACAATAGCAACAATAACAATAATAACAATAACGATACTAGTAACAATAATAATAATAAATAGTAATAATAATTAAAAATAATAATAGTAAGTCATTGATGACAAATAATAATAATCCCATAACAATTAATAATTTTAAAAATAATAATAACAAATAAGGGTAATAATAGAAAATCATAAACATGAATTGGATTCATGTTATAAGGCTAAGCTATTCATGGGCCGATCAGATCATTGCCTCCAGTGTGGTACATATAAGCATAACATAATATATATATATATACGTATATATGAAAAAAATTACTTGATGCACCATACGATATACTAGTGGTACCAAATAGTACTCGTCGTCTCGAGCACTACCTGACAGGGAGATTGTCTCAATCGATCATTTTAGCGTCCTGTGACAAAGATTACTAATAACTTTCCATGGTTAAAACAATCGTTCTTCGACCGAGAGGGTGGCTGATGCTCACTGTACACTATACCTACCATACATCGGGCCCATAGCTCCCACAGGATGGCCATACATATATGCATGTTAATTCGTAATGATAGTCATTTTGCGACCAAGGGGAGAGTCAGCTGGTACTCACTCTATATTATATCCGCCTACCCTCTCTCAACACAGCTCACAAGGACGACCATGAATATAACTTGCGAGCTGATCCATAGCTATAATAAACAACCATTTTGCGACCAACAAAGGGGGCTAATGCTCACTATGTAAATATATTTGCCAACCCTTAGATCTATGGCACCCACAGCATAACCACAATATAATAAACAACCATCATGCTGCCAAGGAAGGGGGGGCTGATGCTTATGGTGCAAATATACTTGTCAACCCTCAGGTCCATGGCTCCCACAAGATAGCCATAATAAACAACCATCCACAAGATAGCCATACATACTTGCATACTAATCAACAATACAGTACAGAACACCAGTACCATATGGTGCATCAAAAAATTACAACCAGATTTACACACTTTTACAAAATTCAAAAAATTTCATATTTTCTTTTAAACAATCATATAAATCCAACAATTTCATTAAATTAATTTCTTCTACAATAATTTTAATTTCGTAATTATCCAAATACACAATATATTTTATACACTAAAATTTATTATTCTTCTTAAATCGTTAAAATTTACTTATACAAAAACTATATTAAATATATAAAATTTACATATAATTTAATTTCACATAAATACAATTTATCATATGAAATAAATGCAACAATAAATAAACGCAATTAATTTCTCCAAACCATATAATAAATATTATATAACAAATATATTTAAATCACATAAAATAGCATAATAAAGTTAAATGACAATTTTCTTTTTTTTTTTTTTAAACATACATAATGCTTTTCAAAATGTTAAATAACATAAAATATACATTCACTCACACATACACATATGTACAACCTTTTATCAAGTATGTACATATTCATATGTGAAATTCTATGGTGCAAACAGCCTTAAAGATGACGGTTTTTAAAGAAACCATCATCAATACTCATCCCTATGTGATAGCATAGACGACAGTTTTTTCAAAAATCTTCGTCAAAACTAAGATCCGCATGATAAAAACATGCAAACGTCCACACCATAGATGGACTATATTTATATATACATATATACACATACATATATAGAGTTCGTCTATGATGCAAACGATCCACATGCGGACCGTCTGTACCATAGAAGTTTCCTATATATATACACAAATATGTATATATATATATATAAATATATTCATCTATAGATATATATACATATATGTATTCATACATTTAAATATATACATACAAACCTTTAACAAACGTATTTTTTTTAACATGTATAAATGTTCACATACAAAAGCTCTTAACAAAAATATATTTAAACAAATATATATACATGTATACCTCCCTACATTCACAATATATATATATTTTCACATACACATATATACATATATATATATATAGATATATATATACACACATAAAATATATATTTGTAAACATACACGACATATACATGCATATATACATCTAAGCACATATATGTATATTCAATTTCATACTACATGCAAAATTTACTTAAAAATGACAACTTTTCAAATACACCATCATAATTCACAAATAAGGTACCAATGGAAAGCTGAAGAGATGAGGAACACGTTACTAACTTTCATTGAGCTCAAAACTACCAACGTTGCCTGGGAAACTGCTAGGAAGTTTTGGCCAAACTCTCCTCCAATGTATCTCACAAACATCTTGGAATTTGGATGAATGGAAGCTATTTTTGAAATCAGGGGATCAAAAACTAGAGGAAGAAACTGAGCTCACGATCGAAGACCGTTGAAAAACCGACCAACAAGAGAAACATCAACCGTCGAGGTTAGACTACCGATCTCAATGTATCCACAACCAAATGGTCGAAAATTGGACGGTCGGGGTTACCTAACCATGGGCCACCATGCCAGTCAGCATGTGTTGTCATTTGGCAGATGGAGCACGGCCACAGCCCTTCAATTGGGGGGGGGAAGGCGAAGTGGGGTGTTTTTCTGCAAGGAGGAGGATGATATGAACCTAGGACGACCTGCACCTAAACTCGTATTATATTAGCCCAGATCTAATTATGTTCAAGTTCTAATGGTCACCTTGACCCCTAACCAACTTGTGATTAGAAACCTTAGTATATAATGAAGACACCCACAATAGATGATGGAAGGCCTATTGATAAGTCAAACTAAAACACTCATACACTAATGGTGTTTTAGGTGTTCAAAAGAACAAAGGGAATTCAATCTCACAAATAATTTTCTGTATAAAGTTCAAGCTATATTCCTATTGAGAAATAAGCCTTTAAATAGGCTACAAAGTCACAAATAAAACCCTAAAAATCTAGGGCAAAAACTAGCCAACAGTAGGAAACATCATAGTGGCCGAATTTCACTACTTTCCTAAGACTAATTTCTAATTAATTAATTCCTTTATTTTGGAATTAGGAATTAATTAATTAATTTACAACTAAAATAATAAAATATTAACTTTCCTAAATCATTTTGTCCAGAAAATAAATAAATAAAAATCAAAAGTAAAGGTAATTTCCTAAAACAAAAAGTAAAAATCAAATTAGGAAACTAAAATACTAGCTTTTTGACTAAGATGACTTTGACCAATCTTTGACCAATTTGAGCTCCAAATCAGCTTCTATATGCTTTGTAGGATACTAAATAAAATTATTATGGAGTCCCACCCATTTCCCTTCCTCGGAGGAAAGAGAATAAGCCAACCTAGTAAAATGCAGTAAAGCCAGCAAAAACCAGCCATTTTCTCTCTCATGTGCACACCACTTAAATGACCAGAAAAGCTTCAGTCTTGACCAATTCGCATGACTTCTTAGTGACATCAAGTGAATTCAAGAAGATTTGAACCCATTTTCCCGCTACTCGGAATCCATAGATGCACCAAAACCGCTAACCAGATTCGTATCGCTTCCACCACTTGTATGCCTAAAATAGGTCTTGGATCTTCGGGTATGGACAAGCCTTCTTGAGAATGAATTACTCCCTGGATAAAGGCAGCAAGGTTGTCCCTAAACGTCTTAGCTTGAGCCCTAATTATCAGCCCGGTCTTCATTTCGTATCAGGTCAGCAAGCTAACGGGTTGCCGGTTGTGTAGGCACGATCTTGAAAAGGATTTTCCCTCAAATCCAAATCATCACTTATAGAAAAAGGAGACAAATTAGCAACATTAAAGGTAGCACTAACATTATACTCACCCAGCAAATCAAGTTTGTAAGCATTGTCATTGATCCGCTCCAAAACTTGAAAAGGTCCATCTCCACACGGCATAAGTTTGGACTTCCTTTGTTCGGGAAACCTCTCCTTTCTTAGGTGCAACCAAAACCCATCTCCAAGTTTAAAGACAACTTGTTTTTGGCTTTGATTAGCATTCTTTGCATATTGCTTGGTCCTCCTCTCAATATTTGCCTTAATCCTTTCATGAATCTGCTTCACAAAACTAGCTTTTTGTTTTCCATCTAGATTAGCACATTCACTTAAAGGTAAAGGTATTAAATCTAATGGAGTCAAAGGATTAAACCCATAAACAATTTCAAAAGGAGTAAATTTAGTCATTGAATGTAAAGACCTATTATAAGCAAATTCAACATGTGGAAAACATTCCTGCCAAGTTTTTAAATTTCTACTAATTAATGCTTTCAATAATGCAGATAAAGTTCTATTCACTACTTTTGTTTGTCCACCGTTTTGTGGATGACAAGTAGTTGAAAATAATAGTCCTAGGCATTCCATACAATTTCACAATTTCTTTGAAAAATAAATTAGCAACATTAGATACATCATCAGTTTTATTACATGCAATAAAATGTGCTATCTTAGAACATCTATCCACAACAACAAAAATTAAATCCTTACGTATCCTTGACCTAGGCAAACCAAGAATAAAATCCATAGACAAATCTATCCAAGGATAAGAAGGAATCGGTAATGGATGGTACAATCCGCACGGTTTCAATGTGGACTTGGTCTTTCGGCATGTCAAGCATCTTTCACATATTCTCTCAACATCTCTCTTTATATTAGGCCAATAAAAATGTTCTTGCAGCAACGATAAAGTTTTAAAAACACCAAAATGACCCATTAAACCACCCCTATGACCTTTCCGAACTAGTAACTCCCTAATGCTACAATTAGGCACACATAGTTTATTTTTCCTAAACAAATACCCCCCAAATATGTAAAATTTATCAAATCTGTAATTCAAACATATTCTAAATATTTCTCCAAAGTCACTATCATGCTCATAAATTCCTTTACTTGTTCAAAACCAAGCAATCTAGCATTTAAGGTAGAAAAGAGAACATACCTTCGCGATAATGCATCGGCGATCACATTTTCCTTAACTTTCTTGTAGCGGATCACATATGGCAGATCATCTCCATACGCTCCTCCCATTCCAAGGAAGCCTCCGGGTCACTTTTCCCTATGAAAGGTGGTATGTTTACCTTGATGTTGCCAAGATCATCATCTACCTCCTCTCTCCTATGCCTCCCATGGCATAGCCTCTCTTGTACAGCAAGTGTTTCATCCATTCCTTCCTCGAAATTCTTTCCAAAATTTTCCTCTTCAAACTCCTCTCTAGGTCATCCATGGCCTCCTCGACCTCCACCTCCACCTCCACCTCCACCTCCATGGAACTTTTGCTTCAAATTTGGTCTTTCACGAGATGTTTCTATTCTATCCATCCTTTGATTTATGTGGTCGAATTGAGCATTCATCCACTGCAATTTTTCCAAGACAACCCTCATGTCCGTTTGCTCACCATTCCCCGTAGCACAGAAATCACCATGGAATCCTACGGATTCTTGTTCATTGATTTTTAGTGGTGGATCACCTCTCCTCAACCTTGAATCTGCCATGTTAGTATAAATAATGCAAAATAAAATATATTCTCACCAAAAATCACTCCCTCATGTGTTTCACTCAATCAAGGTCTTGACACTCATGTTTTCACACTAGTTTCGAGTTTTACCCTCTTTTAAGCTCACACACTCTTGTTTTTTTCCACTTAATGAATTATCTTAAAGTTCTAATTAAAACACCCATGAAATAGCAATTAGATCACAAGTATATTTTAATTTAACTTATCAATAAAACAGTAGCAAAAGCAAGCAATACCGAATAAATTGGTGAAATCTAGTTTTCGGCTTTTCTAGGCAAAAGAAGGCAAATTAACAAGGAAAATTTCAGAATCAATAAGAACTGGACCAGATGGTAAGAAATTAAGGATTCAAGAATAAAATTTTAGAAAAATAATTTCAAACACGAACAGGAACCAATTCGAACAAAATTAAAAAATAGTGTTGGTTGTTGTTCTTGTAATTCTAGTTTTGTATCAAATCCTTTATCTAATTTTAATCCAAATAATTTAAGCACCCAAAATTTAAATATCCAGCAACAGAAATAATTCCCCAGTAACTCCAAATATTGAATAAATAATCAACAAAACAGCAGCTCCAAGAAATTTTCCAGCAACAAATTTCAACACCAAATTCAACAAACCGAAAATATTTTTTTTATTCGGCTTTTTCTTCTTCTTTTTTTTTTTTTTTAACACTCACATAAGACAACTGTAGTAGCAAGAATCAACATCAAAATTGCAATTCCAACACCAAATAATCACCAAACTCGTGACCTCCCAAACAAAATACAAATTATGCAGTTTTCTTTTTCTTTTTATATCTGTTTGGCTTTCTCTTTTTTTTTTTTTTTTTTTTTGAATATATGAATGCAATTATTTAAGACTAAAACAGTAAAGAAAAATCAAAAAAATCCAAAATTAACTAGAACAACGATGAAAAACAACCAACAAACTAGGAAGCAAAAATATGGTAAAACTATAAAATCCTAATTCAAGTATGAATGAATTTTTTAGTTTTAAGATGCAAAACATGTATGATGATAGAAGCAACCTTAACCTAATGCTAAAATTGTAGATTAACACAAAAACAAATAAGGCAAATAAAGATAGATCAAACCTGAACAAAATCTAGCTCTGATACCAAATGATACGAACCTAGGACGGCCTGCGCCTAATCTCCGTATTATATTAGCCCGGACTAATTATGTTCAAGTTCTAATAATCACCTTGACCCCTAACCAACTTGTGATTAAAAACTTTGGAATATAATGAAGACACCATAATAGGTGATGGAAGACCTATTGATAAGTCAAACTAAAACACTCATTCACTAACGTTGTTTTAGGTGTTCAAAGTTTAAAGAGAATTCAATTTCACAAATAATTCTTTGTATAAAGTTCAAGCTGTATTCTTATTGAGAAATAATCCTTTAAATAGGCTACAAAGTCACAAATAAAACCCTAAAAATATAGGGCAAAAACCAGCCAACATTAGGAAACATCATAGTGGCCGAATTTCACTACTTTCCTAAGTCTAATTTCTAATTAATTAATTCCTTTATTTTGGAATTAAGAATTAATTAATTTACAACTAAAATAATAAAATATTAACTTTCCTAAATCACTTTTTCCAGCAAATAAATAAATAAAAATCAAAAGTAAAGGTAATTTCCTAAAACAAAAAATAGAAATCAAATTAGGAAACTAAAATACTAACTTTTTGACTAAGTTGACTTTAACCAATCTTTGACCAATGTGAGCTCCAAATCAGCTTCTATATGCTTTTTAGGATGCCAAATAAGATTATTATGGAGTCCCACACATTTCCTTTGCTTGGAGAAAAGAGAAAAAGCCAAGTCAGCAAAATACAGTGAAGCCAGCAAATAATACAGCAAAAACCAGCCATTTTCTCTCTCATGCGCACACCATTTAAATGACCAGCAAAGCTTCGGTCTTGACCAATTCCCATGACTTCTTAGTGATATCAAGTGAATTTAAGAAGATTTGAACCCATTTTCCCACTACTCGGAATTCATAAATGCACCAAAACCGCTACCCGGATCCCTATCGGCTTCCACCACTTGTATGCCTAAAACAGATCTTGGATCTTTGGGTATGGACAAGCCTTCTTGAGAATGAATTACTCCTTAGATAAAGGCAGCAAGGTTGTCCCTAAACCTCTTAGCTTGAGTCCTAGTGATCAACCCAGTCTTCATCCATATCGGATCAACACCCCACCCCAACGGGTTGTCAGTTGTGCGGTCCGAGCAGATTCGCATCAGAGGAGAAAGAGAAGGAAAGGGAGAGATGGAAAAAGAAAAATGTTTTATTATTATCTTTTATGGTGAAACGTGGCACCAGTGGTTAGTGACATGTGGCACTAATCAGTTGGTGACACATGGCACCCACTAATTAGTATGTGCCACCCATCAGGGACTCTTCTAACAATTCTACTACCCAATAAAATCAGTATTAGAAAAATTAGGCACGACTTTACAAACCCATAACATTTCAACCGTTAGTCCAATTTTAAACATGCCACCAATTTATAGACTTTTATCAAAGAGCATTATCACATAGTACATAAGTCATCATCAAAATCTATATAGATAAAAAGTCAATATCGAGCTCACCGACCAGTCCATATTGCATCTTATTTTGATCATAACTTTCTATTCGTAGCTCTGATTTTGGCATACTACTAGTCTATGAACTCATGTTGATGAGTACTTTGCCATGGTATTGGTCAATATCAAAATTTCTCCCACATAAAAAGTCAACCATGAAACCTACTTGGTCAAATCTGGTCAAAATTTCAAACTCAATGCATTTTCTAAGGTCGGGTTGTTATAAAGAACTTGTCACCTCCCATAGATGTTTCCGGTGTTGAACCACATAAATCTACATGGAAAATTTCAAGAGGTCTTCTAGCTTGTTGAAAAGATCTCAAAAGAAAAGAATCACGATGTTACTTTCCAAGTTGGCAAGCTTCGCATAGTCCAGTCATGTGATCAATTCTAGGTAGGCCTTTAACCATCTTCCTCTTTAAATGTGATCTTAGATTTCCAATATTTAAAAGCCCAAATCTATCATGCCATATTTTATAATTTCCTACTTCAGGATATCTAAAAGAAGCAATATTAGAGATTTCCAGTTTAAGAGGGAAAAAATTATTTGGAGCCACTGGAATTTTAGCAACAAGCTGATTTTCCTCCTTAGAACGCACATATTGTCATGCAACCTTAACCTAATGCTAAAATTACAGAATAACACAAAAATAAATAAAGCAAATAAAGGTAGATCAAACCTGAACAAAATTTGGCTCTGATACTAAATGATACAAACCTAGGACGACCTGCTCCTAAACCCGTATTTTATTAGCCCGGATCTAATTATGTTCAAGTTTTAATGGTCACCTTAACCCCCAACCAACCTGTGATTAGAAACCTTGGTATATAATAAGGACACCACAATAGGTGATGGAAGGCCTATTGATAAGTCAAACTAAAACACTCATTCACTAATGGCGTTTTAGGTGTTCAAAAGAATAAAGAGAATTCAATCTCACAAATAATTTTCTATATAAAATTCAAGCTTAATTATTATTTAAAAATAAGCCTTTAAATAGGCTACAAAGTCACAAAATAAACCTTAAAAACAAAGGGAAAACCGGCCATACAAAGTGGTTTCCTATGGTGGCCGAAATTCTCACTCCTTTCCTAATCTAATTTGGATTAATTAATTCCTTTATTTTGAATTAGGAATTAGTTAATTTACAATGAAAATAATAAAATAATAAATTTCCCAAAATTTTTTGTCCAGAAAATAAATAAATAAAAACCAAAAAGTAATGATAATTTCCTAAAACAAAAAGTAGAATCAAATTAGGAAACTAAAATCCTACCTTTTTGACTAAATTGACTTTGACTATTTTTTGACCAATTTGAGCTCCAAATCAGATTCAATATGCTTTTTAGGATATCTTATTATGGAGTCCCACACGTTTCCCTTGTTTGGAGGAAAGAGAAAAAGTCAACTCAACACAATACAGTAAAGCCAGTACAAAATACAGCAAAAACAGGCCAAATTTACTAACTGTCCGTACAACCCCTTTTTGGATGACTTTGAAGCTGCTTTGACTTGATTCCATGTCCTCTTAGACATATGTATTGAATCCATGAAACATTGGAACCATTTCATGCTTCCTAGCCTCCATAATTTCACCAAAACCGCTACCCGAGTCCGTACCGACTTCCACCACTTGTATGCTCAAGATAGGTCTTAGATCTTTGGGTATGGCCAAGCCTTTTTGAATATGAATTACTCCCTGGATAAATACAGCAAGATTGTCCTTAAAATCTTAGCTTGAGCCCTAGCGATTGGCCTGGTCTTCATCCGTATTGAGTCAGCACCCCAGCGGGTTGTCGGTTGTACGGGCTCGGGCAAAATCACATCATTCCCCTCCTCTTGAAAATGATTTGTCCTTAAATCTAGTTCATCACCTGCAGCAAAAGGAAACAAATCAGCATCTTTGTATGTAGCACTCATATTATACTCACCCGGTAAATCAAGCGTGTAGGTGTTTTCATTGATCCTTTCCAAAACTTGAAAAGATCCATCTCCTCGCGGCATAAGCTTGAACTTTTTTTGTTCGGGAAACCTCTCCTTCCTTGGTTGAAACCAAAAGCAATCTCCTGGGTCAAACACTATCACAACAAATACTAGAAATACAAGTTCATCACACTTTTTAATTTTAGCAAATAATCTCTCCCAAATTTTGAAATTTCCACTAAGTAAAGCTTTCAATAATGCAGATAAAGCTCTATGCAAAAAAAACATCATTAAATAAGTATCTTTAATATTCATGACCAGCAATGATTTCTTATTCATAATTACTTTATTAACATCACCAAACCTAAGATAAAAATTTCTATTTTTCCTCTCTTTTCTTTCTTTTCCTTTCTCACTCACAGATTCATTGAATTTTGCATCACTCTCGGCTTTTACTCCAATTTTCTCACTCTCGGATTTGTTTAAATTTTTCCACTCAACCTGGGTTTTAGAGGACTTACCTTGGACAGCAAGCTCACCTTTCTCCTTTTGGATGGATGGTGGAACCGTTGGTGCCATACTAGCCTTCTCTTTGAACCTCTCGGCTTCCCTCCTTTGTTACATTTGAAGTTGATCACTAAATACTTCCTTTGGAGTTAATGGCTCCAGCTTAAACTTTTTCCCTTTAAATTTAAATACAATTATATTCTCTCTATCATAATGGATAGCATTTCTATCAAATTGCCATGGACTACCCAACAAAATATGACCCACATGCATAGGAACAATATCACACAATACAACATCCACATATGTATCAATGCTGAATTTTACTTTGGCTTGTTTATTTACTTTTATCTCACCACTATCATTAAGCCATTATAATCTATATGGTTTAGGATGTTTAATGGTTGTTAATACTAATTTATCAACTACCATATTACTAATTACGTTACCAGAACTTCCACTATCAATTATCATACTACATACATTACCTTGAATTTTACATCAGGTATGGAAGATGTTTTCTCTTTGAACTTGATCCTCATCCTTGTAAACACTCAACATTCTCCTCGCCAACAAGCTCAATTCAGAATTTGAAACCTTTAGGGTTTCAGCTTCATCCTCAATTCCTTCCTTTTCATGCACAGTCTCAATTTCAGCTTCATCACTATCGGACTCCATCTCACCATTGTCCTTCAACACCATGATTCTTCGGTTTGGGCATTGGTTGGCAATATGTCCTCGACCCTGGCACTTAAAGCAAACAATATCTCTAGTCCTTGAATGTTTAGGATAAGATTTACCTTCAGATTTGTGTGCTTGAACAAGGTCAGCTTGATTATCTTTCCTTGGCCGAATAGCACTCCCTTCACCTTGATTCGATTTTAACCTTGGCTCGAACATGGGATTGCTTCTTCTACTAGTTGAATTTGTCCACTTGCTGCTTGAAACCCCTCCAAACCATGAGCCTACACCCCTCCTCTTGAATTGATGCTCCAATTTAATAGCCACATGCAACATGTCCTCCAATTCCACATATTGTTGCAATTCTAGTTGGTTGGCTATCTCATGATTCAAACCACCAAGGAATCTTGCCATGGTTGCTTCTCTGTGCTCATTCATGTTTAACCTCATCATGAGCATCTCTATCTCCTTGTAATAATCCTCCATGGACCTATTTCCTTGAGATAGGGATTGAAGCCTTTGATACAGCAACCTATGATAATGTGATGGTACAAACCGCTTCCTCATGGCTCCTTTCATTTGTCGCCATGTAGTGATCAAGTCATCACCAACTCTCCTTCGGGTGTTTTACTCATTGGTCCACCATTAGAGTGCATAATGACCAAACTAATGACCAAACTCCATTTCTGCTAACTTCACCTTCTTGGCCTCCGAAAAATTATGACAATCAAAAACCATCTCCATTCTCTCTTCCCATTCCAAATATGCTTCCGGATCACTTTTTCTCATGAAAGGTGGAATGTTTACCTTGATATTCCCTAGATCATCATCTTCATTCCTTACTGGTCTCCCACGGATTGATCTTTCTTGAGGTTCAAAAACTTCATCAAACCCTTCATCCAAGTCATCTCCAAAGTTACTTCCCCCGAATTCCTCTCTTGGTCACCCTTGGCCTCCTTGACCTCGACCTCGACCTCGACCTTGTCCTCCATGAGCATTTATCCTTATATTTGGTACTCATTGGGATGTTTCTAACCTGTCCATCCTTTGATTTAAATGATCAAATTGAGTATTCATCCGCTGTAGTTGCTCAAAGACAGCCTTCATGTCTGTTTGCTCACCACTCTCCGAAGCTCGGGAACCACCATGGAATCCTACAGACCCTTCTTCATTAATCCTTAAAGGTGGATGTCCTCTTCTCACCCTTGAATCTGCCATGTTAGTATAAATAATGCAAAATAAAATAAATTCTCACCACAAGTCACTCCCTCATGTGTTTCGCTCAATCAAGGTCTCGACACTCGTATTTTCACACTAGTTTCGGCTTTTACTCTCTTTTAAGCTCACACACTCTTGTCTTTTTCCACTCAATGAATTATCTCAAAGTTTGAATTAAAACACCCACAAAATAGCAATTAGATCACAAGTATGTTTTAATTAAACTTATCAACAAAACAGTAGCAAAAAGTAAGCAATACCGAAGGAATTAACAAATCCTAGTTTTCGTCTTTTCTAAGCAAAATAAAGCAAATCAATGAGAAAATTTTGGAATTTTTAAGAACTGGACCAGATGGTAAGAGTTTAAGGATTCAAGAATAAAATTTAGGAAAAATAATTTCAAACACGAACAAGAATCAAATCGAACAAAAATTAAGAATAGTGTTGGTTGTTATTCTTGTAATTCAAGTTTTGTATCAATTCCTTTATCTAATTTTAATCCAAATAATTTAAACACCAAAAATTTAAATATCCAGCAACAAAATAACTCTTCAGCAACTCCAAATAATGAATAACTATGCAACAATTCAGCAGCTCCAATAATTTCCAACAAACAAATTTCAACACCAACAAACCGAAAAAAAAAAAAATTTATTCGGCTTTTCTTCATCTTTTTTTTCTTTTTTTTTTTTTCACTCACAGATCATCAAGAAACTGCAGTAGCAAGAATAAACACCAAAATTTCAATTCCAACACCAAATAATTACCAAACTCGTGACCTCCAACAAAATACAAAAGTGTTTTTTTTTTTTTTTTTTAGATCTGTTCGAATTTTCTTTTTTTCTTTTTTTTTTTTTTTTGAATATATGAATGCAAATATTGAAGACTAAAACAGAAAATAAAAATCAACAAAAACCAAATTAACAAGAACAATGATAAAAGACAACCAACAAACTAGGAAACAAAAATACGATAAAACTAGGAAATCCTAATTCAAGTACGAATGAATTTTTATTTTATTTTTTTATGCAGAACGTGTATGGGATGGATGCAAACTTAACCTAATGCTAAAATTACAGAATAAAACAAAAATAAATAAAGCAAATAAAGATAGATCAAACCTGAACAAAATTTGGCTCTGATACTAAATAATACAAACCTAGGACAACTTACTCCTAAACCCGTATTATATTAGCCCAAATCTAATTATGTTCAAGTTCTAATGATCACCTTGACCCCTAATCAACCTGTGATTAGAAGCCTCAATATATAATGAGGATTCCACAATAGGTGACGGAAGGCCTATTGATAAGTCAAACTAAAACACTCATTCACTAATGGTATTTTAGGTGTTCAAAAGAACAAAGAGAATTCAATCTCACAAATAATTTTCTGTATAAAATTCAAGCTTAATTATTATTGAAAAATAAGACTTTAAATAGGCTACAAAGTCACAAAATAAACCCTAAAAACAAAGGGAAAATCGGCCATACAAAGTGGTTTCCTATGGTGGCCGAAATTCTCACTCATTTCCTAATCTAATTTGGATTAATTAATTCCTTTATTTTAAATTAGAAATTAGTTAAGTTAATTTAAAATGAAAATAATAAAATAATAAATTTTATAAAATTATTTTTCCAGAAAATAAATAAATAAAAACCAAAAAGTAATGATAATTTCCTAAAATAAAAAGTATAATCAAATTAGGAAACTAAAATCCTAGCTTTTTAACTAAGTTGACTTTGACCATTTTTTGACCAATTTGAGCTCCAAATCAGCTTCAATATGCTTTGTAGGATAGCTTATTATGGAGTCGCACACATTTCCCTTGCTTGGAGGAAAGAGAAAAAGCCAACTCAACACAATACAGTAAAGCTAGTACAAAATACAGCGAAAACAAGCCAAATTTACTAACTGTCTGTACAACCCCTTTTTGGATGACTTTGAAGTTGCTTTGACTTGATTCCATGTCATATTATACATATGTATTGAATTCATGAAACATTGGAACCATTTCATGGTTCTGGGCCTCCATAATTTCACCAAAACCGCTATTCGGATCCGTACCGGCTTCCACCACTTGTATGCTCAAGATAGGTCTTAGATCTTTGGGTACGGATAAGCCCTTTTGAATATGAATTACTCCCAAAATAAAGACAGCAAGATTGTCCTTAACATCTTAGCTTGAGCTCTAGTGATTGGCTCGGTCTTCATCCGTATCAAGTCAGCACCCCAGCAGGTTGTCGGTTGTGCGGGCTCAGGCGGAATCACATCAGTAAGTATTCTCTTTCGCACAATGAAACACATCTCTATCATAAATCCAAGGATGACCAAGAAGAATATGTGTTACTTTCATTGGAATCACATCACACCAAATTGAATCTATAAACTCCACATGAAAAAGAAATAAGACAGCGTTGGGTGACAGGAATTGAAATGCTGTCAATCCATGCTACCTTGTATGGATGTGGGTGTGGTTCAATAGGAAGTTTTAATCGCTCTACCATAGATGCCAAAACAACATTCATGCTACTACCGCCATCAATGATAAGCTTTTGCGCTTGACTTGCACAACGAACCAACATCTGGAAAATAGATATGTGTTTCCAATCTTCCTTCTCATCTTTCGGAATTGAAAGGATGCATCTAACAATAGCATTTAATGAAGTATCTACTTCATCTTCTTCTTCCAAATCATCAGGATTATAGACCCCATAGTTGAAGTTGTCTTCATCTTCATCTTTCTGTGATCAAGTTCTTCATTATGTTCCACACCAAGATGTAAGTTCCTCTTAGGACAATTATATGCCATATGACCTGGCTATCCACATTTGAAACATTGGTTGCCTTTTCCTCTAAGATCAGAAGTATTAGAAACAGGTACCTGGGCCTTCGTAGGTTGTTTTGAGGGCTGATTTTGTTACAATTCTCGTGCTGTGATTTAACATAGTATCAAGTCTTTTGAAACTTCCAAGATACTCCTCCAAATCCAAAGAAACTTGGAAATTTTGTTCCAAACTATAGATTAGTTGTCGTAATAGCTCCCTTCTAATGTCAGGCCTCAAACCAAATTTAAACGTTGCTAGCGTTTACCTTGGATCTTCAAGTAGTTGGCTTTAAGTCTTCAATTCAAAACTCTTACATATATTCAGCAACTGACATATTATTTTGCTTCAAGTTGATTGCTTGCTCACATAGTTTGTCATAATAATTGGTAGGCATATATTTTTCCCTAAGCTTAGCTTTCATCTCTTGCCAAGTAGCAATGAGTGGTAACCCCATTCTTTTCAAGTCTCCTTCAACACCCATCCACCAAATCTTAGCAAGACCTACTAGTTTCATCCTAGAAAAACTCACTCTCTGATTATCATCCATATCATACCGATCAAAATAGTCTTCAATGGAAGAAAGCCAATCAGCAAATTCAGTTGGATTTACCTTCCCTTTGAAGTCTAGTACTTCAATTTTTACCCTCTTTATGATATCATCAAAAGTGTTATGACATTGTTGTGTCGATTGAAACATGTCTCTCAACCAATTAGATGCTTGCTGGGCTGTAGGATAGGGTATTGGAGCAGTTGTTCTTGCTGGCTGCTTCTCTTGATTTTTATCATCATTGACTTCAAGAACTTCTTCTTGTTCATTGTTAATTGAGGAACTATTAGGCTGAAATATTTGTGCTTCAATATTGCTAACCCGAGTTTCTATATTACTAACCTTAACAATAAGAGATTCTACTTGTTCTACCATACGAATTAATAGTTCTTCAAATTGATTGTCAGCTATTCTGCCTCTAAAACTCTTTCTAGATTGCGTAGTCATGATTCTTTTAACCAAAGAAACAATCTGATAACCGAACTATTCATGCGAAGTTACTATTCATGCAGTGCAAGGGGACTGTGCACGAATTGTTCACGCGGTTACTATTTACGTGGGTACTGTTCATGCGGTGAGGGTTGGATCTTTCTCTAATACCAAACTGATGTAGGACAGGTAGAGAAGAAAAGAAAATTGAAAATAGATAGATAGTGTTCTAGTATCACACTATAATGATTTTAAGAATCACTCCCAAAATCCATAGGCATCATATCTAAGTTTGTTTTGCATCACACAAAACCAAAGAATTAACTCTCAGAAAATACTTGTATTATTAATCGACTACTAAAAGAATTACAAAGAATCCTATTTATCATAAAATCACCTAATAACATTAGGAAAGTAAAATAATAGGAAACTAAATAATAAGACTTTCTTAAAAGTTAAGAAAACTAAAATAATAAAATACTCTAAGTAAAATAGGAAACTAAATTAAACGTAAAACTACTAGGATCCTTGAAGATCCCAAATAAGCCCATCTTGTTCTAAATCATGCCAAATTAAAGTTTGGGCTTTAGAATCTAGTTTTCCTTTTCTGTAATAAGTTTTAAGAAGCTGTTTCCATCCTGCATCAGGTTGCTCTCTTTCTCTCTTTTTTCTTTCAACAAAGTGCTTTGTGCTATAGTTAGGCTCTTTTCATCTTCTAGCACTTCATATCCATCTTCAACAATACTTTATAGCTTAAATGATTTTAGCAGTACCTTCATCTGATGGCTCCAATAATCATAATCTTCTTCATTGAATTTAGGAATAAGAGAAGCCAAATTGTTTGTATTTTCCATGTGCTCTGATACCAATTGTTGATTTTAAAAAAAAAAAGATGATTTATAAAGATGCAGTCATTACTCGTTTTAAAAGGAGAGTAAACACCAGAACAAATATATAAAACCTTTTTATTTATAATTTCACCACTTGATTCAATAGACAAAAAACATAGATATATAAGCATTCACCTTTTTTTCTGGTACGTGAAACACATTTAAAATGCTTTTATATTTCCCAGAAATATTCATTATATACCCTAGAGAAAGCATATAGTAAACTTGGTTTATTATTCCCAACAGTGATAGCCTGGTGGGTATAGCAACAAAGGAAGAATATAAAAACTGCACTCCGAAGAGTGGATATGCTAGTTAGTGGCCCGAGAAGTTGTCCATCATTTGTTAGAAATTTTATGGATCTAAATATACATAATAAATTCCATAAATCATAAATTACTAACCTCCAAATGCAGCCATTGATAAATTAGATCTTTAATCCTGTACAATAGAAACAACGTAAAGTAGTGCCTATGGACACACTACTCTCAAACCACTCTCAGATTTCTGAAAACCCTAATATCAAAATACCGTATGGCATTCTTTGTTTGCTTGCCCTAGACCTTTTATAGTCTCTGCAAGTCACACTTACCCATTAATTTTAACACACACAAAATACTAATAATTTAATAATATAATAATACTAGGAAAAATATGGGTAAGTCATTGGGCTTTTAAAGAGAGTTGGTCCTCCAGTCTAATGGGCCAACTGGAGTCTTATAGAGAGTGTATGACCAAGGGCTCTACTACAAAATAATAAAATAAGTCAGTCCCATTAATGGTAAAAATAGGCCCTGTAAGTGAGTAATTGATTATGCCAAGTCCACAAATATTAATTTATTCAACATTCTCCCACTTGGACTGCATAATCATCATCATATAAAATCCAAACTCATTTACTATAGAATCTCCCGAACCATAATGCCATTTCATCCAAATATATAGTATACCGACAAGGCACAACAATATACTAGACTAGGCAGTAGAGATTCTCTCAGTAAATCTCCCAAAACATTATACCATTTCAACTGAGTACTTTGCATGCTATAAACTCAGTCTAGATAGTAGAGATTTACCTAACCATGTGCAATCCCCCAACACACAAAACCATTTCATTCAAGCACATTGCGTATCGACAGGATACAACAATATACCTAAACTAGGTAGTAGGGATTCACCATGGCACCTGTGGATCAACATACACATACACATAGACTAATAGTCTCAACAGGCCTGTAAATATAAGGAGCAATAATATGTGTAATAAATCATCTCATAAATAAATAAATAATGATCCACATACATTAATGTATTAAAATATTCAAAGAAATAAATAATACTCAACATGGATATTACTACAGAAAACATAACAAACTCCCACTGACCCACAGCAGTCTCAACTGCCTAACAATCCCATACGGGACACATGCTCCTCAAATATGCCTACCGGTAAAGCCTTGGTCAGTGGATCTGCCACCATACTATAAGTCGGCGTGTGAACAACAGTAATGAGGCCCTTTTCAACTTTCTCCTTTACCACAAAATATTTCACATCAATGTACTTCGCACCAAAAGTACCTTTTAAATTATTGGAAAAAGACACCGCTGCAGTATTATCACAATACATCATAATAGGTCTCTCAATGGAGTCAACTACTCCTAAATCATGGATAAAATTCCGTAGCCAAACTGCATGATGGGTAGCCTCATAACACGCCACATATTCTGCCTCCATAGTCGAGGATGCTATCACTGACTGCTTGGCACTCCGCCAAGACACAGCACCTCTTGCCATGATAAATATATAACCAGTGGTAGATTTCTTATCATCCACACAACATTTATAGTCTGCATCACTATAACCCACTACTTCAAGAGAGTTGGTGCGACGATATGTTAACATATGATCTTTAGTACCCTGAAGATACCTAAAGACCTTTTTAACTGCTTGGTAATGAATAGGATCGGGATTGCTCATAAATCTACTAAGCACACCCACAACAAAAGCTATATCAGGCCGTGTACAAACTTAAGCATACATCAAACTACCCACTACTGAAGAATAGCGAACATTCTTCATTGCCATCCTTTCTCTATCATTCTTGGGACACTGATCTTTAGAAAACTTTTCACCTTTCGTAACCGGTACACTTCCAGGAGAACAATTATACATATCAAATCTCTTACGGATTCTATCAATATAAGCTCTCTGAGACAATTGCAACACATAATTAGTCCTATCTCGAACAATCTTGATGCCCAAAACAAAAGAAGCCTCACCAAGATCTTTCATATCGAAATGGTTGCACAACATCTGCTTTGTCTCAGCTAATAGGTCAGTGTCATTAGTAACCAAAAGTATGTCATCAACATACAACACCAGAAATATAAAACTGCTCCCACTGACCTTCATATATATGCATCTATCAACAACATTCTCCTTAAAGCCATTTTCGGTGACAACCTTATCAAACTTAAGATACCATTGTCTTGAAGCTTGCTTAAGACCATAAATAGATTTCTTAAGCTTACAAACCAAATTACCATTCCCTGTTTGTTGGAAACCAACTGGTTGAACCATTTATACATCCTCATATAAATCACCACTCAGAAAAGCAGTCTTGACATCCATCTGATGCAACTCCAGGTCATAATGCACCACAATCGCCATAATGGTTCTAAAAGAATCCTTTGTGGATACAGGAGAGAAAGTCTTTGTATAATCAATCCCTTCCTTCTGGCTGAACCCTTTAGCTACAAGTCTATCCTTATACCTCTCCACTTGACCATTGGAGTCCTTTTTAGTCTTAAAGACCCATTTGCACCCAATAGGCTTGCTACCCTCTGGTAACTCAACCAAATCCCAAACTCCATTTGATGCCATGGATTTCATTTCATCTTCCATTGCATCCAACCAAAAATTTGAGTTTGAACAGCTTATGGCCTCCTCATAAGTGACTAGATCTGAATCATCACTTATGTCAAACTCATGCTCCTGCAAGTAAACCTCATAGTCATCAGGAATAGCTGATCTCCTAGTCCTTTGTGACCTCCTCAAAGGTACATCAGCATCTGCAATAGCTGGAATATCCTACTCTTCAACAATGAGTTCATTCTGACCAACTACTGGTTCATCAACTACTGGATCAACTATATCTCTATTAGGAACAACTATACTGGGAATGAAAACACTTTCTTCTCTAAATTGAGGCATCCTTGTTCCATTATTATCATCAAATCCAAAATCATCTTCAAAATAAATGGCCCTGCCTGATTCCACGATCCTGGTGGTGTGAGAAGGACAAAAGAATCTTGAACCCCTAGATCCTATACAATAGCCAACAAAATATCCACTAATGGTTTTAGGATCCAACTTCTTAATTTGGGGATTATAAATCCTTACTTCAGCTTTACAACCCCATATTTGAAAATGATGCAAATTAGGCTTTCTTCCTGACCACAACTCAAAAGGTGTCTTAGGAACGGACTTACTTGAAACTTGATTCAAAATATAAGCCGTCGTCCTTAAAGCCTCTCCCCATAAATAATCTGGCAAACTAGAATTTGCCAACATAGACCATACCATATCCAACAACATCCTATTCCTTCTCTCAGCTATGCCATTTTGCTGAGGTGTACCGGGCATCGTATATTGGGCATCAATGCCACACTCATGCAAATAAATAGCAAAAGGCCCTGGGTTCCTTCCAGTCTCATCATATCTACCATAAAACTCACCACCTCTATCAGACCTTATAGCTTTTATTTTCTCATTCTTTTGAAGCTCTATCTTTACCTTAAACTCTTTAAAGGCAACTAAAGAATCTGACTTCTCACGAATAAGTTCAACATGTCCATAACGAGAGTAATCATCAATGAAGGTAATAAAATATCTATAACCACCCAAAGTAGTTAGTGTAAAAGGTCTACATATGTCAGTGTGGATTAACTCCAAAACATCTCCACACCTAGCTAACTTATCCTTTCTTACCTTGACAGTTAACTTCCCTTTCACACATTTAACACAAGTCAACAGATCAGAGAAATCAAGATTAGGAAGTATCCCATCCTTCACTAACTTTTCCATTCTGTGCCTAGAAATATGTCCCAAACGTTTATGCCATAACATTGAGGAATTATCATTAACTCTTGGGCGTTTGGAAGCAACAATAGAATTAACAGAGAAATTGAGACCATTATTAAATAAATCAAGCTTATATAAATTGCCACATAAAGTTCCAAAACCAACAACTTTACCATCCTTAAATAATTCAACTTTGTTATTTCCAAATAAAAAACTATAACCTTGACTATCCAAAAGTGAAATAGATAACAAATTTCTTCTTATTGAAGGTACATAAGAAACTTCTTGCAACTCCAAAGCATATCCAGTGGCAAGCTTCAACTTGATTGTTCCCACAATGTTCACCTTCACTCTTGATCTATCTCCCATATAAACATACTGCTCAAGATTGGTTGGGCCCCTTCGGCTTATCATCCCCTGCAACGAATTAGTAACATGAATTGTTGCTCCAGTATCTAACCACCAAGAATTCATGGGCACATCAATAATATTGGTCTCAATCATTAAAATATTACCTTTCTTCTCTTGCTTTTCCTTTAAGGTCCAACAGTCTATCTTCTTGTGTCCAACTTTATTGCAGTATCCACACCTTCCATTGAAGTACTCTTTCCTTTCTCTAATTTGAAAAACACCATCCCTCGGCCCTTTAGGCTTCATACCAGAAAACTCCTTCCTATTGGGATTAAAACCCTGCCCAGGCTTGAAACCTTGTCCTGGCTTGAATCATTGTCCCTTCTTTTGGAAAAACTTCTTGGACTTATCTACCTGATGTGAAACTATAGCAACAGACCTAGACTTACTTAATCTAATATCATCCTCTTCCTTGACAAGGATAGCAGTCAATTCCTCCAAGCTACAACCTTCTTTCTTAGTATTCAAACTCGACCTTATATTATCAAACTGTGATGGAAGACTCCTCATTATAGAATAGGTCAAGAACTCCTCTCCAATGTCCATCTTAAGGTCCTTCAGCTTATTATAATAGGAGGAAAGTAGCATAATATGGTCCCTTACTCCTTTAATACCATCATACTTGGTATTATTCAATAGGTCCAAATAATGATGCTTCTCATTCATATCAAACTTGATAAACTTCTTTCCTATCTCCTCAAGAAGTCCCTTTGCAGTATCCACTTTAGGAATACTAGCATATATGGCCTCATCCATGTAATTCTCCATCATCATCATACAGCACTTATTAGAGTGCTTCCAATCCTCATAAAGTTTCTTAGCTGCTACAGTACTCTCATCAATCGGTATCTCTGGTGGATCTATCTCCAAAGCCAAATACAATTTCATGAAGGTCAAATTCATAACTAAGGTTTTCTTCCATTTCTGATAATTTGTCCCATCCAATTTCATCATGGCAGTCATGGACGGAAGGTTTGGGGTGCTACTAGCTGTAAAAATAGTAAACAACAAGACATTCAAAAATTTAAGACAATTCAATTACTATTTTCCAGCCCCTCAACACAAAAAAACACAAACATAAATATCGTTTAGGGTCTTTGTAGCACTAAAGATACCCTTACGCGGGCCAGGGACAGTCAACCAAATAACCACAATCAAATGCATTGAACTGAATCACCGACAGGGCAACTCAGAACCTGCAATACATGGCATTTAATTAACTTCCACTGCCACTCCAAGCGTCATACAAAGCAACTAAAACTACCTACAGGGTAGCCTAGTTACCCGTATAGATCCTGGTTAATAAGTGGGAGAAAAATAACATATTGGCAATTTCATGAAATAGGCAAATATAAAACATCCCATCCACTATGGCAACATACATTACATTGGTACACATAATGCAAATGAAATAAGTCTCACGATATGTGAGTACTTAGAATTCCACACTACTATACCAACTAGGCACAAAGCCTCTTTAGGGAAAGCTAACACAATCAAAATTTTCATGCATAGATATTTAAATTTAATTCAATAAAATTGGAATGAAATAAATAAACAAATAAATAAATGAATAACATCCCTTTTTTTTTCTTTTTTGTTAATAAAAGTGAACAATAGATAAATAAACAACTAACCAAATAAATAAATAAACAAAATAAAAATAAAAAGGAAAAAAAAAAAGGTTTTTTTTTTTGGCTGCTGACATCAGCAAACGACACGTCGTGCTGACATCAGCACCAAGGCTCCAAACGGCATGCCGTTTCTCTCATCTTCTTCACCCAACCGGGTCACGGGTGACCCGGTTCCAGTCCAAACGGGTCATGCGACCCGCTAATTCGACCTGCCTGGAAAATACAATTCCGGCCACCGTTTTCAACAATACCGGTGCCATTCTTCTCCTTTCGGCATGGGCAACAATTTTAAAGTATCAATTTGACTAAAGGAGAGCTTAAAACAAACACCCAAACTTAAGATTATAATCGGGCAAAACTCAAAAAATAACCAACTGTGTAATCACAAGAAATTCCAGAAAATTTTGAGCAAAATAGATACCTTTTGATTCCTCTACTCTTGAGAAAGTTTTGCCCCATATCGATTTGGTTTAAAAACGCAGAAAAATAAACACCCAAGTAATTCCAAAAAAAAAAAAATTGCAGAAAATTTTTGTTTTTATTTTATTTATTTATTTTTTTTTTTTTATTAAAGCTTTTCAGGTCCAATTCGAGATTTTAAACAATACAAAACACATCGAAAAACAATTTTCCACCATGCCCAGGTCTTAATTCGAACTAAAACAAGGTTTATATACTTTGCACAAATTTGATTCAAAACCCGATTACCACTAGTTTCGCATCACAATTTTTTTTTGTTTTTTATAAATAACAATCGGGCATGTATTATGTTTCTTCACACATCAAGATCATAGCTTCACATCCATGCACGCAAAAAGAAAAATAAAATAAAGAACATATATTTGAATCCCACATATCATTCAATGGCCACATACAGTTCAATTCGATCATCATAGATACAACGAAGACTAATCACAAAAAAATTTATTATGCATATTAACCATGTGCTCTGATACCAATTGTTAGAAATTTTATGGATCTAAATATACATAATAAATTCCATAAATCATAAATTACTAACCTCCAAACGCAGCCATTGATAAATTAGATCTTTAATCCTGCAAAATAGAAACAACGTAAAATAGTGCCTATGGACACACTACTCTCAAACCACTTTCAGATTTCTGAAAACCCTAATATCAAAATACCGTATGGCATTCTTTGTTTACTTGCCCTAGACCTTTTATAGTCTCTGCAAGTCACACTTACCCATTAATTTAAACACACACAAAATACTAATAATTTAATAATATAATAATACTAGGAAAAATATGGGTAAGTCATAGGGCTTTTAAAGAGAGTTGGTCCTCCAATCTAATGGGCCAACTAGAGTCTTATAGAGAGTGTGTGACCAAGGGCCCTACTACAAAATAATAAAATAAGCCAGTCCCATTAATGGCATAAATAAACCCTGTAAGTAAGTAATTGATTATGCCAACTCCACAAATATTAATTTATTCAACATCATTATCGACTGGTCCTCACTGCTTCATTTTGCCCCATTGATGATCACTGTCAACAAGGCCAGAAGTTTGCCATAAATGTCACCACTTCCAATACTTCCTACTCGTAAGCAGAGCCGTTGCCGCCGAGCTCCTTTGCTTCGTCTATGTCCGTGGCTGTCTTACTTGCATCCATGTCCACCTTGTCGTATCTTTCTTAGTTTAATTGTGCATTTGATACTTCAATGCTCATTTTTGCATCAACTTTTGTTAGTTTTTTTTTTTTAAGTTAATTTATATATATACAGGCGCTCTGATTTTTTACTTTTTTTCGTAGAAATAAATAAATAACAATATGTGTGGGAAGTTTTTTCTTTCTTTAGTTTTTTTTTTTTTTTTTTTTTTTTGTTTTGTTTTTGTGTGTGTGGATAAATTAGACACTATAGATTGTTGATTATAGTTTTTTTGGATGAGGTGGCGGCTCTAAGTGAATCCTACCCACATCTTCTTCCAAATAATGTTAAAGCCATTCGCGTAAATTCAACTGTCCAAATTCGTTTGGTTGGAGCACCAGATACATTACAATAATACTGAGGTGTAAAAAAGCAGAGTCATTTTCTCAACTAACATGGCAAATAATATATCAATTTTTATTTGATTTTACTTAGCTAATAGTCCGTATTTAAATAGTAAGAGTTTTGCAACTACTAATGTATTGCCATAATATATATAACTTGCCACGTAATTAAATAAATATATTTGATAAACATTTTTGTGTAAAATCATAATTAATACTTTTAAAATATTTGTATAGTGTATATGAGATTCAACATCATCATTTAAGCATTTCTAATAATGAATATAAATTAATGTTTATGTAATATAGAAATTGATAGTAAGAGTTTCCGTAGCTTTGAAAACCATCTATTTTTCCAATCCAATTATTAATCAGTTTAGTAATTTCTAATACACTAAATCAAATTCAATTAAATCTAATCAAATCCAATAATAATCAATTTAGAATTAGGTTTGGACTTGGATTTATGAATTTTAGGCTTTAGAATTTTAATGTTAAGTAGTTGAAACTTTAAACTTTGACTTTTTTACTTGTATAAAATAACTCTTTTTTTTTTTTTTTTTAAGATCTCTTAACATTTTGAAAAGTAAAAATATTTATTTTTAGAATAAAATCAATAAAATAAAATTAGTTAAATAATATGTCAATTACAGCTATTTTTTTAACTAAATAATTTAAATCAATATAGTTATTAATTAAAACAATAATAATTTACTAATTTCTTTTGTTTATCAAATTTGCTAATTATTTTTTAAATATTTATTTTTTAATTATTTATATTTCTAATTTATTTGGTTTGGATCAGTTTTAAACTGATTCAATACAAACCGACTATTGGTTTTGAATTTTTAAAACTAATCTAATCAAACTACCATAAAATAACTTATTCAAATAAGTTGCATTGAATGTCAATCAGTTTTTTGACACATCTATAATTAACAATGTTATTATCTAGGTGATGTAAATATAAAGTCAATTAAAAAATTATTCTCCAAAAATATTGTGTAAAAATACTATTTGTAGCTGTTAATTAATTACATATTTTATTAACTTTTTTTCTTTCTAAAAAATACTTTGCTTTTAAAAAAAGACTTACAATATTTAATAGAGTTTCCAAAAGTAAACATTCACCTTGACATAGGTTATATCAGCTTAATATTTATTCTTGAAATTATCATTAAAGGGCATCTTTTTTAAAAGACTATGGCTATATTACTTTGCTCTATCTTTAAAAGATCATGTCTATATTACTTTGCTCTATGTCAATTTTCAATATACACGTTTCTATTGGAAATGCTTTAATAATGACATATATTATTTAAAAAAATATAGTCTTTTTAAATAAAACTTAAAAAGATAAAGAGCAACCCGTATGCTAAGGACTATAAATCTGCTCAAGTAACTCGTAATCGGCTTGGTTTTAATTCACTCAAACTTCAATAATCATTAAAATTAGCCATTTTTAAGCAATAAATGAAGCTTGCAAGCTAATCTTAAGCAAAAAATTAACCTTGTGAATATAAATAATTCAAATTTATTATTTATATATCTATATAAATTATTTTATTAATCTAAGCATAGTAACTTATAATACGTCTACAATATTCTTGGTATTTAATTTTTTAAAACCTCTTAATTTTATAAAAATTAATAGAATAAATAAAATTTATTAACAATTTGGAGCCAATTATAAACAAAAAATTTCAAAATTTTGTGAGTTTGAACCAAATATGAACTGTCCTAAGATCATGTAAACCGATCTAGAGAATTCTAGTACTCTACTCGACTTAGTTCATCCTTTATTTTATCATTATTGTCATTTAGAATGATTTCCCCTCCACTCTAATGTCATAAACTCACAAAGTTCCATATATAGATATAAATGGTTTACCAATTGAGTCAACCTCACGTGAGCAGTTCATTTACACCCTTATATATATTCTTTGTGAGATCTAATATTAATTATTATTAATGAATTATTCAACTTTTCTAAAACTCATTAAAAAATAAAATTAAATAAATAAATAAACTTTTCCTACATGCCATCTGCCATGCAATGTCATCTTCATTGCTCATGAAATCCTTATAGAATATCTTTAATGCTGAATATGGATTATTGTTGATATGAATAAATTGACATTTGTACGGCATAAACGTACATCCAATTAAAAAATTATTATACATGCAAAAAGGCTATTAATAGCCATTAATTAATTATATATTTTATTAAATTTTTTTCCTTTAAAAAAAATGAACTTTTAAAAGAAAATTTTTCATTTAAGTAAAGCTTAGAGTTTTTGATAAAAATTCAAAAAATAAACATTCATATTATCTGGACAATATCAACTAAATATTTGTTTTAGATATTATTATTAGAAAGCATTTTTTTAAAACAATGTTAATATCATTTATATGATATGTTAATTTTTATAATTCACATTTCTATAAAAGATGCACTAATCAGATCAAAATTTTAATTTATGCAGCTTATTTACCAATTATTTAGATACCATTAATTTGGGGGTGAAAGAATTCGGTATTTTAGTAATTTAATTAATATTTTAGATTAATATATATATATATATATATTAGTATTGACCCCGTATAATGCATCAGTATATCTATTTAAAATTGATCATTTCAAAAGTATTATATCTAAATTAAATTAATTATATTATTTTTGATGAATAAAAATCAAAGTCTAAATTTATTATCAATTTTATAATTTTCATTAATACCATTTGATAGTTTGCAAAAATCAAACAGTTAGAACATCTTTTTGAGTGGACGTGGGCATATCACTCTAAATTCAATTAGAAAGATAAATAAAATATGATAATAAAATAATAAAAATTACACAACATAAATATAACAAAAATTAGGTGATTGTACTAATTTGTGGGAAGCAAACAACTTAAAAATTCTTAAATGCCTTATAACAAAGAGGATTTTAAATATAAATTTAGTCAACTAAGTGAGACAACAGAAAATAATAATAACTTTTTTTGATAACAAAAAAATATTATAATAAAAATTGAAATTAAGGAAAAAGTATTGTTCAATAATTGTATATTTGATTGATTAAGAGTTAAAAAATCACTTATTTTATTGACTATTTATAGGTAAAAACCTTCAAAAATTGATAAGAACACAAATATTATTTTAAATCAAGAATGAAAATTTTCTCCAATTCTTAAAATTAAACCATTAATTCAAATCAAAATGTTTTGTTTCATTATTTGAATCAATTTTAAAAATGACAATGTATGGTCACCATCTTTCTCAAGCTAAATATTATGAACTTAACCTTATTTATACCCTCATTTATTCAAGAAAAAAATTATTTTTCAAAATAAATATTTAGCCTTATTTAAGAGTTATTTGCTCCAAAAAATAATGATTATTTTAAAAAGATATTATTTGCCTTATTTAGAATCAATTATTACATCCTAGAAAATAAAAGTAGCTTTATTCAAGCTTTTTTAATTACATGGTTAATTTTCAAATTTATTATTACTATTTAAAAATTATAATTTGAATGTTTAGGAGCAAAAAAATTCAATTTGGGTATTTTAGACCAACATATCTTAAATAATTAGTTATCTTTTTACCTTTATTGTTTTCATATTTAAAACCTAAATGAAATTAAATATAGCTTAATTACTAATCGTAATATTAACCGTACATAAATGATATTTAATTAATATTTATGAAGTAACTGGATTTTTTTTAATTTATTAAAATGAGAGTATTTTTCCATAATTTATTATCCTAATTTTGACTTGGTTAAAAAGATTGTTTTAAAAGTTCTAGGATTAATAATTTTTTTTTTATGGATGGAAATTTTCAAATTTTAAATTTTGATATCTCAATATCATAATTGATATTTTAGTATGATAATCTTAAATTGCTTACATTAAAAACTCATTATAATAGTATGTAAAATTTAAAATTTGAATAGTTTTGTATTGAAATTACCCATTTTAAATTGATAGACTATTTACTCTTGGTAAATAATATCCACAAATAATTTATGTGAACCAAATTTTTAAATTTTAAAGTTTAAAAAGCCTTATATTAAAAATTTAAAATTTAAAATTAATGGCATTCAATAAGGGTAGTTAATTTCATAATTTATGAAATAAAAAATTTATATAAATTAATATTTTCAAATTTTAAATTTTAAAATTTCAAATTAATGATTAACTAACTTATGCTTATGTAATATCAATGTAATGTATAAAGTAGTTTTTTTGTATATTATATGATGTAATTCTTCTTATCGATTAAAAAATGGCATTTGTATAAATTTTTTATAATTTATTAATATTTTATTTTCTTATATGCTAAGTATTTTTTATAATTTGTTATCAGATTTTTTACTTAATTAAGAAGATATATTTTTAAAAGTAATGAAATATCTACATAAATGACAATTAATTAATATTTAGGAAGTAATTGTATCTAATATTAGATAAATAAACATAAACAAATAAATTAATTTTTGATGTAAATAACTTTTATTTTTTCTTTTTATTTATGTTTAATTGTATTACTTATAACACTAACCATAACTTTTAGTAGAATTATAAAAATAACTCTTTTATTTTTTTCCAATATATTCATCATTATAACTTTTACTTGAGTTAAAATTTATTCTCATGTATAGAATTCAAGCAAATTGACATATACATAGATTAAAATCTCTATTATTAGTTTTAAAATTGGACATTACTTTTCAAATTTTCAAATTAAATTCTTTAGTTTACTGCTATATACTTTTAAATATTATTTTCCATATATTATACAACATTTAATACTTACCAAACACAATTTTACCATTTCTTTGGGAATATTTTCAAATATTTTGCCAAAAATAATTTTAAATTTTAATATATAAAGACATTTTACTATATACATTATTAGAAAACATTGCATTATTGGAAACATTCATGACAACGTAACTTGAAAAATATTGAAATATTGGAAATATTTAGGGTAATGTAAATTGAAAATATTAAAAAAATTAGTAAATAAAATAAAACTATTATTTATATGTCAATCCAAATAAAAATCAAAACATTATTTTTCAAACACAATAGATTCTGATAAAATGAAAAATGAAAAATTATAAAGAAAAAACAACTAAATTTTCTAGGATAAACGCTTAATATACATACGTTGTTTCTTTTTCAATGCAGTTCTTACAAATTTCGAAAATTTCAGTATCACCTGAGTGCCAAAAAATTAGTCTCGTTCTTTTTTTTTTTTAAATGCCCTTGACTTGAAGAATTTCTTATATCTTCTCCTTTTCAAATACTTGTCCTCCATCATCTTGAAAAAGATTATACATAAAGGTGAATAAAAAATCAATCTAGAATCTTCCTCAAAAAAAAAAAATATATATTTTGGATTAGTTTTTGCAACATATTCTACTTCAACATTGTCAACTTTGTTATGAGATTCATCATCTTTAACAAAAAAATTTAAAGCATGGTTCATGTCCATGCTCATCATTCGGACGATCATGATAAGGATTCATCCAATAAAAAAAAAAAGTAAATTAAAATTAAGCAATAAAAAAATAGAAAAAAACCTAATAATCTAAATTGAAATTTGAAAGAATAAAAAACACCAAAATAAAATAATATAAAACACTAATAACCAAAATATTGAACACCAAAATTTTAAAAAATCTAAAGGTGGTGCTAACAAATTTATAGCCAAATATATTTGGCTTATTTGGTAAATAAAATAAAATCAAATAATATGTTTTGAATAGAAATCCTACTTTGCCATATTTAACAATTATATTCTAAAAATAATATTTCAATTTTTTTTCTATTAATAAAATAAAACATTACTTATGTAATTTTTTTAATGACAAAATTATGCATATCTTTATTATTTTTCATATAATGCTTACTCAAATAACTACAAATAATCTTATCATTGTGATTGTTATATAAAATATTTTATATATATATATATATATATATGTGTGTGTGTGTGTGTGTATTTATATTATTGTAATATACAATATCAATTGATTTTCTATATGAAATGTCCACAATCAAATATTTATTCTATAATTTTCACAATCAATTTTATCAAAACTAAATAAAATCAAATATATACAATATCAATCGCTTTTCTATATAAAATATTTATAATCAAATATTTATTCCATTAATTTCACAATCAATTTTATCAAAAATAAAGAAAATCTATGATAGAATCTTATTATGGTTGTTTGACAACTTAATAATAATTAATGAATATTTTTTTTATGTTTTTGGAAAGAAACTTAAGTATTCATACGTGACTATTTTATTTTTATATATAATATAGATTGTTATCAATATTAATAAATAAATAAATAATGTAAAATTTATTTCAAAACAAATTTTGATTTTATAAATATTTAGATACAACTATAAAAGATAATATCACAAATTTAAATAAAATAAATAATTTTAGAAAAAAATTAAAATGATAATATCCTGACAAATAACATTCATTGGTTTTTTATATATATATATATTATATAAATTAGTCAACGTGATTTGATGCTAAATGATTAAATATAAAATTATCTTCCACCCCGATTAATCTTTAATACGAAAGATTTTTAAAAACACCAGATTACAAGTGGAGTAATTTTATAACATAGACGGAGATTACATAAATAAAAATATAAGATATTTTATTGTGGATTGTGCTTTTAAAGAAAATAAATAAACAATAATAACAACTAATGGGTACTACGCATTTTGTGTCGCGGTCTATATGTCAGCTAGCAACGTCACCATGTCATGTGTCTGTCGTATGGGAAAAATTTATATACAACTATTACACCGAAAAAAATAAAAAGAAAAAACATATATTAGCCACAATATCATAACTAAAACTTTCAATTTCGTGACTGAATGTTTTTAATTACAATAAATGTTGTTAATATGTTATGGTCAATAAACTTATAGCTAAAAGTTCTTAGCCATAACACACTAAAATTAATTACTCTGATTACAAATTATTTGATGTGGTCAAGAGTGATTTTAGCTACAATAGTTTGTCCTGGTCAAACAGTATGTGGCTAATGCTCATTTTCTTTTGGTGTTAACATCCCATAGGCACTTTTTATTTTGAAAAGCATGATTTTCAAAATAAAAACTATCTTAGAAAATCTAATAAATAAAAAGTAAATTTTTTTATCCAACTTCAATATGACTCATTATTTTTATTTTCCAATAAATAATTACTCTTAATTACAACAAAGTTTTTTTTTATATACATAAAATATATATATATATATATGAGATTAAATAAAATTATTAATTATACATTAAAAATTATAGATATAATAAATAAATATATCAAAGCTTTATATAAAAAATAAATTTAACTTTTTACATTTGAAAAGTCAAACTATATTCTGTATTTTAATTTTTTTAACTTATAAAAATTATAAAAAATTAATATAACTCTTTAAAATAGAGAAATCAAAACTTTTAAATAACCGATGCTCTTGCACTACATTATTTTTATTTGTTAACAAGATACCAATAATCACGTATAAATGCAACAATAAGATGAAACAAGTGGACTTTACAAAAATAATTATTAAATTTTTTATTATGAATAGTTTGTTATACTGTATCATACATATCATATGGCTGCATGGAACCAACATACTATTATAATTGTTTCATGTATTACCCAAAAAAAAAAAAAAAAAATTCTAGTTGTCTCATGACTCATGCACTTGACTTCGAGATTTTATCTAATTTTGGATAAATTATGTATGTATGATTATATTATATTATATATTATATATACATATATGATTTCAGTATGATAAAAAATTTATAATAAAAAATAAAATATTATATACGAATGTTAGATTACAAAAATTAAATATATTTAACCGTTATCAATGTTATCCTTCACAATTATTTTTTATAAATTTTTTAATATATTTATTTTTATATATTAATAATAATATATTTAAAAATTTATGAAAAGATATTGTAAAAAAAAGTCTTCCACAATCATTAAATTAAAAAAAAAAGAAAATTACAAATTTGACAACTACATATATATCTTTTCGGTTTTCGAAAAAAAACAGAAAAGGAAAAAGAAAAAGAAAGAAATTTTTGATAAAAACAAAAAGAAGAGGTAAGTGAGAAATGGAATGGAAGATGCCAGCAACCTTCATTTCATACCATAAAGTCCACGTGTTAGAAAACGACCATATAAATAATGATTTTTTTTATTTTTTTTTATTGTAAATGACTTAATATACAAAGACTTTTCAAACACCATTATTGACTTTTATCTTTTATTACCCAAAAGACCAGAACGTTGAAAAAGTAGCGTAGCTATTGAATAAAAACTAATAAGACTGACTAGTCTGCCAAAAAATTGGGTGGTCAGAAAATCATTTCCAGCTCCCTCCATTATAACCTTTAATATTAACATAAATATACTTTTGTTCGTTCTATCTCTATAAATTAAAATCAATCCAAAACCTCAAACCAAGAAACAGGGACGACCTGAGATCACCAAAATGGGAAGCCGTGTGATGGGTTTGATTATGGGATGTTTGATCCTTGTGATCATCTTATCCAAGGGTGGAGAAGCAGTGACCACATATGAAGTAGGAGGGTCTCTCGGTTGGGTTGTTCCTCCCAACACCACCTATTACAAAGAGTGGGCTGCCGATAAGACTTTTGTCGTCGGGGACTCTTTAAGTGAGTTTTTTTTTTTTTTTAATTTATTTTATGAATCCCTTTATTTTCTCCTTAATTGATTAATTTTCTCTCTCTTCTCTTCCCAATTATGTATATTGCAATTTTTTCTGGTTTTTTTTTTTTTCAAACTTTTCTTCACTATTTTTTCTTTAAAAAAAAAAATCCATTTCTAATTTTTTTTTAACTATAAACCAAAAAGTACGACTAGGAAAAAGAAAAAGTCCAGGGAGCTTACATCTATTTCGTTATTTACCTTATGTTTTATATTTTATAAAATTAGATAATAATTTTATGGTGATTTTCTTTTTTCTTTTTTGCTTTTTTTTTTTTTGTTTTTCTGGTCGATATGCCCAAGTCTACGACTTGGGTCTTGATGATGGAAAAGATACTCCAAAGTAGAACATATCCATGGAGAACTGGGGATATTTTTTTCCAACTTGATTATTTATAGGTGTTAAAGGGGAAAAAATTATAGGAAAATTGTTTTCTTTTTTTTTTTTCTGAAGAGAAAGATATTGCAATGCTTGAGGTTTGTTCTTGGTGGAGAAATTCCGGAGATAAGGATTTCAGCTTTAAAAAATTAAAAATTAAAAAAGAAATCAATAAAGATGAAGACTGAGTGGGAATCACCTTTAAGTTTTTTTTTTTCTTCTTTTTTTTTTTTTTAACAATAATGTTTCGTCACTTTTGGCAAACCATGACTTTGCAAACGTAGGTATGAATATCCAATTCAACTAACCTCACTTACATAAATATCACGTTTACTTGGTATTTTTTATTATTTGTATGGGATATTAGATTTTCATATTGAATATTAAATTCAAAAACAAAGCTATACCGTACATATAAAATTTAAAAATTAATTTGGTATAATTTGGTATAAAACCAATTGGAGGAAGGACACCTTATCTCTAAAAATGCTGTATCTTTTAAAAACAATTTTTTTTTAAATTTCACCAAACTATTTTTTTTTAATTTTGTTTAAATTACTTTAGAAAATTAAGCATAATAAAAATAAAATAAAATTAAAAAAAACTTTGTTTTTGTTCACCAAAAATAATTTATCCTTTAAAAAACTTAATAATTTAAATCGTAAGAAAATTTTATATTTTTATTGATCCGAACTTTCATATTAAATCTACAATTATAATTATGTCCATTAATAAATCAGGCTTCAACTGGACTGGGACCCATGATGTGGCCGAGGCATCAAAGACCCAATACGAGAATTGCGAAAAGCCCAGTATTAAATTCAGTAGCTCAGGAGTTCTGGAACTTACAAAAGAGGGTCCGCTGTACTTCCTTTGCACCATTGGTGATCACTGCAATTCAGGCCAGAAGTTGGAAATCAACGTCAGTGCTTCCAATTCTACAACTCCTTCCACACCGTCGGCGTCGCCTCCTCCTCCTCCTTCGGCCTCGGTTTCCGCTCATGTGTACGTAAATGCTTTATTTGCGACAACCTCCATGTTATTTGTGTATTTCATGGCCTGACTTGAAAATGTTTTTGTATGCCATTATTGTATGGTAGTTCGAATTGTTGAGTGTATCATCCTTTGTTTATGAACCTAAAATTAGTTAGTGGGCATGTGATATGGCAATATCCTTAGAATAATTCGTTCACATCGTATTTGTGTTGTTGAAATACGCTGTTGAATAACCCTTCCCTTTTTTTTTTTGTTTCTTTTTTTTCTTTTTTTTGGTTATTGATGTATAAGGTACTAGTGAAATAAACTCATGTTTCAGAGTAGATTTGTTAAACTATATTGTTCTTTGTTCTTGTATTGTTTCTTCAAATTTGTGTTAAGTTTGGAATTATAGGCCCGGAGTTTTTTTTTTTTTTTTTTTTAAGAAGATTAATCTAAAAACTATATATTGTGTATTTTATATAGTTAAAATGGAAGCTGATTAGAGTGTGATGCAAAATTAGATCTTTCTTATTTTATATGGGTTGAAAACAGGGGCTATTAGTTTGATTATTTTATCATTTTAGGCTTATTCCTTAATACAAGGCCAAATGGTCAACGACTCAACAATATAGCAACGGCAGAGGGCATCCACCAAAATTTACTAGATGTATGAATAAATAACCTAAACGAAGAAAAGAAAATTACTAGATGTATAGGCACTTGGTCTATTCTTAGAACTTAATCGTCTAGATGATGATGACTAAAAGTTTCAACATCTCAACAACTTCACTTTTCACAACTCAGAACACATATTTTGAAAAATACGGTTCCAGCCGAGAGATTCAATGTAATATTAGTTTCCAATTTGCTCTCAAATATGACCTATAAATATCACTTATTTTCCGGTTGAAAATATTTATTTAATTATACATGTGGCCAACTGCTAATCACATTTTGAAAATAAACATCATTGTTCCTCGAAAATGCAAAAGCCGAGGCATCGAATGTCTTTTTATAGTTTTATCAAAACAAAAAAAAAAAAAAAAAGGTCTTTTTATAGTAATTCAACTCTCAAATTTACGTTCCTTCAAACAAATGGGTGGTTTGCAATCTTCCTATGAACTAAATACCTATAAGAACCTAACTTGGATTCAAACTCTGAGGAACAATCCCATTTCCTTCACAAAAAACACTGAGAAAACAAAGAGAACGAGGAAGATCAATCTTTTAAACACAAAGGAAATGGATAGGCATTACACGAGTTTGATTGGGTTGTTGATCCTTGGGTTAGCCTTCCAACAGGGTCAGGCTGCTGTCACACATGAAGTTGGAGATGCTTTGGGTTGGACCATTCCCACAGAAATGAACTTCTATTCCTCCTGGGCTGACAAGCAGACCTTCCATGTCGGAGACAAATTAGGTCAGCATTCGTTTCCTCCTCTTCGTATCTTCCATATGTTCCAGCCCAATCAGGTGTGATGTATGTTACATTACACCAAAGTTAGTGCGACAATTCATATCATACCAAAGTTGGTGTAACTGCAAATTAAAATCCTCTTTTTTATCTTACATACATTTCAGCAAATATAGATATATATATATATATATAACAATTTTCTGAATTTAAAACGAAAAAATGTGTTTTGTATCTGCGATTGCAGACTTCAAGTGGAATGGACCACATAATGTGGCTAAGGTGACAAAGGAAGAATATGAAAGCTGCACCGCAACAAGTGCAGATGTATCTGAAAGCTCAGTTGTTCTTCCTCTTACATCAGCCGGTACTCACTACTTCATTTGCACCGTGGGTAAGCACTGCGAACACGGCCAGAAGTTGGCTGTCAAAATTTCATCTTCAGGTTCTCCAAGCCCTTCAGGTTCTCCGAGCTCTCCAACCTCTTCGAGTCCTGCAGCAGCAGCACCACAAGCAGATTCGGCTTCGTCTGTGTCTGTTGGTGCTTTGTTTGCAGTAATGTCCGCCTTACTTGTTTCTTCGTTGGCTTAAAAATTAAGTTCTCACAATGTACCAACCCAATCATTTTATATAAAGTATATACAAAATGCTGTATTTCTCAATGAAATTACACACTAATAAAATAAGTCAGACAACAATGTTTCTGATAATATTAAAAAAGAAAAAAAGAAAAAATGATGCAATTGCAAAGCCCAGAAACAATTTTATCCTAAAAGAGAATACAATGCTTACTGAGATGACTTTAAAATTTAGGTCACAAAGGTAAAGGTTAGGTTGATAATTTGTCTACTTTTAGATATACAATTACCAGTAAAAACTGGATGGAGACTAGACTGTAAAGGAAGAGGAAGGTAAGAGAGGGTGATTATGATAGAGACGGGAATGTGTGGGGGATGCAAAGCTGCGAATTAACTTTACTATGGTAATGACTTGACACGTAAACATCCCAATGGATATTTTTGCAGATTTCTTATTCGCAGTCTTTTTTTTTTTCTCTTTTTTTTGCGCAAAAGATTATTCCTTGTCTCTGTTACCAGATTTTTTTTTTTTTATTCCCTGTCCTGGTCTTTTTGTCAAGACTATTCCTTGTTTTATTGCTATTGGAGAGCAAATCCCGTTAAAGAAAATGTAGTTTTGTTTGTGTGATTGAAAATTTTACCCACAATCATGGACAGAAATCTGATAGCAAGGATATGACTATTAGTCATTCGAAAAATAATAATAATAAAAATAAAAAAACACTAAGCATACTAAATTACAAATGCACTTCCCTTCGATAATGGTTAAACGGAGGTGATCATGTAGACCGTCTGAATTACATGGAAACAAGGGGAAATTAATTGGGACTTTGGGGATAACCAATTTTAACAACCATTCAAGCATTAAGAACCTGATATTAAAGATGAGGGCATAATGGGCACAGGTTGGTTCATGTACCTAAAACTATCTTACTGAATCTTAGATTTACAATCAATCAGAAATTTATTTGCAAGATATTGGAGTACCTCAAACTATATACACAAACATATTAAATTTTTACCACTATAATAAAGTTCACAATAATTGCTGTGATACCAGCGACTTTGAGACTCTCACCCACAACTTAAAACCCAGTAATTCATCAAACTTACTGTTGCAACCAAGAACTCCAATCAGCAAGGATTAGCAGTAAAATCTCTAACAGAACTTGGCAGCTCAAAACAAGGAATGCTAATAGCTATAAATATATATATATATATATATATATCCTTCTACAGGAGGAGGTTCACAAGACAAGAAACCTATGATTACTTCTAAGCATTAAGAAAACGTTTATCAATGCAAACAGGAAGATCACTAATCTACTATGCAGAATGACCAAAAAGACAACAGGTGTACCTCTCAAAAAAGATGAAGTTTGGCTGGTCTAATTTTCTAAACTTCACCCATAGTCCATGAAATCTAAGATTTTTACAAGAGTACTTTTGCCTCAGATCAAGGGAGTTGGATTGCATGATAATTCCTATTTCTGTCCATAAATAAACAAAAAAACAAAATACTACTTCACTTTCATATACCAGAAAATCACTAATAGTAGTAGTGGCTAAGCCAACCAATGCAGACAAGAATATAAAGTTTCTGAGAAACAGTTTAACCCCACAACTTCCAGCCAAACAGGAAATGAATAAATTGAAAGAGATTAATTTCACATCAAGCTTCCCTATGACAGCATCAGACAGCTATAGACGATAATTTGATCAGTTACTCAAAGGAATCCCGGAATTTTATCCACAGAATCCCCATTTATGTGATAGTAAGAATCCTCACACTATCTTTACCCAAGGATCAACCATCATCCACCATTTCATCAGACAAAAAACTTCACTGACAACAGAACCCTCATATTAGTCCATATCAATCATCCATTCTTATTGCTAACAATATGAGTTATGCCTCCCAATGATGCAGCATGTCCACAAACAGGGTCCAACAGGGCTACTCTAATCTACTAAGAAAAAAAAACGAGCCTTTTGTTAAAAGTACCCTAAGGCTACACTTTAAAATTCCAAAACAAATGTTTAAAGGTTCATCTCCCATAATGCATGTTGTGTCAGAGGAAACATTGGCTCCATTTCCAACCAGGAAAAACATAAACAAACAAATAAATAAAAGCCTCACAACAATTCTTTGTACTCTCTCACACCCCAATGGGTCCCCACCACCCCAGGCAATCTACACCCCTTGTCACAACCTTCATCAAAATCAATATCTTTCTCCAAAAGCTTTCTATTCCCGTTCAGAATCCTTAATCACTAACCTGGCAAAAACATAATTATATCATCTATAGATCACATATGGAAAATAACCACTAGCTGATCCCCGGCAATTTGAGCTTGGCCAAAAGAATAAAAAAAGAGTATGATAGAATGTTCCTATAAACAAGGGATTAAGAATTGTATCCAAAATTTCGTGGATTTAGTCTCGTCATTGCAAAATCATTAATCACCACTCAACATATGGCCTAACAATTGCAACAATTTAAGTCTCCAGTACCTAAAGCAATTCATGCATGACAGATTCTTACAAGTTTATTTTTTGTAGTTCTTGGATTCCAATAAGAGAAATCATAACAGAGTTGAGAAACCATTTGTGGAGGCCGTAGGATATATACCAAATCTTACTGAAATCGCATCCAATGTAATGCATTGTGGTCCTTAACGTTTCTATTTTTTTCATCATTATGTGGTATCATAACTCAACTTCTTCTTTTTTTTCTTTTTTTTTTTATATACATAAGTTACTAATTGTTCAAATTAAATGATCACACCAGATTATTTTAGATGCTATAGGAAGCTTAGGAAGCCTGATGTCTCAATCTTGTAGTTATGTTAATTTGTCATTGATTACTAAATTTGAATCAAACAAAGATTACATTTACAACATACCTTCCCACCATTGCAGCTTGCATCTCAACATTAATTTTTAAAACTTCATAATCAAAGCTACAATAAAGTAGAGTTCCCACAACAGGATTCAAAACAGCATATATTGGGGATCTCAGATTTTTAAGCATATATACTACAACAAGAAAAGATCGCCTACAAACCTGGCCCTGTAATTCGACCAGTAAACCAGTTGGATGAGACATCTGGTTGCCAACAAAATTGCTCATCCTCCTCATTCCTACTAAATGGTGCCTTACGCTTTCTTAGAGTGGCCTCCAAATTCTGTCCTTCACCCTCTGAATTCCACATTCTTGAAGTAGATTCAAAGGGATCATAAGCAGTCTTGCTTGGAAAGAAACAGAATTCCTTACTTATAGTAGGCGACATCTCACTCATCTTGCCCCCCTCCTGAGAACTGCTTGAACCAACATCTTCTGTTTCACATGCCAAACTTTTCTCGGTGTTCATACATGGGTGGTGTGAGATTAGGCCCAAACTCAAAGATAAATCACACTCTGGCTCTCGTGGCTTCTCCTGGGTGTTCATGATATCTTCTTGACCAATCCTGTTAGAAACATTTTCGGCACTTTTACAGGAGAAACAATCCTGCTTAGTGCGCTCAGCATTTGATGCGTGCACCGGCGTGCCAACATAAATAGTCCTAGAATGTGCATTTCCAGAAATCTGAGGGCCCAACCGAGACTCTTCAGATTGGTATTGAGTTCCATAATACAATGGATACACCGAACCCAAGTTAATCGGGGTATTAGTATTGGTTGCAGTTGACAGGTTATGATGACCAGTGGGAACATTCTCAAGTAAAAAAGGGTAATTGCGAGGGGCGGTGAGGTTGTTGTTAATTTGTTTGACATGGGTGTTAGACTCTGAAAGAAAAAGTGCAGAATTCATAGCTGGGGCTCTTGGAAAGTTCAACTGATTCCCTGAGTGAAGTGGCAATAACTGAGGGCATCGTTCACCACTAGTTTTATCCAAAACTCTAGTAGATGCTGACACAGGTTCTTGAGCTCTTGGGGTAAGATAACTCCTTGGGTTACTGTGACGTTGGCTTCTTGAAGCTTTCACCGGAATGCAACCCAGATTAAGAGCAGCTGAACAAAAAAATTACAGGGAGGAACCAAAAAAAGAATGCACATTACAGCTCATATTTGAACCACTTCTGAGAGCTAAATACACATTTAAATTTACAACCAAGGAACACAATCATCCAGTGTTGAAAAAGAGATCGTTAAATTGGTTACCTTCAACACAAGGCGGCAAAAGCTCTCCGGTTTCAGTGCTCTCATCTCTCCGGATGATTGTGTTAATAGCGTCATTTGCTCTATCCCATAGAGTTTCTGGGTTCAGGTACTCAGCGTAAGCGATTAAACTGAGAAAAATGAGTAATAGAAAAGAAACAAAACAAAAAAAGCATGCACAATCAAAGATCTACCAAACCCAAAAGCAATACAAAGAAAATAAAAATAACAATAAAAAAAGAAAAGAAAACCTCGGAATTGGCTTTAGAGTACATGATTTCCTCTGCTTTCAAAACCACAATTGGTAGCTTCTCTAGCCATTCCTTATTCTTTTTAGTTGTAGGGCTATGAGCGTCACTGGCAACCCTAATCAAACACATGGAGAGCAATCAACAAAATGAGGGCCAAAAAAAAATAAAAAATAAAAAATTTGACATCTCACAAGTAAAAGAAATCATAAACAGGAAAAAACCCAGAAGAAAGAAAAAGAAAAAAAAAAAAAAAACCTGAGAATCTGCTGAATGATTGAACCTCTCATGGGTTTGTGCCTATCGCTGTGCCAAGCTCGCCTCACGCACTCGTAAGGTCTTGGGCCTGGCCTTGGCATCTTCGAAAGCAGCTGAAGAAGCTGAAGCTGAGCGCTGAGCAGAAAATGTCAAAGAGAAAGAGAAAGATGATAGAAGGCCTATTTACTGGGGTTGTGGTGGAGAAAATTTTAACAAACTCTACATGGGGGCATTGATGGGTCAGTTGTTGTTGTTGTTGTTGTTGTTGTTGTTCTGTTTCACCCTTCCTTCTCCTTCTTCATTCCCCCAAGTTTGCGCAATGGGACAGTTTTTGCTGGGCAGTACATAGAAGAAAGGGAGAGGAAGAGAGAGAGTGAGAGAGAGGAAGGGTAGCTTTCCCATTCTTCTGTCTTCCCCAATAATTTAGAAAGTTTACCATAGTGTTTGATGTTCAATCTTTTCTGTATGTTGGGGGTCACTCTCCTTGGAAAAATAAAGAATTAAAAAAGAGACTTGGGTTTTTTGGGTGGGTATCAAAAAGTACCCTCTATTTTCTCCCCATTCTCCATACCTTCACCATTTTGGCACCTCATTTTACCCCCAGCATGGGCACAGACCCTAAAAATATATATATAAAAGTTATTCACATCCCATCTTTCAAGTTTCAAACAGAGTGGAACATTTTGGTTTCCAAAGGTTTTTTTCTTTCTTTTTTGTAAAATCTATAAGGGAATCAATATCTCCTTTTGTCTTCTTGCATTTACATTAATGAGCAATGGTATCTCAACAACATAAGGTGGAACTTATTGAGGTGTCAAATACAGGATTAAAAACCGTCACATTTCAATTATTGATTTAAAATTAAAAATCTAATTAGTAGGTAATATCTCAACAAATTTCCAACCTATAGTACTAATTGGCTTATTCAAAAATACACTTTTTTACCATTAGGTCTGGTTGAAAACCTTTAATCCCTTCTAATTTATAGTATATATTGTAATCAAAATCCTTACATTTATGTATAGAGTAAATGTAATTTTGAATATTGTATCTTAAGTATTTGTTACGTCATTATATCAATTATTATATATTAAGAGCTAGTTTCATAATATGAAATTTGCCATATAGAAACCATTTATTTTGTAGCCCAAAATACTTATCGAAGAAAGATGAAGTGCAGTGCAGAGCCACTGCATAATTCATAAACCATTCATTGAGATTGTAACTTTTGAGCATTTTGAGGCTCGTAGTGATGAGATTTTTTTTATTTTTTTATTTTTCTCAAAAGGCTCACAGTGATGATAAATGGTAAAAAACAATAAAATAAAATAATGCCTAGAAGCATACCTGAAGATGTGCAGCATGGGAAGAATGCCAGACCCGAAACAGAAAATAATAATAAATTTCTTTCCTTATTTCTTTCTTTCTTTTTTGTTTTCTTTTTTCTTTTCAATTAATACTACGTACCTACCAAATTAAAGTGAGTGCATCCATCAATGAAACCTTCTGCAGTGATACCTTTTGTGCAGCTACAGTACATGTAAACTATCTTTATTTTTTATTTTTTATTTTTTATTTTTTATTTTTTTTATTATATAATATTTTATATATATATATATATATATACACACACATATATATATCGGTTGGGAAAGCTCTAACACTGCCTTCAACATCATCCTGACACTCCCATGTGTCACGGTCCTACATTTTATGCAGCGGAATAGACCATGCGGCGCCAAGACTCTCCAGTCATGGCCAGCCTTTTCACTATCCGAGTTCATATATCGACCCATCTGATACCAATTGTATGCTCATGAGGTTCCCATAGTCGTCATGGCTCATGTCGCTCAGCAAGCTAGCCCGATGGCCTTGCGCCCACTCGGTAGCTTGTTACTCAATCTTGTGCCAAGATCTAGCCAGCAACTCATCTCTTCACTCGGGCCTTGGTCCATGCACATCTCGAATAGCATCCGACCCTAGAGCATGCACACCAGCATCATGCCAACATGCCCTCAGGGTAGCAACACAAGGTTGGAAGCCCACATATGAATGTCACCCGATGGCACGGTGTCGCCCCGTCCGTGCCTATTTAGCTTCCAACCCTCTTGAGCGAGGCAGAACCCGAGCCCCCGCTCATTGGCACATTTGCCACAACCTTGTAACAAAGGCCTACGTGTGTTCTTGGCATAGCCGATAGAAAACGGCATAGCGAATGCTACACTTAGCCTCTGACACAGGAGTGACGCGCAATACCAGCTCATAGCGCTTACCGGTACTGTCCTCGGGACTCCCTGTCCCTCGGAGACATAAGACCACCTCCGTGGCACTTTATGTCCGCCCCATGGCTTGCCGTCGCCCATGGGAGGCTCGCTTAGCCCAAGCTCGAAGCCAGAGCCGGGGGCCGTGGAGAGCCAACACGGACCACCCCCCTAAAGAGCTTATTGAGCCATTTCCTTTCTGGCACCCATAGATATCACTTTGTGCGAGGAATCATAATGGGGTTTTCTCTAGCAAACCTTCACATCTTGGCTTGCCATTCGATATGCACCATCCTAGTGACATTCTTAAGAACTTCCCACGGCCCGGGATCGAAGATCCCGACCTTCAAATATTTACGAAAATGCCACTAAGCCATTCTAAAGGTGCGGACCGTTACATCCTCCCCCACTTCATTACGTCGATGCCCTCATCGACGTGCCCGCTTGCTATCTTCAAGACTCCTGCACTCCGCGCAACACCTTTCATCCACATAAGCTCTTTAGGCTCAAACTCAAGATCCTACATACGTCGTCCCTCTACCTCTGTAGAATCACCCTCTGTGACGACCTTCGCGCGCCCACTCTTGGACTTGGCCAAGGACCTATTGCATGCGTTCACCCAAACTCAAGCTTTCCTCAAAACATGCACCTCCTTGTGCATAAATTAGTGCTTCGCCCCGCACTTTCAGCTCCATATGCAGATGGTGTCCCCCTCGGACGAATTCTGCCTTTTGTATATCTCGCTGGCACCCAAGCCAGACTCATGTCCCCCTTGGACAAATGTTCTCTTCACTTGTTGGCATCGCTCTAGCCAACTTCATGTCCTTTCTTGGACGATGTTCTCTTCCTTTGTTGGCACCCAAGCCAACGCTTATTGTCCCTCTTGGACGAATAGCTTCCCGAGCTCCAAAGTAAGGCACTCTCTTGCCTTCAAGGTCCTCCCGTGGACCGAACTCTACCAAATAATCCGATGGTGACATTGACCCTCTCATCGAGCACACCGTCTCCTCTCAGGTGGTGCCCCTACGTCAACTATCCCAACGGTACCCAAACTCGAGAGTTCTTCATGTGGTAGTTCTCCTCTCTCTTGAACTCCACTTCATGCTTTTTCGGCACTCTGTTGCCGTGACGAGCTAAGTTTCCCTTCTTAGCTCTTGTTCCCGCGCTCAAATTTCCATCTCCACGATGGTGATGTGCTAGCAATTCTCAAGTTAGCTTTGCCTTCTCCAAAGGCAAATTTATGCACAACATCCCTCGAGTGTGCATTTATTCTTGTGGCTTCCAACGCCAACCCTTGCGCAAGTGGCATCCTCTTCCCGACGAGTTACCACATCTTGAATGGAGGTCCTCTCTTCTACGACCTCCTTATTTCGGCTGTTGACACCTAGTGTCACCTTGAACTAAGTCCTTTCCTTAGTTCTTTGCCTCGATCTTGCTCACTTTTGTATCTCGGCTCCTCCTCTGAGCCAGTTTTGCCCTCTGGCAAATTTACAGTGCTCCACGCATCCACTCGTCTTGACTTCTCATTCGCTTCGCCAAGGTTGTCTTTTCTCTTGGACAAACGTGGCCTCTGCCACCCAGCCGCACTGGCTTGCTCTTTCTTCCCCACTCTTTGTGGCTGTCAAGACTCTTCGTCAAAATGGATCTATTTTTGGTATTTTCTGTAATTCTTAAGACCAATACCCCAAAAGAAACACATGGCTAACAAGCCCTCAATTATTAAAGAGAACTGCACTACTTACGGCTTGTGCTCTCATTTAACAACGCATGAATTCCTTTCTGAGCACCAGTCACTTATTCCAAATGCTTGTCCCATTCATGAACTTCGCATTTGCCTCGCTGCTCGAGCATCCAGTTAAAGGTATTTGTATCGCACACTGGTACTCGTTTGGTGAACATCCCCACATCATATTCAAGTTGGGCATGCTGCCACAACTAACCACGCTCCATGCAAGAACGCCCCCTTCACAGTAGCATCGGGGTTCTACGGATCCAAGCATCACCAACCAATACCATCCGTTCCTCGGTTCGCCTATTGCAGGACAAACTGGGCTCTGATACCAACTGTCACGGTCCTACATTTTATGCAGCGGAATAGACCGTGCGGCGCCAAGACTCTCCAGTCATGGCCAGCCTTTTCACTATCCGAGTTCATATATCGACCCATCTGATACCAATTGTATGCTCATGAGGTTCCCATAGTCGTCATGGCTCATGTCGCTCAGCAAGCTAGCCCGATGGCCTTGCGCCCACTCGGTAGCTTGTTACTCAATCTTGTGCCAAGATCTAGCCAGCAACCCATCTCTTCACTCGGGCCTTGGTCCATGCACATCTCGAATAGCATCCGACCCTAGAGCATGCACACCAGCATCATGCCAACATGCCCTCAGGGTAGCAACACAAGGTTGGAAGCCCACATATGAATGTCACCCGATGGCACGGTGTCGCCCCGTCCGTGCCTATTTAGCTTCCGACCCTCTTGAGCGAGGCAGAACCCGAGCCCCCGCTCATTGGCACATTTGCCACAACCTTGTAACAAAAGCCTACGTGTGTTCTTGGCATAGCCGATAGAAAACGGCATAGCGAATGCTACACTTAGCCTCTGACACAGGAGTGACGCGCAATACCAGCTCATAGCGCCTACCGGTACTGTCCTCGGGACTCCCTGTCCCTCGGAGACATAAGACCACCTCCGTGGCACTTTATGTCCGCCCCATGGCTTGCCGTCGCCCATGGGAGGCTCGCTTAGCCCAAGCTCGAAGCCGGAGCCGGGGGCCGTGGAGAGCCAACACGGACCACCCCCCTAAAGAGCTTATTGAGCCATTTCCTTTCTGGCACCCATAGATATCACTTTGTGCGAGGAATCATAATGGGGTTTTCTCTAGCAAACCTTCACATCTTGGCTTGCCATTCGATATGCACCATCCTAGTGACATTCTTAAGAACTTCCCACGGCCCGGGATCGAAGATCCCGACCTTCAAATATTTACGAAAATGCCACTAAGCCATTCTAAAGGTGCGGACCGTTACACATGGCCCTCCCTCCACTCAAATTCATGTCTTGTCCACTCTTGAAAATGGCTGTACAAAGGCAGCCCTAAACCCTCCTTTTATTTATTTATTTATTATTGTTATTATTATTATATATCTATATATATATATATATATATTTTTTTTTATGTGTCTGTACCTGTGAGCAATTTAAGCCCCAAACCTCCACTTTTATAAGCAGGCCCTGTAAGCTAAACGGAGGTAAAAAGTTTTACCTACATGGGAGGTAAAAAAGTTTTCAGTGGGTAGGGAGACCTACATGTGAGATAAAAAGTTTTCAGTGGGTAGGGAGACCTACACCGGGGGGTTCCTTTTTTTTTTTTGATAAAATACATGCCAGGGTTCTTGCTAAAACATAGTACTTGAAAGTACATTCTGTTTTTTTAATATATATTTTTTCATTATCATTCCTTCAGATAAATTTACATGTGAGGAGCTGATTACAAGATGGATGGGTCTTTGTTGATCAATTTTCTTATCACATGGTGCCAGTGCCATGGTGGTGTCAATGTCTTCGCATGTCCCTGCATAATGTGGATAAAAAAGCCTCCCATCCACCAATTTGCTGGGTCATGCTCCAAATGAAGACCAATATGAACTTAGCAATCACATGTACATTTGCCATATGGTATCTCTATCAATACCATCCTGCTTTTTTCTACCAAAAAATAAATAAAAAATACCATCCTGCTTTCATTTGCTCCTTTTTTACGTTAAATTTATTTATTTTTAAATATTTAACTTAAATCAAACTTGATATTCTAATTATAAAAAAGAGATGATTTTGTCTACTAAACTGTCAGTACCAAATATTTTTCAGTCAAACCTTTCCAACAAGTGAAAAGAAATTAATCCAAATGCACACATAGTCCATGAGCTACCGGCCAAAAAGGGGGTTTGGTTGCAGAAGTTCTTTATGGAAAGGTGTTATAAATGAGAAATTGGTGGTGTGCCTTGCTCTGAACTTTGCAAATGAATCATTTACTGTATTTGCTCTTTTCTATATATATTTTCTGTACCAAGATGCAAACTCAACGGGATCTCTTTCTCAGCAGCTGTCCCCCACAAGATCTCCTTTAACACATTTACCAAAAAGATCTCATTTAACACAGCATGGTATAAATACTATTAAAATGGAATTGAAGAAAGGAAAAGATATAGGGAGGAATAAATACTATCATGGTCGAGTTAATCAGGAAAATTATATATTAAAAAATAAACAAATAAATAAAACTATGAAGGGGAAGATTGTTGGCATAGCTATACATGAAAGGAAAATTATATATTAAAAAAATAAAGAAATAAATAAAACTATGAAGAGAGAAGATTGTTGACACAGCTATACTTAAAAAAATGCTACGTATAATAGTTAATAAATATATTTATATAACAGATTGCAATTTAAATACTTAACGTTAAATAATTTACTTTTAACATTTTAGTATAAACAAATTCAATTAAAATTTATTGTAAGTTGATAATTATCAATGTTCACAGTTTAAGAAACTGAAAAAGGAAAGAGGTCAACGATGCTTCTCCCCTGCCCAAAAAAAGTTACTTTTCGTGCTAAAAACCCACCCAAAAAAAAAAAAAAACTGTATAAATTCAAGTTTTATTGTTTAATTAAGAAAATTACATGGAAAAAGCCATGCTAGTACAGCAATATCTTTCAAATATGAAAAGGGGTTTCATTTTTTATTTTTTTTTTTCTATCTTCTTTTTTCAACTTTAAAATCAAATGGTAATTCAGGGAAAAAAAAAAAAATCAACAACAACAACAACAAATGGTTATTTAACTAGGTCTGTTAAAATAATGCCCTCTTATATGCATTAACCTAGGCATAATTTGAACAAGTACTTGTCATTAATGATGTTAAATTTATAACTTTTTACTATACTTAATAATCTAGTTGTACCTTCAAGAGAAGTGTGGGGAATAGATGGTGGGGTTTTAGCAGTAATGCTATCTTCTTCTTCTTCTTCTTCTTCTTCTTCTTCTTCTTCTTCTTCTTCTTCTTCTTCTTCTTCTTCTTCTTCTTCTTCTTCTTCTTCCTTGTTTTTTCATTTTTTTTTTTTTTTTTAATTTGAAAGATGCAGTAACGCTATCTAAAACGTCATAGGGCATACATTTGCTCAAAACCCCACCACTTAAAGCCCAAACCATTCTATTGGTGCACAACTTATGAGGTAAGGCTTAAAGAGAATGATAATCAAATACTATATGTACCATGATTAATTAGTCATCTTGCACAGGCTGTACATTTGGTATTTGATAGTTATCATGATAAATTAAATATGATACTAGCTAAAAGGCAATAAGGACAACAAACCTCCCAATATCAATTTTAACTCCACCTAAAGAAGGGAAAGATTCTCATGCAATATATGGGTAATGCAGGACAAAATCTATTATTCCCATTTTCACAGCAAAATAAAAAAAATAAAAAAAAATCTATTATTCCCATTTGTCATGCAGCCTAGTTTTGATAATCCTTACTTGTCACAGCTCCTCTTTAATGATGCCGTGCTTTGTCAAAGTGACCCATATTTCAAAGAAGTATAGTTGCTAATGTAAAATTTAGATCAAACATAACACTAATTCATAGAGATTGAAAATTAACTTCACTTGCTAATATTGTTTTTATTTTAACAATTTCTGCCGTATAACATGTTAAAAACGTCGTAGTTAATTTTCTTTTAAAAAATAATCCATTAAGTCAGCGGTCATTTGAAATTTTTGTGTTTTAGTTTTTTAGTTGTATATATCCCATTTTTGTTTTGAATGATAGTTTTCTATAGGAATAATTTTTACTTCTTTATAGATTCAGCTTCTTTAAAATAGTTTTCTAATAAGCTACACTTTATTAGCTCCTGTTAAAAGATTTTCAAAAGTTGTTTTTTAGTTTTAAAAGCCATAAGCAGCATTCGATTTAAAGATAACTAAAAAATCAAAAATAAAATGGAAACTATTTAAAACATGTTTATAAAAGTGAGAACCATTTTACGAACTTCTTTTATCGTCACCATCATCATTCACCGTCAAATTATAGAAAATAACAAATGCAAACATATATGCTATCAAAGAACTATAAACAAATTGTATATTTTGGTAAATATGTAAACAAATTGTATTTGGATATTATGAAAGTTAACATGATACACTGTACAAATCTTTATACATTTACTCAATTGGTAAATTTATCATTTTCGAAATTATTATAAATTGATAAAACAAAAAAAAAAACAATATAGTCTAAAAAAAAAAAAAAAGGTAGATTCGGAAACAGTTAATATATATCAAATTTTGTTATATGTCAAAGCAAAACAAGAAATAAATAATTATATATATATATATATGTATAAAAAAATTATATTGTACAGACGGTTTGTATTATATTGTATTGTGGATTTTAATATTGACGATAATTTTTGAATAAATCTTTATTAATATTCATTCTCTGTATAATATTTTTTATAATGATTTATTCAAAAACCATCGTTAACATTAAAACTCATATTATATAAATATACAGACATTCACACCACAAATTAACTATATAGCTATATATATATATATATATATATGTATCTATGGCCCTTGTTTCTAAGTGTTTTTTGTATGACACAAAGTTTAATATATGTATCTATGGCCCTTATTTCTAAGTGTTTTTTGTATGACACAAAGTTTAATATATTTACGAGTGTTCTAAAAGGCGTAAAGTGTCACAAGGTGATAAGGTAAAGCTTTAAACTTTATAAGCTTAGATATGCTTAGATGAAATCTAAGTGTGAAAAGGCAATTCACAATTATATTATTATTTTTATTATTATAATGCTATTAAATATTAAAATAATTCATATTTTAAATGTTAAAATATATATAAGTCTATCTTACCTTTGTATATGCAATAAATATGAATTAATATGTAATCGATTGTAATAGATTTATAAAAATTCATGTTTTCTAAGTTTTTAACAACAAATTAGTTTCAAAACCCTACAAGTACCTAAGAATTCTTAGATTAATATATACTTTAACTATTATCATAATTTAACTTTTGTCTAATTTTCTATTGGACTCCAATTCAATATCTATATCTTCATCCAACTCATCTTCCATGCTATCCGATACAAAATCATTTTCTTCGGACTTGCTAATTTTAAATTGAGCATTTTTAGAACCTTTTTAAGGTGGTAACATATCATTATTCATCTTATCATCATTTTCATCATCATCATAACCTTCGGCAATTTATGATTGTGCAGTACTAGCATCACTTGCTTGTAGAGCCTCTAATTCATTTTTTTTATTAGGCGTTTCACAATTATATTATTATTTTAATTATTATAATGCTACTAAATAAATAAAATAATTCATATTTTAAATGTTAAAATATATATAAGTCTATATTACCTTTATATGTGTAATACATATGAATTAACATGTAATTAATCACAATAGATTTATAGAAATTCATATTTTGTAATTTTTCAACAATAAATTAGTTTCAAAACCCTACAAGTACCTAAGAATTCTTAGATTAATACATACTTTAACTATTACCATAATCTAACTATTGTCTAATTCTTTATTGGATTCCAATTCAATATCTACATTTTCATCAAACTCATCTTGTATGTCATCCGATATAAAATCATTTTCTTCGGGCTCTCTAATTTTAACTTGAGCATTTTTATAACATTTTTTATATGGTAACATATAATTCTCCATCTCATCATCATTTTCATTATCATCACAACCTTCGACAATCCATGATTGTGCAGTATAGCAACATTTGCTAGTAAAGTCTCTAACTTTTTTTTTTATTTCATTTTTTTTTTTGTTAAATTTTCTCTTTAATTCCTTAATCCTTATACATTATATTTTCATTTTTTATTTTTAAAAAATAAATAAATTTAATCTGAAAAAATTTCTATTTTTTAAAATTTTTTTATTTCTTATGAATTATTTTTTAATATTTTTAACAAATAATTTTTAAAAAAAATTTAAACAAAAAAGTTTGCACCTTTTAGCGTTTAAATATGCATTAGACGGTCAAAATAATATTGATCATTTTTTAAAGCCTTAGTACCCCAAACGTTATCTAAAAATATCATTTTTCCGCTTTTTAAAATACTAATATAAAAAAAAACAAAGTTTAATATATTTACCTTAAGAAAAGCGGAAGCGCTCGCGCACACACAAAGTTCAATAAAAAAGCAAAATTCACCATGTTACCAAAAACAAACAAAAAAACAAAAAAAAAAAAAAAATCAATAAGAAACAAAGATTAATGAAAGAAAAATACAGAACAAGAAGTGAAGTGACAACAGAATCAAGCAGATGAATCCTCTAAGGTAGGACCCACATCTCGTGCATCAACATCAGCATCATCGCCGAACATCTGATCAAGAATAAGCACCAATCCCATTGCGAAAGCACTATCAAACCCAGGTTTAAGATGTAGTGCGAAAACATCCCTTCCAAGCATCACATGAGTAGAGGGGTCCACCTTCCTTTTAATCTCAGCCGTTGGCTCTCTTGATGTGCTTTCCGATAGAGATTTGTAAATCGTACAGCACCGTTGTGAGTAAGAACCTTCGATCTGGTACTCCTCGCCCTTATCACCGAAAACCTCCACCACAACGCTTGACCGTCCGATAATTGATGATCTATGCACACCAAATACTGGCCCTCGATCCTCCTTCCTCTCGCCAACAAAACCTTCCCACCGTTGATGAAGACTCGGCTTCTGTCTAACAGAAACAAACTATTTACTCTTTTTTTGTTTTTGGTTTTTGTCAAATGGAAAAATATTTATTGTGGTATCTGAAATAGATAATGGATATTTGGGAGTATGGACAAAATTTTTTTTTTTTTTAAATTTTTATTCTCTATATTTGTACAATGCAGGCCATCAGTAATTATATCTGTTGGCCTCTAGAAACGTGTCCAAATAACTTAATACTGCTGTCAATATTTAACTACGATATCTTCCTATATACTTTTTATTTTTTTATTTTCTGGTTAACTTTCAAAAAAAAAAAAAAAACTGGTACTAAGAAATAAAATTTTTACTCCAACAAAACCAACACTATTCATGTCATTTAAAAGCTTATTTATTTAATTGATCTCTTATTTAGAAATTCCTATTTACTTAAATAATGGTGAAATATAGTAGTTTTCATTATTTGAGTAAATATGTACACTTATATAATTCATGTGGGTACCTAGTTAACTAGTAAATGCTGTACAATATGTCATTTAATTTGTTAAAATATAAATGATAAAAAAAAAATAGAGAAATTGAAGTTTTTAGATGTAAATGGCACGGGGGGAACAGTAATAAGTATGCAAATAAATGTAAGGGACATGTAAAACAACAAACACATATTGGAGGCAGTGCTCCAGAACCCAAGCCAAAAACTTATCCAAAAAGAGAAGTCCCAGATTTAAAAATAAACCCAAAAATGGACAAACAAAAGATTACAACACCATCATGATTTCCAAGTTACATTATTAACTTCATAGTCTATAAAAAAAACTTTAATAAACAATAATTATTGCACGAGAACTTATAATTAATCCCACACACTGGAAATTTAAATGAAACTGCCTACTTTTCAGCACAATCCAAAGTATCCATTCTTTTGATTTAATTATTAGCCTTTTTTTTTTCTTTTTTTTTTTTTAACCACACTAACTTTGATAATTCCGTTTAGCTTAGAGAAAAAGCATAATTTTAAGACTAAAGAATATCTTAAATATCATTGCAATTAGTAGGTTTACAATTATTTATTTATTTATTTTTCTTACCTTCCGGGAAAGGGTGAGGAGGCACTTGCCAGCAGCATCCATAAGAACAAGCTCATCTAATGGTCCTGAATCAGGGCCATATGAGTCGAATCGAAAAAGGAGATGACCGTGAGGGTCATAGACGATGAAGCCATCCCCGGGGAAGAACACGGAGGTCTTGTGCACTGTGAGATGGGTTTCTTCTTCAAAACAAAATCTCTCACCCACAACTGCTAATCTTCCATTCATATTCATAATATTCACCTCCCTAAGACCACCCAAGCAAGATTAATACAGCAACTAAGATAAGAAATAGCTTAGCTTTGTTGCCTACTTGTTGCTGTTGGAGTGGCTGTTCTTTTTTTTTTTTTTTTTTTTGTGGTGTGTTGTAAAAGTCGGAAAGTCGAGCAGGTCATGATAATATATTAAAATTTATTATTTATATTTTACATTAACTTAAAATATATTTTTAAAAGTTAGGAAAGGCAATGAAATGGGAAGAGAATAAAGCGACAGTGGGTGGCCACATTGTGCATGGAAATTAATACATGGTAATATGTAATAAAGTGGTGGTGGGGTTTGGTCGGTTTGGAAAACTGAATCTGATTTGATGTAATTTTAGTTTGAATTCTATTTACTTTAATATTGTTTAGGGGCTGGACTACGAGAGAGCTATTCCATTTCTCCAATTTCTGTAACATTTTATGAAAAATTGGAAAGGTAAAAGGGTCATATCCCCAATTTCGGTCAAATTTTTGCTTTGGGGGTGGAACTGGAAAGGTCAAAGAGTCATATCCAGTGGAAATGGTGAAATGTCACTTCAGATGTACATTTTATTATTATTATTATTATTATTATTATTTTATTATTTTTCGGGTGAATACAGATGTTTATGTTGTTTTTTCTTTTGGTGAACAGAGGCACATGTTGCTGGTTCGCAAGACAAAGACCCATCTGTCCCTTGAATTGGACCAACTGACCCACCACACCCAAGACCCGAGTCCCATTCTTCTCTTTTAGCCCAAATGCACCTATACAGTTGAGATAATACCCAACATTAGGAAAAAGCAAGATTTTTCCCTTTTTTTTATTTTGGTAACTTGGGGAAAAGGCAAGATGGAATATGCCTTATAGGTCAATAGCTATGATTTTACCAAAGGCAATTACATTTTTAGAACAGTAATGCTATAGAAACTAATTTGTATATCAAAAATATTTGTCAAATGATATGATATAATAGTATATAAATACAGTTTTAACTAGCATATTAGAGAAATTTTAATGTTAAATATAAATCTTTATAAATATATTAAAGATCTTATTTAACTTGACTATTTAGACTATGTATGTATGTATGTAAGTATATATATATATCGTGTGATTCTATGATCATGACCGTCCGAATAGAGTTACGTAGTAAAACCGATGCAAAATCGATATTTTTCAAAAAAATTGATTTTTTTTTTTTGGTATAACGTCTGTTTTTATCCTGAGAAAAAATGCTCTCTTTAATGTAACATTTGTTTTTTGCGGATCCACATAAAATTCTATTATGATGGTACTAACTGTATTCTAACATTTTTAAAAACTTTTACTAAATTAGTAAAAAGGGGCCTGATGGCTTTGTTGGGCTGGCCCGTTGCATTGCATTTCCATCCTCAAGGACCGAATTCAAACTCCAACTCGACCCATGTGCTCAATGTTGTTGGATGCGGGCAATATGGAAAATAACTGAATGATTTTGATATAAAGAATTTAATTTCTATAGATGCTTAACTGAAATGGCTCCATGTAACTTAGTAAATTCGAAGAAAATGTAGAAGTAAAATTGATTCCAAATCTCAAGCATAAAAATGAAAAATTACAAATTCTACTTCTCATGTAACTTTTATATATTTCTTTTTCTATTTCACTGGGAAAAAAAAAAAAAAAAACAAGTTACATTCGAAGTTATTTTGTTACTATAATAATGGTAGGAGTCAGCAAACAGATGTGTTTTGCCAGCTATAAAAACAAAGGGCTGGGGTTTCAAACTATTATTCCTAGAAGTTAAAAATTATTATTAATTTTTTGCCATTAAAATAATTTTATTTAATTTTTGATCCAATAAAAATATTTTTATTAAACCAAAATTTCAATTTTATTTTGATCTAATTTTAAGTCAAAAAATATTTATTTATTTTTTTTGAAATTTTAGTTTAAGTAAAATAGGTTTGGATACAAATTTTTAAATATAAAATCATAAATATATAATAGAAAAATAAGAATTTTTTTTTAAATCTTAAATTTAAAAAGAAAACAAATTATGATATCAGGTTGACATCATACTGATGTCATTTGAAGGAAAAATTAACACTATTAATGTATTGGATTAATTTATAATAAATTAAAAATTTCAGATCCAATTTAAACAATTTCAAAACCCAATATTTGATTTACATACTTTTAAAATTTCAAAATAATAACCAATAATTAATCCTATTTATTATTTACTATTACGCATTAAATATTTATGAAAAAATGATGTAAAAGCAGTCATTTAAAATTCATCTGATTTTATCGCCTGTAACACGTCGTGAATGAGAGAAGGACTTACCATGACTCTTTAAGCTTGGAAAAAAAAAAAAAAGACTTACCTTTTTTTTTTTTTTTTTTAAGCATTTTTGTGAATTTGGTAAACAATTAATAAATGTTGAGCACATAACTGACGATGACATAACCAATCGAACAGTTGATGGTCCTTTTCTCTGTCATCCTTTTCACATTGACAAATCATTTATTAATGTTTTAAGAACTGTTATTTGTTAATGTCCCTATTTAGTGGTGGAACGGAAACCCAAACAAAAAAAAAAAAAAAAAAAAGTTGCAGCTAAACATTTGTAATTGCAAATCACATGCCCATGTAGTAATCAATTAAATTAAAACTCAGATGACGAATAAATTTTTGGGTCTCAGCAACCTGTGACTTTTGTTGTGTTCACATACATACTCGCAAAAAAATAAAATAAAATTTCTGTTATACCATAGCATCTATCAATAATTTTTTATTTATCCCATGATTTTTTAACTTAATTTTAAAAGAAAAAAGTTATATTTATCAATTTTTTTTAATATATAAATAGTAAAATTTAATTTTTATTTTAAATATTATATTATTTTAATATAATATATTATAAATTTTAAACCGCTATAATAATATTTACAAAAAAATTTGGATAAAAAGAAAGAGTTTATGAAAAAATATACAGATATATATATATAGTAGTAAATATTTATAGATAAAGGAAAATAAAAGAGTAATTTTATTTAGCATAACTTCTAGGAAATCAAAAATAATTTTTAAAATTTAAAAACTACTTTTAATAATGTTTGAATAATTTTTAGAAAATGGTTCTAGTTTTAAGAATACTTCTAATTAAAGCAGTGAAAAACAACTTATTTAAAAGCATTTTGAAAAAAGCAGAAGAAAAATTAGAAATAGAAGTTATATCAAACAAAGGTTAATAAAAAATGTTGATAGAGGATTTTTATCTTTTAAAATTTTACCTTTTTAAAATTTTCTTCTTTGAAATCTCTCTATAATTTTATTTTTTGAAACAAGCTTTCATCTTCATTAATGAAAAACAGCATTACACACATCATGATGGAGGATAAGAAGTAACCAAGATGGCCCACGTCCATCTAGGTTTCAAAAGAAAAACAAAAGTAAATGGCGCCTAGCTAAAGCATGTGCTGCCCTGTTTGCATCTCTTGGGGCAAAAGTACAATGAAAATCATTACAGGTAGCCAACACATTCCTAACTTCCTATAACAAGAAGCATTCCTTACCCAAAAATGAATCATGTACCAACCAAATGGCCTCCTTACAATCACTAACCAGCTCTACATCCACACAATAGAGCTTCCAGTATAGCTATCATTTCAGTACCTTGGGGACTATACGTCATAGCAGGCAAATGTTTTGCCATTGCAGCCTTTAAATTTGCCTCCCTATCCCCAATAAGCTCACCAACACCAATATTACCATTTACCGATTCTACTGCACCATCAATATTCACCTTATAACGCCCAGCCAATGGTAGTCCATCTTACTATCATGCGTGAAGGGAATGCAAATTGCACCGAGCAAGATGCTTCAATATAAACCAGATGTAGATTGGCCAACACTATCACGCAAAAGCTCATTAGACTTTGTAAATTCACCATGAATACCTGCATTACGCTTGCTCCAAATTGGCCAACAGAGATACGCAAAACTTTCCAAATGAAGACTTGCATGCCTACGCACCATGTCTCTAAATAAATCCCAAAAGGAGATAAAACTACCAATTCCTCAACACATAAACAAAATCGACTTCCTTCCAATTTCATTTTCCATGCTCTCAATCCCATAGAAGCATGCAATATAAACTCCTTCCCTTGCCTGCAAAGAATGCAATTAATTACCACATATACAACATAATAAACTCATGCAAGATAGAGGGCGTGAACAAGCTCCCCAAATGAAAATTTTCACTTTGCTTGGCCCCTGCATACTCCACATAGCTCGCCACCAGGATTGATCACCATGATCACTCAGTTGTCCTAAATTAGCACCAGCCGCTAGCGTGCAATCCACCAATTGGTAATTATAAAATAGCTGCAGCTTCATCTGGTGTAAAATTTGATTGAATCAAATGCACATTCCATTCTCCAATTGAAGTCAACAATTCAGATACCCGAATGTCCAAGTTAAGATTCTGAGGAGAAAGAACATGTAATGAATTTGATGTTGAAATCCATAGATCTGTATATACCTTAGTTGCATTCTATATTTTTGAGGATGTTTTTATTGTAATATATATATATATATATATATATATATGTTATTTTAAAGAGTTCTTTTTGAGGATGATGCTACGTAATTTAAAATATTTCCTAAGAATAAATTTTTTATTTATGTATTTTTAAAATGGCAATTTTTTTTGTCAATATATTTTTTTTAAAATAATTTAAATTTGTGAGAATAACATAATGACCATTTACACAACATTATTAACGGGGAAACGGTCCGGTGTTAATTACACACCATCATTTTCATTATTTCTACTTGTTAACGCATGAAGCATGCCAACATATACTAAACACGCCTAATTATCCCACTGCACACTCAAATATTGAAACTACACCGTTTTACCTAATAGGGAAGCTATTTACAAAGTCTGTCAGACCGAAAGTTTAATGAAAGAATTGGGCTTGCAGGTTCGTATACTTGGATCCATAACGTTCCTCTCTCTCGCTCTGTCTCTCTGTCTTTCGGCCAAGCCAACTGCACCCAGGAAGTTGAAGAGGTAAAAAAAAAAAAAAAAAAAAAAAGAAAAAGAATGAAAAGTCAGCTAAACAAAAAGCAGTGGGATCAGAATCAAAATTAGAAACTACGATTCAGAATAATCTGATACGCAATGTCGATCCCGGGTGCGTCACCGGCATCGGCCGCGCCACATCAGTCCTCGGCCCTCGACTCCTGGGACTGCATGCTTCCGGGCCCACCCAGCCGTAACAATTTCGGATCCGCCGACCTCAGTCCCTCCGGCCTCCTTGCCTTTCCCTCCGGCAGCTCAATCTCCGTCGTCGATTCCCGCTCTATGCAGCTCGTCACCGTCCTCCCTATGCCTCCTCCCTCTTCTTCTTCTTCTTCTTCTTCTTCTTCCAATTCCTCCTCCACTGCCTCTGTTTCTCTCTCACCTTTCGTTACCGCCGTCCGATGGACCCCACTCTCCCTCCATCACGACCTCCTTTCCACCGAGCCCTCCACCTCTCACCTCCTCCTCGCCGCCGCTGATCGCCAGGGCCGCATTGCTCTTCTCGACCTCCGGCTCAGGTCGCCGGTGCTCTGGTTTGAATCTGACCCGCCCCGATATGGCGTTCAGGATCTCTGTTGGGTTCAGGCCCGACCCGACACGTATCTTTTGGCTGCTATATCCGGTCACTCTCGTCTCTCCCTCTATAACTCCTCCACCGGCCGTTGCGTCTGGAAATACGATGCCTCTCCTGAATACCTCTCTTGCGTTCGTCGCGATCCTTTCGACGCTCGCCATTTATGCGTCGTTGGACTCAAAGGTTTCCTTTTGTCGGTTAAGGTCCTTGGTGAGGCCGAAGACGATGTCGTTCTCAAGGAGTTTCAGATTAAGACCGATTGCTCCGAGCTGCATAAGCTCGAGAGGGATGCCAATGGCGGCGGCGGCGGCGGTGTATCATCTTCATCATCGTCGCCGTCGGCGCCGGCCTCGGCCGTTTTCCCACTGTACGTGGCGAGGTTCGCGTTCTCTCCACAGTGGAAGCACATTATGTTCGTGACGTTTCCAAGGGAGTTGGTGGTGTTCGATTTGCAGTACGAGACGACGCTATTCTCCTCTGCGTTGCCTCGAGGCTGTGGCAAGTTTCTGGATGTGTTGCCGGATCCCAATAACGAGTTGCTCTATTGTGCTCATCTTGATGGAAGGCTCAGTACTTGGCGACGTAAAGAGTAAGTCGTAATTCGCATTGCTTTGTGTTTCTTCTCCAATTCTTCTTTTTGTTGTTGTTGTTGTTGTTTTTTTTTTTTTCCCCCGCTTACAATTATCGTTTGCTATTCTCTGCTTGTATTGCGTATTCGTTTCCTCGAACCTTTTATCAAATTTAAGTTCATTCATGTATGAGCGTTGCTTTTATCTATACTGTTATAGTAGGATGTGAAATTTAAGCGATAAAGGAAGTTTAGGCAATTTAAATTTCCCTTGAGGAGTGAGATGCCATGTTGATATTGAACCGCATCAGATTTGAACAAATTCATAGATGTGCGTGATTCAAAGCCGTTTTGATTGTTATTTTTATTTTTATTTTCATTTATTTTTATGTAAGAAATATATATATGCTTTCAAGGGAGGAAAATGAGAGGGAGGGAGACCGGGAAAGATAACTTTACAACTTTCTGGTAGACCTGGTTATGGTGCCAGCTAATGACAACACCAGATTGATTCCTATGAACAAGGACAGATTAGTTAAGGATTCAAAATTTTGATTTAACAGTAGAGGAAACAAATAAAAATCTCATTCTTCAGATAGGTTCATGAAATATGACATGTTTTGATAATTGGTCCATAACCATCCATGAGAAACTAGGAATCTTTAACTTATTATATATGATCTTAAAATGTGATTGAAGAGTAGAGGATACAACTAAAAACCTATTTTCCAGGTAGGTTCATGAAATCTGACTTGTTTTATTTTTGGTTCAGAAGTTATGTGTCCAAGAAATTTGGTAAAATGCATATTGGATTGTTGGGAAGGAGGAAGCTTAGACTAGAGATGTGTTACTCTGAATGTGACTTGGTGTGCTAATAATGGATGCAGACCCAGCTTTGCTGATTTGAATCTCAAACACTTGAGAATGGAAGTTGCTTAGATTATAATTCTTCCTTGCCCCACTCAATTCTATTATCTGTCTATTTAAGAATCTCTATGCCTTTCACTTGGAGATTTAGATTGTATGTATATAAAATAGAAGAGCCATTTTGATTTATGACCTTTAAGGTATACTGTATACTAAGTTGTAGTACTAGGTCTTGTGGCAATTGCTAAGTTTGGTGTAGATGCTAACTCTCTCTTTCTCATCCTTTCTATATTTACCCTATGTAGAACTTCTTCTTCTTCTTCTTCTTTTTCATTTATTTATTATTATTATTTTTTAATCTTCTCCATAGTAATCTAATACTCTCTGATCAATTTTTAGTTCTTAGGCTTAATGTTTTCCATGGACATGAACATATTAGAGATGAAATTTTCAAATGAATTTTCATTTTTATCATGTGAGTTTCTCTACAAGATATATTAGATACGTCGGGGTGCTTTGGAGCCAATAAATGTTGCTGGCAATTTGTGAGGTTAAACTAACCCAAACTTTTTTATTTTTGTGACATTATATTAGAATTATTGGAAAAACAGATCATCTTGTTGTTTATTCACAATTTAATGTTCTTTAGTTGCTTTTAATTTGCACAAACAATATTTTGATATTTACATTTTCAGTGACTACTGATATTGATCAGCAGTGAGACGTCTTCTTTTCAAGTAATTTGCTTATTATCTGAGTATCTGGATTTGTTGTCAATTAACATGTGAACCATTTTCTTATAAAATTATGATGTTGTTTGAGTTACAATTATGTTATAGACTCTAGAAGATATAATTGGATATGCATAATGTGCAGACGAGAGCAAGTGCACATAATGTGTTCGATGGAAGAGTTGATGCCCTCAATTGGGACATCTGTTCCTTCTCCATCCGTTCTTGCTGTTGTCATCTGCCAATCAGATTCCACCCTCCAAAATGTGGGCAAGCTTTATTCTGATGCACCTCATTCTCCTGTGCCAGATATGGATTTCGACAATCCTTTTGATTTTTATGATGATTCCCTTTTTGTTTGTAAGACACATATGATCTCTATTTCTGATGATGGAAAAATATGGAACTGGCTCTTGACTGCTGAAGGGGCTGGAGATACTCAGAAGGATGCTGCAAAACTGGGTGTCAGCAAATTGCCAATTATGGGACCAAATTGTAACAATGTAGTTTCTTCTATTGAAGGACTTTCCATGGAAGCAGGTAAGCAATCAGTGCCTGTGAATGATAGCAGAAGTTGGCGTTCAAGCCCTTCCATCGGTCAAGGAGATATGTCATTTAAGGTTTGTCTGTAAATTTCTTTCTACTATTTATTTTGTAAAATTTAGTTAGTAGCTTATAGTTGCTGGTTCCTGGCTGAGAATTTAATGTCCATGTACTCGAACTATTGAAATGCCCTGAACTCAATTCACAACACCACCAAAATAAAACAACAACAACAAAAATAGAGTAAAAAGATTTATTTGGACAAACCAAGTGATAGATTTGGGTACACAACTACTTCTATACTGCTACAGGCATGTTGACCTCCCAATTATTACATTTTGGAGCAGACTTAATTTTGGTTAAGAACTTTCTGCAATATCTAGCTGTGAATATCATTTTCTTATTTTTTTACTCAACCCCCATTTGAGCAATGGCGTTGGTGCAAGTATAGATAGTTCCTATTTTATTGATCATACAATAGTATTGTTAAAGGATAAATAACAGAAAACCACTCATAAAACTATTTTACACTCACAAATAACCCTCTGATATCACAGATACTCTCTCAAACTATAAAAAAACTTATAAATCAAAGAAAAATTATACATTAGGACAACATTACTTATTTAAAAAAAGTCAAAAAATTTTAAAATTTAAAATTACCTAAACACCCATAATGGATAAATTCATTTGATTAATCAAAATATTATTTTTAATATTTAGATAATCAAAAAAGTTTGGATTAAATTATTAGAAAAAAGTATAATGGGTATGCTGAAAGTGTATTTTTGTCAAATTAAAATAATTTTTAGTATTTAATTGGTTTAAAGCGGGCAATGTGTTATGCGTAATCATAGTTGAAGGGTTTATTTGTTCTCTTAACAGTGTAAGGGGGGTCGTTTCAAATGTCAAGGTAGCTCATAAGGGTTTTGTGTAATTTACCCTATTAATAATTACTGTTACACTTTTAGTTTTAGTGGTGTATTCTTCTTTGAGCATTGACAATTATTGGTGATAGAGCTATCCTTCTTCCTTACTACAATTTTCTTTAGGATATTTGCATGTACTTACGAGCTAAATTACCAATGCAGATTAGCTTAGTTGGGCAGCTTCAGCTTCTTTCTTCAACGGTGACTATGCTAGCTGTACCATCACCTTCTTTAACAGCTACCTTGGCCCGTTAGTTCATCTTGTTATTAAATTTACTAGAAATGCTGCTTTTATTTGTATTATTGTTATTATTATTATTTTATGGAGGACTAGGTGGTTGCCACAACTTTGGTGGAAATGTAATACTATTGACCTGATCATTGTGAAGGTGGGGGAAACCATCCTGCTGTAGCTGTTCCATTGGTTGCTTTAGGAACTCAAAGTGGGATGGTTGATGTAATTGATGTTTCTGCAAATGCTGTTGCTGCAAGTTTCTCTGTCCATGGTGGTTTCGTTAGGGGTTTACGGTGGCTTGGAAATTCTAGACTTGTTTCGTTTTCATATAGTCAGGTATGTTGTGTTTCAGTTTAAATATACTATTAATTTTTGAATGCATTTTTTTATCTGTACGATGGACTGATTGATTCCTAGATTTATGCTTATTTAATACATTTGCTTTCTGAATAAAATGTTTCATGCCAGTCACTGTATTTGTTGGTGACATGTATCATAACTTCTGTTTAATTAGGCAAACGAAAAATCTGGAGGTTACATTAACAAGCTGATTGTGACTTGCCTTAGAAGTGGCCTTAATAGACCGTTCCGGGTTTTACAAAAGCCAGAACGTGCTCCCATAAGGGCTTTAAGGGCCTCTTCCTCTGGAAGGTTCGCTTCAAACCTTGATATTTGTTGTTCTTGATGATTGTTGTTTAAACACCTTTTCCTTATATCATACTTGTAGTTTGACTAATTTTATGGATGCATCTTTAATATCATGTGCTTGTTCTGTCTATTTTTTGGAAAATTTGCTGGTTTTCATTGATAGTTTACAGCGGTAAACTTTATATTTTATTTGTACAGTGATTTAGGCATCTGAATTGTCTATCACTCTCTCTCTCTCTCCATTATTTTATTTATTTATTTATTTATTTTTATTTAAGATGCCTATACTGAGTTTGTTTATGGGTGATATAATCTTCTTAGGGTAGTATATCCTATATTAACTTGATTTAAAACTGTCGAGTCTGGTGCTTTCCATATTCCTTATGAGATGAAAAGATTTCAACTGCATTACAGAGTTAAAAATTACGCACATATTTTTCAAATGGGAGATGTTGGAGTATTATAATGCCTATCAAATATATAATCTTTCTTGTTGGAGTGTTATTATGCCTATCAGATATATAATCATTATGTAAATGTGCTTGTGCGTGCACACACACACACACACACAATGGGCAAGACTTGAAATTTTTTTTTTCCCCTTAAAAAAACTTGGAATTCTTTCTACAGAAATCACTTTCAATTGCATAGCTGTTCTACATCGTATACCAGAAAGTATTCACAGATATGAGTATACGTATTAGAGTTGTGTCCAGAAAAATTTGGGTACAGGAAGACATTCCTAGAGGACATATACTAATTATCTGTCTTTGTCTATTTTAATGGATTTCTAAGTTTTATTACTTCATATTTCTTCTTATTCTACATCCTGTAACCTCTTAAGTTTGATATATGGCTGAGTTGGAAAAAATTTTACATACACAGTGCGTCTGTTTCTTCTTTTTCTTCTCCCTTCTTGCAAAATACCAGTGGTGTATTTTTGTAGTTCACAACTTCCTGAGTCCTTACTTTTTTGCGGTAATATTTTTGCTTATGATGTTAAGAAACTTGCAGATACCTTCTAATTTTGTTTCGTGATGCACCAGTTGAGGTTTGGGCAATGACGAAGAATCCTATTATGGTAAATCTATTAACATTTTTCTTTTCCATATTCCTTGTTGAATTTGTATTTTTTAGCAGTTGAACATCACCATCCATTTGTATTTTTCATTGGGGTTCAATCTAGAGATCATCTTCATTTGTTTTTTTTTGATGTTTTTAATCTGAGGTCAACCTGACAACAATTTATTATTTCTAATGTTTTCTATAATATCGCAACCAGTTTTCACTGTTTTCAAGTTGAAAACTGCTTTTAAGTTTAACTGAACACGATGGATATACATTTGTTTTACTTTGCAGCTGGGCTTTTCAAAGTGAACGGCTCTTTGAGATTGCCTGGCAATTAAATAGCCAAATGTTTTATAAGAAATGAACACCAACATGTCCTCTGTGAAATTAAATAACAGGGTGAAAGGTTACTGATAAATTGGAAACTATATTACTTATTGAATCTTGGAGGATTTATACAGATTTTTTAAGAAATACAATTGGATACAGATTTTTAAGAAATACAATTAGATACAGTTCTGGAAACAAAAAGGGTAAGAAGAAAATAATTAAGGAGTTAATAGTTGGAAGATTAATATGTGAATACATGTCTTAATTTACATTTTAAATGTGTTTAGTGCTAATTTGTTGAAAATTTTCCCTATTAATGTGTAACTTAGTAATTTGTCATATGTGTGCTAAGATTATGAGTGTGTCAACTTGTTTTTTACTATGCTTATATCTCATGTAGCTTAGATCATTAGCTCTTCCATTTACGGTATTGGAATGGACCCTCCCAACAGTTCCAAAGCCCACTCAAAATGGACCTGCTAAACAATCACCTTTATCCTCTTCAGAACATACATCTGTGGCACCAGATGTGGCAGCTTCCCCAACAAAGGCATCTTTGTCCGACCCTAGTGAGCTTGTTTGCCGTTGCTTGTCAATCTGAATTTTACCTATATTCTTATATTTTAATTGTTCAAGTAACAAAAGAAAAGCTTTCGAATGCAGAGACCTTAGATGGATCTCAAGATGATAGTTCTGAGAGCTTTGCCTTTGCGCTGGTAAATGGTGCTCTTGGTGTTTTTGAAGTCCATGGGCGAAGGATTCGTGACTTCAGGTATTATTCTTCAACGTAAATGAATGGTTCAGTGTGGGATTATACATTACTTACAGCTTTCAACATAATCAGTCTTGGTGTAAGTAATTGCTGAGGGTCTTAAGGCATATCCAGTGAATACATGCTATGCCTTTGCCATTTGCTTTTCCATGGAAGAATCCCCTTGCATTTTCTCCACTTTGGTGGGTTTGTGTAGATTTAATGATGAATTTTGATATTGTGAATGCTGATAATTTGGTGATTAGTGTGGTGCATAGCTTGACTTTTAAATATGGTCTACATAGTCTTCAAGTTGGTCTTTTTTGTGTGTTTGTGGCATATTGCTTTACATTAGGAAGAATATTTGAATATTTAGAAGGTCAGAATTTCTTAAAACACATATTCTTTTAGTGAATAATTTGGTAACTTGATGATCTTCATGTTCTTTACCATTTTTGGGTAACTAAAATTGCATTTAAGCACAAAAAGCTACCCCAAAGGAGGATTACAGACATAAACTACAATAAGGTTTGCAGAGACACAACTTCTAACAAGTCCAAAGGGTGAGCCACTTAAAGAGGGCTCAATAAAAGTAACATTACAACCAAAAACAAGAATTTTTAGCAACTTTAATGCACTTTACTTGAATGAACTATGTGCTTTGATCCCATAACATAAGTTCACAAAAACAATGTGCTGCAAGTGATGTTTGGAGCTTTTCTATATTGATCACTGGACACAGTAGGAAGTGGACAAGGATCAAAAAGTTTCTTGATTCTTGTTTGAAATTTTACATTCATTTTTATTTCAATGCATTATGAAGATTTCTAGGGTTTCAACCTAGTAAAAAGGGTTTCAACTCATGATGATACAAAGAAACTGTTCAACTTTAGATTAGCAACTTGATTCCTTAAAACTTTTTATTTTACTTTAAATGCTTAGCAGAATAGTTCTAATAAATAAACGTGATATCAAGTTATGTTGTCTTCTTTTTTTTGGTAAATTCAAGTTATGTTATCTTCATCTACATGCTGTGTATGATATATATAACGAATCACATTTGACATTGAATTAGCTCATGTTGTAGTTGAATTATTGGTTAATTTAGAAGGTGATAACTTTCACAATGTCTTTGTGCTTTTATCAGAACACCACAACTCATGTTTTTGTCCTCTCTCTCACTCTCTCTTTTGGTGGAATAGGTTCATGTCTGTGGTCTATTGTTGTCAAAGTTATGTGTGTCGGGTTCTTAATCTTGAAGCTCTTATAAATCTTATCTAAACTTATATTATCCCAGTTACATGTTTTTCAGTTGCCTAAGGATAGTATGTTGAATGATAGAACGATAGAACAATGCTTTGCAGTCTTAACTTTCCTAATGTTAATGTGTCACTGTGTCTTTTGTTAAAGCCTCTGGAACTTGAAGTTTTATTGTAGGTTTTGGTTATCACTTTAAATACTCAAGCAGAAGGTGGTCCTTAGTTTGTTTTGTTCTTTTAATCAATGTGAGTATTTTTTAATTTCCTCTTGCTTATGCTCTAAGTTTTCTCATTATAATTACTTTTTCTTATTTCTAGACCAAAATGGCCTTCTTCTTCATTTGTGTCATCTGATGGACTAATAACAGCCATGGCCTACCGGTTACCTCATGTAGTATGTGTTATACTTTTGAATCCTTCTAAGATTTATGATTTGTAAGAATCCTTCCAAGATTTATTTTCTATGAATTATATTTCAGGTTATGGGAGACAGGTCAGGGAATATTCGCTGGTGGGATGTTACAACTGGACATTCATCTTCATTTAATACTCATAGAGAAGGTATCCGGCGAATCAAATTTTCACCTGTTGTTGCTGGAGACCGCAGTAGAGGAAGAATTGCTGTACTGTTTTATGACAATACATTTTCCATTTTTGATCTTGTAAGTATGAAAGAAATTAATAATTAACTTTTTCCCTCTCTTCTTGTGCATTTTAAGGTCATAATTTACACCTGAAGTTGATGAGCTGATATCTTTATGAGTTTCCAACTGGAGTCTGCAAGTTTCATTAATGGAAGTTGAGCAAAAAAGATGCTGGCAATTATTCTTGCCAGTAAAATTCTTGGAATATTTTCCATGTAAAAAATATGCAGCAGAAAAATGTTACATCTCTGATGTGATTCATCAGCTCCTTTCTTCCATTGTAACTTTTTGTGAAATTCAGCAAACATGTGTTGCATTTTTATTGTTTTTGTAGATTCTTCCTGTTTCTTAGCTCCTTTCAGATGATTTTCTCTAATATGCACTTTACTTATTCTTCCTCCTCTTCTTTTTTTTTTTTTTATTTTATAAATTTTATTTTTTAATATAGATTTTTTTAAAATTATTTTATTTTTTTCCTTAGAGAATTTATAATACTTTACTCTTAGCTCTCTGCATGTCTTTTATTGCAGGATTCAGCAGACCCACTAGCCAATTCTCTTTTACAGCCTCAGTTTCCTGGAACTCTTGTGCTGGAACTTGATTGGTTGCCTTTGCGAACTGAGAAAAATGATCCACTCGTATTGTGCATTGCTGGAGCTGATAGTAGCTTTCGCCTAGTTGAGGTTAATATGTATGTGCCTGAATTCATTTTAATTTTATGATTCTATCTCTATATTCTTATATTTGTTCCTTATTTAAAAAAAATTCTATATTCTTATTTTGTCTTTTTATGGATGTTGTGAAATGTAAATTTGATAATCGATAATTATTGTACAAATCTAATTAGGAGTAGTGGTGTGCTGCTGCGTCTCTGGTTACAATACAAGATGGGAAAGGTTTAAAGTGGTTGGCACAGGGGGGATTAGAATAAAAGGATAAATATGTTTTATTTTGTAAGTATGGATGTTTATAATTGAAAGCCATTCTTAAGGCTGAATGCGAAAGAGGAAGTGAGTAGTTGATTGATTCCCGCTTATTTACCATTTGATGGGATTAAGGCCTATTTAAGTCGGTTGAAAAATTAAATATTCTGTGTTTGCATGGATTCATTGCCACTCAATTATGGTCTTTTGTATCTTTGTGCGGTAATGTGATAGAGGCCATAAAAAAAAGTAACTGAATAGACTTCTTTTGGCAATTATAATGTCAAGAAAGGAAATAGAACATTAGATTAGCTACTAGAAACCTGAAACCTTTGTCAGAAAAATCCTTTTTTAACAATTTAAATATGACCTCTAGACTAACAAAGCTTAATTTCAGCCATGAAGCAAATAATTTTTTTAAAGAGTAAGATGGTCCTGAAAACTAATTTAAGGGTGTTACTTGCACTGCTTGTTTCCCCCAGAAGTGGCATTCTTTTTACCCTTCTTCACTTTTGCTTTGCTGATGCATTCTTTTGAATACTCTTACTGCATTTATATTTGCTTAAATAATATAAGATTTCCTTTTTCATAAGGTGAACAGAGAGTGGTTAGGAAAATGAAAAAAAAAAAAAAAAATGAAAATTGTTGAGGGTTTTGTTGTAACAATTGTCATTCTGGAAAAACTGGTCTTTTTGCCCACCTTAAGTTGTAACATGGTGAAATACCCTAAGTTGATGGTTCGCTACACGCTTTGTTTCTCTAGCTATAAGACTATGTGAAGGTCTGTTGAAAATTAACTTCATTTCGGCCAGCAATATCATTGGCCATCATAGTTGTATGATAAACCCTTTGTTATTTTCTTTGGGGTAAGACAATTTCTTGAATATCTGTTTGTCAAAAGGTGATAATTTGACAGTCCTTGAAACTCTCATAGTGGTAACCAGTTGAGTACTTCTGAATAGATACATGTGTGCTTCTTTGTTAACTATCTAAAATAATGCAACATAAGTATAAATTCTGGTGGATGACATTATATGGTTGTTTTCGTTTTAGTGTTCCATAATCTTGCTCTTCGTGTCATGCAGGCTCCACAAAAAACTTGGTTTTGCATCCCAGCACCGATCCATAAAGGAAAGGTTTCGGCCAATGCCGTTATGTTCTCCAATACTGCTTCCTACACCACATGCCCTGGTAACAAAGATCTATTTATTTCTTTTTCTCTCAAATTATTATGGCAAAGCATTTGTTACAAACTGTTATCTGAGCTTGGAGTTGGAAGCTATAGGACAAGTATTTGGTATTTGTCTGACTTGGTTTTATCACCATGGGTATATCAACTGAAACTACTAGATATGTGTGAAAGAAGAGGCCACAAGCTTTAAAACAAGGGGTAGATCCCGTTTGGTGGTGGCAGAGTCATCCATGCCAGTGATTGGTCAGGGTTAAATCTATTTAGTATGGTTTATTCTGGGATGAAAACCAGGGGAAGAAAGGAGTTTGGAGGTGGTCAAGCGTAAGCAGTCACAGGATATGGCATTTTTAATAATGGAGAGATGGCTTGACTTTTGTGAAGACATTGTCAGTTTTTATCTGCTGAGTTTGACTTTGATCAGATGGAAAGTCTTGGGGATTGGACTTTTAACCTTTAAACTAATTTTCTGTCTTGTTACATGGGCAAATAGTAGAATTAAAATGGGCAGACTAAATGAAATTGAAGTTGGACTTTAACATTTCACAGAGTTGGGGTAAGCAGTCTTAAATGAAATGGGCTGCTGATTTTTTACCCAAAACATGCTAATATAAAATTGGTTGCTGTGCTTTTGAAGAAATAGCCTCTTATTTTGTTAAAAACTATTTTAATATATCAAAGATAATGTTCAGAAATTTTAATACTTGAAACAATTAGGCTAGTGATTATTTTTTGGATGCTTTTTTTTACGATGGTAAGTTGGTTAACATAATTAATTATTGGGTCAAAACATATTTTATAAGCTTTTTAATTTCTAGCATTTTATAATTTATGTTCTCTAATATAAAAAGTATTCAGATAAAAAATTGGTCTCTATTAAGGATAATTTATGACACAGTTTAAGAAACAGTCGTTATAAATAAAGGATTCAATTGAATTTACTAGATGAAGGAATAATTTTAACAAGTTAGCGGCCATTTGGCATAGGTTTTGTTGATACAGTTAATGCAAGTATATCTTCCATCCATTTATTTATGTACTATAGTTAAATCTATGAACTCTGTGGTAGAAGACTAGTCCTTGTCTTTGGAGCGAAGCATTGACTAAATTGTTTATGAAAATAGAGACAAATACATAATTCAAAGCAAAATAGAATACCTTTCCAGCACCCTTAACACCAGAACACACAGTAACAGGAAATACAAGAAAAAAAGATAATGGTTTTAATTGCCAAGTGGTTTGATTTAATCTTTCATCGTTGGAAGAGTAGGGACATGCAGGTATGCATGCGACAATTGTACCATTATCTTCAGACAGTTTTACTTTTTAATGGAGTACAAATCCTTGAGTGTGGTATTAACCAACTGGATTTTATTGGTTCACACTACAGGCATTACGAATGATCTTGCAATTGGGTGTAAAGCCTGCTTGGTTTAATACCTGCAGTACAACTTTAGAAAAGAGGCCTCATCAAATTCCAGGAGCTCCTTCATCCAGTGGGGATCTTCGCAGTTACATGACTGATTTACCATCCATCGGTGATCCTGTGGTGCCAGAGTTACTACTTAAAGTACTAGAACCTTATCGAAAAGAAGGTAAGTCTTAATTCTTGTGGTTCTTAAATCAAGAAGGAACTTGCATTTGAGTGTGCGTGCTCTGTTTTATCCCCTCAAAAAAGTAAAAATGATGTTTGTTTATTTTCTTTGCTCATGAAATTTTCACTGCCCTAGGCTGCATACTTGATGATGAGAGAGCAAAATTATTTGCTAAAGTAGTGGACAAAGGTTGTGCTGTGAGGTTTGCTTTTGCTGCTGCCATGTTTGGTGACACATCAGAAGCACTTTTTTGGCTACAACTTCCTCGTGCTTTCAACCATTTGATGAAGAAGCTAGTGAATAAACCCGTGCATAAGGCTCATGTGTCAATGACAGGTCCAGAGCTTGGTGATACATCTGTTCTGAGTAGAATTTCATCAAAAGAGAAAGTATTGCCTGGAACAGAGAAGAAAGATGCATTTGTAAGTCACTTTGACTGCTATTGTAGATCGCTTCTTGGGTTAATGTACCTTTTTAAGTAATTCTTCTCACATTTGATTTGTGTTATAGCATCTACAATTAGTTGTTTTTTGTTTTAGCAGAGTCAAGTTAACCTCAGGTTGATGGCTTTCGAACAAGAAGAGTTGTGGGAAAATGCTAGTGAACGTATCCCTTGGCATGAGAAACTAGAGGGAGAAGAGGCTGTTCAGAATCGTGTGCATGAGTGAGTGCTTCAAATTATTGTCATGTTTTGTTTGTGCTACCCATCGTTCAGTTGAGTGAGCCTATATTGAGTTGGTGCTATCTGGTTCGATTGCTGTAATGTAAATTTATAGAAGTTGTGTGTTAGAACTCTATGACAATAATTATGTGAAATCCAAAAGTACATCCATACATTCTGATTACCTTCTTTCTTGGTCTCTGGCTTGCTCATGTTAGACTGTGACGAAGATCCTGGCAGTGAATAATTATTCTATTGTAAATAACCTTAGTTTGAGCACATGTTGGATGCCTAAGTTGACTTGTTACTTATAAATTATTTTCTAGGCTTTGCATCTTATAATATGTTTTTAATAACTATGCATTATCTCTTGATGATTTAGGCTTGTATCAGTTGGGAACTTAGAAGCTGCAGTTAGTTTATTGCTTTCCACTCATCCTGAGAGTGATTACTTTTACGCAAATGCTTTGCGGGCAGTTGCTCTTTCTTCTGCTGTGTCAAGATCTCTTCTTGAACTTGCAGTTAAGGTGAGTGCAATTGGAACTGCTTATGCTTTGAAAATCCAAAATACATAATTAAAGTGGCCTACATTTCTTTAGATTATGGTACTTACTACTGTGATATTACCATTTAGGTTGTTGCAGCCAACATGGTTAGGACTGACAGGTCACTTTCAGGCACTCATCTTCTATGTGCCGTTGGAAGATATCAAGAAGCTTGTTCTCAGGTTAGTTTCTATCATGTTTATTGTACATTTCTTATATATATTAGTTAAATTCAAATCTCAAATATTAGCTTTTGTTTGAATTTCTTATTTATGAAATTTACTTGATTTTTGAGGAACTATAACTATGGTTAGAGTAGTTTGGATGTTCAGAGTTCAGGTTGGATGGTATTGGTTAATTATCTTGCACTTGACCTGTACGGTATTTTTATGGAACTTTGTGAAAAATCTTACATTTTTCTTACCATTTTAAGTATCTTTATATTCACCTCTGGTGATGCTTACGTGAAGATCCACAATATTTAAAATTAGATTTGTAAATATACAAATAATATGTTTTCATTTGATTAAAGGACAGCATGAGTAGCTTTGTAAATATACAAATAATAACATGTTTTCATTTGATTAAAGGACAGCATGAGCATGCAAATAAATGGACAAAATTAACTTGACTATTCGCTACCTTTAATTTTTCTCCAATAAGCATCTGAGAAAATTAATCATAAATCTCGTTGAATAATGTGGCAAATATCTTGAAGACACACCTTCAAGCCTCTTAGCCTCAAATATTTGGTTTTATGTGTGCCTTCGGTGGAGTGCTGCTTGATTGGGAATCTTATAATTTTTATCTTTTTTATTTTTTATTTTTATTTTTCTCTATAATTTCCAAATCAGTAATGAACAATTAATCAACTCTCATTATGCTAGGGATGACACCTTAAATGCATAGCTACATATGAATGCATGTTCTTAGAAAACAAATCTAAACTATAAATGAAAAAGGAGTTTAAAACAAAGTTGCCAACTGGTTGCTTAGAGGTATCAGTGACGATGGGCATTTCATGATGTGGAGGTGACTTTATGGATTTAGGCGCTCATTTACCTGTGTGCTGCTCAACAATGAATGACAATTTTTTTCCTGGATTGATCATAATGTCTTCTCTTATGCAGCTTCAAGATGCTGGATGCTGGACAGATGCAGCAACTTTAGCAGCTACACATTTAAAGGGATCTGATTATGCAAGGTCTTTTATCTTTTTCCCCCCCCTCCTTTTTTCAATTTTTTCTTCAACTTTGTTGGCCCATGTATGCTGCATTCCCCTACTAAGTGACTTCAGGATTCAATCCCATTACCTTTTTAACCGTTTGTATAAATTACTGATGATTTTATAATTATAGTCCTCAATATATTTTTCTTAGATGGTTTTTTTTTTTTTTTTTTTTTCTCCTCTGCTGTTTTTGACAGTTGTGCTCCGGAGTTCCTTTTAGAACTTTCCACATTTCCTTGTTTACTCCTCCCTCTTACCACCTGTCTAATAGTTTCTCATATCACTCCCATCCAAAACAAAATATTAAAAAAAAAAAAAAGAAAAAAAAAGAAGAAGAAAGATTATAATGAAATGAAATAGAGTTATTTGTGTGCATAAAATGTAATATTCATACATTAGCAGGCTAACCTTTATTTACTATTATGATTATGATGACTCTTATTGCTGAGGTTATATGTTATTACTTTTCTTGCCGCTCTGTGTAACATTTATCTAACTTGAATTTTTAAGGATCCTGATTTCGTTTAAATCTTGTTTCATTGGTTCATAATGCTAAGTAATTCAACCAGTGTCCTTAGTCCATTCATAAAGATTGCCCTGGTTGTTGGGTAGATCTAAATAATATTTCTTTCCTACACAGGTTTCCATTTTCAGCACTAAAAATGATTACTATTGGTAGAGAACCATTAAAGTTATGGACTTCTAAAGTATACTTGAAAATAGGTCATGACTAAAATAGCCAGAGTCATGATGAAAGTGGCATATGCGTCCCTTTGCAAATTCTTTCTAAGTTCCAAGTTTTTCTTTCCCAAAATTGATAGCAAATGTGATTCCTGATGAGAGAGCATATGTCGATAACTTAAATTGTAGCTGCAATACAGATGGCATGCCAAAATTTATTTTCATAGGAGAATAAGAGTATGCAGAATTTCTCCCCCACAAAATTGCTGTTTTCTTATTTGTTCTGTTTCTGAAAGCACTTGATTGAGATGTGAAATGTTGCCTTAAGGTGGTTGAAATGAAGAATCCTTGTTTTATGTAGATGTTTACTAATATTGTGAGAAGTTGAGAGGATTACTTGGTTTACATATTTTTTTTCTTTTAATTTATTTTGTTATTTTCTTTTCAGAGTGTTGCAAAGGTGGGCCGTGCATGTCCTTCAGGCTGAACATAACATATGGAGGTATCACCATTTTACTTCTCTTACAAGATTTTTCTTTTCACCGAACTTCCCTGAGCTCATCATGATCCAATGCAGGGCTTTGATTTTGTTTGTTGCTGCTGGTGCACTGCAAGAGGCATTGGCGGCGCTTCGTGAGGCACACCAACCCGACACGGCTGCTATGTTCATCCTTGCTTGCCGTGAAATCCATGCTAACATTGTCTCTGAGTTAGGAAACTCGGATGATGAATCTAGCTCTTCAAGCAAGGATAAGATGTTCAAATTACCTGGATTGGACCCAGAGAATGAAGATGTTATTGCAGTTAATGAATATTATGGGCAATATCAAAGAACATTAGTGCATCTTTGCATGGACTCGCAACCATTCTCTGACTGATGTTAACAGGTTAAGTAACTCGAATAGATTTGAATAATCATCATCCAAGTTCTGACTTTAATCCTTGTAATGTTAATTCAGATAACAACAGCCTGTTGAAGGGATGATTTATACTTTTAGCATGCTCTAATGCGTTCATGAGCTGAGCAGAGGGAAATACAATATTCATGTGAGTTTTTACGATTATCTTGGACATCTGGAGAGAGAGGGAGGGAGAGAAAGCAGAAAAATATGGATTTGGAAAAGTTAAATGTAGCTGATAGTGTTTTATAGTGTTGTAGCATATGTACAAAAAATTTTGTCAGGATGAATTTATATCAAGATTGTGGTGCTTTGTAAACATATGTATGATATTTTTTCGGAGCCTCACGGGAAAGCTCATAAATGCTTCTGGTTGCGGCTGGATTACAATTAATCATAATTCTTTTTGTCTAAATAGCCACTTTGACAAAAAAAAATTTTTTTCTTGTAATGTTACAATTTTTTTTTTCTTTTATCTTTTGAACATTCATGTTGCATATCTGCCGGTAACTTTACGCCACTAAAACCAGTCATCATATCCAATTTCCATCCATGTTACTTACAAGAAACTGCTCCAGTAAAACCGTTTCTTTTTTCATTTTTTATACATTTAAAAAAAGTAGTGAAAAAGAAACACGTGAAGTCTAAAAAGAAAAAAAGGTGAAAAAACAAGAAAAGAAATGGTTAGTCTCAACTACGGGCCATCTTCAAACAAACAAGCAAAGCAAAATAAATAAATTTAAATAAAATATATTATTAATATAGATTAATCAACATTATTTATATAAAATTATTATATAATCTTCATCATTACAACAATCTATAATCTAAAGCGGATGGCGTGTCAAGAGGCATTTACCAAGGCTCTGTTTCTTTTTCGTTTTCCTTTCTATATCTCTCCTGAGCCCACATATAAAGTTGGAAGGCATAAACATGTTGTGATGTTCCAGTTGATGCAGCATTGACAATGTATGGTGGTTTCCTTGAGGCCCATGATATGCCTAACCCCTGGACTCATTTGTTCTTCAGGCTTTCCTATCCAGGTAGAGGTGACTCGAGCTCCTTGAATGTCTTCAGCACTTCATCATCTTTCGATGGAGGCTTATAGAGCATTTGGAACTCAAACTATCATGTCCATCGATGGCCTCTAGTCAGCCGAATAGTAATATTGTTGATTAAACATGGAACATGGAAAATGGAATCACTCATTGTTTGCTACTATAGCCGTACCCTTAATAATCAGTCAATGAAAGAATCTCCTACGGCATCGAGCAGATCCGAGCTCTTCATACTCAGCCTTGGTGACACACATGGCTTCAAAATCAGGACTGGATGCTAGAAGTGATCCTCCTCGCCAAACACCCAGTATGGGACTGCACAAGTGGGCAAGATTTTCAACAAAATGGAAACAGTAGCATTTGTAAATCACACAGTTAATATTTAGGAACAAGTTTACTCTTCTTGACTCGTTATATTGACACGATAGCAGTCAGGAACAAGAGGCCGGAGCTCCCTCTCTCTGCAATATGAACAAAATATGTTGTCCTAAAGATTTCTTTAGTAGTACAAATAGTAACATTTGCACAATCGAAAGAATGAAAAACCATAGCTTACATTCGCTCAGCAAACCGAGGAAAAAGAGTACTCCCACCAGTTAAAATAATGCTGCACAAGCACAATGCAAATGCACTCCATTAAGTAATGGAAATAAAAAAGAACCAAATTTTTGTTCAGGCACCAATCTTTCATACCTTTCATATAGTACAGGATGAAGATGAGGGTGGCAGGAATTCACAGCTCTAACAATGCACTCTGCCAGTCCAGCTTGATTCATTCCTGCAAGAACAATTTCACGTTAGCATTTTGCAAGCATCAAATTCCATTAGTCCTAACCAAACATCAAGTTAACGTAGTTGGCCTTCTCACAAGATCCGAAAATGCCCACAAGTTCAGCAATTTCTATACTTCCTCTTCTACATACACCAAGCTCTCATTTTTTTTTTTTTTTTTTAAATCTACAAACACACACACACACACACGCACACTTATATGCTCTCCGGGAGTCATTAACTTTAAGAAAACCCCGGTAACTAATGCCACTTTATTAAAACTGAAATACCATAACTCAATACATACCCAAATCAGCAGGATGGAAGATCATCTCAGGTACAAGGAACCGTTCATTCGACAATTCAAATTCCTGTTCGAAACAAATCAAAGAATGAGTAATTAAGTAAAGGTGAGAAATCTAATTTGTTAAGAAAATGAGAAATACTAAATACATTTTTAGTTAAATCAACTCTCTTTCGGTCCTCACGCTTCTCAGTAACTTGTAGCTGATCCAAATCCTTATTCGTTCCCACTTGCGCAGGAAAATCTCCGTCTGTCAAAGTGAGATATCTCTGTGCTTCAGCTGGGTCCTTAACAAAACCCTTTGTGTGTTCAACACCATCAGGCAACACATATGTGCATCTGAAAAGATTGTCCTTCCCATATTTCCTTAAAATAACAAAACCCATTTGAGGAAAAACTCTCAAATTTCAATTTTATCCAAGAACAATTTAATCAACCTGAAAAAAAAAAAGAAAAAGAAAAAGAAAAAAGCAAAGATTTTACTTCGCGATCCGGAGGTCACGAGGGACATCAAGGGACACGAAGCAGAGCTTCTCTTTGACATCATCCATAAGGAACGTCTCGTCCATGACATTGACGGAGCGATAAGAGACCAGCTCCTTGAGGAAATTGGTGAGAGCCTTGCCGCCCAAGTCAATGCGCTTGGCAGCATAGTTGATGGTGAAGTTCTGGAAAACAGGTGCGGCATGAGTGAAAGAGAAACCACAATCCACAACGACGCTGCATTGGGCCTTGGAGACAATCCCAGTGGGCCGACGACTGGCCTCGTAGAGATGAACCAACGATGGAGAATCGGCCACATAGAGGGCGCTGAAGTTGAAATCCTCGAAGACGAGCTCGTCGGTGGCTCGCTGGATGGAAGGGATGGCGAAGAGGGGCTCGGTGAGGAGGAGGGAAGACTGGGCCGGGGTGATGTGGAGAAGGGAAGAGAAGAGGTGGGCCCAGATGTCGCGTTGGAGATCAGGGTTGATGAGGTAACCGCGGTCGATGGGTCGGCGGACGGCGGCGGAGGTGAGATCGGTGGGATCGTCGGAGGAGGTTGGGGAAGGGTGGAGCCACTTCTTGGAGGAAAGAGGGCGGTAGAGGCAGTTGGGAATGATGGTGGAAGGGTCACGCTCTCCGCCGAGACCGGCTTTGATTAGCCCACCGCCATTGTCCAACACCACCACGTTTGTCTGCATGTCTACGTTTTGGTTTTAGTTCCCGCTATACCTACCACACATCACTGAATGAGGGACTGGGGTTTGGAAGGGTTCTGTTTTAGAGTTTTTACTCATTAACTTTAGAGTTTTTAACAGCGTTGCTCCTCAGTTTTCACTAGATTTATAAATTACACTCTAATTTTCATATTTAATATTTATACCCCTGTATTTAATAACAATAGTTTCAGGCCTCAATTTGTCAATTTCCTCTCTCTCCCTCCGCTAACACGTATTTGATGATGAAGGGGATAATTTCAACTGTTAAAACATTTTATTTGTACACATAAAAGACGAATTTGAATAATTCTAAATGTGAAATTTTTTAGATAATTTGTAAATTAGATAATTTACAAATAAATTAAAAAAAAAACTATCGCGTACAAAGCACATGATTAGTAATGTCGGGGGTATTATAGTTATTAAAAAAGAAGAAGTCCTCTTTGCAAAATTAAATAAAATAAAACTCTGAAAACTTCAAAAATAAATAAAAATCAGTCAATTTTTTCACGACGACCATCATCTTCTTCCCCAAATTCCTATTTGTTCTTCTTCAACTTTTCTTTGAGCCACCACCTCGGCAATCCCTTCTAACACCATAACTGCTACCGCCGCTATAACCGCCTCCTCCACGAGATCCTCTTCCACCTCCGCCTCCAACCGCTCCAGAGCCTCGTGAAGATTGTGAACCAAACGTGATGGAGGAGATTAGACATTGGAAGAATACATGTGGTAAGCATAACGCTCACAATAGCGATGATGATGATGATGAATGGACCGTTTAATAAAATTCAGATAAATTCAGATTTTTTAATTTTATTTACTAAGTTTTCATGTATCCTGTACGGTTCTTGTTGGTCGGAATCCATGGGGAGTTTGAGAAGGAAAAAGGATTGATTGATTTACTAGTGCTGTTCGTTGTTGCGGAGCCGAAGATGGTGGTGGTTGGGTTTGAGAGAAGGAAGACGGAGAAGAGGAACAAGAGGAAGGTGGGGACGGTTTTTTTATTTATTTTTTATTTTGTTTTATTATTATTATTATTCTTGATAATTAGAAAAAAAAAAATATTAAAAACCCATTTTACCCTTGATTTAACGGCCCATGCGCGTGGCACATGGTATTTAACGTGCAGAAAGAAACGGAGTTTAGGTTCCTCGGTGACACTGCTAAAAAAAAAAAAAAAAAAAAAAAATGTAAAATACAGGGTTATGGATGCTGATCATGACGGTGCTGATCATGACGGTGAGGTGCAATTTGCAAATCTGATGGCAGTCCAAACGTAATACTACCAAAAATCTTTAAGTTTTTTTAAATACATTGTCGTTGAGTTGAAAAGTTAGCAATTGAAGCAAGCAATACAACGCATTCATGTTTAATTTATTCTAATAAATTTGCTAACTGTAAGTTCTGCTGGAGTTTGTGGCAAATTGTGCCTGTCATTCATCTATCTACGAGTTACAAAATGAACTTGTTTTAGTTGTTTTTTTATTTTTTTAGATCGTGCTTCACTGCAAGAAATACAATAACACTGTGAGAAAGAATATAAAATAAATAAATAAATTCATTGCATAAAATACATATTTTCTTTTGGTAAAAATATAAAATACTCTACATTGTCAACCGGTTAAGCATAGAAACACGAGGTGAATCTTCGCTTCAATTCGTTGACATCCATGCCAAGAGAATTAGACTAGTTTTTCTCAAAGCAAACTCTTGAGGAAACATTTTTGCATTCCACAAGAATCCTTCAAGGGCAATATCAATGGAGGCTGAAAAAGAGTTTAGAATACAAAAGCTTATGGTTGCACATCCTTACCAAAATTACATGGAATAATACCAACAAATATTTCGCTCAAGTTTGTAACATTTCAGACTCTGTTTCAAAACATACTTCAGCAATTTTTAAGTACGAAATTAAGCCCAATAGCAAAGAAGGCAACAAAATAGGTATTGGCAACACCATTTATCCAAAAAAGAAAACATATCTACTTATATCGTATATAGGTATCTGCACCTTGAAAAAAAGTATATAGGTATCTGCACCTTGAAAAAAAAAAAAAAGGGCTGCTCGAAATGCAGCCAGAAATTTATTATTAGTAAGGTGCATAGTAGTATCCTCCAGGCTGACCACCCATGCTGCTAATGTTTGGCATTCCGTAAGGCATATTTTGCAGCGGATTAGGACCATAAAAGCCAGACCCACCAGCAATTTTTGCCAAAGCAACTTGCCCTTGCATCCCATCCCTTCCATACTGCTGCCAAAGCTGCTGTTCCTGCACCAGAAATTGCTGCTTCTTCTCCATCTCTGCAATCTGAACATATGATGGAGGAGGCACAGTGAGTGAAGCAGCAAATGGGTCCTGTGGTCCCACTGCTTGCACCGTCCCATCCGGCGCCGGCAGCGCCAGCACAGGCGTAGCACTCTTGCCTCCTGGTCCAGCCAATGCCACACTGCTAGCACTCCCACCGCTCAGCTGTGTGGTGCTCACATGCTGCCTCACTGCCCCTTGATCATACATTCCATTCAGCAGCAATGGATCAAGCCCACCACCCAAATCCGCCTTTTGCCTTGATAGATTACTAGCTGACTCTACCAATGCCAATTCCCAGTCTGCTTTCCCAGTTTCAGCAGCTGGGGTCTGCCATGCCGAGGTCACCTCAGGCTCTCCATTTGAAGGGAAAGCTTCCCAAGTCCCATTTGTATTAGTTTTAGCAGGACCAGAAAACAAAGCCAGAGCCAATTTGTTGCCTTGCTCATCAGCTGAAACTCCATCATCTCTCAGATTCACCAAGTCCTCTGTCTCCTTCTGAGTCTGCTGTGGCTTCGGTGGCAATTCAGGTTGCGGTGGAGGAGTATAATTCTCCGGTGGAGGTAGAGCCTTGACCTCGTTCATATCCTGTACTGGTTCATCCACAACTGGTCGCTGATCTTCTCTACTTCTCTCAGGACTCTTGGACCTCTTAGTCATCTCCTTCAAGAAACCCTCAAGGGTCCCCAAGAGCTTATCAGTTATCCTCTGCACTTCTGGGTATTCAGACGACCTAGCAATCCCCATATCCTTGCACCAACCATAGAACCCCACAAGTTCATCAATCATTTTCGCCGCACTAACATAAGTATCAAAGGCCTTTACACAATCAGCATACTCCATCTCAGTAAATCGATCCAACAATATCCCCAGTGCCTCGCATATCTCAACGTATGTTCTAAAACTCTCTCTCAAAACCTGGTAAAGCGCAACGATCACCAACCTGCTGTTTTTCGCAGCACCGGCCGGCTTACAAGCAAGAATCCGATCAAGAATCCTCAGCAACTGGTTCAGCTTCCCTAATACAGTCTCGGGTCTCATTTCCCTCAATGGGGTAGCCTTTCTTCTCTGTTCTCTTCCCACAGACGACTCATTCAAATCGCCATAAGACCTCGACCTCCTTGACATCCCAGAATCAAATTCATCACCATCTCTCTCCTCGAATCTTCCATCGCCACCCCTCGATTTCTTCTCGTGAACCACATTCTCCACCTTCTCATCGAGATACATGGCATAAAGTCTCACGAAACCGGCATGGTCCCAGGAATTGGAATGCGCTTCATCTCTGAAATCGGACATGTTCAAGACCCTCATCCCTCTCCTTGTGGCAAACACGATCTCTTCCTCGAACGAAGGGTGCCCATCAACCAAAAGCCTGTGGACGAGCATCAAAGCCTTGACGGCGACGATCCAATCATGGGTTTTGCTCAGACGCTTCGATAATGTAGCGATGCAAGCACCGACATAGCCTCGCGAATAGCACGTCAGGTTTATGATTTCCCGAATGTACTTCTCGTCGGCGGGATCTTCGTCGTGGCTCGTGGCTTTGACGACGAGAACTTCAAGGTCCGGAGCGATATTGCCGGCGACTTTAGCTATGCTTATGCTGGTTTGGTCTTTGACAGCGCCGATTGCCTTGCGAATTGTGCTGGGTGCCATATATATATATATATATATTTATATAGTTTTTCTCACAGTATCTACGTCTATGATCAGCAACTGGGTATTCACTGAATCTGAATGGGACACGCCTACTTTCCCAAATCGATTTCGGTTTTGATGGAAATTGAGATAACCAGTTGACTCTGTTTTTCAGATTCTTTTGTTATGGTTTTGATGGGTTCTGAATCAAAAGCGTGTAGAGAAGAGTGGATCTAGGGGGGAGAAGAAGAAGGCAAGGAGAGATCGGGTTGACAAGGAGGAAGTGGGTCAATAGAGCTGACGGTGATAACAGATTCCGTAAGACTGGAATTGGAAGAGTCTCTCACGGAGATCTCTTTTTAGCTTTCTCTGTCTCGCAACTTTTGCTTTGCCTTTCTGAGAAGGAAAACAGAGCGCGCTAGATTAGCGTTAGCGTTACCCTTAGCCTTGAGCCCACCCTCAAAAGCTCCAAAACGCGTAATTCATGGCATAATTGAAAATTCCTTTTCCGCAAAAGAATAACTTAACCAAAACGCCGTCGTTAGATGGTCCACTGAAACTTATTAAATTAACAAAAATAATAATAATAATAATAATGCCGTTTATTTTATGTGATCTGAGTCTGACTAGGACACGACAAGAATTTTTCCACCTTGTGGCCTGCAATGACATCTGAGTCTGCTACTCGTATTAAAAATTAAAGCCCATTTTCTGTAAAAATTTATTTTGTTGTCTGAGCCCTTCGTTTTTTGACTCTTTGTTCTTTTATCTTTTTATTTTTTTTATTTTTTCAATTCTTCTTGCATTTCCCTTCTTCCATGTTCCAATTCTCAATGCAAGTTTCTGCAATCTGGATGGTACGGACACCTTTTATTCACAATATATTATATATATTGAAATATTATTAATTTAAAAAATTTAAATTGATAAAAAATATATTTTTATTTGATTTATATTTTTTTTAAATATAGATTTATTTTTTTTGGATTCTCAGTTCTGTGTTTATTTATTTATTTATTTATTTAGAATGCAGTTATTAAATTTTGAATTCATGATTTTTTAGATTTTGAATTTTGATACCATATTAAAATAACATCAATTTTAAAAATTTTTGAAATAAATAATATTTTAATATGGTATCAGAATCAAAGATCCAAAAATTTTTTTATTCAAAACTCAACAATTCAATCCAAAATAAATTAATTAAAAAAACACAAAAGCTCAAAAGAGGCCTCCTACATTTGAGGGGAGTGTTAGTGATAAATATAAATCAAATAAAAATTTATCTTCCATCAGCTTAAGTTTTTAGAATAAATGATAATTCAACAATATATATATATATATATATATTTTCTTTGGGTAAAATAAACACAATATATTATATGTTATTCATCAAATTGAAAAGTCTTAAGTATCATACTTATCCTATTTGATGTCTTTTTCTTTTTTATTTGCTAACTTTTTTTTGACATTTCCAACTTTGTAATTGTCGTAGGGTATACTGCTTCCTTGTTTTTTCGACTGAAGGGTTTCGAATAGAATTTTCTTTATCCGAATTATTTACTCTTATTTTTACATAATGGATACACTCTGTAATAATCTATGTTACTACTTTCTTTCCTTTCTTTTTCCCCTTTAAATAATTACTACTGTACTATGTGTCAAGTAAGCAGAGATAAAGAAAGTAGGCAGTATTATAGTTTCATCTGTCTATCGTCTTTAAAAATTAGATTTTAAAATTCATATTTAATCCATTCAAAATTATGTTTTATTTTTTTTTTTTTTTGGTTTAAAGCAATACATCTTTCTTTATATAAGAGGAAATTTTTAGCATCAAACTTGATTAATCGGATTCTAAAGTGAATCAATGCTATGTGAGCTGTTCTATAGGATACATGTCAAGCTTTAATGATAAACAATAAGTACATTAATTTGAAGATGATCCCGTTCCAAGATATCCAATGAAGGGATATCCTTTGAGATGGAAATCATTTAAAATCATTCAACAATAGAAATTATAGAGATGCAACAAGGAAAGCCACCTGGCTATAACAAGAAATCTAGATTTTCACATTCAAAAACAGTAATTTAGACAATATATTTTAACAAAACTATCAAAGATTCGCTTAACCAAAAAAAAAAAAAAAAATCACTCATCTATCACATTTTCAGCTTTGAAAATTGTAATTGAAATCTTACCAAATCCGTTATTCATTTGAAAGGTCTTATGCAACTATACCAAATATTTATGATATTATTAGAAAACATCTTTTTTTTCTTTAAAAAAATAATAAATAACACAATAAAAAAAAAGCAAGAAAAAAAAAAAACGTTATTCTATTTCTACTTTCTAACAGCAGCTTGAATATTAGCAAACCATACATTGAACCTAAAAGCTTGAATATTAGTAAATCATATACTGAACTTAAATTACAAGGTGAAATTAATATAACAAGTTGACTTAGCTATGGAGAATATTTTATCTAGGGGTGGGCATTATATATTGAGAATATTTTATCAAAGGATGGGCATAAACTGATTTAGACTAACCAAATTGAACTGATTCATTTCAGTCGGATTTTTGCCTCTTAATTGGTTTAGTTTAGTTTTAATAAATTTTACATAAATGATACTAAACCAAACTAACTATGTATATAAATAAAATTTCTTAAACATCTATATAATATTTAAAAGTAGAAGAGTCAGGGCCACGTGTCAATATATTATCATTCCAAATTCCCTCCAAAATCATCAATAAAATAAATTTTTTTATTATTATTTATGATCCTATCAAAATATAAATCAATAACAAATGGAGAAGTTATTTAAAAACATAAAATTTTTATATTTATTGGTTGTATTCAAAAATATATATTGTTATATTATAATATTAGATAATTAATTAAAAAAGTATAAGATTTTTTACCTTTTATGGTTATACCAAAATATATATAAAATCAATTTTTATTTTGAAATAAATTTTAAATAAACAATAAATATATATTTATAATATTTTATATATAATTTTACTATATTGAATATTTCCATGCAATTGAAATTAGGTCATAATCAAATTATATGTAATATTAAAATAAAATATATACAACACATTATAAGTTATGTATAACTTGATGCTAATCTGTATTATAATGTATAAGTCAACACATATTGCAGTAAAATTGTATATATATTTTATGTGTATATATATATATATATATCTCTTTTTAAATCAAATTATTGTTAATTAGGTTATAATAATAATAACAATAATAATAAATATAATTAAATTATATTATAAGGATTTAACATGGAAAAATTAATTATTTGTAAAAAATTAAAAAATAAATTTGAATTTAAATTTCACAGATGGAAAATATTATATAAATACAATTGAATTTAAATTTGAATTCAATAAATAATTTACCTTAAAAGGTAAAAATGTGTTTATATGATAAATAATAATAATAATAATGATAATATTATGAGTATTTAATATAAGGAAATTAACTATATGCAAGGAATCAAAAGATACATTTGAATTTGAATTTGAATTCCATAAATGGAAAATATTATTTAAATATACTTGAATTTTAATTAAATTATATAAATGCATTTGAATTTGAATTTAAAATCCATAGATGGAAAAAAAATAAATAGGTAAATATTTTTTAATTTGAATTCCATGATTGAATAGTATTGTATATAGAAGTTAAATTTTTAGTTCTTAACAAACTTTACCTTATAGATTGAAAAAAAAAAAAAAAAAGAAGAAGATCCAAATAAATTTATTAACAATAAAACTTTTAAATAAATTTTCAAATATGACCAGGCATGTTAATTTTATCAACAAAATCAATACTAACAAGACGCAATAGATGTTAAAGTTCAAGTTTAAGACTTTAGAAGTTCCAAACTTTGATAATAAATCAGAAATTAATAGTGTTAAAATGGTTTTAATAGATAAACAAGTTTCATTTTTTTTTTTTAAATTTTCATTACATATTAGTGATATTATTATTATTATTATATATAATATATAGTATATAATAATATTATATATAGATTTTTTTGTTTAAAGTTTAAAAAATTTTCCAAATATTTATAAGGTAGAATGATTCATGCTACGATAAAGAATTCATTAGTTCATCATTTCAAACTATTGATTCATGAAGGCCAATTATATTTAATGTAAAGTTTTATAGTTGGATTCAACAATATCAAATTTAAGATCACAAAACACAAATATAAATTAAACTTTATGCTGAAAACTAATATTGTAGACGCTTTGGATGAAAGTTTTCCAACGTAAAATTTTATATTCAAATTGTGTGCTAAAATTTTGAATGCAACTAAACCCAATGAACAAGAATTGTTTGGTATGTAGGAAGTTTATAATAGTACAATGATTAATGCTTTGGAATTTTATATATAACATTTTTGATTTTTTAATATACTATTGGAGAAGGTATTAGAAAAGACAATGTTAAAAGTTTAGAACATGGAGGAAAGATAAACAAACTCATTGATATTGTGCTTCAGTATCTAGTGTATGTTTCATCTATAATTTGGCTATACTTTAGGTTAAATATGGGAAAATAGAATTTATATTCAAAACAAATTATTTTATTTTCCAAATAAATCATATACATTTGGTTTTTCATTAATACAGGGAAATAATTACTTGTATGGAATAAAAAATAAAAAAAAGGGTCAGAATAAAAAATATTAAAAAAAGATTTATCATCTATATATTAATATTTTTGTTGATTTATTATATTTATTTTATTGTTAAATAAAAAGATGTTATATACAATAATAAATAATTAGATTCTATATACTAATACATATATATATATATATATATTGATGTGTAATAAATGAAATTTAAATAACAAAATATATAGATTTTAAGAATAAAATTTATCTTCTTATTTAATTTTCTTAAAATATATATAACCATAAATAAATTATCTTATAAGGTAAAAAAGTATTCATTGGGCAAATAATAATAATAATAATAATAATAATAATAATAAATATAATTAAATTATATTATGATTACTTAATATAAAAAAATTAACTATTGTGATAAATCAAAAAATACTTTTTAATTTGAATCTAAATTCTATAGATAAAAAATATTATACAAATACATTAGAATTTGAATTTAAACTCCATAGGTAGAAAAAATTAATTAGTAAACGGTTTTTGAATTTAAATTTCATAATTAAATAGTATTATATATAGAAGTCAAATTTTTTGTATTTAACATATTTTTACGATATAAATTGAAAAAAAATTAAGATCCAAATATATTTAGTAACAATAAAATTTTTAAATAAGTTTTCAAATATGGGTAGATATGTTGATTTTATCAATCAGATCAACGCTAAGAAGGCACAACGAATGTTTAAAATTCAAGTTCTAAAACTTTGGAAGGTTACAGAATTTGATGATAAATCATAAATTAATAGTGTTGAAATGATTTTAATGGATGAATAGATTTTTTTCCTTAAATTTTTGTTATATTATTATTATTATTATTTATTTCATTATATCTAATTTCTATTTGTTTTTAATTTGCTGTTTCAAATTATTTTGAATTATTTTTTATAACAAATAATACATATAATATAATTTAAAATTCCCATCAATTAGCTTTTGTATGTAAATGTGCATGTAATATATACTAACATCAAAGTTTAAATATTATTATTTATGATATTATATATATATATATTATCTATATTATATATAAACGTAAGATACTTAGTAAAATTTTTTTTTCATATGTTATTATTAGATTTGAATATAATTAATTATTATAAATTAATTTTTAAATTAACTATTATAATTATATATATATTGTGCATCGCATGGGAAAGAATTCTAGTTTTTATTATAATTAATTGTATTTTAGATATATATTTTTGTGATTTTTGGCACCGTTGCACTTGAACTTTCGACAGATTTGCAAACTACACCGTATATTTCATATCTACCATCTATTCTGAAGGTTTTTAGCAATAATACTCTGGAGCTTAATTCCATCCATATTTTGGCATTAAATATCATATGCCGCACACATGGTCCTTTAACTTGGTGGTAAAATCAGAAATTTTGCAAGCTTAAAGGTATAGATGCAAAAATGTTAAATGGCCTGAAAATTCATGGTGATAAGTGCAAAAAATCTTTAAAAATAATTAATTATATCTCTTAATTTTTTTAATAATATGTCTTTAATAAATAAATTAAGTTTTTTAAAAATAATTTTTAATTAATAGTAAAAATTATAGAATTTCATTTAATTTTTTTAAAACCATTTTACATCCAAAAAAATTTTGCATGAAAAAAATTAAAAAAGAATAATTTTTTTTAATTCTTACTATAAATTAATTATTAATTGATAAAGTGTGTTAAATAATTTTACCTAAAAAAATTAAATTCTTAGTTATTAATTAAATATCATGGGGCATAGGTGCCAAAAATGCTTAAAACAATTAATCATATCTCTTAATTTTTTTGAATTATATATCTTTAATAAATACAATAAAGTTTAAAAAATAATTTTTAATTAATAGTAAAAATTATAGAATCAAAATTAATTTTATTTAAAACCATTTTATACTATTAAATTAATAACTATCAATTACTTTTTTTTAAATGATAATTATTTTTAATTATAAATAATTATCAACTATCAATTTATAATTTAAATTCTAGTAAAAAATTTTTAAAAAATATTTTTATTATTAATATTATCTTAATAAAATATTTAATTTAATAGATAATTATTATTTGTCAATTAGTTATTCATTAATAATTGATAATTATCAATTAATGATTGATAGTAATCATCAGAAATTGATTTTCTAGTAAAAATTAAAAAAGAAATTATCAGTAATTATTCACTTAATTGTTTTTTCATATAAAATATTTTTTTCTATATAAAATGGTTTTAAATAAAATTAAATTAGTTTCTATAATTTTTAATATTAATTAAAAACTATTTTAAAAAATTTATTTCATTTATTAAATCATATTGTTCAAAAAAAAAATTAAGAGATATGTGTAATTTTTTTAAAAGATTTTTTTACACCTATATCCTCTGTACTTTTACGCTGTTTAACAGTTTTGCACCTATGCCCCTGAATTAATAAACATTTGTGATTTTAGTTATAAATTAACGAAACATGAGAATTAACGCCCAAATAGATATGAATTTTGTTCAAAGATATTGCTGCAAAAAATTATAAGTTTAGGAAACATAGATGCTAAATATGAAGTATATGACATAATTTGCAAAATCATTGAAAGTTTAGAGTCAATGTGCCAAAAATCCTATTTATTATAATTTTTAGTTATTTAGTTTAAAATATTAATAATGTTAAGTTAGTCTTTTTTAAAAATAATAAATAAATAAAATAATAAAATATAAGATCTAAGATAGTGGGCCAAAATCTAAATTTATTAAACTGATGATAGTCAATTTGGCTTGGTTTTGTTCCCACAATTGAATTTAATTTGTATAATAATAAATAAATAAAATACTAACAGAATCGAATCAACGCTTACTCCTGATGTTATTAAGACTTATCAACATGACTACCTCTAAATTTTTACTCTCACTAGCACTTGGGGTCTTAATCTTTCTTTTTTTTTTTTTGGGTACTTTAACCTCTTATTTTGTTTGCAGCAATGGGATAAAACTTATTTCCAGTTGAAAATGCACATTCATGGCATATGCATGTCTTCAAAATCCTATTTTCAGCAAAATTTTGTGCACTAAATGAGAAGTTGTATGACTTGTCTTCTCTACCCTGTTGGGTTATGAATCAATCCAATTTTGTTGTAAATGGGTCATATGACCCGATTTCTGATCCTAACATAACTCACTATCTAATCTCCTTTTTTGGCGATTTCGACGATGTTCTTCTCATCTTAACAGTCTTATCAAAACCCTTATGTAAATTTTGGATTATCATACTGAAAAAGCAACATCCAATCCAGATAAATGTCAGCTTACAGTTTTTTCATGGATTTTGTGATTTTAAATGAAACTTATAATTTTTTTTAAAATACCAAATTAAAAGCTTTAAATCACCCTATTCCACTTGAAAAATGATTTACTAGAAATTTTTTTTTTTTGAAATAATGAAACCATATCATTAATTAAGAAACAAGGTTACAATAATCAGTCTGAAGTAGAAAAGAAAGCCATTGTGGCCCAACTTAAAGCCAAGATTCATAATGAACTAAACATGCTGCATATTTGGCAACATGAGCAACATTATTTGTCTCCCTAGGTTGAAAAGAACACATTAAACCTGAATAAGTCAAAAACAGCTCCTGTATTATTTTAACTAAAAAACAATTAGGGCCGAGGTGTTGGTCTTTGGTGACAGAATTTACAGCTTGTAACGCAATGAGACAATCACCAACAACTTCACCGTGTAGGAAACCAGCCTCTAGACAAAAACAAATTCCTTCATGAATAGCTATAAGTTCAACAAACTGGGATGATCAGGTAGCCACAAAAGGCTTTGCAAATGCCCCCATAAGTTTACTTGAAGCATTATGCACTACAACTCCAATCCCAATAATTTCAGATCCACTTTTTACAGAAGTATCAACTTTGATTTTTCAGAATGTCTCTTTATGGCAGCAACGACTTACAAACTCCAGGAGGTAAACCTGAAGTAACTATTTGAGGCTTCCTTAAATTCGATATGCAATGCTGAAATGGAATTCAATATTTGAAGATATGTCTTCACGAAATTGCCATGTACTATAGCATTTCTATTATTCCATAAACTCCAACACGTCTAAGCAAACATCTCTTATTGAATTCCAAAAGATGTGTGAGAACAGAGGAACACAACACAGAAAAAGAGTCATATGCATTACTCTTTAAAACCCGATAAGATTCAGAATGCTTCCATATTCGAATCACATTCCTATACTTCCAGAATACATGAAGTGGTCGTTCCTCATCTTTTGAGCATGTTGGATACTGTCTGTCTTGAATGATATGTCTTGAAGCCAACAAAGACAAACAAGGTGTGGCATCATTACAAGCACACCATAAAAACAATTTGATCTTGTTTGGAATAGATAGACGCCAATGATTTTGCCACCATATGCTATTATGCGAGTCACTAGGTCCACCAACATGACTTCCAAATCCAAGCTTGCATGCTTCCTAGTAGCCAATTCTGACCTTACATAAACCATTTGTATTACATTTCCATGCAAACCGATCTGCTCTTCCCAGCCCACCAACAGGAACAGTTTGAATGAGTGCTGCTTCATTAGGAGCAAAAACAGCGTGAAGAAGATTGACATTCCAAGCCCCAGAATATGTGAGTAGACAAGCTACTTTAGCTCATCTAGAACCCTAGGTGATAAAACACGAGAGGAACCCATGTACGGCAACCATGCATTCTGGCAGACCCGATTTGTCCATCCATCTCTAACTCGCCAAATCCCCACTCTCCAAAACTCATCTGCCCCAAACAAGACTACGCTGGGCAAGAGAAGGAGTACGTCTAATGCCAGCTTCCCAAAATGTTCCTTTTGGGTAATATTTGGCCTTCAGAACCCTTGCAAGAAGAGAGTGTGGAAACATAACTACCCTCCAACATTGTTTAGCCAAAAGTGCCTGGTTAAATTCCTATAGGGATCGAAAAACCCAAACCACCCATAGCTTTAGGTTGTGTAAGTTTCGTCCAACTAATCCAAGGAACACCATTTTTACCACCATAGGATCCCCACTAGAAATGAGTCATTAGTCTTGTTAAATCATAAACTAGTTTCTTTGGAAGCTTAAAACAGCTCATCGTGTATGTGGGAATGGCTTGTGCTCCAGCTTTAATAAGAATTTCCTTTCCACCATGAGACAATAGCTTGCCATTGCAATCTTTCATTTTCCATCAGACTCTTGCTTTAATAGATTGAAAGAGCTCGAGTTTCTTTATCCCTACAAAAGATGGTAAAGTAAGATATTTGTCATGTCAAACAACCCCTTATGTTTGAGTTACCAATGTCTGTATTGAGTGAGTAATGTTAGGACTAAAGGTGATAACAGTTTTCTGTAAATTGATTTTTTGTCCAGAAGTTCTTTCATATACTTAGAGAAGATCAAATAGTTCTCAATAGTCCTATGTAGTTGCACTAGTGGAGAGTATTGAGTTATCCGCAAAAAATAAATGAGAGATAATTGGAGAAGTGGGAGCAATTGATATCCCCCTAAAGCAATTAGATATAATAGATTTTTGAAGCAAACTAGAAAGACCTTTTGAAATAAGTAGAAATAGATAAGGAGACAATGGATCACCTTGACGCAAACCACAAATGGGCTTAAAAAATCCATATTGCCAACCGTTTGTGAAGAGAGAATAGGAGACTCCCGAAACGCATCTCATAACCAAATTAATCCACTGTGAGGAAAAATCCATCTCAATCATCATCCAAAGCAAGGAGTGCATTCTACCCGGTAATAAGCCTTACTCATATCAAGCTTTATGGCCATTAAATTATCACTACCCAAATGCTTCTTAGTGATCATGTGCATGTGCTCAAATGCTACCAAGACATTATCAGTGATTTGTCATCTTGCCACAAAGGCACTTTGTTCTTCCGAAATAAGTAAAGGCAGAAAAGGCTTCAGGCGATTCACTATACTTTCATATATAGGCTTACATATGGCGGTGCATAAACTAATTGGGTGAAAATCAATCACCTGGGAAGGTTCACCCACTTTAGGAACTAAAGCAATTAAGGTGTAGTTAATTCCATACCTGCATCATTGTTTAGAACCTCCAAGCAAGCTTTTGTTACAGTTTCTATAAGAATGGGCCAGTAGTGTTGATAAAACATAGCAAGTAGGCCATCATATCTTGGGCCCTTGAAGGGTGCACTTGAAAAAGACTTGTCGTTATTCTTAGGTAGTAAAGGTTTGACATAAAGCTATGTCCATTAAGGCAGTAACTCGTCCATTGAGACCACAACTTAAATCATGGGATATATGCGTTCCTTTTAATGAAAATAGAATATGAAAATAATTCAAAAAGACTTCATTGATACTTGCCTGATTAGTGGTCCATGTACCATCAAATTGTGCGATGCTGTGAACGGAATTCCTTTTACACAGTGTATTAGCATAATTGTGGAAATAATGAGTGTTTCGATCCCTTTCTTATAGCCAAGACATTCTTGAATGCTGTCACCATTTACATTCTTCCTTCTTCAGTTGAAGATTAAGTTCATGTTTTACACCATTGAGAGTCTGAATATTGTCTTCAGTAGGCGGGTTTGATTAAAGGTCTGATAAGGAACAATAACATTGTGCAAGAAGGTGTTTAATATAGTCGAAATTGTATTTGTTCCATTTCTGTAATTTTGATGCACATCCCGAAAGTGTAGCTTGTAGAGTTTGCATAAACATAGTCCTACCAGTAGTAGAGTTCCATCTGTTGTCCACAATTTCAGCACAGTCAAGCGCTCCAATCCAGACAGCCTCAAAATGAAACCTCTTCCTTGGCCTTATATCATGCTTATAAGAACCCTCTAATTGCACATAAATCGCTTGGTGATCAGACACAGTATTTGGGATATATTGAAGCACTACGTAAGGGAATGAATCATGTCCTTCAATGGTAGTGAAACATCTATCAATATGTTCCCTAATATTAGCATCACCAGATCGCCCGTTGGACTATGTATATTTATACCCTAGAAAAGGAAGTGAATGGAAAAAACACTTATCAAGTACCCTCTTAAAACTATCTATCTGCCACGCCAAATGGGGTCTCCCTCCCAATTTATCTGCAGGTAGTAAAATTTCATTAAAATCATCAAACAAAAACCAAGGCAAACTGGACAATGATTTCAACCTCTCTAACAGCTACCATGAGAAATGTCTCATCATTATGTATAGGTTGCCATAAAACCTGTCAAACGAATGAAACCTTTTGTTGGATGTAACACCACCGAATCAATGTGGCCCTTAGAGAAAGAATTGATTGAAAGATTGACATCTTGTTTCAAAATAAAGCAAGTCCACCACCAAGGCTAGTTCGGTCAACTCCAAAACACCCAGACATACAAAATTTAGTCCTAAATATCTCAAGTTGATAATTAAGAAGCTTTGTTTCCATAATGAAAACAATTTTAGGGTTAGTAGATTTGAGCATTTGTGACAATGCTCGGAATGTTCAAGGATTCCCCAGACCTCGAACATTCCAACTAAGAAGTTTCATAGCTCATGGTAGGGCTGATCCTCAATCCCAACCATATTTGAAGAATCCATATCTTCATCTTTTTGGAGAAGTCTCCTTAATTTTTTAGACTTTGTGGTTTTAGTGAAATTAGAACAACCATGTCTTTTAACAGCAGAGATGGCTGTCCATCCTTTAGAGCCTACCTGAGCAGATGTTTCACCAGAATTGACTCTATTAACAAATTAATCAATAATACTTTCACCATTTACTGGTAGGTGAGAAATAATCTCCTTCATTGCATATCATTCACTATTATCTTTATCAGACATGTTAATATCTGCAGTAGTAAAAACATTCTCTAGTGATAGAATATGTGACACCTTAGCATTTGAAACCGAAACAACCAATTGCCAAGTATCGTTCCTAAATGATCTTGGATTAGTTTCCAAGTCCATAATAGTTTTTCCTTGTAGCCACTACGCTGACATGCCATGATTAGTTACCGGTAGAGAAGAGCCTTCCACCGTGAAGATAGGATCAGTTCTCATTGGCACCAAAGAGTGAGAGGATGCTCCATCGGAAGAAACGTTTGGATGAACATTTTTCTGGTGAATAGTTTTCCCTGCCAGATGCAGATTGATCGAATGGTTTGCTCGTAACCATGCACCATATTGATCACCATGATCAATACCATTTGCGTCACAATCCTTCTGTGTATGTCCCAATAAGCCATAATGAAAGCAAAAATCAGGCAATTTTTCATATTGAAATTCCACCTAAACAGGTTCACCCTTATGCAATGCAATCTTCATACCCCTACATAAAGGTTTTCGTATATCAATCTTTACTTGCACACATAAAAATTTCCCCAAGCATGAACCTTCCTCATCAGTATCAACCAGAATTCATTCACCTATAGATTTTGACATATAAGGCAAACGAACATTATGAATTTGAACCCAAAAAAATGCATGACGAGTGGACACTAAACCAAGAACGATTGAAGTAGAGATGTCTTCTGTGAGTACAAGTGCATGTTCAAAATGCCATGGTGCACCATGTATGACTCGCTCTTTGTCCTTCATACTAACAAAATGACACAAGAAGGTTGTGTCATTTAGTTCTTTAAATTTTGACAAAGTATGAGTTACCCCATAAAGAATGCATCATATCTTAAATGCACTTTTGTTAAAATGTGATTTTGTGTGGATGTGCACCAATAGACACTATTGTAATGTTAACCTATCTAAATGGTGTTCTTGATGGAGGATAAAAGTATCATTTTCATCATATGTTTAATGGAGTCTTTTTTGAAAACTATTTGTTACTTCATCCATCATAGGAGAAAGATGGAAAGATCACTCCTTACAGAACTAAAAGGAGAGAAAACCTCATGAACACAAAGCCATGAGAAGAAACCCTCATGCAAAAAAAATTTTCACACAGAGAAAATTTCCACGCAGAGAGATAATAGAAGGAATTACTACTAGAAAACTTAAGGTCATAGAATTTGTTAAAAACAAATTTTCCAAACAAAAACTACACAAATTCGGTATTCAATCAAATATTCATTACTCCTAAATCAAAACACAAAAAATACAAATGGTTTGTTCATGAAAATTCCCTTCGCATCATCTAACAAGAAGAATCATTAGTACAAACATAGCAGTATTTAAAGTGTAAAAATAACAAATTGAGAGAAGGAACCATAGCCACAAAAGTCATTTTCCTTCAAGAAGGATTGTAAACAAACAACTTTGCATAAATTTGTGTAAAATAATGTCTTATTACAAATTATTTTGAACAAATTAAATACTCTTTTGAGCAGATAATGAAGGTCCTCCAAAATCATTAATTCCAAATAATATTGTACATTTCCATCCATCTTGTGCCTGAGTTATTTTCTTTCATTGTTCTTTGCATCTGTAATCTAGATCTATGAAAATATGATTTAAACATGAATCCAAGCATCATGAATTCCTATAAAAATATAACCATTCATAAAGACAGTCATGTTGCAGATGATGCAAAGGAGAGTTTAGAGGCAAACTAAGGGCATATTTGGTTGATGAAATAAATATAGGAATAGAATTCCTATTCCATAGGTTTTGTTTTTTTTTATATTTGGTAAATTTTTGAATTTGGCAATAGTTATTCCATAGGAATATATATGTTTCTATTTGAAGAAATAACAATTCATTTTTAAAATTTTCAGAATTCATATTCTTATTTTTTAATTTGGATAAATTTTAAAATATCCTTATTACATTTAAATTTAAATTGATCATCACATACTAAAAATATATAAGTACATATAAAATTTAATTTTTGATTAATTTTTATCAAATTTGAATATTTTTCAATAAAAATAATTATTAAATATAAACTTTAATTTTAAATCAATATTTTTACCAAATATATAAATAGAAATTTTTTTTTTTCATTTTCTATTTCTATAAATAACTATTTTTATTTTTAAAGAAATAATTATCCTATATATAGCCTAACATTGAAGACGATGTAGATATAGTTTAGAAGACTTACATGTGTCGTGCACTTGCATTTTTAGCATTTGATTATCGAAAAATAAATTTTATGGCAAAGATGCAAACAAAATCAACAATTGAGGGTAAAAAAATATCAAAAAAGAAGGGAAAAAAAAAAAAAAGATCATGGTAAGGTAAGGTGAAAGTAAAAGCTGAGGAGCAACAGTATGAATAATCCTTTATCAAGTAAACATTTATTTTCTTATAAACTCTAAAATCATAAAGAAAATAGGTGTTTAGTAGATGCAAACAACCAAAAAAAAAAAAAAAAAAAGAAAAGAAGGAAAAAATTGTCTTTGAGAATTGAAACTTAAGAAAGAAGAAAGTGGAGGAGGATATTAACTGCAAATATAACGCAGAAAGAAAAAGACAAAAACAAAAAAACAAGAAATCAAGTGTAACGGCGTCGGTTTCAGCGAAAAACCGCCGACTTCCCGCTATTATTTTAGCATTTTTTGCTGACATCCTTCTAGATTTCTGCTTGTCACAACCATTTCCCTCTCCCTCCTCCTCTCTCTCTCTTTCCAAAGGAGTTACTCGCCGGGTCGACCCAGACGCCATGTTCTTCCTCCGAGTCCACTCGGTGGACGTCAACCACCCTCTCAGGTTTGAAAATGTTGAATTCACAACGAAAAACGCCTCGGTTGCTCCATCAAACCCTAATAATCCATCTCCGAAATTCAGCGAACGAAGAGGCGTGACGCACCTGTTTCGGAGCAAATCGCATTCTTCGCTTCCAAACACTGGTTCGAGGTCCACTCTCATCTTCGTCCTCGCCGTCCCCAACTACGTCTCCTTCGAGGAATTCATCCAATTCTGTGGTTCCCGCATCGACCATGTAATCGAGCTCATCTTCATCAGGTGCCATCTCATTGCTCTTCACGCTGTTTAAGGAAAATGAGTAAGAAAGTTTTGAATTTGTTGCTATGGGTTTGTGGCTGATCAAGTCCCTCTATTGGGTTTCCAAGAAAACCACAGAAAATGGACTACTGGGTTGTTTTGAGTGCCAAATTCTGAATATGAATGATCACAATTAGTCTAAAAATATTAGTGGGCTCAAATATCAAACGAGTGAAAATGCAAGTGTTTCATTAGATTCGGAAGTTTTAAGACATATAAGAAAATTTTAGAAATTGAAAAGCCTGTTTTCTTTCCAAACCCGCACTATTTTTTTTTAGCACCCAAAAAAAAGTCTAAATTAGTATATGATTTGGTTGAATTTAGGAACGATGGGATGGAAGATCGCTACAATGTTTTGATCAGGCTTATGAATCAGTTGACAGCTGATGGATTTTATTGCAGTTTTAATGGGAAGAAGTTTTCACCTGGCGAGGTAGATTAGTTTCGCTTTTATTGGTTTTAATTGCATGGATAACGACTTGTTTGATTTCTAGCTAATATGCTCTTGCCTTTTTTATGGCCTAACTAAGTTTAGGCTGAGATCTGCCATATCCTTTTTCTACTTTCTGTGGAGTACACAGAATCAGCTGAGTTAGCTGGAACACCTCCAGATGGGTGCACAGAATTGCCTACTTGCACGGTTTGCCTAGGTGAGGTGCAAACTGCTTACTTATTTTCTCCTCCCCAATTGGCTTGTAAACTGAAGTGGATGTTATTCCATGGTTAGATTAATTTTTACGCGGGCTGATAATTTTGATTGTGTATTGACATTTCTACTTTTTCTTGTTTCCTATCCACGTTGTTAGAGAGGTTGGATCCAGACACTAGTGGAATTCTGAGTACACTCTGTGACCATTCTTTCCAATGTCCTTGTGTTTCGAAAAGGACTCACTTGTCTTGTCAGGTGAGCTGGTTCTATCTTTCATTAGACTTCCATCGTATTTGTTTCATTTATTGATTAGAAGTCTTGTTTGGTTGAAGATATTGTTCACTGCAGTGGGGGCATCTTGGTTGGAACAAATTTTCAAATATCAATGTCAATTCAGGAGCATCTATGTCAAAGAAAGTTTCTAATTTGTGTTTTGCATGTATCAGGTTTGCCGATTCTGTCAGCAGCAGGATGAGAAACCAACTTGCTCTGCTTGTGGAACATTGGAAAATCCATGGATTTGTATGATATGTGGGTTTGTAGGATGTGGAAGGTAATGCATTTTAAATAATTATAACTTTGATAATTTGTGCGCATAGGCATTAGTGGAACAAAGTAAATTGACCTGCATCTTTATTTGTTTGGTCAGCTATACTGTTCCTCATTGTTCAGTTTTACTTTTACAATGCTGAAATTTTTTCTTCTTTTTATGTATTTATTTATTTTTTTAAAAAGGTACAAAGAGGGGCATGCTGTCAGGCATTGGAAGGATACACAGCATTGCTATTCTCTTGAGTTGAGCACACAACAAATCTGGGATTATGTTGGTGACCGATATGTTCACCGGCTGAACCAATCAAAAATTGATGGCAAATTGGGTGAAATGAACTCTCGCTGCATACCATTTGGAGATTGTGGTAGTTGTGCATGTAGTGAAGACTCTGGAATTAGTGCAGCACTCTATAGCAGCAAAGTTGAAACAGTATGTTTTTCCTAAGAAAATTTGATCTTGACCCTAGATTCTACAGTTTGTTGCAAAGGATTACTTTGAACCTATCTGATTGAGATAGGATTAAATGAACCTCGACTTATAGATGTCTGGTTCAATTTTGTTGGTTGACATATTATGTGTTTTGATCTCTTCTTCAGCATGTTTAACATGTCTATTACTTTTAGTTTCCAATGCACAAGAACTGATCTAGTGATTACTTATGTGACATCAGATTGTGGATGAGTATAACCATCTTCTTGCTAGTCAGCTTGAGGGTCAAAGACTAGTAAGTGCCCTATTTCCTATCTTGAACCTTACTTACCTCTTCTTGTATGAACTGTTTGTGTTTATAGAATCGTTTTCTCTCATTGTGTATCGATAGACAGCCACAAAATGGTGTCTATAAGTTTCCTAATATCATATTGAGGAGTAAATGTGGTTGGGGAGCTAGAATATTGCTGACTGTTGCTTTTGTATGAATAATAAAGACGGAGGGATTCCTAATCTGTATATAGAGACAAACTTGATAATGTGAAGTTGGTTTTATTTGGGAAAAAAATAGTAAGCCTTTTTTAACTTACCTTGATAGTGGCATGAGCAAAGAATTCCTATTCTCCACAATGAATAATGTGAAGTTGGTTTTGGCGTTTTGGCACATGGTATTGTTGCTTCTTTTTTTTTTCTTTTTTTTTTTTTTTTTAAAGGAGGGTGGGGAGGTTTGGGGTGAACCAGAAAAGTAAACACGTATATGAGGTTATTTCTTTTCTTATTGTGTTTTTTTCTTGCAGTATTATGAATCTCTACTCATAGAGGCAAGAAGTAAATTAGAAAGTGCAATTGTAGAAGCAGTAGAGAGTGCTGTGACTCACAAGATGCAGGACATAAAAAGTAGTCTGGAAAAATGCATAGAGGATAAAAATGCTGTGGCAGAAGTGAGTTTTCTTTCTTTTCTTTTTTTTTTTTTTTAATTATTATTATTTAGTTCTAGTTAGTTTGTATTTGGTTATAGCGTAGTATTTTTCGTTTTCCAGACATGCATTTGCATATGTTTTTTGCTACTTGATATCTTGACAATTTTATGTATTCTGTCTGATTTGTTTGCCTAGGTTAATAGAACTCTCATAAAAGATCAAGAAATTTGCCGTAAGAAGTTTAAGGAAATTGAAGAGCGGTAAATAATCTTCCATACACAATGTGAATCTTATGCTGGTAAGTAGCATAAGTTTTTTGTATACCAAATAAACCAGTTCATTGTTCTTATAGGGAAACTGCATCGCTGAGGTTGAGGGATGAGAAGATACTTGATTTGGAAGAGCAGGTACTGATTTACATTTTTAACTGTTCTGGGCGAGTTTTGCTATTTGAAAATGCCGGTTTATTAGCAAGTCATTGAATAATATTGATTTCAGATTAGAGACCTTACAGTCTACATTGAAGCCCAAAAAACGCTGAATGACATCACAGATTCAGATGGCATCAAAGGAGGAAGTCTCTTACCAATACCATCAAGACAGTCTCCCCCATCTAACACCAGAAGGTACACAAAGTCAGGCCGAAGACGGAATTAGAAGGCTGTCAATGTCAGAAATGGCATTCACATTGTGAATACATAAAGCTTTGCCAGTTCGGTTAATTCACCAAGGATAATTTAGATTGCAACAGTGAGTTCTGGTGACACATAGTTGATGGTGTTGTGTTATTGTAGAGAAACAATGCAAGAAAATCTGAATGATGGTCTCTTGGATCTTGGAGTTGCTATTTAATAGTTGTTCTCTATTAGGTCTTTCATTATCCATATTGATTTTCAAGCATAATTGAGATTGATTTGTATGATGTATAAGGAATAAATCAATTTAAACAGAAGAAATTTGTAAAACAAATGCGTACACGAGATGCGTGATTAATTGCAGATCTCTGCAAAAAGAGTGGATTTCTTTTTTGAAGATGTTCTTTTGCGCTAAAATGAATGAAAGGATAAAAATATGCAGTCATTTTAAATGGGTAAAAAAATATACCTGCACGAAAAATTATCATGGTGTCACCAAGAAGATAATATCTAGATCAGACAAGGATGATGAATATAAAGCTGAAAGTTATTATGACTAACACCTGATAATTGATTACAAAGCAGAGAAAAAATATTAATATTAATTTAGAGAAACCAATTCTGTCTGCAGTAGCACTAAAAAAAATTACATAGTGAATCAGACTGATATCAAACAGTTAGGGCCCCAACCGAATTAACTTGTAATTTCTCAACAAATTTCTCTATAATTAGACCCCAACTTATCCTTCTGGTACTTTTCTATAAATTTACACCATATTCATACTTAGTCCAATCATCCTATAAAATTCGGGGAACCAGCAGCCAGCGTGCCTGGCCACAAACTGATTTGGGCGCCACTTAAACAAACTCTCTACATGGTTAATTGACATGATCTGAACTATGGTTGCAGCTTCCCCCATGAAAATCGAATATCAAAATATGCCAGACCAGGGAGAGGAATGATCACATGGAAGAAATACATACACTCAAAGGTCCTTTTTGTCCAAGGCATGAACATTTAGTTGTCACCTTTGAGGTAGGTCTGAACCTGCTGCACCAGAAGTTGTGCTTGGACCAGCACCATTTTCAGTTGGAGGCAAGGTACCCCATTTTCCTTCCGACTCTAATGGCTCAAGTACATAGACTCCACCATCTGTAAGTCCTAGTGCAAACTGATTGGGTTCTGATGGATGTGCCGCAATGACAAGAGGATACACTCTTAAGCTGTTAAAATTATATTGCTCAATATGTTATGAACCAGCCAAAAGAGAAAATAAATTAAACAAATAGACAAACAGAGAGAAAAAGCAAGAAAAAGAAAAACTAGCACATCTTTTGCCTCTGTTTATTATGCAGACTAGAAATGCACCTTGGATTTGGAGGAAGATAAGCATTAGGATTAATTCGACATCTCAATCTGAGTGTCGAAGAGGTGAGAACACTCACACTTCCATCTTCAAAGCTCACATAAATAGACTGGCTATCACAAGAATATGTAGCATGTGTGATTGGACCACTAGCTTCTAGAGGGACCCACTACATGAGAAATATAGTCACATAACAAGAATGTTAATAGTTTAAATCAAACAATTAACTCCCAAGAATATTGGTATGATAATATGATGCCGATGCCTGCTTGGCCAATTATCACATGCAAGCAAACATTTATGTTAGTATTATGTATATGCAATAATCAAGATCTACAAAACAATGTCCTAACTTCAATATCAGCTTTTAACCATTTTAACAACTTAATTGAAAATTAATAAATAAATAAAATAAAAATAAAAAAGAAAGAAAGAAGGAAAGAAGATAGGCACACCTGCTTAGGGCATTCTAGTTTTGGTGCTTCGTATATAGCTATCTGAGTTTCATGAACAGCCAATAAATGTATCTGATCCTGGTGAAACTGAACTCGGGTATCTGCAAGAGCAGATGCAGTGCGTCCACTTGAAATCTTCAAGAACTTGCTCGTCTGCTTATCCCATCCGTTCGTGTGCCAAACGCATAACTGCCGGGAGGAGAAAGAAATAACTCACTCAACCTCAATATTGTAACTATGCAAGCTTCTCTAAAATGAAATATGAGGCTCAATGCATGAAGTTCCATTAGATTAAACCAAGAGAGTCAAGCCACTAAAGCATTATGGCAAAAGCCAGAGGCAACAATGGAGTAAAAACTTCAGAAAATAATTTCCAGATATGGTTGGCCAGTGAAATGGTTTCAACATTGAATTATGAAATGTAGCTAAAAGCCTACAGCTAAGGAAGGTAGCTATCATATATATCCCTAAGCTACACCTGTTGATATAAGTCCTCCAGGTTTAAAATTCTCTCATGAGCAGTTATCGTCTTTTTGTTGCAAGTTCATTGCCTAAGGTAACAACATGCATTTACATGCAGTCTGGAATTTCTTACCTGGGAGTCGGCTCCTGAAGATACAAGCACATTCAATACATGAGAGAAAGCTAGACCTGTTATCCTTTTCTGATGACCTTTTAGCTTGGTCTTAACCTGTGGAAAGGAGAGTACTAATTGTGAAAAATCAGAAATTTGATTCATAAAATTAAGGTGCAGTGAAAAAGTGCAAGACCTCATCAACTCGAACATTATAAATTTGAATGGAAGAATCCTCCATGCCTATGGCAATGATATTATTGTCTTGAGGATGAAATGCCAGAAATGTGGCTGCTGGTGGTGGGGGCATGAATGTTGTCATTGTCTGCAGTGAAGATAGCATAACCATAAGTATAACAAGGTAGTAGTGAAACAGATAAGAACATGTTGAACACCAGAGTAATAACATTTAAAATCTAAAAACTGCAAAAAAAATTAAACAAAAGCTCCTGGTTCTGGCAAGACAATTACATCTTGACTTGAACAGTTCTAAAATATTTTGGATTTAAGTAGAATGGATGCACTAACAACACTTCTAAGTGAGGATGTTATAGTGAGAACTACAAGTTCTGCCATGAGTTTCACAAGACTAATCTTATCCATCAAATTTTCCATACACCATAGCACTTCCGTATTTCTTCATTGAACAAAAGTAAACAACAAGTGTCCTAGATATTCCAAACAAGACATTAGGAAGCCACACCTTAAACGTCATCATATTGAATAGGGAGATTTTCCCTCCTGAAGCAGACATAACATACGAGTCATTCTTTGAAAGCGCAAAACACGAGACAGCATCTTCAGGGTTTGTATCACTTATGTCATTTGTCATTAATATTCCACTTGTAGGCTGCCACAATTGTGGTGCAACACTTGTTGTAGCCTGCAAAATAATTTAAGTGTTTGTGAACGGCAAGCTTGAGAATTAAAATGAGAAATACAACTCTTAACATAGAACTTCTACAACCTTCATTGACACATTTCGGTCATTTCTCTGCCATTTCCAGAGCTTGTGTACTGCATTAGATGCCAATGCCAGTATAGCAAGCCCTGAATTTGTATAAATTAATCTAGAAACCTGGAAAACAAAAAATCAATATATCAGATCTAAACTACAAACACAAAACTACCTCACATTCCAAAAGAAACCAATAATAATCTAATTAACTTGCAAATATCACCTTAACTAAAACCAAGAAGATTCAGAAATCAAGTTGCAAGTGCCTAAGAGTTATGAAGATCAACAAATCAACCACCAAATAAAGTAATCTATTCCTTACTGATAGAGGTCAATACCTCCTATGCATTTGCATTCAATGTTACTTGATTATATAAAAATTTTAAGGCATCATATGTAGATGATAATATAGATAGTATTATCAAGTGATTATCACTTAATCATCTCAAAAGATGCCCATAAGCATCTAGTAGTAATGTGATTAAATGTAGCACACACCCAACTGAATGATACTGCAGATACAATAACAATATATGCAAACATATTGTACATAGATTGCATGGCGGTTTGACACTTATAGCTTTGGTTTTATTTTACTTTCAGTTGAAGAAACATTCTCAAGAACCCAGTGAAAAATTGAAAAACTAAGAGTTCTGATCATACATTTCTATTGCAAATTAAACCTGCAAAAATCCAATTTTCAAATCTCTAAACAAACAAGATAAGCTCTGCCATTTGTCGTCATTTCTAAAGCTTGATGCAAATAGGTAAAACCAAAATAAAACATTGAGATATTAACATCTGTATACATCATGTATACAAATCAAAATTTTTCCAATATGCCTGCGCATAATGGAAATGCATGTATAATATTCCCATGTGGACTAGATAGAACAAAGTTCAAGTACAGATTTTACTACTACAATCTATACTTCTTTGAAAAGGTTGAACAGCTCAGTCAGAGAAACCAAAGATAAATGCAAGACAGTAACAAAGACAAGAAATAGACAGAATTTGACTAAAGGGAAGAAAGTAGGAGAAACTAGACAAACGCGGTAGAATAAGACCAATAGGGATAGAACTAGACAGAAGAGATGGAAGAATTGAGAAAACCCTAAAGGGAGAATAGCTTCATTTAATAATTGATAATCAATTCAAGTCTCAATCATCTGTCTAATAGAATTTTAAGTTCTCACTAGTTCTATTAAAAACAAAACCAATTGAATTCAGGAAACTAAACATGATATGGAAAACTAATTAAACAAGTAAACTAAATAAAGCCCTAATAAAATCCCACTGAATTATTCCTAACAAATTCTAATTTTTTATCCCTATTCTCCAGTTAACGTGCATTTTGCAGTATCAAGTGTCAAGAAAATAGATTGGAAAACTATGAAACAAATTAAAAGATAGAATGAGATGAAAAAATAATAAACTACTTTCTAAATTGGATCAATTTTTATTTTTATTTTTTTAAAGAAAAAAAGGGAAAGGAAGAAGAAGAAGAATTTTGAAAAGCGTAGAATAAAGCAAGAGCAACACCAACAATCGGTTAATTTCCTGACAGACTTTTTTTGTTAGAACTTTTTTCGACAGACTTGCAAAAGGTGAAATTATACCCTCATAGCTGTTAAATTGTCGGGCAGCTTCAGCGAGCGGCACTGTGATGGTTCATTGATTTCCGTTGGTTTCCAGATTCTTGATTTGTCTATTGACTCTTCAGCAATTCGAGGCTTCACATCAGCCAAACTTCGACCGTCATTGTTCTACATGAACTCAAAAAGAGAAAGGAAAGGTCAAATTGGTGTTTTGTGCATGCATGTGTATTTAATGTAAAAAAGTGCCATTTCTTAAGTACATCCACAAACCATAACGAACATGCATGACGGCATCAAATTTTGAACATGAAGTACTTTAAAAATAGTAACTTGTATGATAAATTTTTCTTCAAATATCAGGGTTACCCATTATAGAGGAGCCGAAACCTACCAATCCAACAATGGCCACTCCTGGAGCAGCTTGGTCTCCAATGTTTGTTCCACCAGCAATATTGGGGGAACCAAATGTGCCAATTGCAGGGTGCTGCAAATACAATGCATTTAGAAACATATTTGAACAAGATCTGCTAAGATTAAATTTTTGTACCTTCACAACAGCCGTGGAAGCAACTCTGGAAGCATCAAATGCACGATTTTCCACTGTTCGTAGAAGCCTAATGCCATCTGTATTTGCTAGTATTTTAACACCATTATCATTAGTTGACACAGCCAATAGTATTCCTTCCTTATTAAATCTGATACAAGGAGAGGCCTGCAAGTTGCATCACATCATGATAATTAGTTAGCAGGAGGGCAAAAACCAGTGTCAGGCACCGACTCAGGTGGATGTCAACTCAGCACTTGAAAAGAATGTGCAATAGTACAGAGGTTTAAAAGGTTCTACCAATTACCCTTTATTATAGTTCATTCCATGATGCTAGAAAATTTTAGGTTTTCTGAGTGAAAAGACTGATAGGACTTCAAAGTGCACGTCATACCAAAGTGTTTGCCATATTTTAGCATTAACAACAAATAACACCTACCGGTAATCCGCCATCTGCATCAGTACTTGTCAATAGATTGACATTATCCATGTCCCAAAATTTGACCATAAACTCATCACCAGCAGCCAAGAACCTGTTCTTAGTGGTATCAAATTGCACAACCCCTACAGAACGCTTTCCAAGACCATGATATGCACGCTTGACAGCTCCTTCACTTTCATTCCATTCCACTAAGTACGAATCTCCTTCTTTATTTGTCCCACATGAGAACAGCCTATAAGGTACACCCCAGTCAAAGCAATTCCATCACATTATCATAAAGTAAAAAAGAAGTCAAACACCCATGACCAATAAGAATATAAGAAAACAAAATTAGAAAACAATAATTGCAAAAATTATGTATCAACCTTGTTCCATCAGCACTGTATGCCATCGTAGTAGATGAATGACCTGGTGCATCATAGTCAACTCTGGAACCCACATTATCATACAACCATGCCTTTATTTTCCCATCAGTTGCTGTTGAAAATATAAACTGGAAAAAGAGAAAGGGGACAAGAGAATTCTTAAACCAAACATCCATATACTTACACAACCTACGAGACAAAAAATTGGAGTAACAAATAAATAGAACATGAAAAAAATTTCCTTGTGGGTTTACACCCTGCTGGATAACTTTATAAGTTGGTTCCTCACCTCCTCTTTGCCTGATTGAGTTAAATTAAAAATCAAGGTACAATTTACTTATCTACATAAACATCCATATTTCCAATATGGTGGCATGGATGTCCGTAACTTTTAGCAAGACCACATTGAAGCAGAAAATAACAGGTGCAGTTTGAATATAAACGGTGTACATGAGAAGCATGCATTCAAGAATTACAACAGGAAGGATTATATTTGATTTCAGTTTTGTGGATGAATTATATGCTAAGAATAAAGACGATCCCAATTCCATACTTTATTTTAAAGGGAACAGAGTTAGAATATCATTAATTTTTATTTCCATCATAATATATCACAAAATTCTTTCTAAAAAAAAAATAGAAAATAAAGGGAAAATGATAGCCAAAATAAAAAATACTTTAGTTTTTTTTTGACACATTATCTAGTTGATAAATAAGGATATTCACCTGAATACGTTCCTTGCGATGTGGACAAACAGAATATACAGGGGCTTCATGACCCTCAAAAGTATGCTGCAGAGCCCCTGTGACTGCATCCCACACCTGTAGAATTTGAACACTTAGAAATGATATTCAACATACACAAGCACATCAAAATCAGTGCCTAACCAAACAGACCTTAATGACCCTGTCCTCGCCACAGGTGACAATACAGAGCTGCTTGTTTGGATATGAGAATGCAAGATCATTGACACTGCCAACATGAGCCTCAATCTGCAAAAATGAAATTGATGATAATGATTAAGTCAATGTTTACAGCACCTAAAGTTAAAATCCATTTATCTTTAGAATTCAGAACAAACATGAATTGGAGACTGGAAAGGTCAAATGGCTAGTAAAGACAATGGGAAAAAAGATTGATTTATGGCACAAACCTCTAAATGATTCCGTAACTCATCACCACCCTGATAGGTGTATATGTGCACAATGTGCTTGGAGTATGCAACACCTGAATTAAATATAAAAATCATCATAACCAGCTTAAAGCCCATAATCTATTTTCAAAACTCTTTCCTTTGTGAAGCCCTGAATTATCAGGTATTTAATTAACAAAACAAAATACCTTTTCAACAGAACAGAAAAGATATAAAATGCATGATATACGATAATCAAAAACCACTTAAACTACCTAAAAGGGTTCCATCAGGACTCCACATCACACGGTTGATTGATGCTGTATAATCATTGGACAGAGATGCCTATAGGAGAATAAAAGGGTAATATTACCCAACATATGTTAACCCCCAAAAGCATCTACTTGATATTCAATTTTGAATGAATAAATTAAAATAGAAAGAAAAACCTGCAGGACTGCTGAACATGTTCCTAGATCCCAAACTTTGAAATTTCTCATGGCAATTCTTTCATGACTTGGTAGCTCATAAATCATGACGTCACCCATGTTTGTCCCAACTGAAATTAAAACATAGCCAACGTAAAAATAAAATATAACAAAAAACAGCTAAACTGGTGTATCAATAAATCAACTAACAAAAAGCTTTACCAAGTAGTAGAGTTTGTTGCACTGGATGGAAATCCATACTCTTTACACCTGAACCCAGACTTAGAGTCATAATAACAGACCTTGGCAAGTCATCAGAAGAATAGGAGCTCTGACCATGGTTCTGACTGGGGTATGCAACAGGCAAGATATTCACTGGTAGATTATTGGCCTGTTAAAAAATTCAGGATCAATCACATGTACCAAAAAATCAACTTTATTTTCCTTTGAAATAAAGGCAAGATCCAGATGGCCTCAAGTCGATTATTAGCCAAATTGTAGTCATTTAAATGCAGGAGTAACCAACTAAAACATACCTTCATGGACCTTTTATTGAACTGAGGGGAAAAGAAAGATGAAGGGTTTCAAAACGAATGGTTCACAACTCAAATCCCATTTAAAAGGGAACAGAAATGGCAAACCTAAAGATGAAGAAAACTGCACAAAGTCCCCATTATCCCCTCACCCTCCCTCTATTTGCTTCATTTGAGTATTAAGTTTGACAAGTCATATGCTCTATTTCTTAAGTTGTGTCAGATGGGTATTCAAATGCACAAAGGAAAAATGCTCATCCTGATATTATAAATCAATTTCTGAATGATATATTGCCATGTAACACCCACATCTTGGCATAAAATCATTCAATTTCTTAGTCCATGAAACACACTTAATAACTATAAATCTAAAACCTCAAATAACAAACATCTCAAAGTCATTAAAATAAATTCAAATATCAGATACGCATAGCTTTTGATTTAATGAAATAACTCATAGAAAGTTCTATGCAGAAATTATAAGATGGAAATGTACTTCATCTGACATTCCAAATGGTCTTGATCTCTTCAGAACAAGTTCAGAATCTGCAGTTTGATAATCCATAGCTGGGTTATTGGTTGGAGGGGTTCTAGGGCGCTTCAAGAGGGCTCCTATCATGAAAAGCACATTTAATAAAGTAAAATTAGATGATTAGGAGAACCATAATACCCAAACTAAAATTATAATTTAAAACCAAAAAAAAAAGGAATTATTAACACTTCCAAGAGGATGACGCACTTAAAGAATAATATCAGTTTGCAAGAGATGATGCACCAAAAGAATAACACCAGGATGGTTTAAAAAAGCGAGTTCTAGTAATTACTGAACCATAACATATCACTTCTTTTTATGATTCATCATTACAAGATGCCAAATGTATTCGAGCATAAGCTTCTATAAAGGGAGAGGGGGGAAAGAAAAATGCGTAAGGTAGAAATTTAGAAGCAATTAAGCTCAACAGGGAGCAATCATTTTAAGAGGAGAAACCCACAGCCAATGCAAATTAAGAGCATAAGGGATACCCTTGATCAGGTATTGAAGAATTGTAAGTGGAGAACAGCCACAATTCGAAACAAAACAATAATAATAACAATGCATCCTGTTAAATTGCTGCATTAGGCCCATCTAAACCTAAAAACAGAGCTCCAGAATATCCAATAAGCAAGATATATACATTACTACCTGCATTGTTAGTTGCCAAACTAATAGGCCCAGCAGAAGGTGAGGGGTGAGGGACAGGAGATGGATTTGTCATCCATCCAGCAATAGATGTAGGAAGAGCAGCTGGTGTGGGCTGAAAAGGCTACAGACATAGATAGACAGAATCAAACTTTTTGAAATTCAAACTTCAACAGAGCTTAACTGCCTCGAAAAGACAAAGTGTAATTTTCATTCCATTTCACTTACACCATGAGCACTCAATGGTGGGAAACCCCCTGCCTTTGGGACAGCTCCCATTAAGGGATTAGTGACAGGGGATGGAGCCCTGGCACCATTGGGCTGCCCACAACTGTGATCCACAAATAAGGTCTTTATGTCAGGGTTAGGTCTTGGATTCTTGCAAAGCTGATGCTGCCAGTTTAAACTGCAATATTTCATTAAATAAATCAAATTTCGTAAAACTAAAAGCAAACACAGCCGTAAAGTCTAAAATACATGGGATAGAGACTTTGCAAGGACCTTTGATTTATTAGTGTCCTCAATCTTGAGTTCTTCAAGGCAGGAAATTGAAGCTTATCACGAAATAGAGGGTTAGCTTCTATCAACTTTTTCAGTTCGCCAAGCATTATATCCCTTGCAGACTTAGTATCTCCATATTTAGATAGCTGTTCATTATCTCTGTCAATTAACACAAACCCATTAACATGCAATAAATGCCACAAATATACGATAATTAACGCCACCAACAACAACCATTATAAGAAAAACTATCCATACCTAAAGTTCTCCAGAGTCAGTAGCTGTGTAATTTCCTTAAAAAGCTCTTCATTAAATGCGGCAAACACTTTTAAGTCCTTGACTAAAATATCCACGGCCTTAGCTCGATCCCGCCTACAATAATTATTTACTTTATTCATTTCTTTAGCATGTGTTCGGGTAAAAAATAGAAATTTGAGTAAACAAACATAACAATAACTAAACCAAACAACACTAACGGAAAGTTCGCAGTTAGGATTTAAAGAAAACGATAAGGCACCTACTTGTCTAAAGCTTCAAGGTACTTCTGCTTGCGAATCTCAAAGAAGATCTTCATAGAGTATCTATTATCATCAACCTTTGTGAAACCAGAGAGATACTTCTCTACCTCGTCCCACTCTCCATTTGTCACCATATCCTCAAAGTACCTCATATTGAAGTAAAAAGTCGACTCTTGCTCCAACCTCCACAACCACAATCACAATCAAATTAAATAAATCAAATTAAATAATTATCTAAAATGAAAAAAAAAATACAAAATTCCCACAGCATATATTAAAATCACAAAGAAAACAAGAAATGTGAAAATTGAGCATACCTGTGAACTGTTCCTTTGAATTTTTCTTCGTCCAGAAACTGAAGTATGAGAAAAACAAGCTCTCTGCTAAGCGAAGACATCTTTCTCTCTGCAAAAGGATCTAAACCCTCCCAGATCAATTCAACAATACTGCATCACCAAAACAAATAAAAATCCCTTAATTACGATTCGAAAAAGACAGAACCAAAACCGGAAAAAAAAAAAAAAAAGAGTTAAGAGCCTTTGTTAAAAAACTGGAACAACAAAAAATAAAAATTAAGGAACGCAAGGAAAACGAGCAAGAAAATTTGAGAGCAATGAGAAGGAAACAGCGTGTACCTGAAAGAGATTAATCGTACAGATCGGAGAGTTTCTCGGAAAAGACGAAGAGGAAGAAAGGGGTGGGAAAGGTTCAGAGCTATCTCTCTCTACTTTCTCTCTCTAGCATTTCATCTTTATGGAGCGCTTCTGCTAAGTATTTATACAGAGAAAAGGGTTAGGGATTTGGGAGAGAGAGAGAGAGAGGTCTGAAGCAAGAAACAAATGTATCAGACAAATTAAATACCGTGCGCGAGGACGAGATGAGATGCATTGCCATCATAACTTATGTGATACGAACCTGTCCTTATAAATGAAAACTCATCGTGCTTATATTGTGTGATAAGTCAAATGACTTATGCAGGTCATTAACTCGCTTTGGATTTAGGAAATGGAATTGGAAATGGAAATGGATTTTTTATTTTATTTTTTATTTTTCCTTACGACTTCAGATTTGTGGAGGTTTCCGATAATAGTTAATGTAATCATTATTCTAAGAACTCTCTAGAACTAATGCCAAAGTTTTCCACTTTTAAATTTTAAATAAATAAATAAATAAAATTGGCAATGTCGCACATTGAATTATATCAGATCTGTATATTACACTCTAAATACTTTTTTTTTTATAGCATTTTACACCCTTATGAATTAACCAACATGCAAGGATTTTGTGGTTTGGGAATGTTAAATGTTAAAAAATTATTTAAGATGTTATATGGACGCTATATAGACGCAACAGTGCTAATATCTTTTTAAAAAATTAATTAAATAATATTATATCATTTAATAAATAATTTTAATAAATATTTTAACAACTCTAATATTATTTTTTATTAGTATATTGTAATATTTTTTCCGATGTAATCTTTAATCAATATTAATCAAATACCCAAAAAAAAAGTTGGTTATAATAGTCAAATACATTAAAAAAAAAAAAAAGAAACAAAACAAAACAAAACAATTTTATTGATTCTATATATATTTGAAATAGTAACAATACAAGCATCAAATTATTTACAATTTTTTTAAAACACGAGTGTTAACAATTATTGATTTATTATTGGAAAATTTTTATTTGCGCTTCTTCCATTTTAATTACATTTATACATTATGCCATTGGAAATTCAACACTAACTTTCTTTTAATTTTTGTAATTTATCAAAATAAACCTATACATTAGTTTTAAAGTTAACGTCAAATCTAAATGTTCTTTCAAATTTTTTAAGAGAAAAAAAAATGAGAAAAAAAATCTATGTTATATAATTGAATAATTTTATGAAAATACAATTTAAGCTTTGACTATTAAAATTAATTGGTCAAAAATAATGGGTAAAGTTTGTTTTGATAATTTATTAAAATTAAAGAAAGGTTAGTGATAAGTTTTCAAAAGTGTAAGATTTAAATATAATACAACTAAAGCGATTTAAATGAAATTTTACAAATTCTATAATAAGAACATATTCTTTGAGCAATTTTTTTAGGCTTCGAGTGTAAACTCAAACCAATAAATTAAGATAGAATTTACAAAAATAATTAATCAAAGAATCTATATACATTAGTCCTCTTTCTATCAAAATCTATATACATATAGTCAATCCCCTATCAGTATATTCTATCAAGATTTTTATTAATTATTAGTTTTTTGACAGTTTTAGGGGTTTAAATTAAAGATTTATTTATTATTGATATGAGTCTATTAAAATACTAAAATTTAAAAAAAAAATAAAAAACTGGTAAGAAAGATTATAATTGAAAATTTATTAAATTGTCCTGATATGATATTGACTCAATTCTTAAAAGGACAATTAATAATAAAACTACTACTACTTTTATAGGAATCTATTTGGAATATAATTTCTATTTTATACGAAATCAATATATTACTTACTATATATTGATAACTCAGTTTTAAAGATAATAATTATAAATTTAAATTTTTTAATAAAAAAATATCAGGATAAATAAATGTTATATGTTCCATGAACCAAAGTTTTTAATAAATAATCATGGCCATTGGAATGATAGAATCCAACAATATATAAACTATGATCAACAATGAATTTAAATTTGACTTTCCATTTTTTATCCACTTTTGTCTCTTAGATTAGACCATTTCAACTGTTATGAAAATTTGTTAAAAACATTGGTATATTGAAACATTCCTGATATATGTCCACAGAATTATGATGTGTTACAATATCTAAAAATATCACTTCAATTAGTAGTTTGAAACAAAAAAAAAAAAAAATCTAATTTTCTAGAGGATAACTTTTAATATTTATCATTTGCTTCTCAAAAGTCTTTCAATACAATAATCTTTTTTTATGAAAATGGAATCTTATATAGAGTGTTTATTTTAAGAAAGAACAAAAATTACATGTAAATGTTGGTTTGTACAAGTATGAACACCATGATCTGGAATGCATTGTGCCAAGGAAAACATAAGATTGGCTATGACAGGAAGTGGCACAAGGGCGTGAGGGAAAATATAGTTCCGGGGTTTGGTCGCATGATGTTTGAAATAGAAACAAGTATCTCAACACAAACCTTATTCAATAGCCAAGTGCCCATCAACTTTTGAACCAGCCAAACTCAGGGGATAATTTATGGAAAAAAAGGATAAAGACAAAAGTCTTTTTACAATAATTTTTTTTCTTATGGTTAATTATTATTATTATTATTATTATTATTTACAACAAATTTCCTATTTGATATTTCAAACTTACAATAACTGGAGCTGCAAAGGACAACTAGATAAACCAATTTTGTATAAGTTAAAGTGTTTAAAAGAGAATTTGAAATAATATTTTTTTTTTAAAAAAGATTATACACTTCATAGCTTCGTATATTTTATTTGTTTACATATAATTTCTTAAATAAGAATCTTGAAACTTTCTTACAAAAACAAATCATATGATAGTTAATTACTCTTTTTGCTAAATATCTTACTCGTATAAAATCAATTTTGATTTGTAGATTTTTAAAAAAAAAAAATAGTTTTATTACTATTCTAATACAAAATAATTGGAAGCTGTATGCTAATATAATTCACATGTATAAGATAACAATAATTAAAAAAGAAAGAAAAAAGAGATATTGGTTAACTTTCGGGATTGTTGGTCGACTTTACCATTGACATGTTAGTTTTTTTTTTTTTTTTTTTTTTTTTTGGGTGTGTTAGTTCTTTACCATCGACATATTAGTTCCTAAGTAGATGATTGTATTAGGGATTGTTGGCTGACTTTACCTTTGACATTGACCCCCACTTTACGTAAAGAAATAAAAAAGAGAGGATATTTTAATATATTATGCATTTTATTTTTTTTTTGGTTAGGTAAGTTAATATATTAAGCATTTAAATGTTTATACAATAGGAATAATTATCTAATGTGAACGTCCATAAGTTACAAAATTACATAATGTTCATCCATAGATGTCCACACGACCACACGCTGAAGGGGATTGTACACAATATTGTGGAAAGAAAAATTATTTAACTATTCTAAGGATAATTTATATAATAAGCCACTTATAATAAAAAATAAAATAAAAATACTTAATATTTTATAGAGTAGTTTATTTGAACATGTGATGAATTTTAATTTACTATGAATATGGTTTCCATTTTATTTTATTTTTTCATAATTTATTAACATGACAAATGTAAAATTACTAATATATAGGGTGGTTTTTTTGGCACTACAAAGTTGCTACACATATTAAAATTTTAATGATATTTTCTTGAGAATCGTCATTGCTAAAAGGTCAACAATACTTTCAAACACTTAAAAAAAGAAAAAAAAAATCAAATATAACATACACTACAACATATTTGTCGTTTAAAAAAAAGAAGATAAAACTTAATAATGAAGTCTAACGATATATGAGGAAAACAACAAAAAAAGATATCAAAGAATGGTTTGCAAATTGTCCTCTCTTTTTTTATTTGTTTTGTTTCCATGTTTTTTATCTGTTATCTCTCTCTATATATATATAACAGATATCTTATGTTTTTTGGTAATAATATATATTTTTTATATATAGACATATATATATATATATATATAATATATACATATACTTTTCATATATATATACATATATATATACATATATATATATATATATACATATATACATATATATATATATATATATACATATATACATATATATATATATATATATATATATATATATATATATATATATATATATATATATATATATATATATATATATATATATATATATCTTTGTTATTTAGATATACCTGTCGATATATTTGATCCAATATGTAACCCAAAATCTTATAACAATGTAGATTTATAGATATTTATATAAATAAAAAATATATATATATTATGGTATTTTGTAATCCATATATTCCAAACTTATATGGTAGACAAAATCTATTACTTTAAAATGTATATTCAGCAATTTTAACTTATTATTAATTTGTCATCCAGTTTATATGATTTATATGAACCCAAATTCTTTGTTTTCTTCAATATATATGTTGTTGATCTAAATTGTTCTAACGATGTATAAAATGAATTCACTTCTATTAAATTTTTGTTCAATTATATAAATAAAAAATTATTATTAAATTCAGTATACATGATTCAAACAAGTTCAAAACATTTAGATTATATATACTAAGACAAATTTATCTATCAAACAATTTCTAAGTTATTTATACAACATGGAGCTTAATATCGTGTCTAGAATGCATAACTCGGGTAGATTAAAAACATTTAGGATATGTATACTAAACAATTTATCTATCATTGAATTTACATTCAGAAATATTGTTTTGGTCCACAGTACAAGGAGCATCAACTTTGATCCATTAAAAAAATCCAAGTTTTTAGCAGAATTAAGATGAACTTCTAACCAAGGCACTTTCAACTCTCAATTTCAACATCACCGATCAAATGCTGCTTGTTCCACCTTTATTTACCAATTGCATTGGATGTAAAAACTGGGGCATTCATGGATTGAATAGCACAATAATTTTAATTATACTTATTATAGGAAGTAAAATGTTATACCTTTTGAAATATGAATATGTCTAGAACGCAGCAAATATTATAAAATGAATAAGATGCATTATTATTATGCCTTGACCAAAAGATATTCTTATATTCAATTGAATATAGATTTAATCCCCCCTACTCTTTTCTTTTTCAATAACAACTACTCAAATTTGAATTCTGATATTTTGCAAGATAAAAATAGATCCACTATTACTAAGATTAAATTATTAATCGAAAAAAAAAAAAAATATATATATATATATATATATTAAATGAAATGTCATTTTAGGGCTTGACACATGCGCGTAAAACACGTGAGTGGTAATTATAGCGAGTACAAGATGTTGCATACTCGAGAGGGTAGAGTAAAGGCACAACTTATCATCTGGCAAAATGCGTACCCTTCTGTGACACAAGTCTATTTATTAAATTCGGACGAAAGTGGAAGAGCAGGTCCTTCCATAATCCTCCAGGAAAAAAAAAACAAAAAGAAGGTCCTTCCATAATCCATATTAGAAAAAGCCTTTTAAATTCTTCATTTTCTCGTCGTTAATTTTTCGTGATCTGCGATAAATCGTTTTTTTGGAGTCATTTTCACGTGCGAAATCAACTACACGTCAATTCATTCTGACGCAAGACAATTTAAACGGTTCTAATCAGATAAGTTTGTATCTATCTACAAGAAATATCCAATACGGAGAGCTTCACTGTAGAGTAACGTGGGACTCCTTGTAACATCCAATCAGGAAGCCGCATTAATTCCCTTAAACAGATTTCAAAACCTCAAACGTGGCGTCTCTATAACCGTTGACTGTGACACCACTACGATGACGTAGAACAACCGGACAAATCTTGGCCGTTGGTTTGAGGAATTAACGTGTAATTAAGTATTTTGACATATATAAATAATGCAATAAAATAAACAACCTTTATCATTATTATTGTTGTTTTTGTTTTTTTTTTGTCGGCCTAGTAAAAATGCATCGAACTTTATTTGGTCTAAGATAAATCAAATATATGAATGAAAATAATACAAGATAAATTCAATTGTCTTATCAATTAGTATAAATGTTCCATCAATTGTATTTTATTTTATTTTTCCAAATAACGGTGATTTTAATCAAATCAGTAAAAAGATAATGATGTGTTGTCAATTTGTCTCTGAAAAAGAAAGATGTATTATCAACATTGTAATATTTCCAATGAATATTACCGTTTCAAAAAAACATGGAAAACAATAATCTCTGATAGGATATTTTCCAAAAAAAAAAAAAATCATCTCTTATAAGATTATAATAAATTAGAAATATATTCGATATAAATTGAAAGCATACTAAGGTCTCCAATACTAAAATATTACTTTAATTAATAATTTAAAATTAAATAATAAGTAAAAACTTTTAACATTTACTTAGTTGAAATTATGCTCCCAACTAATTAAAATTATATGATAAAAATAATTAAAATTATATATATTTATATGAGTTTTTATACTGTAAGAATTTATTAACAGCTTAAAAAAAAAAAAGTTTATGATGTCAATTGCCACATTAAAGAAAAATCAACTATAATTGTTCTTTCCCCAAAAATATTTTACTAGGGGTCATCAAGCACCTTAGGATAAATGATGCCTCAAAGATAAAAATTGTTTAGGTTTTAAAAAATATTTAATTGATATATAATTATTTGAACAAGTTAGATTACCACGCAAAGCCACATTAAAAAAAATATATGTATGAGACAAAATTACTTGATTAAGGGCACTCGAATAAATATATGTATGAGACAAAATTACTTGATTGAAGGCACTCGAATTTTATTGTTATTTTATTATTTCCATTTTTTTTTCTCGACTTTATTATTATTTCCATTAGATGTTACCGTATGGGGACATGGACCATGGATAACATGATTTCCGATATTTTGATGCATTTGCATTAATTACTATACCTTCTTTTCTTTTGTCTTTTTTTTGAAATAATTACCATGTAGATTTAGTAAATCTAGTTGTATGATCCTTTTTTGTTAGCAAAAAGTTTTCATAAAGATATGATATTTTTATCTAAACTTTTAATTATATAGCATAGTTGATTAGGTACCACATTCAGCAAAAAAGGTTTTTTTTTTTTTTTTTGGTTTTAAAAAAGGTATGTCTTAATTAATTATTATTATTATTAAATAATAAAAATAAAAACTACAATATGAACCATGATCCATGGACTGATAATTGACAGTAATAAATAATAACGGTCCATGAAGCTTTAATTTGCAAATATAACATATATATATATATATGAATTTATAATTTATCCTATATTTATAATTTATAACTATTGTTATTTTTAAGTCTAAGTTAGGAACCTGTATACTAAGGGGGGGGGGGGGGGGGGGGGGGGGGGAGGGGAAAGGTTTGTTTTTTATTGTTGAGCGAAGAGAGAATTTTAGATTCGATACAACTATTTTAAAATATTCATTCAAACATGTAAATTAGTTCAGATCTTACAATCCACCAAGGAATTAAAAGAAAATACAGTATATTACATGGTTATTGAAAGAACGGAAAAAAATAAAAATAAAAAAATTGCTCTTCATATTTATTTTCTATCATAGTTGATGAATCCCAAACTATTTAATCAATAACATATAATTTTTTTTTAGCTTTTTAACCAAAAAAAAGAAAATTTGCTTTTCAGGAAAGCTAGCCATATTTGACATAGTTTCTAAATGTAGACATTAATTGTGATGATATTTAGTTTGATATTATTGTAATTTATAAGAAAATCAACTGTAGTTATATTGCAAAAAGATAATTGATTAAGTATTTGATAAACTATTATTTCACAATTATTGTATGATTTAAAATCAAATTTTAAGTACTTGGTAAATAATAATATTTAATTGCTGTTATGGTATAAAATGACCAAAAAGTACATTTATTTTAACCTCTTTCCTTATAGTATTATTTTTCTTATATTATATATAACATATACTATTAAATATTTAAACACAATTTTTCTTTTCATTACCATTAATAAAGTAAATGTTGATAAAAAAAAATTATAGTAAAAAAAAAAAGTTGATTATACATATTTCTTGTAATTTGTCAATTACCCCAAAAAAAAAAAGTTTAAAATGAATCTATTGGCGTGATATATTTAATAAAAAAAAATTATAATGTTATTCAGTAAAATATTAATAAATCTAGGATAAAAATGATACTAACTTTTTAACAAATTTTAAAATTTGGCAATTTTTTTTTCTTTTTTAGTAAATAGGAAAAGACAGTTTCTGATAGTATTATAACTTTGTGTTATACGGCATGAGACAATTCAAGTTAATAATGAAATTTAACAATAATAAAATTTGTCAAAACTCAAACTTTAACTTTTAAATTCAAAAATGTAAAAACCAAATGCCTTTTCTAAGCTACCAAGAAAGGATAGCAATTGACGAAATTATTGAGAACATAGAAAGCCTGACATCTTATGGTATAAATATCCAATTAAAACATGACATGTGTTAAAAAAAATGACGCTTCAAATTAATGAGTCAAAAAACATTCAAACCCGTTTACCACCATTACTTATCCATTTTCGTTGATGTGGAGAATCCCATTGATTTCGATCCTCTTAGAATTCCGGCGTTCATATAAATGGGAGATTAATATGTGAATACAGTTTTAAATACTTAAAGATTAAATTTATCTTCCAAAACCACTAAAATTCCTCTGAATTATCCGAATTCCAAAACTACTCAGCTTCAAGGAGGGGTCTGCATACCATTTTACAATAAATTGTTTTGGAGAAAAATCATCAAAAGAGCTTTAAAAAGTTGGACGCTTATGCAGAGAAGGAATTGTCAATGTCTCTAGGATGGTGGTGTCATTTTTTTTTTGTACACATGTCATATTTTTTATTGGATATATGTACTTTTAGAAGTCAAGCTGCGTGTACAATGCGTATTGAAAATTTTTACTAAAATTAGTATTTTATATCTTAGTTGGATCGCTGTCGATATGAAAAAATCAGCAAAAATCCTAGTAACGCAACGAATAGTTTTTCTGACAATTTAATTAATATTTGATAAATTTTATTTTAAAATTGCTAAAAAAAATAAAATTGAAATTTGAGTGTTTGGTAAAAAAAAAAAAAAAAAAACTGCTTAAAATGACCAAAGAATCAGCTATAATGGTATTAAATAATCAAAATAAACATGGATGATTATTTATTTATTTCTATATATTATTACTATACATAAATGGGTAAAAGGATTTTTGTTATTGATTAAATGATATAACAGTAATTTTAATTTTAAAATCTTGATTATGTTATAAGGAGATTCAAAAAAAGTTAATGCTAACTACTTTTCAAATTTTAGATTTTAAAGGGGATTGATTATCAACTTTGCCAAATATTTTATTTGATGAAAAATTCTCCTATAATCTAAAATGTGGGTTTAAAAGCAACCTCCCAACACATCCTAAAATCATAATCTCAAGAATTAATCTTTTACCACTTCTCAACAACAGTTATTCGAGAATATAAATTACTGATAAATCAAAATTTTTAAGTAGAATTGAAAACCAATTTTGGATATCCAAAAATCAATCCCAAACAAAGCTTTTTCCTACTACATCACTGCCCAACAAAATGCGCTAAGAAGTTATGCTTTCTAGGGGACCAATTAAAACTAACTTCAGTAAAACTGTTTTTCAGCAGAAGAATTTCCTTAAAGACGCCCTCAACCATCCAGTGTAACTTTTGAGAATTCTAATATCAACAATTGGATTTGCTTAGATTTATATAATTAGGTTGGACTTAGTTTTTAAAATTAAATGTAAAATAGTGATATGATATGTCTTTAGAATATATTATCAAATTAAATTAACATGATAAGGGACTCACTATAATTTTCGTTTACATATATAGAGAGAAAATTCCATTATAAATAGGACAGCCGCTTTGCTAAATATGGGATAATATGCAGCAACAGCACATCTAGTCTGTATTTCTGTCAAAACCTAATATCACTTTCAATAGAATTTTCTTGGATGCTTCAGTGGTTTGGTGGTACCAACAGCACCATCTGTTATCTTTCTTCCTTCAATTTTCTTTGTTTCTTTTTGAAGCATAAGACAAAAGAAGCTTGTTTGGGCCGATTGATCAAGACAAGGGTGAATATCTGGTAAGATCCAAGTCAATATTCTCCTAGAAATTGTCTTTTTTCCTTTATAAATATAGCAATGGCAAACTCTATGAATTGGAATGCAGGATGGAAATATTAACAAGCTAAAACAAACTTAGGTGGGTTTGTCTCTGCCTTTATACGTGCTGCATTTAATACCCCTTAAGGAATAAGTTCATTTATATCATTCATTGGACATATAACAATATTATTATGGCAATTGTAAAATTTTGAAAAAGTATATTTGATATAAACTTTGGGTATATTTCCAGCTCACCCCATCAAGTTTATCTTAATTATAATATAATCTTTCACATTTTAAAAATTACAACCAATATTCTTATAGAGTATGGATGAGATTAATAATTTGAGAGGTACGAATAAAACAATAAAGGAGGAAAATGATATTTTTGAAACTAAAAAGATCAAATTATATTTAAGTCAAAACCAATATTCTTATAGAGTGTGGATAAGATTAATAATTTAAGGGGTACGAATAAAACAATAAAGGAGAACAATGATACTTTTTGAAACCTAAGAAAATATGGATAATATTTTTGAGACTAAAAAGATCAAATTGTATTTAAATCAAATTTTATCAGAGATGGATGAAATTAACCTTATAAAAATTGAATATATATTACAGGTATGAACAATTTTGAGAGAAAAAGAATAGAAAGTTGATGAAAATCAAGTGAGATATTGAGGTGTTTGATAGCAGGTTGATTTTTTTTTTTAACTAAATTATGTTTAATTTCCTTAATTCAAATGTTTAATATTATTTTTCATTGATAAATTGATATTGCTCTAAAATCATAGAAAGTAAAACCAATAGAATAATGCCACCTTATTTAACATAAAAAATCCTAAAAAAAAAAAAAAGTAAAAGTCCAAATTAAAAACCAATTTACATTGTTTTGATTTTTTTTCCACATTCAAGTTTATAGTTAATTAAGATACTTAACAAATTTTAAATTATATCAACCAATATTAATAAATATTTAAAATAAGTAAATTATAAGCAATTATGGAGAAAAAAACCAAAACAAAAAACTCAAATGTGTTATTAAACGACATTTAGGAAAATTTGCTGGCTATTTCATTATTTCGGTTTTTTTTTTTTTCATTTGAATTTTGATTTTCAAATAAAACAATGTTATTTAGTTGAGTTGGGTGTTTGTTTTAAACAAGGAAAAATATATTGTCTACTAAAATAATTGTTCTGTTACTAAATTGTTCTGATTATTGATCCAAAAGTTAGGTTGAAATTAATTAAGATTTTGTTTGGAATTGATTTTGGAACTTCAAAACTGATTATCAAAGAATCTAAAAGTACTTTAAATGTTTAATAAATTTTCACATTCTAATTTTGCAAGAATTTATATTTTCTTACAGCTGCGTCTCAGAATTAGCAAAATTCTAGCTTTTAAGGTTTAGATTTTTGCTTTTCTAATTAATACAAAATTAAAATATCAATTTTAACATTTATTAAAAAGTTAATTTATATTTGCCATAAATCTATTAATATTCTACTAAACAACCTGATAATCACATCTTTTATTTTTTATTATTTTTCCATTTACTATATTTTTTTAGATCAACATATACTATAATATAATTGCGATAAAAGAAATTATGTAAAATATTTAGTAATATATGTTATAATAATAAGAACATAATTCTATAAGCAAAGAGATGATAAAAAATTGTTATTTTTAATTATTATATATTGTAACAACAATTAAACATTATTATTTACCAAACAATCAAATATTGATTTTGAATTATATAACAATTATGAAATAATAGTTTCCCAAATACTTAACTCGTTAGTTCTGCAGTACAACTAAGGTTAATATTTTTAGAAGTTATAATAATAGCAAGTTAAGCCTAAATTTGTTTTTTCTTGTCGCGTATATCACCTTTTACTTAAGTTCAAGATGATTTTCTTTTTCTTATATTTTTGCCATAGAGGCCAAATATATAAATAGATTTTATAAAATGATTATGTTTTCTTATTCACCACTAATGCTCCCTTTTCCTTTATACATGACAATGATTTCCCATTTTCGAGCCAGCTTACTCATAATAGGTGTTACAAATTTTTATTAACCAAAAGAATTAGAGTCTTCTACCAAAAAATAAAAAAAAAACCAAAAGAATTGGAATTATTTTAAGAAAAATGCTATTTATCATCATTGGTGAACAACTAAATCTATATGACATATAACAATTTGAATAATTATTATTAAAGGGTTTATTTTCAAAGATGTAATATAAATAAATAATGAAATTAGATGTTCCAATTAAAATTTAGCATACAAACTAGTTTTCATCAATTGATAAGTAGTGAAATTTTATTTTAATAACCTAATTAAATGTCTTTTGGGGGAACGTTTTTAACTCAAGAAGTTCTAGTTATATTACCAAACAAATGCTATATCGTCCTATTATAAATTTATATTTTTATCCCCATTTAAAATTAATATTAAAGAGATTTAGTAATTAAACATATTTGTAGTCATAAGTATAAGATTGAACATTTCAAATGTGTTCAAAAATATGTAAGTGAACATCTTAAATATATTTAGAAGTATGTGATCAAATATTTTTCAATATGAATATCTCATATATGTTTAGAAATATGTGATTTAACATTTAAAATGTATTTAGAAGTATGAGACTGAATATCTTCATATACAAACATTTTAAATATATTTAAAAGTATATGACTAAACATTTCAAATATGTTCAAATGTATATGAACAAACATCCTTACAGACATTCATAATTTTCAAATCAAATACTCTAACGAATACATTTTTCTATTGTTCAAAAGTTTTCTAACCGAAAAGAAAATTTTGTGAAATTTTCATAACTATCAATTTCATCCAAATGCATTGTAAAGAGTTTTCATGAAGTGATGTTTGATTTATAAACAATTTGTAAAAAATATATATATTATAAATTATGGATATTTTATATATTAAAATATTATATAAAAATATTTTATATTTTTTTATATATTTAAATGATAATGTATAAATAATTTTTTCAAAATTATAAAAAAAACTTCTCTTTTTAACTTTTAAAGTCGATGATAGACATTCTTGACTGTGACCCTTTTACCTTCTATATTTAAACAGCGAGTCTCAAATTATAAGAGCATCTCTAATGGTTTTCTTCATTGGATCTTATGTGTTAAGAGATTTGAAAGGTATTAAAATTTAGATGGCATAGTATCTATCAATAAACAATGTCTATTTTGAAATTTTTCTCCGATGAATTTTGTTTAAAATTTAAAATGGAATGGGTTAGCATATTGAGAGAGGAGAAAAGAGGAAAGAGGAGAGAGAAAAAAATTACAAATTGATGAGAAGAGAGGAGAAAGAATAGATTGAATCTATAAGTCATACTGTCTAGTAGATCTTCTTTAAGTAGAGAGTTTGTTAGATAGCTTTGTTGCCATCTCACCTTAACATAACTTTTGAAGAATATTTTTTTTAAAAGCTATCTGTCCATCCATCTGATGTGGCAAAAATTTTTCTAGATGGACAGAGCTAATGAACATTCCAAACTATAAAAATTTCTCTCTCTCTATCTTTTATTTATAAAAAAAAAAAAAAAAAAAGAAGGGTTCTGTATAAGTATAAAACCAACATTATGATGCCTGCCTCAGCATGAAAAAAAATGGCAATATTAAAAGTTGAAAAGCAAAATGGTTTTGACCTCCCAAGAACCAAAACTAATACCCAGGTTGCATTAATAAGAATTGCACTCATTGAAAGTACTAAAAAAACTTTAGCAGTCTCAATGTAGAAGTGATCCGATGGTCCGATAAGCACTAGGGATGATTTTATTATTTACTTTTTCTGTTTTCTTCAATTACAGAAATATTTTTGAGATGTTAAGAACGGACTAATCTTTATCCAAAGGACAAGATTCACCGTTGTCAATGCACTGCCTGCATTTACCTTTTTCCTTTCACTTTTCATGGACCAGTAATTGATTAAATATATCTAGTAATTGATCAATTTGATTAAATATACCTTTTTTCCTGGTAACTTTTTGACTAGATTATCCGCAAAATTATTTCTACCATAGTTCATATCTCACAGTAACCTTCCGACTCAACTATCTCCAAAAGAAAAAATAAATATTACATTAGGATAAGACAGAAAAATAAATCACTTATTTCCTTGATTTGATATAATAACACCATCATGCACAGGGGGGTGCATTTATTATTATGCATTGTCATCATTATTTTTCCTCTTGAGAATTATATTGTCTTATTTTTTCTACCTACCGTGAAAAAGCAAAATCTAGCAAACTCCAAGCCCTTCCTCTATCTCTCACTCGGTAGGTACCAATAAATCTTCATCCTCACTTCGCTTTCACATGTCTCAACTCCAAGTCAATATTTTAAAGAACTGCAATCAGAATAACAACAATCAACCCTGTTTTGAAGGATAGGAATAGAAAGTGCAGGAATAGCCTCCAAATTCAACTGGCAAAAGATTTTTTCACAAGGAACACAAAATATTTTGCAGTTCGTGTTCTTTTTCCAGACTCTTCTATCTTTTAATATTGACATTTGTTTTTTCCGTTCAAGAGGAGATCTAGCGTTTGCCATCCTATTCTTCTTGTTTTTAGCTGATAATCATTTCATAATGAACAAAATTAACTCGTTCTCAGTTTCAAAGGGGGGAAAAAAAAAGTTAAATAAGAGAAAAACACAATATTGAAGCTACATTTGCATCTGTATGAAAAATGCTTCTTACTATAGTTTACTGTCAATTAAAGATTTTACTATCTTCCGGAGCAATGAAACCTACAACTCTATTGAAGATGCTTATCTTGTTTACCAAAAATTAAAATTTACCATGTGCCCTCTTCTCTAATTTATAATAGACTTCAATCCTGTGCTCTTAAACAGCCTCCAGGGAGAAGGAATCTAAACTTATCTGCATTCTCAATCAGATAGGCAGGAAGGTGAACTGCAGAAGCCGAACGGGGTATTGGTCCCATCTTCTTAATCAACTCCTTGAAGGTATACTCTTCAGGTAGCATATCAAAAAGATCATCTCCCTTACATATGAGCTTCTGAATTCTTGGATAATTCAAAAATTCTTTCCGCTTAACACGGTTTGCATGGCTGTAAGCTGTCATCTTAAACACAAACTCTTGAATAGACCTAAAGCAAAAGCTACAATGCCATCCTGCATCAGAAAAGATATAATCAGTTTGGCGTGAATGTTGATAGCGGGTCCAAGGGCTAAAGACATGGGCTGTTGCGCGCCAGCTGCTGTAGTCCACCGGGAACTCAAATGAGTACATATAGTGTCTCAGCTCAAGATGCATTATTGGTGGAATTCCATCACACCATTGCAGTAATTTCACGGTATGCGGGCTTGGGATCTCATCAGTATCTGACATTATCAAGATGTCACCATAGGAAATCCCTGCTATGCGAATTAATGAATTCATAGCTATACGTTGCTTTGACTCAAGTATGAAGGGGTCTTCTTGTGATCCTGGGTGTGCAACTTTTCCAGGAAACACATCGTGGACAATTTTCTCCTCTGCAAAGGCAAATCGGGCCCGATTAGAAGCAAAGAAGAGAGGTTTTGGTATGCCTGTGAAAGTGGTATTGGCCTCAAGGATAACAAACTTTGTGATATATGGATGAAGCTCCTTCCACCGGACCTCAAGAATATCCAACTCATTGCTGAAGATGATGCCATCAAATACACGACGGGGTTGGGAGCGCATCGTCCAACCATGAAGGTTGCAAAGTTGGTCCATCGATACATTTTCTGCATAATAATGTGGAAGGCGTTCAAATGCAGGTGGTGGATGGTCCCAAAGTGGACGGAATAAATACGAAATTTTCTCGCCATGGGTGTATATTCCTATTACACAAATAGGCACAAGTATCAATAGTATTATGAAGAGGAACTTTGGTGGCGGCATTTTTGAAGTATGACGAAGTGGTCGTATTGCCATGCCTTGAGGGAAGACTATCAGGACGTGAAGCACCTAACATGCTTGTCCCAATTTAACTGCCATAGCAATCATGGCTCTACCACTCCTGATCAACTGCATAAAATTAGCAAGTAGGTTAGACATTAAGGACAATTTAACATTATTGATGGACTACTTTCACATAGAGGAAATAAAGCAACAAAAAGTAGCCAGAACTAGGCAATCATAAAAATGGCTGTTACTACATATAAAAATAGGACCGATTAACACTATATTGCATGAAAGGAAAACCATAACTTCATCTACTAGTTATTTAATCAAACATTTAGATGCAGTTTTCTAGAGTTTGAGGCCCTATAGCACCTCCATATGCATTTTGTCTTTACAGAGTATTTTACTTTAACTTTGGTTAATTTCACCAACATAACAAATATCTAGTGATAAACACAACAGAGTATACACATAAATGACAAATGCATATAATTCATATACCCAAACCTAACCAGAAGCCTCTAGAAATAAGAAAAAGATTTTGATTATGTTATTGTCCCCTTTAATATCAATGAAATCCTGGTATAACTTAAGCTCCATCACATGAGAAGATAAATAAGCAGCTCTGGAACCAAAGCATAATAACAGTTACAAATTGAAACACCGAATCATCAAAGTATTTATTAGGAATTTCCATTCAGATAGTTCTGAACTTATTTATAACGCATACATCTGTATTTTTTTATTAAGTAATTCAGCTTCCTAATGCAGTAACAGTGCATCACATGAAAGAACATCTCTAGTTTACAAACATAGAACTATATATATATATATACACACACACATATAAACATCATTCTTTTCTGGGACTCAAACCAACACCCATGAATAATACAAGGAAATTTGGCAAAGTCGTAATAAAAGGATTTGTTGTTCACTCCAACATCAAATTGATCCAACCAAACACTCATTTTGTTCTCTAGAAAGTCATTTTATTTCCTAGTGATCTTCCAGTGAAATTTCTATGATTCTATCTGCATAAAATAAACAATTACGACAAAATTTCCGTTATACATCCACTTTAATCATTGTTATTCGTTGTTTCAATTCAATTTGTGATCACAACATTGTTATCGACAACAAGCCAAGCTATTGAATAAATTTCACAATACATACATGATTAATGCACAGTGAACTGGTGGTTGATACAAGGCTCCACCAAGTTGCCTAAACACATTTTTAATCTACCAATGTGTACATAATTTATCCCCAGAATGTTTTCTTTCTGACAATGAATTATCATATTATAGACATATTAATGTTAAATAAAGCAAAGGAACTATAAATTTTAAGCAGCAAGTGAAATAGAGTGCCAAGGAAAATGAAGAAGGAAATAAAGAAAAATCCTTCCTTAACATGAATTCACAGAAAAATTATTGAAAACAGCTTAATAATCAATATGAATACCAACTAGATTTTCAAATAAAATCTAAACTTTCAAAATCTACCCCACAGGATCAGACCAAAAAAGAAAAGAATTACACTGCTGCAGAGCTTGCAAGACACAAAGTAGAGATATAGACTGATCAGAAGTTACTGAAGGCGCAAAAGGTTAAAAATTTTTGGGGAAGAAAAACAAAGGTTAAAATTTTTTTTTTTTAAAAAAAAAACTCAAACTAATCGAAAGTTCAAATAAAATGATATGCAATCACGTAGAAGATGTTGACCATGGTAGACATCCTTCATCAAGAATGATTAGAAAAATCCTTTTAACATACTCCATTATCACCAAATGGTTGTAGTTTAAATACATATTAACATCAATGTATTATATTTCCATTCCACCAAAACAATCTTTTCTTACCAAAATAAACACATTTTGCTTACTTAGGCCACGTACTTGATGCTCTAGAATTAAGCTACAATTTTCATTGCTTCATACTTACCAAATAAGAAAATGAAAAGGAATTTCCACCTAAAAGTCATGATTATGACAATTAACCATCAATTAACATGACTTTTGTTCCATTAAAAACTACCTACCACATAAACACAATTAACATGTAGAATTTTCCATACTTGATCAACATATTTCTAATAAACAACAAAACGAAAAAAAAAAAAAGGTAATAATTTTAGGGGAAAAAAAAAAAGACGAAGAAATCAGAAATTAGGAAAAAACCATTATCAAAATCAACAAAACTGGAATTCAAAAAATCCGAAAAAGGGATAATAAAAAAAAAAAAAAAACCACCACCAAATCAACGATACATCTCACAAAACAAAAAAAAAAAAGGAAAAAAAGAAAAAGAAAAAAAGAAGCAAATCAGAAAATAATTATAAGTTTGAAAAAGAGGAAAAAAAAAAAATTTACCTTGATGGAGCTGCAGAGGCCAAGCATTTGGCCCTGTTAGCATTCCCGCCAGTTCTACAGCGATAGAGAACGCACACAGAGAGAGAGAGAGAGAGAGAGAGAGAGAGAAAGAGAGAGCAGGAGTGAAGCTCGGAGACAAAGAAAGGGTGAGAGTGAAATAAAATACCCAAATAACCTGCGAAGACGTTTTTGACGGTCAGACTCAGAGTAAACCTAGGAAGGAATACTTGGATACATAAAAAATGAATCCTCTACAGTTGCACTGCACCGAAGATCTCTGTGTTGATCCTTGGCACTTCACTTGATTCGACCGCCACGTGTTCAGTTAGATGCATCTGTTTATTTTCTAAGCGCCGGATTTTGAGGGAACACGGTGTGTTGCAATGCACCCCGCAGAGGACTTTTTACAATTTTTATTTTAAAATTATTTATTATTATTTTTTAATTTCCTTTTTCTTTTTGACTGTGACTATGTGTGAATTTTGGTCGCCTTGATTGATGTACATACTGAATTAATCACCGAACATGGAAATTTTTTGGTACCTCTTGCTTTAGAATATCCGTTGAATGTTTGTACATGTAGCGCTAAATGACCATTATGTCATTAATTATATAGAATCTTTTTGTATCTACATAGGGCAGCATGTTTGGACCTTTTGGTAATAAAGTTAAAGGAGTACATCATTGGATATAATAGGAGAAAGTTCCTCAAGAATGATCCAGCTAGAATTTAAATTTAAATATATATATATATATATTTTTTTTGGGTACAGGGTGATTCAGGATCATTAGCAAAGGACAATTTAAATTTGAAATTAATTATCTAAAATAGTAACTTGCTATTTGGCTGATCAAGGTGAGGATTGTCTTAGAGTTAATAATTTATTTATCTTATTCAATGCCCATGTGATTGAAATTCCACATATCCCTAAAATACTTATCAAAAGTAAGAAAAAAGGAAAAAAAAATAAAAAAATAACTTTATCTTAATGATGGAGTCGGTGAATTTTATGGGATAACACGCAATACAAATATACCTACAAATATACCCCAAAGTCGTAGATTACGTACTTTTATAGGATAACCTGTTAATTTGGATCATGACACGGCGACACGATTCGAAAACGACACGGAATAAATGGGTTTGGGTTTATTATAAATGGGTTCGAGTCATAATCAGGTCAACTCGTTTAACACGATTATTAATCGTGTCATTTTCGGGTTGACCTGTTTAACTCGAAATTGACCCGTTACAACCCATTTATTAAACGTGTCAGTTTCAACCCGACACGATTATATACCTATTACAACCCATTTAAATTTAATTTTAAATTAATATTTTATCACTAATATAATATTTAATAACTAAAAAATATTATAAATTAAAAATTTTATAAAAATAATTTTCTATTACTAATTTTTTAAAAACAAAAAATACATCTTTAATAAAACAAAAACATAAAAATAAAAAATAAATAAAAAAAATTTTCGAGTTAATAGGTTAATTTTCGGGTTAACGGGTTAATAGGTTAGTTTTCGGGTTAATAGGTCAATTTCAGATTAACGGGTTAATAGGTCAACACGACCCGTTAAAATAATCGTGTTAAACGGGTCGTGTCGTGTTGACCTGTTTATAAACAGGTCGGGTTAGTATTTTAGGTACCTGACACGATTAATAAATGGGTCGTGTTCGGGTTAGGCATTTTTTACACGATTATTAAACGGGTTGACACGAACACGACCCACCAACCCGAATTGCCAGGTATAGGATAATGTAATGAAAAAAAATAAAAATAAATAAGTTATGCATTATGAATCATGATCCACTAAATCCAAAAAACATGTCACTTTTCTGTTCTTTTTTGTCATCGATTAATCACTTGTTCATTGGGATAAAAAAATATATTGTTTGATTATATTATAAAAGGGTTACATATACTTTATTCTTGAACTATTATATATTTTACACTTTACCATCTAAATTTTAAAAAAATCACATTATTTGCTGTATTATTTTTTTTCTTTGTCACTTTTGTATAATTCTTCAATTTTTTTAAAAATAAATTTGGTAAATTAGATCATAAACATTAGTTAAAACTGAAATAAAATAGAATAACATTGTTTTTCCAATTAAGTCACTTTTTTTTTTTGTTTTTGAAAACATTAATTATGTATAATTAATTTTATAAAATTCATTTACTATAATGACATAATTAGACTAAAGTGACAGTTAAGAAACAAAAAATAGACTAAAGTGACAAAAATAATAATTTAGAAGTAATTTGACAATTTTAAAGTTTAAATAATAAAGTGAAAAAAGTGTAATAGTTCAAGAAACAAAGCGTATGAATTCTTAATTACCTAACGTTATCGTTTATTCTAGCTTAATTCATAATTTAAAGGGTGTGAAAACCATAGTTAAATGCATATAATTTAATCTTTTTTGTAATGTTAATATTGTTTTCCTATGCAATGATTATGAAATCAAAATTTTAAATTTCAATTAAAAAAAAAAAAACAAAAACGATATAATTTAAAATTGTAAATTATTAGGGAACAAGGTTGGACTTTGAGTTGGCCCAGTACAGATGCAACTCCTTTTGAACTAGATCCATAAGTTTTCCCCCTTGGATTCTTTTGTAAGAGTGTTGAATTAGGACCTCTCAAGCCATTGATTCTTTACTAGTGTACCTAATACAAAAACAACAACTCACAATAAATAATCCAATAAATAACCTTTAAACAAAAGTATAACAACAATAAGTTTTACTAACAAGCAGATTGAGATTTATAAGTGTGAAAGAAAGCAGTGAGAGTAAAAATCAAGATGAACTTTGGATAGCAAGTGGACCATTAAGGAATCAATGACGAAAGGTATTTATTTTGGGTTATTAGGAAGGAATGATAGATGATAGCAATTTATGGTAAGAATATTGATCTTTTTGAAGAGTGTATCCTTCCCTTATAAATCTTGTTCCATGAAAGAGCAAAGCTCTCGTTTAGATAGATGATTGCTAGAAGCAGAGATAACTTGTGTTTGGCTAGAAGGAAAAAGAAAAGGAAGAGAAAGGAAAAGAAGTTTTTTTATTTTTCTGTATTTTCATCACTTTAACTGATACAAGTTTGGCTAGTTTTATACTAACACAGACATATGAGTTTTCATACAATACAATCATTCCTACATAAGCTCTAGTACACTAAAGCATCACATTTTGCTTACCCTCCATGTGGCAAAGATAATACCAGTCTCTATCATTCCCCCTCAAACTAAAGCTTGCTAAATTAACAATCTTTAAGTTTGCTCAAATGAAACATTCCCCCTTAATAAGTATTAATTGAAACAACTTTAATTCAGAACATTTGTAATTCTTAACTTTTATTGCAGATAAAGAAATCTTGATGTTCCTAAAGTTTTTGTAAACAAATCAGCAATTTTTTCCTCTGTAGGAACATATCTGATCTCCATGAATCCTTTCAACACTTTATCTCTGACAAAATGAAGATCTATTTCAACATGCTTTGTTCTTTGGTGAAGTACAGGATTACAGGCTAAAGCTACTGCACTTATGCTATCTGTCCAATGAGTAATAGATTTGTACTCTACCTCAGTACTATCTAGCTACAACAACTTGTTTTTTAGAACTCCAAGAAATGAGATTTGGACCAAGAAAAATGGAATAGCCACTCGTTGATCTCCTGTCATCTCTATCACTTGCCTAATTAGAATATGCAAATGCATGAATACACAACTTCTTTGAAGCTTGTATCTTCAAACCATGAGTGATAGTTCCATTTAAATATCTAAGCAATCTTTTACAACTTCAAAATGAGCTGAAGTTGGTGCCTTTACATATTGACTTAATTTGTTAACCGCAAAGGATATGTCTGGCCTTGTTATAGTAAGGTATTGTAAGGCACCAATTGTGCTCCTATAGATCGCAGGATTACTCAAAATCACCAGAGCTTAAGGACAAAGTCTTGCTGGCCATCGTAGGAGAAGGACAACTCTTTACTCCTTCCATTTTTGTTTTCTTAAGTAGATCCCTTATGTACTTAAACTAAGTTAATAACATACTATCCTGGTTCCTTGTTACTTCAATGCCCAGGAAGAAATTCAGATTTCCCAAATCTTTCAAAGATAAATCATCATTTAAACTTGTTGTCATTTTTTGTATTGACTTCAGATCTGGTCCAGTTACTATAACACCACCCACATAAACAAGAACAAGAATATACTCGGTTTGTGTTTTAAAAAAAAACAAGGATGAATCTGCTACTAAGTTAACAATACCTTTCCTAATCAAAACTCTTTTTAGCTTATCAAATCATGCTCTTGGAGTTTGTTTTAATCCATTTAAGGCTTTGTGTAGCTTACATACATATGAAGTTGCTTTTTTGCTTTCATATTATTATGGTTGTGATATGTATATCAGCTCTTGCAAATCTTCATTTAAAAAGCATTGTGAAAATCCAATTGCTTAATTGGCTAATTCAAAGAAACTACAAGACTTAAGACCATCCTTATTGTAGCAAGCTTTAGAATAGGACGGAAAGTTTCATTAAAATCAAATCCTAATTGTTGATGGAACCCTTTTGCAACCAGCCGAACTTTGTATCGTTGTATTGAACCATCTGCATTCTTCTTAACTTGAAAAACCCATTTATTACCAACAATATTCATATGTGATTAATAAAGCACTAAAGACCATATGCCATTTTGTATCAAAGCTTTATATTCAAGATCCATAGCTTCCTTCCATTTTGAATGTTTCAATGCTTCTTGAACATTTGTAGGTTTTGTATCGTCACAATGTGTTGACTCCGGAACTTATGAAACTACCAAACATTTTGATTTGAAAATGCCACTCTTGGATTTGTTTGCATAGGATGAATTGAACTGTGTTTTGAAGTTATCCTTGTGGCAGCATCTTCAACTTATTGAAACAACTGTTCTTTATCAGCAACAAATGGTAAATTAATAGACAAATATGTTTTCGAATTGGACTATTCATGATTTAGAAAATCTTAACTAAAATCCTTCACTTGACCTTGTGAAGCACTTTGACTTTTTGAAGTTTTGTCAGATTGAGTAATGGAACCAGATTACAATTCTTCAGTTTTAGAATTTCCAAAACTCTTGTCAAATATTTCTTGAGATCTTGAGTCACTTTCTACCTGTTGCATTGTAAGACTTGCTAACTCAGATCTTAGTGATGGTTGAAGAGCTTCATTGAGTTTACTAGTTTGATCAATATTATTAGATTTATCTTGAAGAGAAACAGCAATTGTAGGATTGATATTAGCATTTTCAAAAACTGAAGGAACATCCCATGATTTTCCTGAAATATTTCTTAACAATATGAGTGGAGCACTGGAACAACCAGTTAAATTTTTTTCAACTTTGGTTGATTTGGAAAAGAAATCATTCTTGAAAGGAAAATCAGCTTCGTTAAAATTTACACTTCTAGAAATGTATACTATGCCAGACTTATCCAAACATTTGTAGCCATTATGACTGTCACTATACCCAATGAATACACACTTAGAAGTATGAAAACCAAATTTGTGTTTATTGTAAGCTCTTAATAATGGAAAGTAAGCACATCCAAATACTTTGAGATATTCATAATCTGGATCTTATCAGACAGTATATGATATGGACTTTTGTAATCCAAAACTAAAGTAGGCAATCTGTTAATCAAATAAATTGTTGCACTAAAAGCTTCCCACTAAAATATTAAAGGCATATGAGCTTCAGATAGTAGATACAAACCAACTTTAACTATGTGTCTATGTTTTCTTTCAGCTCTCCCATTCTATTGATGTGTGTAAGGACATGAATGTTTGAATTGAATTCCAAGATTGTTCGAATATGGTAGAAAAATCTTGTATTCACCTTCCCAATCAGAAAATAAGCATTTTAGCTTTGTATTGAACATTATCTCAACCATAGCATGAAATTGCTTAAAAACACCAATTGCTTCAGATTTCAACTTTAAAGGTTATATCCAAAAGAACCTTGAAAAATTATCAATAAAATGGATATAATATCTATATCCTTCTTTACAGGCAGTAGGAGTTGGACTCCAAATGTTAGTGTGGACTAATTCAATAGGTGATTTAGCTCGAGTATCAGATAAAAAAAAATTGCACATGACTTTTTCCATGTTAACAAGCTTCATAAAAGACAGAATCTTTATTGATCTTTAACTGTGGTTTATACAATGATATCATCTTCTTTATTACAAGAGAAAAAGTATGACCTAACCTTTGATGTAACACTTTTAAATTTACAGAGTTCTTATTAGTAATATGAACATCTTCACTATTACCAACATCTTTATTAAGACTACTAACACTTTCAACATTATTAACATGATCATTGCTAAGTTCAACATTGTTTTCACTATTGGCTAAACATCTTTGATGATTAGAATCCAAAATTCCTGACAAAACACATAAAGTGTTAATATTCTTCTCCTTCAACTTGTCAAAGGATGACTGTTATGCATCTCTTTAGATTGTTGAATTGCTTTCAGCAACCACCTTGATGTATCTTGATATGAAGCTTGCAGCTTATACAATCCATCTTCAAGTAGTCTTTTGAGAACCACTATCCCCGACTGTTTGTCCTTAATCAAGCATTGAATATTATTAAACTTAGCCACAACATTATTATCCAGTGTCAATTTTAAAATACTGAGCAAATGTTTTACAATCTTAGGAACTACTAACACACCTTTTAACAACAAAGTGTATTGAGGAGAGATTAAAGAGGTAATTAATGTATTACCTATACTTGTGATTTTAAGCCCCTATCCATTTCCAACAAGTAGTTTGTTGCTGCCATTATAGTCAATCTGTTGAGACATATTATCACCATTGGAGACTACATGATTTGTTGCACTGCTGTCAATATACCAATCAGGGTCTCCAACTAGAACTGATGTTGTTGCGTAGTTGGCTGAAAATCTGACCATACCTAAGTAAGCTACTAATAACAGTATTACGGTGAGCAAATAAACTTCCTGAGTTATCATTTTTGCCATTATGAGAAAAACATGACGCATTAAGAATCATTGATAGGGCATAGGACATATTTTGTGTACCAAAACCATGTGGTCCAAATCTTCTAAAATTTTGTTGATTTACACAACCAATTCCTTTTTGTGTACCAGACATAAAACCACTATAACTTCCATGTGGTATATTGCCAAACAGATATTGACCATCAAGAGCTGGATCTTGAAACTGAGTAAATTGAGCATTCATTCCACCAGAACCAACACTATTTACTATTGCTCTGATTGAAAACATTCTGAGCCATATTGCCATTATATACATTCTGAAAACCAGTATTACTTGGAAAACCAGCATTATGAAAGATAGAAGTTCCAAAGATATAATACTAGATATTTGTTGTATGTCCAATTTGTTCACAAGTTTGACACTTTGTTTTGAAATTTTTTCAACCTCTGCTTCTACCACGATCTTGACCATAAAACCTTCCTCTATTATCATAATGAACATTTCTTTCATAACCACCATTATCAAACATGTTGTCATTTGAGATATGTTTTGAATTTTGAAAACCAATAGAAGTATTATGGTTTGTTGTAGAGGAAGGACTATGCATTTGAGGTGCAAATTGTATCAATTGCATTTGAGCATTGAAAGCATAGGCTAAGTTTGCAGAATTGAATATAGCTGCAGAATTATTTTGTTCAATTTTAGATTTATAATGCACTAGATAATTCTTTAACTTTTGAGGACTTGGCAGTAGTGGCCGACTAGTATAATTTGTATAAACTATTTCATATTCAGGACCAAGCCCTGTTAAAATGCACATTACCAATTCCTTCTTTGAAACAACAAAACCCCCTGCAATTAATTGATCGATAATCTTTTTCATCTTCTTGTAGAAATCAATGACCTTCATTGAGCCTTTCTTCATAATTTGTAATTGATTTCGAAGTTGAAGCATAGTAACCTAAGTCTCTGCTATTGTTGTCCAGATGCTTCGAGAAGTTCTCAATCCAATAAGATCCCCAAACTCACTCATATTAATTGCAAAGATTAGCCATCGTTGAATAACTTGGTCTTGGAAAATCCATAATTGCTGCCCAAGATTATAAGAAACTAGGTTTTTTTGGGTCACTTCTTTATTGTCAGCAACAAATTCACGCAAGAAATGTGGTTCCTCACACAGAACATATTTGTCAAGCTTATGTCCTCGAAGAATTGACAAAATTTGTGATTTCCATATCAAATAGTTTTCATCATCTAGTTTTATCATGTTGCTAGGAAAGGGCGAGATTGTAATAAAAGAATCATATAGTTTTTCTAAGAAAATTTTAACACCTTGATTGTCGTGGTTAGCACAACTTCATTATCCACAGGTGAGAAGGAGTAATCTGCCATTGTTGAACTTTTAGGATCTTTCTGTTTCAGCTCTGATACCATGCTAGAATCACAGATAACTTGTGTTTGGCTAGAAGGAAAAAGAAAAGGAAGAGAAGGAAAAGAAAGAAAGAGAAAGGAAAAGAAGTTTCGAGAAGTTTTTTTATTTTTCTGTATTTTCATCACTTTAACTGATACAAGCTTGACTGGTTTTATACTAACACAGACATATGAGTTTTCATACAATACAGTCACTCCTACATAAGCTTTAGTACACCAAAGTATCACATTTTACTTGCACTCCATGTGGTAAAGACAATACCAGACTCTATCAATAATGTCTTGGATTGAGTTGTTTGTTCCTTCTTTTTTTGCTTAATTTGGTAATAAATCTTCCTTAATTTTTTCCAATTTGGGAATATACCATGGGATATCCTCCTGCCTTCAAACATAACAATTCTTTTAATTGAAAACTTATGGTTCACTTTTATCCCAAAACCAATTTGCAGGGAGACACCGTTCTTTCCCACTGAAAAATGATTCTTCTCTATATTACCCATGAGGCAATAAACAGTAATAGTCTTTTGAGAGAGCAAAGCTAAGCTAACTTTAACAGTCCTTTGAGAGAGCAAAGCTAAGTTAATTTTTGTCCCCATTTTTAGACAATAAAGAGAGATCCCCTTGCTTATAATTTAGCTCAAAGGACTCACAAAAAGGAATGAAATGCTATTTCCATGTGACATAGCGGTTCTTAGGGTAAAGATAAAATAGGTTTTTAGTATTTGGCATGCTAAACTAGGTTTTTAGTCTTTGGCATGCAAGATGAGTACTTTTTTACTAGAGTTCCAAGAGGAAAACACGCATAAGAAATATTTGGAAGGCTTAAGAATTAATTTTGTTTTGTTTTGTTTTTGTTTTTGTTTTTTATGACAAAGCTGATGAGACTTAGATTTGGGCTTAAATTGAAGGAGACTTGGACATGGGCTAAATCCTAAACTTGGGCTTAAAGATAAATAGGTTCTGTAAGAATCACACAGATCAAACTAGGCCTTATTCTTTTAAAAATGTAATGATCAAATAAGATATTTTCCGAAGTTTGCTATTGTTTATTTATCACTATAAAAACTCCCAAATGAGTCTATTTAATGTAAATAAGTGAGATCCTCACACTGATTTTTGTCTTGACCATGCTAGTCCCACTTAAAAACCCCATTAAACATTTTGAATCTACCATCTGTTGTCAGTTGGATAAAAAAATTATAACAAATATTTGGCTTGCGGATCCATCATCACATAGTTGGGCACTAAGATCAACCCCCATTTATTTTTTTCATATGTTGTTATCACATTGCCCTGAGAAGGAACCAATGATCAACCAAGTGGTTAGTTTGCGCTGAAGAAATGATATTTGGGATAGGAGGAATTTTTTATTGTGAAATTGAAATTAGAATTCAAGGGGTAGGACTTGGAAGCACCCAATGGAAGGAGGTAAATTTACTAGGCAGTTTTCCATGTTAATTTAATTAATTAGGAATAGGAAAAAGTAATTAACTCAAATGACTATATTTATGTCCACATTTATTTATTGGGTTAATTTCGTCATATTTTTTTAAAATTTGATTTAAATATAATTTGATTTTTATGATTTTAAAAATGTCATTTACCTTCTTTCAGATTGCAAACAATCCTCATTTTCCTTTCTATTATTTCATTCATATTCAAAATAATTTCATCTACATCCTTTAAGTGTGCTAGTTATAATTTTTAATATTTGAAAAACCAAATTAAAATTAATACAAATCTTAAAAAATCTAGATGAAATATTTCCTTAATTTATTTATTTATTTTGATAAATCAAGAAAATAACCATATCAATAAATACATATACATGGAACTGGTAATGTGAATTTCTTCCCCCCCCCCCCCTTTTTTTTTTTTTTGATGATAATAATGTGAATAACTTGTTAGGTTAATTATTGATGAATTTATTATTATTGAGTACTATTATTAATAAGTTCTATAGATAAATTATAACTTTATAAACAGAAAAATGCAATTTTTTTTTATGGTAATAACATAATAATTCATAGTATTTTTATAATTACAACTTAATTGTTGTTATTTGTAGCCAAAAAAAATAATATATTATTCGAATGGTTAATGCAATTTTAAAAGTTAAATATCTTATTCACGATTTAGGGGTGTTTTTATCATTTCGTAAGATCGATGTGCCATCCTTTCTTAAGGGCTCAATTTGCCTTATGGAAAACATTGGGGGTCTAAATGTAATTTTGTCTTTATAAAACTCCACCATTCCCATTTCTTTTACGACTGCGACTCAACTCAGGATTTCATATCATTGTATCAGAACGGAAATCTGTAAGAATTCGATAAACTTTGTGGAATAGATATGGATCTCAACCAGGTAAGCTCAGTCTCTATGTTCGCATTTTTTGTAAATGTTTTTGATTTAATGAATCGATTTATACGATTTAGGCTCGAGGATGAGATATATAGGTAGGTGCGTTTATTTAATTTGATCGATAATTTCATAGCAGAAGAAAAATTTGAGTTATTTATTTATTTTTTTTTTTATGGTTCTGGAAAATTGATAGGCACTGAAAGAAAATTGTTGGGGTTTGAATGGAATTTGCATTTTCGTGACTATTATTGAATTCTGTGCTAATTATGGTTTTGGATGATTACTAGATCTGAAAATTTTGGATTTCGATCTGGGTTGTTCTTGTTGTTGGTTTCTCAGTTTATAAGGTGTTTGGTTGTTCAGAAAATTGTTTGAGAAATAAAATCAATTTTTCTACCGTTCTTTCCGTTTCTTTTTATTCACAGTGAAGGTTTATGTTGAGCTTAAATTTTTATCTTACTGCTGTACATATTCTTATTAATAATATTTGAAGTTAACAAATTCATGTTTAAGTAAATATTGATGTATGGGTCATGTTGAACGCGACCTCAAATAACGAAATGTGTTGGATCCTTGTTTGCTGAAAAAAATAAGTGAAATCTTATTATATTAAGATCCATGAAGAAACAATTCAACATTCATTTAAATATTTCATTTCCAGCAAACAATAAAAATCAACAACATAAAGAGTCTTGTAACTGTAATAAAAACTTCTAAAATATTGTTTTGAAAATGAGAAGGAAACGATAACGTGGAATTGCTATCTTTTTAAAGTATTGTTTTGAAAATGATAAGTAAACACATCTAGTTTTCTAACTTTTTGAAACAGTGGTAATTGGGTTTACTACAACAGGCTTCTTGTTATTGGTGATCAACAATCATGTGATATAGGCCAAGATTTTCATAAAGTCCAATTCAGATTATTTGGATCTTGATAATTATTATTGCTTGTCCTTCTTGCTTCTTTTTGTACCTAATATCGAATTTTTCATCTTATTTGCAGCCTGCAGGGGAAAATTACGCCAACCCCAAAACATGTTTGTTCCATGTTCTCTTCAAGGTCCCCTGTTTTTTTTATTTTGGCGTTTTTAATATGTCTTCAAGCTTTGTTCACTTCATAAGTTGTAACATTTTATAACTTCTTTTCTGCAGGCTGGAGCATTGGCTTTCTACATACTTTCTGCCATATTTTTTGATAACTTTGTTATCATTTTTGTCGTGACTGTTCTTCTTGCTGCTCTAGATTTTTGGGTTGTCAAGAATGTGAGTGGGCGTATTTTAGTTGGTTTGAGGTGGTGGAACGAAATAAATGATCTTGGTGAGAGTGTGTGGAAATTTGAATGCCTTGACCAAGAGGTTAGTGTAATCAAATCAGTATCAACTTGCTTTTGTTGTAGTACTACTTTGTTTTAGATTTTTTCACCATTGGCTCTTTATTTGCTTGATCTCATGCAAGCTGATTCTTGATTTGGCTTAGTCATTGGCACGGATGAACAAGAAAGATTCATGGCTATTTTGGTGGACACTTTACCTTGCGGTAAGCTCATATTGCTTCCTCGTAGAATGTGAAACCCACCAATTTCATTATTGTACTTCTTGTTTTGTAAGGACCTGGCACAGTACGTCCAGTATGAAGTATGCAATACATAATAAACAAATTAGATAAGTTGGAGCTAGATTGAAAGTATGTCATTAAAAGTTTCTAAAAGAAGCTGGATGAGGATGCATCTTTCTAAGCATAACTTCCAAATTTTAGCCAAATCTGCATATCTGGTTAAAAATTGATTATTGAATTGTGTTATCATTTATATAAACTTGCTGCTCCTTTTGTTTTGTAGGCTGTTGCATGGGTTGTGCTGGGGATATTCTCTCTCATAAGATTTCAAGCTGATTATCTCCTTGTCATAGGAGTTTGTTTGACTCTCAGCATAGCAAATATTGTTGGCTTTACCAAATGCCGCAAAGGTTTGTAAGCAGTTCACTTGATCAAATCAATATATAATATTAGCTTGTTATATGTGTGCATGTTGCAAATTATTCAAAAGGGTACCTACCTCAAGCGCAGTATCTAGTAATTCTGAAAATGATATGCAAAACTAAATTCTGTTTGGTATTTTGTTTCAGATGCTAAGAAGCAGTTCCAACAATTTGCCTCACAAACTATTGCATCGCGGTTCTCATCTACCATACAATCAGCATTTAGTGTTGTCTAAAACATACGAGATGGAAGAAGCGCAGTTATGGTCCCCTGTAAATGTTAAATGATCAGACTCTATATTGGCCAACTTTAACCTGAGTTGTTGTTGAGCTTCTGTAGGGATTGGGAATACAAGATGGCAGACTAGACAGTTTTTGTACCAAAGACATTTTTACAGTTCTATTTTTGTTTTGATAAGACACGGTGAAGTTCCAATTAACTACTTGTATACTTGCTCTTGGCAAATGCTTATTTTTTGTATGTTATATATTATATTTTGATCACAATGAGAAGGTTAATATGGTGAAGTAGATATTCCTCTGCTTAAAGAGAATATTAATTCCTCTAGGGTTCTGTTTCTGATCATATGCTTTGGAATTAATTGGGCTAATTAGAATAGTAATTATTTCTATTGGTTGACTTTATATGTAAGAGATTTCAAATATAATTTGAAGATTTTTTTTTTTTTTCCCGGGGGGGAGAAAAAGCGAATTAAATAATTCTTAAATTATAAATTTTTAGTAATTATAGTTTCTTTTAAGATTATTTGTGATGAGGGTATTATTATTTTATTATATGAAAAATTAATGTAACTTCAAATAAGCGAATCCTTGAAGGTTGAAACGATCAGTGCAACTTGCCAATTCATGGTGATTTCTCAAAGGTATACAGTATCCAATGCTTTTCTTTTTCCTCTTTTTGGTTCTCGGTGGGAGATAACGATTTCCCTTTATTTTCTCTATAATACTTTGTTATTTATTATTATTATTATTATTTTTAATCTAGAAAGTGTAATTCACTTCGCTGATAGATTTAACATCCTGAGTGTTTTATATTTGTAATTCACTTCACTTACAGGTTCAAGTTGAATTTGGTATATTCTGTTAGTTATCTCTTTGTTTGGTGTTTTTTTCAGTCTTTGCTTCGTTTTAAAATTGAATTTTGGACCTCTTACCTTCAGTTTGTTAATTCTGTAGAGTCAGCACTGGCATGTCAAATTCTTTCTACTGTTTCTGCTGGTTTTTGATAGAGTTACAACCTGTAATTGCTTCACCAACACATTTTATCTTTTTCCAAATTCTTCGACAGGGGATCGCATTTTTAGCATGTACCCAAGTTGAAATGACACCTGTGATGGCTATTGAGGTAATAGTTCCATTCGTATATGCTTTGCAGTTGAGATAAGATTGTGTTATATATATATATATATATATGCATTGAACATGATTGAACAGCTTGACAGTCTAACTATTTGATGTCTAGTTCCTTTCCAGGGTGGCTGATGTCCTGTCTGATTACCTTCGAAGACTAAACGAAGACTTGATAAAAGATACCTTTATGAGGTAATTGTGTCAATTTATATTTACTTTTGTAGATAATCTTTTTATTTATTTGTCTTTTTTTTTTTTAATTTTCTCACTTTTCGTCAATGCTAAGTTTGCATTCATTGAGAACAAAAACAAACTACAGATTATTCAAGTCTTGCTGCAAAATAGCTAGGAAATCGTACGACAAGTTGAGACAATATCTGTCGTGTATTTTTGTTGGGCTTTCGAAGCAGTGGATTGTTTATTGTAGGCCCATTTCAGTAACATAATGGCATAACAAGCCGTGTTCTCAACTCCATTCAGTTGTTACTAGATCTAACAATTTGTGTTCATGGATCATGTTTGTGTCAATCTGTTTAATAATCATGTCAAAAATATCTAATTCGAATACGATATATTTATTAATCGTGTCAAGTACCTAAAATAGTAACCCGATCCGTTTATAAATAGGTTAACACGACACAATCCGTTTCACACGATTACTTTAACGGGTCGTGTTGACCTATTAATCTGTTAATTTGAAATTGATCCGTTAATCCGAAAATTAATCTGTTTATTTTTATTTTATTAAAAATTTCTTTTTTATCTTTAAAAAATTAATAATAGAAAATTATTTTTATAAAATATTTAATTTATAATATTTTTTAGTTATTAAATATTATATTATGAGTAAAATTATAATTTAAATGGATTGTAATAGTTATATAATCGTGTCGGATTGAAATTGACACGTTTAATAAATAGATCATAACAGGTCAATTTCGAGTTAAATGGATCAATCCGAAAATGACACGATTAATAATCATGTTAAACGGGTTGATCCGATTATAATCCAAATTCATTTATGATAAACCCAAATCCATTTATTTCAAATCGTTTTCGAATCGTGTCGTCGTGTCATAACTTAAATTGTCATCTCTAGTTGTTACTCACCAAAAAAAAAAAAAAAAAAAAAAAAAAAAAAAAAAAAAGAAAAAGCCACTCCATTCAGCTGTTTGGACATGCTGCGTTCAGCCGCTGAGCAGAAAAATTAGAGCTTTTATTATTTTTTAGATTATAACTACCTTTTTTTTTTTTTGGGTAAATTATAGATTATAACTACGTTGTTATCATTATTATTTGTCATTAATATTTACCTTTAATATTAATTTTCCTTCAATTTATATATATAATATTCTGAGAACCAAATTGCTGCAGAAATTTTACCAGTGACTGCTGACACAAAATGTATATTTTTCTTTTTATATTATATATATATATATATTATATATATTTTTATATATATGGTATGCTTAATCCATCACCCTTGTTTATCAGATTTCTCCGAAATTAATATATATAATAGATTAGAGAGGAAAAAATTTTTTTTCCAAAAATAATAAGAATAATAATAATAACAAAAATAAATAATAAATAAATTATTTGACAAAATGCTCTGAAAATGGTTAGCAACAATGTAAGCAAGTCTAATTCTATTAATATTGTTGCCCTTATATAGTCTAGAAAGGTAGTAAACATAAATATAAATATACAATACAACTGACATGATTAGGATTTCTAGGTAACCTATATTTTACATACACATAATACTAGAGTCATTCAAAATTCATGTGAAAAAAGGAGATTAAGTAATCCCCATATATATATAGATATATATATATATATATAATATGGGTCCAATATTAAGGAATGTAGCTAGAGCAAATTAAAGGAGCTGAATCTGATGAACCGGCACTAGCTACTTGTGTCACTTTCATATATCAGTGGCTCCTCTTCACCAATTTCAGACGTTGCACCGACCTTGTAAATGTCCTACATAATCAAAATATTCAGTGGGTCCAATTAGTAAATTTTAAATTTATGCGTATATATATATGTATGTATATGTTCATATGATGTGGCTCATAGTTTTTGGATGGTTCATTCTGTTCAATTTTTTAGTCTTATAATAATAATGGCATATCTAATTAATAAACAATGAAGTTTCATTTTCATATGTTCTAAAAATACTGTTTTTTTGGCTTTTGAAAAAAACACTAAAAAGACTTTTAAGTAAAAGATAATTAATACTACAATTAAGTTTATTTACACCAATTTATTATATTATCTCTATCATGAGATGTAATCGTATATATAAAAGTATTGGTTGTATTATATTAAACGGGATACGGCTAGACTATTTAAATTCAAGTAATCTTATGTGACTTTATAATTTTGGATCTATGGATATAATATATATGAATAGAAAATTCATGCATTATTTCAATTTTTTTGGGGTTCATTTTTTGTTGTGAATTTTCTATATTAAAATACTATATCTTCTAGACCTCAAATACATAAGGGAAAATAATAAATAAAAACAAACTAAAATTTCAAGTGAGACATAGGTTGATTCTTTATTCTAGACTATGTTTTGAAAGTGAATCTAATTAATATTGTTAAAAAAGATACATATTTAAAGAGAATTAAAAATTACTCAAGTTAATTTCAAGCGGCATTGATGGATTCTTTGTTTGATGCTGTATGGATCCATCAATAATTTAAACATTTTTTTTTGGTATTTTTTTTATATAGTTAGAATATGCTTAATTGTTTATATAGAAATAGACTAATTATTAGGGAATTAAGTAATTTTTTTTAAAAGAGAAAACATAATGAAATAACATGATTAATTTTGTATATACATACATATATTATATATATATATATATACCTCCAAGGAACATCCTGATCAGCGAATAACCAGTCTCCTTCTCTGTCTTGATAAGTGAGTTTATAATTATCGGAGTCCTCTTGACCTGTTCCCAAACAAAACCCCAAAAAAAAAAAAAAAAAAACAAAGGAATCACAAAGTTTAGTTTCCACCTTGAAAAAAATTAACTCAGAAACTATATCAATAAATGTATATAATAATAATATAATATATTACTATATTATATTATAGAATTTGTGGAGAAAAAAAAAACCTTACATTTTGCAAACATGTTCATCAAGGTGTGTAAGAGTGTTTGAAAGGAATGGTGGAGGCTCAAATTAACCTTTCTTGCAATTGCTACTCCATCCATTTTGACCTTGACGTACATAGAGTTGGAAACTCTACCTCCACACCCACACCCATTCCCCACCGTCGTCCTTCCACTGCCATTGTTAAACCCATGCCACCAAACGCATTTCTTCCTCCACGGCTTAACCGGTGGCCAACCCACCACACCATCTCCATCTCCCTCCTCTCTGTTCAAACCACCCAATAATAAAATTCCAAAATCAATTTCTATATATATATTTTTTGGTAATAATTAAAATTCCAAAATCAAAATCCTAATTTAACATATATACATAATTAATTAATTATTTTATTCTACTGGGTGCTGTACGTCATCTAGATTATGCTAGGGTTCAGCATCTTATTATCGGCAATAGAATTAGAATACAGAAAGAAAATAATAATAATAATAAATGATGCCTAGTAGAAATTGAATTTTTGTATGTAAAAAATATTGTAATAAACGTACTTGATATTAATGGAAGATTGGGAGCTGAAGTTATGGAGGTGTTTGGGGAGGTCGTCTTCATCGTCGTTAGGATGGTTGTTCCAGGGAAGCAGAGGTAGTGTTGGAGGAGGCACGGTTTCGTTGTGGTCGAGAAAAGCTTGGCAAAAGCTGCGTTTTTTCTTGGTGTTAACGTCTTCAAAAGTAGCAGCAGTAGTAGTAGTAGCAGTAGTAGTAGTAGCAGTGTGTGTTGGTAGTAGAAAGCAATATGGGTTTGAGGAGGATTGGTTGGTGATGAGGTGGTGGTCTTGAGGATCGAAAACAAAGTTGTTGTTAAGGTCGAATTTCTTGACGGGATTAATGCCTGGAAGAGCGAGACACAGTTGAAGCTCCATGGTGTAAAAAACCAAGGCAAACAAACAGCAACAAAACAAACAAATATAAATAAAATAAAATAAAAGAAAGAGAGAGAGATTGAGCTTTGGGTTTGAAGGGATTTGGGTGTTTTTTTTTTTTTTAAATTATTTGTAAGCTAAACTCGGTGGTGAAAGTGGAAAGGGGTGTTTGGGTTTTAATAGAGAGAAAGGGTGAGTGGGGCCCAAAATCCAAAATAGGGGGAGGGACAAAGAGGGTGGTGAAAGATTGAAGAAGAGCCCCCGGGGTGGGCGGGAGTGGGACAGTGTGTTGGGGGGAACATTAGCTAATGTGTCCGTATCATTGCCACCCTTTTTGCCGACCCAATTTTGGCCTCCTGTTCCTTCTCTCTTTCATTGTTTTCTCATCGTCTCAACCTTCCTTCCAACGCTTCCTTTCTTTCTAACCCCCCTACTCACGCGCCTCTTCCTCTTACCTTCTTTTTCTTTTCTTTTTTCATATTTATTTTCTTAGTTTTTCTCTCCTTACTTTACGCCTTCTATTCTCCCTTCCCATTTTCTCATCCATATAATAAAAATAAATTATCCCACTCTCTTTCCTTCATATAGAAATTGGTTTAAATTCAAATCCACCATTTTAATTTCAAAAATATCATCATATATATATATATATATATAGTTAAAATTATATCAAATGGATGCATCAAAAGATCTAAAAAAAATCACCCTATAATATAATTTAAAATTAAAAATAGATAAATAAATTTTGAAAATATAAATATAATAATATCTGTATTTTTCATAGATATATTGAAAAATGCATGTAATATTATCTCAAGTCAATGTAAATAGTTAAAGATGTTGCATGGAATTTAAGAAGCAAAATTTAAACTTTTGAATGAGCTAGTAACTATAAAAAAAAAAAAAGAAGAAGATAGTAATTAGCACATAGAGCGTGGTTTATACGTGGCGTGAATGGTGGTGCGATACCAGTAGAGTTGTTTATTCTATGTTCGTATGGTGGGGTCTATGTGGGGTCCATTACAGAGAAAAGTAAATATAGGAGCTGAACTTCCCTAGTGGGGTACCAGACACATGATAGTCAAACCTAAAGGACAACTTACTTAACGTCTCTGTTTTCAAAATCTTCAGCATGATCTGCTTTGGAGTTTTTTGGGGGGTTTCCATTTATACGAATTTTCACTTTCTGTTTTTACTTTTTCTTTTTTTCTTCTTCGTTTTCTATTTGGGAGTAGGCACTGAATTAAAGATGGAAGGTATAAACTCAGCAGAAGATTTGTAAGGAATCTGATTTGACCATGAAACTTAAAAAATATTTATTAAGCTTTTTCATACCAAACATTTCTTTACTTTTTTCTGCTTTAATTCTGAACAGTATACCAAACGAAAAAAGCTGTGTTTAATTTCTTATAATACAACAACATATTCTATATGGATATGTCTTAAGGGGAACAACTCAAAGTGACAAAACTAGCTTTTTTATTTTATAAAGTATTGTTTGAAATTAGAATTAATGTATCTAGACATATTAGAACCATATCATATGTCTTTGATTTATAATCAACAATGAAATATTTTTATCATATGCATTTTGTTTGTGGGTTTGTGAAACTCATGAGACAAATAATAAAAATTAACCAAGGTAGGTAAAGATATTCTCTATGATGCAACCAAAAAAACAAATAATGTTGATATGGGTAATCCCAAAAAGATACGGATAAGCACAAAAAATAATACGAAATTAATTGGAAAAAAGAAAAACATATGTATGTTCCCTATGAGTTTTTGTTTTGGTCATGTTTGTGAAGCATTTCTATATTGAAAAATAAACTAAATATATATATTTTTTAAAATTTTTGCATGGTCTGTTATTCACCATTGAAATCTAAACTATAGTCCCAACAAATTCAAACCTTAAAAAAAAAACAAACAAACAAACACTGCCTTCCTTTGCAGGTTTCTGTACCCTGTCCTAAGTTTTTGTAAATTGATATAAAAAAATTGAAGAAAAAGCCACGGTGATTTCACGTGATAAGCCCGGCAAAGCCACTAGGAACTTTCTCCGGGCAACACGCACGAGAGGCATTGTTTTTTGTTGTGGTGCCAATCTCTCTGCAACTACTCACTCTTAACAACCATTTTGTTGTCTCTGTTCGAGCACGATGAGTCCCATCTCTCTCTGTCTTTATCTATTTCTCTTTCTCTCTGCAACGTTCGAGTCAGTGTGTGTGTGTGTGTGTGTTTCAGTGTTTCTGGTCCAAATACACTAGACAGGACCACACCCAACTCACCCAACAAAGAGTGAGTTTTCTAACCCACCACACGCTATGTTGAGCTAGCAATGTCAATGAACCGAGTCTAAATTAATAGTACCCAAATAGTATAATATTTTTCTTTCGAGAAATAAAAATTTGTATGGTGAAGAATGGAATGGAATTTTCTTCCATTCAAAATCTATAAGATTGCGTGGCTAATGGTGTTCAAGCTGTTAACGTTTTGGTTCAATGAGTCAATTTTGTAGCTAGGGAGGGGACAGTCTAGTGAAAATGAATGCTTAAGCCTAGTTTTTTTTTGTCCTTCTAATTGAGGTAGGGATTCATCGTATCTTTATCAACGAGAAAAAAATGTGATTCGGTTTTATATATATATATATATATATTATGAGACTCGTGTTAATGTGGTGGTCAACATCAGCCAGAAATTTATATATATATATACAGAAATTCTCTTAATTATGAATTTTTCATTCATGATCATCTAAAATAACATCACACTAAATATGATGTATAAATTTTGCTATAACACCATATTTTTATTTATTTTGTTTTGAATAATCTAATATAAAAATATGTTTGTAAGAGAATTACTATATGTATATATATATATATATATATATAAAAATGTGGAATAGAATTTTAATATATACTAAGCTTTTCTAAAAAAAGTTTTGTTTATATTGCTGGATTTAGAAGAAACATATTATTGCTTTGATTTTAATGTATATACACGTTAAACATTGTCAAAATGAAGTTGTCGGATTTGAGTTTCCCAACAATTTGAGATAAGAAATGGCATGTCTCTTAGGGAGAAAAGAAAGAGTGAGAGAGAGAGAAAGAGACTCATCCATGCAGTGTCTGATTCAAATAGTTTGTTTAACAGTACTTTCACTGAATCTCCCTCGTTATTAAATAGTTTGTTTAACAGTACTTTCACTGAATCTCACTCGTTCTGATTATTATATAGCACCAAAATATTATTCTCTATTATTTGGATTTTGATTGCAGTACGTACACGTGCAGACGTGGGATTTTTCAAATGGAGTGGGTATTGCTGTCATTTGGGTCGTCCGCTAAAAGGGCCACCATGATAATCCTGCTGGACATGGTTTTAAGTTTTTTGTTTTCTTTGATAATATTGCTGTTGGCCAAAGTTGTCTGATGAAGCAAAAACACCTTGGCCAAACACGTGGTTTTAGATTAGACTTTTGGAATAATTCATAATATCGCTAACAAAGGAATAATATTAATAACCTTTAATTATTATCAGCAACCTAATAGTCTCATGATTTTCCCATGCTTTTGAACATGCTCAAGAAATTCGACACCGATACAACTTAGACACGTACTAAATGCATTCATAACAAATGGGTCGGGGTTGAATTTTCCAAATCCTATTTATTAATGTTTTTTTGATCCCTTCCTGTTTAACAATGATAATTTTACATGATAAAAACTCACTAATTTGAATTTGGTTGCCAATCTAAAATTAATTTGTCTTCATTGAGAAGGGTGTAATTTTACATCACATGTCAGTAGTTTATTAGTTGAAGAGGCTTATTGGCTTATCAATTTGATTGCTAATTATAAAGGATATTCAACAGACAATAAAACCCAGATCACTTTAAGTAATAGCTGGTTTTTCAGTTGAGTTTTCATTACACTACTACTGGGTTGAATTATACATATCGGCCAGCCATCATGAATAGTTACTTTAATTTTTGATTCACAACTATTTTTTTTTTTTTCCCTCCCTTGGTATGTGTGTTTGTGGTGGATATGGCTAAAATCTCATTGTCGGTTGAGTTTCACAGCGCTTTTTATTTTCCTTCAAGATACGCAAGTCTCTCATCAGATGGGGACCTCCACCACACACACACACACACACACACACACACACACACACACATAACACTATATTCATCATTCATTTTCACTCATTCACTTTGAAATTAATCAAAAAAATTTGTACTGTTTCCATCTAGATTGCAATTTGCAACGCACGTGAGGAAAGTGGTCCAAGTAGGACTAAAAATAAAGCGGAATTGTTAGTCACTTCCATCATTTTAGATGGGAAGTTAATCTTTTTTTGTTTTTCTTTTTTCCTTCCTCGTGACAATGTGGTCCTCTCTGGTTTTACCAAATAAGTCCAATCTGATCTAACTTGTAACTTGGAGTCTTTTCTAATGAATAATTTCATTTGTGGGTCAGAATGGGGTTTATATCAACACAAATTAGAAAAATAGCTTTAATTTCTAGAATTGCTTACGCATTGATTTGCATTTTTTCAATCCTGCTTTTCCTCTGTCTCTTTCTTTTTGTTTAAATGTAGAAAGTAGAATCCGAGCTATGTGTTTTTTTTTCTTTTTTTCTCCTTATACTCAATAGGATTCAACTTTGAATTATTTCAGACAAGCCCTTTTCTAACCACACCACAATGGTCACAAAACCAAGTTGTCCGAAAACACCACTTGTTTGATAGAATCCAATGCAAAACTATGATTTTCAAAATGGGGCTTCCAGGAAAGTGCAAAAAATCCCCCAATTAATGAAATAATTCAAAAGCCCATTTTGGGGAGCCAATCCTTCATTTGATTCAAACATATAGCAGTGAGAATGTAGGCAAGATAGCTAAAACAATTAATGGGTTAGTCATGCCCATAAATTTAGAGACAGTAAAGCTTTTCAAAAGCTGGAGTTTTTGTCAGTATTTCCATAATGGCCAAAGATCAAAATCATGATTTTATGGCTCTGTGTGTTTGAATAGAGAAGCCAAACTTGGAAAAAATGGACCATCTGGATCTGTTCTGTCAGATATGGTCTATATTCATGGGGGTTGGGTGGTGTTTCTGTGACCATCAATAATGAAACGAAAGTGGTGCAAATAAGGGCCAGACCTTAGGCTAGGCATAGCTGTCTAATTTAGCTCATTCATATATAATACATAGGTTAATTCTAGCATAAAGCTACATGCTGTTGGAGCTAAATGCATCTCTTTTGGTTATTCTTCGATCAGTGGTTTTCTTTTTCTTCATTATCTTTTCTTCTTCTTCTTCTTCTTTTTATTTATTATCATTTTTTGTTATTGAAAATCTTAATATCCAAATGCCAATAATCCATGGTGATTCATTATTCAAGATGAACTCTTCTTTTTTTGGAATATAACATAAAAAAAATTAAAAATTATGATGATCAAAATTTATTTATTTATAGTTTGGAAAAAAATAAAATAAAAGGAAACATAACTTGAAAAAAATTCATGATGATCATTTTCCTTATTTATTTTTGGGGAGAAAATGTAAAATAAAAAGAAACATGTTAACTTGTTATAATTCCATAATCTTATACAGATCAAAATGAAACAAAATGGAAAGACTTGTTAATCCATCTCCAACTGTACATGATAGCTTGCCTCTAGGTTTCCAAACCAACCAAAAATAATGTTTTAAAGTATTTTGTTTTGCTTATCACCCTTCCTTTGTGCAATAATTTTGCAAGAATTTTAAGATTAAAAAAAATAAAACACCATTGTGCATTCGGATTCTTCCTAATATATAAAGATTTAAGAAAAATTGGAGTATACTATAAAGTTAATTTTGTTTTATATTTACGAGAAGAATTACTCTTGTTTTTATAGATGAAACAAGAATTCTGTTTGCAAAGATTTTGTTATATTTTTATGGGCCCACAATAAAGAGAAGTGAAAATGCGGCTCCAAAAACTAGGCTCCTATCCTGTTTTTGCTGTAGGTTTGCATCAAGGCCTTTTTAGTATAATAAGTTTTGTCAAGCCCATCAGCCAACACCAAGTCCAAAAAGTGTTAATAAGACAGGATGGTTCTTTTGACCCACAATTCCTTTCCTCACTGCAATTTCTCTAATTTTTTCATTTGCAATTCTTATCCTATATAAAATTTAGTTAAAAGGACTATTTCTCCAATATTTATTTGAGAAGTTAATTTACAATGCAAAAAAAAACTCTTATACAGTCCTATAGGCATCTAAAGGACCAAAATAACACTTTTTTTTTTCTTTTTTTTTCTTTTTTTTTTTTTTAAAACGAAAATCACTTTGTCGACGCCAAAGGAAGATCGATAACCTATTGAGTTAGCCACCAAACCTCCAACAGGCTTTCAACACTCTTGAGTGCCCATTATTTATTATTATAATTATTATTTTTTTTAAGATTTGAAAATTTTAATTATTAATATTATTACTATTTTTAAAAAGAACTATGGCTAGCCGAAGCTATTTTTACTCGCTTAGGCTGCCAACTAGATCATCTAAGAACCATCGACCGTCACCCGCAACTTTTGATGGCGTAAGCGACCGCTGCTAGTTAAAAGTTTTTTAAAAGAAAATTGAAAATTTTAAACTTTTATATGATGATTATGATAAGAACCAAAATAGATTATTTGTGATACAAGAGAAAATGAAGGCATCCTAACTAGGTTAGCATACGCCAAAAATTTAAAACTTAAACAAATTGATGATGATGATGCTCATGCTGATGATGATGATGATGATGATAATAATAATAATAATATTTCGATAACAGAAAACCACCGACAACGTAGTCGAGCCTAACGGCTACCTCTAGTAGTTCCATTGTCTTGTAAAACAAATGGGAAATTAGCATGTTGCACCATAAACTATATCATATCTTGCATATTATATATTAAATAATTTTTTTGATATTTTACATCCTAAACTTAGATAATTCTTGCACTGTTACCCCTTTTGTCAAAGTACTAAGTGGAGATGATTATGTGCTACACGGTGAGGCTAAAGTGAGGGTACAAAATACAACTGTATAATTCATGGTGCAAAAAGGAAAAATTTCAAAAAAAAAAAAAAAAGGAAAAAAATTATTAGAGATAATTATAAATTAGAACATGTAATTTTTCAAAAAATAGATATTCTAAAATAATAAATAAATAAATACCAATAAATAAATTTGGACGTGCATTAGAAAATACATAACAAATTTGATAAAGTAAAAAGTTTATGAAAAAAAATTCATATAGGAAAATCTTATAAGTAATTTTTAAAATAATAAATGTAAATATAAAAAATAAATGTAATAAATTAAAGAACATGTTTTATATAAATAATTTTCCAAAATTTTCTTTTACATGTTCAAATTTTTTATTGATTCTTTCTTTATTTATTTTTAGAGTATTTATTATATGTAAAGATTTTTATTTTTTATTTTTGAAAAATCAAATTTGCAAATTTTTTTTAACATTTTTTACTCACTTATTAAAAAAATAATAATCCTTTTTATTTTTTTTTTTTTCATTTTTCATTAATTTTCATTTGGAAAATTAGATATTTTACACTTTTAAACTATATAAAATTACAATTTGTATCCTATTTTAGCCTTTGAGGCATAGCACGCGATTGTTTTTGTTTATTATTTCGACAGAAGAACTAGTAGTGCAAGGATGTTAATAATTCGGGGTGCAAAATGCTAGTAAATATTGTTTAAAATGCAATGTATAAGATTTGATATAGTTTGAGATACAACAATGCCAATGTCCCAGAATAAATTAAAAGTTTGATCTTTTCAAAGTTAAAAGTAGAAAAAATATTTAATAAGTGTCTTGTGATAATATAAATTTTTTGGGATTGCTTAGAATTATTTTTGCATTACAAATTAGAATTTCTCTTCTTTTTTATTATACACCTTAAATGATTTCTTTTCCTGTATTTGAAAAAAGGGACATTTTAAAAGTTATCCCAAATTCCATTTCCATGCTCTTGTAATATAGGTAGAGGTAGAGATGTTTAATTACTAAAACTATCTTCTTTGTGGACCTTTTTTCATTTTATTATTTTATTATTACATACATTTGGTTGTTTAAATGTAATAATCAAGGAATGTTTAGTTGCACACATTCAAATATTATAAGGGTTTGGACTTACACATCTAAACAACCTTTATGACGTTCAATTGTACTCATTTGAGCATCATAAACATTCTTTGGGGTTTTTCAACAAAACACTTGATAAAAAATAAAAAAAAATTAAAAAAACATCTCTATGGGTAGATTGTTCAAAAAACAAAGGCTAGATCGTTCCTAACTAGCGTTGATAGAATGAATCACGATCTCACTAACACTCAAAATCCAAAATTTTATCTAAAATTACGTTTAAAAAAACTCAACAAATACTATGTTAAAACTGAAAATGAGAAGGAAAATTAACAGTTGGAGAATCCCAATAGTAGAAATCAAAAAATATATCACAATCCCATCAACATCCAAAATTAAAACCTAAAGCCCATAATCTTATTTAAACACATAAAAAAATTAACAAAAATATGAAGGAAAAAAAAAAACATGAAATAAGAAATAAAAATTAAAGATTTAAAAATTATATTTGTATCAAACACAAAGTTAGAAATGGAAAAAGCTTCTTTGTCACTCGTCCCCTCTGTATTTTTTGCACAATTCGTTCCTTCTATGTACTTCGCACAATACTTTTAAATGAAAGTATAAAAAGCATGTGCTTTTTGCTTTTAAAGGGAGTTTTTAGGGGTTTATCAGGTATTAAAAGAAGTGTGAATAGATGTTTTAGAGTAAAAGCTTTGGGTGTTTCTATCCGTACTACAAAAATTAATAGCCATACTATATTCTAAATACACATGTAGTGTTTAATTTAACTTTTACTTTTTACACCAACAAAATATACTTAATTTACTCTTACAATAAAATAAAATAAAATTACATACACTATATATTTTGTGCCCTTAATTCCCATTGAAATCAGTGGCCTCCTATTGAAATTGGTCTAGTCTGTTCAACAACCTTGTCATTCATCCTTTTACGCCTTATTCCCATATGACTCTTCACATATATACATCTTCAACGACATCTATATAAATTATTGAATTTCTATTCGGTTTATATCTATCAAAGTACTTTATATTCTCTACTCATACGACTTTAAAAGTTTATATTTTGTATTCCAAATAATTTCATTTATCATTAAATTTCTATTCAGTTTATATAAACTAAATCCAAATATCTTCTTGGATATACATAATTTAGACTAATTTAAAATGTCTGCATTATGTATATATATTGTATTATCTAATATATATAATTCAAATGAATTCAAAACATTCAGATTATGTATACGGAACTACTTTACTTCTTATTGAATTATTGTTTGGAATATATATTATATTATCCAATATATAATTTAAATGAATTCAAAACATTCAAACTATGTATACTGCACTACCTCACTTATTATTGAATTATTGTTTGGTTTTTATAAACAAGATCCTTTTAGTTATTCTATATTACTAACCTACATAACTTTAAAACATTTGAATTATGTATACTGACTTTGTATAAACTTGATAATATAGGAATTTGAAAGCAACTAATGTGAAGAAGAGATGGCATGAATATTAAAAAAATAAAAACAAAAAATAAAAAGCAAAGAAAAAAATAAATCATAAAAATTTTAAGTATTGAAAATAATGATCTACCAATAATTCTTGTTTATCCTTTCCTCTTCATCGCTAAACTCTATTGTACGAAATTATTATTTTTCCTAAGTTGTAAAATGTGTACATAATATTTTATTTTTATTTCGTCTAAGTCATTAAGGTTATTCATGACCTTTTATTAACAGGTAGTTTGAAATATAAAAATATAATTAAAAATGCAATGTGGTTATGAATTTTTATATTGTGAATAGTATCACCCAATACTTCTTAAAGCAATGTAAACACAAAAATACAGTGGGAGGAGAAATTTTAGTCATGTAAAAAGAATGACCCAAAAAGATATGACAAAGTCCAATAATAAAAGTGATTGTTTTAAATATAAATAACATATTGATTGTACCTATGAAGCCTAATGGTAAAAAACTTTTTTCTTTTTGTTTTTTTGACAACGATCCTAGTTTAAATCTCTCCATTTCTAATATATATAAATATATGTATATAATTAGTTAATTTTAGGTCAAGACAAATTATTATTATTATTTTTAATCAAGTCTTAAATCATGACATCTGGTTCTGTCACTTCAGCTGAAAAAAAGGGTAAAAGTTCGATCAAAGTGTAAAAAAATCAAAAGTCATAACTTTAAAAATTGATTTTAGAAAAGTCATATCGTTTCGGCATGAGCATTTTCCTATGTATATCTATATATAAATAGAGACATTTCCTATACAAAAGTTTTTGACAAACGATCTTGGCTTTAAAATTTTCTAATCTAACGGTATAAATTATTCTTTTAAAATAGTTTCAAACTTTTTTTTTGTTTTTTTTGTTTTTGTTTTTAAGTAATAGCTTCAAACCTTTATAGTCGTATCGAAACACTATTTATTTTAAGTTAAAAAAAATCATAATTGATATTTATTTTTTTATACACAAAATAAATCTCCAATTAAGTTTTGAGCGATTTTTTTCGCAATTCCAAAATATCTTTACACACCATCATTAAAATATGTAAAAAAATATAAAAAAATTTTATACAATATTTTTAATAATCGAAATACCCAATACCCTAGATTCGTACACTTTTTCCAATATATATGTATATATATTTTTCTTTTGACTACTTTTACAAATCAATCAAAACTATTCTTCCTCCTTTGATAGCCCAAAAAAGGCCTTTTCTCATTGATTCTCCGTCAAGGATTTTCTATTGATATTGACTATCTTCACATTAAGAACGTTGTCAGAGATCAAATTTTTTAGTTTTTGGTAGTAAATTTCTAAATAATTTCTAAGATAATCAGTTGTATATTTTTAAAATTTTTGAATTATGTATTTTTTAATATTTTTAAAATTATATTATTTTAGAATATTCAGTCCTTGACTTTTTTAGAAATTCTAAAATATTTAATCATGTATTTTTAAATATTTTTAAAATTGTTTAATTATATATTTATGAATATTTTTAAAATTATAATATATTATTTTGGTGCGTTTGATCAATAATTTTGAATGCCTTAAATTGTTTAATTGAATATTTTTGGACTTCGATCTTGTACTTCCCAATGTTTTTTAAAGTTTCCAAAACGAAATTAATTAATGCAAAATGAAAAAAGGAAAAAAAGAGAGACAAACATTACTTTTTCATTTTTTGAGCTTCCATGATTTAAGTGGTGTAGTATGAGTTTTTTTGTTTTTTTTTTTTTTTTTAACAGAAAGAAAATCGCTACAAGTATGATTTTAAAAGAAAAGATTTGGGAGGAAAAATGAGTGTGTATAAAGAAGTTATTCACTCCCCAATGATATTAATTCCTCTTAAGCAAACACATTTTTGTTTTCAAACAATCTTAAGCAATGGTTTGGAAAAAAAACAAAAACTTTATGAATTTCAATTTTGTGTGTTTTATTGCTTTTGGAACATGATGAACAAATCTATAATAATTATAGCTTAATTTTTCTTTTCTAGTGAAAGGAGAAAAAAAGAAAAAGAAAAAGATAGTGATATATAATTTGATACTTTTATATTTTCTTTTTAGGGATCAGTTTTTAGTTTTATTTTTTGAAGAAACCTAAATTCTAATAAAGATTGTAAGATGAAAAAAAAAAAATTATGATGAAACTTGAAAGATAAATGTGTTTAATGGAGAGGGAAGCGAATTAAAGTTTTTTTTTTTTTTTTGAAAATCAACATCATTAAGGATTTGTAATTTTTTCTTCAATAACTGTTGCTTGAGAGTTTCATAAAAAAAAAATTAAAAAAAATAAAAGGAAACTTGTTTATTTTTTTGTTGAAAAAAAAAAAAAGAAACTCAATTGGTTAAGAAATAATTGAAATGTGCATTCAAAAAAAAAATTAAAATGGAAGGAGAGAGAAATATGATTAGAGATTGATTATCTGTGGGAAAATAAATATCTTTTTTTTTCCTTTTTTTTTGTTTTTAACTTTAAATAGAGGATGTTTAGATATCAATATTAGAAAATTTTTTTTTTTAAGATATTACAAAAAAGAAACTCACACCTTTAGATTATCTAAGATTAAAGCATCTCTAAATGACTCTTTAAATTTATCATGTTATTTATTTTAAAAAGTTATGCATTTAAAAAGAACTCCAAGGATCTCTTTATTTTAACTTATCTTATTAATATTTTTAAGTAAGATAGTTTGTCGAAGTATTTTGCCAAATGACAATCAATGGTTAATTGTTTTTCCTTAAAAACTATATAATATATTAAAGTTGGATAGTTTTATCAAATGGCAATCAATAATAAACTGTTTAAATGAAATATTATCTATAATTTTTTAAAAAATATGTCAACTTCCAATATTTTATAGAAGATAATATTAATTATTGAAAATAGAATAAGGAAATTTAAATTGAAAAAACTGATAAGTATTCATAACATTTAATATATTAAATATTATCTATAATTTTTTTTAATGCAAGTTCCAATATAGATAATTAATAGTAGATAATATTATTGAAAATTGAATAAAGAAATTTAAATTGAAAAATTAATAACAATCTATAATTTTCATTTTAAATATTAGATATTATCTAATATTTAATATAAAAGAGTTAGAATGATAATTATTAAATTTCATATATAAAATTTAAATTGAAAATTGGATAATAATCTATAATGTTAATATTTAATGGTTAATATTAAATTATCTAATATCTAATATTTAATATATAAGGGAATTGAAGATTTTTCAAGAAAATATATCAAGCCATAACTTTTATTAATCATAGAGTTACATATTTATATATGGGTTTGACTAATGCCTACAAATTAAGATATTCTATATATGGTACAAATAACTGTAAATGGAAACAATGAGTTATACAATGTTATGTAAATTGTATAAGACTAATGATCATCAATTTGATTTGAAATTATAATTGTGTTGACTTCTGTGATCTTAATTCAATCTCGAATTTTGATTGCTATTATATGCTAATTTTATTTCCTTAACAAGAATAACAATATTATTAAATAATTATTTTGTCTTTTTATTTATAATTATATTATTATATTCTCAATGTTGAAAGTGGATAAACTCGAGTTAGAATGATAATTATTAAATTTAATATATTAAATTTAAATTTAGATTTACAAATTGATATTTCTTAATATTAATTTTTTAAATATCTAATATTTAATATAAGAGAGAATTAAAGATTTTTAAGAAAAATATGTCAAGACATGATTTTTTTAATAATAGATATACATATTAATACATGGGTTTGACTAATGTCTACAATGTAAGATATTCTATATATGGTACAAATAATTGTAAATAGAAACAATAAGTTGTACAGTGTCATGAAAATAATTATTCTTAATAAAAACATTTTAAAATATATATTAAAAGAAAGATCCCTAAAATTAAAAGAAAAATAGTGATTAGATAATGAAACAAACTTAGTGGAATATAATAATTCCATTTAAATCAAATACTTTATCTTATCAAATTAAATCGTTTATATGAAGAGATTACATTTGAAACTTATATTTTGATGGAGAGATAAAAATTTATATTTCAAAATATAAATTTGAAAAATTAAAATTCAAAAGTAAAAAATTAAATTTAAAAAAAAATCAACTTTAAATTCAAAATTATGTTTTGTCCGGAGTCTTTCACCTCTATAAATAGAAGGGAAGCCCAAAAAAAAAAAAAAAGGTTGGAAAAATAATGGAAAAGGCTAAAAAATATAGATAAGAGAAAAAGAAAAAGAAAAAAAAAAAGAAAGTGTATAAAAAAATATTGACATAAATATAGGTGTCATGCAAAAGACTAATATTGTAAATGTTATGGATGAAAGTTCTCCAACACAAAATTTTATCTTCAAATGTTTCTAGTATTCTGAGTGTGGTTAAACTTAATAGAAATGAATTGATTGGTAAATATAACGTTGACTATGCAACGATTTATGCCTTTATAACTGATTTTTTTTTTTCAATTTTATTGAAGATATAATTGGAGAAGTTGTTGTCAAAAACAATACTAAATGCAAAAAATCTTGTGAAAAGACAAGTAAACTTATTGATATTGTGTTTGAGAGTCTAGAATATGCTTCATCAATAATTTTTTAAAAAGATAATTGCATTTTAATACCATTTAAAATCATCTAATTTTGTTTTAAGTGCTTTCAAATCAATTTTATCACATTAATACTCTCTATTTTCAAAATTCTTACAAACTAGCCTAATTCGATTAAAATTGATGGAAACCATCAAATAGGGGTTATGTGCAGCTTATGTTACTTCCAATATGTTTTATTTTTTAATTTATTTTTCAAATTTTCCCATTTAAAAAAATTAAAAAAAAAATAAGAATCCAAAAACAAATACCAGATGTTTGAAAAAAATTCAAAAATACCAAATGTAAAAAAAAAAAAATATATATATATATATATATATGCACAATAAAAAAATCAGATATTTAAAAAAAATTAAGAACTTAGGAAAAAAATACAAGATAATTAAAAAAACAATTGAGCGAGAAAAAGTACCATATGTTTAAAAAAAATTTTGAAAGCCCAAAAAATAGATATTCAATAAAAAATCAAAGAGTTCAAAAAAAGTATCAGATGTATAAAAAAAATTTTGGGAACCCCAAAAAAATACTAAATGGTCAAAAAAATTCCGAATGCCCAAAAAATATACCAGATAATAAAAAAAAAAATTTTAAAACTGAGAAAAATACAAGATCTTTAAAAAAATTTTGAAAGCCCAAAAAAATAATAGATGGTCAAAACAATTTTGAGTACTCAAAAAAAACTCATTTGGAAAAAATAATTCTCAAAGCTAAAAAAAACATATGTTCAAAAAAAAAAAATTTGAGAGCCTAAAAAAATACCTAATGATTATAAAAAATTTCAAGTGTCAGAAAAAATACCAAATGGTAAAAAAGTTCCAAAAGCTTAAAAAAAAAAATCAAATGTTAAAAAAAATATTGAGAGTCCAAAAAACATTTGGTATTTTTATCTAGCTCTAGGAATTTTTTTTTTTTACGATATTATTTTTTTGGGTACTTGAAATTTTTTTAACTATCTTGTACTTTTTTCAGGTCCTCAAGAATTGTTTTTACCATAGAGTATTTTTATTGTGCTCTCAATTTTTTTTTTTAACCATCTAATTTTTTTTTTGAATATCTATTTTTTTTTCTCAAATTTTTTTGAATATCTGGTTTCTTTTTGGCACTTGGAATCTTTTTAATCATCTGATATTTTTTTGAGTCTTTTAGATTTATTTTGAATATTTGTATTTTTTTTTAGGTTTTCAGTCTTTTTTTACCATCTAATAATTTTATCTGCACTCAGAATTTTTTTACTGTTTGAAATTGTTTTTTGGCTTTTAGATTTTTTTTAACATATGATATTTTTTGGGGTTTTTAGAATTTTTTGAATATATGATATTTTTTAAGCACGCAAAATTCTTTTTAACCATATGGTATCTATTTGTGATCTTGAAATTTTTTTGAACATTTAGTATTTTTTATCATGCATTCAAAATTTTGTTTACCATCTACTACTTTTTTAGGCTCTTGGATATTTTTGCAACATTAAGTATTTTTTTTTTTTTTGGGCTCTTGGATTTTTTTAAAAAAATTTTAAATAGAAAAATCTTAAAAATAAATTAAAAAAAGAGTGGTTCTTTTTACAATTTTAAAATAATTTTTTACAGTTCCATTCTTTATATACTACTATATAAATATATAAAAAATATAAAATTACTTAATGCAATATTATTTATTTCTAAAATATCCTTAATTCATACCATACCAAAATTACATATCTCTTATAAATAAATTTTTTTTTACAATTCTAAAATAACTATATACAATCTCTCACTAAAATATTTTTCTTTTCTTCTTTTTTGTTATGAATTAGGTTGATTTTTTTTTCTCTCACTTTTTTAATGACATAAAAGATTATTTATTTGAAAGCAAAAAATCAACGAACAATGGAAGGTAATGGTGATTGGGTGCTTGGTAGTATACTTCTGATCAACTTTGGAAATATTCAATCGTATACTATTGAACGTTTTAAAGTAGTTCAGTTCTGTACTATTTTTTGAACTTTTTTTTTCTTATACAATATTTGGTTGCAAGCTTTTAAACGTCTTTAAGATTCTCAGTTTTATATTTTTGAACTTCTTTAAAATTGTTGAGTTATATTTCTGAACATCTTAAAAGTTGTAATTTATTATTTTGGAATGTTCGGCTCTAAATTTCTGTACATATTCAATATGTTCGATTATGAACATATTTGGAGTATTTGAACCCAACAATTTTGTAATTTTTTTGTAAAGTATATTTTTAGATGGTTCGACCATAAACTTTTGTTAAAATTTGATGTTGTTCAGTTGTAAGCTTTTCAAGTTGTTCAGTTGTAAACTTTTATACAACTGAAAATATTCGGTTGTAAGTTTCTGAACATATTAAATATCTATATATATAATGTACGGTATTTAGTATCTATATATACATATAATATTCGATAGATAAAAGCTAAATATCTTAATAATGTTCGGATGGACACTTATAAACTATTAAAAAATATTCATTTTTAAACTTCCAAATGAAAAAGAAATTTTAATATATCATATCAAATATAAGAGTGTTGTTTCGACCTGGTCGTTGGTAAGCAATAAAAAAAAAATCCAAACTAAAGTAATCATCATAAAATAAAAAAAAAACAAAAAAAAAACTAAATACATCTTACTATTTCATATTTTTGAGCTTCCATAATTTATGAATAATTGTTGTATCTACAATTCTAATTTTTAATGGAGTATAAGTTAAATGGATATATATAATGTATTCTTTGAGGGGAAAAATGAGATTGTATAAAGAAATTATTTAAATAGGTTTAATTAACACATATCCTTAATAGTAATTTTAAATGAGGATAAAAATATAAATCAATAATGAAACTATATAGAGTTCAAATGATAGTACAACTAGAAATTTCCTTAAAAAAAATCAAATTTTGGGATCAGATGTACGGCACATGATCCATATTTGATAGTTTCCATCAATTTTAATTGAATTGGACCAATTTGTAAGAATTTTGAAAACAGGGAATATTAACATGACAAAATTGATTCTAGAGCCCCAAAAATTAAATTAGATAACTTTAGATGGTACCAAAATGCAATTATTCTTTTTTTAGAATTTTTTGTGTATATTATTTTATAAGTATTGAAGTATATTTTTTCAAAAAAGAAAAAGCTTCTAAGTACTTTGTGGGTGAATTTGTAAAATATGGTTATCAAGAAATTGAAAAACTCAAAGTAATGCAAAACATGTATGGTGCCAAAAAATTTAGAAGTTATATTTATAATTTTTCAAATATACACATATTTCAATCTAAAACTTTATTTGTGAAATGATGTTTTAATATTTGATTTGATTATGATTAATTAATTTTTATAGATAATTATTGAAATAATCTATTGTGGTTATATCTCATGTGCATTGCACGAGTTTAATATTAATTAATATAAAAAATAAAATTTAATTCTTCAAATATAAAAAGTCAAATCCATTTTTTTATTTTAATATTATATTGATTTAATTTAATGCAACATATGTTTCAATAGCACTATTATAATATTAAATAGATAATTCATATAAAAAAAATAGATTAAAAGTAAAATAGTAAATATTTATTAAAACAAATAAAAATAAACAGTACAAATAAAAGGGGTAGTTTGGAGAATGTTTTTAAAATTTACTATTTATTTCAAAAAATTATCTTTATTATAAAGAATATAATTTTTTTTTAAAAAAGTCCCCTTAAAAATGCTCTTACACCTCTATCAAAATCATTTGTCAATAATCTTTGTTTGAGGAACGAGCCTCCCATATATATATATATATATATATATAAGCAAACTGATTCATATAAAATAATTCCCTTACGAATAATTCAGTGGTAAAATCACTACTTTTGCTAACAAGAGTTTGGAATTCAAATTTTCCTATTTGAAATATACAAAATAAATAAATAAAAATAGTATAATACTTGAATCATAAGCAAATTGAATAAGCATAAAATTAATAATGTGGTCTAACTAAAGTACAAATTGCGATTGTGATTTACTATTATAACTATTATTTATGTTGGAAATGAGAGAATTTGAATTATTTTAGGAAATAGTGACTTATCGCACTAAACAATCTTTGCAGGGATCATTATGAAAATTTTTTAGGACGCCTATTTTTCTATTAAAATATTATTTGCATTAAGAAAATAAAATGACTCTCTGCTTCTTGGCCTCCTTGAAATCAGATATTCTAAAACAGTTACTTGTATAATTCTCGCTTGAATTAACAAGAGGTCGGTGGGAAAAGGCCCTACTTATATGGAGCTTTCCTATTGTACATGTTTTCCTTGAACTTTTGCCATGAAAAATTATGCTAATTGAGTGGTATATGGGGATCATAGGTTATACATGGTAGTTCAAATAATGAAATATACGGTAATTATAAGAAGGATAATGATTAATGAGTTAGGAGACAAAACGAGAGATTGATGTAGATGTAGCAAAGCTAGCTAGTTAGAGGTCCCCTCAAAGTGACACAATTTTTAACAAAAGAAAAAAAAAAAAAGGGCTTTTAAATTTAGTTGAAGACAGAAAAATATGTGAAGGGCTCCACCAGAACAATTATAGGGGATATATATAATATATATATCTTTGAAAAAAAAAAAAAAAAAACATCATTCCAAAAAGCAAGAATCAAAAGAAGATATTCCATTATGTGTATCCAATAACTTGCATATCTCAAAAAGGCCTTGTAAAATGAAGTGACTCATCTTTACAACATATATGTAAATGTAAATATAAATTTGAACCAGTCCCTTCTTTCAAAGAAATATATTATATTATATATTTTTACTTTTCATGGGAAGTTTATGTATAAGATGTGAAAGAGAACAAAAAATGCATTAGTAACTAGTAAAAGGTAACTTGGCCAGAAGACAGTCATTATTGAGTGATGAGGAGGTGGCGATTGATGCAGAATGATTGGTGGGAGTGTTGCTTTCACTTTACAGAGGAGGGAAGATTCATTTGTGATGTGTTTGAGGGAAAGTAAAAAAAAGGTGGGAATATCATTGTGGAAATAATGGTAAAAGGGATCGTAATCTAAACATGCCAGCTTGAAAGTGAGTCTGCAAACTTCGAAATCTGTGAATGGTTTAGCACAAAATCCACGTCTCTGTCCTAGACCATTATCCCTCCAAATCTTAGGAAAATATCAACTTGTAAATATGTATATATATATATATATATTATAATTGTTATGAAATATTATAAATATATCTTGTTATTCACCAATATATATCAATATATATATATATATATATTGTAATGAAAATTATAGTTTGGTGATTTAACCTGCTCATATCCATTCTATACAGCATCAAATAAGGCTACCAGGTGACTGATATTTCACGGACGAGATCGTCGTCAAGGTGGCAACAGCTATTCTTGCTAAAGGTCCTCTGCCCAGTACGATCCTGGCTAAAAAAGAAACCCAAAAAAAGAAAAAAAATAAGGTGACTAATATTTCATGTCCCATAAACTTTAAATAGAAACAAGAAATTGCAGGAAGTGGACAAATCCATTAACGGTGAATTTTGATCACCAAAAAATGTCTTTTCTCTAGTCCATCAGGAGCACGGGTTGCTATTTTTACAATTAATGTATATGGCAGACAAGTGTCACTGCTAAAACCAAGAAGCATATTAAAAAAACAAAAAATGAAAAATGAAAAAACGAAAATCAAGCATAGAAATTACACGATCACAGATCACTCAGGCTTTCCAGTGGGAAAAACAAACGCTTTCAGATAAGAAAGAAACAGACTGATCCTACTGCCACCACACTACCAGAAGCACGCAACATATGTATCATTTTCACTACTTACATGCCACAGTTGCCTAACCAATAGTTCTCGCACTATTTACATATAGTCACCAATTGTATAAATAATGCAGACATTATTTGTATGCCATTTGCCAATTGATTTAGCAGGAAGACCCTCCAAATTTATTTATTAAATATAAACGCAAAAAGTTTGATGCATGCTTAAGCTTTCCTTTCTTTAGTGTGTGTGAGAGAGACAGAAAGAGAGAAAGAGAGGTTTTGCTGCAGCTTCGTTTAGTAGAGATTTTGGAAAACAATGGATTGTAGTCCAAACAAAGACTTGTCATTTTCTTCCCCAAGTCCAAAGTTCTTTATTTTCTTGTACGGATAAAAATAGGAGCACAGGAGATGGTGGAGAACTTTACAACGTAAGCTGATTTTATTGCTGGAAAAAGCAAAAAAACGTACAAGGAGAATAATGAATAGTAATCCTACCAGATTGTTAGGAACAAATTCCAATACTCAGATTTGTGCTTCACTTCCTTGTAACTTTCTTCTTCCCTTTTTTTTTTTTTTTTTTTTGTGAATTCCTTATTGTGCATTAATTAATTTTTACCATGTGGAGTTGTCTTTTGTAGTGTCAGACCCATATATATAACTGAAATCTACAATCAAAATTTCCAATCTCATCCTCCTAAGTTTTTCCTAATTATAATTGCAAGCTTTATGAATTCTGCTTTTTAACGAGTTTTAAGGTTAGAAGTAGATGAAGCAAAAGCTAGCTATTGAAGTACTTAATACTAATCAACCACCTCTCTTGTGTCTGTGTCAGCAAAAGCACCATTCCTGTTGAATTTATAAAATTTACTTTTTATTGCCAGTTTGATAGGATATCAGTAGGTAACATGACTCTATATAATAGTGAGTCCTATTACCTAAAGTTAATATCAGTAAGTACCCGAGTCTAACTCTAACTTCCCAAGTCTTGGATTTGATTTGTGCCTTCCTCAAATCTTGAAAAGAGATAAAAAAAAATAATAATAATAATAAATAAATAAATAAATAAAGGTGTGGATAGACCTGGAGATGAAATGATGATCACAAGTTAAACATGCATTCATAAACAGTACTTAGTACTTTTTTTTTTTGGTGATTGCTTAGTACTTTTACTATTATCATTATGTTTGAGCAGGAAATCACTTGCATGCATAATGAATTCACAGTTGTAGTAAAAACATAAAATGGCTTTTATGTAATTCTGTGGAGGGGGATCTAACTGACCGAACATTGCCCCCCAATGATGAGGAAATTGATTGTTTTTTGTTTGGCCATGATGTAATATGTAAAAATTTCTGGATTCAAGGAAAGCTAAATAGGACATATTTTTAGCGTCAGAATCAAAACAGGGTTTGAAATGACAAAGAAATTAAAGGGACTTAGACAATGTGCCTTTTCTGAGCCTAGTTTGTCCAAAATTATAGTGACTAAAGTCACTTCAATATTTAACCTCTGGCATAAGAAAAGAAAATGAACCACCAGATTTTCCATTTCTTTAATTACAAACTAGTATAATTTTTTATTGTGTTGGTTGATTAACCTTCAAACTCCTAAAGAACGTCAATTTTGCACTCAATTTTCTCTTACTTAATATAACGCCAATAATGTTAGATTTTATCTTCTTATATAACCCAAATACTAATATAGTCACTACAAAAAGCCACTTTCACCAATTCATTAGTCTGAAAAATATTTCCAAGACATATTTTGAAACACAACAAATAAAATGCATGAAAAGTGAAGAATAAATTAGAAAAAGACATGGAAAAGAAACAGAGCACTCCACTTATAGATAACTCTGCTAGAAATTCAGTACTTCACTGCACTCCACCATGCTTAACCATCAGCTATTTAGTATACTATAATCAGAGCAATATCAGCTATAAAGGTAAGAAATAATCATAGAGTTCATGCAATATTTAATAATACTTTTTAAGTGTAAACTTTTTTTTTTTTTTTTTTATCAGTACAATAAATTTTTTTTCCCCTCTATTTTGATGTTTTAAATTATGACTTTTCAATTTTAGGTGTGAGTAGCTTAGCTAAACTTACTTTTAATTGTAAACTATTTATCACTGCCTCGAAATGGAAGTTCACGAGTCTATAATCCTAACATCTTTCAAATAAAACTAATTATTTTTATCAGGCCAAACAATTAAAAATTTTAGTTCATAAACATGTTTGGCAACACAAAAAAGTAAACAATCATTTTACTAAAAATGGAATTCAATATGTTAGAAATGTTGAAGTGTGAAGACACGTGGATAGAGGTTCAATCAGTGGTGACCCCCGTGTGTATAGGAAAGGGAGGGAATTATGATAGACGAGAGCACCCTACTGGACGTCAATCAGGTGCTTTTCTTTCTTTCTCTTTCTCTCTCTATCGCTCTGTGTGTGTCTGTCTGAAGAATCTAGCAAGAATTTGAAATAAAATTGAAAGTGGGATACAGATTTTGCTTTTGCATGGGAAGAGAGAGAGAGAAAGAGTAAAGAAAAGCTAAAGTTGGAGGCAAACCAGGGCCCTCACGTCAATCCTTTAACATCACATTAGTCTAATAATCCATGCACGACTACTACTAATATCTAACATGTATGCTGCTACATATTCTTTCCGTCCCAGGCCCGCATGCTTCCTTTGTCTATGTATAAATATATATATATATATATATGTGTGTGTGTGTGTGTGTGTGTACCTTTCACGCTTACTTCTCTCTTTAATCTGCAAGTAACCAAATCAAACAGGGAAAGAAAAAAGATTGAATGATGGAAAACAAAAGAGTGAAGCCACAGCCTAAGAAGAACTTGTGGAAACCAGAGGAGGATTTGATTCTCAAGAACTATGTGGAAACTCATGGTGAAGGCAACTGGGCAACTGTATCCAAGCAATCAGGTTAAAATTCTGTCAACTTCTTTTAGGTGTTGTTTGGTAACTCGTTCATCTTTTATTTTCCCTGACCTCATTGTGTGTAATTTGTTTACTACATATATTTGTTAATATTAGTTAGTGGCAATTAGAGTTAGGAATCCCAAAGAAACATAGATTTGAAAGAAAAAAGAAACATAAATAAACACAACATCAAAAACCATTTTGAACCGTTGTTAAGTTTGTAGTTAGTGGAGATGCTTGAACGCTAACATTTAAAGGAAGCAAAACACAAACAGTTAAGTAAAAAAAAGCAAAAATTGAAAAATAAGAAAACAACACCATACCAATGGGAGGGGTCAGTTCATTTTCTCATTATCATATATACCAGTGTATAATGAGATTGTCTTCTTTCGTACATGTGTTTTTGTGTGGCAGGTCTAATGAGGGGTGGGAAAAGCTGTAGATTAAGATGGAAAAATTACCTGAGACCGAACATAAAACGTGGAGGGATGTCCCAAGAGGAAGAGGACCTTATTATCCGAATGCATAAGCTTCTTGGGAACCGGTCAGTGTCACAATCATTCTCTGAAACACTCAGGAAATTCTCTTACTCCATTATTACTGTCTACTCTGTGTCCACGGCCATGTGTGTATATATATATATATATATATGCAAGCTTATACCCCTTCCAAGGCAAAGCATTTCAGCTGATCACCCTTTCATAATCACTTGGTTTTTGACTTTGTAAAAGAGAAAAATCTATGAAGAAAGACAACAGTTTTCTCTCTTTATAATATAAAAAAATAATAATAATAAAATTTGAAATAAATTTATCATTTTTTATTTGAGTAAGAAAACGTTTCTTTCTTTCATGTAGATGGTCACTAATTGCTGGGCGGCTTCCAGGTCGAACGGACAATGAAGTGAAAAACTACTGGAATACCCATTTGAACAAGAGCTGCCCTCGGGCCAAAAGAAGACCCATCGAATCAAACCAACACCAAAACAACACTATCACTACTGAAGATGAAGAAGACACCAGTACCATCAAGAAGAAGAACAACAACAAAATCCGCCGACTATGTAATCCTTCTCCTTCCATTAACAGAGAAACCCAGGAAGATCCCAGTAAGAGAAAAGAAGAACAAGAAGAAGAAGTTGAGGGAGGAACAAGAAGAGAAGAAGAAAGCTTCAGTTTTGTTACAAACAATCCATGGATTCCGGATGACAAAGAAATTAGCTTTAACTACAACATAGAATCTCCAATAATAATGCCTGCAAACAATGCCACATTTGTCTTGGATGATGAGCCTTTCATAGCCTACATGGATTCCTTCCTTTTGTTTGAAGCATTTGGATGGAGTGGTAGTGGAGAAGATTGCTATGCAGAATCGACGTTGGGAATGGAGTCAATCATACCATGATAAAAACCCTCTTTACCCCACAAAAGTTTTCACCATATGGAGATGGAAGGCCCCTATCATCCTTGCTTTTTTGTCGTTTTTCTCTGCGGCTAAAACATTGAAGAGGAAACACCTCGTGCTATTTTCCCTTTTTTTTTTTTTTTTCCGCACTATGATAATTATCTTTTTATTGCGAGCAGGTAATTGGCCACAAAAAGTACTTATTATTATTTTATTGATTGCCTTGGCCTTTTTTGAAAGCAGCAACTGTGCAACTGCATACCTCGCTGCAAAATCAAAATCAAACAGTAACCCAGTTCCATCACAATGAGCGTTAAAGGAAAACGTTCCCAAAATACGACAAAGCACTTACTAGAAGTTTGTGATTTGTCGTGAATAGATCTCATAACACGTGAACCCCAACTAAAGGATCACCTCAATATTGCCCTGCAGAACGGCTGCAAAATCAGGCAAGAAGTAATGTAGGCTGATACTCTTTGTGGCTCGAAGCGAGAAATGTGTTACAATTAGCACATGAAATTTAATCAGCAGCAAAACGTTGATTGGACATAACCAACCTTGCATTATTACCAACGCGACAAACTCACCCTTCTCATTCTTTAGAAAACTACAACAAAACAGGAAAGGGGAGACGAAGAGGGTCCCAGCGAAGAGCGCCTGGAAGACAAGTCATCTCACCAACAACCTGAATCATCACCCAAATTTGGGGCCTACCGTAAAAATGCCAATAGCACAAAAATAGACTCATCGTGCTACGTGATGGTGATGCATGTGACTGTACATATCATAAGGAGGAAAAAAAAAAAAATGATTTGATTCACATTATTGATTGGCAAGTAACAGTACTACAAAATAGTAAAATTGTGTCTCCATAGAGAGGTTAGAAAATTAAATGCGAGATAATTCCTGGAATAGGTGCCCCATATTTACAATACATCATCTTCTTGAGCATATAATAGCAAGCTGCCATCATCTTTGGGTAATGAGGGTGGAGTTCCAGGTGGAATACAAGCTGCACCATTCTCACCAGCACATATGCAAAGAGCCTCTGCATCCCTCAAAATTGTATCAAGGTCAATTTGACCGCTTAATTCGTTAATGAACTTCAAGAGAGTGTCGAAATCCATCTGCTCCCCCATAATCTTACTTCGGTACCGCTTCAAGATTGCAACACATACATACAGGTGTAGGTGTTCAGACCTATAATGCGTCCACAGTACTTCCCACAACCGCATTGTTTTCTCGTATTCGAATTCCCTAGAAAATGAAAAATGAAAATCCATCAGCAAAAATTTCAAGTAACTGCAAATTAGAGACGAGTTCATACATATTATTATGTTAATACCGAAAATGTATCATGAACAACAGGAGAAAGACATAAAGATGGCCAAAACTAGAATTTGAGATGAATAAAAGAAGCGGCTATAATAGACCATGTATGATAAACTGTTAAATGAATAAAAGATACAACAAAGTTATAATCTGTGAAAATTAAATGTCTGTAAAGAAATAAATGATATTATCTATAATAAACTGTTAGGCCACTAAGACTTTCAGGCATTAATAGAACCCGTGAACCAACGAAGATTATAAAACACTAAACATACTAACAATGTTAGCAACATGCAAGAACACTTTAGGACCTATGATTTTCAGTTCTGTTTCCTTCTCCTGGGTCTTCCAGGCAAGGAGAAAAAACTAAAGGTTCAATTACTACTGGTCATTGATCCTATACATTATGCATGCTTGTGAGCTATATATTTCCTATCTCCTGGGTCTTCCAGGCAAGGAGAAAAAACTAAAGGTTCAATTACTACTGGTCATTGACCCTATACATTATGCATGCTTGTGAGCTATATATTTCCTATCTCAGATTTCCAGCTTAAACATTTAGCATATCAACTCAACCAAAATACAATTATTAAAATGATACAAACAATAATCTGAACAAACTTTCTGTTATAAAAAAGAGATGAGAGTCTGAAAAGACATAAAAACTTGCGAGGTTAAACAAACTTGCTTATATGGTTCATTAGCATCAAGGACAGGAAGTGACTTAGGCTTTGAAATTATTTAAGATAATCAGTATGGTAACCACCATATTCATATGCATGAATTTTTGCATATCAATTTCTTAGCAAATAAAAATAATAATAATAAATAAATAAATAACATTATTTTGCTAAAAAAAAAATTTTGTTGTTCATAAAAAGGGAGCCTCATTTATCTTTTCGATATCTGTGGCTTATAGCCCCTCTGGAAAAAAGGAAGTAGGGAAAAGCCATATCCACATTCTTTATATTAACTTCTGCAAAATATCCACTTGAACAATTCAATCCTGTGGTCATCTAAAATTTTAAAAAATAAATTATGAATGTATGGAAACTAGCAGAACAGTACCATATCAACAATCAAAAAACTAAAATACTCGAGAGATGGATTATAACATTGCCCAACTTCCACGAAATATTAACATGTGCTATTTGCATTAATTTGGTTTTATTAAAAATGAAATTATTACAATTTTCCAAATTGATTTTGCCACAGCAATAATTTTAAGAGTGATAAAAGGGAACAAAAATCATTCCCTGAACCAATAAAATGTAAATTTGAAGTAGCATGGGGGTTGTGTTCATGATAAGCTTAGCCAAGGCATGTTAAAGAGTCAAATAGTTTCATTTTGTAAAAAAATTTAAGATTTACCAAAATCCCTATAAAATTTTGGAAGATGCTTTTGCAAAAATAGGCTTGCATGTGTAACCACCTAAAAGAATAGAAAAAATGAACGGGGAACTTACTAATACAACCAGAAGATCCCTGAAAATTAAAACAATCGGGACATAACTAAACTGTTTGGTCACATAACACAAAAACAGTTTTATGTTTTTAGAAACTAAAAATTATTTTAAAAAATTTAATTATGCCAACAAGTTTTACATACATAAAGAATGCCCTTACAGCAAGAAGAAATCTCCATGAAGCATCATCAAAAAAGCATGTATCCTAATAGAATGGACTATTAACATACAGAAATAATCACCTATAGAATCAAGGAGCCACACCTTTTAAATTGTATTAGAACCCAGCGGAAACAAAAGAAGTAATTCAAGCAATCATGCTGCTTGAAGTAATTATGCAATGGGCTATCCAACAACTCCACCAACTGCCAAAGCAACAATTAGAAATAATTAAGCCTGGAACAAAAAATTTACTGTTGTTCCCTAGCAAAGCAATTAGTAAGATACAGCCTTATGCTTCTCAACTATCATAATTGTGGCTTATATGCTCCAACTATAAAAGAGATTAAATGCGAATTTTAGCTTATAGTATTAATATCCTGTTTGGACCCAAAAAAAAAAAAAAGAAAAAGAAGAAGCAAAACATAGTTCAGACTAGCAGTAGAAGGGAGAGAGGGAGGGAGACCTTAGTTATTGCAAAAAGTTGAGAGTGCATGCCATTCTGGTCACGGTTAAAATTGGGTCCAAGGCGTTCCATCAGTGAAACAAAACACCAAAAGGATTCAGATTCATCCTCCGTTACAAATAATATTGGGGACAGAAGATCACTCATGCCCTGTTGAGCATACAATTACATATTAGGCTAGCACATTGATTGCAACATCAACAACAGAACCCAAAAAGAATAAAAATATATATATTTATTCAGATCTGCCATATCTACCCTGGAACATATGGTCAAGCTGAGGAATCATAGCATCTATTTGCAGAATCCATATTCAGTAAAATCAGTTAGGGTCAAACTTATTTATGGTCACCAACAAATAAATCAAACCTGCTGAAAAATTATGACAGTGAGTTCTAAACTACCTTGATGGATGTTCAAGGCAATTTTACTCCATACAGTCCAACCTTTGTGTGTTACTCCAACTTCATGTTCCAAATTGCATTAAATAGTTCAATATAAAGGTTTATTTACTCCAACTTCACGTTCCAAATTGCATTAAATAGTTCAATATAAAGGTTTATTTACTCCAAATTCACGTTCCAAATTGCATTAAATAGTTCAATATAAAGGTTTATAGAGCAGACGTCCGTCATATGTTCACATAGTGTTTCTAAACAACCTATACATTTTACCTTACATGCATCCAGTATAATCTAACGATCATTTTAGTAAATATGGGAGGAAATCTAAATAGCACAAAAATTGGAAATTAAATCAATCCACATGCTTGTGTTTCCAAGATCCTTAATTTGAATATTAAATCCTTCCAGAATGTTTAAATCTCTAAGTAAATCAAATCAGTTACCGAAGCCAAAATTGACCATTTCACATAAATGTAAACCAAGTTTATACATCCAGCTGAAGATCTAGCAGAATTTGCTGAACACGAGAAGTAATTACCTGACAGTAACCAAGATCAAAGTTATAAAATGAGTATGTCAATAGAATATCGCGTAAGATATTCACATTTGGATTATCATCCCCATCATAGAAGGAAATTGATCTATCAGTCCTTACCTGGAAAAAGAATAAATAGTTCAACCTTAAAATGACATTGCAAAACTAAGTTAAGAAAATCTAAGGAACAACCATTGCTACTTTTTGTACACACCACATCTTTATCGATAAGGCCTTTTCTCTCTCTGAATTTTGTAAATCTTTTTGCCTGTTCTGAAGATATACTCTGTAAACACAAAATAATATACATATCAACAAATTAGATAGAGCGACATAGTATCTGGTTTAGAAACTAAATAACATATAATATTTTCATGTTGTGATAAAAAAAGGGGAGCTTCAACAAATAGACATATATAAAATTTAGCTTCAATGAGGAAGATTGATAAAGGAAAACACACAAGAAGAATTATCACAAACCTGCCATTGGTTCTTTATAGTCTCATACTCTGATTTTTTAACAGACCTAAGATATTCCCTCTCAGCATATGTTGAATCATAAGCATGGTATCCTAACAAGAATGGCCAGACCTACATTCATCGTTAAGAGCGTTAACAATGTCAACACTCGAGCAATAAGTAGTAAGCTCAAAATTTCAAATAGACAGAGAGAAACCTCTGCGCGTAAACTGTGCTCAACTCCTCCATAAAATATTCTCTTTCTTAAAGCTTTTGAATCCATGACACGCCCTTCAGAGTCCAAGAAATTGACCCACTGAAAAAATGAATGAAACAATATTTATCATGTCTGGTAGCACATTTTTATGAAAGAAACAAATACAAACTTCAGGAAAAGCATAAATCTGTCAAAAATGCAATTGAACGTGGTCAAGTTTTCAAAGCACAAGTTGTTATAGAGACATTTTTAACATATGTATCATCAAAATGTAAATAAACCACTTCAGCAAAAGCAAGTCTTTACCTCTTCATAACCCAAAGGTGGCTGTCGTGGCTTTCCCCATACTAACTGAAATGGAGAAACGACAGTGATCATAATGGATGTTGAAAAATCAAAAATAAAAAATAAAAAATAAAAAAAACAAAATCTACAAAAGATGCCCTTAAATAATATCCTAAAAGACTGGTTTATCTCCACATCCTCTAAAGCTGGTTCAAATTAACATACAAACAGCTATACATCCCCTTGTCCAGCCATGATAATGTCAAGTATCACCATACACACTACAATAACTACATGTTAAGCATGTTAAATTACCATCAAACCTAAAAGTTAATATTGTTAGAAGTAGGAACAAGTCCAACTATCAATCTAATAAAAATTTAACAGTTCCCCTTGTGTATAGGCCTGTTCAATAACAGGACATAAAATAGACCTTATGTGTGCAGAATAACAAATTAACAGAAATGGGGTGACCATCAATGTATTAACCAGATAAACAAACAGAATTCTATGCTATGTTCATTACCAGTAATTACAAAAACTTGAGTTATTAGGAAGTGATCCCAAAGGAATCATCCATAGAAACTGATATTGCATGCTGAGGAATCAAATATTCTGTTGTTTGCATTGTAACATCCAAAATATTTTTATTTATTAAGTGGAAGAAAATAATCAAAATATTTCAGAATGTTTCTGTAACTAAGCTGATGAAATGAAGGACACATTGAAATGAAATTTTAAACCTCATATTGTGATACTTCTAAAATTATCATAGGTAGGTTGGCGAAGGAAGAAAACATTAAAAATCCGTATGTCAATCAATATAAGTCCGATGCCAAAAATAGAAACACCTTTCCAAGGATCGAATTAATAATTTGGATTTTAAATTATGAAACTTCAAATGCTCTTATCAGATTGATGCGATTAATTCACCAGTCCATCAAGCACATCAAAAGACTAATAAAATGCAAATCTCTGAACTTGTAGCCATGTTGCAACTGGGCAACTAAATTTTAACTTTAGCCTTAACTCAAAAGCCATAAAAATTTTAGCTAACCTACATGCAGCACTAAGGCTGGGTTGGCACCAAGGTCCTGTTTAGGATTAATTTTAATTCTGCTTTGTTACAACTTCTGCTTCTTCAGAGTAGGAGAAGCTATAATTCACTTGCTTTGGTTTTAAGCTCTTCTAAGGCCTAAAGCTTTTCTAACTGTCAAAACATTCTCAAAAGCCAGATGTAGCATTTCGGAAGTCATGCCAAAAAGGGCTAAATTCCAGAACCAGGTAAACAGGTAATGTAAATTAATCCTGTACAAAATTCTCTAGGAACATCAAATATGATGCTTATGAACTATTTTGTCCTCTCTTACTGGTCTTGTGATCAAGATAGCTTGTGGCCATACTTAGGCAAATGAAATGACTAAACCACAATATAACCAGTTCAGAGTATGCAACGCAAGAACAAAATCTACATCTCTCATAAACAGCCATGGAATATCTGTAATGGATTACAAAAGCATTTGTCCTGACAGTAGTGGAATAAGAGAACAAAACCAAAAACAAACTTTAACACAAGACTCCCTTCAATACCTCCTTACAATTGATTAGCTCAAAAGTTCCCACATTGGTGGTGGCTTCTTCGCCAAGATTGTGTTTCATTAGTGAAATTGTCTGTTTGACAAGGATACTCTACATAAATTTTCCACTGATGCAACAGAATAAGTGTGGTAGAAAGTCAAAGCTTTAATTATAAACCTTGCATATACTAACAATTAAAAGTTTAATATCCACAAATCCTAGGTGACAAGGTCAAAAACATTACAGCTTGTTGGGAAGTTTCCAACAGACATGATGTTTTTTCACTTACCTTGTGTTTTTTCATTGTACATGATGACCTTAATGATTTCAAAGAAGAAAGACAGAAACATTATTATCCCAGAAGTATACATCAAATAAGATATTAACTTGCCATAAACTTTCTGTTACAGAATTAATGAAACCTTACTGATGTCAAAATTTGATTGTTGAGATTACTAAAATACCTTCTAAGGATGAACATGTGTTTAAATTTCAACTTTTATACCATCATTTGAGCTAAACTGATTTCAACTCTTTAACTATGAATTATTTACCAGCTAATTTAAAACATATCATAATCTATGGTGGAAATAACTAATTAAAGGTAGGTAATAGCTTATTAATGCAGCATTACAATTTTTTAGATTTATATTTAATGAATATTAGTGCTGGCAAATGTAATCCAATTAGAACAGTAATAATAATGTATACTATTTTACCTTCAATCCCGAGTGATAATTTATATTCCATTAGCACCGAGGGATGCTAGTGGAGTTCTAAAACTAGACCAAGTACATATTAAGCCCAAGGATGAACTAAAATATGGTGCATTAATACAACAGCAGATCACATGCACATGCTATGTTTTGAGCAAGAGAAGTGGACAAGGGGAGAAGAAAAAAAGTGAGGATGAGTAAAGGAAACAAGCAATGACAAACATAATGCAGACTTTATGACTTGGACAGCCTAATTTGTAATTTCAGGAAAAAGGTGAGCTGGAAAGTATTAATCTTGTTCAGAGACCAACTTAGTTCTTCCATAATCTTGAGGATCATTTAAGATTAACAACATTGTTCAATAATTATTGGTAAAATGCAAATGTTAACTGATGAAATGGAAGAGTATTTATCTTCAGAATCATTTGTCAACAAAAGGTGAGTTGGAAAGTATTAATCTTGTTCAGAGACCAACCTAGCTATTCCATAATCTTCAGGATCATTTAAGATTAACAACATTGTTCAATAGTTATTTGTAAAATGCAAATATTAACTGATGAGATAGAAGAGTACCTCCAGGGGATCTGCAGCTACAGGAGCTGCATGAGTTTCATCATTAATCTTTTCTTTGATATTGGATGCCTTTTGTGGGTAATCAACATGAGAATCATTATTGCTTCTCCTCTCAATAGAATTAAATCCATTATTATGATTATCACGAAAAAGTTGTGAAGTTGTATCCCGAGCAAATTTGGTCACAAGAGAGAATTTTTCCAGTACTTGAATTGAGAGAGCAGGATCATGGAACTTTTGCTTTTGCCTCCCATTGAACTGAGAGACGCTTAAACTTCCATCATGAACACCCCCCCTGGAACTCTCTTGCTTTCCATCTGCAGATGACTCAGCAATGGAGGATAGTGATGATTCACTTGCAACAGAGACAGCCCTAGGCAGCTCCAAAGATGACAGTGTTTTCTGTAAAAGCCAATAAATCATGAGGAAAACTTTGCGGATTCCATGATGATGATATAATTGAGAAACCAAAGATGAAAAAAAAATATAGAAAAAGAGGAAACAGTTCAACCAAAAAAAAATATTGCTTAAATGGGCAGGACCCTACAATGAAGCAAACAAGCAAGATGGAACATATTGTGTGAATCTCCACTTAATGTCATGCAATATGTTATAGAAGTAAGACACCGTATTTTCCTCTTAAGTTCATTTATTTTTTTATCAGCATAATAGGGAAATAAATCCTCCAACTTTAGATGCCGCTAATATGTTGCAAACGAAAATCATGCATCAAATAATGGCAGATATCAAGCAAAAACCAACTCAAAATTAGTATTAGACGATGGCACATGCTATTACTTGCACCCAAAGTAGAGCCTTTTATTTATGTTGTAGTGGAGACAATTTAGTAAGAGAGTGATTGGTAGTAAATTGGCATTAATAATATGCAATGAAAAATAGTTATTGTAGTTTTCATACAATTTGAGCATAGGTATCGGGGATATTTCATTTAATCTGAATTTCATCTAAATGAACAAGTTTCCTTTATGCAGTAGTGTAAATAAAGCATACCTGAAGTTGATTTTCCAAATCATTCACAAGAAATACATTTGCATCATCTGCTGACCTGGAAATTTTTAAAAAATAAAAAACTAAGATACTTGGTAGACAATATACACACCTGCACTTGTAACACTACATAAACCCAAATAGGACAGGATCGTAAAAAATTCCTTAACATGCAAAACGTTCCCAATTAAATACTTTTATATGATAATACTTCTAGATGGAGGAAAGACCCCAAAGTAATTTGGAAACAAAAGATACACCAGAGAGGAAAAATCATCAGGACCAGTACCAGAGGTTGATATTTATCCATTATAGGCACACTTTTTTACATTAAAACATTCTCTCTCTCTCTCTCTCTCTCTCTCTCTCTCTCACACACACACACACATACAAACACGCATGCATGCATGGGCACAAAGAACAACTACTTTTGGATTGAAGTTTCACATTAACGTTATGGCGCCAAAATATATATATATATATATATATAATTTCAACATATGGACTTTTATCTGTTATTAAGTGATAAATGAAGAAAGGATTAAGAAGAAGACCCTATTACAGTACAGGACCTACAAGAGTACAGTAAGACATATTCCTTTCCATCACTTGCAAAAGTTCCCTAACCCTAGGAAAACACAAGAAAATGTAATCCATACAAATTTCAAAATTTTCGACAACTAACCATATAATATATTCAAGTTTCTGAAGTTATTAAATGGAAATAGTTACAAGGAAATATATCAGAAAACCTACTTCAAAGCAAGACAAACTTGTTAATTCCATATTGTTTAAACAAAATTTCAAGATCATTCTTATAAACTTTAACCAGTATTCAAGAGTGCTAGCTTTATCGTTTACATTCTACAACCAATGATTTTAATAACACCAACTCCAAGACTTCAAGATATCAATACATAAATTTTCCACGCAAAGCATAAAATAGAAAACTAAGATCATAGAGCTGCCAAAACCAGAGAAGAAAAACAAATATAAATAGCAAAACCAACCTCACAAGAAAAACATGTTGCTTTATTGTAGCAAGGAACTCTTTGACTCCTCCATTATAGAAATAAAGAGGAGGAAATGCAAGTCCTGCAAAATGCGTAACCAATGGTTACTCCTGTTCTTAAACTACAAATAAGAAAAGATAAGAAATGGACAAAATAGAAGTTTTAGTTTGTATTTGAATGGGGGAAAAGAAGTGATTTCTATATGTGCCTTGTACAAAATTCACATGAGTGTGCTGGCTACAAAATTCTTTTCATTAATTGATTGAAAGTTTCAAACTCATACACATTTGAGGAGAAAATTAATGTACAGTGACCTAAAAGACGTTTTGACATTAGAAACTTTTGCATTTTCTAGTCAGAAACATTTAAGCATTTTTCCGTCTCTAGTCACTTTTTTGGGGCACCATTGCCTAAGGGAAACGATGACAGGTTTGTCTAGTACAAGAGCAATGATTGAAAATTTTATAGCAGCCACCTCCAAATGCTGAAGGTTATGACCATATCCATTTCCCTACCACAAAGAACCCATATTAAGAGGAAAGAACACTAGAATGCCGTTTCCAAAATCTAGTTAACTCATCTAAATCTACAAAAATAAAATAAAATCCTCTTAAGCATTATAACATAATACATGTTGGTTTCGTCTATCTGATAGATTAACAATTTTGGAGAATGTTCACAACATAGTTAATAAACTACTCAAATATGGGGAACAGCCAGAAAGCTACTTATAACTTGACATAGAAATTTGATAATATTTTAAGTCAGTTTGTCCATCAAGCTTAAGGGATATCACTGTCGTCTACAATTAATTAGACTTAATCACACATTAAAAGATACCATTGAAGCCTAAATCCCCTACATGATTTCTCATATGCCAAAAACAAACATTAGAGTCTCAACCATTCAACTCTCTGCGAATAAGTCTCACACAATGTTTATTACAATTATTCTGGACATTACAGCTCTGCTAAAGTTCAAAATACATCCTACCGAACAAACATAGCCCTTTGAAAATTATATGCTAAAACACGACCATACCTGACGACAAGACCACAATAATGTACTGCCACCCGAGTGCTGGACTGTGCCTACGAATGGACCGCACATCCGTAAAAGGAACTGCCCTTATAGTGTAAAGACTCCTATCTACAAAAAAAACCACAAAAATAACAAACTCTGCAATAAATTCAAAAAAATTCACTACATTCAAATACTGAGGCTATATAGTACCTTTCTCAGAAAGCCTGGCGTTAGAGTTTCGCCCTTTGTAAGGAATCCATGTCTGCAATTAGAAAGAACCAAACAGTTCCACAATGATACAAGCAAAAAAGAAACACATCAAAATATGGAAAAAGAAAAAAAATAAAAAAATCAAAACGGCAAATCATAAAAACACGAACACCATTAAGTAATACCATGAATAGAGAAGGGCCTTGCTTGTATAACTTCAATCTTCCACTAATCCTTTCGGAGGCAAACTGAGTGGGATGAATTGTGACATTGTCCTTCACGTAAACCAACTCAGCACCATCGGTCTCGCTGGAGGTGCTCTGTCTTCCACTATCGCTTCGCATCATGCTCGCCGAACCCTAAATAAATAAATTAAATCGAAAAGATAAAACATAAAAATAAAAACCTAATCCATTTTCAATCAACCAAATTCAACCGCAAAGCAAAATGCAATCAGATATTGCTTCCGACTCTTTCCGATTAAAAAGATCCAAGAAATGCTTACTTGTTGCTGCGACGCAGCGTAATCGGCATCGTCGGAGAGATCGTGTAGGTCTAGTTCTTGCATCGCTGAAGATTTGCAGAGAGAGAAGACAGAGACTGTGAGAGAGAGAGAGAGGACTCCTTTTTATTTATTCTTTTTTCTTTTTTCTTTTTTCTGTTTTTTTGTTTTTTGCTTCGAGACGAAGAAAATGGAGGGATGTGACGGAGATTGTTGTGGAAATAATGATCGATGACGTGGCGATCCGCGTAGGAGGCTCGGATCGTTGTTTTGGTCTCTTATCGTGCGCTACTGCGGGGCCTAAATGGATCTCAACCGTCCAAGTTGTGAATCTATAAAACTGTACGTTTGAAAGTCAACGTTATCGTTATAATCAATGCAGGTGATCATCCCTCAGAAATCTTTCATTTGCTTCCTTAAGTATAGGTACTTTGGTCTTTCCGTGTCATGCTAACTTCGTTTAATGAACCGAAAGGAGAAAAACGGTTAAAGCATTTTTACTTTTACACCCTTCATGTTTTCCTCAATTCCTCTCCTACATAATTATTGGATAACAAAATATTAGTAATCAAATTTTAAATTATTGATATATTTGAATTTTGTAATGTATTATAATTAGTTTTCCTTTCAATAAAATCAAATTCCATAAAATGGATGTTATCTTTTCATACGGTGTCATTTCTCATGATTAATGACCATTTCATATCTCAGGTGATTTTAAAAAAATATATATATATTATATGATAATTTAATTGATTGTTTAAAAAAATTCATTTAATTATATTATAAATTTTTTGGATAAATTGTGAAAAGGGAATTTTATTACCATTTGAGAGTTATTATCAAGTTATTATCAATGGTTATTACCAACTAAACTATTGTAAAGAACTATATTGCAGATATTTAATATAAAAAGAGTTAAAACATTATTAAATACATTAAATTATTATTTGAGATTTAAATAATGAATTTTATTATGCTCGTCACAAAGAATGACAAATAGCTAAGGGTGTAGATAAAATTGATCCAAACGACTAATCCAGTATAATTTGTTCAATTATTTGACCCCTAATTGAATTGGGTCGATTGTTAAAAATAAAAACCGACTATTAGATCAATTTTGGAATTAAAAAACCAATATAAATTAACCAAACCAGCCATATTATATAAAATACTTAAACATATATTTTTAATGGGAGATTGTTTTTCTTGGTAAACTCACTGGTTTGTTGTGGTTTTTTCAACTAAAAAAATAAGATAATTAATGCTACGTTTACATTTTTATTAGGATATTTGGATTGATTTTTCATCAGAATATTTTTTTAGAGATGTATTTGGAGTCTTATATTAATTAATGAAATACAAAAATCTTAGAAGAATAAAATAAATCTTATTAAGATTTATATAGACTTTAAAAATATCTTTAAATCTCAAAACTTTAAAAAAGTTGAAGGCCTAATAAAAAATATCTTAATATGAGAAATTATAATTAAAATTAAATTTGAATCATTTTCTTATATGCAGGGCTGGCCTAAGATTTTGGGGGCCTTAGGTCAACTTTATATGTTAGCTTTCCTATAAACAAAAACAATAATTGTATTAAATGAAAATGATTCAAAATTACACGTTGCAATATTCTAACACTTTTACAAGTTCCTTTAAAATTTTTAGATGCAAAATCAGTAATTAAACTACTATAATTTTATTTGATTTTTAATAGTTAACATCAATATAATATTTCAATTTAAAAAAATTATTTTAAATATTTTTGTAAAAAATTAAAAAAGCACTTAAATATTAGACGTTCTGACCAAATAGGTGGCCTTGTGCCATTGCACACTAAGTCTATGGTAAAGGTTGGCCTGTATATATGAGACAAATAATTTTAGAAGAATGTATTTAATTTTTATTTTAAAAGAGTTTTGTAGATATTTTTAAATGATAGATTTTTGCAAGATTTTATGGACTTTAGTAAAGTTTTTTTTTTTTTTTTTTTGGGTAAAAGTGGGGATTGAAACAAAAAAGAAGGCTTGTACAATAGCAAAAGCCTAGATTCGGGAGGATTCTTCATGTACACTCTCCCAAGCCCTACAAAAAGCAAAGATAGAAGGTGAGAGCCAATTCGGGTCGATAGGCCTGTATACTTCTTGGTTCGCTGACCATTGACAAATATAATGGGCTAGCATATTTGATTTCCTAAGGGCCCAGCTGAAGAACCAGTGGATGAAATTAGAACTGAGTAAAAAGATATCTTTGAAGATAGGTTACGAAGCCTAGTGAAGAGATTAATTGTTTTTGTGTTTAAGGGCTTGGATTACTGACAGTGCATCCAATTCCAGAATAACTGATAGGTTCAGAATTTCAAAGCAATGAAAAGGAAGAGATTAGAAAAGGAAGGAACTCCCCTGTTTCGGTTATAGAAGAACAGAGCAATATTCTAGAGAGAGAGACTAGAGAGAGAAAGTTAGAGAGAAGGTTAATAAACTTTATCTGATGGCATATTTCATTCCTACAGTAAAATATATATACCCCTACATAACAAGAATCAAGAAATGGCTTCCAAAATATTCGGCCCCACTACTACCACTAACTGCCCCTACCCGCAATACGGCCATGCCTACAACTGAAATAACAACTAAACAAAGTAACAATAATATCTTAACTAATTTTATTCTACCCACTACTAAAGATAATAGCACCAGTATTAGACCCATTCCTAACAGCCCCACAATCCCACTAATTGGCCACGTAAGACCTGCATGGGCCATGCAACCAATGTGACCCAACATTCTCCCCCCCTTAAGACTCCTTGTCCTCAAGGAGGAAATCTGGATAGGTCCGCGCAAACCGCCATGCATTTTCCCACGTAGCATCTTCCTCAGGCAGCCCTTGCCACTTGATTGGCACTTCTATTTTTGGCTGATAACGACCCTTTTGTGTCACTCGGCGGTCAAGGACAGCTTCTGGCCGAGGCAAAATCGTAGCTTCATCCGAAATTGGCGGCAGTTGCTGTGAAACCACTGGCAATTTCCCCATGTGTTTGCGTAAGAGACTCACATGAAATACATTGTGAAGTTTCGACCCTGGTGGCAACGCCAACTTGTAAGCTACGGTACCCACACGCTCCAGCACCTCATAAGGCCCGTAAAAACGTGGGGCAAGCTTGAGTGATGCTCGAAAAGCTACCGAGGTCTGCCGATACGGTTGGAGCTTAAGATACACGAAATCCCCCACTGCAAAAGCTACCTCACGACGGTGCCGATCAGCAAAAATCTTCATCCGAGACTGAGCTTACAGAAGGTTGGCACGAAGAAGACGCAACACCTTATCACGGTCTTGAAGATAGGAATCTACTGCATCAACACATGATGATCTGGGAACATAGGAAAGCAGAGTTGGTGGGGACCTGCCATACACAACCTCAAAGGGAGTCATTTGAGTTGAAGAATGCTTGGATGTGTTGTAGCTGTATTCAACCCACGACAACCATTCCTTCCAACGCCTCGGCTGATGACCAGTGAAGCAACGCAAGTACTGTTCCAAGGTACGGTTAACCACCTCGGTTTGGCCATCCGTCTGAGGATGGTAACTAGAACTCATACAAAGCTTGGTACCGTGCAACTGAAAAAGTGCCCTCCAAAAGGAACTGATAAAAACTTTATCTCGGTCACAGATGATGGAAGTGGGCATGCCATGGAGTCGGACTATGTTACTAACAAAAGCCTTAGCCACGATCGCAACTGTGAATGGATGAGTTAGAGGAACAAAATGGCCATACTTAGACAACCGGTCCACCACCACCATGATAATTGAATATCCATTTGAAGGAGGCAACCCCTCTATAAAATCCATCGAGATATCGGACCAAATAAGATAAGGAATGGGCAAAGGTTGGAGTAACCCCACCGGTGTCTGGTGATCTGCCTTGCACTATTGACAAACATCGCATTGGTGAACAAAGTCCTTGACAGTTTGGTGCATACCAGGCCATCTAAAATCGTTGCGTAAACGTGATAAGGTCTTCTGGAACCCGAAATGTCCTCCCGTTGGAGATGAGTGGCACTCAGCTATAATGGTTGGCAACAAGGTAGATGATAGACTAAGTGAGACTTTACCATGCTCAAACCAGATGCCATCCCGTTGTGTTTGGTGCGGAGCAGAACCAAAGTTCATGTAGTATGGATCATGGGCACACTCGGACTGCAGATGGCTCCACCAATCCGCTTGTGGCGTGGAAATTGAAATGAAATTGAGCTCAACTCGAGAGAGGGCATCGGCGGCTTGGTTTTCATTCCCACGTTTGTATTCAATGTGGTAATCATACCCAAGTAGTTTTGGTAACCAACGTGCTTGAGAAGGTGTTGTTATGCGCTGCTCCAACAAATATTTCAAACTTTGTTGATCTGTGCGGACTGTAAAAGAATTCCTAAGCAGGTATGGTCGCCATTTGCGTACCGATTTAACCACCGCTAGCATCTCCTTTTCATATGCTAAGAGGAAAAGTGTCGAGCCTTGCAATGCTTAACTGAAATAAGCAAAGGGCCGTCCATTTTGGGACAGCACCGCACCAATTCCAATTCCACTAGCATCACACTCAATAACAAAAGGCTGTGAAAAATCTGGAAGTGCCAGAACAGGGGCTGTGGTTAGTGCCGTCTTCAGCTGTTGGAAAGCAACGTCGCACTCTTGAGTCCAATGAAATCCTTCCTTGCTGAGTAATTTAGTGAGAGGCGCTGCAATGCCTCCGAAGTGTTTAATGAACTTCCGATAATATCTGGCTAAACCCAGAAATCCACGAACCTCCCGGATGGTCGACGGGGTTGGCCATTCTCGAACGTTTTGCACCTTGACAGGGTCAGCACTTACTCCTGCTGAAGAAATTATGTGGCCCAGATATTCAACAGTAGTCACCCCAAAAACACATTTTGACTCCTTTGCAAACAAGTGATTAGCGGCAAGAATGGAGAGAACTGTATGGAGATGGATCAGATGTTCCTCCCAACTTTTAGAAAAAACCAAAATGTCATCAAAGAATATCAGAATGAATTTCCATAGGTAAGGTCGGAAGATGTCGTTCATCAAGCTTTGAAACGTGGCTGGTGCATTGGTGAGGCCAAAAGACATTACGACAAACTCGTAGTGGCCTTCATGAGTCCAAAACGCCATCTTGGGAATGTCGGCTTCGTGTACGCGAATCTGATGGTACCCGGATCGTAAATCCAATTTTGAAAAAAATTGGGCACCGTGGAGCTCATCCAGTAACTCGTCAATCACGGGTATGGGATATTTATCTTTACTAGTGATACTGTTAAGTGCTCGGTAATCCACGCAAAACCGCCACTCCCCACTTGCTTTCTTAACTAATAACACCGGTGAAGAGAACGGACTGTGGCTGGGACGTATGAGTCCTGTTTGGAGAAGTTCACGAACAATTTTCTCTATTTCGGCCTTTTGATAGTGTGGGTAACGGTAGGGACGCACATTCACAGGAGGATTATTCGCCATAAGTTGAATTCGGTGGTCATGGGATCTCTGTGGTGGAAGAGTCGTAGGATTTTGGAAGACTACTGGAAATTTGGAGAGGAGTCTATCTAATTCTGGTGGGTGGGTTGAGATTTTTTTGGTGGCTGACGTGGCAACCAGCTGGAGGAAGAATCCTGTACCCAATCCTACTGACCCGTGGGAGCTTTGGCATTCCTTCTGAGAAAGGACTTCTAGTCCTTGTTGGACTCCTTGAAAAGTATGAATGATCCCATCTTGTTTGAATGTCATAGTGAGGCGGGCATAATCGGTTTCGATCGGTCCAAGTGTATCAAGCCATTCGACACCCAGAACTATCGGACAAGCCGCCACAGGAAGCACGTAATAATCTGCAGTCACGGGACACCCCTGAATTTTCATGGTGAGTGCATGGCAGAGACCAGCACATTCAATTCTCTCTTTGTTGGCTACCATAACATGAAACTTCTTGCTTTTCTCAACAGGTAAGCCATATTTGGTGACCACTGCTTGATCGATGAAATTATGGGTACTCCCACCATCGATGAGTACTATTAAATCCTTGTTCTGCAACTGTCCAATAACCAGAATTGTTTACGGATGATTCGTACCTGCTATGGCATGGAACGAGATTTCGGGTGTAGTTCCTTCGGGCTCCTCTGTTGCCATGTCTTCTAGATTTCCTTCAGTGGTCTCAACATCATCGCCTATCATGAAGAGCTGAGGTTGGGCACAACGATGGCCAGAAACAAATTTTTCATCACTGTAATAACACAAGCCTTTTTCAGGTCGTTCACGAGCTTCTTGTGGGGTTATACGTCGGAGAGTAGTGGGAGTGATGTTGGGTGTGGATTTCTGAGAAGGTGGAGGTCCAAGTAATCCCTGTGTGGAATTTCCCTGTGTTCAAGTTGAAGGCGTTGGTGAACGATGGAATTGTGGAAGTTTCCTTTGCAACAGATTTCGTTCCTCAATTAGGCGAGCCACCCCTATGGCTTCGGTCAAAGTTGGTGGATGTTTGATTTTAACATCTAAGCGACTGTCATCTCTTAAGCCTGCAATAAAACACCCAATTAAAAATGATTCCGGCAATCTGTCAATTCGGTGGGATAATTTCTCAAAGTTCTGCTGGTAAGCCTCTACTGTGGTGGTCTGTCGTAGACGAGTCAAAGCTTCGGAAGGATCTTCGAATTCAGTTGGTCCGAAGCGTAGGAGAATGGCTTTTGTAAACTCTTTCCAAGATATTGGCCCACGAAATTTCATGAACCACCTATGCCATTGGAGGGCCAATCCCTCCAAATGGAATGATGCCAACGTAACTTGTTGGTTAGCAGGAACTCCCTGGAACTCAAAATATTGTTCTGCTTTGTACACCCATCCCTGCGGGTCCTCTCCATCAAATTTCGGGAAGAAAAGTTTCAGTTGATGGTGGTTGGGTTCGTTGGCTGTGTTTGAGGATTCTCTAAGAGAAAATGGATTGATATCCTGAGAGGGTTGGAATGATTTAGTAGACACCCAAAGAGATTGAAGTTCTGACAAAACCATCTACAATGTTGCAGTGACTTGCTCGAACTGTGTATTCACTTGGTGGATACTAGTCTCATGTCTTGCCAGGGCCTCGTTTACCTCATTTCGAAATTCAGCATTAGTCTTGCCCCGGGTATCCATTTGAACCTGGCTCTGATACCAATTGATAGGTTCAGAATTTCAAAGCAATGAAAAGGAAGAGATAGAAAAGGAAGGAACTCCCCTGTTTCGGTTATAGAAGAACAGAGCAATATTTTAGAGAGAGAAAGTTAGAGAGAAGGTTAATAAACTTTATCTGATGGCATATTTCATTCATATGGTACAATATATATACCCCTACATAACAAGAATCAAGAAATGGCTTCCAAAATATTCGGCCCCACTACTACCACTAACCGCCCCTACCCGCAATACGGCCATGCCTACAACTGAAATAACAACTAAACAAAATAACAATAAGATATTAACTAATTTTATTCTACCCACTACTAAAGATAATAGCACCAGTATTAGACCCATTCTTAACAGCCCCACAATCCCACTAATTGGCCACGTAAGACCTGCATGGGCCATGCAACCAATGTGACCCAACAATAACATTGGGCCAATCAAAACCCTTTGCAATTTGCATAGCCTTTAAGATTGCATCCAATTCAGCTATTTCAGATATGTTCACAGTTGATTTGAAGGTCTGAATATGAAGGATCCTTCCCTATTCGTCCTGTACGATCATAGCAAGATGATTTCTTGTTTCACGCACAGCTGCATCAGAGTTCATTTTCACTATACCTCTCCAGTAAAGTTTACAAAGATTATGAAAGACTTTTATATATTTTATTTTCATAAACTTTGTCGGACTTTACGGAGTTTATAAAATTATAAAAGATTTTTATAAACTTTTATCCATATTTTAAAAGGCACTCTAGACTTAGCCATAGCTTGCCTAGGCTCCAAACTTAAAAAAAAAAAAAAACATCCGACTTTAAGACAAAGCTTGGAAAAAAAAAATAATAATAAACTCTATGTTGACGGCCTAACATTTGCCTTGCCCCATAAAAGGCATGAAAAAATTGAGTCCAAGATTTAATATTAATTTTTTTTAAAGAGTAATAAATTAGAAAAAAATGTTAAAATTGAAAAAAGAAAAGTTAAAGTTAAAAAAAAAAAAATTGTGCAAAATCCTTAGGATCCGTTTTGTATAATTGATGAAAATAGAGCTTTAATATATAGAATTTTATATAATAGATATTTTTAAAAAAGAAATTTTATTAAAAAGTTAATAAGTGTTTGGTTATAAATAAAATAATTGTATTAAATGTTCAATAAGTTTCCATATAAATTAAAAAAAAGCTATATTAGATGCTCATTGAGTTTCTTTATAAGCTAAAAGGAAGAGTTTTTCTAAAAAAACATAAAATTTGAGTTTTTCTAAAACAGCTTAAAAAAACTATTTTTTTAGTTAACAAATACTTATTAATTTTTGTCAAATATTTTTATTTTTTAACAAAAGAGCTTTTGACATATAAGTAGAGCTTTTGACCCTAAAAAAGCTCTGCCAAACAAATATGTCACCTTTTTAAAAAGAAAAAATAATAATAAATTATAAATATTAAATTGTACATTTTCAAAAAGGAACGATTGAGTTAACAAAAATTAGTTGGATTGTAGTTACAGTGAAATTCTATATTGTATGAATTATTAAGTAGTAGTATACTTATAGCATATATGAGACAAATTTTCTAGTTAAAAACTTAAAAATTATGAAGTTTTTAACAAATCAATATTATGGATAATGTTTGCTAATTTTTTTCTTTTTTATTGGAAACTTCGAATGTAAAAGATTTTCATAAATTTATTATAAATAGATTTTTACTAATTTATGTTAATTACATGTTTTATGATAATATATACTTATATATTTTTATTCAATTAAAATAATGAAACACCTCGTTACACCCTCAAGCTTATAAAGCTTAGAGCTCAATCTTTGCTGCTTTATTTATTTAATTTTTTTTCGGGATAAAAAATATGCCTCGTGGTAGTATTATAGGCCCGCCATGCGACATCAAAGGTGTGGGATTATTCGAGACAATAACATGGCTTATCAAAACTCAAATCTCAACTTTTCGGATCTGCAGATAGAAAGCTGAATAGCTTCTTTATGCTAAGTTACCACCTTTCGGTGGTTCTTTGTCGCTTTATTAGATCTTACGTCTTTTAGAATCTTGATTTTTATAGATTTTTATTTTAAAAGATTGTATAGAATTTGAATTTCCTATGTGAATAAATATTTTTTTAAAAGAAAAAAAAAGGGTTATGAGTGAAATTTTCTATGATAGATATAAATTAAATATCCTTTAATATATATATATATATTATCTAACAAAAATGAAAACGTATCATATCAGTAGCTCTCATGATCAACAAGCAAATGTGATTTTGCAATATATATATATATATATATATATATAAGCAAATTCGTAAACAAGAACATTCCCATATCATCGTCATATATAATATATATATATATATATATATATATATATATATATATATAAATACTTTTTTCACCAGATAATTGATTCTTGTCCCGTTAATATATCTCCTGGACACACAAACAACATATACGGTCAATTGTTATAAAAGTTAAAAAAAATATATAATAATAATAATAATAACAATAATAAAAAGAATGAGTTAATTGTGTCCATGGAAAAGGTATAGGGAAATTATTTTTATGCTATTTCTTTTCTCTAAAATGCTAGGGGATATTAGAGAAGATACAAGAAAAAAATAAATAAAAAGAAAAAGAAAGAGTTAATTGTATCCATGGAAAAGGTGAAGGGAAATTTTTTTGATGCAATTTCTTCCCTCTAGATTGCTGGGGGCACATTACAGAGGAAAAAAAAAGAAAAAAAAAGAAAAAAAGAAATAGGCAGGGTGAAATCATTAAAGCCCAGTATGGTGCTGGAAATGTAACGGGAGAGTAGATTTGAAAATAAGGTGTAATGTATAGTTTCAATTGAAGTAATTTAACCCAAAAAAAAAAAGAAATTAAATCGGCAAAAGTTTTTAGGGTGAAAAGGGAGAAATTTAAAAACAAATGTTTCCCTTTTTAATTAAAAATCTATAAAAATCATTGACATTTTAAATACATCTAACTTTTATAAACTATTAAACAGTCTTCATTTAATACTATATGTCTTTTATAAACTTTTTAAAGGTCTTTAAAAGTCGCATCTATAATAATTTTGTTTATTACTAGATTTTTTTACTTTATCAAAAAAATAGATAGCTATTAAAAAATTTTTTCAGTGACTTATCTAAACACCTTATCAAGTTAATATGGTATTAAAACGAAAAAATATTATTAAAATAACCCTCTATTTCTAAAGGGTTTATTAACATTGTGAAATTTTTTTAAAAGTAAAGTTTTCTTAAAAATTTATTTTTTTTCAAAAAAACTTAATAAAATATATATAATTAATTAACAATTATAATTTGTGTTTTGTACATTAACATCAGAGAACAATTTTAAATTTACTGTATATTTAAAGTATTTTCAATAGTAAATATTGGTTTACTGCTTATGTAGCATATACATTAATATTGTTTGAATCTAAATAACCGTATAAATGTACAACTAATTAAGTATTTTAATGGTTTATTTTCTATTTTGAAATAATTGACTTTTTAAAGAAAATTTTATATTTTAGAAAATTGTGAGAATGTTTGAGAGATTCTCTAAAAGTGGATGGTCACCTTGACAGTATTTATTATTTTTTTTACCACATTAGCTTGATAAGGTGTTTAAATAAAACCTTTGAAGGTTTTTAACAATAAATAGAATCATTAGAGATGCTCTTATATCACTCAAATTTAGATGATATCAATTTTTATGCTACATAGGTAACAATCCATATTCATTAGTGTACATACTCTTAGTCCAAAAAAGCTCATTTTATAATAGTAAATGAGTCCAAAAACTAAAAAAAACAGATCTAATTAATCAAACTAATCCAATCCAATAGAAATCTAAATCGATTAATAGATGCATCACCAACTGATTTATAATGGATTGGATTGAAGATCGAGATCAAATTAAATTAGATAGAAATTTTCAAAACCAATTAAAATTTTATTGATTTGGTTATTCCTCAATGATAAATATCACTATAGCCCCATTTATTTTGCTATTTTTAAAATGCTACATTTCTATTATGAAAAGTATAAGTATATAACCTCCCTTATATTTTGCTTTCATTACAATTTAGCACTATTTTTTAAAACTCTTAACAATAGAATTACAATTTAATGTCATCAACTTTATAACTTACTTATTAAATTTTTTTCTTCAAAAAAAAAAAGAAAATAGTTTCAAACATATTCAACGTGTTTGAAATAATAATGGTTATTACATACAATCTGTTTGTTATTTTTAATAAATTGGGGGAAGGGCAATTCTAGCACCAATATTTTGAAAATTTAACAATTTTAAAAGATATATATATATATATATATATATATATGTGTGTGTGTGTGTGTGTGGAGTCATTCTACAGTCAGGATTATTCGGATAGAGTTACATGCAGACCCCTAAAAAGCAGATACTACACAAGAAAAAAACATCGGCTTTTCTTTCAGGAAAAAATCAGAAGCTACCAAAAAAAAAAAAAAACATCGATTTTCCGAAAAACATTGATTTTGCATCGACTTTGCTCCTGGTCCGCACGTAACTCTATCTGGACGGTCCTGATCATAGAATCGCCCTATATGTATGTATCCATTTTTATTTTTTTTTAAGTACTTAAAGATCATAACAAAAAAATAAAAAATAAAAAAGCCTAGTCAAATGAAGAGTTTTAAAAAAGAGGCTATATTGAAACAAAAAAAATGGAATGTAATGGGAGATATATTAATATTTTTCATAATAGAAATTAAATGTAGTATTGAAAAATTAATAAAATATAAAGGGTTATAATAGTATTTACCCTTCTTTAAATAGATCAATTATTTATGATGAGTAGCCTTATAAACAACAATACTCTTTTAGCAAATATATATGATTATATATATTCATTCCATTGTATACTGAAGGGAAAAATGTTGCATTGAAGGCATCTTTAAAATACACCTCTGCATAATGGCTTGCCGTCTTCTTGGTCATTTAACATTTTCTAGTATTTCTTTTTAGTGTAAAACTAGTTATCCTAACTTTGCTTTTCACATGGGTACTCCATGCTTTCGTCCAAAGCCTTTTTCACGTTGGCAGTCTGTATAAAGCTACTATAGGATTTATGTAACGACTAAAAGTTTATTGCACCAAGTTTTTAGGCCTATTTGATGTTTTTAGGCTTATTTGATGGAACACGTTGAAAATCACCCCTTCTTAGAGACTAAGATTTTCATAAATTTATTATGAATAGATTTTTACTAATTTATATTAATTACATGTTTTATGATAATATATACTTATATATTTTTAGACAATTAAAATTATAATAAAAATAAAGAAACACCTCACTACGTATCGGCCTCACTTACACACCCTCAAGCTTATAAAGCTTAGAGCTCAATATTTGCGGCTTTTTTTTTTTTTTTTTAGGCTGAATAAAAAAAATGTCTCCTGTTAGTATCATAGATTCTGTGCCAAGCAGCATTATGGTATGGGACCATCTGAGAAAATAATTGGATTTGCCAAGACTCAAACCTCAATTTTCGAACTCACAAATGTGAAGACTGAGTGGTTTTCTTCAACTAAGTTACCACGCTTAGTGGTTCTTTGACGCTTTATTAGATTTTACGTCCTTTAGAATCTTGATTTTTATAGATTTTTATTTTAAAAGATTTTACAGAATTTGAATTTCCTATATGAATACGTATTTTTTAAAATAAAATAAAATAAGTTATGAATGAAATTTTCTACTATAGATATAAATTAAATATCTTTATATATATATCTATATATATATATATATATATTATCGTAACAAAAATGAAAACGTATCATATCAGTAGCTCTCATTATCAACTATCAAATGTGATTTTGCAATATATATATTATATAAACAATTTCGTAAACAAGAACATAACCATATCATCATATATATATATATATATAAAATACTTTTTTCACCAGATAATTGATTCTTGTCCCGTTAATATAATTCCTGGACACATAAATAACATATAAGGTCAATTGTTATAAAAGTAAAAAAAATATAAAAAATAATAATAATAAAAAGAATGAGTTAATTGTGTCCATGGAAAAGGTAAAGGGAAATTATTTGCTATTTATTTTCTCTAAAATGCTAAGGGTATATTAGAGAAGATACAAGAAAAAATAAATAAAAAGAAAAAGAAAGAGTTAATCGTATCCATGGAAAAGGTGAAGGGAAAATTTTTTGATGCAATTTCTTTCCTCTAAGTTGCTGGGGGCACATTACAGAGGAAAAAAGAAAAAGGAAAAAGGAAATAGGGAGGGTGAAATCATTAATGCCCAGTATGGTGCTGGAAATATAACGGGGAGAATAGATTTGAAAATAAGGTGTAATGTATGGTTTCAATTGAAGTCATTTAAGGGAAAAAAAAAAAATTAAATCGGCAAAAGTTTTTAGAGTGAAAAGGGAGAAATTTAAAAACAAATGTTTCCCTTCCTAATTAAAATAATATAAAAATCATTGATATTTTAAATACATATAATTTTTATAAACTATTAAACAATCATTATTGAATACTATATATCCTTTATAAATTTTTTAAAAGTCTTCAAAACTCACATTTCTAATGATTTTGTTTATTACTAAATTTTTTTACTATACCAGAAAAATAGATAACTATTAATTTCTTTTTTAATGACTTATCTAAACACCCTATCAAATTAATATGGTATTAAAACAAAAATGTATTATTAATATGACCCTCTATTTCTGAAAAAGTTTAGTAAACATTGTGAAATTTTTTTTAAAAGTAAAATTTTTTTTAAAATTATAATTAAAAAAAAACTTAATAAAATATATAGATTAATTAACAACTATAATTAGTATTTTGTACATTAACATTAAATAACAATTCTAAATTTACTGTATATTTAGAGCATTTTTAATAATAAATGTTGGTTTAGTGTTTATATAAGTGTTTATATAGCATATACATTAATATTGATTAAATCTAAATGGCGTATAAATGTATAATTTATTTTAAAATTGTTCTCTAATAATTACGAGCATAAAAGCTATATATGTCAATTACTTAATTAATTAAGTATTTTAATAGTTTATTTTCTTTTTTGAAATAATTGACTTTCTAAATAAAATTTATATTTTAGGAAATTTTGAGAATGTTTGAGAGATCCTCTAGAAGTGGATGGTCATCTCGATAGTATTTATTGGTTTTTTTACCTCATTAGCTTGATAAGGTATTTAAACAAAACCTTTAAAGCTTTTTAATTTTAATGACTACCTATTTTTCTAATGTGGTAAAAAAAATTTAACAATAAATAAAATCATTGGAGATATTCTTGTATCACTCAAATTTAGACGATATCAATTTTTATGTTACATAGGTAACAATCCATATTCATTAGTGTACATACACTTAATCCAAAAAAGTTCATTTTATAATAGTAAATGAGTCCAAAAACTAAAAAAACCAGATCTAATTAATCAAACTAATCCAATCCAATAGAAATCTAAATCGATTAATAGATCCATCACCAACTGATTTATAATGGATTGGATTGAAGGCTGAGATCAAATTAAATTAGATAGAAAATTTTCAAAACCGATTACAATTGTATTGATTTGGTTATTCCTCAATGATAAATATCACTATAGCCCCATTTATCTTGCTATGTTTAAAATGCTACATTTCTATTATAAAAAATATCAGTATATAACCTCTCTTATATTTTGCTTTCATTTCAATTTAGCACTATTTTTTAAAACTCTCATTAATAGAATTACAATTTAATGTGATCAGCTTCATAATTCACTTATTCATTTTTTTCTTTAAAAAAAAAATAGTTTCAAACATATTCAACGTGTTTGAAATAATAATGGTTATTATATATAATCTTTTGTTATTTTTAATAAATTGGGGGAAGGGCAATTATAACATCAATATTTTGAAAATTTAACAATTTTAAAAGAAATATATATATCTATATATATATATATCTATATGCATATATGTGCGTGTCCATTTTTTTTTCTTTTTAAGTTCTTAGACATCATAACCAAAATAATAATAATAATAATAAAAAAAAAAAAAACCCTAGTTAAATGAAGAGTTTTGAAAAAACGAGGCTATATTGAAAAAAAAAATGGAATGTAATGGGAGATATATTAATATTTTTCATAATAGAAATTAAATGTAGCATTGAAAAATCAATAAAATATAAAGGGTTATAATAATATTTTACCCTTCTTTAAATAGATCAATTATTTATGATGAGTAGCCTTATAAATAACAATACCCTTTTAGCAAATATATAAAATTATATATATTCATTCCATTGTATACTGAAGGGCAAAATGTTGCATTGAAGGCATCTTTAAAATACACCTCTGCATAATGGCTTGCCGTCTTTTTGGTCATTTAACATTTTCTAGTATTTCTTTTTAGTGTAAAACTAGTTATCCTAGCTTTGCTTTTCGCATGGGTACTCAATGCTTTCGTCCAAAACCTTTTTCACGTTGGTAGTCTGTATAAAGCTACTATAGAATTTATGAAACTACTAAAAGTTTATTGCACCAAGTTTTTAGACCTATTTGATGTTTTTAGGCTTATTTGATTGAACACGTTGAAAATCATCCCTTCTTAGAGACTAAGTCAAACACTTAGCACCATCGGCTAACCCTTGGAAAATACATTTACCTTATCTTAGCCACATAACATTATGACGACATGATAATTTTAATATCATATATTTTTTTATTAGCTAGCCATTAGACTATACTAAAAACTATGATTTAAAATTTAAATATGGTACAGTATGGACTTAGTGATATACTAAAATTCTATTTAAAAAAGTGAATCATATTAGACTCCGATAATTAATAAATGTAATTTTAAATCTTAACTTTTGATATCATCTCAGAGTTGAAAAATAAAATCCTAACATTAATTATGATATTAAATATTTAATATAAGTTTGATTGATTATATATATACAATTATAATTTAGTAGGCTACCTAGCTTATTACATGGTTAGTTATCTATAAGTAAAAATGATAAATAATTTATGATAATATATAATTCAAAAAAAAAATTAAAAGAATATAAGCTACCATAATGAAATGTTTATGATTTATCAACCTTCAATAAATTGAAAAACTTCATAATTATTTTTTTTTGGTTAAAAAAACCAAATTAAAAAGATCTTGAATTACAATTTTTGGTGGCTCATTAATTTAGAAATTTATCAAAATATATATATTTTAAATTTATCCATACGTATAAAACTAGTTTCGTATTTAGTATTTATTTAGAAAATATTGATATTTGATATTAATTGAGAGGTTTAAAGTAATAAGTCATAAATATAGAAAACAATCAACCATATTTTTTTATAAGATACATAAAAAAAAATTATTATGGAGAGGATCCTAATAATATCTTCAAAATCTCACTTACAAGATACATACATTATTAGAAATAAAAAAAAGTTACAAAATTGTAAGGATTGAAATATCCTAAAAAAAGAATGGCATTGAAAAACTTACCTAATGAAAATAAATGTGTGCAAACGAAAATGGAAAAAAAGGTAGATATGTTCATAAGTATTTATTTAGAAAATATTGATATTTGATATTAATTGAGAGTTTTAAAGTAATAATTCATAAATATAGAAACAATCAACTATATTTTTTTTTTATAAGATACATAAAAAAAAAAAAATTATTAATGGAGAGGGTCCTAATAATATCTTCAAAATCTCACTTACAAGTTACATACATTATTAGAAATAAAAAAAGTTACAAAATTGTAAGGATTGAAATTTCCTAAAAAAAGAATGACATTGAGAAACTTACCTAATGAAAACAAATGTGTGCAAGCAAAAATGAAAAAAAAAAAAAAAAAGGGTAGATATGTTCATAAAGGCATTAAATAATTAGGCTAATAAAGTTTAAGAAGGTTGAAAGATAATATAAGTATATAAATAAATAAAATAATATACGGATTACGGCGGGATCTTAGTCATAATTACAGCAGTCAAAAGTCAAAAAAAAAAAAAAAAATTGTACGCGAACGCCCTGTGAAACGGGAACTTTGGACCAGACTATATGTGGACCCTCACTTCCACGAACTTCGCCACGTGTTCGTTAGCAATGTAATTTTCGGCTCTGCAGCGCACTTAAAACATTCCTTTCCTTCTCATTCACAGTCTCACTCTCAATTAGCATATTAAAAAATATAATAATAAAACACTTATTTTATTACTTGCAAATAATCTCTCTGCTTCCCAAGAAAAAAAAGAAAAAAAGAAAAAAGAACAAAACAAAAACACTTTCATTTCGGATTCCACTCGACGCGCTTTCATTTCGGATTCACAGAGTGTGTTTTTTCTTTTCTTTTCTTTTTTTTTTGTTTTTTTTTTTGTTTTCCGAAATGGGTTCGGAGAAGTACCAGGAATTACCCGTCTCTGATTCTTCGGACAAAGCCTCCTCCATGACCAGGAAAGGAGCTTATGCTGCCATTTCTTACATGGCCTCTGCAGGTTTGTTTTTCCTTAGTACCTTTTTTTTTTTCTTTTCTGTTTTTGGGTTCCTTTTGCTCTTTTTTTTTTTTTTTTTTTTGGTCACCCACCTACATGTAAATTAATATACTGTGTTTGTGGTACTATATGTTTTTAACTTGCCAAGTAGATCTATATGCCATTTTTCGCACATGGGAATTCTTGCTTTTGTTTTAATATGTTGTTTATTTGATTTTTTATTTATTTATTTATTTGGGTGGGGGGTTGTGTCTCTGTTTGGTTCGTGGGAAAATGCGGGAAAACGAAATAAGTGAGATTTTGATACTATTTTGTTCTAATTGTTTGTCAACAATATAGTGCACAAGTATAGTATTGTTGATAAAATTAATAAATAATTTGCTGAAACACGCACCTGTTGGAAAGAAGCTTTATTTATTTTATTTTGTTTTTGGGTAGTGGGGTTGTGTTGCTGGTGCGCTAAAAGCGGTGAGAGAATTAGCTAATTGAATCCTGGCTAAAAAAGGCCAAGCAGATAAAAAAAGGGAGAGGAAGAAAATCAACTTTGTGGAATATGGAATTTTTGATTCAGGAGGAAAGAAAAGCATATGATACGGTTCTTGGAGAGATAATATGGTGGGGTCATGAAGATAAAGGCATTCATAGTGGATATACGATATGTTCAAGGGCACAAAATAATGGAGCAGTAGCAAAACTGTGATGTTGATTGAAGGGATTTTTGGGGTTACCGAGGGATGCAGTTTCCCAAGTTCACAACTGATAAAAAAAAAAAAAAAAAAAGAGAAAGTCTCAAAAGCAACACCAATTTCATTCCTTTCATGGCGTTTTGACTCCATGAGAGAACTCACCCCCCTCATGTCTCTGCTACCATCTTAGAATCCTCACAAATTATCACATTTAAACCTTCCTTTTGCTTATTGTAAAAAATCTATTTAAATGATAAACCAATTTCTTGTTTCACAAGCAAAGGCTTTCCTGTTGCACTTGGTAAATATTAGACAAAATGCCACACAAATAACATAAGCTTAGTCAAAAAAAAAAAAAAAAGGGGAAAAAGAAGAAGAAGAAGAAGAAGGAGAAATTGAATAAAAATCCCAAAAAGTAACGAGGGCTTTTTATGAATAAGAATAGAGAAAAAGGGCAGTTTCTTGCATGAAATAATTTGTTGATAACAGTAAAGCTTTTGTTTTTGCCGACTATTTGGCATTATTTTCTAAATCATGTGTGTTGATTTTCTACCGTATTTATCATGTATTTTTGGTGAATCTTGATGAAGCCAGCCGTTCTTCCTCCTGATAGATATATGTTTTGCCCCTCAATTCTGCAGTTCTCTTGATAATGTTCAACAAAGCTGCCTTTTCTTCGTACAAATTCCCTTGTGCAAATGTCATCACACTTCTTCAGGTAGTGCATTTGCTTGGTTGTTTTCATGCTTTTGGTGTCATTGAGCTTATTATTAACTATACATTTGTTTGTTCTAGCAGTATTTGTTCACTTATCATTTACCAAAATAGTCTATGTTTTATGATTTTAGAAAACAATATGTAGACTGTGTTTAAAGCATGTTTCAGTGCTTTATTTATCCTTCTACATTTTCCCTTTCTTTATTTAATAATAATGAGTGTAGAAATTAATTTTCTTACTGTTGGACCATAATTATAAAATAAGCTGATAATTGATGGGCAATTATTTATTCCATAAAATGTAATTTAAGCCATTCTTCCTAGTTTGTGATTTTCAAATTTTCGTGCACAAAATGTGTAAATAATAGAGTATCTTCGGCTTTCAAAAAAAAAAAAAAAAAAAAAAAGAAAAACTTTTACTGTAACAGTGTCATGTTCTTCCCAAAACTGATCATTGTGGTCTTGTTAAATTCTTAATAATGTAAATTAATAATGAAGAATCTTGTCCGTGTAAAAGATTTAGGCTCTTTAAAAGATCATGCATGTATTCGTAAATTATTGTGGTGAAATTATGTCCGAAACTTTACAATCATATGGGTAATAAACTTAGAATCAACCTGAAGAGGGTATCTGTGCAAGTAGTATTGAGAATTTGTTGATGAATTTCCTTATATATAGTCATTTATTCAATCTCCAAAATACCCACACACACACACACACACACACACACACACACACATTTTTATGTATTATGTTTGTGTGAAACCAATTTAAAATTTGTTTGCTGAAAGTTGTTTCTGATTTTTCTTTGCTTGCTTTGGTTGTCGTAGATTCTAAGTTCATTGATATTGCTCTATGCAATGAAATGCTGGAAGATCATTTCTTTCACATCTGAACCACAGAGCACTACCAAGAACCCAACAACCCTAGTACCCTTTAAGACATTGGTTCACACTCTTCCTCTTGCAATATCATATTTGCTATATATGGTATGTATTTGATGTTGTTTCCTTGCTGGGGGAGCTATAACTTCCAGTATATTGATGCATGCTTGTGTTTTCTGTTGAAAGTTGGTCACCATGGAATCAGTGCGTGTCATAAATGTTCCCATGTATACCACCCTCAGACGGACTACTGTGGCTTTTACAATGATCATGGAGTACTTTTTGACAGGGCAGCAACATTCATATTCTGTTGTTGGCAGGTACATCGTACTTTTCTTTAATGATGTTGTCACTGATTTATTGCCAGCAAGGAAATGATTATCTTCTGTTTCAAATCCATTTATTTGTATATAAATGCTTTTGAGGCTGAGCTACTTACTAAAACAGAAATGAGTATGAGATTTTTGCAAATTGCTTAAAGCAAAGGAACAATGTACTCTGCCAATTTAGCAATATGTTGTTAATAAATACACGTATGTGTAAAATATGTGCATGACATGTGCCCACACTCTCGAGTTGATGCTATCAAATCAAACACATGAGTTTTTGATGTGTGAGAACATTCTCACTAGAAATTGAAAGAGCCTTGCAAAAGAACAATGCAGAAACAAGAAAATTGTATATTTCAGGTTGTTATGCTACTGAGATTTCATCTAGCATATATTTCAAGACAGACTTTATATTGCTAACAACTTTCTCAATGGTATAAATCCAAGGATTCATCAGTGTGGGGATAATAGTACTGGGTGCAATTGTTGCTGGAGCTCGTGATTTATCATTTGATGCCTATGGCTATGCCGTTGTCTTTATAGCAAACATCTGTACAGCAGTATATCTTGCCTCTATTGCTCGTATTGGTATTGTTTTCATCTTTAGCCCTGTCATGCGTTAATTTTGTTTTTATACAGTTTTGGAACTTCTTAGTGATATAATACACAATATAAAAATGATTCAGGTAAATCGAGTGGTCTCAATACCTTTGGCCTTATGTGGTGCAATGGTAAGATAAGAATTCTCAGTGAGACGTTTGTAAGTTGATCTTTCAGCCTTAGTATGAAAATCTGTCTTCTGTGTTGTTATAGGTATAATATGTGGACCATTCTTGCTCTTTTGGACATCAATCAGAGGTGAAATAGCGCTTACCATAAACTTCCCCTACTTATTCTCCCCAGGATTTCAGGTCTTCCCTATTCTTGGGCATTGCTATTATTATAGCCTTTTTGTCCTTTATTGGCTACTTAACTTTTCCATTATGCCATATCTTCACCTGTAGCTACAGTTTATTTTATAACTTTGTCCTGTTTCTGCTGGTGACCATTTATTTGTGGATTATATCAAATTGTCCTGTTTGAGAAGTAAACGGCATCATGTATATGTTTACCTCTATAGTAATTTTTCATAGCCATCCTGTGCTATCTTTCTTCAATATTCATATTTAAGTCTGGAGACTCTAACGCCCTGTAATACCTCTGTTTTGTGTTTAAGCTACAATTTATTCATTTCACTATCAGCAGTCCTCTATTTAATTTATTCAGTTTCTGTTTGGCAGCAAGAACAAAATTCTACTTTTTCTTTCCAACTCTGGCCTTTTTTCAGAAGTTTTTCCTTATCAAGGCACTATTACCATTGTCAGAACAACCCGATCGCAATAGCCTTCACCCTGTAATTGTTCTTTTTGTTTTGTCCTTTCTGTTTGTTTTTTGTGTCTTTCGATGGTCGATATACTAGTCAAACCCACTTCTTAATGGTTCAAACTTTTGGAATTGATGGTCACTTAATAATTACCATTTAGAGTCTTATTAGCCGTTTGTTCTTGTGTTTGAAACTTCTAGTAATTCTTTTGGTTCTACACGTGTAAACCAGCATTTGCTTTCCAGTTGTTGAGGAACCTACATGCGAGGGGATTGTTAGTATTTGTTTATATTGGCTCAATATACATTGTTTTCTTTATTCCTTAATAGTTTAAATTTTTGGGTCTAATGTTAATTTAATCTTGATGTTTGCTCAATACATTTTTCTTTTTTTTCAATGCAATATGACTGTTCTATCAAATTTCTTGGGAATGCTTTCGTATGATCTTTCCTTATTCATGCATTTTAATATTTTTCGTTTTTGTATGAATGTGTTGGTGATATGTTTATGTATTTACTAAAAAAAATTGATATGTTTATGTAAAAAAATATATTCATGTACACATGTACTTTGGTGATTATGCATATGAATATCTTACTATATAATATGATGGCTGTAAATTAAAATTACTGTTGTAAATATTTTTTTTTGCAGGTTGTGATGCTTCTTTCCTGTGTTATGGCTTTCTTAATAAATTATTGTGTGTTTTGGAATACGGTACTCAATTCAGCACTCACACAGACAATTTGCGGTAACTTGAAGGTGTGCAATTCTCATTTCTCATCATATTTTAAACTACAAATATGCAGGCTTTTTACCGGTATTATTTTATGCACGTGCTATGGTGCATCACTGTTTTGTTTATAGAATGTCAAGCCCAAATTTCTTCCACATCATAATTTGTCTTCAGGACGTAAAATCTTCTGCTCAGCTGGTCATAGAATTCTCATGCATGTAGTCATCCTTTATATCGACTGCCTGATTAAGCTGCAGTTTTATTGCAATATTAGCTATTTAGGCCGTCATTTGGTACAGTCAATATTCTAGTATGTAACAATTTATTTATTGGTTTTGATCGGCAAAAGCCATATATACAAAGTTGTGCAAGTTTGAAATAAAACAGTGGGGGTTTAATTAAAGGTTCAAAATGCCGTTTCGGAAACAAAAGTTCCATTCAAGCCAAATCAAAAGGATTAGTTTTGGTTAACATGTTCATTTGTCTGCTAAATTCACTTAAATTACTGAAAATGTGTACTAGCAGGGATTGTATCTCATCCCTATACTTGTTACAGGATCTTTTGACAATTGGACTTGGGTGGCTAATATTTGGTGGGCTTCCATTTGATTTGGTGAATATCACAAACTGTCTATTTTTTTGTTTTGTTTATTTATTTACTTTATTTATTTTTTTATTTGTTTCCCTCCATTAGAATCACTCACTCTCTTCTTGTGTTTTCAGTTGAATGTTGTTGGCCAATCTCTTGGTTTCCTTGGGTCCTGTTTGTATGCGTACTGTAAACTCCGAGGCAAATAAGAGGCAAGCTTTCTGCAAGAGTCCTCCACTATACAGCTCTCAAATTACTTAATAATGCCTGGTTATATGCATCATCCCCTCAGCTTCCAGATTTTGACTTGCTGAACTAAGCTTCTCAAGAGGGTATATGTAGGAGAAAATAGAGAATAAACCAAAAGAAAAAAAAAAAAAATCCGTTCTTTTCCTTCGTAAGATGTCAACATCTCATCTTGGTCAATCGAAAAATTATCTGAATAATGCACAAGGTGCTTTTTTTGTTTTTATTTTTTAGTGGAAGAGGAATAATTCCATGGCCTTTTTTCTAGTTGAACTTGGTTTTTTTGTTTTGTTTAAATTCAGGGGCCAAAGGTCCTAGAAAGTTAAAGAGTGATAATAATATAATATATATATATATATATATATATTTCCTTTGCACTTTTAGCAATCTGATATTTTTCTTAATTTTTTTGGGAGCAAATTTCTTAATTATTTTTTATGAATAAAAATGGTAGCAATTGGCAATACCCTTAATCACTATATTTATAGTTTTGCAGGTACGGTCAAGCCCAAGTACTTTACCTTACCAACCCATATGTTAGCACTTGGGTTTTTTTTTTCTTTCCTCCTTAATTTGACTATATACTACTTTAATATGGTGGTCTCTCTCCTAGGGGGTAAGGGTGCTTAGTTTCATGTATGGACAATGAAATTTGATATACGGGGGATAGTGCGTATGTATTCATTCATATATATATATATATATATATATAATTGTGTGTAGCAACTGGAGTTCGAGGGAGAAAGTTGTCTTTCTTGTCTCCACAAGCTGACAAAGTGACCTTCGCTTAATTGCCATGTATAATTGAAACATGCCCATCAAACCCACATTCCAAAGGCTTACAGTCTACTGCATTTTCTTCCAGTTTCTTTTTCTCCGCACTTGGTCCTCATTTCTTGCAAACTATATGAAAGAGAAAGGGACAGAGATATATAGATCTTGACCCTTCCCACCAACCTCAAAGGGTGTTTCCATTTCAAACCAAAACAAACATAAAACCAAACATGAGGAAAAAGAAAAAGGATATATTTATTGGCAAAAGGAACAGCACCATTAAAAACAAAATTAAAAGAAGGACAAATTTTGAAAAAAAAAATAAAATGAGCTTGGTAGCTAGAGCCATTAAGTTTAGGCCACAACAAAATTTTCTTTTTTCTTTTAAAAAATTAAAGATTGCAAATATGGAATCATAAAATTATAAATAAAGAAAACATTTAATATGTTTCTGTTCAATGGAAAAGGTTAAGAAAGTATGTCTGCTTTTCTGATTAGAAAAAGGCCAACATGACCCACTTGGTGTAAAAAACAGGGAAAAAAAAAGAAGGAAAATTCTCACTTATGAGTATAAGAAACATGGGTGTTTCATTCATCAAAATGTTCACCCTCTTTAATAAGAAAAAAAAAAAAAAAGACTATAGTCTTGATTTTGAAAGAAACATTATACCAGCATTCTAAGTTCAGGCCCTTGAAATTGATATCTCCATTGTTCATTGAATTTTCTTTTGCTTTGAGACTACCTAAAAAAAAAACTTAAATAAATAAATAAACAAAAAAATAGAAAACAATGAAAAGCCAAAGGCAAAGGCAAAGGCAAAGCAGAGCTACCTTTTGAGCTCTTAAGTTTCACTTCCACACAAAAAAAAAAAAAAAAAAAAAAAAAAAAGGGAAAAAGTCCTAGGATCTGGTGAGGAAGGGAAGGGGTGGTAGTAAATGGAATGGTTTAAGGCGTGGGGGAATCTGTTTGGGTTGCTGCACGCGAACTTATCGCCCCAAATCATGAGATAGAGAGAGTGTAAGTTTTTATTTTTTGCATTTATATTTTTAAGAGAGCTTTTTATTATTAAAAAGGGTCTTTTTCTTTTCTTTTTTGCACTTCCCAAAATCTTGTTCTTGATAGAGAATAATAATAATAATAAGAATATGAAGAGGTATAGTGACTCGCTGAGTTGTGTTGGTGACCTCTAAAAATAAAGAAAAGAAATTTTAAAAAAAAAAAAAAAACAAAAAAAAGTGGCAATCAAAACCCAAGGAAGGTGTCCCCCAGTTGAGGCCCAAGGCAGTGCTCTTTCAGCGCCGGTGTCTCCGCATTGGGTTGTTGCCTATTTTCCCTATTCGCTAACCCCTGGCTTAAATCTTGCTTAATTATGTCTCTCTCTACCACGCACACAATGTGTTTGTGCGTGTGCGTGAGAGAGAGAGAAAGAGTGAAAGCAACTTTGTTACGTACTCCTTCCTCTTTCCCTTCAGAAACTTCTTTCTAGACAAATCCTTTCGCTGACATTCTGCACTCCTGTTCCCAAGATTCTCTCTCTCTTTTTCTACACAAAATTTGACCAATCTTTTTAACTTCCTACTTTCTACGTATAGAATCTTAATTTCTTGCTATTTGGGCACCACCAAGTGCTAAAATTAGGTTCTCTGGACAGTACTCTTCCTGGTAAAAACAGGGTATCCTTATTAGCTTTTTATGATCATTTTATTCCTGCTCTGTAGAACCTATATGTACCATCTTTCTATTAAGAGATTATTCATCTGATGAAACTCAGAGTTTTTGAGAGGAATAATGACCCATTAATGTCTTTATTAATGGGTATTATATAAAAATATGTTACAATGAAAGAAAACCCATATTTTAATATTTCGAGTGGATTAATGTGCTCAGTTTTGACAGATTTGTTTATATGGAAGGACGGGGTACATATAAGCCAACTATCTTATTCTCTCTTTTTACTAATAATAAAGTTGTTGTTTTTTTTTTTTTTTTTTTTAATTAATCAATCAAAAATGCGAGCATGATATATAAAAAAGGTGATAGGATTTAAAATAATAATAAATCAAAGATAGAAAGAAAAGAGAGAGAAAGAGAGTGCAATCAAAAGGTGTTTGTTTTGGGTTTATTTTTATTTTTATTTTTATTTTTATTTTTATTTTTTTTTTTGGGTGGGAGAATATTTTCAGGTGCATGCGCAAAAGCGAGTGAGTTTGATTTTTATTGAGTAGAAACCAAGCATGACAAACCCTAAAGTAAGTTTTGCTCCCTCTTGACATCATTCCACTCACCTTCTATACCTTCCCATCCCGAGGCAAAACCTACCAGTATAACATTCTCTGCCTCTCCACCCCTTCCCTCTTCATTCCCATCCCCTCTTTCATCTCCATCCTTCCTCATTTCTCTCACTTTTTTCCCTCCCTCTCTCTCTCTTCTTGTCTCGCATACATTTCTAATCACCATTGCCAAATTGATCGGGCCCGGTTTCTTTCCTCCCATGTCGCGTCTATGGTTGTTTAAGTTCCTTAATTCATCACACACACACACACACACACACACGTATATGTTAGTTCTTATCACTGTTCATCTTCTTCTCTATAAGCCCATTCCTGAGAACCCTACTTGGGTTTTCTCTACATATATTACTCTTTTATTTCATTGATTTTGAACTTGTTTGAAAGGTTCATTACTCTTCACCATATATATATATATATATATAGAAGCTAGAGCATACCAATTTTGGATGATGCACGGTATCATGAATCTTGTTTTCTTAATTACTAATACAATATTATGTTTAAATTAAGATCAGTATCTTTTAGTTGGTTAGAATAATTGATTTTTGATGCTGACTATTTTTTGTTTATTTTCCTCCTAGCATTTAAAAAAAGGCAATACATATATACATATATATATATATATATATAGTATATGAAATGGATTGGACGGCAATATAAATCATGATTTGAAGATCCCACTTAACATTAGTAGTGTCCCCAATTCCAACCACCAATGATCCACCACCTTGACCTTCCTGCACCTGCTTCCATCAAGCTAGATACCTCTCCTACTTGTAATTACCTAAAATCCAACCAAAAACATGGGGACCCCATTTGGTATTCTTTATTCGAGTACTTTTTTTTTTTTGTTTTTTTTTTTTTGGCCCTTTTTGTTAGGTAAGTGGTACCCAAGGCCTGTAAGCTTAAACGAACCCCCATACCCCAAAAAGGCCACTGCTATATCTCTTTAAACGCACATGGTTTTGAATAACTTGATTGATGTGTGTGTGTCTTTCCAAATTTCATTATTTGGTGAAAGAAACTTTTGTATAATTTACGTCCTTTTTTGCTTTTTCCTTATAAGAAAGAAAGAGAGAGAGAGCGAGAGGGAGAGAGAGAGAGAGAGTTTTGATGGATGTTCGGGAAGCAAAGAAAGCGATGTTGGTGAGGTTCAATCCGAAGACGGATTTACGCATTGAAGTAGTAAAATACGATCTCAGATTGAGCCGCGCCAATATCACTTTCTTTTGTGTTCTTCATTTTGCTTTTTCCCTCTAAATGTCTCATCATGTAAAATCTCCTCTCTTACAATTAATTAATCACAAATACTTATATGTGATCACCTTCATTGTTTTCATCGTTATATATATTTCTTTGCAGTATTACTTTTTCCTCAATAAATTTCAAAACGTGTACGTATATATGGCTCTACATATATATATATGTATATATACGCGTGGATATAATAAGATTTATCTCTCTGGCTTGCTTCATGATTATTCTTTCTTGCTTTCTCCCTTTCAGCAAATATGGCTGCTTTTGCTGGCCTTCCAATTTCAAAACCAGAAGTCCTCTACACAGGTACATACGTATACGTACATATGAATGCAGGTACATATACGCGTGCATATAAGAATATATCATATCTTAATTTGTTAGAAACTTTGTCTCCAATAATATCAGTTCATTTATTCTCTTTAGGTTTGTTGGATATATGGTACATTTCTATATATTTTTAGTTACTTTTGCAATTGTAGTAGTGTGTTACAATATTCCTATTCATATTCAGTATAAATTAATTATGAGTTAAATAAGTTCGTATCTTTTTTTTTTTCGTCTGAAAAATAAAAGGAAAAGAAAAATATATACCAGTCCTTAATTACCTAGCTAGTTCTATTAATTCATCAAGAAATTCTTTGATTCTATGAACAGGCTATCTCTCTCTTAAACTCGTATATTTAACTATTGATATCCTTGTTGTACAAAGATGACCGCAATGTCCTCTTATTTTAGTAGCCCACATTTGTTCAATAATGTATTTCTAATTTATATTTGGACTCTGCTTTTTGAAATTGGCTACATTCTTTTCCCTAAAAATAATATTAATAATTTTACCGGTAACATGTTAAATGTTACTTTATGTAATTTTCTTTTTGTTTTTCACTTCATAATTTTGAAACAAACAAATTATCATTTTCATTGTAACATGTTAAATGTTACTTTATGTAATTTTCTTTTTGTTTTTCACTTCATAATTTTGAAACAAACAAATTATCATTTTCATTGTTTATATGCATACTTAGTTATGGGGCCGTCCCTAGCTACAAGTGTTTTTGACCAATGTTTTTGACAAATTATCACGAGATAGTCAAATGGTGAATAAAAGGTGAAAAGCTAAAATCAAACATGGATGGAAAATTTTTAACTTTCCGTTGTTTTATCAACCATTATAAAAGACTACACCATTTCAATTTGTCAAAAACATTGAAAAAAAAACTTTGATACATGGAATCCTATCCCTTATTATGATTTTTAGTTTTGCAATGGTTTCTTATATATATACTTGGGACATATTAATTGTGTAAATCATTTTTTTATTTTTTCAGTATACTAATGAAATTGAAGAAATTCTAACTCTAGTAGTGAATGAATAAGGATCTTCAATGCCATTTTTCCTATTTCCATTCTCTGTTGAGGTATTTCTCTTTTTGTGCTTACTTTAATATTTTTCTTTGTTATTTTTATTAAAGGGGTAATTGGCGCAGATAGTTCTTGAACTAAACCTATAGTTACATTTTGGTTCTTAAACTTTTTTTTGGCACTTTAGTCTTTAAACTTTAGTTCTTAATGCATTTTGGCGTTTAAACTATTTTTTTATTTATCTATTTTAATAATTATGAGATATCTAGTGTACTTGTTGCAAGATGTAGAGATTTAAAGGGGTTGCTTGATTTTCAATTTTGTTGTTTTCTATTACAGTAAGTGTACTGCATGTCTCAAATCTATTAAAAATTAGATTAAAAATAGTTTAAAGAATAAAGTTGTTACAATAAATGTATTATATGCCTTAAAACTGTTAAAAATTAAACTAAAAATTAGTTTAAGGACCAACATGCACTAGCTAGAATATGAAGTTTAGAGGCTAAAGTACCAAGAAAAAAGTTTAAGAACAAAACTGCAAACATAAATATAATTTAAGAACTAACAGTGCTAATTACCCTTATCAAAATGATGCGATCTTGTTTCAATGATCAAATAATAAAATCGAACAGAAGATCTAGTAATGAGATTAGAGCATTTCCCCATCTCTTTACGAAAAAAAAAGAAAATAGAAAATGTTAAAAATAAATAAGCATATGAAGACTAAAATTTTTTAGATGGGGTGAGAAAATAAAAAAATGAAATAGAAAATCCGCATCTATTAACAAATATTCAGATGATCAAATCTCTCTAAAATATTATTTTGTAGTACTTCTACTCTAACATCTAACCAAAAATAAAAAAAATAAAAAAAAAATGATGAACGCACACTCATGAGACATCCATCACAATATTTTTAATTAGAAAATTAAAAAGTTATATGGCTTTGCTTGCACGGAATCCCGATTGCGAACCATGGAGGACTAATATGTGAAAAATTAAACACACTTTTCCTAAAAGCACTTTTAAGAAGCAGAACACAAGTAAACATTTGGTTCATTCAAAATACAAACTTATGTGGTTCAAGTTCATTTTTTGGTTTTGATTTTTTAATTTTTCTACTTAGTTATATGTATTTTCTTTAATTTTAATATTAGTTAGTTAGAGGGTGTTAGGCATTTCAATTAATTAGAAAATAAGTAAACATCAAAAGCCACCTCAAATACTTTTTCTTTTCCTTTTAAATTTATAATTAGAATAGGGTTAAAGATAGTAAGAAGTTTAATAATAAAATAGTGTCATTATTTAATTGATTTATATTTAATTACATTTATCTTTTCAATAGTTCATCTATCATTTTTTTTTATTTAAATTATATTAATTTTTCAACCAATAAAATCATAATATATCATTTTATCATATTATATCTTACTACCTTTAATATTAACTTTAACTATCAATAACAAATATTTAAAATAAACAAATTAAGCATAGTTAATAAAAAAATAAAATAAAAAACCAATTCAATACCAAACAACACTTTAATGATTGGATTTCCTCTCTTTTTCGGTTATTTATTTTTATTAATTTTGATCTTTTAGTGTCAAATGGAAAAAGGGGGTTTACTTTCTTAGTCATTGGTTTTCTTGTACGTACGTACCTTTGAGATCTTGGAGAAAAAGGGGAAGTTTTCTTCTATCCGTATCGAGTCAAATACTTAAACAAAGCAGGCCAACAGAGACGTAACTAACTAATGATTACATTCAGCTAATCAATTCAACTGAAACAGATCAGGCCTATTAGTTAGGTATGAAATAACTTCTGACCTGGCATCTTAGATGGACATTTGACTTTGACAATGTCAAAACTTATATATTTTCAACATATATAACAACATTTGCCCAAAAACAACTCTTTCTAACTTGGTCCTTTTATTCAACAACGTTAACTAACTATTATTTTGCAATTCTTACTATTCCTTAATCATGCTTATTCTATATTAGACGTACTAAATATTAATTCTCAAACTGTCCCTTACACGGTTTCCAAAAAAAAAAAAAAAAAAACTGTCCCTTACACGTCCAATATAACGAACTTGCTAACTTGTATAAAAAATTATCAATTCATATGTATATATGCACAGCATTTAATAAATATAGGTGTTTAAACAAGGGTGACAGTTTGTCTCCGCCTTGAATGCCTAGCCAACTATGAAACTTATAAACCCTTTCACTTGGTCTTCTCTCTTTCTGGTTATGACTTTTTGAAAATTGCAAAGAAAATATTCGGAAAAACCTACCCCCAAACACAAACTCTCAAAAGTTTGTGGGTTTCTTTTATATTCTTTTCTAGGGCAGTTCTTGAAGGACTTAGAAAAGGGGTATACTATTCCGATCGACCAAAAAAAAGCAAAATGCATTGACTCTCTAATATATGCAATAAACAATTAGGACCCTTTGGGGTTTTATTGAACTAGGGTAGTGGGTTTTTCTTTTGTCCTTTCCTTCACATTTGTCGATCGAAAGCAAGTTCTGCATGACATCTTCTAGGATCGGAACGAATTTGCCGGAGACCTGCCTATGCTGTGCGGTGTTGTCGCCTAGGCTCAATGACTCCTCGAGGAGGCATTTTGTTTATAACAGGCTGCCTCAAGAACCGCTTAGGCTCTCCATTTTCAAATTGGATGGCTCTTGTTTTGGTAATTTTTCATCATGTATATATATATATATATATGTATATGTATATGTATATTAAACATTTGCATATGTATGAATGAAATCATATTATATATGTGAATGTGACTCAATATTATGATGATACGATAGAGGTGAACGTTTCAAGGACGGCTACGGTAGCAGAACTTAAAGAGGCGGTGAAAGATGTATTCAGACAGTTACCTAATGAGACAGAAAGCAATATTTCATGGTACGTAGGGGTGAGGCAAAGTTAATGATACGCACACCAATTTATGACTTTATTTTCATTATTTATGAGCTATGACTTTCTTTACTCAATTAACATACAACAATCCATTAATTAAGGTGGTATTTTATTTATTTATTTATTTTCTTCTGTAAGTCAAACCTGTTTAGGAAGTATCAAACTTTAGTGTGAATTTGAAATTCTATGATAAAATGAAATTTTCCTGTAATTTTGGATAATCTTAAGAAGGTGGAATTTGTGGATTCCAAGGATAATTAATTCTCACAATATGGAAAAACAGGTGGAAAGTGATAAGGTTTTATTTTTAGATTCCAAATAAAAGTTGTTTTATATATTTTATTAAAGATAAATTTATTTTCAATTTAAAAATTTAAATCAGTTTTAACTATTTGAAAATTCTAAAGGCCCGTTTGGTATAGCTGATGAAAATAAAATTTTAATCTGTAGAGCTTTATATGATAAATCTTTTTGAAAAAATTTTTTTATTAAAAAGATAATAAGTGTTTGGTTGTAAATAAAAAAACTGTATTAAATGCTCATTAAACTGTATTAAACGTTTATTAAATTTTCATATAAGATAAAAGAAAAAAAAAATTTAAAAAAGTTCCAAATTTAAACTTTTCTAAAACAGCTTAAAAAAGTTTATGTTTTGGTCAATAAGTACTTATTGACTTTCAAACAATTTTATTTTTTGATAAAAGAGTTTTTAACCTTCCAATATAGCTTTTAAGCAAAAAATTTTTTTTTACCAAACATAGCCTAAATCTTTCATTACCAAACATACACTAAAAAACTTTGTAGGAAATTGAACCAATTTCCTTCAAAATTTTGGCACTTCCCAAAATGGGGTATTAAGGTAACATTACTCAAATGGAAAAAGATATAATACACAAGCTACACACCATATACAATATAAGGTAGCAAAGATTAAGATGAATTTTTGAGCTTTTAATTGTTATTAATTAGAATCTGTGTGTTTTGTATTAAATAAAATTTGTCTTTCCAGGTCGCATGTATGGAGTCATTTTTGCTTAAGCTTCAAAGGTCAGAAGCTAATCGATGACAAAACATACATTCGATTTCTTGGTATCAGGGATGATGATCAGGTCTCCTTACATTTCCATGCTTTATTTATTTATGTGTTTATTTATTTTTTGTTTAGTCCTTACATTTCCATGTTACTTCGATTTCTGAATGTGAAATGCCCGAAATCAAATGTTTACCATTATATTCATGAGTTAAACGCGGACAGAGTAAATTAAAAAATGTATGTAGGTTTATGCAAACAAATAACGTCACAAATTCATATATTTTCAAGTGTTTGTGATATAATACTATTAATACATCAATGACTTGCTTGAGGCACACGTATTTTCCAATTGTCCTATATAGAGGAGAAAAAAATACTCCATAAATTCTAATGGCGATTAAAGAAAGACATAAGAGTGAGTTCGCTATCTTTTAATCAAGAAGAAAGAGTGCTAGCTTGAAGTCATTCAGTTGAATTTTTCACATACATCCTGCAAATTTAACAGTTATTGTTTGTTTATTACTTCATTTTAACATTTCATTCTTTTTTTTTTCCTTCGTTTTTTTTTTGGAAATTATACAGCTCTACTTTGTCCAGCGTCTTTCGAAAGCTAAACATTGATATGAACATCTTATGCCGTAAACTATAATGGTTACAAAAGGCCCGAAAGCAGGTTATTGATTTGGCTGGAATGGAGTTCGTTGTAATTTCTTCATAGTTGTTTGGAACCAGAGATTGTGTAAATCAAAGTAAGGCAATACTTAAAAAGTAAATTAAGATCATTTTTGGGTCCAATTTTCACGGATAGTGCAAAGAGATAAGTGATGGGACAATGCTGCTGAAGACTTGCTCCAGTTAGCTGGCACATATGTTATTGTGTACCTAACTTTACAGCATTTTCACGATACTTTCTAGCAATACTCAAATTTATGCATGATTTAACAGCGCCTTGTAATACATTTTATATACAAAGTACAAATGAAAAACTTTTGTTTGGTCCTGCTTCTCAGGTTCAGATGGCCTGGTTATCAGTTAGAGAGTATATAGTTTGGTTGTAATTTTCTTTGATGACCATGGAATATTGAATTAGTTACATAGTTGTTTTGAATTTGGTTGAAAACCAATTTGGTAGGATTTTATTTAAGGAATGCCGGCTATTTGTAATTGATTGGATTAGATTTGACAAATGGTTATTTATATCATTCATGCTCAAAAGAGAGTGCTATAATAAAAGGGAAAACAGTATTGGCTTCTAGATCTCTTCAAAGTTGAGAAATAGAAGCAACAGTAATGGCTTCTAGACCTCTTCAAAGTTGAGAAATAGAAGCAAAGAAGGGCAGACTAGGTTCCCTAGAATTAATTCCTTTTTATGATGGCAAGCATATTCTCTCTCAACGGCAAATGAAAACCCTTACACTTCTCGAAATGGTATGTGGAACATGTTAAAGGAAAGATAAGATTCCAAGTTAGGTGTGATATCAAAGACAACCAATTGCAAAAATGCGTATATATTTCAGACATAGATGCCCAGCATAATGACCTAATTATATGCTTTATCATATATATATATATATATATATGATATTGGTTGTGGAAAGAGACCTTTTACCATATATAAGGACCTAATTATATGCATAGTATTATATACATAATTGTTAGGGAGTCATGATCAGGTAGAGATTTGGTAATGTGTCAAAACTAAAAGTTTCACATCAAGATTTGGTAATGTGTCAAAACTAAAGTTTCACTTCAATTAACGATCTAAAACTAAAACCATTTAAACAAGTAATAATCCTTAATTAGTACTCCTCATATCAATAAATTTCTAGCAGATCAAAATACTGTATGCCAGTAAAAAGGTTTGATGGGCTATATATATAGCTTGCCTAGGTGCGGATACCTATGTATATGAGGAGATGTACAAGATCATTATGGGAATTGAATCAGCTTCCTAATTGGAGCAAGCTCTTTTATGGTTGTAGTGCGATCCTGTAGAAGAGATCAGAACAAATTTAGTAGCATAATTTTTCAGTAGAGAAAAAGAAAAGTTTGCAATTCCCAAAACTCAAAAGCAATTGACATTCATGTAGATAATAACAATCTTGGAAGTGGAGTTTTATCTAATTACAGGATATATCTCAATTACAACACAGGCAAATCGTGAGCAACGTTCCAAATTGATGGTTAGCTCTCTAATTTTTGTAAAGAGTTTAAGAAGAAAAGGAAAAATGATGTAGCTTTCCTCTTCCATTAATGTCCCTTCTGGCTCTTGGCAAATTTCAAACACCCAAAAAATTATACAAGCTTGAAATATTGTCTTCATACAACCCACTTAACAAAAGATGGGTATCCCAACCTTCTGTTTTTTCATTCAATAGTTGAGCCCAAGTCAAGCAAATGATCATTTTAAACTGCCCCTCACCTGCGCTGCTTTCCAGTATGTAGTGGAGAGTCTCTGATGCTTTTGGATTGTGTGTATGCGAGCTGCTGGGTTCCATCAGATTTTTTCTTGCGCCTTCCCTGTTGAGATAAACGAGAGTGATATGATAAGATGGCAAGGTCGTTAAGATCTTGCAATGGAGTCAGAACCTTCACCACTTCATCCATTGTAGGGCGAGATTTGGGGTCCCTACTGAGGCAGCTGTAAGCTAACTGGGAGACTTTCTGTACACCTTTAAGGGAATAATTCAGTTCCAAGCGCGGATCAACTAGTTGGTAGAGCTTTCGTTTGTCAGCTAAATATGGTCGAGCCCATGCCACAAGGTTCTGTTCTCCACTAGGACGTTTCTTGTCCATTGACCTTCTTCCTGTTAAAATCTCAAGTAGCACTACTCCGAAGCTGTAAACATCACTTTTTGAAGTCAAGTGCCCTGGGAAAGATAAAGAGCCAAAGTCAACCACTTTGTTAGGCATCATATTTATTTCTTATGGTGCAGGAAACAAGAGGCAAGAATCTCAAAGCATCTGCTTCCAAGAATCTGAACAGAAAGACATCTTGAATATAGAGGTGCTGGATCAACTAAAATACTAGTGTCAAGCTCTAGATTCTGAACTCCAACTAGGGCACAACGAAAAAAACCAATAGGAATAGTCCGGTTTTTAATGAAGATCATATCCTACAAATAGTTCCAATTCTAAAATGTAGAAAATACTTCCAGATAATGCAAGATCAATTAGCCATCTTACTATTTGATAACTCTTATATAAGGTTGATGAACATCATAATTGGAAAACAAACATATTGTGCTTACGGTAAACTTCCTATCCAAGGAGGCATGTATTCATGTGCTTGTAAGTGTCTGCATATAATATGGCCAAAGATGCCAAGACGATCTTTGTTCATCTAGTTTAAGGCGACTTGTTGGTCTTAACACTTGTTTTAGATTTTATAACCAACATTTTAGTGATTTTAAAGATGGCTAAAATGTTATGCAACCTAGCCTGTCTTACAAATTATATGTAACTATTACCATGAACCAAAATGGAACTCAATGCCAATTCTTGTGAAACAATTGCCGTGTACTTGGTTTTGTTATTTTGGTCAAAATACATTGAATTTTTTTTTTTTTTTTTTTGGTACTGTTAAATTTACATTCCTATCCCAGAGTTTGTATGTAAATCATGCAAAATTAAGGAGGATTCAAGCCATACACCATCTACAATTATGGTAAACTTACCTGTCATTACATATTCTGGAGCAGCATAGCCATATGTTCCAACAACCCTGGTAGAAACATGTGTTTTGTCTCCTTGAGGCCCTGCTTTCGCCAAACCAAAATCTGAAAGCTTCGCATTGTATTCCTAGAAAAGAAAAGACACAGTTAAGTAATTTTTTAAGAAAAAGTACGGAAACTGCTGCATTAATTAGTTTCATCAATTATATACCGAATCCAGCAAAATGTTGGATGTCTTAAAATCTCTATAAATGACTGGTTCAGGACCATTATGGAGAAAGGCCAATCCTTTTGCTGCGCCAAGTGCAATTTTAATCCTATTGGACCATGGAAGAGGAATAGTCCCTTCAAAATTTTGAATAACATCAGTGTTTATTTGAGAATACAATATGGAGTATATCAATGTGAAAAGGAAATGATATCAATCAAAGAACTAAAAGAGGAAGAAATTGCAGTAGAAAAATGTGTGTTTCAGTTTCTGTCATATTGAAGTTTTTAAGTGCATGAAAGCGTACAAGTGTGTCAAACGGATATTAAAACATTAGAACAGCCAGGAAAGGATAAGAACACTCTAAACAGAAAACTTAAATTTAATATCAGGTCTTTAATTTAATAAGAACTTGTGCTTGATATATATCCCAATCGCCTAATCAAATATTTGTCTACCCCACAAAAGAACAAGAAAAATAATTTCAATTGTATACTGAAAGGCTGTTTAGAGAAGTTTTTGAATTCTTCATTCAAACAAACTATCTATTTTTTGCTCATCAGCACTAAGGATGTTCAAGTGTTTTTTTTGTTACTTCAACCAGGTAAATCTTAAGTTTTTGAAAGCAACAGCTTAAAATAAAAATACCACGGGTATCTACTGATTTTTTGCAATGAAATCCCATTTCAAGTGCAGATAGGGTAAAAAAAAAATGTTCGCTTTTCACCAAAAATAATAATAATAATAATAATAATAACACACTCATTTCCCCCCCCCCCCCCCCCCCCCCCCCCCCCTTCTTTTTCCCTAAAAAGTCGTAGAGAACACCAACCAATAATTATCTAGAAGTTGTTACAATTTAAAATATATACATATAATATATATATATATATATATCAAGTGGACTCAAGCTGCAAGCCACCCAACACATGAACACTATTATATGTTCACCACCAAGTGTTAGGATAAGACAGGAGTATATTAACAATATTCAAGTACACCTGATATATCCACCACAAAAACCAAATAAAAAGGGAAATCAATTTTCTACCGAAATTATGACAAGGAAGAACCACTTGAAATAATTGCTGCATGTATTTATTTTTTACTGCCACGTTGTTTAATAAGAATAGAAAAAATGTAGTAAAAACAAATGTAGTTACCAAATTCATTTTTTTCCATCCTTGAATAGAGAGGTAGGAAACTATGAAAACCTAACTAACAAGCTATAAAAAGATCTAGCAAGAAGACAAGAAAAAGGCAAAAAATAAGATTAAAAAAGAAGAGGGGGGGGGGGGGGGGGGGGGGGGAGACTCTTACTTCTAAAAAGATGATTTTCAAGACTTCCACGGGTCATGAATTCATAAACAAGCAGCCGTTGATCATCTTCGATGCAATATCCGATAAGCTTCACCAGATTAGGATGGTGAAGCTGTCCGAGAAAGTCAACTTCAGCCTGCATTAAAGAAAAACAGTCACGTGTTAAAGCTTTTCAATTTTAGTGCCCATGGTGGACAATCCCTTTCAACATCAATCTACTACTAACCCAAGGCACATATTCTACTAACCACCCATTCTCTATGACCTTGAAGACCATCTGGCTTTAAGCTTTTAACAGCTACTGTAATTCCTGATCCAGGTTTTGCTGGTGCTGTACCATTTTCCTCTATCCATCCTTTAAACACATACCCAAATCCACCTTCCCCAAGTATGCTATCAGGCCTGAAATTCCCAGTTGCAGCTTTCAGCTCCTGAAATGCAAATTGGAGCAACTGGCATGTGGATTTGTCATCTGATGGTGGAGGGATTGGATTGTCAGATGATGATAGTTGAGCTTCATTTGGGGGACAGAGTTCTCTATTGCTGGCGTTTAGATAACGTGTCTCAGTAGCTGCAAATCACAGAATGAGTATGAAAAGGCATTTCGTCAGTCACTGTGATAGATTTCAGACTAATAGGTTTTGAAATTGTTACCAATAATTGTGAGGAAACAGATAATCTCTTTGAACTAATGCAGTCAAAATTCATGTTAAAGATAAAAGAGGGTAATCAAAAGAAACTCAAAAATTTAAGCTTATGACTGGGAATCCAATGAAAACGTGTGGTACGAAATTGAAAGAGAGGCTGGGAGGTGGAATCAAAGAACAGAATTTAAGCGTTAATTCAGAAGGACAACAGGATTAATTGCATTTTTCTGGTGGTACCAACACCAAAAGTAGATTTGGAGGAGAAACCAGCAGATTCCCAGTTTGAGATCTGTCTTTGGAATTTTACAACCGCACCGGCTAGGCTGCTATAAAGCTGAAGACTTTTTTGGGGAAAACAGGGAAACACCGAGTTAAAACTCATCACCAAATCAAATTTCATAGAAAAAATAAAAACTTTTTTGAGAATTCATAGAGAAAGAAAGATATAAGATAACATCATCTGTGCAGAAGTAAAAAGAAAAACAGAGGAGACCCATATGAGGAAGATACTCATAGAGCATTTCAGAGCTAACTCATATCAATCTTTTAGATTCAAAATTTTAGGGAAGAATAGAAAAAACCCAAAACTTGAAATTCGAATTCACGAAGAAATTTCATACATCCAAAGCAAAAGGATACCTGCATCATAAACAAGACTAGTACGAGGAATAGTGTTAGCAGAGTCTCTAGAAGTAGAGGACTTGCAGGCACCTCTAACGCTGCGTGTCAGAACAGCCCAGCACCCGCACTTCTTCTCCATAGCTAAACGAGAATCCTAGCTTTCATGGGTAGTGACCATAAATGCATTTGGAATTGACAGTGAAAGAGAGAGAGGGAAAGAGATTAACCATGGTTATGGATGGCAGAGAACAGAGGAAGAGGAAGAGAAAAGAGAATGGAGAATAGAGAAAGAGAGAAGGGAATTTTTGTTGGTGGTGATGGTATTGGTGTTGCTGCTGCTGTTGGAGATTGCAGGCATCATCATCGCCATCATCGCAGTGTGTACAAAAAGAACTTTTTTCCCACCACCTTTATGTGTGGGGGATGGGAATGGGTCTGTCACTCTCTCTCTCTGTTTTCACTTGACAAAATTACCAAAAAACATTGTGTCTAAGAAAGTTTTGGCAATCAAGGGGAAAACCCCTCAATGTCTTTTGCAATTGAGAGAAAAAAAATTAAAAATTGTTCCTTTTGTTTTTTTTTCCCCATTTTCTTCTTTTCCGGAGTAATTTTCGTCACAAATTACTTTTCTAATATAAGAATCACTTTTTAATGATTATGTAATCTCATGCAGTTGTACCATTAGGTCTATCCTGGCATAGTAGTAAAAGCTTGCAGGGGGAATACGTATGCGTAAGGTACTTGGAATTTTAACTATTCCATAAGAAATCTCATGCATTTTTATACATAATTTTGGTGCTCAATTATGCTTAACTATACTATACAAATAAATTGGCACAAGCTGTGCTTCTCAAATTTTCTCTTCTCTTCCAATTGGGTATTTGATTTTCATTTGCAATTTGAATAGTGTGTAGGTGTAAGCCGCCAAGATAAGTGGGAAAAAAAAAAAGATAAGTGGGACAAAAAAAAAAAAAAAACAATTTCTCACCTTGAAAATTGGTAGACAGGGTAATAAATTCTTTTAGAAAAAGATGAAATATAGAAATGAAGAAGGAATAATTCATATGCAAATAGTACACTGCATGGAATTTTAATGTTTTCCCCACACTCAAAAGACAAAGATATATGGTTTTGATTCCAAATCCTCAATAGTACAAGCGTAAAAGCAATAATCTCATAAAGAGCACCAAAATAATAATAATAATAATAATAATAATTTACAAAAATCAGAGGGGAGAAAAGAGTACGGATGTCATAACCCCCCACCCAAAAAAAGAGAAAGAACTAAAAATTCACTCCCCATATATTGAAAACTGATGTTTTAAGCTATGATAAAAAAAGAAATCATAAAATAGAAATGGGATATATATAGAGTAATTGGCAATAACTAAAAAAATGAGTTGAACCAATTAAAAGTTCCAAGTGGAATAGCCCCCCAAGTTTCCAGATTTTTTTTTTTTTTTTTTGTGTGTTTTCCACATGGCTCTATGCTTTTTCGTGCTATGCAACTAAGATCAGCATGTTCAAAGGATGAAAGATCCAACAATCACAGCCATTCTTGATTTACAAAAGAGACAAAAACAGAGCATATAGTGGTTGTAGTATAGTGCACCATAATATTTCATCTTCCTTCGGTTCATCCAAGAAATTAATGTGCAATTAGATACTTGAGGACTTTATTGGCTTTTACTTGAAAACTTTTGCGTGTTATAAATTCAATATAAAGAAATTGTCTAGCATGTGACTGAGACCTTTACTCAAGCACTACTCCCCCATTATAGGCTGTGAACAAAAATTGTGGCAATTCAACTTATTGGATTTCCCAAGTATCATTCTCTTTTCTTGTTGATTGTGTTGTCTTTTTCCTCTTCTCTGTATATATGACTGGTTTTTGGCTGATTGCAAAATTTTACTGTGCGGCAACCACAATAGCACCTGAGCTGAAAGATTTTTCCCATCACAAGAAGCCTATAATATGAAAGACATCTAATCCTCCAAAAAGCTTTTTTCAAATAAGTTCCATTTAGAAAAACAATTCTTTGATGTATTATTGTCTGGTCAAAACTAATAGAAAGACAGTCAAGAGCATATTTGAGTGCAATCCCATCATATTCTCTCACTTTCTTTCTCTGTTTATGTATTGAAGATGGTATAGTGTCTGATATATATTCCTCCTAAATGAAGTGGGAATTAGGAGGTTATTATAGGTGGGTTTTCGTGTTATGAGAGAGTGGGATTTATAAACAGTGGGGAAGAGAGAAGGCGGTGCTTGGTGAGAGGTCATCTCATCAACCAACCATAAACAAAATTGAATTCCATGATGCTTTGGGTGATGAAAAGCAACGGCAGATTTTTTTTTTCTACACTGTGCTTTGCAACTAGACAACGCCTTGTTGGAAAGGAGTAATACCAATTGCCCCCACTAAGTATATGGGCCTACAAATGGCCCCCACCACACACAAAGAAAGAAAGGTAGAGAGAGAGAGATTGAATTTTATTTTGTTTTTATTTTATTTTTTGGGACACTGACCATTGTAGCCCACTCAAAATCATTATACAGGGCAAAACAAGATATCTTATATTCAAAGAGGTATAAAGTTACCAAAGCCATGTAATTGGTGCCAGAGAAAGCTCAAAGATATTTTCTGCATCAATTTATTTATTTATTGTTTTTCATGATCAATGCAATGCATTCCAATTTTACAAAAACATACCCATTACCCCTCTTTCGAATTGGACTAAATTGCTAACTGGGCAACTATTGGCCAACATGTGGGACCCAAAAATCAATCCATGCAGATGCTCTCTCTCTCTATCTGATCCTCCATGAACTCACATGAAATCCTATTACTACTTTTAACTGAAACTCATCAGAGGATGAAAAACTAGCTGTTGACAAACAGCTCCTCACACAGTGAACCACTTGTGCAACATGCATGGTTTCCATGTTAGCATAATCATCATGCCTAGGAATTGTTTGTAGAATGATTTGTATATAAGTATTGCCCAATATTGATGGATTGGTATACAGATAGATATCCCATCCCAAGAATATGTGATTGATGATCATTTGGAGGAGAATGGCCTCTTGCACTAGTTTCCACTTTTCCACCGTTAACACCAACACATATGTACATGTGTGTGTGTGTGTGTCTATAAGTAGTGCAGTTTGAAAACCCAAAAAACCAACTGGGTTATTTCACTCTCTAGTATTATTTCACTTCCTAGTAATAGCATCAATTTCAACTATGTATGGCGGTGGGTAGAATCTTTTAGGTTAGTCATTTAGACCTAATTCAATGCATGTTTGCACTTTTTTGCTGTTTTTAATGATATGATTTTGGATTTGAAACTTGGCCCTAAAGCATGCATGGGATGCTGAGTATAATGAAACAAGCCCTTTTAAACAGTATGATTGAGAAAGACTAGTCATTCATTGGCCTTTTTTTTTTCCTCATCATATTGATGATGTGCCAAGCAAAGAAGAACATAATTTGAATAATAAGGAGATTTTAGCATGTGAAATATCATTTTTTTGTGTGTGTTAGCTTTTTTTTACATGAATTTATTGAACTTGCTTTGATGAGTTGAAATTAGTTTATTAACTCATTTTCTGGGGCAGAGATGGCAACGAGTAACATTATCTTGTTTGGAGGAGCAATAAAGAATTGATATATATATATATATATATATATTTCAATTTTTCATGATAACTATATTAAAATATGTAACTAAAAACTTCGGGTTAGCAGAGAACTTTGATCCTTATTTTAAGTAAATTGTAAATCTGAATGGTTTACCCATGAAACATTATATGCCAAAAAAGGGGTTAAACCTTTAAACCTTGCCTGGTAAAAAAAAAAAATTTTTTTTAATAGAAAAAAAGAAATGAAAAGTTGAAAAAAATTCAAGTTTTGTCAAATAAAAATAACAAAATCTACAATTCATTATTATTAATTATATTTTTGGGGGTAAATACCACATGATTCATTAACTGGGTTGTGAGAATTCAAGAATAGTTTTGGGTTATAGAAAGAAGAAAGTAGTGTTGACAATTAGCATTTCACGTTTACCTGGGCTTTCATTCCCTACCAAAAAAAAAAAAAAATGTAGAAAAGGTTTACCTGGGCTTGGTGTTATGGTATGATATTTTATGGATTGGACTTGATAGGCCATTCCGAGCCCATTCGAAAAATTAAGAAATAAATTTAAATACTTTTTTTGGAAAATTAAATATTATTATTATTATTATTGTTGTTGGATTTTTTAGCACAAAAAATAAACGAATAATTTTTTTTTGGGGGGGTTTTGATAGAAATAGTAAACGAATAATTTGAAAAGAGATAAATGGTTGTGAGGTTAATGTCAAATTATGATTGAAAAAAGCAGCCACCTAACCAAATTTCTTAACGACCGTAAGAGATGGTCAAACAAGAAATATGAGTAACTTTAAAAAAAATTCTTTAAAAAAAAAAAAAAAAAAAAAAAAACCCAAACCCGTTGTGCCACAGATCCAAGGGCAACCAATAATATCCAACCACGTAAACCCCCTCCTAAATGTTCTTCGGATGTTGAGTTGACGTGGCATATTCCAACGGGTCCTTCATCCGACGAAGCCGTCACTGGATCATCATCATCATCATCACCATCATCCTCTTGGACCGGTGGGCTTGTTTTTGGCCTTGCCAGCAAATGCCATGCCAAACACCACATTCTCTCTCTCTCTCTTTTCCCTCGAACCAAACAGAAAACCCTAAATTCATTTAATCCGATTCGATTTTATTTTAATTTCTTTCTGAAGCCGTAATTAATCCGATTGTTTAGATTTTCGATTGCCGGCGAAAATTCGATTTGTTTTTGGATTTGGGGAGGGGGAGAAAATTTGCTGATCAGAAAGCTGTTGTCGGGGTTGTAATTTTCGATTTCGATTAATAATTTTCATTTTTGCCCCGAGATAAAACGTAATTCGTAGGAGGATCGGGAATCGAAACGGTGCGGTTGCATGAAAAGCACGACGGAGAAGGAGGATTGGAGTGCGGATCGAGCGCTGAGAGAGTAGAGGTGGGGGAGGTAAAGAGCCACCGAGCAGACGGAGGCGAAACATGTCTGCCATAGTGTGCGGTAAGAGATCCATATTTGAAGACCTTCCTACCACTCCTTCTGTTTCCAAGAGAATTCGCTGCTCTTCTTCCCCTTCTGCTTCCTCTCCTCCTCCTCCGTCTTCTTCTTCTTCTTCTTCGCCAGCTCGCTTTTCTCCTCCGAGGTCTTTCCCTGCCTCCGCCTCTGCCTCTGCCTTCGCTTCTCCATCGCAATCGTCGCGCCTCATCGACCATCTCAGGGCTCTTTTCCCGGACATGGACGGACAGGTTTCTTTTTTCATTCTTCAAATTTCTCATTCTATTCTTTTTCTTTCTGAGGATTCGTTTTTTCTTTTTTTGTTTTTATTATTCTATGAGCTCTGTTTGTGTATTGAGGATTTATAGGAAATTTTGATCTAAGAACTCTGTTTTTATGTTTGAAAAGCATACAATTTCTGACGAAACATATAAAATTTTCCTGTTTTTGTTATTTAAATGCTTCTTCTGTTAATGTGATAATGTTGATGAAAATCTGGGTGTTATTATTATTAATATTAATGATAGGTTCTGGAAAGAGCACTGGAAGAATGTGGAGATGATTTGGATTCTGCTATTAGAAGTTTGAATGAGCTTCGATTAGGAACTGTTGATCGAAAAGCTGGTTCTGTTGCTGGCACATCTGATATACCATCATCAGCAGAAGCTAACCTTCAACTCCAATCCCAAGGTTCATTTTATATATATATATATATATATTTTACAGATATCTGGAAGTATAGAATTTAACTATTTAATTTATTTTCTCGTAAATTTTGATAATTCATAGTTCTGGTATTTAAACTTAAAACTTATTAGTTTTTTCTCTTAATTGTTGTATTTAATTACATTCCTTTCTTGAAAGAATTCAAGAAAACAAAAGTGAATAGAAGTCTTCAGTGTTCTTTTATTAGTTGTTGAAAGCTTTCACGTCTACCTCCAAATCTCTGTAATGTGTTTCTCTACTTTCTTACTCACAGAAATATCTCTTCCTTCCATCACTATTTTTTCTTTTTTCGTTCGTCTCCTTTATATTCTCTCTCATTTCTCAATTACATTTTATTTGGTTAACCAAATATGATGAGGAATTCAATTACTTATGCATGCATCAATTCCATGTTTTAACCTTAAAATGGATATCTTATTCCACTTGATTACTTGCTCGATTTCTATCCATTATTGATTTCTTCTCTATAACTAAAGGCAACCTAGGACCTGGCAAATTACTATATTCAGGTAGTTCTAAGTTCTGGTTTAGAAAACTGCAAGACAAAATACAAATTCATAATTTGTATCCTGTATCCTGGATTATTTATTTACATTTCATATGCTATCTAGTTGTGAGGAAACAAAATTTGTCTTTCTTATGTACTTTTCATTTGTTTAAAATAGTATATAAGTCAGTCTCATTGAAGAGAAATTTGCAGTGTGGATAATGACCACAAATATATCCCATTCTGTTGTCCTTGGAACTTGCATAAAAAGGTGTTTTTTAGAGTTCATGAGAATAATGAATTGATACTGATACACTTCACATCTCAGGTAAACTTGGTAGGAATAAAATTCTGGGATTTATTGAACTATATATATATATATATATATATTTATGTATTTGTGAATGTAGAAATTATTAGTATCCATGTGAATGAGAGTTTTAATCTTGCTAGCTTGAATCTATATGACTCTAGGCAAACCTTATGTGAAAGGTTAACTGTTGTATGATGTGAAAAGAGCAATGGTATTTTTCCGGAGTTATATTTGGTAACTACGGAACTTAGTGGGAGGATCTGAAAGACAATTGGTGAATTAGAGGAAAACTATAAGGATCTTTTGTCATCCGTTTGAACTTGAGGGGATTACCGTATTATCTATGGATATATATACCTGAATCTCCTTTCCAAAATTCAACTATTTATCAAGATTCTGTCAATTGTTCGTTTTAGAACTACTTTTTCTTTTTCCTTCTTTTGAGTTATAACCTAACCTATTTCCATAACTAAATCTTCTTGTCTTAGTGATTTCTGAAGAATGTAAAACACTGTTGCTGCAACTAATGGGGAGAATGCATTGTTTTCAGGTGTAGTTACAAATAATGGAGAAATCGGTGACAATAATCTTCCCAACGATGGTGCAGACTGGGTGGAGCTCTTTGTTAGAGAAATGATGAGCGCCTCCAACATGGATGATGCCAAAACTCGTGCATCAAGAGTGCTTGAGGTTTTGGAGAAGTCCATCTGTGCACGTGCAAGTGCAGAAGCAGCACAAAGCTTCCACCAGGTTTGGTATTCTTATACTGTTATCTTCTGTCCTTTATTCCTGATGAATTTGTCGTAATTTTTAATATACTATTTTTCCCCCTTTTATCTCTTTGCTACCACGAGAAAGAACAGCTTTTACTGATGACGGTCACCGTGTTGTTTTCAATCTTTTATTATAGGAAAATGCGATGCTGAAGGAACAAGTGGAAGCACTCATACAGGAAAATGCAATTCTGAAGCGTGCTGTGTCAATTCAGCATGAGCGTCAGAAAGAGTTTGAAGATAATGGCCAAGAATTGCAGCGACTGAAGCAACTGTTGTCTCAGTACCAAGAGCAGTTGAGAACGTTGGAGGTAGATTTTACAAACCTATTGACTTTTTATTGGTTTATATGGTATTACAGTTTATTGGATGTTTTTGATATTTCTTATTGTAGACTTTTGAGTTCTTATTTACATTCTTTATCTTTTATTTTTTTATTTTTTGAGTTTGCAACTTTGTTCTTTGATGCTTTCTATGTTGCAGACTAATCACTATTTGATTGATTTCAGGTCAACAACTATGCACTTACAGTGCACCTTAAGCAGGCTCAGCAAAGCAACTCCATCCCTGGGCGCTTCCACCCTGATGTTTTCTGATGATTTGCTTCAGTCGACTCTTGACCGTTATTGTTTTCTAATGAACTGGAGGTCCCAGGCCGGCCCAACTTTATTTGTGACCATAGGGAAAAAAACAAAAAAAAGAAGAAGAAGAAGAAAACCTTAGACAGCAATTTTTATAAATAATACTGATTAATGTATGTTTATGATATATTCTTTTTTTTTTCTTTTTTTTCTTTTTTTAATATAGAGATTATGCTTTCGGCTCTAATGTCAAATTTTATTTTATTTATTATTATTTTTTTAATATAACAGAAAGGAAGATTTTAGCAACAGGTTTTGGATTGGTTATCGTGGTGGTCCATTATAATCATTTTTCAATTTATGAAGTAGCATCAACAATTATTATTTTTGTATGATAATTTTGTATTTTCATACAAACAAACGACAAATATAATCTTTAAAGAATTTGATCATTTTGAAATCATTTATGATATACTAGTAACATATTTTTGAGAAAATTATTATTTGATTAGATTAATTCTGCGTACTAAATGCAATATATTAGTAACTCTATGTTGAGAAAATAAGGTTCAAGGTTAATAATCTTTAATAATTATCTAATAATTATATGATCCTTATTAAAATATTTTTATTTTATATCTCTATTGGATATTTAGATTTAAGAAATTTTATATTTTTCTCAAATAGGTTTCTAAATCAATATTTGATAAATTTGTAATAGATTTGTAATCAATATTTTGATAACTTTGTAATAGATTTGTATTTTTTAAATTTATGGTGAGACAAAAAATTTTAAAAAAAAGTGTACATTTATAATAAACTTATTTCCTCATTTATTATTATTATTATTTTTTTTTCTAAAGTGCTATTGTTAGGGATTTGTTTAAAAAATATTGGAGGCACTGTCAAATTATTTACCAAATCTATACATGTTACTATTTGATTAGTTTATATTTAGTTACACCTACATTTTCAAAAATTAATTAATCCATATATAGGTTATATTAATATAAATTAATTAAATAATAACAAATGTATATTTTGATAAATAACTTTACAAACTAGATGGTGCCTCTGACCATACTCTTTGTTAAATTTACTTTTTACAATACAATAAGTTGAAAAGAAAAATTATTATTTAAGTTGTTAAAATTGACATTAAAAGATTTTAAATAACATTTTTATTTGGGACTAAAAAAGATTTTAGAAAACTTTATTCGCTTTTCTATTAAAAAGAAAAAATAAAATGACTCTATCTTTATTATTATCTATTAAATATGGATTTTTTTTTTTAATTTTAATATACTAGAGTTATTAACTTATTTTTAAAAAAAAAAAAAATAAAGATTTGGTTCAAATCCAAGAATTGGAATTGATTAACTAACATGACATTTAAATATGTTGCCAACTTATCTTTCCTTTGCTTATAAATGAAATATGCAAGTGGTAAGACTCAAAGAAAAAATAATGAAAATGGGATAAATGACTTAATAAAGATCAAGAGTGAAGATTCACCAAAGGAAAAAGAACAAATGTAAAGGGTTTTTTGTATGCCCATGCGTGCAAGTAAAGAAAAAAAGCCCCTTCAGACAGACGACTGACCAAAAATGAAAAAAAAAAAAAATTGATCGTGATTTGTCATTAACCGAATTAAAAAAATGTATATTCAATTGATATCGATGTTAGGTTTTCAAAAATCGACGGTTAAGTGAAACCAATTGAAAAAATATTAATATTATATATATATATATATATATAATATTTTTAATAAGTTGTTTGAGAATTAAAAAAAAGATCGAAAATTTAAAAATATTGATAGACAACCAAAAAAACCAAAATAATAATAAATAAAAAAAGGCGTCCGAATAAACTTGAAAACCAAATTAAACCTTAAACGTTAAGCCTCCCAAAATTTACCACAACCATCTTTTTTTGTTATGAGAAAACTCTTTTCTAATAGAATAAAAAGAAGAAAATTAAGGTGTCATTTGTTAACTTGTTCAGGTTTTTTTTTTTCTTTTTGTTTTTCTCTTTTAAATTGTATATAGTTTGCTTACTACAATAGCTTGTTAAAATTAGTTGATAGCAATTTAAAATTTCTGTTAATTATAAATGTAAGGAGGGAAAAAAAAAATTAGGTTTTTAGTTTTTGTTTTTTTTTCCCCCCTTTTTTCACATTTGTAGGTAATTGATATACCTAACAAATTCTAGTTACCACTAATTAACAGTAGCACACAATTAAAATAAATAAACTACAAACGATCTGGAAGAAAAATTATAGAAAAAAAAAAACTGTTTAGGTTAACAAACGACACCTAAGTTAGTGGGTTTCAAGTTGCTTATATGAATAATGTAAGCTAAGCTAGCTCAAGGTTGAACCTTAAGATCAATAATGGAGTAAGTGAAAAGAAAGGGATCTAAGCCAAACTTGTAAAGTAGCAAGGTCGTTATCTGAAAATAACTCAAAAGATGTTGATCACCCGACTTTAAGCCCAAAAATCCAAATAGTATAGGTTGTGGTCTTTTTCAAAGTCAGGGTTAGGGTTCGAGGTTAAGGTGGTGAAAATCAGAGTGGTCTAGGATTTAGGTATGGGGTTCAAAAACGTGGGTTCCAAAGTTATACCATGTGAAAAACTCCAACTTGTAACGGAATCCCCAAACTGTTGAAACAAAAAGACTTCTCTTAAAATCAAAATTTGTACTTAAGTTTACTCAATAAGAAGGTATAACCCAATTACAACAAATCAAAACAATAATCCTTGACAAACTCTTTCTTGATGAATAACTTTACAAGCAAAATCTGTATGTAAGAATTGTGTGAAATGAATGAATGAATATCGTGGCTAATAGGGGCCAAGAGGGGTTGCATGTGAGATTGTTTGCATTGGTAAAAAAATAAACATTGTTTATGTGTGAATGATGTTGCAATATTTAATTGGTTTTTTTTTTTTTTTTCAATTCCGAAATAAACACTGTTTATGTGTGAATGATATTGTAATATTTAATTGGTTTAGTATTTTTAATCTATTTATCCATTTAAGATAATATTTAATTGATCTATTTATTTTTAATCTATTTATCCATTTAAGGATTCATTTGTTTATATTTAAATTATATAAATATGTTTATCAATAATATCTTAATATTTGTGATTTAATAAATATTTGGTCAATATATTAGTATCTTTTATTTTACTTTAAAAAAAAAAAAGGAAAGAAAAAGTAAGGGATGGAGGATAAATTTAAAAATAATATTAGAGATATCAATAATTTGTACCAAGAAGGATATCAAAATGAATTGGAATATAATGTAGCAACCAATTAAAAAATCTACATTATTGCCATGTCAATAATAATTTATTAACAAAATTATTTATCCCTAAAATTTTATTAGATATCCTATTAGATTTTTTAAAAATAAAAAATAAAAATAAAACATGAATAAATATTGCATTCGAGGCTCCCTATCTCAAGAATAGCCATCACCGGAAGTTGAAGGCTTTTGTGCATTGTCGACACCCCTCCACACACCAACCTCCTCTCTATTGGCCACAACTATAAAATCTATATATATATATATATATATATAAACAAATGATAATAAACATGTTGGATCAAACAAAAATCAACTGCAACAGTAATTGAAAGAATATCAGAAAGGTAAAGTTCTTCAAAAGTACAGCAATAGTAGTGAACCCAATATTTTTGGTATTTTTTTTAGAGCGTGTTCATTATCTTCTCTCTCAATTTGTTGTATTGTGATTACCAAATGTGTGCAAAACCTATTGAACCCAAATCAGTCTCTTTCTTTCGCACTACAAAAGAAAAAAGCAAACCAACAAAATATATCCATTATGTAAGAAATTGGTTCAGACATATTCTAATCAATATTGTATATATATATATATATATATGTTAAAAAAACGTCAATTTGAAGATTATCATTTCCTTCTAAAACCGCACAAGAGAATCGGTTGGTTGGTCTAATAGTTATGCACGTTAATTAGGTGCTGATAATCCAATAAGTTAAACTGATATAACAACAGGGGAGGAAAGAATAAAGAAATATGGCTTACCTGCGGTGAAGAAAAAGACTGAAGCATGTAGTTTATGGGTAGAGAGGAGGCTGGTGGGTAGAGTTGTGGCTGAAGCATGTGGTTTATGGGTAAAGAGGAGGCTGGTGGGTAGAGTTGTGGCAACGGTGCGACAAAGCCTTTTGCTTCCGGCTATGGTTGTTTATGAGATGGGGAGCCCTAAACGGAATTTCTATTCATGTTTTTATTTTTTATTTTTAAAAATCTAACAAGATTTCTAAAAATATTAAAAATTTTGTTAATAATAATATGGTCATTATGTGGATTTTTAAATTAAATATCACGTTAGATTTCACTTCATCTTAATATCCTTTTTGATATAAATTATTGGTATTTTTAGTATTGCTGTAAATTTAACAGCTATTATAATTTGTTTATATAATTTATTGAATTAAGAATCTTATAAAATGACATTGTTATGCCAATTCAGAAAAAGAAAAAAGATAGCTTATGATCCTTGAACATATAATAATTTCAAATTTTTGAAGTTTTTTCTATCTCAATTCTTATAGTAAACTCACTTGAAATTAGTAATAATTAAAAATAACCAAGTTTTTAATCTTTTATACTTCAAAAACTCTATGTTGAATACCTATTCGTATCTTCAAGTTCATAACAAGTTCATGTCTGCAAGTAGATTTAATATCAATAATCATTATTATTTGTTAGAGCTGTCACTTACAAGTTTTTTTCTTTTTCTTTTTTTATTTTATTACTTTAATAAATTGGAGAGGAGGGATTTTTATCAAGGATGGTCATTACTAATTATCCTAAAGGAACCGGTCCTTTATAAGTTGTAAATATATTTGTGACAACGAGAATCTTGATTTCTTAGGTGCAAGGGTCTCATTTGCTACTTTTGATGTGACACAACTTTTTCCATATTCGAATGGAGATGGTGATATTATTACCATATTCGAATAATTATGGATATACTGTTTGGTTAATTAATGGGATATGAATATATATATATATATATAAGTATGATAGAATATAGAATCCATTATGAACGGAATAAAATTTAGAAAATCATGGTATATATTAAATGGGTTAAATTTTGAAATCGATTGTGAATGTTATCAAAAATGAAAAATAGAGTGTACATAGTAACTCTAATTTAATTAGTTATATATGATATTTATGTCATTATTGAATCAAATATGTGTTAAAAATATGGAAGATGAAAGAATAGCTAGAGATAAAGGAAGGCAAATTAATAAATTATATCAGGAAGTATAAACAAATAAATTAATGAAACAGACTGTATCAGGAATTTGAGAAAAAGTATATTGAAATTAGATACACAAACTTGTAAGTAAGAGAAAATAATATTTTGATCCGTACTGCTGATGACTTATAATTGAAATTGATTTTTTTTTTTTTTTCCCCTTCTTGTTGTAGATGGTTCTTTGGGCGGTTGGAACACCATTATAAAAGTTCGTAGAAACTTTACCGCAGGGGCCCAAATGGACATCTTTTCGTTTCTACTTTCTACTTTTGCTTTTTTAAAATGTTTTTTGCTTACCTTTGGAAATTTCAGTGCCAATTTTTTTTTTTTTTTTCTAACACGCCCATAATGATACGATATTAATTTAAGTAAATTAGCAGCCATGGAATTTGCAATTGATCAAACATACATGCGCATACTTTTTATGCATTGAAAAGTCCAAATATTTCGATTATATTTTAGTAAATAAAAAAGTACATGTACTTGTTCTAGGTTTTGTTACTACATCGGTGTCATAAATTTATAAATTCTACGTAATCGTGCACTGCAACCCACTATGATATGTATATATATATATATATATATATATTCAAATTCCTCAACAAATTTTTTTTTTATCTACAATCTATGTTCATTGGCTCCTATATTTAGCACATGAATGCAGGCCCTACACTTCCAAAATATTTGAAAAGAGAAATTTTTTTTTCTTTTTTTTTTATGTATATTTATAATTTTGTTATCTGATGATATATAAATTCGTCAAGACTAAGGACTGAAGAAATAAATTGATCAAGTTCTCTAGCAAAACTAAAAAAATATTTGCTTCAAAATTTCTCATACATTGACTAAAGGGTTTTTCCCATAAATAGCCACCTTATAACTTCATTTTAGAAAAATAGCAAAATTTTTTTTTTTTTAAAAAACTAGCCACCTTGGGACAAAAATACCCTTGATAAAATTGAAAATTACACAAAAGCTTTCCTTTCTTCTACACAGCCGTTCGTTCGTGGGGGTGGGGTTTATACAAAACTGTTCGTGGGGTTTCTCTAAACTCTTTGCATCTCATCGCCTCTCACTCTCATTTTTTTGTATTTTCTCATATCTCAAACTAAAATCAGGTAAAAATTTTATCTTTTTTCTTATTAGATGAAAGTAAGGAAATATGTGTTTTTTTTGTTTTTTCTCTTTCTATTTTTTCTTGTAAGTTTTATTAGTTTAGGGTTTTTTAAGCTTTTTATTTGATATGGGTATGCAAGAAATTGATTTATGAGATGTTCTATGTGATTTTAAAGATACTTTAGGTGGCATATGGTTTGAAAATGGAAGAAATTTTGTGTAAAACTGAAAAATCGCGGAAAACAGTAAAAACGGAGGAAATTTGGCGAAAAAGATGAATTTCCGCCAATTTCCTCCAGTTTGTCAGTTTTCGCAAATTTCCGCCAATTTTCCGCCAATTTTCCGCCAGTTTTCCGCCAGTAGGAAAAAGCTATATTTGGCCCAAAAAAAAAAAACAGAATCAACTTTTTTAATACAGTTAATATGTTTGTTTAATATTATTCAAAATTTTATATATTTATTGATTTAGTTTAATGTTATTCATTTAATTTTGTAGTCAAATGGAAGATGATGACATTGTAATTGCGGTTTTATACAATGGAACATTGGTACAAAATGATAGTGGTGATTGGGAATATCGAAATGGTAAAAATGATAGTGGTGATTGGGAATATTAAGAGGTTTTACCCGTTACTTTGCTGAGGGGTATTTTGTGCCAATTCACATGTAAACTCGTCAACGGAGTCTACAAGATCCGGCCGCTGCTCATAAAAGGATGCAGACCGCAGTAAATATGGTAACATTATGCATAATTTCTGGAAATAAATTTGTCCCTTGTATCGGTTACCAGCCTTATCTGAATCATATACAGTCATGCGACGCTTTTTTAAGTCCACGTGCCCTACCACCCAATGTATGTTGCGCTTGTTTAGTGGAATCAACAACTGTCAATACATTACAGAATTTCAGTTAGCACAATAAATAAAGGAAGGCACATGAATAAATAAATAGTTAACATTACACAATTTGGACATGTATATATTACATGATTTACGTATTTCCATGGCTTGGACTCCTTCATTCGAATCCCCAACACATATTCTTGCATTGCGTATGAGAATTGGAACTTAGATGGATTGTCGATGAACTTTCCATGACATTGCTCAATGTATACCTACAACAAAATAATTTATTAGTTATCTAAAATCACAATAGCCACATATAGGACACATGGCCGTTACTTACCCAAAATCCTCCATCTAGCACCTCAAAACTAGGATAAAAAATATCAGGAAATTGATTGGCACGTACACGAAATAGGTAAGGCAGGACTTCCATATGCTGCATTGAAAGACGAGTTAATTTTAAATTACATCCATGCAGTTGAACAACTATCTATGGAATTTATCAAATTATAAAATAAAAATCTTGATACTTACATCGTGATTCAGCCACTTCTCACTGTTTATAAGCAACTGGAAAAAGTCTTTACCCGCAGTCAAAATGTCCATATCAACCTTTGATGCCCAACCAGACTTCATAATATGCCGATATATGCATGCTCAACTTCAGTCACATTCATTAAGCCATGAACGGGATACCGCAAAAGACAAAAGGGATTATAATCAAGTGATTAGCAAGTAATACTAATATTCATACAAATGCCATGTCCGGCAACTTCTTTCCGAATGCTTGACCCAATGAAGGAATTGTCTCAAAACCCCAAATCTGTCAAACAATTAATTAGTAATCAATAAGTAACGAAATATACACCATACATACAAGTGTAACGAACTTTAAATAATAGTGTAACAAACTTACCATAAAAGCCAAAGGATCTAATGGTGGTAGTATACGATAAAATACCCCATGGATAGTTATTGAAGTACTCTAAATCGTCCACCATCTCCAAGTGATAATGAGGTGTGGTGGCCATGCTTTCTTTGCCTAGAAGAACCGTCTCTAGGAAATATAATAAAGCCAACTTCAATCTATCATCGTCGGCTTCATCATTGTCTTGACATTGTGCAGTCAGGAAAGCTTCGGTTATCTCCGAATTAGTGACCTTTCGCTTTCCGCCAAAATACGTGTCACTAATACGAGTAGAGATGTTAACCTGCCTATTGGGTTCGTAACCAAACCGTAGACCTGTAATTATGGTGAAGTCCCTCTGTGTAAATCTAGCACCACGCCCTCCAAAATTGAATACCATAGAGTCCTTGTCGTCGCAAACACATTGCCTATACAGCATGCTGTTGACGATGTGGCCACTAAATTGTATCTCGTTGGCCTTCAAAAAGTGGCCAAAACAGCTATCCTCAAACTTCTTTATTTGGGCTGGAGTCAGTTTGAACTTAATATCCGACACGGCTTTCCAGAAGTTCGATCTACAATTAACCTTTGCCCTCGATATCTCCGAGTCCCAAGACCTTCGTTGGTAATCTGAATCCATTTATCTGCAAATCAAATACAACAAAACATAACAGATGGAGGAAACGTTTTTTCCGACACGAGAAAAGCCTGAAGGACAATTTTTCTGCCTGGAGGAAAAAATTTTCCGCCTGAAGGAAAAGGTTTTCCGCCTGGAGGAAAACATTTCCTCCAGGAGGAAAAGGTTTTCCGCACATTTCCTCCAGGAGGAAAATGTTTTCCTCCTGGAGGAAATTCGCCTGGCGGAAAAAATTTCCTCCAGGAGGAAAACATTTTCCGCCTGGAGGAAATTTTTTCCTCCAGAAGTAAAAAAATTCCCGCCAGGAGGAAAACATGGTCCCTGTGTCAGTTTTGTTAGATATTTGCAGTACCATCTCAATTCTAGCAACCCTACATGTCATGGATTTGATTTATCTCAATTTAGCTTCACTATTTTATTAACTTATGGCCTTTATTTGGAGAAATATTTCAATAGCATTACCATGGTGCTATTTTCCTTTTAGTCTTTTATGAAGCTTCCCAATAATGAAAAGCATTATAAATCAAAGATACTTCAACAAATTTAATGATCTAATAGCAAAATTATAAATACTTAATTTGCTTTTGAAGGCAGTTTAACACCATTTTAACGCTATTAGCTCTAAAATGCTTCCCAGATGAAGGGTTTTTTCCGGGTATGGAATAAAGCATCACCAAATCTACGAGACCAAGAAAAGCAAGATTCTAGATCACAGAACAAGATAGATCACCAAATGATTTAGAGGTCTCTTAAAAAATGTGGAAATATGAGCTTCTTCATTTTTTTATTGTTACACATTACAAGAAAAAGTAGTCCACAACAAAACCCCCTATAAGCGAATGCTATCCCTTTGTATAACATCAAGAAATATTACAAAGAATGCTCTATCAGTACTCACACTAATTCCTAGAAAATTATCTCCTCTCTGCATCTTGTTTCTGCTCCTAACACATTCATAAGCAGTTCTTTCATCTCTGCAATCCATCCATTCATCCAACAACAATTTGATCCCAAGTTTTGCCAAGCTATAGCCGTATCTTCAAAATTGTATAACTCCAGATTTACAACAGATGGGTTAGCTGCTTTACAGTTGCAAATCCAATTGATTTCAAAGTCCTTTCACAGAGGGGAAGCTATGATGAAATATTTTCTATGTTAGCTGACTCCTGGCTGCAAAATGGGAAAGAAAGTCCAACCGTTGCCAGGCTTAGATTCCTTTCCAGATACTTTTTCATTAGCCCACCACTCTGAGCCATTGGTAGGCTTATCTAAAAATTCTGACTTTGTGCTGTCAAAATTGAATTCCTTTATTGACCCAAGAGTGATGGATCGATGCTTTCGGTAGCACTGATCCTCCCATTCTCCATGATCCGAGACTCCAGCAGCTACCCCATCTTCTTTTCTGCAGTCAAATGAAATAAGGATATGAATGAGAGGGAATTTCAGCACAACCAATATCTGTTTTCTTCTTTAGCCAGTAAAAAGTCAAGCACATTATAAGAGAATAATCCTCATTAGATATATTAATTTGGTGTCTCAACTTGTAGGATAAGATAAGCCAATGTCTAGATTCATTTATAGAAGTTGTCATCTTCTTCTTGCAAACAAGAAAACCTTTATTCTCTCTCTGCAGCAAGAAAATTTATCCAAGCATTATAAACAAGAAAAAAAAAAAAATTGTAGTCTAGCAGACAAAGTTGCAATTGGCAATGCACAATGGATATCTAAAATGAACTTACAATGTAACCTTGCCAGGGAAGTTTTCCTCTAAGAAGAAATATTAAAGTATAAGCAAGAGACTCAAGGTCATCTCTCCGGCTCCCTGTCTTGCCTAAATGAGCATGGACACTTGCATAGCGAACAGTTCCCCTATCAGAAAAACATAAAACATATCAAGCTATTCAACGATACTAGTATATTGAGTTGAAGAGGCAAAATAATAATATGCTAAAGAAATAAACTAATGTTAACAGAAAGAAGAACGATATATAAAGATTATTAGACAACATATTTTTTAATATAAGGACTTAAAGGAAAACATACTTCTGGAGGAAAACATAAAATGGATATTGCCTCCACTGCTATACAAGCAACCATCTCTTCAGATAGCCTTTAGATGAGCAAATAAATTATGAGATCCAACACCATAAGGGATGGGGAAAAAAAAACTATCTCATTTTCTGCGCCACACCCCCCAAACCCCCGGCCTCACAAAAGAATGATAATAATAGTATAAATAAAACATAAAAAAATAATAAATAAAAAAGAATGACCTCAAAGGCATCAGGCCCAGAGCAACCGCTGCCTCCAGTCAGCCTTCTTCCAACATATACTTGTCCAAAACCTCCTTTTCCCAGCTTCCGCTCCAACTTATACACTGGGGAGTTGCCAATCTGTATCTGCAAATGCAAATAATAGAACATGATTTATATTATATAAATATAAACTTAATCCACAAACTATGTGGAGATAAATATAATAACCAAGTTGTTAATAACTTGCAATAGACATAATAATACATGTGAAACAATACAGTTTAACTATAACAGTACGCATCAGGAAATGAGACTACACAAACCTCCTCTGGGAATTTTTTTAAGATTTGAGAAATTATCTCAGGAAACTATACAGTTCATACATTTTCTAATCAAATGGAATGAAAAGCAAATCAAATGTGGTAAAATAAAACAGACAATGTAAATAGAACACATTTCATGAGATTAAAAGGTTCAACAATTTAGTCTAAATCAACTTACAGGACCATGACCTCTTATAGAGTGGTCTAGAAAGCAAAGCATCTGAAAATTGGCAGACTGTCACCTCAATATATAAATGGACAAAACAGGACAAAACAAGAAGCAACAGAAATAAAATTTGCAATATGCAGATAATAGCAGAAAGGCCAAAATAGTACCCTTTCAGGAAGTGGACTTGTGCTTCCCTCATCCTCAGCAGCAGCCAACTTTTCTGCACTTTTCTGAGCAACCAAATCATCACGAACAGCAACCAACTTTCCGATTGGCAAGTCCAATCCTGTGTGTCCCTGTCCACCAACTCCAGCACCAATTGGCTTGGCATTCTTACCTTGATTCATAGCTCTGGTCCCTCTTCCTCTACCTCTACCAATTGGCTTGGCATTCTTACCTTGATTCATAGCTCTGGTTCCTCTACCTCTACCAGTTGGCCCTGGCTAATACCAATGTATATCCCTGGAACCAGAATTTGTTGAAGTTCAGCACACAATTACCACTATAGCCAGTAAAAATGGCTCATCAATCTGAGAAACTGCATCAGTGAGAAGCGAAACCTCCTCCATCTGTCAATCAAAACAATATTCCAGGATTTACCTTAAAAATAAAGACATGTATATCTCATTCAGTGAATTATTGTATCTGAGACTTACTTGTACTGTTTCGTTCCAATAAAGGAAGCAAACAAAGTATCACCTGCTTCTGCCAACAAATACCTTCAACGGAAAAATAATTATAACAAAAATTTTTAATCATTGTAAAGAAGTTAAAAAGTAAGATCGAATAAGTCAAAATTCTCACAATATACTGTAGGTTAGCATTTGAATACAGCAATGAAACCTCCTACTTTCAAATATAAAATTTCGAACCATTCCGTAACTACAAATACTATTAAAACATAGAAGATATAAAACTTGGCAAAGAAATGTAATCAGCACCCAAAAAAGGAAAAAAAAAAAAACAAAAAAAAAAGCAGCAAACGGAGACTAATGCAAATGTAATAGCAGAGAAGCGCATACCTGTGAGGAACATGATCTGAAGAAGGTTGGACACGCTCTAAAGAAACAATTTGTCCTCCAAAATCGGCCTTGAATTTGTTAACCGCTCGAACCAATTCGCTAGCAGGTTTCTAATAATTATTGAAACGATACGAATTTAATTAACATTATTACAAAGTTTAATAGATTTTTTTTTTTAATAAAAAAAAATGAAAAGAAGAAAAAAGTACCTTGTAAACGCACTCGGAGAGGACCATGCAGCAGAGGATGTCCTGCAAGTCGGAGAAAGAGTCGGCCTTGACGGCGAGGCAGAGATCGTGGAGTTGCTTCTTGCGGCGTTCATACTCCTGCTGAAGCTTCTTCCGCTGCTCTCTGTCGTCGCTGTTCCACGGCCACTTCATCCTCCACTGCAGTGGTCCCCACGACACCTTCAAGATCTTCGCTCTCTGCTCCCTGATCCACGATTCCACTCGGCTCTGTAACGCCTCCATTCTCTCTCTCTCTCTCCCTAACTGAATTTGGATCGACGAAAATCACGAAGCGCCTGGCGGAGTTGCCTCTGCAGTTTTTTTTTTTTAATTTTTATTTTGTTTTTTCCTATTTTTCTTGAATCTTGACTGAGAAACTGCATCAGTGAGAAGCGAAACCTCCTCCATCTGTCAATCAAAACAATATTCCAGCATAGAATCCCACCACTTTCCCCCACTAGTCACTGTCATCTATCCATCCTATTCATTTTTTGTTACGGCGGCAAACGGTATGGAAGGCGTTGCCTTTTGTGTGTCTCCTCTGTCTCTGGTAGCTCTCAATCGAACGACTCTTGCCGACACAACAATGGACGAGGACGATGCCGGCGAATGGGAGACGAATGTCGGTGAAAATGGTGGCCGGGATGGTAAGATGTGCATATGCCCTAGCTGCGTTTTCAAACGTTTTCAAAGGGAAAGTAAAAAAACAAAACCGAAACCAAAAAAAATAAAAGGCTTTTTGATAGAGAAAAGAACAAAAAAAATATATATATATATATATAGATAAGGATATTTTAGTCCAAATGGATAAAATATTGATTAGTTTTTAAAAATTTAAAAAAATTTGTTATTTTTCTAAAATGCAATTGTAAAGTGGCTAGTTATCGAAAAAACCCTTGACTAAAGGCTGAATGACGGCCCTTCTAGTCCTTAATTAATTTGACAACCCCTCTTTACTCTTTCACCCTTCTGCAATTTTTTTGACCATAATCTGCTTACTTTTGACTTCATCAAAATTGGAGGAATTCATAATTTACAACAGTGTAAAATTCATTACAATTTTCTTGAGAAAACTTTATTACCCATAATATGATTTTGCCTTCCATGATCAAATAAAACAGTTCCACAGCTAGAGATTGATTTGGAGATCCAATTCATTGAAGATATCTTCACAGATAGATATGCATAGATTTCATCAAAAAAGATAGGTGCATATATAGTTATGTGTGTGTGTGTGTGTGTGTGTAGATTAAGGAAATAATAATTGATACACACCTTCATTAATTTCGTTCGTTTTTCTGTACAATTTTTGTGAACTCGGTGTGTGTATGTTAGAGAGGAAAATAGATAGATATATATAGATCTATGTAGCTAACTAAAGAGGTTTGAAGACGTAGCTTACAAACTAAAAATTGGGAAATAAACAGCTTAAATAGAGATGAAAGATAGACTTTTAACTACAATTAATTAGATTTTAAAAGGACGCTTCCTCCACCTTTCATCATCTTCTTGAACTCGTCGAAATTAACCATTCCATCTCCGTCCATATCAACCTTCTTAATCATCTCTTTACAATCTTCTATCTTATTCCCTTCTTTCAGACCCAGAGAGCACAATACCAACCCCAATTCCTCCACCGAAATCAACCCATCTTTATCTTTATCAAACACATCAAAAGCCTCTTTCAATTCCTCACCTTCTTCTTCTTCTTCTTCCTCTCCACCTCCTTTTCCACTACTCTGTCCGGCCGCATCTCGACTAATAAGGGACTCGCAGAGCAAGCAAAACTCGTCGAAATCGATCAAGCCGTCGCCGTTGGAATCCACTTTCACCACCATCTCTTCCAAATCTCTGTCCGTCATGAAGATTCTGATGTTCTTCAGTGACTCCCTCAGCTCCTGCTTCGTTATGAAACCGTCGCTGTTCTTGTCGAAGGTGGCGAAAATCTGTCGAAGCTCTTGGGTCTTCCTCTTGGAGCTCCTCTCCTTCTGCTCTTGTGATAATGAAGGAGTAGAAGTAGTCCTACAGGAAATTGATGCTGGGAAGATGAAAGATTGAATCCATGCAAAGAGTTTGGAAGTGGGTAGAAAAAAGAATACGTTAATAAGGCCAGCAACGAATAGAATTGCTAGCAAAAAAACGGTGAGCAACATGTTTTCTTAAATACTAAGCTAGAAAAAAAAAAAAAAAACAGATAAGGAAGAAGAAGAAGAGGAGGTAGTGGAAGAGGAAGAGAGAAAATTTGTCTGGTTATGAGGATTTTTGTGAGTTTGAATTAATGGGATTTTCTTTGAGCATTGAAGAGGATAAATTAAAACGCGTTGTTTGGTGGTGTACTTTTATTTGATCCCACAAACCGCGTGAACTCTAATAACTATTAAGAGAAATATTAGTTGAAATACACTGCTGCATTAAAAATAAATACTATGCTTTTGGGTCACTTCAATAGACGACCAAAAGAAAAGAAAAAAGAAAGGTGACTTCAAATCCACTAGTCCATTCTTAATTGGTCGAACTTCAGGCCCTTCTTGTTGCCAAAGAATCTCTGTGTCTTATATGTATATAGTCTTACTCTGCATCTTATTAGTAGCGCTTTACGTTTTGGACACTTCCCCTGTGTTAAAATTGGAGAGTTAAGTTAATATATATATATATATATGTATATATATTTTAGGTTTTACAAAGTCTCGCTCAACCCGTTAATATAATACAAACTGGTATAATAAATTATTTCACTAAAACTTAATAAAATATAATAAATTATCAGATGTTAAAAGTCAAACACAATAATATACAATAAACTCATTAAATCTGTATAAAAAATAGCAATTCTATAATTATACAAGTATCATAATTTTAAAAATATTTAATTTGCTATTTAATATATATATATATATATATATATGCATTGATTTGTTTTCATTTAATTTAATTATTGTAGAAATATGAAACAATCAAGTTCATTTGCAATACTAAAAATTTAATATAAAAAAAGTGAACCTTCTTGAAAAGTTAATTATATTTCCATATAATTGAGGTTCAACCAATCATTATAATAACTTAATTAATATTGACAATGTCGCAATATTTTAAAAGTGAGATATTTTTTAACTTAGTTTATTTTATTTCTCATTAATTTTAAAGTGTTACACATCAACAGTGGACATAAAAAAAGTGGTTTAGAAATTAAAAAATAATTTATGGGTTTGATTTAGTATTGTTTGGATATAAATTAATCTGGTTACAGACGTTCAATGATAAATGATTTTATCTCTAAATATTTGGTGTGCTCTCTAAAGATTTTAGATTTAAATCATCTTATCACATGTGGGTTCATGATTTTGGTGTTAGGTTTGTTGACAAAGTGCACTCAATTCTAAAACCCTAATAATCAGATAAATGATAACTTTCCATGCTTTGTTCCCAAGGAAGAAACTAAACCTGTGAGTAATGGTGTACTGTTGCACAATCCACCAATCACCATAATTCTCGATGTCTGTCCCCACATATACTTCTTTTGTGGGTTGTCTGCCGATGACATAGTACTAACAATGAGAAGCATTTGGACCAATCATGGCTGTTGGATTTTCAGTTGAAACTTTTAAGAGAAAGAATAATGGTTTATGACTTTGCGTGGACTTGAGCAGTAAGGCTTAATGTTCTTCCAATTAATCTTTCTAACAACCATAGTAAATCCATTAAATAAAAAAAAAACATTTTCGGATCTAGGATTTAAACATTAATTTGGGTAAAATTCTCCATTTAATAATAAAAAACACTTAAATTATGCATTATATAAAAATAATAATAAAATTACATGCAATAACTTTGTTTATTATGTGTCAGAAGATGCAAATAATAATAAACAATAATTTGATAATTGTAGTATGTATGTTAAGATGGTTTTCTACTTCACATGTAAAGATTAGATTATTTTATTTTTTGAATAATAAATTTGAATCGCCTATAAAATCAAGAAAATCAAAAAAATTTCAACGTGGTCCACTCAACTAAAGGACAAAAGAGAAATGGAAAAATAATGGTTTTGTGTGGACAAAAGAGAAAAGCTAACGTGTTTGAGAATGGCTTTATCATATTCGATGGACCTGGCCCTCTCGATCTAAGTGCCCTCAACGCTGCGACACACTACGTTTTTATAGCATCTTGCGACACGCTACGTTCTTATAGCATCTGATCCTTTGCTTTTGGTGGAAATATTATCTATTAATAATACTTTACACTATATACTCCAAATAAAATACCTTATGTTCTAACAAGAATTACAAATAAAATTAACGAAGAATACATATATATATATATATATAGAAAGATTATGGTGTAATTTGTCTGTATCCAGATCCTTATTAAAATAGATGTTTTTTAAAAAATATATCAATTTTGCTATATATAACTATATACACAAAATTGACGTTTGCTGCATCATAATCTCTTTATATATATATATATATATATATAACTATTATTCGATAACTATTTTCTCAATTAATGGACGGCAATATGGTAAAGTAGCAAGTTATATAAGTAAAACATCATTAAATGGATTTTTAACTAAATATTTTAGCTGGGATGTGGAAATTTTAAACAATATTTTATATATCATATCTTTTATTATAAGTTAAAAGATAATTATCAAGAAATTAAATCTATATATTCATAAACAAAAATATATATATATATATATATATATATATGTAGAATGAAACTCCGAGTGATGAAGAAAGAACACAGTTTAATTTTTGCATGTCCCCTCAGTACAAAATTCTTCCAAACAAAAGAGAGGAACTTATGCGTTTCAGTTTTGCTTTAACCGAACATGCTAGTATTAGAATCTGTTAATTACGGAAAGGACCTGAACAAAATGGTGTTTAAGAAAAATCTTTATTCTACGACTTCTTTTTCTTTGGATAACATTTATTCCAATTTTTTTTAATTTATTTAAAATTAAAGAAGTTAAAAAAATAAAAATAAAAAATAAAAAAGAAGGATAATCCTTATAGGAAGGAACCATCCAACAGAATAGTGTTCAAGATAATAGGGAAAGCATTTTGGAGAAATCTCCCTCAACTTACAATTTGGAGCACCATACCATGTGTCCTTTTTTAATGTATTTAATTTTTTTTTTCTATTTTTTTAACCTAATTTGCTTAGTTAATGGTAGCTGGATTGTTTTAGGCATTTACGTAAATTATAAAGGAGAAAAAATACCAATTAAACATGATTTCAATTTTTTATTATTTTAATTTCTTTCAAGTTAATAATTACTTCAAATGTTTTAAAAAATATAACTACCACAAACTAATACATGTAATAGGCAAGTTAGTCCATTATGAATTTATGTTTTTATCTATTTAAAATTACTATTAAGAATATTTAATAAGTAAATATATTTAAATAATTTATTTATCTAATCATATTATTTGTTCAAAAATTAAATATTCAAATATATTTAAAAATATACCATCAAACCATTTTAGAACAATTTATAAATTTGAAATTGAGTACTTAAACGAATACATATCTACACAAAATCAAATGTCTCACTAATATTTGGTCGGGCATGGCTTAACATGTTCGTATATTTGACCTAACGGGAGTGAACATACCTATGAACTCTATACCAAATATATAAATGGAAAAATTGGTAAAATTACCTACAATTGATTTGTTAACACGTATACAAAAAAGCTGCCATAACACTGGGGAAAAGCTGGTTCAGCATCCACAATGAAATCCACTCATTGCAACTCTTGGAACAAGGTAAAACTTTTAGTTTCCATTGTCCAAACGCCTTCTAACCCTTACACGTAGGATGTACATAGATTGGATTGGTTCAGTTTTACACCAAAATATAATTCAATTCATACATATTGATTTTTCTAATTTACAATTCAAATCAAACCATTGAAATATTAAATCTAAATCAAACCATTTATGATCAGTTTGGTTGATTGGTTTGAAACTTACTAATTTATAAATATATAATATAAATAAAAAAAATTTCAAATATAAAATATAAATAATAAATTATAATTATCCAAACATAAAATACAATTAGAATAATACAACATAGTCTACAATAGAAAATAAAAAAGAAAATGTAGCAAATGAAACACATCATGCACTTATTAAATAGCAAACATTAATGTCATTATCTCACCTCTATAAAATCAAATTAAAATTGTTAGAACAAATAATGTAAAATAATATATTCGTCAAAATTCATTCACTCAAGAATCAATGCATAATTTTTTTTTTTTTAACCTTAAAACTTTGGTAAATCATAAGTCAATCAACGTTGACAGGTTCACTAATTTTAATTGATTATGTAAACTCTACAAAGATCAAAACAATAAAATTAGCAATAAATTATATTTAAATATTTATATATAGATATATATATATAAGTAACAATTTGATACAATATACGTAAATATATATATATATATGATGGGGATGTAAAAAAAAAAATATATATATATATATATATATATATTATAGTGATGGTGATGGACTGGTGGAAGACAGCAACAAAGGTAAATGTTTAGTTTAGGGTTACAATTTATAATTTGATTTGGGATTTGAGATATGGGGATGTAAAATAAAAATATATATATATATATATATTAAAAATCAATATATAAAAATGGAAAAAAATTTAAAAATTAATATATAAAAATGAAAAAAATATTCTAAAATTAATATATAAAAATGAAAAAAATAAAAAATATACAATTTTTTAGTTATATAATATATTATTTGGATTGGATTGGATTTATATTTTCAATCCATAACCAATCCATTCCATACAATTTATAATATTTTGAACCCAATCCAATCCAATTGATGTAAAAATCCAATCCAAACCGTTAAAAATGGATTAAATTGGGTGGATTGAATGGGTTGGATTGGATTTTATCCACCCCTACTTACACGAGGAGATTTGTAGGAATCATTAATACACCAAGACAAATATATGGGAAGAGGTGGATGAAATGGGACAAAAAGGCCACCAAAGTGGATGCCAAAATGAAGGTTCCAACTTCATAGAGTGAGTTGTTAAAATTTTGTAATAAGTAGGCAGAATTGAACTTTCAGTCCATTAGTCTTAGTTTATAGTTGTGGTGTTTAATTTGTGAAAAAAAACATGATTTTGGTTTCTTTTTTAAAATTGCTTGAATTATAGATATTTTAGGTATTGAAAATAGTATATAAAATCGTTTTTATATTTTTTCTAAACTTAAATGGTAGTGTTAAAAAAAAAGAACTTCCTAAACCAAAACCAAACAAGCATTTATGAGCCCAAGTTCACTTCTTGATTTGTAATATTTTCATGACCAAAAAACTTTGTTACCAAAAAAAAAAAAAAAAAAGGGACAAAGAAAAACGAAACCAAAAACTTGTTATAATTTTGGAGAAGCATATTACATTTCTGAAGAGACTTTCAATATTGAGCGTAAATATATTTTAATTTCCATTTGCACTTTCTCTTCTAGCATTTGCAAAATAAGGTGAGTATTTCTGACAGTGGAATTTTATTTTTTTTATTATTTTTTTTTTTATATTTTGATGATAACAAAGTGAAACTTTACGTTTATTGAGCTCCCAAAGCTTAACAAATAGAAAGCCCAATTGTTTAAACCTGACCCACTACACAGACTAGGCCTTATAAGGAAGTTAAATGGGCATCTCTGTTGTGGACCTCTAGAGGGCCATTAATTGTTTCAAACTTGTTACAATGTAGGAGGAAGTTGTTATTATTATTATTATTATTACTCTTTTTTGATAAAATAGCACATTGTTGTTCTAAATTTTATTTGTAGAATAATTTTATTAATAATTAATAAAACTGGTATCAAGAAAGAAAAATTATGTATTTATTTATTTTTAATCTTAAAGAATTAAATAGAAATATATATATTTTTAAAAGTATTCTTATTAATTCCAAGTACAATAAATATTTAAAGGGAAGTACCTAAAATTTCACCAAAGAAAACATTGGGTTTGTTGGAATAAATTATCATGCATTTAGAAGCTTTGACCGTAAATCTTCTTGCCAATAGAAATATATAAACTCAAATTGCCAATTAAAAAGGATATATATTTTAACAAAAGCCAATCTTCAAAAATTTTATAGGCTTGTAAGATTTATTTAGTGATTTCTCTCACAGAATGTAATTTGATCGGAAAATCCATACTACTACGAATAATTATAATTATTGTTGTTATTATTATTTGATGGGAAAAAAGGCATATTATTTTCAAAAGGAGATGAAGCAAAAAGAAAAAGTAAAAAGATAATATATAACACCCAAAGAGCCAATCATGGATTTCCATAGACTCCAATCGTCTGGACCCAAACTTCATTCTTTTTAATTTGTATTTCACAAAAACATTTTTATAACTGCATCTACTACAAGGTGTATCAAAATTTCACCTAGTTTTACAAAATACTGAAAAAAGGGAAAAATTCGAATCTTGCAGCACTATGAAGAAAAAAAATAATAATAATAAATAACAATAATTTTTAGAATATTTCTGAATTTTTTTATTTTCAACAATTTGGAAGTCAGAAAGAAGTAGAAAAAAAAATTAAAATAAAATAAAAACTGCATGCATGTGATGGATCATTATTGAAGGCTGGGCCCAATTATAAGACTGTTTCTGGAGGTAGGCCACATCTGCTATTCATGTTTTTTTTTTTTTTTTTTTTTTTTTTTTTTTTTTTTTTTGTTTTTTGAAACACCCACAAACATCCAACGTCCAACTATGTAAATACATTCTCACATGCACAACAACAAAAATTATTTTTTTTAAACATTTTATTATCTTTAATTTGTATCATTTAATTTACAAATTTTTTTTTTTTTTTTTTTGGGGAATGTAGATTTATTAGTTTGTTAAACTTCAAGGGTATAGATATAAGAATTGATTTTTTACAGTTCGTAAAATTGAAAAAAATAAAATAAAATAAAAAAGGGAGGAAATGGAGGAGGGAGTTTTGGTAGTGTGCACAGGCTGTTAAGAGACCCCATGAAAATGACTCACTGAGATGCGGACAACTTACCTTCCTTCCCCCTTTCCCCTTCCCTCTCTCTCTCTCTCTTATCAATTTCCGTCCCGTTCTGCGTACACCTTTATTCCCTTTCCCCTTCCCGTTCTTACTCTTCTTTTACTTGGTCCCATCTCCACCACTTGATTTTGATTCCCATCCTTTTCCTTTTATCCTTTCTTCTTCTTCTTTTTTTTTTTTTTTTTAAAAAATTACAATAATTTTTACTTTTTTATCTTTGAATTTGTTTTTTTTTTATTTTAAAAAATAAAGAAATATTGAATTAGTAATTTTAAATCCACCAAATTTATTAACCAAATTTTAAATACTAAATAATTTGATTTTGAATTTACTTTTTATATGTGATCTCATGAATTCGAATAATTTAATAATAAAAGAAAAAAAAACTAACAATCATCATATGGTAATCAAAATTTTGATACCTAAAAGCACTGCTCATATTGAATTAAGATTTTTATTTTTTTTTATTTTAAGGAGAAAAAAAAAGAAAAAAAAAAAAAGAGATGGGATGTAATTAACAGAATGATACGGTAGTAAGTGGGTGGGGGATCCGTACCAGAACGGATAATCGGAAGGCTCGTGCACCTGAATTGTCACATATCAGATGACGAGTAGGAATTCACTGCTGATTTTGACGGTATCTGATTGGTTGTTTCGGTGGGTCCCATCAATAATCACAATCTTACAATGATAACAGAACCATCTTATCATTCCCTCTGCTCTCCCTATTTTGTCCTCTTTCTGCCCCCCACCCACACGTTCGCTTGGATCCCATTTTCTTTCTTTCAACGGCTTCCACACCTCCCATTTTATTTATTTATTTTTATTTTATTTATTTATTTATTTATTTTATGTTTTCTTTAATTCAGTCCTGTTTGGAATTGGAACTTTTTTTTTCCCCCCCAAAATTTAAATAACCCCTCGAAAAGAATCTTTAAATAACATTTTTTGAAAATATATAAGAATTCAATTATTTAGGATGGTTTAATTATATATATTTAAATGACAGATTTAATATGACATACAATGTAATAATTTTAAATAATTAAGTTTATATATTCTCAATTTAAAAAGGATGAAAATATCCATCTTTTTTTTTTTTTTACTTTAAATATATAATTTATTTGATTTATTTTTCAAAGCGCCACGGGCCAAAAAAAAAAAAAAAGAAGCAGAATTTGTACGGAACAAACTCAAGGAAAATGAAGTCCTCATGGAACAAAGTCCAGAATTGATCCTCTAGCGTAGCTAGAGTTTCAAATAATGCCAGGTTGATGTTAAGCAAGTGAATGTTTCAGATAAAAAGACAAAAAGAGAAACAGAAAGAAATATGAAACAAAAGTATCCCATCGGTTCAGGTTATACATTATTTTTCATTTTAAACACATATTCAAACCAAAATATATGGATAAAAGGATTAAGAATAATAATTTTGGGTCGTTTTCAACGTGTAAATATGTTTTGACAAAGAATAATGTTATAGGCACCATTATTAACAAATTAATGTAATCTATAATATATAAATGAATCTATAAGATATTGCTAAATATAAACAAATTAAATAATAATACATGTACACTTAGTAAATATGTTGGTAAACTAGATAATGCATGTAGCGGCATTTTTTGAAAAGTATATGTTTTTAAATCTCTTAATTTCAAAAGTTTATTCTATACTATATATATATATATATATTAGCTTTATACAGGCTTTGAAACTCATTTAGTTTGAACTAAAATTCTCTTCAACTCAAATCTTTTTATAAAATGGTGGGTTAATTACGTTTCGGTACATATTCAACTTGACTTTAATTTAAAATTTGAAACAATTTAATATTGTAAAATTGTTGTAAACTTTATTAGTCAAAAATTAAAAAAACCCAAACTACAACAAAACTAAAAAATTGAGAGTTTAAATTATTGAATTGAAAAATTAAAAGATTAAATTGCAAAACTCTAGAAGTCGAAAATATTCAAAATTAGTTAACTCTAAAAATTTTGGACAATTTTCAACCTTATGCAAGTTTTGAATCTTAATTTCAAAAGTCTGTTAGCCTTTCCTAGCTCGAGACAACCTACAAAACTTAATTATTTTAAAATTTAAATCTAGTCAAACCAACACCTGTGTTGAAAAAATGGGTTTTATTATCATTTTTTTTTTCTCAAAAATAGATATTTATGGATACAATATTATCTATGACTCAACAAATTATATTAAAAATATTTACAGACCATGAACCAAACACACCCTCAAATCTATAAATGCTATCATTGTGAAATATGTGTGCATATATATTGACACCTATAAATGCTATCATTGTGAAATATGTGTGCATATATATTGACATCTCTCAAACAAATACATCTCTGTTTTTAATTAGGTGTATAAATTTCTGTCTCATTCATTGTACAAAATGAAAAGGTGAATGGCACAATTCCATGAGCTTGAGCAGTTCCATGAAGTTGAGCAGTGGGTTAACAGTATCATAAAAGGGACATGGCAACCAAAGAATTGTACTAAAACCAAAGCTATACATGCTTAATCCAAAAAGAAAATTGCAATATATAAATCATCTATTATATGATATGAAGCTGTATTTGATGTGGTAGCCGTCTAGAAGTGGGGGAAAATTACCTACCTAGCCTGTATTATTGGAGCAGAAAAGGCATGCCACATAGCTGTGCCTAGCTACCTAGCTACTTACATATATAAATATATGTATCTATAATCTATGCATGTTTGCAACAATGCCAACAGCCCCACATCTCAGAATTTGCAGTTTGAAATCATATACTCACCATATATGTATCTTTCATTTTACCATGCAAATTAATATTGCATACTCCAAATATAAAATTGTGTAATTGGGACCTGTAACTTCTAGCTTCTTTTCTTCTTTTTCCAATCATGCCTAGAAACTGGTCAACTCAAGTGTGAAATTAATTATATATCTTTTCTTACAAAGCAAATTTGCATCTGATACTTTTTTCTCAAAAAAAAAATAAAAAGTTGAAAAAAAAAAAAAACATAATAAAAACTATGGTAGTCAGAATAGAAAGCGAGTCGACAAATTGAGCTAAATTGTAATGATAATTGATGGGAATCTAGTGATTTATTATAAATTGATTAACCATTTGCCAATAATAATACAAGGCTACAAGCACCTAAAAGCAGCAAGTGAAAAATACCGAGTTCACAGCTTTATCAGTTGGCTTAAACTTTTTTGGCTGATGTATACTACGTAAATTGAAACATTGATATATAAAACAAGAACATTAAATGAAGAACAAAGAAAAAAATTAATTGGATCCAGTGAAACTGTTCTTTTAAAAATAGCTCTCGTGGAACCGATTGCTGAATTTATTTGTACGTACAATAGATAGTTTGTTTTTGCTGACATGGTGGGAAAATAATTATTCCAATTTAAAATTTGGAAACCTGTTATAGGTCTCTGCAACTATGCAAGTGGAACATCCGTGCATGTTTGGAAAATTAATGACCAAGTAAAATGCTAATGGAGATCATTAATTATTCATTACTACATGTATTTCTCCTATTTGTAGCATCTCAATTCTCAATTATGATAAAACATTAAACAAGGTATTAGTGTCCTTTGGCAACACATTTTTTTTTTTTTTGTTCCTTTTTTTCTTACATATAAGTTAGTATGATTTATGATTTGTTTTGAATCTCAGTTAATTGCATATCTAAAATACAAAAATAAAAATACATGCCAAATCAAATAAAATTTAAAATTTTGTTTTTTTTTTTTTCAAAATTATAGATATCTGAGATGTTTAACAAATTTTGACAATCATTAATTAATCCTAATAGTTGTCTAAAAAACAATTAACACTATTAAACGTTTAGAATAAATAAATTACATACAGTTAAATAAAAAATTAAAAAAAACCAATTGATCGTCAAACAACACCTATAAATCATTTTCAATTTTTGAGATGATTTGAAAGCTGATCGTGATTTGTACTGAGAGAATATATGGAATCTTACATCATTACAATTTACCTGCAACATTTTCTTATTTATTTTTTTATATTTTGGTAAATATCTACTTAATTTATTGTGTTAACTATTAAACATATGTATCATACATTTCCCTAATAATGCACCGTAGCAAGCTTTCTATAACTATTCTATCCATCACTTCTTTTGAAACAATTGGGGGTGTGGATGACTCAGAATGTCATGATAAGAAAGCAAAAACAAAATAAAAAGCATTGAGGACAAAAACAAAAAAACAAAAATAGGCAGGTTTCCGAAAGTTGTGGTAAGAAATAAAATGATTTCTGTCATTTGCTTTCTTCTTCTTTTTTTTTTTTTTTTTTTTTCTTAGATGAGATAAATTAGAAATAAAAACATGAGTGCCTCTTAAATCATTTTACATCACCTGTAGTTTTGCTTAATTATTGTTAAATTTAATTATTTTTGGTGTAATTATTATTATAAGAGGTTAAAAAAAAAAAAGCACAAAACGCCTGGGCTACAAAAAGGAGGCCCAACATGATGTGGGGTCAATTTTTGGGCCAATAGGATCGCACTCAGATTAAGATTGGTGGCCCATGGAAAATGTACACAAATACATTGCATTGGCAATTGCATGGAATAGAAGATTTGGCTTATGACGTGAAAGATGTGACCTGAAGAAATTGTCAAGAAGTGGTTTTCGGCTTGTGGCCACTGAAATAATATATGCAATGCTTGAAAATTTTCCTTTTCAATGGGGGTAAACTGGTGCTTTTGGAATTTGGATCATGGCTTCCTCACGTGCACTTTTGGAGTTATTATTATTATTATATTTTTGCTACAACAAAATAATTTCTCCTTTTTAATTCTTTAAAAAAATGAATGGTAATTTGTAGCCTAAAAATATATGATATAAATTTCTATTATTAACAATCATATTTCCTTTCAAAAAGAACAATTAAAAAAAAAAAACTATTTGAATATGTAGACATTACCAAAGTCATATGTAATTGAATACAAATAGACATTGCCAAACTCATATGTAATTTATATATATTTTTTAATTTTTTATTTATTTTTACATCTATTTATGCTAGAATCAAACTCATCTGAGACTTAAAATCCATGAACATAAATAGTCATTGCCAAATTCACTCCTATTTGTGCAATAATCTATATCCCCACATGATAACACAAAATAAAATAAATATATAATTTTTTGAAGAAAAAATAAGTAACTAATTACAACTACTTTCTTTTTTATTTGAATCTTAAAAGCGTGAGTAATATCTAATTAAAACCTAAACCATAACAATAAAATACATATATTGTACATTCAATTGTATAGCTTCATAATATTCCCTTTTTAAATTATCATAATTGCATTAATCTAACGATACTATACATTTTTGTTTAGTAACATTAAGCGTTTGACTCTCATTGCATTCCAAAAGTTTTTTTTTTTTTTTTTTCCAAAAAAAGTTTTACGATTTGGTTTATCCTATGTAAATTTGTAATGTAAGGAGAGCCATGACTCATGAAACGCTAAATGGTCTGATATTATAACTACGCGTTTTACCAAAGTTTAATAACGAAGACAACAAACAAAAAAATATTTAGAAAATTAAAAAAGGGTGGAAGTTAATCGGTTTATATATCTTTTTGAAAATGCGAATGAGTTTAAAATAATAAAATAAGAAAAATGTGCATTTAGATGATCAGTTAAATTCCATGGTTTGAGCTAGATTAAAATTAAATTGACTAAATGATGACAATTCAATTGCAAAGGATTATCAAAATTAACTAATTGACTAATTGATGACAATCCAATTGCAAAGGATTATCGTATCTCTGGGGCTTCCATCTTATAAATTTCTTGGGGAGAATTCTGTGCCACATGATATGGTAAAAAAAAAAAAAAAAAAAAAACATGTGGGCAAAATGGGCTTGAAACATATGATCAAACGGTAGAAATTAAGTAGTGAGAAGTAGCAGATCATGAGCTGCCATTGACTTGTAGAGGTGCACACAAAGTGAAAAACCCTCCAATTAATTTATACGACATGCCCACTTGCGCCGTACACAACCAAAAGAAAACAAACTGCATATCAAACAGATAGAACAGGTGAGTGATGATGTAGACCTGCCAATAAAGTGTCTAATGAATTTTTTATATAATTGGCATTAATATGTATATGTATTATTCATACTATACATATATATATATATATATATATATGTGTTACCTTAAGGAGGAAAGGGCTCCATGACATATTACAATGCGTCGTGACCTCCTAACATCTATCACCGTTACTATTTCACCATTATATTAGAATCTACCTATTATCCTTCATAACTATCATTTTTTTATTATTATATGGATACTTTGATATTATTGCATATCATGTGATAATAATATTAAATGTTATCTGAACTACTTATGTTGTATTTTATGGTGAACCTTATCTCATCAATAAAGTTTTGAATTTGACATCTCTTGTCCCACAAAACATAAAAAAATAATGAACTAATACATGTAAGAAAGGATTTTATTAATTTATCTGGTCTCTTTTATGTATGTGTATTGCTTTATCTTGAATATCAATAATTTTCCTAGTAAGAGTTATTATGGTTTTACATCAAATATCGTTTTTTTTTTCTTTTTAGCTTTTATTCAAAAATATATTGATAGGTTGCATAATTTAGTGTTTTTGGAATCCTAGAAGGACCAACTAAAGTGAATCTTTTTATGGATTAATATAAATCTCTAATACATCTTCAATATCTATTTTTAAAATAATTTAAAGACTAATAAAGAAAATAATAATAATTTTCTAGTGTCCTCAATTGAAAATTAATATATTATTGTTAAAAAAAAAAGTCATGAGAAAAAAATAGCTCTATCTCATGCCTGAATTAGAAATTGATAAATTTCTTCTTGTACAAAATCTATACGGTAACTGCCTACATATTGATTGGCAAGAGTTCCGTAGTTATTACATGCATATTCCAACTTTCTAAAAACTTTTTGGTGCATATGAGCACTTTCTGTTGGTATTTTATTATAGAAATTAAGAAAATAAAATGTTATGAAAACCAATATTGGAGACATTTTTGTTTTTTTTAAGTATGTGTATGCAAGGTTTAAAATATCCAAATTTTTTAGAAATTTTCATTTTTTTAAAGGGTCGAAATAAAATTTAGATTTCAGATGGAAACTGATAGAATTTCCATAATTTCCATTGAAATTTCACCAAAATTTTCATAAAAATTTCCGTCAAAAAATCTAACAATTTGGTTAAAAAATCTATAAAAATTTATTGAACTTTTTGAAATTTCCATATAAATTTTTGAAAATTTTCATGGAAAGTTTGTAAATATTTATGAAAATTTTTAAATATTTAATAAAAAATTCAAAAATATTATTGATGTTTAGTAAATTATTTTACTAAATTAACTTTAGTAATATTTTTTTAACTTTTTAATTGTTCATTAAATATTTAATGATATAAACAAAATGAAATGAATTGAATTCAATAACCTTAATAAGTTCTATTCATTGATAAAATATATATATATACTTGCTATATAATTTGCATAAGATGAATTTATTATAATCCTATAATTATAAGTTAATAATTGATTATATAAGAATAAAAAATAATAACATGACAATACAATGTTATGTAGAATTGATATTGATAGCTTTAAATTAATAACATTAAGTAAATAAAAATAAATAGATGATAAAATATATTATACTAAATATTAAGGACAACAGTATTTAATATTAGATCTTTATAATTGACATTTTAATAATTACATGAAAAATTATTAAGGAGATACATTTTTTAATAATTACTTTTTACATTTTTCACCTTAAAATGAGAACGAGAAAATACTAATAATTTTCAATTATATAAGAATTTTATGAGTATTGAGATGATATTTAGGAAATATAATGTAATTGTAATGATTGTTTTATCTTAATTAATAAACAATTTATTAAATATATATTCTCTTTTTTCTTTTTGCATATTTTTATCGATAATAATCTATTTATGATTGTTACCGCTTACTATAAATTAAATTAATTAAGAAAAATATAATATCTATTCAATATTTTACAATTTTTATAATCAATTTGATAATTGATTGTTTAAATAAGTTAATGCTAAAGTTTTAATACAAAATTTTATTTTTTAAAATAAATTTTCATCATTTTTTGTAAATTTTTATTAATATTTGATACGTTCCACTATTTCTATTAAAATTTTCGTATTTTGAATCTGCGATATTTCCACCAATATCAAAATTTTAAACTTTCCATTTACGTACCTCCTAAACGAATATATATTTAACATATGTATGTATGCATATGATGGAATACTCTTTCTTAGATACTTTTACAACCGTAAAATATAATGAAATTCATATATAGAAATACATACATATTAGTTGGTGAAACAAAACCCACAGTGAAAGACACATACATATATGCATATATAATTTGTACACAATGGAAATTAAAGAAGTGTAAAGGACTGCAGGTTTGAAACACGGGTCTGCAGAGTAACAACACCTTAGAAGCTCCAAAATATACTAGTCTCAGTACGCATAAAATCAGCAGTCAATTTTTTAAAATTTCAAGTTTTTATTTTTACATATATAATATTATATTATTTTATTAAATATATAACTCATTGATTGATGCCGTGGTAAAAAAAATAATAATAATATAAAATGACACAAATAATTTAAAGCCAATCCACACATCTTATCAATATATATATATATATATTTTGCCAAAAAAAAAAATATATATATATATATATATATCTATTTTTAAAAAGTTAATATATATCTTTTACCAATGCTACCTTTTTCCCTTTTTAAAATTTATTTCAATTTTTTTTCCCTTTTATTATCTTTTTAGGTTGGAGGAGGAAACATACCCCATTTAAAGTGTTCCCAATTGGCAATTTCAAATGGGCTCACAAGAAACATCTACATTAATTGTTATATGTATGAATATATATGATATGGCTCTAGAATGACCTCAACAGCATATATATTAAAAAATATCTACAAAGCAGCTGGACAATTTACATTATCATGATTGATGATATAAATATATATATATATATATACTCACACACATACATACCTACATATATATAAGTTTTTGATGTAGAGAAGAAAACATAACGATTGGGGGACCATAAACAACCCATACCTTTAAATCCCAATATAATAAAAAGAGATCTTGATCACATGGTGGCATGTGATGGGGATGGGAATGGTTTTTTTTTTTTTTTTTTTTTTTTTTTAAATTTTCAATCAAAAAAATTAAAAATCAAAATTTCTTCTTTTTATTATCTGTCCCTTTTAAACTAATTAATAATATTTCATTACCTTTAAATAATTCTCATAAAAAGAAAAATAAATAAATAATTTTTATTTAAAAAAAAAAAAAGAAGAAGTTTCCCATCTGACGTAGTGTATGTACCCCACAGCGCACTGAGTAGAGAGGGAGAGGGAAAGTAAGGCGTTTTTGTGGGTAAAATGCAGGAGATGAGTGAACCCTACTCACCCCCACCCTCTCTCCCTCTCTATAAAGCTGGTACACAGATTATATATGGTAGAGTGGTCCATCACACTCGCTCTTTGTATGGGCATGCTATACCCCTCTCTCTCTCTCTCTCTCTCTCTCTCTCTCTCTCTCTCTTAAAAAAAAAAAAGTAAAGAAAAAAAAAAAAAAAACTTACTACTACTACTAGTAGTATATCTTCTAATTTGCTGGAAAAGGCACACCAAAGAGAAAGAAATTAAACCAAGGAAGGGAGGAAGGAAGGAAGGAAGTGAGATCTGATGAGAGAAAAAGAGAATGTTTTTGCAAGTCCTGGTCATGCTTTTCCACAGCTTTCTTGAACTTTCTTTCTTTCTGTTTAGTCTCTTTTTTAAGATTGAACACCATTGAAAGCTCAAGAAAGCTGTGGGAGAATATGGCAAATTTGGGATTTTAATTTTTTTATTTTTGTTTTTATTTTTTATTTTTCCTTCAACTACTCTTCAGCTGATGATGATGTTGCACACAGAAAGAAAGAAAGAAAGAAAGAAAGAGAGATCTCAGAAGCTAAATTCCCCCAATCCAAAATGGAGAATCACGGTAATAATTCTCTGAATTCTGTAAGAAATTCAGATCCATTTTCATACCCACTTCTTCTTCTTCTTATTATTATTATTGCTTTTGTTAATTTTTGTAACTTTTAATTATGTGGGCAAATATCTTAATTTTTTTCCCTTCAATTTCCAGCTACATTTCAATGTTAATTATGGAGTATTTAATCTCACAAACTTTTTGTTGCATTTTGTTTTGTATTTGGGAAATCTAGGCTGTGTGATATTGCTGAATACAATGTGGGTATTTTGGCTTTGTATGTGGGTAAGAATACTGGTCGTCTCTGAAGAATATATCAGAAAGGTAAAGCTTATGAAATAGAGAAGATATGGAAATTGAGGAATTTCATGATATAAATATCACATTTTTGTTTAAGATATATATTTTTTTCTTCTTTGTTTAAATCTACTGGTACACGTTTGAACCATGCATGAAGAGGGACCGCACAATAGTAATTTTGAAAGGCATATTTTTCTTCTTGTCTGTACATTTAGGTGAAATTCTGTTTATCTTATTTTATTTTTGAATTTAATTTTATTCTTCATAAATATATTATATATTCTGATTTCATTCAATCAATATGGTGAAAAAAACTAAAGAGTTACTCTGCAGAGAAGATTCCCTGCCTTTCCTTTTTATCATCAATCATGACGGTTCTTCCTGTTAGGGCCTTTCGATTTTGCTTCCACATCTTCTCCTACATTTCTGTGAAAAAGGTTAAACTTTGTCACTATCTGACATCATTTTTTTTTAACCACTCCCCCCCAATTCTTGCATCAGTTTTCCTTATTTATTTATTTATTTATTTTTACTATATTTATGTTTGTCTTTATTAATCCCTCCTTAACCCCACTCCCATACCCCTCTCTCTATCTTTTAATTTAGAAATGAAAATTATATAAGATTTGAATAGTTTATTACGCGACACAAAATTGTATATATTTATAAATTTATATATGCTTAGGTGTGATCTAAGATCTTTATGATATATAAAAAAAAAAAATTAAAATAATGAAGAATCTGAACATTTCCTAATTGAATTTTGCATGAGTACTAGTAGTGCTATAAATGTTTTATCCAAATCCCATTTCTAGATCTTTTCATTGATGCTATGAGAGACAAAAAAATCTTGTTTAATCAACTATTTCAGCTTGGAATGGTTGTTGAGTCAGCAACAAATTTTTATAAAATTTTCAAGTATTTTGAAAAAAACGAAGTTGGTACTCTATTAACCATAATTAATTAATCATTTTCATGATCCCCAAAGAAAATCCATATGACCAGATTCATAATATACAATATTTACAAATTTTAATTTTCTTTTTTGATTCCTTTTAAATATATGATTAATTCTTTTATAGTTTCCTCAAATGATTTTTTTTTCTAATTAATTTTCTATTTAATTCATTGGATATGTATATATGATATGTACCTTTTATATATGTTGCCCAAGTTGCATATATACTGTTTTGTTGGTGCCCCTTGAATTATTACTCTTACAGGTGAAAGGTGACAATTCTGCTACTATGATAATATATGGCAAACAATGAGATCAGATTGGATGCAAGTCTGAGGGCATATATATTGGGCAAAGTCCACAACATCCAAAATAACTTTAAAGTTTAGCTGCCTGTTCACAAGCACTCCATGTTTTTCCAACAACATTGGTTGCTTTTTGTTTTATTTTATTTTTTATTTTTTGAATGCTAGCTAATCCACCTTTTTCTTCTTATAAAGCTGCTTTTATCTTGTAGGGCATAGAATAATTAATATGGCTAATTAGTAGCTGATAGAAACTAGACAATATAATCACCGAAACTATAGCAATGTTCATTTAGACTTTTTAAAGGAAAATAAAGAAAAAAGTGAAAATCATTTTAAGTAAGGATTTTTCACAGAGGGAATACAAGAGGAGTTTAATGAAGAAGAGTAGGGCCTCCATAATCAGTTTAAAATATACCAGACAAAGGGATATGGCTGCTCTGTGCTGCATCTAATAGAAATAATCTTATTTTACCAAAGCGTATACATAGGCCAATACTAGGCCCCTACTTTACTTTACCTAGTTATCAGGGATTGGGGGTTGGGCGGGACTTGTTAAGTTCTTATACTGATGCCTATATATAACCCATTAATATCCTATGAAGTCAGTGACACAGAATGTATAGGGCATGAGGTGCTTCTGAAGCTCCTTTTTTTCAAAAAAAAATAAAAAATAATAATAATAATAATAATAATAATAATAAAACAAAATATGCACACAAAAAACAAAAAAAAAAAAAAAAGGTTCAAGTTTTTTGATGAATAAATAAATTTTATTTTAATTATTTTGGAGATTGGGGGTGTATTCCTATCTTTTGAGACTAAAAGTTAGGGCTTGCTCTTGATTCCAAAAACAAGAAACTTATTTCTGAACTTGCTGACTCAAACAATGGTTAATTTGTCATATTGTTACAGTAAGATAGCTTGCAGCAACCTCTGAGCTGCCAAGCAGTGCAAATTGCCATTGTTTTCTCAGTTTAGGTTATCTTGTCCACTTCTTCTTGTAGAGATCAGACCTCAATTTTCAATATCTCCTTTAGGCCAAAATTCAACTTTATTATGATATCTAAGTTCAATATTTCTGAAATTTAAAAAAACAATAATAGTAATAAAAAAGAAGAAGAAGAAAAGAGAAAATAACATGTATGCAAGTTTTTCATCTGTCTATGCTGTTTAATATCTATTATACAAACAGCTTTATTCATATTGTGAAGGGAAGAAAAAAATAGAAAACAAAAGCGAATTTATATTTACCCACACTATTGTGTACTCTTTAATTCTCTTGTAGGATTGATCATATGCAATCAATATCCTTCTAATTTTCAATTTTGTTATATTAATTGTTGGGCTTAAATTCCACGTCTGCTTGGTATTATTGAACATAAGTTCTTCTAAGATAAGGTTATGGCTTTGGAGCATAAACAATCTTAAGCGGCCACATATATTTACATAGAAAATTACAGAAGTACTAATCACGAAATGAAAGTTATGTGTGTGTGTGTGTGTGTGTGTGAGAGAGAGAGAGAGAGAGAGAGAGAGAGAGAGAGAGAGATCGAATATAACATGGCATTCTTGAGGTGCAAATGTGTATATATATCATTCTTTAGCACCGATGTTTTACACAAAGGGGGGAAAAAAAAAAGAGAGAAACAAGAATAAACAAGACTATATCAATGAAGTTACATAGGATAAATCATTATAAACTAGATATTCCATAGGGAGGTTGAAATATTCTTCGTCACCTCGATTCATAATAAGGAAGCTGTCTTCCAAAATATCGCCATAGTTAAATTACTTTCAAAACTCCGAATTCTAAGGATTCAAGGTAGCAAATTGAGCTTTCTTCCAAATCTTAACATCCAACTAATGCTTACATACGAATATATATATATATATATATATGGATTATTCAAGATAATCCTTTTCAGTTATTTTGAACCATCTATATATACTCAGCACTTTCAAATGGAAAAATAACATATAATGTAATTGTAATTCTCTGAAGCCTTTGTAAGCACATCTATTTCATCATTGATTTGCTTCTTTTCTTAACCTTCACAATATGCACACACACACACACACACACACACACACACACAAAACACATATGATCATCATCATATATATATATATATATATATATACACACATATACACAGAAAGAAGGATGCAACTTCTTTTTCTTCCGGCCGGCATGAATATGTATTACTTTGAAGAATTCAGACATCTTAACAGCCACTTAAAATTTATAAGTTTACATATTTAAATGCCTAATATTTGAGAATAAAAAAAAATAACAATATTAATCCTAATTAACCATAATATTTCTTAACATATTAGAATATCCTCAATATAGGTTGTTCTTTATGTAACTTCTGTCTCCAACATTTACCCAAAAAAAAAAAAAAACCTATGTCTCCAACATCCTCCACCATGCACATGTAAAACTAATCCTTATTCCTCCCGACAGGTTCCAACCCTCTTCCACCAATTCTTTACAGTTTTGTATTTTCACGCCAGCGCATATATTTCAATACCCTAATCATCAAAACATTGGAGTATAAAAAAAATAATTAAAAAGAAAAAAAAAGAGAGACAGAGAGACAGAGAGAGAGGGAGAGAACATAGTTCATGGTTTGAAGCCAGCTAGGCTGCTAAATGAGTTCCAAATAAAAACTGTACCCACATTGGTGCCAATTTCTGGAAAAAGAATTAGTACTTTCTGTGAGATTGAAAAATGTAAAAATAAAAACAAATAAAAAAAACTTAAAAATTAAACTTGTACATTGCAAACCATGGCCAACTGAAAAAGAAATGGCATTGAGAAGCAATAATTCTGCCCCCATGTGTTGTAGGAAACAATACAACAGTCACGTCACTATTGGCATGTATATATATATATATATATACAGAAATATATATAGCTCTAGCTAGCTCAACCATTCAAGCAAAGTAGCATCTTCTAAAACTGAAACATCTTCACCTTTTCATTTTGCTGTATGTTAAAATTGAGGTACAATTATGAATAGTAATTCCATATAGATATATCCTGACAGGAAATTATTAGGATTTGTTTTTAACAAAAAATAATTGAGCATTCTATTCATGAAAATCAGTGATGGTTTCTACTAATATTTGGGTTTATATTGCAATTTCTATTTTAGTAAAAGCACTAATATGGCTTAAAAAAACCCATGTATCCATTTGATTGTATGAAAGTATATGAATCACTTTGATGTGAAAAAATAAATGAAATATCCAACAAAGAAACAATTGTGATATTGATGTTGCTTTGATGTGCATATATATATATATATATATATATATATTCCATTAGCAACAACAATCATGCCTATATGCATAAAGGAAGGCAAATATTAACCCCCCATTTGCCTATTTATGATGTGGGTTATTTTTTTCTATGTGCTTGTGTTTTGCATGCGCACAAATTGTGATTGAAACTAAAGAGGATAGGGAAAATGCAAAGCTGCATCTGTTACTTATCAGAAAATATTCTTCTTCCAGAATATCGAATCATTTTGGAATATATGCAAATTACCACACACCAACTAATATTGTCTCCTCACCAAGCCAAAGAAATTAGAAGAACAAGCTGGCTGCTCATCATGTTTCCTAGAAACAGATCTTAAGCCCTGATTCGGACGTTCTGAAGAAATTTTTAGATGGAAAATTAACCTTTTTAAACCCATATTTTTCATCGAGAAATTAAGATAAAAACCCAGCAAAAAATTAAATCAGACAAACAATCAACACCTTTTCTGACTTTTGATAAGCAGTAAAGCATTAAAAATGAGCTGATAAACGCTTATGTTATTATTCTTTTGATGGAAATGAGATGACTGACTTTAACTGAAATATTTTATCCCACTAGTGTTTTCCTTTAAGTATACAGTATCTATGAAAATCTTGAGCAAATGCTGAAACCTTTACACTAAAAAAAAATTAAACTTTCTTAATGGCAATAATTCAAGAGTATATATACGTATATTTATATAATATAGTTCCACAATAAATATACGATTACATAAAGCAACAAACTAAAAAAGTTAGTATTCCCCAATTAAATCTATATTAAAAAGAACTTGTTAAAGATGTCCAACAAAAAAATAGGTTGGCATTAAAGTTGGTGTCTGATTTGTGGGCTACATTAAAACATGTATTATGTATAAAAAAGAAAAGTAGGTCTATTCATATGATGTGTGTGATGTGCGTAAGTATCATTATTATTAGAACTAAAAGGGTTGGCCTTATTAATTGGATGGATTAGAGTCCCCGTGAGAGTTCCACCTGTAAATCCATCTAAATTCACAGCAGATTCCAGCTTTTGCTGCGCATTTGAATATTCTTTGGTATTGGTGGCCCAGCAGTGACCCGTTTTGAGTTCTTGACGGATCCACTTTGTACAAAGAGAGAAAAGCTAACTGTAACTACTATTCAAAGAGGAAAGACGTACACATACACATACATATTACATATATGTACATACATCCTCAAATCCAATTACATGTAATTTGTGGATTATAGCAGCATATATTAGGCACCTAGTAGATCTAGCAAAATAATTTAGTGATCTAATATAATTTAGAAAACCATCTTAATTAGTTGATCTAGCAAAACAGGTTTGTGATTTAGATGATGAACTTATCCCTGTAACTTAAATAGTTGTACTACACTTGGTTGGAAAATTAAAAACCCTAATTTTGATTCTTCAAATTATATTTTGATTAAGTTTATATACTCCAAATTTTTTAAATGGTTGATCATATAGTTGACAAATCAAGTAGACAGCATATCTTGGATTTTCTTTTGTTTTCTTTTCCGCTAGATCTGTCAGTTTGTTAGACAGAGAAAACAAAATTTTAAGAGGCTATAAAAGGGGCTTCCTTCTAATCTATACAAGAACATGTTTAAGATTAGGTTAAAATTATTCGAGGAACTTCCAATTTTGATCTTTTTTTTTTTTTTCAAGTAATTAAATAATATACACATTTTGATCTCGAATTATTATTGCTTCAGAGCTATACCTATAAGCTAGTTATAAAATACAATGAAGAGCTTGTGGTCCAATACCGATTAGACATGCAGTTAGTAACAGAAAGTAACAGCAAGTTTTATCATAAAATTAATCCTGATGAGTTGTGCTAATACATAGATGCATACACAGATAGAAATATACATTGAAACACCACATATTAAAATAACAACAGCTAAGCAGATGAAAAATACAGATCGTGCATGTATATAATATAGTTACTGATGGTGCAAAGATTTAGTCACTTAAATGGAATCTAAAAGTATGGAATGTATATTAAATGAATTTATTATTAACTGGCAAGGTTTAAGTACAGATAGATCAATAGTACCTAGCACCTTTGTTTAGAAATCACAAATAATTAATTAGCTTTTGATCCACACAACCAAATAAATATTGATTTTGGCCTGCATGGAACCTAGACATGTGGACACTGTAAGACCTTCTAAAACAGTTCAAAAGATAACCAGCAAGAGACAGATAATCTAAACCATTTTTAATGCACACCCATCCATAAGTACAAACTTACATACACATATTGATATTATATACATATATATAACTTTTTTATTCAATGAATCTCTAAATTTGTAAAGTACATGTGGCAGAAAAACTACTTATAAAAGATGTTGACAAAAGGATCACAAGAAAGGGCCTAATTAACTACTACTATTACTTCTATCATTGTTAAAAATGTAATACTTTCCAGAGAGAAAAACAATGTACTCCAAGAAAATTGCTCTTTTGAGTAAAATTTAGGAAAAAAAAATGATTAAAAAAAAAAAACGGCTAAGGACAACAAATTAAAGATCTGATCTAATCTGTTCTTTGTTTTTTTTTTTTTCTGAAAACGAAAATGAAACCCATAAATTTTTAATCTGCCAATATAATTTATCAAAATCATCTTCGCAAATAAAAAACAAAAACGTAGATAGATATTTGTGAGACTTTCATGTAAGTCATATCAGGAATCCTTTCAATAACATTAGGGTTAAATGGAATTATCCATTCTCCATTGCAAATCTGGACCACCCATATTGTCAAAAAAACAAAAAGCATGTTAAGAATTTTCTTCTGGGTGTTTATTTATTTATTTTCTTTACAGCACCATATCCAAACACAAGAGAAATTCTTCTACATAATCAACAAAAAACAAAGAGAAAAAATCCATGGATTAAAAAAAAAAAAAAATTTGATAGTTAAAAGGGAAGAAGACAAACCATGGAGGAGGTAGCCGAAAGTCAATCCGATCTTGAAGTTTCTTTTTTTTTTTTTTTTTTCCTTGACCCTATATGTATCTTCCCACAGCTTTATTGAACCGCAACCAAAGCAGAGATACAGATACATATATATATATGAATATATTCAAAGAAAACCCTTTTTCACATGCAAAGATCTCACATAGATGCAGTTCAAGAAAGCTGTGGAAAAATACAAAGAGGGTCATTCAAAGTGAACCAACCAAAAAAACAAAAAATAAAATAAAAAAAGAGTACAAACTAGATAACATTCTTTGAAACTGAATTGAATTGTCAAAAGGGAGAGAAAAAAAGAAATGAAGCAGAAGAGGATAGGCAGAGGAAGAGGAGGAGGAAGAGAAGGTGTAGGTTTAGGCGAGGAAGAGAGGTGGTATTTATAAGGGAAGCGTGAGTGTTTTCTTTTTATTTTTTATTTTTTACTTTATTTTTAATCTTTTGGTATTTATTTATTTATTTCTGTTTTCATTTTTATTTATTTTTTCTTTTACCACCAATCCCAAGAAGAATATTGGACCTCAGGTTACAGATTACTGAACCCCACTCTTTCCCATTCTATTCAAAAAAATTAACCTCTACTTAAAAAGCTGACTCTGCTTGATCCCAATCCCCATTTATTAAACACAACCCTAAAATAATAATAATAATAATAATAAATTAAATTAAAATATTTAATTAATAGCAACAAACATTTTGTGTCAAAAAGGTTGTAATAAATATACGTGCGGCTTGGATGCAGCCTTCCGGATCTAACGGTACCGGTTACCATAATGGGGGCAAGCCAGTGGGTCCCACTTTTAGATCTGTCGGTTTTACCCAAAGTGATCCCCACGCGCCATAAGGTGAGAAGATTTTCCACCCCTCTATTGAAGTGCAAATTCACAGGTTATTTATTTATTATTTGTTTTTCTCTCTTTTTTAATTGAGTGTTTACACTAATTCAAATTGATTAGAATCCTTTTGGCATCTCACAATTTCAAACTGGTCCCTAATTTGACTTCTTTTTATCAGGAAGAAAACAATTATGAAAACAACAATGATCGGACTAATTTCTTTTGTGTTTTTACTTATAAAAATGTTATTTACCATTTATTGCACCGATTACTAAAGCAAGATCAGCATATCCACATGATAATTTAATTTTTGTTCACATATTTATATTATATTTTCAATTTTAAAAAATCAAGAAAGAATTAATTACAGTCAGTTAACAATTATCATATCATTAATGAATTAAATTGGTGATAATGATTAGAGATGAAAATATTTTATTCATTTTTTTTTAATTTCCATTGCTATTCAATCATTAATAGAACATCATTACATTTAAAAAACAGTGTTCTTTACTTATTCATATTATTTTTATTTCTCTTTATTATTATCATTATTTTTTTAAATGAGATAGCATTATATCACTAGTTAAACAAAAATAAAAAATTAAATATAGGATAAAAAATTTGGAAAAATGGTGATAAATAGCAAGATCTGTTACCATATATTAATTGGATCACACTAATTAAAGTAATTGGATCCCTACTCTTTTACCATATATTACTTAGAAGCATTTTCTGTCACAAGAATCCTCTCCATTGTTAGAGATGGAGGAACTTTAGTTTGTTTAAATATATTCGATATACCTTAAAGGCTCGGCCCAGTGATGTAAGTGCTAAGAGTACACCCTTCCCACATTGTAGTTAAAAAATAAAAAAATAAAAAAATAAAAAAAATTGTTTAAATAGTAATGTTGTATGTATCAAAGTGTTCATTATATTTATTTATCAAATTATTCATTTTAAAATATTATTAATTGATATATTTATATAATTTAAATATAAAAAGGTGAATCTTAAGATAGATAAGTGAATTAAAAAATAATTAAATATTGACATATTATCTGTTATATTATTTGAAAATAAATTTAATGAATATTTTGATAATTTTAATATTATTGTTATTTAAATATGAAAAAATACTATTTGTCACACATGGGATGTACATGTCAAATGACAATTTAAATAGTTATCATTAAATTATTCAGTTTCTGGATTTTAATATAAGGAATAATATAATTAAATATTTTAATTAAAATTTACAACATAAATTAATGATTAATGACAAATAGAAAGATCCTTAAATATATGATCCACTGGTCTTAGACAAATTTAAACAATTAATTTTTTTTATTTGCCTAAAATAAGTCATAATTATAATTAATGATTTGAACGATTTTAGAAAATAAGTGATATAGTTTTGAGTTTCTATATTTATGATTTTTATTTTTTTTAATTGGTGCAATGGATATTAATAAGCAACTACAAATTACAAAAGGACTTTTAAGATATATGGATAAATTTCAAATATCCTCAACACAAGGAGACAATAAAACTATAGATAAAAAAAAAAATGTAGTTATCTAAATTATTAGGTGGACAAAGCATAAATTTTTTATACCATGAAAATATCATGAAAATCTCATATATATGAAGAGATTATGATCTCAACAAGTCAAGAAAAGGTTGTTGATATAGAATAATCATTAGAGATATGAACAAGAAAATAGGGTAGCAATTTGAAGAACTCCCTCCTCAAACATTAACTTTATTGGCAAAAAAATCTTTTGCAATAATGGAGAAGGCATATCCAATTGGAAATTACAGAAATAGGCATAATTAAAGGTAACTGTGATGAAGAGTGAATTAAGGATGAATAATAGCCATATGAAAAAAGCACATCATGAATTCTGAGAACCTGCCTAATGAGAGACAAGAAGGACTAAAATTAAATAGAATTGATGTTAATGTACCGTGGTTTAAGATTTGTCTATATATGCACCCCGAGAAACCAATTCATCCCAAGTGGTCCATTGTTTGCCAAAGTTTACGTTAAAATGTTAACAAGTCCATTAATTATTAGGCCGGAGGAGGGACCAAAATTGGTTATTATTTGCCCTCTCCTCTATTGATGTAATGCTTTTGGCCGGCTTATCTCATTTAATTTTAAAGATTTCAATATTGCAAAAGAAAGAAGAAGAAATAAAAAGAACTTAAAAGAACTTAATTTTGTTTTTTTAATCATATTGCAATAATTTGTAGTCTAAAATGGAGAGAAGCATTTCTCTAATCCACCACTTTATAATATGGACTTTATAATATGAGTATGAGGAATTAATACTAACCAACCTCACTTCACTTTAATTTTGCATTTAAAAGGAAAAAAAATTTGATCTTCCATTTTATCATTGCTAATGATAATGTGTATTGTTATATACTTTAACATATATTCTAAATTAAAAAGAAAAAAATATATATAAAATTTCATGTGACTCAAAACCTCAAATACAGAAGTTTATAAGTGTGGATGTAAAAAACATAACACTAAATGAACCTTATTCATTGAATCACAATTAGTTTCTAATATATTAGAGATGCATATTGAACTCTAATATTCATTTGACTGGGCATTTAGTAAATTACGAAATTCACCTACACAGTTAAAATCATATTAAAAAAAAAAAAGAAGCAATTAGTACTCCATTTAAGAATACTAAGAACTTCAAATAACAATTAAAATATTCTAAAAAAACAAAAAAAGGAATAGAGAAGGGGACGATATTAAGAGATGTTTTATTTATCCATAGTTGAATCTGCAACTTGGAGGTACTGGACTGGATACAGTGCTAGTAATTAATTCTCTATTGTCTTTTTGTTTTTTCCTTGAAGTAATTAATTCTCTGTTGTCAATCTTTAAAGTGTGAGCAATGAGATGACACCTCAAACTATCCAAAATAATAGTAATAATAATAAGATCGTACACCACTAACATATACATTGGTGTGAGGGAATATTCGTAGGGAAAGCGGCCTCAAAAATCAATATGTTCTAAAAGATATTCCAATAGCAAAACTATCATTTCTCTATAATGATTCAGAATTCAATCTTTTATCCCAACAGTATTACAAAAGAAAAAAAAAAAAAGATCTTTAATAAAAAGAAGAAGTAAATTTCATGTCCCAAAAAAATAAATAAATAAATAAATAAAAAGTAAATTTGGTTTATGAACTCACATTGAAACTAATAGGGGAAACTCTATCAAAAGTTGTGTGAGTACGTCATTTTCTTTTGGGAATGAAGATCTCTTTGGGTTATTATGGTAAACACTTGTATATGCCTAATGAACATAGGAAGTTAATGGCTTTGTCTTTGCTGCTATGCTGTTCAAAGAAAGATAATCATCTTATTATATCTTTATTTAACTATTATTATTATTATTATTATTATTATTTTGTCTCTATTCTTGTTTATTATTAGTGATATAATGTTATATCATTTAAAAAGTATTAATAAAAGACAAAATAAACTACGTTAAAAAAAAAAAAACAGTTTTTTAAATATGTCTTTTGGGGTTATTATGGTACTTGTAAATGCATAATGAACATAGAAAGTTAATGGTCCGAGAAGGATAATCATCTTATTATATCTTTATTTAATTATTATTATTATTATTATTATTTTATCTCAATTCTTGTTTACCAGTGATATAATATCGTATCGTTTAAAAAGTATTCATAAAAGACAAAATAAACTACATTAAGGGGGAAAAAAAAAAAGTGACAGTCTTTTAAATAAAATGATATATAGTGAGATATGAATGAGGATCGAAGAATATCTAGAAAGGACTATTTTAAGTACTATAAATGGATCTTGATCATTACAATAATTCTTAATTTAAAATGGAGAGAAAGATGTGCTTCAAACCCATGAACTCATGGGTGTAAATATAAGGATCATACCAATTAAAATAATTTCAGTTGACAATTTTGTTTTTGTAAATGAAGCGAAATTTTATCACTTGTTAAAAAAAAAATAAATAAATAAAAAAAGGAGTAGAATGCTTCATTATCATGTGTTAAAGCTTGTTTGTTCCATCCCTTCTCCTCTCATTTAGAAAAGCTAAAAAAATTCTCAATAACAAAATAATAGAGTCCGTACAACATATATATATATATATATATGAGTTCGTTTATGGTACGAATGATCCGTATGCAGACCATAAGTATTGACGATAGTTTTTTGAAAAACCATCATCAATACTATCACACACAGAGAATATTGACGACAATTTCTTCAAAAAACCATAATCAATATTGAGATCCGCATGCGGATTGTTTGTACCATAAAATATTTCTATATATATATATATTTAAAATATTTTCACATAAGGGTTGTTCATATGAAAGATGTTCTTTATCAACCCTAAGATTTTTTCAAAGATTCAAATTCAATAATACATTTGGGATTTTATATGAGTCTTGACAGTGAGAGGGTTTACTATATGCCTTCATCGAGTTTTAGTATTTTAATAGAATCATATAAACCTCTAAATATATTTTTAAATCTCAATGCTAAAGTAATTTAAAGACTAATAATAATAAGGATACTAATAGAAAATCAATCAAAATACTCTAAAAAGAGACTAAGGTCACATTTAGTATATAGAATGGTTATTCTTGATAAAATAGGTATACCTATTCATAAGAATTAAAAAGGAAAAAATGAATACATATTTATATTAATATATTTGCTTATTATCTTGAATTAGGTTTAATGATTAGTCTTTACAAAGTTTTTTTTTTTTTAGTTTAGGAAAATATCAAATTTAGTAAAAATTAATTAAATATATATTTTTAGTTTAAGAAATCAATCTCATTTTGAATATATTTTAAATATGTTAAAAATATTTATAATTTCAAATAAAGGAAAAACAATTATGAGCTTTTTGAAATAAATCACTATTATGAATAAGTATTTATATGAAATAGATATTTTTTAAATTTAAAATATACCAAACATACTAATAGTAATTCTATATAATAACTATTTTATGCTTATATTTATTCTATATACCAAAACATGCTCTAAAAGTGTATATTTATATATATACACCAAGTAAAATGTTGTTTTTTAATATATCTTAAAATTAAATTACACTTAGGGTTTATTGCATTTTTATGCTCTTGACTTTAACAGTTTTGCAATCTAAACTCTTAATTTTTAAAAATTGTGATTTAGCATCGATTGTAAATTTGTTGCAATTTGAGCAATGCTTGACTAATAAAGCTTAGTGTTTATCTCACATAAAGATCACATGATTGATATAAATTGCAACTAATTTCAATGTAAAGTGTACTAAACTACAAAAATTAAAACTAGATTGCACTAAAATGTAAAGTGGCAAGCCTAAATTATAAAACAGCAAATGTGGGTTGCTGTCTAAATTGCATTAAAATTGAATTGTCTAAAGCTATACAACGTAAATGTACATTAAATTTTAAAATTGTTCTTCAATTGTAATATCCAGAAAATTATTTATGGTTATTAATTAATTTTATAAATTTGTTTGAGTTTTTTTTCAAAACATGATTTTTTAAAAAATTGTTTTGAAATAAACTTCACAATATTTGATAGAGCATTTAAAAATAAAGATCATGACAATGTTTTATATATATATATATATATATATATATATTAGTTTGATAGAATATCTTACAATCTTATTGAATAAATTTTTTTAATAATTATTTAATTTTTAATATAATAAAAAAATTCATAAAAAAACCATTAAAAATGATCGAACTTGTACAAAGCGAGAAGAATATAACAATTTCTAGTTTTGCCTTGATTATTATGTATTTTTTTTTTTTTTTTGTTTGTTTTGTTTTGTTTTGTATTTTACCACTCCAATTTGAAGAAATTGTCCTTATTGATCTACAAGGAATGTGGCCCACGAGGACCCGGCGGCAAGGGGTTTTTGGACATATCCATCAACAAGGCCAGGTAGGTGCGCACATTAAGACACTACACACACCCTCTCTCTTGCTTTCCCTCTCTATTGGGTTGTGACTTGTGAAGGTGTTTAAAATTAGCTGGCATTCACTAATTTTAACCCGGTCTTTTTTATTTATTTATTAACGTATTGGTGCTTTATTCTTTGATTTGATTTGATAAATAGTACTCTAATGCTCAACCACTTTCTGATTGATTAGCAAAAAATCACTTTCTTTTTAATCTTTCGGTGGGTGTGTATGTGTTTAGAGGTTGCAAAAGGCATCCGGGTCCATACAATTATGGTGCTACTTCAAGTTTTGCCAAATTTTACGTTTCTTAATTTATGTTCTCTTTGTCCACCTCCCACTCCTCAAAATAAATTAAAATCAAATAATATAAACTAAGTATTGTTTGCCACTTCCTGCATCCTCTAAAAAAATAATAATTTATGCCATTAGATTTTTTAAATCTGGATGAAGAATTCAAATTCAAAACAATTATATTAGAACATTATAGTTTTATCGGTTATTATCCCTAAAAAAATTAATATGAATTGAGTCTTACTTTGATAAAATGAATTTTGAAAATGTTTATGTTATGGGTGTATAAATGTCGGCCAAAATCCAGATAAGAGAAAGAGAAAGAGTTTAGCTTCCCCACATGGATAGATTTTGTTTTTGCCTTCTATTATGTTCCTCATAGCCAAATAAAATATATGAGAGTAAAATAATGGGTTTACAGCCTAATAATGAGTGAATTATTAAAAAAAATAAAAAGAAATGAAAAAAGGCAATTAATTAATTAAGTAAAAAAAAAAAAAAAAGTCAGAAGCAGGTTTTGGTTTGGAGGTGTAAAAGGGCAGCGACAATTGCATGGAAATGCATGTACTCTTTTGTCAGTATATCACTGACAGCTTATACCAACACACATGCCCGACACGGTTGGAGTGGGGTTTGTCTATTTGATTTAACCCACGACTTTGTCTGATCCCTCCCAATTTCCAGTACTATACTCCTCGCCCATGTTCCTTCAATTTCCTTTTTTCCTTTTTTCTTTTTGTTTTCTCATGGTTGTTTTAATTTTTTTTTTTTAAAAAAAAATTAGAAGAAATTTTGGTTTTGAAAAAAAAAGAAAAAAGAATTTGCGATGAATTCTGTGTCATATGCACGTGTTGATTTATTAAGGTTGACTCTAAATGTAGGGGCTTTCCTTTAACTGGGATAATAATAGGGGACACCAATGGAAGCATAACTTAATTGTATATTACAATTAATTCTTATTTTAGATAGTGATATTAGTCAAAACAATATTTTAACTTATAACAGTTGAGAATGAGACATTTCACCATAGTAAAGATTTAAATTTTGAATCTGAAAACGTATTTTTAATAGTTATGTTACTTAACTAAGCCTACAGTACAATATTAATTGAATTACAATACCATATTGATCTATTCAATTGAATTTATACACTAGTATCAATTGATTACTATGAAGAATTTTTCAAAACGGGTTAATAAAATCATTAATGAATTATAATTAATTTGATGTTAAATAGTCTATTATTTAAATTGTTTTAAGAATGAATATATATATCAATTCTAAGAGCTACTTTTTACATATCTATTTGCAAGCACTTGAGAGGAGTTTGTTATTATTAGAATGTGTGAATCTAAATTTTTATTTAAATTTAGATATTCTAGGTTGTATTTTCACAATATATATATATATATAGAGAGAGAGAGAGAGAAAGTAATATTTGTTAAAGTTAAATTGCCATCTTTTTTCTAAAGGTTAAGCTAATGGAATGTGGAATTTCCCTTTATATGTAGGCTTGACCTTTGTTAGTCCCTTTTTGATTTTTACCTCAAAGGATTTTTGCTCTAAAACTAAATTAAATTACTACTTCCCTAAGAAGTTTAAGTGATTAGGTGGCGGATTGTTATTTCCATTATTTCTTTTTTATATTTTCTTTTGAAGGTTGAAAACATTTTTCCAATATAAAGTGGAAACGTGCTAATGTGGCGATTGCTAAAAATATTATGTCAACTAATAATTTAAAACTAAAATTCTAATTGGACTAATAACAATATTTGGCAAATGTTACATTTGTAAGTGTCCAATATAAAGTGAAAACTATATGATTGACAGATCAAAAATATATATATATATATATATATATATGTAACAGCTCAGACCATCCGCATGAGATATTGTCCTCTTTGGACCTGGAAAATCCTCTTACAACCCAGTTCTCAATGTTTTAAAAGGCCTCTCAATGGTTAGGGGGAATCCTCTTATAACCCCTCCCCTGCCAGTTCCACTAGCCCGGACCTCCCAGACCCAACCGAGATATTATCCCCTTTGGAAGCTAGGTGGTGAGCCCAATCTTACCCCTCACGGTTTTACGTTCCTTGTTAGGAAGGCCTCTCTGGGCTCCTTTGAGGAAGGTCTCTCAAGGGAAAGGTATCCACACCCACTTATAAGGAGTGTTTCGTTCCCCTTTCCAACCGATGTGGGACTTCATAATCCCCCCCTTGGGGTCCAACGTCCTTGCTGGTACATTGATTAGGATATTGGCTCTGATACCAACTGTAACAGCCCAGACCACCCGCATGAGATATTGTCCTCTTTAGGCTTGGGGAATCCTCTTACAACCCAGTCCTTAAGGTTTTAAAAGGCCTCTCAGTGGTTGGGAGGAATCCTCTTACAACCCCTCCCCTGCTAGTCCCACTGGCTCAGGCCTCCTAGGTCCAACCGATATATTATTCGCTTTGGAAGCTAGATGGTGAGCCCAATCCTACCCCTTACAGTTTTACGTTTCGTGTCAGAAAAGCCTTTCTGAGCTCCTTTGGGGAAGGCCTCTCAAGGGAAAGATATTCACACCCACTTATAAAGAGTGTTTCGTTCCCCTTTGCAACCGATGTGGGACTTCACATATATACACACAACCAAGCTTTTATTAGTTCGACTTAATAGTTTTATCATTAAATCCTCCGTTAAAAGCAATTAGATTGTTTCAACTTTCAGAGTTTAAAATTTTATTTACAGTTCACCAAACTCTTATATCATTTACTTTTCCTAAATAGAGTTTTAGTATATTCTTAAATTTATATTATAGATGTATATATATATATATATATATCATTTTTTATTTTAAATCTTAGTTATTGAAGTAATCCAACGACTTACGATGAAAGATCTAATGATGATAAAACTATCAAATCAACCAAATGTGAGCTTGACTCTATATATATTTTAAATAGCATATATCAAAATCCATCTAGAATTCCCTTTTGGAACCTACGTAACTAGGGAAAACCCCACCAAATATTCTTATTCCTATCGAATATCCAGCAGCATCCCCTCTATGGGTTGGATTTGCCTAAAATTTCCTATATGGAAAATACACTTCAAAATGAACCACTTTATTCCTCCCATTTTATTACATAATTTTTTTTTTCAACAAAAGCACTTTAATAAAGAAATAATACAGGGAGCATTCACAAGAACAAATAAATAAATAATAATCCAACAACAGTAGTAATAAGAGCATACTAAGATTTAATTCAAGAATAGAATTAATATAAACACAAGGGAAACATAAAAGAAATACTACTAAAACGAAAAGAAGGGAAGGATGTTATCCTTGGAACACGACAATGGGAGATGTCAAGTTCGTTCCCAGCGATCAACGCCTATTAATACTTAGGTCTAAGGGAATACATTTAAAACAGAAAAATAATGAGATATTAATCATTTTAATGAGTGGTACCCAATTACGAAATAAAAAGAAATAAATGAATAAATGAATAAATAATTAAAGAAATTAAGTTTTTTCTTTCAAATCCTTACTGTTTCACTCAGTTTGAAAAATTCTCCTTTTTAAAACTATTTTCACAAAATCCGTAATTCTATACTCTCCAAAAATCAAAATAGTAAATAAAAATAAAATTATAAATAACATTAGAAATAATTCTAAAAACAATTATTAATTTAAGACATAATAAAATAAAATAAAATATGATTAAATTTTATATAGACAATTTGATATAAAACAAAATAAAATAAGATAAAATAAAATAGGATTAAATCATTATGAAATAAATTAAGTAATACATATAATATAAAGTGGTAAAAATTTAAAATCCAATAATTTTAATAATTCATAAAATAACAATTTACATAATTTGATACAAGATTTTAAATAAATAAAAAATATAATAAAATATATTTCAAAACATTTTAATTTTTAAAACTTGTACCAGGAATCAACGTGATGCATGACACCATATATCAAGTAGTGTCAGCCAGTACTCGACATCTCATGTACAACTCTGATGGAAAGGTTAAGAGAAATACCTGCTATTAGATACCTTGGCATCCTAAGAAGCCAATGGTAGTAACCTGCCATCCTGCGGCCAAAAGGGTCAATTAATGCTTACTGTGTAGACTACCTACCAATCCTCTTGATCGTAACTTACACAAAATGGCTAATAATTACCTGCATGCTAATTGTCATATACAATACAGAACACCCGTATTGTATGATGTATTTAAAAAAATAAAATTTAGTAATACAATACACATCAATTTTTTATAAAATAATACCGGATTTTTCAATATATTTTTCTAAACCCATAAAATTAATCGTTTTTGTCCAAATCGAAATATTAAATCCATCAAATTTTCATAAAATTAATTCTTTCTAATAAATACAAATTTACACATAATTATGTACATATAAATATATTTTTATGCATAATAAATTTAATATAATTATATTCTTCAAATCTATTAATTCAATTTATGCAAAATTAAACATCAAATCACATAAATTTGTACAATTTTTCTTTAATTTGAAAACATACCACAAAATTTGCAGGAATTTAAATAATTGCATAACATAATTTAATAAGTCTAAAAATAAATTTAGAAAATGGACCACTCACATGAAATACACAGATCACTTAGGATTCTCCACAAAGTCAGTCCTTTGGTTCACACGGGTGCCCCTCGGAGATCGTACCGAATGTGGTCGGGATCTAACAAGGAATCTTGGGTAACTTAATGTCCCCGGATCTTCAATTTAGCAAAAAATGGATGAAATGGACCTTGGATTTGCACTTGGGGAGGTCAAAATAGGATAAAAAGGATGGTGGCTCATCAAAAACTAGCAGGAATCAAGGAAATTGATGAGTCACCATCATCGTTGGAATATTCTTTTGGTGCTGCACGTCCAACGGTCACTAGCATCAAACTTGGTGGGAAAGGCAGTAGATGGGCTTTTCAACGGTATAGGCAATGAGAATAGGAAGTGGTCTGATTGAAAGAAATCGATTGATGAAGCAAATAGCACTGCAATTGAAAATCAATCAGATCCTGATGTATCACCGGTCTGCTTGCCATGGGATTTGGCCGACCGCCTTGTAACACCCAGTCCCAAATCGCACCGGAATCCGTGCACGTTGACCGAGGTTGACCGTTGACCGAGGGGGTCAAAAGTTGACTTTTTGCTCCAATTGGAATTTTGAATTGACCAGGGTACCGTGGCAAAGTGCACGATGCCATGAGTTCGTAGACTGGTAGCACGTTGAAAACGGAGCTACGGTTTGAAAGTTACGGGCAAAACAAGTTGCGGTCCAAACTGTCCAAGGGGTGCCGGAGTTGACTTTTTGTTTATGGGGAAATGAGCTTTGACTCATGCATGGTTGTGAAGTGCTCGTCGATACGAGTTCACAGACTAGCGGCACGCTTAAAACGGACATCCGGTTAAAAAGTTATGGACGTTTGAAGTTTACCGGCTACCGTAATATTTTAATATTTTTGAGTCGATGAACAGTGAACACCACGTGTCAGCTTCTGATTGGTCCACGTGGCATGAACAGTGTCACACAGGGGTTTTTATTTGATAAAATTCTCGGGGAAGAGAGAGAAAGAGAGAGAGGAGAGAGAAAGAGAGAGAGAGAGTCCGCCGGCCGCCGGAATTTTTCAACTTTTTCCGCCGATCTACAGTACACACGCCGGCCAAAAAGTTTTCCCTCCCCATTTCCGGCAAAACCTCCAAGTTTCACGGCGATCGGCCGCTGGACGAGCCCGGATCGGACGTCCGAAGATCGGCGGCGAGTTTTTCTCTCCACCGTCGGCCACCGCAGATCAACCCACTTTCGGCCATTTTCCGGCCACACGCGCTGTACACCCTTGATCCTCTCCTCAAGTCCGGCCGACCCACCAAGTTTCACAGCCATCGGACCACCGACGCGCCGGGATCGGAGCTTTTTCCGTTGAGGGGCCGGAAATCTTCAAACCGTGATTTCTCCGCCGTCCGGCCTCCGTTTTGCTCACCGCCGGTCCCGTTGGATTGATCTCCCCACAATCTACAAGTCTGCAAAAAATCACAGCCAACAGCCACCGCACGCGCTGCCGTTGGCGACGTTTGCCGGTGACCGCGGCGGCTCGCCGGAAAGTACTGTTCCGGCGAGTACCCAAATTTCCGACCAACTCCAGTTCACTGTGTTCGACCTCCTGAACCCGAATCCGACCTCCGTTTCCACCAATTCACGACAGTTTGGGAGAATTGCGGAGCCGAAATCCGAAAAGCTTTCCGGCGAGATTTCGACCCCGTCGGGTCCGATCACCGGAAAGTAAGAACGAATCAGTGATCCTCATCACGCGAGCTTCGATTCGGTATATAACTCGTAAATTTTAGATATCGTTTGGTGTTCGCTCCCCGGGTATCCATTTGGGAATTACCCGAATAAAATATTAATATTTTTTTGGTTGGTACATTGTGGTTGTTTAAGTGCGCGTATGAGTGGTGGAGTTGATCCCGAGGAGGATCTTAGTTGATTTGCTCACTCAAGGTGAGTGACCCACCTTCAAAAATTATTTTGGGCAATTAATTATGTTTATTTGGTATTTAAATTGATATTTAAATTATGCTCATGTGGTGTGGTTTATTTATGGTTTTATTGTGGTTTAATTTATTTATTATGCATGAGCAAAGTGTATTTCGGTGGTATTTGTACGTGGTTTTCAGTATCAATTTTCGGGCATAATTGGGTTAAATATTTTACGAAAATATTTGGTTAAATTTTATAAATTATGCCCGCGGTATTTTTATGGTTGCATCTCATATTTCGAGAAAATTGTGGTTTGTTGTTATCGCTGTTTCGTACCGGGTTGTTAAATAAAAATATGTGGGATGGTATGTTGTGAAAAATTTGGTATATTTCCCACGGTAATTTTGGAAAACGGTACGGTTGGTTAATAATGTTTATTTTTAGACGCACTCATACAGTATTGGTGTTCTGGTGTATGGTGTATGGACACGTGGTAGTGCGCGGTTATTATGTGGTTTAGCGTGCGGTTATTACTTCACCCGTGAATTGCCATTGGACCATGGGCAGGCAAGGTTATTGTTGTGCACAGCCGCCCCCCTCCTTGGCCGGGTTGATGGTTTTAGCAGCGGTACTGTCGGGACGCCGAAGTGACCGTTGCAGGTTTCTCTCTTTAACCCCCCGCCAGTCGGTGCTCGGGACGCTGGGTATCGGAGGGCATCACCGGTATATGGTGTGGTGCGTCGGTGTAAATTGCAAATAATGTTTTAAACCCCAAAGGTGTTCAAAATTATTTATTATAATTTATTGCAGTTTATTTATATATTTGGGGTATGTATTTATTTATTTATGGTTTATCAAATGGTTTAATCCCTTGGTTTTCGGGAGGTATGTACATCGGATTTTGTGAAAAGGTTTTAAAAAGGGAACATTTCAAACGGAGCGATTGGTGAGAGTTTTGAGGGAAATTATTATTTTCCAACAGTTATTATTATTATTTATTTATTAATTGTTGGTATTTGTTCTATTCCTTAATTGCTATTATTATTACGTTATTTATGATAAAGATGTTCGGTAGTTAGGGTCACTCACGGAGATGATTAGCATCTTACACTCTTAAATTCCGTTCCCTTAGGTGCAAGTGGTGGTAGACGTTCTTCCGGAGCGAACCGAGTTTTCCGCTGCTGTTGTGTTTCGAGAAGTACTTCTGTACTCTTTCATTTCAGTGTATTATTTCTTTCAGCCTTGTTGTATTTCTGTTGATTAGCACTTCTTAAAGCTCTGTATACTATTGGGATACTTATGTTTTCATTTATGCACTGGACTGTTGTTGTTTTTAAGAAGTGCTGTAATTTGTGGAACCATTTGTAGTATTGTGGGAGGAATAAGGGGATGAGTATAGAAGTGTGTTTTCAGTGCAGGTAATTTGTGATAAGTAAATCCCTTAAGGGAGGCTCTGCCGGATTTTCCGTTGGAGGGTCCGGTAGGGTTTCCCTGGGATCAGGGCTTGTTTAGGGTTCCGGGGAAGGAATTCTGGGCAGGTCCTGACAGCCTTGTCACGAGGTGTCCAGTGCTTCCACACTGCCAGTGACAAGAGAATGACAAATGACGGTTGATTAGTTTCTCTCTCCCTTTCTCTCCTCTTTCTCTCCCATATGCCTTCCCTTCAGCCTCCAATAAAGGCCTCCCATGGTGTCACAATTTACTCATAGGAAAAGATTGGCTATGAAGCTAACATGTGGCATAGTCTAGGTGGGGGCATTGTGCAACATTTTTCACACACGTCATATTTATATCCAATAAAACTAGTCTTGGGAAAAATTAATCAAACTTTACAAGTCCGTAACTTTTCAATCAAAAATCTAAATTAAGCATATGGCTAGTTTATGAACTCAAATCAACGAGTACTTTACAATAGTAAACAAGTCAAAACCAAGTTCTACAAAAGTGAAAAGGCAAACTCGATGTTACTCAGACAATCTAAACCATAACTTATTTCGTAATTAACCTTTGATCCACAGCTCGGTTTTTGATATGCTACTAGTCCATGAACTTAGGTTGATGTGTATTTTACCATGGTGCCTTAATCACTGCAAAATTCTACTCACAACAAAAAGTCATCTATGAGGTCCACTCGATCAACCATGGTCAACTTGTAAAAATTTAGGTGTACTTCGAGACAAGGTGTTACAGTATATATGAGACCTGAGTTACTTTCCACTAAAGAGTTAATCATTCAACGTGGAGCCTCGTCAAATGGTATTAAAGCTAAAATCTAAAATAAAACCAATATAAATGTGAATTGAATTGATTGGTGGTAGGCCATCGATGATGGATTTTGATGCCATGAAGTTTTCCATGAACAACGATAAGAAATTGTGGAAATTTAAATGAATGTTATTGAAAAATGATACTATTCTAGAGGGTTAAACTTTTTAGAGTATTGGAATTCAAGCCACAACAATACTATTAATTAGATAAAATCTCTTTAAAGAGTGATAAAGTAAACCAACTAATTGTTTTTTTTTACTTTGCTGATAGTTATTTTTTTGGTCCAAAAAGTCTTTTGAATATTATGTTTTTAGATTAGTGGTCAGTTTCTACATTTTCACGAATATGAATAGAGAAGAAAGGATAGACTCATTACATTAGAAAAGCTAGGGCACTTCCAAGGCATCCTAATTCAATTGAATGGTTTGATAGTTTCTCATTCTAAATTTGTAAAATCATAATTTTGATTAAATCACACGTTATAATATAATAGGCCTTCTAATTCTTTGATGTTATATTATCAGGGTAATGATGCATCAACCTGCTAGTTCTTTTTATGAAGCACAAATGCTTGGTGCCAATGAATTTTTTTATTTGATTTAAGATTTAAAAAAAAATGGAGATTATGCCTTCGTGCTATAGGAAATATGAATATTAAGTAATAATAGCATGGCACTTCGAATTCGATATTAAAAAAAAAAATAAAACTCTTTAAAGAGTGATAAAAGTAAACCAACTAATTGTTTTTATTTTCCTTTTTTTTTAGACAATAAACTAATTAATATTTGATAATGTTTATGAATATAAAAGATAAATTTGTGAATAATTCAATATTTAGAAAGAAAAAAAATTGATCAAATTATAATGAAGTATATGTTGCTTCAATCAAAAACTTTCAAGAGCCAAATTATAATTAATCTTAGAACTTTTATGGGAACTAATCATAGAATTAGTTCTTGATCAAGTAAAGTTGTTATCTTTCATTCTGTCACATGAAGCGACGAACTACACAGAGACAAAGTATTTACTAAATTTATCAAAGTAATCCTATATAAATAATACTTAATCTCAAATTAATGTTTATAAAAGTGTTATTTGTAATTGTCACACAGTTACAAGTGATGTTGCTTCTCATTAGTGATAAGTCTTATGCAAAAAATAATAAAATAAAAATGAAAGAATAACCACAATGCAAAATGCCAAATCACCGATAATTATGATGAGCATTGACAAAAATGATTAACATTATTTTTATTAAGAAAACTAACTGAAACAATATATATACAATTATACTGTAAACCAAAAAAGATAATTAATATCATTTGAGGGCATAAACATCCCAACTAGATTGACACCTTTAAACCACCCAAAAACAACATTAACTAGAATTAAATTAAATGAAAAGATCAAATACTAGGTTATAAATACAAGTCCAATGACCAACCCAAACACCAGATAATATCAACAATCCTACCAGTAGGCTCATTAAAAACATGTCAAGTAAAAATTTCAATGGGGTAAACCAGGGTAGGGAAAAAGAGTACCTACATGTAGTCTAAACAAAATCATTGGAACCTATAAGTCTGATCACCAAGCAAATCAAATGCATGAAATAGGGCAAAAAAATCAGCTAAATTGAACCACCAATTAGCATAAGCAATTTTACTATAAAACATATGCAAACGTATGATATCAAATAGTACATGCCCGATTACATGTAAACCATAGCAGACTACATATAATCACCTGAACAAAATTTATATATATTTTATGTGTACACTTTCGTATCTCGAAAAATAATATTGTTTGGATGATCCATGGATCTTTTAGAAAATTATTTCTAAAATATCATAAAAGAAGTAGAAAATATTTGCGGTCTAATTTTGGTAAGAAAATGTTACATGTACCTTTATAATTATTGATCAATTAATTAATTTAAAAGCAATGAGTCCAAGTTGCCAAGCAGATAGAGACAGATGCAACATTGGATTTAATGGAGTTGGTTGATTAAATTTCGTAACTATTTTCATTGACAGTTTAATCCTCAAAAACAGTCGCTTCAAAAATTGTGTTGGCTATGACATTGTCTATAGCTAAAAGAAGTAAAATTTTCCCTTAAAAGACAAACAACCGACTCGATCGGTACTGCTCTATATTGTTTTTTTATAGCATCTTTCTAACTTATTCCTTTTTTTTTTTCTTCTTTTTCTTTTTTTTTGTTAATTAATTAACTTTACATGATATTAGAAACAGTTTTTCTTATTGAACAGAGCTTTTCATTTTTAACCTCAACCAATATTGACGTCATATATGCGTACATATAATATATTATAAGAACTCTTCCATTGAGTTATGAATTCTAAATATATTAATTATTAAGTCTTTGTAATAAAAAGGATCTAGATCTAGACTTAGTTTAAAGTGTTAGGATCCTTCCAAATAGAATAGCCTTAACTAAAAAAAATCACATCGAAAATTCTACAGAAATTCTGAGAGTATCTCCTCTATAAATTGAACTTTCCTAAATTTTCTCAATATAGAAAACACACTCCAAAAATATGCATTTGTCTTATTCCTCCCTCTTACTATAAATTTTAACAAATTTGATGGATTTTGATAATAATAGCTTAAAAATATAAATATAAATAATAACCAATAAATACATTTATATGTCCACAACATTCCTGAGCATACTAAAAGTAATTGGGAATCATGAGATATGAATATTATAAATCAAAAGGAATTAGCAAAAATAATAAAAAAAACATAAAAAAGAGTGTTTCAAGATACTACATAAAATATAAAGGCGGTTACAGAGTCAAGAAACATTGTCCGTTGCTTGAACGATGGACTACTAACTACCAGAATATATATAGGAAATGAGTTTTAAAAAAATATATTATAACTAGATGCTAAGCGTACAAGTGAGTGGTATGATTCTAATAATAAGAAGATGAAAAAAAAAAAAGAAGAAGAAATAATAAACGAAATAATAATAATAATAAGAATAAGAATAAGAATAAGAACAACGACGACAACAACAACAATATAAAAAAATAAAACAAGTTTTAGAAAAATAGTTTTTCTCTCAAAACTTACCAATCCATTTATTTTTAAAAGTTCCCCTCTTTAAAAGCATTTTAACAAAATTCATTATGAGTATCCCCAATTATAAAATACTTTTACAAGAAATAAAACAAGATAAAATAGCATTTAAATAAATATCTCAAAAATGATCATTTTAATAAATAAATAAATCAAATAAAATAACACCAAGATAAAAGTAATTAAAATGCTTCAATTAAAATAGATAAACCAATAATTTAAGATAAAATGTGTAAAATCAAATAATATTTAAATTATTTAAAAATTTATAAATCATAATTTTCCCTAAATTATAAAATTGGTTGGAAGGAAAATCAAAGAAAGTAATATTTTAAGAATCATTTTGAAGTGATCAATTAAATTTATTAAAGTAATTAAAATAATATAATTAAAATAGATAAAAGCTAATAAACAAATAAATAAATAAAATAAGTAAATAAGTAAATAAATGATTAATTAAACAATTAAAGCCATAATTTAAATAAATCCATTAAAAATATTCAATGCATATAAAATATTAGGTGTATACCTGATGCACTATACTCTATATTGAGTAGACGAACATTTGGTGTCCTAAACACCATAGATAATAAAGAGAGAGAAGAGAACCTACAGTCGAACACATTGGCGTTCCACAGGTGCTACGCTGATACTAATAACATGTCATCCTAAGTCTAAAAGGAGAGCTGCGAATGTTCACATCACAAAGTACCTACTCATCCTCTTTCAGCTTAACTCCCATAGCATGGCTAAACATACTTGCATGTTGATCAATGATAACCACAGTATAGAACACTAATACTGTATGATCCATTTAAAAATAAATATATGTAAAGTACTACACTTCTGGATAACAATAGTTTTTGTAAATCCCTGTTATTATACAACATAATCGGAAACATAAAATACAAAATCCAACCTCTAACAGCAAAAATCCTTTAAACCCGTAGAACAGTTTATAATCTAAAATAAACAATTTTAAATATGCTTCAACAATAAATTAAAATTTCATAAATCATAAATAAAACATATTACCCATGAATATACCATTATTGATAAATAAATTCTCAAATCAAAAACCAAGATTTTAAATACTCAATATTTAAATAAAATACTTAATCAAAATAATTATAATTATACTTAACATATAAACTTACAATGGAAATTCATAAAAATACATATACAAATATGCTCACGTATAAACCAAATTTTGTACATATATATATATATATATATATATTATATCTCAAAAGAATGTTTATAATATGACAATTTTATAACCAACATAATATTATATTTATAAAAATTCATGAAAATATGAATACACATCCTATTAGTATAAAACCAATATGCATCTACATATATATACACGTATGTATATACAATCCAACAATTTTACAGATCAACATATAACCCAAAAATTATAATTTAAAAAATATATCACTCATTTAAAAGAAATACGAATTACTCCAATTCCTCCACGAGATTGGTTCCAAGATTTATGCGGATGGCTCTTAGAAATTCGACTGATGGTGGCCAAAATTTCTTCGAAAAATTCAGCCAACTTAAAGCTCTTAAATCTTCAATCTAGCTTGAATTGAGCTAAAAGGACCTTGGATTTGAGCTCAAAGGGGTCAAAAATGGCGGAAAAGAAAAAAAGATGGACCAGAGTCATTGCCCATCCCAACTTGTAACACCCCGATGTGAGAAAACGGTCCGAATTTGAATTTTTTACTAAGTTTGACCGAAGTTGATCAGGTTGACCAAGTGGATCCTACAATTGACTTTTTGCTATGAGAGGAATTTCACTTTGACCAAGGCACCATGGCAAAGTATATATCAACCCGAGTTTCTAGACTAGTAGCACCTCAAAATCAGAGTTGAGATAAAAGAAAGTTATGGTTAAATTAAAGTACGATTCAAGCTGATCGAGCAGAGCCAATGTTGACTTTTTATCCTTATAATTTATGGCTTTAATTTTTATATCATCATATAGTGCTCGTAAATACAAGTCCATATATTAATGGTACACTTAATTTGGAACTACAATTGAAAAGATATGAATTTGTAAAGTTGTGATTATTTTTTTAGAACTGACCTTACTAGGTAGTTTTCATATAAAAAAAAATGTAAAAAGGAATGTTTAAAAAAATATCTATGACAAGTGCCACATTTCACAAATTAATACATGCCATGTGTCACGAATTGACACTTGCCACATGTCATGATATGGCAGGGCTATGTGTCAATTTCTTTTTCTTTTCTCTTTTACCTTCTCTTCTCTCTCTCTCTCTTTCCTCCTCCTTCCCTGATGCCCACCCCTCTCTCTCTCCCCGCTCTTTGGGATGGCAAAGTCTTACATCTGAAATTTGCTCCAATTCCGACCATTCTGATCTTCACCACTACCACTGATCAACAACCCACCACAACGACGCAATGTTCTCCATTCGTCAGAACAGCAGCCCACACACCGTAAATTGCTATTGAAAACCTATGATGGACAAACAATTCGACCGTCTCAGGCCAAAACTTTGGTCCCTTTCCTCAATTCCGAACCTCTTAAACCCATTGGTGACCCCTGTTTTCCTCAATTTGAGCTCGTTTAGGTAGTATAAAGAAGGCAACTTGGCAACAGCTTTTCGAAAAAATTCTGATCACCAGCAACAAGATATGCATGTTTGAGCTAAGTATTTTCTATCCTCATCTCTCAAGCTTTTATCTGATATATAATTTGCTAATTTTGGTTAGGAATTTGAAGTTTTGCCATTTTTGAGCAATTTTTTGTATTTATGGTGGAAATTGTGTTAAATTATATATACATATATACATGTATATATATATATATATATATATATATATTTGTGTGTGTTTGTATGTATGAGTGTGTAAATATAAATTAGTAAGAGTGGATTTTTTTTTTAAAATTATGTTTGGTGCTATGGTCCTAATTATTATAAGGTTTGGATTTATATATATATATATATATATGTAAATGTACATATGAACATGAATATAAGTATATATGTATATATATCCACATGTTAGGAAAATTATATTTAGATGCATTTAATTAGTTATTTATCTACTTTGTCATTTTATTTATTTATTTCTTGACTTGAATTTTTATGTAGTTTTCCATAACCTTATGGATATATATATATATACATAAGTATACTTTTGATATATATATATATATATACACATGCGTTTAGATATATATACATAAAATGTATTTACATAGACTATAAAAGTTTAAGAAGTCTAACATGTCTATTATGGAATGTTTTGAGGACATTAAGGCTTGACTGTGTCTGAGATGTCTAACCCTCCAATGGAGCAGGGGTTAAATGTTATAAGTGCCACACCCAACGAAGACTTGTGAAAGATCCTACCCAGGGATTAAAAGGAACTATTTTAAGTACTGTGAGTGGCTCATTTTCTTAAATGCTTGTGGGGCTATGTTAGAATTCATACATATTGTTATCATCATCATCATCATCATCATCATTATCTATTTATGAAGTTCCCGAAGTACTAAATGTTAGGAATATTCTACGGTGCGAACCGCACCAAAAGCTGATGCTTTTTTTAAAAAAAAAAAGCATCGTTTTGCTATGTATGTGTACACACTGTACATTGCAAAACCGATGCTTTTTTGGAAAAAAAAAAAAACATTGGTTTTTTATGCAATCCACCCCGTAGAACTACTCCTAAATGTTATACTTATATAAATATATGTGTGTGTGTGTGTGTGTGTGTGTGCGCGCGCGTGTGTATGTAAATTAATACATGTGGTTGAATACATCTACATAATTAGGTATATTTGGTAGAGGATTACATATTTGTTCATATAATAATAATTTATACATCATGATTGATTGTGGAGCCACTTCTACCAAGCTAGGAAGTGATATGTGGTAAGGGTCACGCATCCAAACTTGATTCAGTAGAGTACAAACTTGACTTAAAGGTAAAACGCGAAAAAATGATAATGTCTATTTATTTATATATATCATATAATGAAGTACCACATGGGTGGATAAATAGGAATCGAAATCTGCCGAATCACTCATGTTATGATCTTCTACATCCTAGGTCTTCCCATTCCTTCATCTGGCTTATGTAGAGATTATTCGGAACTATTATATGTCCAAGGTCCAATATTGAAATAATTCAGAGGTTTTCCTTGACTTTGTCCGTGTCAACAAATAATTCGAAATGCCTCGACTTTTTTAGAACAGGTCCGAGTCAAATAGCAATGATTCGAAGCACTTCTTTTTACACTATTTCAGAAACCCAAGGACTTAATAGTATGGACAGCATTGGATAAAAAAGAGAAAAAAAAGGGGGGGGGGGGGTGAAACATCCATTTTTCTAATTTTTAAAAATAAAATACAAATAATAGGTTCAAATCATTTTTTTATTGACATGAGTGTTTTATATCGAAAAAAAAAATTCCAACTCTTTGAAACCATTTCTGGATTAACATATTATGTATTAACATAGTAGTAGAAAGAGTACCCCCAATTGAAAGGAGGTAATTACTATGTTACATCACAAAAATAAGGCTTGCAAAAAGCCCTTCTTTTTTTTTTTTTAGTGTTTTTTATATTTTTTATTATTTATTATATATAAGATATATATACAATAGTTTATATAATAGATACAGAATGATAATGATATAGAATCAAATTCCATTTAGACCATTTAGATAAAATAAAAGTATTTATATTATATAATTAGATTATATAAAATGTATATAAAATTGAGTGTGCCATGATGTTGTTAGGATCTCATATAGACCTTTATGACCCTGGCCAGTAAATGGGCCTTTATGAGCCTCTAAAATATCTTTTATGCCATGACTAATGACCCAGTTGGTCCTATACATGTGACCTGCTATTAGGAAAAGAATTGCAATAGCTAAATGATGGTGTGCTATATCAGTCAGCCATAGACCCCCGGTTACTAGATCTAATCCTCCACGAAAGGTAAGAACAAGAAAAATCTTGAATTACTTTTCAAAAAAAAAAAAAATAGATTTTTTTGGAGTAATAAAACTATTCCAATTATAATACTCGTGAAGAAAAAGCCGTAATAAATGCAAAGAAGGGGCATCTTTCACCCAATAGCAAAATGTTTGAATCAAGATTTCCAGATGAATGGGATAGGGTATTCATACATTTGATACATAATTTAGATAAAGAAAAGAAAAGGGTTTCGTTTCCACTTTCAAATTCTATAAAAACCCCAAAAAATCTACTCCTTACTCAAGTTCCAAAAGAAGGTCAAGCAACATTTCATTAATTCATTTTATTTATTTGTTTTAATATATTTTCTGAATTGAATTCTTTATTTAATTATGGCATAATAAAATAAATGAAATGTGAAATTCTTGAGTAGTCTACTTCCCTTTGAATGATGAATCCCCTTAATTTTAATTAAAGTAAAGGAGGGCCTTAGAATTCATAAGGTATTCACTTGTCTATGTATCGTTCCGTTCAATCTTTTAGGTCCCTACTTCACCTCGACAGTTATTTCATGATATCCTTAAAGCCTATATGTGATGGATAGACCCTTTCGAACTGCTGCTGAATCCATGGGTAGGCAAGAGACAACCTGGCAAACTGAAACATCTTAGTAGCCAGAGGAAAAGAAAGCAAAAGTGATTCCCGTAGTAGCGGCGGGCGAAATGGGAGCAGCCTAATGTTCATATATATATATATATATATATATATATATATACTTTATCATTATTATTATTATCATCATCATCATCATCATCAATACATATATTATTATTATATGATATTATATTTCGTTATGTTTAAAAAAAAAAAAAATGAATTGAGTTCTTAATGTACTTACCCAATGTATTTATGGTATTGTAAATTGGTTAGAGGAAAGGATGGTATTTAGTTATTTAAGTTGGTTTTGAAGTTAAGAAGTATTATTTATATGAATTTTTTATTTATTTATGTATTTATAATATAATATTTATTTACAGTTTTTAAAATGGGAGTATGAAAAAAAGATGTTTCATAACGGTATGTTCAATCATTATTATGTGGTTTTTAAATGCAACATATAGTATCGACATTCTCGTTATATACGTTACCGATATTAGCGCACAGATTATATATAGTAATCCCTTTTGTGTTGTGGTGAGTGAGGGTAGACAGATATTTTACAGTAATAGTACTAGCCACCCACCCCATAGCTTAACGATAACAGATTATATTTAACCATTCTATAGGCGCTAAGGTGAGCGACAATCAAGCAGGTGTTTTTATATTGACAACATTAGTCATACTCCCCTTAGCCATAGGATAGCATGTTATTTAGCACCGGGACTTTTGAGACTCCAAAGGGACCATTGCAAGTTCTTTTCTCCTTTTCTTTTGTCAAGTAGTGTTTAGGACATCATACATCACTTTGCAGTATTGGTATATCATATGGTACATCTGGTGTCTTTTCAATATATATATATATATATATATATATTTATGTTATGTTATATGTCAGCTGTACCACAACATACCAAGGCAACGACTTGATTTGGCTCATGAACGGCTTAATATCGTATTTTTGCTGCCTATAAGACAAGTAGATTGGATGGCCATTATAGACAACCACCCCTGACCATATTGATAGTAGTGTACCTTAGACAAATGATATCATAGAACCATGTATTGATGTATCATAAGGTATATCAGGTGTATATCCATTATGAATATGAAGTTTATGTAATGTACTTATCATTTTAAGTTCTATTTTATCTAATTATTGTTATTATTAGTATTATTGTTATTGTTGTTGTCAACTACACGATTATTATATTTATTGATGACTTAATGAATTTGGGTGTACATGTGTGATATTGTACAGTAGTGGGAAGGTTCGTACAACACCGATAATAGAAATCTGAATTAGCCTTCGAACAGGTATTTCAGCCTTTGGATAAGAATTATAGCTTTTAAGCAGTTATATAAACCTATGGGTAGGTTATCCAAATCCTTCAAGAGGATATGTACATATTTATAATTATGTAGAAAATATATATGTATATATATTTACGTTGATTATGAATAGTATGTTATTAGAATTACCGTTAAGACCTCAACTATTCAATATAAAATATTGTTTATATATATGCATTTTAAATCTAATTTATTTCATTAAAAGTTGTCTTACAATTTATCAGTTTTTAATGATACGGCTTGTATCTGTGTATTTCCTATATGTAAAAAGGTATATTGTATGATTTAGGATCTGGGATCCAAGTTGTCTTTATCTATTATTTTTATTATTACTACTACTACTATTATTATTACTACTACTACTACTATTACTATTATTATCTTTCTATTTGCATTTGTATGTTGGGTATGGTCATGAAGTGATATATAAGTATGAGATCATAGTAAGTGGTGATGTGGGTAGCCATAAACTTATAGAAGTATGTATTTCCTATATGGAGTAAAAGCTTTAGAAGAGTCGAGGTTTTCCTAAGGTCAAGTAGTAAGCTCCAAATGAGCATCCCGACACACATAAGGGTAGTTACGGTTTATAAATTAATACTTATATTTTGCATTCCTATGCTACTGTTATCGAAATCCTGCAAAATTTATGAAAAATTATAGTAAAGTGGGAGAAATGAGGCGGATGTATATTTTCAAAGTGAGTTTTCTGTGCAAAAAAAGTTTATGGAAGTCCATTTTATAGGGGAGATGCTGCAAAATTTTGTATAGAAATTTAGATGGGGTTTACCCTAATCAAACCATCCTAGGGTTTCGATAGGTAATCCTGAGAGGATCTTGACACTACGTGCTACCACCTATCTGGCCATGAAATTTGGGTGTTGGCTGGCCTTTAAGTGGACAATGTGATGGTATGGATGGTGAGGCAAAACAGTGGCTAGAAACTAGACCCGACAAAATGCCACACTTTCTATTAACAAGACACAAACCCGCATGATAATTTTGTAGATTTGGATCCATGATATTGGATTGGATTTGTATTTGTGTCATTCAATAAAACCCATTAACCGTTAGACCCGTTAATATGGGTTATTTTTGTAATTTTATATGACATAATAATTTTACCCTACAACTAATTTTATATGAAACTTTAAGTAGTGATATTTTGTTTTAGATTTATTGTTTTGTAATAGTTATGTTGGATTTTGAATATTATTTCGGTTTGTAATTTTTGAATATTTTAAATTGATAATTTTTAGTACATGTGGAATTTTAGTATGTGGATGCCTTTCTTTTTCTTTTTTTCCATTTTTTTTTAGATGTTTAACTTATCATTAAACATGTCCATTTGATCTTTTTTTCTTTTAATAAAAATGCTTCATTATATAATCATTTTGATACTTAATTAAAATTTGACATATATATTTAATGAGTTAACGAATTGGGCAATGAATTATATGAAAATTTTGGGAATGAGTTCGAATCTACATATCTCTACACAAAATTTTAATAGGTCATGTTCAAGTCAAATAAATTTAACACAAATATGGTTCAACAAGACACATTACTAGGTCTATCGTAAACAGGTAAATTTTTTCGAAAAATATGGTTGTCATTACTGTTGGAATTTGGCCCAATCCCGATGTGTTGGTGTTTCAAGTGGAGGCCAATGGTTCTCTCTCTCTCCTCCTCCTCTATCCCTCTCTCCAAGTTCAAATGGCCCAATTATAAAGCACCAAGTGGACACTATTCATTCAGGTGAACCATCCAGACATTGGCACATGGCATGTGTCAGCTGATATTTCAATTCTTCCATTTTGCATGATTTTCAAAAATATCCATTAAAATCAATGCCAAAAAAAAATTAAAACTCTATAGACCCATAACTTTTTAACCGTAGTTCTAAATTAAGAATGCTACTAGTTTAAGAACTTGTATTAACAAACACTACACTAATCAAATTCATAGCTTATACAAATAAAAAGTCAATCTCGATCCTCACTTAATCAATTCGATCATATATTGTTCTAACCATAATTTTTTTTATCCTAATTTCAAATTTGGTATACCGCTAGTTCATGAATTCGTGATTATACATATTTCATAATGGTGCCCTGATCAAAATAAAATTCTAACTATACTAAAAAGTCAATTGTAGGATTGGTTCGGTCTACCCCTGTCAATTTCGATCAAACTTGATAAAACCGCAAAAAGCTTCAATACAATTTGATATAGGGTGTTACATAAAGAGCTAGCTCCAATCTACATATACATGGACGTTAGATTATATACATGAATACACACGCAATAGAAAGTCGTTGTGTTGAGAATATATTTCCACCATAAAATGGCAACGTTTTGATGTGTCAAATTCAACTAATAGTATCACATTCATCAATGAGTGATTAATGAGTTGGGTAAATAGCAACAAGTCAAAGCTATATAAAGAAAGTGTTCTATGAACCACGACATTTACTTATGTTTTTTATATTATTGCAGTTTTTTTTTTATAAATAATTAACGATATTTATTATTTTTACCTAACTACAAGTTCAAAAAAAAATAAAAACACTAAATAGAAAATTATTTTAAAATGTTTATACTCTCTAAAATGACTTTTCTTCTTTATCAAACTTCCATTATAAATGGTTATATTTTATAATAGTCGTGAACAACAATCCAATCCATGCTTAAAAAGTTCTTCTACAAAGAAGAAAAAAACAGAAAACCAAAAAACATAAAAAATAAAAAATAAATAAAAAAGGTAATAAGTCTCAACAAATCTATTTGATCCTTAGGTATATTCAAGGGTACGTAAATAATAAAGAATTATGAATAGTTAAAGATAGGCCATGATTGGATGTACCTATATCATATTAAAAATAATTTAGTCAAATACATTGGTATACAGAACTGCCCTATATATATATACATACAATGCAAATATATGACTGTACTGTTTAGTCATGAGTACTCCCCTGTTTTATTTTTTTTTTTTGCCCTTTTTTTTTTCTTTTTTGGGTTTGTTCGTTCGTTTGAAGCTGACTACTTCATCAATGCTACACAGTAAACATAGTCCTCCCAAGGCCAAGGGTGTAGCCTTTGTCCGAAGCTGTGGGAGTGGGGGTCGGCGACAACAAGATTATGAATCCATGATTTATCACCCGTCATATTGCATATACAACAATATATAGAAATGCAAAATTTTATTAGTTTAATTCAATATTTTTTTAATATAAAATTATTATTATTATTTGGTAAAAATTGGGTCCCAACTAAACTCGAACAAACGCTTCCAATTTTAAAGTATGGTACGTATAAAACTTGGAAAACTTTCTATATTCCTCTCCAAAGATCTTAAATTCATACCTACCTTCGAGAAAACGAAAGTTACTATAAATTAAACCATCATACCTACCTCCAATTTTCTTTCCAGGAAAAAAAAATTTAAATATATATAAAATAATTAAACAACCTGCATACGTCCTAGATATGCCTGTGTTTGAGATAAAATAACCTGGATCATGAACAATGTACACTCTAACTTATAGAGTTTTTTTTTTTTTTTTTTTTTTTGTGAGGGGGGGGGGGGTGCTAAAATAACTTATAGACCTTTTTTTTTTTTTTTCTTTTTTTTTGTCGCTAAATCTATCTCGTACCATATGTTAAAACTAAAAGAAGCTAACAAGATTATCTGCGATGATATATTTATTTATATTTTCCTCCTTCCCTTTTAGGTTGTTGAGTGTTTAAATTAGCTGGCATTCACTAATTTTAACCAATCTCTTTTGATAAACTTATACAAGCTTTATTGTCTGATTTGATTTGATAAATACTCTATTGCTCACCAACCTTTTTTTTTTTTTTTTTTTTTAATATCTTTGGTGGTGGGGATTTTGTTTCTACCGAGTGCAAAATGCATATGGTCCATAGAACTTTGGTGCTACTCGATTTTGATTAAGACACATATTCACTATATGAAAACAACTTTTCCAAAAGTTGATTAATTTATATATGCTCTGTTTCTCCACCAACATCCACTCTGCAAAATAAAATTAAAATAATAAAAAGAGGTAATAATTTTTTACAGAATTATATGAACCGAGAGAAAACATTGAAGAACTTGTTATATACGTTTGGAAAGAAGCAAGAAGCTCAATTAAATAAGCCGAAAACAAGTTATAGCAAGAGCTTCAGCTTAAGCTAGTTATGACAAGAAGGAAATTGATGAATAGAATAGGTGAATTTTGAAAATGTAAATTAAAAGAGGGAAGGGCGGAGAGACAATTGCATGGAAATGCATGTACTCTTTTGTCAGTATATCACTGACAGCTTATACCAACACACATGTCCGACACGATGGGAGTGGGGTTTGTCTAATTTGATTTAACCCACAACTTTGTCTTTTATCTTCTCCCAATTACCACCAATTATATATGTATATGTGCTCTTCCTTGTTTGTTCTTTTCATTTTCTTTTCTTCTTTTCTTCTTTCTTTCAATTTTTCTTTCTTAAAAGTTTTTGTTTTCTTTTCTTTCTTTCATTCTTTCTTTGTAGTTTGTTTCAAGGATTGTGACTTAACTGGGTATTTGTATAGATTGTATATGTATATATGCATGAATTTTGTGACATATATATATATATATATATATGCACGTGTTCATTTAATAAGGTTGACTCTCCGATATATGTATGTGTATATATATATATATATATATATACTTGTAGGGTTCTCTAAATGGGAAAGTTACGGGGACACCAGTAACAAACATGTGTATAGTTTACTAATGTTCAAGGACTAAAAAGTTGATTTTTTTTATTTTTTTATTTTTTGGTTTTAGTTGAAATATGAAACTGTGCTTCTATCGAAAAATAATAGGGGAAGAAAAGATTAAAAGTGTATATATAGTTTGGGATTATGCCAAAAAAAAAAAATGTGTTTTAAACTTAGCATCCTATTTCTAATTCAAAATTTCAGTTTGAAAATAATAAATTTTATTATTTTGGAGAGGACAAAATAATCCAATTCATATTGACTTTCTATCCTAAATATATTATAATCATTATCAAACTCTTTGAATAACTTTTCAAAGAACCTAATTACATTCAAAACTTCTGTTTGAAAATAATAAATTTTGTCATTCGATTACTTTGGATTACTTTGGAAAGGACAAAGTAATCCAACTTATATTGACTTTATATCCTTAATATATTATGATCATTATCAAACTTTTTGAATGACTTTCCAAACAACCTAATTACATCCTACTGTTAGCTCATTGATCTTACATCCTATCTGACTCTATTATGTATCAATTCCACCCACATCCCCCGAACAATGTCCTAGGTGGTTGAGCATTAGGGCCCTGCAACTACATAATATAATATTTTTTTTGGACATAAATCATAATATATTCTAAAAAAGAAGAAGAGAGATTTCATAATTCATATCTTCTATACTCATTAGATTAGCCCATTTTAATGATTAATTGGGATTCCATACATATATATATATAGAGTAAATCTTTTATTGGGCGCTGTTTATACTGTGTTAAAGTTAGTTGAAATTTAAATTGAATTTTTCTAGTTGAATATTTAAAAGTGAGAAAATGTGAGCCTATGGAAATCAAGCTCCCAGGAAACATGGAAACAGGTTTGCAAGTAATTCCCACCAAAAGGTATCATTTTTAGATTTTTCGAAAAACTTATTTTATATATTCAATTAAAGACAAATTTATCCTAAATTTTAAAATACAAATAAAATGAATTATTTGTATGTCCTAAATTTTTCATTAGTAACCAAATGCTAACAAAATAAATTCTAAGAAAAGCAATTTCTAGGGAAACTAATATCCAGAGAATTATAATATCCGAAAATTAATTTCCTTCAAAAGTTTGAAACTTCCCAAACAAACCCTTAGGGAATTTCTAATTTAAACAAATCATAAATGTTTATATAGCAAACGTTAATGATTATATAATGGGATAATTAATATTTAAGTTCAAATTTAAAACCTAGATGGAATGTGATAACCCTTAACACTTATTACATAATCATCTCTCTTACTTATAGGGTGTTTGGTAAAAATGAAAGTATTAAAAGAAACTGATTATTGGGAATCAGTTTCTTAGGATTCAGTTTTCTAAGACTGAGCTTTCTTGAGATTCCTTTTATAGTATTTGGTTAATTATAGAAAAAAAATAAGACTTACAAGTAATTAAATAAATTTATACATTAAAAGTAAAGGATAAAATTATATTTAAAAAAATACGTAAAATCAATTTTTCAGGTAGTTTTAGAATGACACATTTTTAGTATAATCTATTTTCTCTGTCAATTTTCCACATTATGAGATTTATTTTTCATTAAAACCCACAAAGTACTTCTCTTATAAATTATCCAAACAATAGAAAATCTCACTTTCCTAGGAAATTTTAGATTCCTACTAACTTTACTACTACCAAAACACCCCATTAAAGTTAAGAAATTCTTGATTGGAGAATTATTATACATATAGCTAGACTGATATTAAGTTAACCTCATAGTTTTAATGTCATACTTTCCTTTATCAATTTTTGGATTGCTTCAAATGTTAGGACTTATAAATGTATTAATGTTTTGTAGGATTTACATAGAATTCATTTTGCTCATAAAAGAGTTTTAATAATTCATTAGACCCACATTAAACTGCCAATATATTTTTAAACCTAAGCTTTTGAAATAATTTAATAGTCCTAAAAGGAGTTTTTGATTTAAAATATAAGGTTAGCATGATATGAGTTTGAATAATATACATATATTTGTAGTGTTCATCCTATGCGCTAACTTTTTAACCAATATATGTGACAAATAACTTGGTCATGAAATTTTTCATTAACAAGATGATTTTTCAAATATATTGGTCAAAACATTAATAAATGAAACTTTTCCTTGCTTGTATCCAATCAAATTTCCGATCAATATCATGTCCAGTTCCTCTTTTAATGTAGTTTATCAAAAAAAAAAAAAAAGTGTTCCTCTTTTAATGTATTTAAGGATGGTTCATGGACCAATACTAATTTTGACAAATAATTTTGACCATTGATGTGACACAATTCAATAATAGATAAAAGAAAGGAAGTTAAAAATCCTACCTCTATACTTGATTTTAAATTCGTATCAGTCCATACTTTTTATCCATTGTTGGATTCAGTCGTTTCAATGATTTGGATCATTCGTCAAAAATATTGGTGTATCGAACTAGCCTCATTCATATCAATTATCATTTATCAAGCTACATACCTCATCACAATGGGTTAATAGGGTAGAATAGGCAAATTATGAATAAAAATATCAATATACAAAACTTATTTTTATTTTTACTATTTAATACTAAAAAGTTAATATTAAAAAGTAAACTTTTTAACAATAACTAATTAAATTATCATATGATGTATTGATATCAATGGATTTTTCTTAGAAAAATGATACTTTTCTGCATTTTCTTTTTTACCTCAGCTTAATATTGTACTACATCAATATTATGCACCACTACATAGGCTATATAGCCCACTAGATCAAAATTCTATATATATAGAACATTCTTTTTCTACCTTTAAATCGTTTTAAAAATTAAAATTTAAAATTTATTTATAATCATCCCAAGCAGTGAATTAATATTAAAATTCTAGTTGGACAAATAGTAACACATCGGGTGCTCAACATAAGATGAGAATTGCTGTATTCCCAACAAATCAAACCTATGCATACATATATATATATAATATCCAATTCCTTATTAAGCCCATGCAAGTTTATGAATAACAAGCGATGGAATTGCAATAAGTCTTTTTTCCCTTATTGTTTTAATATTTTTGTAATTTACCCTCTATAATATCAAATTAGCACTAACACTCTTAAAGTTTGTAAAATGGTACAATATCAATCCCAATTGTCAGACCTTATTTTTTAACTATGAAAGCGATTGTATATTATACATAATTAAGCAGATTCTCCTTCCTTATAGCAAGATATAATTAGAATTAAAATTTTGTTCTACTGATCATTTAGTAGCTAAAAAGTTAGAGCATGAAAATTTTGAGCAATATTGCACTGCTTATATACTGTAGAGATTGTGGATGTTAACTTGATACTATAAGGAAGTAACTGCAAAATAGGGTTAATTACAATTTGGTATCTTTGACTTGTAGAATTCTGTGATTTAGATCTCTAATTTTCAAAAATAGCAATTTAGGTCTTAATTTTCAAATTTGTTGTAGATTGATCAAATCCACAATTTCAACCAAATAAATTGATAACTAATTTACCCAAAAATTGCAATAAAATTTGCAAGAAAGAAGATAAAGTGTTAATTAATAAAATTAAAGCAAAATTGTTAGCAATTTATTTGGCCAAAATTGAAGTTTTGACTAATTTATAACAAATTTAAAATTGAGAGCTAAATTGCTACTTCTAATTTTTTTTTTTTTTAATTACATATCGGAGCCAATAGGCTCTTAAGGCCTTTTATTAATCAACTTAAATGTTACATTTCCTAAACAATCATCCAAAAGTAAACGCTTAAGTTCCTTAAGAGGAGTATCAAGAACATATAATCCCATATTACATTCATGACTTAACTTTGCAAGATAATCTGCCACTAAGTCACAATCCTAACCACATGTTTAATAGTAAAAATAGGATTCTACTTAACCATAAGCATGCGGCTCTCCGTCAATCTAAAGCAAGGATGACAAGAATCCACTCCATTTTCAACCTAAGGTACAATAAGCACCAAATCAGATTCCATCTGAACCTTACTCTATCCCACCTTCAAAGCAAAATTCATGCTATAAAATAACCCCTAAAGTTCAGCAACAACACTATTAACAAATTTTGAATAAACATCAAAATCTAAGACCCACAAACCTTGACCATTTTGCAACACACCTCCAGCTCTAGCTTGGCCATTACTTTTGCAACTCCTATCTGTATTAAGCTTAGTAAAATTTCTTTAAGCACCTTCCAAGCAGGCCAATAGCTAAAATTTTTAGCCTTAACATTATTCTTTCCATTCACAAAGCATATATCATGGGCATGGCTCTTTATAACCTCACTTAGATAGTGAGGAGCTTTAAAATTTTAATAAAAAAAAATTGTCTTGCATTTACACTTCCATAGAATCCAGCAACCAACATTGAGAAGAGCATTCCATTTGACAGTAGCCTTTCCAACATTAATAACAAAATAACTCTAGCTTTTTAGATTTTTAATGAACCAATTTTACTATTGTATCTAAAAACCTAATCATCTCTATCTAGCTTTCCGAGCAAGATCCATAAACCTTTATCCTCTCTGCAGTCTCTTAGGATACGGATAATATCTTAATCAATAGCCTTAAAAATATTACAATTGCAGTCATAACTTATATGCCTTCTCTATAAGCTTTTGCAAAATCTTATGCAATATGATAATACAACACAAACCAATACAATATTTTACGAATTTGGGTTTATAATATCGTCTTAGATGCATATCAGTATAATCTAATATCAGAACCCTTCAAAAGTTACCTATCAGAAACCCTAAAAATGATCCCGGCTAGGGGAAATCCTACCGAAAGCTAGGGAAATCCTACCGAAACTTTTATAGAAAATCCAACAGCATCTCCTTTATAAATTGAACCCCCGCAAATGTATCCTACATAGAAAATTCACTCCCAAAATATACATTCACCTTATTCCTGCCATTTTACTTCAGATTTTCACAAATTTGCAGAACTTCAATAGCAATAGTATAGGATTAAAGATATAAGAAATAATTAAAAAACCACAAATACCTCATTGAGTGTTGAGACCCTTTCCAGAGTTCATTACCTGGACCCCAAATAATCTCGAATTTTTCTAAGTCTTTACTTAGCATAGGAAATATGTACTTTTATAATTCATAGCCACCCACATCACCCATTTATTACAATCATATGTTTTTATAGCACTTCGTGGATATATCAAACACATAAATGCAGATAGAAATATGATGATCTACCCCTTTATATCTAGAAAATATTCCGATACAAATTGTATAGCTAATAATCAATAAATTGCAAGATAAATTTTAATAACATAAATTACACTTAAAAAATGTGCATAATAGAACAATATTTTAAATTAAACAATTGAGGCCTTAACGGTAACTCCGATAACATCCTCACATCCAGAACCAACGTATATATACATATATATATATATATATTTCCTACATATATATATATATATATTTTCGTGAGAGATTTGGATAACCTACCTGAAGAATACAATATTAGCCCAGAGACTAATACACTTATCTAAAGGTTACAATACCGACTTAAAGGCTACCATACTTATCCAAAACCTATACTTGCTCACAGGCTACGATATATATACGAAAGTTACCATACCTACCTGAAGGCAACAATACCTCCTCATCCATTAAATCATCAATTTGGACAAATACAATAATTATACAGTTGACAACAAAAATGATAGTAGTAATAATAGTAATAATAATAATAATAACAATAATGATAATAATAATCAAAATCTCAATCTAAACAAATAAAAAGTCAACCTCAGGCTTGCCGATCAATCCAGACTGCACCTTGTTATGATCATAATTCTTTAATCTCAGCTCCAATTTTGACGTACTACTAGTTTACAAACTCGGGTTGACAAGTAGTTCACCATAGTGTCTCAATCAAAGCGAAATTCCTCTCGTAGTAAAAAGTCAATTATGGAACCCACGTGGTCAACCTCCATCAATTCTGGTCAAATTTGATCAAAAGTGCAAATTCGAAGCATTTTCTTGGATCAGAGTATTATACTAATAAGACCCAATACGTTAGCCAGTCTATGGATAAAACATGATTACATATGATAAACTCATTAACCCTATTATCAAAGAGTATTTTTATAATAATGCAAATTTTATAATATTAAAAATGTTTAGTTTATTATTTAAACATGTATTGATTTTTTCTTTTCCAATTTATTTTTAAAAAAATCTAAAAACAAAAAAGTCTATTTGCAAGATTTAAAATCTAAAAAAAAAAAAAGTCATTTTATTGTTTGAAACTTAAATCAAATTTGAATTTTCAATTTTGCATATATTATTAACAAGTTAACGTGTCAAATGATGGGTTACATAATAATTTAACGGATGTGTTCGGTTTTACTTATTATCATATGAAAGTTTAACAGGGCATGTTCGTATTGAATTTCACATGAACACGATACGAACGAACACAAATTAACATGACATGTTATAAGGTTTACTTTTTTATCTATTCATATTAGTCAAAAGCTTTCTTGAATCATCATCCAACAAAACATATGCACTATTGGAATCACTTCTTAATTCCTAGTACAATTTCACTCTTAGCCTTTACAATTATCCAACCTACTCTCAATGGTAAAATAAGTTGATTTCACACTGAAAGCCCCATTAGCAATCCTTCCCCATATTAACTTACAATGAATATAATCAATAGTAGCCACTAAAATACCAACTATATCTTTAATCACCTCCTATGACACTAATTGACTTAATTTAGTCACATCTAAGAACTTTCATAAATCAGATCCTTTACTTTAAGCACCTAGTTTATGTTAAAGTTTTCAATAGTAAAATCTTTCAAAACTGTGTCTTTGCACCATTTATCCTCCTAAAAGTTTGTATTCAAAGAGCTCACAGTTCTCTAAACTAATCCCTCTTTCAGAAATTTCAATTTCAACCTCATACCATTCCATTGATAGCATTATCTTGCAAAATTCTCCAAGCCATTTTCATAAGGAGAGTCCTATTCATATTATTAGCTTTCCTAGTGTAACACCCCGTTTCCATTGGCAAATCTATCACTCTCTACTAATATTGTCCCTAATCTAACCACTTTACTCAATATGGGGGTTTTTTATTCAAAATTTTCCAAAAGGTTATCCATTCTAAAATCGCTCTCAGCTAAGGATGCTTAAACTTAGAATTCTTTCGAATCTTGAAGTCAACGCTCTAAAAAGGCCTCAGCATTATAAGAGTGACTATTATTATATTTAAATCATCTCCTAATCTACACCCGGACGATATGAGATTAAACACCATGTAGCCTACCACTATCATCCACACCCGCCCACACTGATCATCACAATTCACCCCTTGGAGTTCAGTGTTTTCGCTTACACACTTCTAGTCGGGTACCCAAATCCTTAGCAATAAGAAAGTTAGATCTCCCTATAGCATTCTTAACTAATCTTGCAATATGCTTAGAAAAAAATATCTTGGATTCAATAAAACTTACTTTCTAACTAAAAGCATATCATAACTTCTCAAGGAACTTTAAGAACAAGTTTAACCTAATCATCATTAGTTTATAAGAAAAGTAATAAATCATCTACAAACATAAAATGAGTAACTTCAGGACCATTTTTAGAAACTTTCACGGACTTCCAGTTTCCACTCACCACATGCTTGAAAATAATATGAGATAATTTTTCAATAGATAGCACAAGAAGATAGGGAGAAAACAAGATCTCCCTATCTTATGCCTCTACTAATAGTAAAAGGTTTAGTAACCTCACCATTCCAAATAATCCGCATATTATTGAATTTCACACATTCAATAATATCTCAATTTATCAAAAATTCCTATTTCATTAAAGACTTCTTCCACACACCTCCAATTAAGCAAATCATAGGCTTTTTCAAGGTGAATCTTTCATATAATCATCTCCTTCTTTGACTTAGAGTTATTAAAATGACTTAGCATTTCCTGAGTTACCACAATGTTGTCTATTATTTATCCTCTCAGAGTGAAATTGACTTGATTTGGACAAATTAACTTATTCATAACTGGTCTAAGTCTTTTGAACAATCACTTTACTAATTACTTTGTAAAGAGTGCTACAAAGACTTATTGGTTTAAAGTTAGCCATACTTTAAAGACAATCCACCTTAAGAATGATTGAAATTTAAGGTCTCATCCAAACCTTTAGGAATTTTTCCGATGGCAACAACATTCTTTACCATGTTGCAAATCTGAGAACCAAAAATATCCCAAAAATGTTGAAAAATAGCTGCTGAAAAACAATTTGAGCCAAGGGCCTTCCCAGCTCCAACATCAAATTAAGCTTTCTTGATTTCCTAGTTTTCCACATTCTTATTCATAGCCATTGCATCCTCTTCAAAAATCACAGGGAATATGTTAGGCATCAAGTTCCTGTTAAAATGCATTTCATTTATATACAAATTAGCAAAGAATTTCACTGCCATATGCTTCAATCCAGATTTATCATAAATCCACTCATCTGTATCATTTTTCAGTATTTTCACCTTATTCCTTCTTCTTCTAATTAGAGTTGCGAGATGGAAAAACTTAGTATTCCTATCTACTCCCTGCAACTAATTAATTCTTAACTTTTGGTCCAAAAACACTCTTCTTGCTCCAAAATTCAATTATATTCTGCCGTAAGATTCTTTTCAAGCTCTAAAAGAAAGAAATTGACTCCTCACAGAACATAGTTTCTTCTTAACTCCACTAATTTTGGCCATCTCTTTTTCTTAATAAAAATATTACCAAAGACATTTCTATTCCAACCCCTCAACTTATCTTGGAGAATAGACATACAAGTAGTCTCCAAACTCGTTAACATTACCAATTTCATTAAAGTTACCGGCTATTAGCCAAGGAAACTTATTTATTTAATAAATTTCATTTCTAAGTAATTCATAATCCCTGCCTAATACTTTAGAGTGGGGAAGCATGCAAAACCGTAAGCAACCACTATCTTTTTCCTTTTTTTAACAAGAACATTAATTGTTACTTTTAAAAGTTAGATGGCTCAATCACAAAATACTATAAGTCAAAAGCATCAAATTACAATTAGAATTATGGAGTAAATTTGTTGGAGAAACCTTGAAAATAAATATATAATCCAGATTTACAAATATATACATATATATATATATATATATAATCCTCACTTGTTGGGATTTAAATTTTTTTTTTTTTTTTTTTGGGTAACTTTAGTTTTGTCGGGATGATTACTTATTTACCTCATTGAAAAATAGAAAAATCCTACCATATAAGCTTAGAGATATTATAATTACCAAATTGGGTCATGTATCATATTGGCCGTCACATTCACAACTAAGCAGACCATGAACCAGAATATAAGCATGGGTAAGAAAGAATCAAACCCAGTTGGATGAGACTGAGGTGTAAGCCTCACAACCAGCATCTCGGATTTCAAATCCTAGGATAAATTATTGGGCCAAAAATATATATATATATATATATATATAATTTTTTTTTCAAAAAAAAAAAAGAGCTAAAATGAAAGCCAACTTCCATGTGGACCCCAACCCGGATAAATAGTCCATTTATATTCGGTGGGCTACATGCCCCAAACGTACGGACCCGAAAGAACAGAACCGAAGTTTAACCTAGCTGACTAGTTACGTTACGTTATGAGACGGTGGGCTTCGTGTGGTTCGGTTATGAAAGTATAATTTGATAAAATTAATAAAAAAGAAAAACAAAGGACTTAAAAAAAAAAAAAAAAAAAAAGACAAAAACAAAGAAGAAATCTTAATAATTGGACCCGAAACTCTCAAAGCGAAGCAAAAGTCCATGCCCAAAAAATAATAGCACGCCCTATTTTTTTTTCAATCTAACCCTCCAAAACCCCAAATCTTATCCCTTTAACAAAACGAGTCCCAAAAGTCCCAACCACTACTATCATCCTTAAGGTCCAATTACTTTCTCGGGTTGGCTTCCAAAGCCCAATCTCTCTCTCCCTCCCTCTCCTCCCTCTTTCTCTCTCCTCTCTCTCTCTCTCTCTTCCCTCCTCTCCGGCCCGACCTCTGCAAAACCCTAGATCTCACCCACTCCAAGAGACACTGAAGCTCCGTCCCGAGCTTCAGCGTTCGCGACCACCGATCTCTTTCCGTCTGGATCTCTTTCCGAATCATCGGTAAAATTTGTTCTTTGTTTTTTTTTTTTTTCCTTCAAAGCTTTGACCGTAGTTTTCTATTTGGTTGTTGAGAGGGCTTGTTTCGTCTCTTTCTCTCTTTTTTTTTTTTTTTTGGTTCTTCTCTGAATTTTTATTTTTATTTTTTCTCGATTTGCGTTCGATTTTTGTTTTTGGGTGTTTAGTTAGGGTTTCATTTTCAAATTCGTAGCTGAATTGTTGCGGTTTGTTTTTTTTTTTTTTTTTTTTTGGGGGTTGGGGGGTGGGTTTTAGTTGGGGATTAAAGAGAGTTGATTTTAGTTTTGTCAATTTTTGTTTTTAAATCTTTTTTTGTTTCCAGATCATCTGCTTCGTCTTCGTGATGAATGGTTTGTTTTATTTTTTTTTTCTTTTTTCTTTTGTCTGATCTGGGCTTCTGTTCATGAATATTTGAAGCCCAAGCTTGATCGAAACCGTAGATCGTTAACCTTGTTGATGTTGTTTTTAGCATTTGGGAATACTTTCAGCCCGTTAGAAGGTATTGTATTCCCATGTTTGATCTTGACCCAGGTGGTTCCATGGTAGGCTCGAGCTCATCTTGATTTCCGGTTGAAGATCCAAGTTGGGATTTTTCATCTGATGGAGTGTATTAAATCTTGGCTTGGTCAAGCCAGTTGGGTTGACTTGTTCATTTTTTTGGTCTAAGGCTATTTGGGCCTGGTGGGCCCAGCCCAGCCCAGTAGTGGGTCCGATATTGGCTTTGATTTGGTATATAACTTTCTTTTTTGGTAATGATGGGATACGTAACTTTGATAAAATGTTGGATGCTGGTTTGGAGAGTCCATACGTATTAAAATGCAAAAGACACTAAGCCTCCCACGCCCGTATCATCCCGAACGATAATTTAAGAACCAAAAACTTGTAAGCCGTTTGTTTTGCCAGTAGCTTCGGTAACAAGCAAATATGGCTAATGAAAACTGAAGTGGACTAATTCGTTCTATCCAGTTTGCAAGCTTTGAAGTCAAATATGTTGTTGAGTCAGCTCTTCATGTCTTTGTTACTGCTTTGCATATCAACGATTTCATGCTGATTATACGATTAACTGCTGAGAAATATGGCACATGCATGCATGAAGTGCACCTGTTCAGCTGTAAGCTTATGGCAATTGCATAAATTGCTGGTTGCAGCCTAAAAATTCTTCAAACCAGCATGCACTTTGATGGCTTTTGTCCCTTAATAATACAATCTTGTTTTGATGTGGATTTGTAAATTATTAATTAATGCTCTTACTACATTTTCTAAATGGATACTTATTCATTAAATATCTGGTTGTATCTAGTGTATAACAAAATTATTAGTTTTGTTTTTGGTTACTTTCAGGATCATGTATAAAAAAATTTCTTATATCATAATAATTAATGGTTCAGGCGTGGATTAGATTGTATTAATAATGCTTTTTTTGTTGTGTTAAGATGGATTGAAGAAGAAGGCATTTCTGGTTCTAGTTTAAGATTTTATTCTATTAAGCAACCTCCCCACTTTCCCCAGTCAACCACAAGAACAAATGATTAATTAAAAGTAATTATAAGAAAAGAAAATACAATCACTCACAAACCAAGAAGGATAACTTTTGTTGCAACTGTCAATTGATATATCTTCCATTCTAACCTTTTGCTTATGCGCATTTAGATGAATTGTAGCTCTTGAAAAAAAATGATGATTGTGATCGTTCCTGTTGTTTGTTTTCTGTTAGCTCTGTACCCCTAGACGTTAATCTGCTAGTAATTTTTGTTCATTTATTTTACATATTTTTTTCATAAGCATTTATTTGCATCATTAGTTTCATGCTTGACATGTATGCTAGGTTTCTTCAATTTAGACCTCTATGTTTGTCATATATTTTAGCATTCGAACTAAATACATTACTGTTTCCAATAAATTTCAATGACTGACCCTGTTTTGAATATCAGGGTAACTCACTTCTGAAGTTGAAGATGGCCACTTCTGTTGAAGACAAGATTGACAGTAGCCCTGTTGAAGACAAGATGGCTACCCCTGATGAAGAGAAGGTAGCAACCCCTGAAGAAGTCAAGATGCTAACCCTTTATGAAGACAAGACACCGAGCTCATATGAAAATAATGAGGTGAACAATATTGAAGGACAGCCTAACAAGCGGAGGAAAAAGAAATCCATAGTCTGGGAGCATTTCACCATTGAAAATGTTAGTGCTGGATGTAGGAGGGCATGCTGTAAGCAATGCAAGCAAACTTTTGCTTACAGTACAGGTTCTAAAGTGGCAGGTACCAGCCACCTCAAACGGCATATTGCCAAGGGGACCTGTCATGACAAGAGCCAATCATCACCATATACGCCTCCCACGAGGATGAGTGGCAATGGTTCTGAAATGCCAAAACGGCGTTATAGAACGCCTAATCTGCCAAACATTATGTTTGATGCAGATCGTTGCCGCCATGAGATTGCAAGGATGATCATTATGCATGACTACCCACTTCACATGGTTGAGCATCCAGGATTTTTGGCTTTTGTCCAGAATCTTCAGCCACGGTTCAACATGGTGAGCTTCAACACTGTCCAAGGGGATTGTGTTGCTACTTACCTAATGGAAAAGCAGAATCTTATAAAGTTTATTGATGGCATACCTGGACGCTTTTGCCTTACCCTAGACATGTGGACTTCAAGTCAAAGTGTAGGTTTTGTGTTTATTACTGGACACTTCATTGATAGTGATTGGAAGCTGCAAAAGCGTCTTCTCAATGTTGTGATGGAACCATATCCTGACTCGGACACTGCTCTTAGCCATGCCGTTGCTGTTTGTCTTCATGATTGGAGTTTGGAGAACAAATTATTTTCAGTCACTTACAATCAGCCACTGAGTGAAACTGCTTTTGAAAATATAAGGCCTTTACTCTCTATCAAGAACCCACTCATCCTCAATGGTCAATTATGTCTTGGGAATTGTGTTGCCCGTACTTTTAGCAGCATTGCAAAAGATGTATTAGGAGCAGGGCAAGATATAGTCAAGAAAATCCGGAAAAGTGTCAAGTATGTGAAAACATCAGAATCCCATGAGGAAAAGTTTCTTGAGCTCAAGCAACAGCTTCAAGTCCCAAGTGATAGGATGCTATTTCTTGATGACCAAACTAAATGGAATACAACATATCAAATGCTGGTGGCTGCTTCTGAATTAAAAGAAGTGTTTTCTTGCTTGGATACATCTGATCCTGATTACAAGGAAGCCCCATCTATGGAAGATTGGAAACAAGTTGAGACTATCTGCACATACTTGAAACTTCTTTTCGATGCAGCCAACATCCTTACCACTACTACTAACCCAACTGCAATTATCTTCTTCCATGAAGTGTGGAAGATTCAGTCAGAGCTGACTCGTGCAGTTACAAGTGAGGATCCTTTCATCAGCTCTCTGGCTAAAACAATGCAAGAAAAAATTATTAAATACTGGAAGGATTGTAGCCTGGCTTTGGCTACTGCAGTAGCTATGGATCCTCGGTTCAAGATGAAGCTTGTTGAGTTCAGTTTCAACAAAATCTTTGGTGATGACGCTCCCACCTATATCAAGATTGTTGACGATGGCATTCATGAGCTCTTTCATGAATATGTAGCACTGCCTCTACCACTGACACCTACTTATGCAGAAGACGGAAATGCAGGAGCCAACAACAAGACTGATGAACAAGGAGGAAATCTCTTGTCAGACAATGGACTAACAGATTTTGATGTCTACATCATGGAAACCACCAGCCAACAAATGAAGTCGGAGTTGGATCAGTATTTGGATGAATCTCTATTGCCTCGTGTCCAAGAGTTTGATGTGTTGGGTTGGTGGAAATTAAACAAACTGAAGTATCCTACGCTTTCGAAGATGGCTCGTGATATATTGTCGATACCAGTATCTACAGTTGCTACTGATGCTGTATTTGACACCTCCATCAAAGAGATGGACAGGTACCGAAGTTCCTTGCGACCTGAGACAGTGGAAGCCCTTATATGTGCCAAGGATTGGTTGCAGTATGGAACCTCTTCTGATGTTTCAAATGCACCTGTGAGAATGGAATATTAATTAGCTTTAGCTTCTAGCTTTTGCAACCTTCTTATTGTGTAATGTTGTATAATGTCAGGTTGCCCAGGCACAGACAGTATATGTTGGTAGCTGCTGTATCATTTACCGTAGCTTTTTATCTGTTTCGTAATTAGGTTTTATCTTTTGTAGCATCCTAAGAGATCTTTCATATGCTTGGACATGATATTAGTTTCTAGTGTTAGATTTTGATTGTTACATGCAGTTTGGGATGTCGAACTTGGCTTGCTGGTGCATATTTTACTGAAAGGAGATGTACAAATATGAAAGTCCTGAATCTGCTGCTTGTCCCCCACTCCAGATTTAACTCTAAACATTCTTTTCCCACCCCCATCTTCGATGGTTGAGAGTGTTTGAGAAGGCGATGTACGTGACAGACAATTAGAAAGTGTACAAGCTTTGTCAAGTAAAATTTTCAGTACACCAGGAAATACTTGGTATTCGCTCAGCTGTTGTAGTAATATTTAATAACCAAATCTCTTAACAGAAAAAATTAACATGCAATAGTAGAGTTGGAGAATAGAAACAAGAAGCCAAGTAACATTAAAATGCATAACCAAAAGATAGAATTATAACAAAAGAGCCTCATAACAACAAGACTTTGTTGCCTTTTATTAATTACACGGTACATGAATGAAAGCAGTAATTGGCATAAAAAATAATAATAAAAAAAAAATTAAAAATAGTAGGAATTTGGCTGGACCTCTGCCTGCAGACACCGTTAAGATTTGTATTGTTTTTTTGGGTGTTGCTATTTACACGATCCATTTTGCTTTTCACATTGCATTTTTGTGTAAAATTACTAAAAATCCTTGACTTTTTCTTTGTTTTTTTTTTTTTTTTTTTTTCCTTTTTGTCAATTTGATTTTTAAGGTTTTATGTTGGTTGGCATTTTCCTGATAGACGAAGTAAAATTCCAATTAAAATTCACATTCCGATTAAATCAAAATTTGGATTCAAGGCTTCATTTATATTGAACAATTCAAACTACATTTGAATTTCCAAAAGAGCATAAATTATTCAAATACTGAAACATCATCTTCTTTAAAAGAGTTTCAAAGATTTGGGTTTCCCCATAACCGCTCAAAAGTTCTCTGCATATTATGGGTCTTCCCTAGGAGAAAATAGTCGTTGATGTTCCCAATATCGACATGGTTGATTCTTATTTATACCCACCTCCACATTCTCTCTATTTCCAATAAAATTGACCAAAGAAAGAAGGAGATTAAAGCTTTACATGAATTTCAGCAATTCCAACCAAGATGGAACGGTGGAGATCAATTTCATTTACCCATCCGGCGAGCTTCAACATAATCAGCAACGCAGATTTGGAAAAGAAGACAAAGTTTGAGAGAGAAAACATTATTCAAATATTGAAAATAAAAATAAAAAATAAAAGGTTTTTAGTAATTTTACACAAGAATGCAGTGTGAGAAGCAAAATGGGTTGTGTAACTAGCAACACTCCTGTTTTTTCCATTTCTGTTTTACGGAACTTGGTTCAAAGAGTTCTCTTTCCCTCTCTTTGAACCCAAAAAAAACTATAGCTTCTCACAAGCCCAGAAGGCCCTTGCTTGCAGTCGCCATATTTACAAAGGTCACGCTTCCTCTTCTTCTGCTCCAAAAATTCAGTCTTTAATCTTATTCTTTACCCTCTACTCTACTCGAAACCCTTTCAAACTCCAGCGGCAAACCACCACCGTCATACATACGCCATACTCACTGTCTATCAAAGCTTTTTCTCCTTTGCTCTGCAAATTGACAACTTCAATTATATTTTCTTGATTTATAGTTTTTGGCCGGAGTGGGAAGAAGGTGTGACTGGACAAAGAAGAAACAGCAACAATTAATTCCCGTTTATGTGGGTTTTTGTTGCATAAATTAATAATAAATAAACTCACCTCACACTGTTCAAAGAGTTTGGCGGTTACTGAGAATTCCAGAAAATCCAAGCTCTTTGGCGGTTACAGAGAATTCCAGGATACCCAATCTCTGTTTCAATTCAAAGCATTCGCTAGCTTAGTGGCCTTTGACAGAGAAACTGTTCAAAGACTTTGAGTTTGATGGATGTCAGTCCGTTCAAGCAGGACATCGATGATCTTATAGATGAGTTCGCTCAGGTACCATAATACTTCAACATATGCCTTATTTTCTTTCTTTTTTCTCTTTTGCGGGTGTCAATGAATATTTAAGTTTCTTATTCTTGTATTGGTGGACTGAGATCTGCAGGTTGAGTCAACAACTTTGGCGGATATGAAAAGAGTATGGCTTTCAAGAAAGATGTCTTACATATACGAGGCTTCTCCTTCTTCCAACTTGGCCTTCTTCATGCAATCTTTATACGCCCACTCAATTGGTTTGCTTCATCTCTAACTAAATAATTGAAAACCCTTTTGAAATTTGATACTTCAATTTGTTATATATGGGATTCCACCCTTGATGGTTTGATGAAATAATGGTAGCCCGTGGAGATTTACTTCTTCACACCCACTCCCCCCCCCCCCCCCCCCCCCCCCCCCCCCTGTTTATGGCTTTTACAATGTTTCGAGAGCAGTTGTTTTTGCTATGCTATAATTATTAGTTCAATGCACCAAGATGACTCTCATGTCTCGTGTGTACCTAGGATACACGATCAGTAAAGCTTCTTTATCATACAGACTGGGTGGGCTCTATTGCCTTTATTGCCTCTATGAGACTCAGCCATTCAAACCTCCTTTCAAAATTTATTTATCTCTTGGTATGGGGTTCCACCTTTTCTATATTGAACTTTTTCTGTAGTAGCTTTATCTTGTTTATGGTTTATTTATAACCTTGGTTCTGTTTTATATATTTTGGTCATCATTATGCATGCATGTGTATGTATTTCTATGACTTGTGTCAAATATGGATAACATTAGTTTCCAAATTCTATTTATTGATTGCTTTTCTGAAATAATATGGTAAATATGTTTCATAGAGGCTGTATAACATAAAAAGAAGATCATTTATAATCCGGAATTTGAAATTTGATCATTTATAATCTGGAATTTTAAACTTCCTCCTTAAACTTCTGCTAGGTCAAATGAGGTAGAATACCATTGAAGGGTCTTTCACTTTACCAATCTTATGCATCGTGTAACCTTATTATATATGTTAAAGCGTAGTAATCTTCATTTAGTTAATCTAAGCTATAGCATTTACATCTGATTGCTGCCTAGTCTAATCACAGATTGCTTGATAAAAATTAAAGTTCTTCTTAGGATTACGCTGGGTGCTTTATAAGTTCCAGCTACAATTTCTAGCGGACTTTTGCCTAGCTGACTGACTTGATTGAGACATGGATATCACAAAAGAATAGACATTGTGTCCAAATATATCTAGTATTAAAGGGTATAGAGCCAGAACAAGCCTCTTATCTGATTTCTCATTTTGGCACGCGTCCTTGAGATATCTTGATATTGTAAAAGTTACAAAGCAAATAGCATGATATAGTGTGTCTAGCGCCATTGTGGTAGTCTTTTTGCTTTCTGTTTCTTTGGTCTTTCCAACTTACTTATGTTCTCACTTTGACAGAGGAGCTGAAGAAACTTAAAAATCTTGTTGTTGATGCAAAAGAAATAAATTTAAAAGTTGTATCTGCTTTGGTGAAGAGAATGCTTGAAAAGAACATGTTCCTATTTGGGTTTGTTGACATAAATGAAGGCTCCATTTCAGAGACAGTAAACCAACTTACAGAATTACAGAATGCCCGCATTCAAGTCGCATACAAAGAGTATGCTTTACAACTTCATGTTCTTTCCTCTGTTTAACTTCTGCATTAAGATGCTAGTGATGATAACTTCTAATCCCTGCATCTTCTTAGTAAGGTTTTCTTCTGACTAACAGGTTATTTGGTAATACTCGGATTGAGGACTTCCTCCACATGGACATGGTAAGCTAACTCCTACATGATGCATCATCAAAAGTTGATGTCTCTCATTAGGTGGACGACTAATACATATAAAACTCATGAACTTCTTTAAACAGACCATCAAAAGTCAATTTGTTTAATTGAGGTTCTAGCTGCAGTAATTTGAAATCAGAAAATGATTTAGGAAGTTCTAGCGGAAAGCACTTTGGAATCAGAAAAGTCCTAATTAAAAACTAGGCAATAGAAACTTTTTATATTTCATGCGTCACGTTATAGAAGTCAGGCATTGATTGGTGTTACTTCAAACTTGGTTGACGGTTGCGTTATCCCAAATATGTTTAACTGCATTTTGATGCCCATCACTTCAGCTCTTCCTTTTTTCCCTCTCACCGTGCATTTTTATTACAGTGAGATCTCCCCTTTCTCTAGCTCACTGCCTCTTTCTTTTGAGCTTGCCTTCTAAAATAACATACTTAATAATAGATAGAACATCATCTCTGTTGCTGAGGCTTTCTCTGTTCTTAATCTTTTACTATCACCTTTTTCTTCTAATTTTTTTAATTTTTTTATTTTATTGTCTTTTTTTTTTTTTTTTTTCTAGATAAGATGTTATGAGTGTGCATAGGAAATATGTATATGTACTGCAGTACTTTTCAATCGGTTTATTTTCTGTACTTACTGCCTAAAAGGTCAAATTTTGATATGTAATATGTATTCTTTCGATGTGCTTAATTGAGTAAATTCCTAATTGTACGCCTGTTTCTATTGCATTTATGGTGTAAGATGTATATCTGATATCTGTCCATTAAAATTAACAGGGCATGGAAGTTGACCTGGATGTGCTAAAGAAAATGTCAACAGAATATGCAGAGGCCAAGAAGCTGGCTATCAGTGGTAATTTTCTAGTCTCATGGTTTAGCAGCTACGAAATGATCAAACATGGTTTATGAAACTTTTTATATGATTTTGAATTGATCACTCTAGTTTTTGTTAAGAAGCTTCATGTTTATCTCTTTGGTAAGATAGTCCTTCATCCAGCCTTCATTTTAATCCTAATCTCAAAAGTATATGATGCAACAATATTATCATTCATACAAGCTTAGTAACCGAATCCTCAAGTTATATTATCATTCATACAAGCTTAGTAACCAAATTCTCAAGTTAATCTTTATTCAAGTTAGTCTTTAACATTGAACTTTTGACAATGCAACTATTGTCTAACCATATAAGATGTGACTATTAGGCATGCATTTTTATATGATTGAGCTATTTCTTAATTTCTTTTATGGAAGAGAAATAGCTGTCTGAAATTATCTATTTTATCAGTACGCATTAAAAAAAATAATAACAAATAATCAATTCCAAATTTAAATCGTTTTCTCAAAGTTTAATTTTAATTTAAGGTTTTGCTTTCTACACTTTCTTCTCCACTTCTTTCCTCTGTAAAATAAGCTATATGTACTTGGTGCCAAACAGCATATGCCCTTATAATTTTCTTTCTGGGCGATGATAATGGATTTTCCTATTCAGTCGTTTGCTTTGTTATTTATATTCTTGAGTAATATGATCTTTCCTCTTTTTTCTTCTTCTTCTTCTTCTTCATTTTCTTTTCAAACTAAAGGGGCCAGCCAGGTTGTGGATGTTGAAAACATAAAACACATAGCAGAGGATAGTATAATGGTTGGAGATGCAGTTGAGAAGATTACTGAGGAATGGAATGTCCAAAAGCAACTGTTCTACGAACAAACAGGATTGAATCGGCAACTTCAAGGTGAATATAACCAACAGAAACAACTACTTCTGCTACAAGACGGGGATGACAGCTATTCTGAGAAGCTTGAACAATTTCTATCTGAAACATCATAGGCTCATCTTCCATATTCTGATTTCCTCTATAGACTAGCAAAGTTCAGGGTCAGGTATTCTGTTGGGTGTAAATGTTATTGATTCTATTCTATTTTCACTTTGCATTTATTAGAAGCCTCTGTATCTAGTTTTGTTTCTATAAAAGACAGTATCCCCTCTTCAGTTCTTTTCTAGATGGACTCTGAAATGAACCAATCATTTCTTTCTTCTTGTGCTTCCCATGAAATTTAAACTATAATATGGTGAAAGAATAATAGTATGATTAGTATGATCAAAACGATTTCGGCTGGAAAAAAAAAAAAATTGTATGATCAAAATGACCGTTCTTAGCTGCTTGCTAAGAATGAAGCTGGTTCTTCAAATTGTGTTGAAATGGGAATATAAAAGTTTCATGTAAGAAAAACAGATACAAACAGCAAAGAAATATCAGTATCACTATTTTCTATTAGCATACAGCAGAAGACAAAACATAATAGACATGGGAAATTGGCAACATAAACAAATTTATTGAAATTTCTTTTCCTCTATGACATTACATTCGCTCATCATGGACGCAAGTGACAACAAAAAGAAAAGTAATTGGACGAAAATTAAATATATTTATATATATATTAAAATATTAAAATTACATCCCATCAAAACTCATTCCCCCCACCTACCAATTATCTAACCTAATAAATATAAAATAAATCTACTACTTATAACTCAACCTCAACTACATGGACATTTTTAGCCTCATCATGCAAACGATCCAGTTTCAAAGTCACCAACCCAGATGAAGAATCGTACTGGAAATCAACCTCATTGGCCTCCACTCTGCACCTCCTTGGTTTAACCGAAGAGTAAGCTCCAAACTTTCCACAACCTTTGACCTCCATATGAACCACGCCTACCAGCTCCAAGCTCCGATTCTCCGCCCTCGCACCATTCCCTTCTCCTTCGAATCCAGTCTCCAACTCCGAGAGCTTAAGACCTTCTTTGATTTCGTATCTCAACCCTTCAATGGCTCCACCGGCATTGTACATGTTGAGCAGTCCAAAGGGAGCGAAACTAAATCCCGGAGCCAAAACCTTGATGGGAGTGACCGTGAATATATCATGCTCGAGAACCTTAAGTGAGACTGGCATGGCGGCATTGTAAGGGAGAGTAACGAGCTCCCCGGAACGGAGACAGTAGAAGGCGCAGTCACCGTTCCAGTCAGAATCAGTGGCAGCCTCAGAAATGAAATGGACGTCACGACCTTTAACGAAGCCGGTTATGGCGTCTGACTTGGTTGCATGGAAGGTGTTCTTTCTCTCGGTGGTGCTCCATGCGGCACCTTGGCAGTTATAGACGCCAAGCACACCAGTGTACTTGTTCATGTTCCATATCTTCAACAAGCTCACTCCATCTCTAGCCGGGTCCGAGAACAAGCAGTCTCTGGTTGGTCTTCCAGGCAAGCGGGCACGGAGAATGGACCCATCAGGCAAAACAAGCTTCTTCAGCAGCTGAAAGTTGTGTTTCCCGGGCGCATCACTGTTCCAAACAAAAAATACAAACCCCAAAAAAAAAAATAAATAAATAAATGTAATGATAATCATCTTTATCTTCTAATGGCATAAATCAAACATTAAATTTTTGGAAGAAATGATAATTCAACAACGCTTTTATATATACCTGACATAAACGGGGCCACCGCTGATCGCTCTTGCGGAGGCATGGTACTCTCCGGCGGGATGGAAGGAGTGGAACATGTCCCAATCAGGCTGCATGAACTCTCCCAAGAACACGCTGTTGTAAGCCACCGCAGCGATATGGATGGTATGCGACATTGGGTCTCTTGGGAAGAAATCATCCGACGCTCTAACCACTGCCGTTTGCTTGGAACAGTAGAGAGCATCCGTGTTGTGGCTCATACAAGCAATGCAACCGTTGTCCGGGAAGTTCCGAGCCACCGATGCGTCCAGAGCTTGGTGGTACTGTCGGGTTAACTCCACCCGACCTCCTAACCCGGCACCCAGAGTCTCCAATATACACTGCACGTCCACCTTTACTCCGTCTATTCCCGCAGACGCCAAGTAGCTGTGCAACTCGTTGTAGAATCTGTACACGTTCTTCGGGTTCACAAGCCCCAGTCCTTGCACAGCCAGTACGTCGGTTCTCCATGTGGGCTCATTCTCCACCACTCCTTTCGACACCATCGGATATTTCATCAACGATCCGTATTCCTCCATCTCTTTGACTCCCGGTCTGACCCCACCCCAGTACCCAGTGATTGCGTGCCACACGTACACGTATTTGAGACCATGCTTCTCTTTGGCTATGTTGACGATGCTTTTGATTCCCGCCGCTGGATCTTCCTTCTTCTGGAACTTGGAGTTCTCTTTGATTCCGGTTAAACGTGGCAGTCTTTGTTGTTGTTGTTGTTCTTGATTTTTTTCGTCATCGTCGTCGTGGGTGTCAACTCCGACGGATTGCCAACCGTCGTCGATGATCACGAACTTAGGAGGAGTTCCGCCGGCGGCGAGAGATTCGAGACCGGCTTCGACTCCTTCTTGGGTTACCTCCTGGTAGAAAGCGTCCCATGTACACCAACCGAAGTAATCAACTATTCCGGGGAGTTTCTTCTCGTGCCGTTGACGGAAAGTCTTCAAATGCAGTTTGACCGACCTGACCGCTTCCGTGATCGTTGTGAAGGGATCGGTGCCGGAGTGGATGAAAACGGAATGAGTAAACGACGACGCTTTGGTGTCCTCGTCGCCGCTTTCCAGACATAGCTCGAGTTCGTCTTGATCGTTGCCTTGTAAGCAAGCACGGAAAGACCCTTCGATCAGAGGGAGGAAAACCGTGTAGACGATCTGATTGTCATCGTCCCCATCGTCGGATTCGAGGTGGGACCCATCTTTGGTCTCGACCAATAGGAATTGGGTTTCCAAAGGAATATCTCTCCCTTTGTCGCCCATTCGCTGGGCCATCCACCACAGTTTGAACCTAAAGCAGGCTAAGAACCGTACGTCGCTTAGAGTTCCTAAACTCACCACGTGCCTGCTGTTGTCTTCTCCGAAAACCGCACCCACAAAAACCCCCTCCACCGGACCGGAAGCCGAACCGGAGGTGGCGATCACATTGTCCGGTACGCCGGTGAGGATTGTCCTCTCTTTCACCACAAGTTTCTTGTCGGCGATCCGAACCGCCGGTTTGATCGTCATCTCTTTCTCCTTTTCCCTCTTCTCCTCTTGTAACTTTCTATACTGAGTTGAAACTTTGCTGCCTCTCTGAAATTCAAAAAAAAAATGCACGAACAGTTTAAATAAAACAAATAAATAAATTAACGAAATAATTAAAAACGTATTCAGAGATCATTATTAGTTTACCTTGGAAGGCAACACGCAAACTGAACGATCCGAACGAAATCTGAAAATTCCAAAATATGAAACCAACAAATCAAGCTTCGTCAGCCAATAAAACTTTCTTTCTTTTTTTCCTTCAAATTTTCTCAGAATCCAAACAGAACAAATTGAAAAAGAAAACAGATTTGAAATTTTGAATAGGGGACAAAAAGAGTGGTACCAGAAGCAGGGCGTTTCTTGATGGTATGATTTGGGAAATTGGTGATAGCGAAAGCTAACAATGATTTGGGTATTTGTAAACCGAGGAAAAGAGGGGCTGTATTTATAGTCTGAAACAGAGAACTGTAACACGAATTTGACACCATTGCTTGCGACCCTAAAATCTTTGAGTTTCTTCTTACTATTGTCTTTCTCGTCCTGTTAGACAAACCCAAAAAAATAAAATAAAAAAGCCCCACCATCTCATCCCTCGAGAGTCGTCATCTACAACTTTATCCAACGGCAATATACCTCCGTCGTCGTTTTTCACGGTTGATGTGACTTCCACGTTAGATCCACGTTGTACCAATCCTTTAATCCTAGCCACTATATGATAAAACTCACCAGAGGGTTCACGGACTTTCTATAATATTACGAAGCAAACGACAACGTGTGTGTTTTTTTGTGAACGAAGTGGGAGTAATTTCAACCTTTAGACGTGCACGTGTAGATTAGGGTTTGGGTGCAGGAATAACACATCGTGCAGTGCGTTTGGCAATTTACCGTCCCTATTCAATTATTTTTGGATTGAGTATTAAATTGGAGCTGAGCTGTGTCCACGTACTGATTTTTTTGACGTCTTCCGGTTGGATCTTACGCGCTCCAAAAGTTTTCTTCCCAAAACACCGCGTGACGTCCTTTACAATGAATCCACGTGGGTCCTTTTGATTGATCTAATCTGACGGTTAATATTTACTTGCATGGATTAAATATCCCATATGTGTGATTATGTGTAATTTACAAGTAATAAATTTATTTATTTTATGAAGCTGCTGACTAATTGATATTTGAAATTTTGAAACCAAATCCAGGTGGCACAAATATCTTTGCGTTTAAGAAAATGATTAGGTTTATTTCAAAAAAAAAAAAAAAACGTGATTAGAGGGGGTCAATCATTGACATGCCACGTCTACGGCCTACTGGTTTGGGATGGCCCACAATTCCATCATTTTCCTAAATTAGAGGGTGTTAGGGGTATGCGCTGGATCTTGAATGATTGGAAATTAATGTGGAAATTATTCGGAGTATGAAATAATAATAATAATGGACGTTTCTTTTATAAAATCTTGGGCAGAGCAATGTTTATCCTGTCAGATATTAAAATTGATTTTTTGATGTTTTTATTTATATTATTTTAAGAATTTAATCATATAAATATGAATCAATTATTGAATGAATGATCCAATGCACATTGATTAGTAAATTTGGAAAAACTTGCAAATTTGGGGATGATGCTTTGAACAGACAATATGATCCATGAATGGTGGGTATGGATAAAATTGATGGTAACATGTACAAGTTTCGATGGTCCATTTGGCAACATGTTGAATGGCTTATTCAATATTGTTTGATACTGCCAATTGTTTGAGATATAATACGAGTTTTGCTCTAAAATATTTGAATACAGACCAAAGTTTTTCAATTGGATTTTAATATATATTTTTTATATTTAATGCTTTTTTTTTTTTAAATTACAAGTTCACACAAATTCTTTTATCTCTATAATTGAATCTATATTAATTCTTTTATATCTATAATTAAATTTATATTTTTATAGTATAGATGAAAATGTTTAAGCAGAAGTTATTATTTTCATCATATTTACTACTATTTTATAATTTAATTTTTTATTACGATAAAAAAATAATTTAATTGATATATTTTATATATATATATATATATATATTCGAGAAAGCAAAGCAATGGGTAAATTCTTCTCCTATATCGGATGGGTAAAGATGACCCCTTCTTCTAGAGAATTTTCTATTAGCACGAGAAATTTCTCTATCATTTAAATAAATAAAGAATATAAATATTTACTACATATACAATTCCCGAAAGTTCAATCATATATATAATAATAGTCAAATTGGTATAATGAGTTAAAAGTGGCTTTCCTTTTCAAAACTTTCAACTCAAATATTGTTATCGCTTGAAATTATCTACTTACCCATCAAGAAATTAAAAAAGGTGTTAGAAAACTTTGGTCATTTTGATGTTTGCATTTTGTTTTGGTCGAATTGTGCCTTCTAAAATGGAGCATTTACTTACGTAACTTAATTAGCATCCCTACAAAACAAAGTTACAGATTATTTTTTTATTATTTTTTTGTCAGCATGCAAATTGGTTTCCAACGTCACTGCAAAGCGTGAAGCATCAATATTACTAAGCATAAACATAGTTTATTTTGGTCTTATATTTGTTTTTGTTTTTGTTTTTGTATGTTAGTTCTTTTGTTTTATTTTATTTTATTGTTTTTAAAATTTGGAAAGATTCACTTCATTGTTAAAGCGTATCAGATACACTATTTTAAAATTTTTTTTCTTCTTTATTTTAAAAAATTATACTCATTTGTCGTAATTTTAATAGATTCATTAAATTCAAATTGAAAAATCATAATAAAGAGTTGAGCTTCGCTTTTCAAAATCCAAATGTAAAAGACCAAACATACTGTTCATATACAATTTTTAACGGATTTATTTATGCACAAATTTAATTAAGTTACTGATTATGATTTTATATTTCAATTTTTTAATATACTACCTTGGTGTAGGAAGAGATAAAAATGCAAAAATAAAGAGTCATTATAAAAGTGTCATTGCATTTGGATAAAAAATCTAACCTTTTATTTTTTAAAATTCTTTAAGATGTTTTTTATTTTGAAAATTATATTTTTTAAAATAAAAAACTTAACCTTTAAACTCAAAACTTCAAAATTGTTGCCAATTAATGGTCATATTGTTTACATGAAGACAAATTGAAAAATTAAAATGTATTTAGTTTCACTTTGTGCATTACTGCTGTTATTCTATCCCATAGGCCATATTGTGTAATTTGGTTGCCTTTAAAGCTAGAGAAAATACCATTTCAAGGAAACTTGGATGAACAATTTCTACCTCAATATGTTACTTCTAATTAAGCTTTAATTTGTATAGATATAAAAAATTGCAAAACAAAATTATATTAATTTTATTGTGAATATTAGTGTATAAATACATATATGCTGATCGAGTTGAAATTTAAATAAAGTCAGTTAATAATCATCCTGGTTGAACACCATTTTTTTGATAAATATCTTGGTTGAACACCATAGATGACAAATAGGTGTGGACTTATAAATAAACGAATATAATATCATGGTTAGTGATATAAAAAAATAATCAAATTTTCATAAATCAAATTTTTGTCTTTACACATTAGTATATTATTATTATTTTAGTTCATTTTATTTTTAAGCATATATACCACAACTTTAAAAAAAAAAAAGAAAGAGATAATTTAATTTTTTTTAAAAAGATAATTTAATTTAACATGAGTCTTCAGTTAATTGATTTTTGTCAGAGAATAAGAAGAAATTATAAACAATATTATCACGACCCTTAGGCAGCCAGCCGGAGAGTTGCATTTGATTGATTTCTTTGATTAATCCATGCTTTACGCATGCAAAATTTGAATCCTTTTCATTTACTATGATGGCAATTTCACCGTTTAACCATTGCCTTTTGCATAATATGACCAAAAATCAAGTATGCTACTTAATTATTAATATAAATTATACTGGATCATTATTGAAATAATTAACAATTGTGTAGATTACAGATTTGCTATTTTGCGTCAAAGAGTAGATATCTTAGAGCATCTATGACCAAAATGCGAATTATAAAAATTAATATGTTACATAAGTAAATATGTATACTATTTTAAAAGTTTATTTTTTAATGATAACGGATAGAATAAATGTCAAATTTACATGTACAAACATTATCAATGTAAATTTCTACTTTTAAATATTTTGCTAACTTTACCTTAAAATTAAAATTATCTTTAAAAAATCATTTTAAAAAAGAAAATAAATTATAAAACATATAATTAATTCATTAATAGTTTTATTTTTTTGTTTTTTCCTCGGATGGTACCATCAGTGGCATAATTTTAACATTGGCTCTCAATACATTAGATATTCATGTTATCTAAATATCTACATTGCTAATTTCTATACCACACAGATATAGCAATCCAAAATTCAAAAAAAAATAATTACAAATGAAAGGATTGCTCATGCAATTTATATGCTAGAATGTGAATAAAATTATAATGTAACGTGCTCGCGGACATCCGACCTTTTTTTTTGTTTTTTTTTTTCCAAAAGTAATTTTGGATTCAATTCCAAAAATAATTTTGAATTCGAATATATGTGTATATATAATATATACAAACCATTAAAAACTACAAATATGTCAGCCTATTTAGCATATTCATTAGTTAATTATAGTTTTTTTTTTTTTTTTGAAATATTGAAACAGAGATTCAAAATTTAAAAAGTAGTTTTGTCATTTGTACAAAAGCACTATGGGTATCAACTTATTTAACAATTTATAGTTTGATACAACAAAATGTTTTTTTTTATTAATTTGTATTTAGTTTCACTTATATAGTTTATTTGTCCTTACTTGATTTATATTAATTTTTAATTAAAATAAGGACAAAGATCCTCTATTTGATGTTTTGGATCCTTGTGTTTTTTTTTCTATATTTTTTAGCTGATGGGGTTCGAACCCAGCTGGTAAATTGGGATGCTGGTGCCTCGTCAGCAGGGCTACCAGACGGCCGGCCTAGATGCTTGTTTATACTTGCTCTCAGATCTTAGCCACTCATTTATTGATTCATCTAATCATTTTGACCTCAGCCATTCATTTAATCTAATGGCCCACAGTGATGCCACATCATTATTTTATTTAGATGAATACATTATCTTCTACTAATATGTGGTAAAAAAAAAAAAAAAAAAAATTGAAGCGTCAAGATTTATAATTTTGAAATTTTAAAACCTCCAAACACATTCAATTAATTGGTAAACTTTTGGATTTTTTTTTTTTTGGGAAAGAAGGGGAAAACATGATTGCTTAGGAACTTAATTTTAATATTTGCATCTTATATAGGATTTTTATTTTTTATTTTATTTTATTTTATTTTTTGGCTGAGGCATCTTATATAGTATTTGTTTATTTTGCAGATATTTTATTTATATATCGTAGATACTCTTCAGTCATCGTTTCTTTTTTAACCTAGCGTCAAATTATTTTTTGTGGAGAACATATTAGTTTGAAAAGCCTACCCTAGACATAGAATAATCCAGGCTTCTCACTGCAGATCTAGAAGGTACCAAAAATACTACGTTTTTTTTTTTCTTCTTAAAAAGGTATATTATTTATACCGACTTTTAAAATATTTTATAGTTTTTCAATGAATTATATTTTTCCAACCTCCTTAATATTTGTATAAAATTTCAAATTCTTTTTTGACAATTAATTTTAAGCTCCATATCTTAAAATAAAATAGAATAAATAAATAAATGAAAATGAAAAAAATAAAAATAAGAATGAGTTTTTAAATGTTTTATATTCTGCAAGGAAACATTGAAAATAAATTTTAGCCTTTCATTTGATTTCTTAATGTAATTATGAAGTGAAAGATGAAAAAGGAAATTTGAGAAAAAAAATTACATTTTATATAATTATTTTAAAATTTTATCTATTGATAATTTAGAGTTAAATTTTAATTTGTCATTGCAAACCAATGTGTGATTAGTATTGAACGGTAGATTAATGAAATAGAATTATTTCCCCCTTTTTTTCCCAAAAAAATAAAAATAAAATTCAAAAGTAAATGAATCTGAAGGTTTTAAACTTTTAAAAAATTATAAAGAATATTATAAATAAATCTTGATTCTTAGTTGTTTTTGCCACACGTTACCAGATTAGTAAAAAAAAATAATGGACATCCTTTTTTTTGCATCAAGTAATGGACTTATCTAAAATAAAACATATGGGATATGGCATTATTATGGACCATTACATTAAATATTTTTGCTTGTTATACTAGTGTAGGAAAAAAATTATTTAGAGTATTCGGTCTTGTTTTAATTGCGGTTGGATCTAATATATTTAAAAAATTATCATTGATATTTAAATTGTCAATTTTTAGCAATTAAAGTTGATAATTGTGTTTCAACAATATTATTCAATCATAAAATGTTAATTTTTAATTTTTTTATAAAAAAAATGACAAATTAATATATTTTGATAAATATATAAAATTTATAAGAATTAATAATAAATTTTCAAAAATATAAATGTAAATATAATTATAACAAAACTAAAAAATTTTAAATAAAATTTATCCGTTAACAATATTTATTTATTTAGGCAACAATCTTAAAAAATTGGCATCACAAATTCACGTTTAAAAAAAAAAAAAATCTCGCCTAATTATTATATCATTTTTTATATAGTTTTTTTTTTTTTTAATATTATCTCATTTAAAGGTATTTTTTTGAAATTTACCAAAAGAAAAATGTACTTTTCAAATGTATAAGTATATTAGTTGAGAATATTCCATGATATTTTGGACAATGGATTTCACGTGGGGCCAAAAAGAGCACAATCATCAAAAAAACAAAAAACAAAAAATCTAATGGACACGGATCTCCATGATTTAAATTGTCCCCCGCATCGGTTACCGTGCACGGGACACACGCTTCGTTGTGCACTTGAAAGTTTCTAAATTCTAACACTAAAGTTGTTCACTTTTTTGCCCATTCGGTGAGACAAAGTCCGGGTGATTCGCGATGTTAGTAATGACTTTTAATCTAACATGAAAGAGTGTGTGATGAACAATGATGGAGGGCTTAGATGAATCTGGAACAATCATGGATATCAGGTGCGATTGCACGTTTTCCTCAAGAACTTCTTCTGATTCGGTCTATGGGATGGATTTTTTTGCAAAAATAGGAATAACCGTGAAAGTGAAATTACCCTGTCTGACTGCACTATCCGGTTACCCAGAATATTGTATTTCATTTCTTTTTTGGTCAGCATAATTTTTTTAAAAAATATTTTTAAAGTAGGATATCTTTATTTATTTATTTTTTTTTTTAAGTATTCATATTTGGCAGTTCATCATTTTTGCTTTAAGTTATTGGTTACTGTCAGCCAAATTTTTAAAAATCTAAAATCTATTTTTAGTTTTCAAAATATTATTTTAAAAGTAAAAAATAAAAATTTATTTTTATTTGTTTTATGAAAATAAGAAATATTTAATTAGTGGTATTTAAAAATAGTTTTTAAAATAAAAAATAAAAAGCAGAAAATAACATTTTAATATTTTTAAAATTTTATTTTTTTATTTTATTTTCTAAAATTATTTTTGAAAATTAATGGGAAAATGGATTTATTTTTGTTTTAGAAATATTTTTCTATTTTGTAGAATAGAAAACTGTTTTAAAACCAATTGGCCAAATATACACTAAAATTTCCATCAATTTTTTTTTTCCTTTTTAAAGGGTTGAAAAAAATTTAGATTAAAAAAAAAACAGATAAAATTTTTATAATATCTATCGAAATTTTTAAAATTTTATCGAAATTTTTATAGAAATTTCCATCAAAATATCCATATCAAATGATTAACAATTTGATTAAACATTTTATAATATTTATTAAAATTTCAGAAATATCCATGTAAAGTTATAAAATTTTCTTGAAAATTTTGAAAATATCAATTTAATTTTTAAATTTTTTTATAAAAAATTCATAAATATTATTAATGTTTAGTAAATTATTTTATTAAATTAATATTAGTAATATTTTTTTTTTACTTTTTAACTGTTTTTTAAATATTTAATGATATAAATAAAATAAAAATAATTAAATTGAATAATTTTAATAAATTCTATTTATTAATAAAGTATATAAAGTTGTTATAAATTCTTATGTATACATATAGTTTTTTTCCCTCAAAACGTCCAAAATCAATTGTATATATTTCTGTTTAAAAAAATAAAAATCATAACAAATTATTAGCAACATATCACCCACTTATTTGTTATCAATAACGTGTCCTGTGTTTCATCCTAACGAAAAAAGGTAATATGCCTTTTGTTAATTGTTTTCAAAATTATATATTTCTTTTTGTATAATCCAAGCACCGTTTTCAGAAATAATTTAATTAAAGAATTATATTTTTAAAAAATTTATCAATGTCATAATGAGTCAAATTCGATATGATAAGCTATTCGTGGGTTAGCATTTTTTTTTTTGATAAATGGTATTTGTGGGTTAGCATTTGTTTTCAATGAAGTAAGCAGCAAAAAGTATCATCAGCTTCGTACTTTGACTCTGCAGCTCAATTATTATTGTTATTTTATCCATGTTTTCCAATACTGTCAAATTTTCTTGGTGCTGTTTTTGGTTGATTACCACTAACAATCAAACCTTTTTTTTTTTTTTTTTTTTTAAGGGATTTGAAACGGATAGACAAAATGGTGGTAATCAAAATAATAAGTCTTGGTTGGAAATACGGCCAGTCAAAGCGAATTAAATATGTTGTTTTCCTCCAGCATAAAAGTCATGATGGCTATTCCCACCCCCCCCCAAAAAAAAAAAAAAAAAAAGTCATCATTGGTGTCTGATTTAAACAATTTATTCGGGTGGGTGGGGTGGTTCCACTTTAGTTTTTGAACTTTTTATTTTATACTAAATATTTCTAATTATTTAAAAAAAAAAGAAAAATATTTTGAAGTAATTATTATTATTTTTATTATTTATTTTGCCCCAAATAATACTTGACCCGGTGCGAGGACACTCGTCCATAATTTATGAGGTGTTTTTATTATTTTTTTATTTCTCCACATACCATATTTGTAGGTTTCCATTTTTTCCCAAAAAAAAAAAAAAATTGTTTTGAAAAATACTTACATGTAACGTTCATGCTATATATTATTCAATGCATGTGATATATGGATTCTACATAAAACGAGTTGTTGAATATTGAATAAATAGCATGTTGTACTATATCGTCCGTGTGATGGTTAATATAAATTTTTCTTATCCTTTTTGCCTTTACCCTCAAAATCAATTTTATGAGGTGTTATTTATTTATTTTTAATTTTTCCATATTTGTTGGGTTTTTTTTGTTTTTTTTAATGTTGGGTTCCATAAAAATTAATAATTTAGTAATGCTACATGAATAGAAAACTTTATCAAAATTCTAAACCAAATGATATAATATCTTATATGATCATTTATTACTGAATATAAATTAATAGTGTTCTTTTAATGTGTAAGATAAAAATCAATAAAATAATGATAACTTATTAGTGATTAAAATTTTAGTTTATACATTTGATGAGTATAGAATTATCCTTACTAATTAATGACTAATTAAAAAGTTTCACACATTAATAAAAATGGTTCAAACTGGTTGCCAAAATTTAAAGGATCAAGTCAAAATTTGACAAACTATGGTAATAGGGAGTGGTATGGGCAATTATTATTATTATTATTTTTAAATATTTACATGTAGCAATTATACTCTATCATCCGTGCATGTAATCCTTATTGGATTCTAAAAAAATATTTGTTGTTAAATATCTGATTAAATGACTTATTACACTAACACTCCATTAATATAAAAATTTCTTATCCTTTTACCTCTATCCTCCAATTTGATTTTATCTCCATTCTTTTAAACAATTTGGCAATTTTATTCATCTTAAAAAGTTTTCTATAAAGACTGACTAATAAGGTTTAAAATATTTTTTCAAAATTTTTTCGATATTTCTATTTTTTAAAAGGATTGAAATAAAATTTAAGTTCGAAATGCAAATGAATATAACTTCCATAATATCCATTGAAATTTTCAAAATTTCGGCAAAATTTCCATGAAATTTTTCATAAAATATCTACATCAAATCGTTAATGATTTGGTTAAAAAATTTATAATTTTCATAAAAATTTCTTAAATTTCCATAAAATTTCCATTGAAATTTAGAAAATATCCAAGAATTTTTTAAATTTTTTTAAAATCATTAATATTATTGATATTTAGTAAATTTTTTTATCACATTAACTTCATTGATAATTTTTTTACCTTTTATTTATTTTTTAAACATTTAGTGATATAAGCAAAATAGAATGAATTGAATTAAATAATATTAATAAGTTATACTTATTGAATATCGATAAAACAAAAATACAAATATTGTAAATTTTATTTTTTAACCTGACAAATCTTATTGTGGGTAAATAGATGATGAAATATATACATGTGAAATAATAATGTTTGTTTGAATAATAATAAAAAAAAAATTCTTGAGAATTCACAAGTTTTTGTTTTTTGTTTTTTTTAATACATTTTTTAAGAAGTTAGAAGAGATAGTGGTCAAAAAGAATCATCAAGTCGATAAGTTGGATTAAATCCATTTATCAGTTAATAATATTACACACATGCAACACAATATGAAGATAATGAGAGTAAAGATGCAAGTCAAGGATTCGGTACTATTGGAAAATACTATATACGTAAAGAGAAGTCTATAATAGAGATGTCACAATAAGAAGAAGATTCGATTTCTATGAATTTTGGATCTATCAGGGTTGGAAGTCATTTTCATAACCCTTATTCAATGAATATTTATGAAATGTCATCAAGTAGCAACTCATATATGCCATCTCAAGCTCAACCATAAAAGAGTAATAGTTATGCACATAGTCAACCAATCATATAAGATTCATATGGTGAGTATATTAATAGTTATATGCAAAATTATCAGGAATATACATATTTTCATAACTACTTTTCATATTTCACATTTCAAAATTAAAATGAGGAAAAAATTGATGATTTTCAACCACCCAGAAATTCCATGTGGTATTAAGATGACATTTATGAACTACAATGTAATTGTAATAATTGTTTTATATGTTTTAGTTAATAAATAATTTTATCATATATGTTTTTGATAACATAATTTTCTTAATAATAATTCATCTATGGTTATTAATGCTTATTATAAATTAATTCACTAAGAAGAATATAACATCTATTTAATATTTTAGCAAGTTTTATAATCAATTTGATAATTAATGGATTAAATAAACTAATTCTAAAGTTTCAATAAAAATTTACATTTTTTAAAACAAATTTTTATCATTTTTTTATAATTTTTTATCGATATTCGATATTTTCTTATATTTTCATGAAAATTTATATATTTTAAACTCTCGATATTTCCATTGATATCGATTTTTTGAACCTTGCTTGTGTTTAGACTCTTAAATTTTACATAAATTAAAAGTCTTAGCTTTTTTTTTTTTTTTTTCTCTCTTTTTCACAATTAGGATTCTTAACTTATGTCCATATATGTATAACTTCAAGTAAATATTTTATAAATCTTATAAAAAAGTAAATATTTTATAAATTCTATATTAATGATTATATGTGTATGGCAAGGAAAAATGATTAGTTTATATATAAATTTGACTTGATATTAATATATTCATATGCATATATTATTGATTCCAATTTTTTATTTTTTAAAATTGAATGAACCTCTATTTGGTATGACTTATATTTTAGCAAGAAGTATTTATCGATTGTTATAAATTTTTTTGCTTATAAAAAAAAAAGAAAAAAAGAGAGTTTGACTATAAGTCGATAAGTGATTTTTAACCAAAAAAACATTTTTAACCAAAAATTAAAAAAGCAAAATTTTAGGCTAAAAAAAAAAAAAACTCTAATTTGGCTCAAAAGAGCATTAAATGTTTTTTTAATAAAAAATTAATCTTATATAAGCTCTATCAAGTATTCATTAACTTTTCAATTAAATATATATTTTTTTTACACGGGCTTCATTAGAGAAATTTTACAGCCAAAAAGCTTTTCTTGTATAAATTATATTGTAATACTTATTATATATATAAGAATAAGCAACACTTTATAGTTATGGGGCCAAATCTATGTTACAAAATATTTAATATGGACAAATATCATTTTATCTGTTAAATTTACATATCTAATATGTACAAATTATGGGGATAATTATTCATGATTTTTCTACGTTCATTTAATTTTAAATGTATTCAATTAAAAGTTAAGATAATTTATTAAAATATATTTATTATCAAATATATTTGTACACTAGTTAATACTATTTATTTCAAAATACCTTCAAAATTCAATATTAGAAATATTTTATAAATAAATGAATGTAAATTTAGAAGAACATGAACACTACCTTTGGTATAAGAAAATAAAAAAAATAAAAAAATCAATTGTCCAGGCCCAATGCTAGCGTTGCCCTGACTTTAATATCATATCCATACAGCCAAACAGGCTTTAAATACCCGCCACCTACGCCACTCACCAAACTCCGGACCATGCTTTTGGCGCGAAAATGTAATCCCAAATTAAACAATTTTCGAGTTAGGGTTTTTCAGATGGTAACTGTAACATCGACTTTCCCTTAAACAACAATGTCGAATTTCTCAGACCAGCTTGATGAAATCAAAACCCTACTTTCTTCAAACATCAACAAGGCGTTCGCTTACTCAACCCTCTTACACCTCCAAGAACAGTCCAGCAATACCCAAGCTTCAATTCAAATCCTGGCTGAAAGTTGTCAGAGCCTAATCCCTCTGATCGTTGCTGATGTTCATGAGGACGACGAGGAAATGTACGTTGAAAAGCTCACAAGTTCTTTATCTCGTTTAGCTTTTGTACATTTTCTAGTAGATTTAGTAGTTGTTGCATTGTTACTGGAAAATGAAAAGGAGAAAATTTTAATAGATTCTGGATTTGCTTTCAACAGTGCAACTCAGGCGTTGAAATGTTTGGGCTTCATGATTTATCATCCGTCCCTTGTTGCCCCAATTTCGGGTATGTGGAGCCACTGACAGATTGCTGTTTTGTTCTTGTTTTGATTTTTTTTGATATAATTTCAATAAGATAGTTTGTTATAGGCTTTTTATTTTTACTTTTCCAGAGCATATATTATAATTCTGAAGATTTATGATTCTCAGTTAATGCTTTGTAGGTTTCAATTTCTCAGAGAAAATTTCAGATTTCGTTACTTTCTTCTTGCACTCTGAGTTTTTAGATTAGCTGGGATTCATTAAACTACCATTACGGCTATTCAGTTACTGTGCACTTTTCCTTGTATATCTCTTAGAAGATGTGTTATTATAAACATTTCTTTTTCTATGTTTCCTAGTCGACGAAGCCAATTTGGTTTTAGATTCACTGGTTAAACTCATTACAACCACAAAAATGAAGGTAATGATCTGGGTTCTCCAAAAAAAAAAAAAAAAAAAAAAATACTGATTTTTTTTTTTTAAACCTCTGCTTTATATGTTCGTTTATGGCTCTAAATGCCTTCACCTCTTGATTGCAGGCAGTTTGTAACTTAGGAGTGTGGTGCATATCTATCCAACAGTTCAATTATCAGCTTCTAGCTTCTCATTTCCATCCTCTATTGCAAGCAGTAGTTCATGCCCTTGACAATCCTATTGGTTCTTTGTCAACGACATTTGAGGCCACCCAGGTGCTTGATCTTGCTCAGAGTTTTTTCGTCTTATCCCAACCATGTATCTTAGCTCATAAAAAATCTGTAATAAAAAAGTATTCCTACCTGTCGTTTCTTCTCTCATAGTATGTCATTTCGCTGCACTATTTCAAGTTTCAGGCTTTGTAAATTTACAACTTACAAGGTTTGCAATTGTCTTACTCTGAAAAGTGACCAGTAGTTTCTGCTTGCTCATTTTATGCTACTGTGACAGGCTGTGATGAAGTTAGCAGTTCAATTAGATGAGAAGATGAGAGACATGTCTCATGTGTGGGTTCCTCCAATATATAGAAGACTTCTTAGCTTCGATAAGAAGGAGAGAGATATGTCAGAAAGGTGTCTACTGAAGATTAAATCTCTAATATTACCTCCTCCACTAAAACTCTCCAAGGTACTAATATGCTTATATTGCTCTGAAAATTTTTACAATTAATTCTTGAAGTACCATAATTGATGTAACAGGATGCATATATGGAGGACATATGGGGGCCCGATTGTGTTATTTTACATTTAGCCAGATTTCATTGGACATGACTTCAAATAGTCCAGTCCAGTCCTGCATTCCGGATGGGCCTTAGAGGATAGATGTAGCGCCTTCTATCTAAATCAGTAACTCTGTTTCAGTTATTGTCATTTTTCCACTCCATTTTGTTAAATGGCATTATAATCATTTTTTCATGTTCTAGATGAAGTACATTATTGCAATTGACATATGTTGCCAAGTTCTACATCCTTAGTGCTACTTCTAGACAAATTATCCCTTCAGTTATCCTTGTGAATACTTGTAGAAATTCTTAATAAGCAACTTTTGTTTGTAACACAAATAAGTGGTAATTAAACCTAAGTTCCAAATCTCAGTATCACATTGTCAGTCCAAGGGAGAACCATAAGTCGTTTCCCTTACCTTATATTGATGGTGGTGCCAAGGAGATTGGTCTTGAGACATCATATAATGTCCTGCAAAACTCAAATGGCTTGTTACATAATATATGATAGAGGTTTACCTTTTCTTTCTTCTCTTAATCAGGCACTTGTCAGAGATATGAAGCAAAAATTGCTCACTGGAATGAAGGATATGCTAAGCCATGATATGAAGGTTAAAGCCATAATAGCTTGGGGATGGTTTATCCGCTTACTTGGATCTCATGCATTGAAGAACCGACATTTAGTTAATGATATGTTGAAAATTCCTGAGCATACATTTTCAGATCAAAACGCGCAAGTTCAGAATGCTTCACAGGTATTTCTAAATAGTTAATTATGTTTTTTTGGCAAACCTGGAAAGAAACTCTCTCAGATTTAACATCGTATATGTTATTTTTCTAACTAGCATGGTATGTGCTCTGATTTTGCAGGTTGCCTGGGAAGGACTAATTGATGCTCTTATTTTCCCTCCAACATTACCTTGCAAGAGAAATGCCATGGAAGAGGAAGAAGTTGGTGAACAAATGGGAACATCTAAGAGTAAAAATAATGAAATTCAATCAAATGGATTCTCAAAAAGCATAAAGCTGATAATGACTCCTCTAATAGGAATCATATCAAGTAACTGTGATGCGTCTGTTCGCTCATCCTGCTTCAACACGTGGTGTTATCTTTTACATAAACTTGATTCCTCTGTTAATTGTCCCTCGGTGAGGAAACTGGTATTACAGCCCATTTTTGAAGCAGTTTTTCAAATTGGTCTTGATAGCAATAGCATCTGGTTATGGAATCAGTGCGTAAATTTGCTTGATGATTCTATATTAGCAAAATGTACAGATGTCGATCAGGAATCATCTCACCTAGTGAGCCAATCAACTAGATCCTCCATGCATGGTTGTTTTATATCTGAGAAATGCTCCTGGAAGTTGTATCCTATTAAATGGTTGCCATGGGATCTTAGTCAGTTAGATTTCTATTTAAAGATTATTTACATTCTCATCCACCAAGCATCAAAGACAACCTTCCTGCATGAGAACAGAAAATCATCATATGATGCCTCCTTAAGGTTATTTAGATCTGTTTCAAAAGGAGTCCAGTTGGAGTTGAAAAAATTGTCCACTAATTATGATGATGTTACATTGTGCTTGAAGACTATATTAAAGTTCATAATAAACTTTTATGAAGAAAATTTTGAAGGCAGTGACAGAAATGACTTGCATCATATTTCTCTTCAGTTTGTAGAGGTTGTAACTGACGAGATTAATGCTGCTATATTGGGTTCTCCTCTATACAAGGTTCCACTCGACCTCAAATGTATCGAACGTCAGCTTGTTAATGCCATTGAACATGAACATGCAAAAGATTTGGTTATGTGCTCTATTACTTACATGGATATGGTTTCACCGATGGTGTATTTAACTGCATTCTACTTTTGTGTGGTGGTTCAATCAACTTTGAATATGCCCAAAATAGATTTCTTTCTGCAGGCAATCAAGAAATATTTTAAAATCATGTTATCATCTTATGATCCTGTGGAAAATTTCATCGTCACTATTGGATTATTGTACATGCACACTGGGCCAAGCTGCTTAAGGATGTGGATAGCAGTGGTGAAAGTTCTGAAAGACACTGTGTTTGATAAGAAGGATATTTCTTTATATAAGATGGAGAATGGCCGCTCATTTTTTGCCACATGCCATCTGTTATCTTACCCATTCTTCATATTTTATTGCCACCAGAAAGCCTTGATATCAGCAAATGTTGGTGACTATGCGGAAGAATCTTTCATTTCAGTAGAGAAAAAACTCGATCTTCGACAAATTCTTGAAGTGTGGAAGTCACTCTATAGTTCTTTATGTACTCCACAGTTTGAGTGTTTTTCTTCTAACAGTTTCTGTAAGGAGTTATGTAATATGCTAAGTGGATGGCTTGAGAAGTACACTATATTGGTTGAATGTGCCAATGATTTAAACCCTAAGGATCTGGATCTTGATCTCATTTCCTTATGTGGTGGTGTTGTGATATATATCCTGGAACAATCCCAGTCTTCAGTTGTAAGTTCAGAGTACAACAGGGAACGTAGCAGAGACGACATGATACCAAGTGGCATGACCAGCTGCATGACATTGGTTATTAGGTAGGTGAAAACATTCCTTGCTAGAACTGAAGCATAGTTAACTTGTAAGGCATTTTGTTAGGAGGAGCAGGTAGGCTGGCATTTGGCTTTCAGATTCTCTGGTTGCCCTTTTAATCACCAACTATGCTACTGTCAAAAATGTTACATAAAGATGCAAATCTTTACAAAAATTTAGAGAACCTGTGTTTTCAGAGTTAACTTGCCTGAGTTATTTTCTAAAATCTTAACTGCTTCTTTTAATTTCCTTAACCTGGAGGGACCATGGAAGTTAGACTGGTAATTTATTGTCTCTGAAGTCCTGAAGCAAGGGCCTCCTAGCTAACATATCAAATTAAAGTGAATAAATGTTTTGGCGTTTGACATATAATACGAGTCACTAAAATATATGAAATATATCCTATTTATTTATTACTGTGGTTAGAACTATTATAATCATCATCATCATCATCATCATTATTTTGGAAATGGAATTGAAATTGTAAAGATTAAATTTATTTCAGAAGTAAGTTTCATATTTTGGTTTTTTTATTTGTTTCGATATATATATATATTTTTCTGCTAATAATTTTTTGTTTGCTAACATAGAAATAAGTTTCAAGTATTCAGTATTTCTGAAGATTTTGCTCGAAGTATCAGCCATTAAATATGAGAACAATGGCATATGATTATGTCTGTCTATCCTTTCATCTTTTTAATGCTGCTTCTCATCTTTCATGTGGTTTATCATACAGATTTATGAAGCTGTTGCAGACAGGGATGGGAAAAGGCTTGCCAACTGATCTAGCTGTTCTCTCTAGGCAAGTCACAATAGCTGTTTTCTTACCCCTCATATTTGGATTTTTCCATTCAGAAACTCATGTCTGTCTCCCCTCTATGTGAGATTTACAGGGTATGTTCTTTATTTTCAAGCATCATCAGTTGCCTTCACTTGAAGCTAGATATCCTTTCAGTGATTGAGGTTTGTATTTCTCATCTCTAATGTGCCATGTTCATTATGATTCTTCCTAGTCAAAGGAAGAACAGATCAAAAGAGTGCAGAGACTGTGCTACCTCAACAATCATATATCGAAAGCCAAACTTTTAGTTAGGGTCATAATTTATGTTAAAGCAGTTTTAGGTAAGCATTACTAGAAGAAGTTCAACTCTGCTCTTACAAGTCTTAGAAATAGAGAGCATATATCCAACTCCTTGTTTATGTAGAACACTCCGTTTCAAATACTAAAGCAATTTATGCTCCTTTTTTTATTTTATTTTTTATCTAACCTTAAGTATTAGAGAATGAGTCCATAAAAATATAAAGATGCCCAAAAAGATTGGGGACGGCTCATCACATTCTTTAACCCCTGAAAATGATGTTTTGAAACATGTTTAATGGATTGGTAACCAAGATCTTCAAATTTCCTTTTAAGCTTTCATGCTCTTCTGGAAATGTTTAATCTATTAAACAATTTTTTGATATTTATAAATGATTCCATGCAGATGATGTCCTGTCCGTTGCTCCAATGGCTGACACACAAGGATATGCGGGATGAGAACACCAGTCATCAATTGCAACTTGTATGGACAGAAATCCTAAACTGTTTACGAAGGAGTCAGCCGCCAATCATCTTTGATTCTGCATTGCTGAGACACCATGCACCCCTCCTTGAGAAAACTCTTGATCATCCTAATCCAACCATTTCAGAGCCAACCATCAACTTTTGGAATTCAACATATGGCGAACAGATCAATTTGGATTATCCTCAAACTTTGCTTCATGTCTTAGACAAACTCTCAAGGAGTGGAAGAATAAACCTCCACAAGAGGAGTCAAGTACAAAGATGTGATTCTCCACAAAAATACACTGTAAGTGCAGCACATAACAACCGTTCGAAAAGGATAGAATTAGTGAAAGATTGTATGAATCATGTAAAGCACAAGGAAATGCCATATTCAAGTTTGAAAAGGAGAAGGTTAGAACTGACTGAGCATCAGAAGGAAGTAAGAAGGGCACAACAAGGAAGGGGAATGGATTGTGGTGGACATGGCCCCGGTATCCGGACATACACGAATGTTGATTTTTCACAAGGGAATGAGGATTCTCAAGAGAGCCAAGAATTTCGAGATTCAGAATCCATGTTGGAGATGTTGAAAAGAGCTTTTTAAATGTCCTACAAAGTTTATTATGCAACAGAGGAATTAGGATTTAACCATGCATATGTTGTGTGTATGTATATATATATATTTATTTATTTTAATTTATGTATAGCCTGTAACAATGATTGTATTTTATCCTTATAATTTAATGTAAAAATGTTATACTAATAAAGTCTAAACTCCTCACCATTGAAGTGGCTCTATGTCTGTAAAACCATCATTGGCTGAAATGGATAACTTATAAGATTGTTTTTTTCTCCTGCTTCTATAAATTTTTTGGACATATTATGTGCTATCAGTAGAAATATTAAAAATATATGAATTAATGTTAAAAATGTGTGAGAGTGGGAATGAAATTGACTAGAAATATTTAAAAGGTAATAGCACCATTAGACCTTCTTCAAAATTGTAGATATTCGATTGGGATTCCAGTCTTCCTGATCTATATACATACACTAAGGTATTTGTTTTTTATGTGTAAGGATTCAAACTCGGAATTTGTCCTAGGAGTAGATTTACACTAGTCAGCGTTTTTCAAAAAATTAGCTTTGGGCATATAGAAATATTTATTTATTTTTTCCCAGTTAGGGATAACAATATCCTGTTTGGCATTTTCCTGCCCGCTTGGTTTTTGCATACGCTGAGAAAACAGAAATCAGAACTGGGAATGCTTTTTTCAATATGCATGGTTTTTTTTTTTTTTTTTCATTATTATTATTTTTTGAAAACTATTTTTCATTATTATTAACTTTTCTATGCAATTGACGATTGTATTGAATTCTCTACCTCCCCTACTGGCTTCTAACAGGGTGCCTGAGAGTCTGTTTTTTTTATGCATTTTTCTTCAGAAACTTTCCTCTGTGCCATGAACCACTCCATTGCTATATCACACTGGCTTCCATATTTTAAATTTCTTTTTTGATACGATAAAAAAAAAAAACGAAAATATATCCCATAACCATTTATGATCTCTCTCTCTCTCTCTCTCTCTCTCACACAGATTATATGTTAATCCAAATTATAAATTAGTAAATTTATGAAAAACATTAATTGATCTTTAAAAAAAAAAAAAAATAGTACATCAGTAGAAATTATAATAGGGTCTTAACTCAAAAAGCCCATTACAAATTTTTTCTTGCTCTTCCAAAATTTTGAATGTTCTGTCTGTTTAAATAGAAATTAAAAAGTTTGTAAAAAAAAAAAAAAAAAAAAGAAAGAAAGAAAAAAAGAGATTAAAAAAAAAAAATAATAATAAAAAGAAGAAAAAGTAAAACGAAACCGAAAGTAGTAGTACAAAGATGATCGAAGCATCTTAACCAAAACTCACACTAAATTTTTCTTTTTTTTTACTCATTTTGGACTCAAACCCCAGCAACGAAAGGAAGCCAGAAGCCCCAAAAAGCCATAACCAAAACTATTCTCCCTCTTTCTGTCCTATCTCTGACTCTATTGCTCTCTCTCTCTCTCTCTCTCTTTCTCCCCTTGTATCCGTAACTCTCAATCCCCCCAATATGGCGTTATAGGGTTTTTTTCACTTTCTCTGCAAATCAGACTCATCTAAGCAAAAACCAAACACAAACACTTCCTAAAGTCCTTCCCTGCAAGTATCTTCTTCTTAGCCTTAGGGTTTATTCCGTAACTTCCTCACCAAATCAGAAAAATTTCCCAAGCTCACTCCTTAACTCTGCTCGCAGATTCTACTACACTTCGTCTAGGGTTTTCGTTGATAATTTTTTTTGCTTTTTGATTTCTCGTTCGGCGGGAGGGTTTCTGTGATTCATTCTCTGTGTGTGTGTGTGTGTGTGTGTGTGTGTGTGTTTATCGCATTTGGATAAGGTGCTTGTTTAGTTGGGGGTTTTGATTGGTCGATCCGGGAAAATGGACGCCCGAGATTCATCTGCATCGTCATCGACGGCCGCGAATCGCGACGGTACTTCGTCTACTGAAGATGATGCAGTTCTATCCATCGTCACTACTCTTGCCAAAGACGCTGCGTTGCACTTCCAGTCCGGCAAGTTCTCCGAGTGCGTCGAAGTTTTGAACCAGCTTTTGCACAAGAAGCAAGATGATCCCAAGGTAAATTTTTCTCCAAGCCCACCTATATCTATTTTATATATATATATATATATTATGTTTTATATTTTAACTAAGTGGTCACATTTAATTGGTTGATTCTTCTGGTAGTTTGGCCATTTGGATGAAGTTTTGATCTTAATGAAATTTGTGAAATTTAAAGGTAAGACGTGTGTGAAGTTTCAATTATAGGGTTTTATTTTTATTTTTTTAAATTTTTTTTTTAAACTTTAATTGGTGAAGCTCGAGCTTGTAATGGATTTTGGATGGGAGGAAAATGGGGATGCTATTTTAGTTCCTTCTTTCTTTTCATATTTAGATTGCAAATTCACAAGACGACGTGATAATGCAATTGGGTATTAATATTGGGTGGATGATGTCTATGTTACTTTCGGCATCAGTTCCGTGGATAGGCTGCTCGAGTTTATTAATTTGCAGAATCTTTATTCCAATTCAAGGTTCATGTTAGCTAAAGTGATTATTATGAAAGGTAAATTGAATGATAATTAAATAACAATGTGAAATGTGTTAAGAGTAATAAATCCTAATTATATATTTTTTTGGTGGATTCTGAGTGTCCAATCAATGAGGTTGATTTGCTGAATTAAAGTAATTGTGAGGACTAAAGCTTAAGAAAAGCTCTATATGTTGTATTAGTCCATCTCGGGATGAAGTAAAACGATTGGCTTAAATAATATATTTACCTTATGGAATGTATCAAAGATAATTACACTGCATGATCTATCCATTTATGAAATCGGTCTTGGAAAGTTGGGATGTTCTTTTATACAGATTGAGGCTGATTTGCAGCTGCATTTTGGTTTATTGTCATGTTTATTGGAAAGTTAATACATCTGTAATCTATACCTCGTTTTAATTGGCTAATAGCCAAGTTAATATTGTCAATCTTGCATAGCTTTTATACTTCATAACATGGATATAATTTCCAGGTTCTTCATAATATTGCAATTGCGGAATACTTTCGGCGTGGTTGTTCAGATCCAAAGAGCTTGCTTGAAGAACTCTATAATGTAAAGGTATTTTACCTTTTTATCCCTCTTGCATTATATTTTTATGGAGGACAGTTTTATGTAAGCATTGTTGCTCTCTTTGTATTGTAGACTTTCCAAGATTTCCATGCTAATGCTAATAAACGAACTTTATTAAGAGATGTGGAATTTATTCATTTCTTTAAGTTGATAGGACGAGCGATTAGGAAACCCAGTAGAGGATCATGACTAGAACCAAAGCCAGACATATGAACCTTAACCTAAAAGTTAGGCTACAAAGTGATCGTAGACTATAGGTGTTATCAATTGATTACTGAGTATATTAAAGGGCTACAAAAAATTAAATATGATTTGACAAGTTGTCATTTCTCTTCAAAGAAGGTTTGAGTCTTTAGCTGTCAGTTTCTAATAAGATTCTAATATGTGAGGTTTCCTGTTCTCCATCCGGAAGATATTTTGCTGCAGTTTGAAAATCATATATTTGAGAGGAGAAGGGATGGACTGGAAGCTCAGTTTCTATTATCTTTTCCTTAGATGACTACATCAATGTTATTCGACATTTGCCTTGTGCTCTACATTTTTCTTGTTTTCTGTTTGTACTACATATTTAAGTTTTATTTTGTATTTTATTATTTTTCTCCTTTCTCATTTGTTGAGATATGTCAGGCATCTAATTTGACTCATGGTTTCAGTTATTATTTTATTTCTTGGATCTTTCATATAGTTATTTATTTAAGTTATGTTATTGGGGATTGCTTAAAAAGCCATCAGATTGCTGTGTATATAGTATAAACTGTGTCTGCTAGGGGATAGCCTAGTTGCAATTTATGATGCTTGGACTCTTCAGTCGGCATTAAATACCGTTGTTGACCTGATATGATATTGTTGTTGGTATGGGATATTTTGCACATTCATGGTAAAGGAACATGATTATGGTAAAATTCTCACTTCCGGCATCATTTGTAAAAGAAACAAAATCAAACCCACAGTACAAAATGCTTAACAAACAATGGTGGAATTAGCCCTTTTCAAGCAATAAAAAAGTATATTCTGTAAGCATTCAATAGACATATTTGCTATTCTTTTTTCTAATCATTTATTACTTGCATACAAAGTGAATCATAACAAAATATAAACTATGGTCATATGACTGTCATATTTGCCTTATGTGTGGACCTTTTAGGACCTGTACCTAACTCCTACACTTGACTATGAGCATTATAGCTTACAATACCACTATTCCAAGAAGCTATGTTGCCCAGAGGAAGGTGTCAAGTGCACATGCATACCTAGGTGCCTAATTCTAAGATTTAGGACACGTGGATCAGCTGAAATGAGCCCAAATTTTAGATTCGATTAGGTGGATGTTGCACAAGTATAGCAATTTTATAGAATTTACTGAGGATTATGATTTTTATTTTATCTTAATCGAGTTCGTATGGCATGTAACCACTGATTAGAAAGATAACTGACAATGGGTCAGTTGATCCTTTTTAAAAAACGCTTTAACTGCATTAAATGGGTTAAGCCCATCATTTCTGATAGGTATTTGGTCTTATTGGTTTGTTTTAATCTTCCTTTTCCAAGTGCTATTGGTACCAAAAATGTGCCATATCTATGTTTTACGACAAAGGATCAGGAAGGATTCCGTACCAATGCCAATGTCCTATAGTGTTGACAGGGTTACTTTGGGCTAAATGAAGAGTCCTAGTATCATTGGTCCTAAGGGCCCATCTTATGCAATAGATGTAATGCGTGCAACATCTCAACGAGTCTGTCAGTAATTGTCCTTATTTCTGTTTCCTTTGGATGATAACTTTGTCATTATTTGGGATTTGCCGTGTGCTCTTCGTTATTCTTGCTCTCTTTCATAGTTTCTGTCATATTTTTTAATGGAATTTTTCTATCTTGTCATTTGTTGAGGTATGTCAGAAATCTTATGAGTTAAACCAAACAATGTTGGCATTAGCCAATTCGATGCACTTCAATGTGAATCAAACCAAGCAATGTTAGCATTAGCCAATTCGATGCACTTAAATGTGTTTATATAAACAGTCAATAGGGCTATTGTTCTATAAGCATTTTGAATGGACCTACTATGTTTTTTAGCTAATTATTGATTATATGCATACTGACTTTATCCTAAAATCTGTCTGACATATTCATGTAACCATTTCTAAAGGTGACCCTTTTTTAGCTAATTCCCTGTATATTATATTTTAGAATTAGAAGATTTTGACTGTAGATATAGACCTGTACATAATACCTGCAGAATGATATTCTAGATAGACATTTTCGGTGGTATAATTTTCTGTTTCTGGCCCTTAGCATATGTTGTTGTAGCAAGGTCACTCTATGTAACTATAAAGGACAAACATCAATCGAACAAGTTACATTAAAAATGTTTTCTTGCAAGTGTAAAGGACAATCTATACAGAGAATTTGGTTTCTATTCTAAACATTTACCAGCATTATCTTTTAAATTCATTTTTTACTGTGATATGATATTTAACATATCTATTTGTTTATATAACCTGGTTAGCATGATTTATAAATTTTTTTGTTGGTATCTTATAGAAACAAAGTGAATACCTTGCTCGAGCATCTGTAGAACAAACAGAGGCTGCTGGCAGTCAGGGAAATAAAGGTGTCTTAGGATCTAAAGGATCTAGTATGGTGTCAAATCCATTTTCTGCTGTCAGTGGTGCCGGCATTATTTACATGGATGAATTTGATACCTCTGTTGCAATGCTGAACATTGTATGTGCAATTTATCATTATATGGTTATTTATCAGTTTTTTACTGTCTATTTTGATTTTCCTTTTTTCACCTATGATGTTATTTTATTGATTTGTTTGTTTTGAATATTGGCTTTATATAGGCAGTTATCTGGTTCCATCTTCACGAATATGCAAAGGCATTGTCAATCCTTGAACCTTTATATCAAAACATTGGTCCCATAGATGAGGTACATAAACTATGAGTAAAAACAATTTATTTTTATTATTATTTTTAAAAATTGTTCTAGTACTGTTCTTTTAAATGCCTCTCGATTCATATGCAGACAACAGCACTTCATATTTGCCTTTTGTTTCTGGATGTTGGGCTAACGTGCCATGAAGCATCAAAGTGTGCTGTAAGTTTTAATGCCATTAAAGTTATTAGTTGCTTTCATTCATGATTTTGTATTGATGGGCTTTAATATTTGCATTGTTATTTAGGGAGGGTACTATAACTAAATGCGGTTATAACCCTAAGTTTCACATCATGCTGGAGATCTTTGTTTTTGACTATATATGTTGAGAAACCAATTCTACCTACAGACACCTAATTTATTTAACAAGTAGCTATCAGTGGAAATTTGCTTAATTCACCAGGATCAAAGACTAGTGCTATGTACAAGCAATATTGCTTCAGTTGGATGTGCTCTAAATTTAACTATGCTAGAGTTTCTGTCTTTATTTTTGGGTAAATTTTAAAACCAAATTGTCCAGTGTCTTATTTCTTTGTTTTACCTCAAGTTCCTTTTAAATGAAGAGTGTAGAGTGTCAAATGACGTAGGGTTGAATTGTTGAAAAACCCATGCCAACCATAGTTGAAGAATAGCCTCTAGTACAATGTTTAGAAAACATTCCTTTCTTTCTAATATTCTTTGTGATGAGTTTTGCATCAATTTATTTGACTTGTAAGGTCCAATTTTTATAAACATTCAACTATTAAAAACTGTGAACAAAAATCTATTCTTCTTAAATTTTTATCTGTACAAGGTTTCCAACTTTTATTTTTATTTTTTTGTAATATATAAGGAGTATGAAGACGAGCTGAAATGTTAAAATTAATTTATTTTCATAAAATATTTTAGAACTTTACCTCAAAATAAATTCCAGAATATTGCATTGTATTGAATGTAGATATGATATGATAACTTGCATTTTCTTTTGCCACATTGCAGTAATAGTTGTTCTTTGCAGTCATTTTTTGAGTTCTTGACTGTTTTCTATGCTTGATGTACAAATGTTGAACTTGGGTGAATAAATGCCGGACTTTTAGGTTTATTTCAAGAAGCTGTGTTAATTTAGAAGATTGATAATGGATTACTTTATATTATGTTGGTGGTGTTGAAGTGGGGAGATAATTTTTGGCTGTACTTTGTCATGTATAGTCCTCATTGTTGGAAAAACTGAAAGCAGAGTTTATAACCTATGTTGCTAAGACCTCTGTGTTGGTGTTAGGAGGTCCAAAATTTAAAATAGCGTACCGGATATGTGGATTAATCACAGAAATATAACGCTTTTGTAGAAATTTCGTTGCTGAACATGATTTTTTTTTTTTTAAATTTTTTTAATTATTGCTATGCATGTAATGGACTATTAGTGAAAAAATAATAATGGTCTAATGACTATTTAAGGAAAATACTTTTTAATGCATCAAAAGGGCTAATTTCATCATTGTTTGGTAAGCATTTGGGCATATGGATTTCAATTATTTCCTTTTGCAAGTGCTATTGGAACTGAGAAATTTTTGCCATATCCTTGTTTTTCTACCAAGGATCCTGTACCAGTACCAGTGTGGTGTACTTGATGATAAGCAAAGAGTCTGAGCATCATAGGAAATAACATGTGCCAAGTGATAGTATGTTTTAGGTTAGTTATTAAGTGATAGTGAAGTGATGAAATTTTATTTTTTCCAGCACTTTATCTTCGGCTGTAATGTTTTATTCTTAGTTTGTTTTGGAAAAACTGAATTAGTTGATGGGAGCATAGTTTTCCCATTTGGGTAATCTTGGATAGACGTTCTTTATGATTCTAAAAATTTGAGTTGTATCAATGTCAACTGTCCAGTAACTAGATTCTTTTATGTTGAATTACTGTGTTACCTGGTTCATGCCATACAATTGGACATGATTGTCAAAGAAAGTGGTATGAACCGTTACTGGTCCAAAGAATTATGTTTTTATTCATTTAAGATGTAGATGTTGGCTTAGATAAGAGTTTTGAGTTTATGACAGTTTATTTCTTCCTCCTGATTGGTCCCCACCAAACGTGGCTGAAGTTTGGCTGTTTTTCTTAAAACTCTGCACTATGACATAAAAGTCAATTGTACCCTCTGTTATATGGGGCATGAAAATGTGTGATCTGATCAGGCTTTTTAACTTATGTGAAAAATGGAAGGGATACAATCAGCTAAATCTATTTTCCTTGTAGATGTGGCCTTTATATTTGTTGCGAATGATATGACAAGCCAGGCCATGGGCATAGGATTGCATTATTCTTTGGTTGAAGTAATATACTGGATGTTTCTGTTATTTTTAATTAGTTGCATGTGATGCAATGAAAATGTAGGGTCAGGTCATGCTTTTCCACATTGTGAAAAATTGAAGGGTCTGTTTGGACCTTGGAAAATCCTAGGGAAAAGGAAGAAAAAAGTAAAGGGATTTTAATACCCATGTTTGGTTCTAAAATAAGCATGGGAAAGAAAATAGAAAGAAAAATTGAGGGGAAAAGCTATAACTAAAATGTGGAATTCTATATTGGAATTGTTGGGGAAAAATTATTGGGTCCTCTCCTCTCTCTCTCTCTCTCTCTCTCTCTCTCTCTCTCTCTCTCTCTCTCTCACTCTCCTGTCTCTCACATCTCTCTGTCTCCCTCTCTCCTATTTCTCTCATTCTCGCTCACGCTTTCTCTGTCTCTGTCTCTCTCCCCTCTCTCTCTCTAATTCTGTCTCTCTCCTCTTTTTTTTTTTTTTTGGGGCTGAACTCTCTCTTTCTAACTGATGTTTCATCCAAGGAACTCCATGTTAGCAATGCAGGAGCTTCTTTCTACTGAGTTTTCCCAAAGAATCATTTTTCCAAAGAATTTCAGATTTCTACCATTTTTTTCCCCTTGTGTTTTTATTATAACAACCAAACAATGGAAAGATTTTTGAGAGGAATATATATTTTTTCACCACATCTTTTTTCTTCCTTTTCCTCTGACTTGACATTTTCTGAGTTCCAAACAGAGCTGTAGGGATTCAATAAAATTTCTCCATTCACGAACTGATCCATTTATATTCACGTTAAATTTGTTGTTTGGTTATGTTATGTGCAATGTGCGCATGGGATAGGTGCACATACTTATTTGTTAAGGGCAGTTTGCTATGAGGTCGTGAATTGTTATTAGATTTGAGTTTGTCCTGAGGGTTTTATGTGATTGCTTAGCTATATCTGTACGAAATGTTTGTGGCATTAAAATTCAGCAGAGGCTAGATGGTTATACGTGGTTTTCTTTTGTAGTCTTGAGTCCTCTACTAGATTTGTCCACTCATACTTCTATATAGGGTTATACAAATAATTAGTTATGAACTTCAATTTGGCTGCAAAGCTTGGGTATGAGGAGCCTGGATCCCTTTTTTTGCTGGATTTGCTTGGCGTGCAATCTCAACTTGAGTTTATTTTACTTTTTTAATTTCTGATTCTTTGAGTTTGAGATACACGTGACAATTTTTCCTTATATATGTCTAATCTAATTTCCCACTTCTTGATTGGTTCGGGGCTGTATTGTTTTGTCTTCAGGAGGTATTGATATATTTGGGAAAAATTTATGGTGTTGGCTATATGAGTCAAGGTGACAATGGAAGCTCCACACAACAATCTGCAAATCTAGTTCCAAAATCTACATCTCTTCCTAGCAGTTCATTGTCCACAGATGCTGCTAACTCAGATTTAGCTGCTAACGTGAATGCCCCAGAAAAACCTTTATCGAGAACTCAATCGGAGGAGACACTCGAGATGGAATCTGTGTTACTGGACATGGATGTAGCACGGCCTACTGGTCTTTCAGCTTCAAATGATCTTTCAAGGAACTCAGTTGACAGGTCTTTTTCTTCTGTTGATCTGAAGCTTAAGTTGCAGCTCTACAAGGTTCGTTTTCTGCTTCTTACTAGGAACCTAAAGCTAGCTAAACGTGAAGTGAAGCATGCTATGAACATTGGACGGGGAAGAGATTCCTCTATGGCTCTTCTCTTAAAGTCCCAGCTTGAATATGCCCGTGGTAACCATCGCAAGGCTATCAAGCTGTTGATGGCATCAAGTAATCGGACAGACACAGGAATTTTAAGCATGTTCCACAATAATTTGGGATGTATTTATTACCAGCTTGGAAAATACCACACATCGTCGGTATTCTTTTCCAAGGCATTGACTAATTGTTCATTTATTCGGAAAGACAAACCTTTAAAGCTGTCAACTTTCTCACAGGATAACTCTCTCCTTATAGTATATAACTGTGGTGTGCAGTATTTGGCATGTGGGAAACCACTGCTTGCTGCACGCTGTTTCCAGAAGGCTGGTTTGATTTTTTACAAACGACCTCTTTTGTGGCTTAGACTTGCGGAATGCTGTCTAATGGCTTTAGAGAAGGGACTTCTAAAAACTAGTCCTGCTATGTCAGAAAGATCAGAAATCAGAACCTATGTTGTTGGAAAGGGAAAATGGAGGCAGCTTGTTTTGGAAGATGGAATTTTAAGAAATGGAAATGCCGATTCTGTTGAGAATGTTGATTTATTTTTGGGTAGTGATGTGCAGCCTAAGCTCTCGTTATCCCTGGCCCGGCAGTGTCTATCTAATGCTCTATACTTGCTGAACTGTTCTGAGTTGAACTATTCAAAGTCCGATTTGAACCATTCAAAGTCTGGTTTGCCTACGGATACCTTATTGGAGGAGAATGAATCTAGTGAAATGGCATCACCCAAGAGCTCGAACCACAAAAACTTACAGAATATTGATTCCAAGGCATCTACTGTAGCAGTAGGCTTAGGCCAGGTTAATGCAAATGGGGATGCAAAAGATCAGAAGGGTCCAACAATCCGCGAGCTTTTGCAGAACTCCCTCAGCTACTATGAAGATATTTCTAAAAGAGAAACTCTTATGATCAAGCAAGCTCTTCTTGCTGACCTGGCATTTGTAGAGTTGGAATTGGAAAATCCTTTGAAGGCCCTGTCAAATGCGAGGTCATTATTGGAACTTCCAGAATGTTCTAGAGTTTACATTTTTCTAGGTCATGTTTTTGCGGCAGAAGCTCTTTGTGTGCTCAACAGACAGACAGAAGCTACAGAACATTTATCCGCATACCTGTCTGGGGGAAATGATATTGAACTGCCATTCAATCAAGAGGACTGTGAGCGACAACAGGTGGACAGGGCTGTTGATTGTGAAGATTTAAACGGAGGATCGGTGGATGGGTCAGAAGGTATTGTGTTCCTTAAACCAGAAGAAGCACGGGCAGCCCTTTATGTAAATTTTGCAGCTTTGCATGCAATGCAAGGTGAATTCGACCAGGCCCACCAATTTGTGTCACAAGCATTGTCCATAGCACCCAACAGTGCAGAAGCTATGTTGACAGCGGTTTATGTGGATCTTATGCTCGGTAAGTCACAAGAAGCTCTTGCCAAGTTAAAAAAGTGCAGTCGGATCACGTTTTGCTCTAGTGGAGTAACATTGAATAAATCTTCTTGATCGTTGTATTGGTGGATTTAATTCATAAAGCTTCAGCTTACCTTGCAGTGGTAAGTTAGTGGGTAGATCATCAAACCCTTAGGAGTTGTAACATATATATAGTTCAATTCAGAAATAAATTTTCTTTTTTTTTTCTTTTTTTTTTTTTTTAATCCTTCTGATTTTTTTTTTTTTTTTTGGGGGAAATTTTCATATCTAGGGCTCATTAATAGGGTGGTGTGGCTGTGTTTTGTTTAGTGCGGAAGCCCACCTTTCATATTTGAGATGTAGTTTCTGATTCAGATTCTTGTGTTTTTAGTGGCCTAATTCAGTTGGTTCAAAAGACTTGAGATTTATGTGGTCTTCAGGGAAAAAGTGAACTGAAAAAAGATTTTACTCGTTCTGGATATGAATTCCAAGCCATATCTTCCACATACGTTGGGGATTGTTTTGTTATCTAATGTTTATCTGGAAGGTTAAGAATCTAAGATTTATTCTGCCTCTTTCATAGTGCGTGTGATGTAGGTGCTTGTGTTTCTTTTAATATTATTATTAATTACTGTTATTATAGTTTGAAATAGCCATTAGCAGTTGTAACCCTGGTTGATTCCTTTAGTTTCATTATCATGATAAGAGAATCATTAGAATTGTAGTAAGACCAACTTTAACTGTTTATCCCAATTGAGCTCTGTTCCATATGTCCAAGTTTATTATTATTATTGAAAAGGAATGAATCTACAAAATTGATTTTATTTACGTAGTAAGCACTTCTGCTTATGCTTGACTGGATCTGCCATTACATGTATCTCCCATTAAGGGCTTCTATATGTTAGTTGGAGAAATTAAGACACATAATCTTGAACCATTGGAATGCAGATCCTTATTACTCTGGATTGATATTATTTGTCAAAACATGAAATTATTGCACATATATAAAGTAAACTAAGAGTGATAATCGTCATATCCTTAGGTGGAAACAAAATGATGATTGATGGCCCAAATGATCAAAAATCTTAATTCATTGTCCAGTGGTGTAAGCAAAAGGGAAAATTACAATACAGGACAGCAAGGTGAACATGGTGTGGACATCATCGAGTCCTAACTAATTTGGTCCCTCTGTTGGTAATTTTTGTTGTTGGTAGGGCCTTAATTTGATTTTCTACCATATGGGACAAAATCGTTATCTTAAATTTCCAATTCCAATCAGAATCTCAACAAGGGAAGCAAAGTGTTAAGAGTTTTTCTTTTCGAAAGAGAGCTAGTTGGTCAATCCTCCGTATTCCACTTTAGACAACTTTATCTTGACAATCCTAATGGCTTTAACTTTCCGTAAAGTACATGGACTACGCCATATAAAGATAGGTTCCAGGTGAATTAATTTCAAATAGATCCTATGGATGCTTTATATGCATAGCTATGCAAATCCATTAATTTAACTTCCGTATATAAACGCTTTTATTAATATTTTTCGTTATATACGGTTTCTCAATATCAATATTATTTTGATATGGTATAAGATTTATAAAAAAGTATTATTAGAGATAGCTATTTCCAGTTGTTAGAATATGAATAATTTATGAAAATTATATAAATTTGACTATCATGGATACTATCTTTTACAATCTCTCCTCTCTTCATAAATCATTTCACTATGTATATATATATATATATATATATCAATCTCAAATGGTGCATATGATTTTATGGTGTTAGCGGATGTACTAGATCTAGACAGAATAACGCACACCGGAATTACTTGGTATGTGGCTGGTAATATCTACCTTGCAAATTGAGGCACCCAAAAGTTTTCAGTATCAGACTGTAAAAGTAAATCCAGTGTCTTACAGCAAAATAGAAAATACACGCTTGTTTGTCCCCACCCGCCCATATGTATCGGAGTTAACCAGGATTTTATTGTTTTCTGTTCATTTTGGTTTCATTTATTTTGGGAATGAATTAGGCCTCTTAGTTCAAAGCGAAATGATTATAATTTTGAAAGGCATAATTATTAGTGGCGTTTTGAGGCAGATAGCGGCAATATCATAGTTGAAGTTGGATTTTTGCAACATGACCCTGTTTATTTTGTAATGAGTAGAGCAATAATTGGCTTGATTTTCTAAATCATATATATATATATATATATATATTATTTAGTCCTGACACTGAAGAATGGGAGTTGACTGTTCGGTTTAATGATTATGTCTACTTTTTACCTTTTTCTGAGGGAGGATGAGGTCCAGATAACCCAAGAAAAAAATAATTTTATTCCTTGTTCATATCCGTGCTTTTGTTATGTTATTTGAAAGGTTATGTACAACATTAAGAACAGGAAATCATGCAGCTGGATTAACAAATAACATTGTTTTGGGTAAATTTCATTTCAAAGAAGCAATCATTTTTCTGCCACAGATCATTTTTGTGGAAAAAGAAGAATAACCAAACTTCAACAATTTGTTCATGAATCAAATTAATTTTACAGAGGGTAATAAAGAATAGGGATGGATGAAGCAAAGAATATCTTGGGTTCGATACAAGAGGAATCCCATATCAAACAGACACCACATGTTTGAGGAAATAAGAGACAAACAAAGTTCATGTGGCCATTGATCTAAAGTGGTCCCTACTGCTTTTAACCTTTTGGGATCTTGGCCATTTCTCATGTAGTGTTTAGCTTTCTCAGCTTCTAGCTACTACTGATGGAAAATCGGACACACAGCTCTGCAATGCACCATGAAGATAAGGCCATGGAAAAAAACATTGCTCCATCCTCACTATCAAACATTTCCCAATTGCTACTCATGTTTCATTATATATGGCTTTTTTATTTTTTTCCCCGATATATATGTTCAATTAGTGGAGAGGGAGTCTTTAGCTTCGGACCTCATCGACCCTAAAATATAGATGATACACCAGAGATCATTGTTATCTATATAGTTCTCAATGATCGGTATACATGTTTTGGTGTATAGTTATAGTTAGAGTACTTCTGCAGCGCTAAAGGTTCGCATGTAGACGCATTCAAAATGAATATTTTTTAGAAAAATATTTCAATTTTATTATATACTTACTATACATATTAAAGCTGATATTTTCATCCAAAAAATATCAATTTTTAGTACGATCTATATATGCACCATCCACATCATAAAATTTTTATGTTGTATTCATGCATATCAACATCTTTAAAAACAAATAAATTATTGAATACATTAAATATTATTAAAGATTCTTTTGAAAATAATAATATGGATTGTGACGGGAATGTAAAATTAATTACCATAACCGGTGATAAAGATAAAGTTAGTGATTTATCAAAAAAATTTCAAACCATTACGTCTAATCTTTTCTTTTCGATTGATTAGATACCCTAAAAAAAGAAAAAAAAATTCAAAAAACAAAAAAGGAGAAGAAGAAGTAACTGTTTTTACATCTGACTGTCTAGTCAAGTCTTAGCTAGAGTTGTGCACTGCAGCCTACATTTTAATATAACTGTGTGAGATGTGTCGCCCAGATATGACGTACCTTTTACATATCATTTTTCACTGTTTTAGCTGACTTTTCTTACTTTTATTTTTATTTTTTTATTATTATTACTATTTTGTGCTTAACATATATTTCGATATGAGATTTATGGTTCTTCTTTTTTATATATATATATATATATATATATGTTAAATTTGGAGAGTAAGATTTTTAGCTCTAGAGACCTGGAGTCAACATTCTGGGTGATTGTTACTCGAGATATATATCTCTGACAAGACTATTAGTCATTCATTTGAATATAAAATAAAACTTTAATTCAAATATTATACAACTAATAATTACCATGCAATCTGATCAACAATATGACCACAAATCATATTAATGCTCTGTTTAAGAAGGTTTAAGGTTTTTGAGAAATTAAAAATAGTTTTTTAAAAATATTTGAATAATTTTTAAAAAATATTTTTAATATCTAAAAACACTTCTAATCAAAATCAATATTAAAAATAGTTTTTTTTAAAAAGCATCTTTAAAAAAGTAGAAGCTAAAATAAAAATTATCCCAAACAGCGCCTAAATATAACATTCTCTCTTGACCGCTCATAGTAGCAGAGAAACAAACACGTAGATGGTATTATAGTTCATAAAATTACAGGCTGTGAACGGAATAAATGGAATTCTGATGAAGAAACGCCTTGAAAATGTCCGTTAATTACAATACGAGAAAGTTTCTGACAATGCATGATGAGCGTGTTGTCCAATGTCCACAACCCATGTCAATGCATGTTAAGAATCAATGTTGAATGGACTTAACTAAAAGCACTTTTTAGTGTCCCAATCACTCACAAATTAAGCTTTTTGTACAATACGAGGGTGTGGAATTATCTCGAAGCCCATAGGAAATCTGAAAACCACCCTTCGTGGCTTTCTCTCTATAGGGGGTCAGGGACTCAGGGTGAGTTTGGAGCTAGCTAGCTATAAAATTCTTTACTAGCTAGCTAGCTAGAATGGAGCTAAGGAAGAGTGTAGGGTTATATTCTTTTAGAATTTTCTTTATCAGCACGGTGACTAGCTTTTTCCGACAATTTTCTTTCAGAAATTTCTTTCAGTTTTCTTTTTATTATGTAGTTTTTTTTAACAATTTTGTACTCTACTCCTGTTGTATTGAATTATCACCTACGTCGTTGAATTTTCTTAAAGTCTGTAAATAATGCACCGTGAGTCAAAAACCTTCATAACTTACTTTTTTTAGACACTAAATTATATTAACGGGAATAAAATTTCCATTCTCATTATACCACTACTCAAGGAAGAAAATCTTCTCATTTGTAATGCAAATGCACTTATTTAACAATTAAAAAAATAATGGCATGAATGTTTTATAATGATTTTGCACCATTTACAAACTCTATATAAATAGTCCTATTTCGATATTGTAAGGAGTAATAAACTGCAAAAATGTTGAAACCAAAGGTATTGGTGCCAAAAATCCTATATATTGTAAATAATATATAATAGAATAGAAAGGAAAAGACCAAAACTTTGTCATGTAACACGTGAGGAATGGGAGAAATCAATGTTGCATTTATTGAATTTTATCATCTTTTTATTCTTCGCCATTAATTCTTACTTTCAAATATTTTGGTTGTTAGCTGAGTTTCTCTCTCTTCATTTTAATTCTTTCATAAAATCCAACATATATGTACAATAAACAATTTAATAAAATAAAATAAAAACCATCAAATTACAAACACAAAACGAGACAGGAAATCACGCAATATCTTCGATTGTTTTCCTGGTTTTCTAATACAAAATAAATTAAAAACACACAAGCTTGCAACAATCTCATAAAAATCAATGGTGTACAAATATTCTTAAAATCCAAACATGATCAGTGCAGTACCAATCAAACAAATGAAAAGAAGAGAGAGAGAGAGAGAGAGAGAGAGAGAGAGAGAGAGAGAAAGGGGTCCGACATCCTCTCATGGCGATTCCATCCCACTAGTATCAATCAGTACTCTACCAACCTGCAATTATAACCTTGTGTGAGCCACCCCACTTTATGTATTCAAAGCAATCTATTGATTGTTCAATAGCAAAGGGAGATTAGATAGAGACAGATCTAAGGACGATTACCCATTTTTTTCTTTTTCTTTTTTTCTCTCTGAATAGAATATATTTGCACAGTAAAATGTGTAAAATTATTTCCATCTTTCCCTAGACATGATTCCCTTTTCTGTGATTACTAGATTTTTGTTTTTTCTCTAACTAGAAAAAAAAATAATAATAATAAAAATGACTTGGATTTCTGTTCTTCTAATGTTAGTGCTCTCGGAGCAAGAGAAAATGGTTATTAAAAATTCCAAAATACACTCTACCTTTTCAAAAGAAGAAGCTAATGCTTGTGACTTTTAGGAACAATGATTAGTAGCAACAAGAAATTCCATTTTCACACACCAAAAAAAAGGAAAAAAAAAAAAAAAAACCAACCTCTCTTCCACTTCCGCAACACCCTCCGCCTAAAAAAATTAATGCAAAAAACAAAAACTTTGTATAAAATGTGATTTGAAATGAAGAGGAATTAACAATTAAGCAAATGGTTAGGTTTTTTTACCATACACATATATTATATTATAATTATACATCAATTATATATTTCTAATTCTCTGATACGGGACATTTTTGTCCAGGAATATCACACCAACTTCGGAGGGATGTATAATTTGGTATCACATCGATTTCGGAGGGATGTATAATTTGGTACAAACCCATTACATCAACGTCCCGGACAATCCAGAAAGTTAATTTGCAGGATAAGAGAATTTTTATATGCATCTATATATATATATATATATGGGCACGCAAACAAAATGTGCAACATATATAAAATAAACTTACTTTTACAGTGTGCAGGTAAAACCAGGAGGGGGAGTCTTTCCACAAGTGATGAGGAGCTGAAGAGCAAGAGGAACATAGACATTGAGGTTGAGAAGTTTGAGCTTGAGAGTGGTGCATAGGCACACTGCAGCTTCGACCTCCACAAGACCTGAAAGGATGGGGCAGCACTTGTTGGCCACTGGGTCACCCATTCCAATGTGCACCAACCCACCAAGGAGATCAACGCAAGCACCCAGTTTCAGCGTGTCAATGGGGCACGTAGCCGTCCCCGGTGCCGGCGCCGGGCATGGCTTTCCTTTGCTTGGTGGCGTAGTAGTACTAGGTGGGCTAAGGACCGGAGGGACTTTGATTGGTGGAACGGTGACGGGAGGAACGGTAACCGGAGGGAGATCGATCGGTGGTTTGATGGGAGGAACGGTGACAGGAGGAAGATCGATCGGAGGTTTGACCGGAGGGAGAGTTACCGGAGGTTTAATGGGAGGAACGGGAACCGGAGGGACGGTGACCGGAGGAATAGGGAGATTGATTGGTGGTTTAACAATGGGAGGGAGTGTACCGGGGGATGTGGGAGTCTTTGGCTTGGGCTTCTTGTGCTTAGAAGGAGGCTTACCACAATAGGGACAGCCAAGAATTGGAGTGGCTGAAGAAACAATGAGCATGCAAATCAAGAAAAGACCATAGATTTTTGAGGAATCCATGTTGGTTGAAAATTTGGTGACAAATTCTGTCTTTGAGAGAGATAGAGAGAGAGTAGTGGTGGGTTGTGTAGTTGGAGGGTATTATATATAGAGGAATAGTGAAGAGAGCAACAAAACAAAAACATAGAAAGAAGAAAGCAGATCACGTGAATATGGGGCTAGAAGGCTAATCTCTATAGGCAGCTGCCAAAATTTGCAAGTTGGCAAAATGCATATCATTAATATCTGTTTATATGATCATTTTATTTTTCCCTGCTATGCAGACTCAAAAATGTTTTAGCTAGTATATCCATGCATGCTAAATTATTTCACATTATTAATCATTATATATTTAGTTTTTGGTTAATGCAAAATTTCTTTATTTTCTAATGGATCTAATTGGCCTTAGACTTTGGAGCGCATTATTCATCAGTACTGCCCATTAAACGTACTAGTAGCCAGTATCATTATTAGCAATCAAAACAAAAAAAGAACAACAACCACAAAAAAAAAAAAAAGGTGGGGGATACGTAGGTCATGCACGTACTCGCACTTAAATTCCAATAGTACACACACACACACACACACACACACACACACACACACACCCACCCACAAAGGCAAAAAAAAAAAAAAAAAAAAAGAAAAAAAAAGAAAAGAAAAGAAAAGAAAATTCTATCAGAATATTTAACTTTAGTTATATATACTCACATTATAGCTAAACTATAAAAACGAAAATAGAAAAGAAAATTGTATCAGAATATTTAACTTTAGTTATACTTACATTATAACTAAACTATGTAATCTTCTCTTAAATATTTACAAACTCATACTCTCCAAGATCGATGCAAGAACAAAGCCCAAATATTTTATAGCTTGATGCATAATTTTTGGTAATATTAATATGCAAATTAACTTAATTAAAGAATAAGTACAAATATAACCATTTGCAATTTCTTGATTATAAATTGTACATTGTCAAATTCATAATTAATTTGAGCGAACCACGTACAGGTAGCCACATGGTCGATTGCAAGTTTCCCTTCCGATTCTTCATGCTTCTCCTATTAATTAGTTGTAACCTTTAACACATGCAAAAAATGAATTTCTTCAAGTGTACCAAAATCATTTTAAACAATAAATAAAACCGACTTTGGATTCATTTGAATTATTCAAACCTTTCCTTTCATTAAATGACTGAGAAAGATAAAAGAATTTTTTTTAATTTCCTTAATTTCTTGCAACGTAGAAAGAATTAAAACAAAAGAAAAAAAGAAAAAATAGATTAACAGTGTCGAATTTGTTCAAACAGTGAAACAGCCAGGTGCTTGGACCAGCTCCATCACATTATGGATGTCCTTTTTTATATATAATTTTGTCTGAACCAGAATGAAACTGCTACAGTCTCTATATGAAAAATTTTCCTAAAATTTATTTATTTATTTTAATTATTATCGTTCTTTACCTTAAAACTCTTTTGGACCCACCACTGAAGCAATTTAGATAGTGAAATCAAAGAAGAAGAAGAAGAAAGGAAAAAAAAAAAAAAAAAAAAGGAAGAAAAAAATAGTAAAATCAATGGGCCGTTTTGGGCCATTTCGAATATGACATATCTGATCGTGAAATTTTACAAGTAAATTATTGTACCAACTATAACATCAATGTATTCAGAAAAAAAAAAAAAAAAATACTATAACACCAACATAATACATGAACATACCTTTTTTTGCTAATTAAGCACGAAGTAATTTTTTTTTTTTACGATTTAAGGTGTGTATTTTTTGATCGAAATAAAGTATAATTTAAATTAAAAAATTCATTTCAATTGGCTTCGAAGGAAGGACATCCATGTAAAAATAAGGTTTGCCCACAACTTTCTACCTCATGTGGTCAAGTGGGTGAGTTATGACCAGTAGATCACGAGTTCAAGAGGAGGTGGCCAAAAACAAAAAACAAAAAACATATAAAATAAGATAAAGTTTTGGGATTGAATTTTACAGAGTTGTATAAATTTCCTTTTATGGATGGAGTTGTTGATAGAGATTACTCCATCCACAAAAATCTATAGCACGTGGCCATTGATAGAGTTTAAACCTTAGTTACAATTGACCTAGATTAAATGAGATGTAAAGATGTATATATACTCTCTCTCTCAAAGAAAAAAAAAAAAAGGGAATATATATATATATATATCAATTTTATTCTCCATATGGGAGATTTTATCTTGATTTTAAGCATAGACTCTCTCTTTTTATAAAGAGACTGCTAATTTTTACATAAATTTTATGCAATTAAGTACTATTGAACAATATGAATTAATCGACATGGTCGAGTAAAATATTCATGATATATATAATTATATAATATAAATTAACGATACCACCATTAGCAAAATTATTTTTCAAATTTTAGATGTCAAATAATAATTATTTGATTAGTTGGGCTATTATTCATTAAGTACTTCTACATTATTATTTTTTTTGGAAATATACTTCTGCATTATTTGACAATAAACATTTGACAAATAAATTTGTAAAATTTTAATCTTAACTATAATCTGACCTTCCATTAGTAGCTCGCCTAATAACGCATACTAATTAATGATCATCGCATACAATTCTACATTGTATTTTATTTTATTTCATTTTATTTTTTGTATTTTGTGTTCTTCTTTCTATATAAGATCACGTCTAGACGATTATAAAGAATTGCACATTCGAGCTAGCCCTCTACATTCCAAGAGAAAGCAAAATTAAAACCTATTAATATTGTTATGATTCATATATGTTTTTAAGAAATAGACCATGGAATTTATAGTTCCTTTGGTTTCGTGCTCAGGATGATTACTGGAGCAAATAGTGGATTTGCTATTAGCTCTATCCGCATGGATATTCTTTTCAAAGAATGCACTAGGTTCTTCCCGTATGAAAATTCTTTAAACCAGAAAAAAGCCTAAGTTCAATAATTATTGCATCTGAATGCAGTTTTCATCATCTTTCACTCTCTCTCTCTCGCTCTCTCACACACACACACATGTTGGAGTTAAATAAACACATAGATTGTAAAACATACATAATAAACTCCAATTTGATATTAACAACTACTACTAAAAATATTAATTTTCAAACGCAGTCATTAATAAAAATTTGATCTATAATATTGCAAAATAGAAAACATAATAGCATTGTCTATAATGGATAAACTGCTTTCAAATCCTTTCTGACTAATTTAAATGATCTCTTTGAAAATCCTCATATAAATATGGCGTGTATCTGCTCACTTACATTAATAATAAAATCTCAGTTTTTTAAATACTAAAAGTCATGTGCAAATCACATGACTTAATCATTAATTTTAATGCACACCATAACAATAATTTAATAATAAATATAATAATAGTAATAAAAAATATGTATAAGTTAAATAGATCTCAAAAGAGAGTTGATCTTTCAGTATCAACTAAAATATTATAGAGAATATATGCTCAAGAATCCTACTACATGAATCAATAAATAAATAAGCTAGTCCTATATAATAATACAAATAAACCCGTTAAGTGATTGATAATCCAAATCTATAAAATATATATATATATATATATATTTATATAGATATCTAACAACACACGCATGGCCGCATGCACACATACTTATTACTTTATTAGGATGTTTTGCTGGTGCAACTGTATGTCCATCAGATCGGGTGGATGTGTAATTTGAAGTTATAAGTTCCATCAATCTATGTGTAACTGCACTATAAAATCATCGTAATGTTCTGATATGTATATCATCAACACTTTGGTTACTAACCCATGGATCGATTTAGGATTAATATTTAAAAATATAATCTTGAAGTATATAAATTTAATAAAATACTAAAGAAAAAGAAAAATTACTAAATTGACCTAATAAAAACATACTTATGAATCTTAAATACATCATAAAAGCTAAATTCTTGAAACAATATTTTAGAAGTTGATAAGGAAGGTACTGACATGAAAATTTATATATATATATATATATATATATGTATGTATGTGGTAAGTAGAAGCGGATCAAAAGATATAGTCAGTGACATAGAGATATAAAAGAGCAAAATTTGGTGACATGTAGAGTATACAAAGACAGTACAGCTACGAAGGCATGTGAAATTTAGCTGTTTGGAAAGAAAAGATAGAGACGCTTGAGAGAGCGGGCATGGGCATGGGCCATGGACATGGGGTTGTCTGACTGTCTTAAAGGTTGGTGGATGTACGTCCGTGAGTGCTGAAAAAGATATATATCATTTGGGAGGCTGGATGCTTTGTATGCTTGTGGGATCCGTGAGTTTGCTTTCTTCACTCCTGATGTGATCTCTTTTTCTCTTTCTTTTTACTCATTAACATTTCTTTTCCTCCAATCAGATGAAAAACCAAATTAGTGATCTTGCGCTCTGTGCTGCTGGTGTCCATATAATACGTGTGTTGTAATTCTGTTTCCAATAGCTTGAGTTTGCGTACCTTTTGTTTCATTTCTGAAGATCAATCTATATATGCTTCCTCCATTTTTTTTTTTTTTCACTTTCTTCTTTAAATGAAAATAGGTCATCATGACCTTAAATGTCAATTGTTTTCTTTAAATTTTTGATTTATTTCTTCCAGTTGTGCCTGTATGTATATTTCCTATTGATGCAAAACAATAACAAGAAATAGAAAATAGATATAGGATTTACTGAGAAAGGAAGGATAATTAGAAGAAAGAAGAAGACGAAAAATTAAACGAACAAAAGGAGACATAATTTATAATAAACAAAGGAATAATTAAGCAAACGAAAAACTAATCTTATTTAATAATTCATAATATCAATCCACTATCTAATATTAAAGTTGTAGAGATCCCTATTTATAATAAAGCAACCTGTCAAGTACCAGCATAAGGAGCTAAATTAAAACCCTAAGATAACAATAATAATATTAGAATCCTATAAATTATATTCCTCTGCATTTTCCATCACCTGTAGCCAAAATCCTCAAATTAATTTTCAAGTCCAATATTTTCTACATATATATAGTACGTATAGCGCCAAATTATGATCATAAGATAGTGATAAAGAGCCACATTAACTGGTTCTTGTCTTGTGCAATGTCTGTTTCCAATAACATTTAATGAATTCTTCCAGTGAAAATTTCTATGGTTCATAATTCTTCATTAAAATTCATGGCTCTTAATGCAGCTGACACTCTGTAATTGGAAAGTAGGAGATCATGCGGGTTATGATCTAGTGGTTATGGTTTGTTTGTGGTGGATAATATTACATCAAAAGAAGATTTTATAGGTTATATTTACTGGTATACCTTGTAGATGAAGGAACAAAAGAATCTGCCGTGGTACAATGGCACATGGGCTATAGATGGAGACAGCGTGTACTTTTGTTTCTTGTATTTTTATTTAATTTGGAAGTAAATGTATGTGCTCTCCATGGCATAATCTATGGTAATAACTGTTAGCAAAAATTTGCACTTAACTATTTGGATATAATCAGTGATGTTGGCTCAGTTAGTATTGCTCTTATCATGAATTCCATGAGTACTTGAATGAGAGACATTTCTCATTTTTAAATTAGAACTTGTTGTAATGATTAAAAAAAAAATTAAACAAAAACTATTTGGATGTAATGTCATGATCCATCCAGGATCCCTTTCTAGAATTCTAAATAAGCCATGATCCCAAAGAAAACCTTACCAGACTGTCTTATGAAAAATCCGACAATATCTTCCCAAGGGTAGAGCATGCCCCAAAATTTTTTTTACATGAAAGTACTTCTATACAGTACCATCTTATCCCTCCCTCTTTAATAGAGATAATTCCATAATTGATAGCACTTCAATAAAAATATAACAACATATATATTAGAAATAATTTAATAACAAAAGATATATTTAAATATTTACGTTTGCCCACACCATCCACTTAGTGCTATGCTATATTTCAATATCGTTTTATATACTTATCCATGCAAAATCATATAGGAGGGTAATAAAACAACAAGAATAATAGTAATATTAATAACAATAATAGTGCAATTTGCCCGAAGGCTACACACTTACTCGAAGACTTCCACACATACTTATCTGAAATCTTCCACACTTGTTCAAATGCTAACATACTTGTCTGAAGACTTTCACATTTGTCCCAAAGCTTCCACACATACTTGCTTGATGACTATTGTATATAAAAATAAAAATAATCATAATAAATAATAATAAATATAATAATAACTAGCAATAATGACAATAATAACTATAGAAAAAATGATGAAAATTACTAACGACATACAATAATAATGATAACAATAATAATAATGATAAAGGCAAATAAAGGTAATATTAGAAAATCAAGTCCTAAATAGACAAGGTAATATAAAATAAAATTTTAAAATTTATAAATATACTACAAAATATGAACATTTGTATTGGAGGTACGATATCATATAACATGCTATGCGTCCATGATATCAACTATTACCGATACCTTACTGCCAATACAGTTCGGGATGGTTACCTATAATGACTGTCCAATCCCCTAGACTTGTAGACAATATAGTTACGAGGCTCGGCTATTCATGGACCAAATCTGATGGTTGGCCCTGTACGGTGTGGCACATACAAATATAACATAGTATATCATATATGAAAAAAAATACTTGATGCATTATACTATACACTAGTGGTGCTAGACGGTACCCAATGTCCCAAATACGGTCTAATGGGGGGGTTAAAGAGAGAAACTTGTAAACGATCGCCTTGGCATCCTAACGACGCTAATATTTATAACTTGCCATGGTTAAAACAATCGTCTTTCGACTGAGAGAAGAGTGATTGGTGCTCACCGTGCATTATACTTGCCATATCTCAGACCTGCAGTTCTCACAGAATGGCCATACATATATGCACGTTAATCTGTAATGATAGCCATCTTGCGGCCGAGGATGGAGATGGCTATTGCTTATCCTGCATTATACTTGCTTGTCCTTTCTCAACACAACTCATAAGGACGATCATGAATGTAACTTGCGTGCTGATCTATAACCATAATAAACATCCATCCTGCGACTAAGGAAGGGGGCAGTTGATACTCACTATGCAAATATACTTGTCAACCATTAGGTGCATGATGTCCAGAGATAGTCATAATATAAAAAATAATCATTCTGCCCATGGAGAGGGATGATTTATACTCACTATAAAATACTTGCCAACCCTCATATTTATGACATCCCACAGGACGATCATATAAATTTGCATGCTTAAAAACATATACAGTATAGAACACCAGTACTGTATGATGCATTTTAAAAACTATAAAATTTTATAATAGTATAAATATCGAAATTTGATAAATAAAACCAATTTTGTTTGCTTTTACTTACCCATAAAATCCCATATCTCTTGTTAAACAGCTGCATAGGTCCGATGATTTTATAAAATTAATTATTACTAAAATAATTTTAATTTTCACCACCATAAAACCAAATTCATGAATAAATAAGTATTTAAATGAATAAATGTATTTTGATCATAATAATTTAATATAATTATTTTCTCAAACCTTCAAAATCAATTTATACCAAAAATTTAATTAAAACCACATAAAATTTCATAGATAATTAAATACATAAGAATACTTTTTATTATGCATCATAACCTCAATAATAAAATTAATAATACTTTAACAACAATTTAAAACTATAGTTTCCTTAACTTCAAAGATATAAATTCTATACGATACATATTTAATTCAACATAAATTTGGCGTCATAAATTTAAAAAATAATTTTATTTAAATATTAAACACATACATTTTTCATAAATTCCAATAACACAATATATATATATATATATCATATCAATAATTTCTCCAAAACCATATAATAAATTTTACATAATAAATATATTTAAATCGCATAAGAGTAACATATTAAAATCAAATAACAATTTCCTTAATTTTTAAAACATACATAATACAATCCAAAATGTTAAATAATACAAAATTATATATCCACACACACACATATACATATGTACAACCTTTTAACATATAACATTCATACACACACACACACACACACACACACACACACACACACACACATATATATATATATGCATATATACACATACATATATTCACGTGTATATATTCATACATTTAAATATATACACACAACCTTTAACAAGCATACTTTTAATAAGTATAAATGTTCATATAAACATATTTTCATGTATATATACAGAAGCAATCCACAAAAATATATTTAAACAATTATATACATGTATACATTCATACAGTGTCAATATATATATATATATACATTTTCACATATATATATATATATATATATATATGTATGTATACAAATATATGAAATTGCAAATCTATACACATAGGCACGTTTAAACACATACACATATTCAATTTCACACCATTTTTACACATAAATGTATGTATATATATATATATATATACAATCTTTTTACAAGTACCTATATATTCACATGGATATACACGACAAGCATGTATGCATATACATACTTATATATTCATAATTAAATATATATATATATATACATATTCATATATATTCACACATCACACATCTATATATATATTCACATATGTATACACAACCTTTTTAACATATATATATATAGATATATATATTTTCCTATATTCACAATGTAAATATATATCAATCTACACACATGCGAGCTCATGCAATGATCCTAATCAAACCAAATAAATAAACTTACATAAATCTATAAAAGTCCTTTTTATACCTTCTAACTCAAGTATTGGATGTCTAAAATGTTCTGAAAATATTATTTGACTTCCATAAAAGAAAATGAAAACACAACTAGGACTCTAAGATCCAATTCCACTTCATAACTCAAGAAATACAAAAACTGGACATCCAGTTGCACAAATCACATTAAGAATATGTCTGGCCTAAAGCTCAAAATTGAAAATTTTTAATATCTTAAATAGTAATTGAAACTAATTATTTAATTAGCTCCTAACAATCATTAGAACCTAATTGTAACAATAATTGCCTAAAAACATGTCCAATTTCAATCTAATTTCAACATAATACAAATTCTAGCTTTATCAATGTCAACTTCCCAAATACTCAACAATAATTCACAATCTATGGAAAGCCCAAAGGATAAGTAACACTATGTTAACCTTCGTTAGACTCGATGTTGCCGGTGGTGGTCGGAATTTCATCGAAAAATCACGGCCTAAAGTGAATCTCATCATACCGACCAAATGAATGCGAATGGAGCTAAACAGAGCTTGGAATCGGACTCAGAGGATCCCAAATAGTGGGAAAAGAGCTAACTCACGGTCTGAAATTCACCAAAATCCGGTGATCGGAACTTGATGAAGCTCACCGAATTTATGCATTTTCCGGCCAATCCATGCCGGTTCACGGCGAGATAAAGGCAGTTAAGGATTGCTAATGACATGGGCTTCAAGTTTGTATATATGGCTTGGGATGGGTGGATAGAAAAATTAAAAATTTTGGTGAAAAGTGGTAAAGCCGAGGGTCATAATTTTGGCTTCCCGTCCCGCTGGTTTTTCCCTCTTTTCCGTTTTTTTTCCATGAGAGATCATGAAGAAGATGAATGAAATCCCAGTCAAGTCAATGGGGTGAGAAAAGATTTAAAAAAAATGAATAAATAATATATATATACATAGTAAAACATTAAAAAATTAATGAAGTATTATTAAAATGAAATGACATATAATGTATGCAGTGAAACCGGGTTTTGATTTACCCTAAAATAATAATTTAATAATAAAATAATGCAACATTTAAATATGTGGGATTCAATTGATTAAATGATCAAAATATCTCTAGAACTATTTGGACTGTAATTTTTTATTTTTAATTTCGATTTTAATGTACTACTAGTTTATGAATTCATGTTTACAATTACTTTATCATGGTATCTTGTTCAATATGAAATTTTATTCACAGTAAAAGCCAACTATGGAATCCACCTTGTCAACCTGGTCAACCTTCGTCAAATTGATCAAAAATTCAAATTTGGGATTTTTTTCGAATTAGGATGTTACATGTAGAGCAACCTCATGCATGCTAAAACTGATTTTACTATTCTCTCACTTACTCCCTCTCTCTCTTTTATCAAACTCAAATAAAATATTTAATATCAGATCTTTAGTTTAACAAAATAAGATCTATTTTATTTGAGACTAATTGTGTGTGTGTATATATATATATATACACATATCTATCTATCTATATATATGTATGTATATATATATATTCTATTCCTATTGTTAATAGTACCGCACATGCATTGATCCAATTTTGTTTAATTACTAGATTTTGAATACGGAATGATGTGGTTATATATATATATTATATATATTGATAACATGTGGAGATTGGTATGATCTAATACAATCAAGGTAATAAAATTAACTGTCACATGTGTATAGCAAGAATATAAATTTTGTAAACAAATTATTTAATGACTCTTGGTATAGTTATTCCCTCTCTCTTATTTATTTATTTATTTTCATGCTTTCTTGAAATATAATATAAATTGAAACTTGCATTTGATTGGAGTTTAAAATTGCTTTCGGTTTTAATCAAAAACATATTCTAACTACATTGCTGATCAATTAATAGTTCAATTTCGGTTTACAATATATGTGTGTGTATATATACATACATATATATATATATATATATATAGGGAGAGACTATCATCAGGTCCGTCCTCATTCTTTTATATGCGTTCCAAAAATGTGTTTTAATTCCCTACCCTTAGATTAAAACCAACGGCTCACATTATACTTCAAAATTTCCTTCCAAAAATGCTCTCTCACTTGACCCAAAGCCTTCCCTTCCTCTTCCTCTTCTGCTTCCACTGTTCCAGTAGCCACAAAAAAATCCACCTCTTTCCCTTCCTCTTTCGCCAAGTTTACTTTTTATATTTTCCTTCCATGGGTCTTTTTTTAAAAAAAAATAATTTTTTAGTTCGAAATTTTCCTATATTGTTGCTATACAACAAACAGGGCAATAACCTCCCATCTATATAAACTTGGTCACAGCCATCTTTATCTTTTTTTTTGGGTTTTCTATGTTTTGGTCCCAAATGACAAAAGTCGGGAAGAAAACCTAACAATTTTCAGCCATGAAAATCCATCAAGCAGAAAAAGATTTATTCCTTTTCTTTGCTTTACTTTCAAAAAGTTATTTATCAAAATTTAATTTTTCTCGTAAAATCCAGGAGAAGAGGAAGCTTGGGTGAACGGTAGTGGTTGTCATTGTTTAAAAGGTTGTTTAGGAAAAGGACTTGGCTTAAAAAAATTGTTTAAGTTGTTTAATTTTACCTTAAAAATGTAGAGGATAAGAGGAAGGGAAGGGAAGGGAAGTGAAGGGAAGGCTAAACGGTGGTGGTCTGGGCTAAATGGCGGCGTTGTCGAACTGTGGGGGATGCAAATCTTGTTAAATCCAAGAGAATAGGAAGCTAGGGTGAAGCTTGGTTATTAATTTTGTAAAATACACCGAGACTTTCAGGTGGATTTTTTTTGGCTGCTGGAACGGTGGAGAAGAGGAAGGGAAGGGAAGACTATGGGCATGTGAGAGAGTATTTTTGGGAGGAAATTTTTGAGCCGTTAATTTTAATCTAAAGGTAGAGAATAAACACGCGTTTTTAGACCGCATACAAAGAGATGAGGACGGACCTGATGATAGCTCTCCCTATATATATATATGTATATATATATATATAAATATATATATGTATATATTTGATAAATAGGGGAGAAATATTTTAGCCATGAGCTCTCCCAAAAGAACCTTTTTTTAGTCAAGAATCACAACCTATTCTAAATGGTTAGTTGCACATTGATATCCTTAATTTTTAGTGTTTTGTAATATAGATTTTCAAATTTTAAAAGTAGTCATTTGGGCCATCAATTTTTCAATTTGCTAGAGATTCCTATGATCTTTAATTTAGCCAAACAAATAGATAATAATTTTGCCTTTTTCTTCATAGACTCTGCTATGGGGTTCTGTTTCTAGATAGAACCAATACCAATTTGTTTGGTTAAATTTAGATTTGGATAAATTTACAATAAATTAAAAAATTGAAAATCTAACTTTTTATTGTTGAATGCTGAGAACCTAAATTGTAAAATTTTATAAATCAAAAGTATTAAAATACAATTAATCCTATTCTTTTCTAAAAGAGATGAGGATTTTACCCAAGCGTGATCAAACCCAAGATCTTGAAGTGTATTCTCAATGGTCTTGCACTAGTCCAAGCCTACAGATACTCCCAAAATTAAAGAAACTTGTTCCACATCATATTGGCATTTCTTATCAAATTTTCTTTAAAACCTAGAAACAGAGGTGAGAATGAAAGAAATCAACTGTGTTTTGCATTTTAAAGATTGGGACAGTGAGATGTTTGCGATGAAATAAGATGGTAGAATACAGAATGTAATATAAAGTAGGTACGTTACACAAAACCCTTTGAATTATTTAGCACTTATAAATAAACCCCTAATATTATAGAAAATCCTCTTCAAACTGTTAAACACTTACAAGTTAATTAAAGAAAAGGTAAACATCAAGAAAAAACCAATCCTTATAAAAAAATCTATAAAAAATTGAAAATTGAAAATTACTTAATATTTTTCATAATGAATAAGTTCAATTAATTAATATTAATATTTTTTAATATTTTTTTAAATAACTTATTATTCTTAATATTTTATTTCTTGAAATTTTGAAGCAAATATTATTTTTAATATTTATTTTAAGGAAAATATTATTCTTATTTTTAAGAAGAAAATATTTTTATTTTTTGAAGAAAATATCATTTTTATTTTTTGAAGAAAATATTTTCAAATACTTTTTTGAAGAAAATCTTATATTTTAATATTTAGAAAATAAAAAAATCGGATTAAATTATTCAGAAAATAGTATAATGGTTATGCCAAAAGGGTAGTTTTTTCAAATTAAAAAAAATATTTATCATTTAATTGATTTGAAAGAGGCAATAGGTTAGACGTAATCATACTTAAATTAAACAGAGTATATGAAAGTATCAAGTAGTTCAAAGGAATTTTGTGTAGTTCACCCTATAAAGTAAGCAAAGACAAGAGACAAGAAAACAAAACTTTGGTTGCAATAATGAATTGAAATTATCATTTCAAGAACCAAACCTACATTTTCAAGATAACCAGTTAGACGTTTTTTAGAGAACTTACCAAAGCGGCCCTTCCTTGAACCAAATCAAATCATCATTAGAATGCAAATTGAAATGCATGCATAAGTAAAATACATATCCTCCGAGAAAAGCCCAAGGCTCCTAGCAGTATGTTTTGCACCAAGCGCCCTCCAATAACCAAGCTTTCCTCTTTATCCCAAGTCAAATGCACAGTTTGTAGAGAATCAGTTAAAAATTCACACTAAAAGAAATGAAACTCCAAATTTGTATCCAAATTAACGTTCTTTTTGAATATATTACTGTAAATTAGTTGAGCAGTGAGAGGCCTAGAAAGGACCTGGGCACACTTATTTTTGCCAATGCACCCACGACAACTAACTCCATGGATCGGTATCATCAATAGAAAGCCGCATCAACATATAGAATGTAGAATGGCTGATGGTCTAGGCACGTCGTATCCACCATGTCCAAGCATGAATTGCCAGTTGGCTTGTTTGTTGTGATTATTGGACAACAAAAAACAAAAATAAAAATTAAGAAGAAAAAGAATGTATTACTCTTTCTTTATGAAATTAATAGATAAAAAAAAGAACTTCTTTTAAAAAACTCTCTAAAATATCTCTCTTTGAGATTATAAAATTCTGTATTGTCTGTGATACAAGATTGAAAAGTCTAGTACCTATTTATAGGCTTTCAAGGTTACATTTTTTTCAAACTTCTTGTACACCAAGAAAACTTGAAAATAAGTAAACTTAGATACAAGCAAACTTGGTCAAACAATAAATTCTGTTATAGGCTAGATTTTAGGAGAAGTTTAAACTTCATAATTCTCCCCCTCTAGCTGTATTTCAAGATTGATAATCACTTGCCATCAATTCAGCTTTGTTTTAGCATAGCTTTAGCTTCTGGCACAACAACCATTACGCGAAAATTAAGCTCTAGCGACACACTATTAGCAATGCTAAGAAATAAATGCGTCTAAAAAAAAAAAAATCGGGACTCTGAGGTTAATGCGTTAGTAAAAATTCAACCAATAGACGACGCATACGAAAAATTTCGACGTCAAGAAGTCGCGAGAAACAACAACACACGACGCATCCGTTAAGAGTCGCTGAATATTCAGCTCAACAGAGTCGCCTTTACTAGAGTGCGTATATTTTATATCAATTGTATTGTTTAAATGCTACACTAAAGAAAATTGTTAATTAATCTGATTTTCTTTCAATTTTACAAATAGGTGAAAATATTTAAGAAAACTTACAGAGCTGTATTTTAATTTTTTTTTCGTTCCACATTATAAATATCCGGCGACGCATAACAAACTCTATGCGCCGCCTATTAAATTATTATTTTTTTTGTATTTTTGTAAATATTAATCAGTTGATTTTCTTTCAACTTAAAATAACAAGTGAAAATATTCAAGCAGCATGAGAAAGATAATTTTTTTCTCTTTCCAAAAACATATACATTCGGCGACACATAGGCGTATTGTGATTCACCTGATGCCCTTATATTTATTTATTTTCATTTTTCATAAAATATTAATCAATCTGATTTTATTTCAACTTTAAAAACCAGTAAAAATATTTAAGAAAAATAACAGTGCTCAATTTTAAATTTTTTGGAAGACATATTATTGATATCAGGCGACGCATAAGCAATATTATGCGTCGCCTATTAGTTTAATATTTTTTTTGGGTTTTTTGTAAGTATTAAACAGTTGATTTTCTTTCAACTTTAAATAACGAGTGCAAATGTTTAAGCAGCATTAGAGAGCCCTTTTTTTTTTTTGTTTTTTCCAAAAAATATTTGTATCAGGCGACACATAGGTACATTTTGCGTCGCCTTATTCTCTTATATATATATATATATATATATTTTGTTTTCTCATAAAATATAAATCAATCTGATTTTCCTTAAACTTTAAAAACCAGTGAAAATATTTAAGAAAAATAATAGTGCTGGATTTTTAATTTTTTGGAAGACACATTATTGATATCAGGCGACGCGTAATTAATATTCTGCGTCGCCTATTAAATAATTATTTTTTATTTTTTTTGTTTTTTGTAAGTATTAAACAGTTGATTTTCTTTCAACTTTAAATAACAAGTGAAAATGTTTAAACAGCATAACAGAGCTTTTTTTTTTGTTTTTTTCCAAAAAAATATTTGTATCAGGCGACGCATAGGTATATTTTGCGTCGCCTTATTCTGATATATATATTAATTTTTTTTCATAAAATATAAATCAATCTGATTTTCTTTCAACTTTAAAAACCAGTGAAAATATTTAAGAAAAATAACAGTGCTGCATTTTTAATTTTTTGGAAGACATATTATTGATATCAGGCAACGCATAAGCAATATTATGCGTCGCCTATTAGTGTATTATTTTTTTTTTTGGGATTTTTTGTAAGTATTTAACAGTTGATTTTCTTTTAACTTTAAATAACAAGTAAAAATGTTTAAGCAGCATAACAGAGCTTTTTTTTGGTTTTTCCAAGAAATATTTGTATCAGGCGACGCATAGGTGTATTTTGCGTCGCCTTATTCCCATATATATATATATATATATTTTTTTTTTTTTCTCATAAAATATAAATCAATATGATTTTCTTCAAACTTTAAAAACCAGTGAAAATATTTAAGAACAATAACAGTGCTGGATTTTTAATTTTTTGGAAGACACATTATTGATATCGGGCAATGCGTAACTAGAATTCTGGGTCACCTATTTATTAATCAATTTTTTTTTTTTGGTTTGTTGTAAGTGTTAAACAGTTGATTTTCTTTCAACTTTAAATAACAAGTGAAAATGTTTAAGCAGCATCACAAAGCTTTTTTTTTTTGTTTTTTCCAAAAAATATTTGTATCAGGCGTCGCCTTATTCACATACAAATATATATATATATATATATATATTTTTATAAAATATAAATCAATCTGATTTTCTTTCAACTTTAAAAACCAGTGAAAATATTTAAGAAAAATAACAGTGCTGCATTTTTAATTTTTTGGAAGACATATTATTGATATCAGGCGACGCATAAGCAATATTATGCGCCGCCTATTAGTGTATTATTTTTTTTTTTGGGTTTTTTTTGTAAGTATTAAACAATTGAATTTCTTTCAACTTTAAGTAACAAGTGAAAATGTTTAAGCAGCATCACAGTGTTTTTTTTTTTTTCCGAAATATATTCGTATCAGGCGACGCATAGGTCTATTTTGCGTCGCCTTATTCCCTTATATATATATATATATATTTTTTTTTTCTCATAAAATATAAATCAATCTGATTTTCTTTAAACTTTAAAAACCAGTGAAAATATTTAAGAAAAATAACAGCGCTGGATTTTTAATTTTTTGGAAGACATATTATTGATATTAGGCGACGAAACCAGTGAAAATATTTAAGAAAAATAACAGTGCTGGATTTTTAATTTTTTGGAAGACACATTATTGATATCAGGCGACGCGTAAGCAATATTATGCATCGCCTATTAGTGTATTTTTTTTTATTGTTTTTTATAAGTATTAAACAGTTGATTTTCTTTCAACTTTAAATAACAAGTGAAAATATTTAACCAGCATCATAGTGCTTTTTTTTTTTTCCAAAAAATATTTGTATCAGGCGACACATAAGTATATTTTTGCATCGCCTTATTCCCTTATATATATATATATATATTTTTTTTCATAAAATATAAATCAATCTGATTTTCTTTCAACTTTAAAAACCAGTGAAAATATTTAAGAAAAATAACAGTTCTGGATTTTAAATTTTTTGGAAGACATATTATTGTTATCAGGCGACACATAAGCAATATTATGTGTCGCCTATTAGTGTATTAATTTTTTTTTTTGTGTTTTTTGTAAGTTTTAAACAGTTGATTTTCTTTCAACTTTAAATAACAAGTGAAAATGTTTAAGCAGCATCACAGAGCTTTTTTTTTTTTTTTTTATTTGTATCAGGCGACCCTCAAGCATTTTGTGCGTCGCCTGTTCTCCTTTTATTTAATTTTTTTTTCTTTTGGTTTTGTAAATATATTAATCAATCTGTTTTATTTTTGGCATCAAATAATCTGTTAAAATATTGAAGCACATAACTGTAAAGGTTTTTGTTTTTTTTGCATTATTTGTATCAGGCGACTCTTAAGCATATTGTGCGTCGCCTGTTCACCGTTTATTTTAATTATTTTTAATATTGTTTGAAATTTTGTAAAATTGGTATGTTTAAAACCAAAGTTCATGCAAAACAAATATTACCTTATGAGCGATTTTCACAAATTTGTCTACGATATTTTATATGTACAAACAAAAGCTATTAACAAAAGCTAGCTATTTCACTACCATGCATAGATATTCATTGGTTTGAGATACTTGTGATCATCGCTGTTGCCCATTCATCTCTAAATTCGTTGACATTTTCAGCTTGTAACCAAGTGACACCTTCGTACTGAACATGAGAAACTTATGTTAATACATATACAAATAATCATAAATATTAATTATTACATAATAGAAATATGATGAAATCATTAAATTAATAATAATTTATCATTCCTCTTAAGTCCCGGGGAGGAACTTTGCGCCTAATGATATCTTGCATTATCATCATAATATAGTAACCGCATTCCGTACTCCCGGGCTGCATCGGTGTCTAAATTTGCAAACAGTAAATTATGTGTAATATTAGATACAAATATATACAAGTATTTAAATTAACTAACAACTAATAATGCTAAGTTTATATGTAATAATTACCTTAGTATTTTGCCACCAAAGTTTCTTTTCAAATGTCTTTCCTTGGTTCCATGCAACGAATGAACTATATAGAAATATAAATATTTTATAAGATTATATAGTAGCTTCAAAAGTACAAATCCAATAGAAGAACAATTAATTAAAAATATTAGAGTTATTAACTTACTCGTCGATCAAAGTTTTTAGATCCTTATCAATTATATTCTTATGAGTCTTCAAAGAATCAAAAAACCATGCTACTGCTTTGTATAAATCAACAACACATAGCATCCAATGATTCCTAAAAACACCAATAAATATTTTAGTTAATATGATGTTTTTCGAAATTAATATTTTCACAACATAATTCAATTAAAACTAACACAATATTACCTTGCACAGTAGGGAAAGAACCATAGTTGATTATTTCTTGCATCTTGCCATCTACTCAATATATTTATTATCCGTTCATGAGGGTTTGGATGACCAACCGAAGCAATAATATCCGGATGAACAAAGCAATAATTCCCTTCGAAGGAGCCCGTCAATCCCTCACATAAATGCCTACATAATCCGATTACAAGTAATTATAGTGTTTAATCAATTAAATTAAAGAATTAGTTATAAAGACATCCAAATTTAGTTTGCTTTATGTAGAACAAGATGCATTCGGAAGATAATTCTTGCATGTAACAAAAATCATTTATATCGCTCCTCGCTATGCCCAACTATTGTTCTTCCCTAAAGATCTCTTTTTTCATATTAAAAAACCATAAATGATCGCTATCGACGTCCTTGATCCGACGTAGCAACTCTAGGATCGTTGGGGTAACGACTAAGGTATCAACATTATCATCTTGATCATTCTCAACATTTGACCTGTTCGAGCTTCCCTACAAATATCAGTAAACAACATTTAAAATAGAACAAAAATGAAATTATTTTAAACTTCATTAATATATATAGCTGCATCGAACAATACCTCCTCAGATGGCAAGATAACAAGATCTCTTGGCCATGCAACAAATGCACCTTCAGCATCACCGACACGTATGATGTCAAATGACGGAATAGGCAAAGGTGCAAATCCATCAATAACGTCATCAACAGTGACCTTATAATTTGCTGCACCTAGCTTCACACCATGGCACATATCCGTTGGCAGCGAAGGTACCAAAGTGCCACGTGCTACTATATGGCCAATATTGCCTTGTGCAAGATTGCATTTTACACCCTGCAAAGTTTAAAAAATAAAAAATAAAAAAATTAATATATGTTCACATGACAATATTCCTTCAACTTAAAGACTCGATCCCATGACCTCATGGCGGTAGGTAAGACTCTTCAACCATGGGAGCTATATAGATAGTAATAACCCACTTAAACATACATATATATATATATGAAATAATTACCTCAGGATAGATCCGAGGAGCATCAATCCAAGATGTAGATTGGGTCCCCATGAGCAGCAACATCATCGAATTGGGTCCCAAGAGCATCAACATCATCGGCTGGGGGGGTTCCTTGACCAGCAACATCATCGACTTGGGTCCCAGGAGCAGCAACAGTATCAGCTGGATGAGTGAGTGACGGAATGTCAATACCACATGCCGATATGAGGGCATCAACTTGGGCAGCACTGCTGCTGCTTGAATTTCTGACGATCACCACCAAACCTTTGAGCAGCATCTCATAGATTGCATTGTTTCCATTTCCCTCCGACTTGGTCTTTTTTTGTGAACTCGGCTTAGGAGTATGGAAAATGTTATTCACCGTGTATCCTTTGCCTCGACCCCTAAGCCTACCTCCATACTCCTCTTTTCTCAAAGCTTGTGTGAGGATATCCACCGGAGGTGAAGGCCGAATTTCTCCTTCTGTTGCCTTCTTCTTTAAGTCATTCTACAATATATTGTTTAAATGATTGAATATATCAGTTTATATAATAATGAACTAAATAATAATATATGCAACAAATATTCATAAAAAATACAATACTCACATTTTTTCCGCTACATGTTTAGCTTCTTCATTTGCATATTTTCCATCCTTCCCCATACGTGCCCGTATCCACAGGTCATCTCGGTCTACATAATCTTCGGTGCCTCTTTCAAGTTGCTTCAAAATTACAAATAAATTAATTTTAATAATGCAAGTGATCAAGTAACAATGACAAAATTAATATGGTTAAATGTAAATAAAAATAAATTGCATACAATGGCTCTTTCTAATCTCGCGTAGCCCATTGCACCCATCCTATGCGGATACTTGTTTAATTGCCGTTTTTCCGAATATTTTTTACTTAATGCCCACATAAGTTATAAACATACATATTAGAAAACCCAAATAACATAAGTCACCATAACAAATTTTAATTTTTATATAAATAATGGCAGCGCAATTTAATACAACATTAACGTGCATTAAATAAAACTATACCTGGAATTTATCCGACAACCTTTGTTGCATAAAATCATCCCACACCTCTTGGCTTATGAATTCATAAATTGAGGGTCGATGCTTCAACTTTTCGGGTGTGTCAATATATGGTCGAACAAAATATCTATATAAGTAATTCTTGAATTTTCTCCATTTGTCACAACAATCTTTTAAAGTTGCCTTCCTAAAACTATCATCCTTACCTGTATATTGCTGCAAAATTAATATATATATATATATATTTAGTAACATATATTGATTGACAAGTAAATGCGGTAAGTTAGAAATGCAAGTAAAATGCATATATACAAGCTACAAATGCAAAAAAGGAATTATAAAATCTTCATCAATTAAATATTATTCATAATAAACAATATTTAACAATAATGCACTCTGTACCTTTATTGATGCCCATAGGTTATCTTTTAACCTATCGGACACATCTCTCCAATTAGGTATATTAATTGGTATTGTGCTCCTAGCCAACGAGCCCTCCAAATTGTTTAGTCGAATGGCCTCAGAGTTAATAGCAACTCCAACCTCATTATATTGAGGTTCCAAGCTTTTGTTTCCCGCCAAATACTTCCTAAGGCCTTTCATTGTTGTAGCCCCTCGTTTTCTACACCTTTGGGATGACGTATTCGGCCTTTCCATATCACTAGATGGTGATCCAGTGTCATCCCCATCCGAGAGGACATGTTCATTAAAAGGATCCATAATTCTACATACAAAAAACATAAACACAAATTAATATTACTAACAATATGAACATAGGGTGTAGTATAATGAATAAACCATTAATAACCATAATAAACGATAAATTCATGTAATTTATTTACCAAGTGATGCAGTAATAGTATCTTCTCTTAACATCTATCCTCTTTAACAGTCATTAACATTTTCAAACTTTGCATCCGGCGACTAAATCACTAATGGATTTTGAGCCACACAAACGACGTCGTTTTAAGACCCACAACAGAGCACCATCTCTGACATTTGCCACGCAATTTATAAAGGCTATATCTTGAATTTAACCATATAACAACATAATACAAATATTAGCATATCATTTTGCTTTACATACAATCGAACCCCACTCAATAAATATAGCTATTTTTCCAAACAAAATTTAGCTAACCCATTGTCGACGACAAGACATGATTTTGACAACATAAAACCCCACCAAAGTTACAGTAACGAAAAAATATTTAAAAAAACAAAAAAACCAGCAAACAGAATATTTTTTCCAACAAACACATACACCCAGCAATCAAGAGGAACTTCAAGCCACCACAGCAGCCGACGGCGACGGCACGGCAGAAACCCAGCAACCCAATCCCGGCGACGAGATGACAAAAATCCCAGCCACCCACCGCGACGGCGAAGTACACGACCCACCGAACATGGTGACGGCGACGGCAAAAGGGTCAAGTGCTTCCAACCCAACCACCGGCAAGAAGAAGAAGCAGAGGAAGAAGGAACATTGAAATTTAGGAAAGAAACCCACAAAATCCTTAAAACCCTTGAAAGAAACAAGAATGCCTAATGAGAGTGTGATCCTTCAAAATCTTCTCATACCTCCTAGATTGCTTCCAACTCTCAAGTTTCCGTACTTGGGGTTAATTGTTGAAAAGAAAGCCCATCGATTAACGTGCCATTTTATTTCTAATATTTCCTAAATATTGGGGAATAAAAAATGGTTATTAAAAACATTTTAGGGGTAAATTAAAATATTTAAAGACACAAACAAAAGAAAAAATGGAAATACAAAAAAAAAAAAATGAAATTAGAACGCGCGACGTATAAAGAAGAAACTACGTCACCTATAAAAATTAAAAAGCATATAAATTTTAAGTGTTTTGAAATGTTAAATAAAAAATAAATATACTTGAAAGAAAATCAGATTGATTAAAAAAATTAAAAAAAAACTCATTCATGTTATTTAAATATTTTCACTGGTGATTTGATGCTGAGAGAAAATCAGATTGATTAAATAAAAAGATCACACACCAAAAAAAATTATTCGCTAGCATTAATTTAAACAAAAAATTTGTTAATTTAATAAGTTGCTTAAATATATTAACAGGATATTTGATTTTGTAAAGAAAATCAAATTGAGTTAAAAAAAAGAACCAAAAAAAATTTATATTTGATTATAGGCGACGCATAAAAGTGATTATGTGTCGCCTATTAAAAAAAAAAAAAAAGAAACCCTACTTTATCTTGTTTAAGTATTTTCACTGGTTATTTGATGTTGAAAGAAAATCAAATTTAATTAAACAGGAAGATAATACAAAAAAAAAATTATTATTTTCTAACAAGCGACGCATAAATTCATGCGCCGCCTGTTAACATGAATTTAAAAATAGATTTGTTAATTTAATAACTTGCTTCAATATTTCCATAGGATATTTGATATTGTAAAGAAAATCAAATTGAGTTAAAAAAACAAAAAAAAAATATATTTGATTATAGGCGACGCATAATCACTATTATGCGTCGCCTATTATTTATAATTTTAAAAAAAAAAAACCCTACTTTATCTTGTTTAAGTATTTTCACTGGTGATTTGATACTGAACGAAAATCAGATTGATTTAACAGAAAGATCACACACACAAAAAAAAAAATATTAATTTTGCCAAAAAGTGAAGTATAAATTCTTTTATGAGTCACCTGTTAGAATGATTTAAAAAAAAATTGTTAATTTAATAAGCTGCTTAAATATTTCCACAGAATATTTGATGTTGTAATGAAAATCAAATTGAGTTAAAAAAAAAAAGAACCCAAAAAAAAAAATATTTGATTATAGGCGACGCATAAGAGTGATTATGAATCGCCTATTACTTATAATTTAAAAAAAAAAAAAACCTACTTTATCTTGTTTAAATATTTTCATTGATTATTTGATGCTGAAAGAAAATCAAATTGATTAAACAGAAAGATAACACAAAAAAAAAATTATTATTTTCTAACAGGCGAGGCATAAATTCTTTTATGCGTCGCCTGTTACCACGAATTTAAAAAAAAAAAATTTGTTAATTTAATAATTTACTTCAATATTTTAACAGGATATTCGATGTTGTAAAGAAAATCAAATTGAGTTAAAAAAAGAGACAAAAAAAAAACAAATTATATTTTATTATAGGCGACGCGTAAGAGTGGTTAAACGTCGCCTATTACTTATAATTTAAAAAAAAAAAACCCTACTTTATCTTGTTTAAATATTTTCACTGGTTATTTGATGCTGAAAGAAAATCAAATTGATTAAACAGGAAGATAACACAAAAAAAAAATTTATTATTTTCTAATAAGTGACGCATAAATAATTTTATGCGTTGCCTGTTAACATTAATTTTAAAAAAAATTTGTTAATTTAATAAGTTGCTTAAATATTTTCACAGAATATTTGATTTTGTAAAGAAAATCAAATTGAGTTAAAAAAAATCAAAAAAAAAAAAATTTGATTATAGGCGACGCATAAGAGTGATTATGCATCGCCTATTACTTATAATTTAAAAAAAAAAAAACCTTACTTTATCTTGTTTAAATATTTTCACTGATTATTTGATACTGAAAGAAAATCAAATTGATTAAACATGAAGATAATACAAAAAAAAACATTTATTATTCGGTTATAGGCGACGCATAAGGGTGATTCTGCATCGCCTATTACTTAAATTAAAAAAAAAAAATAACCCTACTTTATCTTGTTTAAATATTTTCACTGGTTATTTGATGCTGAAAGAAAATCAAATTGATTAAACAGGAAGATAACACAAAAAAAAAATTTATTATTTTCTAACAAGCGACGCATAAAAGAATTTATGCGTCGCCTGTAATCATGAATTTAAAAAAAAAATTGTTAATTTAATAATTTGCTTCAATATTTTCACAGGATATTTGATGTTGTAAAGAAAATCAAATTGAGTTAAAAAAAAGAGACCAAAAAAATAAATTATATTTTATTATAAGCGACGCATAAGATTGGTTATGCGTCGCCTATTACTTATAATTAAAAAAAAAAAAAAACCTACTTTATCTTCTTTAAATATTTTCACTGATTATTTGATGCTGAAAGAATATCAGATTGATTAAACGGAAAGATCACAAACCCAAAAAAACAAATTATTTGCTCATAAGCGACTCATAAATATTTTAATGCGTCGCTTGTTATTTGAAATGTGCTTCCCCAAATGTAATCTATTAGTTTATTTGGGTTCATATAAACTATCACTGATAGCCAAAAACATGAAAGTGCAACTCGTTGAACATACTTACTTTGAGCAATTGGACTATGGGTCCTTGCTTTAGACCAATTTACAATTGTTATATCCTATCTCAAATTATGTGGTGAGATGTGTTTTTGTGTTTGTGTATACTCATATATGTGAATAATTGAAAAGAGCATCGATAGAACTGTTTTATATTTTTAGATTAATTGACTTGGTGTTCATTGGAATGCTATGTGGAAATATTTTTGGATGTAATTTTTAAAAAAATAACTAAAATTAAAAAATAAATTTTAATTACTATTGGATAAGGCGACCCTTTTATATGTAAATGTGTCACCTGTTTATCTCAATGAGTCGCTAGATCATCTAGTTTTTTAAACAAAAAATTACAATTTTAGAGTTATTGCCAAAAGTTTAAGAAGGAAATAAACAGTACTTTGAGAAACTCTTTTGTTTTAAAAGAATTAAAAAAAGGGCGTCTATGAAACTGTTTATCCTTTAGCGACACAGTTTATGTGAATACGTTGCCTGTTTATCCATTTTCTTAAAATTTTTGGTGCGTTTTCAAAATTTATGCGGGATTTTGAATACCATTTCTTTTCACAAAATATGTGTTAGTACACTTCATAATAGGTGTTAGAATTGGAAGCAATCTAAAAGAGACTTGAAGAGTGGGATATTTCGTGTTTAATTTTCCATTTGTTTGCTTTGCTATCTGGAAGTTGGATTTCTCTGTGTCGCCCTCGTGGTTAGCTTGGCTTCTTCTTTCTTCGTCTCCATGGTTTTGGTGAGTTTCTTTTCGCTTTCTGATTGGCGGTGACATGTGGTGGATTGGGTTATTTTTTATTTATTTATTTATTTATTCATTATAACCGAAGGTTAGGTTCGCTGGGTTTTCTTAATCTTGTTTTTGTGGATAATTTGTTTGCAATGGGTTTTCTTAATTTTGCTTTTGTCAATAATTTGTTTGCGATGGGTTTTCTTAATTTTGCTTTTTTCGATAATTTGTTTGCGATGGGTTTTCTTAATCTTGCTTTTGTCGATAATTGTTTGCGATAGCTTTTCTTAATCTTGCTTTTGTCGATAATTTGTTTGCGATGGGTATTCTTAATCTCGCTTTTGTCGATAATTTTTTTTTGTGATATTGTTTGATATTGTTCTGCTTAGATTGGTAGGGAAATGATTAAATCGTGGATAACGAAGGATAGAACCTCAAGCGATTTTGCTAAGGGGGTGAGTGAATTTTTGAAATTTAGCATGGAGAATGCCAATGATTGTAATGCCATACGGTGTCCTTGCATGCAATGTGGGAATATGAAAATCCATACTATTAGGGATATTAAAGGCCATATATATTGGAATGGGTTTGATGTCAACTATCGGCGATGGATTTGGCATGGTGAGTCATGTGCTGATGGTATTGGACCATCTTCTCATTTTGGGAATATTAATGTACAATATAATGAAAATGATAGTAGTAGTAAGGAAGACGTGGCTTTCAATAGCTTAGACATGACCCGTGCTGCATTAGAAACTTTTGATAATGATCCTAATGAATTTGCTACCTTATTGGAGGATGCGGAGAAACCTTTGTACCTAGGTTGTACCAAATTTACCAAGTTGTCGGCCTTGGTTAAATTATACAACTTAAAGGTAAGATATGGATATTCTGATAAGAGCTTTGATGTACTGTTGCAATTGTTATTCGAGATGTTGCCAAATGACAATGTGTTGCCAACCTCCATGTACAATGTTAAGAAGACTTTGAGTGCTTTGGGAATGGAGTACATCAAGATTCATGCATGTCCTAAAAGTTGTATTCTGTTTAGGAAGGAATATGTGGACCTTAATGAATGTCCTAAATGTGGATCTGCTAGATGGAAAATTGATAAGAATGGAGTTGCTAGCAATATTCCAAATAAAGTTTTATGGTACTTTCCTATTATTCCGCGTTTTAAACGAATGTTTCGTAGTGTTGAAACGGCTAAGAATTTGACATGGCATTCCAATGGGAGAAAGGTTAAGACAGGGGAAATGCAACACCCTGCGGATTCTCCATCTTGGAAGTTGGTTGATCGTTTATGGCCAAACTTTGCATTCGAAGATAGGAATTTGAGACTTGGGACCGCGGCCGATGGAGTTAATCCACATAATATGTTGAGTAGTACGTATAGTTGTTGGCCTGTGATGACGGTTGTGTATAATCTTCCTCCTTGGTTGTGTATGAAGCGGAAATTTATGATGTTAGGTCTTCTAATTTTTGGACCGAAGCAACCCAGAAATCAAATTGATGTATACATGGAGCCGTTAGTTGAAGACCTGCAGTGGTTGTGGAATGAGGGTGTTACGGTCTTCGATGCTTACCGTCAAGAGAAATTCACTTTGAAGGCAGTGTTGCTAAGGACAATAAATGATTTCCCAGCTTATGGTAACTTGTCCGGTCATGCGGTGAAGGGATATTATGCTTGTCCAATTTGCAATGAAAATACTTTTGCTACAAGGCTAAAGCATGGAAAAAAAATGAGTTTTACTGGGCATAGAAGATTTCTTCCTCCAAATCATCACTATAGAAGGCAAAAGAAGGCTTTCAATGGATTTCAAAAATTTGGAGTGCCTCCAAAACCGTTGACTGGAGAAGAAATCTTAGATAAACTTAATGCAATGAGATTTGATAACTCACATAAGAGGAAAAAGGACTGTTGATTCTGAAGAATGTTGGAAGAGGAAGTCCATTTTTTTTGAATTGGAATATTGGAAATTTCTCCATGTGTGACATAATTTAGATGTCATGCATATTGAGAAAAATGTTTGTAAGAGCATATATGGTACATTGCTCAATATTCTTGGTAAGACGAAGGACGGAGTTAATGCTCGCTTAGATTTACAAGAAATGGGTTTGCGGAAAGACTTGGCCCCTAAGCCTCAAGGAAATCGAACTTTCCTACCACCGGCTTGCTATACATTATCAAACCATGAGAAGAAATTGTTTTGTAAGTGTTTAGCACACTTAAAGGTTCCAGATGGTTATTCTTCAAACTTTAGGAATCTTGTTTGAATGGAGGACTTAAAGATGGTAGGATTGAAATCTCATGATTGTCATACATTGATGCAACAACTCTTGCTTTTTGCAATTCGTGCAATCCTTCCTAAACATGTGAGACATGCAATTGCAAGACTTTGTTTTTTCTTCAATGCAATTTGCAAGAAGTCTATCATTATTGCTGAATTGGAAAATATTCAAAATGATCTTGTTACAACTTTGTGCCTTTTAGAGAAATTCTTTCCACCATCGTTTTTTAATGTAATGGTTCATCTAACTGTACATTTGGTTTGAGAGGTAAGATTGTATGGACCAATACATTTCAGGTGGATGTACCCGTTTGAGAGGTACATGAAAGTATTGAAAAGTTATGTTCGAAACAAAAATCGGCCAGAAGGTTGTATTGCCAAGGGTTACATATGTGAAGAAGTGATTGAGTTTTGTAGTGAATTTCAGAGAGGATTAGATGCAGTTGGAAATCCAATTGGTAGATATCAAAAGTTAAATGATAAGGATGATGTTGGTGCCCCCGTTAAAGGTGGAAAAAATCAATCAATTGATCAACAACTTTGGGAGCAAGTCCATAGATGTGTACTTTCGAATACACCAGAAGTGGAACCATATGTCAGGTGCGTATATACATGTTAATGTATAAATTAGTTGATATTTTTAATATATATATATATCAACATGTATAATTTAGTTGATATTTTGAATATATTAATATGCATCAATAAGTTGATATGTTGGATATTTTTATTAATTACAACAACTTTTATTTGTTTATTATTCATTTTGAAGTCTTGAAGTCAAGCAAAAAAAAATCGAGGAAAAAAAGCAAAATGGTTTCAAGATGAACACGAACGTACATTTATGTACTGGTTACGTGATAAGGTATGGGAAAGTTAAATATTCAATATATAATATCATTGTTTTAGCTTTAATTTTTCATATTTTTTTCAATTGACTAGATTGCACAAAAGCGAAGTCAACCTAATCACACAGTTTCTGAAACATTACGATGGTTAGTCCATGGTCCGCAATGGGTGGTAACGAAACATGAAGGATATGTCATTAGAGGGGTTAGATTCAACACTATAAATATGGATAATAAGAGGGTCACCTAAAATAGTGGTGTCAAAGTTATTGCCAAAAATGAGCATTTTGCTAGTGCTAAGGATAATAACCCAATTTTAGCTGAGATGGCATACTATGGGATTATAAGAGAGATTTGGGACGTCGATTACACTATGTTTCAAATTCCAGTGTTCAAGTGTAATTGGGTTGACAGGAGTGGTGTGAAAGTTGATGAGATGGGGTTTACATGTGTTAACTTTAGTAAAATTGGATATAAATCTGACCCATTCATCGTGGCTTCACAAGTTCAACAAATATTTTATGTTGAAGATTAACTTGATTCAGATGGTCTGTTGTTTTAACTCCACCACGACATTGTACTTTTGTTGAAGAAGAATTGGTTGAAGAAGATGTTCTTGGCGATACTACAATGGCTCACAATCCATTTGCCATACAATTGCCAAGTGTTGATGAAAATGATCATGAGGATGAATGTGAGAGTGGCTATGTTCGTAATGGCTATGAGGGGATATGGATAAACAATATCTTCTAAATAAATTGGTACATATATTTATTAACTTATGTTTTAAGTAATATTTATTTATTCATTATGTGTTTTTTTCTTATGTGTTTTCCACTTTAATTAGGAGAAATGTGCCACGCCAAACCTTAAGAAGGTAAATATTCATTAAATTTTTATTTACCAAATTACAAATTAATTTATTAATGATTAAGTTTTTATTAATTTATTTTGCGTCAGTGTTAATAAATTTTTTTATTTTTCCATATGCAGTATGAGGGTGTAATATCGTCAACATGAGGACATCAACTTCCATCTCAATGAGTATGCATATGTAAAAATATGTCAATGAGATGATATTTAATTATATTGATAATTGTTTTGTTATGAACAAGTATTTATTTTAAATTTTTATATTCTAATTATTTTGGACGAAGCTAGTTTGGGTTTTTTGGTATTATAATTACTTTTATATTTTAATAAATTTTTAAAAATTAAAAAATATAAATTTAAAAAAATATAAAAGAAATGGCGACTCATTAAGATAACTAAAAGTCGCCTAAAATATATAACGACATATAATAAGATCAATTTCGCGACTCTACATAAAATGTCGCTAAAAGTATTTTTCCAATTTTAACGACATAAATTTATAGCGACCCTAAACGAAAAAGTCGCTAATAAATTTTTAACGACTATCATGTAAAGAGTCGCTAAATCAATGTGTCGCTTTAAGATAATTGCTGCATATGTCGCTAAATGGGTAAATGCGTCGTTAAAAATTCATAAATATGCGACTCTTATAATTTGTCGCTAAAACACGAACGGTCGCTATTTTGGAGACACTAAAAAATAGTCGCTAAAAATATATGGGTCGCTAAAAAAGAGACCCACACAATTCGTCGCTAAATAGGCGACAAAAAAATGTGTCGCTAAAAATGCATGAGTCGCTAATTTGGAGACACTAAAAAAAAGTTGCTAAAAATATATGGGTCGCTAAAAAAGAGACTCACATAATTCGTCGCTAAAACATAATGCGTCGCTAAATAGGCGACAAAAAAATGTGTCGCTAAAAATGAATGAGTCGCTATTCAGAATGAATTTGTAGCGACACAAATATTTAGCGACGTATTACGGTAATATCGCTAAAAAGTTTTAGCGACAATATTATAAAACGTCGCCATTTTATGCGTCGCTATAAGTACATTATTGTATGCGTCGCTAAAAATTAAATGTGCGTCACTAAAAATTGTGAATAGGCGACTGTTATGATACGTCGCCTTTTATCTTACATATTTTGCGACAGGATATTTGGCGACTCCGTCGAATGCGTCGCTGTTTATTTAGTGCGACGCAGTATTTGCGTCGTGTATTAGCTCGATTCTAGTAGTGAACCTTTATAAATATATCTGTTAGATTCTCTTTTATGTGAGTCTCACCAAACTAAGTAGTTATTTTGCTCTATCATATCGTGTATACAATGATTGCAAATATAAATGTGCTTTGTCCATAAATGATACATTGAGTTCTTGTCACACCCTAAGTCCATGATCTAGCTTCACTAGTATGATATTGTCTACTTTGGCCCACCCTGCACGTTTTATTTTTACTTCAGTGCTCGAAATAAAATTGTATAAAGTGGATCCAAAATGAACAATATCATACTAGAGAAGTTAGGTTGTGGACTTGGGGTATGACATAATTGTATCAAAACCTACACCTGATCAAAAGTGTGCCAGCAAGAACATTCGATCCCAAAGGAAGTGGATTGTAAAATCTGTAAGCCTTAAATAATACAAAGTAAGAAGGTGCAAAACCAGTAAAAAAACCAACATCATTTGGGAAGAAAATGGTCAAGTGCTATATAAGTGTGGTCACTTTTCCTACTAGTATAAGGGTTTTTGGGCAAGTTAGTAAGGTTTGGGCAAAAATAAAACCATGCGGATTGGGCTTAAAATGAGCAATATCATATTAGTGGAGCTGGACATGAGATGTGACAGTTTTTATTCAAATCCATGGCATTTTGATTGTCACAATTTACAGTAAAACCTTTTTATAGTTATACTGTCTGGGCTAAGCTAATTTTATAACTTTAAGAAGGTTATAACTTAGTGGAGTTTGGAGTTAAAAATACTTTAACTTTAACAAGAAAGAATCCATGCTAGTGGATTATTATATACCAATAAGTTTATATATTTTTTGCTATATATAGATAATTATTATTATTTGGAGGCTAAGTTCTTTAATATGGTATCTAAAAAAGATCATAACTTATTATGATTTACAATTTATTCTTAGTTATAACTAGCCTAAGTTGGGATCAAAATTTTTTATGATTAAATGGAAGTTATTCAGTATAAGATATTATTATAAAGAGATTTTATTGTATCTCTTAGTCCTTTTGCTTGATACTCAGCTCATGGAGTAATCGCAATATTTCCTTACCTACAGTAATATACTTTTCTTTTGTCATAGATAAAGCTATACATTTTTGCAATATTGACTACCATAACATAACTTCTCCAGCAAAAGTGTAAAGATAACTTAAAGCAGATTTTCCTACTATCAAGATGTTCAATTGTATCTGCATCGTATAGCTTTTTAGAACTGAATCACCTCCCCCATAACACAAGCATACCTTCAATCTACCATTGAGATATCTGAGAATTCACTTGAATATTTTGTAATGTTCGTTTACAGGATTTGAAAGAAATATACTCATGGTACCCATTACATAGTAATGTCTGGTCTAGTACCCATAATTGCATATATTAGGCTTCCTATCATTGAAGAATAAAGCACTAAAACCATCTTGTATATCTCATCTCTAGATGAGTGACATAATCTTTTGCTCAACTTGAGATGGTTTGCTAGTGGAATGCTGATTGATTTGGCCTTATGCATGTGGAATCTTTTTATCACTTGTTTGACATATTTCTCTTAAAATAGCCATAACCAATGATTCTTCTTATCTCGAAATATTTGTATTCCTAAAATTCGTTAAGCTAGTCCTAAGTCATTAATATCAAAAGACATGGATAGTAGTTTCTTTAGCGGATCAATTTTCATTGCATCTTGTTTAATGATTAATGCGTCATTTACATATAATAAAAGTGCAACTGAGTTTTCATTTGAAAATCTCTAAATATAAACACATTGGTTTGTGATAGTCTTCTTGTAGCTTTGACTCATCATAAATGAGTCACTGTCTAGGCGTTGTCTTAAAGTTGTATAAAAGTTTCTTTTTGCAAACATGGTTCTCTTTCCCTGGAACCTCAAAACCTTTTAGTTGCTCCATATAAATTTTTTTTTATGTAGATTACTCTGAAGAAGTGCATTGGTTACGAGACCAAAAGCAATTTGACTTGAGGGATATCTACACCATTGGTGACAAAATTTCATCAAAGTTAATTCATTTCTTTTGAAGAAAACCTATGACTACCAATAAGGCTTTGTAATTTACCAATCTTCTGCTATCGTCTTTATTGAGCTTGAACATTCATTTATTCTTTAGTGCATTCTTTCATGTTGAAAGCCCAACCAACTCATAAGTATAGTTTTTCTACAAAAGTTCTATCTCAGCTTACATTGCTTGCAACAATTTTTCTTTGCCTGATGGGATTATATTCCTCTAAACTCTTTGACTTTCCTTTTTCAATAAGCATAATATATTGATATTCTGGATATCTCTGTGATGAAATTTAACCTCGCTTATGTATTTGGTCATTTGACTATTGTGATGGCCTTCTAGCTTCTAGTGAATAGGATTAAGTCTCTCCTTACTTAACATCCTCTTCTCTATCTTGTGTAACTTTTGGCATTTCTCTCTGCACCTCGTTATCCTTTATGAAGGCTTGTGCTAGTGCTGGATCAGGAACAATATCATAGGTACTAGAGCTAGAACTAGAAGATTTTATGGGTTTTATTTTCTAGATTTCATAGAGTACTATATTCTTGCTTCTAATAACCTTCATTACTTTTGGATCCCATAGTTTATACCCATGTTCTTCATCTCCATATCCAATAAAAATGTAAGGTGTAGTCCTTGCATCGAGCTTCTGCTTGAGCTTCTTGGATACATATACAAAGGCTAAATATCCAAATACTCTTAATTATGGTTTAAAAAAATCAAAAGTTTTGATAAAATTTTTGTTAAAATATGTGATAACAGCTAGTGTAATGTTATCTATACCTAAGGCTATGCATATGCCAATGGATATGTTTTATTTTGTTTGTTACGTTTTGGTTTATATAAGATAGCTACTTAAGCATGCCATTAGTAGTCTTTATGAAGTTTGTTTGTGGACTAAGAAACTTGTCTTGAAGACAAGGTAGAGTTGGTTTTGTAGGAGATGTTTAAGTAACTTGACCAACTTGCAAGCTACTTGGACACATGTTAAGCCAAGATGAGATGTTCATGGTAAAACAACCAATCTTGATGAAGAAAAATTTTTGTTAAAGTATGTGGCAATGGTTAGTGTAATGCTATGTAAACCTAAGGTCCTGCAGATGATTATTTTTATTTTGTTTGTTATGCTTTGTTTTATTACAAAGTCATTTTTTAATTCACAAAAAAAATCTTACTATCTAATCAAGATATTGATTTGCACCCTCATAACTCAAGTTGGATAACTCTTAAATAACTCAAGGAAACCTTTTGATCTACCTTAACCCTGGCTCCTAGCTCAACTACTTTCTTCCTAATTTCTCCGTTTCTCTATGACAAAGGCATGTGACTGATCATTACCTATATCCTTTCTCTTGGCCTTCTTATTGAATAAAGCATCTATTATTATAGTCATAGCAAGTTTGTTGTTTGAGGCTGAATTGCTGAGAAAGACTACCAGCATCTCCTAGTTATTTGAAAGAGAGTGAAGAAATAGGATTGTATATTCTTTATCCTCCAGACTATAATTCCACAGTAAATAGCTTATATACTAAGCTTCAAAACTCATTAGTGTGCTCAGCTATAGAAGTTTCATTTTTCAAATCAAATTCAACAATTGCTTAATCACTAGTGCTTTATTTCAAAAGGTCTTGGCATGATACATATCTTCCAACTATGTTAAGCTTTTTCCATTATGCTGCTTGGGTGGAATTGGGGTTCTTAAAATGGTTTGATAAAAAAATTGAAGCTTAATTCGGCAAAATGAAGTTCACCAATGCATATGAAATGTCGAAAACATTAGATTTGACCCTTCCAGGATCAAAATATAAATCTTAAAAAAATTGGGATAAAATTGCAATTTCCAAAATTTCTAAGCCAAACTACAAATACAAATAGTTTTGAGGTAAACCTATAGAAAATGAAAATGAAGAACATATTATTATTTCTTCATGAAATCAATGTAAATTTTTTTTTAAAAAAAAAAAATCTCTAGAATATCTTTCTTTGAGATTATAAAATTTTGTATATTCTGTTATATTAGACTAAAAAGTCTAGCTTCTATTTATAAACTTACAAGTTGCCTTTTTTATAAACCTACTTGGAGATCAAGAAAACTTTAACAGTAAGTAAACTTAGATAACAAGTAAAGTTGGTTAACAACTAAAAATTATAATGGACTGGGATTCATAAGAAGGTTGTACTTCATTTTTTTTTTTTTTCTCTTGGCCATGCCATGCCTGTTGATATTCAACAAAGTAAAGTAACAGCTTCATCTAATGTCGATTCGACTATAGCAGTCGATTTCACACAAGAAAGTTTTGAAAATAAAGCTGGCCTCCATAGCTGATACGAGCCGAGGTTGACTTGCTCCTAAACCCATATTATATTAGCCTGGATCATGATTAAGTTCAAGTTCTTATGGCCACATCAACCTGTAATCAACTCGTGACTAAAAACCTTGGTATATGATGAAGATGCCATAATAGATGATGAATATCCTATTGATAAGTCAAACTAAAACACTCACTCTCTAATGGTGTTTTAGGTGTTTAAAGAGAACTAAGAGAATTTTATCTCACAAATAAATTTTTGAAAAATATTGAAGTGCCTTTTCATTGAAAAATATGTTCAGATCACGAAACAATAAACCTTAAAAACTAGGACAAAATCCAGCCATACAATGTCAATTTCCTAAAGTGGCCGAAATTTCATTCCTTTCCTAATTCTAATTTTAATTAATTAATTCCTTTATTTTGAATTAGAAATTAATTAATTTAATATGAAAATAATAAAATAATAACTTTCCTAAGTTGATTTTTCTAGCAAATAAATAAATAGAAACCAAATAAAAAACTAATTTCCTAAAACAAAATGTTAAAATCAAATTAGGAAACTAGTTGACTAGTTTAACTACTAAGCTAACTTTAACCAATTTTTAAAAGGCTCCAACTCAGCTCCTATATTCCATGTAGGATGCCAAATAGGATTATTAATGAGTCCCACAGGTTGGGCTTGCTTGGAACAAAGAGAAAATGTCAAATCAACAAAATACAATAAAGCCAGCAACAAATACAACAAAATCGGCCAACAATTCCTTCCATGCGCAAATCACCATTTTGGTTGCTTTTGATTCTGCCTTGGCTTGATTCTATAACCTTTTAGTGATATTCATTGAATTAATGAAGTGTTAGATTCATTCCTTGCTGTCCGGAATCCATAAATGCGCTAAAATAGTTATCTGGATCCGTATTGGCTTCCACCACTTGGATGCTTAAAACATGATTTGTATCTTCGGGTATGGACAAACCCTTTTAAGAATTGATAACTCCATGTATAAAGGCAATCAGGTTGTCCTTAAATCTCTTAGCTTGAGCCCTATTGGTTGGCCTGGTCTTCATCCGTAATGGATCAGTACCTGAGCGGATTGTTGGTTGTGCAGATTCAGTCAGATTCTCATTAATAGCTGTATGTGTGTAAAAAATTTAAAAGTTTTAGACAACAAAGAGAAGATTATGGAAAAGAGAAGAAAATAAAAAAAAAGCAAAAAAGAAAAAAAGAAGAAGAAGAAAATAAAAAAAAAGGAAAATATTATTTCTCGCTACTGATGAGGGAATATTAGTGAAACCTACATTACATGGTATATGACTATTTTTCCGTAAAAGATTTTTAGCATTAAAAAATATAAAAATTAAATGCCACTAATTAATAATTACCACATTACTATTAATGATGAAAAATAGTAAAATTGATTATAAAAGTAGAAAAACATATTGATAAAATTTATTACAAGAAATATTAATATTGTAGCTTATATTTTCTATAATTTTTGAAAGGTAATAAAACTGTGATTGCTAGCTGCTGTTTGGTAATATTCTTGCTTTTTACTTTTTACTTTTATATCTAATTGTGTGTAATTTATCTATTTCAAATGCTGGTTAATCTTAATCAGTTCGTTAAAAATCTCAAATAACTATAAGCTAAGAAATAAAAGAAATACAAAATGAACACCATTTAAAATTGAGTTCAATATGATATTTATATTTTTTTTCTTAACTTTTGTAGTTAATAGGTATATCTGACAAAATTAACAATCTCAAATCAATACTAATAAATATTTGAAATAAATAAATTACACAAAATTATATTAAAATTTTTTGGTGTTATTGTCGCTTATTCTAACTTAGGAGCATAGGATCCAAAAGAAATGGGGTTAAATTTGATATTTGGTGGACCTACATGATGCCATTTAAATTTTTCAATCCTATATAAACCTGTAAGAAGTACACTGTGACCAAGTGCACAATTAAATAATAATAATAATAATAAGAAGAAGAAGAAGAATAAGAATAATAAACAATAAACAATAAAATACTACTAATGCAAATACTAACTGTATTTTATAAAAACCTATAAAATATATTTGAAATTTATTTTGAGTTCGTATAACAGCATTCATAAAAGAAAAGGGAATACCACCGCACCAATTGTGTTTATTTATTATTATTTTTAAGCTCAAAATCACTCAAACATTAATTTTTATTCAGTAAAAGAACAGGCACGGCTGACCTGTAAACAGCTGATTCATCAAAGTGGACTTGCTTTGTCCAGCATTGACCAGCGTCAACATTCACCATCCTTTTAATATGTACACAGAAGGCTCCCTCATGATTGGTCCACGTGTTTTATCCCTTTTTCATATAATATTGGGACCCCGCATATTTCCCGCCAACATATTCGGAGCAACCCAACCCAAACCCGTACTACGCCGCTCTTCTGGTCCTTTTTCTCTCTCTCTCTCTCCGCTAAAATTTAATTCATCAAAACCAAAAAAAACATCTCCGCCGAAACCACCGCCCCCTCCGTCCGTACTTCGCCGGAGCTCTTCTCAGCCTCTCGGCGTCACCTGAGAGAGAGAGAGATGGGCATACTGTATGGGATGGTGGCGAGGGGACAGGTGGTTCTGGCGGAGTTCAGCTCAACTTCCACCAATGCCAACGCCGTGGCCCGACAGATACTCGACCAGATGATGAATAAAGCCGGAAATATCAACCACGAAGACAGCAACGCTTCCTTTTCCCATGATCGCTATATCTTCCACGTCAAGCGCACCGACTGCCTCACCGTGCTTTGCATGGCCGACCAAGCCTCTGGACGTATGTATGCTTTTATTTAATTATTTTACTTCGCATATATATTACAATCTCAATATTTTTTTGAAAGATTTTTTGAGATCCATTCTTATAACTTCTATGTAGAAGCTCTGAACTTCTATAACAATTTATAAATTCTTCTAAACTCCACAATGTTTTTTAAAATTTATTAAATTATAAATTGAATACATCATATTTAATTAGATGGTTTTATTTGTCTACTAATTGTGAATAAATATTTAATTTGTGAAAATTAAACATATTTCATGCTTACATATTTTCTACGGAAAGTTTGGTTTCCAACTGCTTGAAATTGTAAATGGGGTTTGCCTGAAATATTTATTAATATTATTAAATTTATTTTACTCGTTGATAAAATTAAAAATAAAAAAATAAAAAAAAAACGATTAACAGACCTCTTTACAATGGTTCAGTACACAAAATTATGAAGCATATATAGTCATCGTTTATGATTGTTAATTGGAGCGATTGGACTTTTAGCTACATACAATGTTTCAGGGGGTTCAATGCATAAATATGTGAATTCATAGATGTTGAATCAATATTGTTAAGATCCATCTCGAAATTCTTGTATCGTGATGGCATATTTGACACTTTGATTTGCGAATACATATAAATAATACATTGTATGACAGTTTTTTAAAGCAATATATTACTTAATGTGGATTTCTACAAATAAAAATATATAGGTATTTATATCATAAGAAAATTATATATAAATATATAAATATATATATATTCTTTGAAAAATTATTCGTTGGAAATTGGGATTTTGCTAAATGTTTAAATATTTGCATTTATTAAACTTACATTTGTATATTAATATGGTAGTTTAAGTTAAGGCTTATGAAAGCATTCGCAGGAATATTGGTTCTATTGCCAAAAATCCTCTAAGCCGAGATGAATTGATTTTCTTCTCTTCAATAGGCCGCTTTTACTGCATTTGTTATTGTTTTTGGATAACCTCGCGCATTGAACCATGAAAAGTTGAATGGTGTTTATAATTGATCAAACGAGACCTAAGCTGATAAGCTTTTCTCTGTTTCGACTTGCATTTTAATTTCTGACAAGCTTTCTGGCTTTTCCATGAGATCAAGTTCATAAGCTTTTGTTTTTGTTTTTGTTTTTTTTTTTTTTTTTTTTTTTTTTTTTTTTTTTTTTTTTTTTTTTTTTGGTTGGTGCAGGGAGAGTTCCTTTTGCATTTCTTGAAGAAATTCATCAAAGATTCGTGAAAACATATTCTCGGTCCATTCTTTCAGCTCCTGCCTATGCCATGAATGATGAATTTTCAAGGATTCTGAATCAACAGATGGACCATTACTCTAATGATCCAAATGCAGACAGGTTAAACCGTCTAAAAGGTGAAATGACTCAGGTAATTCATGTAATTGGGGGCTTTACATGCTTTTTTTATTGCATTTGTGACAGGCAGTATACTAGCATTCAATCACGAATTGGATTTTACTATATTGTCTCTTCCACTTAAACTACTAGCTACCATTTTGGTTCTAATGAATAAATACTCTCCAACATGTTGTCGTGACAATGATAGATAAGAAGCGTCATGATTGACAATATCGAAAAGGCCTTGGAAAGGGGAGATCGCTTGTCGCTGCTGGTTGAGAAAACTTCAACGATGCAAGGCAATGCAGTTCGCTTTAAAAGGCAATCTCGCCGTTTAAAGAACACTCTATGGTGGAAAAATGTCAAGCTCACGTATGTAATTAATCTTAACACACTCCACTTTTTATATGATTAAAAAGTTCCATGGAAAATCTCTCTATCAGTCCCATGGATTTGTAGTGCTATTTCAGTTTCTTTTCATAAAACACCCTCACCGGAGTTCCTTATATCCTGAGCAGGGCTTCATTGATATTCATCCTCTTGGTGGTCATCTATGTGGTTCTTGCGCTTGCATGTCACGGTCCCTTGCTAGCTTCTTGCTTAAAGTAAAACATTCAGTCAGGGGCGGCTTTGTGATTTTTGCACGGTTTAGTCATAGCGAATATCGACTAATGATTTGCTTTATCAAAAATTAAAGGGTACAAATTCACATGTACAGCATAGGCGCTCTGTTCTTATACAGGTTTCACAGTTGCTTTTTCATGTTCTCTAAAAGAATGTTGGCTTTGTCAACATACCAAAGCGGGTCGTATACTGTATCAGCACGACAATATTTTCCCTTTATATTAGGATTTTGTAACTTAAAATTATTCATGCAAGATGTTTGTTTTATATTCTGTAGTTAGTGGTGAACAAGGCTAGATGATGGTAATGCTGTTCTTATAGTACTAAATTATCCAATATGTTCATCCAAGCAGGTTACTTTTAGATTGGAGATGAGATAATTATGGATTTGCAATATCAGTATGCGAGCATGAAATCAATTTATAAGAAGCAGCCGAGTAAATTGAATTTTTATAATTCCACAAACTAATTGCTATAGAACTCATTTCGGTGTTGACAAAATTGCTAATGATAAGAAAAATTTATTCAATTTTTAACTCAGAGAAACAATAGTACTATCCAAGCAATAATCTCCTGTGTCCTTATTTGGCATGCAAGGATCCGATTGGATAGGATATAGAAATGAAGTCTTCTTGGCTGTTTACATTGGCATCATGAATAAAGATTCTTTGTCTCTAAAGTTTTAGACCTACTGTGACACAAGATTGAATTGTATAGCATATTGAAGATTGATTGGACTGGTTTAAGCTGTACAGGGCATGTCCAAAAAATATCCAGAGTGGTGTCCTCCATTCTTTTCCTGTTCCTTGCTTAATATACTCTTTTCTGTTTTTTTGTTTTTATGGGTGTACTCTGTTTCTTCTTCAACATTTGTCTCTACTGAATAACACATTAATTTTGCTAGACGTAATATGATTATCATAAATCTCTTCTGTTAAACTCAAGCCTCTTAACTACATGAAATTATTTGACATGGGAAGGACTATAACAGAACCTAACCGTCCGAACATGAACACAACTCACCTTTATTGATAAATTTGGTGGACTAATTTTGGCCTTGTTCAAGGAAATTCCCCAACCCCAAATTTCAAACACAAAAGATTTTTTCTTTTCTTTTTATTTTTATTTTTTATGTTTTCTGTTTTTAGTGTTTAGGTTTTAGTTTTTTTCTTTGATACTCATGTTAAATATTTGGACATATTTGAAATTTTTTAAACAATACTATGGAAGCATACGAACTTAGTCGTAGAAGCATGTAATCTTGTTTCCATCAACTCGATCAAATCCCATATCAATTATCCTTAATTGAACTGATTCAATAAATCGAGGGTAATTAATTGAAGTTTTATTAAAAGATATATAGGACCTTAAATTTCTATCCAAAAAAATATAGGATCTTAAATCGAAAAATGTTGAAATCTAAAAGATAGTCAAATTCATGCATTTAATACTTAAGAAATTATTCTTTCAATAGTTGAAACAATCGGAGGACAGCACAAATTTAGAATAACAAAAAATAACTCATTAAGGGAAGTAAAAAACAAAAAAAAACAAAAAAACAAAATATATTTGCTATATATAACCTTACGCCCCAAGTCTTGAAAGTTGGATGAGTTGTTCTAACTATTTAATATTACCTGTCTCACCTAACCATCTATGCAGAGTGCTTGTGGGTTCATGAGGTGTCCTATTGAAATTTCATGGAAACAATGATCGGCAAATGGCGTGCAACGATCAATAAATTTTTTGGAAACACCTTCCATGGTTGGTCGATACCTTGGATTAGCATTTAAGCATGCAAATGCAATTGAAGCAACAAGAACAACACTGTGCACTGCCAACCGACTTCTTGGTGGTGTTAATCGTTGGTCTAATATTTCAGTTAGCAGTAGATTTTGTGTTGAAGGTGATGATAATGATGATAACACTTCTTTTGGATGCTTTCCCATTAGCGTTTCAAGTGCCACCACTCCAAAGCTATATACATCGCATTTCTCAGTTCCAACGATAGTATAGGCAAGCTCTACAATTCATAAAAACAAAATACCATGGTAAATAAAAAAAAATGATCGTCAATGAAATAATTCACTATTAGCTGGCGACAATGCTAAGTCATTGCAACTAATAATTCATGGGACGAATTTTGTTTTTGCTGAAAATATAAAAAAATTCTTTTAGGATGCTTTATGTTCGTTGCAACAGAATATCCATTTGCAACAATTAAATTTTTGAACAGGCTTTTTAAAAACAGAGTTTTCGTATTGGAAAAAAAAAAAAAAAAAAAAAAAAAAAAAAAAAAAAAAGAAGAATTACAAAATTAAATGGTGACAAAAGTCTTTTGAAACAACTAAGAATATTGCAATAGAATACTAGTGGCAAACAGGGCAGTGCAATTATTTTGTCACAACACTATATATTTGTTGCAACGAAATATTAGATAGTGGCAAATGGATAGAAGAGAGGGTGTTACAGCTATTTGTTGTGGTGATAGCATTATTAATGATTTACAAGTAAATTTGATTATTTTTAATGATAACATACCACGTGATTCCCATATTTAAAGCTTTTTTAAAACAATAAAATAGTTTGACAATGATGCGGGTTCCATTTATCATGTAGCATTATAAATAACTTATACTTTTGCCTACCTTGAATTTGAGATTTTAAAGATTGAATATGAGAGAGAAAACTGTACATAGGAATAGTGAAAACTTTACCAGGAGCAATATAACCATAGGTACCGGCAAGTATGTTACTTTGAGTAGACGAATTAGGATCGAGAAGTCTTGCAGTGCCAAAATCCGCTACAACAGCCTCTAGTTCAGAGTTTAGTAGAATATTGCTGGTGGTTACATCGCGATGAATTATTGGTAGAGTGCAACCATGGTGCATATAACATAAGGCATTCACTATGCCTTGGATAATATTCACCCTTTTCCTCCAATCTAATTCCATTGCCTCCACATCATTGTTCAAGACACAAAACAAGCTCCCTCTTTCCATATATTCATAAATCAAAAACATGCACTTTTTGTGTAAACAAAAACCATAGAGTCTCACAATATTCCTATGTCTTAATGTTGTCAATGCTTTCACCTCATTTATGAAACTCTTATTCAAAACAGGGTGTTCAATCTCTGAAGTGTGAAGTTTTTTCAAAGCAACTACTTTGCCATTAGGAAGTTGTGCTTTATAGACACTTCCATAACCACCGGTGCCAATGCAATACCTTATGTCAAAATCCTCTGTTGCTTGTAGAATGTCTTTGTACGCTATATTCCCATCATAATTCCATATTGAAAATATATCTCCATTTTTTGTTGTATTTGTCTCACCAAGTGGTTGAGTATGCTTCCTATTTTTGCACCGACATATGTAGAAGATTGCAATGAGCACAATAGAAGACAAGACAAGAATAACCGATACAAGAACAACAATGACTCTGATTTTTTGGGAGTGGGGCACAACTTTGTGAATGACACCCTGATTATTAGTAGCTGCTGGGGGAGCATCCAAGCAGTGATAGCCAATTACGTAGTCAAAACATAAATCTTTGTTGCCTTCGATATCAAATAAACTGAATCGTTGTTGATTAAGATAGCGGATTGTACCGCTGAGATTGTTACAGGCAAGGTTCAAGGAGGTCAAGCTTGTGAGGTTGTAAAATTGAGAAGGTATTTGTCCAACAATTGAGTTGTAACTGAGGTCCAAAGAAATGAGTGTAGAAAGGGAACATATGTCAGTGGGTATGGTTCCGTTGAAGTGGTTGTGGGACAAGTCAATTTGATTTATACTGTCAAGACCACCCAGAGACGGTATTTGTCCAACAATTGAGTTGTAACTGAGGTCCAAAGAAATGAGTGTAGAAAGGGAACATATGTCAGTGGGTATGGTTCCGTTGAAGTGGTTGTGGGACAAGTCAATTTGTTTTATACTGTCAAGACCACCCAGAGACGGCACAATTGGACCCGTGAGGTTGTTAGAACGGAGTTCTAATATTTCCAGGTTTTTGAGATTTCCAATTTCTGGAGGGATGGATCCATTTATTTGGTTGGAATAAAGTGAGAGAGTATTTAGTTTGGTTAGTTGACCCAGACTTAATGGAAGTGGTCCATGGAGCCAGTTTCCGGACATGATGAAGGAATGAAGATTTTTCAGCTTTCCTATTTCGATTGGGATGGAACCATGGATTTCATTATATGAAATGTCAAGATGTGTGAGATTGAACAAATGACCAAGGGATGAAGGGATTGGACCAGACAAGTTGTTGGCACTCAAGTTTAATGAAACAAGACTGTTCAAATTGCCTAATTCTGGTGGAATTGAACCGTTGATTGGATAATTATAAGAAATGTCAAGCGTCAGCAATTGGGAGAGGTTTCCTAATGAAAGAGGTAACTCACCTGTTAATTCATTATATGAGAGATTGAGGTGATTGAGCTTCGAAAGAGTGCCCATCTCTGGCGGGATGCTCCCATTAAGCCAAGCTCCAGCAAGATCCAGGTGGACTAAATTCGGAAACGAAGACCCATTAAGAAATCTCCCAAGATTCATTCCCAAAAGAGAATCATTATGTAGAGAAATATGAGTGATGGTTGCAGCATGATTGCAAGTAACGCCAGGCAACTTGCAAGGAGTTGTGGTGGTGGAGTTGAGATATTCAACACTCCACCAACCAGATTCAAGCAGAGCCTTTGCTTCTTTTTCAGGAGAGCCCAAAACAGGGGAAGCCCAGGAGCCCACTGCTACTGCTATTACTGCAGCAACACTGAATATGTAGAATGAAATGGAGAATTCCATGCTCTCTTATATGTGAATTGTGATAACTATCTACTTCAAAACTAATTTTGTATGAAGCAAGCATTATATAGGGGCACTCTAATTATTAATTAATGCCTTTTTTTTTTTTTTCCCATTATTTTTCCAGGTTTACCAAGCCAAATGGGATGCTGTCTACTTGGCCGTAAATTACGCGGTTATCCTGGAGTCAGCATGACTTTGTGACGCGCTGCTAAAAAGTAGTTTAAAGAAATTGGACTGGAATTTCAATTATTTATCACTAATTCTAACGTACTATACATGTCAGGAAATTTGACAAGCTTTTAATTTCTCCATTAACCAAATATATGCATATATATATTAAAGGAGGTATAGAAAGACTTCAAGGATTGTTAACGCGTGGACTTGCATATCAATAGTAGGCCCCTTATTCTCTCTTTTTTTTTTTTTTTTTTTTTTTTTTTTGGTCCTTTTTTATTTTTTATTTTTTATAACTTTAATCACATTGAATAGAGGATCCATGCTTTCTGTCTCTGGTATGTGATACCTATCTTCTTCAAAGCAATTTTGTATAAAGCATTATATACTGGCTTTCTAATTAATGCCTTTTCTAAAAATTACTTTTATTTTGTATAATTTTTTCTTTATTATTATTATTAGAAATTGACTAAAATTAATAATCAACTAATTATTACTGACTGTAATTCCTGCATTAATAAATAAATTAAAACGACGTATAGAAAGATTTTTATGGATTGTTTGTGCGTGCACTTGGAGGATTGTAATAGTACGCTTTTTTTTTTCCCTATTTATTTATTTTTGATAGCTTTAGCGAATTTTACCTTTAAAAATGATTTCCATCATTGGCGAATTACTAGTGTGCTTCTATATTTGTGGATGGTATTATTTATTTATTTTGCATCTAACATTTATCATTTATAGAAGAGCATATATTAGAGCTTTACATTCATATTTAAAAAAAAAAAAAAAGTTAGCAGAAATATGAAAAGATTAATTCGCTTTGCCAATTATATTTGGTATTCTCTCAAACACACTCACAGATTAATTAAGTCTAAAATATCTTCTTTTCATATCGTGTATTTTTCTTTTTCCTTTATTTTTTATTTTTTGGGTTAACTCCATATTATGTTATTTGGACCATATTTAACTTAAGAAATTTCAATATATTATTTTATTATTCAAATATTATTATGAAATTTTGGTTTAAATGGTACTATCCACATGGTTTAGAGGTGAAAATGTACATAGAATTTCAAAAATATAAATGGATGGTTTGGAATTGAAATTGAAAAAATTCCATATCAAAACACAACAAGCATCCTTAAAAGTTTTTCACTTATTTATTGAAGCTTCATTCTACATTAAAGATTATTTTAGTTAAGTTTGATTAACATGCTTGCTCACCAGACAACAAAAGATTGTTGGAATATATATATTTTCCGGAAACGTGTAATTAATGCAATTGTTAGAAATTCTTTGAGAAGTTTAACTGCATTGTAAGTGAGAACATTCAACCCAATTACTCCTCTGAGAGAAATTAAGTTGATTAGCTTCTAATTTCTCTTTATTTGTATGGGTATTGCTTTACCAACATAAAAAATGTTCTTAATCCATCCCAGTTGAGACGCAAGAAAATTGAAAGAGCACAATTATTCATATCAACAATTGGTCAACCGTCATAGTCTTTAGACTTTTCTTCGCGTACTTTTTTTGTTTTTTTGTTTTTGTTTTTTTTGGTAAAGTTCACACACACTCTCCAATCTTCAAAAGGCGAGAAAATCTTCAATATAACAGGTATAAGGGATCTATCCACGTGTGAATAAGGCGCACCGTGCACCATTCCAATCAAATAAAGTGGCCCCCTCCGTTTTATTCCTTGTCCCTCTGCCTAATAAACATTGGGTAACAAGCATATCAATTATGTTTCTGTATAGAGGCCGGTCTTGCACCCTATTAATTTTTGTGTTTTTAAATGTAAAAAGTAAAAAGAGAGGCTCATACATTATTGCTTTTGTGATTAATTGTACTAGAGGAATCTCATACATTAGTGCTTCGGTTAAGGCTCTCTCTACTGGGTTCCAAATATTTATACAAGATACATAGGGACAAGGGTTAATGTTACAAATTAGGATAATGATATTATTATTATTATTATTATTTGAGGATGATTAAGGCTTGAGCATTAATGTTTTCTTTAGTTTGTCTTAGGCTTTTTATCAGCTATGACATACTCATGTGATAATTGACTAACCATTAATTAGACATGTAGGAAAAAACCTAGCTATAGTTTTTAGGACTACATAATCGAAATAGATTGTTCTAACGTTTATAAATTAATACCAAAAAAAAAAAAAAAAAAAAAAGGAAATATATTCACTGACTTTTATATCTATATATACCATCGAGCTCAAAAAAATGTTGTGGAAGAAAATTTGTTAATCAATGTATTACAGAATGTTAATACTGGACTTATGGTCATTATAGTCCTATCTTAAACCTAGCTATATATACATATATTCAGAACCGATTCAAGGCATAAGCTTTTATATTGAAATTTAAAAATATTATTGTATATTATATATATATATATATATATTACAATTTTTATTTAATAAATAAGAATGGATAATTTTTCTTTGTGGAATTATGTGAATTTTGACTTTTTTACAACGCTACATTAACTCTGATTTATTTTTTATAACTATAATTATCTTTTATTTTTGAGAATTCCTTTAGAAACTTAATTATTTTTAATATTTCTATTGAGTGTTTAGTATCTTTTAATATAAAAATAAAGTTAAAATGCTCTTTGTTCATGATTTTTCTCATCTAGCTCCCGTCTCTTTCTATTAAACCACTTAACTTTTATATGTGATCTTGCTCATACATTATATATAATCTACGAAATTTCAATGCTCTAGAAATAGGTAATCTTATTCGTTATTAATTTTTGTTTTGTTTTTACCCATATTAATATATTTAATTGTTATTTATTTAACGACTTTATACGGTTGTTCTTATAATATGCATTTTTGTTTTCTATAAATTCATATTGTAGTTATTTTTGTTTTCTGTCAATTCATATTTGTAGTTAATTTCCAATTCTGCCATAGTTCATTGAATAAAAATAAACTATCTATATGATTTAATTGATGTGCATTCTCTAATTTATTTAAAAATTTATTTGATTAAATTGATTATAACTTTGTACACTTGAATGATTGATTATGAGTCAAAAAAATATTATTATCAAAACTTATCTCAAAAAGCAATATATAATATATACATATATATGTTTTGAATAAAAAAATTCGAATATATTGTAAAAAATTTATTAACAATATTTAATAAAAGGCCTTAGAAGAATTTACCAACAAAAAAACAAAAAAAGCCTTGCAACAATTTTTGTCTCGGCCTCAATAATAATTAAGAGGGCCCTGCCTACACTTAATGATCCCAATTGTCTTATATATCGTCCAAGTCATTTGGTCTGCAACTAGTTTTCTTCCTTCTTTAAAGAAATATTAATAAACATTACTTCAAGCACAAAAATACTATTGTGAAATGGGAAAAGGAAGATTAATTAATAACAATAGTTATGTTACCACATCATATTTAATAATCAATTAATAATTGACCAAAAAATAATTAATTAATAATGACGTGTGCCAATTTATTTTGTCCAATTGTCTTGCTGTATCTATTTCAGAAAAAAAAAAAAAAATTGTCTTGGCATGTTAATTTGCCACATCATGATAAACTTGTACCACCCTTCTTTCAAAAAAATAAAAATAAAAAAAAAAGACAAAAAATAAAAAAACAAGTACGCTCTTTATCCCAAAAAAAAAACAAAAAAACTGCTTTTTTATTTATCGGGTTACTAATTGTCGTTTACGTCTTGATTTTTTATTTTATTTAATCTAATATAGTTTTTTTGTTTTGATTTTTTATTTTTATTTAAGCTAGTGTAGTTTATTTTTATTCATCGGGTTACTAGGTGTCGTCTACATCTTGATTTTTTTTTATTTTTTTTATTTGATTTAGTATAGTTATGCCAATTAAAAACGATTTAAAATTGTGTTCAATTTATTTATTTATTTTCTTCCTATAAATTATAGTTCTTTGAGAGAATAACAAACTCAAACTACATATTTACATTTACAAGCATTGCCATTCAACTATCTATTGACAATTAAAAGCATTGTCATTCATTAGCCAACTGCAATGCCCTTTCGTAGTACGGGGAAAAAAATGGATGAATAAATATAAAGAGCTACAGGAATAATTGCTGGAGGTTTTATGAACCATATATAGTCATCGTTTATGATTGTTAATTGGAGCGATTGGACTTTTAGCTGGGGGGGGGTTCTCATACCATGTTTCTGGGTGGTTCAATGCATAAACATGTGAATTCATAGATGTTGAATCAATATTGTTAAGATCCATCTCGGTATTCTTGAATCGTGATGGCATATTTGACACTTTGAGCTCTGGCTCTTGCGATGGAATGTGGATATATATATATATATATATATATAGTCATTTTTATGTGTTAATATGTGAAATACATAACAAATAATATATTGTGTGATAGTTTTTTAAAGCAACATATTATTTAATGTTGATTTCTACAAATAGAAATATATGGGTATTTATACCATAAAAAAAAATTATATATATTCTCTGAAAATTTATTCATTTTAAATTGAGATTTAACTAAAGGTTTAAATATTTGCATTTATTAAACTTACATTTGTATATTAATATGGTAGTTTAAGTTAAAGCTTATGAAAGCATTCGCAGGAACATTGGTTCTATTGCCAAAAATCTTCTAAGTAGAGATGAATTGATTTTCTTCTCTTCAGTAGGCCGCTTTCACTGCATTTTTTATTGTTTTTCGATAACCTCATGCATTGAACCATGAAAAGTTGAATGGTGTTTATAATTGATCAAACGAGACCCAAGTTCATAAGCTCTTCTCTCTTTAGACTTGCATTTTAATTTCTGACAAGCTTTCTGGCTTTTCCATGAGATCAAGTTCATAAGCTTTTCTCTTTTTTCCGTTTGTTGGTGCAGGGAGAGTTCCTTTTGCATTTCTTGAAGAAATTCCTCAAAGATTCGTGAAAACATATGCTCGGTCCATTCTTTCAGCTCCTGCCTATGCCATGAATGATGAATTTTCAAGGATTCTGAGTCAACAGATGGACCATTACCCTAATGATCCAAATGCAGATAGGTTAAACAGTCTAAAAGGTGAAATGACTCAGTAATTCATCTAATTGGGTGCTTTACATGCTTGTTCTATTGCATTTGTGACAGGCAGTGTACTAGCATTCAATCACAAATTGGATTTTACTGTATTGTCTCTTCCGCTTAAACTAATAGAATAGTGAGTAATACATACACTGGTTACCATTTTGGTTCTAATGAATAAATACTCTCCAATATGTTGTCGTGACAATGATAGATAAGAAGCGTCATGATTGACAATATCGAAAAAGTCTTGGAAAGGGGAGATCGCTTGTCGCTGCTGGCTGAGAAAACTTCAACAATGCGAGGCAATGCAGTTCGCTTTAAAAGGCAATCTCGCCGTTTAAAAGATACTCTATGGTGGAAAAATGTCAAGCTCATGTATGTAATTAATCTTAACACACTCCACTTTTTTACATGATTAAAAAGTTCCATGGAAAATCTCTCTATCAGTACCATGGATTTGTAGTGCTATTTCAGTTTCTTTGCATAATACGCCCTCATCGGAGTTCCTTATATCCTGAGCAAGGCTTCATTGATATTCATCCTCCTGATGGTCATCTATGTGGTTCTTGCGCTTGCATGTCACGGTCCCTTGCTAGCTACTTGCTTAAAGTAAAACATTCAGTCGGGAGGGCTTTGTGATTTTGCACGGTTTAGTCATAGCGAATATCGCCTAATGATTTGCTTTATCAAAAATTAAAGGGTACAAATTCACATGTACATAGGTGCTCTGTTCTTATACAGGTTTCACAGTTGCTTTTTCATGTTCTCTAAAAGAATGTTGGCTTTGTCAACATACCAAAGCGGGTCGTATACTGTATCAGCACGACAATATTTTCCCTTTATATTAGGATTTTGTAACTTAAAATTATTCATGCAAGATGTTTGTTTTATATTCTGTAGTTAGTGGTGAACAAGGCTAGATGATGGTAATGCTGTTCTTATAGTACTAAATTATCCAATATGTTCATCCAAGCAGGTTACTTTTAGATTGGAGATGAGATAATTATGGATTTGCAATATCAGTATGCGAGCATGAAATCAATTTATAAGAAGCAGCCGAGTAAATTGAATTTTTATAATTCCACAAACTAATTGCTATAGAACTCATTTCGGTGTTGACAAAATTGCTAATGATAAGAAAAACTTATTAAATTTTAAACTCAAGAGAAACAATAGTACTATCCAAGCAATAATCTCCTATGTCCTCATTTGGCATGCAAGGATCCGATTGGATAGGATATAGAAATGAAGCCTTCTTGGCTGCTGACATTGGCATCATGAATAAAGATTCTTTGTCTCTAAAGTTTTAGACCTACTGTGACACAATATTGAATTGTATAGTATATTGAAGATTGATTGGACTGGTTTAAGCTGTACAGGGCATTTCCAAAAACTATCCAGAGTGGTGGCCTCCATTCTTTTCCTTTTCCTTGCTTAATATACTCTTTTTTTTGTTTTTTGTTTTTTTGGGGTCTACTCTGTTTCTTCTTCAACGTTTGTCTCTACTGAATAACACATTAAATTTGCTAGACGTAATATGATTATCATAAATCTCTTCTGTTAAACTCGAGCCTCTTAACTACATGAAATTGTTTGACATGGGAAGGACTATAACAGAACCTAACCGTCCGAACATGAACACAACTCACCCTTATTGATAAATTTGGTGGACTCAATTTGGCCTTGTTCAAGGAAATGCCCCAACCCCAAATTTCAAACACAAAAGATTTTTTCTTTTCTTTTTATTTTTATTTTTTATGCTTTCTGTTTTTAATGTTTAGGTTTTAGTTTTTTTCTTTGATACTCATGTTAAATATTTGGACATATTTGAAATTTTTTAAACAATACTATGGAAGCATACGAACTTAGTCATAGAAGCATGTAATCTTGTTTCCATCAACTCGATCAAATCCCATATCAATTATCCTTAATTGAACTGATTCAATAAATCGAGGGTAATTAATTGAAGTTTTATTAAAAGATATATAGGACCTTAAATTTCTATCCAAAAAAATATAGGATCTTAAATCGAAAAATGTTGAAATCTAAAAGATAGTCAAATTCATGCATTTAATACTTAAGAAATTATTCTTTCAATAGTTGAAACAATCGGAGGACAGCACAAATTTAGAATAACAAAAAATAACTGATTAAGGGAAGTAAAAAACAAAAAAAAACAAAATATATTTGCTATATATAAACTTATGCCCCAAGTCTTGAAAATTGGATGAGTTGTTCTAACTATTTAATATTACCTGTCTCACCTAACCATTTATGCAGAGTGCTTGTGGGTTCATGAGGTGTCCTATTGAAATTTCATGGAAACAATGATCGGCAAATGGCGTCCAACGATCAATAAATTTTTTGGAAACACCTTCCATGGTTGGTCGATACCTTGGATTAGCATTTAAGCATGCAAATGCAATTGAAGCAACAAGAACAACACCGTGCACTGCCGACCGACTTCTCGGTGGTGTTAATCGTTGGTCTAATATTTCAGTTAGCAGTAGATTTTGTGTTGAAGGTGATGATAATGATGATAACACTTCTTTTGGATGCTTTCCCATTAGCGTTTCAAGTGCCACCACTCCAAAGCTATATACATCGCATTTCTCAGTTACAACGATAGTATAGGCAAGCTCTACAGTTCACAAAAACAAAATACCATGGTAAATAAAAAAAAATTATCATCAATGAAATAATTCACTATTAGCTGTCTACAATGCTAAGTCATTGCAACTAATAATTCATGGGACGAATTTTGTTTTTGCTGAAAATATAAAAAAATTCTTTTAGGATGCTTTATGTTCGTTGCAACAGAATATCCATTTGCAACAATTAAATTTTTGAACAGGCTTTTTAAAAACAGAGTTTTCGTACTGGAAAAAAAAAAAAAAAGTATTACAAAATTAAATGGTGACAAAAGTCTTTTGAAACAACTAAGAATATTGCAATAGAATACTAGTGGCAAACAGGGCAGTGAAATTATTTTGTCTCAACACTATATTTTTGTTGCAACGAAATATTAGATAGTGGCAAATGGACAGAAGAGAGGGTGTTACAGCTATTTGTTGTGGTGATAGCATTAATAATGATTTACAAGTAAATTTGATTATTTTTAATGATAACATACCACGTGACTCCCATATTTGAAGCTTTTTTAAAACAATAAATTAGTTTGACAATGATGTGGGTTCCATTTATCATGTAGCATTATAAATAACTTATACTTTTTCCTACCTTGAATTTGAGAATTTAAAGATTGAATATGAGAGAGAAAACTGCATAGAGGAATAGTGAAAACTTTACCAGGAGCAATATAACCATAGGTACCGGCAAGTATGTTACTTTGAGTAGACGAATTAGGATCGAGAAGTCTTGCAGTGCCAAAATCCGCTACAACAGCCTCTAGTTCAGAGTTTAGTAGAATATTGCTGGTGGTTACATCGCGATGAATTATCGGTAGAGTACAACCATGGTGCATATAACATAAGGCATTCACTATGCCTTGGATAATATTCACCCTCTTCCTCCAATCTAATTCCATTGCCTCCACATCATTGTTCAAGACACAAAACAAGCTTCCTCTTTCCATATATTCATAAATCAAAAACATGCACTTTTTGTGTAAACAAAAACCATAGAGTCTCACAATATTCCTATGTCTTAATGTTGTCAATGCTTTCACCTCATTTATGAAACTCTTACTCAAAACAGGGTGTTCAATCTCTGAAGTGTGAAGTTTTTTCAAAGCAACTACTCTGCCATTAGGAAGTTGTGCTTTATAGACACTTCCATAACCACCGGTGCCAATGCAATACCTTATGTCAAAATCCTCTGTTGCTTGTAGAATGTCTTTGTACGCTATATTCCCATCATAATTCCATATTGAAAATATATCTCCATTCTTTGTTGTATTTATCTCACCAAGTGGTTGGGTATGCTTTCTATTTTTGCACCCACATATGTAGAAGATTGCTATGAGCACAATAGAAGATAAGGCAAGAATAACTGATACAAGAACAACAATGACTCTGATTTTTTGGGAGTGGGGCTCAACTTTGTGAATGACACCCTGATTATCAGTAGCTGCTGGGTCAGCAACAAAGCAGTGACAGCCAATTTCGTAGTCAAAGCATAAATCTTTGTTGCCTTCTAAATCAGAAAAATCCAATTGTTGTTGATTAAAAATGCAGATTCCACCGCTGAGATTGTTATAGGCAAGGTTCAAGGAGGTCAAGCTTGTGAGATGGTGAAATTTAAAAGGTATTTGTCCAACAATTGAGTTGTAACTGAGGTCCAAAGAAATGAGTGTAGAAAGGGAACATATGTCAGTGGGTATGGTTCCGTTGAAGTGGTTGTGGGACAAGTCAATTTGTTTTATACTGTGAAGACCACCCAGAGACGGTATTTGTCCAACAATTGAGTTGTAACTGAGGTCCAAAGAAATGAGTGTAGAAAGGGAACATATGTCAGTGGTTATGGTTCCGTTGAAGTGGTTGTGGGACAAGTCAATTTGATTTATACTGTCAAGACCACCCAGAGACGGTATTTGTCCAACAATTGAGTTGTAACTGAGGTCCAAAGAAATGAGTGTAGAAAGGGAACATATGTCAGTGGGTATGGTTCCGTTGAAGTGGTTGTGGGACAAGTCAATTTGATTTATACTGTCAAGACCACCCAGAGACGGTATTTGTCTAACAATTGAGTTGTAACTGAGGTCCAAAGAAATGAGTGTAGAAAGGGAACATATGTCAGTGGATATGGTTCCGTTGAAGTGGTTGTGGGACAAGTCAATTTGATTTATACTGTCAAGACCACCCAGAGACGGTATTTGTCCAACAATTGAGTTGTAACTGAGGTCCAAAGAAATGAGTGTAGAAAGGGAACATATGTCAGTGGGTATGGTTCCGTTGAAGTGGTTGTGGAACAAGTCAATTTGATTTATACTGTCAAGACCACCCAGAGACGGTATTTGTCCAACAATTGAGTTGTAACTGAGGTCCAAAGAAATGAGTTTAGAAAGGGAACATATCTCAGTGGGTATGGAACCATGGATTTCATTATATGAAATGTCGAGATGTGTGAGATTGAACAAATGACCAAGGGATGAAGGGATTGGACCAGACAAGTAGTTGAAGCTCAAGTTTAATGAAACAAGACTGTTCAAATTGCCTAATTCTGGTGGAATTGAACCGTTGATGCAATTCCCAAAAATGTCAAGCGTCACCAGTTGGGAGAGGTTTCTTAATGAAAGAGGTAACTCACCTGTTAAATTATTTTCTGAGAGATTGAGGTGGGTGAGCTTCGAAAGAGTGCCCATCTCTGGCGGGATGCTCCCAGTGAGTCCGAATCCAGCAAGATCCAAGTGGACTAAATTCGGAAACGAAGACCCATTAAGAAATCTCCCAAGATTATTCAATTTGTATAGAGAACCTCCATGTAGAGAAATATGAGTGATGGTTGCAGCAAGATTGCAAGTAACGCCAGGCAACTTGCAAGGAGTTGTGGTGGTGGAGTTGAGATATTCACCACTCCACCAACCAGATTCAAGCAGAGCCTTTGCTTCTTTTTCAGGAGAGCCCACAACAGGGGAAGCCCAGGAGCCCACTGCTACTGCTATTACTGCAGCAACACTGAATATGTAGAATGAAATGGAGAATTCCATGCTCTCTTATATGTGAATTGTGATAACTATCTACTTCAAAACTAATTTTGTATGAAGCAAGCATTATATAGGGGCACTCTAATTATTAGTCGGCATGAGCACTCTAATTCATGGATCGTAAACGTGTGGACCTGGAGGATGAACACTAGGCCCCTTTTTTTCTCTTTTTCTTTTTCTTTTTCTTTCTTTTTTGTCCTTTTTTTAATTTTTTTTAGAACTTTAATCACATTGAATGGAGGATCGTTAATGCCTTTTTAAAAATTATTTCGTTTTGTATACTTTTTTTCTTTACGATCATTCTTATTAGTATTATTATTATCTTTTCTCAATTGATGTTTACCAAATGGGACGTTGTCTGCTTGGCCATAAATTACAAGGTTATCCTGGAGTATGCATGACTTGGCTGCAAAAAGTCTGGCAAAGAAATTGACTAGAATTAATGATCAATTAATTATTACCAACTGTATTTCTGTATTAATAAATAAATGAAAAGGATGTATAGAAAGACTTTTATGGATTGTTAGCGCGTGTACTTGGAGAATCAATATAGTATGCTTTTTTTATGATTATTTTCTTTCCCCTTTTTAAATTTTTTTTTTTTTTTTTATAGCTTTAGTGAATTAAAAACTTTAAAAATGACTCCCACCATTAGCGAATTACCAGTATGCTTTTATAGCTGTGGATGGTATAATTTATTTATTTTGCATCTACATTTATCATTTATAGAAGAGTATATATATTAAAACTTACATTCATATTAAAAACAAAAAAAGAAAGAAAGAAACAACAACAACAACAACAACAGCAGCTAGCTGCAGAAATATGAAAAGCTTAATTCACTACGTTTTTTTTTTTTTTTTTTTTTTTTGGGGGGGGGGGGGGTTGGTAATGTTACCATTTATATTTGGGATTCTCTCAAACACACTCAGAGATTAATCAAGTTTAAAGTGTTTTCTTTTCATATCATGTATTTTTTGGGGTCAACTCTATATCATGTTGTTTAGACCATATTTAATTTAAGAATTTTCAATATATTATTTTATCATTTCAAATATTATTTTGAAGTTTTGATTTAAATGGCACTGTCCCACATGATTTAGAGAAGAGAATGTACATAGAATTTTCAAAAGTATAAATAAATGGTTTGGAAATTGAATTAAAATAATTCTATATAAAAAAAACATAATAAGCACCTTTGAAATTTTTTCACTTATATATTGAAGCTTCATTCTACGTTAAAATGCTTGCTCACGAGACAACAAAAGATTGTTGTAATATATATATATATATATTTTCCGAAGACATGTAATTGATGTAATTGTTGGAAATTCTTTGGGAACTTTAATTGCATTGAAATGAGAACATTCAACCCAATTACTCCTTTGAACTTTCTTCTTCCTGAGAGAAATTAAGTTGATAGCGTACGTCTAATTTCTCTTTATTTGTATGGATATTGCTTTATCAATATCAAAAATGTTTTTAATCCATTCCAGTTGAGACTCAAAAAGGTTAAAAGAGCACAATTATTCATATCAACAATTGGTTAACTGTCATAGTATTTAGACTTTTCTTCGCATACTTTTTTCTCAACAATTGGTCAACCGTCATTCTTCACATACTTTACCGTCATAGTATTTGGACTTTTCTTCACATAAATTTTTTTTTTTTTTTTTTTTGTGGGAGTGGGGGTGGTGGGGTGGTGCTGGGGAAGAGTTCACGTACACTCTCCAATCTTCAAAAGGCGAGAAAATCATCAGTATAACAGGCGTCTATTTACATTCACATGTGGAATTTATCTATATGTGACTAAGGTGCACCACATTCCATTTTGATGAAATATTTTTCTCAAAACGCATGCAAAAGAAAATGAAATATATTTTCCATTGAAGATAACTACATGTATTTTTTTTTTTTTTTTCTAAATCAAGGATAACATTTTAAGCTTTCAATAAAGTGGCCTCCTCCGTTCTATTCCTTGTCCTTGATTAATAAACATTCGGATAACAAGCATATCAATTATGTTTGTATATAGAGGCCGGTCTTGCACTCTATTAATTTTCACTTTTTCTAAATGTCAAAAATAAGGAGAAATTGAATAGTGATTTTGTTATTAAACTTTATTAGAGGAATTTCATATGTTAGTGCTTTGGTTAAGGCTCTGGTAGGTTTCAGATATTTATACAAGATACATAGGGACAAGGGTCAATGTTACAAATTAGGAAAATGATATTATTATTATTTGAGGATGATTAAGGCTTCAGCATTGATGTTTTCTTTAGTTTGTGTTAGGCCAGCTATGACATATTCCTGTGATAACTGACTAACCCTTAATTAGACGTGTAAGAAAGAACCTAGCTACTTTCTAGGACTACATAATCGAAATAGGTTGTTCTAATGTATATAATTTAATAGGAGTAAAAAAAAAAAAAAAAAAAAAAGAAGCAAATATATTCCACGACTTTTATATCAATATATACCGCCGGTTTTGATTAGGATCATAATTCATAAGTTCAAGAATATGTTGTGGAAGAAAATTTGTTATTCAGTATATCACCGACTATTGATCTTAACTAATCTTGAATTTATGGTTTTATTTTAAACTTAGCTATATATACATATTTTCAGGGCTGGTTTAAGGCATAGACCTACCTATGACCCTACTAAGAGAGGGTTTTAAAAAAAATTATATATTGAAATTCAAAAATATTATACATTATTTTATATTTTTTTAACAATTTTTATTTAATAAATTAGATTGAATAACTTTGCTTTGTGGAATTATGTGAATTTTGACTTTTTTATAAGGCTACATTAACTCTAATTTATTATTTATAACTATAGTTATCGTTTATTTTTGAGAATTCCTTTAAAAATTTAATTATTTTTTATATTCATATTAAGTGTTTAATATAAAATGAAAAGTCAAAAATCTCTTTGTCAATGAGTTTTCTCATCTAGCTTTTATCTCTTTCTACTGAATCACTCAATTTTTGTATGTAATTCATACATTATATATAATCTACACAATTTCAATGCTCTAAAAATAGGTAATCTTATTCATTTTTAGTTTATGTTTTTTTTTCCTCATATTAATTTATTTAGTTGTTATTTATTTAATGAATTTATACGGTTGATTCTTATAATATGCATTTTTTTTGTTTTGTATGAATTCATATTTGTAGTTATTGAATTTCCAATTGTATTGTAATTCATTGTATAAAAATAAACCATCTATTTGATTTAATTGATGTGCATTTTCCAATTTATGTAAAAATTTTATTTGATTAAATTGATTAGAACATGTTACATATGAATGATTAATTATGAGTCGAAAAATATTTATTATCAAAACTTACCTCAAAGAGCAAAAAACAATATATATATATATATATATGTATATATATATATGTTTTAAATAAAAAATTCAAATTTAGCGATAAAAACTTATTAAAAATATTTAATAAAAGGCCTTTGAACAATTTACCCACCAAAAAAAAAAAGGGCCTTACAACAATTTTTGTCTAGGGCTTCAAGAAGAATTGAGACGGCTCTGCATATGCTTAATGATCCCAGTTGTCTTATATATCGTCCAGGTCAATTGGGCTGCAGCTTTTTATCCAAATAAAAGTCATTTGGTCTGCAATTAGTTTCCTTCCTTCTTCAGAGAAATGTTAATAAACATTAATTCAAGCACCAAAATATTATTGTGAAATGGGAAAAAGGAAGATTAATTAATAACAATAGTTATGTTACCACATCATATTTAATAATTAATTAATAATTCACCAAAAAAATAATTAATTAATAATGACGTATGCCAATTTATTTTGTCCAATTGTCTTGGTATATCTATTTCCAAAAAAAAAAAAAAAAATTGTATTGGTGTGTCAATTTGCCCCATCATGATAAAGTTTTATCACGCTTCTTTCAAGAAAAAAAAAAAAAAAAAAAAAACCATCTTTTTATTTATCGGATTATTATAGGTTGTTTACGTCTTGATTTTTTAATTTTATTTAATCTACTATAGTTTATTTTTATCGGGTTACCAAATGTTGTTTACGTCTTAATTTTATTATTTTTATTTGATTTAGTATAGTTATGCCAAATTAAAAATGATTTAAAATTGTGATCAATTTAGTGTTCCCCCCCCCCCCCCCCCCCCCCATTCGGCTACCTATTTACAATTAAAAGCATTGCCATTCCCATAACCATAACGTCATTCATTAGCCAACTGCAATGCCCTCTCCTAGGGAACCAAAAATTTCAAAAAAAAAAGGATGAAGAAATATAAAGAGCTATAGGAATAATTGCTGGAGGCTTTATCAGCAAAATAAACAAATCAGATATATTGTGATTGAATTATTAATTTAAACACGAACCTGATATATTATGATTGAATTATTATTTAAACAAAGAAGGAAGCTTATGATAATACTGAAATTCTTCTTTTACCTGTATATATAAACCAACCCCCATCCTCTACCCATGGCAAACCAGAAAAAAGGAAGAAATAAAATTAGGAACTTTACAATAATTTGGTAGTCAACAACCATACCCTCTAATCAAAATCATCAACAGTAAGCCAGTCACTTGACTCCTCCCCTTCTGAATCTTTCTCTTTTGACTGGCCAGACTTTTGCTGCCCAATTTGAATCTCTGTACTACTTCCACTTAGCTTAACCCAGTCACTAGCTCCACCAGGTGATGAATTCTCCACTGCTTGTCTAAGATCTGAGGATCGATGAGAGAGATCATTGTCATCGTCCTCAAGATCACTGAACGAGATTTCCTCCTCAGACTCGTGCTTTCTTTGGGCATCCATTGAGTTTCCTGAATCAATATTTGCCTTGTCCAACCACTGCTTAGTACTTGTTTCATCCAAAATGTCTAACCCTTTGTTTGCATTTGTGGTCTCAGTCGGGGCCTCCTCGTCCTTAGATGAATTGTCCTCCCCTTGTGCCTCACTTACCTTACTATCCACTTGAGATTCCTTTGTCGTCCAAGATTTCTCAGAGGTCTCCACTTCTGCATTCCTGTTGTTCTGAATCTTCCGCAAAAGTACATCTCTTGCTTCAAGAATCTGCAAATAATAATATATTTCTCAGAAAATTTTGTTTACAAGGAATGTTGTCCAAATTCCAAAGAATGGTAGATTCAATTTGATAGTCTTCTCAAGTCCATACAACACATGACAACAATGAGCTTCCCAAAGCATTATTCTATCACAACAGGAAAAAGATAAAAGAAGCTATCAGGGATTTTAATGATCTGATTTTCTTTTCCTTTTCCCACACGACTTGCAAACTCCAATATAGCCCGAGTAAATTGCTCAAGGAAATAGGTTATAACTTGTCAACCAGCAGGACTAAGTCATATCCAAGAATCTTTAATGTATTACCTGCTTCAGGTAGTAAACATAATAAATTTCTAACAATCACAAACAACTTACAGAAAAAACAGCAGAAAGTAGATGATTCATCAAAAAGGATGAATAGATCCAAATTGCATGGTGTAGAATACTAGGCACAATTTTTTTTTTTTTTTTTTTTTTCAAGCCAGGTACAGAAAGTCCTGATATTTGAGTTTACTTAAGCTATTCATCGTGTGCCCACAGTGAATTGTAAATTGTAAATGTGCATTTAGACATAAGCGAGGGGGAAAAAAACCCCAAAAAAAAAAAAAAAAAAAAAAAAAAGGATAGAGAACTAGAGAAGACAACTATATCTTACCTCAGGGGTTGATAAAAGCTCAAGATCATGTCCATGTAGTCTTGGAACCAACAATATAAAATAGATCATCCAAAACTTTGCCTCCTTCATGGAATTGCAAAGCCTTTGTCTAAGAGCTGCAAAGTCTGGAATCGATTCTTCAATAGTTGTGGCATGTTCTCTCATTGCATCAGACATGCTAAAATCTGTAAAATATAGAAAGCAAGAGCTCAAAATTAACCAGCTTAATATCACTAACATAAACACCCAATTCTTTCAGTGGAAAGGAAGGAATTGTACAGCAATTTACACGCAAATATGCAATAAACTTTAGCTTTTGGCCAATCTGATATTAACTGCTTCAACAACTGATGCATTACATCGATCAAACCTGGAACTTTCCCTAGCATTCCATGGATCTTGGGAAGCAATGAACCCAATCTGGCCATCAATCTTAGAGTCATATGCATCATTATTGGAAAATTATAACATATGATCTTGTAACCAATTTTTGGATCTCAAGCGAGTTGGTAACATCTTAGTTGTCGAAAGACATTCAACGGTAAGGAGGTGGGACTTCAACTAAATGCAAACAAATAAAATAGACACATTACTCCATAAAAATTTAATAAAAAAATTTAGCGCCTCTTATATTATAGTCAAGAATAAATGAAACATACAAGAGAATAAACAATCATAAACATAAAGATTCCAACAGCAGGTGATTCAATGTCTAAGATGAAGCTCCAACTGATTATAGAAACTGAGCAAACACGAACCTTGGAGGAGAAGATGCCATAGGCTCATAACATTCAAATAATGCTGGCCAGAGACGTTGCCAGGTTATTTCTTAACAGAAATTTTTAAGGATGACGGGCAAAAAATGCTTTCCTTCTTATTTAACAGAAAATTTAGAACGAAACCAATAGAACATTTAACTGGTAACTGGTAGTGTCTTTTCAAAGCGGTCCAATGATACAATATTCAGTATATGATTTCTTCAAAACAAAACATGCTCTACCCATTAGCATCCTTATTTAGCCATTTTCAGACTCAAAACTGATCTAGAGTCCAGACTCCTGCTGCAATTACATACCAATTCTCCTGCTGCAATTAGATATCAATCATAATCTCTGAATTGCAAGACTATGTCACAATGTCATTTACAAATGACATTGTGGATTATCAAAGACTTTCAGGACACAAAATACTTGCCAATGCATACCGAAATACGTATTTATAAGTATTTGATTACAATTATATATTCTTTTACAAAAGAAATATTAAAAAAAAAAAAAAAAAAAAAAAAAAACAGAAAACAAATTTCAGTACATCCGTGAATTGAAAGGGAGGATTGTGAGCGACACATTTAGAACTAAAATGTACCAGCTGAGCTGAGTGGGCAATTAATGCCCACCGCTCACCCATTAAGAAGAGGATAAAGAGCATCTGCCCTTCTTAGCTCCCACGCCACTTACAACCTTGTGAGCTTCCCTCATAAAGCTTAAAGCTCTTACTCTTTTGCATCCAATCCAATTTGGAAGAATAAACAAATGAATAAATAAAGTAGGAAATTAAAATTAATCCAATTTTCACAAACAAAAAATTTAGATTACCATGATTGAGTGACAATGGAAAATCGGTCCAACACTCTGGCCGCGTCGAAATTTCAGTGACAAAATGAAGAACCTCATCGGTAATCCCAGCCACACCATCATCATCATCATCACCATTATCTTCTTCTTCTTCGTCTAAGTTTTGTTGCTGAAAGGACAAGAAGTTGGAAGCGAACTTGGAGATCCCAGTGACGGCTCTATGACTATTGGTGGACAGAAGCGAGAAGCCGCTCTTGAAGCTCCCACCGATCTCCTCCAGATCGTTACGAATCCCAACCAGCGACGTCGACTGCGTCTCCAACTGTTCCAGAGAAGAATCGCCACCAGATTGCGGCGGTGGAGGAGGTGGAGCAATGAAAGCGGCAAAGCCACGCAGTTGACGACCGATGCTTTTGGTTATAGCCGACAAGTCTTCCTGGACACCTGAAACGGCGCCGTCCGCCGATTGCGGTGGCGGTGGTTTTGATGAGGAGTCGTGCGGCGGATCATCGGACGGCAATGAGTTGAAGAACCAAGACATTCTTAAAAATGGTTTTTTTTTTTTTTTTTTTAATATATGTAAACTGTGTTACTTTTGGGTTTTAAAGCGGTAATTAAAGGAGTTTCTGAAACACAACATGGAGTAGTCGTGAAATTATGAAGCAGAAGCAAAAAGCAGAAGAAGCTGTTTTCTTTGTTTTTGTTTCTGCTTCTGTTTTTTGTTGCCCTTTTAAGGCTGCTTTTTCTTTTCTTTTTTTTTTGTTTTTTTCAGAGCTCTTCTACTTGGAACTGAGTTTTTGCTTTTGGTTAGGTTTCTATTTCTTTTATTTATTTATTTATTTATTTGTTATGCTTATATTGTTGTTACCTGTTTGTTGGTATTGTGGTTGTTTTAAAACTTTTTAATCCACCATGATGATGGTGAAGAAAAGAGGTTATCAGTCCACCACGTCAGCATCCTCACTCTACCAAGTCCCATACTCGCACTATATATATATATATATATATATATTTTTTTCTTTCTTTATGAAATTTAAATAAAATAATTGAATAAATAGGAAAAGGTGTCGCTTTCGCTTGCAATTTCGTTCAATGCTATCTCTCTTTTCAATGGACATCTACCAAGTATTAAACGTACATTGTGTCCAAGAAAAAAGGAAAAAAAATATATAAATAAAAGAACAAAATCCGAACCAAAAAAAAAAAAAAAAAAATCCTCCAATACCATAATTTTATGTATATGCCAAAAAATAATAAAAAATGAGAATTTGGAATATTTTTATAGTTTCTACCCTTTTTTTCGGAGATTACAATATATATTCTAAATTATTTATCAAAAAAACAATTCTAAAACTTGGAGATATATTCTTAATAATTTTACAACTAGATCAAGTTTAATGTTTCTAATATATATCTGATTTGAGAATTAAGAACAAAATGTGTATATATCCTTAGATATTTACTTTTTCATAGAAAACAAAAAATCCCTCTTTGACCGTGTTTGAGTTGAACTGAAAATATTCAGCAAGGTATCGTTGTATTAACCATACCAAATTGTGAAAACAAACAAAAAATTTGTAACCAAGCCAATTGTAACCAAATGCAAAAAATCAAATTTTGAGGTCTCGTATCACATATTACAAATAATTCCTATAAATTTATAAAGAACCTCAAGGGAGGGAGGAAAAAAAAAAAAAAAAAGTCAACTACAAGATTTCCTGCTTGAGCGACAAGAACAACAATAAAGCAGGTGTTAAAAAAAAAAATAATTAATGTAGTCTGAAGAACATCATTACAAATCTTCAGGGTGATTAACAAATATCCAAACCCTCCCTCTGGCTATTTATTAAAAAAAGAATCTCAATCCTAGCCGACTACTGCACATACACAACATATGGTACATATTCATCACCTCTTCCAAGTTCCCATTCTTGAAAATCCAAAACTATCTTCCACTCTCCTTCCTTCCCCGTGTTGCTTGATAAAGAATGCGTTCTGAGAATAAACCATCTTAGATGAGGCCTGTATGTGGATTATATGCTTGAACAGGCATACCCGGACCATAGGGATGAACGGTGGCTCCATAAGGGTTGCCAAAAGGATTTGCAGATTGTTGTTGAGGGCCCATCATCATCATCTGCTGTTGTTGCTGCAACATATAAGCCTGCTGCTGGTTGGCCATAGCTGCCATTTGAACAGAAGGTGGCGATGCCACAATAGTGGAGGCAAAAAACGGATCATGTACTGGCTGCTGCATCATGCCACCAGCCATCGGAGTTGGTTCCCATGGGTTGTAGCTTGTGTTCTGGTTGCTTCTTCTGATTGCATCATCATAGAGGCTGTCTAGTGTAAGTTTGTCAAGCCCTCCCGCCTTATGATTTAAGAAGAGTAAACCATCAGCATTGTATACTATTTTCCTTTTTGTCACTTGCAAGAAAAAGGCATTGTTTACTTGAAACAGTATGACAGGGAGAGTGAGAGTGAGAGAGAGAAAATCATAGAAAATCAGTCTATAACCCTGATAATATGACCAATATCATCATAACATAAATATTCAGTCTGTTGGTCACAATGCTAACCAAATTAACAATATGGATAACTCAAAATAGAAAAGGTACCAGTTTGCTAGCAGCTGTGGCACTTTCATTTGAGCTAGGAGCTGTAACAAGTGCCAATTCCCAACCTGTCGTTCCATTTGCTAGAGTTGGAGCAGTAGAAGCCGGTTGGTCTGCAAATCACCAAAATGTCAGGTTTACCAAAATATAAGAAATCAAGTTTCTTGAAACAGAACCACTTCAATTTGACTTTAAGTCACAATTCAAGTACATCATTACAGCTTTGTATCATAATACAATCTCAAATAAAAAGTTCAAAAAATAAAAGAAAGAATAAAGAATGCTTTTACCAATCGGAACAATGGCCAAAGCCATAGCATTCTTCTCATCTAATGCCGTGGTATCTGTAACAGGATCATCCAAACCCTAGCAATACAAAAATAAAATCAACTAAATAATTAGCAAAGTTTTCAAGATAAGAACATGCTATCATCAAGGCATTGGATTAGCAAGAAAAGAAAGGTATAAAGACAGATGAAAATTACCAGCAAATCTGGTGGTTCAGCAACAGGTGCTTCCACTTTTACTGGTTCAGGTGGAGGTGGAGATGGAGGACGTGGTTCCTCCTCCTCTGGGGTCTTTTTGTACTCGATGGCCAACACTTCCTTAGGGGCAGCAATTTTATTGTCCCCCACCTGGTCAAAGATAAAATAAAAGGAAACCCTTTAAAAGGACATTGCATAGATAAATGATTGATAATCAGAATAAGGAAGAAGAGAAGAGCAAGAACCCATCAACAAATAAGGAAGAGAAGAAATAAGTGGAAGCAAACGAAAATGAAACACAAGCATACAAGGCGTAAAGTAAAAACTCTATATGCATATGGTTATGGAAGCTGCACATTAATTGTATAAAGATAAATAATCAGAAAGGTTCAAGGGTATCAGATGTTGTATCAGGGTAGATATTCCCTCAACAAAAAAATAAATAAATAAATAAATAAATAAATTTAAAAGGTGGATTTTGCCCTAAAGAATTACAAAGTGCAGCACAAAGAACACAAGTAATGCAAAAAGAACATAGAAAGGTGCTGCAACAGAAATATCAATAATAAACAGAAATCAAGCAAAATCACCTGCACACCTCTTTGATCAACTATTATATTTGAGATGGAAATTATCCACACTATGTGCTATTTTGATGGATAAATGAAAGCTTTACAAATATGCAATACAGTATAAAAGACAACTTTGTTTTAGCTTTAGAGGTAGCATTAGACATATAATTCAAACATGTTCCTACAGCTTTATATAATTGATCGCCTAATGATTTCTAATATACTACTGATTTCAAGGTTCAGAGAAACCAATGGATAACCACATTCTACATTCTGGCGGTATCCGACTCATTCTGTTAGATATTTAAAAGAAAGAATCGTTTCATACTGGATCTTTGCGAACTGTTGAAACCCGGGGAGCATCTCTCACGTACTCTTCCATGGCTTGCAAAAATGATGCAGGGGGCTACATAATAAAGAAATTAATAGTTCAACAAAACTTCATTCTGGAAAGTAATGAAAGTCCATAAAAAATAAAAAATAAAAAGCAGTAAAGAAAAACACAATTCTAACAACCAACCTGCTCAATCTTAATAAACCTCTCTCCACGCCCAATATCAAAACTTTTACAAATTTCATAAAATTCTGATAGTCTCTCTGCCTGAAACAAGAGAATGTAATGTCCCAATATCATTATTTTGTCCACCTTAAATGGCAAACATTTTATACAATCACTAGGACATCTACTCCCAGAAGAATTACCTGCTGCCCAGCTCTCCTATATACATCCAGAGCTTTCATAGCATCATGTCGTTGCATCTCAAAGAACTGTCCATAACAAGGTTATCTATGTGATTTGGACAATATCCAAGCCTCTTACCTAATAATAGAAAGATTAAATCCTACCTTGTCAACCAGATTAACTGTACCATCACTAATAGCTTGATAAATCTTGACACTTTCTGAAGCAACCTATTTGGAATGATAGAAGACAATCAGAAAATAATGCAATGTGGTTTTTAAAATCATAACAAGCAGAATATATGCAAGATTCACCTACCATCGAAAGGGCTAACTGAATCACAAAGTTATGAACTGCTGCCCCTTGTGGCTGCACAAAAGTTATCACAGATATCAAGAGTAGAAATTATAAGATATGGTGATATTTTTCACTGACTCGCAGATCAATAAATCTATTAGATATGTTGAAGTGAGCCACCACCATTATTATTCTTTTAACTATAAGTGCAATTAAGTTGTCACAGATATCAAGAGCAGAAATTATAAGATATGGTGATATTTTTCACTCACTCGCAAATCAATAAATCTATGAGATATGTTGAAGTGGGCCACCACCATTATTATTCTTTTAACTATAAGTGCAATTACAATGGGCTGAACCCATCTACTTGGACTTACTAAAATTAGAAAGTTACCTGGCAACCAAGAACACGGAAAAGAAGCTGTTGCAGTGCAGGCAACTGCTCAAGCAACTCAGCAGTATCCAAATCTTTGGTCCTCTGCCAATAAGAGGGCACAAATTCTCAACACAATCAAGTTTATTTATGGAGAAAATAACTTAGTTAGTACTTTAAGACATTCACAGGGGAAGAAATGAACCTACTTTAGGTCATGATACAGACCATTAAATTGAATATGTCAAAATCTCAGTTAAAAATGTGCATGTGTGTAGGAAATACTATAGGGGTAAAGCATAATTAAACCAGTTGGGAGGGTAACCTTTTCCAACAACATACTGCATTGCAACATGAATCACAATCATAGTAGGGGTACATAAAGTTAAAAGTACCAAATCTTTCAGTTGAGGTTGGGTTAAGGATCAGGGGAGAGTTGGTGTTTACATTTAGTTCTGTTTTTTGGGTGCACCAGGTATTTTCTTTTTTCATTTTTTGGATAAAGCACACACACAGATAATTAACCTCAAGCCACCCACATTTTCTTCACATACTCAATTTGAAATGCATATGTCATATGGAAAATGGTAGTTGAAGCTCTCCCTTAGGAAGATACTCGGTTGAGATAAAGTTTGACAATGAAAGAGAGATATATGAAGTAGGAGGAAAAAAAATTTCTTACTGGGCGATCAGTCTCAACATCATACTTCAAAACACGAAAGCATTCCAGCCTCTCCTCCAAGAATAAGGCGTAAGTTCGAACCCATGCAGAATAATCCCATGCTGAGCAGCAGATCACAAGAAATTAAAAGATCAGTTTTAACTATAGAAGTCATTATATGCACGGTAGAAGGGATGATAAGCTACCATTTGGACTGGAATCGTCTTTGAAATGAGACAAGTTAAGCATATGGCTTCTGCTTCTTCCATAATTAATGAGCTCTTCATGAAATGTGGGGTCCACTTCTCTCAGAGCACGATGAATAACAATTAGAGTTTTCAGCGCAACCTAAACACCAACAAGTGACCATTTAAGCACACTTTAACACACACATACACAGGTTTCTTAAGGAAGAAATCAACAACAGCATTAATTACTGCGACTCTGATTGATGAGAATTTCAATCCAATGCACATACCGCCCAATTATGTGTCTTTGATAACCTTCTGGCAAGAGCATGGATGCAGTAAGCAACATCAGCCCGTGGTCTAGTAGCTGAAACAGCAGCGAAGATCGCTGCAAAGACGAAGAGAAATGAACTCCATAAGATCCGCAATTACAAACTCTTTATCCTAAAATCCCTACAATAAATTGCACACCAGGCAATCCAATCTTGACGAGAAAGACCAAAGGGAAAGCACCCACCTCTGATGTGTTTTTCCTTTGCAGGGCGCTCAACGTGATTCGTAGCTTTGACTATAGCAATGTCCAATTCCTGCAAAATTTGATACCCAAAGATGAGGATTCAACAAATCAAGGTCGGCGACACCATAAAAAGGGAGATAAAACAAATGGGTTGGTACCTTGTAATCACTATTGACTTTGGCCAATGAAACTGTAGTAGTATCCTTGAGGGCTCCAAGTGCTTTCCTCAAGCTGTTCTGCTTACCACCGCCTGACATTTTCGCTCTCTCTCCCTCAATAACAAAATTCTACACCACACAATAAACAAAATTCAATCTGAGTTCCCCTCCACAAATGTCCATTTAACACTCCGTACCCAAAAAAAAGAAAAAAAACGAAAAGAAAATTCAACTCCTTAAAAATCAAAATTCAATAAAACTACACACAAACTCACATTGAAGTTCAACAAACATGCATTACAACTGTCAGTCCTAAGTTCATTTTCCAGATCCGATCATATAATATTCCATCACCCGATCAGACAATATGAATATCGAAATCCAAGATATCAATAAGCGCAAATTCAATACTGAGAAGCAAATTAAATTCTAATTGGAATAAATTACTATTAAAAAAAAATCTAATATACAAACAGGCACACAAAGTTAAAAAATTCAACCACATAGAAAATCAAAAAAGAAAAAAAAAATTGAATTTGCTCCAGAATGAAACGATTGCGTAATATTAAAACAAAAGAAAAGCAGCAGAAGGAATCAAAACAAAGATTAAGATCTAAGCACGAAGAACAGAATTCAAATGTAATCAAAAGCAATAAGCACTTCTTGAAGCTCCCAAAAAAAAAAAAATCGAAGAAGAAAGAGAAAGAGCGAGAGAGAGAGAGAGAGAGAGAGAGAGAGAGTGGGAGAGAATATAGATAACAACAGCAGCAGAGACAGATCAAAGAGCGCGGTTCACCTAAACAGGAATCGGAGAGAGAGAGTTGCAGAGAAAGAGAGAGAGAATTGTAGAGAAAAAAAAAAAAAATAGAGAGTTGGGTCGAGACTGGTCTGCGACCAGAGAAAAGTCGACCTGAAATGAGTTCGGTTTGGTTGGGTCGTCGGCGTCTAAAGACAATTATTTTTTTTTTAAATAAAAATAAAAATATAACAATTTATTACTTTGAATTTTATATATTTTTAATTGTTTTATGAAAATTTTCTCTCTCTCTCTCTCTCTCTCTCTCTCTCTCTCTCTCTCGCTATCTATCTGTCAGAAAAATACGGCACCGTAAGAACTTGTACTGCACCCTCTAAAGTTAAAAACTGGAATTGATTCTCTGCTTCACCCTTTCATTCTCTACTTTCTTCATCCGCCTTCAAATCTTGCCACGTGGTTATAAAAAAATGGAAAACTGTTATTTGAAATTGCATTCCATTATAGGAATGAAGAGATTTCATCATTTTGTTTACATGAGAAATTATTCTTTTTTTTAAAGAAAAAAAGGTACAAAAATAATGCATTTTCGTGTATGATATGAAGTTGTGGAGTATAGTTTAAGGTAATATGTGATCATTTTGATTGAAAACTACGTGGATTTATTTTTTTTTATTTTTTTTATTTTTTTGGGTGTAACCCATGTTTGGAATACGAATTGAAGTGAAAGTAGAATGTGAAAAGAATTCACTAGTATTTGAATTTTCATTAATTAGTTGAAAATTTTAAGTGAAAATAGATTATATATATAAATATACTTTCATTAGATTATCATGTATGGTACTGAACAATTTTTTTCCTTAATTTGTAAAATATAAATATTTTCTTTGAGTGTTTGTCTGTTTGAGAAATACAGCTTGCTGCCTATGATATGTAAAATGATAGAATAATATAATTTTTTTTTGGCCAAATGAATAATTTAAAATTTCGCAAACCCTATTTATAGCAAGTTCATAAATATTCATTTTTACCTTTAAAAATCATACAAATTAAGGTCAATTGCATTCAATTTCTCCTAAATTTAGACTAATTTCAACTAGACTTGTATTTTTTTTTTTTTATAAAAAAAAAAAATCATGTAGCTTCTTAATGGTTTCAAAAAGCCAGCATTGCCTAATTTTTTTCCCCTTCATCTTCCTTTTTTTTTTTTCCAATTTAAAACTCAAAGATTAAGAATCCATGTGGCAGAACTTCTGTTTTTTTCCCCCCAAAATTTTACTTGATGATTAAAAATTTTTTTTATCAAAAAATAAGGATGTTTGATAAGAATTAACAAGTATTTATGGATCCCCAAAAAAAAAATTTAACCTTTTCTAGAGAAAACTAAATTTAAACTTTTTAAAAGGTCTTTTTTTTAGTTTATATGGAAAAACACAATAAGTATTTAATATATATTTTTTTATTATTTACTCTCAAATACTTATTAATTTTTTAATAAAAATTTTTTGTACAATGCTCCATCGACAAAAAATCTAATTTCATTAGCTATACTAAATAGATACTAAATAGATACTCAATATCATCCATGTATCCATGCCATCCCTAAAAAGATATTCTCTCCTTTGTTTGATTTATTAATTTTGAGTTACTATATATGGTCCACACATTTCATAGAAGACCAAATTGATAAAGGTAGGAGCATCTCCATGTAAATTATTGTGTATATGACATAGAATTTGAAAGTTGATATCTAGATGGTGTATAAGTATATACTTAAATTAAAAAGTATTCTTAACTGTATTATATATAAAGTATATGTTTGGCAGAGCTTTTTATTTATAACTAAAAGCTCTACTTAAAAGTTAAAAGTTTTTTTTGTTAAAAAATAAAGATATTTGACAAGAGTTAATAAACACTTGTTGACAACAAAAACAATTTTTTTAAACTGTTTTAGAGAAGGCCAAATTTTGAGTTTTTCTAAAAAATCTTTTTTTTTTAACTTATATGGAAATCAAATAAATATTTAATTCAGTCTAATGAGCATTTAATGCAGTTTTTTTATTTACAACCAAATACTAATTAACTTTTTAATAAATTTTTTTTTTCAAAAAGATCTACTATACAAAACTGTACAAACTAAAGCTCTACTTTTATCAGCTATACTGAACGGATCCAAAAACTATTTATAATTATTAATTAATTACCTATTTTAATAATTTTTTTTTTAAAGAAAAATTGGTTTTTCTAGAAAAATTTGCATCTATGGAAAACACATATAATATTTAGAAGTAAATATTTTTTTTTTTGATAATGTCCAGGTTATATCAATTTGACATTACTGTTGGAGAATAAATTTTTAAAACAATATTTATATTGTTTAAAGCATTTTCAATAGTAATGTAGATTGTAAGAGTAAACATAATACATAATCAAAATAGATAACATTTTAAAAAAAAGTGCTCTCTAATAGTTTTATCTATTTTAAATGTCAAGCTGATATGATATAAACATTATCAAAGCATCTCTATTGACTCGATAATTGGTAGATTTTTAAGCCATATCAGAAAAATAAACAGCAATTCAAAAAAGCTCATGGTTTTGTCAAAAAGTATCCCCAATGGCTATAATTATTGTAAAATTTTTGTTTTATTATATTATAAAATAGATATCCGCCAAAAGAAAGCCTCTCTAATGAATTTGTTTAAATACCCTCCTAAGCTCATGTGATAAAAGATATATATATATATATATATATATATATATGTATATATATACACTATTAAAGTTATTATTTACTTTTAGAAAGTCTGTCTAACATTGCAAAGTTTTTTGCAAGCAATATTTCCTTAAAAAATCATTTTTTTCAAAAACAAAACTTAATAAAATCTAATTAATTAACTAACAACCATAAATAACATTCTTGATATTAACATTGGAAAGCAATTTAAAAATTGATTATATATTCATATCATCTATATTTAGACGATATTAATTTCTATGTCTCATAGGCAGCAATTCATATTCATTATTGAAGATGCTCAAACACTCTGTCAAGTTGATATGATATGAAAAAAATAGACACTATCAAATTGACCTTCTATTTCTAGATATTCTGAATTTTATTTAAAAACAATTTTTTTTTTAAAAGTCATTTAAAAAAACTCAATAATATATATATATATATATATATATATATATATATATATAATTAATAACCATAAATAACATTCTACACATTACCATTGAAAAATAATTTTAAAATTAACTATATTTTTATACAATTTAAATTTAAATGATTTCAATTTTTATTCTATATAAACAGCAATCTACATTTACTATTAAAGATACTCTCAAGGTAAATGTCAATCTACATGCGCTGTTAGACATTCTTTATTTTCCATAAAAGCCAAATTTTTATTCTTTTTTTATTTTTTTTCTTTCTGAAAATGAAAACAATTGATAGAATATGTAATTAATCAATAATACACATTAATTGTCTTTTTGAACATTAGCATTGGATAACAATTTTTTATTTTGATTGTAAATTTAAAGTATATTTAATTGTGAATGTGGATTGTAGTATATACCATATAGAAATTAACATCATCTAAATTTAAATGGCATAAATATATAGTCAATTTTAAAAGTATTTTTCAGTGATAATGTCCAATAAGCTACTTATGAATATTAATTAATTATATATATATTTTTTTATTTTTTTAAAAAAATAATTTTGTTTAAAAAATTGTTTTTAACGAAACTTTACAATATCTCACATATCCTTCACAACTAAAATGTTATTTTGACAGTGGCTATATTTTTCTTGTCATATTAGCTTGGTGCAGTGTTTAAACAGATTTATTAAAAGAGTTTTTTTCTTCTTTTTTTTTTTTTTTTTTGAGTGGCTATCTATTTTTCTTATATATATATATATATATATATAAATCTAGTAATAGATAGAGACATTGTAAACGCTAAGTATACTACTTAGAACATCTCCAATAAGCTATTTAAAAGCATTATTTTCTCTATTTTAAAGAGCCAAATAATTTTTTCATAACTTCAATGCATTTTTTTAAATTGGAAAATTAAAATAAAGAGTGGAATTTGGCTTTCCAAATATAAAGAGCAAAATATGCTTTCTATATAAAATTTTTAATGCATTCATTTATCACACCAATATTTTTCTATGCACAACTAATATAACTTATTTGATTTTATATATATATATATATATATATATACAGGGAATATATATATATATAGGGAGAAGTCAGTGATGAAAAAAACAGTGAGAAAAGTATATCATAATTATTTATTGAAAAATAAAAAATTAAAGAATATGATAAAGAACATAATGGGAGTTAAATAAAAAATTATAATAAAACACTGTTGGAGTTAGGAAAAAAATCAAACTCTTTTTTTAAAAAAAAATTCTTCAATATATTTTTTATTTTAAAAATTATACTTTTTAAAATAAAGAGTACTAATTGAGATGCTTTTGTATATTAATATTGTTAATTTTTGTTCCACATTTACAACCGTCCATATTAATTATTAGATATGCTTTTATATGGTTTTATATGTTTTTACAATTTACATTTTCATTAAAAATACTATAGTAAAATTAGTCTAAAAATAAATAAATAAATCTAAAACTGTGCTCAAATATAATTATCCGTATAAATTAATTAAAATCAAACTTGAAATAAAAATAAATTGTTTTTTTTTTTGGGGGGGGTAAAGAAGTAAAAACAAAATTGGAAGATAAAGTTGTCTATCCAATTTATAGGAGGAGAGGGAAGCAAAAATACAAGTGATCAAAATTTAGAAGAAACATGCCCAAATGTGTGCGGGTCACGAATCATGATGAAGGTGCTTTTTAAGAAATGCGAGAATTACTTTCCTGAATGAATAAGTAAGCTTCAGAAGCACTCAATATTTGATAAAACTGTGTCTTAGAACAAGAAAAGAAAGAAAAGAAAGGGAAGTTGCTTAGGAAAAAAATAAAAACAAAAAACGAAAAAAAAGCACACACACACACACAGAAAAACAACCATTAGTGCCAGCCAACTCTAGATGGCCTCCAAGTTTGAATTTTCATCAACTCATGCCCTCATATTCTGAAGTTATTACAAGACTGTCCTATCCAGTATTAATTTTGGATCTGAAATTAATTTTTTCCCCCACCTTTTGCTGCCTTTTATTTGAGAGTTTGAATTGGAGTGGACCTCACTTATTTACTCGTAATGATTTTAAATTGGTCATCTGCAAAATCTGGCTAGCATTAAATTTAAACCACCATTGATATTGATCGATATTAAAAGTTTTTTTAACATTGTTTTTTTTCTTTAAATTAAAAGCTTTTTTTAATTACTTTTTTTTTTTAAGAAAGTTCTTTTAATTACTTAAAAAAAAAATTGTGCTAGAATTCCATTAATCCTCTGTCATTGGAGTCTTTGTAAGTTGTGAAGCATTTTACTTATAAATAGTTAAGATTTTTTTTTATATATACACTAATGTTTCAAACCTAAAAATGTTATTACAGATTGTTTAGGTTAGGAAATGGGTGAAACTAGTTCCTTAACTCTCTTATCCTTATAAACAGGACAACTATTAACAATAAAATATAAGTTAATGTTAATTAATCTTAATCCCACATGCTCAAATCATGGAAATGCCAATTAAAGGAATAAAATTTGAAACTTATACGAATTTTCTGATTGTAACAAAATACTTCTGGTATAAGGATTCCCCAAAAAAAAAAAAAAAAGTTTTACATCTTTCTAAATAAAACATGTAGATGCTAGCTCATGCGTAGGTATTCCTTAAAAGACTTTTGAATAGCAAATTTTATTGTTTTCTAAGCACCAAGTCTTAGTTCAAATTGCTCTAACCCAAAATTTCTGAAACAAAAAAATTTATGGTTAGATATATTTTTTTAAAACTTATATCCAACCCATTAATTAAATCTCTTCTTTGTTTAATATTCCAATTAATTAGGCAAAACTGATTTTTTTTTACCATAAATTTGACCATTTGAAAACCCAATGAAATGATTGATTCCTTCTTTCGATATCTTTCCTTAAAAAGGATCTACTTATGAGCGCTATGTTTTTTTTGAAACACAATCCTAAAAGCCACACCCTGTACAAAAGCTAGGGTTTGAAATATAACTTTACTAATATATATATATATATATATATATATGTATTAAATAAAATAAATTTCTTTAAAATGGATTAAGCAGTCCCAAGCACATGAAGTAAAGTTTGAGTTGTCAAAATGGGAAATATTCCGTGCCACCGTGTTTTATAAAAGTCTATATTATTTTACTTATTTATCTATCTATTATGGGTGATGCTAGATTTTTAATGGCCCCACTATCCATGTGGTTGTTAATCTCATTTAAAATAATAATAATTATTATTTCCGCTGAAAAATAATAAGAATTCTTATTAATTTTTCATCACATAAATTATCATGATACTAATATTTAGTACCACTTATGAAAAATAATAATATTTTCAATAAATAGCAATTTAGTCCTCGTTGGGGTAGGTTTTTTTTATCCTTATTATTATTATTATTTTTTACAATAATCTCGAGTTTAAATTTTTATACGTTAATAATAACAATAATAATAATAATAATAGAAAGCAATCCAAAGATGAATATTCCAAGATCTGTTCTCATTCCTCTATTGACTTTAGAGGTGGCTTGTTTTTATATCTTCTTAGGCTTTCCTGTTTCATCAAAGACTTTATTATTTGGCTCTTACTGATAAAAGAAAAGTGTTGGAATAGAATATGCTCCATTCGGCTTACTATATTGTTTTCTACCTAACATCAAAATATATATAACAAGATATGTGGTAATTTGACCCTTTCATTCTCCAAATTATATATAATCTCCAAAAATGTAACTCTCCATTAAAGTTAAGGGATTTATATTAATAAAATTTTCATTCAACAACTAAAATATTTTTTTAATCTTCTTTTCAAAAAAAAAAAAAAAAAAACAGAAAGAAATGTAGACAGACAACATGCTTTATTAAAGAACAGTTGTTCATTAAAAAAATTGATGGTTTTCTCTTTATTAATTTTTTAATCAATACTTTAATGACATTACGAAGAACATGGCATGAATATTAGATAAATGGTCAGCCTAAACTATGTAGATTTTTTTTTTTTTTTTTTTGGGTTATCAAATCATATAGGTTGCACAAATTTTTACGCATATGACAGTTTTACTTCTTGTTATAGGCTTCCTTTTTTTTATGTTTTTTTTTTGGTTTTTTTTTTTAATCTAAAAATGTTGCATTACACCAGGAGAAATAACTTTTTCTTTTATTATACACTATTTGCAATTTGTTTTAGATGAGAAAAGGAAGAGTCTATAAACTCGTAAGATGGCTTTTAATATAAATAATCAATTTATATATTTATTTTCTCTACAAAAAATTATTATTAAGTTAAAATTAAATCTAAATGATTGATTGATAAGATAAAATTTTAATATTATAAAATACTGATCGTTCATCTCCTAGAATATAAACATCACAAATAATAATAATAATAATAGTCGGTGCCAACTTCCACAGCGTAATTGACCCATGTGAATCGCAACCTCCTACAGAAAAGACCCTTCTACTCGATATTAGGAGAATACAAAACAATAGGCCAACCAAAAATACAGTGCGCAACCAGTTTTAAGTTGTCATTTTGCATTATTTTAAAGCACTCTGTTGCTTTAGTTTTTCTATTAATAAGAGAAAATTTCACCTTTATTATAATTATGTTTTTTTTTTTTTTTTTTAGGTTTGATAAAAATACTATTAACCCTTATATATATAAATGTATATACATATTGAGTAATTTTAAGGTGTGGATTATCTACATGCAGACCGTGCGTTGGTTTAGGATACAGTCCGCATGCGGACGATCCATACCATATAAGCTCTTTCTATATATTTAACCTTTATTTGTTTAAAAAATTAATTTGAATTTTATTGATTAGTTTCAAAGTTTAAAATTCCGATCTTCATGAAAACATAGAAGGTTTAACATATAAAATTTTGAATGGAAATATTGAAAATTATTATATATCAATAAAGATTTATAAAAAAAATAATTAAAATTGATAGAAATTTATTTTAAGGAATAAAAATTTTTATCAAAACTTTAAGATTAACTTATTTAATCAATTAATTATCAAATTGACTAAAATATTTGCTAAAATATTGAATAAATATTATATTTTTCTTAATAAATTGATTTATAATAAACAATAATGATCATAAATAAATTATTATTAATAAAAACATGCAACGAATACATATTTGATAAAATTATTTATTAATTAAGATACTATTAACACTTATATATATAAATATATATACATATTGAGTAATTCTACGATGCAGACTATCAGCATGTGGACAGCATCTTAAGCCGACGCTTTTTGGAAAAAAAACATCTGCTTTGCTGTGTATGTGTACATCACGTATACAGTAAAGCTGATGCTTTTTTTAAAAAAATGTCAGCTTTGGATGCGGTCCGTACGCAAATTATCCGTATCGTATAAGCTCTCTCTATATATTTAACCTTTATTTGTTTAAAAAATTAATTCAAATTTTATTGATTAATTTCAAAATTTTAATATATAAAAATTTCTATGGAAATATTGAAAATTATTAAATATCGATAAATGTTCATAAAAAAATAATTAAAATTGATAGAAATTCATTTTAAAAAATAAAATTTTTTATCAAAACTTTAAGATTAACTTATTTAATCAATCAATTATCAAATTAACTAAAATATTTGCTAAAATATTGAATGAATATTATATTTCTCTCAGTAAATTGATTTATAATGAGCAATAATGATCATAAATAAATTATTATAAATAAAAATATGTAAAGAATACATATTTGATAAAATTATTTATTAATTAATATCTATAAAATAATTATTATAATTACATTATATTTACAAATATCATCTCAATACCATATATAACTTTTAGATGGTTGAAAATTGTTGGTTTCTTCTTCATTCTTATTTTGAGATATAAACTGTGATAACTAATTATTAAAAGATGTATATTTTTGATAATTTTTCATACAATTGTTAATATGTCAACCATATGATTTTTGTATTGAATGTGATTGTTCTTGATGTTTAGTATAATATATTCTATTATTTTTTATTCTTATTTGCTTAATATTATTAATTTAAATATTATTAACACCAAGTCTTCATAATTTTATATTTACATGTTATTATTTTTTATTATTATATAGTCAATTATTAATTTGCAATTATAGTATTCTAATGAATACTTTCCATACATAATGTATAGTAAAGTATAGATATACTATATTAATGAATAGAATCTCTCAAGTTTATTCAATTCAATTTACTTTGTTTTACTTATATCATTAAAATTTAAAAAACAATTAAAAAGTGAAATAAAAACTATCAATAAAGTATTTGGTAAAAAAATTTACTACACATCAACAATATTTATAAATTTTTTGATAAAAAAATTAAAAAAGTAAATAAATTTCATATATATTTTTAAAATTTCTACAGACATTTTGAAATTTCAAAAATTTTGATAGAAATTATGAATTTTTAAACCAAATTATTAAAGATTTTAATGTGGATATTTTTATATAAAATATTGACAAAATTTTAAAAATTTTAATAGATATTATAGAAATTTTACCATTTTTTGTTTTCCTTTCCACCGTTTTAAAAAATAAAATTTGAGCAAAAATATTGATTTTTGAAACCTTAACTGGCTTTTGCATTAAAATTGTAGGTAACACCTTACGTGACATGAGATGTTTTTATATTACCAAATATATATACATGTATGACATATTTTTAATATAAAATAAAGGATAAAATAATTAATTCAATATTTATTCTAACACATAAGAGTAAAAAATATTTTTTATAAACTTAGTCCCAATATAAATTTTTTTAAAAATTAGTCCTTTTTTTTTTTTTTTTAAGAACTTTAAAAGTTAGAGTTAACATAAAAAGTTAAATGGTAATTTTTCAAACCAATGGATGTTAATGGTATTTTGGTTAAATCTCCAAAAGCTAGATATATAAAAACTTTTATTATTATTATTAATGTTACAGCATTAATTTATTATTATATAGGATAAAAAAATTATATTATCAGAATATATATACATATATATATATATTCTATTTTAACAATGGATTGAGCAGTAAAAAAAAAAAATCCAATTTTTCAAATCACTTTCATCACCAATATATATATATTTTTTTGGTTCTTTTATTATTATCATTATTATTATTTATATAATATATATATAATATGGGGTGTGTTGTACAGTTGTATCATCGACAAAACCCCATCGACTGCTGCGGGGGCGATGAAAATGGTGATGGGCACGCTTCCAGCTAAAGTAGGACCCACACTAGAGCTGGGACCAGTTGTTCCAAGCCGAGTTACAACTACAGCAGTTAAAATAATAGTTTTTTAGGATAGAAAGGGACCCACTGTCTCTCCCCATTCCCTCACAACCATGTTTAACTGTTTGATGAATTTCTTAACGTACCAGATTTTGTCCCTATTATGCGTAGCATGTACCCTCTGTCAACTGCTTAACTTTGTCTTTTGCCTTTGTTTTTTGTTTCCTCGATTCAAACTTACACCCCCTTCCCCCACCCCACTCTCGATTTCCTTGTTAGATTAATAATAATGCAGCATATATACACAAACACACAATTGTTATATTATATATAAACATATATCCTTAAAAACGATGACGTTTTAAGAAGTCGTTATCAATAGTGTACATAAAAATGATGATTTTTAAAAATCATCATCAATAATATATATAAAGATCATCAATAATATATATAAAGATGATGGTTTTTAAAAATTATTGTTAATATTATAGATAAAAATGATTATTTATGTAAAAAATATCATATTTGTGGATATCCGTACAATTAAAAAATATGAACATCCATACTATAAAATTCTCATATATATATATATATATATATATGTTCGCACTAATACATACACACAAAATCATATTTAAATAAGATTTTTAATATAAGCATTAACATGGGATATATACTTCTTGTTAAATATATATTTTTAAAATTTTTAAATCCCATTATTAATTAAGATTTAAAATTATATTTATTGATCATTAAATTCTGATAGGATTTACTTCTTTATAAAAAGTTTTAGTATGTTATTAAATTTATATTTGACCATTTGCTAAATTTTAAATTCTAAATTTTGATATGATCCAATGATTATAAAAAATAAACCTTAGTTTAATAAAGTAAAGTGAACTTTAGTTGAAACCGATTATATATAAATATTGATTCTCTTATTCAAAAATTGTAGACAAAATGTTACCTAGAACAATGCATACTCTGAAAAGAAGATGTGCATGTATTTTTAATTCAATACATATCTTTCTAATGATACAAGTTGTTTGAGATAGAAATTTATCTTGCATAGGAGAAAAATTATATCTATAGGTATATAGCAAGATTTATTACATTTTGGTGTCCTTAATATTTACAGTTTTGTAATTTTGGATTCTTGATTTACAATTTATTGCAATTTAGATTAGAGGCTAATTGATCCTTACAAAACTATATGAGCTTGGGTTAGCTACTTCCTTTAAGGGGTAAGGAATTCAGAATAGAAAAATCAAATGACATGGAATATTTCTTATCTATTTAAAATAGGGGTTTGAAACTAGCCTTAAAGAACTTTGTTTTCTTTAAATTAAAGAGAGTCCTATTTTGATGATTTACAAATGGTCCATTTTATTCAGTGGTGAATGATAGGATTGAACCCGCGAGTGGTGGATTTATTTGGTTACATCTACCCCTATCGTTTAACAATTAATATCATTTTATGTTCAAGTCATATTCCTCATATTAAATTGCATAAAAATTTAGATTAAATGTATTTTACTACTTTCTAATTTGAAAATTTTGTACTCTAATACTTTTATTTTTAATAATGTGATGACCCATCTTATGATTAGAAATTAGAATTTAAATTTTAAGTTGTTTGGCCTGATTGACTACTTAGATCGAAAGTGAATCATAAATTTGACTTTCTATTAGTAAAAATTTTTGACTTGATTGGTATACCATAGTATAAAGCTTGTTAATAAGAATTCATAAACTAGTGAGACACTTAATTTTAAATTATAGTTAAGAAGTTATGATTATAGAAAATTTTTAGTATCATTATTTATTTGTGTTCGAACTAGTCTTTAAATTTTTATTTTTTAGTAGATCTTAAGCCTATATATAAATATGTAGGGATACGTATCATCATTAAGCAAATTAGAAAATACCCAAATAAATCTCAAAAACCCTCATAAAATTGACAAATCCAAGACAGACCCACCTAACTTGTTTTGATGGCCAACCGGGTTGCTACTGTTTGACTCTTCTCTAGCCACTGTTCGACAACAAGCATTGGCCATCGTGACAACAATGTCCCAGTGAAACCTCTGAATCCCATAGCTAGCCACTATTGCATGTGCTGGGAGTGGCCGTTCGAAGCTAGTGACAATTGATTGTGGGTTTCGTTGGATTTTTTGCGCTCTTTCAGCCATCTCCTTCCACCCTATTTTGGAACCTCTTATCTTATTCCTGACCTCTATTTTTTTAGATTCTCCACCATTTACAAGATCCAATAATATCAAATTTGGCAAAAACTTTGAGAAGGTTTTTCGACCATAGATGTGACTTTTGAACTAAGGTGAGTATATTAATACATTCATAGTCTCCTGAACTTTCAGTCGATATAAAATTTATAAATTTTGAATTTTTTTGATAATTTTTTTCTATTTTTGGAAAAATTAGTTTGATACTCGGTAAAATTGAATTATGTTTGGATAAAATTGAATAAAATTGAAATCGGATTAGTGTAATTAATTGTCTCAGGATGAAAAATCTCAATTTTGAATTTTGGATATTTTTGGTTTATAATATATATGGACTATTCGGTGTCCAATATTAGAAATTTATTAATGTTCTTTTGGGATACTGGTACACACCGAATGTTCTTGGTTTAAATTTTGGAGTCTGAGAAATATTTTACTATTTTTTTAGGCATCGGGATTGAGGCTGTAGGTGATCCATCGATGAATAAGGCTTGAGCTATTTTTAGTGAATGAATTTTTATTTTCAAAAATGTTTGGTGTTACAAAAATGTATTATTTTACTAATTTGCATTAATTTTTATATGATTTTACTTTATACAATAAATGCTAATATGACTTATTATTTTTTAAAATATTTGCCAAAGTGTGATGGTAAAAATATGTTTTAATGTTTGCTTATAAATATATGAATATAAACCATGTTGGTATCTATAGTTTATTATTATATGATGATAATTATGGAAAAATTATATTTTAGATAAATGGATATGGGTTATAAAATTTTGAATTTACAAATTGTTGTGTACCATTACCGTACCTTGGTTGTTGGATTTGATGAATATTTATATGCACTATATTACCTTCCCCAACTGATCACCATGTATTTCATTGAGGTTAAATGTGAGGTCTTAACTCTATGGTGTCTGGCATGTTAAGGCCCGTAAGACAATTTCCCCCTCTCTTTGGCTATATGATACACTAGGATGCTAGATATAGTTGTATGACAGTATTTGATAATAGATATGATACACGGGTAGTTGATGGTTATTTGAATTATGGTTATCGAGTTTTGGTTTTTACTCAAATTTTTTCTTTTCATTTTGGGAAATAATGTTTTAATTAAATTATACAAATTATGATTTGATTTTAATACCTTATGTCATTTAATGAATCAAAGGAATATTTTGTAATTTTGAAGAACAATCGGGTTTTGATAAAATCATTTTCTAATATGGGACTTTATAACAAGTAAACAAAAAGTCTTGAGAGAAATGTTTTAATAAGTGTAATTATTTTTCAACTCTATTTTTATTCACTTATTAAGCTCATTTTATAGTTTTGTATTTTTTTTTTATAAATTGTTCCACTAGGCCTCATTGACAGTTGGTGCATACTATATCTAAGTATTGTTTCATCATCACCTTCGTATATTTCATTATTTTCGCATCTTCATCTTTATTGTATTTCCATTACTAATAAATAACTCTTATCTATACTTTTATGAGATTATTGTTTATGTTATTTTAGTCATCTTTGAATTCATTTACTACCTTTAGTATGTTTTGGTGGATTGTATGTATACTTTATTATTATTATTTTTTTTTCTATTTCTTGATCTTGAATTGAAACCCTTGATGGGTATGACTATAATTTATAGAAATCATATTAAAAATGTTTATTTTTCCTTTACTATGCTATAATTATTAGGTTATATTCAATTTATGAAATGTTTCACTGAACTCTCGATATCTATTCAGTAAAATTTTTCTAAGTAGAATCATTTTGGATGTCCTTAAAAGACTTCAAGAGCAATCCTATCAAAAAAATTGCACTTTGATACTCTATATATACTGCATTTTTATACTATAAATGAGAAGTTCTCAAATCTTTTGTTTTTTTTTTTACTGTTCAAAATGCTCCAAAACCCCATTTTTCTTAAGTTTTGGCTTGTCTTTTAAATGCCCAGAACGTGACATGACATTATAGGTTTGTTTATTTATTTGATTTTCAATTAAAAAATTGAGGATGTTAAAGTAAATTTAGTCCATAGGTTGCCCAATTTTTGAAATCCTCAAAAATTATGAAGTCCTATTTTTTAAAATATATATGCAATAGAAGGACAATATTATTCCCACCACAAAGATTATTAGGCACGCTAAACACATCAACATTAAATTTTATTTTTGCTTTTTGGACCAATAAAAGCTTTTTACACTAATAAAATATGTCAATTTTATCTTTAAGAATGTGGTATATATAAATTGAATAATTTAGATTTAGCTAGCACATGTATACCAAAATATATAGATTACTCTGATTTATACAATCCAAACTTATGTTTTATCAGTTATTTAAGAACAATATATTTAACTTGGACGATATTGATCTGCTTGATATATGAACACCTAATTGCATACATTCTTCTCGTTTATACAATATAGGCCTATGTTTTTATTTATTATTAACAGTATAATATATATATATATATATATATATAACTTGTATAATATTGATCCGTTTGACAGATGATAGATGATATTTCTTTTATTTCATAAAAAAAAAAAGAAAAAAAAAAGATGATATTTCTTTTATGTGTTTAAGGATAATTTGAATATTTTATAATGAGTATTTTTGGAATACAAAAGATTATTAAAAGTGTAGTATATCTAGTAAGTTAGATAATATGAGTAAAACCGCACATAGAAATAGGAAAGACAAGTTGGATATCGAATTGCTCTATCCCAAATTACCATCCTTTACTTTTTAATATATGCGAAAACCAGGAGAAAAAAAAAAAAAAAAAAAGGGCTATGATGGACTTTTCAATTTGCGTTTTAGAACTTAATAATTTTAACTTCTACCATCTTACTCATATGATCTGTTAATATAATTTTTAAAAATATTATTAATTAATAAAATATTTTTTTCTCTTTTTTCTCTTTTTTTAATTTTCTATTTTCAATTTTCTTTTTCCCTTCAAAATACTTTTGTTAGGAGGTATGCAGCTTACATATGTTTTCCATCCAAATGTTATATAATGTTAACAATTATGCCAAAATGATAGTAAAATGATAGTAACGATAGTTTAGATTGCAATGTGAAAGTTTTAAAAGAATATAATGCCAAATGAAAACATTACATAACTTAGGGATAAAAAGTGAATTTTAATAATATAATATACAAACAATTTCATATGCATTTTTTATTTAATTCTATTTTATAGTGTTAAAAAAAAAAAAAACCTATTGTTTATTATTATTACCACAAGAAAAGAAAGACCTACAGTTTATAGGGGGTTTAAAACCATCTATTAAATACCAATCCGCGTACAAAGCATATGGCTACATCTAGTATATATAACTTTTGTATAAACGCACATATAAAAATATCGTAATAACAATTTCTTTTAAAAAAAAAAAAAAAGGTATAAGAAAAATATATATAAACAATGTATTTTATTCTTTTGTCATTGCAATTACAAATTAATGTAATGAATTATGGTGAAAATGGTCTAAATAAATATTAATGTTACAAGTGTTATATTTAAAAAGACTCTTACCTCCAAATGCTGTATGGTGTTCAAAATTGGTGGAGATCATGGAAGTGCACTTTCAAGATCTCTTAACAACAGCGGTGGCAAAGTAAGGATGGTGGTTGAACTCAAAAGAAATCTTTAGAGAGGAATCAAGGGCTCCTAGCCGGCAAATGATATTGAGGGCAACACTATTGTGTTCCGCCACTTGCTCTAACCTCCGAAGTTCAGCCAACTTGTCCGGGTCATTGGAAAAACTACTCTTCACCTCCTTTGCAATCCTCTGAGCATCCTTAAAGTAATTATACATAACCAGGTTCTGATAACACAGAGATACACTGTAAGTTTACCAGATAATCAAAAGCAACTGGTAAACTGCCCACAGGTCACTCACCGATAAGCGAGCATAGATTGTGGACTCATTAAATGAGGGGTATGAGACATGGTCGGGAATACAAGCTTTCTGTAGAAGATCAAAGTGCTGAATAAATCTCTGCATAAAAGGTTACAAAGTTGGTTAGCACACAAATGATATCACACAATTCAAGATATGGTAGCTTTATTTAGTAAAAAAATAAAAGAATTTAATGAAGCTCAAGAAATTGATTTTTGCTCATGTAATAAAACCCAGATCAGGCAAGATCACATTAAAAAAAATTATGGGAGAATAAAGTTGAAGTTTGCTGTTGGTTAGCTTAACAAGGACCTAGCTGTGTTTAAATTTGGCATTGGAGGAAAAAAAAAAAAAAAAAAAAACTTAAAACCAAAAAATAATGGAACTAAATGACATACCTCATGCTCAGTATTAAAAGGGCTCCGACTCTGTAACATCATACCTTCATTCCTTAAAGCTGCAAGCATCTGGAAATATTGGATTTGAACCAATTAACTATGCATTTGAATTAACAATGTTGAAGCATAACATTTACACTCAGAATGGAGGAGCTATTCTCGCATCATATTTACAACACAACATTGCTCGTTTTATTCACAATATAACAACAATTACCATTGCAAGCCCTTCTGCAAGGTATATTTGGCACTGAAGAAACAAGACAGCTGGAGGGATCCGATTATCTTTTCCCACATCCTTTAAAGTATCCCTTTTTTTCTTTCCTTTTCGTTTACCTGACCAGAGGAAGTACGGGAATACATAAAAATGGGGTCATGGTGAGTAAAATTTCTCCACTACAAAACAGATACAAGTAGGTTACCTTGAGACAAAAAATGGAAAATTGTTGTGAACTTACCAGTGCCATTGGTCACTGCTGTCTTAAGATGTGTCTTTTCTGCAAGCTTGATCAGGACAACATATATATACCAATATACCATGCAATATTCACTGGGGGAATATAGCTCCAACTCAAAACCCAAAATGAGAAAACGTGAAGCTATCCAGTAGGTTTGCTCTTCCACCCAAAGGAGGATATGTTGAAATATTTTTACACATATATTCTGTTAAACAACCAAATACACTTTGAACGTGAAGGTTCTATCAATGCTTGCTTTAAGATATCGAGATATTTGTCAAAAAAAAAAAAACATTAAGGAAACTTTCAAAGTAATTTAGATTCTAAGACTACTACGTACAAGGAAGAGTTGAGGCAATTAATTTAAACCAGATATAGCAGGCCCTACACATTCCATACTGGATTAAAAGCATTTTTTATACCTGGTATACATGTCATTTCTTCTGTCTTTATCTTAAGAAAGAGTTACGAAAAGTTCTTACCTGCTCTATTATTTCAGAAAAACAAAACAAAACAAACAAAACAAACAAAAAACCCAAAAGGATTACTATTTTTTCTTGGCACTAGCTCGGATTGTAGATGAATGTGGATAATGAGGACTTAATCCTTCTTAATCCTTCACCTAACAACATGGTTCACTATTTTAAAGCCATTTTCATCTCTATAAAAGTATTCATGGTTCTGTCTTGTTATTTTGGGTCTTCCACTTGGTGCTTGTTGCACTTAGTAAAAAGAATCTTAAACAAAGGTTCCTTGTTCACAATTTTTTTTTTTTAATTTTCTTTTTCTCCTTCTTTTCCGATTGTAAGTTATACAACTACGGTATTATCTCAAATACAATATCACCCTTCACCATCAAGTGGTTTTGTCTGACCTACATTACCTAGGACTTGAGAGAGACAAACTACTGGATCAGAAAAAGAGAAAGAGCTAATTTACTTTCCCCAGCCTTTTGGTGATTTTGAAACAGCATATAGGAAGTAGATACTTATTTGAGTTCAAGCATTTGGATAACTAAAACTTTTTCCTGCTGGTTAAAGTATTTAATTTTTTTATTTTTTTTTAGCAAAAAGGTAAATTATTTCATTTGCATATACCATTATTATAAATTTTTATACGGGCTGTGTTTCATGTTTCTTATTGAGCATTTATGTAAAACTCCAGATAATCAACCAAAAAATAGGAAAAAAGAAAGTTACGGAGAAGATTTGACTACAAATTTGGGAAAGATATTGGCAATTGGTATAAAGTCTAAAGAGATCATAAAAAATCACTTTTCTTTGGAAATATTTGATAAAATTATTTTTGTATGTGTAACATCAAAAGTAGTATCACAGGAAGATATAATACCTCCTCATTTGAAACGGTTGAGTCTCCAAACTCTTTTTTAAAAGCCAGCTCTAGCTGCAAAGCAACAGATAAAAGTAGCATAAAATTAATTACCATTTTTTATATATCCATTATTGTCAACATAATAATTACAAGTCATATTTGCTCTAAAATATATACAAAAGGCTGCCTCAGTTCCAATAGAATTTCTTTTTTGTTCCAAAAGCACCTAATTACCACTTATTTACATGGGTCATTTGTATTCACCAAATTGCTTTTACCAAAAAAGATGCAGTTGTAGATCTCATTAGCTATTAAGTAGCATCTTATATTTCCTACATAGTTGGGGCAATATTGAGGCCTAGAGGATGGTTTAGAGACCTTTATTATGACACTGAATTAAAATTTATAACCAACTGCACAAAAATTGAACTAGCATACACAATCACTTAACGTCTGGTTAGAGCAAGACTATAACAATATATATTAATTGATAATGACAAAAATACAAAATTGAGTTCATGATGTTGACTTTGGAACCATAATGAAGACTCCAACAGTTAGCAACTGAATACCTTCAAGAGGAAAGGAAGAGCGGCGCGGGGGGGGGGGGGGGGGGGGGGGGGGGGTGATGGGGTGATAAGGGAGGTTGGGGGAGGGGTGATGGGAGAGAGAAAGAAACCGTTTTGCATGGGTTTGCATATATGACTGGAACATACCTGCATATATATTACACGCCAATCTTGTATAATCTTCCCAAGCTTACGCCTTTGCCAAGCACCATTTGTACAAAGAATTTTTAGCAAATTGAGCACCAACTGATTATGCATAGAGAATGGACACATTAGATTAATTATCCTATGCAAGATACTATTAAGTATACTATAAATTATTTTTGTTAGTAAGAGAGCTTTAATTGACAATTCTACCCACTTGTTAATTAAAACAGACCAGCAATTCATATAGTTACAAAGGAACAAATTGAAAATATCCTCGCCATTAGGAGCTGAAAGATGGATGGCTAAGAGTCTTAGGACATAGATATATGATAATCCAAAAGATGATGATTGCGCTCACCTGTCCCAACTGTACAATGAATTCATTCTTTTGAATATCATGATTCTTTGTAGCTTCAGGCAACGCTGCAGCCTTAGTGATAATGGCAAATACAGGATCCTGCCCATAGAGTTTCCCATCTTTAACCAGCAAACACTGATATTAAGTTGATGGGGTTAATGAATAAAGTCATTTAAGTAATCAATATATTCAATAAAATTATTGAGTGGAAATTTTGTAACAAATGCCTAGGCACAAAAGTACACAAATTTCATCCTAACCATATGCAGATGGAGAAAGGTATAACCCAAGAAAAGGATTAGGAGGCACAACAAGGCACTTAGGAAAATAATATAAAACTTTCCCAAGAAGTCATAAACTCCAAAAGTAGAAGATTGCACTTATTGAACTCAATTATTCCTCTCCAACCATATACACATCATCAAACATAAATGAAACACATGCAAAACAGAAAAAGATTCTTCTGAAGCACACCTCCCCCAAAATGCAAATATCCCAAAAACTAATACTAGTAGCACTCATAAAATGTGACATTGTATCCCCACAGTTCTGAAGCGAGGGAAGAATGCAGAAACAAATGATTCGTTGATTTTCTAGCCTGTTAACAAACCATTGACTCCACCTCAAGAATGAATTCCTTATACTGTAATTGCAGGTCTTAATATTCATTGATCCTCTCCCAAATAAGATCATAATTTTCAGGGCGTGAGAATCATACACCAAATATCACCCTTCAATATGCAATCTTGATAAAAAGCAGAAACTAAATACAAGGACATATATGGGATCCTCAATAAGAGCTCTAGTTAACCACATATCCATCTAAATATCAAGTTGAGATTTATCTTGATAATTATGGATTTGTTGCATCGTTGCTTCACTATTTTACTTTCATTTTGGTCTAGTTACTCTGGTATCATACAACATATCAGGCGTTTTAAGGCTAATATAAGGTATAATATCAGTTTTAGTTGTTCTTCCCCATCCCTGCTCCCCTTTGAGAGTCCAGCAGCCTACTAATACATGCCTTTTTTAAATTCAATGAAAAACAAGTTTTATAGAATCTAATTTTAGTGCTCCACTATAATATTCTACTCAAACTGAAGATGTAGAATTTTCAAGGTTTAATGAATGTTATAACAAATACACAACCAACCTGCACAAACATTGTAAATATTTAAGGGGGGGAAAAAAGGTAAATAAAATTGACACCCATCATAAACCAACCTGGAGATGAGCTCTTGCAACTAAATCTGGTTGAGATTTTTGAAACTGAACCACAAAGCGCAAAACACTTTCTAAAGATGGAACTAATGAGCATGAACATATAATGTCAATATCACGAAGAAGTTTCATAAAATACTCGACAGCCTGCAAAATAAACAAAAGCATCACGATAATGTGAAAAATTTTGCTACTTCAACCAAAGTAATTCCTTAATTCTCACCTTTTTCCAACTAAGAATTTTAATTGCACGTGGTGGTGTAGGTGCAGATAATCTACAATTTAAACTAGCATCAAATCCAATTGGTTGACAACCAGAAGCAGTTGTTTTATCTTCTGTGCCATCTTTGCAAGCTCCAAAGAAAATAGATCTGAGAAATTCTGATGAAGCAAGAGCACTTTCTAATTCTGATATACAGAAAGCTATATGTTTTCTCGCCAACTCCAACCCTCTCCCTTGAGGCCGCCTCAAACATGCAAGAACATGGTAAAAATGCTGGAAGAAACAAAGTGACAGTGAGTTTTCTTGGTTTTAGCTAGTCTACCATATTGTGTAAGCATATGGAGTCCAGATAATAAAACCAAACAACACTAAAATCAAGGCATGTAAGAGCACAAAATGGTTGCTCGATAAATGTAAAAGATAATTTGTTGAAGGAACCTATATTGATATGGAAGTTTGTATTTATACGCATCTTTTTCAAGAACTTCAATGCAATAAACATGAAACATTTCCAAACCTTTTCACCAACATAACCTTATTCTATATTATTGTCATTAAATATTCAATTCTGGACTTTAGCTCATGCTGCATTAATATAATTTCAAAAAGAACCAACCAAATGGCAGCAAAAACATCAACAGCATCCTATAAAAAAATGAAGCAAAAACTGAACCTCAGGGGCTATATGCAAGGAAGAGATCAAAATATGACCACATAAGATGATATAAATCCAAGAGATAATAGGGAAGTCAACAAACTATAAACCAATAAGCCAAGAAACGTATTAGAATTTTAAAATCAGCTATAGATAAATGAATTAATTTTTAAACTCTATAAAGAACCAGATTTCAAGTAGGTTCCAGTAATGAAGTCTTACTATAAGTAAATCTTAAAGTACAATTTCATAGTGAGAGCAAATATTGAGAAACAGCAAAGATACATTTAATTGTAAAATCCATGTAATCATGACGAAGGACAACCAAACAGGACACTTCCAGATATGTAAAATTTTATTATTGGCTCACAACCTATGAAAATGTAAGAAATGAATTCATTTAACTTGTAATAAGAAATAAACACAGGCTGAGACCTTACGAAAGCGTAAGCGGCATAACAAAGCTTTGCAATAGCCTTCTTCTAGTTCAAGCTTAGTTTGTAACGGCTCTATGTCTGCATACAAAACCAAAAAATGTCATAAGTGAAACTTTGAAGTACCTTGATGTGGCCGCAAAACAATGGCAATGATTTTGGGATGTGCAAATTAAATCACCGTCAGATCTCAGAGCGCACAATGCATTGAGAAGCACCAAAATGAACAAAAAAAAAAAAAACATCAAGAGAAGCACCAAATCCAGCTAAGGAAAAAGGTGCGGCCAGATAAGGAGCCTAGTCAGTGCAAGCAAGCAAGTAGAAACATGTTCAGGATGCAATCAGCTCTTTTCTATTTGTTAGTAAGTCAAATAAGCCCCCCATTTTCAAAGTTTAAAACACAGAAAATCACCACTGGTTTAGCTTTTATATCCACATGCCATTGACCTAAAGTTAATGCACTCTAATTTACTTTATTGACAACATTTGTGTCCTTTATTATATTGACAAATCATGTTTCGCTCAAAGAGAATATTTAACAAATTGAGCAGATGTTACATTTGTACCTTCTATCACTCTTCTTTTTGATGATGGAGCTTTACAAGCTCGCAATTGGCGACAAATTGTTTCTTCAACAGCATTTAGCATCGTTAAGCACTTGTCATCTCCATCCCCATTCAAAGGAAGACCATAAGTCATTGTAAAAAGATCCTCTTCCTACCAAAGATATAAGATCAAAACTATATCATCAAATAATCTTACCCCACGATACAATTAGAAGCGATGGATAAATATTTTATGGATGCAATTAAGGGAGTATGATGTCACATTTGGACCGAAAGAGAAGCATCTCGACATCAGAAGATGAACTAGATGTCAGATCAATAATAACAAATATTTTTAGGGATGTAAACTAGATCTCATTTACTTCATTTAAAGTGGTCGTTCACCTATCAATGAAGCAGTAAATTGTCAAAAAGCCATCGCTTTGATTTTCAAAGCTACTTCCTTAAAGTCAGAACTTGAAGAAAGTCTAAGGATGGTAAAAGACACTTAATGAAGATATACTGATTTCTAAAGGATGCATTAGAATATTATAGGCTAAAAGAATTGTTGGAGTACTTTACTTCATGTGTACGTGCATCTGAGACAACTGAAATAACTGATTTGCAGGTTGCTCGTATGACTCTGCAAAATGAGTGCAATAAGGTATGTGAAGATGTCCTGTCAGGCCTTAGAAGATAGATGCACGAGAAGACTGTTTGTGCTAATGAATGACCCTTGTGCCATGTCGCCTGCCATCAAATTTGAAATTTTGATAAAAGACAAAAAAAACTAGATTAAAAAAATCCACATGGAAGAGAGAACTTTAATACATATTATTTTCTTTCTGTGACATATAGTGCAAACTTCATTAGGAATATCTACACCGTGAAGGAAACAGCAAGCAAGCTTCTTTTTGAATTAGATAACAATAACAATGTTAAAAAAATTGAAGAAATCTTGTTATTTTGCAAACAAACAAAACTTGTTAAATATTAATATTTTCAGATAAAAAGCAATATTTTTGTTAAAAAAAAAAAAAAGCAAATATTTTGACCAGGATAATAAGTAATACATCCCATTTATACATGCCAAAATGGTTTGAGGAGGCATCTTTATCTTCTAGACTATATATTATATAAAGTATGCATATACATGTTGAAAGAAAGAGAGAGAAAAGCAAAAGCAAAAGCAAAAACAATAATTTAGGCCCTCTTTGATAACAGGGTCATTTGTTACTTTTTTTCGTTTTTGTTTTTTTTCGTCTAAATCGTGTGTAGCTTGCTTACTCTAATAGTTTGTTAATGTTAGTTGATAGTAGTTAAACATCTCCCTTAACTATAAATTTAAGGAGGAAAAAATAAAACATAAATAGAAAATGAACACAACTTAAAATTGTAATTAATTGATATGCCTAATAATTCCAACTACCATCAACTAACATTAACAAACCATTGAAGTAAGCAAACCGCACACAATTTAGAAGGAAAAACAAAAAACATAAAAAATAAAAATGAACTTGTTATCAAATGGCGCCTTAATTCTCAAATTCTGATGTCACTGGATAGAACCATAAAAGACTTTATCTTGGCCACATATATATATATATATATATATATATATATTCCATCCTGAATATAATAGTCTTTCTCTGAGATGAGGCTGATACGATTTATTTAACCTTATTAAGTAAAAACTAATAGAAGATATGCGTTCCTGGATGTTTTACTTGGATTTTAGATGGTGAAATAAAAACAAATAGAAACGCTTTACGTCTTAATTTAGATGTCAGAATGAGAAAAGGCTTTATTTTTACCATGTATGATAAGGCTACCAGGAAGATAACGCAGCAAATACCTCACAGGCAAGAAGATGATCTATGATATCAATAGTACATCGAACATCAACACTTTTATCAGAGCTGATAGGAATTGGAGCAGCACCATTCTCGATTGCTTCATCTACAGAATAGTATGTACAAACTATACCGGAATCCATTTTCGGGTCCATTATCTAACAAGCAAAAAAAATACAACTTTTCTAAGTCTAGATCACTAAGCATGTCATAGGACAAAGAAAATCAGCATCGACGAAGTGGAAAACCATTAATGCATGCATTGCTAGTAAGATTATGCAATGCAACTTTTGTATTCATGAAATCCTACACCTTAATTCACAAATATCAACCGTAGGATTGATCAGATCACATCCACTGAGCTCATTGCTCCAAATGATGGAGAAACTTAGATGCAAAGTAATCATATTTTTTTTTCCCCTCAAATTGTAAGATGATCCATGAAAACAAAAGAAATAAATCCATCAAAGGAATAGAACTATAGCAGCTCAAAGATAAACATGAAAGTATACATTTTTATAACAAGAAACAGCTGTGCTTATGTTGTACCTCCAAAGCAGACATAGCCGCAAAGAGATTGAAATTGTCGCCATGGATGAGCTCACCATCTTCAAGATCTAAAGAAAAACATTATGATATTTAAAAAAAAAAAAAAAAAAAGTCAGTTAAAATCAAAAACAAAGATTGTATCTTGTCTAGCAGACTACCAAGGCAAGTCAAGCAGGAATAAAATTCAAGTTTCTAAAACCCATAAAGAAAGCTCTAGTCAATAAGAACAAAATTTAAATTTAAAAATTTTCCTCCAACAACTCAAATTCCAGCTTCTATCTAACTGATTCTCCATTTAATTAAAAAAAAAATTTCCTCGGGAACCAAACACATAGAAGATGATAAGAGAGAGCAAAAAGTCAAAAAAAAAAAAAAAAAAAAACCTTTGCAGGCAGAGTCGAGAAGAGGGGAGACATCGGCCCAGATGGTGTTATCGCCGGAAGGAACGGAGGTGCGTTCAGGAAGAGGAACGCCAAGGAAAGTTTGGTCGTCTGCAACCTTGGGTTCTTCCATTGGAAGCTTCGGAGAGTGAGAATGAGTGAGTGAGTGATTGGAAAGTAAAAGACTAAAAAGTAGTAGCAAGTGGAGGAGTAACAGGAGTTTGTTGGGTGGCGCTTTGTTTCCCACAGACTATGACCTTTTGTTCCCCCTTCCCCGCCACTTGCTTTTTGCACAACAATCCAACCAAAACCTCCATTCTGGGCGTTAATGGGGGTTTAGGGCAGCTCTTCTGATGGGTCGGACTCCGACCCCCCTGCTTCATGGGCCTCCGACCCTATTTTATATATATATATGTATATGTATACCAATAGTTTTACTGTATAGAATGCTTTTTTTGTTTTTTTCGAAAAACATCTGCTTTTTTTTTGTTTTTTTTGAAAAACATCAATTTTGTATGTGATGCATATAACTGTCAGTATTATAGAATTTTTTATATATATTTATATATATATATAGATTTTTTTTTTAGATCTTTTTTTAACTTAGTAAGAATTTTATCTAAAATAGTATAAATATATCTGAATTTAAATTGATAGATGTATGTTTGCAAATTATAAAATTTAAAAAGAAAAAATCGCATGGTAAATAAAGTTATAGAGGATGAAAAAGAAAATGCATAGGTTATTTAATTAAAATACATCTTTAACACTCTTTTTTTTTTCTTTTTTAAATTTTGGAGTACGAATTCAAGCTTTAAAGTAAACTTTACTAAAGGAATCGGCAACTTTGCTGCTACACTATTTAAAACTTTTAAATTATCTAAACGTTCCAAACTTGAATTATAGATTTACACTAATAATACTTATTTAATTTTGAAGAGAAACTATAAAAAATAATTATTTAAAATTATCATATCATAAAAAATTATGTAAATTTAATAATTATAAATACTATACTTTTATTTTTTTTCTCTATAAATTTTTTATCATATCATTTCTATATACATCTATAAATAATATCAAGAAATGAAACATAAAATTGATTAATAAAATAAAATAAAATGTCCACTGTTATGTTCAAAACAACTTGATGATTATGGTGTGCCGTTCCAAGGATTCGCACAAACCTCAATATTTGGTCTTTGGATTCCAGTGACTAAGTGCTCGGTAGGGACATTATTATGGGAATAAACTTTGCTTTACTTTTAATCTTGTAGGCACCATATTCATATTTGTACTATATTAATTCTAATTCTTGCAACTTGCAATCTCAAAATGTGTTGTTCCATGCAAAAAAACAAAAAATGGCCCTCAAAATGATTTGGTAGTTGTTTTATTAAAATGATTTCTACATGTGAATTTGAGCTTCCTCTTTGTTCTCATTATGTTTTTTGTACTTATCCTTTTTATTTAATATTGTATAACTTTGTCTTCAGAAAAAAATATATTTTTTTTATAATTTTAAATTCAAATTTTTTTATTTTTATTTTAAATCTAATATATAATCATTATTAAATAAGATATATTTTATAAATTATTTTTAATAATAATTAATAATCATTAAATTATATTAATTATGAAGATTTAAAAATTTAAAAATAATTAAATATAAATTTAATAATATATTAAAATTTTATTTAAAAAAATAAATATAATTTTAAATTTAAACTATTAACACGATCCAAATATTTAACCAAAAAAAAAAAAATCATACATCAATGCTCCTATTAAAGACATTATTTGAGCATGAATATGTATACATATATATAATTAATCATGCAATTACTAACTATTTTTACGCACACAGGATAGTTCGTTTGCCGTGCATGAAGATTGCTTTAACAAGCTTCAGATGTTTCCTGTAGTAATTTCTGAGGAATGCTAATGTTGCAGCCCGTATGTTAGCTAGGAAGGCTTTGAATTGTAACATTAGCATGGTGTGGATGGAAGAAGGTCCCACTTGGCTTCTGATATTTTATGCATGGATGCAAATCCCCTGTTTAATGAAACTGGCCTTTTCAGCCAGACCAAAAATAATAATAATAATAATAATAATAATAATAATTTCTTTTTAAAGAAAAAGAAAAATGAAAATAAACCAACACAAATTTTTTTTTGGGTCATTTACAATAATATCCACCCTACATATTTATAATAATTTTTACTAATTTACAACTTTTTATTGAATAAATTACTAACTAAGTCCATATCTTATTTGTAAGAGATCAACGCAATTTATTCCAACTCTTTTAAAACATAATCCAACAAAAATATCTATTTTATGAAATTAGTATGCCATACACTAAAATTAATTTTATTTAAAAAAAAAAAAAAAAAAAAAAAAAAAAAACACAATGAAGCCTGTAAGTGTGAGTGGTACACAACCAAAACAATATACAATATGTATAAAATGGCAATCAAGATGGCGCCTAAAGTTAAGCCTCCTTAGCCAAACAGAATGAAGCACCATGTGAATCATATCAAATGGTTTTGCAGGTCTGTTAATCACAAAATGCTTTTGCACCTGTACCACCCTCTTTTGCATTCTCAAGTACTTATTGTATGAAACCCTTTTTAAAATATTCTTAATTTCTGGTATTTCTTGGGATGGAATCTGTATGGAGAATTTCTTCCAGTTGAGAACATCACTGAAGGGCAATGTATAGTTATCAGAAATTATAACAGGGACACACCCAACATAAATTGCTGTTACCACTCTAGGACTTGCTACTTCAAACCCACTTGGGCGCAAGCAGAACTTGCTCCTACCCATTAAGTTGAAGTAGTTTTCCTTGTTGTCAAGGTACTCATGGACTTGCACATCGCTGTCTCTGTCTTTCCAATGCTCAAGCAACATGTTTCTTATATCACCGTGCGCTCCGCCGGCGAAGAAGGCAATGATCGGACGTCGATTCGGCGGTCTACTTAGTAGGGGTGGACCAAGCTTTTTCCTTGGAATGTTAATTTCAGGAATTGAAACATCTCTTTTGGGCTTAAACCCTTATGAAGTATTGGCATTGCAAAGAACTCTTATGAAATTTTTTAATAGATTTGCATCAGCTAATGATATATCTGGCGCCTGAAATATTAATTTAAACAAAAGAAATTAGAATGGGATTTTCATATTTATGAAAACATGTTTACCTTAATAAAATGTTGAATTAATTGTACTTAAGTATCTATATTTTGAACAAGTTGCACGTTGAACCTTCAAATTTAAAAAGCTTCAAGTTACACTGATCATAATTCTAAATTAACTAAAAAAGAAGTAGAAAATGAGAAGAAAAATAACTAGCTTTTTCAATTTACAAACATGGTGAGAAAAAAGATTGATTAATTGATTAATAGGAAAACTAATGAATTTTTTCAATTTTTAAATTTTTTTGTTAGCCAATTTGGAAATAATTTTGGGAAGGATAATTGGTGCAGTTAGTCTCTAAGCTATACTCATGGTTGCACTTTGGCTCTTGAACTTTTAGTTTTGACACTTTGATCCTTAAACTTTAATTTATGATACATTTTAGTTACTAAACAAATTTTTTTTTAATCTATTTTTTAGTAGTTTTGAGATATGCAAATTGTTTGATTTTTTAATTTATTATTCTTTTGTTATAGAAAATATACTGTCTGTCTCAAAATTGCTAAAAATTAGATTAAAAAATAGTTTAAGGATCAAAATTGTCACAATAATTGTATTCCATATCTCAAAATTATTAAAAATTATATTGCAAAATAGTTTATGGATCAAAGTGTACGTGCTAAAATATAAAGTTCAAGAAATAGTGTTAGGGAAAAAAATTCAAAAATTAAATTGCAATTATGAGTATAAATCGGAGACTAACAATGTTAATTACCGTTTTAAGAATTAAATTAATATGAAACAAATTATAAATTGAGGGTTTCATATTAAGGGTCTTAAACTAAAGGTCCAACATGCAACTAGCTATTTACCCAAAAAAAAAAAAAAAAAAAAAAAAAAAACATGCAACTTGCTAAAATACAGGTCATCAAAGTTCAATTAACCCTAAAAGTTTCATTGTTATTATTTAAAATGCTAGTTGTAAGTAGAATGGAATATGAGACATTACCCAATCGTGACATGAAAGTAGGAAATGGTCTGCCCCACGGCTTCTATTCCAATATGGGTATTTATCAGCAACGAAGCGGACATAATCCAAGACCACTCGTTGGAGTGGATCTCTGGAATAGGTGCCTAATGGTTTGTAAAGAAGCTCCACCACCCTGACAACACTGATGGGAATAAGGAATAAGTGTGCCTCATCAGGATGACGAGCTATGAAGTCGCTTTTCCTGCTCTCCATCTCATCGATAAACTGTCCCTCGATGCCGTAGATGTCATTCAAAGGTCCATCATGCACCATTGGTTTCTCCCCTTCTCTGTAGATCCACACCTTGAGTTTTTTCTCCATCTCAATGTGACTCCTGTTTTATAATAATGTACAGAAATTGTATCCATTTAGCCGTGAAATTAGATCGGTTCAAGGGTTAGGATGGTTTATTGAAAAACTTTTATCGAGTATGTTGGTACAAGTAAAAAACTTTTTAATCATAAAAGCTGTCTCAATTCATCATCTATTATTTATATACATATTAGTAGAAGTTGGATAAAAATTGTACTCAATAACAGAACCTTGAGTACCAAACTAATAGTGAAAAAGTAAACGGGCATGAAAACAATGAGAGCATGAAATAGAAAAGCTCCAGAATCCAAGATGGGATGGGAAGATTTTAATTATCATAGAGTACATTAAGTAAAGAGTCTAAATTTCAACACTTTTTTTGAGCATGAAATCAAGGCATATGGGAGTGAGTAGCAGTAAAATGCAAGAAAAACAGGCAATTGTGATGTGCATTTCCCGATCAATGCTGTAGAAGTTGCATGTACGAGGCCTAGGCCTTTTTAAGCCCATTGCTGTTATTGAAAACATTGAGTTGGTGTACTTAGACCTTATTGTGCTTCTGCCGCAGCCTCAACTTATATATAGACTTCTAATTTTCAAACTAGAAGTACCATTGCTGAGTTGCTCAAGACCCATTACTATTTCATGAACTATTGGGATTTCATTTTTTTTCCCCCTTAAAGTTTTAGAACTCGGTATTGACTGTTTATTTTACCTATATTTAGCAAGGATTTTAATTGAGTCTGTCCGGAAGCCCAGTTGATCATGATGATAGGTAATAATACTTAGATCTTAGATCCAAAACCTAGTGATAAATCCCTCTTCCCCAATTTATGAAAAAAAACATTTTAATACAAAGTTATTTAATAAATATTTATATGTGTGTGCTTTTCCGGATTTTGTAATTATTATTATTATTATTATTATTATTTTATTTAAAAGGAATAATATTCCAACCACCCTGCAACAAGATAACTACGGTTCAAAGCTAAAATTTTGTAATTAATGAAAAAGTTATATTAGTTGTTAGAGAAAATAATTATTTTGCCACTTACCTATTTCTATAGTTGCATTTCTCCTTTTTCTTTTTTCCATACCTTTTTTGTATATAAACAATGTATTATGAAATTAAGCACAAGAAAGCACGTTTACTTCGACTTGCCAATTAAAAACAAACATTTAAACCACTTTGAGCATACAGTTGATTTGATTTGATTTGTTTGATTTATTTAATTTAATTTTTATATTTATATAATTGGTATCTTACATTATAAACACAGGCAATTGATAGGCACACATGCACATAATTAGGGGAAAAAACAAGGTAATGAACGAGAAAAAAATGCAATTAAGAATTAACCGAATCTTCTTTTTTTTTTTTTTTTTTTGAAATGGTATTTTGAAGCCAATTGTCAACTTTCTTTTTTTTTGAATTTCAAGAATTTGAGCCCCAAAAAGATGCAATTAAGGAAATAATTAAAAATTAACCGATTTTCATTCGGATTAAAAATTTTATTTGACTTTAAATTTTAATGCCATATCCATTTGCCATTATGGTTATAAAATCAGACAATAATTAAAAGGTCCAAACATTTTGGTGATAATCAAAAGGTACTTAACCCACGCATTAACTTTTTGCTGATAATCAAAAAGTATTTAACCCACTTATTAACTAATTATATATCCTTCCTTTCATGGCCAAAAAGCAAATTAAACATTCCATAAAAAAAAAAAAAAAAAGAGAGAGAATTAAAATTGGAGGAAAGAACCCAAAAAAAAAAAAAAAAAAAAAAAGAGAAAAAAGAAAGAAAGAAAGAAAGAAAGAAGAAACTCCTTTTTCACGGAAACCAAACAGGCAAAGAAAAGCAATAATAATTCTTTTGGTATAAGATAATGTGGTGTTTGTGTTGAAACTTAACTGGTGAAAAGCATATGCATTTCTGTAAACAGATCCTCTGGGGATAAAACTTTCTTCCTCCTTATTATAACAAGTATAATTCTTCGAACCAACTGCTTCACGAATCGATGCTCTTGCTCTTGCCAAATCTTCTTCAAACCTTTCCACGCTACTCTTTTCCTAATCCAAATTAAAATTAAAAATAAAATATTAAATAGTAAAAAAAAGCAGGATTTTAGAGAAATTTGAGCAAAGAAATAGTAGTCATAATAATAATAATAATAATAATAATACTCAATGTTTCTCACTCTCCTAGGTACTGCATTTTTCGGTGCAATAACGCTTTTGGTTGGTGATGAAGGTGGTATGTTTTCTTGGACTTCTTGAATGTGCAAAGAAATAAAGGAGTAGATGGTGGGATTAAAAACAATGTTTTGGTTTAATGGATATGGATTAAATACAAGGAGTAGAAGTAGAAGTGGTAAAAGAATAGTGATGATCTGTATCCGAAAGCTTCCAAATACCATCATGGCCATAAGCTTTTTACAATTTGTTCTTCAGTCCTCTGCGAAAATGATAGAACAAAACAAAATAAAATTAAAAAGAGCTTGATTAATATCAAAAATATAGTACACGTATAAAGCTAATCAACTAGTGTAAATGATAAAACCTTATTCTGACATCTACCAATTAATGGTAAAAGCTTGGAAATCTAGTGGGTAAAGGAGGCTTTTGAAATTTTGATATAATCAGAAGTAATGGGATTTGGGATCATAATAGTATGTGATGGAGATGATTTCACAGGCCTGTGATGTGGGCAACTGGTTCTGATCTTCCTTGGGTAAGAAATGGGCTTTTTGCTTTGAAAATTTGAAATGTTTTTAATTGGGCAGTTAAGGAAAAAGGGAAACTGTTATATACAAGACAAACTGGGGGACTAAAAGATGGGGGAGGGTAGATTGGTCATTATGAAATGAGGCAGTCGAGGACACCAAAACCTTTTTAAGGATATTTAAATTTTTTTTTTTTGTCTTTCTTGTTAGGAGGACATTGTCTTTTTTGAAGTAAATCGCTGCATTTTGTGAAAGACGAATATGGTAGTCTGGTAGTTATGTAATAATAGTTATCATGTATATAATGTATTATTGGAAATAATTGGAAAACTTATTAGGGAAATTGAAAAATAACAAGATTTCAGGCTTTTTAGAATTTCTAAAAATAAAATATTAATTGGAGACAATCCAATGCTAAAAGTTCACCATTTTTAAACAGTAATCCTGAATTCAAATCTTCCATTTTCCATGAAATTCATAAGCTCTATCACGGAGAAATTCGAAACAAAATTATACTACACTCCATAAAATCTTTGTGAACTTTAATAAGACCTCACGTTGAGGACATCTATTGAGAACATATATAGAGTACCTATATTTCATGCTACAAAATTTTTATTTTATTTATTTAGAGAAGAAACGTTTAGTTCACTAAACCAGAAACATCATCAAGTAAGGATGGAAGTAGCCATACAGGGCCTTCATCCATCCAAGTACAACACTCATCACATATCTCCCCATTACATTTTCTCCCCATTTCTGTTTTTGAGAAAGTTGTGTTTCGCATTTTTGAGTTTTTGAAGAGCATGCCTAATGGTAATTCGACCATCAGGAGAATCTCTAGTGCAAGACAGCCCAATTTCAATGACTGTGGCCAGGCAATATTCAACTTGAATTTCTGGGCTAACATATAGATTGTCATCATCATCACCATCATCATGATCTTCATTGCACACATCCCCAACAAGTAGCTTAGAGTCTATTACTTGCATGAAATTTTCCTGGAAAGCCGATTGAACCCATTTAGGAAGGTTTACATCTCCTGAGAAACATTCATCAATTGGGCATTTCCCAGTAAAGAGCTCCAACAACATTATTCCAAAGCTGTATGTATCTCCTGCAGTGGATGGTTTCTCTCCTAGTCCATACTCTGCGTATATATATTACACACTTCATCAATATATTAAATCTCAAAATTCAATCTTAAAAACAATAATTAATTAATTAGAAAGAAAACAGAAACTTTATAGTACTAACCAGGAGGAATGTATCCAACGGAGCCCTTTATGAAATTTGTTGAGGTAATCGAAGTTTGAGTGCCCTTTTTCTCCATTAGTAACCTGGCAAGCCCAAAATCTCCAATCTTTGCAGTAAAATCATCATCCAAAAGAATGTTGCTGGGTTTGATATCACAGTGCACAACAGGAACTTCACAGTCATGGTGCAGATAATCCAAGGCAGAAGCAACATCAATTGTCACATTCAATCTGTCCACAATGTTTAGTGCTTCTCCATTTTCTTTCATTTTCCTTCCCCTGATCCAATCCTCCAAGCTCCCATTACTCAGATACTCATAAACAAGAGCCAGAAAATCCATGTTCTTGAAGTCTATGCTGGAGCAAGATGTGATCAATTTAACAAGATTCCGGTGTCTAACATTCCTCAGTGCCTCACATTCTGCCACAAAACTTTTCCAAGACCCGGTTGTTTGTGTGTCTATGACCTTTACTGCGACTTCAGTTTCGTCTCTGAGACGTCCTTTGTATACTGATCCGAAGCTCCCATATCCTATCAAATTTGACTCTGTGAAATTCCCGGTTGCCCCTCGGAGTTCTTCATATGAAACCATCTGAAATTGCCCTTTCTGTGTTTCAGAAGTATCTTTAATCGTTGCTTTCCTTCTCCTTAAGTGGAGCAGAGTGGCAAGTAAAGCGCAGACTGCTAAAGTTGCCATTATAGCTGTAACTACACAAATTATGATCACTCTGTTTCTATGGCCTGAATCCGTACTATTTTCGCATTTCAGATTTGAGCAAAGCTTCTTGTTCCCTTCCAAATGGACACTAGAGATATTTCGGAATACACCACCTTCCGGAACTTCTCCTTCCAGTTGATTAAAAGATAGGTTCAAGTACCGAAGAGCCTGTAGGTCTTCAAGGTCTTCAGGAATGGAACCAGAAAGCTGGTTTGACGATAGGTCTAGCATTTCCAGGCCTTTTACTTCTGAAATAGTGTTTGGGATAGGACCAGAGAGTCTGTTTTTGGCCATGAATAGTCTCTCCAAACTTTTACAGTTTATGATTGAGCTAGGAATAGGACCAGACAAAAGATTGTTGGAAAGGTCAATGGTAACAACTTTTTCTAGCTGAATATCTTGAGGCAGAGGTCCACTTAGAAAGTTGTTTGAAAGATTCAAAATGGTGCTCAATGTTTGGAGATTGAATGATTCTTTAGGAATGCTTCCATTGAGCTTATTGTTGGACAAATCCAATGAAAGCAGATTCTGGAAGTTTCCAAAGGAAGAGGGTATGAAACCGAGCAAAGAGTTTCCAGACAAATCAAGGTTGTTCAATTTCCTGAGATTTCCTAAAGAGTTTGGAATACCTCCTGAAAGATTGTTTTTGGCTAAACCTAGCATCTGCAGCTCCTTCAATTGGCCTATTTCATTGGGAATTTCACCAGAGATAGAATTGGAGGTCAGATTGAGCAAAGTCAAGTTTTTGAGGTTACCAATGGAGGTGGGTATTTTTCCATAAATCCGATTACCTCCCATGTATATCTTTGCCAATTCCATGGAAAGATTTCCAATGGATTCTGGAATTACACCCTCTAATTGATTCCCATCAATGGCAAGAAAGTTGAGCTGCGTGCTATTTGTCAAAGAAGAAATGAAACTAAGACCATCTTCACCGGTGCTAACAATCTTATTGAACCCTATGTTATACATTTTAAGAAATGGAAGATTTCCTAAACCTGGTGGCACAGTTCCTTCAAGAAGGTTGTGTGCCATTCGAATGACTTCTATCCTAGTTAGATTATGCAAAGACCCAGGAATTCTTCCTGTGAATTTATTGAAGCAGTTGTTCAAGATTAAAAGATTGGGAAGCTTGACCGCAATATCATATGGAATTTCACCCGAAAAATCATTAGAAGCTACAGCCAAATTAACCAAGGAAGAAATATTGTAAATAGAAGGAGGAAAAGTACCAGTAATATTGTTAATGGTAATATCGAGCTCCTTCAATTTCTGAAGCCGGCCAAAATCACTAGGAAGGATTCCACTAAGAGAATTGGTACCCAAATTCAAGTTGGTGAGAGAAGAAAGGTTACTTAAGGATGAAGGAATTGAACCAAAAAAATTGTTTTTACCCAGCTTCAAGACTTGGAGGTTGCTCAGGAATCCTAGCTCTTCAGGAAGTCTGCTTGTGATTTCATTTTCCATCAAATCAAGGATTTGAAGTTCTCTCAACTGGGTTATGTTGGATGGTAGAGAACCTTCTATGCTATTGGAGCTCAAGTTGAGAACTTTCAAGCGGGAAAGATTGCAGATTTCGTTAGGAAGTGTTCCTCTGAGCCGGTTGCTTTGGAGTTGAAGTGAATTGAGGAAAGAAAGGTTACCAATATGAGGAGTGATGGAGCCTGAGAGTCTCAAACCAGAAAGATCAAGAGCGGTCACTCTTTCGCCGGAGCCGGAATCGTTGCTGCAGAGAACTCCCGTCCAGTTGCATGGTGAAGAGGAGCTGTTGTCCCAAGTAGACAGAGGATTATTGGGAAGCTCAAAATTTAGCTGTGATTTGAATGAGATTAAGGCCTCTCTGTCGATAGCAATATCGCTTAGAGTGGCTGAATCAACACCAACAAAAAGGAACATTGAAAATGCAAGCAGAAATAAGATTGTCAATCCAAGCATTGGATTGGAATAATAATAATGGTATCCCATATCTCTGTTTCCTCTCTTCTTTTTTATTTTTATTTTTCTCCTTATTTTCCTGATGATATGAATGAGTTTTTCAATTAGAACAGAGAAACTGTCTTGGTAGATACATATAAGCTTACAACTAGTACTCGAAAGGTGTCAGATCATTTAATGTCTGTATGGAAGACTTTTACACGCTTGTGTCTTTTCCAGCATTCCATCGACGTGGGCCAAAAGAATCAGCCACTTCTATGCAACTTGCTTCTCTTACCAAACTACCAAATCGTCAGTGGCAACTCCCCCCTTTCTAAATTTTTTCTACCATTTAATAGTACTTTTTTGCAAATAAAAGTAAGCAACTCTTTTATTGAAAAGAAAAATATTTATTTAAAATTTCCAAGCTAACATTATTTTATACATAATTATCAACGTAGACTAAAACAAAATAATTTAATTAATTTGTAGTAGTTAAAAACTTACGTTTTTATTTGGTGGGACTGAATTAGGAGAAGACTGGCTGTAGCTTTGTATACTTATATTTTCATTTGAATTCAGAGGCTTTTATTGAGATAGTTGTAAGTCATTTACTAGAGAGTTAGGTCCTATTTAGCATAGTTTCTATTTTCTTTTATTTCTGTTTAAATTTTTCCAAAAGTGTTTGTAGAAAAAATTACTTTTCATTGGCTTTAATTAGAAATGATTTTGATCTCAAAAACTTTTTAAAAATTATCCAAATATTTTAAAAATAATTTTTAAACCAACCTTAAAAGTTATTTCTGGCTACTCAAAAACCTTCACAAACATGGCCCCATGGACGCTGGGGGTCAACATGAATATTGTTCATCATCTGTAGCTTTCTAGACTAGTTGTTCTGATGGAACAGATGCGTTTGCGCAAGACCTTTTCAACGTATTCTTCAAGAATTACACAATTGCAGTAATGGTGGACCTTGACCCAGTGGGAGATTGGATGGGCTGGAAATGAGAGAGAATGAAAAGACACCTTTTCAACTCAACGGGGCTTTGACAAAACTTGGCTATGTGGAATAGACCTCAATTGATCTTTTGCTTGCTCCTAACTTTTCCTTTAAACATATATGGCAGAAAGGATGATGAACAAATAGAAACCAAATGCATTTGACATTAGCATAATTTTGGCTTTAACTTTATAGCAAGTTTATATATATATATATATATATATATATATATATATATTATATACAATAAAGTTTTTTAACGAGGATTTTCCTAATTTTATAAATTGAAGATAAATGAAATATATCATTTAGAGTTATTAAATTTAACAAGTGGTATATATTATATATCATGTCAAATATTCAAATACTCTAAATAATTAAATTTATTTATTATCAATTTAAAAAGTTGAAAATATCTTTATTAAAATTTTATTGTATATATATAAAACAATATAACTGAAGCCACAAACCTCCTGATGAAAATGTAAAAAAATTGGATAAGCTAACTATTTTAAATAAAAAACCTTCAATACATCGTATGCATTCACATAAAATATATGGTAAAATAATATCATTCACATAAAATATGTGTGGTAAAATAATAAAATTGAAGCAACAAGCCTCCTAATGAAAATGTTAAAAATTCGGATAAGTTAACTATTTTAAAATAAAAAAAACTTTAGTACATCATATGCATATACATCCTTATTCACATTAAATATGTGGTAAAATAATATAACTGAGGCATTTCTAAGCCAAAAAAAGAAGAAGAAGAAGAAGAAGAAAATGTAAAAAATTCCGATAAGCTAACTATTCTAAAATGAAAAAACTTCAATGCTTCCAATGCATGTACATCCTCGTTGACATAGAATATGAGAATATTTCTTACATTCATACACAGTCGATGCACGGAAGGGTTCACGTACGACTTCACCATGATATTGACTGGTGATGTTGATGCGATGGGCAAAAACAGTGTTGGAGATTTCGGGTCATTGACTTTCTACGCTGATATACACCATGTACGGCTCTCTGTTTGTAGTGAAAACGCAGGACCTAGAGGAGCTGCCGTGAAATTATGAAAATGAAGACACACAAAAATATTGTCTTGTATTCAAGAGGGAACGATGAAAAAGTCCGTGCAAAAATGGCATTCTATTTTTTCCATAAAAACGGTCGAATCATAATATATTAGTAAACAAGATTTCTCAGATTCAAATTTAGCTTACGTGGTTGATGATCATGTTGCCATCATTTCTATAATTACCAGAAGTAAAAATGTTGCCATTTCTCTACGTATTATAATTTTCCTTGCTAATTTTTGTTCGATTTCATTTCTTTATTCTATGCTGAAATATCTAAGTCAATATTAAACAAATTCTTTTAGTAAGTTGATAATTCGATACAAATTTATTTGGAAGTACATGTTAATAGTTGACCAACTAATATATATATATATGTATATGATTTTATTCACGCTATAAATTTTGATATCCACATTATATTCTATGTATATAATTTTTACTTTAAATTTTACTATTTATATCAGTTATTTATAGGTTGATTAATTAATATATAGGTAGTTCTATTCACACTAATGTGTAATTATTATTTTAAATTTTATTATTTACACCAATTATTTATATTAGTTTGTCCTTAAAAATAAATATATAAATATATATATATATATATATTATTTATAACTTTAATTCCCTTTTAAATTAAATCTATACATTACATTACAATTATAATTCTCAAATCCCCAAATCCCTTCTCATCTTCAACAATCTCAATTGATTTTTTATTTTATATATATGCAGCATTCAAAAGGATCTGAACCTAGAATCATATTCACATATCAGTTATTTATTTGTTCCTCACCAGTCAATTTTTTGGCTTCTTCTGCTTTCTTTTTCTTATTTTTCCAATCCTTTTAAAATAATACTAAATTAAAATGGGAGAAAATTGCTTGATTGGATGCTATGCTCTTCATCTTCAATAATCACTCTAAAATTGGCTCCTCTACAAAAAAAATATTTCTTTCTTTTCCTTTTCTTCTTTTTTCTTTTAATTTTTTCTTTTCTTATGTTAATATGATATATATCTATATATAATCTAGATGAAAGTATTCTAGTTTGTATTACATAACCTAGATATAATTGCGTTATCCAATATGTGTAATCAATACAAATACAGTTCATCTACGTTATGCATCTTTGTGTTTTCATTTGGATTATATAACCTGAATATGACTGAAATAGTCTAGTATACATAATCTAGATATGTTCAATTCATCCATGCTATGCATATTGGATGATTTTAAAAATTGTTCAAACAATTATTTTCTCCAGTATACAAAATCTGAATGTGATAAATTATTTAAGATACATATATCGAATAACTTCAAAGTGTACATGACGAAAGCTAAATACTTATATTTTTAAGATCGAATGGAATAATTTGCCAATTATTTTTGTCTTTTTTCTTCTCTTGATCGTTAAACTCTAATGTCTTCATTTTTAGGGTTAATTTATTTATTTTTAAAATTTATTGTGGCATACATATCAATTTATTTTTATTTTATTTCTATATTTGAAGATATTTGTGACTTTTTAACAAAAAATATTTATGAAATACTAAAAAGTAGGTAAAAATGTAATATAGGTATCAAAAGTTATAATGTAAATAGAATCATCTTTAACATATATAGTTTATAAATATGGATAAGTTGATCGGATAAAACAATAAAATCATATTAATTTTGGCATTTAAAATTTGATAAAAAAATTGTGATTTTCTATTATGGTTATTTATAAAGAAATTTGCACATTTAAATATTGTCTGTCCTCCCCCATCTAATTAATCATACATACCCCATACTTATTAATATCTTGCAGCATAAGTGAGAATAGAAATTTACACATTACCACGTCAAATCATGGATATTTTATTTTTATGAGTAATCCAATAAAAATTGAAAGTGGGCGAAGTAAACTTGATAATATGGTATCTTATCTAATAATATTTCCATATTCTATTCTAAATTCATTAGAAGAATACGAAGGCTTACGGTTTAGAATCGAATCAATAATAATAAATTGCACTATTTGTAATTTGGGTAAACAGTAGCAACACCCTATAAAGTATATACCATTTTCCATGTTCTCCCTTCAAAATTTTTTTTTTTTTGGTTGACATTTTACCAATAAATTATAATGGTTGTTAAACCATAATAAAAGAAAATATGACGATGGGCTTAGCATTGAGGCATTGCCAGTTATTATAGTTGTTTGGACTAAGAAATTAATTTTCCAAATTAATATTCTTTAATTCATTTAAATATTATTTTTGGAAGATCAATTAAAGAGCATTAGTCCTACATTGATTGAATATGGCAAAGAAACATGATTTGTGCATGTATAAATTATGATTTTGAGGTTGAATTTTGAAAAAGTCCCACATCGGAAACACATAAAGCAAATCCAAGTTTTCTACATATATAAATAGGAGCTCCATTGGCTTTAAGAAAGATTACTACACATGTCTTTACATACAACTACAAGAATATAGACTACTTAATTTATTCTCATTAGAATTTATAATTTATTCTCATTAGAATTTACTTTCTTAGTCTATTATTTTTAGTTGTTCCTGGTTGAAATTTTATTTGCAAAAGTCTTTTAATTATTAAGGTAACTAGGCTTTGTAGATTATTTTTGTTCTCCAATAATTAATATAATTGTCTGAATAGTTTAATTTAATTAGCGCACATTTGTTCTCTTTCTTTAAACTGTTAAAAGTTTGAAATGGCACCCTCGCATATTTTGGAGATGATAGATTGTTGGAAAATTTTTCAACATTATTCCAACATATCTTTTTGGCACGCTTGATGGGACAAACATAAAATTTCAATCAAGGATAATGGTTCAGACTCGATCAATGTCTTAGGACTTCGACACCTCTGACAGCAACAAGGTGGAAGGTCCAAGAAATCCAACAACGATTCCACGAGACCCAGCAACGAATGATGGAAGGCATTATGGATTTGTTGCATCAACAATTATAGGTTACTCAAGTCTCATTGAGTGGTGCATGGCCATTTACTAGCCAAGAAAAATAGGTGCAGGCCTTTTCGGCAGTACCTGAAGGTAATACGTCGAGGACTGATGCACCAACTTTGCCGGAAAGAATGAACAAAAATGAAGGAAGGATAATTGGGCAATAACGACAACCTTATATTCCCCACCAACTCGGAATCCAATTTATGGTGGAAGACCAATTGAAAACCAAGGCTAGAATGGCAGAAATGGCCGAGAAGAGCAAAATGTACAGGCCCCTCAAGTCGTACCTCATGCAGTGCTGGCTTTTCAAGTTGCATCTTATAACACGGAGGCCCCTCAGACCACAAATAATGTTCAGGGAAGAAGAACAAACTTTCAATCCTCTGTTTTCCCACCTGTCTGAATCAAGATCATGGTGGGGGGCATGCTGAATAGTATGGCCAAAATTTTTCGTGTGGTTAGAATAAAAACCATCACTATCAGGCTAACTACCATGTCCCGGCATGAAAACATGGACATAATGTCCGAAACTGGATGAACAATGGCTATGGCATGGATAGGGAGGCCGTTAAGATTATTATCTAAGAGATGATTGACCTCGCATTTAGAAGAGTTGGTCAACCATCCTACAGATGACCTTACCCCGATACCATTGATCGGATAGAATTTTCAAAGGGATTCAGGTTTCCTAAATTCACTTTGTTTTCAGGTGAAAATAATCAATCCATTATGGAGCACGTAGACCGGTTCACTATCCAGTGTAGAGAAGTTGTGACCAATGACTTTTTAAAGCTCCGTTTATTTGCTAACTCTTTGACAAGTTCTACTTTCTCTTGGTATATCAACTTACAGCCAAATTCGATCCATACATGGCAAGAATTAGAGTAGAAATTCCTTGAGAAATTTTACAGGATTGAGCCAAAGTTTCCATGGCCGACTTGTCACATTTGCGTCAAATGGAAGGAGAATTGGCGGAGAACTTTATTGTCCAGTTCAAGAAGGCAAGGATTAGATGTCATCTTGATATACCAGAAAGAGAGTTTGTCAAGCTAGCCTAGAGTGGACTGAGTTACAAGCTTTGAAAAAAGTTTAAGGGAATGGAGTTTCATGATTTGTGTGAGTTAGTCTCTTGAGCATCCAGGTACGAAGGTATTTTAAAGGAAGAGTATCAGAGGACGAACTTGTCAGGACCCGTCCAGAATTCCTCCTCCGGAACCCTAGACAGCCCTGATCCCAGGGAAATACCACCGAACCTTCCAACGGAAAATCCGGCAGCACCTCCCCTAAGGGATTTACTTACCACAAATTTACCTGCACTGAAAACACACTTCAAAAATATCCCCTTATTCCTCCCACAAACTACAAACTGGTTCCACAAATTTCAGCACTTCAAAACAAAAATACAGTAATCCAGTGCAAGATAAATACAACAAGAGTGAAAGAAATAGTACAACTGCAATAAAGAAGAACAGGGTACAGTACGAACTAAAACAGCGAGGAAGATCAAGTCCGCTCCGAGTGAACACCGACAACCTGGTACCTAGAGGAACGGAATTTAAGAGTGTGAGATGCTAATCATCTCAGTGAGCGACCCTACTACTATACCATATATTATCACAGTAATAAGTATAAATAATAATTATTTGGAAATAATATTTTCTCTCAAAACCCTTACAATTCACTCAGTTGGAAAGGTTCCCCTTTTAAAACAATTTCACAAAACCCTTTATCCATATTCCCCGAAAACCAAGACATCAATTAAATACCAGAAGCGGTAACAATTATATTTTTAATTCCAATTCAGTTTCCAAACATTTTATTTTTAAAACACAGTTCTGAAAATCATTTGATGCACCCACTATATACCAGTGGCGCCAACAGTACCCAGCGTCCCAAGGTACCGCCAGACAGGAGGTTATAGAAAGAAACCGGCATACGGTCGCGTGGCGTCCCACTGCGCCGCTGCTAACCTGGTGTCCCGGCCAATGGGGGGTGGCCGCCCTCTCCGATGGCATCCACAGGACACCCTCATAATATCAACCGCGCGCTACTCACACCCACCTGCGCGCTAATCATATCCGTGTGCACAATATCCATATCACATATACCATATCACATAATCAGAACACCAGTACGTGCACGGTGCATCTAAAAATCATAAAATCCACAATTTAAATTATAAAACAAATTTCACATTTTTCATAAACATAGCGGGCATAATCCATCCGCTTGAACCGGGAAATTCTCCACAATTTCCTTATAATTAATACCATAAATCCCATGATTTTCAAATCCACCAACTCCCAAATCCATCAATTCAAATATCCACATTTTTTCCAAGCATAAATAATTTCTCGAAATATCATAATCAAATCCCATAATATTTTATGGGCATATTTCATAAAAATTGAAATCACCAACATAACCAAATATTTTCCTTGAAATATTTGAAAATCGAATCGTGCCCAATTTACCATTAAAACCACACCAATTTCAAAATCCTCAAAACCATAAAATAATTTCACATGGCATAAATTGGTGAAATACACATTTTCTTAAATCCGATAAATTCACAAATAATTCCACAAGAATTCAAATAAATATTTGGCACATAGAAATTAAATTCCAATTATTTAAATCACACATTATATATTCACCAATTAAATTCCCAAAATTAATTTGAAGGTGGGTCACTCACCTTGTGCACGTATCTCAATCAAGATCCTCCGCAGGATCGACTCCGCTACTTGCACGTGCACCTAAAACATCCACAGTACCAAAACCACAAATATTAATATTTTATTCGGGTAATCCCCAAATGGGTACCCGAGGAGCGAACACCAAACGATAACTAAAATTTACGAATTATATACCGAATCGAAGCTCGAGTGATGCTAATCACAGATCCGGTCTTAATTTCCGATGATCGTACCCGACGGGGTCGGAATTTTATCGGGAAGCTTTTCGGGTTTCGGCTTTGCAATTCTCCCAAACCGTCGCGAATTGGTGGAAACGGAAGTCGGATTTGGGTTCAGGAGGTCGAACACTGCGGACTGGAGCTGGCCGGAATTTTCGGGGTACTCGCCGGAACAGTAATTTCCGGCGGGCCGCCACGTCACCGGCAACCGTCGCCGGAACAGTAATTTCCGACGGTGGCCGTTTGCTGTGAAATTTTGCAGATTTGTAGATCGTGAGGAGAGCAATCCAACGGGACCGACGGTGAGCAAAACGGAGGTCGGACGGCGGAGAAATCACCGTTTGAAGATTTTCGACCCCTCGCCGGAAAACGCTCCGATCCGGGCGCGTCGGTGGTCCGATGGTCGTGATTTTTGGTGGGTAGGCCGGACTTGAGGAGAGGATCAAGGCTGTCAGGCGCGTGTGGCCGGAAAATGGCCGGAACAGTGCCGATTCGCGGTGGCCGGCGGTGGAGGGGGAAAAATCGCCGCCAAACTTCGGACGTCCGATCCGGGCGCGTCCGGCGGCCGTTCGCCGTGAAATTTGGAGGTTTTGCCGGAAATGAGGTGGGCAATCTGGCTGGCCGGCGCGTGTACAGTAACTAGGTCGGAAAAACGTGAAAATGACCGGCGGCCGGCGGGTCCTCTTTCTCTCTTTCTCTCTCCTCTCTCTCTTTCTCTCTCTTCTCTCTCTTTCTCTCTCTTCCCAGAGAGTTTTTCAAAATTAAAACCCTGCGTGACACTGTTCATGCCACGTGGACCACTCAGAAGCTGACACGTGGCATTTCACTGTTCACGACCCAAAAACATTAAAATAATACGGTATCCGGTAAACTTCAAACGTCCATAACTTTTTAACCGGATGTCCGATTTAAGCGTGCCGCTAGTCTATGAACTCGTATCGACGAGTACTTTACAACCATACAAGAGTCAACTCACAATTACATCACAAGAAAAAGTCAACTCCCGGCACCTTTTAGACAGTTTACACTTCAACTTGTTTTGCCCATAACTTTCAAACCGTAGCTCCGTTTTCGACGTGCTACTAGTCTACGAACTCAAGGCGTCATGCACTTCGCCACGGTACCCTGGTCAACTCGAAATTCCCACAGAGTCAAAAAGTCAACTTTGACCCCTTCGGTCAACGGTCAACGGTCAACCTCGGTCAACGTGCACGGATTCCGGTGCGATTCGGGACGGGGTGTTACAGCCTTCCCCCCTTACAAAAATTTCATCCTCGAAATTTCCGCACGTCACTGGAACAAACAAGGGTTCTGATCACGCACCTGCGCTTCGGGCTCCCATGTCGCTTCCTCGACTAAGTAGTTCCTTGCCAACCAATCCATGCCCAACACTACTTCGGACTGCTGTGTCCGTCGACCTGCTTCTAGCACACTGCTGCTACCATAAGGGCAATCCCTCCTTATGTGGCCTGGCTGCCCACACCGAAAGCATAAACCATCCATCTGACACTGCCCAGAATGATTCCCCCTACAAAGTGGACAAATCCACGGAGAACTAATGCGTGACTGCTGATACAAGCTTGCATCCACACTGATCGAATGGCGAGCTGGCTGGGGCATGCGATAACTATCTCTCCTCTGGAATCTGCCTCGTGGGCTTAACCCATCACTGTCTGAGCCTGAGCTATGGCCTTTCTTAGCTGCCCCCTGTCGAGGTACTCCGCTATACGATCCTTCGAATGATCTGCGCCTCGAGGGTCTGTGTATCTCCTCCTGTCTCTCTAGCTCGAGCGCTGCATCCCTGGCGGACTGATAGGTGGGATGTACTGATCCAGAAAGGGTGTAACCGATGCTCTCTTTCAATCCGTCTATGAACCTCACCTTCTTCGTGTGATCGTCGGGAATCAGGTGCATGCAGAATCCTGATAGTTCTCGGAATCTCCTCTCGTACTCGGTCACTGTCATGTTCCCCTGTCGCAGTTCCTCGAACTCTCTCCTTCTCGCCTCACGGTACGCAGGAGGACAAAACTCTATCAATGGCAGTTGTTCATCCCAGCTACCACGAAACTGCATAATGCAAGACCTTAGCATGTCTTCTAATGTCTGGATTGTGCGCTCTGCTTGTCCATCAGATTGTGGGTGAAAAGCGGTGCTGTAGTTAAGTCTTGCTCCTAGTGCATCAGCCAATTTCCGCCATAGTCGTGAAATAAAGCGCGGATCTCGATCGGAGACGATGGCTAACGGTACTCCATGAAGACTTACAATGCGTTGCACGAACAACTAAGCTAACTTCTCGGGTGAAAAATGTTCTCGTACCGGTAGGAAGTGTGCCGACTTGGTGAGACGATCAATGATTACCCAAATGCCGTCGTACCTTCTAGGTGTGGAAGGAAGCTTGAATACGAAGTCCATATTGAGTTCTTCCCACTTCCACACGGGAATCGGTAAAGGTTGGAGTAGTCCCGAAGGCTTCTGTCTTTCTGCTTTCACTTGTTGACAAATCAAACACTTTAATACGAAGTCTGCCACTTCTCTCTTCATACCAATCCACCAATAATACTTAACAAGCGTCCGGTACATCTTGGTACTTCCCGGATGCATCGCATACATCGAGCTATGCGCCTCCTCTAAAATCTCCTTCTTGAGTCCTGGAATATCCGGAACACAAAGTCGTCCTTTATACACGAGGGCTCCATCCCTCCTTATGGAAAATTCCGGATCAAGACCTTCTTGTACCTTGCCCTTAATTGTCCTCAACTTAGGATCTTCCATTTGGGTCTCTACTATACGATCCACCAACACCGGTCGTACCTGGAAGCTAGCCATGAGAACTCCTGAAGGATGCATATGCATTAACACCCCCATCTTCTTCAACTCCACCATGAGAGGTAGTTGGATGACTTGGATGTGAGCAAGGGATCCAGTAGCCTTCCTACTCAAAGCATCTGCCACTACATTCGCCTAATAGTGACTTTAACTTCCCTCTTGTGCAACTTTCCTTCTCATGCCCACTAATTAAGGATAGTCAAATTGGTCCACGAGAACACGATCTACAAGTCTTGGTCATAGTCGAACGCTAACCATAAGGTGCTTCTAAAGCATGCATCCTTAAACCAACAACCAACTCTCGTGACTCGATCAGCACTTTAAAAGGTTAGATTAGAACTTAAGTCTAATTTCCTCAAATACTAGTATCACCAAGTTAAGGTTGAGATTAATTCACTTATCTTCGATTACCCTCCTAGTACTTACAATTATAAAGCCCCTGCTCCTCATTGATTAACCAATAGTCTTAACCTCGACAAACATCAATCTTTCTTTTAACTAAATTCATCAAGGTCATGAATAAAATTCTCAACATCCAAATATCATTCTTGAAAACCCTAAGTTTCCCCCATTTCAAATAAATTCCATGAATCCACACCTCAAGCAATAAAGAATTTAAATCCTAATTCTAGCATCACCACCAATACTATGAACAAATCACTAGATCCTTAACCCAATAAAGTATTCCACACTTCTTAAATTCTAACTCCGTCCCAAAAATCATACTCCTTATCATTGTAAATTATCACCAACAATATCAACCACCTTGAATCGATAAAGCACCATCAATACGAACCTTAAATCTCCAAGGAAATAAGATATCAAGATCTTAGCTTCTAGAATGAAAATAACCATGCTTAAACATCCAACCATGCCTAAGGAATCATCCTCATCTCATTAACCTCATCAACCACCAAGTAGAACTTTAGTCGCTATCCGGAGCTTGCTTGATTCTCTAAACGCTGTCGTACCTTCTCTTTGTGAATGATAGTTTAAGCACGAAATCCATATTTACATCTCCCTACTTTTACTTATCGGTGACCTAAGTACCTTTATTCGGATCTTGCAACTTCTTTTATCGTGCCAAACCACCATGTCATCCAGTGAGCATTCCATACGTCTTGGTACCCTTGGGGTGTATCGCATACTTTGAATCGCGTACTTCCTTTAAGATCTCCTTTTTGAACTCAACGATACCCTGCTTTGGATTCTCGACTGGCGATACTTAACCCTTAAGTCGCTCTTGGAAAAACCATAACATAAAACAAATAATAAAATATATTTTTCAACTATACCTAACTTGCATAGGCAATTGTTAAAACTCCACATTGAAATTCATATCTTAAAATTCATAGCATAAAATAAAATATGCACGCTTGTAATGGAGGTACGTACGACACCTTCTACATGTTACGTAATCCATGATTCCAACTGTCGCTGACACTCTGCTACCAATACAAACCAGGGTGGTTGCCTATATTGGCCGTCCAATCCCCTGGACTCGTAGGCAACATGATCATGGGGCTAGCTCTACATGGACCACATTGGTTCGCCGCCTCCATATGGTGCAGTATAATATCAAACGTTATAACATACAAATACATGTACGAACACAAACCAAAACTACTTGAATAAAACACCTTTAATTTCCAATACCACGTTGAAAAGCATTTAATTTTGATAATCGATCGGAAAAATATTTTGACGCCTTGAAATCAATCGACACACATCCTTAGGCAATCATCCTTCTCCTCCATGAACGAAACGGATACCATTCACGATGATAAGCTAGACCTTCAAAAAGAAAAGGCATCCTCGACCATTGACTAGGCCATAGGAATTTCCTGTTAGGCTAGATGATCCTAATTGACACCCTCGAAGATTAGAGTTATTCAAACTCGGGCAACGAATTTACTTCGAGACAAACAGAAAGAACGCTTTCACACGGGTAAAACGAGAGATTAAACACGGATAGGATGCACAACAATGCACAGTCCCTTAGGAATACTAGAACCTAGAGCTCTGATACCAACTGTCAGGACCCGTCCAGAATTCCTCCTCCGGAACCCTAGACAGCCCTGATCCCAGGGAAATACCACCGAACCTTCCAACGGAAAATCCGGCAGCACCTCCCCTAAGGGATTTACTTACCACAAATTTACCTGCACTGAAAACACACTTCAAAAATATCCCCTTATTCCTCCCACAAACTACAAACTGGTTCCATAAATTTCAGCACTTCAAAACAAAAATACAGTAATCCAGTGCAAGATAAATACAACAAGAGTGAAAGAAATAGTACAACTGCAATAAAGAAGAACAGGGTACAGTACGAACTAAAACAGCGAGGAAGATCAAGTCCGCTCCGAGTGAACACCGACAACCTGGTACCTAGAGGAACGGAATTTAAGAGTGTGAGATGCTAATCATCTCAGTGAGCGACCCTACTACTATACCATATATTATCACAGTAATAAGTATAAATAATAATTATTTGGAAATAATATTTTCTCTCAAAACCCTTACAATTCACTCAGTTGGAAAGGTTCCCCTTTTAAAACAATTTCACAAAACCCTTTATCCATATTCCCCGAAAACCAAGACATCAATTAAATACCAGAAGCGGTAACAATTATATTTTTAATTCCAATTCAGTTTCCAAACATTTTATTTTTAAAACACAGTTCTGAAAATCATTTGATGCACCCACTATATACCAGTGGCGCCAACAGTACCCAGCGTCCCAAGGTACCGCCAGACAGGAGGTTATAGAAAGAAACCGGCATACGGTCGCGTGGCGTCCCACTGCGCCGCTGCTAACCTGGTGTCCCGGCCAATGGGGGGTGGCCGCCCTCTCCGATGGCATCCACAGGACACCCTCATAATATCAACCGCGCGCTACTCACACCCACCTGCGCGCTAATCATATCCGTGTGCACAATATCCATATCACATATACCATATCACATAATCAGAACACCAGTACGTGCACGGTGCATCTAAAAATCATAAAATCCACAATTTAAATTATAAAACAAATTTCACATTTTTCATAAACATAGCGGGCATAATCCATCCGCTTGAACCGGGAAATTCTCCACAATTTCCTTATAATTAATACCATAAATCCCATGATTTTCAAATCCACCAACTCCCAAATCCATCAATTCAAATATCCACATTTTTTCCAAGCATAAATAATTTCTCGAAATATCATAATCAAATCCCATAATATTTTATGGGCATATTTCATAAAAATTGAAATCACCAACATAACCAAATATTTTCCTTGAAATATTTGAAAATCGAATCGTGCCCAATTTACCATTAAAACCACACCAATTTCAAAATCCTCAAAACCATAAAATAATTTCACATGGCATAAATTGGTGAAATACACATTTTCTTAAATCCGATAAATTCACAAATAATTCCACAAGAATTCAAATAAATATTTGGCACATAGAAATTAAATTCCAATTATTTAAATCACACATTATATATTCACCAATTAAATTCCCAAAATTAATTTGAAGGTGGGTCACTCACCTTGTGCACGTATCTCAATCAAGATCCTCCGCAGGATCGACTCCGCTACTTGCACGTGCACCTAAAACATCCACAGTACCAAAACCACAAATATTAATATTTTATTCGGGTAATCCCCAAATGGGTACCCGAGGAGCGAACACCAAACGATAACTAAAATTTACGAATTATATACCGAATCGAAGCTCGAGTGATGCTAATCACAGATCCGGTCTTAATTTCCGATGATCGTACCCGACGGGGTCGGAATTTTATCGGGAAGCTTTTCGGGTTTCGGCTTTGCAATTCTCCCAAACCGTCGCGAATTGGTGGAAACGGAAGTCGGATTTGGGTTCAGGAGGTCGAACACTGCGGACTGGAGCTGGCCGGAATTTTCGGGGTACTCGCCGGAACAGTAATTTCCGGCGGGCCGCCACGTCACCGGCAACCGTCGCCGGAACAGTAATTTCCGACGGTGGCCGTTTGCTGTGAAATTTTGCAGATTTGTAGATCGTGAGGAGAGCAATCCAACGGGACCGACGGTGAGCAAAACGGAGGTCGGACGGCGGAGAAATCACCGTTTGAAGATTTTCGACCCCTCGCCGGAAAACGCTCCGATCCGGGCGCGTCGGTGGTCCGATGGTCGTGATTTTTGGTGGGTAGGCCGGACTTGAGGAGAGGATCAAGGCTGTCAGGCGCGTGTGGCCGGAAAATGGCCGGAACAGTGCCGATTCGCGGTGGCCGGCGGTGGAGGGGGAAAAATCGCCGCCAAACTTCGGACGTCCGATCCGGGCGCGTCCGGCGGCCGTTCGCCGTGAAATTTGGAGGTTTTGCCGGAAATGAGGTGGGCAATCTGGCTGGCCGGCGCGTGTACAGTAACTAGGTCGGAAAAACGTGAAAATGACCGGCGGCCGGCGGGTCCTCTTTCTCTCTTTCTCTCTCCTCTCTCTCTTTCTCTCTCTTCTCTCTCTTTCTCTCTCTTCCCAGAGAGTTTTTCAAAATTAAAACCCTGCGTGACACTGTTCATGCCACGTGGACCACTCAGAAGCTGACACGTGGCATTTCACTGTTCACGACCCAAAAACATTAAAATAATACGGTATCCGGTAAACTTCAAACGTCCATAACGTTTTAACCGGATGTCCGATTTAAGCGTGCCGCTAGTCTATGAACTCGTATCGACGAGTACTTTACAACCATACAAGAGTCAACTCACAATTACATCACAAGAAAAAGTCAACTCCCGGCACCTTTTAGACAGTTTACACTTCAACTTGTTTTGCCCATAACTTTCAAACCGTAGCTCCGTTTTCGACGTGCTACTAGTCTACGAACTCAAGGCGTCATGCACTTCGCCACGGTACCCTGGTCAACTCGAAATTCCCACCGAGTCAAAAAGTCAACTTTGACCCCTTCGGTCAACGGTCAACGGTCAACCTCGGTCAACGTGCACGGATTCCGGTGCGATTCGGGACGGGGTGTTACAAACTCATCTTGGGGCTCATAATATAAAGACCCAAATACGAAGATTTATTTAATCAAAGCTAAAGTTCAAGAAATCGAGGATGGTGCTGCCGAAATCGATGCAGTGAAAGTAGTGGCCACTAGGCCATACATATGCAAAGCTTTAGTTAGATTAACAAAGAAACGGAGAGTTCCTCAATTAGTCATGGATATAAAAAAAAAATCAGCTCGAGTCAGAGAAGGTTTACAGTTTTGACATCTCCAAGACTGATCAAATTTTTGACCATTTGTTGGTTGACAAGGTAATTAAATTACCTGACAGCCATGTATTGCCAACAGCTGAAGAAATTAAAAAAAAAACTGTACTGCAAGTGGCATGGTATGTGGACACATCAAATTGTTCACTGTTTGATGTTCCAAAATACAATCCAAGCTCTAATTGACAAGGGCATCTTGAAGTTCCCGGAAAAAGGAAAGGATATAATGGAAGTTGATAGCAATCCTTTCCCATCGGCCAAAGTGGATATAGTTTCGGTCAACATTGTAGACTTGAACAAACCTAGAGTTAAGGTCAAGCTAGGACAACCCACATCTGGCAGAGTCTGGAAAAGGGAGAATAAACTTAGAAGTGAGTATTCGGCCAAAAACGCTGAATCAACCCCTAAGGTGCTTTGTACCCATTGCAAGCATGAGGTTGAAGATGGGGAAGAAGCAACTTGTAGAGATATATAAACTGAATACTTTAAATTCACCACCTAAGAATTACAGACCATACAGTCCTAAGTTAGTATTCCAATGCTTAGGACCAAAAGTGCAAGATGGGCATTAGAAGCTGAACCATTAACTCCGGAGGAGCAATTTGACTCAAGCTCCAGGTCACATTTAATAGGGATAATCGAATAAGACTGATTTCTCATATAATTGAGAAGCCAAGGACATTTCGACCATTAATTACAAAAATAGGTCATTTGTCAGAACCCTTCTAAAATTCCACACCGGAACTTTAGATAAGCCCTGATCCCAAGGAAACACCACCGAATCTCCCAATGGAAAATCCAACAACATCTTCCCTAAGGGTAGGACTTACTACAAAATTTTCTGCACAGAAAATACACTTCTATGTACACCACATTATTCCTCCCACCTTACTACAAAGTATTACCACAAATTGTAGCACTTCAATAATTAATAGGGAACCAGTGTGTAACACCCCGTCCCAGATCGCACCAGAATCCATGCACGTTGACCGAGGTTGACCGTTGACCAAAGGGGGTCAAAAGTTGACTTTTTGACTCGGTGAGAATTTCGAGTTGGCCAGGGTACCGTGGCGAAGTGCACGATGCCACGAGTTCGTAGACTGGTAGCACGTCGAAAACGGAGTTACGGTTTGAAAGTTATGGACGAAACAAGTTGCAGTCCAAACTGTCCAGGGGTGCCGGGGTTGACTTTTTGTTTTTGGGGAATTGAGCTTTGACTCGTGCATGGTTGTGAAGTGCTCGTCGATACGAGTTCACAGACTAGCGGCACGCTTGAAACGGACATCCGGTTAAAAAGTTATGGACGTTTGAAGTTTACCGGATACCGTATTATTTTAATGTTTTTGGGTTGGTGAACAGTGAAATGCCACGTGTCAGATTTTGATTGGTCCACGTGGCATGAACAATGTCACACAGGGGTTTTTATTTGTTAAAAGTCTCAGGGAAGAGAGAGAAAGAGAGAGAGGAGAGAGAAAGAGAGAGAGAGGACCGCCGGCCATCGAAATTTTTGCACTGTTCTGGCCGATCTACAGTGCACGTGCCGGCCAGCAACGTTGCCCTCCTCATTTCCGGCAAAACCTCCAAATTTCACGGCGAACGGCCGCTGGACGCGCCCGGATCGGACCTCCGAAGTTCGGCGGCGAGTTTTTCCCCTCCACCGCCGGCCACCGCAAAGCGACCCTTTTCCGGCCATTTTCCGGCCACACGCGCCGTACACCCTTGATCCTCTCCTCAAGTCCGGCCGACCCACCAAAAATCACGGCCATCGGACCACCGACGCGCCGGGATCAGAAATCTTCAAACGGTGATTTCTCCGCCGTCCGACCTCCGTTTTGCTCACTGCCGGTCCCGTTGGGTTGCTCTCCTCAAGATCTACAAGTCTGCAAAATTTCACGACCAATGGCCACCGCACGCGCCGCCGCCGGCGACGGTTGCCGGTGACCGTGGCGGCTTGCCGGAAAGTATTGTTTCGGCGAGTACCCGAAATTCCAGCCAGCTCCAGTCCGCAGTGTTCGACCTCCTGAATCCGAATCCGGCTTCCGTTTCCGCCAATTCGCGACGGTTTGGGAGAATTACGGAACCGAAACTCGAAAAGCTTTCCGGCGAGATTCCGACCCCGTCGGGTCCGATCAGCGGAAAGTAAGACCGAATCCGTGATCCTCATCACGCGAGCTTCGATTCGGTATATAACTCGTAACCTTTTAAATATCGCTTGGTGTTCGCTCCCCGGGTATCCATTTGGGAATTACCCGAATAAAATATTAATATTTTTGGTTTGTGCACTGTGGTTGTTTAGGTGCACGCGCGAGTAGTGGAGTTGATCCCGAGGAGGATCTTAGTTGATTTGCGTGCTCCAGGTGAGTGATCCACCTTCAAAAATTATTTTGGGCAACTAATTATATTTAATTGGTATTTAAATTGGTATTTAAACTATGCTCAAGTGGTGTGATTTATTTATGAATTTTATTGTGGTTTAATTAATTTATTATGCATGAGCAAGGTGTATTTTGGTAGTATTTGTATGTGGTTTTAAATTTGATTTTCCGGGCATGATTGGGTTAAATATTTTACGAAAATATTTGGTTATATTTTATAAATTATGCCCGCGGTATTTTTATGGTTGCATCTCGTACTTCGAGAAAATTGTGGTTTGTTGGTTATCAATGTTTCGTACCGGGTTATTGAATAAAAATATGTGGGATGGTAAGTGTGAGAATTTAACGTATTTCCCACGGTGGTTTTTGGAAAAACGGTACGGTTGGTTGTTTATGTTTATTTTTAGACGCACTCATACAGTATTGGTGTTCTGGTGTATGGTGTATGGACACGTGGTTTAGCACGCGGTTATTATATGGTTTAGCGTGCGGTTTTTACTTCACCCGTGAGTTGCCATTGGACCGTGGGCAGGCAAGTTGTTATTGGCCACAGCCGCCCCCCTCCTTGGCCGGGTGATGGTTTTTAGCAGTTGGTACTGTCGGGACGCCGAAGTGACCGCTGCAGGTTTCTCTCTTTAACCTCCCGCCAGTCGGTGCTCGGGACGCTGGGTATCGGAGGGCATCACCGGTATATGGTGTGGTGCGTCAGGTGTAATTGTCGGTGTAAATTGCAAATAATGGTTTAAACCCCAAAGGTGTTCAAAATTTATTTACGATAATTTATTATATTTTTATTATATATTTGGGGTATGTTTTCTATTTATTTATTGTGTATCAAATGGTTTAATCCCTTGGTTTTTGGGAGGTATGTACATTGGGTTTTGCGAAAAGGTTTTAAAAAGGGAACATTTCAAACGGAGCGATTGGGAGAGTTTTGAGGGAAATTATTATTTTCCAACAGTTATTATTATTTATTATTTATTATTTAATTGTTGGTATTTGTTCTATTCCTTAATTGCTATTACTATTATTTTTATTATCATAAAAGGTGTTCAGTAGTTCGGGTTACTCACGGAGATGATTAGCATCTCACACTCTTAAATTCCGTTCCCTTAGGTGCAAGTGGTGGTAGATGTTCTTCCGGAGCGAACCAAGTTTTCCGCTGCTATTGTGTTTCGAGAAGTACTCTGTACTCTTTCATTTCAGTGTATTATTTCTTTTCAGCCTTGTTGTATTTCTGTTGTTTAGCACTTCTTAAAGCTCTGTATACTATTGGGATACTTCTGTTTTATTTATGCACTGGACTGTTGTTGTTTTGAGAAGTGCTGAAATTTGTGGAACAAGTTGTAGTTTGTGGGAGGAATAATGAGATGTTTTTAGAAGTGCGTTTTCAGTGCAGGTAGTTTGTGGTAAGTAAATCCCTTAGGGGAGGCTCTGTCGGATTTTCCGTTGGAGGGTCCGGTAGGGTTTCCTTGGGATCAGGGCTGTCTAGGGTTCCGGGGGAAGGAATTCTGGACGGGTCCTGACACAGTGCATAGTTAAATAAATAATTGTCCAAATAGTATACAAAGTGTATCAACTACAATTGAATATGAAATTTAATATAATACAGGATAAAAAGAAATAATACAAGATAGAAAGGAAAGGAAAAGCCTCTTGGACTTTCGGCAATGAACCAAGATGTCGAGCTCGCCCCCGGACGATCAACGTCGACTAACTTGGGCCTAAGCGAACGAAATTTAAAAATGTGATATGCTAATCATCTCAGTGAGTGACCCAATCTACTAATTAGGGAAATAAATAATAATAATATAACAATAATATAAACTTGATTAATCAATAATAAATAAGTAATTAATTATTAAGTATTTGAAAATAATATTTTCTCTCAAAAACCTTACGATTCACTCAGTTTGAAATGTTTTCTTTTAAAACGTTTCACAAAATCCGATATTTTAAGCTCCAAAATCTAGAGCGTACTTAATTAAAAGGCAATAAATTAATAATCCAAAATTTATAGTGAGTGGTAAAAATATAAAAATAATGCTAATAACAAATATTAAAATGATCCAAGGAATATTTAAATAAATAAAGTAAATCAATTTATTTCTAAGAGAAATATTTAAAATAATCTAAAATATCCATTTAAAATATAAGGTAAAAATAAAATAAATCGATAAATTTTATAGAATTTAATTTAAAATACCAAAACAATTTAATTTATAAAGCACTATTAAATACACTTTAATTTAAATAAATTTCTAAAATATTTTATGATTAAAATCACATCGTGAAAATTATTTGATGCACCCATTATATACCAGTGGCACCAACGGTACCCAGCGTCTCAAGCACTGCCAGACAGGAGGTTAAAGAGAGAAACTAGTATAGGTCGCATGACGTCTCACCGCGCCGCTGCTAACAGGCGTCTCGGTCATGGAGTGGCGGCCTACCTTCGTCCAATGGCAACCACAGGACAACCCTATAAATCGCCTGTGTGCTACTCACATCCACCTGCACACTAACCACATTCACCTGCACATTAATTATATCATATATACAGAACACCAATACATATATGATGCATCTAAAAAATCATAAAATCAATATATTTTTTCAAATCTCAAAATCTCATAAATACTACGGGGTTTATTTCATCCAATTAAACCCGTAAAATTTTCACAATTCTTTTATAACTCATCGTCATAAATCCATCGCATAAATTCCATCTATTTCAAATCCATCAATGAAATTAACAATAATTTAAAATAAATATTCCTTTAATTCCTCAAAATGAAAAATATAATAAAATCACATAATAAACATAACAATTATTAAAGGAAATTGAAATCACAATATCTTTTAATTCCCAAATATATTTTTGGCACCCAAACAGTTATTAAAATAACATAAATTGGCAATATAATCTAGATAGAAATTCTCTTAATATTAATCACATAAAACATATTTTTTCAAATATCTAATTATAAAATATCCCAACAACAAAATTCAATAATTATTAAATTAAACATCAAATTCAAGAAAATTATTAAAACCCAAAATAATTATAATACACAAATAATTTAATTTCCTTCAATTGCACGAAATTTCAATTATAATTTACTAAACAATTAACACATGAAATATCACATTTTTAAATAATCAATTATCATAAAATACACATAATTAAACACCCAAAATTAAGTTTGAAGGTGGGTCACTCACCTCGAGCATGCAATCCAACCAAGATCGTCTATAGGATCAATTCTACAACTTACACGTGTTCCTAGAATAACAATATTACACAGAATCAAATAAATTAATATTTTATTCAGGTAAATAACACCCGGTACTTGGGGTTTAACGCAAACAGTGTCAAAAAGTCACAAATAAGGTATCAACGGAAAGCTAAGGGGATGAGGAATATGTTACCGATCTTCATTGGACTCAACTTGACCGGAGGTGGCTGGAAAGTGGATGGAAGGTTTCGGCCGAACTTCCCCCTCTTCTATCTCACAAACGGTTCAGAATTTGGGCAAATGGAGGTTAGTTTTGGAACCATGGGTTGAAATCTAGGGGGAAAGACTGGTCTCACAGCCAAGAACCACCGAAAAATGGGCGACTGGAGAACCAACGGCCGCGAACTTTGGGGCACCAACCCGGTGTGTCCGCCGGCCATTCGACCAGAAACTTGGCAGCCAAAGTCGCCCAGCCATGGACTGTCATGCTGGCCAATGCGTGCCTCATTTTGATGCCTAGAGAAAACAGAAACGGGGAAGGCCTGAAAGGGAGAGGGAGAAGGGGAGAGAGAGGGAAGAAAGAGAGAAGGAGAGGGAGGGGGTGATGAATAGTGTTCCCCTTTTCCCCCTTTTTTCTTCACATGTCCGAAAGAAAAGAAAAAGAAAGAAAGAAAGAAAATAAAGGAAAAAGAACAAGAAAAAGGAAAAGGAAAAGAAATTAATAAAATAATGTAAAATAAAATAATAATAAAATAATGATGTATTAGAAAAATTTGCAAATCCATAACTTTTAAACCATATATCCATTTCGAACGTGCTACTAGTCTATGGACTCGGATCGATGCATACTTGGCAATGGTACCCCGATCAAAAAAAAAATTCCATTCGGATCAAAAAGTCAAATTTTGACCCTTCTCGGTCAATGACAATCAAACCCGATCAACCTTGATCAATGTGAAATTTTTTTTCGATGTACTACAGGACGAGGTGTTACACTAATGGCACCATTCAGGATATAAATCTTATCATTTGCTCACCAGGACTCATAAGAAACGGATGCAAAGGCAACGTGCTGTGGCAAGGAGACTGGTAGAAGAAGTAAAGGCTTACTAGAAGGCTGCTGAAGAAGGGCCAATGACAATATTAACTCGACCTGAAATCAGAAAGATGATAATATATTGAAGGAATTGGAGTCGCACCTTTGTGGTACAGAGGGTAGGCCAAAGGGTTTGAAGAAGATGGCTGAAATCAAGGCTAAAAAGGCTATTGTCTCATCAGGAGCTGACCCTTCTGGAATGAAGAAGCAATCTATGATATGGGTTAGGAAATAAAGTACTGAAGTTATCTCATGCATAAATAATTTGGATGATAACCTTATGAAAAAAGACATGATTGATTCTTCAACCGATAAGAAGTCGAAAGTCAAATTTGGAACCATGGATGAAGTGACTTGTAATATGGTCATTGTATTACCATTAGCGTTTGAAGCTCACTCTAACCAAGTGTGATAGAAGGGGATGTTGTGGAAGATGAAGATATCAAGGTAGAGATTATAGAGGAAACTGAGCTTCTAAGGAAGAAATTAGACCATTCTTGACCTTAAGAGATGATTTTGAAGAAGCACGCAGAAACAATGGCGCAACATTTGAAGCCATCTATATTAATGCCTATTTTGATGGCATGCCTGTAAATAGAGTATTGGTGGATAATGGAGCCACGGTGAACATTTTTCCTGCTTCCATGTTGGCTTAGTTATCCAAAAGTGAATATGACCTTATCCTAATCGAGTTGACAGTTAGCAACTTCCAAGGAAGGGTCATAAAAGCAAAGTTATTCTTTCGGTAGAGATTACTGTAGGGGGCAAGTCTATCATGACTACATTTCTTGTTGTGGAGTCCAAATCTAGTTACAATGCTTTACTTGGTCATGATTGGATCCATACAAGTTTGTGTGTGCCATTATCCCTGTATCAAGCTTTGTGGTTTTGGAATGGGAGGAGATTGAGGTGGTTCAAGCCGATAGTCGACCTTTTTTAGTTAGTGCCAATGCTATTGAAGGTTGGTACTATGAGGATGAAGTTGGCCTCTTCCAATTTTTGGACAGTAACAAGCAAGGCCACCCTGCAGGAGTTACAGCTTGGAAAGATATCAAAGGGTGGCACAAAATGGCAAAAGAGGTTGGGGATGAGCTAGCTCGACCGATAGTAGCCCAGATATTAGGGTTCAGCATAAATGATTCCCAATGAATATACACCGAAAAGAGGAAGAAAAGATGGTGGCTGTCCAAACCATCATCAGGAAGTTAAAGGCATATAAGGTAGAAAAGATGTTAGAAGTTAATTCGGTTGTTGACTTGGCTGAATGTATTATGGAGGATGATTATGGTATTGATGATAATTCCATCCTCGATGAGATTCCGTTAGCACCAGTTAAAATGGATGACTCCAAAGCCGAGGTTCAGGATCCACTAATAGAAGTACGTTTGGGCACTGATGAGGATCCTCGACCAACGTTTGTAAGTGGCTTACTGGAAGTTGATTTACGAGATGAAATTGTTGAACTTTTGAAGGAGTTCAAAGATTGTTTTGCATGGGACTACCATGAGATGCTTCACTTGGATAGAAAATTGGTAGAACATCGTTTGTCAATTAAAGAAGGGTTTCACCCACATAAACAACCACCAACGAAGGTGTCACCAGAGGTCATACTTAAGAGGAAAGAAGAAATCAAGAGGTTGGTTAAGGCTGGCTTCATCAGGACAGCTCGATATGTAGAATGGTTATCTAATGTTTTTCTAGTGGTGAAAAAGAATGGAAAGCTCAGAGTGTGCATTGATTTTCGAAATTTGAATTTGGATACATCTAAAGATGAGTATCCTATGCTAGTGGTTGATTTACTTGTGGATGGAGCAGCCAAGCATGTAATTTTTTCTTTTATGGATGGACATTCTAGATATAATTATATTTTCGTCATAGAAGAGGATGTGCCAAAGACAACTTTTAGGTGCCAATGTGCGAAAGACACATTCGAATGGGTCATTATGCCATTTGGTTTGAACAATACGGAAGCTACATACCAAAGAGCAATGAATGTAATCTTCCATGATATGATTGGGCATATTATAGAGGTTTATATTGATGATGTCGTCGTGAAATTGGATGTCATAAAAGATCATGTAGCTGATTTGAGAAAGGCATTCGAGCGGATGAGAAACACAAATTGAAGATGAATTCGTTGAAATGTGCATTTGGTGTCTTTGCAGGTAACTTTCTAGGATTTCTAGTCCATTAAAAGGGCATTAAGATTGATAAAAATAAAGCTCGGGCAATTTTGGAAGCCAAACCGCCGAGGAACAAAAAGGAGTTGCAAAGTCTTATTGGAAAGATCAACTTCCTTAGAAGATTTATCTCTAACACATCTGGAAAAATTTAACCTTTCTCAGAGTTACTGAAATTGAAGAATGAAGAATAATTTCAATGGGAAAGTCATCACCAGGAGGCATTCGATCGAATAAAAAAATACCTGGCAAAACCACATATCATTATGCCTCCACGGAAAAATCAACCGCTCAAACTTTATATTTTAGCTACAAAAAATTATGTTGGCTGTCTGTTGGCCCAGGATAATAAAGTTGGAAAAGAGTAGGCTTTATATCACTTGAGTAGAATTGTCATGTCAACTAAGCTAAAGTAGAGAAGTTATGCTTGGTGTTGTATTTTGCAGTATCAAAGTTACGGCACTACATATTATCAACTGGGGTGTTTATTATTTCTCAAACTGACTTAATCAAGTATATGCTATCAAAACCCGTTATTAGAGGTTGGATTGGAAATGGATAATAACATTGTCAGAATTTGCATTTAAGTAAGTATCCCAAAAAGTAGTGAAAGGATAAGCTTTGGCAGACTTTCTAGCCGATCATCCATGTTTGGAGGTGCAAGGTGAAATGGATCCAGTAGAGATAGCTTCAATTTCCCTTACACCTTGGAAATTGAGTTTTGACAGATTAAGGATGCAAACTTCAGCAGGGGCAGAAATTGTAATTGGATCCCTCGAAGGATGAAAGACACAATTTTCATTCCAACTCGCTTTTGAATGTTCAAATAATCATGTCGAGTATGATGCTTTGATCATCGACTTAGAAATTTTGAAGGAACTAGAAGCATCTACAGTTGAAATAATTAGCGATTCAATGTTGGCCTTAAAACATTTGACGGGTGAATATAGTTGTCATGGTTTGGCCTTATCTGAATATTACATGACGGCAACTTTACTCATATAGAGTTTTGACGATGTAATCCTTCGACATCTGCCAAGGGAGTTGAGTTTTGAGGCCAACGGGATTATCCAAATAGCATAAAGAGTACACATTCCAGCTAAATTGACAGAGAAGGACATAAGTATAGGGAAGAGGAATCTCTCAATGTTGAAGGAAAGATTCATGACGGGAGATATCTTTTGTGTAGAGATAGATGAAAATGACTGGAGATTTCCATTAATAAAATACTTGGAGAATCCCAACAAAAAGAATGACAGAAGGACTCACCTAAGACTAGTTCAATATGTTTTGTTTGACAAGCAGGTATATAAAAAAGGTCAAGACGACTTACTTTTGAAATGCTTGAGCAAACGTGAAGTGATGTTAGTAATGGTTAAAGTGCATGAAAGAATCTGTGGTGCACACCAAGCGGGAACAAAAATGAGGTGGTTGATAAGAAGACACAACTATTATTGGCCAACTATTCTATCTGACTGCATTAAGTATGCCAAAGGGTGTATAGTTTGTAAACATCATGGTCCAATACAGCACATCCTGGCCGTACTATTGAACCCGATAGTAAAGCCTTGGACATTTCGAGGTTGGGCTATAGATTTGATTGGAAAAGTGCATCCTCCATCGAGTAAGTAGTATATGTTCATAATAGTCGCCATAGACTACTTCGCTAAGTGGGTCGAGGCACGACCGATGAAAACAGCCGATGTGATCAAGTTCATCAAAGAAGATATAATCCACATATTCGGCATATAAGAAACTATTACCGTTGATCGCGGAATGGTATTCACTGGTGAAGTGGTTGAAACATTCGCCAAGGAATATGGGATCAAGTTTACTCATTCAACCCCATATTTTGCTCAGGCCAATGGTCAAGCCGAGGCAATAAATAAAGTCCTAAAAGGCATCTTTGAAAAGTTTGAGGGATTGGCATAACTTGCTATCTAAAACTTTATGGGCTTATCAGACATAAAAAAGATCTGGTACTGGAACCACACCTTTCACATTAATGCATAGGCACGATGCTATTCTACCCATGGAATTAGCTGTGAGGTCTCTACGGATTGCCCAGTAACATAATCTTACTTTGGCCGCATATAGTCAAGCCATGATACAAGAGATAGAAGAATCAGACAAAGTAAGATTAGTTGCGTTGGATCATCTCCAAATACAGAAGAAAACTGTGGTAAGAGCGTTTAATAAGAGAGTGCGAATCAAGAACTTTGCAAAGGGGACCTAGTATGGAAGAGAGTGCGAATCAAGAACTTTGCAAAGGGGACCTAGTATGGAAATGAATCCTACCAATTGGTTCCAAAGATCTGAAATATGGCAAATGGTTTCCTACCTGGGAAAGGCCTTTCACTATCACCAAAATATTAGGGGGAGCCGTATAAACTTCAAAACATTGATGGTACAAAGCATTCCAACTTGATCAACAGCTGTTTTTTTAAGAAATTTTAACCAACTAGTTAGGAAGCTCATGAAACAACAAAGGCAAAAGAAACTAGTTAGGTGCATTAAATAGCAGATTAAGTCTTGTATTCATTATATCATTTGGCATTAATAAAGTTTAGGGGTAAAATTTTCATGGCCATTATTTTATTTTTTTGTGTATGGCTTGGCCAATGTTGACTACTCGTAAAATATAATTATTATAGGCCAAGTTCAAAAAACTTAGGCGTAAGATGAATTTCATTGCCAATCTCAAACAAGAATTAATAAAATGGAGAAGATAAAATTGTTTGGCCGACAAATGGCTAAGAAATAAATTTATTAAGAAGTCATAAAATTCAATGGACTGGTCTAACAAATCAAATAAAACAATATCTAGAGAATAAAAAATAATACAAAAAAAGAGAGGCTATTGCTCTTTGAATACATCATAAGCTGTTTTTTTGAAAGCTTCCCATAAACCATTACAATGCTAGATAGTTTGTTCAGGTTGAGATCTCCTGTTTCTAATTGCTTTGATATTCTCTTTGGTATTAATAATTTTCTCTTTGACATAAGTGGCCTGAGTAGACAAGTTCTTGGCATGATTGACTTTTTCCCTGATATTAGCTTTTGCAGTGGATAGTTTTTCCTTCAACTCCTCAATCTCAATAGCTAGAGTAACGAAAAAAGAAGTCAAAAGTTTTTTGGCCTCGTCATTATCCCATTATGCAAATAAAAAAGAATCCACATCTTGATGAAAAGAAGCATGGATCTCAGAGGCACAAGAACGAATGCTAGCATCTAGTAAAGAAGTGTTGCTGATGATGCCGAATGACTTGTCTAGTTCTTTTCGTGCTTTATCTTTAGTTATGGCCTTAAAACCTCCTTTGAAAAAGCTAACAACATAGTCAAAAGATTTTTGGATTTTTTCAATTTCAGAATCATCTGTTTTTTTCTGAATGACAACTGGAGTTTCTATGGCCGGGGTAGGCGAGACTGGTCCAAGAAGGTCATCAACATCAAGGAAGATATTATCTCTAAGGTCAAATTCAACCAGAAAAATGAAAGATTCTTGCATCATAAAATAATAGATAAAGAAAATCATTTCAGCATTTAAGATAACTTGAAGTGGGAACAAGAAAAATACCTTGGATTTGTTTTCTATTGTGATGAAGGGAAGTTTGGGAATAGCAAGCGAGGCCGGTGGCACCAAGGGCAAAGTAATAGATTTGACCAAAGGAGAAGGAAAGCGTTTGTCCAAAGTTTGACCATTTTGTCATGATCCAAAGAAATTTAATGAGTTGACATGTATGAATAATGAAAAAAAAAAATCAAAGGCGACATACCTCCATATTAATAATATCAATGTACGTCATTTGTTGGAGATTGATCTCCATGAGAAGATGGGATGATAACCTTATTATCTTCGCGTGCTTAGTGTGTTTTTTCTGCATTTATCAGAAAAGTTAGTTTTAGTATAAATAAAAATAAATCCACATTTACTGTGCTAAGTTATACCCGATTCGGGGTATAGGTTTGTCACTTTTTTTTTTTTCCATTTTTTGGAAGTTGTTTCATTGGCAGACGAAAAGGTAAAAGCTGAACGTCAGATGAACAACTTGCAAAAGTAAGACAGTTAGTTCAAGCAAAACTACATTCGTTAAAGTTTTGTTTTTTGCACAAAACTTACTAATGTCTGGAGATTGATTAGAATGTGGAAGCAAAAATGAATCCACTATCTGTGTGGAATGACCATCGACAGCCTTGGTGGTGGGTTTGTGTTTGGAAAAGACACGGATGGTAACATCTTTAATAGGACACCTGAACATAGCATTGACAATCTTGGTCCACCAATTATTAAAGTTTCAAGTGGTATTGGGATTAGACAAGAAAACATTGTATTTGAAAGAATAATTGGATTGCTTAAAGGTAGTGTTGCATTTCCTGAATTCATCAATTGAGGAAAAAGATAGTCGATCTGTGGAATAAAGATTATGGGAAGACATCACGATATAGGAATAGCTTGGCAAAGACTAAATTGTTGAGCAGCGAGGTTTGAACAGTAGACTTCTGCACCACACAGATTGGATTTGAATTTTCGACCGAAAGGAAGATCTCAATTGATTAGAATGCTGGACCAAATAGTCTTCAAAGTGTCCATTAAATGAGGATTTTTCTCTATGTTTGGCAAGGATTAGGTGCAATACTCAACCAGAAGGAAGAAAAGGATATCTGGTCAGCACAGAAAAAGTTTCTGGAACCCAATGGTTTGTGGAGTAGAAGAAGTCAAAGCAATCTTTGGTTGAATGTCCCTGCAAACCATTTTGTAGGATTTGATGGCCTAGGAGTTTATTGGGTTTGCTTGTGGATGGAGACGGCCTTTTATCAAGAAAGTAAGCATGGAGCCAAAGCTGCAATATCCATAGAGGACAGGCATGATGCGGGTCCATGTTAGCACTAACAATATTGCTGATTCCCCAGTACGAGTGACCAAGAACAAGCAGTCCAAATGCATAGGGTGAACCAACAGCAAGAGCTTCAGCTTTGTGAATGTACCCTTTCATCACCTGCATTGAATGCGAGCAAAAGATGTACCTACACAACCACAAAAGAAGAAAAGAAAGGTGTTCTTGATCCGAGGGTTGTTTGTCATTGCCTTTTATGTTCTTCAGGAAATGGTTGTAAGAAGATTCATGCTTTGGGAAGTTGGCTTCTTCATAATGTAGCATGTCGTCTCGAGATAGAGCAGTAATGGATAGAAGTTCACCATTAGATCTAAGGCTGAGCAGAATAGCTAGATCCATCAAGGTCGGTGTCATCATCCCAAACTTGAAATAAAAAAACATTGGAAACAGAAAACAAAAAACAAAGTGCAGCTGCAATCAGGCCTTTCTTGCATGAGATGTCAAGACAGGATAGACATATCATGGCATAAATTTCAGATTTTTTCAAGGTACTATTGATCCACCCATGTAATCCACTCCGAAGTGTGACTGGCCATGACTTGAAAGGTTTAGAATCTTCCCACTTAGCCCAATCCAAGGATGTGGAAGGGAACGGTAGAACTTTATGGGGGCAAGTTTGGAATACAACTTCAACTTCGCAAGGTATTTTGTCTTTGAACCAAGGGCCAAGGCTAAATTCCTTATAAAGTTGGTTTCTCTTAATCAAAATCTTGTCGTCAATAGCATCTTTGGTGTGATTGATAGTATGCTCAAGCTGCTTTACATATGACAATTTGTATTTATTAGTGGCCTGCCATATATTAAAGAAAAAAAAAGCTTACTTTTAAAAAAATAAATAAAATAAAAAAGAAAATATCTTTACATATATATTTATATATGTATAATTTTATATATTTAGTATGCTAAATTAAGGCCACTAATACCTGTGGTTGTGAGGATGTATTGTGGGCCTCATTATTTTTTGTATTGCGGCTTTGATAAAGTTGTGTCCACATGTTTTTTTTTTTTTAAAATGGAGCCGATTACCTAAAAGAAAAAGAAAAAAAAAATCAACTCGATGGCTTTAATGAGGTTTAAATGGCCATGAGTTGAAAATGATATATGAACAAAGAGATAAAGTCCTAGCCATTAAGCTACTTTCATGCTTTGATGCAATTATTTAAATATATATATATATATATATATATATAAAAGGAGCGCTATTTAAAATGTGGCTGCCTTCATGATATATGTATATGGAGCTGAGGGAATATTAGTATGGCTGGATAAAAAGACATGTGGGTACCTTTTTGACATATATATATATATATATATGAAATCGTGATCTATGAAATCGTGAGCTTTGCTTAAATGGCTATAATAAAGACAGGTTAATGCTTTGGTGTCATATGAAGTTGTGAGCGTGTGCAGCTTGGAGCATTACTTTATGCAGAATCCAGCAAATAAACAAGTCAATGGATACACATATTTGTCTGGTTAATGAACTGAAGAATCGGTGACAAACACAAGGCTACATATCTACATGAAAATTAAGTTTGCAAAGCCAAAGTTTCAATATCAAGTCAATGGCTGAGAAAGAGGCCGTGCATTAGAGAAGGTCAGAATTCTTTTACATATTAGTGCAGGCAAATCGAGTGCAGTGAGTGATGCACAAAAATACAATTTTTTATCATTATTTGGAAATGCTGAAGCTGAATATGGGTGCAGTGAGTAACGTTGAGAAGGTGCAGATTCAACCAAAAAAATAAATAAATAAATAAAGATGAATGCAATTACATGACAAGCACAAACCAAAAACTACATGAAAGAACTTTTGTAAAGTTGCCGCATGGAATTGAATTGGATAAAGTATATTATTTGATATGTGATTGAAGATAAACATACCTAGACAGTGGGTGAAAATAAAACACTTGGAGAAGGTGCTGCCATGATTAAAGAAAAAATTGAAGTGCCATTATGTTTTATATAGTTTTAAGTAGATAAAAGGTTAATACTTGGCTGTGATTAAAAGCATGAAGCAAGAGAAGATGGACTTACCTTGCTATAGATAGGTTATTTCCTTTGTCGGCATTGTTTGAAGGAAGAAGAAGCTCTTTATTAGGAGGTCATTTCTGCACAAAGGCAATACCTAGGGTTGTATTGGCTGCCATTAAGAATGATGGAGAAGCTTATTAGCTTGTGTCTAATGGCACATACAATGAATTTTATGATAGATTTTTACAAGCAATAAGTTAGGATTATCAAAGTGTAGCAGCGATCCCAGTAATCCACAAGAGATAAAAAATAAAAAAAGTGCAGCATGGGTGCGTGTATAATTAGCATGCATAGATTGTAATGATGAAGAAACATCAAGACTTACCTATGGAGCCATGGTCTTGCACGAGATGAAATTTGCATATGACTTATGGAAAGTGTGAGGCGCATGGAGCAAAGTTGATAGGATGACAGGTTTCTAGATATAATCTACGGAACTTATGTGTAAAGGAGGATTAGAGAGAGGAACGACCTTGGCTATAGAGATGGGAATTTTATATATTTAATATATATGTCTAGGGTTGTTTTGTCTTCATGAGATATATATGGAGTATAATGAAATTGGAAAAGTTTTGAGGAATCCTTTTAATTTGGAGGCTTAGGTTGGAAGCTTTTGTGAAAGTAAAGTTTTCGGGGTTAATAAGAAGGAATTGTTTCTAGTATGGTTATTTGATATAATCGGTGGGATCCATAAGAAAATCAATACATGGCTGGAGGATGAATTTGGTTATTGCAGCGTGTCATATATTTGCATGGAAGGGTTTTTGAATGAATTTGGAAAGTAATACCATGGTTGGTAAAACAAGGCAAAATATGGCTAAGTAGGATACTTTATTGGATTTACTTTCCACCATGCCAATATATCAAAGTCACTGGACCTAGGCAAAACTGGCTCATTCAAGTGATGATCAAGTTCAAATTTAGCATAATCAATGTTAGTAGTACGAGAAACAAATAAATCAATTTTTTCCAAATGATCTTTATTGTTAGATGAAAGCACATTGGGTTGGAAAGATGAAAGATTTAGAATATTTGCACTCAAATTGCTCTTTGATTGATACTCTTTCACCAAATCATAGCAAATTTGACATACAATAGCTATCATATGCAAACCTTTATTCCCAAATCAAAGGAAAATAATACTCTATAACTTTCATTTTATATCTTGGATCTAAAAGAGTTACTACAATCATTTTTCCATGTGTTTCATTCCAATATTTTTCAAATTTAGATATCATACCTAAAGCCATCAATTTGATTTGTTCACAAGAAGATATTAGCCAATCACAAATTGATATCCTAATCTAAAAAATGTGTGGAAAAAAAAAAAAAGATTACTTGTAGGATACTTTGTTCATGAAAATATTTCACTCATTTCATAAAACAACTCTAGCCTTTCACAAATCTCTTTGGCTAAATCCCAATCTAGCGACTCTCATTATTTTAAATAAGGAAAAACAATCTAATATTTCAAAGTAGTAGCAAGTATTGAATATTTAGAGTTTCACCTAGCTTTTACAATCAAGTACCAACTTCTTATCACAAAAAATTTTCAATTGATGAACACATTCTAGAGATTCTCTTTTTTAGTGTTGACGTCCAAAATAAACACTTTCACAATTTTTTTTCAATACTTCCACAAATTAATTCTAAACCTTTTTTTCATAATCAAATTCAATATATGGGCACAACACTGCATATGAAAAAATTAACCATTTAACAAAAGTGAAAAATTAGGAAGCTTATCCAAAAGAAAATTGACCAAAGCATCATCTATGCTACCATTGCCTAAGGTCAAAGTAGAAAGCTTACCATCTATATTCCAATCTAATATGCAATCCATAAAAATATCACAAGGAAACTTGGAAGTATGTGGATAAGGCACATATACAAACCTACAAAAAATAATAATAAAATAATTATAATAAAGTAGACTAATTTGACTTAAATATATATAATAATCTAATAAATATGAAATTTAATATATAAACTTATAAAGTACCTTATAATTTGAGGCTTTGAAGTTCCAATTATGATCAATCAAATGTGCCGTAATAGTCATGTAGCCTTTATTTTGGTTAGATGTCCACATACCTGTATAATTGCAAGTCTCCCACAATTCTTCTCTAACAACTCCATTGTTTTGGGATTTCTCGTAATCAAATAATTTAAAAATATCATTCCTAATTGTATTACAATAAATCACTTTAAACAATAGTTGAACCATATTCATAAACATCCTAAACCTATAATGCATCCACTCTTTATGTTAGGCGAGTGGTATTGATGAGAATCAGTCCGTATCCGAACAACCGACAACCCGTTGGAGTGCAAATTCAATACAATTGAAGACCGGGCTAATCGCTAGAGGTCAAGCCAAGACATTTGAGGACAACCTAGCTGGATTTATACAAGGGCTTTATACGAGGAGTTATCAATTCTCAAAAGGGTTTGTGAATACCCGTAGATTCAAAGCTTGTTTTAAGCATTTAAGTGGTGGAGGTCGCTATAGACCCGGGTAGCTGTTTTAGTCCCGGGTAGCTGTTTTAGTATATTTGTGGACACCATGTAATGTGGAATGGGTTCAAAACTTCTTGAACTCAATTGATATCACTAAGAATTCATGGAAACAAGTCAGGGTAGAAGCAAAAGCAATCAAAGAAGCCATTTACGCATAGAAGGAGTTCTTGGTCGAAATTGCCATTTTTACCGCTAGCTTTGCTGTATTTTGTTGATTTGGCATTTTCTCTTTGTTCCAATTAAGGGAAACGTATGGGAATCATAATTAATCCTATTTGGCATCCTACATGGCATAAAAGATCTGATTTGGAGCGTTAACAAGCTGGAAATTAATCAAAGGAAATTAGTCTTTTATTTGGTTTTTATTTGTTTATTTGTTGGACAAATCAACTTAGAAAAGTTATTATTTTTTTATTTCAATTGTAAATTAAGTAATTTCTAATTCAAAATAAAAGAATTAATTAATCAGAATTAAATTAGAAAAAAAATGAAATTTTCAGCCACATTAGGACTTTGTCAATGTATGGCTGGTTTTGTCTTAGATTTTTAGGATTTTTTTATTTTGTGATTTTAGTATATTTAAGGGCTTATTTTTCAATTAGAATCAGCTTACGTATTATTCAAAAAATTATTTGTAAGAAAAGAATTTATTTTGTTCTCTTTGAACACCTAAAACACCATTAGAAAGTGAGTGTTGTAGTTTGACTTATCAATAGGATTTCAATCACCTATTGTGGCATCTTCAATATACCAAGGTTTCTAATTATAGGTTAATTAGGAGTTGAGGTGACCATAATAACTTGAACTTAATTTTTCAATTTCGGGCTAATATAATACGGGTTTAGGTGCGAGTCAACCTAGGTTCGTATCAGATATCTATTATCTCTCTTAATCAAAAGTGATTGCTTTCTTACTAGGATTCATTATTGATTGATTAATATTCCTTTGTGTTCGAAGAAGACATATTTTAAAATGATCATATAAATGTCTTGTTCCATTTCTACTCTCTTTTCCTAGTTTCTTACTACAATAATTACATATGACCTTATTCATTCCATCTATTTTACCTTTTTAAAATGATCCTACATAACCGAAAGTAATTTTCTTTTTTCTGATTACTTGACTATTATTCTTATCATATACCTCTATTAGAATTTGATTTGTACTTTCTTGATTTGGTATTTCTTTAAGAGTACTAATTGGAGTCAAACTGTTACATAAAAGTGTTGATGATGCTTGATACCTATCATATGGAGTGCTTCCAATTGAAGGTGGATTAACATTTATCAAACTACTAGCTTCGGCCATAATTTACCTAAAAAAATAGTGTAATGTAAATTCAATAGTATGTGAACCTTACTCTAAAATTATTATGCCTTCCTTCATGCACTGTTCTCTAAAAAAAAACTAAAAAAAACAATTCTCAATCATTATAGTCCATACCATTCTTCTTAATCATATATAATTAATTTATACATGTACATAACTATATTAAAAACAGAAAGAATATATCACTCCATCCAGCAAAAATTAATCCAACATGTTAAACGTTCCCACATAACTATATCAAATCAAAATGCCAACAATTGTGTTTGACGTAATAATCATACAGACAACTTTTATTTGACTTTCTTACAAAGATTACCAGCTTAGATATTATAGTCTATACATTGAACCATGAAAATATACAACAAATATATAGATTTGATCGCTTGAAAAAAAAAAAAAAAGAATTAGTGATTCATGATTATCGGAGAAAAGATAGTGAAATTGATTTTTTATTTTATTAGAGGCAGTAGTTTAGCTAGGCCACGTTCCCTTACATCACCTTAACTAATACTTCTTGGGCAATAAATAGTATTTAAGTTTTGAGAAAGATTCTATCCATATTTGGGTCCACATAGCTTTACCATCAAATTATTTGAATGGGGTTCATATGAGGGCAAATTTTCTTCTCTCTTTTTTTTTATTATTATTATTTTTTTATTAAATTTATACAAAAAAAAAGTTTGTGGTATTTGTTTGCATATGTTATATATATATATATATAGCTTCACTTTTTTATATTCATATCTGATATGTATGATGGAAGTAAACTCATCAAAGTAGCCAAATCTAATAAGCAATCATCACGGACCATATTATTGGAGGCTTGAAAGCTACTAGAGCCGAACTGAATAATAATCTGAAAAAAATTGTCATACGTTTTGCATCTGAACTTAGGAAAAAAAAAAAAAAAATAGAAAGCAAAAATTATAAAGATGCGGTCAGTCGTAAGCAATTGCTGGAGGTTTATAACCAAATGATTTTATTAAATGTATTCTAAATCTTGAATTAAAGTTCAAATTTTTCTATTAGCTTTCATTTGAAGTTCTGAATATTTTTATTTACACCAATATTTTATTCTTGGGATAATTTTTCTCTGCTCAATAATTCATGCACAACCTCAAAGAAACTGTTTGACCAATGAAATAAATTAAACTGGTAACTTTGTCATAGACATATGTACAAAACAGTAAAAAAAAAAAAAAAAACATTTATATAAAATCTAGATTATCCATATAAATATTAAGTAACGTTATATGGCATTTGCAATTTGTGGTCTTTTAGGCATAGAGGCTGCAACGCTGCATTGAGAGGGGTTGATGTTCATCATTCAGGTAAAGGTTTTGGTCGGCAAAAGGTTTTGGTTAGCGTGGGTAGAGTTTCAATGAAGGCATGAGAGGTTGAGAGAGTCGAGTGAGGGCTGGCAGTTGTTTGCGGTTGCTATGAAGGTGGTGGGAGGGGGTGACGTTTGTCCTTCATCGTTTGTGGACCACTCATGGCTTAGAGGCTGCATTGAAAGGGGGCAATGGTCCAGGTTCGGCAAAGATCCTGGTCACGATGTTGAGTTGAGTGAGGTGAGGTGGCATGGAGAGGGGGTGATGGTCTTGGTTTGGTAAAGATCCTGGTCGTCGAGGTTGAGCTGAGTGAGGTGAAGCTTGGGGGCTGTTAGGGCTTGAAACTCAATATGATGGTATCTGATATCTCATAACATACATTATCATCTTTCATTTAATAATTAAACAAATGAAAAATATAAAAAAATTAAATTTATCACCCTGATGTTCAGGGCAGGTTTTTTATTCTCTGCCCTCGCCTTGACCTCGATTTGGGGCATAAAATTTTGTCCCAAACCCGCCTCGCAACCCAAATTTGCTAAGGGGAAAACGCCACATTAATGGTGGTACACTACAATTTTTGGGTAATATGGGGCAAATTGCCATTCTTAGTTCAACTTCATCCTAATCAAGGAAAACTAACTTTTCCAATCTTAAATTAGATAGTGTTGATGCACAAATCTGTACTCTGTGAATATCTCTTGAACCCTAGAAAACATATAAAACAAAGAAAGAATGCGAAAGGTCTTAGGGCACTAGTGTGGTGGTAGCCAACAACACTCTCATATTCAAGTTAGAAAGTGCTCTGAAAATGCTTAAAGCTTAAGAATTACTGGTAGATTGTGCATTGAAAGAGGCCTTTAATGAGATATTTATAGCTTTGACATTAAGGTTTTTTGATGGATAAGAAATCAGATCTCTAATCCTAAGAGGTTAAACCATAGAGCCAAATATGGTAAGTTAGGTTTTATTACATGAAAACCCTAAATTTATAAGTTGTCTCTCTGATTTGCTAATCTATTAGTCAATGTCCATTTAGACTTGTAGATCTATGGATCCAACTCATAGAAATCACTTCTCATTGATGATCAGAGCCATTCATTACCAGCTCATTGAGATGAGTTCAACTTGAGCTATCAAATCACGTCCACCACTAGTAGAAGCTAAGCGCTTGAAAAGGGCGCTAAGAAACGTTGCTTTTATCAACCTTACTGTGCAACAATCCACCAGTAGCGAAAGAGTTGTACAAACAAGAGTCTTCTAGTATTTACAGAAACTTTTTCGTACTAGTCAAGTAGTACAACAGATGTATCTTATCTTATAACTCGGTGTAGCGGGTTGCTCATACAGATTGATTTTCGCAGTAAAAATGATCATATCCATTATTTACTCATGTATAAGAGGTTTTTGAGATACTGATTTTGCAAATAAAGTCATCATATCCATTTCCAGTATGAATTTCAATTCTATGGCATCTATACTCGATTGTTCTCACATCTATTGAGCACAAGTCAAGGCGTTAATGAACACTCTAGAAATCACGATAGTGCAGACATAACTCATAAGTTTAGGGTTATTATCCAACAAAACCTTACTCACCATGTTCGACTTTATAATCTAGCCCATTAGAGCTAGGAGTTTAGTTTCTTTTCTTTCAAGAAACATAAATGCCAAAACTTGAAATATCTCAACAAAGACTTTTACAAGATACATCCTAGAAGCAAGACTCAAGCTTTAGGCATTTCTAAAGCACTTTCTAACTTCAATGTCAAAGTGTATTTATTCGGTACCACATTAGTGCCCCAAAACCTTTTACATTCTCACCGTGCTTAACAATTTTTCTAGGGGTGGCTCAAATGACAATCATAAAGACATTTGTAAAGTAAGGATTTGTGCATAAGCAGATAAACAAACCCAATTAAATCTTTTTTGTGTTTTTTTGGGTCAACTAAATCTTCCAATTAAAATGCCCATTACCTGAGATTTTAATGATTATAAGCTATCATCCATACAAAAGTATCAAAGATGTGCTCATATAATAGTGCCCAATATATTCTCATGCTTGTACAAAAGAAACACGCAGAAATCCAATCTCACCATAAACCCTAACTTAGAAAAGACAAAAATAAAGAAATAAAAAAACTTAAGAGGTTTCAAGTGAAAACAGAGTATTTGAAAGGCGTTGAGATCTCTACTAGACAGGTAACTCCTTTTATAAATCATCTTTTTCCAACTTTTCTAGAAAGATTATATGGCTTTGCTAGTCTCATTGTTGGATTTTCTTTTTAAACCATACTTGAAGCTGATAAAATTTGTTATTCTCAGTTGTTGATATGGTGAGAGCGAAGAGCTAAAAGGGAACGAAACGGAGAGTCAAAGGAATTAAGAAACAAATTTGATACTTCGGATTTTTTTAATTATTTGTGTTTTAAATCTCAACCTTTGAATTTTAAGTGATCCAAAAAATTGTTTTGTTTCAAATTTTTATTATTTTTTAAATCCATTTATTTATGCCTATTTAATAAATATTTAAATTGATTATTACATAGTACAAAGATAGCATAAGTTAGCCATGCATTCCTATTTTCCCCATTTTAAAATAAATTTAAAAATGGCCACCATTTTTAGCTTCTCAATTCTCATTCTTCCTTTTTCCTCGAGTGAAACCCATAGAACCGTTAATATCCTATTTAAACCCTCGAAATGCCTATAAACACCAACATGAAATGCCTAAAATACATCAATACCGTCGGACCATCCCCCCAATCGACCGAAGATGAACCTTTGACGTTCATCATGACCTCATATTTGATTTAATTGTGAGCCCATCCCATATTATCTTTTTCAATGGCACCGTTGAAGAAGAAGTAATGACAATCTCAATCAAAAAAAAAAAAAAAACCAAGAAGCTGCAATTCCAATCCAAGAAGTAAAGCATGAAGTTGTGATCTCAGACAAGCTACCATAAAAAGCATGCCATGTTTCTTGTAACACCGGCTAACTTCTAAACTCTAAGTTGGTAAGTTTCATTTACCTAAAATATTTGGTTTCAAACTAAATTTCAATGTGTATCTGCGAATATATACTATTTGATGTATATTTGTGTTTTGATTATGTAAAAATTGTTAATATGAGGCTATAATTGAGTTTTGGATGGGCCTTAGGGAATTCTCTAATGGCTGAACGAGGTTGGAGATTAGAGATTTTAATTCAGCAATCTCCATGTCAGACTCTTCTTTGACTAGTTTCAATCTAGCCATTTTTGAACTTCTAGCAACATTGACAATGTGTTGAGCTTCTTGTTCTGCAGCCAACTATTGTTTGATTTCTCCTTTATTCCTGTTGGGTGACATAATTTCGTTTTGCAGCGAAGATTTGGAGAAAAACAGAGTAGATTGCAGACACACGCACCATAAAACTTTTTTTCTTTTAATTTTCTTTAATAATAATTAATTTAATTAAAGCAATAATAATCGTAAATATATTATAAAAATAGTAATTATTAATTTAATTAAAATAATTTATTATTATATATGATTTTTTTAATTATTATATATGATATATTTCATGTTTCCCAATGAAAATATTCAGCTTTTCAAATATTTAATGATGCTTTGTTATCATTTTAGTCTTTTGCAATTAAATCTAACGGAAGGTTACTAATGGTAATGGGTGTCTTTAAAATGTTTAAAATCATATGTAAAAATTTAAAGTAAAAGTAAATCATAGGGAATTTATATGCTATTAATCTTTTATAATTATGAATAGATTATAGGAATGGCAATTTGCTTTATTTTAGCCCGCCTTTGTAATGGTTAGGGGTGTGCAGTATAACCGTGAAATCGCGGTCACCGACCGATTGAACTGCACCGACAAATGTTTAGCTATAATCGTCCTTTGATCGATCGGTTAACTGACACCGATCAAGGAGCTTAGGTCAATAATGGTTACTGCTGCTAAAAATCAACAACCAACTGAGTATTTTCAAAACTATTGATCTTTCTCCAACTTTTACTCTTTTTAGTGGCTATTTTTGGATGTTGTTTCACCATTTCATACTGCCATTTTACCATTCCACTTTTCTAGTCATAAAGCCTTTTGAAGGAGAAAGAGTTTTGGCTTTCGCAGCTTGCTAATCCATCGTTTGAAAGCTTGTGCTTCTTAATAAGACTTTAAAATCTCTGCCCATGCCACAAAATGAAATACACCTTACGAAAGTTGAGAAACAAAAACTGGTGAATTTACTAATTACATTTCCTTCAACAATACAGAACAAATGTAGAGAGAAGAAGGAGAAAAACAATATCAAAAGTAAAAATGTGCAAATAATTAATTATAAAAAATATTGATGAGGCTATTGTTGTCTCTCCAACTCCAATGTATAATGATAACTTTGTAAAAAGTAAAGAATGCAAAATATAATGTGGAAAACCCACAACCATATGTTGTTACATAGATATTCTAAAAATATATACATATAATTAATCAATCAAGTACAAATATAAAATTAATTAATCAAATACAATAATTACTCTTCCTTTATTCACTTTCTCCTCGTCTTCCTTACATAGACTCTTGGGTTTTTCATTGGACATGGTGACTAGAAGTGTATGTGATATTGCCGGAGAAAGAGGGAAATATAGATTCGTGATCATCTATAGACCAAAACCGAAAATCGAGTGATAATCGACCGATAGGTTTTAGAAACTGAAAAATAAATTTCAGTTCAGCAATCGACCGACTGATAAATTTTTATCCAACATAAAAAAACCACTGATCACAGCCCTAGTGATGGTGGGACAAAAATGGGTTAGATTCCTTTGCCTAGGGCAAGGATGGGAATAATGTTCTCATCCTTGTATTCATTTTCTATAGATACATATAGGTTTAATATAATGACGGATTTATGAAAATTGATTATTAGGGTAAAAAGAAATTAGGGGGCCATCCTATTGCCATGTCTGATAGGCTATTACCATGTGGCCCCTATTTAACATTTTTTTTTTAATTTTTCTTTCATTTTTTTAAGTTATTGGAATGATATGTTTAGTAGATATATCCTTATATCATTAGATATTTTTAATATATAATTACCAAAAATAGAAAGATTTTGTTTTCAAAGAAAAAAATACCAAAAACAGAAAGTTTTTTTCTTTTAAGAAAAAGAAAGATATTTTTAATATATAATATCAATTACTATTAAAAATATAAGAAAGAAAAATATGGGTTCGTTTGTCTAAGGATTCATATCGATCAAGAAAAGAAATTTTGGATTTTTTCATTATTAAAAAAATTTAGATGTTCACACATTTATTTATTTTTTTTTAGAATTTTACTATTTATCATTATTAGTGATGATCACCAATTTATATGACAAATTTTAATTAAAATCATTTAATTTAATTTTTTATATATTAAAATTCTAAAAGTGAACCATTTTAATGGTAACAATTTAAATTGTCATTAACAGTAATTTTTACTGATATTCATACACCAGTGATGACAATCATATTTTTCATATTTTTCTTCCTATTTAAAATAATGCATTTTATATACTTTAAACAAGATATCTCATAATATACTTTTTCTTTTCTTTTAATAAATAATATACTTTTAATATAATACAAACATATGACACGTTTGGTTTATGGAACAAATGGTAGAATAAAATAAAGATTCCTATTTTTTTTTTATTTGGTTAGATTTTTGAAACTTGCCTTATCTATTTCTATAGAATCCTAATTCCTTAAAATAAATAATTGATATTCTATCTAAAAAATTCAGAATCTGTATTCTCTAAAATAAATTAATACAAAAAATGGTATTTTACGGTTTTTTTTTTTTTTTTTCATGCATTGATGTTTTTTGCACTTCGTATTACTTTTTTTTTTTTGCCATTTTTTTTTCTTTTCACTCCAAAATTTTATTTCCTATAATACTATAGCTAGAATACAATTTGCTTCAAAACTATCATTTTCATATTCCTTTCTCAAAGGTGAAGAAGTTTTTCTTTACAAATCTTCAAAGTAATGTTCTCTTCTAATCTCATTTTTTTCTTTTTTTCTTCTTCTATTTTTTCTTTTTTCTATTGCGAGATGCTAATAACTTGTGAATACTTGTGACCTGCATGGTTTACATTATAATATGTTTGATTTCATTATAAGTTGTCAATCTCTTTCCCTATACCATCCCTTCACATGCCTCTTTGTCATCATTGAATAAAAAATTAGGTATCTCATGTATAGGAAAGTTGGGGGGAAAAAAAGAAGAAGAAGAAGATGATGATGAGAAGATCAATTACCTACTAATAAGAAACTTTTAGCAATATGACATGTTTTGGTGGGTTTTTAGTCTCATCACCACTATCTAAATCTTATATATCTTGATGCATGTATATTTAGTTCTTTGATTTGGAATCACATAGTTTTCGTGTCAGGACCCGTCCAAAATTCCTCACTGGAACCCTAAACAAGCCTTGATCCCAGGGAAACTCTACCGGATCTTCCAACGGAAAATCCGGCAGAACCTCTCCTAAGGATTGGACTTACCATAAATTTCCTACACTAAAACACACTTCTATACACATCCCCTTATTCCTCCTACATTACTACAATCTGATTCCACAAATTTACAGCACTCCAAATGAATAACAGTAAATCAATGCATAATTAATATATAAATGTCCAAGACAGTATACAAAGCTTCATGAAGTACTATTAAGTATAGAAATTATACAACAAGGATGAAAAAAATATTACAATTGAAATAAATGAAGACAAGATAACTTCTCGAACTATGACAGCGACGGAGATTAGGTTCACTCCGGAAGAACGTCTACCACCCCTTGCACCTAAAGGAACAGAATTTAAAAATATGAGATGCTAATCATCTCAGTGAGTGACCCTATCTATTGTACACTTTTAATATTAATAATATAACAATAAAAGGAATTTAATTACTCAATACCAAACAATTAAATAAATGAATAAATAACAATTAATTGAAAATAATATTTTCTCTCAAAACCCTCACTATTCACTCCGTTGGAAGGGTTCCCCTTTTAAAACATTTTTGCAAAACCCGTTATTCATATGCCCCCAAAATCAAGGAATCGTTAATTTAATAAATAATAATTAAATAATCCAAATAAAAATAAAATGTAATAAAATATAATAAATAATTTTAGAACATTTTAGGGTTTGAAATTTCTATTTGAAAATTTATACTTGACGCATCACACCATATACCAGTGATGCCCTCCGATACCCAGTGTCCCGAGCACCGTCTGGCAGGGGGGTTAAAGAGAGAAACTTGCATACGGTCGCTTCGGCGTCCCGACAGCACCGTTGCTTAAACCGTCATCCCGACCATGGAGGGGGGCGGCTGATGTGCATTATATAAAACTTGCCTGCCCTCGGTTCAATGGCAACTCACAGGAGACATTATAACTTGCGCGCTCATCCACATATACAGTACAGAACACCAGTACTATATGAGTGCATCTAAAATAAATAACCAAATTTTATTATAAAAAGATACGCAAACTTTTCCAAAATCCACTGTGGGAATTATACCATTTTTCGAACTCAACCTCCCACATTTTTCCTTAACATTTCCAGTACAAATCCACCGATAACCATATACAAATAATTTTTCTCGTATCACAAAGTCCATCAAATAATGTTCTACGGGCATAATTATAAAATTTAAAACTACCAATTTAAACCAATATTTTTCTTGAAATATTTAAAATCAAATCATGCCCAAAAATAATATTAAAATCCAAATATAATTAATTAAATGAAACCACATTGCTCATGCGTGATAAATACAATTGAATCATAATAATAATAAAAAATCCATTAATAAACCAATTTTCATTTAGCAGCAATAAACGTATACGTACATATAAAATAATATATATATATATTTTTTCCACAATTATATTTAAATTCCACCACATGAGCATAATTCTAGATATCAAATTAACACTAAATAAATATAATTAATCACCCAAAAATAGTTTTAAAGGTGGGTCACTCACTTTAAGCACGTGTATCAATCAAGATCCTCCGCAGGATCAACTCCACTTCCCACACGTGCACCTTAAATATTCACAATACACAAAACCAATTATTTTAATATTTTAATCGGGATAACACCCAAATGGATACCCGGGGAGCGAACACAAACGACAACCAAAATTGACGAGTAATATACCGAATCGAATCTTGAGTGACGAGGATTACGAATCCGATCTTACTTCCCGGAGATCGGACCCGAGGTGGCCGGAATCTCGTCGGAAAGCTTTCGAGATTCAACTCTTTGATTCTCTCAATCCATTGAGATTTGAGAAAAGGGGACACCGGATTTGGATTCAGGGGGTCAGAATTAGTGGGGAAGGACCGGCGGTGCAATTGGGTACTCGCCAGAACTGGATTTTTCCGACGAGCCGCTGAATCCCACCAGAAATCGTCACCGCAGGTGGCACATCTGGTGGCTGGTGGCTGAGATTTTTTGGGATTTTTTAGATCGAGGGGAGAGGGTTCCAATGGGATCGGCGGTGAGGCAAACGAAGGCCGGACGGCGAAGAGATCTGGGTTTGAAAATTTTCGGCCCTTCGCCGGAAAATACTCCGATCCCGGCGCATCGGAGGTCCGGTAGCCGTGAAATTTGGTGGGCTGGCCGGAAATGAGGAGTGGTGAGGGGTGGCTGGCGCGTGTGGCCTAAAAATGGTTGGAAATGGGTCAAACGGCGGTGGCCGGTGGTGGAGGGAAAAAATAGCCGTCGTCGGAAAACGCTCCGATCCTGGTGCGTTACCTGCCGATTGGCCGTGAGATTTGGGTGGCTGGTCGGAATTGAGGAGGCGGAGGTAGTGGGGTGGTGCATGTGAGGAAAGGGTGGCCGGAAAATGGTTAAGTGGCGGTGGCCAGTCGGTTCTCTCTATAGCTTTCTCCCCCTCTTTCTCTCTCTCTGACTCTCCTTTCCCCTATCGGCCCACCCGTTTTGACAAAATAAAAGCCACCATGGGTGACACTGTTCACTCACGGGATTGGCTAAAATTGCAACACGTGGCATGTACTATTCACTCAAGCTAGATATATTAAAATATTATGGTATTCGGAAAACTTCGCATGCCCATAACTTTTTAACCAGATGTCCAATTTAAGCGTGCTGCCAGTCTATGAACTCATATCAACGAGTATTTTACAACCATAAAAAAGTCAAAACAAAATTCTACAACCAAAAAAGGTCAACTTCCGACACCTTTTGGACAGTTTGAATCTCTACTTGTTTTGCCCATAGCTTTCAAAACGTAGCTCCATTTTCGACGTGCTACTAGTCTATGAACTCGGAGCATCATGTACTTCGCTACGGTACCACGGTCAACTAGAAATTTCAACCGGAACAAAAAGTCAACTTTTGACCTACTCGGTCAACGGTCAACCTCGGTCAACGTGCAAAAATTCCGATGTGGTTTGGGACGAGGTGTTACATTTTGTTTATGAAATTTTCTTATGGTAATATTGATAATTGAGTAAATATCCCTTTTTATTTATTTTAAGGAGGGAGGAGGAGATATGTTAGATATCTAGGATATTGAAAATTGCTTGAACAGTATAAAATTATTTCCATAAAATTTAATTTTATATTTAATATTCTTGCAGCTAATTAAATGGTCCCATTGAGTTTGTCTGTGAGGAAATTGATGAGGAAAAATAAGTTGGTTTCAGTATTGATGGTATGGTTGAAAATGTTACATACGGTCTCTATTTTTTATCAGTTGTTATGTTTTATGGTTAAACATTATATCAAAAAGAAAAAATCTCTGGGAATAACATATGTTAATGATTTTTCTTCAAGAAGAAGAGATATTAATAGATTAATATATGAAAGTGATATAACTTGCACTAATCAATTTAGGATGAATATATGTGCATTATTGAAATTGTGTGGTATGCTTCAAACAATAGGAGGCTTAAAAGCCACAAAACACATGTTAGTAGATGAAAAAGTTGTAATGTTTTTACATATTTTATCACATCATGTAAAAAATCGAGTCACAAAACACCAATTTAGACATTTAGGAAAATTAGCAGACATTAGAACATTGTTCTGAATGCCATAATAAGACTGCAAGTACTTAAGAAACCAGAGCCATTTCCTAAAAATTCAGTTGATGAAAGGTAGAAATTGTTTAAGGTAATTTTTGATATTTTATTACATATATATATATATATATAAATATATATAAATAGGAAGTTATAACTAGAGAGATGATTTATTAATTTTATTTTATTCAATTTTAGAATTGCTTAGGAGCATTAGATGAAACATATATTTGATTAAGGGTGAGTTTAGAAGATCAACCAAGATACCATAACAGAAAATGAGAGATAGCTACAAATATGATAGGAGTTTGCCCCAGGACATGCAATTCATAAATGTATTGCATGGTTGGAAAGGCTTTGCAGTAAATGGTAAAGTTCTTCAAGATCCAAGAAGTAGAAGAAAGCTATTAAAAGTTCCACATGATAAGTAAAATAAATTCTCTAATAAATTTTTAATTTACTACTTTAAAATGATACTCATTTATAATAAAAATTGATATAAAAAATAGGTTACTACTCTCTTGTGGAGGCTAGCTATACCGACTATGAGTGATTTCTTGGAATAAGGGACACTAATCAACTATCCCATAAGAATAAGCATTCATCGACTAGCAATGTTATAGAAAAATGTTTTGGGTTACTTAAAATGAGATAGGCAATGAAAATATGATAGAACAACGAAAGAAGTTGCACGAATGCTTGGCTCTCAACTTAAGGATGCATCAGATAGACTTAGCAAAGTAGTTATAGAAACAATAGCATTTGAAAATCGGTCAAAAATTAATGAGGAGTTGCTGAAATTACCAGGTTTTAACGTAAAAGATTGTCACAAAGCAACAAAATTGATCACTTGTCAAGATGAGCAAGTTGATGTTTTCTTTAGCATTGCTGATGATGAAAAAGAAGAATGGGTTAAAGCATTTGTGAATGGTTAACTTTAATTAAGCAACGAAATCCTTTGATATTTTAGTTTAAACTCTTTCAATCCGTTTTCTTTTGAATTGGTATTTATTTGAAATTTTGTTAAGATACTTGTGGAATTATTTATCAGGTTATTTTTATTTTTCTTTTCAATGTTGTTTACGTTCATGAAAAAAAACTGTTATTTGATTGGCAATAATAAAAATTTTCTGATAAGTATTTATTTAATGTATTTATTTTTATCTGTATGTTGTTGAAAATGTTTTAGGAGGTTTTTGAACATATAAATTTTTAAATAAATATTATGTAAAAATATTTATTATTCAATTTCACACCTATGAGAATGTTTACCATTCCATTATTTATCATGTGGAACCAAAAAATAGAATTCCTATTCAATGTTATAATCCTTTACTTCTACCGGACTAAAGATTAGGAATATATATTTTATTATACCTTTTTTTATTTTTAGGAATTATTAATTCTTAATTTTTTGAAATAGCCATTCTTTTAATCAAACATAACCATAATATTTTTTTATTATATATAAAGAATTTTTATATAATAAATAAGAACACGAGAGGACTTTATGGTAATGATAAAATATATTGTCTATGTTGACTGCCAGAAAAGAAAAATAAATTGTCAATCAAATTTTTTTAAAAAAATCCAATTAACTTTTTAGAACAATTATTATGGATCCCATGCAAATTTGCTTATGAGTTATTATTTTTTATTTAGGTTTTATATTAGAAAAATTAAAACATATTTAAATATTTAAATGATTGGCATTATATAAATATTTAGCTTCCTACATAGATCGCATGATTTTGTTAAAAGTTAATTAATTAGCAATAATAGTGATGTGCGTTGTTGTTAAATTAAATTTTCAGATTGACAAAGTGGATAGTTTCAGTAGTTGAGTACCTTTATTTATGCACATAAAAACACGGGTTCGCATCACACGGAATGCGGAAGGATTTTAGATAGTTTGTAAATTAAGTAAATTTGTTTTAAAAAAAAGAATTTCAAATTAAATGAAAAATAAACTTGTTTTAATCAACACAAGTCTCTCCCGCTCTTTAAAGATCCCACCCTTCTATTCCCGCATGGCATGTAAAGAAAAAAATAAAAATTGAAAATTTTGAAAAATAATAGAAATATTAAATACGGAACCAGAAATTGGGGTTCTAAGTCAAATGATCATGATGAAGCACCTCTACTGTGCCTATGAAAGCACGAGTTTGAATTATGGAAATGGAAAATTTTGGATAATTTATAAATTAGATGAATTATTTCAAAAAAAAAAAAAAAAGTAGAGATGATCATCATTGCTGCTATGAAACCTAAAATTAGGACTCAATGACAGAGGTAATTACCATCCTCTCCCTTTTGGTTTTCCATGGATTTGAGTTTCAATCTGCATTGAACTGCCAAATTTCAGGTGCATATCTTTCTTCGATCCCTTCTCTTCTATAATATGTTCTAATAGATATCTTTAATTTCTCTTTCAGACTCTGTCACAGTGCATAATTTTAGTTTTCGTGTGTAATTTTCAATTTTCAAAATGGATGAAGCACTTTCTGGCTTCATCGATATGGTTTTCTTTGTTGTGTTTGTGGTTTTAAAGGCGTTTTTTGGATATGGAGACAGACACGTTTGCTGCAAATTCAGAGACCAGTGACAACCATTGACGCAACCCTTCCCCGTCGATGATGATGTCAATGTTACCGGGCAGCAATTCCTTGAGCTTTGCTCTAGAGTGCCAGGTTAGCTAGAAAATTTAGTGTTTTATTTTTATTTTTTTTTAATTTTATTTTTTTCAAATTCTTTTAGTTTAGATTTTAGTACGATTCTCTCTCATGAGAATTGAAAAGAGGGGAACCATGTTAATGGGAAGATTCATACCATGTTGTTGAATGCAATTTTTCTTATGTTGTTGAAGGATGAGTTTGGACTAATAATTTGATGCATAAGCATAAATAACTTTCAAATAGCTAAAAAAAATAATTTGTATAGTTAGAAGATCTGTGTGAACTTTCAGATAAAGCCTCATGTTGAGGAAGTACTTTGACAGTAGAGTACATATGTTTCATACGATAAAAGTACGTATCTAAATCATAAGGAAGCATTCGTATTCAGAATCATTACATTTAATTCCCATTTCTGTGTTTGAGAAAGATGCGTTTGGCATTTTTGAGCCTGTTAAGAGCATCTCTAATGGCAATTCGTTCACTGGGAGAATCTCTGGTGCAAGCAAGCCCAATCTCAATCACTCTAGCCAGGCAATCATTTTGTATTACTGGGCTAACATATCGATCGTCTTCATTTTCATGGTACATAACGCCATCAATTGCATGTAGCTCAGAGTCTGTTACTTGCATAAAATTTTCCGGGAAAGCTGCCTGCACCCATCTGGGAAGGTTTACATCTCCTGTGAAACTTTCATCAGTTGGGCATTTCCTAGTGAAGAGCTCCAACAGCGTTACTCCGAAGCTGTATGTATCTCCCGCAGTGGATGGTTTCTCTCCTAGACCATACTCTGCAAATGTATTACGCATTTCATCAACATATAGAATCTCAATCAGGACTTAAAAAGGAATAATTAATTAGCAGCTAAAAAACAATAACTTTTTATACTATTTACCTGGAGGAATGTATCCTATGGAACCATTTATGAAATTTGTTGAGCTAATAATAGAAGTTTGGGTTCCTTTTCTCTCCATTAGCAGCTTGGCGAGCCCAAAATCTCCAATCTTTGCAATAAAATCGCCATCCAAAAGGTGTTGCTCCTTTTGATATCACAGTGCACCACTGGAACTTCACAGTCATGATGCAGATTATCCAAGGCACTGGCAACATCAATGGCCACATTCAACCTGTCAACAATGTTCAGTGCTTCTCCGTTTTCTTTAATATTTCTTCCCCTGACCCAATCTTCCAAGCTCCCATTACTTAGATATTTTTAAATCAAAGCCATAAAATCCAAGTTCTTGAAGTCTATGCTGGAGCAAGATGTGATCAACTCAACAAGATGCCGGTGCCTAACATTCCTCAATGCCTCACATTCTGCTAAAAAACTTTTCCATGACCCAGGCGTTTGTGTGTTAGAACCCTTACTGCTACTGCAGTTCCTTCTCTTAGATACCCTTTGTTAGTCAATTTGGGAATCATTTTTTGAGAAGGGTAATTGGCTCAGTTAGCCCCTAAATTATGCTCATGGTTGCACTTTGGCTTTTGAACTCTTATTTTTGGCACTCTGATCCCTAGACTTTAATTTGTGATGCATTTTGATTTTTAAATAATTGTTTATTTATTTTTTAGTAATTTTGAGATTGACAATGTATCTGAGCAATATGCAAGGATTTTGTGAAGTTGTTCTTTTTTTTAATTTGTTATTCTCTTGTTACAGAAAATATACCGCATGTTTCAACACTGTTAAAAGTTAGATTAAAAATAGTTTAAGTATCAAAATTGTTATAATAATTATATTGCATATTTCAAAATTGCTAAAACCTATATTTGAAAATAATTCATGGATCAAAATGTATTAAAATATAAAATTTAAAGATCAAAGTGCTAAGAAAAAAAAAAGATTAAATGGCAAATATAAGTATATTGGAGACTAACAATGTCAATTATCCTTTTTGAAATTAGATTAATATGAAACAAATTATAAATTAAGGGTTTTATATTAAGCATCTTAAACTAAAGGTCCAATGTGCAACTAGCTAAAATACAGGTCACCAAGGTTCAATTAACCTAAAATGTTTCATTATTATTATTATTATTATTGTGAATATTATCTTTTAAAGTGTTACTTGTAATTAGAATTGAATATGAGACATTACCCAATCGTGACATGAAAGTAGGAAATGGTCTGCCTCACGGCTTCTATTCCAATATGGGTATTTATCGACTACGAATTGCAAACTACTTGTTGGAGTGGATCTCTGGAACAGGTGACTAATGGTTTGTAAAGAAGGTCCACCACCCTGACGACACTGATGGGGATAAGGAATAAATGTGGCTCATCAGGATGACAAGCTATGAAGTGGCTTTTCCGGCTCTCCATCTCGTCGATGAACTGCCCGATGCCGTAGATGTCATTCAAAGGTCCATCATGCACCATTGGTTTCTTTGCTTCTTTGTAGATCCACACCTTCAGTTTTTTCTCAATCTCAATGTGACTCCTGTTTTATAACAAATGTACAAAAATTGTATCCATTTAACCGTTAAATTAGATCGGTTCAACGGTTAGGATGGTTGATTAAAAACTTTTGTCAAATATGTGGGTACAAGTAAAAAAAACATTTTAATTTATTAAAGCTGTCTTAATTCATCATCTATTATTTATATACATATTAGTAGAAGTTGGATAAAAATTGTACTAAATAACTGAACCTTGAGTACCAAATTAATTAATAGTGAAAAAGTAAATGGGCATGAAAATAATGAGGGCATGAAATAGAGAAGCTTAAGAATCCAAGATGGGAAGATTTTAATTATCATAAAGTACTTAAAGGAAATAGTCTAAATTTCAACCTTTTTTTTTTAGCATGAAATCAAGGCATATGGGAGTGAGTAGCAGTAAAATGCAATAAAAACAGGCATTTGTGATGTGCATTTCCCGATTAATGCTGTAGAAGTTGCATGTACAAGGCTTAGGCTTTTTTAAGCACATTGCTGTTAATAAAAACATTGAGTAGGTATATTTAGACCTTATTGTACTTCTTCCACAGCCTCACCTTATCTATAGACTTCTAAGTTTCAAACCAGGAGTACCATTGCTGAGTTGCTCAAGACTCATTACTATTTCATGAAGTATTGGGATTTCATTTTTTTTATTGCCTAAGTTTTAGAACTCGGTATTGACTGTTTATTTTACCTATACTTAGCAAGCATTTTAATACAGTCCGCCCGGCCCTAATTTATTAAAAATAAATAAAAATTAATAAAAAGTTTCTTATTATATATATATGTGTGTTTTTCAGGATTCTGTAATTAATATTATTATTATTATTATATTTAAAAGGAACAGTCCAACCACCCTACAAGAAGATAACTAGCTAGGATCAAAGCTAAGATTTTGTAATTAATGCAAAAGTTATATCAGTTGTTAGCGAAAATACTAATTTTGCCACTTAGTTATTTCTATGGGTTGCATTTCTTCTTTTTCTTCTTTAATACTTTTTCATGTATATAAACAATGTATTGTGAAATTAAGCAGAAGAAAGCACGTTTACTTCGATTTGCCAATTAGAAACAAACTTTTGACCACTTTAAGCATATATATATGCGTTTATTTTATTTATTTATTTATTTTTAATTTTTTTAATTTTTATATTTATATAATTGGTATCTTACATTATAAACATAGGCTATTGATGCATTAGGGAAAAAACAAGGTAATCAACGAGAAAAAGAAATGCTTCACTGGTCCTCTAGTATATATATACACATATGGAAATGGAAGCCAATCGTCAACTTTCTTTTTTTTCTTTTTTTCTTTTTTTCGAATTGCAAGAATTTGAGAAAAAAAAATGCAACTAAGGAAATAATTAAAAATTAACCTATTTGCATTCATATTAAGAATTTGATATGACTTAAAATTTTTATGACATATCCATTTGCCATTATGGTTATAAAATCAGACAATAATTAAAAAATCCAAACATTTTGGTGATAATCAAAAGGTATTTAACCCATGTATTAACTTTTTGCGGATAATCAAAAGGCATTTAACCCACTTATTAACTAATTATAATATATCCTTCCTTTCATGGCCAAAAAGCAAATTAAACATCCCATAAAACAAGAGAATTAAAATTGGAGGAAAGAACAACAACAACAACAACAACCCAAAAAAAAAAAAAAAAAAAAAAAAGGAAGCAAGAAGAAAATCCTTTTTGACGGAAACCAAACTGGCAAAGAAAAGCAACAATAATTCTTCGGGTATAAGATCATACAGTGTTTGTTAATTCTTGGCAAATCTTCTTCAATCCTCTCCGCGCTACTCTTTTCCTACTCCAAATTAAAATTAAAAAAAATAAAATATGTAAAAAAAAAAAAAAAAAAAAAAAAGCAACATTTTGGAGAAAGAAATAATAATAATAATACTCAATGTGTCTCACTCTGTACTGCATTTTTCGGTGCAATAACGCTTTTGGTTGGGGATGAAGATGGTATGTTTTCTTAGACTTTTTGAATATGCAAAGAAATAAAGGAGGAGATGTTGGGAATAAAAACAATGTTTTGGTTTAATGGATATGGATTAAATACATGGAGTAGAAGTGGCAGAAGAATAGTGATGATCTGTATCCGAAAGCTTCCAAGTACCATCATGACCATAAGCTAGCTTTTTACAATTTATTCTTCAGCCCTCTGTGAAAATATAGAACAAAACAAAATTAAAAAGAGCTCGACTAATATGAAAAATATAGCATACGTATAAAGCTAATCAACTAGTGTAAACGATAAAACCTTATTGTGGCATAAACCAATTAATTGTAAAATCTTGGAACTCTAGGGGGTAAAGGGGCCTTTTGAAATTTTGATATAATCAGAAGTAATGGGATTTGGAATCATAATAGGATGTGATGGAGATGATTTCACAGGCCAGTGAGTGAGAAATGAGTTTTTTGCTTTGAAAATTTGAAATGTTTTTAATTGGGCAGTTAAGGAAAGGGAAACTGTTATATACGAGACAAACTGGGGGACTGAAGGATGGGGGAGGGTAGATTGGTCATTATGCAATGAGGCTATCGAGGACACCAAAACCTTTTTAAAGATATTTTTAAAATTTTGTCTTTTTTGAAGTAAATTGCTGCATTTTGCGAACGAGGAATATTGTAGTCTGGTAGTTATGTAATGATAGTTATCGTGTATATATGTACTATTGGTAATAATTGGAAACTTATTAGGGAAATTGAAAAATAACAAATTTCAGGTTTTTTTCTTTTTTGATTTTTTTTAAAAAAAAATATTAATTGGAGACAATCCAATACTAAAAGTTCACCATTTTTTAACAGTATATCTGAACTCAAATCTTCCATGAAATTCATAAGCTCTATGACGGATTAAAAGTGGAGTCTTGGTCAGAGCAAACTGCCCATTTTATTTATTCATTTATTTATTTTGACAAGAAACGTTTAGTTCACTAAACCAGAAACATCAAGTAAGAATGGAAGGAGCCATGCAGGGTCTTCATCCATCCAAGTACAAAACTCATCACATTGAATAGCAGAACGTGCTAATTCATAAAAGAAGCAAGTGATATTAAAACCATTACACTTTCTTCCCATTTCTGTTTTTGAGAAAGTTGTGTTTCGCATTTTTGAGTTTTTGAAGAGCAAGCCTGATGGTAATTCGACCATCAGGAGAATCTCTAGTGCAAGACAGCCCAATTTCAATGACTGTGGTCAGGCAATATTCAACTCGAATTTCTGGGCTAACATATAGATTGTCATCATCATCATCGTCACGTTCTTCATTGCAAACATCCCCAACAAGTAGCTTAGAGTCTACCACCTGCATGAAATTTTCCGGGAAAGCCGATTGAACCCATCTGGGAAGGTTTAAATCTCCTGAGAAACATTTATCGATTGGGCATTTCCCAGTAAAGAGCTCCAACAACATTATTCCAAAGCTGTATGTATCTCCTGCAGTGGATGGTTTCTCTCCTTGACCATACTCTGCATGTATATTACACACTTCATCAATGTATTAAATCTCAAAATTAAAACTTAAAAACTGTAATTAATTAATTAGCAAGAGAACAGAAACTTTATAGGACTAAGTACTAACCAGGAGGTATGTATCCAATGGAGCCCTTTAAGAAATTTGTTGAGGAAATCGAAGTTTGAGTGCCTTTTTTCTCCATTAGTAGCCTGGCGAGCCCAAAATCTCCAATCTTTGCAGTAAAATCCTCATTCAAAAGAATGTTGCTGGGTTTGATATCGCAGTGCACCACAGGAACTTCACAGTCATGGTGCAGATAATCCAACGCACAAGCAACATCAATGGCCACATTCAATCTGTCCACAATGTTCAGTGCTTCTCCATTTTCTTTCATTTTCCTTCCCCTGATCCAATCCTCCAAGCTCCCATTACTTAGATACTCATAAACAAGAGCCAAAAAATCCATGTTCTTGAAGTCTATGCTGGAGCAAGATGTGATCAGTCTAACAAGATTCCGGTGTCTAACATTCCTCAGTGCCTCACATTCTGCCACAAAACTTTTCCAAGACCCGGTTGTTTGTGTGTTTATGACCTTTACTGCGACTTCAGTTTGGTCGCTGAGACGTCCTTTGTATACCGATCCGAAGCTCCCATATCCTATCAAATTTGACTCCGTAAAATTCCCTGTTGCCCTTCGGAGTTCTTCATATGAAACCATCTGAAATTGCCCTTTCTGTGTTTCAGAAGTATCTTTAATCGTTGCTTTCCTTCTCCTTAAGTGGAGCAGAGTGAAAAGTAGAGTGCATAGTGCTAAAGTTGCGATTATAGCTGTAACTACACAAATTACGATCACTCTGTTTCTATGGCCTGGATTCGTACTATTTTTGCATTTCAGATTTGAGCAAAGCTTCTTGTTCCCTTCCAAATGGACACTAGAGATATTTCGGAATACACCACCTTCCGGAACTTCTCCTTCCAGTTGATTAAAAGATAGGTTCAAGTATCGAAGAGCATGTAGGTCTTCAAGGTCTTTAGGAATGGAGCCAGAAAGCTGGTTTGAGGATAAGTCTAGCATTTCCAGGCCTTTTACTTCTGAAATAGTGTTTGGGATAGGACCAGAGAGTCTGTTTTTGGCCATGAATAGTCTCTCCAAACTTTTACAGTTTATGATTGAGCTAGGAATAGGACCAGACAAAAGATTGTTGGAAAGGTCAATGGTAACAACTTTTTCTAGCTGAATATCTTGAGGCAGAGGTCCACTTAGAAAGTTGTTTGAAAGATTGAAAATGGTGCTCAATGTTTGGAGATTGAATGATTCTTTAGGAATGCTTCCATTGAGCTTATTGTTGGACAAATCCAATGAAAGCAGATTCTGGAAGTTTCCAAAGGAAGAGGGTATGAAACCGAGCAAAGAGTTTCCAGACAAATCAATGTCGTTCAACCTCCTGAGATTTCCTAAAGAGTTTGGAATACCTCCTGAAAGATTGTTTTTCGCTAAACCCAGCATCTGCAGCTCCTGCAATTGGCCTATTTCGTTGGGAATTTCACCAGAGATAGAATTGGAGGTCAGATTGAGCAAAGTCAAGTTTTTGAGGTTACCAATGGAAGAGGGTATTTTTCCATAAATCCGATTACCTCCCATGTATATCTTTGCCAATTTCTCGGAGAGATCTCCGATGGATTCTGGAATTACACCCTCTAATTGATTCCCATCAATGGCAAGAAAGTTGAGCTGTGTGCTATTTGTCAAAGAAGTAATGAAACTAAGACCATCTTCACCGGTGCTAACAATCTTATTGAACCCTATGTTATACATTTTAAGAAATGGAAGATTTCCTAAACCTGGTGGCACAGTTCCTTCAAGAAGGTTGTGTGCCATTCGAATGACTTCTATCCTAGTTAGATTATGCAAAGACCCAGGAATTCTTCCTGTGAATTTATTGAAGCAGCCGTTGAAGATTAAAAGATTTGGAAGCTTGATCCCAATATCATATGGAATTTCACCCCGAAAATCATTGGCAGCTACAGCAAATTTAACTAAGGAAGAAATATTGTAAATAGGAGGAGGAAAAATACCAGTAAGATTGTTAATGGTAATATCGAGCTCCTTCAATTTCTGAAGCCGGCCTAAATCATTGGGAAGGATTCCACTAAGAGCATTGGTACCCAAATTCAAGTTGGTAAGAGAAGAAAGGTTACTTAAGGATGAAGGAATTGAACCAAAAAAATTGTTTTTACCCAGCTTCAGGACTTGGAGGTTGCTCAAGAATCCTAGCTCTTCAGGAAGTCTGCTTGTGATTTCATTTTCCATCAAATCAAGGATTTGAAGGTTTTTCAACTTGGTTATGTTGGATGGTAGAGAACCTTCTATGCTATTGGAGCTCAAGTTGAGAACTTTCAAGCGGGAAAGGTTGCAGATTTCGTTGGGAAGTGTTCCTCTGAGGCGGTTGCTTTGGAGTTGAAGTGAATTGAGGAAGGAAAGGTTACCAATATGAGGAGCGATGGAGCCTGCGAGTCCCAAACCAGAAAGATCAAGAGCGGTCACTCTTTCACCGGAGCCGGAATTGTTGCTGCAGCGAACTCCGGTCCAGTTGCACGGTGAAGTGGAGGAGTTGTTGTCCCAAGTAGACAGAGGATTATTTGGAAGCTCAAAACTTAGCTGTGATTTGAATGAGATTAAGGCCTCCCTGTCAGTAGCAATACTGCTTAGAGTGGCTGAATCAACACCAAGAAAAATGAACATTGAAAATGCTAGAAGAAATAAGATTGTCATTCCAAGCATTGGATTGGAATTATAATGGTATCCCATATCTCTCTCTCTCTCTCTCTCTCTCTCTCTCTCTCTCTTTTTCTTTTTTGTTCTTTTTTTCTTTTTCTTTTTTTTTCTTTTTTTTTTTTTTTTTTTTTGGTTTTTTTTCCCTTCCTGATGATATAAATGAGTTTCTCAATTAGAACAGAGAAACTGTCCTGGTAGAAACATATAAGCTTACACTACTACTCGAGTGGTGCATTTGCTATTAAGATGTTAGACTATATATAATGTTTGTATAGAAGACTTTTATACGCTTGTGTCTTTTCCAGCATTCCATCGACGTGGGCCAAAAGGATCAGCCACTTCTATACAAGTTGCTTCCCTTACGAAACTACAAAATTGTCAGTGGCAACTCTCCCTTTTCTAAATTTTTTCTACCATTTAATAGTACTTTTGAACAAATAAAAGTAAGTAACTCTTTTATTGAAGAAAAAAAAAAAAAAAAGATATTTGTTTAAAATTTCCGAACTAGAATTATTTTTAAGTAAGTATTAATATAGACTAAAACAAAATAATTTAATTAGTTTGTGGTAAACATAAGTTTTTATTTGGTGGGACTGAATTAGGAGGAGACTGACTGTTGCTATGTATGCCTTTATTTTCATCTGAATTCAAAGGCTTCTATTGATATAGTTGTAAGTTATTTATAAGAGTTAAATCCCGTTTACTATAGTTTCTATTTTTGCTTTTGCTTCTGCTTATATATTTTCAAAAATATTTTTTAAAAAACAATTATTTTTTTATTCCTTTTCATTATAAGTGCTTCTAAGTTCAATCACAAGTTATTTCTGGCTTCTACACCCAAAGGGTGGAACAAATAGTAAGAGCTGGATTTCCATCACACATGTTTACAGAAGTTATGGGTTTGATTCCCATTAGTTCCATATTGCATTTTAGAATGAATTCCGTAATGGAGATTGGGACAATCATACAATAATGGACTAGGTGTTACATAGTTTCCATAAAAATTATAAACAGCCATAGATGCTAATAGTCTATAATTGGACCGATGCCACCAAAAGGCTTATTTTTCATTCCTAAAAAAAAAATTATTTCTCGCATCTCAAAGATCTTGACAAACATGGCCGCATGGAGACTGGGGGGGTCAACGCAAATATCGTTCATCATCTGCAGATTTCTAGGCAAGTCACTCTGATGGAACAGTTGCGTGTGCGCAAGACCTTTTCAATGTGGTCCAAGATTTAACATAATTCTAAAAATGGTGGGACCTTGACCCAATGGGAGCTTGGATGAGCCGGAAAGCTCTACCACCACATGAGATTGAAATGAGAGAAAGTAAAAAGGTGTCTTTTCCACTTGATGAGGGCTTTGACAAAACTCGGCTATGTGGAGTAGACCTTAACCGCTACGTGTGTACCGTGCTAGACTTTCGACCCCCAAAAATGGGTTGGACTTATGAAGCCCTATCTTCGGCTATGCAGGTTTGGAACCCTAGAAAAGGTTTAATCTCGGTCAATTTGGCTTTTGAAAATAATAATATTATCCAACATATATACATAATTTTGTTATAAACAAGGTACATCCATTCTACAGTATGGGTGTCTAATATCAAATACTATGTTACATGGAGATATTTTGCAATATATTACCTAACATGTACAATATTTTTCAAAATATTTGGTCTAATTTTTATTTTGCTATTTTCTTTTTTGGTTTGGACATAAAAATTATTTTAAATTTTTGGTTTAATACAGATAATTTTATTAGATCAAAAATTTCAATTTTGTTTGAATTTTTATTTTTATCTAATTGTAAGTTAAAAAAATATTTAATTATTATTGTGGATATATAATTTAAATAAATAAAAAAAGAGAATGGATACAAATTTTCAAATAAAAAACTATAAATATAAAATGAAAAATAACAAAAATGTTTTTTAGAAATATATATATATATATAGATATATATACATATATATATTTTACATCTGAAAAATAAACTTTGACTTCAACACCATTAAGTTCAACAGTTCCGTTAGAAATGGAATCAATTTGCATTGGATTTTAAATTTTAGGGCCTAAATTACTCGAAATGAAACTTTAGTAGCCAAATCGAGTAAATTCTGAACTTGAAGGTGCTAAATTGCAATTTTTTAAAAAAAATGGAAAAAATTAAAAAGTAATTTTTCTAAAAAGAAAGGGGGGAAAAAAAAGAAGTGTACTTGTGTTTTTTTTTTTTTTTTTGGTTGCTTTTACGCGATTCTGCTATTATATCATGCTACAATTTTGAGTTAAAATGACTCTATATTAGATTAATAATAAAAAAAACATTTTAAAGAGAATTGATTTAATACACCCTTAAAATCCAAAATAATCAATAAATTGATATTATTTGTCAAAAAGATTGAATAATTCTTGGCAATTAAGTGCTTGTTCGGAAACATTCATATTCTTGGTCTTCTGTTTTATTTTTTTATTATTTTTTTAATATTTTGAAGATTAAACATACAAGAACTAATAATTTACAATGCTAAAAAAAAAAAAACGTTTATCAAAATAAGCTTCATTTTATAAGTAGTCTGAAATGGTTTATATTTTTTCTATTTTTCTTTCTTTATTAATCTTGTAGCTAAGTTCTTTAAAAGTACAGTTAGTTGAGAATTTAACTATCATTTTAAAATACAAGTTAATTTATACACAACAAAAGTAAGACCTAAAAACAAAATGTAAACAAAATGAGTAAAGTTTTAAATTCCAATATAATATACCAATATATATAAATATTATATATATATATATATATTCCTTTTTTGCTTTTTAAAGAGATATACTTTTTATGCAGAATCCTACCTAGAGCTAAAGTCCATAAACATCATATGGTGGTAATAGCTAGGGCACCTACAATCACTATTAAATGGACAATTCTAATATAATCATATGTGTTACATCTTATTAGAATAAATTAATATTTTACCCAAAAAAAAAAAAAAAGATATGTACTAGTAAAGTTAAAATCCAAGGACAATCAGCTAATGGTAATAGGCTTTTTTTTTTTTTTTTTTTGGGGTGAAAATATTAATTTATGTCTGTTGCGAGTATAAGAGAGTTTTCATATATGCATGTATGTATATATATATATATATATATATATATGCAACTCAATACACAATTACATAGAACAAATAGAAACAAAATGCATTTGACATTAGCATAATTTTGGCTTTAACTTTATAGCAAGTTTATATATATATATATATATATATATAAATATACAATAAAATTTTAATAAGGATTTTCTTAACTTTATAAATTGAAGATAAAAGAACTAAATCATTTGGAGTTGTTGAATTCAATAAAAAGTATATATCATATCATCTTTAAATGCTTTAGATAATTAAACTTATTTATTATCAACTTAAAATGTTGAAAATATTTTTATTAAAAATTTATTGTATATATACAAAACAATATAATTGAAGTGACAAGCTTCCCAATGAAAATGTAAAAAATTTAGATAAGCTAACTATCTTAATATTAAAAAACTTCAATACATCATATGCGTATACATCCTCATTCACATAAAATATGTGGTAAAATAATATAATTGAAGCAACAAGCCTCCAACTACTTTAAAATGAAAAAAAAAACTTCAGTACATCCAATGCATGTTAATCATCGTTCACATAGAATATGAGAATATCTCTTATATTCAACGAAGATGCATCCATCCGATGCACCACGGAAGGGCTTCTTCCTTAGAAGACTTACGACTTCACCATGATGTTGACTGGTGATATTAATGCGATGGGGAGAAAGACTGTTCGAGATTTCGGGTCATGGACTTTCTATGCTGATATACACATCTATGGCTCTCTGGAACTGCCGTGAAATCATGGAAATGAGGGCAAACAAAAATATTGTTTTGTATTCAAAGTGAAAGACGCAAAAGTCCGTGCAAAAGTGGCATTTTATTTTGTCTCCACAAAATGGTCGAATCATAATATATTAATAAACGAGATTTCTCATATTCAAATTTAGCTTACGTGGTTGATCATCATCTTGCCATCGTTACCATAATTACCAAAATAAAAAATTTTGCCATTTCTCTACGTGTTATAATTTCCCTTGCTAATTTTTGTTAGATTTCATTTCTTTATTCTACTATGAAATATCCTATTTAATATTAAACAAATTCTTTTAGAAAGTTGATAATTCGATACAAATTTATTTGTAAGCAGCTTGTTAAATGTTAAATAGTTGATCAGTTAATATATAGGTAATTTTATTTACAGTATATATTTTGATATCCATATTATTTTTTTCCACGTATATAACTTTTATTTTAATTTTTACTATTTAATAGTCTGACTAATTAATATATAGGTGGTTATTTACATTATAAATTCTAATATTCGCACTATATTATCTAAATAATTTTTATTATTTACATTAATTATTTATACTTAATTTACCCTTAAATATAATTAAATATATACATTATATTTTATTACCTTAATTCTCTTTTAAATTAAATCTATACATTACATTAGAACTATAATTCTCATATTCCCAAATTCCTTTTCATATTCAACAATCTCAAAAAATATATATATATTTTTATATACAGCAATAAAAAAAAGTCTGAATCTACAATCACATTCACTAATTAGTTATTCAGTTATTCCTCCTAGTCAATTTCTTAGCTTCTTCTGCTTTCATTTTTCTTATTTTTCCATTCCTTTAAAAGAATTAATAAATTAAAATGGGAGAAAATTGTTTGATTGGATGTTGTGTTCTTCATATTCAATAATCACTCTTGAATTAGTTCATCTACAAAAAAATTATTTCTTTCTTTTTCCTTTTTAATTTTTTTTTTCTTATTTTAATTCATACATATAATCTGGATGGTAGTATTTTGGTCCATATTATGCAACCTAGATATAACCGTGAAATCCAATATATATAATGTAAATGAATATAATTTGTTTAGGTTATGCATTTTTGTATTTTCATTCAGATTACAAAATCTAGATATGACTGAAATAGTCCCGTATATATAATCTAGACATGTTCAATTCATTTAGGCTATGTATACTGGATGATTTTACAAATCGTTTAAAAAATTATTTTCTCTAGTATACAAAACCTGAACATGATCAACCATTTAATATACATATATCAAACAAAAAAAAAATTAAACAAAAACATAAAAAATATAAAAAAAAGCAAATAAATAATAATAAAAAGCTAAATACTTATATTTTTAGGATCGAAAAGAATGATTTGCCATTTATTTTGTCTTTTTTTTTTTCTCTTGATTATTAAACTCTATTGTTTTCAGTTTTAGGGTTTATTTATTTTCTAAAATTTATTTTAGTATATATATCAATTTATTTTTATTTTGTTTATGTACTTGAAGGTATTTATGAAATTTTAATAAATGATATTTTTAAAATATTAAAAAATAATTAAAAATATAATATAAATATCAAAATTTATAGTGTGAATATATATATAGTTTATATATATGGATGAGTTGATCAGATAAAACAATAAAAATCATATTAATTTTGGCATATAAAATTTGATAAACAAATTTCCGACTTTGTATTAATGTTATTTATAAAGAAATTTGCACATTTAAATATCGCACGTTTAAAGGACTCTTTGTCAGTGGTGATGCTTGAGGTAGCTGAATATACACCCGTAAACATGTAGTTGAGAAATGTGATCACAAGTAGGAATGTTTTCATTTCAAGCACCAGATTCAGATGGGACTGGTAACCCATGTCTGGTTATTAGTTTTCTGTTTGAAGAGATGGGAAGTAAGAGCAGTCTGCATTCGATTCGAAAAAAAAAAAAAAAAAAAAAAAAGATGGATATCTATGCTATGAATAGCACGTGGGCATCACATGACCACAGAAACTTCAAGGTTCCAACGCTTTTTATTTTATTTTATTTTAGTTTATTTCTTTTAAGTTCTAATTTTTGTTTGAACGATTCCAATTCCATATACTTTTTTGTTAATGTACTAATCATTATATCACCTAGTGTAGAAATTTCCGTCCATGAATGTAGACACTTATTATAGCACTTTGAATTCTGTCACTTAAATGAAAGGTAGAGTATTAGTTGTTCGATTTGAATGTAGAGGACCGAGTCATCCCATGACTTTTTTGTCAGTCAATAGTCATTCCCATGACTTACAAATTCAGGTAATAGTAGCACTTTGAATTCTGTCACTTAAACGAAAGGTGGAGTATTAATTGCTCAATTTGAATGTAGAGGACCGAGTCATCCCCATGACTTTTTTTTTTTTTTTTTTCAGTTAATAGTCATTCCATGACTTACAAAAGTATAAAAGTATTTTAAATAAATGAGTTTTCATAAATATGAAATTCAATAGTCATCCCATGACTCATCCCATGACTTACAAAAGTGTAAAGAGTTTTTTAAACAAATAAGTTTTCATAAATATGAAGATTATTCAAAAATTGATTTGAATGGATTAAATTGAACGATATGTAAAATCAATCAGATTTACGTTATGATGATTTCATATTATTAATTTTGATATTAAAAATTTGATTTGAATCTAAAAATATATATAACATTTATATACAAAACTGTATATTAACACGTTTGAAGGCTAGAACTGGGATTTCCAGCAACATGGGACGTCCTTCTACCGTATTAATATGAGGGTTGCTTTCCTTAACCAAGATTTGGATTTTATAATTCTTTTTCTAACTTACTTAGGCATAAACTACTAAAAATAATAATAATAATAATAATAAATAACTATTTAGAATGGGATATGAAAGTGGATTTTTTTTTTTTTTTTTTTGGGGAAAAAGAATGTTTCTTAGTATTTGGGCCCATAATCTTTTAATTCTCTTGGAGTTTATTAATATTATTTGTAAGATAATTTGCAAATTTGAGTGTGCTCATGTTGTTCATGGAAGGATAACACGGTCAAATGTACAGCATTTCCAAAGAATTTTTTTAAAAATAAAGAGCATTTCTTTTAATAACAGGGAACATATATAAACATAAAAAATGAGTCCTTAAAAGGTATTTCAACAATGTTTTCTCTATTATATTCTTTATTTTTATTTTTTAATAAATATTTATTAGATGTTTATTTTTCATTTTTTTAAATGAAAATTCTTATTCAATTATTTTATTATTTCTTTTTCTATTTTTTTATAGAAACAATATATTGATAATTAAAATAAATAGTGATCTAAAAATTTGATTAGTATTAAATAATATTAATATAATATTAAATATATAAAGTAGATTTAACTCTCCATATTTGAAAAACCAAAAGTATTTTGATGGAAGAGTGCATAGGAGTATGTTTATAGAACATTCTAGAATGACTTTTTATTTGTTCTATCTTTTTTATTTTAAAAAGTTAATATTTAAAAATAGTTTCAGTGGGTTTTTTTATATTAATTTTTTAATATAAAAATTAGATTTAACTAGTCAAATTTAAAAAATCAAATTTATTATTTATTTCAATATTATATTATTTAAATTTAATAAATTATAAATTCCTCTACCATTATTATATTATTTACAAGATAATTTAGATAAAAAAAAAAAAAAAAGAAAATGTAAGAGAACAATAAATGCTTATTGATAAAATAAAATAAAATAGAGTACAAATAAAGAGTTTGTTGGAGTATATTTTTGTTATTTTTTAAATTTCACTCTATTTTAAAAGATACTTTTTGTTGTTAAAAAAAATATTTTTTTCGTTGTAAAAAGTCCCATGCTTTTAAAGGCTGACTCTTTAAAATTAAAAAAAAAAAATACAATAAATAAAGAGCCCAGTTAAAACGCTTTTAATTTGTTCAAACATATAAGAGTCATTTTGGGATGCTCTTAATCTATCCAAAATATATGTTTTCTTCATGAAAAGTTTTTTCCTATCATTTGTTTTCTTAAACTGTTTAGAATACAACATATCTAGTCGTAAAAATAATTAGTTAAATATTTGACAAACTATTATTTTATATTATCTATTATTTTATAATTTTTTTATGATTCAAAATCAGTATTTAAATGTTTAGTAAATAATAGCGTTTATACTTTTGTATATAATAAATAAAAAGTATATTATTTATTGCAATATTTTTACTTGTAGTATTATATTTTTATTATTATATGTAACATATACTACTATATATTTTAACATAATTTTTTTTTATCAAAAGTATAGTAAATGCTGACAAATAAAAACTAAAATAAATGAAAAATAATTAAAAAAAGAATAAAGAAAATTTATTATACCTATTACTTATAATCCATCAATGGCCAGTAAAAAAAAATAAAAAATTGAAAGATTATTTTTTAATGTGAATTCATCAGCATCAACAAAATCTATGGAAAGAATTTATAATGTTGTTTAGTAGGACATCAATAGATATAAGACATAAATAAAATGATATTAACATTTTAATGAGCGTTAAAATTGATGTCTTAATTATAGATAATTCCAAAAATTGAAATGAGAATTTTGAAAGCTATTTTTTTGTTGTTTCTCAAAAACTACTATCAAAGAATATAAATTTTTTTAAATTAGAATTTTTAAACTTTATCAAACAATTAAAATAGCTTTAAATTCATTGATAATAAATTTTAAAGTTTTAAAATCAATCCCAAGAAAAGCCTAAAGCCCTTGCTACTTAAGAAAACAACAAAACGTTTGATTATTTTCCGTTAAAGCCTTTATTAAATGGCATTCTCGCAGAAAAAATCAAAGTGTAAATCGTCCATAATTTCTTTGAGACTGCCAGTGGTTTCTATCGTTTAGCAACACAGTCTAAAACAACTTGGATGGGTCCTTTGTTCATTCACTTAATGTGACGGCTAGGAGAAAGTCTTGACTAACACGGTGGTACCAAGTCAGCTAGTACTACTTCAAGTTTTCATTTGTTTAAAAGTTGTCATATCAGAGTTAGTTCACCCTCTTAATTAACCCCTTTTTTTTTTAATTATTTTAAAGAATGCCATGGTATGTCATTGACGCTGTCTAAGTGGTAGAGCATCTAATATTTATATGATGTTTATATACGTATGAAATTCATTGCCATATAAATTGTTTTTACTTTTATATATATACATGGGATCTATTACTATATAGAATGATGACAGTCAATGACAACATTATTTTTTATTTTTAAAAGTTAAAAAGAAAAATATCATTTTTTTGTGAGCTTTTCTTCTCCATGGCCATTGTGAACACAAACTTGACGGTAAAAGAACATACTAATTAAAACAAAATGATAAAATCACTACTAGGTTTGCATTGATAAATGACACAATAAATGCGTCGCACAAAATAAACAATAACGTATCGCACGGCATCACTTAACGTTCTGTCGCTAAAGCCATAAGACAACAAGCGACGCAGTATGAGAGTCGCCTATTTTTGACTTTTTAGCAACGCATTATTTAGCGACGCTTCATCAAAATGTCACTAAAAATATATTAGCGACTGTTTCATATAGCGTCGTTAAATATATTTATCGCTAATGAATCACCTATTTAGCGACGTATTAATAGAGTCTTCTATTTAGCAATGCATCTATGCTTTTAGCGACCCTCTCAGCAGTGTGTCAGATTTGATGGTCCACTTATAGCGACGCATTATTTAGCGACACGACGAGAGTCGCTAAAAAGACTATTAGCGACTTATTTTAAAACATCGCTAAATATATCAATCGCTAAAAATAAGCAATTAAAGGTCGTCAAATATGTTAGAAGACGTTGTTATGTGTTAATGTGCCGCCCTTTCTTTTTTTTTAATTTTAATTTTTTTTTTAATTTTGTGAAAAGTGATTAAAATAGTAAAAAATATAAAAATAATTAAAATACAAAAAAACTAAAACTAGCTTCACCCAAAATAATTAGAATACAAAATTTTAAAATAAATATTTTTCATAACAAATTAATTATCAAATAAATTAAATATTATCTCATTGATATATTTTTACATGATTTGTAAACTATTGTATTTTTTCTTAACAAATTCAGTATTAATTAAACTTCCATGAATGTACACTCATTAAGATGTAAGTTGACGTCCTCTTGTTGACGATATTACACCCTCATACTGCATATGGAAAAATTTAAAAAGTTATTAACACTTATGCAAAATAAATAGAATATTAATTATTATTAAATTTGTAATTTGGTAAATGAAAATTTAAAGAATATTACCATTGTTCTTAAGATTTGACGAGGTGCATTTCTCCTAATTAAAAGTGGAAAACACATAATGAAGCGGATCAAAAAAATAATTAAATGAATAATAATAGATGTTATAAATATTACTTAAAACATAAGTTAATAAATATACGTACCAATTTATTTAGAAGATATTGTTTATCCATATCCCCTTATAGTCATTATAAACATAGCTACTCTCACATTTATCCTTATTATCATTTTTATCGATACTTGGCAACTATATGACAAATGGATTGTAAGCCATCATACGATCTCCAAAAACATTTTCTTCAACAAAAGTACGATGTTGTGGTGAAGTTAAAACAACAGACCATCTTGAATCAAGTTGATCTTCAACATAAAATACTTATTGAACTTAACAAAACAATGTCAAGCAATATCACAAACAAAATTTCTACAAAAGCAAGATTAATAAAACCTAACAAATATAACCTGCGGTTAAAATAAAAAATAAAAAAAATTAATCCGACCCACCACATGTATCCGCCAACCACAAAGAAAAAAGAAACTCACCTAAACGATGGAGACGAAGAAAGAAGAAACCCAAAAAATCACGCAACACAGAATCCAGCTTCCCGACCGACGACAACATAGGTAAATGAAAAATGAAACCCGAAATATCCCACTCTTCAAGTCTTTCTTAAATTGCTTCCAAATCTAATATCTACTAGATAGTGTATTTGATGTAGTTTTAAAAAAGAAAAGGGATTCAAAGGCACGTATAAAAATTTTAAAATGAGCCAAAAATTTTCAAAAAATGGCAAAAACGCGCCTTTTCTCTCAATTTCATTTTTTTCTTTGATTAATTTTTTAGTTTTCATCTACAGATAAAAACTGAAAATATTTTTTAAAAATGCGAAGCAAAATATCGAAAATTGCTACTTATTTTTCTATTTTTCAAGTACACCTTTATTCTTTATAAAATTTGCATGTCTTTTAAAATTTTTGTTTTTTTTTTTAATTGAGAGAAGAGGCGATGCATTCTCTTCAAGAAAGGTCACCTATTCTTGAATTGTGGGATCAAGCGATGCATTATGGTCGAAAAGAATCGCCTGTTCCAATTTTTATATTTTCTTTATAATCTTTAAATAGTTTTTTAATTGTTCATCTACAAATATATTCATATAGCAATCCAATGAACATAAATTCCATTAATCTAAAAATAAAAAATAGTTTTGTCAATGCTCTTCTCAATTATTCACATATATGTATATAAACGAGACACAAAATATCTCAAGACTTAATTTGAGATAGGGTACCAAATATAGAATTCTAATTCAACAAGCATTTATTGACCAATTTATCTACATAAGTATGTTAAATGAGCTTAACTTTAAAGTGTTTATGATCAATGATAGCTTACTTGTTTTTAAAAATTGAGAGTCTATTAAATTGCTTTTTCTTCAAAAAAAATGAAAGGAACAGGCGACGCAATTCCATTAAAACGCATCACCTATTCCATGTTTTATTATTATTATTTTTTAATCTTTAATTAGTTTTGTTGATTGCTCATCTACATATTAAAAAAAAAAAAAGCATATTTGCAAAATTAAAAAAATTACTAAAAATAACTTTTAAATTCAAAAAAAGTTAAAAATTGGTTAAGTGAAAAGGCGACGCAATTGTTACAAATGCGTCGCCTTTTAATCTATTTGGCGACTCTTTATTAAAAGAATGTATCGCCTAAAACTATATTAGCTAGTTCTTATTATATTATTACATCCAAGTCATTTGGTCTGGTGGTGTGGTGATTCCTTCAAAGTGTAAGAGGTCCTGGGTTCAACTTTTTTTTTTTTTTTTTGTTCTTTTAGTCAATCTAACTTTATTTCAACTACAAATAACCAGTGAAAATATTAGAGCAATATAACTGAGCTGATTTTTTTTTTTTTTTTTTTTTAGATTTTGGTAACAGGCGACGGACAGGCTCCATTGTGTGTTGTCTTTTTTTTTTTTTTTTAAATCAATCTGATTTTATTTCAACTACAAATAACTACTGAAAATATTAGACCAACATAACTAAGCTGTTTTTTTTTTTTTTAAAAGATTTTGATAACAGGCGACGCACAATGAAGATTATGTGTCGCCTGTTCTCCTTTTCTCATCTTTTTTTCTTTTTTTTTTGGTTCTTTTAGTCAATCTAATTTTATTTCAACTACAAATAACCAGTGAGAATATTAAAGTAATATAACTGAGTTGATTTTCTTTTCTTTCTTTTTTTAAGATTTTGGCAACAGGCGACGCACAATGAAGATTGTGCGTCGCCTGTTCTCCTTTTTGTTTTTTTTTTTTTTTGGTTCTTTTAGTCGATCTAATTTAATTTCAACTACAAATAACCAGTGAAAATATTAGAGCAACATAACTGAGCTTTTTTGTTTTTTTCTTTTAAAGATATTGGTAACTAGTGACGCACAATGTGCGTTGCCTATTACTAACTGGAGACGCACAACGTGCACTCCAAGAGCCAATGGCTACTTTTTCCATTACTCAGGAGCCAATGGCTACTTTTGCCATTCTCTTTCATCCTTATCTTGTTCAACAATGACATAAATTTTGATAAAGTCTATAATTTATTTAGAAATTATTCAGACTAAAATGCGACATTTCATCCTTTTGTATACTTGAAATATTAATCATTTTAACTATAAAAACATACAAGTATTTACTATGAAAGTGTGGAATCGGATCTAGAAAGGAGAGTTTAATAGATCTAAGGTAAATTTTTAGTTTACAATTTAGCAAAGTATTTGCAAGAACCTATTTTACTTCTTTCACTTAGATTCATAATATAATATATTAACAATCGAGGACTCGATCCTCCCAAGCAAGACTACAGAAAGTAATAAAGGCAAAATATAAAATGCTAAAAAAAATTAACACAAAAATTTTTACATGGAAATTGGAAAAAATCATCGATGTCAATCGTCATCTCTATCTAAATTCATTAAGTAAGAAAATTGAAATTGGACATAGCAAGACTTGTTGAAATCGGACACAGCAAGACTTGAAGTATAAGAGATATATTGACATCTCTAACGATATGGTAGTGGATGACTAAATTTTTTAGCCTTAAACTCCTTGAACTTTAGATTGCTTCATTGTTGTGTCATTCTTCCTCATAAGAGAACTCTAACATTATCATCGAAACAAACCTCTTTGCAAGTGTAATGCCCCACCCTCTCACACCACTGGTATTGTCCCCCATTTACTCATTGCACTCCAAATGGTATGAGGTTTTATTTAGACTTTTCAGGGGATTACTCATCCTAAGATTGCTCCCACTAAAGTACACTTAACTTAAGAATTTTTTTCGAACCATAAAACCAATTGCTATGAAAAGATTTTATTTGAACCATCATCTTTCCACACCTGAGCGATGTGGAATTATACACTAGTTAGCATTGTCAATAAGGTAGTCCATTAGTATCCCGTAATCACCCACACTTTTCTTGGAAACCTCAAATTGAATCGCCATTGGTCATCACAATTGACTTGTAACACCCCCAATCTGAGTAAATGCCCCCCGAGCTTGAATTTTTGAGCAAGTTTCATCAAGGTTGACCGAGATTGACCAAATGGGTTCTATGGTTAACTTTTTATTGTGAGAGAAATTTTGCGTTTATCAAGATACCATGGCGAAGTACTTATCAACACTAGTTCGTAAACTAATAGTACATCAAAATCGGAGCTAAGATTAAAACGTTATGGTCAAAATAAAATGCAATATAGATTGATTGATGAGCCTAGAATTGACTTTTTATCTATATGGATTTTGATGTTGACCCACATATCATATAATAGTGCTCATCAATACGAGTTCGTAGACTGGAGGCACGCTTAATTTGGACCTACAGTTGAAAAGTTACGAGTCTATAAAATTATACCTATCTTTCTCGGGACTAAATTTACTAGGTAGTGGAATATTTAAACGAGTCTCTAACTTATGCCACATGTCACATTTAAAATGATGCCATGTGTCATGACTAGAGAGGGACACATGTCATCCCTAATAAAAAAAAATTTCTTTTTCTTTTTCCTTCCCTTACTCTCTTCTCACACGGAAAAAACACCCTTTCTCTTTCTCTCTCTCTCTCTCTCTCTCTCTCTCTCTCCTCAGGTAGGCTGGAATTGATGAATCTCTGGCCACCCATCCAACATAGCCCAACCGTTGGTGAGCTTAGCTGCCAAATTTTACGATCGGTCCGCCGACGAAGCACCCAAATCAGGTGTTGGAAGATGACAGTGGCCGTTACTCCTCCTCCAATGAATCCACCATGTTCCAGCATACCCAAATCGCATTGCCCCCATTGTCTGACAACCCACCATGCCAACTTTGTCGAGGCATGCTCCGATCACTGAGGAAGTCGTCAACGTGCCGAAAAAACAGCTATGGAAGCTGGCGATGGATACACCATCCGACCACCAGATTCTAACCATCTCAAGCGGTGTTCTCTGTCCCTTCCCCCTAATTCAAGCTTCCAAAACTGATGGTGGCATTCATTTGCTCCAATTCGAGCTCGTTTGTGGCATACAAAGGGTGCGAGTTGGTAGCCATTTCCAATGAGAATTCGACCATCGCCGGTGATGTCAAGCTCAATGAAAGTTAGTATCGTGTTCTTCATACCTCTAGTTTTCCATTGATATTTTATTTTTGAATTATGGTGATATATTTGAAAATTTGTCATTTTTAAGTGAATATTATATTTAATGTAGAAATGGTGTTAAAGTGTGTATGTGTATACATATTTGCAAATATGAATTTTGGTATATGTATGTGTGCATGTTCGTAAATACATATACTTCGTATATACATATATGTGGATATATAGATAGATGTAAATGTATGTATATATATTTGTTGAAAGATTTTGTATATACGCTTATGAAAAAAGAATAAAATATATATATATATATATACATATATGAATATGTATACGTGTGGGTGAGCATATATGTATGTATGTATATTTGTGTATATATGTGTGTGTGTGTGTGTGTGTGTGTGTGTGTAAGTGTATGTACATATATGAATGTGTTTATACTTGTTGGAACGTTGTATATATATATATATATATATGTATATGTGTGAATAAATATGAACGCAAATAGATGAGCATAGAGACTTGTGTACATAAAGATGTGTATATATATTGTGTTATTTAAAATTTCGAAAAAGTATTGTGTATGTTTTAAAATTTAAGAAAATTATCATTAAAATTTATTCCGTAAACTTATGTAATTTAAATATATTTGTTACATAAAAGTTATATTTATGATTTTAAAAAAAATTGTTATGGTAATAATTAATTTTATAAAATTATTAAATTTATGTTGTTATTTAAAGGGGATATACGGAATTTTATGAGTTTAGTAAAAGTGTAACAAACCCTATAGTATTTTATCAAATTTTGGTACTTATAATTTGTAAATTTTTATATTTTTTTGTGCACCATATGGTACTAGTGTTCCGTATTATTATATTGTTGATTAGCGCGTAAGTATGTATAGTCATCTTGTGGAAGCTATGGATTTGAGAGTTGGCAAGTATTTTGCATAGAGAGTATTAACCGTTCTTTCCCTCCTTGGCTGCAAGATGGTTAGTTATTATATTATAGTCATCCTGTAGAAACCATAGGCCTAAGGGCTGACGAGTATTTTGTTCAGTAAACATCAATTGCCCAATTTCTTGGCAACAAGATGGCTAGTTATTATGTTATTAATTAGCACGTAAGTTATATACATGGTTGTTCTTTGTGAGCTATGGTGAGAGAGGTTAGACAAGTATATTTTTAAAGTGAGCATCAGCTATCCCTCTCCTTGGTCGCAGGATGACTAGTTACTATGGATTAATGTGCACATATGCATGGTCATCCTGTGGAAGCTATGGACCTAAGGATTGATAAGTATTTTGGTCAGTGAGTATTAACCACTCTCCCTCAATTGAAAGACGACTGGTTTAGCCATGGCAAGTTATTAGTAATCGGCATCTCGGGACAGTAAGGTGATCGATTACAGGTTTTTCTCTTTAACCTCCCCGTTAGAATAGTATTCGGGACGCCGAATACTGTCTGACACCACTGGTATATCGTATGGTGATCAAGTATCTTTTTCCATATATATATATATATATATATATATATATATATATATATTATGTTATATCTGTATACACCACACCGTATGGAGATAACAATCCGATTCGGCCTATGAATAGCTTAATCTCATAACTATGCTGCCTACGAGACCAGTGGGTCGGATGGCTACTATAAGTAACCATCCCTGACCGTATTGGTAGCAATGTACTTACGACAGCTGATATCATGGAACTGTATATTAGCATGTTATACGATATATTGAACATATTTCCACTACGAGTGTGCAAATTTCATAGTATATTTATAAATTTTAAAATTTTATTTTACTTTGTTTTATTTTAACTTATCTATTCATGACTATGATTTTCTATTATTACCATTATTTGTTATTATTATTATTATTGTTGTTACCACTATTATTATTATTATTATTATTATTTATTATTATTACTATTAATTGTGAATTTATTATTTTTATTATTATCATCATTAATGTCAACTGCATAGTCATTGTATTAATCCCACCGGACAAGTATGATAGTCTTTGGATAAACGTAGTAGCCTTGAACAGGTATGGTAGCCTCGAACAAGTTGTATTATTATTATTATTATTATTATTATTATTATCGTTATTTTATCATCTTTCTTTCTACATTTATGCATTTGGTATGTTCATAAAGCGGTATAGAAATGTAGGACTATGTTAAGGGGTGTTATGGACGGACATAAGTCCTAAAGGTATTTGTTTTCATTAAATTATTTTCCATACCTGTATTCTTATGCTTTTATTACTGAAGTGCTGCACTATGTGAAATTTTTTTGAATAAAATGGAAAGAATAAGATAGTATAATAGTGGAGTGCATTTACTCGCCATATCCCAAACGATATGGGATTTTGTTCAGATTTTTAAAGAAATCACCCATATTAGGATTGCTCCCATTAAAGCATGCTTAACTCTAGAGTTTTTTTGAACCTTAAAGTCGCTCGCTCTAAAAAGACCTTGGTTGTTAAGAGAATGACTGCATTACATTTAAACCATTACTATTCTAAGCATGAGAGATGTGAGACTGGATATCGATTAGTCTTGCCAGTAAGGTGGCCTACCAATGTCTCACATCCGCCCATAATTATCTTACCAACCTCATATTGAACCAATATTGGTCATCACAATCCATCACATTGACTAATCTTGCCCCTTCTTGCATCACATCCTTCAAGGCTCATAGATGTTATAGCAAAGGTATGGCTCCACTACCGTTGCAACAGTTTTTCTTATAAGGGACGTGATGAGTTAAAGTTTTAAAACTTATTATTGATTATTTCAAGGTGAAGCCATGTCAAGAGCTCTCTAGATCTAAATGGGTAAGAGTGAGTTTTAAAAAAATCTAGAAAAAAAAATAATAATAAAATATATATATATATATATACATACTATATAAATCATGTGTTTGATAATAAAATGAAAACAAGAATATGACTTTCCTCACAAATCTCTCTTAGATTGGGTTAGAGTAGTTTAGGGCTGAGTTCCAGAAAAAATTAGTGGCTATAGAGGTGTGTGGCTAAAAACAGAGCACTACAAAGAAGAGAATATGATAAACAACTTTGTTATTGATCAATAGCTAATATTTATTAATCGATTTATCAATAAATCTACAGATTGCTTAGTCTCCAATTTCTTCCAAAACAATGAGACCAAACTTTGATACATTTAAAAAACATAAAACGGTAAACAAATGTCAAAAACTTCCTTAAAACAACTTGAAAATTTATTAAAAATAACTGTCGATGCTAACCACCTAAAATAAGTGAGGTATCTTAGTCGCTTATCATTTATAATTAAGATTAGTTCTTGAGACTTTGGTATGGACTGAGACTAACACACTTATAACTTAGTGTTTTAAACAAATTATCAATTACTTACAAAAATTGACTCAACATACTAAATTCATCCTCATGACAAGTCCATCCATTGGCTTCAAACTCTTTTTAAAATTAGAACCATAATACAAGCAGAAATATTGATTCATCCATTGTTATCGTTTCATCTTCAACATCTCCGATGTTGGTTTTAGCCATATCAACAACTCTTTTTATTCATCCAAAACGTCACCGTTTCAATCTTTTAATTCAAAACTAAATACATGGCTGAATTGTCCTGCGCATCTTTTTTTTTTTTTTTTTCCCTTTTAAAAAAATATTATATTATTGATAAAGATTATTTTACAGAGTTAAACTATCCACCAAACTTTCTGAAAATACACAATCTTTTTGACAATGTATATTTATTTATTTTTTCCATATAAGCATGAGAGAATATTTAGACAATTGAAAAGGGTTTTTTTTTTTTTTTTCTTTTTCTTTTTATTGAATGTTATATTCCAATATAGCATACAAAATTTAGCAATCCACGCAGCAATTGAAGATGCTTTTAAATTGGGGATTCCTAGTTAAGAAACTAACTCTATATATATATATATGACTTTTTAGGTGTTGTTAGATAACATGTTGACTTTTAGTAGCAAAAATAAAAAACTAATACAAAATAAAATTGCATTCAATTTAGTGCTTATGTTTTTCTTTGTTCTCTTTTAACTTTCTACTTAATTAAGATGTCTAGTAAATTCTAAATACCACCAACAGAAATTTGAAATAAGCAAATGATATACAATTAAGTAGGAAAAAACAAAAATAAAAACCAAGTCAGTAAATAAAAATAAAAAATAAAAAAAGGGAAACTAATACATTACCAAAGGGCACTTTAACAATGCAATTTTTCAATTTTATGATACTCAACTTGATGGTTTCTTTAGGTAATTGGGTCAACAAGATCTCTTATGTATACAACTTCAAGCTTAGAAGATAAGAATATAATGTGACTAACAATGAAAACCACAATGCTTAATAAGGTGAGAAATAGTAACAATACAGAGGATATACCAGTAGTTGCGAACCTCTTGTGAACGAGTTAAGAAACTAATTTGTGTAACATATTCTTTTTGAGAAAGATCAATATTGATTAGTAAATTGGCAAAAAATTTAACGAAACGAGATATCAGATGTTATCAACTACATGGCATTCTTTACTCAATATATGCCATGATAAATTCTGTGTGTGTGCATGTATATATATATATATATATATATATTATGAACAAATGCTCATCCTAATAACTAATGTAGTATTCCAATATTAAGCCTTCTAAGCCACACCGAATGAAGCACCATATGAAACACATCAAATGGCTTAGCAGGCCTATTCAATTGAAAATGCCTTCTAACTTTTGTCACTCTTTCCTGCATTTTCAAGTACCTACTATATGGAACACTTATGAGGATTTTCTTGATTTCTGGTATCCTATTGGATGGAATATGCAATGAAAACTTGCTCCAATCAAGAACATCACTGAAGGGTAAAGCATAATGGTCTGAAATAATCACAGGGACACACCCTGCTTGGATTGATTCTACCACTCTGGGACTTGCAACTTCATACCCACTTGGGCACAGGCAAAACTTGCTCTGGCCCATCATTTTGTCATAATTCAGATCCTTAGGAAGGTCCTTGTAGACTTGAATTTCATCGTCTTTTTCTTTCCAATGATCAAACAGAATTTGCCTTATGTATCCATGAGCACCACCGGCGAAGAAGGCAAGTACAGTTCTGTTATCAGGAGGTTGGGCAAAACTGGGCTTGCTAAGCTCCCAATAAGGGGATAAGTTCAACTCTGGTAAAGAAACGTCTCTTAAGGGTTTGAACCCTTCTGAGGTATTGGCATTGCATAGAACTCTTATGAAATTCTTGAAGAGGTGAGGATCATCGTGTGTAGCTTCTGGTGCCTGTAAGATTAAGATAGGTTAGACTTTAGAGCATTGAATTTATAAGCATTTTGTGCATATGGTTTTGTTTGAGCAACACTAGATATATTAGATTAAGATATTTTATGAAATCTTCTTTTTCTTTATTTATCTATTTATTTATTATTTTTTATTTTTTTTGAATATGAAATCTTCTTCGTACTAGCAAGGAAAGCATTTAAATAAGAAACTACAATGCTACATGCACCAAATTGCTTGCCACATTGTTGTTTTATTGTGTAAGAAAACAAGGGTGCACATAGTTTGGGATTTGAATTTTGCAAAACATTGAATAAGAGAATGCCATATGTATATATATATATATATATATATATAGAGAGAGAGAGAGAGGGAGAGATTTTTTCATATGAAAATTGGTTATAATGAGAGTACATCCCTCTATATCAGTATATCTATGAAAAATTCTCTGTTAAACACTAGAAAAAACTTTTTACAAACCAAAACTTGTTTGGTAACTATTTTAGAAGATTCTTTGGATTGAATTTTAAAGCTTAATATGAAGAAAATATGATAAACATACCCAGTCATGACAAGAGAGCATAAAATGGTCAGCCCCAGAGCTTCTATTCCAGTATGGGTATTTATCACCTACAATCTTCACATAATCGGTAACAACACGAACCAATCGATCCCGATCATAGGAGGTGATGGGCAAGTAGATGTACTCCACAATGTTAGCCACACTTACAGGCAAGAAAAATGCATGGGCCTCATCAGGATGATGGGCCATAAATGGGCTTTTCCCACTTTCCATCTCATCGATAAAATGGCCCTCAATGGAATAGATATGCTTCATGGGCCCACTATGGAACAAAGGTCTATCTCCTTCTTTGTAGGCCCATATCTTGAACCTCTTCACCATCTCGATGTGACTCCTGAAACCAGCAACAGAAATTGCTTATCATCTTAAATTAAGTTTTCAATTCATAATAATAATAATTATAGTTTGGAAAAACCAAAAAAAAAACAAAAAAACAAAAACTTATATAGAATCTTTTAAAGAAAAAGGCTTTAGGAGTGTTTGGATATATTAGGGTGGCCTATAGGTTTTGAAGGAGGAATAAAAATGAGATCGCATGTGCATGACTACTCATTATAGTGACGTTAATAGCCACCACTTAATTTCATGAAAACGTTACATGCCTTTCCCAAATCGGGACCCTCAAATCAACCTAAGAGTGCCTATCACTATTCTTTTCTTCATTTTGCTACCCAACAACAACAAATGTGCATATTAACTTACTAGCAATTGTATGCCAATCAATCTCATTCGGCAGAATTGGAATATCAAAATTGCATATTGAAATTGTCTTAGACTTGCAATAGAAGAGTCATATATTTCGTGGGAAAAAAAAATGTGAAGGTTTTCATATGTGAAAGAATAAGAAATTTCATGACGTTGATCACCAAGGTCCTAAGGGACTACAGATGGTGCATATAGAAAAAGCTGCGAAATTTTCCATCCTCTTCTATAAGGGTAAAAAATAAAAAAAAAATAAAAAAAATTAAAAATATTGCATAATTTAGAGTGAAACGTGAGAGTTTTTAAAGGTTGAGACGGAGAGTAAAAAGTATTGCATAGTTTTAAAATAGCAACTTCATAATTTTTTTAAAATAATAATTAGAGCGTTTTTAGATTCATTTTTATGGGACCAAATATAATTTTTTAAAAAAAATCTTTAAGATACCCCAAAAAAAAAAAAAATGAGGTGTGAAAATGGAAAATTACAATCAAAATTTGTTGATAAATTTCCATTTAGGTCCTTGCCTGGTAATCCAATTTGGCAGCTTACCTGGCAATATACTATGTTGCCTAACAAAGTTGATAAGAGAACAGACTCCTTGTAACACTAATCATTTTCTAAGCAACCACACACTGGTTATGAAATCTATTCTAATTATAATATTACGTACTAAACAAAGCGATTAGAATATAAAAATGATTAATTAAATATTGTCCTAAGCAACCAAAGGGGCCGGCTATGAAAGATACTATAGTAATTATACAAATTACAAAGCAAAAATAAAAAAAATAATAAAAAAAAAGGTTAATATAATAACAGTACTTAACTGATGAAAAGCATAAGCGTTTCTATAAGCACATCCTCTGGGTATGAAGCTCTCCACCTTATCTGATGTATAATTTCGATAACGAACTGCTTTAAGAATGGAGGCTCGCGCTCTAGCCAAGTCTTCTTCAACCTTGTCTAATCTACTCTTTCTCTGCCACACCCAGAAGATTATAACGAAATTGAGAAAAAATAAATAATAAGAAAATCAATATAACCAGTATATGTATGCATGCAATATTTAGCTGAAACATATATATAAAATTGGTGTGGGAAAAACTGGCGTACTTTATTTTGGTTAGCAGAAGAATAATGATGATGGGTTTGTGGGTTGGTATGTGAAAGGTTAGAAGTGGTGTTGGCGGTGGTGGTGGTGGTGGTGGTGGTGGTGGTGTCGGCGGTGGTGTTGGAGGAGAAATTGAAGAAGGTGAAATGGTTTTGGTGTTCTGGGTAATACCAAAAGCATATGATGAGGAGTATGACAATAAAAGTTTGTACAAATAAAAATGGTGATGAGAAGGTTAAGAATGCCATAGTATAGCATGTTTTTGTTTTAGTTTCGTTTATATTCGTATATATGTATACACATTTGGTATATATAGTAGGCGATATCCCCTATCCACGTGTATATTTCTCCCCCTGCTGGACAAACCATATATAAAAATATATATTTATTTTGTGTATATATATATATATATATTTTTATAAAACTTAGAGAATATGTTGGGTTTTGAACTTGAAACTGATCTTTGACCAATTGTTTCTACACCCCTCTGTCTATCTCTCTCACTCTCCGCCCCATCTCTCTTCTCTTTTGCTTTCTCCGTCGCCTTTCCACCCACCGTCTCTTCTCTCTTCCTCATCACCTCCCTCGTTACTATATGCATGCACACAAACACTAACTTTCAGCTTCTGATTCTTTTTTGTTGAGGTAAATACAGAGAAAGACTTCAAAACTGCTCTTTAATATATTCAAAAGTTTTTAACAAATAAAGATTATATATATATATATATATAAAGTTCTATAATGCGGATCATATCGGAACAATATTTTTTTGACACGTTTTGAAAAAAAATATTAGTTTTGCTGTGTACGATGTGTACACATACACAGCAAAGCTAATATTTTTTTTAAAAAAATATCAATTTTAATATTGTTCGTATGCGGACCGTCTGTATATTAGAATTTTCTTATATATATAACTATATATATATATATATATATTAAGAGTGTAATAGAATTAATTATGTTTAAAAATTATTGTTTAAATTTATTAAACCACAATTTAGTACACTATTAAGCTTGAATTTTTGAGAAGTAGATTGAAATTGCTTTATATACTCTGACATCTCTTTTATATGTGTGGACTAAAGCATGGAACAAAACTCTAATGGGATAAAACTATCCTAATGAATCAAGTATTTAAAACCTGACTTACAAATTAAAAATCGACATCTTCTGAATAGGATATGTATTTAATTTTGAAAATGATAACAGAGATTAAATGAAAGATCTAAAACTTTGATACGATGTTATGTTATACCATAATCCAATAATCATTATTCTCAATATCTCGAATTTATGAGAGGTAAATTGAAATTAGATTATTTGCTATAATAGTACTATATGTTGACATGACTTAATGATGTAATATGGAAGAGAAAATTAAGATTTTCTATGACATGATTTTCATTACCAAAATTAGTTTTTCTTTTTTATTTTTGATAAAGATTTTCAAAAACATTTAATTTTGGTGTTTATCTCACCACTTTAATTCAAAAACACACATGAACATCGAGAATATGAACATATAGCAAAGTATGTCACATGCAACCATTTATGTTCTTTCTAAAAGATTGTCTGATATGGCACCCTGTCTTGTAGAATATCAACATTAACATATACATATAGTAAATGCTTATCACATGGAACAATATGATCCTTTTTACATTTTACGTACTTCAAGTTAAAATAGGCAATGATCCGTTTGATTAATTTCATTAAACCAGTACTCCCAACCATAACTTAAGGAACGTGCTATTGTAAGTTAATTAATTTAAATATTTTGAAATCGGGCCCGATCAAATGGTTGAGTGTAATTTTATCAGATATCCAAATCATCAGCTATGCATAATATATGACTAATTAACAAATGATTAAAAAGTCTCTAATATATAATTGAATTATTCTCAAATGTCCATGTGACAATTTAATTATAGTTATTCCCTATAAGATCATTTTTCCATATTGAGTTTCTAGTTTTAGAAAATCAAAACAAAATTAGCTGCCGATTGCCAAATTATAATATCACTAATAGATGTTATTGGTAACTATCATCCATGATGATAATCAATAGCAAAACTAGAGCAAAATCCATAAACAAATAAATATAGTAATTGTGGCTCACACCAAATGTGATATGGTCCTAAAGAGAGGGGAAAGGGGAGGGATTTGTTCATAAACATCTAGAGAAAGGAATATTTATATACATAGAAATATACACATATATACTATATATACTATATATACATATATGTTTAATCGTGGAATAAATATTGAATATTTGACCAATTATTAATTCTAATCCCAAAGTAGAATTTGTAAAATAAATAATTGCATATTTTTAAGAGCCCCTAGATGTCTTAGATTGTAATAGGTGTTAAAATACAATTTATTCTAAAAACTTAAGCTTATGTAATGTGAATTTTTATTTAATTTATATTTATTTTAAATATAAATCCGTTTTTTTTGGGCTTTTTTTTTTTTTGTCCTTACATATGTTTTTCATTTATTTATTTATTTATTTATTTATTTTTCAACTTGATATCAGAGTTAAAGATCCAAAAAATTCTAAGTTCGAAACTCAATAACTTCAACCAAAAATAAAAAATAAAAAATTATATGTAAGGATCCAAAAAAAATCCAAATGAGATGGATCTACATTTGAGGAGGATTATTAAAAAAAAATATAAATCAAATGAAAATTCACTTTATATAAGTTTAAACTTTTGAAATAAAGGGTATTTCAACAGCAAATTATACCATATTAAAAGCTTACGGGGTTTAAACTTCTATATTTTGTTTTATTTAAAAAAATTATTAATTCGTCCATTGACAATGGATCATCGTGGGACCAATAGTAAATCTAGGAAAATTAAAATTTTCAAGAGGAGTACTAGTATAAATTAGCATAAATTATTTCCAATTTGTGTTTTGCAGAGATACAGTGATAGATGAAATATTGTTTGTTATAATATAATTAGAAACTAATTAGTGTTTCTTTTTTTTATTGTATTTTGAGTAAATTGATCTTTTCGTTTCAGGATGTTATAATTTAAACCGGATAATTTAAACCTTTAGCTTAAAACTCATGATATTGAGCCTTCTCTTTTTTTATTTTGTACATATTGAATCTAGGGATGGGCACAGTCTGAATTGGTTCGGGTTTATGGAATTTTATAAACCGAACCGACATATTCAAGTTGGATTAGATAAAAAACCCAATCAAATCAAATTTACTGTACAACCCAAAAACCGAACGAAACTGATGATTATTGATCAGTTTGGATTGGGTTTTCATTTTGGGCTTTATGTTGGGCTTCGGCCATACTTTTTTATTTGGGCTATTTTCAAATTAAAATTTAATATTTTGGGCCAAAATCATGTAACGCTTTTTTTTTTTTTTTTCTTTTTTTCTTTTTCTGTTGGCTCTTTTTGTAACGAAGGAATTATAGCTATATATGCATAGCTAGTAGAATAAAGTTTGAGCAAAAAACAAATAATAATAATAATAAGGTAGTAGAATCAAGTCTGAAAATTACTAAACAATAAAGGATTTACCAGGAATCGAACTGCTGGCTCTTTTTTTTTTTTTTTTTTTTTTCTTCTGCTGGCTCTTTTGACTAGACTTTCTTGGAAAGTTGAAGAGCATTTGACAACGCTTGATTCGTTCTTAGCCGGAGGGACTCTGTGCTTTGAATCTCCAGCAAAGTCAGTCGGCGTTGAGGACTCAAGAGTGCGACCATGGTTGCTGGTTGTAGATGGACTTGTGCCTCGTGGTGGTGGCATCGATCGTGATGGTTGACTGGCAATCGTGACTGGTGGTGGCGTCACAAACTCGCAACGATGGTGGTGGGTGTTGATGTTGCCGGTGGTGGCGTTGCAGGTGGTGGTGTTACCGATGGTAGTTGGCTGCCTTGCTCTGCTTCTTGGTGCCGTGGAGTGGTAGATTGGTTGGTGGGGCAAATGTGTTTTTATTAGATATGATTGAATCGGACGGTGGAGATTAAATGGGGAAAATCTAAGGCTCACAATTAAAACACATATTTTATTTTATATATGGGATTGGTGTGAGTTGGATCGGATAAAATTTTACGCAACCCGCAACTGAACTGAAATATTCAATTTTTTAAATTTTTTAACCAAACCGATCCGAATATAAAATAAAAATCCTTCCAACCTGATTCGAAAATTTCAATGCAGTCGGTTTTATCAGTTTAGATTGAATTTTACCCACTCTTAATTGAGCCCACTATAAACATAATACTTATGATAAATTATGAAGTATGACTACTGATTTTTACAAACTAAATTAGATATTTAATCTACACTTTGTACAATGTATTTTGGCGCGATTGCCTTTTTTGTTTTCAAGATGTTGTAATGTAGACCCCCAGTTTTAAAACTCACCACACTTCTATTTTGTCTTTTGTGCAGATTGAGTCCCCTGTAAACTTAATTTTTACGATTTTAAATTAACGCAATTATGAACTATGAGTTACGATCTTTACAAACTAAATTAGATATTTTACACTTTGTTAAATTATATGAGGCTTCTAAATATAATTCTTTGTTGGATGATATTGAAGAATTAATCCTCCCTACTTTCTTTCTTTTTTTTTTTTTTCCCTCTTTTTTAGTCTTTCTTACTAAACATAGATTAGAGTATATCTTTAGTTTAGTAATATATAAGATATGATATGTAACTATTTTAATTAATTGGTTTAAATTATTTGCCACTTATGATTCACTTATCGATATTTAGTTTCTATAAATTTTTCAACTATTAATTATTTTATCGTCGTATCTTTTAATAAGTATAGGTCTATTTAGTGCTACTGTTTTTAATTGTCTAACCTCTTCATTGAATTTCTTTAAAAACAAAAATCTACTCTCTACAATTAAGGGTAAACAAAATACATAAATACATGGCCAAAAAAAAAAAAAAAGAGAAAAACAAATTCACATCCTCAAGTTCCAATCTTAAAGTTAAGTCGCCTTAGCCAAACAGAGTGAAGCACCATGTGAATGACATCAAATGGCTTAGCAGGCCGGTTCAGCACAAAATGCCTCTTAACTTTGTTCACATTGCTTTGCAATCTCATGTACTTATCATTTGGAACCTCTTTCAAGATCTTCTTCATCTCTGCAATCTTTGAAACTGGTATTTCTATGGATAGCTCCTTCCAATTCAACACATCACTAAAGGGTAACGAGTAATAATCAGATATAATCACGGGGACACATCCAGCATAAATTGCCTCCACAACTCTAGGACTGGCCACTTCATACCCACTTGGGCACAAGCAAAACTTGCTCTGCCCCATCAGTTGGTTGTAGTTTAGGCCCTTGGGAAGCCTCTCATGGACTTGGACTTCATTGTCTTTGTCTTTCCATTGCTCAAGCAATATATGCCTAATGTATCCATGGGCTCCTCCAGCGAAAAAGGCCAGAATTGTCCGGTTGTTCGGGGCTTCACCAAATTGGGCTGGGCCAAGCTTTCCAAAGGGTAGATTGATTTCGGGAAGTGAAACATCTATTTTGGGTCGGAATCCTTCTGAGGTATTGGCATTGCATACCACTCTAATGAAGTTATTGAATAGCTCCGGCTTGGCATCTGAAACTTCTGGTGCCTAAAAATGTTATACATGTGAAAGGAATTTCAATATCAGGGATTGCGTTTCAAGATCAAGTTTTGTGTTACTGCGTTAAACCAAAACTTTTGACTATATTCTTTCTTTTTTTTTTTTTTTTTTACTTTTTTTTCTTTTTGGGTCACAACTTGCAACTCCAAGTAGATTTAGAAACAAATATTTTTTCATCTTATATCACATTGTGAAGTTTGGACTCAGAATAAACTAATTTTGATTAAAAGGTACATTTTAGTTATGAAAAAGAACAACTTATAGATACAGGGTTTTTAGTCACAACATGATCAGAATTGTTTAATTCCAGTGACTAATAAACCTAATAAATTTTCTGATTATGTATGCTAGCTAATAAGAAAACGTACCCAATCATGGCAAGAAACCATAAAATGATCAGCACCACTGCTTCTATTCCAGTAAGGATACTTATCAGCCACGACACCAATGTAATCCATCACAATACGAAAAAGACGATCTCGATTATAATCAGCTTTGCTGGTGATAGGCTTATAAATGAACTGAATGATGTTTGCAACACTAAAGGGCAAGAAAAACGTGTGTGCTTCTTCAGGATTTCTAGCCTTGAAGGGACTGTTTTGCTTCTCAATCTCATCTATGAATTGGCCTTCAATCCCATAAATATTGTTAACGGGCCCAAGATGGACCAGTGGGTGTTCTCCTTCCCTGTATGTCCACACCTTGAATCTCTTCACCATCTCTATGTGACTCCTATATATTTTTCCATAAAAACAAAATTAAAAAAATAATAAAGAAGATATATACATTTTAGATTTTAGTTTTAAAAACAGATCAAGGCCAAAGTTCATTAACAAACTCAAATAAATTCCGACAATATATTAAAAACTTTAATATATTATTATTATTATTATGACGATAAAAGATTTTTGTTTTTTTATTTTCTCATAACCTACGAGAGAAATTAAGAAAAAATAGAGGAAACTTAACTGATGAAAAGCTAGTGGGTTTTTGTAAATGGATCCTCTGGGTATAAAACTCTCCACTTTTTGGGACTTGTATTTTTTCGAACGAACTGCTTCACGAATCGCAGCACGGGCTCTGGCTAAACCATCTTCTATTATTTCCAACCTAGTCTTGGCCTGTTGACCAAAAATCATTTACCAACAAAACAAATTAACCATCTCATAATTAATTAATCAGCTTAATTTTTTTTAACCATAAAAGTAATTTGTACTCTAAATTTACTCTTCTGAGAGAGCTCACTTTTTTCTGAGCGATTGGATTAATTTTAACCAAGGAGCCTGAGAGGACTGGAGTGGTATTTGTGTGGTTGATGCTTTGTAAACCAACCTCTTTTTCTTCCAAACTAGTATTCTCCTGGAAAAAAGGTCACAAACACGATCAATCTTTACCCGAAGATAATAATATAACAATTTGCAAAAGATATAGAGTAAATAATTTTTTTTAGAAAAAGAAAAAAGGTGTAATAATATTAAACAGAAAATGCTCACTTTGTGTAGAGGGAGAGGGATTGAATTGAAGGAGCTCTGAAGAAGAGGTGCTGATGATGAAGATGAAGAAACTTGTGGTAGTGGTGGAATATTATCGGTGATAATATTTGTAGTGCGGTTGGTGCTGTTCTGAATATTGAAAGAAGAAAGAAACAAAGAGAGGTGGCTTTGTTGAATCACTGGAGGGACTAGTCTGAAACAAACGTAGATGAGAAAAAGTAATGCAATGCATCGTATTATGTAATTTTCTGTACGGGAACTCATGATCAGGCCAGCCATTGTTAATGGTAATCGACAATATTACTTCTCTCTGTGATTTTCTTCTTCTTCTTCTTCTCCTTAGTCTCTTAGGCTAGGAGAAGACCACACCAATAAGGAAAATAATTGCAGGTGGACTGGAAAGCTGTATAGAGAAGACGTTGCACATGATGACAGACTTTTAACCACGTAGCTTTTGCCGATTTCTACTGCAAATTAAATACTAATTATAATAATAATTTTATTTATAGATTCATTAAACTATTCATCATGATATATATTTTTAACCAGCTTAGGTGCAGAGTATAAAATATGACTAATTGAAGTTAGTTCACCGTGTAAAAACCGGTCGGCTTATATTTGAATTATGATGTGTATATATTGTATATGTTTTTTGTATATTAGAATCGAGATTTTGATGGTAAAGGGTAAAAATATAAAACATAAATAAAAAGTGTTTTGGTGTTTTGGGTCATAGAAGTGTTTCTGTGTAAGAGAAATTGTTTCGAGTCATACTTTCGGTGAAAGAGAAATTGTTTTGAGTCATAAGAGTGTTTCCGTGGAAGAGAAATTGTTTCGAGTCATACTTTGACTCGTTGTTACTCTCTATACTTTCTACACGTCCACACAAAAAATAAAAACAAAAATAAATAAAAAAAAGTCAATAATCCAATGAGGCAAACAAATCCTAAGAAAGACGTAAAGTCTCCTTTCACTTATTAATAATCTGACCACTTCTTAAGTTTCATAGATAATAGAATTCTTAATAGAAATGTTCACTGTTTCGTTTTATAGAGAAAAATGAAATTAATTGTTTTATTATTATCCTTAAATTGTTGCAACGGATAACTTTTTTACATCTTGGCCTCTGCAATGTAAAACCTGACATTGCCTCCAGAATTATTATTTTATCTCAGTTAGATGAATTTGATGAAAGTAGACGTACCCAGCTCATATAACTATTTTAAGAAATTATTTTATTATTATATGTTATTTGAATTTTAGATAGTATGGATGACTAGTTTTATCTATAGATTTATTAGGGAAAATTGCATAATTGGCCTCAACTAATAGGGAAAAAATAGCAATGGTGGAAATGTATGAAGGATTTTGAAATTTCTGTACAAATTAAGTGCAAAATATAGCGTAGTTGAAGGGGGATATAGCTACTCGTACATTTTTAATATGAGGAAAAACAATGTTGAAACATTATATAATTAACAAACTCTAAGAATAAAAAGAATTTTAACCATTCGAGCAGTAGTATAGGGAGATCTACTTTGTAAAATTGCAACACGTCTAGAAAATCAACGCAGATATTAATTATTGAACACTTATTAATCAATCCCTCATGTTAGATTCTAAGGCTTTGACAAATTAAAAGTGAAATGGTCTCTATAACACATCTTATATATTAAATTTATGGTTCAATAGGTGTGGGGATTGACTTGACTCCAATCCCAATACACTGAGTTGTTCAAGATATCCATATTCTCCTAGTAAATACATCCATAGCTCAGCTGAAGCAATCTCTTGGATCACAAACAATTCTTGACGCTACTGCGACCACTTGATTGGGGTTGAAGCAACAAGTTGTTAAAAGTCGCATTATGCAATAAATGAATCTCGTGGGGATGCCTTGGAAAGTGTTTGGAATTTTAAATTATTATTTTTAACTACATAGTGTAGGATCACAAGAGGAGCTTAAGTAGAAAGAAAATGATAAGTAGACTTTTCATTGATCAGCTTTGAAATTTAATTTGGTTTTGAAATAAGTTGATGAATGTATCATAAATATATATTCTTTCGGTAAGTTGTTTACTATGACTAAAAAATCATGATATGGTATTAAAATGGATAATAGTTTATTAATTTACTAAATCTGTCCATACATTGTGTGAAATCTCCACTGTCCTATGCACAAAGCAAGTTTGCTAGATAATTAATAGTTTAATTTAAACAGTGAAGTTAATAGTATTTTGATATTTTTGATTTTCAAAATTTTACCATTTAAGCTATTAATTTTTTTATTTAATAATTTAAATTTTTAGTTGTTAAATTTGTTGTAACCGGAACCTTTTTAACTTTTATAAAATTTGACACAATTTAATACCAATTAGATGATTTGTGTCTCCCTTTTTCCAATAAATAGAGTACCAAAATTCAAAATTTTATATATTGAATATTTTACATTTTAGTATTTGTTTTTAGTTTAAAAATTAATATAATGTAATACCAATCATATGATATAACAGTTAAATTTTATAGTCAACTAAAATCCAAATCACAACAAATACTTTGAAAACCAAATCGTTTACCTGCTTATATATATATTTTTTAGGATTCAATCATCTCTATATATATAACATATACTAATTTCTCAACTAATAAAATAACAACATATGCCATAATACTTGATAAACCGCATGGTGCTAATGGCACTAGACTTTTAATTTCTAGGAGTTATAGTCTTTCTCTTCTATTTTAATTTTGCATATATCTGCATTTCTAGTAATGGATAAAGTACTTTTGTAACCCATTTTTTTCAAGGACTTGCTTCAAATGTGTGAGAATATAATACATCTAACTTAACTGACTTGAAATTAATGCTGAAAATATAATGCATCAACTTACGGCAGGAAGCGAGTCAAGGACGGCACCTTGACCTGACCAGTACGTGCATAGATGCAAAAAGGGGAGAGCTCTCCCGCCATTCTGACCGTATACATTTTGTATAAGTTTTAAGAAATATCATATTTCATTTTAAATTTTTTTAAATTTAAATTTGAATAACAATTAATAAATCAAATGATAAACATGTGCTATTAGAGCATCATGAATTTAATTAAATTAGGGATTATCTAATTTTATTATGGATAAACTAAAATTGGCATATATTTTACGACAGATTTGAGATTTGGAATTCCACGATCTGAAACAAAGAAAATATTGGAGCCATGCATGGACTAATTTTGTCCAATCCCATCCTTTATCAGACGTATCAAATTCGCCAAAAAAGGGAAAAAAAAAGAGGATATGGAAAAGTGAAACAAAGAAAATATTGAAGCCATGATGGACTGATTTTGTCCAATCCCATCCTTTATTAGACGTATCAAATACACCGAAAAAGGGGAAAAAAGAGGATGGTAAAGTGAAACAAAGAAAGTATTGGAGTCATGCATAGACTAATTTTGTCCAATCTCATCCTTTATCAGACGTATCAAACACACCAAAAAAGGGAAAAAAGAGGGGATGGTTAGAAAAAAAGAGAAAGGACCCAAAAAAAAAAATTAAAATAATAAAATAAAGGAGGATTTTGACTTGACAATGAGAATTTAAAAAGCTTTTGGAAATTGAGAAACGTTTTTACTTTTTACAATATTTGACTAGAAATGTTAAAATTATTAAATGAGGATGGAATTTATCCATATTATAAAATTTGCTAATCATGTTACAATTTTAATATTTTTTAATATTACGATAGCACCTGTCGATAAAATGTCAAAATAGCCTTAAGTATTTAAAAAATAAATAAATAAAATACTAGATACACTACCTCTACTAAAAAATTTGTAACCCAAGTCTTCAAATAAGCTACCATCTTAGCCACCTTGCCGCCGCAAAAAGCACCTTTGGATCACCAAAAACTACATTTTTGACATCATCGGTGTCAATGAGTAAAACTACACCTCCAAGCCAAGAGCTTTGGGGAACACCGATTTATGCAACTGTGATGTTGCCTCAAGCCAACTCCACTGCATTTACATTAATTTTAACTTTAAAATCTCATAATGGTGACGACAAGTGAGCTCTTACCACCCACACCAAAACATTCCACTCTCATTGATCTACACAAATGTGCCGAGCTTGTGGCACGATTTTATTGGAAAAATGCTGCACAATTGCCTAAATCTTCTTAGTTTATTCAATTTGGATTTATGATCTTATGTTTTCAACAGTTTACAATTATACAGTATATATAACCTAAATGATAGTTGTCTGTGTGACATATGTTTATCGGATGACATATAATCATCTAGTTTATAAAATTGTAGAAGCACATTTTTGCACCATTATGTTCGTTAAATCTTTGGTTTAAAACCTACAAAACAAAAAAAAAGTGAAGATTATTAGAGCACCGATATGGTGCCGGCTAAAGACACTCCAATTTGGCACAAGTCAATGAAAGCATTTTGTATATGAAAATGCAATTAAAATCACTCATGAGTGACGTACCTTCTGTGTGAGTTGTAATTAGGTTTTTATGCACTTTGACACTAGGTTTTTGTGCATAACAAGGAAAATGACTCAACAACCCTCACGAATTAGACCATGAACCATAGTTTGGGAAAGCAATTCATAAATCAAAATAACATTGTTTATGAACAAAATGAGCCTTACTTAGGGGCCAACCAAACGAAATGCCTAACACATGTCTTAGACATATATCTTGGCCATTCCAAGGTAGGCATCCATAAACAATCTCTTGGCATAATACCTTAATTTTCCTAAGATAAGTATCTTGACAATGGGGCTTGTCCATTTTGAGAATAAAACTCATCCATTCGACCTTGCAACTATACATCAGGCAAAACCTTTTCTAACATTAAGACAAGAATCGGTATGCTCATAGATCTTCCAAATCATTATAGCACTAACATGGCTTGGCCAATCTAGCCCAAACATCGATTGGATGAATGATGCTTCAACCAAGACTTAAGTGAATATCATCGAACCAGAAGAGCTTTAATAATGGCTGATGTATAGTTTTGCCATACTCATTCAATCGGTTGCCTCTTTAACGGCAAGCCTTATCTAAGGATTACGATTCGTTAGTTAGAACGAATCATCCTTCCACAAAAGCATGAACTTATGTTTTCAAATTAATCTCCAGTAGCATGGTATACATAACTTTGACCATAATGGTGCATGTGGTATATATTTACCAGATGATTTACATTCATCCAGATTATAAAATCTAGACGCATGTTCTTAATTAATCTGGATGATGGTAGCGCATCTGGTATGTGTTTACTTGATGGCATATAATCGTTTAATTTATAAAACCCAGACGTATGTTCTAATGTTTCAAATTAATCTCAAATAACCTAGATGATAGCAACATGTGTGGTTTCGAAACAATGCTGATCCACCACAAGCAGTGAGTGAGATGAGACTGTCAACACCATCAACTTTGTAAGGGTCCAAGTTACCTAGCGGTACTAGTTCCATGGTTTAACTCCATTATAATTGCCAAAGTCGGAGTTCCATAATTTAGCAAGATTTCATCGTTTGCTGCCTCCATTATAGGAAAACATAAAAGAAGAAGAAGCTTTACGTATTCAGGGAAAATTGGTTACAGCGTATTTAGATTCATTTTTAATTTATTAAGGGTAAAAATAAATAAATAAATAAAATAAAATAAAATAGGTATAATGTATTAGTATATGTAACAAAAATAAGTGTTAATGTGTTGTATGTGTAGAATGTAATGCACCTAACAAATTTTGTGATGTGAATAGAACTACCCCCAAATTTATTATTTAATGCACATAAGTAACCCCTGATATTACAAAAAACACCCTCAAAATATTTAACTCTTACAAATCAAAGAAAAAGTATACACTAAGACAAAATTATCACAATAAAAAAATATATGTAAAAAAAAAAAAAAATTTAACATTTATCAAGTGCTCATGATGAAAAAAAAAAAAAATCATTACTTTTATCTTTAATATTTTATTTTTGATGAAAATGTTCTTTTAAATATTTTATTTTTGAAGAAAATGTTATTTTTAAGAATATTTTATTTTTTCAAAGAAAATAAAATATTTTAATATTTTATTATTTGGCAAAAATATTACTTTTCAATACATTTGAACAGCAAATAATTTTTAATATTTTTTCCAGAAAATATTATTTCTAAATTTTTTTTGAAGAAAATATTATTTCTAATATTTTTGAAGAAAATATTTTATAATATTTTTATGAAAATATTAAAATATTTTATTATGTTGTTGAAGAAAATATTATTTTTAATATTTTTTAAAAAATATTATTTTAAATATTTAGATATAAAAATTCAAATTTAATTTTTTGAAAAATTATATAGTTTTTGTCCTATTAAATATTCTTTTATTATTTTATTAATTTAAAGATGTCAATTTGTTATACACACTTATAGTTAAAGTGTAGGGTTTTTTTGTTATTTTATTAATGTAAGAAAGTTATTTCTAAATGTTAAAGGTTTCATTAGTGTGCCTTTCACATTCATATCCATAAAGTTGTGGATTCGAAATAATTTTTTTTTTCATTTAGATTAAAAATTGTTATAATGGTTTAAAAAATATAAAAAGGAGAAGTGAGCACTGAGGAGAGAGAGATAACGAGAAAGAGAGAAATTTTTATTTTTTAGGAAAACCTTTTTACCATGAGAAAAATGATCCAGCCCAGCCCAAAGGGACAAAATTAGATTAAACTTTGTCCAGTCTTCATTCACCATTTCGCAACGATATTGTACATTCCAAAAATAAAAAAAATAACCAATTTTTATTTATTTATTTATTTTTGTAATCAAAAGAGAGAGGTGGTCACCTTAAAAGTGTGCACCTGTTCTAATTCACACAAACCCAGTAAGCTTTATATATAATAAAATAATCACAGCAGTTTCAACTTTTCACAGTTTTGCACGATTGGAACTTTGGGACTATCTAATTTTAAATATTAGAAAGCACCACCACCTTATACGGTTATAGTAATAACATGAACAAATGATTTGTATGTCCCCATCTATCCATATATATATATATATATATATATATGTATATGTATGCTGATTATATATCTATACCAATCAAACATTTAAGAAAAAAATTAAAAAAAAAAAAAATTAAGTGACAAAGACCAGTTCCATAAATCACTGAACATTAATCCTTTGACATCCAAAGTTGTTGCGCCACTCTAAAATCAATAGTGTAGCACCATAATGTGCCAATGCACCCATCACCACCAGAACATGAAAGATTTGATGACTATGCCCTGCTAAATCAAACCAACCAGGCCTCAATCTCTCCGGAATTCTACTAACATAAAATCCAGCCCCTGTTAAGTAGAAGAATGCCATTGCCAATTCATATACTAGGATAATATTCCTATTGGGATTGCCCCAGTTCACAATCAGGGCATGGATTGCTGGAACTATGCCAAACAATCCCATGGATGTGAAGAGCATTGCTCGAAATCCTCGGAATTTCCCAGCAGAAAGCTTCGGGGAAAGCAGTGTGACAATTGTGAACAAACCCATTACTGTGATCCCTCCAAGGTAAGCAAAGTGCCAGTTTGAGTCACATTGGAAAATGTAGTAGATTGGAGGAAAGAAGGAGGTGATGATCATAATTGTGATTCCGACATAGTCTATTTGGAGAAGGAAGATGTTCAAGTTGCGTGAGTGGCACGAAAAGAGGTGGCAAATGCTGCTGGATAAGAGGCAGAACATAGAACCCCCTAAGAAAACAAGAAATGGCCATTGGGCTACACCCTTGTTTCCTGATCCTAAATTCATTTCTGTAGACGTTACTTGTTTCAAATCTATGAGCTTTGTCGCCTCCTGAAGAAAATTTGTACATAGTAGTTTCAAATCTCTTGAAACCATAGAAGATTTTGTATATAAACAGTAATTAAGCGATCTCTGTCATAGTGAGAATGTGAAAGAAACTTACTGTATAGTAGTCTTGAATGGCTTGGGAAACATTTGTATCTGCAGTGATGGGGATAGACCTGCAACAAGCAAGAAATGTGTATGCACGAATATTTGATGCTTGAAGGAAGAAAAACAAAGGCTTACATATATAAAAAATCAACATGTTGCTACATAGTGTAGAAGAACAGAACAGATAGCCAACAATATACAATATGATTCTGATTATTTGGTGCTCCAGTATGCTACATGACCATGACTACTTCATTTCCATTTGATAGAAAGTAAACAGAATGGCAAAGAAATCAATTCCTGATATCATATATGTGTGTGTCTGTGTGTGTGTATGTACATAAGTCATCATTCAGATTTAGATTATGTACATCTCTTTGACTTTATTCATGAACTCCTTTTTGATTTTTTAAGGCTATTTTATATTTCTACTGCCATTGTCTAGCCACCACATCTTTGCAGCCATATATATCACAATTAATATTCTCTGTTTTATTTGGTGAATCCTATCCTATTTTGATGGATAAATCTTCATACCCACAGAAAACAAACCCAAAAGAAAATAAAAACAAAAATAAAAAATAAAAATAAAAATCCAAATTGGAGTTGCTGAGACTTGAATGGAAACATGGAAATACCATCCACATACATATTTTGATGCATCCCCAATTTCTCATATTTTTCCTTCTTGTTCTTTCTTTCATTCTGTCTTGGTTAGGGAAGAAAAGGTAGGTAAACTAACAGCTAGCCATAACTAAGAAAGGGAAACTGTGTTCTAACCTACTGTAGAGAATAAATTCCAATCAGCTTAATCTATTAATTCAATCTTTAGTATTCATAATTTTATCAGGCTTCTTTAAGTTTGGTCCTAATTTCTTTAAAAACTATAACCAATATTCCAAAAATATAAAAAGAAAAAAGAATCATAAGAAATTAACCTGGTAAAGAAACCTATGAGATCCGCTACATGAGGCACCTCCATAAAATTCGCCACAGTCAATACCAAAAACAGAACAAACCCAAGAAAATGTCTGCAAATAATCCCCAAAAAAACTAAAATAAAATAACCAAAAAAAAAAAAAACCCAATAAAAAGAAAAGAAAAAAAAGAAAGGAAACCCAGAAATTAATGATTCACATACGTCCAAACGTTGAGGGTTTCATTGTGCCATTTTAATGCGCTAAAGAATGCTTCTTTGAGAGGCCAATTAACTCTGTAATAATTGAGTATGAACTCGTTATCCTTCATGTACTCCGGCAAATCCCAAAACGACACCAGAGCGTACCGTTTTCCCTTCTTTGCTCTCTGATATTCCTCGGGCTTGTTATTTTGGAAGTGGGTTTGCTCCATTTCTTTGCCTACTTTTCTCTTACAAGCAGCTCCTTCATTGAAACTCATTATTGTGTACTGGTAGTAATTTGGGGTCTGATTCTCTTTGAGAAAGAGAAATGGTGGTTATTAATAAATAAAAATAGGAACTTATTTTATCAAGTAGAATGGGTATGGAAGAGGAATAGGATATTTAGTGCAATTAAGCAATATATACATACAGTTTCCAGTTTGTAGTTTGTAGGTTGTCTCTCAACTGCACCAACTACGACATTTATAGCCTCCTGCTGAAATTCTGATGTCCCACATCTTAATAATTTGTGGGCTTGGCTAAAAAGATGTAACACTTATGCATGCAAGGCTGCAGCTAAAGCTAAGTAGACCAGCTAGCTAATTAGCTAACAGCCAAGCTTTGGTTTGGTGTTGGTTTGGGCTAGCTAGCTAGCTTTTGATTTTATTTAATCATTTGGTTGTCTTTGTCTGGCCAATATTATAAAAAATGAAGGTTGATTGGTTAACCATATATTTGGAGAAAAATTCCCACCAAATATTTGATCAACTAATTTTAGAAACCCCCCCCCCCCCCCAAAAAAAAAAAAAGCCACTTTGGATTTCAAAACCTTTAGCCATCTACAAATCAAAAGTTATACAAGTCATCAATATTTTTCCTATTTTTTTATTTTTATTTTTAATTGGTATAGCTTCAGATAGTGTACCAACATGTCCACATCATGATCACATGCAATATTTAATTACTGATTCTTCTTTTTTTTTTTTTTCTTTTTTTTCTTCTTTTTTTTTTTTTTTTTTATCCCCTTCGTACATAAGTTTTGTAAATAATAGTAATTTTGTGAATCTCTGACGTAAATACATATATATATATATATATATATAAAACCAAATCTAATTATATAAAAAGTCACTAAAAACAAGGAAATGTGCAACAAATTAGACAGAGTGATTGTTTCCCGCCCGAACCTAATTAATTCAATATATGGATAGAGATTTTTTATTTTTTATTTTGAATAAATATATGGATAGCTTGGAATAATTTTTCAATCGGAAGCAAAATATATAGACAGCCTTTAATCGCTCTGTGTCATCCTTAGAAATTTTTGGAAAATTAATAAAATCGGGCTTCTGATATACACTCACACCTTTTTTTATAAAAAGGTAGTTTTGGGGCGTTTCATGCATGACCATTCCATTGGTTTTTTTAGTGTTCAATCAAACATCACTTCAACCTGACACGGAACTAACATGTCTCTTTGTTTATTATTGCCCAAAAATGGAAAATAATAATTAATAGCCTCACTAGTTTGCTACGCAAATCATCATTATCATTTGGTTGCATATATATATATATATATATATATATATATGTATATATTGTGTATATCTATGTATATAGATATATATTGGCTTCTTAATTCAAGCAGTTTATGCACCAAATGACTCATCACAACGAATTCTATTTTTTTTCTTCTTCTCGTCTTTTATACACATTTTTGTTATAAATGAGTAGAAGTAGTTACGATAATTATTTGACAAATAACATTATTAGAAAACAGTAATCTACTAAAGTTCTAAATTCGAAATGAATACACAAAATTAAGCACTTGAAAGAGTTTTAGAAGTCAGTTTTCAATTTGACTTTTGATTGCATATATGATTAATATAATATAATCTTATAGCATGGAAAAGTTTTGCACTTGGTAATGGTCGTTAAAAATCCATAAGAAAACCCGCTTGAATAAGTAAAAGAATATGCCTTTTTGAAAGGAATTTTGTAAATGGATAAAGCAATTAATGCATTTAAGAAGTGAAAAGGAAATGGTGGGTTGGCTTGGCTTAGGGTTGGCTTGGGGTCCAAAAGAGGTAGTTGCAAAATTCAAACCCACATTTAGGTTGGGGACGCTGAGCTGATTCTTATCATATCAAAGGGACTTCGTATTAAATTTCTTGCAGGTTGAAGCGTACAAGTGTTTGATAAATTAGATGGTAAATAGATATTGAGGACGATCTTCTGAATCAGAGGAGACAGGTGGACAAACCCCCAACCCCCATTAATATTTTTGTAATTAAAAACTAGTATATAAAATTATTGACCCTTTTTTTATTTCTGCAGTCAACACGTAATAACGTCACATAAACGAGTAATATTAGAAACCAATAATATGTTATCTTATATGTAATCATTGTATAATATTTAATTTTGAATTTTTTATGCAGTAATTCTCCCATGAGAAAACTTTTTTTTTTCCCCATGAGAAACCTAAGTCCTATTTTATTAGACAGATAATATATTTAACTTATATGTAATCATTTTATAATATTTATATTTGAATTAACTTATATGTAACCATTGTATAATATTTATTTTTGAATTTTTTTGGTAGTAATTCTCCCATGAGAAAACTTTTTTTTTTCCCCATGAGAAACCTAAGTACTATTATTGGACAGATAATATATTTATTAATTAATTGCTTGGGATTTTTTTTTTTTATTTACTTTTTGGCATGTTCAGGAACATTTTGTGTTTTTTAGTGTTGCTAAAAATTTGTGACTTCACGTTTTAAGCTTATTTCAGTTTTTTTCTGCATATGGGTAAAAGATTTTAAATATTTTCCACACAGGTATTATTTAACAAGAAAGGGTGTTTTTGGACTGTGATGTACACACTGCAACATCAACCTCTTGTAAACCAGTTTTTTTTTTATACCTCTCTAAGAAAGCAGATCCCTGTTTCGGTTTGTAAACAAATATGAGCATACTTAATATTGAATCCGACAAACACTTTCTTGTCTTTGTTTTCAAGGTATTCGTTAAAGTTTGTCTTTATTATGGAGTTTGTCTGGATTTGTTAGTTCAAGACAAATTAATACCCCATGTAACCAGCTAAACTTTCTCCATTAAAGTGCCATTTGAAATTTGATCTCTGAAAGTGACTCGTACCGTATGCGTTTGTAGAGGGACCAATATTATAGCCTCCACAGGCTGTTGACTCTATGCAGAAACACTTGGTTGCTACTTTTTCTGAATTTCCGAATAACATGCTTGTTTGGCACATGCAAAATCTATATTGCTCCAATGAAGCTTTGAAAAGTATGAACAATATACACAAGGCAAATTAAGAAAACTGCTTCTGAAAATCAACATCCGGAGTTAAAATGGGAATTTATCACATTCTTTTTTGAGGTCGCAATCAAATTCTAGCCACCTTTCATAAAATATGTTCCTTGTATCTGTAGCTTTCTGTATTCATTCTAACTAATACACAACTTTTATGAAAACTTCCACCACATTGGTATGACATTCTAACCAGAATTGTACAACCAGCGACAACTACAAAGGCAAAGATAGTGACATCACCATCATGTATATTAGGATGACTTGTTTTACAATATAGATATCACCTTCATGCAAATCTCAACAGATTTTTGCTTTACAGGGTAGATGTAACAGATTACAGAAGCAACACAATTAGGAAAGAAAAGACTGTCTTTTATTTATTAACTTATGGCCAGTGAAAGCAATGAAGGATTCAACTCCTTCAAGAAACAGGAAAAGGGAATGATACAAGTATACGGGTTTAAAGAAGGATCTGAGAAACAAGAATGTAACTTTCTAGTCCTTGAGAAGTCCTAATCTCTCCAAAGAAGCCCGGATATCGTCGCTGGTGCAACCTTCCGCTGTATGAACAATGTTGGGACTGTCCAATGGCATGACATCTGATAGAGGGTAGTTTCTGTTTGCGTGCAGTTGATTCATTGCACTGCTAGAAACTCCCTTCAATATTACACTCTTGTGAAGTCCACCAAGCAATCCTTCATAGTCTGTGTCCCCACATTCTCCAACAATAACCACCATCTTTGATATCTCCACACCCCATCGAACATTTAAATACCTGAAGTATCGATCCAGTTACAAGTCATTGAGGTTGATAAAAATTGTTGAGTGAAAAAGAAAAAACTACACAAGCTTAACCACAAGTGCTGATGAAGAGACCCTTGATGCATCATACTGCAAGACTATTAAGTTAGATTGCACCAATTAAAATCTGCAAGGCAGTTTCAAGTCTAGATAATCATTGGTAAACAAGCCCTCCGCTTTGCTCACTAAGCAATTTAATACAGCAGCTGGAAGTTCAGACCTTTTTTTTTTTTGGCTAATAAATGAGGTGGTTTAACCTTTTATGCTTTTCATAAAAGAAAGTAATATTTTCAATGTACAAAGAAACTTGAGTTAGGAGGTGGAATATACTTTTTTAGGAAAACAATTCAACAAGATCACCTGTAAAACGTTAAGATTTCAGATCTCCACAACCTAGCTGTTGTTTTAATATGGCAAAGTGCTAAATCCACTTCTCAAAAAATTTCCCACAAAGATCCTAAACCATGTTGACCCAACTAAAAAGGCCTTTTATAATGATTCCCAAGGTCATAATCCAATCTAATGTATGAGTTTGCCCACCCCACCTTTTACCATAATTAGAATTAGCATCTACACTTTTTACAGCTAGCAGTGTTTTCAATAAATCAAGAGCTTGGCAAATTATAAGCAGAAGCATGTAATTATGGTCTATATTTTCTTATCCATGGATGTGAGTTCCATTCTGGTCTAATATTTTTCAAACATGGATGCTACTTTCTGAAAAATGAAAGTGAGTGTAAAGAAAGAAAGAAAGTAACTATCGTTGCATTGCAAAGGCAACCCAAGTTATGCAGCTTCAATTTTCTGAAGTACATATCAAACTGTAAAATTCAAATCATAGCAACAGTATAGACAAAAATCTCTTGACAAAGACCCAGCCTATTAAACATACCTGAGGGCTTGGGAACGAGATGCCAATACTGGAATTACATTCAGCCTGGTCCCATTTTGACAATAAATAACATGGCAACGTAAAGCCTGAATCCTAAGCAACTTTCGTAGCTCCTTAACAGGGGGAACCTGCAATGACATAATACATACACAATGAAAAAGAAGATTTCAACAACGAATAATCAACACTACTACACACTGTATAAGTGAAAACAATTCAATGAACCATTAATGATGAATCTGCATAGGTAAGTTCATTTTTGGAAAGAGAAAGACAATACTAATTCCATACAAGTCATTCACAATCCAAAAATGAGAAAGAATTACCACTCCTTGCTTTAAGACTTTAAAAGCATAACAGTAATCTGTTGAAAGTTGCTCAGCAGCAATAACAATATGTTCCCCATTCTCAGACTTCTTATCAGTTAGTGAAGTAGCCCAACGAACCAAAGTCTTCCTTAAACCTTCTCCACCCCATCGATATTCAATATGCGAGTGGTAATAAAAGTCGACCACAAATGGACCATTGTCTGAATTCAGAGATGAATAGTATAGATCACTGCCACTGTTACAGATAAAAGCATCAAAATCATTTGGACTCAAACCTCCAGAGACCAGAAATAAGTGTATCTCAGATATCGTCAATGATGTTGACAATATGAAACCTATAGATCCTTCAGTCCTTCCCTTTGTTGTGGCGTCAAAAATCTTTCTTGTGGTTTCAAGAAGATCTGTACTTGTATCACAATCCACAGCAATGACAATGAGATGTTTTCTTCTCCTCAGAACTGGGAACTTACCAGAACTGTTTTGGTCTGTGAATCCAGCCTTCCGTGAATCCTTTGAAATGCCCTTTGACCATGCCAAAACAGCATTTTCCAATTTACTCGAATTATCATTCCCACTAGCTCCACTCTTGTCCCCATCCAAAGAAAACCTTAAGTTCAAAGATAAATCTTGTATGTCTCTCAAGGAATCACCTGGTGAATCCGACTCTGAATTTTCAGCTCCATCGTCACTTCTTTGCCATTGTGGATGCCTAGGTTTGCAACTGGCTATTCTAGTTAGGTAAGTCTTGCAGTGCTCAGGCCATGAAAATAGGTGAATATTCTTTAACCCATTCTGCCGACACTTGGTCCAAAGCTGCTTGTCAGCAACAAGCTTTAGAAGAGCATCTGCAATGGACTTCTCATCATGGGGATCAATAAGAAGACCATTGTCAAGTACCTACAAAAACAACACCTCTGAGTCTTCCCACTACAACTCTTGCTTACATGAATCCTTTTAACCAATTTAATAAAACAAATAATTGGTATACCCGATGTATGTCAACAGGACCACCATTTTTTGTGGCAACAATAGGGAGACCATGAGCAGCAGCCTGTACAACAGAATAGCACAAGTTTACATTGGTTTTTAACAACATTTTAACTTATGAATGAATCTTGATATTTATAATAGATCACCTCAATCAACGTAAGCCCAAAAGGCTCGATGAAAGCAGGATTAATGAAAACACCCTGCCAAAAAAAGGGATAAAATCAATACCAATCAAAGACTTAGCATTTACCGTGAAATTCCAAGGCGTTTGCCAAAGTATCCACAGAAGTATAAATGACTTACAACTTCATATGAAACTGATCTACCAAGTAAAAATGTTTGTTGTGGGTTAATGTAGAACATAATTCTTTTAACCATGTGAAGATAGGCTAGCAAACTATTTCAAACCATAGTGCCATAGGATAAAACCAGAAGCAGAAGAAACTTTGTTTAGAAGACTAATATTACTATTTAACAGCTGATCTACAATATTGAAAACTATAGAAAAGTCAGCATCAATTCTTCACATGTATTGGTACATAGATGCCAAAATAATCAACTTCTTGACAAGAATGTACAGCACGAGACAAACAAACAGCATAGTTCACACAAGATGATGGCATGCTAATGTAAGGAATGCATGGTAGAAAAAGCTGCGAGAGAGGAGAGGCGATTTGTGTAGAATAGTAAAGAAAAATATTTCAAATAGTTCATCAATTTCGTATCCAAGCCAATACCTTTGTCTTTGCTGCTAGTCGATATATGTCAGGAACATCAGATTGTTTGTGGTGTTTAGGGTATGCAACTTGCCCATACAAATCATATTTGTCAATAAGCTTAATTACTGACAGAAGGACAGAAGCATTTGTGCTCGACATTTCATCAATTCCATCTCGATTACCCATAATTAATGTCTGCAGAGATTTTGTTTTTTTTTTTTAGAGAAAAAAAAAATAATAAAATTGCTAGACCAGGGAGCTAGACCAGCAAAGCCAATTAAGCTGATAAACACAATCGTCATCAGATGATAAAACATACAAGGTTAGCAAGCTCCCTCAGCGGACGACATTCCCCAAATGCTTTGACCAAAGTTGTGATGTTCTTCTTAGGATCTGGTCTAGCAAGGGCAAGAATCATAGGTTTCCGAGGGTTGGTAAAGAAGCGCATGATCTGCATAATAACATGTTTAGATTGACATCGATTCATTAAATTCATAGTTTGAAAAATCATAATCTTTGAAAAATCATAATCTTTGTCCTTGGCTTAAACTTACAAAGAGGAACATATGAAACTACTTATCAACTATCGTTCTGGGAGATAAAAGTAAACGGATAAGGAATAACCAGAACCTCGGACCAGATAGGAGGGTCAGGAGTAGTTTGATGCTCCTCGTTTGTCTCTACTTCACCATCCATATCACCATCTTGTGGAACAATATGATGAAACTCCATTCCAGGAGGAATTATCTGCAATGAGCAACAGAATATTTTCAATGAAACTAGCTAGATATTAACCAATGAACTGATTACACCACACAAGAAACAGTAAACCATGAATAAATAGAATTGTCAGAAGGTACTTCAGAGTTCAGACCAAGAATGTAAAAATAAAAAATAAAAAATAAAAAAACAAAAACCATGCTTAAGCAGTATTCCCAAATCAGACAAGATATCAAAGTCCAACCACGTTTTGATATCAGATAAGCCACATAGAACATATTAGTCATAATGCCAGTGGTGTTCACATCTATAGCAAAGAATAAAGGTTATCCCTATTTCATACATGGTGTGTGAACATGTGAGCATTTGAGAGAGCAAAGAGGAAAATTGACAAGAGTTATTATACTGTCTTATATACACATTCAAAATTACAGAAGTTATAAGCAAAGGTTATGGATCCAATCTTTCAATAAACACCAGAATAATAGGTTGTTTTCAACATTGACAAGGCAGCTTAACAAGTGTGTCAAACACTAGCCTGAACCGCCATACTAAATTACTCTACCTAATATCCTAAAGACCCACTTGTATACAGATATCAATCAAAATCCATGTTACTCAATATGCACTAAACTATTCAATAGCACTAGTGAACTAAACCAAATGAACTTAAAACCCTCTACCTAGCTTTTGGTATGTGTACCAAGCTTACCATAACAGGGTTGGTCTACTGGTTCTGCCAGCTCTAAACAGGTCATCTAGAAATCCATTTCACAAGAATACCATAAAGACCATAGCACTTACCGCCATGCGTGGCATAAACCTGCCATAACAGCTCACATTACGCTTGATCCTTGCTCGGAGTTTACGCTGCAGTATTGGATCAAAACCATCATACAAACGCCATTGCTCCTCTATCTCCTGTCTTGTGCTGGTTATGACTATTTCAGAGGCATCAAGGGATAACTCCTCTGCCTCTATACGACGCATTATTTTGTATGTTGAGTTTATTTCATCCCTCGAAAGACGGCCTTGTTTTAATAGCTGTTCCAATTTATCTCGACCAAGTGAGTGTCCAGTAAAGAGCATTGGCACATTCAAAGCACCAGATAGAAGAGCAGCAGAGTCACCAGCATCTGCATAGTGGCCATGAATAGCAACAGGCCAGACTGCTTTCCCACCACCAATTTGTTCACCCAGAACTTTGGACATTTGTATTACATGATTCATTGCACCATCAACAAATTCAGGGATGTAAGGCCAGAGAAGTTCTTTTGCAACATATTTATCTTTTGGACCAAACGGTACACGAATGATATAAGAACCACTGCTCTCACCCATCTCATCCACGAAACTTTCTTGATTTCTTGGAGTAAGCATCTCTGTGGGCTCACCATAACTCCAATCTACATCTGGTGATGATACTTGTCTTGTTAGCAGATCAACCCGATATACTCCAGGCATAGAGCCCAAAGCCCTTGCAAGTTCCACAACATATTTAACCTAATAGGAACAAATTTTATGATTAGATGATATACACACAACAAAACGTATAAGAATTGTCTTACTACTATAAACAGAGATATTATATGACCAGAAATCAAAATGAAACAATATCAGTAGCATCAGAAAAAAACATAGAAAACCAACCATTACCTGCCCACCGGTATCAGAATCACGGCCAAGCTCCATATTTTCACCCCTTATTAGACCATGGAGGCTGCAAGGATACTTCTTCTTAGAAACAATTATAAATGATTATAGAACAGAGAACAGTATATAAATCTTACATTGCAGGGACAAATACATTAGCTACCATCAAGCAAGTTAATTTTTGAAGTTCCCTTCAGCAGCTAGGCACTTTTTTATTTAGAAAATGGTCAAAATGCTTCTTAATAGATACTGAAAACATGATCTTATTAAGGTAAATTGTTAACCAGATGCTCCATATAACATGAAATCACCAACTAATCATTTTATACTTTTCCAACACTTGAGAGTTCAGTTCATACCTTATTAATACAATATATAGCTTTTTCCCCTTCTGTTGACTAGCCCATGTCTCCATTGCATCAACAGAGTTAATCCTAGGCAATCTGCCTCTGGTGCTTTCACCATGTGCTGATATGTCACTCACTATATCTCCCTTCTCACCCTCTGACAAGTCTTCAGACATATCAGCAGTAGCTTCCCGGCGGCCTCTTTCTCGTTCAAGACGACGCTTAGCGATCCTTTGGACTTCCTCTCCCTCAAGCTACATAAGAACAGACAGAATAGTTAATCATTCATGATGTTTTCCAAAAGAAAAGTCTGACCTTTCAACAAGAGGCACTCAACTACTGGGAAACCTTAAGACCATAACTACGTAAATATAGCATATCCATTCCATTACCAGCCAGCTACTATGTAACATAACCTAGGCTGCAGCAGGAGCCAGAACTCCATGTGGATAGTAGTACTCAAGGTTTATATACATTCTATGAGCTTAGATTTGTGAACAAAAAAAATAATAATAATAATTATTATATAACTGTATCATAACAGTCGCTTGAGAAACCAAAATAATGGCTTTTGTTAATACTAAGTAAAGCATGTGCAAAGTTGGAGAAAAATAAATAATCAGGGGTCACCGTATCCCTATTACAACACTCTACATAAATTTAAATAAAAAAATAATAATAATAAAAATTGAAATTTTGGTTCTAAATTTATGCTTTCAGTTGACAAACAGAACTTTCTCTTCTGTAACTAATTTCTGTGATATAATTAACTAAGTGGAAGACCCAATAACACGATTTAATAAGAAATTCTAAATGCAACTTGCACAAGGATAAAAAGTAGAAATAAAATTAGACGGGGAAAAGCGATTTACTTCATCTTAGTAAATTTCGTGTCAGCATTGTGAAAATGACAAAGAATATATTAAAAAAAACATTGAAACCATTTAAATTACCACCGCAATTTGGATCCCTTCCAAAACCCAAAAAGAAAACTTTTCCACCGACCCGATCAACTTACACACACACACACACACACATATTTATACATACATGAATGTATTACCATCAAGTAAACAGCTTATGCATCAAAAATTCCAAAAAAAACAAATAATAATAATAATAATAATAAGACGTCAAGGATCTTACTTTCGACCTGGTAACACTTACAATATTAGCAAAAACCAATCAACATTCCAAATTTTAAAAGACAGCTAGCCGGAAACGATTAACAAACAAATCAAACTTAAACTTGAAAAATCAAAAAAAAAAAAAAAAAAACACAGAATCGAATCAAAAATCCAACCTGTTTCTTCTGGCGAGCCAAATTCCAAATCCTCCAGCACATATTCTCCAATCTGGTATTCCTTTCCTGGGGACTCCTCGTTGCCGCAGCCTAATCATATCAAATACCCCCCCACACACCACCACCGTATCCAAACAAAATCAATCAAACTCAGAAAGAGGCTGAGAGTGAAGAAAAATCAGACGCCACCCAATATAAAGCCAAAGCATGAAATACCAACCTTAACCCATGAACGATGAAGATCGGTCTCATCAAAGCCGGTGATGACCTCCTCCACGAAATATCGGGTGGGACTGAAATGGCCTCTCTCCCTCAGCAGCAACGACGATTTCACGTCATCGAGTGCCGGACCCACGTCCAGTATCGCTTCCAAGTAGCTGTTTATCCAGTCGTTTCCGGCCATTTTTTTTATTTTTTTTTTTTCAGACACTCCGAGTTCTAAAATTCACAGTACGTGTATCTATATATGTATGTATGTATGTATATATATATATATATATATATATATTTATATATATGCACCGCTGCACCGCTCTCTCTGTCTCTCTTAATTTTCTATCTGTTTCAACCAGTACCCAGTTTAGAGAGAGACTGAGAGAGGAGGGAATGGAGATTTCATATGCGCTTTGCTGGGTAAAAAGTACTGAGTCTGTCCAGAGAGTTCCAGCTGCAGAAAGAGAATTTGGACACACCCACAGAGACTATGAGTGAGACAGAGAGCCTATGAAAATGGAGAGAGAGAGAGAGAGAGAGATAGAGAAGGAACGCCGTTTTTACACCCTGGGTAAAAAAGTAAAAACACTCTTTTTTACTTCCCACCGTTTGATCCAATTTCAATATGCTTCGTGATCGCATCTGCGTGAACAATAGTATCACTGTTTTTATTATTCTTTAATATAATTTTTTTTTTATAATTAATATTATTTAATTTATTTCTTTTTTAAATAGATAATATTATTTAATTTGAAAATAATATTATTGCCATCAAATGTAATAATTTATTAAATATACCTTAATTCTAAATTAAAGATTCCAAATAAATAAAATAATACCATTATTAATTTTTCAAAGAAATTACTAATCTTCACAACCACCATTAGTTTTAATACCTGTTAAATATGTCCCATTGGAATAGTTTAATGGCAAATGCATTTTTTTTAAAAAAAAAAAAGACAATGATTCCTACATATTAGTTTTAAGTAACCGTCATTTGGTAAATTTTAAAAAACAATTTATAAAAATTTATATTCTTTAACAGTCATATTTAAAAAGCAATAAAAGATTAACATTTAAGATTTTAATTTTAGTTTTTCAATTATCAATTCTTAAAAATATCAATTTTAACCCATGGTAAAAAAAATTAACATCATTCTTACTTTAGATTTATGGATATTTTATTAAGAAACATTATAAATATTTTCTACCAAGTTGCTTATGCCGATGGATTCATATTAAAAAATTAATCTTCAATTTTTTTTTTTTCTTGTCCACATATTACAAGCAACAAGCATAATCAACATTTTTTATTCGTTAATTTTTCATTTAATATTTTTTATCAACATTTATTATAGTTGTAATAAAAAAAATTATGTTAAATATTTGGTAGCATGTTACATATAATTATGAGAATAAGTGTAATGTACTTTTTAGTAGTTATTTATCATAATAATAATTAAATATTATTATTTATTAAACATTTAAATTTTTGAATTATACAATAATTATTAATAATAACTTATCAAATACTTAACCAATTTTTTCTTCAACACAATTAAAATTAATTTTTTCGGAAGCTACAATAATACCAAACTAAACTTTAAATGAACTATCAACAAATAGCAAATTGTTATATTATATTTTATAATATAATTGTAAATCACTTATTCAATTAATTGGGAAACAAGAATAGGTATAAAATCTGTGGTTGTCTGTTTTTATGCATTTTAGGTTTAATGATTTAAGCAGAAAGGACAGGAAAATGTTTAGTGATTAGAAAAAGAAACCACAGAATTATTCTGGTAATATACGCTAGAGGTGAACAAGCCCCATACTCAATGGCAACTATATCCTCTACCTTCGTTTTCATTGTCTTTTTGTTATTATTATTATTGTTATCTGACTTTATAAATACTCACAGTATTAATAATGCGTATATATATTTTTCAAAGTACTTTTATATTCCCTTTCTTACAAATCAGCTAAAAATTAATTCGATATAAGAGCTTGTCGTCTTTCCTTTTCAAAGATGACTATTATTTCCTTATTTTCTAATTTTTCTTTTTACTTCAATGGAATGTAAATTGTAAAAATAAATATATTATTTAAACAATAAGAATTATGTATTAAAATAAATATCTCATTTAAACGATAAGAATTATGTATTAAATAAATTGTTTTTTTAATAGTAATATGTAGAATGTATGTTAAATTGATATGATCTAGACATTGTAATGATAAACTTATACTTTTTGAGATACTGTTTAAAATGTAATTTTTTTCTTAAAAAATAATTGTTTCAAAAAAAGTTAATATAATATTTAATCAATTAATAGATAATTTTTATTTACATTACTATTGGAAAATAATTTTTAAAATAACTGTCACTTATATTTAAACAATATTAATTTTTTTACCATGTGCAAGGTATTCTAAATTTACTATTGAAGATGTTATAAATATTTGTTTAATTAAATGGGAAAAATAAAAATACTATAAATTGCAAACCATCATTAATTCTAAATTATTCATTTATTTTTTCCAATGACAGTTAATATAATATGAAGACGTATATGAATAAAAATATAATCAATTTCAAGAAGTATCAAATTCTTTCCATGGCAGATTTATTAAATTATCTAGGCGAATATGTCCTTTTTTGTTAATAAAAAACAAGGAAAAAAAAAAAAAAGAAGAAGAAGAAGAAGAAGAATACGTCTTGTTGGCAACTCACCAAAATTGTTGTAATAGAAAAAGCAATTGAATATGGATTTTTTTTTTCCTTTTTTTTTTTTTTTTGCCCCCTCTCAATTGAACATGGTTAGCAATGCTTTCTCAGTGCACATGAGTTATTATACGTATATATATATATATATATATATATATATATCAATATCAATTTTGCTATAAAATTTATGGACGCTTTCATTCTCTTTTTTTTTTTTTTCTTTTTTTTGGTTAATAAAAAATAAAAAATAAAAAGAAGAAGAATAATATGTCTTGTTGGTGACTCACCAAAATTGTAGTAATAAAAAAAGCAATTGAATATGGATTTTTTTTCTTTTGTTTTTTTGTCTCTCGGTTGATTATGGTTGGTAATTCTTTCTTGGTGCATATGAGCTATATATATATATATCAATTTTGCTATAAAATATATATACACACTTTCATTATTAAAAATATATTCAATATATTAAATATAACTCATCCACAATAATAAATTATATGTTTTAATTATATATAATTTATTGAATATAACAGTGATTTCCATGTCATGTCCGTTATACAAAAGCCATATATGTGTTTTATAACAAAATTCTATATAATATTAAACAAATAAAAAAAAAAAGAACAAAGTATATTTATTGTATTAATAAGGAATTCTAGATCCCATTATTGGTATGCATGACAAGAAATATATCAGGAACATGCCAAATGCCAATTGGAACACCTAACGAAAGCATGGGCCCTACTTCTGCATTAATTATTCTTAATTTCTTATGGTAAATACAAAAAGCAATACCTTTTCCTTTTCATTTTTGTTTATTATTACAAGTCAAGCCAAATACTATTTGGGCTTTTCTCAATATTAATAGGTTATAGTTCTCAAGATAATTTCACTTTAGTATATTTAGATTTCTTTAGGTTAGCTTTCCATGGAGTAACATGTTAATTAGAAAAGTATTACAGTAAATATGTCATTCATCACCATTTGTGTAAACTAGGCAACGTGGCAACTAACACAATGTTTCTCAGTCTCACATGCTTTAGTTGCTACTTTTTCATTTTCATATAGATTTAAATTTGAAAACTTAAAAAAATAATAAAAGCTAATTATCACCGATAGTGATACAAGGCAATGCTCAAATCTTAAAGTTACATTTAACTTGGAGCTTGACAGATGTTAAAGGATTTATAGATTTTTATGGAATTACATGGATTACTAGAATTTATAAGAATATTAGGAAATCATTAATTGAGAGATGGGTATTTTTATTCATATTTTCACTTCTAAAACCTTATAAAATCCATGAACATCTATTACTTTTTAAATCATTTAAAGTTAATGATTTTTTAATATCTCTATAATTTAAAAAAAAAACTATAAAATTCTTATTAAATATATATGAATTTTAATATATTTTTATAAAGTTAATTAAAATATGTATTAAATATCTTTTGATTTCTCTAAAAGTATGAATTAAATACCTTCTAATTTGTATAATTTTTTTTAAAATTTAAATTAAACACATTCCTTTTAATTTTTGTAAAAATATGAATTGAATACCTTTTAATTTGTATAAATTTTTTTAAATTTACATTGAATACAGTATAAGACTTTTAATCTCTTTTAATTATCTAATGAGCTTTTGAGTTTGAATTTTTTTTTTCCCCTAATATATCACGTGCCTTAGATTTATGACTTCCCAATTATAGGTAGCTTACTAACTAAGTCAATCTTACTTTATTTTATTATTTATTTTAATTAAAGTCAAACTTATTGCAACTTGGCAGGAGCAATTTCACTAAGATCAAGATTTGAATCCTTTAATTGGAGATGTATTCTCAATACTTTACGCCACTAACTAAGCCTACAAATAGTTTTGAGTTTGTAGTTTGAAGTTTGTTTATGGGCTTCATTTAAGAAGTACCAAAATTTGAAGGAAAAGTGATTATTGGAATTTAATTTCTCTAGAATTAGTTTTTGGGAATCAATTTGTCTCTATGTTTGTTAATAAAATGAAAATTAGGATTTGTAAGTAATTAAATTTAATTTTATATAATAAATTAAAGATAAATTTATATTTAAAAAAAATTAAAAAAATACTTTTCCAAAATTTTTAAAATGACACATCATAACTATTTTTCTACATAGATGTGTATCTAATTCTTTGAATTCATACTTTTTTTTTTTTGAAATAAATATCTAAATATAAAAAAGATATTACTTTCACAAGAAAACTAAATTCCCATTAATTTTATGATTTACCAAAGGAACCATAAAGTTAATTGAGCTTAGATACATCTCTTTTTGTGGGAGCTACCTTGCACAATAAATCACATCACTTTTTATGGGAGCTAATATTAACTGTCATTTTCCACGCATGAATTCAATTATAGAGGAACATAAAAATACTAACACAAAAATGTTACTTCTGGTTTAGTAACATTCTTTTGAGAGATAAAATGTGAATGATAAATGAATTATAATCATTTATAATAATAATAGTAAAGTATATATATACATATATATAGTCTCCCTCATATTCGATCAACTTAATTACTTTATCATCGGGCCTTTCATTGTAAAACATAAGATTACTTCAACTTTTAGAATTTCAAAATAATAAAAAGAAAAAAAATAATCTACTATAAATTTATTTACATATTAAAATTATATTTGAAAAAAATATTAAATATTTGAAAAAAATAAACTCTATCAGGATCCGATAAATTATAATAAAATTTAAATCTAAATTTTAAAATGATCTACTATCTTATAATAAAAGATAAACTATTAGATCAACCTAATAGAAATATATATATATATATATATATATATATATTTATCGAACTGAGCCCCAATTTATAAACAATTTGATATGGTCTTTGAATTTGGTGTTTTTTGGTTTTCGTTTCTTTAATCTTGTAGCTAGTTTATTTAAGCAGCCAATAGTATATATTAAATTAAGTAAACCTTATAAAAAAAATTGAAAATCAAAAATTACAAGACATAAAAGTTACCAAGCAAGCATTATTTAAATCATGGCCATAATTCTTGCATCATCTAATTTGTCCTCCAAACACTCCTCACGGGACTCAATTATTATTATTATTATCATTATTATTATTAAGATGGAATGCTTTAGGTTTTAATGAGGGCAAAGATGGTTGTTTCTTTGAAGGTTTTGTCTTCTTGTTCTTTGAACTTTTTTGTAATTTTTTTTTTCTAATTTTAATTTAATTTGCTTGTTTGAACATGTTTGTGTGGGGGTGCCAGCCTAGTTGGATATTCTAATTGTCCTATTCTTTCATGTAATCTATTATTATTAAGATGGAATGAATCTTGGGATGATTGTTCTAAAAAACCAATAGATATGGCTCTAAACAGATGACAATTCGCAGCCTAATTTTTATATCTTTTTTTTTTTTTAATTTGGTTTAACAGCTGATAAAATGTTATTTTTTACAAAATCATTTATTCATGTACTTTTATGATTATTATTATTATTATTTTTTAAGAAGGCTAATTTTTATTTGGTTTGGGGCACAAGTATATCATTTCTTTATTTCTTTATTATTATATTTGAGAAAAATAATTATTAAAAAAAATGGAAAATGATTAACATAATAGGTAAGAAGATCAAAATTTATATTATTCAATTCTAATTCTAATAACAATAACACTTTATTTATTATTTATGTTTCAAGTAAACAATTCTTCAAGTCTAAAATCTTATCCAATTTTCCTCTGGCCCTGGCAGAAACATTTTATGAGGAAATTTGATCTTTGTCCCGTTCAGAACGATCCAATATAGCATTTATGTTTACATGTGAACCTAAAAGTGAGTGGAAAATCAAAATTGTGCTTTTTTGTCATCCTTAGTATATTGAAAAGTGCAAGTGTTCTTGATCTTTAGCCCATGTTTTGGATATGAAATCGGCTTCTTCCGCATGTAAAACCAATTACATAAGTGCAATTTGGATAAGGAAAATTATTAATACCCACTCAATGAAAGGTCCATATTTAACACACATTCTTTTCTCCTCCGACACCAAATTTGTTTCTTATCCTCTTGGGGACATGTATGAAATTGGTGCAATCAATTTGTTTCTCAATCTTCTTACCAAAGGTGATAATAGATGTCGTTCTTCTTAATTAATGCAAAATTCTTTATTTCTCCCAAAAAACGAAAAAAAAAAAAAAAGGTGATAATAAAATAAAACAATAGACATGTAAAGTATCACAAACCACTACCAAGAATAACTCTATCCCGAACGGACAGCTTGCTAACAAAGTCCACTATTTTTGGAAATTTATTGAAATACAAAGAAACAAAAAACCAAAAAAAAAAAAATAATAATAATAACCAAAGTACAATGACTAGGAAAGCCTATTAGCATGGTCCACTAATAATAATTATAATAGCCAATTATTAGGAAAGATGTCAGGTTTTTTATTTATTAACTTAAACCAGGTGAAAGCAACAAAGAGATTCTTCTATTTGAAGTAACATAACTTATAAAAAAAATTTTAAAAAAAATAAAAAAAGGAAAATAAGAAGTAGCTTTCTAGTACTTGAGAAGTCCTAGTTTCTCTAAGGAAGCTTGAATGTCTGTGGTGCTGCAGTCCTCAGCTGTGTGCATAATATTGGGGCTGTCAAATGGCATGGAGTCTGATAGAGGGTGGTTTATGTTATCATTTCTACAAATTCCTTTCAGTACAACAGTTTTATGGAGCCCACCTAATAATCCTTCATAATCTGTGTCTCCACATTCTCCAACAAAAACCACCATCTTTGAAATCTCCACTCCCCATCTTACATATAAATACCTAATGGTCAAGTATCGATGTATGTTTTCAGTCATGAAACTTTTTTATCAAAGTTATAATAAACTTGACGAGAAATGATGATGAAGTTGCATATGTTTAACAAACTGAGAAATTATCAAAGTACAGATGAGTTTATGACGACTCAGGAAGAGAGTTTGAAATTCAGATAAATTAGTACCAAATGCCGGCCCCAGAACGCCCATCAAATGATTGGTTAATTTTGCATGCTATTTGATATGAAAGAGCACAAAGAAAACCATAGAACATGTGAAACCACATTAACATCCTAAGCCATGCAGCTTGAATTTTCGTAAGTATCCATAGCAGAGAATTAGACCCGCAGAGCATTACCTGAGAGCTTGACAACGAGATGCCAAAACTGGAATGGCGTTCAACCTGGTACCGTTTTGACAATAAATAAGACGGCAACGTAAAGCCTGAATCCTCAGGAACTTCTGAAGTTCATTAACCGGCGGAATCTGCAACGATAAAATAAGGAGAAGAATGAGCAAATAAAATGATTTCTTATGGTGAAAAATTAGCAATGTCACACCAATTACCATTCCTGGCTTATGCACTTTAAAAGCATAACAATAATTCGTTGAAAGTTGTTCAGCAGCATCAATAACAATCTGTTTCTCACTCTCATCTTTTGTATCAGTTAGTGAAGCTGCCCAATCTACCAAAGTCTTCCTCAACCCTTCTCCACCCCATTGATGTTTAATGTGTGAGTGGTAACCAGAGTCAATCACAAAGGGACTGTTTTCGAAATTCGGAGATGGATAGTATAGATCACTGCCACTGTTGCAGATAACAGCATCAAAGTCATATGGACTAAAACCTCCTGGGAGGACAAGTGAGTTTATCTCGGACATGCTCAATGATGTTGACAATATGAACCCTAAAGAGCCTTCAATCCTTCCCTTTCTTGCAGCCTCAAAAATCGTTCTTGAGGTTTCAATAAGACCAGTAGTGGTATCACAATCCACAGCAATGACAATGAGATCTTTCCTGATCCTCAGAACAGGGAATTTATCATTGCTGTTTCGGTCTGCGTTCTCTACGAAACCAACCTTATGTGTATCCTTCGAGATGCCATTTGAAACAAAGTCCTTTAAATTACTTCTTCCATAAGAATCATTTCCTTTGGATTCTATAGAGTTGCTGTTTTTCTCACTGGTTCTATTCTTTTCTTTATCTAGTGTAAAGTTCAAGTCCAAAGATACATCTTGCATATCTCTCAAGGAATCAGCTGGTGGATCAAATTCTGAAATTTCAGCACCATCATTACACCATTGTAGATGCCTTGTTTTGCAACTGGCTATTTGAGATAGGTAAGTCTTGCAGTGCTCAGGCCATGAAAATAGGTGAATATTTTTCAACCCATTCTGCTTACACTTTGCCCAAAGCTGCTTGTCTGCAACAAGCTTTAGAAGAGCACCTGAAATAGACTGCTGATCATGGGGATCAACAAGAAGACCATTGTCAAGTACCTGCAAAAGAATCACCCCTGAGTTTTGGAAAATGTAGAAGAACTTCTTCCTTATACAATCAATTAGACCTGAGAATACTTATACCCGATGTATGTCAACAGGACCACCATTTTTTGTGGCAACAATGGGCAGACCATGTGCTGCTGCCTGTAAAACAGAATAACACAAGTTACACTCATTTTTAAATTCTAAACTATGGAAAAATACTCTTGATAAACATTGAAATAAGTACCTCAATAAATGTGAGCCCAAACGGCTCAATCAATGCGGGATTAATGAAAACACCCTGCAAATGAAAAGGGTAAGAATGAAAATACTAGTATCCTGCATGTTTATGTAAATGGGAAGATAAGAGGACTAACTTTCTAAAGACATGGCATCAGTAGATAAATACAAACCAAAATATGTTAAGCTTCAAAAAATGCACTAAGCTGGTACAAACCCAAGCAACAAGCATAGATGACTCAACCAGTTTCATGGAAATGGACCTACTAAATTACAAAATGTTTGCTGTACTTATCTGTCAGTAATTACACTTTTAGTTAAAAGAATAATAGCCGTTACCTTTGTCTTTGCTGCTAGGCGATATATGTCAGGAACGTCAGATTGTTTGTGGTGTTTAGGATATGCGACTTGTCCGTACAGATCATATTTGTCAATAAGCATCAACACTGACCTAAGAACAGAAGCATTTGTGCTCGACATTTCGTTGATTACATCTCGATTCCCCATAATTAGTGTCTGCAAGTCGCAAAGAACATGTAACAGAAGCAAAAATGGCCAGAGTTTGAAATCCAAATAAGCTAAATCGGCACAATATTCAAGAATAACTTTTGGTAAGAAATACAAAGGCTTCATCTGATCATGATTTTAACGTACAAGGTTAGCAAGCTCCCTCAGTGGACGACATTCTCCAAACGCTTTAACCAGTGTTGCCAAGTTCTTTTTGGGATCTGGTCTGGCAAGTGCAAGAATCATTGGCTTGTGAGGGTTGGTAAAGAAACGAATTATCTGCATAATACCAAATTTTACGCTGGTGTCAATTTGATCAAATGCAAAATAAAAATGATCAAATCTCTAGCCACTGATAGAAATTACAAAACAAGATACATGAAAAGAGATTAACCTCGGACCAGATTGGTGGGTCTTCATCTTTATCTATTTCACTATTCATATAACCACCTTGTGTAACAATGTGATGTAATTCCATTCCAGGAGGAATTATCTGCAGAAAAGTACGGAGTTTTCAGCTTTGTTGTATAAAATTAATGTGAAAGTACGTAGCAAGATGATTCTGTGGTACCAAGCAAAAATTACTACTCAAGGAACTTGGCCTCTTGAAAAAGCACAAACAATATGGCAAAGTGTTCCTTCTTCACTCAGTATCCAATTTAAAGGGCAGATAGGGAAAATACATAATTATCAACTATATGTTTTCTGTACAATTTCAAATCGAAATAAAGGCCACACACCAGATTCTACCTTGGCATAATATATAAATCAAGCTTAAGAACAAGGTTTGCTTCTTGGTTTTTAAGATAATGGACAGAAAGAACCATCTTACCACCATGCGCGGAGTAAATCTTCCAAAACAGCTAAAATCAAGTTTAGTCCTTGTCCTGAGTTTCATTTCCATTGCAGGATTAAAACCATGATACAGTCGCCAGTGCTTCTCTATTTCCTGTCTAGTGCTGGTTATGACTAATTCAGAGGCATCGAGGGACAACTCTTCAGCCTCTATACGTCGCATTATCTTGTATGTGGAATTTATTTCCTCCATGGAAAGACGACCTTGTTTCAAAAGCTGCTCCAACTTGTCTCGACCAAGTGAGAGTCCAGTAAAGACCATAGGTACATTGAGAGCACCAGAAAGAAATGTAGCAGCTTCACCTGCATCTGCATAGTGACCATGGATGGCAACAGGCCAAACTGGTTTCCCACCATTGATTTGGTCTCCAACAAGTTTAGATGTTTTTGTTATGTGATCCAATGCAGCATCAATGAATTCTGGGACGTGAGGCCAGAGATGTTCTTTCGGAATATATTTATGTTTTGGACCAAATGGTATACGAATTATGTAAGAACCTCTAGTACTGCTGCTCTGATCACCCATCTCATTGTCATCCATGAAAGGTTCTGTATTTGATTGAGTAGTCAGCTTCTCTGTGGGCTCACCATAGCTCCAATGTACTTCTGGTGAGGATATTTGTCTGGTTAGCAGATCCACTCTGTATACTCCAGGCATTGGTCCCAAAGCCCTTGCAAATTCCACAACATACTTAACCTATAGCAAAGAATAAAATCACAGCATTTTGTATCTGCTAAGAGAAGTCATGACACTTTTTGTGACAAACTAGTCAAATGTGATGTTGATGACATCCTTCTTTTGGGAAGATAATTGGCTTAATGGGTGAAGCCATTGAAGGGAAAGTTTCTGGTAACTTCAAAATCAATTGGAAGTTGAGAGTTGTGGATGGCATTGAGAATGGTGTGTGGCAGTTGGATAAACTTGAAAGCTTGGTTCCTCTTAAGTTGAGACGGGAAATTGTGATTCCGGTCTCGGATCATGCTGGTTTAACTGACAAAATCATCAGGAAATGCTCTTCGAATGGTTTGTTCAGTGTTGAATCTGCATACTGCTTTCTAGATAGCATTTTGGACAACAAAGATATTTTGCCTTGGAGTTGCATCTAAAAACTTGTGGTATTCCTCGAGTTAGCATGTTTTTATGGTTATTAGTTTATGACCATGTTTTAACCAATGTAAACAAGTTTAAAAGAGGGTTATGCAGCACTGGTATTCGTGCTATTTGCCATAAAGAGGAAGAAACTTTGATTCATGTAATGAGTGATTGTAGGATGGTTAAGGGCACTTGGCTCTCGCTTGGGATTTTTCGTATAGATCAGCACTTTTTTTTCATACAGTTGGCAGGATTTGATGGCTTTTAATTTGATAGGTGAAATGACTTACCATATTATGTCTCAGAATTCTGTTGTAAGTTGGAATGCTATATTTGTGTGTGTTGTTGGCTTCTTTGGAAGTGGAGATGCAAATTCTTTTAGAAGTTGGGTTTTGCTAGTCCTCTAATCCGTGTTTTACAATTAGTATCTATGTGCTTGATATGCATACTGTTACGTAATTCGTGTGGGAATATTAAACAATCTTGCGGTTATATTGGAAAGCTCCCGAGGAAGGGTTTGTCAAATTGAATACTGATGGTAGTTATAGTTTGGCGGGTGCTGGTGGGGTTTTGAGAGATTCTCATGGCTCTTGGATTTCTGGGTTTTTTTGTTAATCTTGGAAAGTCTAGCTACATTGTTGCAGAAGCTTGGGGTATGTTCTATGGTTTGAACTTGCAAAAGAGTTGAAATTGAGCAAGGTCCAAGTCGAATCTGACTCCTCCCTTTGATTGTGTCTTTATTGAAAATGGTTTGGAGCCTTCTCATCTATGTTTTGGGATTATTGAGAATTGCAGAGAAATTTTTAAGCAGCATCCTCAATATTCTATCAAGAACATTTTTAGAGAATGTAATGCTGTTGGTGATAATCTTTCTAGGCCTAGTTATAATTTTAGTTTGGGTTTTCATGGTTTTGATAATCATGCTAAAGGGGTTGATCTTCCAGTGTACTTTGATTGTATGGGATGTTTTTCTTCCACCAGTTGTTAATATAGCTTCTTGAGCCTCTGGCTCCCTTTTCTGATTTAAAATAATAATAATAATAATAATAATAAATTATGTTATTGTAAAGGTTAGGAATCACAAAAGTAGTTGTGTTGTGACTAAAAAATAATTTTAAAAAAATATGCATTTTGTTAGAATAAAAAGTTTTCATTACTGTGTTTTGATTAATACTTTTAATCCCAAAGTCTTTGTTGATTAAAAATAGTCACTATTATTTCTTCTGCTTTTGTTGTTAGTGATATATGTGTGTATTAATACAGCCAAAATATTACAGTACCTGACCACCAGTATCAGAATCACGACCAAGCTCCATATCTTCACCCCTGATCAGACCATGAAGGCTGCAAAGGATACTTTTTATCAGAAACACTTTCAAATTATCAAGCACACACCATATCATATCATATAGTAATCGTATATTTTTATTTATTCTTCTTCAGTATGAAGTTATCTTCAGCGGCTACTCTGTTTTTGCTAAGACACAATTAATGGCTTATGGCTTCTATTATTAGAAACTGAATCAAAGCATAGTTTTATACATATATATATATATATGGCGATCAATATTATTAGCTAGATGTAGTAACCAATTCAGTTTCATTCATAATTATGAATTTAATTAGAATTTGGAAGACCAAATTAGAATTGAATTGAATCCATGCCTTATTAATACAATATATAGATTTTTCCCCTTTTGTGGATTAATAGAGTTTATAATAGGAGGTGGTAGTCTGCCATTAATGGTACTTTCACTATGATCAGCTGATGTGATATCTCCCTCCAGCAAGTCTTCAGAAACATTGTCAGCAGTATCTTCAAGGTTGCCTCTTTCTTCTTCAACATGATGTTTGAACTTCGCTTTGCTGCTCTTCTCTTCTTGAAGCTTCATATATAAAGAAGAACTTCATAAATTATAACAACATAAATTGAATGGTAATACATACATACATGCATACAGAATTGAATGGTAGTGCATACATACATAATTACATGCATACAGAATTGAATGGTAGTGCATACATACATGCATAATTGAATGGTAACACACACCCACCAACTCACATACATACATACATACATACATACATACATACATACATACATACATACATACATACATACATACATAAACAAACACACACACACACACATACATATATAAGTACACACAGCCACATACATACATACATACATAAGTACACACAAATACATACATAGTAGTTAAAACACATGCAAGCAGTACACAAATGGTAAATATGTACTGAAACATATCAATTAATATATATTATATAAACCTGATGGTGAGTATAATTTTTGTGGAAAGGTGATAGAGCCATATTCCAAATCCTCCAGCACAAATTCTCCAGTCTGGTATTCCGATGGCGGCGAGTAGTTCTCCTTGCGGCAGAAGCAGCCTGAATCCATGAGCAATGGAGGTCGGCCTCACTCTCATGGAAGGCAGCTATGACTTCCTCCATGAAATAGCGTATGAGACTCAACTCTTGGCCTGAACTGATTTCTCTCTCACTCTGAACCAACCAACTATTACATGACTTGGAACAAGAACACATGTCAACTATGGCCTCCAGGTAGCTGTTTATCCGTTCCTTTCCTGCCATCAATTTATGGAATTATATTATCACTAACTAGCCGCTTAATTTTTACAAAAATGGAGATTTTGAAAGAATGCAAGTTACAGAATAGAGAAAGCTATAGCTCTCTCTATATCCATATATATATATATATATATATATATATATATATATATGTGTGTGTGCGTGTGTGTGTGTGTGTGTGATATGAGCAGAGAGATTGAAGAAGCCTCTCGTTTTATAGAGTGCTTGTGATTTGTGAATGAGATGATGTTCGTTTTGTGGGCCATATGTATGCATGCATAGTCATAGACCAATGATATCGTGGCATCACATTAAGAAATAAGTAAATAAAAAAAAATCCAGCTTAATTTTCTTAAAACCTCCTTTAAACTGCAAATTAAATTGCGATTGAGGTTGTTCTAATGGTATTGCCCATTTACAACCAAACTTTTGTGGTCTGTCAATATTACATTCCTTCTTCTTTTTATATTAGAAGCATATTATAATTATCCTATTTAAAAAGAAAATTTTGAAATATATTGTAATTATGAAAAAAGAAAAATAAAAATAAATAAAAATGAAAACCGCAAGTCAAACTCCCCTATACATAATTAATTACCATTGATATTTCCTCATTTTCATTCAATATTGATTTATTTTTTTGGTGAATTTTCTGTGCTTTTACAAAATTATTTTTTTCAAAAGCTCCTTGGTATTTAATTCTTAATAATTAAAGGTTTAACACTAAAATTCAATATAATTAAGCTTTCTGTTATATTTTCTTCTTCTTCTTCTTCTTCTTCTTCTTCTTCTTTTTTCATTTAAATATTTGACCCTTACAAGAACATGAACTTAGTAATATATATGTGCTTTGAGCTTTAAAAATGGCTTCTCTCACTAGATAAAAACAAAGATTAATATATAAAAATGCAAAGAAAAAGAACCAATTGAAAAAATAATTAATTAATTCAAAAAATCTAAACCATCATAGGGAAATTTGTTAAAATGGAATGAAAGGAAAAAAGCACTTTATTCTTTATTTTTTATCTTTTGATTGATAAGTACGAAGCAGCTTACAGTGAGGAAAAAAATTGATTGGGACAGTTAAACAAAAATGTTCATTATCATCTTAACTGTTTCTAAATGACATAATTTTTATTTTTATATGAACACGACTACTATTGTATAATGTATACATTTGTTTCGTAGTAAAAAAGTAAACAAACAAAATCAAATAGCAAAATAAAATAAATACATATCCATGGCAATGGTTGCCTAACAAAATAGGAATGCTTTAGAAGGAAATATGAAATGTTTTTCTGCAATTAAAAGTTTATAGCAGCAAAAGGGATTGAGATCCTTTTTAAAATGACACATACACAATTCATACAACGGGACGTGCCGATCATGTGGCGCATGTGCAAGCTATATATTTCATGGAACATAGAGTAACAGGTGCCAATTAATAAGTAGGCCTTACCTAACACAGGAAGTCATTAATTGGGTTAGGGTATTTATTACCTTTCAAGGAATAAGCATAGCATTCCATTGTTTCAGCCCAAAAAAGCATAGCATTCCTTTGTTTCTTTTCTTTGATAAAAATTAGTATTAAGTATAGAATAGAGATTAAAAAAATAAATAAATAAATAAAAAAGGGGCATTAAATTGATTATCATGTGAGGTTCATAACTAATGCATCATTTCAATTGTGGGTTTGGACTGTTTTTAATATTTTACGGTATGATTAATTCTAATTTAATAAGGAGAGATAATTAGCAAAATGAAAAGTTCATTTTATATGTTGCTTGTTTGCATTGGGAAAGAAAAAAAAAAATCTATAGAAAATGGCAGGTTTTACATATTTAGTATGATGGGGTTTTTCTATGACGAATAAAGAAAATTTCAAAGTCCTTGGCTTTTCAATCAGCTTGCTTCTAGTTCAGATAGCTCCAACTTGAAAATGAGAATCTAGTTGTAGCACATGTAAATTTTGTGAATAAAAAATTTGGGCACATGTTGCTTCTACCACCTACATTAATCAATCATCCTACACCCCAATATTATACCCAGTCTTATTTATGGACAAAAGTTTGACCCAATTCCACACCTGTATCCAGATCCGATATTCTTATGACCTAACATTGGATGGACATACTCACACTCCACAGCCAGTCAGTAGGTGGACCTAATTATCTTATATTTAATGAAAAACTGGTTTAATACTAATAATATTAATTTTATTCTGCAAAATATATGGTGGGTCAGCAAAAAATTGGGGCTTTTTGAGAGCATTGATTTTAGAGAGAGATATGTTATACTACGTATCATTGTTTGGATGGTATAATGTTAATTTTGTAAATTAATATTTTAATTTATTAAAATATTGCTATTTAAAAATAAGTAAATGATGGTTGTTTCACATAGAAAGGAAATAAGAAATACATTAAAATTGTATATATGTATATAAATTGAAATTCACATTAATCCTTGGGTTTGAAAAACACAACAATACATCACAATAGACCACTTAATTAAATTCTCTTGAAAATAGAATCTACTCCCATAATAAATGGAGGATCAAACATAAACTCAAGCATTACTAATTTCATTAGTATGCTTGTGAGTTGAGAAGGTCTGCTATGTTCCTTCAAAGTCACAAAAAGCCGTAACCAATCTCCAATAAACCTTTCCTGCATCATTATTCATCTTGGCAAAATAACAAGCCAATAATAATTTTCATTTAATGTAATTTTTCTATTAAAAAAAAAAAACATTTTCAAGCTTAACCTTGGCACTATATCGTGTGTGTATATATATATATATATATATATAGTATCTTTCCTCGCAAAACGGAAAATGAAAACAGGCCCAAATTATCTGAACAAAAATTATTTGGTTAGGTAACTCTCAAATTGGTTTGGTCATTGGGATGTGAAATCTGAAAGCGTTTTTGTTGCCAACCCCACACCCTTGTCACTTACGTAACCATAATGTAGGAGCATGACACAGAGTGATGCAATGCAAGCAAGCATTATTATTATTGGTGTTTTCAGCAATACGTATGTATGTACATATATATATATATATATATATATTATTTATTTATTATTATTATTATTATTATTATTTTGGCTACTTTGGGATCATGGAGTTATGAAGGAAGGTGCAATAAATGGGCCCTTCTTTTATTTTTATTGTTTTTTAACACTTTCTCTCCGCAATTTTGATACCTCCATTTTGCTTGGGTAAGCATCACTTTATGATACATCCATTTTCTTCGCATTATCTGGGGCTTTTGCCTTCCATATTAATCCAAAAAAAAAAAAAAAAAAAAATCACTTTATGATGCAATCAACATCCATGCTTGTCCCTTTTCTTCACTTATGCCATTTCGACGTTGCTTTATCCTTATAATGCTTTGGTTTTGTAACATTTTGTTTCATAAAAATTTTAATTATATTTCTAAATAGTTTTTGCCTCTCTTTAGAATAATTTCATAAGAAATTATATTTTACTGGTTTTAGTTTTAAAACCTTTTGGAGACTTCAGGTACTTTTAGAAACTTATTTAAACATCTTCATAAGCTACTTTTAAATCTCAAACAATTTGAAGCAAGGTTTTAGAAGTCATGCAGCCCATATCATTAGTCCAAACCAATTAAAAGTTAAATGATTAAAGTATTTAATATTTAGAGAAAACATATGATTATATTTAAATTAAAAGAGTACCCATAATAAGTTTTTTGTTTTTTTAGGTATTTAATTCACATTGAGCTTTGGAGTTGCAAGAATAATTAAGATTATTTCGGAGAAAAAAAAAATAGTAAATTGATAAGCTAATGGGCTTTGATGATTTTGTTAATATGTGAGTAAAGTCCAATGAAAATATACATCATTTATGTTTTCTTAAATGATCCTAAATAAGGCCTTTATGGGAGGAAAAAATAAAATAATAATAATAAGAAGAAGAAGTGGAAGGCCTTTAAGCAAACTCAATTATCAAAGTTGGTTGGGCGTCCATCTACCTTAACATCAGCAACAAATAAATGAATAACAACAAAAGCAAGTCTGATTCAGTAATTCGCAACTTAAGAATAAGGGTTAATTGTTGATTTAAGGATTATGCGAATTTTAAATTAATGCGAATTGAATCCTTAATTTGGTAATTATTTAAATTGAATATTGGAGTTTCAAATTTGTTATAAATTATAAATAAAAAATAGAAAAATAAGGAAACTATTTTTGCAAAAAATATTTTTTTAATTTTTTTGCTAACAAGAATTACGACATCAGTATACTAACGTCACATAATGGTAAAATTAACACTGTTAATTAACTTAAGTGTTTTTCAATAAATTTAAAATTTTAAAATTCAATTCAAATGATTTTAAAGTTCATATTCGATTTGCATATTGTAACAATAAAAATATTATAATTATATATATATATATATATTTTTGCTAACTTATTTTAATTATATATACTATGCATTATGTTATCAATTTATTAGTTTTGAAATAATTATAACAATAAAAGTACAAAAAATACTTTATTATGGGTTTGTTTGGTATAACCAATGAAAATAGAGTTTTAGTTTGTATAGTTTTGTATAATAGATCTTTTGAAAAAGAGTTTTTATTAAAAAGTTAATAAGTATTTGGTTGTAAATAAAAAAGATGTATTAAATGTTCAATGAGTTTTCATATAAGCTAAAAAAACTGTATTAAATATTTTTTAAATTTCCATATAAACTAAAAAAAGAGTTTTTTTAAAGAAATATAAAATTTGTGCTTATTTAAAACAATTTAAAAAATATATTTTTTTTTCAACAAATACTTGTTGATTTTTATCAAATATTTTTATTTTTCAATAAAAGAGCTTTTGATCTTCAATAGAGCTTTTGACAAAAAAAAAAAAAAACTCTGCAAAATAAATATTATACCCACTCTTGTAAAACTTGCGCTCGATTAACTGCTTTTCACCCTCTATAATGTTACTCGAAATGTAACCAAATATGTGAAAAAATAATATTTAATTTTTTTTTAATATTTGGAATAAAAGAAATTAGTAAATTTCACCATTAACTATTCTCATATGCACAAAAAAGAGAAAAACCCTTAATAATAATAATAATAATAATAATATTTTTTTTTTTTACTGCAATTTGGAACATGGATATTCAATGAGTGTATTATACAGTGATTTTACCTAGGCATAAGATATGGGAAAAATACCTAACATACAGGAAAGGCATGAAAAAAGTGATCTGCCTTACTTTCACTAGGCTTTAAATTTCTATTTTTTTAACTGTTAATTTTTTTCAAGATTAAATAAATCCATAGAGTTTAAAATACACATTACTATTTTTGAGGTTAAATATTTTCATAAATTATTAAATAATTATAGTATTTATAATTTAATTTTTTTTTTTTTTGGGTTGGAATCTTACCGAGTCTGAAGTATTTATGTATATTGTTATGATTAATTGTTGCTAAATTATTTTAATTATATACACTATGCAGTATGTTATTAATTTAATAGATTTAAAATAATTATAACAATAAAAATACAAAAAATGCCTTATTTTTATACCCAAGCTTGTAAAGCTTGTGCTTGACTTACTGCCTTGTCAAGCCTCTATAATGTTACTCCAAATGCAACCAAATATAAGAAAAACGGATAATTGGAAAGAAAAATTTTTTTTTTTTGATATTTGAAATAAAAAATTCAAAATTTCAATCATTATTCAAAAAATTAATAAATTTTACCATTGACAATTCTTGCATGGACAAAAAAGAGAAAAATCCTTGATAATAAATTTTTTTTAATTTTTTTTTTACTGCAATTTGGGAAGAGGGATATTCACTCAGATAAAAGTATATTTTTAGTGATTTTACGGATCAAATCTAGAATAATGACATAAAAAATAATATGAATTATACAAATATTTATCTTACCTTCCTCTCCTTGGGATTTCCGTAGAGGGTACAATATAAGCAGACGGTCAGATTGCGTCAGCTTGCAATTAATTCTGATTGTGGGCTTTTGGGGGGCCATATATTAATGGGCCCACAACTCATTCTTGTCCAAATCAACTGACATCACAATCATTGGGTCCATAACCGGCATCCTTAATAAATAAAAAATAAAAAAATAAAGATTTATATATTGTACAGTGTCAATCAATGATAATTGACAAATTATTTAATTAATTAAATTATTTGGTAATTTCCTGGTTCTCGAACAATTTCCAAATTCAATGCCTCGTGTAATCCATTTTACACGTTTAAGAAGTTAACTTGTAGGGATTCTCATATGTTCATTCCATACAACTTCCTATATTACAACTCTAATCTTGACCATCCACATATTATGTGATAAAAAAAATCTTATTGATTTTTTATTATTATTATTTTTTTTATGGGTCAAATCTAACTAAGGTATCAAAATTTAATTATTTTTAGCCAATGAATCTTTGTATTCCGAATCATAATTTTGTTTTATTGGTTTTAAAAGGATAAAAAATAATAGTTAATTTAATTAATTAACGAATAAATTTTGAAATTAACGATGGAGTTATAGAGTTGTCAAAGCATTTTCAATTAAAAAAAATGAAAATGAATATAAAACTTATGCATTAAAAAATTTGACATACAAACCAACAATTCTTCAATTATAAACTCCTCTGAATATAAAATATATATTTAAGAACTATATATTATATTCGTACAATTAAATGTAATATTAAAAAATTTAAAGGCTTTATAATCCAAATCATAAACCTTGACCGTTGATAATTTTTTTCGGTGAATACCTTGACCGTTGATAATGATAAGAGAGAAGAATGTGGAAAGTATAAAAACATTGTACGAAAACTAAGGGCTGAAGAGGTAGTAAAATGACCAAAAGGACCTCGTGGAGGTGTCGAGGCAATGACATGGTATGCGAACAGTCAAAGTTGTCCGATATTTGGGGCAGATTATTGATTTTATTACGCGAGGAGACGGCCGTGAGTTAACATCAGAGCCCACCATCTCCTGCTCTGCTTATTCTTCTTTCTTTCTCTTTGTTGGTCTTTATAATTTCGGCCGGTCTTTGTTTCGTTTTCGGCTTTGCTTCTGGGATATTTTTTTTTTTTTTTTTGTTTTTCTTTCGTGTTCTCACAATCAAAGTCGGTTTCTTGGAAAGCTTTTATCTACCTTTTGCATCTTTAATTCAGGTTTGGTTGTTTTTCACCGTTATTAGATTGGTTTTTTGAAGCTATGTTGATCTTTGTGTTGAATTTTGAACTTCTTTTGTTTTTGAAATGTTGGGCATTCGAGTTTTTTTTTTTTTTTTTTTTTTGATGTTTTGTGATGGGTTTGTGGTTTCTGTGATTTGGGTATGTAGCAATTCGGTCAAAACTTTGGAAAGTTTTGGACTTTTGAGTCATTGGGGTTTGGATTATCTGCTATTATACCATCTGGGTTTTTGTTCTTTCTCTTATTTCTGTATATCTGTGTATTGAAAGACTTTGCTTGAATTTCCTGGACATGCTAGAAATGGAAAGTTTGATTTCTACGCTTTGAATTTCCTGGACTCTGGTAGAAATGGAAATTTTGATTTCTCTTTCTGTTGCTTTCTAACCAGCTTCTTTACTTTCAGGGATTCTCTTCTTTATCAAATTGGTGCAGTAGGATTCGTAAAATTAGGTCGAGCTTCAAGGTAGGTGATGTTGAAATTTGATATTGCATGTTTAGAGTGCTGAGCTGAAAGAGGAGTCTGCTCTGAAATTCGCTTTGTTGTGAAGATGGAATAAATTTGTTAAATTTCTTAAAAGTTACTGGCATCTACAAGTCTGTGCTTCATGGTGGTGACTGCCAGAATACGGAGATGCTCGCTTTACCTTTTAGTTCTGAAGCATCGGAACTGAATAGCAAATCCTGTTGAGAATGGATATAACTGTGTGGTTAGGTTTGCTTGTATTGGTGCAATTGCCAACACTCTATGCTTCTGGTTTCCTCATCGAGTCAGAAGTCTGTGGTGGCCTCATTGCCTATTCAACTTCATCTGGCCATGAAGTGTTTAGCATAAATGGGAATTCAGTTGAAGTCTGTGGTGGCCTCATTGCCTATTCAACTTCATCTGGCTATGAAGTGTTTAGCATAAATGGGAATTCAGTTGACAGAGATCTATTCTGTGAGGCTCTCCAAATATACAATGCAAATGGTTGTATTCTTGAGGGCTATCTTGGAAGTAATCCCTGTAGAGTGGATCTTTTAGCAGGTAGGGTAGTATGATATGTTGTGCGTAAAACATGTAGTCACTCATTTTCGATATATACTTTCTTCTTTTCCTTTTTTTTTTTTTTTTTTTTGTGTTTTTGGAATTAAAGTTAAATTTTTTATTACCTTTATTATGTGTAACTTCTTTTACAGCTGACAATTTGTCTGAGACAGGAAGGAAACTTTTGCAAGAGGATTCAAGAGATGAACCGACGGTCCATGATCCCAAAAAGATTTATCGAACAGGGGGGAATGATTCCAAAACTGTGTCAACACCAAAAACGTTTGGTATGGTAGCAGCCGGAGCTTTTTTAGCATGCTGTTTGTTTCTTTGTCCCTGCTTTCATAGGAAAAGGAAAAATGCTGCGCACAGTGTTCTTGAAAAGGATCCACATTCAAGTAAGTCTATCTTATATACCTTGCCATCTAAGATTTTTTTATCTTAATCTATGTTGCAATGGAAAAATGTCACAAATTGTTTTTGATGTGCCCTTTAAATGAGTTCGACATCCAGTGCATGGTTCCCTCCGGCTTGTCTGTATTGTCTTTTTGCAACATTCTACTATAATTGCATTTTTATCATTGCTTTCAAATCATTTCCAGCCTAGCTGATTCCTTAATGTAACTTAATTTTCTCAATTTGTTCTTAATATAGAGATGAATGGTTCTGTTCCTGCAGTGGATTCAACCACTTCTTTTGGAGTGAATTCTCCTGCTGAGAATATAAAGGCCAGCCCTCTAAGGATACCAGCTAGTCCTAAATTCTCAGCGTCTCCAAAACTCTCCAGACTTGGGTCCGTACATCTAAATTTGAATCAGGTTGCTCGAGCAACTCGTAATTTCTCGCCATCACTACAAATAGGAGAGGGGGGGTTTGGAACAGTCTACAGAGCGCAATTAGATGATGGCCAAGTGGTTGCCATAAAACGAGCAAAGAAGGTAATGATATACGGCTACTGCAATACGTTTCCTGCTGATGATACATGTTGTCAGTAGTCAAGAAAATTTTGTCTAATTGAAAATATTATCTAGTGGTTTGCTTGCTATATTAAATTCAAAACACTTGTTTACCCTAGTCAGAAGACTACAAAAGGTCAAAAGGAAATTTACTTGAAGAGAATTATAACAATGGAAATCTATTAAAACTTTATTAAATAGAGAAGAGAACTAAATTAGCATTCTGAGTGGTTATTGTTGAATTTCGCAAATAAAAGTTTTATTTTTACAATGTGAATTGAGACGGCTCTATCATTGCACTTTTAAGACAAATTAACAGGAGCAAATGCAAAACATCACCAATAAGAAGTATCTTCAATGAAACCTAATTATTCTAAATTCAGTGGATAACTGTCCTAGTGATCATTGAATAAAGATCTAAATACAACATCTAAATACAAAAACATATTATTAAGCTGCACTTTGTATAATATGTTTAAAATTAGAAAATGGATAAAGCTGCACAAATAATGATCAGATAAAAATTTTAGTTTTCTCTTGTCATTTATTCTCTATGATGGGTCACTTTATATTTGCAGTAGTTCTAGTTGTTGACGTGGAAAACTTTCACAGGAATACTTTGAGAATCTCAGAACTGAATTTAGCAGTGAAATTGATCTTCTTGCCAAAATCGATCATCGGAATCTTGTAAAGTTACTTGGTTATGTTGATAAAGGAAATGAACGCCTTATCATTACAGAGTATGTTCCAAATGGTACTCTTAGAGAACACTTAGATGGTAAGTATACTTAACTAGAGGATCTGATAATAAATTATTTTAGATAATAACATCAGTGTTAAATGATTTTCTGCTATTACTGGCAGGTATACGTGGAAAAATTCTGGATTTCAATCAACGACTTGAAATTGCCATTGATGTTGCTCATGGTTTAACTTACCTCCATCTATATGCAGGTAAAAAAAAAAAAAAAAAAAACTCGTTGATTTGATAGACATGTTACTGGAATGATTAGAATTTCAAGGATCAATCTGATTTGAGGAACCATATCTGTATTCGAAATCTATACTGTTTGTTGTTTGGAGCATTACTGTAGGATTTGCTATTTCCTTTTCTCTTCTCAAAAAACAAGCTGAATGTATTAGAAAGCCCATGGTGCAGATTTCTTAATTACCTTTGTCTTACTTATTTGACTATGAAATTCACATGTAAAATAGTCCATGTCCTAAGAGTCCATCTATGAATAGGCAACATTGGACCAGTATCAACTCACAGAGCCAAAATATTTGTGTAGACATTGTATTGTACTGGCAACGAAAATTACGAATGAGGCTATCAGATAATATGTTTATAATCTCAAATGAGAGAAATTTTCTTCTCAAAATGCACCAAAAATATGCCTTACAGCGTTTCATACCATGTTTAGCATCCATAGGACACTTTGTGTCTGATACGTTATTCATACATTTGGTGTTGTTTAGTAGTAGTGTTTCACATAATTTCTTACAGCCTATGTATTGGTTTTTCCATCAAACTTTTGATGGCTAATCTTCTGTTCATCTCAAAACAGAGAAGCAAATAATCCATCGAGATGTTAAAGCATCCAACATTCTTCTGACAGAAAGCATGAGAGCTAAAGTGGCTGATTTTGGATTTGCAAGGCTTGGTCCAATGGATTCTGACCAAACACACATTTCGACTAAAGTGAAAGGCACAGTCGGTTACCTAGACCCTGAGTATATGAGGACCTATCAACTCACTCCAAAGAGTGATGTCTACTCATTTGGAGTTTTACTTATTGAAATTATATCAGGGCGCCGTCCTGTGGAGCTAAAAAGACCTGTGGATGAGCGGGTGACACTCAGATGGGTGAGTTTATCTTCTGTTAAACAATTTTTTAAGTGGCAGCATTTGAACCTTATAGCATTCATGAAACATTTGCTTTGTAAAGCCATTTGCACTGGAACACCAGGACAGATAGATATCTAATGATAGGAGCACTTTGATTTTATCTCATGAGAAGTTCACAGATAATGGTTTTTCAACAACATGATTAAGTGGTAGAAACTTTACTAAGCATTCAGAGATTTAGAGTTTCCATGTTAGTTTCAAGATTGGGGTTTAAATGATTCCATCATGGTCAAAAATAAATCATGGCAATCTAGATTTGCACTGAGCCCTCATGGGGAGAAGGAATGTAGTAGGGTCAAAAAAAACTATTTGCGCATGTAATTAAATTGTTCTTTAATGGTTTGATATCCTTAAAACGTAAACACAAGCAAGCATTGTGAAGTAGTATAGTCAGCTTGTAGTTATACTCTGGTGCCTAGTTATCCTTTCCAATCTAATTCAAATTTACCATCTACTATAAAGTACTCTGCTTTCTTATGGACAATATACAATATTTTGCAGGCCTTCAACAAGTTTAATGAAGGAAGTGTAGCAGAATTGGTAGATCCTTCAATGGGGGAAGTAGTAGATGCAGAAGTACTCACGAAAATGTTGGAGTTGGCAATCCAGTGTGCAGCGCCCATCAGAGCCGATCGGCCAGACATGAAATCAGTGGGGGAGCAGCTTTGGGCAATAAGAGCTGACTACGTTAGGAGTACAAGAAGAGGGTAATTAATTCGAGGAGTGGTCCCCTTTTTTACTCTTTTTTTTTTTAATTTTTTTTATAAATTCCTTTCTACTACTTTTTAATCCATATAGTTTTTTTCTTCAACTTTACCTGTAAAAATTATTTGCTTTTGAACAATGTTTATTTTTCAGTATGTCTATCCATGTCCATTGTCATTCTTGGACATGACGTTTGAATATGTAATATTTGTGCAAAAGAAAAGCGTATTCACTTCCTAAATTATGTGAGGCTGATGATTAAAGTGTTGGTGATGGCAAACAAGTTGTTGATTAATTTTCGGACATGGTAGGTCTGCAGCTGTCATGGTATCATTTTTCCATTTTTCCCTTTTTTAACTACTAACTACAGCTTTAAAATCGTAGAGGGAGAATTATCAAGAAATAAATTGGTGGGATAATTATATAAACTTTTATGGAGTTTGGTTTAAAATTTTGCACATTTACCATTATACTTCCTTTTATATGTTATTTTCTTCTCGAACCCATCCATCTTTTGCATGAAAAAAGAACACTCAAAATGGTACAAGTGAAAAATATGGAATGGCTAAATAAAACCTGTAGAACTGCAAGTCCATTTCGAAACAGACAAAACCATAGTTTCCAACTAATAATAATAATAATAATAAATAAATAAATAAAATATAGATGGCCATAGAAGAAACGTAACCATTTTGAAGTTTCCTCAGTCTTGTATCCATCTGCATATATTATCGTAATAAGAACTACATCCTCGACGATGGAACGGAATGTTCATGCTAACGTGTATATGACAATAATTGGTACATGAAACGACGTTTCTCATTATCTCTTAACTTTTTCTTTAATATAGGCAATAAAAAGTTTTGCTTTTCATTTACTTTTCACAAATAAAGTTCGAATCTATTTACTCTCTCTCTCTCTCTTTTTTTTTTTTTTTCCCCTCTCCTTTTGGAGGAAAAAAGTTATTGAAAAAAGGTGTACTAACGTAAAGTTACAAGATTACCCTTTTTGGCTTTCTTTCACATTAAACAGTCACATTTCAATTACTCGGTAATTCACATTTGCGCATTTTCATTCGTTTAATTACTAGTAAAATTTTCAAATAATTATGTGCCAAATTGGATACATTCTAACAAAAATCTGTGCTTCAATAATTTTAAGAAAATACGAAGGCCTATATGAAACAAGTAAAGCAAAGAGGTTGTTAACTATTTGTTTCTTCGAACACAAAAAATACAATAATCCATTCTAACAAACATATATATATATATATATATATATACACACAAAAAGAAAAATGTTAAATTATAAAGATAATCTTAAGTAATTATCCCAAACTTTTTACCTAGTAGATAAGAGGTTCCATGGTTAAAAGATTAGATTATACACATCTTGTATTGAATAATAATTTCCCTCCAATTGAGTACCTTTACTCCTAGATTTACTGGGCTATGTAGCTCAACAACTTCGGGCTGCCTATGACAAAATCATCAACCTACGTACACCCTCCACAAAAATTTTGTCAAGCAATGTCAGCCAACGCTATTGAAAAATAAACAAAATGTCCACCATACATCATCCTTACCTGTCGAACTTGGAGAAAGGAATATGATGAGGCTCGTTACCAGTTACCACATCCCCATAGAAACAAATTTTCAAGTATAAGTTCTCAAATAAGGGTATTCAGGACTTATTTTTGTAAGCAATGTACAATTCAATTGTCGCACAAAAGAAACAACATTACATGTAGCAGTACATCATGAAACAATTGCTTACCCCTATCTCATCGGGCATGTATTGGTTATATTCAGATTAAACATATGCGACCACCGTTCTCTTGTCATCTTCATCTCTTGGCTCCATGAAAAATTTGAAAAGGTGGAGACATCCACTTCTCATGATTTCGTAACTTAAAGCAGCTCAAATAAGGATATTTACAAACTTCTCTTCAATGGCAATGGAGATGCTTGGCCAAAATGCCTTAAAACATTTTACGAAGAAGGGGGAATCGAATTCTCAATCTTTTCCACTTGCTCTTCTCCAGCAAAGGGTGCAAACTCAGTATATGTTCAGGCATGAAATCATGTCTCGTCAATATACCAACCACAGGAGATCTCTGAAATTGGGCACGCATGGTAATTGATTGCAGTTAGTTAACAAAACACATCAGGATAGGCTATTTCGATAAACACATCAAGAAACAAGAAAATGTAGCTGACGCATCCAGACTATAAGGGTATATCACTATGCTTTCATGCACAAACAGCAAGGTCCAGATGACCAAATATACACTCTTGTCAGTGAAAACAGGATTCGGATAACTCAAAAAAAAAAAAAAAAAAATGGAAATCTAAGGTAGCAGAGTATGAAAATACCCAGATACCCATGTATTAAGATAATGAAAGTAAAAAACCATTTTGGAGATACCAGACTTAGAAGACCATGTGAAAAAAAGAATTCATCAAACAAAGTAACAGATTAAATTTTTGTCAAGCACGTGCTGCAATGGACAAATAAGTTCCCCAGATAATTTAATCTTTCTAGGATTGTGATGTTAAAAATGAGGGAGGACAATATCACTTACGCCAGAGATCTTGGGTATCACCAACAAGTGCCTTAAACCAACTTCCCGAAAAAGTATGAGAGCCTTTGCCAGTGACATTGTTTCCACAACAGTATAAGGTGAAGCATTGGTAAATGGATGCAAGTCTATGAACATTTCCTTCTCCTCCTCAGTCAATTCTATATCTTCTATCCTGTCACCATTGCCCGATCCCCTCTTTGCAAAATCCACCGATGAGAATTGCTTAAAGGCATCGATATTTGAGCGTACTGGTGAAGATAAGAAAGCTTTCTTCTTCAATAACGTAATAAGATGGGCGCGGAGTATTATACCAAACAAAACTGGAGTTTCAGAGATTGGAGGCTCATCAATTACAGGGAACCCATTGTGCTTTGTGTTTCTGAGAACATGTAATATGTTACCAACCTTCTCAATACCACTAAAGAGCTGAAGTGGACCTGTTACCACATCGCCTACCGTGAGCTGCCTCATATATGGTTCAGCATGAGTTTCCAGATAAGGAAATCCCTTTAATTTCATAATAAGATCATATATGTTCCCATTGAAAGCATCTGCCACAGTCTTGGAAACAAGAAGAACCAGCATTATTAAGGGAAGCAATAACAGATTATTTGTCAGTTCCAAAATGATTACACAGAGAGACACCGTCATCCTCATAGATCCACCAAGAAAAGAAGCAGCACCGAGCACAGCATAAAGACCATGGTTTAAGTTTGAGTGTGAACCAATTAACATTCCGACAAAACGTCCATAAGATGCACCAGTCACAATAACAGGCACAAAAAGACCCGCAGGAGCAACAATTCCATAGCTAAAGATGCTTAAAAAAAAGCAGGTGACAAAAAATACGCCCATTGACGAGTAGTGAAACTCATCATCGGTGTTTTTGCTGAAAAGATTTCTGATAGCATCATCATTTGTGTTAAATATTAGGCTCGCAAGATCATTATACTGATCAGGAAGACATTGGAACTTCTTGTAATTACCAGACCGGCCAATTGTTGGACAGGCTTCTGATGCATCAGATGGACAAGCCCGGCAAGATGCAAGCCATGGCAATCCAAAAAGAAGGCAAGATGTGAAAATGGAGATTGAACAAGCAAGAAAAATTCTGTAAGCAGCACTTTTCCTGGAAAACGGAAACATCAAGGAAATTGAGCTAAGCAAATTAAATTCATTATTCTACTGTCCAAAAATGAGAGAGCCCAAAAGGACACTTACTCATTGATGATATTGTATAAACGGAGAACTTTGTCCAAGAGAAAATTGTATAAACTTCCTAATATGCCCCCTACAACACCAAGGACAAGCACAGGAGGCACATCGACAAGGTGATATGAAATACTTGCTGAATAAACATCAAACATTATCAGCCCCCCTGTACCAAATAGACCACATTTGCCACTTAAACAAACATCAATCAAAGCCCGGAGCACAATAGCAACTACAGCAGTTGAAAAGAAAGATCTCCACAGAAGGGCACTTCTCCACCTGCATAACAAAATATAGGGATTAATAATTAATTTAAAGTTTTTAGAAAAAAAAATTTATTTAGTCAGATGCAGCAATACATTTTCAAGACAAACACTGATACCCGTAAACTAGAGTATTGTTGGACCAGAGAAAAAGGAAAAATAATAGAGTAAAATATTAGTATTAATTGTGGAAAAGTAAACAAGAAAAAAAAAAAGGGAATTCCAACTGAAACTTTGGTGAATGTAAGTATAAAATGATAAAGTCAGAAATTCCTTATATTAATTAAACCATGAAATTGATGTGTTCAACAAGAACATGATATCTAGAATGTTAAAACTGTGATTGCAGAAGATTAAGTTGTCATTTAGGTAAAACAGAGAAAATATATTCAAGAACAAAAAGCTAAAAAATATTACTAGTTCAATAATAAGGCTTATAGTAAGTAGCCAACACACTTGAGTTTCTTGGAAACCTGAGAGTATCATGTTTACCAGAGATCAATATGGCCACTCAATACATAATATTTCACAGAAAGTAGTAATTGCTTATTTGCTATTTCCTTTATCCATAACTTTTTTTCAACTATGTATTGTGCTAGCTTAATATACGAAGTTAGACTCATTTCTCATTTCCTAACTGTTTAAACTTTGATATTGATGGTTACTCGAAATGCAGTGGACCCTGATTATTCAACAGTACCAGTCTAATCCTAGACAGAATAACAAAAATTAAGTACAATAGCTTTGAATATGGATGACCTACGCAACCCTAAGGAGCAGTTATAAAAATGATGTAGGTAAGTCTGGTAAGACAAAACATAGTTGTCAGCTTTTTATTACTACAATTATTGTTTTTTCTTGAATGATGGAATAAAAAGATTTTTAGAGTAGTCCCAGATACTGATACAGTATGGAAAAATGCAGGTTTTTAATTGGAAGTTTAAAATAGAGTTACAAGGGAAAATCAAAGACAAATGAAGAAGTTCAGCTAAAGGGACGGTACCAAGAAGACATCTCTTCAAGAGCAAATAGCACACCACCAACAGGGGAACGGAAAGAGGCAGCAATGCCAGCTGCTGCTCCACATGTTACAAGATCTCGTCGGTCTCTATCATTTTTGAAAAAACGTAGCCATCTCCATGTCAAACCATATCTCCTTGATCCACCCTGACCCAATAGTGATGCAACACATGCACCAGTATGCACCATGGGCCCTGCCTTCCCAATAAGAAGAGATGATGAGACTGCAGTTACACTGCCAACAACCTGTATATAGAGGAAACATGACTCTCAGATCTCCCCATAAAATGATAGCCTTCCATTCTTTTGAAATTAACATATATATCTATATATAATATAAAATTATTTTTTTCCAGAATAAGAAAGAAATATAAAGCACTGAATTTCTAGCTCTTTAGTAAAGGTAATTAACATACTTCCCAACTACTTCCCATGAATTAACCAAATCGAACGCAACTTCTGCAAATGGTGTTCCTTCCCCATAGTTTAATAATAGCCTAAATATTGGTTTGGATCTAAACAAAACACAACTAAAACTCAATGACTAAACACAGCATGTACCTAGTCTCTGTAAAATTTAGATAGGAAAACCAAAAAAATAAAAAAATAAAAAAATTGCATCCCCGTCGAGTAACAGCTTCGGCAAATTAAACAATCATTCAATGACAACAATGATGCACATACTAATTCAGAATTGAATCAACTAAATATCAAAGGATTCTTCACACTAATAAGCAACTCCAATCGAACTTATGAGAAGAGAGTAATACACAACATCCAAAACAGTAAAAGCAATCACTAACACTCCAAAGCATTACCTTCACAACCAAAGTCCGCAACGAAAAGATTCCAGGCGCGTCAACGCCATTCAGGTAAGCCTTCACTTCCGGTATACCCGAACCTGCAGCCTCAGGTGATATAAAGGCCGTGATCATGGACGCGAACAGAGTGAGAACCAGATTTGAAAGGGAAAACACAAGAAAAGCAATCCCGTACCTATAAATTTCCACACATTGAACACTTCAGAAACAGAAGCAGAAACAGTAACATAAAACTGAAAGTCATTTTTAACTTGTTCTACTAATTTTCCAGGGAAACAAACAGAATTTAAAGAGTAAAAGACTGGTATTAAAAAAAGCCAAAAAAAAAAAAACTACCTCCCCTTCAACATCATGTTGGAGGTGACGACGAACTTGACACCGGCTAGATTCTCAACGGCGAGGTTATTACAAAAGCCGATAAGGCTGACGATCAAACCTATAAGGAAAGCCAACAGCCACTTCATGAATATGTACTGAAATATATGAATCTTTTCGCGGCTTCTCCAGTCCTGCTTGAAGAACTCGTTCTCGAATATTCTGCACACAACCAATCCACACAGCTCAGACAACAACCCAAAAAAATTCTATTATCAATTTCCTAGACAAAAAAAAAAAAAAAAAAAGACGGACTCGTAATCGAGGCTCTCGATGGGGCAAATACTGGCGCCGACGATGGCGACCTGAGAGGTGTTGTTTGGGGTCGATCTCTGAATGGAGAGTAGAGGAACGGTGAGTGAATCCTGGTCATGATCATAGCCATTTTCGTGCTCTGCTGCATTGAGATTTGCTGAGTCATCGCTGTTGCCAGACATATCTGTTTGTTTGTTTGGAGGTGTGAGCTCCGATTCTTCAGAGCTTCAATGGAGGTCAGGGAAGAGAGAGAAAGGATAGTCAAAACGATGAGCTAGGTGCGTAGTCCTGAAAAACGTGGTGGGGTTTTCTATTTTTTTATTTATTTAATTAGTTATTGAGTTCTGAATTCTGGACCGATTGGAAGGTGCTAGCAATTGCAATGTTATGGCCACACCCCCCATTTGGATATGAGAACGACAAGTTCTGAAATCGAAAATCAAATCAAATTAAAACTTTCTCTTATTTTTTAATTCCATTTTTATTTTTCAACTTGACACGTATATCGTGTGCAGCATTTTTTTTTTTTTTTCTTTTGGTATAATCATGTGGAGCTATTATTTATGATTTCTTTTTTCTTTATGATGATTTATTTTATCATGATTTTGTTTTTCTTTTTCTTTTTATTATATAGTTAGAGTGCTATTACCACAAGCAGGTAAAATATGTACTTATTACCAAAAATAAAATATGTAGAAGAATGTTCATATTTTTATGAATGCTTCAACAAATTTATTTACTTACCGATTAGGAACTATCATATTTAATGCCAGAAAATTATATTTCTTTGATCATTTGTGAAATAGCAGTTGGTATTTTCTTCTTCTTATTTTTATTATTATTATTATTTTTTTTTTTGGAAAGAGATTTTATCAGCCAATTCCAACGAAAAACACGTACTAAAACCTTTCTAGGATGCATTCTATAATTTTGTTACCTTACATTTTCTCATAAATGGTTTACATTATTTTCATTTAAAAAAACAAAAAAAAAGAAGAAAGAAAGAAAGAATAGTTTACATTATGTCTTTTTCATCAGTAGTGTTAAAGATGTTGAAAAATAGTTTATATTATGTCTTTTTCTTGAGTAGTGGATAAAGATGTTCTATTTTTTATTTGTATCTATTATATGTATGATGCCACTTAATTTAAAATAATAAAATAAATTAAAATGGAAAAAGTAATTAATTTTTAAATAAGATAATATTGTATCATTCATGATAACCCATTCTCAACTTAAGTCTTAGAAGGTAAAACTTCTACTTCAAATATTAAAAATAATAATAATAAAGGCAAATTTTTTTGTTTTTACATCTTTAATTTTGTTATTGTTTTTTTGAAATATATTTTGAAATATAGGATTATTAAATATTTTTATAGATTTTATATTCATATATTTTACTAAATTTTTATAGAGATTACAAAATTAGAAAATATTTTTATTAACTTATATAGACTTTCATTTTTAAAAGATTTAAGAGAGTTTTTTTTCTCAGGTCAATAAATATTTGTTTTTAAAAAAATAAAATATAAATAAATCACGTCAAGAAGGAAACTTTATTTACAAAAGCCAGCAGTTTTGGAAATTCATAATAATTCTATAAAATCTATATGATACAATCGAATAAGCTTTAATTAAATAGTTTTTTTATTACTAGTTTATTAAAATTTAATAGGTAGTATCAGTGAACAAAAAAATAACAGACCAAGACCCAAAAAAAAAAAAAAAGTATTGGAAATTTTTTTCACTTTATCTAATTTTCTTTCACATGAAATGCAGAAAAAACACAAGAAAAAAAAAAGGTTGAATAAAATGCTCAAAGCCCTACACAAGGACAATGGAGAGAAAGAGGGTTTGAGAAACAATATATAATTCATTTCAATTGAAGTCAGGAAATCTTCAAAAATCAATAAAAATTTTGAAGGTGAAGGATGGAAAAATTTTAAAACAAATATTTCCTTTTTCAACAAGTCTACTGAAATTTTAGATTTAGAAAAAACTATAAAAATATCATTATCTTTTCTAATACACCCGACTTTTATAGATTTTTTAAAAAATTTAATTGAATATTTCATAACTTTTATACTTTAAAGGCTTACATTGAATGCTTCGAGAGTTTGCATTGAATACCTTAATATTTTTATAGAGTTTTTAAAAGTTTATATTAAATATATCCAAGTTTTTCAAATTTATAAAAATCTTTAAAGTTTTTTAATTGTTTTTAAACCTTTACTTTTGGCTTGTCAAATAATTTTTTTTATTAAATGTAGTGTTTGGCAAGCCTATATGTTTTGAATTCTCTAATAATATACCCTTTCCATAAGCTAAAATAAGAGAAACAATGAGGGTAGCTTCTCAAATTCTCCTAATAGAATAACTAGAATTTTCAAATTAAAATTACTATTATATCATTATTTTGGTAATAATACATATATATATATATATATATATATATATATATATATATATATCATTATATATATTATTACAATTACATATATCGTCAACTAATAATAACTTTTTTTACCATTTTATATATAATAATATATATACATAAAAAAATAATTATTCATATTTATTTTGATTATCATATCTAATCAAGTAGGTTTTACTCAAATTCTAATTCTTTTCGAGATAATTATTCGCTAAATACTAATCAGATTAGTAGAAAATTTTATTATTGCTTTAGCTGAACTTTTGCTAATTCTTTCTAATTTACAGCAACCTCAAACTAAACGTATTACATGCTTTAAAAATAATCATTAACTTCTATTTAGTTCTTTATATCCATTAAAATAATTTATTTATCAATTTTTATCAGTTTTACTAATTATTATGATTTATAAAATTTTAGCTTTAATAGATAATATTAATCTCTTTTGATAAATTTTAAAAATTTAAAAAATAATAATTTTCTAAAATTATTTAAAATAATAATAAAATTGAATAAATATAAATAAAATTTCCTTAATAATGATGATGATGATACCGATGATGATAATAATGATGAGGATGATAATAATAAGCTTTACTCGAAAACAAAATTTTTTATTTTTTATTTTTATTTTTATTTTTTTGGTTGTCTATACTTACTTTCTTCCTCTCTCAATAGTTACATAAAGTTCGGGTTACATGAAAGCTCACCTTTGGAAGTAAGAACCCGACTTTAAAAAAAAGACAAAAAAAAAAAAAAAAGAATCAGCCAACTTAAAACAAATTGCACTTGGAAAATTCAAAAAAACAAAATACGTTAAATATTTATTGTAATTGTTAGTATATTAAGAAAGAAAAAGGATAAGAGGCTGTCGGCTCCGTTTCTTGATCCAAAAAGAAAAACAAAGGGAAAAGGAAAAAGAAAAAATATGAAAAGTAAGGCACGTGGTTAGAAGGAGATTTGGGAAAGCCGCAAAACGGTCCTAATAGATTTGGATTCACCCAGACATTGATTCAACGACGGAAGCTTCGTCAGCAAAGCTTTTGGCGTGGAAGCCATGCATTGCTGCAAGTCGTTTCGCAATCCCCTTCAATATGGGACCCACGCATTCTCTGCTTTCCTTCCTTTCCAACCTCCCACTCCCTACCCTGCCACCACGTTCCAACTACCACTCCACCACCACGCTGCTACTTAAAATTTTCTTCGTATAAATCATCATTAAATTAGAGATAAGTCATACAACATCTATTTTCTTTTCTTCTTTTAAATCTGGTCATGATAATTGTTACTTTAAAAGGGAAGAGATATATCTCAAATGTATGTGAAACTCGTGCCGTTGAACCAATCTTATTTTATTATAATTTTTTTTTTAATCCATTTTCTTGTTGGGCTATAAGCTATTTTAACCTTTTTTTTGCCTTTTCGATAATATAAGCTCTTTAACCTGGAACTTCTAATACGGTGGCACATTCTTTAACGGAGAGTATTTTTAATAGTTCTGTATATTTATTTTATTCATTTAAAAATTTTTTTACCACATAAGATAAATATATAAAATTTAAAAAAATTATTTTCAATGATTCTGTGTATTAGCTCTGTTAAGTTGATGTGGCAATAAAAAAAATACAAACTATAAAAGATACTGTTTACTTTTGAAATCTCTGATAGATAGATTGAATCAGCATTTTATTTATTTTTATTGACTTTTGTTAAAAGAAAAATAACTACTATGTGGGTTTTTGATTTTTTTTAATTAGATATAATTTTAAAATAAAAAATTACACATTAGCATTCCAAAATATTTTAAACAAAATCCATTGGAGAAAAATTATCTAAAACATCATTTATTAAATAGAAAAAATACTATATAAAACATGAACACTTTTCAAAATTAATGGCACATACATTCCAATAAAAAGAACCATTGGCGATATTTTAAACATGATTTTATTTTATAATGAGATCTGTGTTTGGGTTGAGGAAGGACCCTGGGGCTTAAAAGTTTTTTATGGAAGGATATTTCTATTCCTTATTAATTAATGAAATGTTTATTTCTTTCAACAAACAACAAAAAAAAAAATCCTTAAAACAATGGATTTTATATTGAAATAAAAAAAAAAAACTATATCATAAATAAATTTTAATTAAATTCAAACACTGTACTTGTATTCTGCATGTGCAATTTAGCAATAAAAAAATTCGGCATCTATTATCATTGCTATTTATCATCACAATTTTTTTTTTTTTGGGATAAAAAATTATAATTCATTTTATTTCTAATATGATAAGTATTAATTGATTATATTTAATTTTCTTTTAACTTTTTACATTAAAAATTTAATATTTGAAAATATATATTTTTTATCAGGTAGAAAAAAAAATTGAATAGTCAATTAAAAGATTAAATGGAAATACAAATCCCACGAGAAAAAATTGTATAATAATATGATGGTGCGATATGATTTTTTATTACTTTCATTAATCATGTGCTATACAGGTTTGATAATTTATAATCACGCTCAATGCTACACTTTAAAGTAAAGCATATGATCCCTTCAAAATATTTATTAAATGTTTTATTGTGAGTGATTTGTTGCAATATTTATAGTGATAAATATTTATTTGAGCTATTTGTTGCAATAATTATAGTAATAAATATTTATTCATACAATATTTATATATACAAGTTTTTATGTATATTTCATGGATTATGGTTTTTTATAGTGATAAATAACATTTTTTCTAATAATAATGATACAATATGCTCAAAAAATAATTTTGAATTGGAATACCCCACATTCAATATCAAAGACAAAATATAAAAAGGTCTGAACACTCTGTCTAAGTGAATTAAATATAATACCTGAGTAAATGTTATTACCAAAAAGATATATATTAAAAAAAAGAAAAGAAAAGAAAAAAGTTGAATGAATGTGATTTTTTTTAGTTAGATTACAGGTCATGTTATTAATTTAAATAAAAAAAAAATCGAGGTTGCTGTAAAAATAATATAATTTAAATTCAACTTGTGAACCATGGTTTAAATAAACAAAATGATTATAAAAACAAAAACAAAATGACTGGTTTAGGTAAACAGCATGATTATAAAAGCGTGAGGATGCTTTCCATTGTTATTATTTATATATTTTTCGGGTCATCAAAGGCTCTCGCTGTTTTCATTAAAAGTAAAAAACGGAGGCCTCTCGTTGTCGATTGTCGTTTTCATTATTTGCATGATTGCTTGTGTTTGGATGTGTATTGTTTTTTTTTTTTTTTTTTTTTTCATATATAATTTTATAGGGCATATTGGTATATCATAATTATTGTCTTTTTATAAGGCAAATTGCCTGGTCCTTTTGTTTGTTGCTCTTGCAAGCAAACACGCTCCTAGTGCGAGTCTCATTGGATGAAATGAAGCATCCATTATCTTAAAATTATGTATATATGTGGCATGAAACTGTTCTTTATGAAAAGAGGAGAAACTTCTATTAATTTACAAAACTTGTATACGGTAACAAATATATTTATATATTGGAAAAAAAAAAGTTGTTTTTTATGACAACTATATCCAAATTTATAATTAATTGAAGTGTTGCTATGCATCTTCAAGTTCAACTAGGGTTTTTTTTTTTTTTTAATTATTTTCATTCACCCCAGAAAAATATTTTTTTTGTTTAAAATAATTAGTTGAAGTTTGAGTTCTTTTTTTTTTTTTTTTTTTTTGATGAAAATTGAAGTTTGAGTTCTACAGTTTACCATAGCAGTATATCAATACATTGTAAGTTAGGAATAGTTTTTAGGAATACATTAAAGGGCTTAATATGATGGGTTTTAAAATCAAAAGCTTATATTGTAACATTTGAAACTAGATTGTATAAAAGTACAATTGACCCTAATACTAATTGACGATGGAACTATCTAAAATTTCCTTTTTAAGAAATAGATTTTTTTTTTCTTGACAAGGATTTTTAAAAATTTTTGCTGAATAATCATACTGTCTAACTTTTTTTTTTTTTTTTTTTTTTGGGGCCAAATGTCTAACTATATTTCTAATGTGGCAAAAGATAAAACTATATTTTTTATATGAGTAATTCTAGTTGCACTACTATTTGGACTCTATACAATTTTATTATTTATTTAAAATTACTATTAAAGACATTTGTTAACTAAATCTATTTAAATAATTTTTTTATACAGTTTTATTCTTCTTCTCAAATAATACGTTAATTATATCCATCTATATTATACTCCATTAAAAATTAGAATTGCAGATATAACAATTATTCACAAATTCTTGAAGCTCAAAAATATAAAACAGTAAAATAAATTTAGTTTTTTTTTATTTTTTTTTATATTGAGATGATTGATTTAATTTGGATTTTTTTCTTTTACTATCGCTTATCAACAACCAGGTCGGAACAACACTCTTATATTTGATCCTGGTATATTAAAATTTATTTTTTATTTGAAAGTTTAAAACTGAACATTTTTTAATTGTTTAGAAACGTGCATCTGAACATTATTAAGATGTTTAGCTTTTATCTATCAAACATTGTATGTATATACATATATTAAATACCGTATATTATGAAATATGCCAATTTTTTTTAATCATTGATAATTTATATGTAATTGAATGTAAAAAATATGCAGGATAAAAAATATATAGATAATGGAATTATCTTGGAAAAATGTGATGGAAAAATAATAATAAAACTTTTTGGTATTGAAAAGAGCAATTATCTTGAAAAATGAGATGGTCATGTCAATCCCAATCTCCAATACCCTCCATTGTTCGTTGATTTTTTACTTTCAAATAAATAACCATTTATGTCGTTAAAAAATGAAAAATAAATAAATAAATAAATAAAAATAAACCCTAATTCAAAACAAGAAATAAGAAAGAAGAGAATAAAATATTTTTAGTAAAATTAATTTTTATCGGACTGTATATAGTTATTTTATAATTGTAAAAATAATTCTTATTTGTAAGAGATATATAATTTTAGCATGATATGAATTAGGTATATTTCAGGAATAAATAATAATATTAAGTAATTTTATATTTTTTATACATTTAAGTAGTAGTGTATAAAGAATGGAATTGTAAAAAGTCATTTTGGAATTGTAAAAAGAACTACTCTTTTGATATAACAAGCAAATTTTAGCAAATGTATATAATTATTAAAGATGCTCTTTCTATATAAAAACATATATGCATTTATATATAGGAGGAGGTTACAGTGCGGTTCGTCCGCATGCGAACCCGCACTAAAATTGATGTTTTTTAAAAATAATATCGGTTTTGCTGTATATATGTACACAACAAAATTAATAAAATTTTTTTTAAATATCATTTTTGATACAGATCTGCATATAGATAGACTGTACCTTAGCTTTTCTATACATATATATATATATATATATATATATATATATATATATATATATATATATATATATATCCTTTAGTCTATACTATAAGCGAGAAGGGCTCCCAAGTTTTGGTCATGTTTTACTGTTCAAAATGGTTCCAAAACGAGTACTTTTCGTGCGTTTTGGCTTTTCTTTTCTTTGTTTTTTACTTTTTTTTTTTTTTACAATTTCATTTATCCAAATCTATCCTTTTTTTGTTTCATTTTACAATAGTATGCCAAGGATAAAAACATCGTTAAAAACCTATACATAATAGTTTTCTTTTCTTTGTTTTTTACTTTTTTTTTTTTTTTACAATTTCATTTATCCAAATCTATCCTTTTTTTGTTTCATTTTACAATAGTATGCCAAGGATAAAAACATCGTTAAAAACTTATACATAATAGCCGATGTTTTTACATAAAAAAGTAAGATTTTTTCCTTTTCAACGACTGAATTCCAAAAACCATCGCTAAATTTTTATTTTTTTTTTTATTTTTTTTTTAGTTCTTGCTGCCAAAACGAGAACAAATTGAAGATCTAAGAAGAGAAAAAGAGTCAGCAGTGGACAAATGAAAGAAATGGATAGGATATGATTATTTTCAGGTAAATTATCACATTTAGTTATTTATTTATTTTGATATCTATTTGCAAATATTATGGATTAACGCACGAAAAGTAGTCGTTTTGGAACCATTTTGAACAGTAAAACATGACCAAAACTTGGGAGTCCTTCTCGCTTATAGTATAGACTATAGGATATATGATTTTCAAAGTAAATTAAAAAGAACAAATTTATTAAATAAATTTCTGTTAGTTCGGCCAGACACAATTTAGCTCGGCCAGAAATATTAAATAAATTTCTGTTAAATGGGCTGGACTATTTTGTTAATAAATAATGGATTCGACTTACTCCAACTATTGATTTGCATTAGCCTTTTATCTTTTATCTATTACGTTAATTAAAATCCTTGAATGTTCCATCACATATTTGATCTTCAACAGTTGCCATACTGGTGAGATCCACATTTTATGCTTCTTTTTTTATTTTGCCATACAGGTGTCAGGGGTTGTGGTATGGCATGCATTATGGTTATGATGACTTATAGTATGGTAAGGATAGAGTTGGTGTACTTTATACAAAATTCTAGACTTCATTATTGTACTTCAGAAAAAACTTTGCCTTACCATGTAAGTAAAGATTTTGATTTATAATATTTTAAAGCCTATTTCCTTGGTTTTCAGTATTTAAATGCCATTGGCTTTTTTTCTTTTCTATTTTTTTTGTTTTTTTTGTTTTCAGCTTTTCTCTCCCCCTACTCTCTTTATCAGTGATGACAAAGAACCTGAGGATTGTGTTATTCACTACAAAATTGGTAACTTTAATTTTTTCCATTCCTTTGTCTTATTACTTAATTTCCTCGTGCATTTCAATTCTTTTGTGAGTTCATGAATTTCATTGTCCATGGATCTTTGCATTTTTCATTGCTTTTATGTGCATATACATATGATTTATATTTCAGTTCTTCACCCAATATCACATATTGATATATGAAAAACCAACATGTATTTATGTTGGGGAAAAAAAAAAAACAGAAAAAAAAACAGAAAAAAAAACAGAAAAAAGAAAAAGTAGTAGGAGAGCATGCAATCGCACAAGAGATCGTGATGGTCATTGTTTTTTTTCTCTCAGTCTAAAAAATAAATAAATAGTCAATGACTATGTCATCTATAATTTGGTTTATTTGATTCATAGTGATTTCATTTTATGTTTTTCTAAAATATAATATAGCAAAATGATTAGAGAAGTAAAGCTAATCAAGGATATTCAAGCTCAACAAAGAGGTTGGACAGTAAAAGTGGTGGTTATTGAGAAAGCAATGCCACGAGTTTCTAAATCAAGTCCAAACAAATATCAAAGGTTAATCTTAGCTGATGAAGAAGTAAGTTTGTTTTGATAATATATTTATTTTGTATAATTTGTTTCATATATAACTCAATTTTAAGTCTCTTGTTTTTCTTATACAGGGTAATAAGATCCAGGCCACAATATATGGTGGAGACATCCACATCTTCCGAGACACACTCATAATTGGGAAAAATTATTATATTTCTAATGCTTGGGTTAAAGAAATTGGTGCACAATATCAGATTGTTCAAAATAATTTGCAATGGACTATAAATGGTCGAACCATTGTGGAAGAAGTGACTGGAGATTCAGAGATAATTGTGCCTGCTGTTTACAACTTTGTTCCGTTCTCACGACTACACACTTATATTGATTCTCTATCCCACGTCGGTATGTTTGTCTATATAGTCAATTTGTTCAGCTATATTTTATAACTTTTCATTTATATTTAATTCATCATGTGGACAAATTTCTAATGATCTATAACATTTTAATTAACTTTTGAATTTGTTTATCATAAGATGTGATTGGAATAGCGATTGAAATCAAGCCAAAAAAGGAGATAATCACGAATGATGGCTTAGAGACTGTCCAAGAGATGACTTTGATGAATGATAAGTAAGTACTCCAAAAAAATAAAAATAATTATTAATTATTAAATAAGTTAATAAACATTTTTCTGAATTTTGATTTTAATTTTATGGACAGTATGGATACTGTGATGCTCACCATGTGGAACCAATTTGTGAACAATGAATGTACTCAAATTTTGAATATTATGAATAGAAAACCAATCATAATTGGATGTCGACTTAAAGTTAGCTCATATAATGGTATGTTTCCTTAATGACTACACTACAATTGATGTTATTTTTGAACAATTTTTATGTAATTAAAATAGTCAGCAATTTTCTAAATTAGTTTTTATTAATTCAATTTTTACATGCATATTTGTATTATTTATATCATCATACAGGTATTTCGCTTTCAACCAAATCCTCCAGTTCATTTGTTATTGAACCGGAGATACCACAAGCAGCTGCTTTATCAATTTGGTAAACTAATATTGGAGTTTAAATTTAGAACAATTTTTCTTGTATAAAAAATAAAAATAGCAATAATTAATTTGAGCAATTACAGGTATAATGCTAATGCTGAAAAAGCCATGGACATAATATGTGGAAGGATTGGTCTTGAGACAAAGTCACTGTCTACACTTCCTTCTGCTGAGGACATCATTACCATTAAGATGATAGATAATCAACTTAATACGGTAAATTTCTTGACTATTATTTTGTTTATAATTATTAACAACTATAATATTAAGATATGTTTGTACTTTTCATTATGTAAACAGAGGAGAAGCTTTTGGATCAATGGTCACATCAAAGTGACAAATTTGATTCAACCTTTTTGGTACTTAAGCTGTGAAAAATGCACAAAAGCAACTGGATATGAATTTGAACAGAGGTTTAACTGCTTGTATTGCAGACATGATCAAGTTAAAGCTATGCCAAGGTATGCATACAAATATTTGTTGTTATTATTATTATTATTATTGTTATTATCGTCCAATTATGCAATCATCATTATATGATTGTAACTTACAACTACTGGGTTTTTTTCCCCATTAAAAACACACTAATTAATTATGCATGAAAAATTTATAATCAATGATATTATATTTTTCATCTCATGTGTGAAACATAAGATAAAGCTTTGATCTAAATGAATAGGACAAGAATAAAACAGAAAAAAGATATGATTATACCTTGCACTGATCGATTTGTACATTTGTTGAGCCCCATAGCAATCACCCCATTCTACAACTTTTGCTCATTTGTCAATATGCTGCATTTAAAAGCAAAAACATGCTACATTATGATTGAGGATCGTGCTTGCTAGCCAAAATAACAAGATTTGTTGCAAGAAAAACTCCACTGTCTTTTGAGTATTTTCGGATATTTAGTTGCCATAATAATTGAGATCCACAAAAATTAATAATTGAAATTAATCATCATTATTTGAAACTCAAAAATCAAACTTAAACAGAGATCGTGTTTAAGGATTGCAACACAAAACAAAGAAAAATAACAAAATGAGCCATCTTTTATGTTAAGCATGTTCATTAGGAATTTTTATTTATAGTTTAGTAAGCAAAATATAGAACTCCATAAATTTTTGTTCTCTAAATACTTAGCTTATCTTTGTCATATAGATTATTACTTCATCACCTTTTGTTGTAATCCATTAGGTTAATGCCTCAATCTTTGCCTCTACTCTCTCCACCCAGTGCCACTTCAATTTTGTATAATATGAAATACTTTATTCAATTATTGTATAAGACATTTCATATTATTTATTTTATGATTAATTATAACCTCTAATTGGTAATTCTTCTTTTATTCAGGTGCCGAGTCATTGTTGATTTGATAGATGAGTCTTCATCATTGAATGCTACATTGTTCGGAAATCAAGCTGAAAATTTTCTTGGTTGCACTGCATATGAGTTGATGAATAAATATGATGGGGTAATATAATTCTTTTCATATGTGTTTGTGGAAATGACTGGTTAGTTTTAACTTGTTCTTTGAAAAAACATATATAAATGATGTAAATGCTTATGTGAGTACTAACTGTGAATCTTTCTTTTTTTTAGGATTCTGTTAAAGATATTGAAAAAATTGCCACATTATCCAGTAGTCATAAGCTTCTAATTCAAGTTAAAGCATCTAAACATGAATATCGTGATATTACAAGATGGAAATACACAATCCTTTCTGTTTGTGATACTATTTCAAAAGAAATCAACACATTAACATAAACAGATACTTCAAATGATGCTGAAGTTAGTCAAGTTTTAGAAATTGTTGAAGAGTAAAGTGGAAAATCATTAGGCATAACTGAATTGAGAGGTATGAACATGTTTGATACGTTATATCCTAAGTGAAATTACATGAGCTTTTATTTAATGTTCTAATGCATATATATTGCAACTTTCAAAATCAGATATATCTGGAAGTGTTGACAATGCTAAGATAGAGCAAATGAGCAATGAAGATAAAGTCCTAGCTGATTTGGTTTCAAAGCCTCCTGCAAGAAACAATGCAACAAAGAAACTAAAGCTGATGATTTCCAAAAGTGCAGGTGAGGCAGATCCAATAGCGCTGAATCTTGAAAGTTCTCATTTACAATTTGGTGAAGGGAGTAGGAAGCAGTTTGCCGAGCTTAAAGACAATGCTTAATTCGTTATCATGGGAACCATCTTTTTGTTAATGTGGACATGATAGATTACTATAAGTTCATAAGTAGATTATTATCAGTCTTTTGTGAATTTTGTACATTGCAAGATGTAATAGAAATTGATTTAGGTATAACCTAATACATTTCTATTAAATCTTGCAATTTATCTTAGGAATATAGCAATGATGCTAAGATAGATTCATCTATGACACAAGTATTTTATGACAACTTTTTGTTTAACGAAAGTAAAATAGTAATTATGAGTATTTATGATTGTACTTATATTTCCTATGATCATTTTTTATTTTTTGTGTTTCTTTTAGTTAATATATAAATCCATGAATAAATTAAATTTCATGATAATGGACTAGAATCAAAATAAATTGTTTATGTTTTCATTAGTTTTAAAATTAATTTATTCTCACTAAATATCTAAAACATCTCAATATTGATTGGTGTATAAAAAACAAATAAAATTGAAAGGATGAAGCTAGAATCTATTACGAACAATAATGGTTTTTGCTTTTTCAGATTTTCTGCTTTTCTAGATTTTCTGTTCATCTAAGAGTTGGTGATGCAACCTTGCTGCCTTTATCTAGAAAGTAATTCATTCTCAAAAGGGCGTGTCCATACCTGAAGATAAAAGACATGTTTTAAGTATTCAAGTGGTGGAGGCTGATACATCGGACACCCATACATCGAATATTTTATATCGGACACCCATGTCTCGGACACAACTTAGCTCGGACAGACATCAGTTAGCTCGGCTAGACATAACTTAGTTCGGACAGACATCAGATAGCTCGGCCAAACACAACTTAGCTTGGCCAGACACAACTTAGCTCGGACAGAAATCAGTTAGCTTGGCCAGACACAACTTAGCTCGGCCAGACATCAGTTAGCTCGGCCAGACAAACTTAGCTCGGCCAGACACAACTTAGCTCGGCCAGACACAAGTTAGCTCGGCCAGACACAACTTAGCTCGGACAGACATCAGTTAGCTCGGCCAGACACAACTTAGCTCGGCCAGACACAACTTAGCTCGGACAGACATCAGTTAGCTCGGTCAGACACAACTTAGCTCAGCCAGACACAAGTTAGCTCGGCCAGACACAACTTAGCTCGGACAGACATCAATTAGCTCGGCCAGACACAACTTAGCTCGGACAGACATCAGTTAGCTCGGCCAGACACAACTTAGCTCAGCTAGACACAACTTAGCTCGGCCAGACATCAGTTAGCTCAGCCAGACACAACTTAGCTCGGCCAGACACAACTTAGCTCGGCCAGACATCAGTTAGCTCGGCCAGACACAACTTAGCTCGGCCAGACATCAGTTAGCTCGGCAGACATCAGTTAGCTCGGCCAGACAGACCTTAGCTCGGCCAGACACAACTTAGCTCGGACAGACATCAGTTAGCTCGGCCAGACACAACTTAGCTCGGCCAGACATCAGTTAGCTCGGCCAGACACAACTTAGCTTGGCCAGACATCAGTTAGCTCGGCCAGACATCAGTTAGCTCGGCCAGACACAACTTAGCTCGGCCAGACATAAGTTAGCTCGGCCAAACACAACTTAGCTCGGCCAGACACAACTTAGCTCGGCCAGACACAACTTAGCTCGGCCAGACATAAGTTAGCTCAGCCAGACACAACTTAGCTCAGCCAGACACAACTTAGCTCGGACAGACATAACTTAGCTTGGCCAGACATCAGTTAGCTCGGCCAGACACAACTTAGCTCGGCCAGACATAAGTTAGCTCGGCCAGACACAACTTAGCTCGGACAGACACAACTTAGCTCAGCCAGACACAACTTAGCTCGGACAGACATCAGTTAGTTCGGCCAGACACAACTTAGCTCTGCCAGACATCAGTTAGCTCGGCCAGACACAACTTAGCTCGGATAGACATCAGTTATCTCGGCCAAACACAACTTAGCTCGGATAGACACAACTTAGCTCGGCCAGACACAATTTAGCTCGGACAGACATCAGTTAGTTCGGCCAGACACAACTTAGCTCGGCCAGACACAACTTAGCTTGGACAGACATCAGTTAGTTTTGATCCAATATGTATCAAAAAATAAATGTAAAATGAAGAAATAATTTATGTTTTGATGTGTATATAAATATGTGCATACAATATATATATATGATTTTCAAAGTAAATTAAAAAAAATAAATATTTTTGTTGAATATTTTATCATATGTGAGATGCAGTAAATTTTTTCACTTTAAATATTAAATAAATTTCTGTTAAATGGACTGGACTTTTTTGTTAATAAATAATGGATTGGACTTACTCCAACTATTGCTTTGCATTAGCCTTTTATCTTTTATCTATTACGTTAATTAAAATCCTTGAATGTTCCATCACATATTTGATATTCAACAGTTGCCATACTATCCACATTTTATGCTTCTTTTTTTATTTTGCCATACAGGTGTCAGGGGTTGTGGTGTGGCATGCATTATGGTTATGATGACTTACAGTATGGTGAGGATAGAGTTGGTGTATTTTATACAAAATTCTGGACTTCATTATTGTACTTCAGAAAGGACTTTGACTTACCATGTAAGTAAAGATTTTAATTTATAATATTTTAAAACCTATTTCCTTGGTTTTCAGTATTTAAATGCCATTGGCTTTTTTTCTTTTCTATTTTTTTTTTGTTTTCAGCTTTTCTCTCCCCCTACTCTCTTTATCAGTGACGACAAAGAACCTGAGGATTGTGTTATTCAGGTATTTATACATTTGGCCTCACTTTTTAGGTGTTTTTTTTTTTAAATAAAGAATTAGCAAGTGTGGTTTTCTTTAAATAAAAAATAGAAAATTTTTTTTCTTTGCTGATGTCTCTGTAAACATTTTGTTTTTTAGGTGTTCGTTGTTGCTATAGCTTAAATTTGGCCTCACTTTTGTTTATTAGAGAGTTTGGTAAGCTTGTATATATTTTCAGTTCTAATTTATCATTGATAGGTGAGAGTATGGAAAAACAAAAACAAGATCAACAAAAATATGATAGTATGTCAAATGCTAAAAGAGAAGAAAAAAATAAAAAATGAAGAGAGAAAAGGCTATTACGTAATGAATTACTAAACATAAATGTTAGACGAGATCGTTTATTTTTGAAAACTTCATTTGTTGAATGTCACAGTAATAACATTGGAAATACATCTGAAGTAATGATAGGTGTTGATGAAGGAAGAAGAAAAGAAGATAATTTAGGAATAGAAAACACCTATTCTAAAAAGAGCAAGACAAATGGTATGCATATAAAAGATAATGATAATTTAGTAATAGTTAATAAGAAGGAAGAACAATTAAGAAAAAGAAGAGAAAGATATGCAAAAAAATCGAAAGGGAAAAAAAAACTAATTAATAAGCAACAAACCAAAGAAGGAAATGCACATAATGAAGTGTTAAAAATTATATATTTAGGATCTTCATCAAATCAGGTTGGTATTAATGATGCAGAAAATTTACCCATTGGATATGTAACTAAGAGTGGCATAGTTAATGCACATTTGAAAAATCAAATTGAAAATGAGTCATTAATATCTAATAAAGGAACAAGTGTTTGTAAGAAAAGAAAGCAACGAAAAAACATTTTGAAAGAAATAGTTAGTAGTGTGCATGTTCTATCAAATCCTACATTTTGTAATCATTGCAATGCTAAAATATTACAATATGAACCCAAGGGATTTTGTTGTTCAAATGGAGAAGTTTTATTGGTTCATAATAAAATGCCTATTGAGTTGTATGAATTATTTACTTTAGATGCTGAAGAAGCAAAAGAATTTAGAAAATATGTTAGAACCTACAATAATACATTTGCTTTCACTTCTTTTGGTGTCAAATATGATAAACAACTTTGTATGAGAAATAAAGGTATTTACACTTTTCGTGTACAAGGACAGGTCTATCATTACATAAATGAATTGTTACCTATGGATAAGCAACCATCATATCTACAATTATATTTTTACGACACTGAACATGAGTTAGAAAATCGTCTTCGCTGTTCTAATTCAATGAATTTAATGTTGCTACAAAAAATAACCAATATTCTTTCTGTGAATCCTTATGTAAAGTTTTTTCGAAGCTTGAAAGATATTGAAAATTTACAAAATTATTCTATTCATATCAAATCTGATGTCGGATTAGATCAGGGAGTGTATAATCTTCCCACTGCATCTCAAGTAGCTGCTATATGGATAGAAGATATGAATTCTGAAAATAAAAATCGTGAAATTGTTGTGTATAATCAAGCTGGATATAGTCATAAAATAGAATACTATTTTGGTTGTTATGATGCATTACAATATCCTTTGATATTTCCTTTTGGAGATGCTGGTTGGCATCAAGGAATAAAAAAAAATAACAAAAAAAAAAGACAATCATATTGTGAAGGTCAATTTTTGACCAATATGACTGAAATGGATTCTGTTGTAGACATGCTTGATAAGGAAACAGAAGGTGTATTTTTTTTTTTTTAAACAACAGAATTTATGTATGTATATATATTTTCAATAGTCCTGCTAACTTATCTTCTTTGCAATTTTTCTACAGTGATGGGAATGAAGAAGAAAAGAAATAGCGTTTTATGTCGTGAGTATTATTCTTATAAGTTGCAAATTAGATCACTAAATGATTCGATGATTTTGCATATAGGACGTCTTTTGCAACAATTTGTTGTAGATATGTATGTAAAATTAGAAACTTCTAGGCTTGATTATTTTAGAAAAAATCAAACTGAAATTCGTGCTGAATTGTATCAAGGAATTATGGATAGTGTTGATGTTGGAGAAACTAGGGGCATAAAAGTTGGTCGAAGAATTATATTGCCTTCTACTTTTATCGGTGGTCCTAGAGATATGCGTAGAAGGTACATGGATGCAATGACTTTAGTTCAAATATTTGGAAAGCCAGATATTTTCCTTACTATGACATGCAATCCAAATTGGATAGAAATTAAACAAGAATTGATAAAAAATGAGGAAGCACAAAATAGACCAGATTTAGTTTCACGTGTGTTTAGAGCTAAATTAGAAGAGTTGAAGAAAGATCTTTTTAAAGATGAAATTTTTGGTCCAGTAGCTGCACATGTACATGTAATTGAATTTCAAAAAAGAGGTTTACCACATGCTCATATATTAATCATTTTAAAATCTAATTCAAAGTTACTATGTCCCGATATATTTGATAAGATTGTATGTGCTGAAATACCAAATAAGAATGATAATTTACATTTATTTTCTGCTGTAAAAAAACACATGATGCATGGACCTTGTGGAAAATTTAATCCTAAAAACATATGTATGAAAAAAGATGGTACTTGTAAAAATAAATTTCCTATGTCATTTACATTAAAAACTGTTTTAGGGAAAAATTCTTTTCCATTGTATAGAAGACGTGATGATGGTTGTAAAGTTAAGGTTAGAGGATCTGTTCCAGATAATCGATGGGTGGTTCCTTACAATCCTTATCTGCTTGCAAAGTTTGACTGTCACATAAATGTTGAAATATGTTCTACAATAAAGGCTGTTAAATATTTATATAAATATATATACAAAGGACATGATAAAGTTGCAATGAATATAAAGTCATTTAAAAATGATGAAGATATTGATGAAATACATAGTTTTCAGTCTGCTAGATGGATATCACCGCCTGAAGCGATGTGGAGAATTTATGGCTTTTCTTTAAATGAAATGCATCCACATGTAATGACATTACAAATTCCTTTGGAAAATAAGCAAATGATGAGTTTCAAGAATTCTGTTAATTTACAATCTGTTGTGAATAATGATTTCTTTGCAAAAACTATGCTTACTGAATATTTTGTTATGAATCGTGTAAATGTAAACAGTAGACAATTATTATATAGAGAGTTTCCTGCACATTATGTTTGGTCCTCCCAATTTAAAACTTGGAATATACACAAACGGTGTGATGTTGTTGGTAGAATTGTAAATGTGAATCCATTTGATCATGAGAGGTATTATCTAAGATTATTATTAAATCATGTTAGGGGAGTCACATCTTTTGATGATCTTAAATGTGTAAATGGTGTTCAATGCTTATCATATCGTGATGCAGCTTTGTTGCATGGTCTATTAGAATCTGATAATAGTTTTGAGTTATGCTTGGAGGAAGCATCTTTGTACCAAATGCCTTATAGTTTACGAAGGTTGTTTGCTACTTTATTAGTATATTGTAGTCCAAGTAATCCGAGAGATTTATGGATTAAATATGAGAAAGCATTATCTGATGATTTTAAATATTTAAATTATAGTGATAGAGTTAAAAGATCAAAAGTTTTAGGACATATTAACATTATCCTGGAATCAATGGGAAAAACTTTAGCTGATTATGATCTTTTGGAATTTGACATTGATGACAATGATATTCATGATGATAATAGAGAAATTAGTGAGGAATTATCGATTGTTATAAATGATGATGATATTGCATGTGCACAATCTTTAAATATTGAACAAAAATATGCATACGATCAAATATTAAATAAAGTGTTCTCTAAAGTACCTGGTTTGCTTTTCATTGATGGCCCTGGTGGAAGTGGAAAAACTTTCTTATATAAAACAATTCTTGCTGCTGTTAGATCAAAAGGTTTAATTGCCCTTGCTACAGCATCTTCAGGAGTTGCAGCTTCCATTTTACCTGGTGGAAGAACAGATCATTCCAGGTTTAAAATACCTTTAGTGATGGAAGAACATAATACATGTCATGTTAGTAAACAATCAGGATTAGCGAAACTTATGAAAGATGCAAGTTTAATAGTATGGGATGAAGCTCCGATGGTAAAAAAGGAAGCAATTGAATCATTAGATAAGATGTTACAAGATATAAATGAATGTGATTTGTTATTTGGTGGTAAAGTAGTTGTTTTTGGTGGGGATTTTAGACAAGTTCTTCCTGTAGTTCCAAAAGGTACTAGAGAAGAAGTTATAAATTCATCTTTAGTTAATTCATATTTATGGCCAAAATTACATAAAATAAAATTAAGTCAAAATATGCGAGCTCAATTTGATCCTTTATTTAGTCAATATTTGTTACGCATTGGTGATGGAGTTGAAGAATATATTCATGATGATTATATTAAATTGCCATGTCAAATGATTGTTCCAAATGTTGACAAAGAAGATGCATTAGATAACTTAATTAAACATGTATTTCTTGAAATTGAAAAGTATGCTGAAAACTTAGATTTTATGATAAATAGAGCTATTTTAACACCTAAAAATGATTATGTGGATCAAATTAATAATGTCTTAATAAATAGATTTGTAGGTGATACAATAACATATTATAGTTATGATGAATGTTTAGATAAAAGTCAACAAGATATTCATGAAGATTTCTTGAATATGTTAGTGCCTAATGGATTTCCTCCACATGAATTAAGATTAAAAGTAAATTGTCCAGTTATACTATTAAGGAATATTAATCCTTCTGAAGGGCTATGCAATGGAACAAGATTAATTTGTTGTAGATTTGATCAAAATGTGATAGATGCTGAAATTAGTGTTGGAGAATATCGAGGAAAAAGAGTTTTCTTACCTAGAATTCCATTTATGCCAATAGAGAATGTAAAAGATGTCTTACATTTTAAACGTAAACAATTTCCAATACGATTATGTTTTGCAATGACAATTTATAAAGCTCAAGGACAAACATTAGACTACTTTGGTGTATATTTACCGGAACCAGTTTTTTCTCATGGTCAGTTATATGTGGCTTTGTCTAGAGCAAAGATGGGACAATGTATAAAATTTTTGAATATTATGCCTTCAATAGATGAATTAGATTATACATTGACCAAAAATGTTGTATTTCATGAATTGTTGAGTTTAGTAAATTCTTCAAATAGGTAAGCTCAATGTATGTTACTTATATTATTGATGTTATTTTTATTTATTTATTTATTTTAAATTTTCTGGTCATTTTTTATATATTTGAAATCATGCTTTTGAACATATATGATTGTTTTGTTTTTTTAGGGATTGAGGTCAATTCCATTAGAACATATATGATACATCGGACATCCATACACCGGATATTTTATGATGCGATTTGGATATTAAATTTATGAAAAACTTGGGATAAAATGATTAATTTCTTTATGTTTGTTAATAATTTAAGATTAAATCCTTCTAAACAAATTGAAAAATGTTAATTAAAAAAACTAATTTAACAATTTTTTTATTCAAACTTTTCCATATTACTTAAAAACTATTAAACATTCAAATTTTAATCCAAACCACGTACATTGCACGTGGCCATCCCTAGTATATATATAAGAGCTGATATAAACAACCCATCGATCACTGCCTGATGCATGCGTGTTTGGAAATGTTAGTGACTTCTCTCCTAGCAGCATTTCCTAGGGCGTGTGTGCATATATATATATATATATATATATATATATATATATATCATGTTAGGGCTTAAATTATTATTATTATTATTATTATTTTGGACAATGGCTTAAAATTAGTTTACATGCTATCTTTTTTTATTTTATTTGTAATTTTGTATTTGCTGTCGTCTAATTTTATTCATTTATTTTCTAACAATTAATATCATATTATCTTAACGCTATGCAATGTTTAATATTTAATAAATAAAAGTAATTGATATTATTAGTTTTTGTTGGAATTCAAAGACATATAATGTCGAAAATAAGGAAATTAAAAACTAGCTAGTAGTAAATTACTGGTTACATAATGCACGGAACAACGAGTCACCAACGACTAGACATGTACGAATAATTTCCTAGGTGATACTTCAATTATCAAACAAATAAAAGAGTTAATCATGGTACAATTGTATATATAAGAATTGATTGGTTTGTTTGTTTATTATTATTATTAATTTTTTTTCCCTATTGATTCGTTTTGTTGTGTTATGTGAAAAAAAGGGGCATTGTAATTTGTATGTTGTTTTTATCTAAAACTTTTATACATGCTTTTTTTTTTTTTTTTTTTTCCTTGTTTTGGAATATGAGAGTGAGATAACGAGCCCAGAAGATAGGGTGTGTAAGGGGGACCCTTGGTGAAAGTACGACCAAGGCAAGGCAGTTTCCATGGCTCCATAACAAAGCAAGGTTGACATAGCCTCACAGTGTGAGGATCGAATGATTGTTGCCTTAAGGTTGTTGCTTGAAGTTGCAATCATGGTTTAAGTACAAAAAACAGTGTTTCACAAATAAATAATGACACAAGGACAGTCTGTTTTTCCTTAATTAAGTCTCCCTCTGACCCTACCAGAAACAATGAAGGAAGTTGACAATAAATTAAGGAAAAGAAAAAAATAAAAATAAATATATATATATATATATATATATATATTAATGATAAAGGAGAGAGTCAAATAATTTAATCTCATTGTCTAGGGCGGGGTCAACATGTGCTTTACCAGGCCCTTTTTTTATGTGGCATTGCTTGTGGATTCTCCACGTGATCAGGATTCAGGAGATCATAACAGATTCTTTATTTTCAATGAAAAGCAATTCAAAATTGATTAATAAGATAAATGCCGAAATTAGCAACTTTTTTTAGTAACCAAAACATAATTAAGTTTTTCAAACGGAACAATTTGCTTTCTTACGTAGGGGATTGTGGAATTGGAGAAATATTAGGTTTGCTTCTTTAGTGGGTTTCAAACTTGCATTTTGGAGCACATATTTCAGCTGATGAATTAATATAATAAAGTGGGGGAAGCCAGCAATCGGATCGTGTTTGGAGACCATCACACTGTTGGTCTTTTACGAAGGTGAACTTGGAGGGTGCCTCGTCGGTGGAAAAGCGGGTAGTTGGTGCTGGAAATTGTTGTGCGTCATGGGGTGCTGTACTTCGTCAGTCTAGGTACCTACTTTTGGAGAAAATCTTCGGTGGTACCAACTGCTAACTCGGTACCACCCCAAATAGTTTAATGCCGTCTGTTAAAACTTTACCACGTCATTTTTTTCAAATTGCCATTTTATTTACTTTTATATATTTAATTTTATTTTAATTTACTCAAATACCCTTACCTTCTATCTTTTTCAAACTTATATCTAGGTTTTTCTAGATAACTCATATAGAAACCAACAGCCATTGCTGTCAGAGAATCGCCGGCGGCGGCTGCTAGGCTTAGTTCCAGTTTTTTCTTTTTTCGAAAATTTTCATCAATATTTTTTTAGATTTCAAATCTCTTCTTCTCTTATCAACATTCACCGGCAACAAAAGTAACGACGATGGCCTGCCGTTTGTGAGTTTGGAGGATGAACCCCGATTCTCAAAACCACTTTATCTCTTCCCTTTTCAAAATCGGATGCATAGAAATTACATCTTGAAATGCCTATTGATTCTGCCAAAATCCTCCATTTTGGTTCACCCAATCAATACCACCACTACAAATTTCATACAGGACCATAAGAGCCTAAAAAGTGGAGCTCCTTGTCTGAGTCGAGTCCTGGTCCCTACAAATTTTCCACCGGTCTCACAGTAGCCACCAGTCACTGCAGGCCATGGCGGAAGGGGAAAAGAATGAAACCCTAAAAGGACGACAAAAATATACCCTTTCCTATTTATTTATTTTTCTATAAGAATTTATATTTTTGAAAAAAAAATAATTTAAAATGGTGAGCTGGATATTTTTAAATAACATGGCAAACTTAACATATATCACTAAATTATGATTTTTTTTTTTAAATAAATGTCATTAAATTATTTGGAATGGTACCAGCTCAGCTCAGCTGGTACCACCGTTGCACCGAAGACTTTTTCCTACTTTTGACAACAGAACCAGGCGCAATTAATAAAAGAGGTTTATCTTTTGCACTCCATGATACGAGATGGTTTCATTAATTATTAGTATGGCATAGGCCGAAAGAACTTACAATCTATGCATATTCAAGTATAAACTTAATCTTCAATGATTTTGTTTTAATTTTAATTAATTAATAATATTTATAATTATTTTTTAAATAAAATAATAAAAAATTATAATATATATATATATATATATATATATATTTATTTATTTATTTGTTTTATAATGAATATTGTTTTGTTAAGTCTCTAAAATTTGATAGTTTTTTTAACAATGTTTACTTTTTTCTTTTTCTTTTTTAATTTCAAATTAATGGAATAGTTAGATAGAGCTACTAAAGAGTTTTTTTTTTTTTTTTTTAAATATATCAATATTTTTAATGTGACAAACAACCTTTAGCAATATAAGCTATTGGAAATGCTCTTAGCGACTTTTAAAGTAAATTAGTTGGTATTTGTCCTAATTTGTGAGTGAATGGTTTCTTGGTGGATGATACTAGTTAAGCAGGTTTTATGTTATTTTGTAAAATGCATAGTGTTCATTTGCCCCTAGCAAGTCGAATCGAGTAGCTTATGAGCTAATCGATCTCTTTTATCTTTAGATGTATTTCAATCCTAGATGGAAGTTGAACTCGATCTCAGCCATTCACTTAATCCAATGGCTATTAAAAGCCTTCTTGATTGTAATCCCATTTAAGAATCCCTGAGGAGAAAAAACTCTCTCTCTCTCTCTCTCTCTCTCTCTCTATATATATATATATATATATGCATATATACACATATATCTTTATAGCAAACATCTACAAATATAGTATTTTGCTATGATGAACTCCTTGTAAAAAGCTTCACATGATTATGGAGAGCTTCACTTGTAATTTAATCTAAAAAGTTCATGATTTCTCGTGTTTTTCATTTGTACTTATTGATACTTCAATATTCTTGTTAACATTTCATTTACATGAAAACAACATTCAATTTTAAAAATTTTCAAATTTTGCTTTATGGATTGATCGATATTTTTTTTTTCCCTATTGAATGTTAATTTTATGTTTAATGAAATATGAACAAAAATATTAAAGCAAAATAAAGAAAATGTGAATGAGAAATAAAAAAGAAATCATATTATTTATTTTTTAAATTAGATGACAAATGAAGCTCCTCATAATAAGCCCACTATAGCCAAATTCTCTGTCCATATCTTTCATATATGTATATATATATATATATATATATATATATACTGACAGACAGGGAAAGAACTTTGGCAAATGTTTTTTTAAGTGAAAATTTTAGTAAACATATTTTTAAATGCTGAAGTACAGTGTGTTAAATTGTTATTTATATATATAGATATTTTTTGTGAACAATATGTTAAGTCGACAGGACACCATTTCTTTATTCCTTTATGTTTGAGTATTGTAAGATAAAAGATAAATGTACCTCCAAAGTCATACTCATATGGGTAATTTGATATATTTACTTTTTCTTTTTGTGAAATTGAGACTGATACAAATTTGAATAATTGATGAAGAAAAAAGACAAGGGCAATTGCTACATAGATTTTTTTTTTTCAGTAAACTTAGTTTAATATATTTATTATGTTAATCATTACAAAACTATTATTTATCATAATTGATAATAATGTATTAACGTAACTCATATATAATATGATAGTTTAATTGGCTGTTTTAAAAAAATAAAATAAATAAAGATGTGAATTGCGATTTATATGGTATAAAGGTTGAAATACTTTGCTATTTATGCGGTAAAAATGTCAGCTTAAAGCGTTTCCAATAGGAATGCGAATAGTAAATTATATGATACAAAAGTTTGTAGGATTTATTGTTTATATTGCATAGATGTTTATTTAATAGACAGTTAATTGAAAAATCAGTTTCCAATGATTCTTTTCAATATTGCTATTTCTATTTTTTAAAATAATATTCTTCACAAATATTATTTCTACCATTGATAAGGATTGTTTTTAATAATCACATAGTCTAGTTTTTTGATGGCCTCTTAGGTTTCTCTTAAAAGTGTTAGTCAAGTTGTTTTTGGAACTAAAGTCTAACACTTATATACCATATTAGAGCAGTCTGTGATCATGTGAGACTTCAACTTTGGTGGTACCTTTCAAATGTGAGGTTCTACATAAAACTAATTTCCTATGAGGTGATAAAATATGAACCAAATTTTGTTTAGACCTCTTTAATTCTATTATAATTACACTTATATATGCAAAGTGCTAATCAAGTTGTTTTTGGATCCAAAGGCTACACTTATATACCATATTAGAGCATAGTCTGTGATTAATGTGAGACTTTAAGTTTGGTGATATCTTTCAAACCTGAGGTTCTACACAAAATTGATTTCATGTTAGGTGATAAAATATAAAGCAATAATTACACTTAAACACTACACATAATCTTCATGTTTTGGTAATAGTCTTTAATCTTCTTTTAATTTTCTATAATCTATCAAAATAAATTTATCTGTTAACTTTTTTCTAGTTAATTTTTATAATTAAAAACCAATGAAAGATTAAAAATTACCATTTTATGATTGAATAATATTTTAAATATACAAATATTGTATTTAACTATTAAAATTAATTAAAAAAATTGACAAATATATATATATATATATATATTCCTAGATTTGATCTGGCAATAAAGTCATTCAAAGTACACCTAGGATAAAGATGATGTTTTTTTTTTTTTGGGTCGGGGCTTATAATTGTCCATCTTCTTTTATGGGCTTATAAGGTCCTTTTGGTTTCTCCTAAATTTGGTAGGAGTCTTCTCTTCTCCAAATGCTGCCCATTACAGTGATTACACGATCCTATTCGCATCGTAAAACCATTAGAAGGAGAAGCCATAACTCCAATTACGGCGAGTAGGTAGCACGAAAGTTTTACTATAATTCCTATATTAATTTGCGGAGAAATTGATAGATTTTATTATTAATATATTAAAGATGAGGGGATTTAAACTTAGATATTTCTTCATGAACTTATCACTTTTATGAGTTGACTGTCCCATCCCATTATGGCACATTTCTATAAAGCAAATGTCAAATTACATCCACCAAATTTATTTTTCATAGCAAGTAATATAACTAAATTTTACTTTATTGAAAAAAATTAAATAAGATCTGTGAATAAATTTGACGATGTCTAATGGCGTAAGCAATTTTTTTCTTTTTTAAAAAAACAAGGCAAGAGATTAGGGAAAAAAAAGAAAAAAAAAGAAAAAAAAAAGGTTTTTGAATTCAAGGTTTCAGAGACTGTGATCCAACACATACTTTGCACTGCCATGTGCTCTTCTGCTATTGACCACAGATTTTATTTAATGAGGAGCATGGAGAAAAAAATGGTAGTGGGAGATAAGGCTGGGTCATCTCGAGCTACTCTTTTTCTTATTGTTATCATTATTGCTCCAATTTGTTTTTTTGTATGAGTCACAAATTGTACACCTCAATTTCACAAATCCCATTATCTGCCATTTTGCTCTTTCGACTTTTTTATTATTATTATTAGTTTGACCCAAAAGAAAATATAAAAAAAAGTTTAGCAATTTTCATTTTTCTTGTCGGCAAAAGACTATTTTCCACAATTTTCGAGTTTTTAAGACACTGAAACAAAAAGTCTACAGCGATTTATCCGCCCAATCCCAAATCCTTCGATCAAAGGCCAATGAAAATTAACTAGTACCCACAATATTCATTAACGCAACTGTTCCACCAAACTCAAAAAACCCAGTTCGAATTTTTCCTTTTTTTGTTTTTTTTTTTTTGTTTTTTTTTTTTGGTGTGTTTATCTGGGGTTCTGTTCTATCCTCTTTCACTTCCAATTTCACCGTGCTCTGCTTTTCAACTGTTGCAATGGCTTTCTTCTTTGGCCTTGTGTGTGGAGTTCTTTTCGGGTTTGCTCTTGTCGTTGGCTTTGTTAAGTCTGAGAATTCCCGGTCTAAGGGTCGGTCTCAACTGGCCACCACCATTGCTGCTTTTGCAAGGATGACAGTGGATGATTCGAGAAAGATCTTACCTTCTGAGTATTACCCTTCTTGGGTTGTCTTCTCTCATCGCCAGAAGGTAAGCTCTCACTTTCATTACTTTTTTTTTTTTTTTTTTGTTTCTTTTTTTTTTAAAGTCAAGTTTTCGTGGGCTAATATTTTTCTTGGCTATTTTTTGGTTCCAGTTGAAATGGCTGAATGCTCACCTTATGAAGATCTGGCCCTATGTTAACGAGGTAATTCTTTTCTGGTTTATTTTATGTTATTTTATTTTATTTTTTTATTGGGTCTCTAATTTGATGGTTTAGGCAGCGTCTGAGCTGATAAAGACTTCAGTGGAGCCAGTTCTTGAACAATATAGACCGATAATATTATCATCACTCAAATTTTCCAAGTTTACTCTTGGTACGGTGGCACCACAATTTACAGGTCAGTTTATTTATTTATTTATTTTGCATTAAATGGTTAAAATTACTGAGTTGTTATGTTTTGTGCAATTGGGTTTACTAGAATTTTGTTTGTTGATTTACTTTGCTAATAATTGTACTGTTTAGGAATGGATGAATAATTTGTTTTCCATATTTTGTTACCTGTAAAATATGTTTCATTTAATTTCTTCTGTCCAATTTCACCATTCGAGTTTATTGCAAGTTTCGAATTTTCTCTAAAATTCAATCTTTTGAATTTTCTCATATGATGATTTTGTGTTTAAATTCCATTTAGGGCATATCATATATGATATCCACGCTGGGTTCTTGTTATATGCTTGTCTAAAGTATCAATGGTGTACAATATAAACTTTTTGTGGCCTATGGGTCTTTGATATCGTGATGGTTACACTTAATGCTCATGAAAGGGACACTTTAAATGAAGCACTTAAGGATTTTTGTGATTCATTAATTGTTTTTATTTATTTATTTATTTATTTTTCCCCTTCCCCCCCTTCCTTATTTAGGAGTTACTATTGTTGAAGATGGAGGTGATGGTATTACTATGGACTTGGAAATGCAGTGGGATGGAAATCCGAATATTATACTTGATGTTAAAACTAGGCTTGGTGTTGCATTGCCTGTTCAGGTAAATCCCCAATAGTTATTACCTACTTGATTCTGTTCACGAGCTTGGACAGATTAAATGCAATGATATCTTCTTGTTATTATAGTATTTCATTTTCTATTTCTGAGTAATGATCACATACTGAATTGGTTCGATAATCCAACTGAAGGACCAAAAACCCTCGAGCACTAGTACATTTTTTAAGGAATTTTCTAACTTCAATTTGAAGTTAGATCAATAAGGCTACTATTTTATTAATTGGCAGGCTTCTAAAGCTTTCAGGCTATCTATTAACGGATGCATGTGAATGTTAGTTTTTCAAAGATAACCATGTAAGAAATTTAAGTGTAACAAGTTTTTTGGCTTCTTTTTGGGCAGCTACCTCAAAGGAGCTTAGGGATATTCCAACTTCTTTGATTTTGTTGAAGGATTTGACGTAGTTTGGCTGCTCATATCAATTTTTTGGGCTTCTTTATCTTCCTTATAGTTTTGTGGGAATGGGGAAGAGGAGGTGTCAACATGGCAGGTTGATTATGAAGGAATATGTGATATCTAATATATATCATTATTAAGAGTTCTCTAAAAGTATTAAGTGAAATTAGTAGCTTCGGTTGAAATGATGCATCCTTGCTCTTCGAATAGCATGGTAGCCTAGATATTTGAAACTTTTTCCTAAATATTCCATCATATTCTTGTTTGCAAAGTGTAATAAGAATTTGAAATAAAATTTCTCTCTCTGATATTCCTGATTACTAAAATAAGTAGCCAAAAAAAAAAAAAAAAAAGATCCCCCTTTTCATACATATATATCAGCAATCTGATTTCTTTGGAATGCTTGGATCTTTAGAGGATTTTAAGATGCTCAATGATTGGTTTTCTTGTTTTACAATGATAGAATACTATGATTGAACTTCCTCTCTATTATGATATTACTTTATGTTTCCTCTGTTCAGGTGAAAGATATTGGATTTACAGGAGTTTTCAGGTTAATATTCAAGCCTTTGGTTGATGAGTTCCCTTGTTTTGGAGCTGTTTGCTATTCTCTGAGGGAAAAGGTGAATTATCTAAAATTTTGAATTGCTCACATATTGGACATATAAATGGAAAGAAGTTACATATATGAAGTAGGAGTATCTTTGCATACCAGTAGACTTCTTCATATATCATGTTGGAAGTGTTATGGATATCCAGTGCATAACCATTTATTTTTTCGGTTTATCTTTAACATTTGTATCGATCAGTGACTTAAAGAATGGGTAAAAGAGCCTTAACGATAATTGGACTTTGAATTTGCTTTCTAGGTGGGATAGAAGAAATTACAAATGCTTATTTGAGGTCATATATGAGAGAGTGGTTTGGTTTATCTAGAGTCGGTAAAGTAATGGATTGAATCTGGAGACAATAATGTTCGTAGATATAATTTGTTGAGTGGATCATAGGCAAATCTATCTTTCTTTTATTGTCTCTTCATATAGTCTGTTCAGTTTACCACATTAGAAATATAAAGAGAATATAGGATTAGTGTACTAGATTTACCCAGGACCTTATGGTTTAAATTTGGGTCAAGTTGGATTCAATGAGGTATGTTTTGTCCCACTTATATGGATACCTAAATCTTTGCCAATTATAAGAAAATTGTATATGAGCCAGTGTTGTAGATTTTGGATTGAGATAACAATTTTGGATGACATAACTCTTGAAGAAGATGTGTAGCTGGATGCTCTGTGAACAGGATCAAGGCCATTGTGTTGCATACAAATCATTTAGCCTATTTTTGGATGAAAGGGTGGAGTTTTGGTTTCTCATCGACTGAACCTCTGAGTAGGATAATCAATTATTGAAGGATGGAACAGTGGGTCTGAAGTCATATATAAAACATGTATCTAAACTGCTGAAAGTTCAAGGGAATACACAAATTAAATACGTGATTAATATATTAGATGGACATGATATCTAATGAATATCTGATGGCTTAAAATTTTAGGTCAAGTTGGGTTCAATAAAGTATACTAAGTCCCACTTTTCTGGATTCTCAGCCTCCCTGAGAGTTTTACTATGTGCATGTATGGCACATTGCATCCCTCACCATATGCTAGTGGTTCCTTTGTTTTTGCTAACATTTGTTTTTTGCTTCGCAGAAAGATTTGGATTTCAAACTCAAAGTTATAGGTGGTGACATATCCACTGTTCCTGGGCTTTTTGGTGCAATTGATGTATGTGTGAATTCCATAAGCCTATTCAATAATTTATCATTGTACTCTCGTGCGTGCCTATATGTATGCATATGTGGTTTTATTATAGAATAGGTGTAAAATTGTATGTCAAGCTGACACAATAAATATTTATATTTCGCATGCTGGATTCATATCATATTGGTTTGATTAAGGTGTAAACAATTCATACAGGGAGTGATACGTGATGCTGTTGAAGATTCAGTAACATGGCCTGTTCGAAAAGTTGTTCCCATTTTGCCTGGGGATTACAGGTAATTCATAATATAGGGAAAGGATATGATCATCATAATTCAGTGTACCCAGAAATAGAGAAGTATGCAGGTGCCTCTGAATAAATTATTTGAGTGGTTAGCATGGCATATGGCAATACCTCTGTTTTTCATTTGTGTTTATCTTTTGTTTTTTTTAATTTCTATTATTCATGTTGTCATTGTCTTTATTCATTGTAGTGACCTTGAGCTAAAGCCAGTAGGGGTATTAGAGGTGAAGCTTGTGCAGGCGAAGGGGTTAACAAATAAAGATATTGTTGGAAAGTCAGATCCTTATGCCAAATTGTACATACGTCCTTTACGTGACAGAACAAAGACCAGCAAGATAATTGTACAATACTCTGCTTATTCTGTTGCATCTGTGCCTTTATCTTTTTTATAGCTGACTTTTACGGACTATTATTGTTTTCATCAGAACAACGACTTGAATCCAATCTGGAATGAGCACTTTGAGTTTATTGTTGAAGATTTATCCACTCAGCATTTGGTGGTAAAAATTTATGACGACGAAGGTGTTCAGGCATCTGAGCTCCTTGGATGTGCTCAGATACATCTGAGAGAACTTCAGCCTGGTAAAGTGAAGGATGTATGGTTGAATCTGGTTAAAGATTTGGAGGTTCAAAGAGATACTAAAGATAGGGGGCAGGTAAGAATAACAAGTTTCCTCGTGCTTTGCAAAGCACTGCATGATTATAATTGATTGTGCAGAAAAGAGAAGGGGACTAGAAAATTTTATTCTACGGAAGATGAGAACATGTCTTTTACTGAAGTTTAAGAATGGGGAATGAGAACATCTATTAAGGCTGACTTTTCTTAGTCTTTCAAACTGCAAGGGCTGTAAAGCCTGTAATATAGTTGATAATCTTATTTTGCAGGGCATAGGTCACTGCTCACTTAGTAATGCTACCTTCCTTCCTTCCTTTCCTTCTTTCTTTCTTTCTGTTCCTTGTTTTCTGCATAGACAACACTAATTCATTCTGGAAATGATGATATTGATAATTGTATCAAAATTCTTTATTTACCATGTAAATATATTAAAACCGGCAACTGCTTACTCTGGTGCAAAACATACTTTTTGGAAACCTAAGCTGAATGCAATCTGCTCGATCATCTTGAATGATGTAGTCAGTTATAATATGCAGTGGGTGGCTCATAATATTGTTAATTCTAATTTCATCATTTTCAGGAAGATATTGTGATGTGAATCTAGAAAATGAATGCTTATAGTTTGTATTTGTTATTATCTATTCTGTGAGTTGTTTCCACTTTATTCCTAGTTATATCAAAGCATGTTTAAGTGTTTATAAACACACAGTAACGGACCCAGACCCAGATGTCCACTTTATTCCTAGTTATATGTTCTGATTACTTCATCGCTTTTCCTTGTATTTTAGGTGCACTTGGAGCTGTTGTACTATCCGTTTGGCATGTCAAATGGCTTTACCAATCCTTTTGCTTCCACTCCTTCAATGACTTCCTTAGAGAAGGTTCTTAAAAACGGAGTGAATGGAACGGAAACTACTGAAACAGAAAATGAATTCACACAAAAGAGAAAGGAGGTTATAGTTAGGGGTGTACTTTCTATCACGGTCATATCTGCTGAAGATTTGCCAGCTACTGATTTTATGGGAAAGGCCGATCCTTATGTGGTACTCACCATGAAGAAGACAGGACTGAGAAACAAAACTAGGGTAAGTTTTGGATGGCCTCGACCATTATCCTTGAATTTCCATGGACCTTTGAACATACTATAAAAAACATGCTTCTTTATCTGGACGACAGGTTGTGAATGAAAGCTTGAATCCTGTCTGGAATCAAACTTTTGACTTTGTTGTCGAGGATGGATTACATGACATGTTAATTGTTGAAGTCTGGGATCATGACACTTTTGGAAAGGTAAAAAGTCCCACTTTTGTCCAGATGCTCCATTTGTTGGTTACCACAATTCTTCCTGGTTCTCTTCCTGGATTATGTGATGCAGAAGTAGCAATCCTTAACCATACTGATGTTATTGTTGTTTATTCTCATATAAATTATGGTTTTGATAATCATGATCATGATCATCAATATTATTATGGTTTTAATTATTATCAAGCCTTGTGTGGCTATCATCTTGGTTTTTCTTTTGGGTTATGGTTTCGCTTTGCCTGAAAAGTGGCTGCATCCATGTATCCATATTGATGAGTTAATGTCAACCAGTGTAGCTTTGCAAGCGTATGAAGGACCACTAGGCATGCTACCTGCATATAATACATGTAGGCAATGATGGTGCACGCCCTTGTCTGCATATCTCTGTGCATGTATATGTCTATATTTAATATGCTTTGATTTCATGTCGTAGAATGCAGAAGCAGCCATTTATACAAAGTGCTCATGTAGTTTTTGAATGTGTGCTGACACACGTCTTCTATAAATTTTGCAGGACTATATGGGAAGATGCATCATAACACTCACAAAAGTTATATTAGAAGGCGAATACAAAGAGTGCTACCAGCTAGATGAGTCGAAAACTGGAAAATTGAATTTGCATCTCAAATGGATGCCACAGCCAATTTACCGTGAGTCTTGACTGAGCCCTGTTATACAAACCGATGGTAAATCCTTAGGTTGAGGTGGATATACTATCTACCATATAGATTTTATACAGAGGACATGGAAGAGGCAAGTTCATAATCAAATAAGTCTCGGATCATGTGTCTGTGGTGGCATCAAAACTAATGGTGTATATAATTGTTTCATAACGCCAGGCATTATGTAGTGAAAGAGTTTCACATAAAAGTGCAATTTTAAGGTGAGGTTACAATGTTTTGCTTCGTGGATTGTGAACTTTGCCAGATTATTAACTTAAAAGGTGTTTCTATCAGCTGGTCATTTTTGTATCTAAAAGTGGAGGAATTAGTCATAAATGATTTAGATCCATGACAAGAAACTAAGAAATTATACTTGATATCAGTGCTGGATTAGGGCCTAGGCAAGTAAATCTGTGCATACGTCCCTAGATTTTAGAGGGCCCACTTTTAACATACAGGGCGAATTTCATTTACATTCGATGGGTTTTGGCATTATTTCATTTAAATATCACCTTTTTTTAAAATTGATCATTAATTTGTTTTTTAACTTTCTATATTTGTTAAAATAGGTTTTTTGATTATTAAAATTAACTGATAAAATATATTAGAGAGAAAATGAAGGAAAGGTAAATCTCTCAAGACCATGCAGTTTAAGTGAAATAATTATAATAAAAATGAAGTTTGCCTTTTTTTTTTAATTCATAATTATAATTTTTTTACAATAAAATTACATTATTTAAATTTTTTATTAGTGATTTAACCGTAATAAAAATGTAGAAGATCCTTCAAATTCTATGATATTTAAATGAAAAATTATTGTTAACACAATTTTTTTATTTAAAAATTCCTTAAGAGCATGGTTAGTTTATAGAATAAATATAGAAATAGAATATTTATTTTATAGATTTTGTTTTTATTTTTATTTTTATATTTGGTAAGTTTTTGAATTTGAATTTGAAAATAGCTGTTACATATCTCCATTTGAAGAAATAAATTTTTATTTTTTTTTTAAACATGAGAATTCCTATTTGTATGTTTTAATTTTGAAAAATTTTAAAATGTCTTTATCATATTTAAATTTATATTTATTATCACATACTAAAATATATAAATAAATATAAAATTTAATTTTTAATTACTTTTTATCAAATTTGATTTTTTTTAAAAAAAATATTTATGAAAGCTAAAATAGGAATTATCATTCTTTTTTTCATTTTCTACCCTCATAAATAACTATTTATATTTTTAAAATAATGGTCATTCTATATACCAAACGCATATTTGAATGAAAAATCATTGTAAACATAATTTTTTTTTTTAACTTTTAAATTTTAATATGAAGATTTTCTTTGAGCCATTTGTTATTTAAATTTAACAAATTTTCTTCATCAAAATTTGTGATCTAATAATCAAATCTATAGTTTATGTACAATGATAATTAAAATAAAGATGTCATCTAGAAAAAGGATAGTTAAATAATAGCGTCATTGCCAAGTGGATGAACTTTAATCTGTTACACATTGAAATTGACTGAAAAAATAAAAATAATCTCACTTCAACCAAGTAAAATGACAAATATACAACCACATTTCATTGGGGTGATACAATTCCACTTTTTTCTAATTTATTTGATGTATATATATAGGTATATTTAACTTTTTTTTTTTTTTTTTTTGGTGCCAAAAGATATAATATTTGAGAAGAAAAATATTAAGGGTTTCTTTAGTATTGTTTTCCAAAACAGTTTTTCATTTTATAAATTGAAAAAGATAAAAAAAATGTGTTTGAAAGCTATTTTTGAAATGCAAAATTTGAAAAAAATTGGAAACATTTTCTAAAATATTGGTAAATTAAGAAAATGTTTTTACATGTATTTGGAAAATTTTAGAAACACGAATATTGAAGGGAATTGATAATATTATCATTTTAAATTAAAAAAATATTTGTATTTAATAGATGTATACCATATTTAATATATATCACATACAAATATGGATAATATTTATCATTTTCAATATAATTTTTTTTCCCTTATAAATGTGTATTATATTTAACATCTAAAAAAAAAATAATTTTACCATTTCATTTTTTATAAAATATTTTCAAATATATTATTAGACATGTTTTTAAATTCTAAAAAAATGATTTTACCATTTTTATTTTTATAAAATATTTTTAAATATATTGTAGGACATGGTTTTAAATTTTAAAAATAAAAAATTAAGGTCCTATTTCATAACAAGTTCATTTTTTTATTTTTGTTTTTGTTTTTCTTCCAAATTGCATGTAGTTTATTTAATTCAGTAGTTTGTAAATATTTGTTGATGTTAGTTAGACATTTCTTTTAACTATAAATGTAATAAAAAAAACCATAATCAAAAAATGAAACACAACTTAAAATTGTGTGGTTTTTAATTTTAGTTTTTGTTTTTGTTTTTTTTTTCCTTCTTAATATTTATAGTTAATTGATAAGTATAATAAACTCTAATTATTATTAATTAGAATTAATAAATTAAATAAGCAAGCAAATTACACACAATCTAGAAGAAATAAACAAAAATAAAATAAATAAAAAACATATTTATTATCAAACGGGGCTACCATTTTAATTTTAGAAAATTGATTTATAAGAATGGTTTTAGAAACCAATAGCAGATGGGCCGTAAATATTTAAAAATTTCGATGTTGAGAAAAACAAAAAATCATTTCAAATTTTATTATTAGGATTATAACTTTTTGTTGAATTACATTTTATTATTTAAAAAATTTATTAAAGGTTGAAGAAAAATTATATTTTCAATGTTTTCCAGTTGAAAAATCATTATTTGGTGCACAAAAGGAAAAAAAAAAAAAAATTAATTTAATGCTGTTATAATACTTTCCGATTTAAAACCTTTGCTATGGCACAACTTTAATCATCGACTCTTTTCTGCATGGATGGCATAAAATAATTGATCCAAATCTAGATTTTTCATTCCTATAAAAATGCAAAAGATTCAAATCCATCAACGAACTCGAACCATCACCAAAGTGGAGCCAGGATTTTTAGGTTGTGCAAAAGTTTATTTATTTATTTTTATCAATATTATTATATGCTAGTATATTTCATATCAAATAACATATATAGAACATAAATACCAAGATAAATTTTTTTCAAAAATATTTCATAAAAAAAAGGTAAAAATCATTGTAATTGCAGTATTATCTATATATATATATTGAAGAGTATAGAACCTATATATATATATATATATATATATATATGAGTAAATTTAATTAGATCTTTTCAGTATTATCGTAATTATTTTTATAATTTTTGAATGTAAAAACTTAATTAAAAAAAAAAAACTAATAAATGAGTTTTGACTATGATTTTCTGAAGGGATTCAAATGAAAATTTCCCATATATTTGTATATATATATATATATACAGGGAAGCATTTAATGTATCAAGATATTTGACAAATCATCTTAATTTTTAATTGGATACATTTAGTGATTGATGATAAATATTAAAAAATTATAGATGGTTTTTCTAATGACTTGTATACCATTAGATCTAAACATTTAATGGATAAAACAAACTCTTCGTTAAATATCTTGTTCACGACATCGACCTCATAATATATATATATATATATAAATATTCCAAAGATTATGCTTATAAAATAACATAATTTTTTTTTTCTTTTTCTAACATTGTGGAGTACAATAATATTAAATAGTAAATACTAGAGATATATTAATATGATAGAATCAAAAATCCATTTCAAACTCGCTGGCAACAATCAAGCATCCATCCAAAATTTTAAGTTTAAAATTACTTTTATATTTGATTTATTTATTTATTTTATAATTGTATTTGATATGTAAATGGTGAAGTTCTTCCAAAGATGGATGAAGAACACTTATCAACCACTGTTTATTATCTTTATTTTTCATTGGGACACAATTCTCAAGATACTGCCAGAGTTGGGCAACTCGGAACTTAATGAGTCTGTACGTGTTATGCTTGTGGCTTATAGACTGTAACTTGGTGGGTGAGATTCCTACGTCTTGACTCGCTTTATGACTAGGTCGACTCAAAAGATTTGGACTTGATCGTAAATGCAATAAGGGATATGTTTTTTCTTTTTTAAAGGAAGAAGAACACAATAATAAAGTGAACATTTTTTATTCTTTCTTTAGAGGAAGAAGAAGAAATTCCTCCCTGTAAACAAGAATGCAGCAAGCAACGGATTTGTTCCAAAAGTTTTTTCTTTTTTCATTTTATAATATATAATTAATTAACGGATTTGTTCCAAAAGTTTTTTCTTTTTTCATTTTATAATATATAATTAATTATTTATTTAGTTGAAATATATTGTTTTTTTTTCCTATTTTTATTGATATTATACGTTTATCAATGCATAATGCAATAATTTTAGCTCTTTCAAATTTTTTAAAATGTTCAATTATAATTTATCATTTCCCATTTAAATCTATCAAATATTGGCTAATCGAGAGGATGTTTTTGAAATCTTTCAGACATCTAGATATAATTTAAAATAAGGGTAAATTTTAAAGGCTTTAAATGATATTATCTCCTTTGAAATAAACACTTAAAATATTAAATACTTACTAAATAATGAATAAAATTTTATATTATAACAATATGTTACATATTTATAAAAGAAACAATTTTAAACTTTATTAAACAATTTTAAATAGTTTAGAATTTCCTTACAAAAAATAACTATTTATTTTTAATTATTTTTTGCGTTTTGATAATTTATTTATTTTTTGGATATAGGCAATTTTAAATTTAAAAACGTGATAATGTTTATTTTACTTTTTTTTTTTTTTTTTTGCTGAGAATAAAAGAAAAAAAGGTCCTAATGTTTTATGATGGTGATACCTGTCCCATGTATTTGTCATGTTTTTACATCATATTAAATAATTTTTCAAATCATGCAAACACCCCCTCTAGTTTAAAATATCTTCACATATACCCTAACTTTTTGTTATTGCATATATTTTCTCTTGTGTTTCAAATTTTTTTTTGTAAAAGGTACCCTTAGGTTTTAATCAACATATGAAAGAGAAGTGTTAGTTGCACTGTAAAATTAACTTTTTCTCCTTTCTTTATTTCTCCACAACCCTCTAGAAGACATTGCACCCATCTCCTTCTTTCTCTTTTATATGAGGGGCCCATGGCTTTTAAAATATAAGAAACAAAATCACAAATGATACAAAAGCTTATATATGTACATCAACAAAAAAACATAGATGTAAAAATTGGCTTAGATTCAGGCATCACTATTTTTAATATTTTTAATTCTATTGAAGTTTATTGCAAATAGAAGAGTGGATAGTGTCTTCATAAGATTAAATAAGGAGACCCAAAGGAAGATATGATGCTTCAAATGAAGATTTTGCAAAGTAGGTTGTAGATTTTTGGATGAATCTAAGTTAAAATAGTTCCCAATTTTGTATAGAAGAGAGAGATAAAAGACAGAAAAATAAAACTGGCATTTTTTTTAAAGAAAAGGGTGATTTGGTAAATTAATAATATGCAGAGACTGAGAGATCATATCGTATTATCCGTTAATAAATTGGTCTATTTGTGTTCTTATCATGTTTGTATGGATCTATTTATTTATCATATTATGCTAGTGCTAGTCCGTTAATTTATTGTGTTGGCACATTTGTACTCTTACCAATATATTTTGTAATTATTTTAATAATTTATACATCAGAACAATTAATACAAATAACTTAAATTGACTTCAATAAATTTATTTAGGATTTATTTAGTAATTAAACTAAAGGTGTCTTTAGGTGTAAATTTTTTATAATCACTTATTTTTGTAGCACTTTTGCCAAGAAATGCTTCATAAAATTGTTAGATATTTTGTGTGAACTAATCATACCCAGTAACTCACTTACAGACTTATTTATACTAATAATGGATATTTACTGATTTATACATAGGATCTTTGAACACATATTCTCTATAATACTTCAAGATCGGCTTTCTCTAGAAGCCCAATTGGCTTATCTGATTTTATTATTATTATTATTATTTTTTATGTGTTAAAATAATGGATAAGTAATGTGATTTGCATATGTTTTTAACCTCTAAAAGGCTAAGGGATTATTGGTATTGTAAGTTAGAGAGAATATGATAAAGTATTTGTAATTAGGATTTTAGGATCACTTTTGTGATCTGTTTGGGAAAACCTTTGAAAGAGAGTTTTAGAGAGCAGTGCATTCATTAGGCATTACTATTATGATTGTTTGTTTTATATTTTGTAAGCTCATAGATAGATTTTTAATAGTTGCTTTTGGAGGTTAGTGGTTCTAATTAGTTTTATTCATTTAATACAGTTTAATACTATGTGTATGATCTCTGGATGATTACAGTACTTAATATGTTGATTGGTATTCTACCAAAAAAAAAAAAGTTAATTGATGATCTAATTATTATGAGCATATTAATTTAAATTATTATTACCACTAACAATTGGTATCAAAGCCTCATACTTTATTCAATTGTATTTCATGATCTATATTTGATTTATGATCTATGATATATAAGAGTTATGTTTTGCTAATCTAAATTTCGTCAGGTGTTTTATGAGAGCCACATTTATCAATTATTATTATTATTTTTTTATGATCGGTGTTCTATTATAGTTTATGTTTCATGATCTATAACCAGTATATGTAAATTATAATCCGTCCAAGATTGTTTGTGAAATAACGTTTTTATCAATTAATCGATGGTTTCATTTATTTTATTTGACTGTGCAAACAAATTGTTATCATGTTCTATTTTTCTTCATAACCAAGTGCATGCAATTTTCGAAAACTCATTTTTAATTGATTTTAAGGCCTGAGCATCTTGGTTTTAGAATGGAATGGAATGAGCTTAAACCTTTGTTTTGGTTTGAAATCCCTTTTGAATACCATTGAACCCGTGGAAAACCTTGGCCGAATCTAAACTTTTGGGCATTTGTTTTGGCTAGTTTATCGGTGAAATTGACCATGGAACATTGTTGACGATCATTAGATGAATTGACTGCCATTAAAAATGCCAAAATGTTGATTTTCAGGCGGGTCAGGCTTGCCCTAGTTAGTTGCAACCCGAGTCAACTCGTGCACTTGATCTGGGGTGAAGACAAAGAAAACCACTTGTCATTTGGCTACTCCCTTGGCTAAGCCAAGCAATGTGTCATATGATGGAGGGTGATATTAACATGCTGATGTCATCAACATGATTTTTCAAAAAAAAAAATCCATATTTTATTTATTTTATATTTCTTCTTTATTTTATTAAAAAATCATTTCATTCCTAACTTTATTTTATTTATTTTATTTTAAAATGGCCATGGTCAAAATTGAATGTGTATGGCTTTCCTTAAAAAGGCTTTATGCCTAGTTTGTATACTAATGTAGAATTTTAAATACTCACCTATTGTAAGATTTATTTTGTCTATATTATAGGTACCAACAAAATATAGGTTGATATAGTAAATGAAACTTAGGTACTTAATTTTTATGATACCTAATTTGTTCGATTTGTGGATGTCAGTATAATATTAGCTTAGTGGATAAGATATTTAAGTACTTATCTATCACAAAGCTTAGCTTGCCTATCTTATGAAATTGCCAATATATTTATTCCATCTCATTTATGAACCAGGATCTATATAAGTGATTAGCTACCTTGTCAGTGGTTTTAATTACTTTGTAGGACGCTTAAAATGGCCGTTGAAGTTCATTAAATACCATGAATTGTAGTACCTAAGTTACCATGTCGATGATTTATTTAATGCATTTAATTGTTGTGATTTGGTTGACTGTCCTTGAGTAGTGTATAAGTATCTTTTATACTACAAAGGCCCTCGTAATAATTGTATTTTTTGCTTTACATTAAAAAGGCTTGGAAGATAGTATTTGCATTTGTTCTATATTTTAAATGCATTATTGTGCTTTTTCATTCCTACATCCGGTAGCACTCCTAATATTCTACCTATGACTGCCATAATCAAATTAGATAGGACTAATTACTAGAAATGGAAGAAAGTTCTGATAATGAATTTGACTTTCATAAAGCTGGATATGACTTTGAAGATGGATATAACGGAGTTTCCAACTAATGATAATAATGCTACGATCAAGAAACTTTATAAGGATTGGAAGCATTCCAACAATTATTGCATGATGATGATGGAGTTATATGGATGACTCCATATACGTTAACATTCAAAGATGGACACTGCCAAAAAAAATTCTTAGCAAATTAGGAAAAAGTTCATCAAGTTTAAAATGAATGAGAAATATCGTTATTTAGATTTTTAGAGCAATACCAAATATGATGAGATCAAAAGTGCATGAGAGCATATTATGTTACTTTCTTCCTATTACAACAAGCTCAAAGATCTAAAAATAGATATTGGTAAGGAGTATTTGACCTATACTATGACAAGACGCCTCCCCTCTTAATTTGATAGCATCAGGTCAAGCCTCAATACCAAGAAGATGTAGCTTAGAGGAGTTGATTGCTATTCTTGTCAAAGAAGCGAATGATGTCAAGCTGAACAGGTCGAGATCTGTTGCTATGATATCACATTAAGGGGACAAATCTAAGAAGATTCCTTCAAAGAAGGGATAAGGATTCAAGCTTAACAAGATAAAGTCTTCTAGTGTGAAGTCAAAGGGACACAGGGACGATGCTTCTATATTAGGTGAGAAGAAAAAGTTCTTCAATGGAAAATGCAATTAATACAATGGACAAAAAAATGCTGATTGTTGGAGGTTGAAGGCAAACCAAGAGAAGAGGTTTCTAGAATAAACCTCAAATTATTTGTAGAAGCAGTTGATAATAACAGTTAATGGTTGCTTTATACGCTATTTATTTTCTTCTAGAGTTTGTTTAGGAATAAAAATTCTTTCATAAAAATCATCTAGTTACAACTAATTAAATCTATAACGATTACACCCATATTCCCTAAGAAATAAATAATTGCACCACATAGTGGAAATGTGTCAATATTAATTAAGCAACAACTATAATAGTATAATAGATAACTATAACACCCCTTGCTATGTTGTAATTGCTCTGTCACCTCACCCACCATATATTGGACATGCAGACATGGGTTCATATCATTCCTTCCCCCTTGAAACATCCTTGTCCACAAGGATGAAATCAAGTTATGTTCGGGAACCTTAATGTTTGGACTTTCACAAATTGTTTTGTGTTTTTCCCATTCACCAAGGGAATTGATTCTCCAATCATATAAACTTGTGGCTGTAGGCACCGATGATCGGAAGTAAACTTTTCATCACAGTAGAAACACAATCAGAGTCAGTGTACCATGGATACCTATAGAAAAAATAAAAGCTAAATTTCGTAGAGAAATTCAAGCCATTCTAGCCAAGCATGAGACCAACTTCCAACATATCAATATGACATTTTAGATGATACTAGCAGAGTTGTAAGCACTGCGTGTTTATCAACCACAGCCATACATAAAAAGTCTGATGAAGGGCACTTTGATGGACAAAAAGGATAATGCTTCAATACTTAACATGGACCCCAAATCTACTGTCGATGGTGGTGTTGAGGAGTTTCTTTCGGTCGTTTATACTCCTATAGTTGGCAACGCTTGCCAAAAAAATGGGAGTATCTTCAAGCAACCTCAAGGTCTATTTTATATAAGTTTGAATGAGAAGGGAACGATTCCAAAAGTATTAAAAGGAAAAGTCTATGTCCCAGGATAAGCCAACAATGCTTACATTTTTCTTGAATTTGGTGTGAGTTTGGACAATGTTGAAGCCATGCATGATGATATGTTGTCGACAGCCTCTGAAGCCCTAGTTGAAGCCCTAAAGAATGAAGCTATCTAAGAGATCAAGTGGCTCTTCTCCAAGGACATTACTTGATCCTATCCTTGAGAACAAGCATGTTCCAAGATGGGAGGAATCATATGGACCTATATTATTATTATATATCTTTTTATTAAATTATTAGTTATTAGTATTATTACAGATCAATTAGTTGCCATGATTGACATCATTTGGTGGTGGTTATTTATTTCGTGTAGTTGTGGTAGAATGAATATATAAGTCTGTTACTTGTATGTTAAAGATATGAATGAATAAAGTTTATTCCTGATCAGACTCTATTTTTATCTCTTGATCTCTTTCCTTTCTACTTATTTCTTCTTTTATTTTCTATCTAAAACTATTGTTTTCCTTTTGATAAAAAGGAACGCATCAATACTCTCAATAATAAGGAACTTATTATCTGTTTCTTTTCTAGATAGTTAGAGTTACTGTTTTTTGTTTGATAATAAGAAAGTTGAACTTTGTGAGGATGGTAAATTTATTGGTTGTGGAATTTTATGTAGCAATTTATATCATCTTGATTTATCTGGTAATAGTTTCAATTCTTCTATTAATATTGTTGTTGTTTCTATTGTTGTTTCCAAAAGTCCAAGAATTAATAATAGTTATTTTATGTTGTGGCAGATGTGTCTGGGACATATTACTGGACACATAATGTAAAAGTTGGTGAAAGATAGAATACTTCCTAATCTTGACTTTTTCGATTTATCAACTTGGTGTTGAATGTGTGAAAGGGTAAACTAACTTCTAAAATTAGAAATGATATGATTGCTAGGTATAGAGATGTTTTGGAACTAATCCATAGTGAAATCTTTAGTCCTTTCACATCAACCACTTTGAGAGGTTACCGGTATTTTATTACATTTGTTAATGACTTCTCTCATTATAGATATGTTGAGCTTATCCATAAAAAGACGAGCTCCTTGTTACCTTTTAAGATGAAGATAGAGGTTTATAAGAATAAGAAGCTGAAGGCTGTGAGGTCTGACAGTGGTAGATATGATGAGACTGGACAAAATCTAATATCATTTGCAATTTATTTGCATGAGTGGGACATTGAAGCATAGTATATAATACCCGATTCTCTTCAGTAGAATGGCAAAGCTAAGAGAAGAAATCGCATTTTGTTAGATATAGTGGGATGCATGTTATAAAATTCTAGTTTGCCAGATTACTTATGGGGAGAAGCTTTGAAGACAACTGCTTACACTCTGAATCAATTGCTGAGTAAATTTGTCCTTAAAACTTCGTAGGAGTTTTATAATCCCCAAATGAAGAAGTTGAATCCTAAAACCATTAGCTATGAGTAGGGGTGGGCTCGGTGTGGGTCGGTTCGGTTTTATGGGCTCTTTCTCTGTTTGAGTTTGGTACAAAACTGAACTGAATCAACCACCACGTTCAACTTGAAACCGAACCAAACCGATGGCCATTGGTCGGTTTGGGTTGGGTTCATGGTTTGGATCAGTTTGGGCCTCATGTTGGGCCTCAGCCCAAACTTCTTTATTTATATATATATTTTTTTGACATGTTTATTTATGCTATTTTGAAATATAAATTTTACACATTGGACCAAAATTGTATAAAATTTCTTTAGGCTTTTTTAATTATCAATCTTCAATTATAAAACATATTATGTAAGATGGATCAGATTGGGTTGGGTAAAATTTCTTCCAACTCGTAACCCGAATTGAGTATGACGGGTTATTTATTTATTTTTTTTTAATATCCGTAACCAAACGACCAGTTTAAAGACTTAAATCCAATCCAAACTGAACCAAATAGTTTGGGTCGGTCGGTTTGGTCGGGTTGATTCTCGTTTTGCCCACTCCTAGCTGTGAGGTCTGAGGGTGGTGGATACTATAGCAGATATGATGAGACTAGACAAAATCCAATGTCAATTACGATTTATTTGCATCGGGCCGGTATTGATGCATAATATACAATATCCAGTTATCTTCAGCAGAATGACAAAGCTAAAAGAAGAAATTGTATTTTGTTAAATACGGTGGGATGCATGTTAGAAAATTCTAGTCTGCCATATTACTTATGGGGAGAAGCTTTGAGGACAACTGCTCGCATTCTGAATTAGTTGCCAAGTAATTTTGTCCCTAAAACTCCATACAAGTTTAATAATCCCCAAATCAAGAAGTTGGATCCTAAAACCATTAATAGTTATTTTGTTGTTTATCATATACGATCCAAAGGTTCTAGATTGTTTTGTCCATATTACAACACCACAATAGTTGAAATAGATAAGGCTATTCACTTTGAAAATGATTTTGGCATTGAAGACAACAAAGGTCCAAGGGAGCTTGAATTCAAAAAAGAAAGCGTCTTCATTCCCAATATTGATGTTTTTGCTAGAGATATTGTTGGTTAGGTTATAGATGAGCCAATGGTTTGATTAGGGTGAACCCATTATAGAAGAGCATGATGTTCCAACTACAATAGACGTGATGTGCCTTGAAGGATTTTATAGAGGGTTTGGAGATCCGCTATACCTGATGATTGTGAGATTTATTTGTAGGATTATGAGTTTGACATAAGTTAAGTCAGATTCATTCATTTATGAGGAGTCCATAAGCAGTTAGTACTCAAACTTTTGGTTAGATACAATGGAAGATGAAATGAAATCCATTGTATCAAATAGTATAGTGACTTGGTTGAGTTGCTAGATGGTAGCAAAAATATTATGTGCAAATAGGTATTTAAGACCAAGAGAGACTCCAATGGTCAAGTGGATAGGAATAATGCTAGACTTATTACCAAAGGGTTTAGGTAGAAGGAGTGAATTGACCATAAATAGACATTTCCCCCTTTATCCACAAAGGATTTGTTTAAAATCATTATAACTATTATAGCTCAATATGACTTGGAGTTACATCACATGGATGTTAGAATGGCTTTCCTAAATAAAGATTTTATGAGGACGTATATATGGTTCAATTAGTTGGCTTTCAAATAGTGGAGAATGAAAATTTGGATTTTAAGCTTGAGAAGTTAATTGATGGTCTTAAGTAGACTTTGAGATAGTGGTATCTTAAGTTTGAAGAAGTTGTTATCAAGAATGACTTTAAGGAAAATGATGTTGACAAGTGCATATATATGAAGGTTAGTGGAAGTAGCTTCATATTTCTAGTATTGGATGTTAATCAAATATTTTTGTCTACTAATGACACTGACCTGTTAACCAAGACAAAGGAGATGCTATACAGCATTTTGACATGAACAATCTTAGAAAGGCTTCTTTTGTTTTGGGCATTAAAATTCTTCAAGGCAGGATTAATTATGTGTTAAAGTTATCTTAGAGAGCTCACATTGATAGGATCCTGAAAATGTTTGATATACACATTTGTTCTCTTGTAGGTGTACCGACCACAAAAAGTGAAAAGCTTTCTAAGGGCAAGTGTTCCAAAAATAATAAGGACATAATGTCAATTAGAGACGTCTACTATTCTTCTCTAGTTGGTAGTTTGATGTATGCTCTAGATTGTATATGGTTTGATATTGCTTTTGCAGTGGGTGTGCTTGATAGATTTATAAGCAATTTTGATGTCAGGACCTACCTAAGATTCTTTATCAGAACTCTAGATGAGCCTTGACTACGAAAATACTACCGGACCGTCCTATGAAAAATTAGGCAGCATCTCTCCTAAGGGTTTGAGTATGTCTCAAAAATTCTATGTACATAAAACATACTCCAATATTATACCATCTTATTCCTCTCACCTTGCTATAAGATTTTCTACAAATTTTCAGGACTTCTATAACAATAGCACAAGGTTATAGATGTAAGAAATAATTTAATAAAACATAAATATATTTATGACTCATGTTCACCCACACCACCAACTTAGTACAATAATACGTTATTATAATGTATCGCAAATATTTCAAACTTGTAAACGCAAGTAGAAGATAATAAAAACAACAATGTTAATAATGATAATAGCCACAATAATAGTGATGTTAGGACCTTTTAAAAGTTTGAGTAACATGTCCAAAGGCTACAGTATCTCGCCCAAAGGCTATAATACTTGTCCGTTTGAACAAATACAATAAGTATGCAGTTGACATTAATGATGATAATAACAGTAACAAACTCACAAATAATAATAATAATAACAAAACAATAATAATAATAATAATAATAACAATAATAATAATAATAATCATAATGAATAATAATAATAACTATAATAGTAATTAACAATTAGTAACAATGATAAATAATAATAATATTAAAAATGATAACGAATACAAATAATAATAACGATGACAAGTAGTAGTAGTAGTAGTAATAATAATAATAATAATAATAACAACAACAACAACAAATGATAATAATAATACCAATAATAATTAGTAGTAATAATAATAATAATTATTATTATTACAATAACAAATAATGAGAATATAGAAAATCATAATCATGAATAGATAAAATAAAATAAAATAAAAATTTATAAATTTATAAATATTCTATGTAACTCGCACACTCATACCGGAGATATGCCCGATATACCATATAATATGTTAATGTATGGTAATATGATATCAACTGTCGCAAGTATATTGCTACCAATTCAGTCTGGGATAGTTGCTTATAGTGGTTGTCCGATCCATTGGTCTCGTAGGCAACAGAGTTACGAGAATAAATTATTCATCGGCTGAATTGGGTCGTTGCCCCTGTGCAGTGTGCTACATATGGATATAACATAATATATATATATATATATATAAATATGAAAAAGATACTTGATGCACCATACAAGATACCAATGGTTTTGGACAATACTTGGCATCCTAAGCATTACTCTGACGGAGAGGTTAAAGAGGAAAATCTGCAATCAGTCACCTTGGCATCCTGAGGCACCAATTGTTAATAACATGCCATGACAAAACCAACCGTTCTTCGGCCAAGGAGAGGTTGACTGATGCTTACAGTGCAACATGTTTGCCAATCCTTAGATCTATGGTTCCCATAAGATGGCCATACTTATGTGTGTGCGAATTCATAATAACCAGCCGTTCTGCAGCTAAGTTGGGGGACCATTGATGCTCACTATACAAAAGACTTGCTAACCCTCACTCACCACAATTTACAAAGGACGACCATATATATAACCTGCACGCTAAACCATAATATAATAACCAACAATCCTATGGCTAAGGAGGGCGGTTGATGCTCACTGTGTAAAATATTTGCCAACTCTCATACCCATGGCTTCCATTGGATGGACATACATACTTGCAAACTATTCATGAATATAGTACAAAACACTAGTATTGTATGGTATATCTATAAATAATAAAAATTTACAATATCATAAATATCGAAATTCGATAAACTACCATCGCATTCGATACACTTTTGTTAAACTCATAAAATTTCATATTTACTTTAAACAACCACATAAATTCAACAATTTTATAAAATTAATTATAACCGCACTAATTTCTTTAAAATCATAAATATAACTTTATATAACAAATATATTTAAATCACAGAAGTTTTACACAATAAAATTAAATACCAATTTTCTTAAATTTTAAAACATACGTAATATTTTTCAAAATTTTTAATAACACAAAAAAAAAAAATATATATATATATATATATATAAACATCTATATGTACAAAAGTATATATATATATATATATATATTTATCCATATACATTCATACACACACACACACACACACACACACATATATAGTCATATACATATAAACACAATCTTTTTAGCAAGTATATACATGCTCATAAATGTATTTATACAAAAGTATATATATATGTAGGATAATTCTACGGTCAGGATCGTCCGCATGCGGACGAAGGGAAAAGACGATGGTTTTTGGAAAAACCGTCATCTTTTCCCTGTCTGTGTGAGAGAAAAATTATTATATTTTTCCTTGGTTCACATGCGAACAGTCCTTACCATAAAAACGACTCCATATATATATATATATATATATATATATTCATATGCACTCATATATATATATAGTCACATAGATTCACACACATACATATTCATATATATATACAATAGATTCACACATATACATATTCATATATATACAACTCTTTTAACAAGCATATATATGTATATATATATTCATCATATACTTAATATATATATACATCTACACACATACCTAAAGAGTATCCACATATACTTATCTATATATATATATATATATGTACAAAAATATGCATTTGCAAACATACATACATGAACATGTACATAGATACACTGTTTAATATAATTATCATATTAAATACAAAATTCACTCAAAAATGACAACTTTTCAAATACACCATTATAATTTATAAACAAGGTACCAATGGAATGCTAAAGAGATGAGGAATACGTTACTAATCTCTGTTGGACTCAACATCGCCTGTAGTGGTCGAAAAACGATTCAAAAGTTTCGGCTAAGCTCCCTTTGAATGTATGTCACAAACGGTTGGAATTTAGATGAATGGAGGCCATTTTTAAGATTAAGGAGTCAAACTATAGGAAGAGACCGAGCTTGCGGTTGGAGATTGCCGAAAATTTGGTCAATGGGGGAAACGCCACCATCGGCATTGGACTACCGATCCCCGTGCATCCGCTGGCCAAACGACTAGAAATTGGACGGCCAAGGTTGTTCGACCATGGGCCATCACATCAGCTTACGAGTGTTGCATCCAACAGCTGGAGTATGGCCAACGGCCAGACAATGGAAAAGAGAGAGAGAGAGAGAGAGAGAGAGAGAGAGAGAGAGAGAAACATTGCATTTCTTGCACGTGTGGGAGGGGAGAGAGGGAAGGAAAAAGAAAAAGAAAAATTTTTTTTATTCAAAAGTGACACATGGTCCTCTCCCATTGTGAAAGTGGCCCTCTCCAAATGTGACATGTGGCACCTTCCAATTGATGACATGTGGCATAAATAAGAGACTCTTTTAAATATTCCACTACTCGGCAAAGTCCGTCTTAGAAAAATAGACATAACTTTATAGACCCATAACTTTTCAACCGCAGGTCCAAATTAAGCGTGCTATTAGTTTACGGACTTGTATCAATGAGCACTATTACATAGTACGAGTCAATATAAAAATCCATATACATAAAAAGTCAACTCTGGACTCATCGATCAGTCCGAGTTGCATCTTTTTTTTACTACAACTTTTTATTCTTAGCTCCAATTTTGGTGCAGTATGAGTCTACAAACTCGTATTGATGAGTATTTCGCCATGGCATCTTGGTCAATGCAAAATTTCTCTCACCGTAAAAAGTCAATCGTGGAACCCACTTGGTCAACACAGGTCAATCTTGGTCAAACGTGGTTAAAAATTCAAATTCAGGGTATTTTCTCGGATTAGAGTGTTACACTTGATCCTATACTTTTATTCATTAACAAGCAGTCAAGAACGTCTTTAGCTTTCTTTAAGGTACTGAAGATTATATGTTGACTAATTAGCGCACCAACTTTTTTGATGTAGTTGGTTATAGTGATGCTAATTATAAATGTTGTGTGGATGATAAAAAATCTATTATTAGATATATATTCATCATGATAAAAGGAGTTGTGTCTTAGCGAGTCCAAAGCAGTCCATGACAGTAGAGTATGTGGTATGCTATAAGGTAGCTCATCATGTAGTTTGACTTTAAAATTTTATTCGTGATTTAAAAATAGTTGACTCCATTAAAAAGCCTATTACGATGTATTATGATAATATTACAACAATGTCTTCTCTAATAATTTGAAAGGGACATAAGGCGCGACATTGATGTAAAGTATTATATAATGAAGAAGAAAGTTGTGGAAGACTTCGTTGTTGTTATTCACATGCCAACTTACAACATGGTAATAGATCCATTGACCAAAGGCTTATCAACAAGCATATTTGAAGAGCATGTATTCCGGATGAGATTGTTGAGCAGTTGAAATTGCTGTGGGTTAATGGAAGCTTATTTTGTAATCTGTGATAATGTCTATATTGAGTATTGCTTATTTGTTTGAGTATTGCATTATTGAGCAATACATGAATGTTTATAGATCATCATTGATTTATTATTTTATATGTGAGATATTTATTACGCATATTGTTACTTCTTATATTTACAGGTTTGTTTTTTAGACTTTTACTTTGTATATGTATATATTGATCTATAGGTGTCTTGGTGAATTTCTACTACTTAATTTGAGTAGATTGTTGTATCTTACTGGTATACAATATACTCAAATGAAATGGTATTATGTATTTAGGGATTATAAATGATAAGTTAAATTTCTACTATCTAGATTAAGCATATGACATGTAAAGTGCTCAGTTGAAATAGTATCTAATTTTAAAATATTGACTAAGAAATCCTCTACTCCCTAGTCTGGTTTGTTATTATGCCCTGTCAACATATAATATACTTAGATGAAATGATAATTTATTTTGGGTGATTCTAGAGCAAGGAAGTCTTTTGTTATATATGACAATTATACAATTCAAGTGGGAGAATATTATATATTTTGTATCAATTAGCCATACCTGATTGTTTGTTCATTAGGTACCTACTATCACGATTGTTTGCTTTGTACTTTTAAGAATAATGTATCAAGGTTTTAAAATAGTGTTATGATCTATAGATGATTATAATGCTTAACATATTGATGAATAATCTGATTAATGTGAGCATGTTGGTTTAAATTATTATTAGCACTAACAAAAATGAATGATGAATATTTGATTATAAATAATAAAAAAATACTTTTAAAGTTATTTATGGTATTTTATAGATTAATTAATGCTATTTGTACTATTTTATTTTCATTTTTGTAGTACTTATTTTTTACGAAAAAAAAGATTTTTCTTTTCCCAAATACATAAGCAGGTTTATTTTTTTCTTTACTTTTTTTCCCCTCTCTCAGCAGCACTTAGTAAGACTTCAGAAGTACTACCAAAAGAGAAATTACCTAATTAATTAATTATATAACTTTAAAGCAAAAATATCTAAATAAGCGAAGTATGATAGTAAACAATTAAAAAATATTAATTGAATTATATTTATTAATAAATTATTCAAACCAAGCGTGAGCTTTACCTATATGGTCCAATCATAAACTTTTGCTGTCCATAGCTAATGGGCCAATTTGTGTGGAGGCGTACCTAAACATATCGTGCCATGCTTGTGCCCTATCTAATTTCAACATGTCATATATGTGCCATGTTCGTACTACCCTATCTATTTTTACGCCTCTTAACCTATCCATTATTACACCTCTTACGCTATCAACCCACTGCATTAAATTTTTAATGATTAAAATGATGTTCATACTTTGAAATTTGTGTAACGGTGAATGATGTAACATTTAGAGCCGGAATTACGTAGAAAATAAATAATTAATTAAAATAAAAAACTTAGAGCTGGATTTACTAAAAATTTATTATTTCCCCTTCCTTTATGCGGTAAAACAATTTTTTTTATTTCTCTATTGAAATTTCCTCCTATTGTTTTCGTCAAATAAATTTGTTACATTGCAATTCATAATGATTTTGGATCAATGCGTTTTTATGAAGGGGTACTTGGAAAAGATTTAAAACATAAATAAAAGTATATCTGCAATATATATATATACACAAACACACACACACACACACACACACACATATATATATATATATATATATATATATAAAGAATCTGTCTATGGTGTGGATATTCGGACATTCGTTTTTATCGTGCTGATGTTCATAAAAATGATAATTTTTAAAAAAATCATCATCAATACTATCATACATACGAGTGTTAACGATAATTTTCTAAAAAGCTATAAAAATCCACATGATAAAAATATAAAAATATACAGACGTCTACTCCATAAAATCTATTATATAAGAATAGATTTAAATAATAATAATAATCAGGAGTGTTTATGTAGTTTACTTAAAACATGAGATCATCATTCACCAGCCAGCAATAATTAGCAGTTTGGTGTGCCAATGCATGCGATGGCTTTTCTATTTCACTCAGAGCAGATAATATCATAAGGAACTGGGTTTGTAAACTTATCAATCAATGTAAATCCCCTCAACAATACTTCTCAGATAATGCTTCTTCAGTTTTCTCCTTCTATGACTGCTACCCCTGCCATTACCAAAAACAAAGAGAAATCAATCTTCTCAAGAAGATTTCCATTTCAAGGGGGAAAAGCCAAAAAATAAAAAATAAATAAAAATAAAGCAAATTATACACAGACCATATAACCAACTGTTGCTATTGAATACAGTACAGGACCAGTACCGTTAATAAAACCAATGAAATTATATTACGATGGTCGGGTCCTAAGATGCTGAAATATTGTTTAGATTTGCATCTCCATTCTATATTCAGTTTTTCTTTTTCCTATTTTACATCAAAATCTCTAGCGCTTTTGATTTTTCTTGTGTACAATAATGACACTTCTCTTCTATCTATTATGCTCTATTTGGAAGTTCATTTGAGCTGGGAAAGTACAAAGGATTATTATTATTATTTTTCTTCCCCCCCTTTGCCTTGAAATGTTTATGGCTCGCACTAAATGGGCAAAATGTTTGCAGTTCAACAAGACTGACATTTCAGATGCCAAGTACTACAGAAATAAAAATATGCATTGCTTGCTGATTAGCTGCCGTAAAAAAGGAAGGAGAATGGCTTTGATCGACTCTACCAGTACTGATTGTGCAATAAAAATGAGTCGGTTGCCAACTTCTTCCCATCATCGTTGCGATTCCAATGGTAGAATGCATGTGTCCGGTTTTTAATCTCAAATGTAGAATGTCCATAACTGGCTTCTCGGAATGCCGAATAGTCTGGTTGTGGATCTATAAACCTATAGTTACCAGTGGAATTATTGTTAATCAACATGGGTACAAGAACAGTAATTTCCTTATTAATCAAGAATAAGAGACTCTCTTTGTTAAAAGGCCTTAACAAGTAGTAAACGACAAAAGTAAAACTTCACCTTGCTGCAAGACCTTCCTGGTTTCCTCCATCTCCAACGGTTATGTAAACAGGGGCTGATTTGTCCGGTATAGGATAACGGTCACCACTGGTTATATTGTAGTGTATATTTGAGATTCTATACTGAAATAAAGAGGAATAGAAACATGATTACTGGGTCTAGCCAATCACAATCAATGGTAAATAGACTGGTTAGGTGTTTAAAAATGACCACATCAATTTGCAAAATCAAATATCATGAACGAGTAAAGTGGTAAAGGAGCATAACTGATCTTTCGTAAGCATGGACATGACCAGCAAAGACAACATCAACTTTGTAGTGAACAAACCAACTCTCAAATACTGCTCTCATGCTTTCACCTTCCATGTAGTGTGCTTCATTACTATTATAGATTGGAACATGCATAAGAACAATGAGCCAAGGTGTCTTTTCTCTGTCCACCTTTTTTAGTTCTTCACTCAGCCATTCCCATTGAGGTGTGTATTTAACTGTTGAAAGTTAAAATTCATATAAAAATCACAAAGGGAAGAAAAAAAAGAAAAAAGAAAAAATAAGAAATTCTTCCCAATTCTAACAAGGACATGAAAATGGCGAAAATTTTGCAAACCTTAATTTTGGTTTTAACACACAACCAGACTACTAATGGCCATGAAAAATTGTCTAGCTGATAAATTATTCATTTTGCAGGATATTTACAAATAAAAGAATATAGGAAATTGTGAACTTACCGAATGGGGAATAGCTGGATAGAACAATTATATGAGCTGATGCACGTCTGATTGCATACCAAAGAGGATTGCTGCTTTTGGATGCTAGATAAGGAGTGGGATATCGCTCAAGAAAGGATCTGAAAGGAGTAACTTCCTCCTATATATAAATATTGAAAAATTAACACTCAAACATAAAGATTTGATATATTTAACTGATAAGTGAAAGTTCACAGAATTTCATGAAATCTCAAAACGAAAGTATGCAAGATTTCATATCTCTTCACTCTATGACAAGGGTATTTTCTTAGGACTAAAATACATTCTGTTTATACTAGAACACATTCACCATGTCCCTGATAGTAAATAACAATCCAGTATTTCACTATCTTGGATTACAAGCACAAGAAGTAAATATTTTACACATTCACCATGTCCCTGATAGTATATAGTTCACTATCTTCGATTACAAGCATAAGAAGTAAATATTTTGCATTTTAATCCCATGGATTAATCTTTATTTGTTTTTTCCTAGATGGATAGATGCATCATGCCAAAATTTAAATTCACAGGAAAATACTAGCATTTTAGCAATAAACTAAAACTGATGTTATCGTAGATGGGGTGCATATGTAATTTACCTGAAAAATAAAAGTCAAAAAGAAAGAGAAATAACATATTAGGAAAACAGACATATAGAAGAAGCAGTAACCTGCCGTTCAGTACATGAAATCCAGTCAAGTCAAGTTGCCTCATATTTACCACGCATACTCTTAACCAGCTCATTATATTTTAAGCAAATTCTCAAAATTGGCAGAGATGGAAGTATGATTATGACTTAGCTAATATGGGTGACTTTTTTAACTGTCCATAGATAAGGATGCAACTATTCTGCTCAATTCACAATCTAAGTAAAATATGCTATCAGTTGACTTTTAGATATCCCTTTTCTTCAGTGGAATGAGAGGTTAAGAATTGTAAAAATTAGCATAATAGTGAGGGTCAAGCAACCTGATGATGCTTTATGAAGATTTTTTATTTTTTATTTTCCCTCCCTTCTGTTTCTTAGTCATCAGATCAGGAACTTACAGTTGAAAAAAAACTAAAGAATAACAAAGAGGAAACTTCTTAACACCTTACCATATAAGGAAAGTAATCGATTTCGTGATTTCCTGCAGACCAAATCCATGGTTGATATGCAGTACTTTTTTCAACAAATCGACCCCATGAATCCCACCGTAATCCTACATCGTTGTACGTATATCTATCAGCATAAGAAAGGTCTCCAACAAATAAGACCGTCTGTGCTCCACTCTGTATGTAATGCTCAAGAGTGGAAAGTGAATTGTATGTCTGCCCCAAATCTCCTGCAACATACAAATAATATTAATCACAATAAAGTACAAAAAAATTCAACGGAAATTTTATGATTTACATATCAATTAGAGGTGAATGCATTTTTTATAAGCTAGACAGAGGTGGTACCAACTTAAGCTTGGGAAAGAATGACAAAGAAATATGGACCAATATGAAGGAGTGACCTCAAACCATAGTTTTATCAGAAGACCCTGAGCATAAAACAACTCACCAATGATCCCAAATTTGTAAGGAGCATCTGGATCTATCTTGGGAGGTGTATGAAACCAGAATTCTCGAGCAGATTCACCACTCCCAATTTTGTAATAGTACTTGGTGTCATACTGGGAAAAAAAAAAATTATGAAGGTTTAGCGGGGAAAAAGGCCAAGAGTATTAACAAATAATTCAGTATATGCAACCCTAGTAAATTACATAAAGCAAAACATATTACCTCAAGTCCATCAACAAGACACTGATGGATAAAGCCAGATTTGTATTTGTAAAATGAGTAGTTTGAGACTGTCCCCTTTGCTGTAAACTCATAACTATTCTGTGATGTACCATATAACACTTTACTGGGTCCTGGTTCATCCGGCGTGACCCATGAGATGATTACAGCTTTTCCATCGTAGTCACCTTGGGTTATATGCACCTACAATAGCATGTTTGAAAGACACAGAATGATGAGATTCATAACAAGTTTGGAAGAACTTGACTATCAATTTGACAACAAAAGTACAATAGATGTAGAGAGATATAACACCAAATGCACCAACTCTAGAATATCTACATGTTAATTCCATATTGCAACTATACTGTTCTTCATCTTAAACCATAGGAGCAATCGAGGAAGAGTTTTCCTTGTTCAATTGAACAAAAATTTGACAGAGATAATTGAGGGGGGGAGGTGAAGAAGAAGAAATATACGATTGAAATTATGCCAAGCTCTGTGTTATTCTAAGATGTATATACAGCAAAAAATTACAAAAAGTTCTTACTTGTTGTGGTGCGTTATGACCTTTCGGAACTGCAAATGCTTCATTGTCGATAGGGATATCAGTGGATGGCCACTCTGACCTTACGAAAGTGCTTGTGATCCCAGCATTCCCTTTGTTCAAAAAGCTGACTGAGACAAACAATGTGATTATAAGACCTAGCAGCATCAACCTCATCTTAGCAACCTCCCCCGTAATGAATGATCATTCAGTCAGCCAGCCAGCCAGCCAATATAGGTAAAACTAACTGTATCACAAGATAAAAACCAGATTATCACCCATAAAATTGAACGTTGACATGCACACCATGGGAAAAATACGTTGAGTGCGGGGTTTTGGATATTGTGTTGGATCAAACGTGTAAAAGAACTATGAAGAACCACCTTTTAGAGGAAAATGGAGAATAGCAAAGCATTTATACTATAAAAAAGTATTAGAGAGGGGCTGAAATCTTAATCGTATCCACGCGCACTCTCTCTCGCTCTCTCTCACATAGACACACACAAAACCGGAGTTCTAATACCCAAATTGGTCAGGACCCAAAAAAAAAATAAATAAAAAAATAAAATTGGACAACTCCAAGTTCAGCTCCATTCCAAATCAAACTCGAACAAACCCTTTAAAGTTTCCATTTCAGAATCCCCACAATCCAATCAAAACCAACCATCAAACTAATTAACAAGTAACAACATTTAAACGCGTGAACAGAAAAAAAGAATATATAAATATGTCATCCGGGAATTTTCATTTCGAAGAAATATACACCGGAATCCTCATCTAAAACATCCCATCCGGGAATTTTCATTTCTAAGAAATAACTAAAATTTCTCTCTTCGCTTTTCAGAACTTTAGAAAAAAAAAAAAAAAAAACAATGTTCAGATAATGACCATTTGGCTTCAATTTATACTTTGTAACAGAAAAAAACAAGAAGTTTAACTGCATTAAGACAAACAAAAAATCTCCATTAAAAAGACAAACAAAAAATCTCCATTAAAAAACGAAAAAAAACAGTAACTTTAAATGCAACAAAGAAACCAAAAAAAAAAAAAAAAAAGGTTTGAAGCAGCAATTATTGAATCAAAATTATGCTTTCAAAGTCAGAGAGAGAGGAAGAGTACCTGAAAATCAAAACAGAGGAGTGATAGAGAGAGAGACGCAGAGGGAGAGCCTTAATTTTTTGTTTTTTTTTTTTTTTTGGCTCAAGAGGGAGAGCCTTAATTATCAGTCTAATAAGTTTGTGGAAGAGGATGGCGTACGTTAGCAGGGATGGCTTGGCGTACGTTAGCAGGGATGGGCTTAATGATTTTTTGGTTCCTGCGTGGAAAAGCGGAATATTCTTGTGGGCCACGTGGCTAATTATTAGTGGTCTGTCTGATGATAGGGTCACGTTTCTTGTCAGATGTGTCTGACAGTTTATTTGTTTTATATTTTGGTCCAATGAAGATCGATTTTGGAGCACAGGGTAGTTGAAATCTGGGCCTTTGAATTTGGTGGACTGTCAAGATCCAAAAACGCCAAAATAATGAAATTAATCTGTAGACAAACTTTTAACCAACTTGCTAAAAGGATATTGATGTCGTAAGCATATTCTTAAAGGGAATTCCATTTTTGTTGTGATTCTTTATTGATAAGAAATGCAAAAAATTAAGTAAAAAAAAAAACACTATATCTTCAATATATTTTTATGGGAAACTTTGGCCAAGCAAAGTCTGAATTTAGTCACTTTTTTTAAGGAATATGATTTTTATTAATGTAGCAAAAATTCAATGCTACAAAATAAATGATACATCCCTCCTCTTTCCCACTCCCCCTCAATATTCAATTATTATATTATGTAGATTTGGATCAGTGTAAAATCATTAAATATACATTATTAAATTTCAAATTTAAATCTCGAAATCTCTTCCGCTCAATTGTACTAAAAACTTAGAAAATATTTTATTTACACTCTTCAAGGATTGAGATAAATACAAAAACAACTTTCAAGTTTCTAATAAATCATCTTCATTCTTTGCTCACAAACTAATTTAGCATTATAACCTTATAAAATTAAATTGATTTAAAATGCGTTTTTCTTTTGTTTTCTTTTTGAAAAAACTAATTTTTTGACCATTTTGTAAAAATCAGTTGAAAAAAATTAATTTGTAGATTTGAATTTTTAAAAAAAACTATTTGATAATTTATCAAATATATTTACAAAATGCATTGAAATGTATTATATTATAAAATATATTATATTTTTTCAAATATATTTAATAAAGGTATTTTTCAAACTTAAAAAAGTTTATATGATTAAAATTATAATATATTTTTTAAAAAAGAAAAGTATAACTTAGTTTAAATAAAATTTAATTAAAAATAAAATAAAATTTAAGTTTTTAAATTAATTATTACAAAAAAAGAAGAAATAAAAGAAATTTACACTGTGAAAATAGCGATCTAGCGATACTAAATTAGCGATATTATAAAAAAAAAAAAAAAACAACTGCAAAAAAAAATTCGTGACACTGATACTAAAGCATCGGATAAAATAGTATAAATATATGATGCTTTCAAAAACTATCAAAGTTAAAGCGTCGTTTAATACAAAAATAAATGACCATTTTGTTTGGCGTCGCTAGATAAATGTTTAAAAAGTATCGGCTTCAATCTTATGCTTATGTTTTGTCTAAATTGGAATCATATGTATGCTAGACTCATGCAAAATGATTCACCAACCACTTATCTATGTTTGTATAATCACATAATTATATGCATAATAAAAAACATGAAAAAACTTAATCAAGTTTTACAAGAAAATAGACAACGCTTTTAATAGTAAAAGTATCGCCAATATTTGATATGATAAAGAAAAAAATTGAACTCCTTAATTTAACAAACAAATTAGTTAATATTTCAAAAATTAATTAAGTGAAAATTGCAAAAAAAAAAAAATGGTAAACATTGCCCCAAAAAAAATAAAAGAAACTAATTAGGCAACGTTTTTTTGTTAAAAGCGTCGGCTATAATTCTTGAAATAATTAAAAGAAATTCGTCAATTTTTACTTCATATTGCTAAATTGTATGTTAAAGATAAAAAAAAAAAAAAATTAAGTAGGGAATAGGCAACGGTTTTTGCTATAAAAACATCACCTATTCCTTCAAAATTTAAAAAAAAAAAAAAACACACACACAATTTTACATGATTTGCAGATTTTAAAAGCATATAGTGCCCAAAAATAAAATTATTACAAAAACAACTTACTAATTTTGCTTCACATTTTTAATTAATATATTTAGTATTTATTTGTAAATGAACAACCATAAAATTAATTAAAGATAAAAAAATAAAAACAGGGAATAGGCGACACATTTTGCTCAAACAGCGTCACCTATTCTTTCAAATTTAAGAGAAAAAAATAATTTAGGTGATTTTCAAATTTTTAAAGCAATTATACGATACTTGAAAAACAACAAAAATTAAAGAAACAACTTAGTAATTTTGCTTCACATTTTTAATTAATATATTCAGTATTTATTTGTAGATGAACAATGACAAAATTAATTAAAGATAAAAAAAAATTAAAATAGGGAATAGACGACACTTTTGGCTATAAAATCATTGCCTATTCCTTCCATTTAAAAAAAAAAAACAATTTTAGGTGATTTGCAAATTTTAAAAGCAATTATATGGTACTTGAAAAAGGAAAAAAAAAATAAAAAAACAACTTAGTAATTTTTCTTCACATTTTTAATTAATATATTCACTGTTTATTGTAAATAAATAATGACACAATTAATTAAAGATCAAAAAAATTAAATCAGGGAATAGGCGATGCTTTTTGCTATAAAAGCATTGCCCAGTCCTTCAACTAAAAAAAAAAAAAAAAAAAAACCAATTTTACATGATTTGTAAATTTCAAATGCACTTATATAGTACCTAAAAACAAAAAACAAAAAATAAAAGAAACAATTTAGTAATTTTGCTTCACATTTTTAATTAATATATTTAGTGTTTATTTGTAGATGAACAATGATAAAATTAATTAAAGTTAAAAAATAAAAACAGGGTATAGACAACGCATTTTTTAGCAAATATGTCGCCTATTCTTCAAATTTCAAAAAAACAAAAAACAAAAAAACCAATTTTAGGTGATTTACAAGTTTTAAAAGCAATTATATCATACTTGAAAAACAAAAAAATTAAAGAAACTATTTAGTAATTTTGCTTTACATTTTTAATTAATATATTCAGTGTTTATTTGTAAATGAACAATAATAAAATTAATTAAAGATAAAAAATTTAAAATAGAGAATATGTGACACTTTTTGCTATAAAAGCTTCACTTATTCCTTCAAAATTAAAAAAAAAAAGAAAAAAAAACAATTTTAGGTGATTTGCAAATTTTGAAAGCAATTATATGGCACTTAAAAAACAAAAAAATTAAAAAACAGCTTAGTACTTTAGGACAATAAATGACGCTTTGGATATTAAAATGTTGCCTAATGCTTTTGAATTATAAAATAATTAATTCTGCAAATTTGTATTTGATAAAAGCGTTGCTAAATGTTAAAAATAAATGATGCTTTTTCAAAAAAGTATCGCCAAATATAGAAATAGACGACAAGTATCGCTATAGGACAAAAGGCAATGTTGTTTTTGAAAAAACATCACCTATTTTTAATTTTAAACTGTTCAATTGAAAATGAACCATGCATTTGGTCTTGTGGTATGATGCATCTATTAAGAGTGAGAGGTCTTGGTTTCAATTTTAGAAATGTCCTGTCCTTTTTAATATTTTAAAATCTTTGCACATTTTTTTCTTTTTTATTGGAAGGTTTTCACCTTTTTTCTTTTTTTATTGTTTTCAAATTTTTTTTTTATTTACACATATGCAAACCATCCTGTTCTTTTTCTCCTTTTTTTTATTATTTTTATATTTTTGAAAAAATATTTTAAAATAAAATCAGACAAGATCATGCCAAAGATTAAACCCGAAACCTCTTATACTCTAAAAAAACCACCACACCAATTGCTTCGGTTGTATTCAGTTCAACAAACAATTAATGATATAGTTTTTTTTTAATAGGGGATGTTTTTCCAAACAAGCGTCATCTTTTATCCTACATTTAGTGACCATTTTTAAAAGCATGCCTATTAAAGAATTTAGTGACCCTTTTCCAAACAAGCCTCGTCTTTTGTTTTTTATTTTTATTTTTATTTTTATTTTAAAAGTTGTTTTTCATAATTTTTTTTTCAATTTTAACATGCCCTGCTAATTTTAAAAGCAAGTAACTTATCATTGAAAAACAAACAAATTAAAATGCGAAAAAAAAGAAGACAATAGGCGACGCTTTCAGAAGTAAAAGCATCGCCTATTGTGTTGAAAATAAAAAAGAATAAAAATAACATTTTAAATGACATGTTAATTTTAAAAGAAAGAAAGCTATCATATAAACACAAACAACTTAAAGTAAGAGCTTAATAATTTTGCTTCATATTTCTAATTAATATACGTATATGCAGCTGAATAGTAACAAAATTAATTGAAGTGCAAAAAAAAATAGGTGACACTTTTAGTAGTAAAAGCACCGCCTATTATCATGAAAAAAAAAATTAACATGCCTTGCTGTACTTGAAAAATAAAAAAAATTAAACAATCAGCTTAGTAATTTGGTTTTACATTTTTAAATAATATTTTCAGTATTTATTTATAAATGAACAATTAAAAAACTAATTAAAGATTAAAATAAAATAAAATATGGAATTGACGATGCTTTTTCACCAAAAAATGTCGCCTATTACTTCAATCTTTTTTTAAAAAAATAAAATTTAAGAGTCTTGCAAAATTTAAAAGCCATTACGTTGTACTTGAAAAACAAAAAAAATTAAACAACCAGCTTAGTAATTTTGCTTCATATTTTTACGTAATATTTTCAGTGTTTATTTGTAGATGAACAATCAAAAACTAATTAAAGATAAATAAAAAAAAATAAAATAAAAACATGGAATAAATGATGCTTTTTCACCCAATAGCGTTGCCTATTCCTTCAATTTGAAAAAAGAGAGAACCAATTTAAGAGACTTGTAGAATTTAAAAGCAATTAAGCTGTACTTGAAAAATAAAAAAACATTTAACAACCAGCTTAGTAATTTTGCTTTACATTTTTAAATAATATTTTTTGTATTTATTTGTAAATGAACAATAAAAAAACTAGTTAATGATAAAAAATAATACTAATAAAACATGGAATAGGCAATGCTTTTTGGTGTAAAAGCGTTGCCTATTCCTTCAATTAAAAAATAAAAAAAAAACAACAATTTAAAAGACTTTCAAATTTTAAAAATGACTAAGCTATCATTGAAACACAAACACATGAAAATTCAGCTCGTTTAACATACTTATGTAGATAAATTGATCAATAAGTCCTTGTTGAATTATAATTCTACATTCGGTACTCTATCTTTTGACTTTACAGTCACTACATTCAGTTTAAATAAATCATTGACTATATAGCCATTTCCCACAAACATTTCATACTTGGACAAAATAATCTTATCTGACTTAAAAACTAAGCGAAAACCATGTTTGCTTAGTAGTGATCCAGAAACCAGATTTGTACGAATCTCTGGAACGTACAATATATTATTAAGAGTCAGCACCTTTCCAGAAGTCATCTTCAAGGTTATTTTGCCATTTTCTTGGATTTCTGACGTGGCAAAATTCCCCATGAGCATTTTCTCCCCATTTTTAGTTAGCTTCAAAGAAGTGAACAAATTCTTGTCAGATATATGTGGCGGGTCGTACCAGTATCAATCCACCATTCTCTAGTGATGTGCTCCATCATCTGTGCCTCTTTGTTCTTCTCTCTTTTAGGCAATCTACATTTCGTAGCTTTGTGACCCATCTTGTCACAATTAAAGCACTTGCCTTGAAACTTGACATTTTTGGAGATCCCTCCCTTAGGCCCCAATTTGGAATATCTTCCAATTTTCTTCTTGTTCTTGGAGTTTTGACCATACTCCACAACTTTGGCCTTCACCTCGGCCTTCAAAGATCCCTTATCAGATCTCCTATTCTCATATTCGATATGAAGCTTTTCAACAAGAACTTCCATATTCATTTCTTTTCTTTTGTGCTTGAGATAATTCTTGAAATCTCTCCAATTAGGAGGTAACTTCTCAATCATGGCAGCTACTTGAAAGGTTTCATTAATTATCATCCCTTCAGTAAGAAGTTCTTGAATGAGCACTTGCAACTCATGTATTTGACTCATTAATGGCTTTGAATCCACCATCATGTAGTCCAAAAATCGGCCTACAACAAACTTTCCGAAACTCCCATTTTCAATTTTATATTTGCGGTCCAAAATTTTCCATAGCTCCTTTGCTGACTTCGTGCCACAGTACACTCCATACAAAGCATCAGACAGGCCATTCAGGATGTAATTCCGACATAAATAATTGAAATGCTTCCATGCATCCACTGCCATGAGTATCTCTTTATCACTCTCTTTATTATTTGGTGGTGCATCTTCTGTCAAGAATCTTGCAAGATTTAGTGTCGTCAAGTAGAACAACATTTTCTGTTGCCACCTCTTAAAATGTGCTCCATTGAATTTTTCTGGTTTCTCTGCATGATTTGCAGGAGGAGACATTTGAATCACAGGAATATTAGTTGGTGCTTGTGCAACGGGCATAGTTATATTATCTCCACTTGCTGTTTCTGTAAAATCACAAAAACAGAAATCAGTTGTTTTCTCTTTCAACACATTAATTAAAATCAATTTCCAATAGAAAGAGACAATAATGTGATTTTTCAGGATATTTGTATACACTACAAAAATTTCTGTATACACCCACCAAATTCATGTATATACCCATAAAATTGTTGTACACATTCACAAAATTACTTTATACACCCACTAGGCTGACATCATCAATTACCTAACGTGACACCCGTGTTGGCGTGGCAGAATGGCTGATGTGGCACACCTGCTGACGTGGTAGCAACATCGAGCTGATGTGGCATTCCCATCATGCTTGCATGGAGCTAATGTGTCACTGATGTGGCCACTCGTTGGACTGACATGTGTCATGTGCCTTGGCCAACACATGGCATTCTCTTGGTCCAACACATGTCATGTGCCATTGGCCAACACATGGTGCTCTCTTGGTCCGACATGCCTTATGTGCCATCGACCAACACGTGGCCCTTTCTCATGCAAAAACGTGTCCCCAATCCATTGGTTAATTGATGGCACTTTGGTTGGTTGACACATGACATTGTCTCTGCGACACATGATGGGTCTCTCTATGTGTGACACAGGCCCTACCTTATGGTGACATGTGCCTTGCAATTGCCACGTCACCTAGCCACTATGCTCCAAATGGTGCCACCCTCTCCACGACACGTGGTGTGCCCATAAAACAATTGGGCCAGGTTTCTAACGGGCCAAGTTTCCTAACCACGGGTTGGATTCTGCAACTGGGCCAGAACCAACAAAATTTAATCTTAGGCTTACTAACCCAAAATCCGACCCGATCCTTATCCATTTTCCGACTCGTCTTGAACCTCTAGCTGGGTCAATTTTGACGGGTTTTCCTGGCAAACGGATCAACCAATCTGATTGCAAATTTTCACCCTTTTTTTCACTATTCCAACCATGAAAATTCACCGAAAAAATACCAAAAAATTCTTAATATCATAGGCAAACAATTTTACGAAAAACAAATTTTTTTATAAAACAAAAAATAAATATATGCCCATCCATAATATTATACACAATTTATTTTTCTTTTTCCAAACCAAAAACACACAGATAACTAAGTCTATACAACCACACAAACCGGACAGATCCATCAAAAGCTCATCAAATCAAAGGTATACAGGTTATGTTTTTCGTTCTTTAATTTTTCAATTTTCTTATTCCACATATCCACGTATATTTACATATATTTATTCATATTTTCCAATAAGACAAAGCACCACCGAAACCCATTACCACATTCACAATGCTCAAAATGAAAAAATCTCGTCTTTTACCAAAGCTTACGAGAATGGGGAAGATTGTATTTACACTGTTTTTACAACTTTCAAAAACCCACTTCTTTTGTAAAAGACTCTTCCTTCTCAAAAAATGCGACACGGCAAGACAATAATGGCCCATTAAAACACAATAAAAACCCATTAATGCCTCTCCCAATTATGTCAAAACATTCATACCAATTTAATGGAAAAACGTTACGGGTATAAATCGGTGACCTGGAGACGATGGAAGCTTCTCCTTTGCACTTGACTTTCCATATGAGATTTTTTAATAAATTGGCGACATAGATGTTGGTAGTGAAGGATGAAAACAACACTGTTGGGCATGTTGAGATCTGAGTCAAAGGATTCCCAACCATCTTTTGCTCTTAACAAAATGAGTAGAAAGATGCTTAAAGACTGTACACTAGATTCACATTAAGAATTCCAGTAGTAAACTGTGTAATACCAAGTTATAAAGTTACAATCGATTCAAACTAGAAACAGTAAATCCCATATAATTGGTGAAAACAAAAAATATTACTAATTTACTGGTTACAATCAATTCCATATTAACTACATCCACATTAACAATTCCACTGTGTAATGAAAAAAGCATAAAGTTACAACCAATTCAATCTAGAACCAGTAAACTCCATATAATTGGTCGGAATAGAAAATATTACTACTTTACTGGTTATAAACAATTCAAATTATGATCAGTAAACCAGATGCCGGTGAGAGGCTTAGCGGACGGAGATATTGGAGAGAGAGACAGCGAGATCGTCGCCGTCGATGTTGCCATCGGTGGTGATAGGGATTTCGTAAAAGATATGTCGTTGAGGGGGGTTGGCGATCTGTCAAGTTCAACCATCGATTTCGATGGGAAGGGTGGAGAGGAAGATGTGGCAGCAAGGGGAAACAATGGAAACAAGGGAAGGTTTTTTGCTAGTATATTTTTTGTTGGTATATTTTGTAAATGGGGAAACAAAGGGAAGTTCTTTTTTTTTTTTTTTGGGCTTTCTTAGAAGAGGCTCCGATTCTGAGGTAGCTAGAGTCGATTGGCTAGATTCAATGAAGGAGAAGACAAAAGGAGGAGGAGTAGAGAATAAGGATTAAACCATGCATTTTACTTTTTGTGTTTTATAAATACTTTTCTCTCAAAATAATTCCAAAAATTAGAATAAAAATAAAATCTGTTAGAATTTGACGAGTATCACTTGACCAGTATTTGACGAAATCTTAACGAAATCTGTTAGAATTTAACAGATTTGAAAATAAAAAGTATTAAATGTTAAAAAAAAAAATTTATAGCCTTCTAAATGAAAATCAATGAAAATAGAGTGTTAAAATTATTATATTTTCTATGCATCATTATTGTTTTTCATTTTTCTATGCAAAATAAAAACAAATTTAAAGAGTATTTTTCTGGTGGCTTTATAAGTTCCATCCTTTATTTTTAAATATTTTTTAAAATGCTTTTTATTGTAAAAAATATGCACTTCAAAATAAGAAGCATTGTTGGAGATGCTCATATATAATTGCATTAACCACGACCTTCATTATTTCAAATACTATAATGGTTCATTATTCATTCTTGAAACGCTCCTACTGTAGTGAAAATGTACACATGCACTTCATCATATGATAAGTTTACTCATCGATATTATGAAGATTAAGAAGCTGAGCGTTAATGCCATATGAAAATTTACAAGAAGAATCAAAACATTAGGAAAAAAAACTCTTAAACAATCATGGCATTTGAAATTGAGGAAACCTTTAACAGTAAAACCAATATTTACTAAACTGTCAAAAAAAAACAAACCAAAACCATTTGAATAAAATAACCACAAAATACACACTTATTGGAACACAAATAAGTAGAAAATCTATATTATTATTAATAGTAGACATCATATTATTAAAATAAATTTAAGGAGCTCCTTGCTCAAACAATCTTTACCCACAAGTATTTCCTCTTTACAAAGTACAAAAATTCAAAAATCATTTTAAAACAATTTTTACTAAATAGTGATCCAAACAAATGTTTTTCCTTTTCCAGATGTTCTATTAGGCAGACAAATTTATCTCATTAATATCATTAGATAGATCTTCTATTTCAGTGATATCTGCACGAGTGATTTTCCTCTTTTTGTTCTCTTGGCCTTTATGGTTACAACAATTTTAGCACAATATTCTGATTTGTCACACAAAAGCATTTGCCATTGAACCTTTTAAATACACAGCCATTATACCCTCCACTGGAACTTTGATTCTCAAACTTCCTTTTCTTGTTCTTATTGGTCTTTTGTTCTTGTTCTACTACATATGCCTTGATTTTCATCGAATTTCTAATTATATTTTCATAAATTCGATTATCCTTGTCTATTCTTAATCTCATAATTAAGTTCTCAAACCCCACCTCTTTGCGTTTATGTTTTAAATGATTTTAAAATCTTTCCAAAATAGTGGCAATTTTTCAACTACTGCAACCACTTGAAAACACTCACCAATTTCTATTTTTTCAGCTTGTATTTGATGAAAATTGAGTTGGAGCTCTTGGATATGCTGCTGACACTCTTTAAATCAACCATTTTAAAATTCAAGAATTTACCTACAATGAATTTCTTCATGCCAAAGTCTTTTCTTTTATAGTTTTTCTTCAAAGATTGCCATAAATCTTTTGCAGCTTTTGCATTTCTACATACAATATATAGTATGTCGCTAAAACCATTAAGAATATAATTTTTACATATAAAGTTTGAAAGGTGTCATGCATCCACTCTTGCTACTGTTGAAGTATTAGTTTTATTTTCATTAAGAAAAGGAGCAACTTCGGTGAAAATTTTGGCTAAGTTCAATGTAGTAAGATTAAAAAAATAAAAATAAAAATTCCATTTTTTAAATCAAAACTACTAATGGCCTGTTTGTCCATATTTTTTGTTTGCAGTTTTCAAAATATTTTTTTAAAAAAATAAAAATAAAAATAAACTATTTTTATTTGTTTTTTGAAAATAAAGGTGTTTGGCCAGTGATGTTTGAAAACCGTTTTCAAAACTGAAAAAAAAAATAGAAAACATCATTTTAATGTTTGAAAATAGTTTCTAAAACTAAAAAAAGAAAAATAGAAAACATCATTTTAATATTTTCTATTTTTTTTTTTTGTTAATTTGTTTTCTAAAACTATTTATGAAAACTGATGGCCAAACAGATAATCTTTTGTTTTGGAAACAATTTTCTGTTCTATAGAATAGAAAACTATTTCCAAAACAAAAGATTGCCTATAGAACAGAAAACTGTTTTAAAACCTAATGGCCAAACAGGCCCTAAATTTATCAGGTTTGAGCATGACCCATAGATATAAGAAAAGTAGAAATGGGTGAAGATGAATTGAATGCCATTTCTATAATAAAAATATTACAAAGTAAATCATAGATAAACCAAAGTATTATTATGTCATAAAACAAAAATGAAAGATATATGCAAAGTATCAATGTTCAATGTGAATTACTAATATTGATAAACCAAAAAATAAATATAATACTAATAAATCAAAATTTATCTTCTTATAAACACTATAACACATATATCAGAAACACATATTGTTAAATTTATGTTCTTGGAGCAAAATAATACATTAATCATGAGTCTTGATTAATAATGAGTCGTAGGATTTCTAAACTAACTCATTAAATGATAGAACATATTTAATTGGTTATTAAGATACAAAATGAAGCCTATTAATTAGGTCCAAGGTGTTATAAAACCCTAGAAGGAGTATGATTAACAATTTATAAATATACTGCTTATTGACCTTCAATTATATAAGGTTTTATGTATTATTTTCTAGAGATTGAAAATTTCAGTAGGAAAATTAAATACTTTAGAAGAAAAACAAAAACTGTGAGGTTTTAGTGTGCTTTCTAGATTATTTTTCTTATTTTTTTGTGATTAGGTGTGCCCATAGGCAGATCTGTTATGTAGAGAATAGTTTGAAAGATTTTATGGATTCAAGAAATATTTTCTACACTATTACATGTTAGTAATGGATATTGAAGATATATTTATCATATACTTTATTTAACTGTTTGATTCTTGACATCTACTGTATAATTCCAACAATTAGAGTTAGAGCACCGGTTGAATCGGTATGTGATAGATTGAATCCATATTTTATTTTCACGTATATATGATGTTTATTAGACATATGGCACCTAAAGTTCTAATATCCAATTTATTTATAATTTTAGTATTATGAATGAATGATTGATTTTTTGCCTTAATCTATGGTAAGTAGATTTTTGCTTGTATTTTTTTTTTTTTTATGTAACAAGAAGGATAATCATAAGATTATGTTTCCTCCTTAATTTATTTATTTTTCAATAATTTTATTTATTTATTTATTTTGTAATAAAATTGCATTTTTGAGAAAATATATGTAAAATACTTGAAAGAAAACTCATAGTTGTTACTGTTTATTAATTTTCAAGACCTTCTAAACATCGGTTTGAGACACAACCATAATGGACAGATAGTACACAGAGAGATGAAGCCAACAAGCACCAGAACGCTATCCGAAGCTGCCATACGAGCCCACATGTGCCGCCAGATGAGGGTGCATGTGAGATTTGATTTAGTTGATTTTTGATATTAGCTTATTCTGGTAATGATCTACCTACCTGTAAAATTTCATTATGATTTGTGTTTTCTAGGATCGATCGTGATGCTTTTAGTACTTGGGTTCAATAGGGACAAGCTAGGATTCTATGGCTTTGGATTTAAAAACCTAGAAAATCAGTTCTACCTAGACCCACACCCTATGGACTTGCAAGATTTGTAGAAAAGAAAAAGAATAGGCCAAGAAATCAAGTTTGTGCTTTGTGGCCCTAATTGAACTTGTAATTTTTCTTTTTAGGAAACAATAGATTAAGGACCTATTTATTATTCTTTTTTTTTTTTTTTTTTGCAATTGTTTAAATTATATGGATATAACATATGTGCTTGTATGCTATATAGAATAGGTTGTGTCATATTATTCATCATATGATATATACATAATGTATAATAATTTGTTTTATATCCGGATCATATTATCATGGAAAATCTCTAAATTAATTTAATTATAAAATATGAAATGGGTGAAGATTAAAATTAATTCAAAATCTATAGGCTCCATTAAGAGTCCAATAATAAAATAGTTATGAGATATCCTAATGGATAAGCATAATTGGGTCTTATTGGATTAGACATAAATTAATTTCAAAATCTTAATTAGGTTATACATCCCAACGATGACAATACTTAGATATTAAGAGAATTTTGAAATTAAATTAATGGTTAATATATTTAATTTTAATAATACTAGTAATCTTTCCAACGAGGCTTTGTCAATATTACTAAAAGCCCAATGAATAGTGGAATAGTGGTTGATTTTTCTAAAGTCAATTTTGAGTGGTATGTTTTAGTGTTATCTAAGAAAATTATGTTTAAAGAAGCAAGTTTTTAAGGAGTCTAAAACGCACCTTATATTTTTTGGGAGCTGATTTTGTAGGACATTATATATATCATGTTCAAAATGATAGATTTTACTAAAATCAATTTTGAATGGTAGGTGTTAATGTTATCTAAAAAGATTCTGTTTAAAGAGGTAAGTTTTTAAGTAATCTGAGACCCACCTAACATTTCCTAGGAGCTAATTTTGTAGGGCACTATACATACTATGTTCAAAGTTTAATTTATTACCAATGTCTTGCCCAACGTAAGTAGCTGTAATGGAAACTAAATTATTTTTACAATAAAAATAAGAAATAAGTAGTTAAGGGATCTGTATATTTATATGTTTATTGTGAACATTACATGTTAATATATGAGCATTTTTTTTATTTTCAGAAAATGTCAAATCTAAATTCCTTAACTATGATTTTGAGTCAAAAGTTTATAGATGGAAATGACTATGAGCAATAGAAAATCAACTTTTTTATTATCCTTATGTTTGAGAGAATTAAATTTGTCCTAACAACTCTAAAGCCCCAAGAACCTACTACTAATGCGTATGAGGAAACTAAGACGAGATATGTAGATTGGCAATGGACGAATACTATAGTTCACTGTTATATTCTTGCTGGAGTTGCCAGTCATCTGCAAAAGCATATATTCAACTTAGAAGATGCATTAGAAATTATTAAGATTCTAAATATGATGTTTATATTAAGAGCACTAGTACTGCCAGGCAAGCAGCAATAAGAGCACTGATGTACCTCACATTACTGGAAAAAGTGTCCGGGAACATTGTCTCGCGGTGATGAGGCATTTCAGTCATGCAAAAGTGATGGCTGTATGAAGAGGTGCAAATCGATACGATCTTGGAATCTTTACCCGATAGTTTCAATTAGTTCAAATTGAACTATAATATGTATAGTATGAAACTTTCTCCTGTCGATCTCATACACCAGCTCGAGAATACTGAAAAGACTCTTATGAAGCCAGCGAGTGCATATCATGCTGAAATTCTTTTAAACTTAATGGCAACCTAAAGGTGGAAAGAAAAACAAAATGCAAAAAAGAGCTGTTCTAGTTGCCAAGCCAGCTGCACTAAAGAAGCTGAAAAGTAAGTGCTTCAAGTACAGTCAAAAGGGTAACTGGAAAAATGATTGTCTTAAATCAGGTATAGATAATTTATATGTAGTTGATGCTTGTTTATGCAAAATTACAATGATAAACGTATCATTAATTAGGATCCACTAACCATGTTTGTTACTCTTTGCATTGGTTCAAATAAAGCAGTTCCTTTAGTAAAGGACAAAAAACTTGAAATTAGAAAATGGCGAACAAGTCTCCATGATAGCAATAGAATTAGTGAAGTTATCTTTTAATAATAAAACTTTATGTATCAGACTATTTATTTGTTTCAAATTTTAAAGGGAATTTGGTTTCTATTAGTTGTTTATTTAAACATAGTTTGACAGTATAGTTTCATTCCTCAATTTTAAATAAGAGTAATGATACTTTTATTTGCTCTGGAGAATCAATGAATAATCTTTACTTTTTAACTCATTTGTCTATAATATTAATGTCATTGAAATTATAGATGATGATCAATTTCCCTTCTCTAAGAAAATTGAATGAACATATCTTTGGCACTTGTGATTGGGTTATATTAACTCTAACAGCATTCATGGTTTAGTTAAAAATGAAATTTTAAAATTTTTTATCTTTGAACATATATCAGTATGTGAATCTTACTTGCAATATAAGATGACGAAGAGACCCTTCAAGCTAAAGGAAATCACGGCACTATACAGTTGAAATTGGTATATATATATGTATGCGGACTAATGAGTATTCAAGCTAGAGGTGGATTTGAGTATTTCATCATATTTACTAATAACTACTCAAGATATGATTATGTTTACTTGAACAATAATCCTAATAGACTGTATTTAGAGAACTCAAAGAGACACCACTAAAAAACAAAAAAAAAATTCAAAAGAGAAGACATGACATAGAGACACAACAATTCAAAATGGCACGATGAAAAGACAGACCAATAGGGAGAAGATATACAAACATATGGAAACAATATAATTTTTTAGAGTAAACAATTGTAAGTTTTAACCAATAATCATAATTTTTGAGAAATAATTTTTTTATTCATTATAAATTTCTAACATATTGTACAACCCCATTTTTGTTAAGCAAAGCATTTTCCGAACCTCATTGAAAAATAATATTTGCCATGGTTGGTGATACCCATGGATACTCTATATACTACATGATAGTTTTATTGACTACAATAGAAAATTTACTTTTTATAATATATATTTTAGTTTAAAAGAAGGGTAAATTATGCAAAGCCCCCGTAACTATTTTATCACCAATAAATAACCCTTTAATAGTACACAAAACCCTTAAACTATTAAAAACTTACAAATTAAAAAAAAAAAATTTGTTGTACTAAAAAAAAAAAATTACCCTTATAAAAAAATCTTAAAATTTCAGTTAGCTAAATGTCCATAATGAATAAATTCATTTTATTAAGATTAATATGATTTTTAATATTTTTGAAGAATTGACAAAAATATTATTTTCAATAGATTTAAGAAAAAATGATTTTTTATTTTTTGAAGAGATTTTTTAATATTTTTTTGAAGAAAATATTTTGTTAATGTTTTTTTTTTTTGAAGAAAACATTATTTTCAATATTCGATAATAAAAATAATTTTCATTAAATTATTTGAAAAATAGTAGAATAGGTATATTTAATGACCCATTCTGCAAAAATATTTTAATTTGAAATTTTGGACAGTTTAATTAAGGTTGACCAAGATCGACCAAATTGGATTTTAAGTGGGATCACGTTTGACTTTTCTTTGGAGATGGATTTTGCATTTAACTCTTATACCATAACATAGAGCTCATCACTACGAGTTCATATACTGTCAGCATGCTTAATTTTGAGTTAATATTATAAAGTTATAGTTTTCAGAAATTTTTAAATATTAATATTTTATCCATATCCAAACCAGTCTAAATTTATATTTGTTAATGGGCTTAAGGTCTATGTATACATTAAGACCATGCCCTCATTAAATAAATTGAAAAATATCCAAAATGTCCCAAAAATCCTCCCCAGATCTATGGAACCCAAATCGGGTCAACTTATACCCGCAAGCAAGCAAAATCAGGTCAATCGGATTTGACCATTTTTCTACCATCCATCATTGATGGCATCGGAGTTCTGACAAACCCACCTCCTAGTGACCTCGATCGTGAATTTTCACAGCCAACCAACTAGCGATGAGTCAAGATCAGAATTTGAAAGCTGTTGTTAGAGTTTGAATCTAGGCTCTGTTTGCTGAAATTCTTCACGGTTTGATAGATTCATCAACATCAAATTTGGCCAAAAGTTGAGAAGACTTTCCAATCATTAGCAAGGGGTTTGGAATAAGGTGAGTATACCATCATATTCCTTTACCAATAGGCTGTCCGTTGATATAAAGTTTGTAAATTTTGAATGTAATTTGATAATTTTTTCATTTTTGAATCTATTAGTTTAATATTGGATAAGTTCGAACTGTATTTGGACGTAATCGGACAAATTGGATAAAGTTGAAGTTGGATTAATATAATTTGGTATTAATGGGATCTAATGAAAGGTTTAATTTCATTAAATTTACCTCTACATGAAAAACCTCAATTTTGGGTATTAGATATTTAGGGTTCATGGTATAATTGGATTGTTCATTGTCCAATTTTAAAAATTTTAAAGTTATTAAAGTTATTTTGGGATATTGGTACACACCCAATGTATTTGGTTTAATTTTTTGAGCTAAATAATATTTTATTATTATTTTAGGCACTGAATTGATATTGAAGGCAATCTGGTGTATGAGTTAATTTGAGCTGTGATCTATGAATAAACTTTATTTTTTGAAGTGGTTTTGGGATTATATGTTTGATTTTATATAATATATAAATTAGCTTATTGTTATTATTGTTTCTGGAATGATTTAATTAATATGTTTTATTTTATGCTATGAAGAAGCAATTGATTTATCATATTATGATATATATTAAATGAATGATTTGGCATAAATAAATTTTGATATATAGATATACAACTATGTATATATGTTTTTTTTTTTGATATTGTGAGGATATTTTGATATGATGATTATAAGTATTATTTGATAAATTTTATAAATATTTTGAGTTATGAGCTAGATACTAGGTTTTAAATTATTGTGTACAATAGTATACCATGAATATGAATTTGTTGGATTATAATTATGTGTGCTTATTTGATTATCCCCTACTTGATCATGTGATTCTTGAGTTTAAGATGGGAGATCCCAATTTGCAACACTCCTATAATGCCAAGGGTAGCATTGATCGTTTATCCCTCCCCAAGTAGTTGATGATGCACTATAACATTATTTGTGGTTGTGCGACAGATGATAACAATAGATATGGTACACAAGGATATTATTGGTACATTATGAATACAATATATGTTTATATGCTCTTATAATTTTTATTATTATTATTACCTATATTTATAAATTATGATTTGTAAAAATATTAATTATTTATGAGGTGATAGATATTATCCGATTTTAATTTTCTTATTTAATGACTTAAGAAATTGCTATGTTTTGGGATAATAATGGATTTTGTAAAAATTGTTTATCGAAATAGAAAAACTTTTAAAGAGTGAAAATGAGGTATTGAGATAAAAGATTTTTAAGAATAATACTTATTTTCATAATATTTTACTTGTTCACTCACCAAATTCATCTCATAGTTTTGCATTTTTTAAATTATTCCCCAAGATTTTAGCTAACACATTAAGTATATTGAAGGTAGGAATCTTTATTATTCTTATGTTATTCCATTGCAGATGTATTGTTTTTTTCCTTGACTCTATAATAATAAATATTCTACCTTGTATTGATTCTGATATATACTTTATAAGGGGCATTTTGGGTATTTTATATTTATTTATTTGTACTTTTTAGATTATTCTAATCAATTAATTTAAGATATATGACTCTTATATTATTTTTAATTAATGATTTTATAAAACTTTATATAAAAAAATATTTATGATATTTGTATTGTTAGATTATATCCAATTTATAAAAAAATCCCACTAAACTTTCGATTATTTAGTGGGATTTTCCTATACATAATCCTCTCAGATCTTTGAAAATAGTTTCAAAAACGGCCTTGTCAGTATGTTAAAAGGGTATTTTTGTCAAATTAAATTAATTTTTAGTATTTAATTGATTTGAATAGAGCAAAGTATTATATATAATTATAAACAGCAACAAATTCATTTGGGACCAAATTAGTCTAGATATGCTTGAAACAATGTTAATCTACTTAACCACCCCAACTATTCGGCTGGGGATAAAAGGAAAACAACTTTTCAACTAGAGGCAAATAATTTATACCGTCAGAGGTGCAAACTCTCGAGGCACATTGAAGCCGAAGTACCACAAATTTGCTCAAAGTGCGGCGCATAATAATCAAATCCCAAATCATACCAAAATTTATTTATTTATTATTATTATTATGTTAATATGACATAAGGTATTATGGTCTGCACTCCTCTAAGGCCTACAAACCAACCCCACCTAAAAGCACAAAAAAGAAAAAAAGAAACAAAAAAAAAAAGTTATGCACGGGTTCTTATTTATTTGTTTTTATACGGGAAGTAGAAGATTTAAATCGATAAAGATCACAAGCCTTTTATTATTATTTTATTTTGTCATTTATAATTATTTTCTTTCATATTTTATATTTAAATTTAACATATTTTATTCGTATTTATAAATAGTTTATTTAGACATGGTAAAATCTCATACCATATGATAATTCGATATGAATCCACATGATAATTTACGGATTTAGATTGACAATATTGTGTCGGATCTATATCAGTATCACCCAATAAAATCCAATAAATTAATGAATTTTAATGGTTGAAACATGATAAATCCATTAGATCCATTAAAGAGGAATATTTTGATAATTACACAAGTTTTATAATATTAAAATTACTTAATTTATTGTTAAATATGTATTAATTTATTCTTTTTTAATTTAATTTTTAAAAAATCTAAAAGCAAACAAGAACCTTTGTAATTTTTTTTAAAAAAATATTATTTTATTATTTTAAAACTAAATGAAATTTAAATTTTTAAATTTATATTTATTATTAATGAGTTAACGAGTTAGATGACGGATTACGTGGAAATTTATCGAATCGATAATAGATTTGTGTTTATCTATTTTCATACGAAAGCTTAACGATTAGTGTTTGAGTTAACTTAATTCCACACGAACACGACACGAACACGATTTAAAACGATACGTTGTTAGGTCTAAGCTTATTAGTTGAGTCAAAATATCATTTAATAGCAAAACTCTTATTCAATGAGGATGATTTCTTATTTGAAAGGGGGAAAAAAAAAATGAAAGGCATGAAAGAACGAGGAAAGCTCGGATTCTTGGTTCTGATAATATATTCTTTCCTATACACGCTTAGATCCGAATATGCTAACCACAAACCCCATCATTTCACATTTTCTTCTATATGTTGCTTGGTCAACTTAATTATAATGTATTCGTTTGAATTTTTTTATTTTGTTTGTGATTATAAAACAAAACAATATGATACCAATTTTAAAGATTTAAATAGTTGAGGAAGCAGTTTATATGATAAAAATTATTATTTTATTACGCTATAATCTTAAATATTCTCATCCCCAATATAAAAAATAAAATAAAGTAAAAATTAAGGATTTAAAAAGCTGCTTGTTTTTAGTTAATTGCTCTTGCTCATTTTGGTTTTATAAATTTGTTGGTATACCAATTAACGGAAACACAATTTTTTTTTTTTTTTTTTGCAAAGATTAACGGAAACAATATTTGACTTGGCATATTTGTGTATAATTTAATTAGTTGGAAATTTTGAAAAACCTTATGAATTCTCCATGTACAGCTATGATATTAATTTCTATTACTAGGTATTACCTTTTAAATAATAGATATGATTTTATTTATTTATTTTTTTTAGCCATCGCTAATAGAAAAATGGTGCGTTTGTATGTATATGAGATATTATTTTATTCACACATTGTAAAATATTTATTTAAAAAAATCATTTAATAGGTTATCCATAAGTAAACCTATATTTACCTTTGGTTATAATTATGAATTTATTATCAATATTGCCTAAAAAAGTAGGTGATTTGTAGTTGAGAGGAAAAACTTATATAATAATTAATAAATATCTTATAGAACTCACATTGTTTTAACGATGTACAAAGTTGAATATTATTATAGATTTTTAAAGTTATATTGCATGTAATAATTGGATGATTTGGTATAACAATAATGTATAAGTTTTTCCCTACTTAAAGACTTCTGAAAAATGATAGACTAAATCAATAAATGGCACGTTTCTTTAACGTGTAATATGTTTTGAAAGGATTTTTATAGTTTTCAATTGCCAATTCCATCACTTTTTTAAGGCCAGTGAACCCTTTGAATCAAAATGTTCCTAGGACAATGTACATGTTCAACACGCATGGAAAATTGAATATCCGTTCCATGCAGCCAAAGAAGAAGAGCAATGAATATTTATATAGGCGTCAAAGCAGTCCACAATCCTAATCCCCAAACCAAATGTTTTGTGGCAACAAGTTTTTGTGAAACAATGATGGAAAATGTTTGAAAGCCCACTAAACTCTTCGTCTCTTTGGTACAACAACATTATAATAATTATAATAAATTATAAATTAGTATCTTAATTATCCATACAATTTTCTTTAATACTTCATATGTCCAATTAATGACTTGTATTCTATTGAATAAATTTTCTTCTTTGTTAGTTATTAAAATTTTTAATTAATAACCACTTGCTTTTTTTTTTATTTGAAATAAAATATAAAAAATAATTAAAACAAAACCGGTATATATAATATATACGTGTGGTTAGAGCGTAAGACTAGTCGTTGGTGATTTATATAGAAGGGCACGATGACTGGCCGTTGAGTCCTGTTTTCCCAGAAAACAAACACGGAGAGATTTAACTCGAACACTTTCCTCTCTCTCTCTAGAATTATTTTCTCTCTCTGCTTTTACAACCATGGATGATCCGTCTAAGGAAGAGGGACCACGAGTACTGAAAGTCCTCGAAGCTCTCAAACAAGCTTCCCACGAACTACAAGCCCATCCCAGACAGGATTTCGATGAACCCAACTCGTCCGCCATTAAAGCTCTGCTCGAGCTCGAGACCGAGTCGGACACGATCCTATCTAAAGACCCAAATCTGTCTATCCTCTCCCAACACCTTACCAGCCTCAAAAACCTCGTCGAGACCTTCCAGAAATGCCGAGGCCACCTCAGCATCCGTTCCTTCCTGACCCGCCGAGTCTCGACCCACTCCATATCTCGGGTTGCGGGGTCGATCGAGAACGAGATTCAGGCGTGGATCGATCGAGAGAGCGTCGAGAATCTGACTTGGGTTCTGCGAGAACCCGGGAACAACAAGGAAGAAGAGACGGTGAGGCTGTTGACGCAGTTCGAAGACCGACTCGCCGAAGGGTTCAATCGGGAATTGCAAGATCTGATACTGAAATCCAAGGTGTTCTCGCTGCTGGAATCTACTCTCTGCGACCCCGATTCGTCGAAAAGGATTCGAGAACACTCTGCGTTCGCAATCGGGGCATTGATTCGGTTCAACAAGGACGTTTTCGTGGGTCAGGTGCTGATGGGTCCGACAACTCGAGCTCTGATAACAATGGCTTCCCCGCATTCGATCAAAGTCCTCTGTTTCCTGATCAGGTCGATCAAATCCCCTCTCGTCGATGTGATCGAGTCAAACGGAGAAATACCCAGAATCATAGCTTTCTTGAATTGCCAAGACGTACAGGTACGGGTCATGGCCATGGACTGCATTCTGGAAATAGGTTATTTCGGGAGGAAGGAAGCCATTGATGCGATGCTGGAGGAGGGTTTGATAAAGAAGCTCGTGGAATTGCAGAGATCGGAATTGGGTGGGGATTTGATCGAATTAGGTCGGTATAGTAGTAAGAATGAGAATGAAAAGGAAAACAGAGAAGTTTCTGCTGATGGGGTTGAGCTGGGGAAGAAGAGAAGAGAAAGCAGGGAAAGGAGGTTCTTGGAGAGCCATCCGTTTGCGAGCTGTGTAGCGAGATTCGCAGTGCAATTGGAGGTTGGAGAAGGATTGAGGCAAAGAGAGAGAAGGGCTTTCAAGCAGCAGATAGTGGTCAGAGTAAGAGAAGCCTCTGCTTCTGATGCTGAAGCTGCTACCATCGTTGCTGAGGTTTTGTGGGGTGCTTCACCTTGAAGATTGTGGGGAAAAAAAAAAAATGTTTGGATTTTTTAAAAAAGAAAAACACACAATTTGTTTTCAGTGATTTGAAACGTTTTATTATTATTATTATTATTATTTTTTTGTTGGGCGCGCCGGGGGGGGGGGGGGGTTTGTAAATTAAATGTGTATAGAAATTGTTGAATGATTATGATTTTTTTTTTTTTATTATTTAATGGAAGTATAAAGTGATGATTCTTTGGTGGGAAAAAAAAAAAAAATGGGAAAGTTCAATAATTTATGGGTGGTGATATGGCTCTTTGTAATCTGATGAGGCGAACCAGCAAAATACACTTGGGAGTATTTTCCTTTTTCCTTTTTTTTCAGGTGGAAAACGAGGGCAAACAAGATTAGAGATAAAAGAGAAAAAGGAGGAGGAGAAAAAGCAAACAAATCAGGACCAAAAATGGAAAGGCAAACAAATGACTAGAGATTAGTAGACTCTGATCAAAGACAAATCTAGACTTATAATATTTTTAATCCGGCCGTAAAATCTATAATCAAACCGTAAGTTTTTTGTGTGATTGGATCAATTGCTTGATGGAATTTGTTTTTTAGAGTTTTTGAGAATAAGTTTACTGTATAATGAAATTAAATCTCGCAACAATCGTCTATTTATTTTCACTTCATGCAGATACAAATTAATCAATCCGATATTCCTTCAAACCTCACAAAAACAAAAATAAAATTAAAAAAAAATTAAAATGCATAATGTATACTATATATATATATGTGACAACATAGGCATTTGGATTTTTTTTTAATTTATTTTTTTATTAAATGGGCAAATAAAAGGAAACCAACGAATGTAAAAGCAACACCAATTACCAAAAAACAAAAAAACAAAAAAAAAATGTAAAAGGGACACCATGCCACTTAAAAAGAAAAAACAAAACATGTCGACTGAGATGGTGTGGCGGCCTACAAATTATAACGAGAAAGAAAAAATAGTGCGAAGAGACCATGTGGTTTACGAAAGTTGGAGTGGTAGGATTCGATACGTCATTGATAATGGAGAACTCAGCCACTTGATTGTTGACATATGGTTTTGTTTTCAATAGATCGATTTGATTTGTGATTCTACTTTGTTCAACGTCTCGAGAGCCTTAATCACCGCATAAGCATCATTTTTCATCTCTACACGCTGACGTAGCAGTTGAGAAATGACTGAAAGTGAGAACATGAATAATATAAATGTCTTAATGTCTAAATCACCTGCATAAAGCTGTACTTTTCCCTTTTTTTTCTTTTTTTTTTTTCTGGAATTGGATAAAACTATTATTGTTATTATTATTTATTGTTTGATTTAAATGCAGCCAAAACTAAAAATGATGGGGTTTACCATTGTAAACGAAAACAAATATGGATGCAAAAATTAAATTTAGAAACCAAAAGATAAAAACGTTACTAAATTTTTCTGAGAAATTAGAAATCCTATGATATTATATATACAAATTAAGTGATGTATCATAGCATGCATACAATTGAACACAATGCGCTGTGATAGATGAGATCTGTTTCTCAATTAATTAATCGTTACACTTCCATGCATGTACATCCACTTTCTGAACTAGTAGCGGAAAATCAAAGCTGTTCACCGTTTTCTCTTCCTTTTATAAAGACAACCAAAGCCTATATCAATTTGTGAATGATGCTAAACTGAATGAATAGATAAAATATGAGTATAGCTTTATAAGCTTTTACCATCCAACAACATTTCAAATATCTTTTTCCTGTACACTCACCACCTCAATTTACTCCAAATACAAAAAAACTCTGCACCAGAAGCAAGCTGGCTGTCCGTCGAATCCCACAAAAACCGGGGAGTTCGATTGGGCTCTATCTATTAGAAATTCAAGGTCATCCGGGAGCAGCGGATATCATATACCACTTGGTGACATTTTCCACCAAACCTAACATGAAGAAATATCACATCTCAAACATGATAGGAATGAAAGAAAATTCGGAATGATCTGAAAATTTCTTACCTTCATTTTTCCCTCTACACCACTTGAAAGAACCATGTCTTAGTTCTGGTTGCTTGTGTCCTTCCTCAACATAAATATCAAGAAACAAAAAACAACAGATTATCTGCTTTCTGATGCTTCCGGACTTGACCTATCGGTTGATTTTCTACGCAAAAGGCCTTTGAAAATTGTAAAAGCAACTATCAGAGCAATTTGCAAATGCTCAGAACTACTTGTTTTGATGCAAATCTGCCCCATTTTGCGATTATTCAGATTGGCATTAACAGACATTCTCAAGTTTCGACTTAGCTGGAACTCAGATTGTAAACTTCCACCCAACACTGTCTCTTTATTATGGGACATGACAGTCATTGTCAGACTCACATTGTCATTTTTGACAGGGTAGTCTCTACCCCTTAAAATAGCTTCCAAGCTTCCACCATATGCCACCTGTTCTGGACCTCCCATCCGGCCAGCATTTGCTACAAATTTCAGTTGCTTCCCAATTGATATAGAATCTTCAACCTTGGCACCAATGTAATACTTGTTACCAAATGATGTCAAAGAAACACCACAGTCAGCAATGTTGTGCCAGAGTTTCCTTAGTTTTGTGTCAGCATGAAGTGTATAGATCAAATTTTTACCAGCAGACTGAACATCAAGTCCCACAGAATAAGTAGTTCCTCCAGGATTTGAATAAGCTGCCACACACTCGGATTGAATACTAAACTCCTGCTTGTCCTTGCTCATCTGACCAGTGGCTGAGGCAAAGACATTCGTGTTTACTTCTGCAGCAGTTTCAATGCTTATTCCATCGAAGCCAACATCATGATCCCATCCTTGGGGATCAAGAACAGGTCTCACAAGCCACTGGTCACTTGTCAGAAGACAACGATATCTATGCACAGGGCAGTTTGAGTCAAAACTAAGGGGAACTGCCATATCAGGTAACAAAACAGCTTCTGGAGAGTCCTGCTGGCCATCAAAATTACCATCACTAGCCAAATTTTCTCCTTCAGAAAGCCTCCTTTCCCTTTGCCTTCGATACTCTTCCTTCAACTGTTTCTTCAAATAAAGGGTCTCTCGGTAATCCAGCTCATCAAGATACTCCTTCTTCTGTGCCTTGGTTAAGCTCTCAAATTGGGTTTTTTTAAGGATGCGTATCGGAGGCAATTGGTCATACTCATCATCTTCCTCTACATCTGAGAGTAAGCTTTCAATAATTTCATTGTCCAGTGCACTTGCATTCACGGGAGCACGGTGCCGTAGAAGGGATGAGAGAAGATGGGGTTGAGAAGGCAGTCGAGTAGTAGCCAATGGCCCCAATTCAATGCTGTTTTGCAATTTAAAGAGGTCATTGGCATCACTAAGAACTTTAGTACAAATGCATAATAGCAAAAACTGAGATTTCCAAACCTGTCCATTAGGGAGAATTTTTTCCCCCATTCTATTTTTCTTACAAAGAGGATGGTTTTCAACTAAAATCACTGGGTTTTCAATTCTCGAGTCAGAGACTGCCTGGTGTATACAGTGCTGCACCAGATGTGCACAATGGGTCACATAGGAATCATAGGTAACAGGAAACCCATCAGATCCTTCTGGAAGAACTGAGGAAGAATGAGTCATGACAAGGATGGTGTTAAACCAAATTGCAGCACCAAAAACTTCAGTAATAAGTTTCAAAAGAGGAAAGTCAATACAACCCATACTGATCAGATCTAGGCGTTCAAAGTACAAAACCACATCAGGTGGAGATTTTCTTATGAATCTCTTGACAGAAAGCATAATCTTCTTATTTCTTTTCACATTATGAGAAGATGAAGGCAAAAATCCAGGAGTATCAATGATGTTTATCCTAATCCCATCAACAGTTCCAACAACTTCCCGAATGCAATCAGTGGCAGGACGAAAAGCATCTGTTGTTGTTTTAGTTTGATCAAAAATAGAGTTTATCGTAGCACTCTTACCAACCCCTGATCTTCCAAGAACAAGTATTCTAATAGAGAAATCCAAATCAGGCAAGCCAGCTGCTTCTTGTTCTGCTGCTACAACTCTTGCTCTATCATTACTCTGATTAATTCTTTTCAGATCTGATTCCTTTGCTTGTACCAAAGTTGCTAGATGAATTCGATACAAAACCTTTGCCACCAGAAGATTGTCTTGTGACAGTCCAAGCCGCTGGAGAATTCGAAAGAACTTCACTTGAATATTCTCAATCTTTACCAGTGGATCCATCTTTACACCATTAGAGACATGATAATTTTGGTCAGAATAATCAACTACAACTTCGTGGTTAGAGGGTTGTGGCTGACTTTCCTGATTACCATCAGAAGACTGCAATGTACAACGAGTGGCAGGCATTGCAACCAAACTGGCTGTTTCAGTTGCACCTAAAAAATAAATAAACTATAATCTCATAAAATGCATTGACAATGGAAGAAGACAAAGGAAAATACATGTACGAATATGAAGATCAACAGGTAGATAAATGATCCATTTTCTTATGCATAAATATATTATTTTCCAAAAATTAACAAATAATTTCCACCACTACTCCAGCTAAAGAGAGAGTAATACCTTGGTCATCTAAGTCTTTATCAAGAGGTTCCTCATTAAAGAAACTGTCACTTACTGACAACGGTCTAGATGAGACCAATGATTTGGACACCAGCTGAGAAAAAAACCAATCACGTACACTCTTCATTCTTCTGCAATAGAAAGCCAATGAGTATAATACCCGAATTTGAAATCATGGTGCTCAAAGCAGAAGTATACATGATTCATCTGCTCAACCCACAAGATGGCTAGAGAATTCAATCCTTTTTACAAAAATATAAAGTTCTGAAGTCTCAAAACTTGAAAGAACTTCTAGAAACAATAAATATGTAATACTACATGCACCACCACATACACCTTAAACCATAAATCAACTAGCATAACAAACAAATAAACAAAAAAGTAATCATAGTTCATAAATAATAATAAAAATAAAGCAATATTTTATTTTTCAAGGAAATGAAGGTTACCCAATAAGATAACAAACAAAATTAGCACATCTTTTAAAGTACTTTTATCGAATTTATGACAAATATTGTACACAACTGAAGCGTTTAAAATCAGAATAAGACCATAATTCCATAAAGGAAGAGGGTGCCATGTAAAACCAAAGAAATGCAACTAAAAGACAATTCTAAGAACATCAACCAAAAAAAAAAAAGATTAGCGACAAAAATTTCCTACTGGAATAAGCAACTGATTTGCATTCCATTAATCGTAGCACAATCATAGGTTCTTGTTACCATTTCTTTCTAGTTTCAATTCATACAGGATGAATGCAGGAAAAAAAAAAAAGGATGGAGAAACGAAAGAAAAATGAGTTCAAACATTTGAGTCCACCTAAAACGGAATAAACTCCACAAAATTCACTTAGAGCTCAAAAGATATAACCCTACGAACCAAGCAACGAAAAGGCCACGAATCATCGAACAAAATCGAATCACAGCATCACCGAAACCCTAATACAACAAACCCTCCTTTCACTCCAAGCTGGAATCTGCAAATCCAAATCGCAATCGGAATCGTAATTGGGACTCGTTGACTATGCACGGTCTTCTCTGTAGTGGTAGGGCGAAAACGAATGGCTATAAATGTGTGAGGCTGTGGAAGAAGAAGAAGTCGATGAAAGCAGTAGAAGAAGAAGATGGGAATGGGATAAGACGGACACAGACCCGACACACTTTTTCCTTTTCTTTTTTTTTATTTTTTTTTATTTTTTTTTTAAAAAAAATTAAAAACAAAAAACAAAAAAATAATTTTGGGGTGATTTTTAGGGCGTCCGATAAGCTCGAGTGTGGAAACAAAACCCGAAACCGAAAAGACCGAAAGAGAGGAATAAAAAACCAATAATAATCAAGTGTCAGGCGGACCATGTTCGTCTGACGGCCATGCGGAGAGATTTAAAAAGTCGTTGGCTTCTGACTTGTAATTGGTGGGGAGTTAAGGATATATTATGATTTTGTATATAGGGGATAAATAATACTTTAGAAGTTTTGATCGACATGTGGTGGTGTCGTTGGCCCTGTGGGCATGGTTTTGACAACCGACGCACCATGTCGTGTAGCGTTAAGTGTAAAACAATAATTTGCACAATTCTCACATGGCTTTTAGATATACACATATATATATATATATATATATATATAAAAGATGATCTGTCTGCATGTGGATTTTTTTAAACATCAATTTTGATGCAGATTTCTATATGGTATATGAATCGATCATATTGTAAATCATCGATTTTATTATATATTATGTATATACATATACAATAAAATTAATATTTTTTTAAAAATATCAATTAGTGTAAATCTACATATGAAAGAGACTGATAATGTTAATTTACATACCTCTTTTAAAAATAAACAAATAAATTTATTTCACCAAAACTGTGAAAAATCAGAACTATGACAAATTTTTAATAAGGATTCACCAATGACATAATATTACAAACCATTCATACTTAAACAAACCACCATAAACCACCATTTTTTTTATTCCAATTTTGGATAAGGAAATTTTTATCATGTTAAAGTTTGAATCCCGCTTGCTATACATGATACCTTCTCCAAAACTACCCATATTTCTCAGTTAATTATGCAATATTTAAGTCGTGGTAGGCTGAATTAAACGAACAAAATACAACAAATAAAAAAGTGCTCATTAATTTTTATTTATTTATTTATTTTAAACGCAAGATGCGCATCAAGTGCTCGTTGAGTTGACGCTTTGGAAATATACGGCATACCTATTATACATCTTCTGTATCATTTAAATGATTACATTGCTAGTATCTGGCCATTCTTGACTTAATATTTCCTCATGCTGAAATAGATGCAGTACCGTTGAACACCAACAAATGCATGCTTCATGTTTCGCTTTACAAAGAATATTTTGAAAAGATGAGCAAACTATGAACCTCAGAGTGGTGCAAATTCTTTGTATTAGGATTAAAATGCCTTTGCAAAGAATTTTCTGAGCACAAAGTGGAAAAATATAAGAAAAACTCTAAAAATCAGATCTTTATAATATCGAAGACTCAGAATTGTAATAGCAAAAACTGCCTCCAAAATTCAGCACTTTATGCTCCAAATTGAGAATGATAATTTATCTCTAAACGATGATCTCCTCAGAGAGCACAGGGAGCCGCCTAGTTCTTTTACCAATAGCACTAGCAACTCAATACCATTTGATTTCATGGTGAACAAAACTGGCCATGGAATCCTTTGTTTCATGCCCCCATTTATATATTCACCATGATCCCCATAAACTATTTTCCAACTTTTTGTCTTCTCCAATAAGTATAATCGAGTATCATTTTTCTGTTTCTTTTCTTCATCACACCAACATATCATCCAGCAACCTGTTTCTCACTTGCCTTGTAGTATAGCATCTTCTGTACATAAAACATCATGTATCCTTGTGCAGCCCTCACGATGCTTTCATTAACTTGAGTGATCCAAGCATCATCGCACTTGTACCATTGATTACACAACCGCAAGTAGGTCACATAATGGCCAGCATCTAGCTTACCTGTGTGAGTGACAACAGCAAACAATTCAAACTCCGACGACAGCTCATTTGAAGCATCCGGCTCATCCCCATCGAAAGGGAAAATTCGATTCCCGAATCGGCTTCTCAAAATCGATGAGGAAAGATAGGGTGCCATGTCCAATGAAATAGGGAACTGCAAATAGCGATCCACCTTCCTTGACATTTTTCTTACTGAAGAATGCTCGAATCTTTTAATGTGGAAACAAGAAACTAGTGGTAGCTTTCTTATGGACATCTGTTTGAGTGACTCCTGCCTCACCTGACACTGTTGGCAGAAGAATTTCTGGTCAGAGCCCAATCTCTCAGGTCTTGTAAAACGGTCCAAACATCCCATCAGGGTAGATGCCCCACAGTTTTGCCTTGAATTCGTGCAATCTGTCTCACCATTGCAAGAGTGACTGGACTTTGTGGATGCTATTTTTGTAGTTCCTCCTTGGTTGGGCTCCAAGTCAAGTGAGATGTCAACACATGGGTCATACGTTGTAGATGTGAAACCACAGGCCATACACATGACGTCAGACCGCAAGATGCCCGAAAATACTCTATGAGCTATACAGCAGTCTCCATTGCCTGCACTACAAAAGAAATTAAATGTTATTGCACTTCCAATAGTATATAATATTCTCAATAATAAGTTATTTTAATAGAAATAAATAACTTTTCCAAAGAAGCATCCTCCAGAAATATCACAAGCAAGCAAGCAACATACACAATGAAGAATAACTCAAGCAATATATTGTGTGTGTGGAGAAGCTGATTTAAGAAAATTTATGAACCCAACAAATAGGATGTTACTCTCTATATTCACTAAAAAGATTATTTGTGCAGGGTATGTTAAGAGTACCACCAAACACTACTAGAATCTGTTTCTATTTCACTATCCTTCCTATACCAATAATTGCGAGCCACTATAAATCATCACACGGATGCTTTTCTTAGCATCCAAACAAGACATGCCAGCCAACTTATTTTAATGTTTTATCACTTTACTGGAATACTTCTCACTTTAAATGCATCTGAAAAATAATATGCATAATGCTATGCATCTCGATGCCTAATCAATAAATAAAACAAACAACAAATTATAACAAACATTCATGGCACTGAACTCTCAGGACCAAAGGGACAAACACTAAAAAGAAAATAGAAAACACTACAAATAATGCATCATCATGCAAAAGGAACTCCATTAAATCTAAACATGTATCTAAGTGAAAACCAGATGATACCCAGAAAAGGTTGATACAACAATAAAATGAGGACCATAATTTCCAAACTATTGAGAAGAAATTCTATGCTGGCTGGGACCTAATGCAATCCTTGTTTCTTGATAGGAATCAGCTTTGTAATAAGACCCTAAACACGGCAAAAGGTGGAATGAACATGAGAAGCATGTAAGACGAGAAAAACCTATAATCAAACCACTTGGCTAAGGAAAAGTTGACTTACTGGTATGAAGCAGATAACACCATCAAGCCACCAGGTTGACCTTGAGAATTATCCCTAAATGAGTAAGCTCTTCTCAACTCCTAAGGCAACAAGCAAGATACCTAGACCCACGCCCTGCAGTTAAATGTTACAGTTACTTCTTAATCTTAAACAGTACTTTAATCATCTTCGCTTAAAAAAAAAAAAAATACCACAAATTGATACAAAGGACACAAGCTGCTCATTAAGGAATTCTAAGTTGATTTTTTGCAACATTGGTGGCAGCTAGTTTCATCTCATGCATGACATGATTCAAAAACTCATCATCTAATCCTGCGACTCAATAAGAATATATTACAAAATGTTTTCTTCAGACATCTATGGGTTGCTGTCTCTTGGTTATAGGAACACAACCAATACCGTACACTCATATTTCAAGAAACTGAGCTGACGAATGCAGGGCGATTAGAGATTTCTAGAGTATCTAGTGGTATTAACGTTCAGCTTCCTGGGTCTCACTGCCGTCTGCTAGAGGCTATAGATGTAATACCAACTTCTGCCATGAACATTTTAGAAGACTACAGTGGCCCAATGTTGTAATTGGTTGTTCAAGAAAGTAAGTCCCAAGTTGCCAACCTAGAAAATGTACAATCTATGGAATGCATTTTACAATCTAAATAATAGCCAAGCTTCCTTATCTCACAGCAATTGTCAGGATTACATATCCAATGATTTTAACTACACCCCAATAGTGACTAAATTTCCTTAAGTGAAAAAATCATTTCCTTGAAAATGTACACCAAAAACTGATGTTCCAAAATTCCATCTATATCATGCAATATATTCAACACAGGTCCTATGCAAAGTTTTTTTTCTTTTTTGGTAAATAGGAAATAAAATAAAAATACAAAATACAAAATAGAGTAGAGAATGTTCAACATAGACAAGAACAAGATTAATCCTTCATGAATGACATGTCACATAAGTGCAGATTACAGGTATACATTCCATCTCCCTAACGAAGCATTCAGCAAATAAAACCAACAAAACGGAATTAGTAAGGGAAAGCAATTAACCTTGACTCTGGGGTTTCCTCCGATCTTTCTCCACCTTTTCGTGGATTCCATCAAGCATGGAAATGAAAAATTCATGCGCATCCTGCTGTTCATAACTTGCAAGATTTGCCGCATGCTGCCACCAACTATAAAATAAAAGCACAAGCATTCATCAAAAAAGTTATTCATTCTTTCCCAGCTCAACAACAACCCAAAAATCTAAAGCCCATTCATTTTCAAAAGTACAAACCTGTACAAAAACCTTGCTGGGCTATAGGGAGTTCGATCCCCAGAAAACACAGCTGAAAATATAGCGTCCATATCGCAAGCCAAACACATTCGCGCGCTCTTATTCCCATTTGCATCCGTATTATTATTATTATTATTACCCCCATTCTTCCTAGTCCCAATGTTAGCTCCGTTCCTCTTCTGGCAAAAGTACCGGTTATGCCGGTCGCTCAAGAAATAGTTCCGCAATGGCGGTGTGTGAAGCAATGCTTGTAGAACCGAGTTCATGAAACATGTATTTCCCAAATTGTTCAATCCTCGCAATCCCCGTGGCAAATCCGAACCCGAATTCGAACTTTCCAGTGGACTCGAGCAGCTTCCCATCAACACTCGCTCTCTCAGATCTGGTGTCCATGGCCGGTAATCTACCCTCCGCCGTTTCCTTAGATTTTCCGGCTGCTGACTATGAATCGCCGCCGACGCCGAGGAGGAGTTCCCGCCCAGTGTTGACGCCGCGGTCTGCGCGAGCACCACCGCGGCGTCGAAGTCTCGATCATAAACCTGATCGCGGCAAGCGCAGCAGAACAGCTCGGCTCGGTCCACGTCCACGGCGATCTCGTGCCCGGGAGGCATCGAATCCGCGTGCGCGGCCGCGTGTGAAGGTCCCGGAGGTGCGTGGCACGACACGGCGGCGCAGGCCACGCAAGCGTAGAGTCTCGGCCGGGAAGAGTCGCCGCACGCGCCACAACGCGGGACCTCTTCGGGTTCGCGGCGGATCGCTGCTCGGCCTCCGGGCGGCTTGACGCGGAGGCAGTCTTGTAGGAAGTGGAAGGGTTTGGAGCCGTTCTTGGAGCGAAACTCGGCCAGGTGGGGACACGGCTGAGGCAAAATCTGGCCGTCGATCCGGTGATGTACGGGACTGATCTTCGTCGTCGACGACATGGATAATGATGACGATGATGACGATGATGTTGACGACGACGATGACTGTGACAGAGACTGGGTTAAAATCAATGGTAGAAACCCTAGTATCGAAGAACATAAGCTTCATCGATCGGTGAATATCAACGGCTGAGATTGTAGAAATGAGAGTGACAGACCATTGATGGTGATGAGGATTATGGCCTGCTTTTAGTAGCAGCAGCAGGATTTGCTCTCTCTCTCTGTTTCAGCTTCTCGGGATTCAGATCTTCAAGATTTTATTCATAAAAATAAATTTTATTACGCTCACAAAATTATTATTTAAAAATTATAAAAAAAGATAAATAAAATAAAGAAGAAATTTTAGTAAATCTTTTTATTTTTCGAGCCCTGAAAATTTGCTATTTTTTGTAAGTTTTGATCCATAAACAAAGCAGTATTTCAGGATTTGGGAGAGACTGATTTTTTTTTTTTTTTTTTTTTTTGGTTCCTTTTTCTTTTGGCCTTGTTCTTCCTTTTGTGTACAGTGAAAAGGGCAAAAAGTAAATTAAAAAGCAATAAAAATAAATGATTAATTTTGACGGTCCGATGATTCTGTAGAAGATGGCCCACAGAAAAGGATGTATTTTGACGGTAGTGATGTGGTATTTGATGAAAAATTGATTTGATGTGATGGTCTGCAGAGCCAGGCATTTTTTTAGAGCAGTGGAAGGTGATGTGGCAGATGTAGCGCCTCCCAGTCTCATCCTTCTCAACCATTCCAAAATTCCACGGATTAGCTTGGACTCATGACTAATCGTACCAAAAGTACAAGTTTCATTTAACCAACCAAACTGAACATAAATAAATCCTCACCATCCTTATTTATTCCTTTTTTACCAAAATATATATATATATATATATATATATATATATGTATATATATATATATATATATATATATATGTATATGGTGTATCTAACAAAGTTTATTTTATTTGATGGTTAAAATTTTTTTTGTCAAAAAAATATATATATATAAGGATTAACAAATATTTATTAAATAAAGAAAAAAATTTAAACTGTTTTAAATAAATTTAAATTTTTAATTTTTAAAAGAAAATTAATTTATATGAAAATTTTAATGAACATTTAATATCATTTTTTTATAATTAAATATTTATTAACTTTTAATTTTTTTTTTTCAAAAAATCTATAATACAGAGTTACGCAGAAATTCTATTTTCAATTTTCACCAATTATGTCAAATGAAAAACTAGTCATATACTAATATATCTTCTTTGTCATGGCCATGCCTTTTTTTTTTTTTTCCCTTACAATATGTAAGTTAATATTTTTGTATTTAATAATTAATTAATGTGTTGGCTTTTAACATTTTATACATCTATATAGTTTCACATTATATTGAAAATATATTTCTAATAAAACATATAATAGCTTCTTTTTTTTTTTTTTTTTGATAAAAAGAAAAACATATAATAGTTTGGTTGTACTTGTACGAGGATAATTTTGTTATAATCCAACTTCATATGGGAAAAGGGTGAAAAGGTGTTGAAAGGTTAAACCAAAATTTTAGATCTTAAGATTTATCAATCAACTGTAAGAGCCATTTGAAAAAAACAACAGTTTGAAAAAAGCTTAGGATATAAAAGAGTAAAATTCTAGAACTTTTATAATTTGTACTTCCTAGTCCATTAGAGGCAATACATGCTTTCTTTGTATTTTAGATTTCTTTCAAAGACAAGGTAGACTGCAAATAAATTAACAAGTATAAATGCAATAAAATCTTTTTTGTTTTTTTGTTTTTTGTTTTTTGGGGGGTTCCTAAAGCACTCCAGATAGAAAATCACATGCTAATTAATGGGGCATCCCATGACTGATTTACATTTTATGCTCTTGTGAGAACCAATTGCATGTATGTCTCAAAAAACGTAGCCAATTCAACAGGCAATGCAATGATTTTGTTTTGGTAGAACTTATAAACTTAGAAGACCAATCACAGCCCTTGCTTGGGGTGCATACCGATTATGATTTTGGACTTTGGATTGTGTTATCTAATTACCTAAAAAAACAAAGGATCTTTCACCATCATATCCATGAAACTGGACCTGAGCCATGCGCACACCAACACCTAAGGGTTGTGAAGAATAAATAGATAAGACTAACACATGAATGTTTTAGAAAGTTCTAATTACAGTTTTAAAATTCATAGATTAGGTTCATTTGGTAACGTATTAGTTTTGTATTTTTAATTTTTTTTTTAATTTCCTACTACTAACTTATATATAATTTGTTTACTTCAAATATTAATTAATTAGTGCTAATTAGAATTTCTTTACAAACTTATGATATTAAAAATTAAAAACACTAATCAAACCCAATATGAAATTGTGTGTGTGTGTGTTTTTTTTTAAAATGCTATAGTCATTTAAAATATGTAAGAAATTTTAATAGCCACATAGTAGTAAAAATATTTGAAGTAAACAAATTACATAGTATTAGAAATAAAAAATCAAAAAACAAAAACAAATAGACAATCATAGTATTAGAAATAAAAAATCAAAAAACAAAAACAAATAGACAATGCATTTCCCAGTGATAACTAGTTTCGTTTGATTATGTATTGACTTTTTTTTTTTACTTAATTATGTGTAATTTGTTTAGTTTAAATGTGTGTTAGTAATAGTTATAGTTTATTAAACATCTTAAACAACTACACACTTAAAGAAATGAAAACAAAAAACCAATAAAAGTTAAAATTGTGTTCAATTATGTGTTTATGATTTTTTGTTTCTTTTAACTTTATAGTTAATTTAAATATCTAATAAACTTTTACTATGAAATAAAAATAAATAAAAAAACTAAAAGTAAAAGTCAATCCAATTATTAAAGGACATCTAAATATTGGATATTAATTTTTCTTTTTAAAACTATTAATGGTAGTTAAAAGTTTATTAAACATTTCAATAACTATAAACTTGTTAAAAAAATAAAAATTTTGAAAAGCCATTTTAAACTATAAATATTTTTATATTTTGTATTTTGTTTTTCTTTTTTTAATTTTTTAATTTATAATTAATCAAAATGCCTATTAGATACTGATTAAAAAGTATGAAAGCAAATCATAAATAATTTAAGTAGAGAAAAAATACAAAAACTAATGCGTTGCCAAACAATCATTTCTCAGTACTATTATTATCCTATAGGATATATATATATATATATATATATACAAATCATTTTCAGCCAAAAAAAAGATATAAATATATATATATATATAGATATATAAATCGAAATGAAAATTTTCATTTTATTATTTTTGTCCATATTTCCCTGATTAAAAATTTGTCAATGGAATGCTCACATTTTGAACAATTTGTTAATGGTTTATTGGTACATGTCGGATACCTATCCAAAATCAAAAAAAGTTGTCTTGATCGGTGTCCGGATGGTCCTGATCAGTGTCCTCATCTTTTTTGTATTTTCATTACTTTCTCATTTATTTTAGGATTCAAATTTTGCATTCATGATTTACATATCTCATTGTTAAACTTTTTTTATATCTTTATTTTTATTTTCTTATTTATAAGCAATTCAATTAATGGCTCATTAATAATTTATTTGTTTTCAAACAATTTTATTTCAATTTCTTTAATTTTAACTTATTTATCAACAAAGTTTTCAAACACCTCGCAACCCAGAAAAATAAAAGTTTTATGGTATATAATATTATAGAAATGGAATATTTTAGGTTGGTTTAACCATAAAATGCCATATGGTATGAATATATATATATCTTTTTTGATAATTGTTATGAATATATTTAATGGCTAAGATTATGCCAAATTATTTTCCTCAAAAGAAAACAAACTTTAAAAAATTCTGATAACTTATTTAACTTCCTTTTATTATTAAAAAAAATTTTTTTTCCTGTTTTTTACTTTTACAAAAAAAAAAAAAAGGAAAAACCATTATAAGCTGAAATAAAATTTAGAAAATCACCAAATAAATTGATTATGGAGGAAAATCTAATTAATGCACCACGTGCCTTTTTTCTCATCCTACATTCGTTGTTTCTGGAGAAGCACCAACTTCTCCTAAAAGCATATGAAGTGCTTTTAATTTTTTCCAAACCCAGCTCGGTATGTGTTTTTTATTTTATTATATATATATATATATATATATATATCTTAGCAGCACTTATTGATGGTCTAAAAACACTCCCACGAAATATTTTGATATATAGTTTTGTTGGGTTGCTTCTTTGGTTAAAAAATAGTTGGAATTTATTTTTTCGACATTATTTTTTGACATTTTCATTAAATTCTTAAAGTACTTTTTATCTTTTTATGTTTTAATATAACATTGGTTTTGAAATGATAAATGTTTGTTTCGGTTTGTTGGGGAATTTGGCATCGGCGAAATGTAACTTTCCATGGCGTTGTGGCAAAGACAGATGGGTTATTAATGGATCACTACAACAAATAATGGATTTTATAGCATACAGTTATAGCATTTTTAAAAAATATAATTATTAATATAAAATAATAGTATTTTTAATCAATTTTTTACATGCTAATATGTATTGATTAAAATTTTATTTTTCAATAGCATTTTCAAATATTATAATAATATATAGCATTTTTAAATGCTATGAATATATTTAAATAATATTTTTAAATGCTATAAAATATAGTTAATCTAACATTTAATATTGCTATTAAATTTAAATACAATACAAGAAAATTCTAAGATCATACATATGTTATTTATATTTTCTATCACAAATGATTTCTAAAATGAAGTTTTTCTTTTTAATATTATTACTTGTATTAAAAAAAATAATAATATCAATTGAAGTTGTTAGCTATCTAAAAAATTAAAATTAAAATTGTTATTTTTTTTTCAAAAATTTTTTTCTATTTAAAAATAACTTTGGATTGAAAGGAAGATTAGTTTGGAACTATATATATATATATATATATATTCTTTTTTATTAGGTTATCTTCCAATTAAAGTTGCTAGTTATCTTTCAAAAATAATTAAAATTGTTTTTTTAATCAAAATTCTTTTTTATTTAAATAAGGAAAAAAATTCATATCATTGTTTTATTAACTCAAAAAATAACTAAAGAGCTCCCCCAATTCAATACGGAGGGGCAGGGGCATTTCCCCACAGAGCTAGGCAGGTCATACTTGGAATGCTTCTTTCTAAGTGGAGTGATTGGGGAGTACACCTTCGTTGGATAAATTACATTCTTGCTTTTGGCATCTTCCCCACCCAAGCCAGCCCTTTCCTCAGCTGATGCCAACATGCCTCTTCTGGGCTATTGTGATATTTATGTTAGTTTTATAATTTTTTATTCATAATTTACTTTTAGGTAAAATTTTAATTTAATCAATTTTATTTTTTTTCATTTTTTAGATTGCTTTAATTTTTAGTGTTATTCTATTAGCTAAATCTGATATATTTAGATTATCTAAGATGAAGATTCTATTATTATTATTATTATTTTTCTTTACTTGCAGGATTTTGAACAAGAACAATAAGAGGTGGAATCATTAATGAGGATTATCTTTTTGGAATTGTTGCTGTCATTTGAGTTTTTAGATCAAGATTTGAAGATTTTTTTTTTTAATGTAATTGTGGCAGATAAAGTTTTTTTTTTTTTTCTCTTTTTTTGTGTAGATAATTTTGATAATCATATGTACCTTTATTTATCTTTTGAATGGTTAATCACAATCTGTTAAAGAAATTAGTTTTAAATTTTATTATTTATTTTTGAATATATTACTTTTATGATTATTATTTTCACCATTATCAATTTTAAATTTGAGATAACTTTAACTAAAAAACCGTAGTGCTATAAATTAAATTCATAAAAATAATAAAAATATTATTAAAATTAAAATTAAAATTTGAATAGATAAATGACATTATTTTTATTATTAATTTCACTAAAAAACATAAAATTGATTTAAATTATTATTATTATTACACTTTTTAGTAATATTTTGAAAATGACTCTAAATCTTATTTTTTGGCATTTTAAAATTTTTATAATAAAATTAATATTTAAATTCAATAGGATTTTATAAGGTCATTAATAATTTTTTCAGACATTTTCAAATGTTACTAATCGATTAATTATATTAATTTAATAATTTTTTAATAACATTTCTAAATGTCATTATTTATTTTTTTAGTGATATTTTAAATTGTCACTATAATTTTTAGTTACACTATCTACGGTATCTATAATGATTGCCACTAATTAATTAAATGTTATTATAGTAAAACTTTAGTAACATTTTAAAATGTCGTAAATTTACTTTTTTCTCATTGTGATATAGCATTTCTGAATACTATAAAATGTTCTTAAAATAGCATTTTCAAATGTTATAAAATGTATTTAATATAACTTATCAAATACTATGATATGATATTTGTAACTATTTTAAAACATATGATAATATAAAACAAATGCTATTAAATAATTTTTTATAGCATTTAACATAACATTTAAAAAAAATAGAATTTTTTATAACATGAGCTGTCATGGCATTTCTAAAAATACGATCATATATCTTTTACAGCATTTTCAACATGCTATAAAAAATAATATGTGTTGTTGTGGGTGGATGGTAACACTTGCTTTGCACTTGGAGTAGCTTGAAGCGAATGGTCAGTTGAATGTTGATGGCACCGTTTTTGTTGATCGTGGGATGGTGGGTGTTGGAATTGTAATTTCGAGTATGTCATGGCCGTTTGAAGGCTGCTTCTGCTGTTCCGTTCGCAAGGGGGTGTACTGTGTTAACTACAGAGCTTTTAGCTATCCGCGACGGCCTTTCATTTGGTTCAGCTACTGGTTTCCACGATGGAAAATTGGTTAGTGACTCACAAATGGCTAATGGCTGTTAATTTGGTGGTTAGTGACTCGGTGTATATTGGCTCTAATGTGTTCTTACTTGAGGAAATTAGAAGAGAAGGCAATGTTGTTGCTTATTCATTTGCCCATCATGCCTTAACCATGGATGCGTTTTGAGTTTTGGATGGAGAAAGAAGCTGGTTGGTTAATCTTTTCATTGCAAAATGATGTTCCTGTCGTTTGATTGATGAAATTTTCTTTTCCTCTCAAAAATTAAATAAAATAAAAATAAAAATATGACAGACATAAATATAAGAAAACTCTTAATTGCTTTTTTTTTTTTAATAAAAAATCTTCCAAATTATTAATATGATTTTTTTTTTCGATGATTATCTAATGGCTCGTATTCCTTTTCACACACAAAAAAAAAAAAAAAAAAAAGAAGGGAAAAGAAGCTTGTATTCCTGCTAAGTAGCTGGTATTATAGGCTTAAGAGTAATCTTATCATCGGTACCTCTGTTTATCAAATTTAAAAATTTTTTTGGATATCAACCATTGAATAATACAAATTTTTTTGACTACCATCCATTGATGAATACAAGAGGTACCCATTAAATCTATAATAGCAAGTATTCGATTAACTTATGTCTAATTATATTTATCCTTCCAAAAAATTTATATATATTAATATTAATATGTTAACCAACATAGTATTTGACATATCTATCTGAATGAGTTATTTAATATCTCTAATGTGATTCCCAAACATTTAGCAAAATTATTGGAAGTCCAACAAACAAAGACAAATTAGCAAATTAATTGTAAATGAACTTGTTCTTTGCTCTCTATTCTCAAACACAAAGCCCACAACAAAAACGTCAAATTTCAGTTTCCGCCTCGTGTACAGGGAACGGGATGATTAAGAACCCGTTTTAGAGGAAAACAATGACACTAGACATTTTATATACCTAACAAATATTGCATAAAAATACATCATGGCCTAGATTTTGGTCCGATACAACATTCTTCAAAAGAAGAATATATATATATATATATATATATATATATATAACTGAGTAGTGCAATTAACCATCCCTAACAGCGCTAATTCCCTGATTTGCATCCCCAGAGTTGCCTCGGTATGCAGAAGATGTTCACAAATGTTCTTATCATATCAATATGTGACCTTTTGATTGAATATGCTCTACAACAAACTGTTTTAAGGAACAATAATGTTCATGAATTTCCTTTTGGCAAATGCCAACCACCACTTATTTGGAGTCCCATTGTGTCTATAAGCAACACTCAACAATCTCCCACTTGTTTCTTCCCTTATCTGCTTTAGATAATTTCTGAGTAGTTCTGCATTCAATAATTGAAAAATTAGAATAAAAGATGCTTTCACAGCAGCAGTTACTTTTATCTAATGGAAAAATGGAATCAAAATATCTCACGCAGGAGAAAGAAAACCGAATATCTAGCAGCATGGTTTTCTAATCTAGAGAAACCTATTCAGCTGCTATATCACCAATGGACATATGTGATTGCTGAAAAGAGTCATGATAATGATCAATGTGAGTTCATTCTCGAAAGCATTCCCTATGGAAGGTGTATTTTATATGATCAATTGCTAGTCTAGAACTAGGTTAAAATATTCAAGATCCAGCCTCGAAAGTAATACTAACTCGATGAGTCTAGAAATGCCAAGATAAATACTAGCATTTGTCAAAAACAAACTTGGCATATACCAGCCATCACTTAATAATTGATAATCACACTCTTAAATCAATCACGATTTCCATAACTTCAACGTTGAGACGGAAAGAGAAGTAAGGACACGAGGTTGTCAATTGAGTCCACACTTTAAGCCATTAAGAATAGCCAGACCCAATGCAACAGCATAAAATCTCAAATAAAACCATTGCCCTAGATTTCAAATCCATATACTAAACTTATCGCAAGAAAATTAAAAATTTTACGTTAGAAACTGCTTGTATGGAACTATGGGAACACCCTAAAATCGTTTTTTTTTTTTTTTTTTTTTTTTCTTTTCGTAACTACACCCTAAAATCAATTGATCTTGATATCTAGGACATTTTATGGAACACTTCTACACAGGTAGAAGCAGATCTTTTTTTATTTATTATTATTATTATTTTTTTAATAAGTATATCTAACTGAAAAGTGAGAATGAAAATACCTAAGCTAATATATTTCAATACCCAAAAAGAAGTTAAATTGCATAATGCTCTTGTTACTGAATTAGCCATCATCATGATAATGAAAAGTACGGGCAGAAATCTACAATAAAAAATGAAAAGGGTATAGCAACGCTAACAAGGAAATCACATTTTTTTTAAACTCTTTTTAAATGTAAATAGGCTCTAAACCATAAACTTTTCACTAAGGGCAAACATAATGAAGAAACATAACCTGCTTCTCGCTGAGACTGAGGAAGGGGGAAAAGGCCTGGAAAAGGAAAACCAGACTCACCAGGCACAGGAACATTTTCCAGGCCCAGGTTAATGATCGCCTTGGTTCCTTCAGCCAAAGTTCTGCAACCTTCAAGCCTCTTTAAAGCCACATTAATGTAGAACGTTAGATAAATCAGGAGCTTATCGGCTGAGCTCTTAATATCAAAGTTTCTGAAGAAGACATTGGCACGAAAGAATGTAATTGCTTCATCAACAATATCAGTTTGATCTGCAAGGTGTTCATAGTAGAAATTCCATATTCAACGCACAAGAAGATCTAATATTCTTTAAATCACTTATTTAACACAAGTTCCAATTCAAAAGCAAACCTTGACCTGAAGAAGGAGCAGGACCCTTTATATGGCTTTTCAAAGGCAGTAAAGGGCATCCACAAGCTTTAGTAATTCCTTCCTCATCCACAAAACTCGAATGATATACCTGCCATTGGAGCCATTCTTGAGTATCATTGGAGAAACTCCATCACAAGTTTTTATTTGAAAGCACGGTAATAAGTGGAAGAGATTTAAACATCCGGGAAAGGAGAATCTTACTGAAATAGAAAGTCCATACTTGAATAATCAAGAATTTGACATAACACAATAGGATTTGACCACCCTTAATAGCAACATTAAGTGACTCAACACATCAACGTCCAAACCTAGAGAGCCTCACTACGAGAAAAAACCAGTGAATACCAATAAAATTCTTTTTTAAACTTTTTTTTTCCCCTTTAACTTAAAATTCTTATCCCCAATAAAAAAAATTGAATGCTAAACAATATACACTAGCATAAATACAAACCACAAGCATAAAAGGAGATATATATATATATATATATATATATATATATATATATATATATATTTTTTCGTATTCCAGACAAACAGACGAGCACAAAGCAATGAATACCAGCCCATGAAAATGTCACACTCATGGCTTCTTGCATCGGGTTTAATTCTAATTTAAATTATTAAACATAATCAACGAAAGTTAATGAAGGGAAAAAAGAAAAAAAATTCATGATCACCAACAACATATACCCAAATCATATAATAAAACGATGTGAAATTACATATAAAGTTAGGCAAAAAAAAAGCTTTATCCCCTTACCATTTCTTGCCAGATAAGATAAAAGCGAGTACCAAACAATCACAAGGAGTCGAATTCCAAAACGAGGATTCTCGCAAATGCAATCAAATTTCTGCAGAGGCCATTCGAGCGCAAAATTAAATTATGCTTCACAAACATTGAATAACACAAGAGGACCTAATCAACTTATGCTTTCTGGTTCCATAACCAAAACCCAGAAAAATATATGCACTAAAGATCAAGAACAGAGCACATATGAGAAAAAAGGCATTGCTTCTGATTAAAATTATTTTAAATGTGTACAATGTAATATTGGGAAAAATAATTATCCCGGATTTCTAATTAAGCGTGTTAAAAAGAACAGGGTAGGAAAAATAATGGAATTTTGCAGATAAGTACAGGACTTCACCTGGATTTTTCACTTTGGAAGAACAGGGTAGGAAAATGCTTCGAAATCGGCCTGTAAAGGAGGTAGTTTGGAGCTTCCAACGAGAGAGAGAGAGAGAGAGAGAGAGAGAGAGAAGACGATTGCTTATACGGGGACGAAAGCAGCAGCTACAGAAGAAGTTAATGATCCCCTACGGCGAGGCAGTACCAGAGAGAGCAAATTAGTTGACGGGCGTGATTTAGCCACCTCATTAAGTGATGAAGGAAAGGATAAAATATCATTTTCACCCCCAAACTATGGTACTTTTGCACTTTGCCCCTCAAAAAATTATAAAACTTCCCAACATTTCTCTCACATAACCATTGTGTTTTATGATATCGCTCTAGTCTAATCATGTAATTTATTGTTTTCTCTAATGCATTTGTGACTAAATCAAACATACACATTGCACAAAAATATAATAAAACAAAATGAAATTGTTTTCAAACAAATTTACATGGGTTGTATTTGGATAATTTTATGAAATTCATCCTTTGAAAATGTTTAATTGGGACCGACATCACACAAAAACAACAATTTTAAAGGCCACGTAAGAAATTTTAACAGTATGGGGTAAAATAATATTAACCTCGAAGAAATAATCAAATTACAAAATGGGGTTGATGGTCTCGTTTAAGTTACACAAATGTACCTTTCTGACAATTTTTTTTTATATAAAAATACTTTAAATAATATCTCTATCTTTTAATCAAATAATATATTAAACCTAATATTAATTTATTTTTCTTGACTTAGAAGCTTATTAGTCTTTTTTTTTGGTAAACTAGAAACTTACAAGTCTTGGTCGTATATTTTGTGTAAGGTGCAATTTAATTATCCCACGTCTTAAGTAGAAGGAATAGTTTATATATTTTTATTTATTTATTTATTTTTGATATGGTATTGTACTCAATAAGACATAATGGTGTCCCTTGTTGATTGCAAGTAGGTGAAAGTCACACCAAAACAAACATTCTCTTTTTCATCTCCAATTCAACGATTGATTTTTCATTTTCATCCCCATCCACCATTCAACCCCAAATATATAAAAGTTGGAAAAAAAAATTAAAAATTGCCAAGTATTGTGCTGGACCAGAGACTTTTTACAACCTTTTCACATTGTTTTACCCCAAAAATTGACATAGATGTTTACCACAAGGATTTTTTTCAAGGTAAAAAAAAAAAAAAATAAGATCTTTGGAAATTTCTTATTATTATTACCTTTTAACAAGGTCTGGACCACACGGGATCAATTGTTTTCCTTAACGTGACACTCTGGGACCCCATCAAACGCACCTGCCACCAAAGCCTAGGTTGGCTTTATAACTTAATCTGTAAGGCTTTGGCTGTGATACAAATAGCCTGTTCCTCTTTTATTTTCCTTTTTTTTTCTACACTTTTATTATATTATATTTGGCTATGGTTTTGACAGATTTATAGCAATAAATAACTAAAAACAGGCTATGGTTTTGACAGATTTAGAGCAATAAATAACTAAAAACACTTTTTTTTGACTACCAGATTCCGTGGATGTCTAGCAACGGCCAAAAAAATAAAAAATAAAAAATAAAATAAAATTCTATACTCGAGGACACCTAAAATTCCACATTACTGTGTCTGAAAGATTCAGCATCCTATTCCTATCCATTTAATACGTTAGAATAACATGACCAAAACCCTCAATGGTTCAACCAAGTGTACTCTAAACCAGTTTGCTTACAGATTTTTTATTTTTATTTTTTATTGGTTATTAGTTTGCTTCGAGACTTGGAACACTTATTCCCATACTTAGAAGTCCCATTGTCTTCCCATACTTAGAAGCCCCATTGTCCATGACTCTTTTACAAGTGTGTACATCATCGTATGTGTCAAATAGGTAAATAAGCAGGACCTTGAAGCAAGTTCCATACAATTGGACCCAAAAAAAAAAAGGTTGATTAATAAAAACGAGTCATTTGGATAAGCTTGTAATGGTATATTGTAGGCCCACCTATCATTTGAGTGAGCAACAAGGCAAAGTCATTTTTGAACAGAAACGGAGGGAAAAATGAGTATTGACACTAGAGCAGAACATTACAACATAATTAGAATTCTCAATATCATCCTACTATCTTCCCCTAAGAAAAAAAGTTTACAACCCCCCGATCAAATATCAGAGCTTGTAAAAATTACAACCTCCTTTTTCAAATATCAGAGCTTGTTAACCCATTGTGGTCACTAAGCTACTGAGACCAAAGAATGATATGGTATTAGAACTACCTGTACATGGAATTCTATTAACAAACATAACAGTAGAAGACACAGCATCTGCTATGTGAAAATTAAATTATACTAGTGAACGACGATGTCAGTATGTAAGGTATGTTTGCTAGAGGCCCCCGCTGCGAGGCAAGCTCGTGGATGTCCTTCACAATGTCAAAGACGGCCTCTGGCTGTGCTAGTTTAAGTGCATTCTCTGACATTATCTTGAGCTCATCCTTCTTGGTACTGAACCATTCTGCTACAATTCTGGCCGTCTCTTTGGGACTCCGAGTGAAGACACCAGCCCCATTGTCAACAACATAAGGCACATTGCCCTTCTCCTGAAAATGGAGGGGAAGCAGGTTAATGTGAAAGATTGAAACTGTTTACGGATCAAGTTTATTAAGCAAATGCATTTATTGAAAAGGGGAAAGAAATTGATCACTAACTTGTCCAGGAATGTAATCATTTAAAATAATGGGAAGCCCCCTGATCAATGCCTCAGCGATTGTACCAGGTCCAGCCTATGAAATACAAAAAAACACATGAATATTCATCAGTCCAGTGCTCATGACACAATGGAGATATTTGAAAAGGGAATATCAAGACAAGAACCGCTGAACCTACCTTTGTTATTATGCAGTCACAAGCTCCCATCCATTTCTCCATTTGGGTTTCAAACCCTCTTATCTACACAAAGAAAAATAATCGTTTATGAATGTTCAAATTGGATAACATTTTTTTCCCATATAACTTTATGCTGTAACAAGAACAATCACCTTAACTGGAATCTTCCATTCATCAGATTCAAGAGTGGAGACAAGGTTCTTATTACGGCCACAAATAATAATTAGCTGTCCAATTGGTTTCTCAGTCTGTTTGTCAAAGAGTGATTCTCCAAGTGCTCTAGCAGTTTTCCTAACAGGGCCCATTCCTTCACCACCTCCCATTAGCAACACCGCAGGCAAATCAGGGTCCATCTCAAGTTCTTCTCTTAGTTGATCCTGAACAACCAATAAATGTACGACCAAAGAACAATTAAAAGTCAGCATTCCATAACTGGATCCCAAAAACACATACTGTAATCTCAGACACCCACCTTGGCAATAACTGCACGTGCAAAAGATGGGCGAATGGGCAAGCCAAAAACTCGAATTTGAGATTCATCAAGGCCATCTACCAAAGCCCTTTTAGCTACCTCCTGCGATGGACAGTAGCACCTATTAACCCCGGGGTGAAACCTAAATTTGATTCCAATGTTAGAACATACAGAGAACCATAATAATGAATTGCAAATGAGCATAAAGCACTAACGAAAGCCGAAATTTTTTCATCAGTCTCATTAACTGACCATGTACGATGGCAGGTATTGAGGTCTGTAATAACTGTCACAAAAACTACTTTCTTCTGAAGGCCTTGCCATTTAAGAACCCACAAAGGAATATGCTGCATCAACGGATGCACACTAATGATTATATCCGGCTTGTACTCCATCAGACCAGCCTCCACCTCCCTTCGTAAACATAATACAATAAAACTTAGCAAATCCCATCAAAACTAAGATTCTACGGTTAGTTCAATTCGAATAATGTTCTCCATCTAGAGAAATAATTCATTGACAAGCCAAAAAGTTAAGAAAAGATAAAAAAAAATTTTGCAATAATTTCAGACTTGTAACCTATGATTAAGTAACACGTGTAAGACAAAGACTAACACAAAGAAAAAGACAATAAAAAGTTAGTGAATAAATGAAGAGGTCAAAAGATTCTCTCGAGTCCTTTGCAAGTGGTAATATTTAAAGTGGGAAATTGGACTAATACTATTCTTTAATTAGACCTTGATGACAAACCATAATATCCAGCAATACAATATGGAAGCTTACATGAAAACAATACCCCACTTGAAGTTATTAAATTCTCATTTACTAAATTAATCTGAGGGTTTAGAATGAAGGAGGGTTCGTATAATGTACTTGGCGTAGTAGGCAGCGATAGCAGCAAGATAGAACGAGTGTATCCAACGAGGAGAGGTACTGTGGAATGCAACCTTCCACAGCTGCACATGTTTCACCATAAACTTGTAGGATCGTTCCATGTCGTTTAGAGGCCAACCTGTGTATTCTTTCCAAACATCCTTCACAATTATCTACAGAAAAAAAAAAAAGAGTACAAATTCACAATCCATTAGAACAAAACAGCAACAGGAAAGAAATGAATAGTTAAGGGATTGTATATGATGAAATCCAAGATGAAAAATAGTGCACGTTAGTTTTAGAGGAATAACAAGGCTGCGAATTCACCAACTCAAATCAAGAAACATAAAAATTATAAACCCTAAAATCACCAGAAATAGAGAAGAGGGAAAAATGAAAAAAATGTCAAGAAAAAAAATAAAAAAAATATATATATATATATATTCAACAGCAGAATTTACAAATCAGATTAGCAGGTAAATAAGATGGGATCATCAAAAAAGGAAATCTTTTAGGGGTCATTTATATGAGAAGATCTTGAGAGTGATAATCTCAGGTGACCAACGAAAGGGAAGAAAACTTTTATCCAGAAATAAAAAATAAAATAAAATAAAAGGAAAGAAAGTTGGAGCTGAAAGAAGGGGGAGAAAGAGAGAAGCAGAAAATCCAAGAAAAACAAAACAATAAGAGATACAAATTATGCATAATCTCTATGCGAAAGGAAAAGAAAAAGAAAAAAAGACCAATCAAAACGAAGAAAGTAGCTCCCATCAAAATATCAAAACCACATACCCGACATTGGACAGAAAAAGCCAAAAGTTTTGAGGAACAACAACAAAATGGTATGCTTTTCCAACGGAATTTGCATGAACAGCATGAATGATTTCGCAAAACCAAAACATTAAAACTTTTCGACTTATGAAATCTGACCAAAAGAATAAAATCATGCAAAAACAACCAGAAACGAAAACCAAACACTTTAAAACGAAATGAGGGAAGTCAAAAGAAGTCAAGAAAAAAAGACAAAAGAGAAAATCAAGCAAAGTCCATGAGAACCCAGAATCAGGGGATAAAAAAAGAAAAAAACATTACCCTGTATTCATCCCCAAACTCGATCTGAAAAGCAGCACGGATAGCCTCAGCAGAAGCTCTATGCCCACCACCGGTATCGCTCATAAGAATCAGCACGTTCTTTGTCCTCTCAGCTCCAATCTGAACGAGCTCCATAGTCCCATCTTCATCATAATCATCCTCGCTCTCATTTCCAAACCTCTTGAGCTGACTGTGACTCCCATAGGAGGAGGAGGAAGAAGAAGAAGAAGAAGAAGAAGAAGAATATCCACCAACCCTCTGTAAAACCTCCGTTAAAGACTTCCTCGGAGAAACCACAGACATCACCATTTTCCAACACCAACCCAAGAACCAAAACTCAACCTCAAAGAAAACCCAGATGGGATTAACCAGTCAAAGCTCCGTTCCCGCCACCGGAAAATGGGATTTCCCGGCGGGGAGAGAAAATAGAAAGAAACAGAGAGGAATGGGGGGAGTTTTGACAGGTTGGTCTTGTAAAAGGTTGTTGTTCCTTGTTGGCAAGAACGTGGCTTTGTGCGTTTGGATGCCAGAGAATTGAGTTGGAATTTATTATTTTGGGTACGGACGGGGCTTAACGGAGATTTGATTGAGTTTTATAGCCGTCAGATCCGCATTTTGTTTCGGAATGTTCGGATAGGAAGGAAGATTCGAATCTTTGTACAATGTCTCAAAACACCGACTCTTTTATGCCTTGCAAAATTTTCTGGTTAAAACAATCATTTTGTAAACTTTGTGGTTTTGCTTTTGTAACCCTCTGGTTTTTTGTTATTTCGCTTTTTCTCCGGAGGGAGCTGAAAACTGAAAAGACTTTGAAATTTTCTATTTTAGTCCTTTAGTGAGATGGAAAGACTGTTCTACCCCTTGTTATCTTGAGGGTGGTTTTACTTTTAACTTTCTCTTTATTCTTTCGTTTGTTTAGTGGGAGATAAGAGACAATGACTGCTAGTCTACGATAAAGTTGAAAGTGTTTTTACTTGCAAGTTATTGGGTAGGGAAATCCAGGAGGAAACAAACTTGTTCTAAGAAAGTAGTTTGGAAATTTTTTTTATTTTTTTGAATATGAGATTTATAAGAAATGTCTAGAAATTTGTTTAAAATATTTTCATTCAACAGGTGTCTTGAAACGTCATGAAATAGATAATTTTTTTGGGTAGCAATTCTCACATGACCATAATATCACTTTCATTTAATCACTCTTAATTTTTGTTTCTGAACTTTTAAGATATTTTAATCCTTATATTATTAAGAAAATGATAGAAACCTAACAGTATGCACAAAAGCCCTTATTTCTTTAAGCAAAAAAAAAAAAAAAAAAAAACTTATTTCTGAATGGCTATTTTCTTCTTTTATTATAAAATTTTTTTGGGCATTTAGTCTGTATGATAAAGAAGAGTAAACAAAGTAAGTACATTTTTGTTTTTTGTTTTTATTTTTATTTTTTTGCTCAAACAAATAAGTACTTTTTTGTATTTTTCCAATGTGTAAGCAAGTAGTAATTTTCCTGGGTTGCTTCCTAATAATTGTTCCACTATTTCTTTTGCCTTGTTGTGCTTTCTATGTACAACTTGTAGAATTGAACTTACCCACAGCCTACCCATTAATCATTGAGGAGGTGAGGTAGTTAAAATCATCATGAAAATCATCTTTGCATAACATTTTAAGAGAATAAATTTCCTCTTTCTTTCTCTTTTTTTCTTTATGCATGATTTTGCATGTTTTTTGACCATTAACAATACTTTTAGATAAAGATATGTATTCAATGTGTATGGCGTTATTTATTTTGATTTTGACTATACTTTTGAGATTTATATAAACCTGGTCCATTCAAAAGATAGTATTTGTAGTTCAGTGTTTCAGTTCCCTTGAATCTTAGAGCAACCTACATAAAAAGAAATAATCCAAATCAATCTTTATAAAAAGAAATAATCCAAACCTGGTCCATTATATATATTTAGTTGAAAGTAGCTGAGTTTATTTATTTATTTATTTTTTTGTTTTGGGTGGGGAGGTCTGTGTGGTGGTGTCAAATCTCAAAAGTTCCAAATAAAAATCAATGTTCCAACACTCAACCTCATCAAGAGCCTCCTCCATGGTTGGAGACACCGGCTAGCAGATTGAGGGTGGGAAATTGATATTGAGAGAGATTGGAATGTCAAAGATGAAAGGGATAAAACACATAATTCCAATTATTCCACCATTGTCAAGGGCTGGTCCAAGATGGGCCCAAGTGTGACAGCATTGTTGGCGGTGTAAGGGAGGGGATGGGCTAGAAGATCCAATTGGATAGGTGGAAGCCCACTATGGCCCATGAATAAACAGGGAAACAAGAGGTGACCTTACATTTTGGTCTTAATGAATTAATAATAATTATTTCATTTTTATTTAGGAGATTTTCTTTATTATTACTATTTTTTACTGGAAAGCAATTAGTTAGCGGCATAAATTTGTTGGGCTGTCCCAATCTGAACTTTTACATATAGTCCAACTTTTTATTTGGAAGCCCACCATGGCCCATGAGTAAACTGGGGAGCAAGAGGTGACCTTACATGTTGGTCTTCATGAATTAATAATAGTTATTTCATTTTTCTTTTTTGAACTTCCTCTTATGTCATTTAGGAGCTTTGATTTTTTATTACTATTATTTTTGCATTGGAAAGTAATTAGTTAGTGGCATAAATTTGTTGGGCTGTCCAATATGAAACTTTTAGAAATAGTCCAACTTTTTTCTTATTTGGAAAATAAAACAAAAACATGAGAATTGTTGTTTAATAATTTTCCAAAAGCATGATAATTGATTTTTTTTTTGGTAAATTGGAAAAAAAAAAAAAACATGAGAATTCATGTTTACCAAGTTTCATATTCTTTTAATCTAAGACTATAAATCTTCATAAGATTCTATATATACAAGTAATCCATTTAGTATTCACAAAAAAAAAAAAAAAAAAAGGTAATCCATTAATTACTCTGATTATGATTCATTTATAATTTTTTTTTAGACGTAAATACTGTAAGAAATAATAGGTAATTTTTTTTCTTTTCATATCAAAGATTCGAGGATTTAAACTCTAGATATTTACTCTTAGTAAAAAGATTATGGACATTTACAAGAGAATATTAAAACTTTGTAAATTTTAACATGACTTATTAATACAATACGAATCTATTTACCACTTAAAGGGTTTTGATTAAGGGATAGTAATGAATTAGGTCTGTAATGAGTCAATCCATCAAGACCGGTTAATATAACTTGTTAACGGGGTAAACTCACGAAAACTTGTTTCACCAATCAGTACAAAGGCTTTCAAGTAATCTTCCAACATGTAATATAAAAAAGGAAAATCCAAATTTTGCAACATGTAATATAAAAAAGGTAAAATAACTATTTTGGTTGATAGTCAGTTTGTGGAACAATTGTGCATCATGATATGTACATACTAGGTCTGACTCAAATCTGATAAGCTTGGGACAGTTAACAAAAAAAAGCTGTTTTACAATTTTTGTTGAAGAAAAGTGCATGGGATACAAAAAGCAAAACAATATATATATATATATTTTTTTCTGTGAAGATGGCTGAAAATAAAATATTTTCTCTTGATTTTTTGTTAGACGATAGATGGAAAAGTTAAATTCAAAAAGAGAGAAGAAGCTTGAAAAGGTGTTACAATTGAGAATTGTATAAGATGTGTGTAACAAACCAAATTTTTAAGAAAAAGCTATCAAATAGTTTTTTATTTTTATTTTCTTTTTATTCAAATTGCTAATATTGACTCTTAAAACAAAGAAAAAAAAATAGAGAGAGAGAGAGAGAGAGAGAGAGTTAAGATAATATATATTATATATATAAATCATAATGTTATTAGATAATAGCTATTTAAACTGGTATATTCGAAATTTTACTTATTAAAAGAATTTATAATTATTTAATAGCATAGTAATGATCAAATAAATTATTTAATAGCATACTTACAAATAAAATATTTATCTATATATATATAATATAATTTACATTTATTTGCTTATGGCATTTTTTTTATTTGCTTATCGTACAATTCATTATAACTTTACAAATATATTTTCTTAGAAAAAAAAAAAAATTCGAATAATAAACATAAAAAAATAAAGCAAATTAAATTCAAACTATAATTTTATAATCATAAAACCATATTACCATTGTCAAATAATGTAAAACCTGTAACTAAAAATTGCATCCAGCTCAACTACCATCATAAAACAATCAAATATTAATAAATACTTAACATATCTACTCAACTGTTCAATGAATATAACCTTAAAGAGTATTCAATTTTGTATCACTAAACTTAGATCTTCACATTATTTCATATATTCTTCAAGAACCTCCAACAAAACATAAAATGGTTATTCAAGTGAATATACACATACATAAATATTGTAAGTTTTTTTTTTTTTTTTTTTTGGTAAGGACATATATATTGCAAGTTATTTGAGTATATATTTAAACATAATATTTTTTTTTATTGTATATTGTGTTTATTGGATTACTCATTTTAATTACATGAAAGTGGCTTTTTCATTTTCAAAGATACAATAAATAATTTAAATGATATTAGTCTACAATGTAAAAAGTTAATATGAAAATTCAATTTCACAAAATTAAATTTATAGTGCATTACCATTGTATTTACTCCATTATAACTTTGTCCGCAAGCCAAGCTACTATACTATTTACAACATCGTCAATGTTATTCATATTCGATATTGATCTCCATAAATATGTTGTAGGTTTCTTTGCCACATCAAGCCAAATTCTCATAGCATTAGGACCAAAAGGAATATGATGAACAAAATCTGTAGGATTACTTGAAGACCAACGGTCTTCAGCAACAATTTCTTCTGACCAACCCAATCTAACAATTTGCACTTGTTTTTATTGGAGTTATTGTTCATACTCTTTAACCAACAAGGCATCAAAAAAATGGAAATAAGTGTCACTTACAAAAACATATTATTAGCTATAAATATATGTATATATGAACACCATAAATAAAATAAAATAAAATAAAATTACCAAGGTAGAAGACAGGTGAGCATTTGATGGTTTCTCAAGTGTTTGATTATGGTTCTACAAGTTTAATTATATATTCATAGAAATATTAACCACACAAATGGATTATTAAGAATAAAAAAGATAATTAATTTAATAGAATGTAATATTACCTTATTTTTCATCAAATTATGAATTAAACTTTTCATACAAGCCACTTTGTCTTCTAGTGCTACTTACTTATTTTGCATTTGATTGATATAATCATCTCTTTATTGAAGTAATAATAATCTTGTAAGGCTAATTCCTTTACCAATCCATCTTATTCTTCCTGGATTCTCTTAATCAAGGACTTTTGTTAAAGCATCTTCTTGCCAATGTGATGGAGAAGATGATGATTTTTCCTCAACTTTTTTGAGCTTATCTTAAAAAAAAAAATTTTAAAAATAAAAAAAATATTTCATGAACATAAAATTTTTACATTTGCTATATAATTACTTATTAACACATTCACCAAATAAAATAAATAAAAAAAAGGAAAAAAAAGGGATCCAAAGTCATTTCTAATTCATGAAAAAATAAAAAAATAAAAAAATAAACGCATGACCAAAAAAAAGAAATATAAAATAAAAAAGGCATCAAAATAAATGTTGATATGATCTATACAAGAGATTAAAATAGAAGATAAAGAAAGAATGTAAAAACAAGAAAGAAAAAGAGAGAGAGAGAGAGAGAGAGAGAGAGAGAGAGAGAGAGAGAGAGAGAGCAAAAAGAATAATAATTGAATCACTAATTGGATACGAGTAAAATGACTAAAATGGTTAATTAAAAAAAATAGTAGTAAATTATAAAAACAATAAAACTTACAATAACTTTAGATGCTACGACATTATTGTTTCTCCATTCTTTTTAGTAATGTGCTCGTAACCAAACTGTAGTTCAACCAATTTTTTAAGGTTTTTACTACTTTTTTTTTCTACACAGTTAAAAACAAAATATATTACTAAAATTCGCACAACATTAAATAAAAAACTGAACACAAATGAAACTAATTGTCATATCATTAGCTAATCAAGTAAATCTTTTGCGACTACAAGTGTGGGGGATCTATTTTTTTCTCATACCTCTGAATTTGTCACTTATAGCATGAAAAGGGTTAAACATATAACATTTATATAATCATATGTCAAGTCTATTTCATAATTATTTAGCTAATTCTTTACTACATACCTTTAATTTCGCACTTGTTTTTTGTTTAATAAAGTTCTTCTAGTCACGATCTGATGTGATATTACTTGGTTTCAACTTTAATCTTTTTTGTTCATTAGCTGTTTGTTTCAGTTGACCAATCAATCTTGATTTTGATGCTCTCCCTAGTTCACCCATTTATTCAATCTTATATCTTTCCTAAAAGTTGAAATGTTAATGACATGTAAATAGAGTTTAAATGTTAAGTTGAATAATAATACGTTTAAATAATTATTATTATTGCTTTTAAAAAAGATAGAAAAATATACCTGGATAGCTATCCATAAAATTGTTTCAATATTTTTGGGAACATTTCTCCAACCCTTAATTGTAAAAGGTACAATTTCATGCAATAAAGATCCCCAAAATGAAGATAAACGAACAAATTCAACACCAACAACTTGTTCATTTTCATTAAATTTAACTTCAACCTTATAAGCCGACCAATTTTCTTCACTTTTGTTGGACCTTTCTTTTGTTGTACTCTACTTGGTAGTTCTGTTAAAGTTACAGTATCATTTACTTGTTCATGTGTGACCGAATCTACTTGATGAGCAATTTCAATGTTCTTTTCAAGATTTTCGTCCATGTTTCCATACAGTGACTATTGCCTACAAGTAGGAGAATGGACTACAGTAAGATAATTCGTATGCTCATATGTTGAATCAAAGTTGGCTACATAAGTATCTTTATGTGGCAAATTGCTTTTTAGATACTCATCACCTCCAACACATTTTGACCATGACTTTCTTTCGTGAGTAGTTGTTGAATCAATGAGTGATTGAAATGCTTCTACTGCATTCAATGGTACTTCTTGCTGAGAAGTATTCCTTACACCTTTTAGTCTGCTAGATGACTTTTGACTAGGCATTGCTAAAAAACAAATAAGCCAACAATTAGTATAATTGTCATATTTTCAAAATCATTAAATTCCTTAAACTTTGTATTCTTTATATATATTATGCATTATATAAGAAGAAATTTTAGAACCTGCAATTGAAAAGGCATAGAATGTAATATGATCATGTATTAAGGGACAAGAAGATATCAAAGCTATTGTGTGTGTAACAATAACAATAAAAGGGAAGAAAAAGAGTTTTTTTTTTAACAAAAACGAAAAAGAGTTAAGATAATTTGCACATATATATTTATATATATGTATGTATAAATATATATCATAATGATAATAGATAATAGTTAAATATTTGAACCATAATTGATGATAATTATTGATTAAAAGAGAAATTTAATTTAGGTCTCCTAAGGTCACTTAAAGAATCTGCATTTATATTAATTTCTATTCCTCACTTTTAGTTTCTACATTTTTCTTTTTTGAGGTATTGTTTTCCTACCTTTAGTTTGATTGGAGGGAAATATTAATTTCCATATGGCAGCTTCCCCCCAGCTAGGGGTGGGCTCGGTGCGGTTTGGTTCGGTTTTATAGATTTTTTTAAACCGAACCGACCAATTCGGTTTGGATTGGATACGAACCAAACCAAACCGACCACCATATTCAACCCGAACCGAACCAAACCGATGATCCTTGGTCGGTTTGGGTTGGGTTAACGGTTTAGATCGGTTTGGATCTCGGCCCAAATTTTTTTATTTATGCTATTTTGAGACAAAAATTGTACATATTGGGTTCAAAATTGTATAAAGTTTTTTTAGGCCTTTTTAATTATCAATCTTCAATCATATTCATGCATTATATTTTGAATTAAGCATCTTTTTCAAGCTATTATCTAAATTAAATAATATCTAAATTAAATAATTTTAATATACATTCAACTAGCAAAAATACCAAATAAACTAACTATTAACTACAATGCAACATGAAACTATACAACTACAATACAAGTAAGATAATACAAAATAAAATCATATAACTATAATATAAGTCTACAACTACAACCTAATTATACAAATACATCATACACCAACAAATAAATTCTATAACAAATCTACAACCATTATTAATTATAAAATAGAATACAATCCATATTTGAAATCTTAAATTTTAAAATGAATTTATAATTAAATAAACTAACAATCCATAAAAATAAAAATTATTTTAAAAAGTCTTCTTCCACACTCTTCAATCCCATTCTCACAGTAAATAAAATAATAGTTTTATTTTATAATTATATACTATATTTATATATAAAAGTAAAATAAAATGTTAGTTTAATTGATGATCGGTTTGGTGCGGGTTGGGTTGGATAAATTTCATCCAACCTACAACCCGAACCGATCGTTTCGGTTTTTTTTTATATATTTAACCGAACCAAACCGATTAATAAATTAAAACCAACCCAAACCAAACCAAATATGTCGGTTTGGTCGGTTTGATCGGTCCGGTTCGGTTTTTGCCCACCCCTACCCCCAGCTATCATCTAGTACTGGTTTGGAGTTTATACAAAAGCTTATGATTAAGTTCTTTGGTATGAAGATAAATCTCTTCTATCCTCTATTGTTTTTTTTTTTTTTTCCTATAAGTCTCTTTTAGAAAGTTTGCAACTCTTGAGAAGGTTAAACTTTTTTTTTTTTTAATAGAAAAGATGAGAATATACATCCAATTATTAGTGATATCATATGAAATTATAGAGAATATTTTGGAAATTCAATAAATATTGGACTTGTTGAATATATCTATATCTAGATGTTAAATTATATTTTCATATTATGCATTGTTAACCGAGCCATTACTAAGTTTGAACCTTGCATTATATATTTTTTATGTTGAACTCGTTTTTTTTTTTTTTTTTGGGACAAGTCCTAATTTCAAAAATATTTTGTGTATTATTAGATGTAATTCTTATAAGGATACATAGGATAGCAAAAATATAAATAATTCTCATAAGGATACATAGGATAGCAAAAACATAAGTAAGTTATGAAACACCTACATCATGAGGAGGATAAGAAAATGCCAAATATTTGATTTGGTTAAGGCTAATATTTTCCAATATTTGAAAAAAAAAAGGTTAATTAGTGAGGGAAAAAAATAATCTTCTTATATATTCAATTGTTCCATATATCACAGCCAAAATCATAAGAAAATATTTTTTTAATTTATTCTGTTGCTCTACTTAATTTATTATATGAAGTCGTGGTAATTCAATGCTTTTGTGGTGTTCTTTATTATAGTTTGAAACTCCTTGCAAACACTTTTACCTCTAAATATTGCCACTTTTACCCTAAGATCCTAAGACCACATTTATATATGTAAGAATTTAATGTGAATATATGGTGGTGGAATTCATTGATATTTTTACTTCTTTTTTTTTCCTTTTCTTTTCTCTGCATACATTGATGGAATAAAATATTGGAATTTACTTAGTTTGGCATTGATGTACATTTTAAATGTGTACCCTGTTTTTTCTTTTTTAATTTTTTTAATGTGGTGTGTACTTTTATTGCTATCATTTAATACTATAACACATGAATTAGTTTATTATGGAATGTGTTGTTCATTAGATCAATGATTGTGTGATTGGCGCATATGATGTGCATGGTTGTTATGTTTGATAAATTTTGTCATTTCTTTTGAGCTTTATAAATTATGGTGATCTTTAACAAAAATCTTCTTAGGTTGATAACATTAAATAAAATTTGGCTCCAAAGGACTTGTGCATGAGTTTGAATGTACATCTCTTCTGCCATTGCTTTTTAAAATTTTGTATATATTTTCTATTCAACCAACTTGATATTTAAGTTAGTGATTTAGATATTATAGATATATTTAATTCAATTGCATATTTTATTACTAACTTTATTCTGTGTAAAGTATAGTTACTATGGATCCATATATGCAATATTGTTATTATTTACAAGCCATGTTGGACTCAACACTAAGTATAGTTACTATAGATCCATATATGCAACATTGCTATCTTTTACAAGCCATGTTGGACTCAACAGAAAATGATACTACTTTAGGTATTTATTTTATTGAAAAAAATAAAACATATTATATCAAAGTAGATTTTGATTAGTTTTTAATTTATGATTTTGTTATATAATGATGTTCATAAAAAGATTCGAGGTCCCATATAAATGCTAGATATTTAGGATATGCCTTCTAGTGAAAAATATAAAATTGTATATAATGAATATGGCCAACCAGATGATAAAAAGCAAACAAATTATCAAGTTTCATTGGGATAATAATAAGAGATGGAAAAAATTGAGTATATAGAAGGCTTACATTAAAAAAGAGTATTATAGTGAGCATTTGAACTTTGAGCAACAAATATTATATAAAGATAAAAAAGTATGTTGTGAAGTCCCACATCGGTTGGAAAGAAGAACGAAGTATGACTTACAAGCTTGTGGATACCTTTCCCTTGTAGATGCGTTTTAAACCCATGAGGGCTGGGTTGTAAGAGGATTCCTCAGGTCCAAAGCGGACAATATCTATATGCGGGTGGTCTAGGATGGGCTGTTACAGATGGTATCAGAGCCAGTACCCGGATCGGTGTGCCAGCGAAGACGCTGGGCCCCAATGGGGGAGGATTGTGAAGTCCCACATCAGTTGGAAAGGGGAACGAAGCATGGCTTATAAGCGTGTGGATACCTTTCCCTTGTAGACGTGTTTTAAACCCATGAGTACTGGGTTGTAAGAGGATTCCCCAGGCCCAAAGTGGACAATATTTACATGCGGGTGGTCTGGGCTAGACTGTTACAATGTGATGATCTATAGAAGCACTTATTGAAAGAATGGGCCATGGAAATGCTAAGATATATATATACATATATATAGAGTTTTAGGCTTTTTCTACTATCATATCTGATCTGATAAAAATTATATATATATATATATATATATATATATATATATATATATATATATATATATATGTTTCTTACACTAGCTACAAGTTGGTAAATAATAATATATTATAAAAAGATTGATAATAATGTGTAACTAGTTATTTTTTCTAGGCAACAAGTTCTAGAAACTAATTGAGTCATGGTAAGAAAAAGTATAATCACATCATACAAACAAAGAGCTTTGCACAATTTAGAGCATATAAGGTATATATTATATAAAAATATAGTTTATAATTTATATAACTCTTTAACTTTTTGTACACCCATTGTAAATTTGTAGAAGAAGGAGATAGTACACGCTTCCCCATGTATCAATCTATTTCAAACTTGTTATACAAGAAATGATGGATCTTTTAACAACAAAAAAACAAGAGAAATTTTGGTATGTTAACAAAGGAAGCTTTAATATAATTTGTGCTAACATTTGCAGTGATGAAATTCTTTAAGTTAATATATGGATATCTTAAATCTTCATTTTATTTTATTACATATAATTGTAATTAAAAGATAAGGATGGTTAAGACGCATTGCAAAAATCTATTCGTAATGATGCATTTGCACAAGTATGGAAAAAGATAAAAATAGTCGAGTTAGAATGTATAGGCTTGGTGTTTACCCAATTGATGTATGGAAAGATACATCTTACTCTAAGTCATACCAAACTACCATTGAAGCATTATATAATAAAGTAACTAATTTAAAATTTAAACTTCAAAATCTTAAAGCGATTTGCTCATTTAGTGATGCAAATGTTCCAAATGATGCAGCCAATAAATCCTTACAGGTATTGATTTATTTTTATTTAATTTATGTAATATTTTCTTATGTTTAATTAAAAAAATAAATAAATGCTTTATATACTAAATTATTTAATTATCATATACGCTTTTAATGCTAGCATATTTTATATGCCACAACTATCATCACTAAATCATCTTTCTACTGAGATAATAATCAATATTATTTAAATTTAAACAATAAGTTTTCAATTTTTTTTGAAAATTATATGATATTCAATTGTAGGTCGGTGATAAAATATTGTTTAAAAACCTGTTTCATGAAATAGAAACTGTTGTCATTGGGGTACTAGCTAATAAAGATCCATTATCTGAAATAGCTGTCAAACAATTAGGATCTAATTTTGTGGGAGTAATGATTCCATTTACTTTGAAGTCAAATGTACACTTGATTAAAACATTTGATCAATTTAAAACAATTAGACAAGTCATTGGAGCATCTATTACATGGCCTTGACTATTTGTGGTAATGTTATATTTTAATCAATTTATTTCTATTATATTATTGAGGTTTAATTAGTTAATTGTAAATATTTGTTACATATTTTTCTGAAGATATGGATTATTCTATTTGATGATATTCATCAACGTGATCCGTAGTGATGCAATAGTGGATTTCTCTTATTCCTCGACTATTTTTATGAAATTTTTTTGGAATAATTAATTTTAATTTAATCGGTGCTTTTTATTTATACAACTATTATTGAATACTTATTGAGTATAATTTTTATGGATCAATGTTATTATTCTTCTATTCTTTATTGAATATATTTTTACAATTTTAATATATATTTATATATATATATATATATATAGATATAAATATTCGAAATAATTGGTATCTAGGGTTGAAAATAAAATAATGATTAAAAATAGAATGCTAAATTAAATTTAAAAAATGGAATGAAATATTATGAAAATTAATATTTTTATAAGACATTTAAATAATGACAATAATTAATGTAATTAAAATGAAAAATGTTAAACTGTTTTTAATGTCACTAATAGTATTTAGTAACATTTTAAAATATTGAGTTAATACTAATATGAAAAATATTAGTAACATTTTTTTAATATTACTAATAATATTTTGTGTCATTTTTAATTTATTATATAATAACGAATTAATAATATCCAGTAACATTTATAAATGTAATTATTTATTTACTGCATTAATTTCAAATGTCATTATACCAAATAACTAATTTCATTTAGTAGCATTTTTTTTTTCGTTTTAATAACATTTTAAAATGTTATTAATAGTTTTTTCAATGATATTTGAAAGTGTCATTTTAACTTTTAGTTACACATTATTTATGACATGTTTTATGAGTGCCACTAGTTTATTGAATGTCATTAAAGATATTTTGTGTCATTTTGAATTATCATTGTATTAAATTTTTAAATGTTATGAAATATATTTCGTATAGCATTTTTAAATGTTATTAATGTATTAATCTTAACATTTATAAATGCTATAAAATATTTTTGACATAGCATTTTCAAATGATAGACCAAGTACTTAACATTACATTTATAATTATTATCAGTGTATTAGTCATAGCATTTAAAAATACCATAAATTCTACTTAATATAGCATTTTCAAATGCTGTAAAATGTATTTAACATTGCATTTATAATTGTTACTAATATATTGATTATAGCATTTAGAAATAGTATAAAATCAACTTAACATAGAATTTTCAAATGCTATAAAGGTATTGAATATTACATTTACCATTGCAATCAATGTATTGATCATAGAACTTAGAAATGTTATGACATATACTTAATATAGCATTTTAAAATATTATGAAATCTACTTAACATCATTTTCAAATACTATAAAATATATTTAACATAGCGTATCAAATGCTAAAATATAACATTTGTAACTTTTTTGAAACATATAATAGTATAAAACAAATGCTATTAAATGGTTATTTATAACATTAAGCATAATATTTCAAAAATGCTATTAAAAAAGTAAAATTTTTTATAGCTGTGATGATATTTTTAAAAATGTAATTATTTATCTTTTATAGCATTTTGGATATGTTATAAAAGTTAATATATGTTGTAGTGCGAGACTAATCACCTACATTAAATTTTTGATAGTTGAGGTTTTCTAAATGTTAACAACTTTACTTTCTTTTATTTACATATTAAAATTTTCAAAATTCTTACTGAACTAAATACCTCAAAATTTCTATTTAAGGACCAACAAAAATTAAATGTTGGGTGTTTAAGTATTTAATTTTTTGTGAAAGACGATTTTGCCCTTGATGCTAAAGTTAATTGGTTTGGAGTGCGACTTGATAATTGATGAACAGATTGGTGCTTTCATAACGTAATTAAACGAAGTTACAATTTTACCCTCCATTCCACACGCTAAACCCATAGCAAGCCTTCCCTTTCACTTTCTTCTTCCTGTCGATCTGTTAGCGAGAGAGAGAGAGAGAGAGAGAGAGAGAGAGAGAGAGACAGAAAGGGAGAGTGTAGGAGTGGTTGTTTTGCAAATTCTTTGGCACCGTAAAATAGAGCTCTTTTCTGAAACACTTTGTGTTACACCCTCAATTTTGATCAAACTCAACTAGGAACCCTTAGTCCTGCCATCCCATTACCAGCTACTGTCTCGTCGGAGCTTAAACTTTTCCAGCGACATTTTGGCCCAAATTTTGCGGGTGTTGCTTCTTTTCAACTACTCTAGACTCTTGAACTTTTGCATAAACGATCTAACAAGGCAACAGAAAGTTACACTTATTGAATCTTGGAAACTCAAATTTCATGTTTGGTGGGTTGAAGTGTTTTCAGGTGAGTTTCTTTTTGAAAAATTGCTGGTTAGATGTCTCCGATGAAGTTAAAGATGGATTGATAAAATTTTTGAAGGGTAGGAACGGTGGTGATCTCGGGTCAAATGGAGTCGGCTGATAGTTGATTGGCAGTGATGGTGTCAGAAACCTTTGAAACTAGAGGTGTGCAGGTATCAAATTGGTTAGATTATGTAACCCTCCTACGCATGTAGAGAAGGTAAACTGGGATTTGCGTTTTGTAGCCTTGAAATTTAAAGTTGAGCCTTGAAGATTATGGGTGCCGCCGGTTGTCGAACTTGCACTTGCAAGCTTAGCGGCGGCAGCAAACAACAGGTTGAGATTGCATGTTGGCAAAATTGATTGATCTGATCATTTTGGGTTTTAACCCCGTGATGATGACGTGACACTGGAAGATGAGGTGGCAGGCCATAAAGGCAATGATGTGGCATCTTCTTGGTGATGTGGCATGCCACATGTCAAGTTGAGGTTGCGGTGCTGATGTGGTGAAGTGGTGACATGGAGGTTGCCATGTATACGATAAGTTGGCATAGTTGGCGACGTGGCAATATTAGGAGTCGTGATGAAGTGATACAAGTGATGAAGTGGAATTTATGAATTTATTTTTTTAACATTTATTTATTTAATTTATTGTGTAGGACCTATATCTAAATTAGAATATTAAAGTTTTTTTATTTGTTTTATTTTTTGTGTTGAGTAAAAATGCCCAGTATGGAATTACCTCATTATATTGCCCAGTGTGAAAATCTGATGATTTTAAATTAATACACACACATATACATATACTGGAATTATATCTTCTTATTTTAAGATTTTGTTAAATATTCCATCGCTACATATATTGAATGCTGGATGTGTGGATTTAATGATCTATTATGATTTCATATCCCATAAGATTAAACTATTGTTATATTTGATACATTGTAGATATCCTATTGATATGATTGATTATAGCGGCTTGTGAGCTGAGATTGTACCATTAGTTTGGTCTGACCAACCAAAAATTAGGGAATAGGTATATGCAGTTTGGATGCGAATGTAGGATAAAGCGTATGGACTCTACTTTGTTTTGTCAGGCTTTGTTTAGCAGGGAAATACATTTGTCAAACAAAGTATACTTATTTTTAAATAGTTGTGTGATTGCTTGATGTTCACCCTGTTTCTAAACTGAATTTATTATTATTGACTATTTCAAATTCTTAACATTATTACCACTATATATGACTTCTATTTGTGCTATTGCTTTTCTCATATTAGTATTACCATTACTATGGTAATTAGTGCTAGCAATATTAATTTACTATTGCTATAGGTTTCCATTTTTTAAGAAACTAAAACCACTTACCTAGTACCCTAAGTACTCAACCCTTAGTTTTTTTTTTTTCCCTTCTAAGGGGATTCTAGTTTTTTTAGTACTGATTATAGTAGCTCCCTTGAGGTGAAGAGTTGGTCCTAGCTAGAAAGATGAGGGGAAAAGCTACTGGCTTTGTTATTAAATATATCACCAACACTGAACTAGTTAGATTTAATTACTTATGTTTAATTTGTTGTTATTTTATGGTTAACTTTGCAGCAGTGACTGAAAGACTATATTAACTTTTATTAGCTATGCTTTGAGACTATATTGCAGTTATTGCCTGCTATTTGGGAAACAGGGAAGTAGGACCTAGAATATGGTTTCACAATGTGAAGAAGATTAGATTTGATAAAATTTTATATGATACAAACCCACACAATATTATTAATATTTAGATTTATTTTAACAATATAGGGTTCATAACAATGATAACACGATAGTACACGTTAGTTAATGACTTGTTAAACCAAAAAAATAAAATAGAAGTTATGTATATTAAAATTTTTATTAATTATTTATCGATATTATTTAATATTATTTTTTATATGTAATATTTTAATTCATCTAATTAATATTTAATTTTGTATATATAATTATTTTTTATACTACTAACCATTAATTAAATATATTTTTTAATCATTTTGATTTTAATATTTTATATGTATATATATATATATTATTGAAAAATAAAATTTATATAATTGAGTTTAACGGGTCAAATACTATATTCCCATGTCTAGAAAATATAATAACTTTGTTATTGAATTGTTTTCAAATGGACAAATAATGGTTTGTTAATGACTAAAATTAAAAAAAAATCTATGGTTGGTCTTTGTAAGTATTTTTTTTTTTTTTTGTATATTTGAATTAAAAAGGGGTTTAAATTATCTTTTTAATAAAATTATATATTAGTTGACTATAGTTTAATTAGTGAAAGAAATTAACGTGAGACAAAAATGAAATAAAAGGATAATAATAAAATTTTAGGTTAAAGTGAAATAAAAATGAAATGTAAGGGGATTACCAAAAAAAAATAAAAATTTCCAAAACAAAGATGTAATTATGAAAATAAAGAGGGTGGTCAAAGTGATAATTACGCTTGCCATTTCGTTCTACGAATTTTCATCCCCCACCCCCAATTTATCATACAATAAAAAGTAGAGAAAATTTTCTCCATAAAGAATAAAGAAAAGAAATAATAGAAAGAAAATTTATATGATCCCAGATACATTAATGTGTTGCCATAGAGCTATATATTGGTTTTATGTGGATTTAGCTCATTTATGCGTTGCAAAAATTAATAATAATAAGGAAATAAATAAAAAATCGACCACAGTGGGAGTCGAACCCACGACCTTTTGATCCGAAGTCAAACGCGCTAATCCACTGCGCTATGCGGTCGTCTTGTGTTATTTTGTCCACAGTTACTTATTTATTTCCTAATAATTAAATCAGGCAGGCACCTCATCACATTTTATTTATTTATTTTTATATCCAATGGGGATTTTAAATCGGATATTTGAGGGAAAAAGGATTCCATTATTGGGATGTCCTTGCATGATGGACACATAAATATCTCTTATTAATATTTTACCCTATAATATTAGCAAATATATTAAAAATTTACTTATATTAATAAAGATTATGTTTTTCTTCTTATTAAAAATAAGGGATTTGAGTCCAAATAGTCCCTAAATTATACGGAGATTTTTATATTTCGGTTTTTAAACTTTTATTTTTTGACACTTATGTCTTTTTCTTCTTTTTTTTTTTTTCACCTTTCTATATTATCCATTCGAAAACCTAGTTGAATGTGGATCTCAATTTGGATCAACCAAATTGTGGCATATTAATTTTTTTTAATCAAATGATTATAGTAATTCCATGTTATCATTATTATTTTGGAAATAAACCATTAATTATTGATGGATACTAATGTTCTTATGCAAGTTAGAATTATAAATAAATTGATAAAATGTCTATCCATAATTAAATTGTTAATTTTAATTTCTTTAGAGAAAAAAAACAATTGCATAACAAAATAATACATAATATATTTTCATGATAATTATCTTTTAATAGTATTTATAATTAAAAATAAAATTAAAGCATATATATGCTTCCTAATTCAAGTTGTAAAAATTCTTAGTCAAATTCTTACATAAAAAACAAATATAAACAACCAGAAAACATAATAAAAAAATAATAATAAAAAAAAGAAAGAAAGAAAGAAAGAAAAAGATATCCCGTTTTCAAAAGTATGCTCAATAAGCACAAATTATGTCTTGTTTGTTTTTGGCGGCTGCATGCCATGTGCAACTCACATATGTAGTGGGGAGAGGGGCAATATTATTATTTTCGAAAAAATATTAGTACCAATGCCACTTAATTATGCCAAAAGTTGCAAATTGCCCTTCAAGCAAAAAAAAAAAAAAAAAAAAAGGTTGCAAATTGCCCATTAAAGAAAAAAATAATAATTAAAAAGTATACAAAAAATTTTGGAAGCCCAACAAAAATTCCTAGAAAATTTTTAAAGTTCAAAACAAATTTGAGTCTCAAAAAATTTTTCAAACCATAAAAACTCAAAAACAATTGTAATTTGTTTTTTTTGAAGTCTATAAAAATGCACTTAAAAAATTCAATAAGCTTTCAAAATAGCTTCATAAATTGTACTTTAATACATTTTAAATTGAAATTAATATAATTTAATCTCAATCATATGAGACAGTAATCGAGTTCAAAATCAAAAATTAAACAAAGTCAAACTTGTAACAAATTGAAAAATTAAAAATTTAAATTGTAAAATTTCAAATTGAAGATATCAAATTATAACTATTCACTAAAAATCTGCTCTAGCAACGCAAATACTTATTCCTGTTTGTTTTTATTGGTGGGTATCACTTGACTCACATGGGCAGTGGGTCATTTTGAAAAAACTTTTGCACCAATGTTTCTTTAATTATGATTAAATTTCAAACTGCCTCCTTAACTTTAGGAAAATTTGAGAAATATCATTAAAAAAAATTAAATCCTAAAAAATTATCAAAAATAAAATTCAAAGCCCTTTTTAGGTCAAGAAATCCCCGAATCAAAGCTCCATAAAATTTGAGAAGTTTCAATTTTTTTTTTCTTTTTTTTTTCAAAACCGCTGAAAAATTTTGAACCTGTAAAATAATTCAATAAGTATTAAAAACATTTTGAAACTCTATAAACATTTTTTAAAGCCTCATAAATATTTTAGAGTCTCCAAAAATATTTAGAAGCCTCTAGAAGGTCCGCTAGTAAATAAATAAATTTTGAACTAATTTTTTAATTAAAAATATAATACGATTAGGCATTTATACCTTGTATACACTTTAGAGATCTTAATCTTTTTTAAGCCAAATTTATGGTGCTTAAAAGAAATTATATATGTGCCTTAAAGCACCGAGGGAAAGTACTTTATATGATGGTAAATGCCATATCATGGGTATAATTTTCCATTATAATATATAGCACAAACTGAACATTCTATAGTTTTATTCAAACAGAAGCATATGAACTCTGCAAAAAAAAAAAAATTGCAATCAAACAAAAGCATATGGACGCTACTAAACAAAATTTTTATCAGATATTCGATGATGAATGGCTTTTTATATCATCCTATATATTTAAAAATTATATAAAAATTAACATTATTTAAATTTAAAAAATATAAATATACAGTTAATTATAAAATTATTTTTTAAATATATAAAAACTATCTCTATTATTATTAATTAATTATTTATTTTATTTATTTATTTTTTAAAATAATTAATTTTTTTTAAAAAAATAAAATATCTAATAAACTTTTTAAAATTAAAAGATCAGCTTCTGTTGAGACTGATCTATTGAAAATATTTTTTTTAATTAGATTATTATTATTATTATTATTATTATTATTTTATTTATAATATGACAAAAAGTATCAAGCAGTTAAAAGAAACATTCAAAATCTGCACCGTCATGCATCATATCAGCTTCCCCTGATACCACGCAATCAGAATTTTCAGTAAATTGCAAGAGCACCCCTCTGGAATTTCTACTTGTTCCTACTCGGCCCCATTTTTTCACACTTACTTTTCAATCTGACCCTTGCCCTCTACAACTTGTATAGTCGGAATCGACTCTCTTTTTTCACTATTTCCGAAAGGCCCCTAAATCTAGAATTTTCTCTCCATCTAAAAAGCTCTGCACCTTCTTTCCTGGTAAGTGGTAATCCTTTTCGTTCTCCCTCCTCTACATGCTTATAGCCATAGTTTTTTTATTGCCCAACTCTCCAAAAGCTTTCCACTTTTTCTCTCTCCGTCTCTCACAAGCGCAAATACACACACGGAACGATACCCGATATTAGTCTTACTACAATAGGCTTGTTTATAATGTAAAAACTTGGTCTTTGGCTTTTGGGTTCATGGGGTTCTATAAAAATTCTTACTTTTGTTAATTGGATTTGCTCATTGAACCATCATAGAGGTGGGGTTTGTTGATTTTGTTATTCAACTGTTCTATGTTGACCCACCATGAAATATTCAGACCCATCAACGCTTTGACATCATTCTGTTACAAAGATGGCACTAACCTTCTTTTCTGGCACTCAAATGTCAAGTAGTGCTGCACAGTTCAGTGTATTAATGATCTCTACTAGTTTGGGAAATGTTCGGTTTTCCATCTTACTGAATTCTTCCAATATGCTGCAAACGTTTTGGATTTCTCAAATTTTTTTTTCATTACATGCATAAACGGTTCCTGTTCTAGGACATAGACATTCACAAGTTATGTATTTTCATGGCGAGATATGAGTTTATATGAGGAATGAAATTGGAAATAAAAAATGATTTCACTATGCAAGTTTCCATTGGTTGAAATTACATTTAGTACAAAAGTTGAACTGATGTTAATTCTGGAGATGATGGTGGATTCCATCTTTGATTGTGAAAAATTTTGAGCTTCATATCCTGTTAGAACAGATAAGCAGATTCAATTTCATTTGAATTATATAACTAGATAAATGCATTTTGAAAGTCAATTATGGCACAGATGATAATACCATTTAAGTATTTTGAAGAGTTTTAAAGAATGGCTGGATGAATTTGTACTATAAATGGTTCTTCGTTTGCTAACTCTTTTGTGTGAAATGTCTGAAGTTCTTTCTGATGGCGAGGACAAAGCTTATTCTAATATGTCAGTCACTTGGTGAATTTGTCACAAATGACGATGGATCCTTGTCGTATACTGGGGGAGAAGCTCATGCTGTAGATATCAATCGTGAAACTCTATTTGATCATCTAAAGTTAAAATTAGCTGAATTATGGAAATTCGAATATAAATCATTGTCCCTCAAGTATTTTCTTCCAGGAAATAGGCATACTCTCATAACTTTGTCTAGTGATAAAGATCTGAAGAGGATGTATGGTTTCCATGAAAATTCTGTAACTGCTGATGTTTTTGTCATGGGAAGAGCACGTTCTGATGATGAAGCATTAAACTTGCATAGAAGGTATATATTCCTTTCGTTTTTAGTTGTATCTTTCTCATAAACAATATAGTTGCTATAGTTTCCTCTTCATCTTTTTTGGATGTTTCTTGTTGAGAATGATCATTGGTTGTTATTTTTTGATAATCACTGTACAACATGTTGTCATTGCCATCAGAAAGAAGGTTTCGAATTTTCAATATTACCATTTCAACACCATCTGTACTCTAATTTGAAACACTGTGAGTCTGTGACTGGTGAATGCAGCAATTTTGAGTTGCATTAAGTCACATTAATAATCTTTTTCAATTGCAGGCAACGTGGAATCAAACTAGCTGAAACTGTTAAACCTCTTGCAGTCTCCACAACCATTGCTACCACATTTCATGCTGCTAATGCTCCTATTGCGTTCATGAACTCAAATACAATATCTGGTGATGCTAATCCCTCAGCTGATCCATATACTACCACTGTTGTTCCAGTTGTGCCCTTGTCTCTTCCTGTATCAACACCAGGTGACTCTGTCATACCTGACAAAGCAACTGCTCAAAGCCTCAATGTATTGCCAAATGTCTCAAAGCTCTTGCCTGCCTGTACCGCCACAGATGATGTGGTTTTCCCCAGTCCCACTCCAAGTGGTTCTACTGCAGTTGTCACTGACCCAAATTCCCGCTGCTCAACCATAATTGATAATGATCTGGATTCTAGCCCTGCTGATACCGTGAAGAAACGGAGACGAACTGCATCATGGAAAATTAAAGCAAATTGTACCCTTGTTCCTGTTCCTGAAAAAGATGAGGGTAAAAGGAAAACTACACCTAGGAAAAAGAATATCTTAAATTGCAGTACTGCAATAGCAACCGAAGAGGCAGGGCAGAGACAAGATAGTATACCTTGTACAGATAGTTCTAGTGATTACTCTATTATGGCCAGAACTAATGATATTCCACCAGAAAAGTTAGTTGCATTGTGGAAAGATGGGATCACCGGTGTAGGTCAGGAATTCAAAAGTGTTTATGAATTTCGTGATGCCCTGCAGAAATTTGCCATTGCTCATCGTTTTATGTACAAGCTAAAAAAGAATGACACCAATCGTGCAAGTGGCAGATGTATAGCAGAAGGATGTTCTTGGAGAATTCATGCTTCATGGGATTCATCTACACGATCATTTAGGATAAAAAATATGAACAAATCACATACATGTGAAGGGAAATCCTGGAAGTCTGTTCATCCAACAAAGAATTGGTTGGTAAGTATCATAAAAGATAGATTACGGGATAGCCCACATCACAAACCAAAGGAAATTGCCAGTGGCATTCTTCATGATTTTGGGATTGAGCTAAACTATACACAAGTATGGCGCGGCATTGAGGATGCCAGGGAGCAACTTCAGGGTTCATATAAGGAGTCATATAATCAGTTGCCTTGGTTTTGTGAGAACTTGGCCGAGGCAAATCCAGGTAGCAAAATCGAGCTTTTCACTGGTGATGACAAAAGATTTGAGCGTCTCTTCATATCCTTTCATGCATCCATGCATGGTTTTCAATATGGTTGCCGCCCTATACTTTTTCTTGATGCTACATCTTTGAAATCAAAATACCATGAGACTCTGTTGACAGCAACTTCAGTGGATGGAGATGATGGTTTTTTTCCGGTTGCATTTGCTATTGTAGATACTGAGAACCACAATAATTGGAATTGGTTTTTGAAGCAATTGAAATCTATGGTAGCAACTCCACCAGCACCCATTACTTTTGTGTCAGACAGAGAGAAAACGTTAGAGAACTTGGTGCTTGAGGTATTTGAGAATGCTCACCATGGTTACGCTATTTACAACCTTTTGGAGAACTTCAAGAAAAACTTGAAGGGTCCATTCCATGGAGATGGAAAGGGCTCTTTGCCTGGAAGCTTTGTGGCTGTTGCACATGCAGCCCGGATGGATGCATTTAAAATGCACATGGAGCAAATCAAACGAGTTTCTTCTAAAGCCTACGATTGGGTATTACAAATTGAACCAAAACATTGGACAAATGCATTTTTTAAGGGTGAACACTACAACCATGTTACGAAAAATGTCATGGAGTCGTACACCAGCTGGATAGAGGAAGTGAGAGAGTTACCGATTATACAGAAGGTAGAAATGCTAAGATGTAAAATAATGGAGTTATCAAAGACACGCCGAATGAGTTCAAGTAAATGGACTTCAAGACTGACTCCGTCTAAGGAGGAAAAACTGGTAAAAGAAACTAATAAAGCATTTGGTCTTAAAGTGTTATTTTCATCCGAAACCCTATTTGAGGTTCATGACGATTCCATTAATGTTGTGGATATTGATAAGTGGAATTGTAGTTGTCTTGGGTGGAAAGCAACTGAGCTTCCTTGCAGCCATGCTATTGCTGTCTTCAACAGCACTGGTAGGAATGTTTATGATTACTGTTCAAGATACTGCAGTGTTGATAATTTCCATTTAACATATGCTGAATCCATAAACCCCGTATTGGCTGTTTTTAATCCTTTGACTAATGGAAAAGCTGGTTTGGAGGATATGAATGTACTTCCTCCTTTGACCTCCCGTCCACCAAGTCAACTCAAGAAGAAGGAGACCAAACCCGGAGTGGCCAGAAGAGCAGTTTATTGTACTAGGTGCAAGGAAGCAGGGCATAATAAAGCTACATGCAAGGCAACCCTATAGATCTCTGGAGTTTTCTCTGCATTTTTACTGTATAGCTATCCAACTTTTTTTTTTTTTTTTTTTTTTTGGAGGGTAATTTCAAAATATCTCACTTGAATGTGCAGTGCAGTTGTCTATTTTATTTAGACAGATACTGTTGATTTTTTAAAATTCAGCCCCATAATTATGGGGAAAAAACACTCCATCTGGAAGTCCAAAATATGTCAATTTCTTGAATTGTTTATTTGGTTATTTTATTTAAGAAAGACATGAGCCTTACTGCCTATTTGTGGCTCTAGTCAACTAACGCACGACAAATGAATTTGCCTCTTCATAAGTGTGCCTTATAATACGAATTGAAAAGTATCTAAGTTGTCCCTCGTTGTTACTACTTGTATCTTGTTACAAAATCATTGACTTCGGTTTCAAAGTGTTTTAATATGAGCGCAGTCTGATATCAGACCAAGTTGAATGAACTATACGACACCTGATTTTTTTATTTTAACTTTGGAAAAAGCAGCTTTCATTCTTCCAAAAAGGAAAAACTTTATAATCAACCTAATACATGGATAATGTAGTGCAAAAACCCACTTATATTCGAACACTTAGGACATATCAGGTATTAGAAGTGGTTATGCTTGATGGAACAGTGGAATACCTATTAATAAGAATAAAAAAAGAAAAAAATAATTATTCTCATTTGATATTTTTGGTTATTTTATTAACTTCAATGTTTAGCCTTTATAAATATTTAAAAAAAAAACATTTATTAAAACTTAATTAAAGTTAAATTTTATAGTCATTTATGTAATTCTAGTATAAGATAATTAATTTAAATTCAACTAAATATAATAAAGATATTTATTCTTGAAAAGAATGAATAACAATTCAAACCTTTTAAAAGGAATAGTTTGTGAAATATATAGAACAAATATTTTTAAGGAATAGATATTCCTAAAATTAAAAATATACCATATATAGAAATAGCTATTTCTATGGAATAACTATTCTATTATGGTGCTCTCATAAAATCCATATGTTTTGGTTTGCTGCTACACAAAACTATGTAAACCGTTTAGTTTACTTTGCATGTAATAACTGGAAGCCACACAAGAGCCATAGCATAACCATTACATAAATACTTTCTTCAAAAAAATAAAATAAAAATTCAAGCCTGCTTAAAAAATTCCTTTTTAAGCCAGAGAGAAACAGAGGAAAAGAAAAAAAATCAGATTAAAAATCTACAAGTCTTATGCTCAAGTTCAAAAGGATTGTTGATGATATAAGATTTGCCTTCAAACCACTTGACATGAAAAAGCCATATTTCCAAATTCTCAACTGTACATGCTGAACAGTCTAATAATATAAAAAGCAAAGCAGGTCGAAAACATTTTTGCTTTGAAGTTATACTTTTTATGTCATTCTGTACATTCATGCAAATGTGCACAAAGCATGGATTTGGACATATACAAGTACAACAACATCATCTGTTTCCATGTCCTTCTCAAAGCGAGAAGCAACATGTTACAGAAGTTTTAAACCCATATGATATCCATGATTGCATAGTATATTTATGGCATCCGATACACTGCATTAACTAAGATTTGTTACATTAGTACTACACGAGATAAGTAGCTTCTCCTAATCTGCCTGCACTACTTTATTTTCTTCTTTCTAGCCTGAGTTCCAAATAATTGGATGCTTACTGTGTCAATTCTCTTTAGCAGGTTTAAAATTCGCAACGGACTCCAAAGCCCAAATCCTAACCTGTCAAACAGTCAGCTTAGCAAACGAGCTCCCTCTATTTCCTTCTAAGCTTTCCATGTAACTATGTCTCCATCTCAAAATAACCAGTAACATGGCATAGAGTCTACATCTATACAAACTACACTTCTCTAGTCATCAACCTTGGTTAATGAATCCAGACATAACGGGCAGGGTGGATCCCGTCTGTCCTCGAAGCTTGTTTTTTGCTCCAAACAGTCAGCATGATAAATATGACCACAAACTAAAACTGCCACGACAGAAAGTTCAGTAGAAGAGAGTGTACCACCAAGAAAAAAGGGCTTTCGTCTCAGTGGCTTCTGACAGATCCCACAAACCATTTTGACTAAATCGAGTGATGTTGCATCCATTACCAAGGAGCTAGACCTAATTCTCTCAGGCCTGCAAAATGCCTTTTCCCTATTTTCTTTGGGGAAAAGACAAAGAAGAAACCAAAGTCAAAAAATAAAAATAAAAATAAAAAACAAAAAAAGAGTATACTATACATATTAAAGTAGTCCAGAAACACAAGTTAAACTAAAATAGCAAATTCCCATAAACAGCTCTCATGAAACCCACCCAAAAAACACTCATGCTCAAGATCCAAGAGCTAAAAAAACTGAACTCAGGAGGTGGAATCTATAGTCATCTACATACAAAAAAGCAGCAACTCCCCTCTAGAATTTATATCCTACACTAAAAGGTTGATACATTAGCCCCATTCATCTGCCAAGTGAATTATTTGGGTTACAATTTGATGCAAGATGGAAACAACCTCTGAAAACTTATCAGAGAAGAGGAAAAACAGATTCTAAGGCCCAAACATTAATTTGGCATGATCTAGGACAAGATGGGCTTATTTGGGATCTTCAAGCATTTTAGTAGATTAATTTAGTTTCCTATTTTTAATTAGAGTATTTTATTATTTAATTAGGTTTCCTATTATTTTAGTTTCTTAATGTTATTAGTTTCCTTATTTAACTAGGTTTCCTATTATTTTAGTTTCCTAATGTTATTAGATGATTTTAATATAAATAGGGTTCTTTGTAATTCTTAGAAGAGTTAATCAATATTACAAGAATTTTATGAGATTATTTTCTCTGGTTTTGTGTGATGCAAAACAAACTTAGGTGTGATGCTAGGGTTTTGGGAGTGATTCCTAAAATCAATCTAGTGTGATACTAGAATCCTATCTATTTCTTTTCTATTTTCTTTCTTTCCCTATCTGTCCTACATCACAATTATTATAAAGTAACAAAAGTAAACATACAACCTATATCATGGTATAGGTACCTTCAGTATCAAACTTTCCTTTGAAAATAAAATTTTCACAAAACTAAACACTGTAAAGTGAAGAAAATTTTTTAAAGGAGGAAAAGAAATGGAACCTAATTGCCTTCCGAAATCTGAGTTGAATTGGGTAGCCAATTTCAAGGAGAATTTATCATCATGCAAAGCAGGACCTTTGCCACGAGAAGTTGATGCATTGGCAAGATTGGCCGAGTTACGTCTAGAGTATTGATGACCATAGTAATGACGAGAACGTTTTAGGAAAATCGATCGGCCCAGGGTCTGATGATGATGGGCAATAGAAGGATGCCCATTTCGCAGCTTCACAGCACCATCAGTAAGGTCCATCACAGATGAAAGAGGCTTTAGTTCACTAGAATCAATTGCATGTGAAGGTTTCTGCAAAAACTGAAATTAAAAAATTATGCAACTAGGATCCCTCCAATTTCTCACGGGAAATAAGAAAATATAAGAAAAAGACGCACTATATCTACTCAAATAATAATATTCTCTCTTTCTCCAACTAACCTCTTCTGATAATAATTCCATTCCTGAGGAGCATGGCATGGTGTCTGCAATATTCCAAGAAACAATTACCACAGACATCTCACCTACTTATAACAATTGCAATCATAATCATATGATAAACAACAACAAAAACCAATGCCCTTTCATCTTTTCTTAAAAAGCATTCGGCTCAGAAGCACATTAAGATTCTCAAATTGTTTCCTCTGAAGCCATAAATACGGACCATAAACACATAGGATGTAAAACATTTCACGTCCATTGCAATTCTCAAAACCAAATACCTTTTTACTAACCATGTAAAAGCTACAGGGACAAAAAGAAATGGTCCTACAACTCATAAATGAGTGCACAAATACTAAAAGTGAAGGATCAGTATAACACTGCCAAGAACATTAGCAAACAACACCAAGAAAGAGTAACATCAAAAAATATCCCAACTGAAGTCCGAACAAGAAGTGGACCAGTTTAGTTTTAACCTCAAAGAATTGCAAAATACACTGACCCGAGTAATCTGGCCACCTAGGTAGCAGGGGATGGGAAAGGGGTGGATCACCATTTCCCACATTTTCTATAAACAGACTGAATTCCACCATTTTTACATTTTTACAAAGGAAATGGATTATAGGCTTAGCGTCCTACCAACGGATAAATAGAAAAGATGATAACTTTTCTATAATCTCAGCTTCTTCACAGTAAAAGAATACAAGCATGCAAACCCCCTTTCACCCACCATATATTGATCAACAAGGTAACAATTCAGAAAGAAAAAGAAAACAAAACAAAAAGCAAATTACTAAGAGAGAGAAACCCAGAAATCACTAACACACCCAATAAAAAATAAAAATAAAGCCAATTACAGAAAAGAAACAGGTATAACATAACTTCATGAAAACAGGAACCCTAAATGAATTTTTATTTATTACTAAAAAAAAAAATAAAAAAAAATAACCCCAAAAAATATAAAATGGAAAATCGTCTTGCTATACCATGATTCGGCTAAATCACAAGTGGGGTCAGTATAATTCACACAATGTCCGAAGTATACTTAAACTTCAGCAAGATCAACATACTGCAAAGCCAAATTCGTTTTTTTTTTTTTTTTTTTTTCTTTTCTACCACTGCATTTTCCCGCGAAACAAACAGACGGAACAATTGGGTACCCAGGAAAAACAATTTTTTTAAAAAATAAATAAATATAAAAGCTAAGAAACCCAAAAAGAAAGGGTGGGGAACGTACCCGAAGAAGGAGGAGAAAAAGAAGAAATGGGAGGTTGGGTCTGATTGTGATCAGAGGGTCGTTTTCTCTTTCCCATAGTAAGCACAAAAATTTAAAAAAAAAAAAAAATTTAATATCCAAATTATCCCAATAGAGAAGGAAGGTCAAGGGTGGTGGCTGAGAATTGAGAGAAAAAGAGAATGCCAAATCCAATTCTTGGAGGGGGTTTTAGTGTTTTGATGATCTGTGGCTTTGCGGGGACTATGGCATTTCTTTGGTTTTACTTCAACGTACGGTCAGGACATAATATTCTCTCTCTCTCTCTCTATCTCTTCCCCTCGCTCTTTGCTTACACACTCTCTCTCTCTCTCACACACACACACACACAACAAGTGTTTGTATGTGTGCGCCAGAGACTGGTGTGAATCGAAAACGTGCGCAAGAGACGGTGCAGAAAGCCTTTTTTTTTTTCCTAGTTTCTTATATTATTTCTTTTACAACATTGGGACACTTCCACGTCATCTTCTTTCCTATGTAAAAGAGGCACGTGTAAATTTCCAGCAGCGACCGCTTTCGGTTTCATTTATTATTATTATTATTATTATTATTATTTGAATAGTGTTTTCTTTGTCTTTTCTTTATTTTATTTCATTATCATTGCCTGAAGAAAGATACTAGGATGTCCCGTGAAGAATTTTTCTTTCTTTCTTTCTTTCTTTCTATATTTAAAGAAAAAAAGATTCAACAGGAAATGGCAATTTTATCTTTGCACTGTAAATTTTAAAACTCTCTATTTCTTGTTATTGGCTCATTCCATTATAAATAAATAAATAAATATATATATATATATATATATATATTTGTTAATATTATATAGACCTATGAGATTTATTTCTATTTCAAATTGTATATAAAAGTTTGAAATAATTTTGACATACCCCCATACAGTTAACTTCTGTCAAAGACGTTTTTTCTCTCCTATATGGTAAGTTAAAAAGACATTAATACCTTTACAATTCAAAAATAATTTTTAATTACTAATATAGTTAGTATCTTTATTGCTATTTTATCAGTTATTTTATAATAAAAATATTATACTTATTTAATTTTACTATTTTACTATTTTCATATTTGTTACATACTTTGCAATTTTGCATCAACTTTTTTTTTTTGGTTTTATTATGTAATTGTATATTTAGATTAATTACATTTGAAAATTAACTATATGTATATAACCTAGTAACAAATTATATTTTATATATTATTATAAATATTAAATTATTAACGAATTTCACTTAAATTATATATATTTATATATATAATCTACAATAAGTAGCTTGAATTTTATTCTTCACATTATGAAATCATAATATTTTTAAATTATTTTTTTATGGAAATATAAATTTTAATGGTCTTTAAAAAAAATGGCACGGTTAAATACAATACAAATATTTAATCATAACAATTTCTTAGTAAATTTTATTTTTCACTCTCATAAATATTTCATGTAACTCGTATTCAAAAAATAACTATTAGATAAGTAAATTTGATATACAAACATAACTATCAACATTATGGAATACCAAATAACAGATTGAAAAATTAGAGATACTAATAATGAATAGTTTGAAACCTTTGATACTGGCCATTTTGTGATGTAAATATTAACAAGTTTTAATTTGTGGATATTTATATCAAATAACATATTGTCTAAAAAAAAAAAATTAGTAATTCATTATCTAATATATTTCTGCAAACTAAAATCTTGAGGATCAGACTATTATGAAGACTCTTGCCATGAAAAGATAACGGTTGTACCATTTTATTTTTTTTTTCTTTTATGAAAAATGGTTTTACACAGTTATACACTTTGATGGAAAGTTTCGTACAATTGTCCAACACAAATAACGCATATTTATATATATGTGTGTGTATTTATTTGGTAACAATATTATTTATTTACATAGTTATACACTTTGATGGAAAGTTTTACATTGTTATACATAGTTGTCCAACACATTATGCATCATTATATATACGTATGTGTTTGTGTGTGTGTGTGTGTGTGTATATATATATATATATGTATACACGTATATATTTTTGGTAATAATATTATTTATTTTCATAGACTATGTAACTTTTTACAAATTACCTACAATGGCCCAGGATAATACATAGTTGTATATAAGTTTGTGTGTGTATATATGTACATAATAATTTTGGTAATAATATTATTTGTTTTCATAGCTCAAGTAAGTTTTTGCAAATTTTGATACAGTGGCCCAGTATTTTTAATTGGGCTGCTTAAACTAGACTATCTGCCAACAACCATAGAACAAGGGGAATTCGGCCCAATATCCATATTTGAAAGCCATTAACGAAAACTACCCTCCCACTCTCAATCATTTTTGTTTTGCCTTGATGTACCCATTCTACCTTCAATAAAAATAAAAAAGAACGTGAAAGTCCCTTTTTTACTTTTTTTCTTTTTTTCTTCATTTTTTCTCAAACCCTAGATCTTAAATTTCATCTACTGCAACTCAATATCCCTTGCAATTTTGGAGGAGGAAGGGAAAAAAAAAAAAAAAAAAAAGGGAGCAGGAGAACCAAGGCAAACAGCAAGCAAGAAAAAAGCAAAAAAGAAAAAGCAATGACTGCAACAAAAATGTATTTCCAAGATCGGTGCAGGGCTCGCATGCTCACATAAATCGTTACTTTGGCAGGGACGAAGTGGATGAGTTTACATGGGGGAGGGCATACTGTTTGGAGCAGTCAAAGGAGTACGACATCATCAAGAGTGAGATTGAGAATCGGAAGTAGTAGTAGTGATTACATGACTAGCAACCCTTGATTAATTCCTATCTTCTGCACATAGGTTGATAATGGCTTTGGTGAGCTTTTGATCTAATTGAGAAACCTAAAAATTCATCTAAAATAATTATGGAAACATAAAGGTCATCTGTTTATAATGTGCACATACACATGTTTGTGGTACATAACTGGCTTTTGAACCCTTTTTTTTTTTGGCTTGAACTGGCTTTCGAGCTACATTATGCTACTTGAACTCCATTTATTCCCTTGTAGAAACTATATAAAATCCAACAAATCAAATTATGCTACTTAGCATTGTCCATCTGCCATGATTGTCTAAATATCTATGAATTATTTGGCTCAATTGAATTTCCTCTTTCTCTTCCTCTTTTCTCCATACTTTGTTCAGGTTCAACAGAAAAATAGAACACCTTTTTATCTTAATTTTTTTTTTTAACATTTGAAAATGATAATTTAGAAATATAAAAAAAAATGAGGGGCAAAACAAAAAAATTTAAAACCAAATGGGTAGGTATCCTTAAGGGCCTTCAAATAAGGGTATTCGTCAAATTCCCCATGGAACAATTACCACTCTGCCAATATTGATGGGCTTTCTGTATGAATTATGATCACCCCTCCTGTTGAAGGGTGTTTCTCAATGAATTAGAACCCTCTCTACCTTGTTTTTTCTTTAATCGTATGTTTTTCTTACATTTGAAATATATACATATATATATATATATATGTATAGGATATTTTTATAGTTAGATCAAACCTGATCAATATAGTACTGACAAAAAATATGTCAAAAAATTGGACCATTGAATTCAAATAGTTTTACTCGGACGACTCAGATTATAAGGAAGCTCACATGTTGAAAATTGTCAAAAATTACCATTCGTACCAAGTCTTTTCTTCTCTTCTCCTCTTCTCCTCTAATACCCATTCGCACCACCCTTCTTCTCCTCTTCTCCTCTGATTCCCATTCACACTTCCTCTTCTCTAATAATGTTTTTTTCCTCAGCTTCAACAATCATCTCCAGCTAGCACACAAACCGTTCAAGCCCAACTGTACCAAACTAAATTTACTAAAAAAAAGAAAGAAGAAGAAAAAAATTACTCAAAAATTTTTCAAAAAATTTACAAAAGAATTACTAAAAAAAACCAAAAAAATTAAAAAAATTTCAAAAATTACATAAATTTTTTTTTTAAAATTTACAAAAGCCGATGATTTTACTTTGTAAAAGCGTCGGCTTTAGCCCATTAATTTTTTTTTTGTTAATTTTTAATTTTGTTATTTCCAATTGGTCTCCAAATTTTTTTTTTTTTTGTTAAGTTTAAATTTTGTAATTTTGAATTATGTTTGTAAAAGTACAGAAAAAATTAAAAAAATAATTACAAAAAAAATGAAACAATTTACAAAAGCTGATGCTTTTAAAAAGCATCAGCTTTGGTTTCCTAATTTTTTTTTTTAACTTTCAATTTTGTAATTTTCAATCGGCTCCCAATTATTTTTTTTGGTTAAGTTTTAATTTTGTAATTTTAATTAATGCTTACAAAATACCCAAAAAAATTAAAAAAATTACCAAAGAATAAAAAAAAATAACAAACAAAATTTAAAAAAATATACAAAACCCAATGCTTTTACAATGTAAAAGTGTTGACTTTGGCCCCTTTATTTTTTGTGTTATCTTTCAATTTTGTAATTTTCAACTGGTTCTTAATATTTTTTTTATTAAATTTAAATTTTATAATTTTGAATAATACTTATAAAAATATTAAAAAATTACAAAAATTATAAAAAATTATAAAAAATAACAAAAAAATTATAAAATTATAAAAACCGACACTTTTACATTATAAAAAAGTCAGCTTTGAACTATAAAACCGTTTATAGTATAAAGCCGTTTATAGTTATCTTTTTTCATACATTGACTATTATAGACAAATCACTATATAAAAAAAAAACAAAAAATAAATAAATAAATAAAAATGTCAAAATCAATGCTTTTATCAACAAAAGCGCAGGTGTACACAAATTTTTTTAAATTTTTTTGTTACGTTTTTTTTAAATTTTTTTATGGAATTTTAGGAAAGAAAGAGAAAAAGACAAACAATGAGAAATACAAACACAAGGGGAGAGAGAGAGAGAGAGAGAGAGAGAGAGAGAGTTTGTGCCGTTGTTTTGTAGAGGGTGCAAAATGGAATAAAAGGTATAGAGAGAAAGGGAGAGAGAGAATGGGACACACATTCTTTTTAAAAATATCATTTGTCAATCCCAATTGTTCATGTGGTGGTCATAAAAGAAAAAACAATAACTGCATATAAGAATGTGGATCCCACTCTCTCTCTCTCTCTCTCCCCTTCTCTCTCTACCTTTTTTCTTTTTTGCTCCCTCTATGAAACAACGGTGCAAACTTTTGTTCTCTTTTTGCATTTCTCTCTTTCTCTTAAAATTTCATAAAAAAAATTACAAAAAATATAACAAAAAAATTAAAAAACAAATTGTATAAGCACTTTTGTTGATAAAAGCATCGGCTTTTACCTTTTTAATTTTTTTATTATATTTTTTTATATATAGGTCTATCTATACCGGTAGATTTATAAAAAGTTTAAAAGAAAAATAACTATGAACGGTTTTATAGCAATGTAAAAGCGTCAGCTTTTGTAAATTTTTAAAATTGTTTTGTTATTTTTTTAATTCTTTTATAATTTTTTTTAAATTTTTTTGTACCTTTATAAATATTATTCAAAATTATAAAATTCAAATTTAATAAAAAAATTAAGGATTAATTAAAAATTATAAAATTGAAAGATAATAAAAAAAAATTAGGGAGCCAAAGTCAACACTTTTACACTGTAAAAGCGATGGCTTTTGTAAATTTTTTTAATTTTTTTGTTATATTTTTAATTCTTTTGTAATTTTTTTATACTTTTACAAGCATCATTTAAAATTACAAAATTAAAACTCAACAAAAAAAATAATAATTGGGAGCTTATTGAAAATTACAAAATTATAAAAACGTTGGTTTTAAATTTTTTCAAATTTTTTTGTAATTCTTTTGTAATTTTTTTTCCCTAATTTTTTTTGTACTTTTACCAGCATTATTCAAAATTACAAATTCAAACTTAACAAAAAAAAAAATTATAATTGGGGTCTAATTGGAAATTACAAAATTGAAAATTAACCAAAAAAATTAGTGGGCCAAAGCCGATGCTTTTACAAAATAAAATCGTCGGCTTTTGTAAATTTTTAAAATTTTTTACGTAAAGTTTTTTAATTTTTTTGGTATTTTTTTGAGTAATTCTTTTGCAATTTTTTTCTAATTTTTGAGTATTTTTTTTCTTCTTCTTTCTTTTTAGGGAAGTTTGGGTTTGGTATGGTGGGACCAAAAGGGCTTGCATGAGAGCTAGAGATAGTGGTGGAAGCAGAGGAAAAAAAAAAATACTATAGGAGAAGAGGAAGATGTGAATGGGAATTAAAGGAGAAAAGGAGAAGAGGGGTAGTGCAAATGGGTATAAAGGAGAAAAGGAAAAGAGGAGAATAGGCTTAGTACGAATGGTAATTTTTGGCACGTGAGTTTTCTTATAATGTTAGCCATCTGAGTAAAACCATTTGAATCCGATGATCCAATTTTTTGGAATATTTTTTATCTGCACTCTATTGGTCAGGTCCGACCTGACCATAGAAAAACCCTCTATATATATATATATATATATTAACAATACAACTCATTATAACTGAGCAAGAGAGATTTCATTCAAATAAGGATTCCACCCGACAAATTTAAAACATGTTCTAAATGGTTTTTAACACTAGGCAAGTCTACCAATACTAATCATACCTTGTAATAAATACACATTTAATAAAAGAAAATTGAATACATTCTATAGCATTTTATTTTAGGCAAACGGCGAACCACTTGTTAGTGTTTTTAAGACTATAATCACAATTAATGGAACCATAACTTAGCAATATTTCTTTGGCTTGTTTGTTCCATAATAAAGTCTTTCCACCATAATCATCCCATAATAAGGCCTTCACAATTTTTTTTCTAGCAATAATACTAGTCATCAAATTTCAAAAAGAGATCTTTTCACTTGTGCCTCCTAAGTTCTTATGGGATTTGTAAGCTGCCTCCTATAACTTGTATTCATTTACCTTATAAACTTTCAAAACTCTTGCAACAACAGTCTTTCACTCTATCTTCTTTTGTCTTATTGTGTTCAATGACACATGTGACACACATGAAACGTTTTCTTTTATAATTCAAAGAGTATGATAGGCACTTCAACTTCTTCATATTCTTCCTAGTAATAATAATAATAATAATAATAATAATAATAATAATAATAAATCTTTTTCTTATTCAACTCTACTTACTTTCCTACCCAAAATCCCCATGGCAATCACATCTAGTGGAACTCCTCTTAATTGGTTTGCAATTGGGTTGGGTAGGATATGACACCAACAATTCTTTGGTGGATTTGCCAATTCTTGGTGAATTTGTTGGATTTTTGATTTTGGATCAAACTAATCATTGATCAAGAATCTTGATTAATAATAAATCATAGGATCCCCAAATAAGTATATGAAGTGATAGAGCACAATTACCTAATTATTAAGATATAAAAATGAGCTCATTAATTGGGCCCAAGGTTTAATTAAATAAGAAATTACGGTTAGCAGTTTATAAATATATTGTTCTCTAACCTCCAGCCATATAGGTTTTACATAATATTGTTCAAAAAATTAGAATCTTAGAAAAAAAAATTGAGAGAAAAAAAGAAACTATGAGATTTTAGTGTGTCTTTCATATTAATCTTTTTATTTTTTTTAAGATCAATTTTGCCAACACGCAAATATGTCACATAAAAAATAGTTTTGAAGGTCTTATGGATTCAAGAGATATTTTATGTACCATTATAAGTTAGTAATAGGTGATGAAAATGCATATATCACATCCTTTATTCAATTTGTGATCTTAGTTTTCATTGTATTATTCTAACAATTTGTATCAAAGCACCGATTGGATCCATTTATCATAAATTGAATCTATATTTTATTTTCATGTATATGTGATGTTTTCTAATATTTATGTTAATTTTGGAATTATAAATGAATTTTTGATTTTTTGGCCTTAACCTATGGTAGATTTAAAAGAATTTGGAAATCAAATTAATGGTTAATACATTAAATTTTAATAATATTGATAATTCTCCCAACGAGATTCTATCAATATTATTATAAATCCAAAGATTATTAAAATAATGGTTGATTTTTCTAAAATCAAGTTTAAGTTATATATGTTAGTATTATTAAAAAAAGTTTTGCCTAAGAATGTAGGTCTTTAAGAAATCTAAGATGCACCTCACATTTTCTAGGAGTTAATTTAATAAGATAATATATATATCATATTCAAAATGATTGATTTTATTAAAATCAGGCATGCGTTAAGGTTTTTTGGAGGAGATTCTATATAAAAAGATAGATATTTATGGAGTTTGAAATCCACCTCACATTTCCTAGAAGCTGGATACTGTACATATCATATTCAAATATTAGTTTATTACAAATGTCTTGCCCAATATAAATATTTGTAATGAAACTAAATTATTATTATTATAATAAACATAAATAATAAGTAGTTAATGAATCTGTATATTTACATGTTTGCTATAAAGATTATGTGTTGATATATATATATGCATTTTTTTTTAAAATTAAAAGATGTTAGCCCATCATTCTTTAGCTATAATTTTGAGTCAAAAACTTATAGATGATGACTAAAATGAAAGGAAAATCAATATATATATATATATATATATATATATATATATATATATATATATATATATATATATATATATATATATATATATATATTTATCCATGAGTATGAAATAATCAAAGCTTATCCTAATGACCCCCATGGCCTAAGAAGCTTGCTACTAATGCACCTAAGGAAATTTAGGTGCAACATGCAGAATAAGAAGGTGTCAATATTGTGGTTTGTTGCAATTTTTTAGCCTATGTCGTCAGTCATTTGCAAGAGCAAATGTCTAGTCTAGAAGAACTTTCAGCATAGTAAATATTTTTTGGCTTGTTATAAGCAGTTAATGGATTTATATATTTATATGTTTGTTATAAGGATTATGTGTTAATATATATGCATTTTTTAAAAAAAAAAATTTAAAAATGTTAGCCCATAATCCTTTAGCTATAATTTTGAGTCAAAAACTTATAGATGATAACTAAAATGAAAGGAAAATCAATATATATATATATATATATATACATGAGTATGAAATAATCAAACTTATTGTAATGACCTCCATAGCCTAAGAAGCTTGCTACTAATGCATCTAAGGAAACTTAGGTGCAATGAGAATGTGTCAATATTGTGGTTTGTCGCAATTTTTTAGCCTGCGTTATCAGTCATTTACAATAGCAAATGTCCAATCTAGAAGAACTTTCAACATAGTAAATATTTTCTGGCTTGACTAGAGACTTTTCAACACTCTCAAACTCATGCATTAACTTAGTAAGAGTAAACTTTAGATGATTTTTATTCTAGTTTATTATGAATATAAATGACAATTCCTGTTAAAATTACTCAAATCGAATACAACATGTTTAATAAATAAGTAACTTGACCCAACTTGTGTCGTTATTAATAGGTTTGGATTACCACAACCCATTTATATGAAATTAACTCATTTACACGAAATTGACCTATTAAATAAATTAACTTATATAAACTTTAAATTAATTTTTTCAAATAAAATAAAAATAATTTAGTCATTAAATAATCCTTAATTAAATATATATATATATATATATATATATATGCAAAATCATATATTTATATTTACAAACTTACACTAACATAATATATGATAACATGAGAATCTAATATAATAATTAAATATATAGATAAATATATATACATAATAAACCTAATACTACTTTTTTAAAAATAGTATAAAAATTTTTGATGATCTATATTTCCAATACTCTTAGGCATATTAATTTTTATTTTTATGTGTGTCCATATATCCATATATTTATTAAACATAATATTTAAATAAATAATACTATTTTAATTGTTTATTTTTTATAATTAATGAAAAAAAATTAACATAAATCTAAGGGCAACATAACTTGAAAAGAGGAATGAGAAGAAAGAAGTAAATCTAATTACCAAACTAATTGCTATAAAGAAGTTGAAAATTAAGTGCTTGAAGTGAGGAAATAAGGGTCACCAGAAGAAAAATTGCTTTAAATCAGGTATGGATAATTTATATGATGCTGAGGTTTACTTAATGGGGAATTACAATAATAACAGATTATTGATTCAAAGCCACTAATCATGTTCGTTACTTTTGCAATGGTTAAACAAAGCAACCCACTGAGTAAAGAACAAAAAAAAACTTGAAGTTAGAAAAAAAAAAAAAAAGAAAAAGAATTATGTTTTTGTAATAGCAGTAGAACTACTGGAGTTATATTTAGGAATTATTGTTTTATGTTATTCATCAGATTATTTATTTATTTTATATTTCAAGAGGAATTTAGTTTTTGTTGGTTGTTTATTTGAACACAATTTGGCAGTTAGTTTAATTCCTCAATTTCAATTTAAAGTAGTAGTACTTTAATTTGTTTCAAATATTTGATGAATGATCTTGATTTTAACTCTTTTGCCCTATGTTAATGCCATCTTGGGAATTTTTGAAGGGCCTCAGGAAAATGATTATGAGGCATGTAACTACGGTGGAATATTCTTGATGTGTAAAATCAACTCGCAAGTGCACAAATCGTTTTCAAGTAATAAAGTGGAAAAATAGGGTTGTCGTACCCAAGGGATTAAGAATTAAATACCAAAGATAATTAGGTTTTGATAATATTTGAACTAAAATTTAAGATGGCAATTGAAAATAAATAAACTAAATTAAACAAAAGCAATCAATTAAAATTACATTAATTTCAAGTAAAGAGAGAGTTAAATTAATAATTATGAATACTAGGGCATTTAATTTCACCACTAACTATTCCAATTTAATTACTTAAATATGTGAATTTAATTAACTAGTAATTTTGTTAACCACACTTAATCACAAAATTAATCAAAAGTAGTTTCCACTCACAATTGATAACATTCACATAACCTAATTTATTCCTTCCGGCCTATAAATTAAATCATGCAAATTCATTAAGCATAGATTAAGCAAATAATATGGCATAAGACATAATTATTTTCCAATCAATTATGCATTCATGTAAATCATTGGAGATTCATAATATTATCCTTTTCCAAGCTCAAATATTATTAAAATCATTCATTCCTTCCGGCCTATGAAAGCATTAAGTATACCAATGATTTATTAACAAAACATATTACTAATTAAATAAAACTCCACATATATTAAAATAATTAAACCTTCATAGTTAGGGCTACATCATAGCCCTAACTATGAAAATTAGTTCATGGAAAAAATAAATTCAACATTCATAATTATTAAAAATAATAAGGTTCACAATTAAAGAGAAAAGAGAAGAGAATAAAAACTATTAAAGAAATTCTCCTCCAAAAGCTCTCCAAGTCGTAGCCTTCTTCTCCAAGTAAGTCCACGTCTCTATGCCTCCTCCAAGCTCTCCAATTGATCTTCTAAAACTCTAAAACTTTAAAACTCTAGAACCCTTAAGAGAATCTTAGAAACTCCCAAAATTTGGTTTGTTTCTATTTAAACCTCCTAAAAACTCTTAAATAACTCTCTAAACTTGTATATCTTCCTTCAATGTGGTGGGGGCTATATATATAGGACCTTGGGAACCTTTTTCTCTCTTTATTTTGAATGTGGGAGTTTTGGAAGATACCTTTTTTAGGCCATGAAGAGGGTTGGACGAATTTCATATGTAAAAAGGAAACTTGATATTACTTGCTCTTTACTACTTTTCTTTTATCTAATTCCTCTTAAAAAATAGTTAATTAGTCTAATTTACCCTTAATGAAGCATGTGACATGACATGTACCTCATTAATAATAAATTAACCAATTATTGCCACTTGTATTTATCTTAGCCCTCAAATTGCCTTGATTCCCTCTTTTGATAAATGGTGGAGATTTAACTAGAATATTCCTTTTTATAAATTCCAAACTTTAAATGACGATAACTCTTTACTTGCACCACGAAATTAAAAAATAATGAGACATTTGAAATCATCAGATTATGATGATTCATATGACATCCACTTCCATCATGAAATTCCCGATAAAATCTTTATGGAATCTTCGAGGTATCTTTTTGGAATCTTTTCAATGCTTAGTCCGTTCGAGTCTTGCTTCCCACCATAATTTGACCCAAGGAATCCATTTTTATGGTTGTTTTCTTAAAATTCTTCCTCTTTCACCTAGATTAAGAAAAATACATAATTAAATATTTTTCCATAAGAAATTAACACAAACTAACAAATATTAAGCTATAAATATGGCATAAAATCATCACTATTTTAGACCTAACAATTCACTCCTTATCAATGGCAACATTACATGTTCTTTCAACCTAAGAAAGGCCTGAAATAAGGTGACCCCTTATCGCCATTGCTTTTCATTTTGTACTCTAAATTTTTATTTTGCCTATTTTCGAAAAAAGAATCAAAGGAGAATATATATGGTATAAAGGTCTACAGAAATACCCCTATGGTATCCATTTGATGTATGCAAACAACCTATTTGTGATGCTTCATGCTAATAATCAAAAGGTGCAGGGATTGACAGATGTTTCACTAAATATTTTGGATGGTCAAGACAAGAGGTGGACTTAGCCAAATCATGCATAATGTTTTCTAAATGAGAAGGCTAATAGTTATATATATTTGAGTAACACTTGGATATTTGGGAGGAATAAATCAAAGGAATTTGACAAGCTTAAAGGCTACGTTAAAAGAAAGATGGAAGCATGAAGCAAGCAACTATTATCTAAAGTTAGAAAAACGACATGAATTAAATTCATAGTGTAAGTAATTCTAGCATGTACAATGTCAACTTATAAAATCCTCTTTAATGTTTGTAACAAGTTGGATGCTCTAGCAAGGAGGTTTTGGTGGAGAATAAAGCCAACTTCAAACAAATATATGGCCTTAAAGGTTTGGAATGTCATCTACAAATCTAAGCCTAAGGGCAATCTTGGTTTTAAATTGTTTAATGACTTTAATTCGACATTATTGGCCAAGCTGGCTTGGAAATTTGCCTTTGGTCAAGAAAGTTTCTTATAAAGGAAATCAAATGTCTTTATATGTGTAGGAAGGAATTTTGAGTGCGAAACAATTGTTGAAGTACGGTGCCTATTTCAAATTAAGAAATGTGGCCCCCATTAATCTATGAATGGGCCTTTAAATCCTTGGATTACCAAAGTTTACCCCTTCCTTCAAAGAGGGGATTGATCCTAAATTATGGAGTAAGGTAGAAAATTTGGAGAAAGTTTATTCAAGCAATTAGAATGAGAGTTTAATAAAAGAAATTTGCCTTAAGGCCTCTTGTAGAGGCCATTTAAGGTGTGGCTTGGTCAGTTTTTGAATGCTAGGATAAACTTTTGTGGATACATAATGAGATAGGAAGATTATCAATAAGTAATTTTTATCTTCTTATTAAGAGTGCAGGTTTGGAGGAAAATACTATGTGGAAAAATCTTTGGAAGTTAAATTTGCATGAGAGGTTAAAGATTTTTCTCTAGTGAATAATGATAAATTCCCTTCTCACTAGGGACTTTTGGCATTAAGACTAAACTTTAGTGATAGGAGCTACCTTATTTATGAGGTTGAGGAAGAGAATATTATTCATCTGTTCAAAGAATGCAGCGAAGCTAGATTGCATGCTCTTACAACCAAATGAGGCTATAAGTTGGATGTTTAGAATACTACCTCCCTCCAAGTTTTATGAGGAAGCTACTTTAATCCCTCTCAACCCTTCGTTTTGGAGCTATGGATTCTGAGTTTACCTCTCTCTTCTTTGCTTTCTTGTTTTATGGTCTCTAACAGTACAAGAATGACTAGTTGTTTAACAGTAAACTTTCTTTTCATGGTATCATTGTTAGGCTTGAATACTTAGTTTCAAAATTTGTTAAGCTTAAGGAAAAATTAACTATCATTCTACTTTTAAGGAGAATTGTGTTGCTTTGGCAATAGTGGTTCACAATGATAATGACAAATCACTGGTCTTGGCTTTAAAGTGCATTAATACTTCAAGATTCCCTATTGAAGCCAAAATTAATGCTCTAGATTGTACTACTTCTATTGTTGTTGATAAATATTGGAATAATATTATCTTTTTCTTTAATAGCCTTTTATGTGGTCAATGAAATTTCTCATGACAATAAACCTAGATGTTGGTTTACAAGAGATGTTATTCTTAATATCAGAGCCAATCTTTTTGAACTCAATAGCAAGATAGTATAGAATAGTTGCCCTTCCAATGTAGTAGTAGGCAAGCTAGCAAAAAAACCTTTACTTCGTAATTGTAATTTTTCATTTGACTATGTCAGTTTGAACTCTTTCCATAGCTCTTCTTTCTATTATTTTGTATGAATCCTTAGCTTGGGTATGTTTCGTAATCATTTTCTTTTGGAAGCCTTTTTATACTTAGTATCATTTCTTTTCACTATAAAAAAATGCTCAGCTAAATAACTTCATAAATAGAGCAACAATGACATATTTTACTAAAAGGAGATAAAAAAATAAAAAATAAAAAAAAAGATGATTTATTGGTTTAACATTGCACAAACAACATTATAAAAAATAAAAAATAAAAAATTACTCTACTTTCGGGGGTTGTACTCCCGCCTACATGTGTGGGATTCATATAATGGGTTACACACATGTATTTAAGGTGGTATCAAAGAGGAAAAAACCGGTTATGTCAACAATAAAATCATTGATATAATAGGACAAAAATGATATATTCGAAATGTAGAAATTTATGTTCTACATGTCAGTGATATTGTCAACGATAACTTATAAAATTGTTGATATTTGTTGATGTTAGCTGAATTTGTTATTAATTATTTGATTTGCCTATATTATATCTAATAATATCGGTGGTTGTCCACAATATTCTTAAAAACAGCAATTGTGATGAACTAGAAGAAAGGCAGCAATGACAAATAAAAAAAAAAATCTATCTTTAATGCTAATTTATCTAACCGTAATTGTATAGATTATAAGCTTTCACTAGAATTGAGCTTACAAATTATTAAAAAAAAAAAAAAAAAAGCTAGCATATGGGCTCATTTAAATTAGGATGCTAAATAGTAAATGTAGTTTTAAACAAAAATATGAGATAATATTTCTAATCAAATTGATTTAATTTTTTTAAAAAAATATTTATAAATAATTTTTAGGGAATCAAATAAAAGAACTATTTTTCTATGTATAAAAGGTAAACAATAAAAACATTATTTTTTAATACTATTCCAAAGTATGTTTAAGAAATGTATAAGTAAATAAATTTAAAATTTTTTTGCATCTATATCCTTGAACTTTACATTGATTTGCAATTTGCCGATGTACTTCATATTCACTATCTATATCTCCTGAACTATCAAAACTATTTCAGTTTAACTCCATTATTTTCTCCTTGTTACATGCCACATGGTGAGCACATAGACCACGCTTTTAGGATACTATAAGCATTTCATCAACTTCTTTCTCTTTGGGACCAACTATCGGGACTCGCCCAAAATTTCTCACCAGAACTCTAGATAAGCTACGATCCTAGGAAAAATCCTACCGGATCTTCTAATGGAAAATCCGGCAGAACCTCCCCTAAATGTTAGATTTACCACAAATTTTTTGCACTGAAAACACACTTCTATATGTACCATCTTATTCTTCCCACCTTACTATAATTTATTTTCACAAGCTTGTAGCACTTCAAATAAATAACAGGGAATCAATGCATAATTAAATAAATAAATATCCGAACAGTATACAGAGCTTTATAAATATACAAGTAAGTATGAAGTTTAATGCAACAAAGATAAAAAAAAACAATACAAGATAGAGGGGAAAATAAAGGAAAACTCCTTGGACTTTTAGCAGCAAACAAAGACATCGAGCTAGCCTCCGGACAATCAACGTCTACTAACCTAGGTCTAGGGGAACGAATTTAAAAAAAAAAAAAAAGTATGAGATGCTAATCATCTTAGTGAGTGACCATAACTACGACACAATTATAATAATAATAATAATAATATAACGATAAAATGAACTTAATTAATTAATAATATATAATCAAATGAATAATAAGTAGTTGAAATATTGTTTTCTCTCAAAACCCTCATAGTTCATTCCGTTGGAAAAATTTTTCTTTTAAAACATTTTCACAAAACCCAATATTTGCAACCCAAAAATCAAGGATTAATTAATTGAATAGATTGCAAATAAAATACAACTATTTAAAGATCTAAACGTATAATGAAAACTAAAATTAATTCAAATAACAATTATTAAATTGTCACACATCGTCATAAAGAGAATAAAACAAATCCCAAATAATTTAACCAAGCCAACATTTAATTCAACATATAATCATGACATTTAATAATCAAGCCAACTGAATAATAAATGAATATTAATAAATAAAATGCAAATAATATGCAACAAATCAATTTAGTAATAAATGGATTTAATGTAAAACAAAATTGATTTCAATAATTAATTTATAAAAAATTATGCTCAATAATTTAATAAAATAATGAGAGATACCATAGAAAATCTTTTTGATAAATCTTAAATTTATATAAACCTTGAAAAACATGGTAAAATATTGGATACAATTTAGATAAATAATAAAATCAATATAAATAAAATTCATGTTAAAATCTCGATTTAAATAAATAATAAAATACATGAATAAAATACTTTTAATTTCAAATATCACTTTGAAAAACATTTAATTTTTTGAAAACGATCCGGAAAATATCTTAACGCACCATACTATATACCAATGATACCCTACTACACCCAGCGTCCCGAGCACCATCTGGCAGAAGGTTAAAGAGAAAAACTTGCATATGGTCGCTTCGGCATCCCGACAGCGCTGCTGCCTAAACCGTCATTCCGACCATGGAGGGGGGCGGCTTATGTGCACTATATAAAACTTACCTACCCTCAGGTCCATAGCAACTCACGGGAGACATTACAACCTGCGCGTTTATCCACATACATGGTACAAAATATCAGTACTGTATGAGTGTATCTAAAATCAATTAATAAATATTTTATTAAAATACTAAGTTTTTCAAAATTCACCGTGAGAATTATACCACTTTTTCAAACCCACATTCTCTTTTAAATCATCATCATAAATCCATCACGTTAAAACCATCAATCTCAAATCCATCAATTTAAATCCATCAAATTGAATCCCTCAAATAAAATATACCAAATCTCCAATGGCATAAAATCAAATTGTTAGTATTTAAATGCATAAAAATTTTAAAACAATATTTCCTTAATCCTTGAATCAATTTAAATCAAACATACCACGTAAAATTTATGCATGATTAAATCCACGATTCATCAATTCCTTAAAATAAATTCCACCATTATTTCCACTCATAATAAATTAAAATAAGTAATTTCCTTCAATTTCATAAATTCAACCTGTATAAAAAATAATATTAAAACCACATAACTCTATATATAATTAAATTCATACAATTATGCACAATAAATTTAATAATAAACATAACAATAATTTATAAGGATTTAAAACCATAAATCCTTTAAATTCCCCAAATATAATTTTGGCACCAAAACATATATTCAAAATTATTACAATTGGCAATATAAATTTAGATGGAAATTTTTCTTAATATCAAATACATAAAACATATTTCTCAAATATTTAGTTATGCAATATTTCAACAAAAAAATCCAATAATTATTAATAAAATTCTAAATCCATAAAATCCTTAAAACCAAAATATTTTATAATGCACAAATACTTAATTTCACTCGATTTTGGCATCAAAATTCTAAATATAAATTTACTAAATATTTAACACATGAAATATAATTTCCAAACATATAATCAACACAAAATATATACAATTTATCAACCCAAAATAATTTTGAAGGTGGGTCACTCACCTTGAGCACGCAATTCAACCAAGATTCTCCATAGGATTGATTCTACAATTCACACGTGCTCCTCCCGAAGATCAAACCCGAGGTGGCCGGAATCTCACCGAAAAGCTCTTGGATTTTGGATCCTCGGATCTCACAAAACGCCGTGATTTTGAGGCAACTAACCTTGGATCTGGGTTCAGGAGGTCGGAATTAGTGGAAAAGGGTGGACGGTGTGACTGGGAACCCGCCGAAATTGGGTTTTCCGACAAGCCGCAGTGGTCACCGGAAACCATCACTGCCGACGGCGCGTCCGATGGCCACTAGCCGTGATTATCGAAGGAAAGGTAGATCGAAGGACGGATTAATGAATGGGACCGGCAGTGAGGTAAACAGAGGTCGAGATGGGAGAAATCTACAGTGGAAGGTTTTGGCTCCGCCGCTGGAAAATGCTCCGATCCGGATGGGTCAACGGTCGGCTGGCTATGGGATTTGGTGGGCTGGTCGGAAATTGAGAAGTGAAGATGGTGGCTAGGCACATGTGGCTTAGAAATGACCGGACGACGGTCAACAATGGTGGCCGGTGGTGGTGGCTTCTCTCCCTCTATCTCTCCTCCCCTCTTTCTCTCCCTTCTCCCCCCTTTCACACATGCGTTTCAGGACACATAAAACCACCCATGGGTGACACTATTCACTCATGGGATTGGCTAAGAACACGACACATGGCGCACACACTGTTCACTTAATTAAAAAATATATTAAAATATTACGAAATTCGAAAAACTTTGCAGGTATATAATTTTTCAACGAAATGTCCAAATTAGGCGTGCTGCTAGTCGTATCGATGAGTATTTCACAACCATACATGAGTCAAAACTCATTTTCACAAAAATAAAAAGTTAACTTGGCACCCTCGGACACTTTAGATCTCAACTTGTTTTGCTCATAACTTCTAAATCATAGTTATGTTTTCAACGTACTACTAGTTTACGGGCTCGGGTTGATGCATACTTCACAATGGTGCCTCGTTCAACTTAGAATTCTTACCGAGTCAAAAATTCAAAGTTTGACTATTTTCGGTCAACAACGATCAAACCTGATTAACCTCGATCAACGTGAAGAAAATTCTAGTGTACTTCGAGACGGAATGTTACACCAACTCTGCTTTCAATGGCATGAAAAAAAAAAAAAGTCAAGTACTTGTTAAGTGCCATATTCCTCTCTCAAGGTTCCAGATGCATGTAAGAAGGGAGTTTGGTAGTTTAAGAGTACCAAAAATCCTTTCAAGGGTATCGAACCAGCTTATAAAATTTGTTTTTATATCATGTTAAAGAATGTAAAATGCAATCCTTAAATGGACGAGTTTGAAGCACCAAAGCCAGAATTCCCAAACTCCCGAACAAAGATGAATTCATTTACCAAATCATTACCCTTAAGAAAATATCATCCAAAACTAAGTAAATGCATACAAAATCCTTTTTCCTCACTCCTTTCTCAATTATTCGAGTTACTAATGAGATCATGTAGGTTGTTCCAAAAAAGTGGGGGATTGTGCATTCTTTCCATTTGAAGTTGTTGGAGTCCTTTGCTTTGCCCATTTATCATGCTAACCAAATTTGAAGTTTAACATTGAGAGAATCAAAGAAAGAGAAGGAGGAGGAGAATATGTAAGAAGAATTGACCAAAATGTTGATAAGAATGAGAAAGTTTGGAAGAAGAACAGAAGAAATCATGCAGTTTGGTATATGAATTTTAATGTTGCCTCTGTCCCTTTTTCTTCTTTAACAATGGACATCCCAAAAAAACAAATAAAAAATAAAGAATTTTTCTCCTTAGTTTAAAATAAATCAACCGACATTTCAAAAAAGGAATTTTTTTTTTTTTTTTTATTCTTGCTCTTATGGGCAAAGTTATGTTCCATAGTTCTCTCAGCTTTTCTATTACATGGAAAAAAAAAAAAATTGTCAAGTTGCAATATCTAAAGAGGAACACTGAATGTGATTGAGTGGTTATGTTAATAATCAGAAGGATTGAAAGATTCATTAATGGAGGAAATTAGGTTGTTTTTGGGAAGATGGAAAAAAAAAAAAAAAAAGGTGTTGAAATATCCATTATATCCTTTGAAATCAGAACAAAATAGGTCTTGTATAATTTATGGGTCGTTTATCTTATGTGTTATTCATTAAATTTATTATTATAAATAATGTGTCATTAACAAGTCATTTAAATCTTATTCTTTTCAAAAAAAATTTTTTTATAAACCTATGTTATTAAACATTATATAATCCCCCCCCCCCCCTAAAAAAATTGCTCTTTATTTGAAAATAAATCAGACCAACAATTTAAAAAAGCAATTTTTATTTCTTGCTGTTATAGGCGAAGCTATGCTTCATGGTTCTCTTTGCAATTCTCTTACATTAAAAAATAATAATAAAAATAAAAAAAAAATTGTAAAGTTGAAGTACATAAAAAGGAATATTGAATGTGATGGGTGGCTTTTTTAATGATTAAAAGGACTGAAAGATTCATCAATGGAGGAAATTGGGTTGTCTTTGGGAAGATGAAGAATAAAGTGTTGAAATGTCCATTGTATCTCCTAAGTTATAAAAGAAAATAGGTCATGGGCACTACATGTGGCATTTAATAGAGTAAAACTGAAAGCATTTTTGATAGATTCTTTAAAAACCTCAATTTTTTTATTTTTTTTATTTTAAAGAGTCATATCTATTTATGACAGCTCCAAGAGACTCTTCAAATTAAATAATTAAAATACATAATAAAATTTGACTCTCCAAATGTAGAGAGTCAAACCCACTCTCTATATGAACTTTTAAATATTTATTTATTACACTTGTAATTTTCAAAGCACAGTTAATAACTTTATTTATTTTCATACTTTGATGTAATTGGATATTGTAATGATAAATAACAATTATTTATTGAAAAACAAAAAATAAAGAATAATAATAAAAAATGCTGTTGGAGTTGGATAAAAAAATCCGTTCTCTATTTTATTATATTTTTCAAGATGTTCTTTATTTTATAAATTATGCTCTTTAAAATAAAGAATAGTATTGGAAATGTTTTAACAGAGTTAAAATGATTATAACCATATTTATCTTATGTGTTATTTATTAAATTTGTTATTGTAAATAATATATTATTAAAGATTATATAAATTTTTTTTAAAAACAAAACTATATAAACCTATGTTTTTTTTTATATATATTAATGTGCTATTAAACATTATTTTAATCTTTTTTTAAAAGAAATTATATAAACCTATGTTTTTTATATATATTAATGTGTTATTAAACATTATACAAATAATTTTTTTAAAAAATTATATAAACCTATGTTTTTACTAAAATATATATTGTTTCCATAATTTTTAAAAAAATTCATGGATATCAATATTTTCATAAAATTAAAATTTTGATATTTTCTTCACATGGATACTTTTTTCCTTGGGCAGGAACATCTCATCTTTTTGTTTGCCTTATGATGTGATTTTGTATAATTTTCTATAGCCAGACTTAGACGAGAAAGTAAAATCGAATCCACTGGATTGTTGTGAAGTAGGTAGTTAGCTTTCTTAGAATTTGGACAGAAATTATAAGTATAATTCAACCCATTCTAAATGTTTATGGCTTATATTTTTCAGTCACCGTATATATAGAAATCATAGATGTTAAATATTAAACATAAATAGAGGGATAGAACAAGTGCAAAGGTAAGACCAAACGATAAGACCGAATGAGCATTAGAAATTTGCTTGTTGATATACTTAAAGCATTTTGGCAATTCCCACTTTATATTATATTGAATTTGAATCTATTCCCCATCATTTCAGCACAAACGTGTTCAAATGCTAAGTCTCTATTTTAACATATCCCTTTGCGCATCTACTGTTTATTCATTTCAATAATTTTTTACTATTTGTTTTGGCTTATGCCCTTCTCATTTTCTAGATTTTACTCTCTCTTTTACCATCATTGCCATATTACTTTTTCTTTTGACATCTTCTTTTTAGCCCTTTTTACTTTTGAAATGCTTTTGATATCAATTTGATACACGTATGGTATTCGTTTTTGAATTATTTCAACCCTAATAAATTATTTTGTCTGAAAATGAAAGCCATTTTCAACTTTTATTCGAATAGCACGTAATTTAGTAATGCAAAAATAATTAAATTAATTGTCACAAAGTTTATGTTAGGTAAAAAAATGTGTTGTTATATATATATAGGGCGATTCTATGATTAGGATCGTTCGGATAGAGTTGTGTGCGGATTAAGAGCAAAGCCGACGCAAAATCGATGTTTTTTAGAAAAATCAATATATATTTTTTTTTTGTAGCGTTTGTTTTTATCCTGAAAGAAAAGTCGATGTTTTTTTCTTGTAGCGTCTGCTTTTCACAGGTCCGCATACAACTCTATCCGGATGGTTTTGACTGTAGAAGGACTATATATATATATATATATATATAAATGTATGGGTCTACGAGTGACCGTACCTTATATTAACGGTGATCTATGTACATATTTTTTTTTTCTAGTTTAAAATAATCTCTTCTATGATAAGGAAACTGAATTATTTTAAAAACTAATTAAAAAATAATTTTCTTAAACTAAAAGAATATTTTCCCTTATATAATTTAGATATTACTCACATCAAGGCAGGCCAAATACGATGCTCGAAGCATAAACTTTATGATAAAATTAAAACATAAAGAAAAAAATCCGTACCTTTAATTGTATTTAATTTTGTTTTTACGGGCAGCCATTGTTGTCATGTATATGCAACCCTCATTTTTATTTAGAGGCAAAAGAGTTGGGATTTTCATTCAACCAACTGAAAAATAGAAGTGCTACCAAATAAGCACATGACATATCAGAATCAGTGGAGTTTTAAAATATAGACAAATAAACAACCAACTATTGCTTAACATCATTAGCAATATGAATTAGAGTGGCTTCAAAACCATGTTCTATTTCATTTATCATCAACAAACCCATAATAATAATATCCGAACCCCCACATTATTGAGTTCATTGTTTATTTTACTCACCAATATTAAAAAGTTCACTTTTTATATTTTTACAGTAAAATTATGACACATTGGGTCCCTTTTCTTCCAATAAGACGATCTTTTCTTTTATCATTTCTATTTATAAACCTCTATTCTCAGTTATAAATTACATTTTTCACTCATTTTTCATTTTTTTTAATCCCAAATTACAGTTAATAATGGTACATATTACATACAATAAGATTAGAGACGGCTAATTATTTAACAAATGTGTGACAATTTTATCAACTCTATTTGGGATTAATTCATCAATTTAAGAATTAAAATTTCATTTATTTATATTTATATTATATTTGACTTTCAACCAATAATATATTAATATACAATTTAGTAAATGGATTTGATAAACTATTTAGTACATCTAGCATTTCTGAATTGCATGACTATCTATTATTTATCCACCATTATACCATGTTAAGCTGTTTTTATTCTTAAAAATAAAATCAAACTAGCTAAGAATTGGAAATTTCGGGACAACATTAGTTTTTTATTATCAGAAACTAATTAAATTCACCAATAGAATTTTTTATATAGCTGGCAAAGATTTGGTGTAATATAGAAAAAAGAAAAAAGAAAAAATTAGAAACAGGCTGGCTTTATGAGGCTAGATCTGAAAGATTGGGACAGGCCAAGGGAAGCAGATTTAGGTTCTATACCTAGTTTTGGTGATCTTTTTGTCCTATAAAACGGGTGGTCAGATCTGGAAAATGGGTATGTGAGGTTATGCACAAACGCATGGGCCTCATGTCCCACTGACCTCTGACCCACCATGACAACACTCTATCAACTTTCACTTAAAATAACCACCAAAAAAAAAAAGTTTATCTTTAAAAAAAAATAAATAAATAATAGTAATAAATTGTAACTCCGACTGCAGAACAGTTGTTGTTTATTTATTTAAATTTATTTGAGTTGAGTTTTGTTATTCCATAATAATCGCTAGCGTGATTTTGTTTTGATTATATTTTAAATCACTGATGATAAATGTACATCTTTTTTATGTCTACTTGTTTATTATGATGTGTTAGAATGATTTATTATTAGAATGATTTATTATTATTTTATTATTTAAAAAATTAACTTAAAAAAATATTTGTAAAAGAATAAGTGAAATTCAATATTAATCTTTAAAATAACAAAACATTTATCAAATAACAAGAGTTGATATATTATTTATTAATATAGGCATATAAAAATATATAAATGATTAATTGGATAAATAAAAATAATTAAATATTATTTAATAAATAAATTTGATAAATATTTTATTAATTATATAAGTAAAATTCAATACAAACCATTAAAATCATGATAATTATTTTGCTACATTGTTATTGCTTTAAACAACACTTAATCAATATGTAATAACATATTCCATAGCGTTAAGGATTGGTAAAAATTAATTGTCAAACCATAAATATTTACATATCTTAAAAAAAGTCTTATCTAATGCAACTATTTAAACAGTCCCTCAGATTAATGTGACAATAACACTAATCTTTAGATTGAAGGGAAGATTGGAAAAAAAAAAAAAAAGGATAAGTTTAATAAAGAAAAAAAATTAATTGATAATTATTGTTTAACGAAAATGAAAAAAATAATTAATGTAATTTACATTTTTCAAAAAAATATTTATATACAAAATATCTCAATCAATTAGTTTTAATCAATAAAGATAAATTGAAAATATTCAATAGCTTCATTAAACTCTTTTTATTTCTTTTCATTTCCTATCAAATTTGAGTCGAAATCTGGACTTATTAAAATAAACATAATCTAATCTTCTCATTTTCTTTTTTATCCTTTTATTTCCATTAATTTTGACAATCCAAATAAAAAAAGAATTTTTTTTTCCTTTCTTTTTTCTCCTATTCCATCAGACATTAATTCAAAAATAGTGTAAAACGAATTGAAATTTTAAAAATAGATTTAGGGACTTTCATTAACGAAAAAACACTGTAACTTTTTCAAACTTGTATGATATGTATATAGCAGTTTATATTTCCATTAAAAATGCTTTAAATAGTAATTATATTACTTTGTATTTTTTTTATAATTAATATTATTACTTGAATTTCTTATAAATAATTAAATAATATATGAAATAATATTTTATGGTATATTTATTATGTTATTCGTACTGGGCAGTTACAGATAATAAATATCCAATTACCCAACTACCCATATAATTGTCTTTGTTACCTCTCTTGAGCCCCATGGCCACAAGAATTTTCATCAAAAACTTGATGACTGTAAAGACGAAAACCACAATTAGCAAACCTATAATTTATAGTTTTGTTGATCAACCTACGATTTGGTAAACTGACAGCAAAAAGATAAATTAAATAATACAAAGAAAATTAAAATAAATTAAAAGAATGATCAATTATCAATTATAATCGAATGCATGAATAAAATATATTATATAAACGAATAGAGTATTGATCCTAGTGCAAAGAAAAAGATAAAGAGAGATTCATGGTGCGACGTCTTTTTTATTTTTTCAATTAATAGAAAATATCAATCCCTTTATTTAAAAAAAAAAGTATTATCCTATGTTTTTGCTTCTGAACCCACAACGTTCCATTTATGTCACTTTCACACAAATAATATTCCTTAAAATATTCTAATTGGATTAAGGTGTCCTACACTTTGAAAAATCTCAGTAACACTTTTTTTTTTTTTTACTGTTTTTCTTTTATTATTATTTTTTTTTTGGGGACATATACCTTCTATTTTAGTTGATAATATGCATTTTAATAGTACAGAATTATTATTTTACAAAACAGAATTTTATTTCATCTTTAAAAATTACTTTTAAAAGATCTATAAATTTGTAAAAAACGAACAAAATTATTAATTATCTTCCCTTCGATGATTAAAGGATTCAATTGTAAATATTTATATACCAAGTCTTGATTTTATATATAAAAAATCATTTAAACACTTAATTTCCTTAATTTTTTATGGGTTAATAATGAGAAACAACTAAAAACAAAAATAGAGATATTTTGAAACACATCTAAAATGAATAAATCTTTTAAGACAAATAATGTGTTTAAATATATGATATTAATTTCAATTATTAATTGTGCAATTATAGTATAATTTGCATAGAGATGTTACGTTGTTTTTTGGTTTCATTTAAACAAAAAACATATTTCACAATTATTTATTCCATTTATATATATAGATAGATATTTTTAATTTGCAACTTATAAATACGAACAAAATATTTAATTTTCTAGCTTCCTAAAACGTGAAGAGCTTAAAAAGTGGCTTTCGGTTCCTCGTCGGAAAAATTACATTGAATTAATGTTCCAATAATAAATTATAATAACATAACAGGTTGAATTTCCACTCAAAATAATAGATTATATCAAGTATGATATGGTGTGGAATTTTAGTCTGTTATTGAGAATTGGTTGGATGGTCATGACCCAAACATGAGCATATCATTGGTGGGTCCATATTTCACAATCACGGTTTGGTGTATCATGCAGTGAATGATAGAACGATAATGACATTGTAACAATCTAAATTTACTACATAAAAAATGTAACGAGATGAATTATTACACATTTTGCATCTTACTCTATTTTTTTTTTTTAAATTACATTGTCACTTAAATTATTTTCTTTCATCATTTTAGTTGAATTTTAATTTTTTATCTAATAAATTTGGCAAAGTTAAGCATATATTTCCATTAAATAATAAAATAAAAATAGCTTTGTAATAGAATAATATTAATTAAATGAAATGGATAGCTCTAGTAATCGAATAAGAGCACAAATTCGAGATGCAGAAGATTTTGGATAATTGGTATAAAAAAATAATATTAATTCACGAATTTGTAAAAATTGCATTGGATGCAAAAGTCCAATAGGCGATTTAACACAATTTATAATTTGGGCGTTAAATGCAAAATATGTAAAAAGAAAAAAAGTAAAAGCATAAAAAAAGGGGGGGAAAAAAAAGTAATAAAAAGAGGAAAAGACGATTCCGGCACGGAACGCGTATAAAATACGCCCTCTGGAGTTATCCGAATGAGCACCACGTCAGCCGATTAATACCAAAAAAGGAAAAAGAAAAAAAAAAAAAAAAGGGGCAAAAAAGAAGAAGATAAACAGATTCAACTCAATCTTACTTTACGCGAGACATTCTCAAACAAATTACGTGTCGCGGAATGGGTTGTTAGCAGAACGATGTCGTCTGAAAGCGGTTTGCATTGTCTCGTACCAGGATGAGAAACTTCCTTGTCCTGGGAAAAAGTCTTCCGTAGTAATTGTCTGTCTGTTTGGTCATTTACCTGACAAAAATTTAATTATTATTTAAATTAATTATTTTTATATTTATTTTAAAAAAGGTTATTAAGGGCATTCCATAAATATGTGTGGTTAATTTTGGTAATTAAGGTGCAATCATGTCGAAGCCAAATCATGCCATGTGAGGATTAAGATTGCCGGTCTTAGCCACCTCAGCAAACTCTCGATTATTGTTTTTTATCTTGTTCGTAATGTAAATTTTCATACATGGAATAAAATTTGAATTTATTTATTTATTTTAAAAAAATCAGTGGTGTTTATATTATTCATTAAACGATAAAATCTTTTGTATTGTTTTAAAGGTTTTTTTTTTTTTTTAGGTTCTAAAAGTAAAAAAAGAAAAAAAAAACGCTTTTTTGTTACTATATTTTGTGAAATGGACAATTTAATACACGTTTTTAAATGCTTTTTGTTTTGATAAGCGTATTTAACTGATTTTAGTTGAAATGGATAAACTCAAATTAGCTAATTAAGCATACAATTTAAAAGGTTTTTTTTTTTTTTTTAACTATAATTCCAACATCTGTTAAGAGAAAACAGTTTTTGGGGTTTAGATTGATAGTCAAATCTGTTATTAAAGAAAATATATTTATTATAATGAGTGGTAATTTTTTTGGGGACAAATATTATTAATTCATTTTTTCATAAAATTATAAACTCATATTTTTTTCCCCGTAACTTAGTAGTTTTTAGAGCTAAAAAATTGACTTAAAATAAAGCAATCAATAATCCTCTTATTAACTGTAAATAGGATTTGTGATGATGATTGATTACAAGTAATATTAGTTAGTTTTTTAAACCATTTATTTTTCATTTTTTTTTATTTTTAAAAATATTTTTTTAAGAATTTATTTGATTAGTTGACTACTACTACTATTACTAATAATAATAATAATAATAATAATAATAATAATAATCTTTTATTTCATTATATTGTCTTACAAAGTAACTCATTGAAAAAAAAAATGTATAAAACAAAAATTGGAACATATAGTTCATGATCCTGAATAATTAGGAAATATTAATTATTAATTGCACTTTCACCGACATAATATACAAGTACAACTTTAATCACCATAAATCATAAAAGTATAAAAGTATAAAAATATCTAAACTTTTTTTTTCAGCCACCAAAAACTCAAGGTAAGACAATTAATCACCTACCATTATTTAATATCCCCGGACAATTTTTTTTTTTTTTTTTTTGGCGAAGTTTTATAACATTATACGCAACTTACACAAAATTTTACTAAAAATAAGGGAAAAAATATATATATATAAACTGGATGAGCTGGTGCTGATACTTCCCAAATGACTTTATCTATACAAAAAATTAATAATTTTATATTACTAAAAAAGAAAATAGAAAAAAGAACTAGATCTGGCAGACAGGCAGTGGCCATCTCTCTCTCTCTCTATCTCTCTCTCTCTCTCTCTCTCTCTCTCCCCTCCAAACTCCAAAATTTGAATATTGTTTATTTTTTTAATTATAGGAATTTATATAATTTTCTACCACACGCGCTCTCTGTCGCCCAAAAATTCCATTTCCATATCCACCCCCTCAAACACACACACATACACACGCACACACACACACTCTCTCTCTCTGTGTCTGTGTCTATATATAATAAGTCCCTCACCACCCTCTTCACCTCCTCGACTCTCTCGTATATTTTCCTTTCTTTATTCGCACCGCCAAAAGAGCTTCCATTTTTCTCTTTTTTCTTTTTTTTTTTTTTTTTTTTGTTTCTCTGTGGTTGTGGTTTTGTTGTGAAGGTTAGAAGAGGCATGGGGGCGGCACTTCTCCCAGATCTCGGGACGGAGATACTGATCCCGATTTGTGCGGTGATTGGAATCGGATTCTCTCTGGTTCAGTGGTTCTTGGTCTCCAAGGTTAAGGTTTCTCCTGCCAGAGATTCCCACAACAACAACAACAACAACAACAACAAGAATGGATATGCCGACTACCTCATCGAGGAAGAAGAAGGCCTTAACGACCACAACGTCGTCCTCAAGTGCGCCGAAATCCAGAACGCCATTTCTGAAGGTCCCTTTTTTTTCTCTTTCTCTCTCTCTCTCTTTCTGTCAAACACAAGCTTTTGGAATTGGTGGCTTTGACTGATTCCTGGTAGATCCGACGTCGTTTTGTTTTTTTCTGTTTCCCTTCTTTTTTTTTTTTTTTTTTGTGTTTTCGTTTTCGTCGTGTCTGCTTGAGTTTCCCGAACTGAGATATTGCTTAGGGTTTCATTCGTTTATTAATGTGTTTATGTGTCTGTGTTGTATCATTTTGGTTTGAGATATATATATATATATATATATTTTTTTTTTGCAATTTTTGAGTTACTTTGAACCTTTTGTTTAGTGGGGACTAGCGTAGCGTAAGATAGAAATGGTTGAACTACTTGAAAGCCATATGACTATTTTTTGTTTTTTCCTTGGAACCTTTTTTCCAGATCTGAAATGGTCGATAATTCTAGAATTTGGGGCCCAGTGAATAATTTATTATTATTTTGCGATCAAATTTATTTTTATGGTGGTCATCGTATCTTGTTGTTTAGACTTCATGAATTTCATTTGGATCTTTTGTTTTTTAAAATATTTTCTGTTCTTTTATTATGATAGTATTCATATTGATGCACATGGTTTTGCACAGTTGCAATCAAAAAGAATTTTGCATAATCGCCGATATAACCCAAAAAAAAAAAAAAAAAATCGAAGTTGATTTCATTATTGGACTCTCAAACGGCGTTCTCTAATTTGTTTTAGTTTATCAATTTGGAAATTTTTTTTTTCTTTTTTTTTTTTGGTGCATGAATCTTTTTTTTTTTTTTTTTTGAATGTGCATGAATCTTTTTATTGTTCTTAGATATTGGGTGGTTCTTTAATCTACTGATCTCTGATGTGTATAGGGGGGGTTCGGTTCATTTTTTTTTTTTTTCCCTTGTTAAATTGTACTATGTAGAAATGGCTAATTTCAGAAATCTCAAATTTAAAGAATTTTTATAAGGATGGAGTCCGCCTATCTGAGGCATCTCAAGATCAGAAATTTACTCACTTGATGCAATATGATTTATTGCTGGGTTAGAGAGAGTATTAGAATTTATTCTATCTAAATTTTTAACTTAATGCTCTTTTTTTTTTTTTTTTTTTTTCCCTCTCTCTCTCTCCTTTTAACAAATTCTTATTTGTGTGATCTTATAAAAGATTCTTTATTGTTGGATAAAAATCTTGGTGTGTGGACATTTTCAAGAAGAGTATACGATCACTTTTGATGTCTTATTAGAAGTAGTAACCCTGTTTGGGAATGCCATTTTGGAGAATTTTTTTAAGATTTACAATCCTGTATGAAAGTTAACCCTTTTTCCTAAATGTAGCCCACGTTTAAGTGACATATTACTTTTTGATGCATTGCTGCAGGTATAGATCCCTGCTTTTTGTAAAAACGAAAAAGAAGTAGGATTTGCTTGATGATAAGCAAGTGAATTATTGACGTTTACAACTTAATGTTGCATGAAGTTCTTTTATTTTTTAAAACATATTGGCAGCAATAAATTTGCTTTCATGAAACTTTTATTTATACTGGATGTCCAAATGTGGCCTAGTAGTAATTATGAAAACAACAATCAAATTACATTGAGTCTACTTTTTGTTATGCACCATCTAATCTCTTTATTTATTTTTTTACCTTTTGTATTACTCAAGTTTGGTGTTTTAATAAAATCATGGTATATATTGGAATGGTTTTTCTTTTATGGATAAATCATCATTTTGCGTGGAACACTTAGGGTTTCACTAACTTTTTGACTCTTGGATGTCACAGGAGCCACTTCCTTTCTTTTTACTGAATACCAGTATGTTGGTGTTTTCATGGTTGCTTTTGCAATCTTGATTTTTGTTTTCCTTGGCTCTGTGGAGGGTTTCAGCACAAGCAGCCAGCCATGCTCTTTTGACCCATCGAAGCTTTGCAAGCCAGCTCTTGCCACTGCAGTCTTCAGCACCATATCCTTTTTGCTTGGTGCTATTACTTCAGTGGTTTCTGGCTTTCTTGGAATGAAAATTGCTACCTATGCAAATGCCAGAACCACCTTGGAGGCAAGAAAAGGTGTTGGGAAGGCATTTATCACTGCATTTAGATCTGGTGCCGTAATGGGTTTTCTTCTTGCTGCAAATGGTCTATTGGTTCTTTACATTACAATTAATCTCTTCAAGATATACTATGGTGAAGACTGGGGTGGCCTTTTCGAATCTATAACTGGGTATGGACTTGGTGGATCTTCCATGGCTCTCTTTGGAAGAGTTGGTGGTGGTATCTATACTAAGGCTGCTGATGTTGGTGCTGATCTTGTTGGCAAGGTTGAAAGGAACATCCCTGAGGATGACCCAAGGAACCCAGCTGTAAGGATCACTGCTTTTGGAATTGTTATTGTTTTAAAAAATTTTCTTTGCTTGCATGTTTATGTTTTAACTTCCATGGTATCAGGTGATTGCTGATAATGTTGGTGACAATGTGGGTGATATCGCTGGCATGGGCTCTGATCTTTTTGGCTCTTATGCTGAGTCATCCTGTGCTGCTCTTGTTGTCGCTTCTATCTCTTCCTTTGGGATCAACCACGAGTTGACTGCAATGTTATATCCTCTCACAATCAGTTCTGTTGGTATTCTTGTTTGCTTGATCACTACGTTATTCGCAACTGATGTCTTTGAGATAAAGGCTGTGAAGGAAATTGAACCAGCATTAAAGAAACAACTTATCATTTCCACTGTTCTGATGACTTTTGGAATTGCAATTGTTTCTTGGATTGCACTTCCATCTTCCTTCACCATTTTCAATTTTGGAACACAGAAGGTTGTAAAGAACTGGTAGGTTTTATTCTGCTTTGGAGAAATATAAGTGTTGCAATGATTTAAGCTTCCATTTTTTGATGTGGTCTTTTATGTTGATCTATGAGGCATTTGCTTGTCTTATATTGTCTACAACACAATTTGTACAATGGTAGGACTGCTTTATAGAAGAATATTTTGACCTTGAAGTAGATCAGTTCCATCTAGAGTGCTTCAATACTTTTCTTGTTTTCTTGTTTTAGAACGCTTGAAAGAGTAAAGTATATATGTCTGAAGCCTTACATTTTGGGCTTTCCATTTACATTTATAAATAAATACAATATGGCTATGAAAATGTATGCATACACCCTCACACTTACACCAAAGCACACATGCATATGAGTGTGTGTGTGCCCCTCTCTCTCTCTCTGCCACATTATATGTATATTACCAGATTCTTATTTTATTAGCATCATTTTGTGTTTGCAGGCAGCTGTTCTTATGTGTTGCTGTTGGTCTGTGGGCTGGGCTTATCATTGGTTTTGTAACAGAGTATTACACAAGCAATGCGTACAGGTAAAATTAGGCATGTAATCTTGTGATGTATTTGATTTTGTAATTTTTAACGAGTTTGAACTTGATTTGTTTGCATTATTGTTTAGCCCTGTGCAAGATGTTGCTGATTCCTGCCGGACTGGAGCTGCCACCAATGTCATTTTTGGTCTTGCATTGGGATACAAATCTGTTATTATTCCTATTTTTGCCATTGCAGTTAGCATATTTGTTAGTTTTAGCTTTGCTGCTATGTATGGTATTGCTGTTGCTGCACTTGGAATGCTAAGTACCATAGCTACTGGATTGGCCATTGATGCATATGGTCCAATCAGTGACAATGCTGGAGGTATTGCTGAGATGGCAGGCATGAGCCACAGAATCCGTGAGAGGACTGATGCCCTTGATGCTGCAGGAAACACCACTGCTGCCATTGGCAAGGTTTGAAAGTCTTCTCTCACGTGTGCAAGCTACACAACCTCCGGTTTCCATTTTAAGTACAAACTGGCCAAATTTGTTTGAACTAACTTTAGTAACTTGTTAGAAACATTATTCATTGGTATCAAATGATGTACTTCATTGATGAAATTCATGGATGTATGAATTAATCAAGAAGGGCTTTCATAACATGGCTGATTGTTATTTGGTGTTTTTGTTTCAGGGTTTTGCTATTGGTTCTGCTGCTCTGGTGTCCCTAGCCCTTTTTGGTGCCTTTGTGAGCCGTGCATCAATCTCAACGGTTGATGTCTTGACTCCAAAAGTGTTCATTGGTTTGATTGTGGGTGCTATGCTTCCTTATTGGTTCTCTGCCATGACAATGAAGAGTGTGGGAAGTGCAGCTTTAAAGATGGTTGAGGAAGTGCGCAGACAGTTCAACACCATCCCAGGTCTCATGGAGGGTACTACCAAGCCTGACTATGCAACATGTGTTAAGATCTCAACTGATGCTTCCATCAAGGAGATGATCCCACCTGGTGCCCTTGTCATGCTGACACCCCTCATCGTTGGTATCTTTTTTGGTGTGGAGACTCTTTCTGGTGTCCTCGCTGGGTCTCTCGTCTCTGGTGTGCAGGTAATTGCTGAATAACCTTCTTTTTATAAAAGCACCATATATGTGACTTATGAATAGCTTATAGAATGAAACCTAAATCTTCTTGACATTTATAGATTGCTATCTCTGCATCCAACACCGGTGGTGCATGGGATAACGCCAAGAAATATATTGAGGTAAGCATTTGATTGGATTTTTAGGACTCCTTCCTTACTAAATACTATTTTGGTTTCATGATGCGTCTTGTGTGCTAAATTTCTTACTGGGGTTTTAGGCTGGAGCCTCAGAGCATGCAAGAACCCTTGGTCCAAAAGGATCAGATCCACATAAAGCAGCTGTTATCGGTGACACCATTGGTGACCCACTGAAAGACACATCTGGGCCATCACTCAACATCCTCATTAAGCTAATGGCCGTCGAGTCGCTTGTTTTCGCTCCTTTCTTTGCTACCCATGGTGGCCTGCTTTTCAAGATCTTCTAAGTCGAAGGATGTTACAGAAAACTGGGGTATGGTTCAGCAATTTATGGACCCCCTAGTTTTATCCAGATCCAATGTCGTCTCAAATCTTCTGCATTTTTATTTTGCTGATCCCCTCTTTTTTTATTCATCTTCCTTCCTATCAAAGTATATTTAGTCTGTAGGCCAATGTTATAGCTTTTTTAAAAATAGTGTCTTCCAAGGTTGAATCGGCAAAGGAAAACTTTCCCCTTTGTAGGGGTTAATTATGATGACGATGATGATGATAATTGTTGAAGAACTCGTGAAGAGTTGCAATGCCTTTTGGTTATTCATTTACTCAGTAAAAAACTGGTTATTGTTCATTTTGCATTTGACTTCTATTATATTTGATTTTGAAATGCAAAAAAAACAAATGGGTCAGTTGCCTTTCTGGCTTTTATTTTGTTATCTTCATCGTATTGCAATTCAGAAAGCTCGCTAATGGAAAGGTTGGTGCATCAAATCAAAATTTCGAATGGGAAATTTCCAAGCTATTTTGATAAATGCACCTTGTGTTTTGCGTGGGAGAAAAATTAGGTGAATTTCTTCTTTTGATTACCTCACGATAAAACGTGCGAAAATTGGAAAAAAAGGAAAAAAAAAAGAAAAAAAGAAAAACAAGGGGACAAAAAAAAAAAAAAAAAAAAAAGGAGAAATGGTACGGTGTAAAACGTTGTCCTACTTGATGGAATAACATGTACAAGCATCAAATTGTTTATAGAATTTGTATGGTAAATATTTTGGTAAATAAATTTTGTTTAGTAAATGATAAATCAATTGTTTATCAAATATATTTCATAAAAAAAAAAAAAAGAAAACATTGTTTATCAAATATATTATTAATAGATAAAAATTATATGACATTGTATTAGTATTTTATTTTATTTTTTTGTTGGATCATAACAATATATTAATAGCTTGAAAGTTAATATAAACTATATGGATATGTAAATCCTTTTCTTTCTTTTCGTTCTTTTTGTTCTTTTTGTTCTTTTTTATTTTTTTATTATATTACTTTTTTAATAAAGTGGAAAAGGGAATTTTACTATGATCACTTATGGTTATATAAACTATACAATGTTAAAATAAAAGAAAATAATAAGATAAATAAGTAAATAAATTAAGTAAACAAATTAATATCTCTAGGAATAAAAACAAAGATGGTATAACAAATCTAGAAAATCTATATAATATATAAAAAAAAAAGTATGTGCCATGTGTCAGCATATCCTTATTCCAAATTCCCTCCAAAAATATTATTTTTATTTATTTTTTATTTTATTTATTATTTATTATTTATTATCTTATCTTTTATAGATATAACCAAATATATGTAAAATTAATTTTTGATATAAATATCCATAACTATCAAATAATTGATAAAATTACATATAATAATAATTTTGAAATAAATTAAAAATAAATAAAATATTTGGTTTTATCTTATTTACCAAATATATATTTATGGCCTAATTAATACACATATATATTATAACAGAATAATACATATATATATGGCTTAATATTAGATGACCTAATATATATTATAACAGGCCTAAATATATACATATATATTATAATGGTATTGTGGCCTACTATATATTTTAATAATCTATTTAAAAAAATATAAAAATAAAATAAAGAAATTAACTATTAATAAGAAAAATATTGATCTATTTAATTAAACTTAAAAATATTTAAATTTTAATTATTTTACTTGAGAATAAATATCACTTTACCAACAAAATTACCTCTGTCCATAATTATTTGATTTGTAAACATTGTTTGTCACATAAATTTATTAATGTATAGATTTCTCCAAAATATTATAGTTACTTTTATTGGTTTTTTCTTTGATTATTAAAAAAGGTACTTTTAATAGTTACTTTTATTAAACATGTATATAATAAAAGATTTTTTCATTATTAAAATATTTTACATAATAATTTCACAAAATAATACATATCCATATATGGATATATAATAAATGAAATTTCATTATAAAATAATAAGAGTAAAATGCGGCAACTAATAATAAAATTAATCTTCTTACTAATAAATATATAATGAATAATGTATTTTTTTAATATTTTCCAAAAAATATTTAAGATTTACTAGAAAATAAATGCTTAAAAAGACATGTATATATATATATATAAAATTTTTTTTAATATGCATTTAAAAGATAATTTTAAAATTATGATAACATATACATATATATGGTCAGCTATCATTTATATTTTATTTTGTTAATAATAATTTATCAAAATATTCTCCTCATTATTGTAGTATATATATATATATGTAATAGATGTAATTTCAATTATAATATTGATATCTTTATTTGATATCTTTCAAATATATGTAAACAAAAATAAATTAATAGTGAGATTAAATCTTCTTATTTGTTTTTTTCTTAAATATTAAAAGATAAAGTAAAAAAATATGTATATAATAAATGATTTTCTTATTACTAAATATATTTTACCTCAAATTTCCATATACTAATACATATTCATATATGTATATTAATAAATTGAATTGCATTATAAATAGTCAGATTAAAATATAGTAATTAATAATTATATTGATCGCCTTACCAAGAAATTTAAGGTAAATAATGCATTTTTAAAATATTTTCCAAAAAATGTTTAAAATGTGCTTATATATATAATTTTATGTCAACAAAGGAAATAAATATTTAAAAAACAATCTTAAGATTATGATAATAGATATATAGCAAGTGATATTGTATATATATGCATATATATATTCATACCATATTCTCAGTAAATAATAAAAATACAAAAATACAGAAGCAATGATAAAGAATATTACATGTATTCAAATTTGAGTATATAAATTTTATATACTTAGAAGAAAATATTAAAAAAAATTATAATCTAACTATAAATATTTTTATTAGTTTTTATATTTGTTTTATTGCAAAATAATAAGATTTTATATATAGTAATTAATAATGGAATTGATCTCTTTATTTTATTATATAATAGAATATGTTGTTTTCATTAAGTATATTTGACATAAAAATTCTATATATTAATACATATTCATATATATATATATATATTTATATATATATATATGTAATAAATGAAATTTCAATATTATAATATATAGATTTCAATTATAAAATTGATATCTTTATTTGATATACTTAAAATATATATAACTATAAATAAATTAATAATAAAATTGATATCCTCATTTGATTTCTTTTTAAAATTTTAAAACATAAGGTAAAAAAACATGTATGTAATAAAAGATTTTCTTATTATTAAAATATTTCACATAATAATTTCATAAAATAATACATGTTCATATATAGATATTTAATAAATGGAATTTTATTATAAAATAATAATATTAAAATACTATAACTAATAATGAAATTGATTTTTTTATAAATAAATTTATGTTAAATAAAGTATTTTTTTAATATTTTCCAAAAAATGATTAAGATGTACTTATATATGTAAATATATATATATGTTAACAACGGAAATAAATGCTTAAAATTATAATAATATTAATATACAATAATCTTAAATAATAATAATAATTAATTAATTAATTAATAAAATTACATTATGAGTATTTAATATATGGAAATGAATTATTTATAAGAAATCAAAATATCTTTGAATTTGAATTTAAATTTTATAAATGAGAAATATTATTTAAATACATTTGAATTTGAATTAAATTATATAAATGAATTTAAATTTAAATTTCATAAATAAAAAAAATTAGATAGAGAAATTTCATATATAAAAAATATTATATCAGTAAATATTTTTAATTTTAATTTTATGATTGTATAGTATTGAATGTAAAAATAAAATTTATAATTTTTAATCAACTTTTATAATATAAATTGAAAAAAAAATTTAATAACAATAAAATTTTTAAATATATTTAATTATTATAAATTTAGATACACCATGTCATACGGAGATAAATGCAATAATAAACTAAAGAAGAAACCCAAAAACAGATTCACAATAAACATGTTTGAAAATCTGACAGTGGAAAGAGAGACGTGGGAGTATCGGAGTCGGGTCGGTGATGGAGCACCAAATGGCTGTTTGGGCGCGATGTCAATGAGTATATATTACTGTACATTGTGCTGTGTTGTATTCCTTTTTTAATTCTTTTCACTTTCTTTGGTAAAAATCGTTTTATAGATCTTTTTGGTCAACATCGTCACCTTCAACTGCCATTTGAGCCGACACACCCCCCACCCCAACCCCCAACAAAACAAAAAAACAGAGACATTCATGTTGGCAATGCCGCCTTCGACATTACAAATTACACGAATTGGCGGAAACATCGTAGTTTCACCGTTGCAGTGAGCCGCTTCCTAGGATTTTTCCGACCAACCAGGTTTTCTTTTTCTCTGTGCCTCGACTATGCCACTCTCCGTCTCCCTCTCTCCTCTCCACCCATTACCTCCGAATCCCTCTCTCTCTCCTCTCTCTCTCCCTCTTACTCCACCACCCCAACCTCTTTCTCTGACTTCCAATACCCAAACTTTCTCCCTCCGTTATCGTCCCCTCAAAATCCAATCCCTCGACGCTGCTCAACCCTACGACTACGAGTCCAAAATAGCAGCCGATTTCCACACCTCAAATAAGCTCAAGATTGCCATTCTTGGCTTCGGCAACTACGGTCAATTCCTAGCTCGGACCCTCGTTCGTCAAGGCCATACAGTACTTGCCCATTCCCGATCCGATCACTCCCATGTCGCTCGCCAACTGGGCGTCTCTTTCTTTGCCGACCCAAATGACCTCTGCGAAGAACATCCAGAAGTCATTTTGCTCTGCAGTTCCATTCTTTCTACCGAGCTGGTCCTCAAGTCTCTGCCACTGCAGAGATTGAAGCGCAATACGTTGATTGTGGATGTTCTGTCAGTTAAAGAGTTTCCCAAGAATTTGTTGCTTAATCTGTTGCCTAATGATTTCGATCTCATTTGTACACATCCGATGTTTGGACCCCAAAGTGCTCGAAATGGGTGGAATGGGCTCTACTTTGTGTACGAGAAGGTTCGAGTTGGGACCGAGGAATCGAGGATCTCAAGGTGCGAGAAGTTCCTCAACATTTTTGCTAAAGAAGGGTGCAAAATGGTGGAGATGAGTTGTTCTGATCATGACAAATATGCCGCAGAATCACAGTTTATTACTCACACCATTGGGAGGGTGTTGAATGAGTTGAAGTTGGAGTCGACTCCGATTAATACAAAAGGTTATGAGGCTTTGTTGGACTTGGTGGAGAACACTGCTGGTGACAGCTTTGATTTGTATTATGGGTTGTTTATGTACATTAACAAAGCTTTGGAGATGTTGGAGAGGTTGGATTTGGCTTTCGAGGCTTTGAAGAAACAGCTTGTTGGGCGTTTGCATGGTGCTGTGAGGAAGCAATTGTTTGGGAATGCAGAGGGGGCACGGATTAAGCTTGAGAGTTACTTGGCGGCACAGCATGGTTCGAATGGGGCTGCTGCTTCGGCCTCTTCCTCCAAGGGAATGAGGTAAAACCCCTAATGTTGCATATACTATATGGTTTTATGCAGATTCCAAAAAAATATGGGTTTGCACTTTATTGGTGAATAAATTTATTTTATTTTATTTTATTTTTCTCTCTTTTATTCTTTTAGAATTTAAATTTCGGGTTTGTTTAGTTTGAGCCATTTGTGTGCTTTAAATAGTGAAAGAATTTGCAAGAAATCTTAGTGTGAATATGTTCTCTTTTGAGCTTGATACTTCATTTATATATATAAAAAAAGAAGCTAAAAAGAAAAGGGTTTTGGCCTGATGGTCAAACTCGAAATGACATGGTGGATTAATAGCTAAAAAAAAATAATGACGGGAATCATGGAAATATTTTATGGAGTATGATGACTTATTTTCCAATTTTGTCCTTGCTAATTTCATGTGAATTGTGAGCGTGGTGGGGAAGCGTTATAAAATGGACAAGGAATGGAATGAACAATTTCTGATCCCAACTTTAGTGATTTCATGCTCGTAGTACCATAGTGCTGCTTTTAAACAAATAATCATTCATGTTACCTTCAGGTTTCAGAATGTCGACCCATCCATTTACAAGAGAGCACAAATCGTCAAACACTTGGATGATGATTCAAAGCTCAAGATTGCAATAATTGGATTTGGCAACTTTGGACAGTTCCTTGCTAAAACCATTGTCCGCCAAGGCCACACAGTTTTAGCTTATTCTCGAACAGACTACTCTGATGTGGCTCAGAAACTAGGCGTGCAGTACTTTTCCGATGCAGATGATCTTTGCGAAGAGCATCCAGAAGTAGTGCTTCTTTGTACTTCCATTCTTTCTACTGAGAAAGTTCTCAGGTCACTGCCGGTTCAGAGATTGAAGAGAAATACTCTGTTTGTTGATGTACTTTCTGTGAAAGAAGTTCCCAGGAATTTGTTTCTTCAGAATCTACCCCCATATTTTGATATTCTCTGCACGCATCCGATGTTTGGACCAGAGAGTGGTAAAAATGGGTGGAATTCTCTACCTTTTGTTTATGACAAGGTTAGGATTGGAAGTGATGAATCAAGAGTATTGCGATGTGACAGGTTTCTTGATATTTTTGCACAAGAAGGGTGTGAAATGGTGGAGATGTCATGTTCGGAACATGATAGGCATGCAGCGGGATCACAGTTTATTACACATACAATGGGAAGAGTTTTGGAAATATTGGGATTGGAGTCGACACCAATCAACACAAAAGGTTATGAGACTTTATTGAAGTTGGTGGACAACACAGCAGGGGATAGCTTTGAGCTTTATTATGGCTTATTCATGTATAATGTAAATGCAATGGAACAACTGAAGAGGCTGGACAGGGCTTTTGAATCATTAAAGCAGCAGCTTTTTGCACGTTTGCACGGTTTTCATAGGAAGCAACTGTTTGAGAATGCTGATGAATCTCAAGATTTGCAAGAAATACTCTTGTTGCCGAAACTCTCTGAAAATGGTACTCTGCCAGCATCTTCTTCACATGCTCTTAACAACCAAAATGATTGATTCAGTCTTCCAAAATTTTGGTGAGCAGAATGGTTACCTATTTTTGGTGGTAAATATTATTAGTCAAAGATTCAGAAAATTAATGTTCAATGTCTAATCACTCTAGCTTTGTCGGTATTACTTCTTAAATGGTCGCAGATTGATATTCTTATGATTTGTTTTAATTTTAAATCAATTAATGTTTTATTTTCAATTATTTTCAGTTGGTAAAATTAACTGTTTTCAACTTGCTGGAAGTTAATCTCTTCCTTTGTGATTATCTTATCTGGCATGCCTATTTATTTTCTTTTTTGTTTGCTTGTAATTTGTCCCCTTTACGAAGACAGCTTGTGAGAAACATAGTAAAGCTGGATACATTTAAGTTCAACCTAAAAATCTGATGTTAATGTCAATTATTTGCCAGGCAGTAATTAATGATTATTAGTACTATTTGGATAGTGATAATGTTTATATCAGAGGACCCAAAAAAAGAAAAAAAAAATGTTTATAACTTATTTATATTTTGTTTTGTAGGGTTCAAAGGTTAAAGATATTGTGGTAACTTAATCAAAATCCAATTAGACTGATTCCTCAGACTAAATGACAGTTGGTGTTATGTACCCGTTCCACACAAAATGTAGCTGCTTGTTCTCCTTACCATTGAATCTAGAGTAACCATGCTCCATACTTGCAAAAAGCAAGATACAGAAAGTTTTTAAGGTGTCTTATTGTGTATTTTTCTTTTAGCTTTTGCGGTAATGCTGTACATGGAAGAGTGATTCAATTTGAGTTGGATGCAGTACTAGAAGAGGTTCCAAATTTGGTTGCGGCCTCATAATACGTGACAGGGGGATGAGCGGAGATAGACACCTTAGTAATTTAATGGAAGAACCATCAAAATGTTTTGTTCGTTAGAGTAATAAACTCAGGAGTTATATTTTACCTTCCTTGTTAACATTGGCACTAATGAAAGAATTTTATGCTGTTTTCCTATATTGGTCATTTGATCTCTTTCTCTAACTTCATCTGTTACCTACTTGATTGTTAAGCTATTGGAAAGCGACCAATTTCCTTGTTAAAATGTTCTCAGCCTCTAATATCATGTCTAGTTATCTCTTTTCAAAGGCTTAAGCTATTGAAAAGTGGTCTAATATTTATGTATATATTATCTTAACAACCTCCACTTGGATTGAGGATCTGTTTTTATCTAGGTTGGATTAGGATAGTCTCCTGAGTTGATCTCAGTTTAACTTATATGCATTTTAATAGGTGTTAATTTATTGCGCTAAATTTAAATAATCACGATTAATTCTATTATGTTTCACTTTTGTAACTGTCAACCTCACTTGTATTTTGTTATTTTAAAATAAAAAGTTTCAATCATGTTGGTAGATCTATGTTGGATCAAATACATTTGGCATTTGAGACCAGATTGTTTTTTCTAGTTGGGAATCACTAATCTCTTCTTACCAAACCCATTTTTCCTTTGACTACAAGGGTTTTGTGGGACAGAAAGACTTGCCCTGTTTTAATTGACAGGTTCTTTCTTATACTCTGAAATGTAAGAATTTTATGTTCTCAGTAAGAAGATAGAGAAGAAAGATACCACCTAAAAACTTGGGGATTTTCAGGCCAAAATTTGAGATTACGTTGATCTTCTGGATATACGGTGAGATATAGTCTGTCAATCCAATCGAGTTTCCATTGCTCTGAAAGAACCATGTCATTCCCATAGCCTTCAATATCATTTTCTCTGGAGTGCTTCTGCTTCTCTTTCACTGGAAGTTGAAATAACTGTCTTGTAATTTCACGCACTTCTTCTAGGAATTCAAGTGTCATACCATGGTTTATTACCTGTAACACCAAAAGCAACCCTTGTTTATGTAACACCAAAATTGTTTTGTAAGACGGTTTTAAATCCTGTGACAGGCATAAAGTATGGTGATGTGCTTATAATTTTTTGTTCGAGATATCATCAATGTCAAAAGTTAAAAGAAGTTAACACAATAGATAGCTAGACTATTAGGTTATCATGCCATGTTAAATTACCATAAACCCCCAAATTTTTAGATGTCAGGAAAATATATTCCAACTATATGTATATATTTGGTTCCAAATTTCATTTATTGTTGCTGTCCATGGAATAATTAATACTTATTCACACATCCACGTTCTAGATACAAAGAACCAAATAATTTCCTCAGATAGCTTCAAGGCTGATTTGCTGGTGCTCATTATATTTAGAAATCCATGCATGCTTGCTTTATTTTATTTTATTTTTTATTCTTTTTTGTTGCAGCATATATTAATATGGGCTAGAGAGTTAGAATAATCATATGAATAAAATAGGACTTGACAGTCGTATGCATACCAAAGATCATGTTTGAAGTATCTGTTGCTTGATTTCAGACCTGAATGCAACCCCAAGTGTTGAGAGCTGAATGAAGTTTCTCTAGTTCTTGTGCAACCTCTGAAGAAGTTGTAAGAAGGCCAAGAACAATAGTTGGTATGTCCATGTCCGGGAAAGCATCATTCAGAGACCTTCTGGCACTTGTTCCCCTTCAGAAGCCAACTCTTGGACGGTTTTCGAAGGTACCTCCATCTAGGCTAAAAGATAGGAACTTGCCGGCACCTCCTTGGTCCCAAATGTTGGGTTTCTTTATGGTATTGGTAATGTATGTGATTCTATTTATATAAGGTGGTGACAAAAGTTTGCCTTGGACCATCAAATGCTAACAAAAATTACACTTTCGTATATAAAATTACTCTTTCACATTTAGAAAAAGCTATTGAAAGAGCTCCTGTATGCCTCCTATTAACATCCTAGTGGTAAAGCCATCACTTTTTTTGGGCGAAGGTCGAGCCTTGAAGAAGACTTTTCAGGAACAAGAAAATTACATGGTCATTTGGGACTTGAAAAATGGAAGCCGAGGAAATTGGAAGGAGGCGCTCGATCCGACCACTATTTCAATCCTTTTGTCATTTCATCTTTTATTTATTTATTTTATTAATTTTTTTTAACTGACAAAAACCATTATTAATTAGTCAATTATTCTTATATAATTATCATCTAGTGCTTTTGCAGTGCAGATCCCAAATTTTATAATTAAAACAAGCAAAAGCATGTGACCCAGTAATGAAGGGCAACTAAGCTCATATCGCATCCTATATTTCTCACTCTCCCTTCCATCGTATCCACCCCTGTTTCCCTTATTGCAGATAGTAAACGACACTTAACCCTTTTTTTTTTTTTTAATTTTTTTTTGTTTTTATTATTTTTTTTTTATTTTAAGTTTCTGCAACTTTATTCTTTAGATAGTAGGACCTTCAGCAAGCTTCAATTCAAAAAGGAATTAATTAATACCAACTTCATAATTTCTGTCCACTTCTCATAAGGTAATGAAAATCATGATCATCCATTTCTCGTCAAGGTTTAGAGATAGAATATGTTAATCATATTTTCATGTCTTTCTTTTTTCAATGCAATTTATTAATACATTTTCTTTTTGAACGATTGTCATACCTTTTGCTCTCTCGCTCTCTCTCTCTTTCTCTCTCTGAATGTGATCAAGTTCTAGCCAAAAACATTTCCTACAAGAGCATGCATGCCTGCCATAGGTTTTTGAAGTTCGAGCAAGAGATAAATTTTACAGCTTTGGTTTAGATAGCAGCAAAACCGTTATGACCTATTTAAACAAGAAAGGTAACTAGATAACATATAGAGAAGGAAATACACAAATTTTTTGAGGTGAAGGATTCTATAATTTCTTTTCTCCTTTGTGATATCTTAATGGAAGAACTACCAAAGTGTATTGTTCATTAGAGTAATACACGCGTTGTCACAAGTTCATGTTCATGGGCTTACTTACCTGTATGATTGTTAAGCTATTGGAAAGTGAGACTACCATTTATATATATATTACCTAAATACTCTTTGTTTATATGCACACATAATATGTTATATTTGAATTTTTCCTGTATCAATTGATCTCATTCTTGGTAGATGGTCTTGGAAGCATATATATATATATATCAGTATAACTTTTAGGGGGCAAAGTCATAGATGCCCACGTGAGGGCAGAATGAAGAAAATGCTATTTCCTTTCAGAACAAATAATTTTGTCCATATTTTATTTATCCTATTCAATAAAATACTGGATATCAGTCCAATAATACATGCTTTTTAACTTTCACAAACCGTTATTTTAGAATATGCATGCAATTATACTTGAAGTTTTACTGAATCAATTGGTCTCTTCCCCTGCTGATAGTTTTCGAAAAATAAATCAACATAACTTTTAACCATTTTGTATAATCTGGGCCTCGACTTGGTGACCAGTCCTTCAATAGGTTCAATCTCTCTATCTGATTCTGGAAGATAGAACACTGCAATAGAAATCCTGTTTCTTTCTGAATTTGTCAATACCCTATGTACTGGGCTCTTGAACATTCCATTACTTGATATCTGCATGTTACAAACAATCAATTGTATAATGTAAACAGATATGTAGCAACGGATTTGAGAGAAACTTTTAGGAAACTTATCTTAGAGTTAGGTTCAAGCCAAAACAACAATGGAAGAGAAATTTGTAGTTTCCTGATGGGTTTTGTAAAGTGTTTTGTCTTGCACTCATTTTGCTTTTGATTAGAATTCAAATACAATCATTATCAATAACCGATCATCCCCAAAATGAAAAGAGAATCTATACACATCTACAATAATTTAGTTCAAAAAGCTTTGCAAGTCTACATTGCAGGCATGCTTACTAAAGATTATAGCAGTGATTACCTCTACTTGATCACCAACATTAATGAAAAGAGCCTCAGGAATGATTGGAGCTCTGTACCACTGGTTGTCTTTCAGAACTTGAAGACCTTCGACATTTTTGTCTTGCAAGAGAATGGTGATTGCTGATCCATCTGCATGTGGTTTGACGCCGAGAACAAGGTCAGGCCTCGAAGATCGGGGATAGAAGTTGAATCTTGCATCCATTTTCGCTTTTTCTCCATACTGTTCCAGGAAGCAGTTATCCTCCAAGTTCAATGACCGTGCTAAAGCCTTAAGGACAAGTTTACTTACTGATTTTGATTTCAGGGTAAATTCCTGCAAAATTCCACTGCAGTGTTCATTACTAACACCGTTAGATTGTCAAAAACTCATTTTCTTCACTGAATGGGAATGCTTTTTTCATATTATTTTGGACATAAATAGATAAAAGTAGAGATTTCCCTGTTTTAATTTACAGGTTCAAGTCTTGATGGAAAAGTATGTAGAACACATTTCAAACTCTTACAGGAGTTATTTTTAAAATAAATTTTCCAATTAAGTACCACATAAGAACTGTGATGAACAAGGATCTTTCTCAAATTCCATGAATGATTAAGAATTTGGTGCGTCAGTGAGAATAAATTACCTAAAATATTGGGGATTTTCAGGCCAAAATTTGAGCTTACGTTGGTCTTCTGGATATATGGTGAGGTATAGTCTGTCAGTCCAATCGAGTTTCTGTTGCTCTAAAAGAACCATGTCATTCCCATAGCCTTCAATATCATTAACTTCTCTGGAGTATTTCTGCTTCTCTCTCACTGGAAGTTGAAAGAATTGTTTTGTAACCTCACGAACTTCATCTAGGAATTCAGGTGTCATACCATGGTTTATTACCTGTAACACCAAAACACAATCCCTTGTTCATGTCATAAAAATCGGTTGAATTATTCGAAACCAGAAAGGAAAAAAAAAAAAAAAAAAAAAAAAAAAAAAAAAAAAGCTGTCACATAATCAGCTTAGAATATTCTTGATGTAACAGTTTTAAAATCCTTAAAAAAACACAAAATAAAGATTTTGATATATATGCTTCTACTTTTTTTGTTAAATTATATCAATGTCACAAGTTATGTTAAGATAAAGCATAGTTCGAGACTAGTTCTAATATCATGTTAAATAACTATAAACCCCCACAACTTCAGATGTTAGGACTTAGTTATATAAATCCCATCTCTCTCTCTCTCTCTCTCTATATATATATATATATCAAGTTAAACACAATAAACAGGTAACTAATCAAGTTCCTCTTCTTTCATCAATATCTGTACTTTGTCCAACTTTGATATCTGAACCCAAATTTCAATTTTCTGTTCCTGTCTTTGGAATAATAGTTATTCACATATCCACATTCTGGTTATAAACATCCAAATCTTTTTCCAAGCTAGCTATGAAGCTAATTTAATAATGCTTATCAGATTTAGAATATCATGCTCTTTTCTTGTTGCAGCATATATTATTGACCCAAAATATATATATATATATATATATTATAAATGGGCTAGAAAGATAAAATAACCATGTGAATAAAATGAGACTTAAAACAGTATACACAAAAAGATGATCATTGAAGTAATTTGTTGTTTGACTTCAGACCTGAATGCAACCCCAAGTGTTGAGAGCTGATCGAAGTTTCTCAAGTTGTTGTGCTGCATCTGAAGAATTCAAAAGAAGAAGGCCAAGATCAATAGTTGGAATGTCCATGATCGGAAAAGCATCAATCAAAAATCCCCCATCGCCGTCTCTCTGAATATATCTTTCAGGCACTTGTTCTCCAGAGGCCAGCTCTTGGACAGTTTTGGAAACTACTTCGAGCTCCATCTGAGTGGCAGTTTCAGGCACCTGGAAATGAAATGTTGGGTTTATGATATTGGGTTCTGGTGAATCTAATAGGGGTTCAAAATATCAACTGAAATTTTGGGTGGTATGTGAGGACAAAAAGGCTCTTGACGTAACGAAATTTGACTTCTACTGAAAAAGTTTCTAGATTAAGTAAAATAAAATAAAAATTGAATGCTTTTCCATTAGCCTCGCTGGTTTATTTAGATAACATTGTTATTGGTCACAATTGTCAAGGTCCAAATGGACCGCTGGACAACGCCGACATGTCAATTGAATTGAATAAAGTGCTTATCCATTTTCCATGAAAATTGGGTATTTATTTCTGTTTTTATTTTTCATACTATAATTATTTATTATTTGATTGGAGGTTTCTTAGTTCTTGTTATGATTATTATTATTATTATTAATATTGATTTGCATAAGTGTAGGTGTGGAAGATGCATTTAGTCCATTTACACTTCTACCGACGTCCAGAAAAGATTTAGGGAAATTTCATCTGTATTTTCAAAATTTATTGGCATGCTCAAGATTTAAAAAATCATTATTAATAATTTTAAGGTCTAGAATAATCATTATTTACCACATTAGGATTAATTTTTTAATAAATTCATATATGATCTTTAAATTCAAAATAAATATTAAAGCTTTATTCTATGGTTTTTTTTATATAATAACATATATTAAAAATTGTAATTTATTTATCATTCTTTAATTATTTTTGTTTATCATTGTATAAATGAAATTATAGTATGCACTATTATAAATTAAATGATAAAATAATAAAATAATATTTATTTTAATCTATAAGATTAAAATAAAATTTTCACAAATTAAATTTTTTTTTTCAAAAATCAACTATAAAGGTGTTACTGATAATTATTCAAACATTAAAAAAGTAAATGATAATTTTTCAAAGCTAGGGAGCCAATGAGTTTTACCGAAATCTCACAATATAGATGGAAAATTTTCCAAAGTCTTATAGAAAAGAGGTGAGAGTGGAACATAAAATAAAATAGAAGCAGCGAAAGGAGGAAGGAGGCATCCGACAAATATTTTAATAATTTCATTATTTAATTAGTCAATTATTCTTATAATATTATGCAAGCTGGAAACCGTGGTGGCATTATCACTTTTCCTACAAAATGAAGCGCTTGAAGTAACCCACCTAACAAAAGCCAAAAAAGGTTTCAATTTGCTCTTTATTTGATCATATTTATTTATTTATCTACACACATATTTATATATATTTGTGTTGTTGTTTGAGAGATCAAAATAGGTATTTGAAACTTTATCAAAATGAACCTTATTTATAAACATTTTGAGATGGTTTTCCAGTTTTATTTTTATTTTTTATTTTTTAATTTCTTATTCTTTTAACGGTGTAGTTAGTTTTTTTAAGTTTGTAATTAGTTAATAAGTTTAAGAATATCATCAACACAAGTCAATTATACACAGCAAGAGTAATTTTTTTTTGAACATATTTAGAATAAAATGCTAAAAAGAATATTGAAAATCAAAAACAAAAAGCACAAACTTTACCAAACCAACACTTGGCGGACCATGTAAAAAGTGTTTAATGGAGTTTAAATAAAAAAGTTGTTGCCAGCCGAATTGGTAAGTGCCATGCTTCTTTATTTATCCCTATCTAGGTTCAAATGTGATAAAGTAGCAATGCTGATAATTACCCAAAAAAAAAAGTCATCCTTTTTATGTTAAAAAAAAAAAAAGAAAGAAAAAAAAATCAAGTCCTTTACAACTTAAAATTAATAGAGTATCCCAGGACCCCCGTTCACTGTTTAAATAGAAAAGAAAAACCAAAAAGCGAAACCTTTTAATTGATAGGAGCATTTTTAAGATCAATAAAAATTTAAAATTTTTTGAAAAAATAAAATATTCGTGTGCTTGGATGATTTTTAGCAAAAGAAAATTATAGGTCTCAAGGAAAATTAAATCTTATAATGTAGGAAATATGATGAAAAAAATTCCAAAAAAATATTTTGAAATTTTAATAAAATTAATTTTATATATTTTATGAAAATATAATTTTATCCTCAGTTTTTTAAAAAATTAATTAATTACTTGTAAATCCTAAATATTTTGTTATAAACTAAATACTTTAAAAAAATTATTTATAGGAAATTGATTACCAAAATAATGATTATTGGAAATTAGTTCTTTTAAAATTTTGACAGTTCCCACTGAAATCTAAATTTTTTTATACAATCCAAACAACAATTCTTTTTCCCAATTGGCATTTATAATTTAACATATTTTCAAATTTTTTTAATATCTTAATTTTCTATTAAAATCAAATTGACAAGAATTTTTTATCATTTATAACAATTTCTCCCATCCTATATTTTAAATCCACAACCTCAGGACTTAATAATATAAAAAAGATTAGTTGAAGTACTGTGGTTTTGGTGCATACTAACTAGTACCAAATTAAATGAAATGATTATAACCAATGGTGTATACATAAATTTTCATGAGGGAAGGCCAATTTAGAACCATGAAAATTTCAGCAAAATCCACTAATTATTCCGACTCCACTGTTAAATAGAGTGGGTTTTGAGATCTATTAACTAAATTAGATAGAAAATTATACTCGCACACAATATTCAAAATTTTGGTGTAATAGAAATATTGAGAATTCAAAATATAAAAATATTCATGAAAATATAAAAAATTATCGAGTATTCATAAAAATTCATAAAAATAATAAAAATTGATGAAATTTTATTTTAAAAAATAAAAATTTTATTTGAAACTTCTAGATTAGCTTATTTAATTAATTAATTATCAAATTAACTATTAAAATTGTGAGAATATTGAATGAATATTTTAGTTCTTTTAATCTATCGATTTATAATAGGCATTAATAGTTAAAAATATATTATTATTATTAAAAATATATAAATATATAAATTTAATAAAATTATTTATTAATTAAGATATATAGAACAATTATTACAATTACATTTTATTTTATAAATGTCATTTCAATACTATAAAAAACTTTTAATAGTTGTAGAATTGTTTTTATTTTCTTCATTTTCATTTTAAAATGTGAAATGTAAGAGGTAATTACTAAAATATGTATTTTCTTGATAATTTTACATATAATTATTAATATATCATTGATACCGAAATTTTGAAACTTTGGTTTTGCGAAAATATATTTCCTGCTTATCTTTCAATTTTTTTTTTCTATATTCTAATTTTATTTACTTTATAATATTTATACAAATATTAAATTTATTATTGTAAAAAATAATAATAGGTAGGTAAACATATATTTGTGATACTAATTTTCTCTAACAATATGATAGGTAAACTTATCTAATATAATTTTGAACCTTGTTTGTTAAATATGAATTATTTTTATTTTTATTTGCCTAATTATTGGAAGACAATTACAAGATAAAAAAAACTATTAGTAATATTAATTTGGCAAAAAGTTTTACTAAAAATTATTAATATTTATAAAAAATTTTGATAAAAAATTCAACAAAAAAACCGTAGATATTTCTAAAATTTCTATAAAAATTTCATAAAAATCTATAGATTTTTTAAACTAAATTGTGGAGAATTTGATGTGGATATTATGATGAAAATTTCTATGGAAATTGTGAAGAAATATCGAAAATTTCGATGGATATTAAAAGGATTATACCTGTTTCCACTTAAAAGTTAAATTTCTTTTTGATATACTTAAAAAATGAAAATTTCATAGAAATTTTGCAGAAAGTTTTGATATTTTAAATATTGCTTACATATTGAATCATAAACCTTCAATCCTAAATTGTAGAGAAAAAAAGTTAGAAATATTTATCTTAAAAAATTATCTAAATGAACAAAGGCAAAACAACAAATTAAAAATTTTCAGAATAAACTTATCATGTTACTTGAATACTTAAAAAACAATCATAATAAAAAAAAAATTAGAAATTAACTAAAATAAAAATACAACATTAATTGCAAAAGGGTAAAACAAACAAATATAGAACCATAAAATTAAATTTTATTTAATTTTAACTTAAATACAAAATACAAAACCACAAAATTTACCACCTATTTCATAATTATCATTAATATATGACTATAAAGTATAAAACATTTTATTTGTTTCGTATCTTCGATAAATATTCAAATGGCTAAATATTTTGCCTTTATTTTGAATGGCTAAATATAGTATTTCTACAAAGTTGTTGAATTATATATCTTTATAAATTTAAATTTTAAAAAAATTTCGGGGCTATTGCCCTTGTCCATCCCCCTTATCCAAATTAGTAATAAGGGATTATTAGCTCTGTTAATTTCTTAACTATATCCATAGTTGCATTTTAATCACCAAATTTTTTTGTTTGAATTTTAGTTTTCAAACTTTTAACTTTTTATGCGGACTTGCTCTTTAAACAATTTTTTGTTTACTTTTAATAGTTTTGGTATGTGTTACGTATTTGATGTAGTATACAGAGGTCTTATGAGATTTTTTGGATTTGTAATTCTGTTGTTTCCTTGTTCAATAAATGCACGGCATGTATCAAAGTTGAAAAAAAATTAAATAAAAAAAATCTACGGATCAAAGTTAAAAAAAAAAAAAAAAAAACTGCTAGTTAACTAAGTTGAAATTATGGTCATAGTTTGGGATTAAGTGTCGCTCTGATATAGCCTGTAATAGTATACTTTTACTTTTAGAGCTTTTTATAGTGATTTTTTTTTTAAAAAAAAAATTTTATTAAAAATTTAATAGTTGTTTGATTGTAAATAAAAAAAAATATTGCATTAAATGTTATTTGGATTTTTCACACAAGCTAAAAAAAGGTTTTTTTAGAAATTTAAAATTTAGATTGTTCTAAAAACAGTTAAAAAAAATAAAAATGAAGAAGAGCTTTTAAGTTAAAAAAGAAATGTTGTATCAAATGTACACTAATAAAGCCAATACCTTTAATCGTAAAAAGTAAGTTTGACTTCTCATGTTTGGAGAACTAAACAAATCCTTTAGCTTTTTAATGTAAAAAGTTAAAATAAAAAAAGGATAAAGAGTGAAAATAGAAACCACTTTTTTAGGGCTGATCACCAATCGGATCATTGCAAGTAAGCTAAACAAGGTTAGTTTGGTTCTTTTACTTATTATTTAGGATTAATTGCCTAATGATACCCTAAAATATGAGCAATGTGTAAATCGGGTCTTAAACTTTAGAATTGTGTAAAATAAACCCTAACGTTGTAAAATTTAAAAAAATTAATCCAAATTGTCAAATTGTTAACAACTTTGTTAAAAAAAAGTGCACGTGGTCATCGAGTGACCCGTGTGATGTAATTAAGTAGATAAACGACACTGTCGTTTAACACTAATTACAATTAAATCACTTTATTTCAATTATGATTAAATAGAAAAATAAAAAAATCCCAAAATCCCATAAAAAAAAATAAGAAAGATTAAAGAAAGGTTAGCGCTCGATCTAGATAAAAAAAAAACCCCAAATCAGCACCTAGGTTTTCATTCTAATCCCAAAGCAGCAATTCAGAAATTTTGAATCATAGAGCCATTTGTCCATTGTAAAGATTTGTGAAAATCTTCAACTATTTGTAATGATTTCATCAGTTCAGTGAGGTCTGAAAGGTTTTTAAGCTAAAAGAAAGGAAGCTTTTAGTAATACCAAAAGTGCAAAGCAGAAAGGGTTCATGGAAAGAAATTGTTGTTGTATTGGATGTCATATTGCATTTTAAACGTAAGAATGTCAACCTTGAAAATGTCATTTTTGTTCTCACATGCTGTGTGGCTCAACTTTTCTTTAAAGCATGTTTTGAGTTATGGGTTCCATGTACAAACATTGATAGTGTTGAGTTCTGGTAAAAATTTTTTGAATAAATTATAGCTTCTGTTTGGATTGTGGGTTTTGTAATGTACAAATTAATGCCATTTACAATGTGCGTGGTCCTTTTTTTTTTTTTTTTTTTTTTTGGTTAATAAGCACTCTATATGGTCTCTTTATGTGGTCCCTAATGTTGATTCTTTGTAGTCTACATATTGATCAAATTTGACTGTATTATTGAAGTTCCTACAAAAAAACCAAAAAATGAGTAGAGTGTAGCTCTAATAGTAAGAAATTATATCCATTTTGTCACTTTTGAATTTCGATTTATGGTGGGTCATGTGTAGCAAGGATGAGAAAATTGTTTAAGTGGGTGTTGGACCAAAATTTTCATGACTTTAGTAGTATGGTTTGTTTTGCACCTTATAATCATAATTATTATTATAGTCATATTGCAATGAATTGAGAATCTTTTGTTTTTTAATTATTTGAATGAACAAATATGGAATACGTGGTTTGTTGATTTTTTTTTTCTGATCACATTTATATAGGGTTTACAATGTGCAATTACGTAGCATTTTGAAAGTTTAGAATGGTTTTTTTATTATTTTTTTTTCTCTTTCGGTTAAATTTTTGCATGAAAATGACAAGAATCACCATTTAAATGTACCATGGTAGTCGGTTAATTCAGAATCGTTATCTGGAATATTTTGGGGGTAAGACTGCACACTTTGATGAGTGTGACACAGATAAGTTAAATATGAAAGAATTTAATTGGTAAAGGAAGCAAGGTACTGTGAGTGGGAAACTTAATGGTTTCTACCTCCTGGGACAGCTTTGGACTTTGGTTTGAGGCATTTAGTAATAGACTTGGACATATTAAACTTCGTTGTTAGAAGTGTTACATAGAAAATGTTGGACGTGTATGTGGAGGGGGGAAAACCTAAACCTGTGTTGACACTTACTATAATTGAGATAACTGTGGATGCTGCTGTCGTGGGAAAGGGTGAAGTGAAAAATGTGGTCCAAGGTGAAGCTGTTGATATGGAAAGAGTGGAGCAATTGGTAGATTATTGGATGATTGTGGGGGAGATGTCAATGAATTTGATAATATGGACAATTTTAAAAATGGATTGTATGATAAACCTCTAAATGAGAATTCAGTTGATGCAGCTGATGATTGTGTGGATAGTTTATTTGATGATGAAATTTATAATAGTACTCTTAATGAGGTTCTAATTGATAATGCTAGTGCTAAAGGGTCTATGGATGAATAGAAAAATCGGTTTGAAGAAGATACACAATTTGTGTCAGAGGATTCAGATGAGTTGCAAAGCTTGGATGAGTCTGAGGATAAGGAAGAGCATGATAATAGCTTTCCAATTGTTGAGGACAGTGAGAGCACCAAATATCCTCTATATATTGGTATGAAGTTTCCCAACCAAGCAGTGTGTAGGGAACATTTAATTAACTATTTTATAGCCAATGGATATAGTTTGAGGTTTGTAAAGAGTGGTTCGTATAGGATAACAGTGGAATGTGTTAAAGGATGTGAATGAAGGTTGCATGCATCGTATATAAACAAAGAAAACACTTTTCAAGTGAAGACGATGAAACCTGTTCACACATATACCAGGAGATGTGAAAATGGGTTGGTTAATGTAAGATGGTTGTCGAAACATTACTTTGATAATTTTCGAATGGATCCAGAAATGGAACTACAACGATTTCAAAAGAAAGTGAAAAAGGATTTGGTTCTGGACATCACACGGTATCAAGCATATTAGGCCAAACGTATGGTAGTGGATAAGTCAAAAGGACATGTCGATGAGCAATATGGGATGCTCTAGGACTACCATGCAGAACTAATAAACAGGGATCCTGAAAGCACATGTAGAATGAAAGTGCCAGATGACAATGGGAAGTCCATTTTTAAAAGGATTTACATTTGTTTAGCAGCCTGCAAAGAAGGGTTTAAGCGGCTGAAACAATTTTAAGGTTGGATGGATGCCACCTAAAGCGTGCATGTGGATGTATGCTACTTTTTATTGTTGGAAGAGACTCCAATAGACAAATGTTCCCCATTGCATATACTGTGGTGGAGTTTGAGAACAAGGATCCATGGACTTGGTTCATTCAATATCTAATTGGTGATGTTGGTAAGATAAAAGATGACCGTGACATCACTTTTATTAGTGACAAACATTAAGTGTGTAAAGTTTTTTTTATTTTTTATTTGAATAATTCTTTGTCATGTAACTGTATTGTGGCTTTATGGCTTTGCAGAATGTACAAGTTGCCTTTAGTTTATGGCTTCATTTTTTTACTCATTTTATGGTAATTATTATCTGTTTTGCATGGAAAACTATGTTCTCTATTACTTTATAGTTATCTATTTACTCTTTGGTTTTCTATTACTTTTTCATTTGAGGGTAATTTTTATATGTTTTGCATGGAAAACTACTGTCTTCTTTATTACTTTATGACTTAGTGCATGATTTTCTGTTACTTTATGGTATTCTTTTTTTGGCTGAATTTGTGTTATGAATATTGACATCAATGTAGGGCTTGGTACCTACAATGGAGGAGTTCTTTCCGAACGCTCACCATAGGTTCTGTGTGAAGCATTTGCATGCTAACTTCTGTAAGCTTTATAAAGAGATGCTATTTAAACAGATGATGCAGAGCATGGTTAGAGCTACAACAACCCTTAATTATTTGATGAGATTAGAGAATATTTGATGAGATTAGAGAACATGAAAAAGGTTGATGCAAAGGCAATGGAATGATTGGAAAAAATTATGCCCTAGGCATTGGAGCAGGCACCACTTTAAGAAAGATTTGAAATGCGACCTACTAACCAATAATATTAGCGAGTCTTTTAATGCCTATCTCAGGGATGCCAAAAACAAACCTATACTTACAATGTTGGAGGAGATTAGGAAAAAGTTGATGGTTTGAATGATAGAAAAGAGGGAGAAAATGAAAAACCACACTAAACAGGTCTGTCCAGCAGTGTTGGAGCAATTGGAACAGCTTAAGGTTGACAACAGATGTTGTTTGGCATCTTGGGCTGGAGGAGCCATGTATGAAGTGGAATCATGGCCAGAAAACCGTGTTGTTGATTTGAAAAGTTGCACATGTACATGTCGGAAGTCACAGATAAGTGGATTGCCATGTATACATTCCATTTCATGCATTTTCTTTAACAAAGAAAATCCTGAAGATTATGTTGATGCTTATTACAGAACAGAGTTTTACATTAAGGCCTATGAAGGACTCATATATCCATTGAGTGGATCCAATTTGTGGGAGAAGACTAACTGTCCATTGCTTCACTCTCCTCCTCTTACTAGGCTATCTAACAGACCTAAGAAGTAAAGGAAAAAAGACCCTTGTGAGAGGGATAATGCATACAAGGTGTCAAAAGTAGGAGGATGCATTCGATGTACTAACTATCAGGAGTGGGGCTACAATAGGAGGAGTTGTAGAAGGCCACCTGTTAATATGCCATAATGAGACAAGAAGGGTAATAATTCTGCCGCAGCAGCATCAACATTTGCAGCCTCAAGCACACAAGTTGAATCCTAACCAACTCAAGCTCCATATGTGGTATAAAATTCAATTTCATGGTATTTATATTTACTTTGTTTTTTGGTTATAAAACAAATTATCTTCTTTATTATTATAAAGACCAAGCATTTCGATTGGAGGAATTTCAACAGATAGTTCTAGCAGAGGTTGGGGAATAGGGACAATAGGCAAAGGCAGGGAAATAAAGGTAACAGGCCGAGGCAGAGGTAAAGGCAGTGGCAGTACAATATCAGTGATAGTGGATGTACAACAACACCAACAATTACAGATTCACATATTTTAACCCAATCCACTCTACTTCAACATACTTTAACTCAGTCTAGTCAAGCTACTGTTGCTAATGTGGTAAATATATATAGACAGTGGAATGATATTAATGTGATTTAGTGTTTAACTCATGCCACAATTAAAAATGCAGTAATTATATACAAATGTTCTATGATATTAATGTGATATTAATGTGCCGTTGTGTTTAATATATTAATGTTGCATGAGGTAGTTACTAATGTGGTTGTTGTATATCAACAATTTTTTTTTGTTTCCCTTTCTGGTGGTATTGCTCTATGCTTTATTATTCATGTAAGGAGTATAATGGAGATCAAATAGTAGCTCTAGAAGGGGAGGTACAATTAGAGGAGGATCAAGTACTTGCACCAACCGAAATGGCATACAAGGAAAAGAAAATCAACCAATAGGAAAAGGGAAAAGTGCTGCTATTTTTGACTTTGATGTATGAATGCTATGTGATGTGTATTTGGATATGTATTGACATTATACATACTTTGAATGTGTATTTGGTTATGTAAATGGTCAATCTCTTTTTGGTGATGTATATGTTAATTGGTACTAGTTTGTGGCTCAAGTTGTAAAAGCCTATGTTATTTTATCTATTTAGGTTATCAAGTTGATGTTGCAGCCAAGACTAAGGCTATAGACAAGTTTTTGCTTTGTCTTTATTTGTAAAGGCAATGTGGCAATGTTTAGTTTATTGTAATGGCCTACTTGTTTTGTAGTTACATAAAGGTCAAAGGTCTGTTGTTTACTTTATTTTGAGAATGTACAAGTTGATATGTGGTAAGCCATTATTTTGAAAATGAATTGTCAAACATAGTTTGATCAATGAATGTTAGTATTTAGTATTCATTTCAATTGTGTCCTTTCAATTAAGTATTAGTTTCCATTTTGTACACAATATAACTGTCTAGATACATCAACTTCCCCCTTGATATGGTTTTGTAGCATTTTTGTATAACAACATATAAATAAAAAAGAAACCTGTCTAAGACACAGATAATATAATCCATAACTTATAAACCGTGCTTGTATTTTTCTTACTTATATCATCAAGTCTCACACATTTGTTCTCTAATTTTCTACTCTGCCTAACCCATTTTTGCAAATCTTCCAAATGACTTGTTTCTGTTCTTTTTTGTTCTTCAATCACATTTTCTAAATTCCCAATTTCATTTTCCAATTTTTAACTTTTCTCTTAATCTGTTTACAACATCTCCGCCATAATCATCGGCACTTGTATCTGCCCGTTTAAAAATGTTGTAACCTCCTAAATTCTGCAAAATACATGAAAACAAGACATAAACCACATGAATCATAAACTATCACTATTTTGCAATTTAGGAACAACCATCCATTTTCTGTTGCCTTAACAAGGTTTTATTTATTTATTTAACTATCTATATTAATTATGTAGATCAAATTCAGGTTCTAAACTAATGAATGAATACCATTCTTCTAGCAGGAAAAAAAAAAAAAGGATTGTTCAAGGGCTTGCTAGATAAGGATCATTAATGAATACTTTACTGTCCATTTTCATGTAAAACAAATTTTACAGGCATTTTGATGTAACCTTAGAAAAAAAAAACCCAAAAATCTACCAGGCTGTAATAGTAGCAACTGTCTAACTTAAATCAAAACTCAAGAATAGAAGCAGGTAATTTTAACATGCCTTGTGAGTGGCACAATAGTAAAATTTCCTTCAAGGATTTGAACTTGTCCAAGAGGTTCTTCATACAACTTCTTTCACCACGGCATCGGCGCCACACACCACTCGTTGCATGTGGATTCAGACGACATAGCTTCTCCTCGTTACCTCTGCTCATTTAGCTCATCGCCTCCTTACCTTTGCTCATTCATCGGCATGCTCGTTCTTCTGTTCTTCTCCTATTTCTTCCACTTCGTTCTCCTCTCATTTGAAAACTTTAATTGCAAAACCTAATTTCCTTGAAATGACATTCTCGTTTGACAATTGTGAAATCAATCATTGGCACGTGAGTGTCACGTGGGCCAACTAAATACCAATTTTCTTTAAGGTTTAAATTTTTATTTATTCACCTCCTGTTACGATTTGAGCATGGGCACTTTTTTTTTTTAACAGAGTCGTTAACAATTTGATAGATTAGATCATTTCTTTGGATTTTACAATGTTAGGGTTTGTTTTTTTAAAGTCAGATTTGCACATTACTCATACTTTAGGATATCATTAGTCAATTAACCATATTATTTATTACACTTAATTATATACTGATTTTATATTTTAAAAAAACTAAATTAACAAAGTAAAACGTTTTGAACACATATTTAAATTATCAAAGGACATATGGATTATGATTAATGGTAACAAATAGTTTTTTTTAATTTGTTACTTTTTTTTCAATGCCATCAGCTTTTCATACCCTAAAAAAAGAAATTCTAAAACAGAAACTTCTAGTAAAAAACCTTTCAAAAACTATCCAAAAATTTTTCCTACAATAATACTTATTATTTCTTTCAAAAAAAATTCATTATTATTTTATAGCTTGAAAAAAAAAAGGAAATATTTTATCTAAATTTTTCAAGTTTGCATTAATTTAAATTTAGTTTTCGAAGTTTTGAAAATTACAACTAGTATCTTTATAGGTGATGTAGATAAAATTATTTTGAGGGGTATGAATAAAATAACAATGGAGGAAAATGAAGAATGAAGATTGTTTGAAATATGAGGAAGGTAAGTGATATTTTGAAACTTTAGAAACTAAATTAAAATTAATGCGAATCTAAAAAGTATAGATAAAATATTTTCCAAAAAAATAATTTTACAGCTTTACCGTATTCTTTAAATTTTTTTGGGCTATAAAAAAAAAAAAAGAAAGAAAGAAAGAAAGAAAGAAAGAAAGAAAGGCATCGAGACAAAATAAAAAACAATGCTTAAACTTACAAGAATTGTATTTGCCTAGGCATCTTTTGTACTTGTTGAGTTGACCATCTACTTTTTTTCTTTATTAATTTAATATATTAGAAAAGAAAATTTTAGCACCAGATTTGATGATCTTGGTTATAGTCCACTACTTCCTTGGACAATGTTATTTAAGTTTGAATCCCAATTTTTACTTATGTGTAGCTATTAGTCTTGATATATATATATATATATATATATAAAATAATTTCTAAGCTAACCTCCAGTTGTTCACTGGGACAAAAAAAAAAAAAAAAAAAAAAAAACGAAACGAAAAAAAAAAAAAAAATAGAAAAGATGCAGAGAGAAGTCCGATGGGCATGAGTAACAAGTCCACAACCAGTCTCTCCCATAGAAATAATTATGATCATTTATTTTTACATGGTCATTCCATAAACTGATTGATATGGTTTTAAGATCATAATGTGGGCCTTGTTGATAACAAGGTTATTTTTTATTTTTGTTTTGTTTTTTTTTTAAATTATGTATAATTTATTTGCTTCAATATTTTGCTAATATTAGTTGATAATAGCTAAACATTTTTATCAACTATAAATGTAAGGGGAAAAAAAATACAAACAGAAAATGGAACATCAGTTTAGATTTTAGTTTTGCTTTTTTTTTTTTTTTTTTTTTTTTTTTTTTTTTTTTTTTCCTTCCTTAATATTAGTTAGTTGATATATATAAGAAACTCTAATTATTATCAGCGTAATATTAATAAACCATTGAAATAAGTAAACTACACACAATTTAAAAGAAAAAATAAAAATACAAAATACAAAGTGGAATTATTATCAAAGAGGACTAATGTTTTGATTTTTTTATTATAATTTTGTTATGTGTAAAAGAAATTATAAAATGACCATGTAGAAATGGATGATCTAATAATAACTTATTACATGATTTTGTCTTCTCGTCCAAACTGGCATTTCAATGATTGTCCAGCACTGTGTAGGCAATGCTATAATTTATTTTAATTATTCTTTCCTTGTCAATGCCAACGATGATGTTTTCTGCCTTAGAAATTAAGATCAATTTTTAAAAGCGGGTTTTGAAAGTATTTAGACAATTGCTTAGGACTGAGAGTGCTTTGGGAATTCATAAGTAGTTTTTAAGTAAACAATATCTCCCTAAAAATTACTTTTGGAGAAGTAGAACCAAAAGAGAAAAAAAAAAAAAAAAAAGCCAAACCGAGGTAATTTCCTTTCATGGTGTCCAACCGTTCTTTGTTGTTAGGATTGGCAATTTGCCATGAATGATCCAATAGCCACGGTGCACCACCCCTAACGAAATAGTTTTTTTCCCAAAAAATCGGGTTTGCAGGGCAGGCTTAGGCAAATGCTTAAAAACCAAATCGGGGACCGGCCGAGGTTGAGGAATAAAAACCCTGGCCCGAACCCAGCCCAGTATATATATATCTATTTTATAATTTTATTTATGTATGTAAAACATCATTTTCTTCTTTTCTTACAAGCCCTAACACTAACAGCCCTCAAGCTGCAGACTTTCTTCGGTCGTTCTGTTGCTGCCTAGGAGCTTTGGTATTCAATTTCTTTGATCATTTTGACTCTGAAATTTGGTGGATCTCAGAACATATTCACTTTCTTAGATCGTTTTGAAAATTTAGAGAAATCTTCTTCTCCACTTGAGGGAGTTCAAGAAATCCTCTTCTTTTTGCTCAGGTGTTGCCTTCATCCTATTTCCTTCTCAATGCTATATAATTTGGTTGCAGGACTACATTTCATAGAAATTTTCTTACTCTACTTGTTTTGACAGTAGGCTTTCTGGAAAAAGAAAAGCTTCATTCTCTGGTTTTCTCATTCACATTCTCAGATTGCTTCTGTCATCACTCTGATTTTCTCCGATCGATCAATCGTTCAAGGACTTCGACTTTGAAAATTGAAGAAATCTTGTTGTTCTCTGGCTTTGGCATTCTGTTTCTCCGAACGATCCAACTCAAGAAATTTTTTTATATAAATTTAAAAAAAAAAAACTTATATCAATTATAAAAAAAAGGAGAAACCACCCCGCCCTATCCTTGATTGGGAAATCTCCGTCCCCGCCTCGCCTTTAAAGAAACAGAGAAACAACAGGGATGGGATGGAAAATTCTCCAACGGGGTAGGGAAGGGAATTTAAAAACCGACCCCACCCCGCCCCGTTGACATTCCTATTTGTTGTCGTTTGAGTGAAACAAATAAATAAGTAAATAAAAAATAAAAGGACAATTAAAAAAATCTATTTTATTGTATTTTTCGAATTTCTATTTCCTTCTCTCTCTCTCTCCCAGATGCTCTTTCATCTCCCTTTTCCAGCCATTAACTCCTAAACCCTCTCTTTCTCATCGGAAAGTCCTCAATTTTCTACCTCTATCACCATCCCCCTCAGATTCAATTCCATCCTAGATGCTGCTCATTCCCAAACCTTAGCCGACAGCATAAAAATCACCGTTGTGGGTTTCGGTAACTATGGTCAATTCCCTTGCCAACAACCTTGCTACTCATGGCTATACTGTACATTCTCCCATTCCCAAACCAATCACTTCCAAATGAATTGGTCTAGAATTGGGTAATTCCCATTCCCTTCTTTCCCAAACCATACTACCTTTTTGAATAACACCCAAAAATTGTTTTACTTTCTACCTTTTATTGTTTCCACTGAATTTGTCCCAGAGACCCTGCCTTTACGGATATTGAAGCCCAACAACTCATTGTTTATGGATGTTCTCTTGGTGAAAGAGTATCCCAAAAATATGCATTGTCGACGTTGGTGACTGTTAAAACTTTGAAGAAATAACTTCAAAAGGGTGTCAATTTTGCAAGAGTGTTACTGGGTATCCAAGCAAGTTAGAAATAGTGCTATTGCTTTGGTCTCTTTGTGTGAGACAATAAGGTAAAATTCCAATGCATTACCGTCAACCGTGATCTATTTTTGGTGATACTTTGGGCCATGCTAAATGCTGAGAGCAGTTCTCAGGGGTTTTTTTATTTTTATTTATTTTTATTTTATGTAAATGTTCACTTTACCTTTGGAATGGCATGGAGGATAAATAGCTAAAAATGACCAGGGTAGTCAACATATGTTGTTGGAAGATTCAGTAACTATGTATTTGAATATATGTTATTTTACGTAGTTAAGAGATTTATGAGTTGTACAGATATTTAGGAATTAGTTTTATTTTTTTCTTGTTTAATTAAGGATATTTGTTACCAATGTTGTATTTTAAAGAGAGCTATAAAATCTAATGTACAGAAGGATAATAAAATATCCCATTCTTCACATTTTTCTATCTCTATTTTTATGGTATCATAGCAGGTTAAACCTCTCGGTGAAAAGTGCTATGGTGTGAACAGTATCGCGTGAACAGTGCTTGCATAAACAGTAGCTCCATGTGAACAGTCTCTCTGCGTTTTTGCACTAAAAATGTCCGAAATCATGACTAGTTTTTAGCCTCAACCTTCTCAATTTGGTCCTCAGATTGTCCGAAATTTGCCTGAAAATCATCCTATTCAAATTACTACAATCTGACTAAATGGTGACAATTTTTTCCGGTGGTCACAATTTTCTACAGTGGTCACAATCTGTTTGCATGTATCTTAGAGGAAGAGGGAAAATTGGCTATATCACAGGAGATACGAAGAAGCCTAATGTGAAAGATCCAGCCTACGCTGTTTGGGATGCTGAAAGCTCCATGGTAATGACGTGGTTGGTTAATTCCATGGTTGAAGAGATAGGAGCAAATTATCTCTACTATTCTACAACCAAGGATTTATGGGATAATGTCTCACAGATGTACTTAGATTTAAGAATCATTTCCATGTTTACGAGTTAACTCTACAACTTGGAGATGTTCGCCAAGGTGAGGACTTTATGACTAAATATTTTAATTCTTTTAAGAGAATTTGGTAGGACATGGACTTATTCAATAACCATGAGTGGAAGTCACCTGACGACTGCAATTACTACAAAAAGATGGTGATTGTTGGCTGAGGCTTTAAGTTTCTTGCAGGTTTAAACATTGAATTTGATAAGGTTCATGGTCCGATTATTGGAAGGTGATACAAACCTAGGTTGACTTGCTCCTAAACCTGTATTATATTATCCCGTATCTCAATTAAATTCAAGTTCTTATTGGAAAACCTTAACCCCTAACCAACCTATGATTAGAAACCTTGGTATAATAAAGATGCCAAATAGGTTATGGAAGCCCTATTGATAAGTCAAAACCAAAACACTCACTCTCTAATGGTGTTTTAGGTGTTCAAAGAGAACTAAGAGAATTCTATCTCACAAATAATTTTCTGAATATTATTGAAGGTGTGTTCTTCCTAAAAAATAAGCCCTTAAATAGGCTAGAGTTACAAAACAATAAAATCCTAAAAACCTAGGACAAAACTAGCCAAAAAGGATTAGGAAATCTAATGTGGTTGAATTTTCTCTTTCATTTTCTAATCTAATTTTGATTAATTAATTCCTTTATTTTGAATTAGGAGTTAATTAATTTACAATGACAATAATAATAAAAAATTTCCTAAGTTGATTTTTCCAACAAATAAATAAATAGAAACCAAATAGAAGACTAATTTTCTAAAACAAAGAGTCAAAATCAAATTAGGAAACTATTTGGCTATCTTTTTAACTAAGCTGTCTTTGACCAATCTTTGACCAATTTAAGCTCCAAATCATCTTCCATATGCCTTATATGATGCCAAATAGGATGAACATTGAGTCGCATATGTTGCCCTTGCTTTGAACAAAGAGAAAATGCCAACTCAGCAAAATACAGTAAAGCAGGCAACAAAATTCAGCAAAATCGGCCAAAACTCCTCCTATGCACACTAGCCCATTTTGAATGCTTTTGATTCTACCTTAGCTTGATTCCATGATCTCTTATTGATATTCATTACTCCATAAAGTGTTGGAAACATTTCCTGCTACCTGGAGTCCATATTTGCATGAAAACAGCTACTGGGTCCGTATCGGCCTCCATCACTTGGATGCTTAAAATAGACTTTGTATCTTTGGGTATTGACAAACCCTTTTGAGAATGGGTTACCCCCTATATAAAGGCAGCCAGGTTGTCCTTGAATCTCTTAGCTTGAGCTCTAGTGATTGATCCGGTCTTTATCCGTATCGGATCAACACCCCAACAGGTTGTCGGTTGTGTGAGTTTGGGTGGATTCTCATCAGAAGGAACCCTCTGCCCTCAATCAGTGAGGTATTTGTAGAAGTACATAGAGAAGAAAGCTAGAGACAAGTGATGGTGTTGAAGAAGGCTGCAGGTACAATCGGACTTGTGGAAGGATCAGCCCTAATTATTGCCGAGGCCCAAGTCAGTCGAAAGTCATCCCAAAATCAATACGTTGGAGACAAGAATAACCTATGCTATAATTACTGTGGGAAACCTTGCCATACCCGAGAGAATTACTACAAGCTGCACGGTAGACCACTAAATGGTAGGATAAGCAAACCTGGTGAACAACATTTACCTACAGCAAATGAGGCAGAATCATCTCCATTCAGTAAAGAGCAATTAAATCATCTTCTTAAACTTCTAAAATCCTATTCGTCACCTACTACTCTTGTCGGGTCTATGGCACAAATAAGTAGCAATTCTTTGGCACTCTCAGTTCTAGGAAAATCTGGTCCTTAGATCATAGATTTAGTGACCTTTGATCATATGACAACTTATTCTAATCTGTTCAGTTCCTATTATCCTTTTTTTGGTATCGAAAAAATGAGAATAGCTGATGGTAGTTTGTCATCTATTGCAGGAAAAGAAAACATTAAAATTTTTGAAAAAATTACTCTAAATCTGTTTTACATGTTCCAAAACTTGCCTGTAATCTTCTTTCTATCAACAAACTTTCTAAAGATACTAATTGCTCCATTATTTTCTTCCTTCCATTTGTGTTTTTCAGGACTAGAACTGATGAAACCACTATTAGTAATAAAAAGTTTTGGTCTAAGTAATACTATTTCAAACTCTATCTATGATCAAGTTATATTATGGCATAAAAGATTAAGGTATCCTAGTTTTCCATATCTTAAACATTTGTTTCCTAAATTGTTTAAAAGAATTGATTATTCAAAACTTCATTGTGAGTCTTGTCATTTGGCTAAAGATCATTGAGTTTCATTTCCAATAAAACCTTATCTTGCTTGAAAATCTTTTTATTTGTTTCATAGCGATGTTTGGGGTCCTTCTAAGGTTAATACATTTTTTGGTAAAAAAATGGTTTGTGACTTTTATTGATGACCATACAAGGGTATGTTGGGTTTACTTGTTGGAAAGGAAATCAGAGATTGAACAAAGATTTAAAGAATTTTCCCTAATGATTGAAAATCAATTTCAAACCGAGATTGGTATTCTAAGATTAGATAATGGGACTGAATACTTTAATAAATATTTAGGAGCATTTCTGACTGAAAAAGGTATTATTCATCAATAAACTTATCATGACACACCACAACAGAATGGAATTGCTGAAAGAAAAAATAGACATCTTTTTGAGGTGGTTAGAGTCATCATGCTTTCTATGAATGTACCTAAATATCTCTGGGGAAATGCACTTCAAACTGCTTGTTCCTTAATAAATAGAATGCCATCTAAAATTTTAAAATATAAAACACCTTTGTAGATTCTGAAAACTTTTTCCTGCATCTTGGATAACTGTGAATCTTCCTTTAAAAGTGTTTTGTTGTGTCTATTATGTGTATATACCAAATGTTTTTTTGATCAAAACTGGCTCCTAAAGCTGGAAAATATGTTTTCCTTGGTTATGCATCTAAAAAAAAAGGGTACAAAAGCTTTAATATATACTTTGTTGAGGACCAACCTTTCTTTCAAAAAAATTCTCTGCAGGGGGAGAACATAAGGAAGGAAGATAATTTTTGGGAAACTTTACCTATTCCATCAGAATTTATACCTTTAATTAATTTTGATAAGCAAATCTTGGACACAATTGTTGAAAGAATGGAACCTAGTGATAGTACTCTTAATCTAAATTTGCCGAATACTACACTATTAGAGACCGGGGGAGAAGTACTTCAAATAGATAACAATTCTCATCCTAAGCTTCAGTTTTATACCAGTAAGAGGTTTCATAAAAGTACTACGGTTCTAGTTGTTCCTCCAGCAGAAGTCCAATCCAATTTGCTGAGTGAAGGCCCTACAACTTAGAGTAATCCTTCTTCTACTCATATTCCATCTCTATCTAATAATTTGCCTAATCTAACTTGATCTTCCAATTGCATTAAGAAAAGGTACCCTAGCTTGCACAAAACATCCTATTGCAAAAGATTTGTCATATGAAAGATTATTACATACTCATAAAGCATTTGTGTCTAGTATTTCTAACCTATATATGCCAAGAACTATTCAGGAAGCATTAGATGATCCGAAGTGGAGGTTAGTTGTGATGGAAGAGATGAATGCTTTTGAGACAAATAATATGCGGAGTATTACTGATCTACCTCATGACAAAAAGTTGATCGGGTGCAAATGGGTGTTTACAGTGAAGTGCAAAGCTGGTGGAAGTATGGAAAGATAAAAAGCAAGACTCGTAACAAAAGGATTTACCTAAACTCATGGTATAGATTAACAAGAAACTTTTGCTCCTGTTGCTAAGATTAACTCCATCAGAATACTTCTTTCTCTTGCAGTCAATTTCAACTGGCCACTTCGTCAGTTTGATGTTAAAAATGCTTTCTTGAATGGAGACCTAAAGGAAGAAGTATATATGGACCTGCCATTAGGATTTGAAGAAAGTCTTGGAAGAGGCAAAGTTTGCAATTTAAAAAAATCCCTATATGGGTTGAAACAATCACCAAGAGCTTGGTTTGAATGATTTGGAGATGTAGTAAGGAGGCACGAATTCTCACAAAGCCAAGCTGATCATACTTTATTTTTCAAGCACTCTAACAAAGGTAAACTAGCTATTTTGATAGTGTATGTAGATTGATATTATCATAACTGGAGATGATCTGTTTGAGATCAACAAGTTGAAGAATAAGCTTGAGGCTGAATTTGACATTAAAGACATGGAAAATCTTAGGTATTTTCTAAGGATGGAGTTTGCAAGGTCCAAGGAGGGAATCTTCATCAACCAACTAAAATACATTCTTGATTTGCTCAAAAAGACAGGGATGACAAGTTGTAAGTTGTAGAAACTACAATAGATACAAATGTGAAGCTAAAAGTAGCAACAACAACTGAGGTGGTTGATCGAGAATGTTACCAAAGATTAGTGGGAAGACTAATCTACATATTGCACACAAGACTTGACATAGCTTTTGCAGTCAGTGTAGTAAGCCAGTTTATGCATTCACCTGGATCTACTCATTTTGAAGCTATGTTCAGGATTTTGATATCTCTAAAAGGAACTTCGAGTAAAGGACTTTTGTTCAAAAATAGAGGTCATCTCCAAGTCGAAACCTACACAGATGCAGATTGGGCAGGTGATATAAATGATAGAAGATCTACCTTAGGCTATTGCACTTCGATAGGAGGGAATTTGGTCATTGGAGAAGCAAAAAACAAAATGTTGTAGCAAGGAGTAGTGCAGAGGTAGAATTCCGCTCTATTGCACATAGCTTTTGTGAAGTGTTATGGATCAAAAGACTCCTAGAAGAGTTGAAGTTCCTACTCCAGCACCTATTAAAGTCTATTGTGATAACAAAGCAGTGATTTCAATAGCTCACAATCCAATTCTACACGATTGAACAAAGAATGTAGAAGTGGATAAACATTTCATCAAGGAGAAGATAGACAGCGGTGTGATATGTATATCCTACATACCCACCACGAGCCAAGTAGCAAACATTCTTGCCAAAGGACTTCCTAGGGTGTAGTATGAGAACTTAGTTAGCAAGCTTGCTATGAGTGATATATTCATGCCAGCTTGAGGGGAGTGTTGGAAGATTCTGTAACTATGTATTTGAATATGTACTATTTTAGGTAGTTAAGAGATTTATGAGCTGTACAGATATTTAGGAATCAGCTTTACTTTTTTATTTTTTAATTAAGGAGATTTATTACTAATTTTGTATCTTAGAGAGAGATATAAAATCTAATGTAGAGAAGCATAATAAAATATCCCATTCTTCACATTTGTCTGTCTCTATTTTTTATACGTATATTCCCATTTTTCTTTGCTAATTTTAACCAAATTTTGTGAATGTTGTGAGAGAACATCATAACTTGGGCAGTCAACAGGTAATAAACCCTTTTGGATGGCAACTTCGCCATGTTCATGCTTCATTTCAAGAATTCTAGTGATGTGTTTAACAAATTATATTCTTATGCTACCTTAGGTCTCTGAATGTTGACTCGAAAACTTACAATAAACCACAGATCTTCAACGGCTTGGATGATTACTCCAAGCTCAAGATTGCAATTATTGGATTTGGCAACATTGGTCAGTTTCTTGCCGAAACTATTGTACGAGAAGGCCATACAGTTTTAGCCTATTATAAATTGAACTACTCTGATGTGGCTAAGAAACTATTGGTGCTTTACTTCTCAAATCCAGATGATCTTTGTGAATAGCATCTAGAAGTGGTACTTTTTTGTACTTCCATGCTTTCTACTGAGAAAGTCCTCAGGTCACTGCCGGTTCAATGATTAAAAATAAATACTTTGTGGTTGATGTAGTATAAGTGAAAGAATTTCCCGGAATCCCTATGTTTGGAGCAGAGAGTAGTTAACATGGGTGGAATTCTCTACCTTTTGTTTATGACAAGGTTAAGGTTGGAATTGATGAATCAAGCATGTTGTGGGTGACTGGTTTCTTGATATTTTTGCATGAGAAGGGTGTCGAATGGTGGAAATATCTTGTTCAGAACATGATAAACATATGGCAGGGTTATAGTTTATCACATATACCATGAGAAGAGTTCTGGAAAAAGTTGAGATTGGAGTCGACACCAATGAAAACTATTGGTTATCAGACTTTGATGGAGCTGGTGGAAAACACAGCAGGGAATAGCTATTCTCTTTATTATGCTTGTGCTTGCATAACATAAATGCATCTGAACAGCTTGATAGGTTGGATCTGGCTTTTAAATCCTTGATAAAGCAGCTGTTCCAGTTCAGTGGTACTCATCAACTGCAACTGTCTGGGAATGCTTATATGTCCCTAGTTTTAAAATACTTTTTGGACCATCTTAAGTATCCTTATATATCCTTACTCTTTATATCTATATACATAGTTTGGTTATATCGGTTGGCCTTTTCCCCAACTTTGCATGTAGGATTAGAATATACATATAGTTGCTTTCATTCATTGCATATATAATGGTGTTTTTTTGTTTTTTGGCATAATTGTTTTCTGGCCTAAAAGCAACTCTAAGTGCTGTTACCTAATCTCGGCTTTCTCATGTTCTTATGCATTAGTTGACGAATTCATAAATGAAGACCGGAATCCCTTTCTGGAATGTGGAAAAGGGTCATGTACAACTCCATCTCTGGCTTTGCCAGTTTATATCTGATACTACTTTAGTTGGATTGCATATATTTTGTTGGTTCACAATAAACTTTCATTTTTAATGTTCATGAAACTTTCCAATTTGATACATGCTTAAACTTCAATATCATTTTTCGTATACAAGCTTTAGGATGTAGAGACATTAAAGTGGAAGTTTTGCCGCATCAATTGGTCTCTTTCCCTGTTGATAATATTGGAAACAGATATCACAATAATTTTTCACCTTCTTGTATAATCTTGGCCTTGAATTGTCGACTAGCCTATCAAATGGTTTAATCTCTTTATCTGTTTCTGGACCATAGAACACAGACACAGAAATCCTATTCCTTTTTGAATTTGTCACTACTCTGTGTACTGGGCTCTTGAACATTCCATTACTTGATATCTGCATTTCACAAACAATCAATTATATAAGCAAACTGTATTCTATTCTTACAATCATTTTCCTTCTGCGTGAATTCAATCATTTCATTGCCAAGAATCAATCTTTCCAAAATACATAAAATAAAATAGATTTAACCTTTGATTACCTCTACTTGATCGCCGACATTGATGAGAAGAGCCTCGGGGATGATTGGAGCTTTAAACCACTGGTTGTCTTTTAACAATTGAAGACCTTCTACATTTTTGTCTTGCAGGACAATGGCGATTGCTGATCCATCTGCATGCGGTTTGAGACCAAGAACGAGACCAGGACCTCCACATTTTGGATAGAAGTTGAATCTTGGTTGCGGTGTTGCTTGTTCTCCACACTGGCTCAGGAAGCAGTTTTCCTCCAAGCTCAATGACCTTGCCATTGCCTTAAAGACAACTTCACTTATCCTTTGTGTTTTCATGGAAAATTTGTGCAAAATTCTCCTGCAGTGTTCATGTATTGTAATGTTAAAGTGTGAAGCACACTCATTATCTTCATACAGTGGGGAGGGGATGATTTTTGTGCATGATGCTTAAACATACTATACATGGGCATGATCAAAGAAATGAATACTTCAGGAAAATTGCTTGCCCTATTTGCATTTATAGACTTAAAGTCTTATTCAGATGGCAAGTAGAAGAATATTACCATGCTAGTCTTTCACAATTCATTTTTCCTTGACTCTAGCTATGAATGTAAGAATTTGTTCTTCTGACTTCTTAGTAAGAAGATCACAAGAAAAATTACCTAAAAGCTTGGGGATTATTTTCTGGCCAAAATTTGAGCTTACGTTAATTTTCTGGATATATAATTAAGAATAGTCGGTAGGTCCAATCAAGTTTCTGTTGCTCTGAAAGAACCACGTCACTCCCCTAGCCTTCAATATCATCAACTTATCGGGAGTATTTATGCTTTTCTTCCACTAGAAGTTCAAAAAATTGTTTAGCAATTTCAGGAACTTCATCTAGGAATTCAGGTGTCATACCATGGTTTATTGCTTGAAACATACATCCCATGTACATGTCATAAGAAAGCTTAAGCTAGAAACCAGAAAGGAAAATAGAACTAAAATGGCAAGCCTATAGGTAGTATATAATACTTTTGGATCCTGTTCTCTTATTTTGATAAGTTTCTGTACTGAATTAAAATTGATCTGGAATAATAATTATTTGTATCCAGTTTTCCTAAATCGTTTTTGTTTTTCCTACTTTGCTGTTTGTATCCAAGTTTCAATTCTTTTTGCTGTCCAGGGAAAATATTTCCTGAGCTAGGTTTGAACCTGATTTTATAGTTTAATAGATTTAGAACTAAGATTTTTTCTGTGATCTTCAATGACTTATCTTTCTTTCTTTTTTTTTTTTGGGAGCCTTTATAAACATGGGCTAGAAAGTTAAAATGATCATATTGAATTAAAAGTGATGTTTGAAGTATTTTTATTGATTTCAAACCTGAAAGCAACCCCTAGTGCTAAGAGTTGATCCAAGTTTCTCAAGTTCTTCGTCTACTCTGCTGCTTGACGGTGTCAAAAGAAGGCCAAGATCAATAACCAGAATCTCCATGAACGGAAACTTACCATTAAGAAGTACACCATCATCCTCTTTCTGAATATATTTTCTGGCATTTCTTTTCCTTCAAAGACCAGCTCTTGCACAGTTTTTGAAGCTACGTCCATCTTGGCAGTGGAAAAAACAGGCTGAGTTATGATATTGACTGTGTAATTCTAAAGCATTTTCATAATATCAGCTAAATTTTAGGTTGTTTTCAACGACTAGCTCATGATACAAGAAACTTCAACTTCTACCAAACTTTTCAGATTTTATAAACAAAACAGAATCATTAAATTCCAGTTACACATGGTTCTGGATATGTTATGGTTTCTTTACGATAAAGGGTTTTGCTAGTTTTAGATGAATATAAGGGTAACTCCTGGTTCACATGGTCCAATACAGTATCTATTGGCTGAACCAAGAGATATAAAAAAAATTCTATTATTTTTTATTTTTAGAAATAATTTTGTCTTGTTCTGTACAAGTCTTGCTGGCTGCTGCTGATGCATATGTATTGATAGCGATGTTTATGTTCATTCAACGAAAGAGGTCCAATTCCTCTCCCCCCCCCCCCCCCCCCCCCCCCAAAAAAAAAAAAGGGAAAAAAAAAAGAAGGTCAAAGGTGGCTACCAACAGACATTTTAATCCTTTTTGTTAATAATTTTTATGGTCAATAATTTTCTTATAATAATTCAGGTAATGATCATAATTTTTCTAATCAAAATTTAATTACTTGTAAAGGTATATTTAATTAGCGGCTCTCTTTGTAATTATTTTTGCTTAATCCCACCCGCTTAACATCCTCTATTAATTGGTTTTGTAACTTGAAATTTCCATGACAATCTCTACATCTCAGAATTTATGGTAGCTGTGGAAGAAAGTTCTATTATTAGTCTTTATCAAAACAAGAGCAAACAAACAAACAAAAGGATGAGAAAGACCTAATATTAAGTCAAGATTTTGACACAAAGTCAAACCATATGCAAAACAGTTCAATAATCATGACAAATTTTGACCATAAAAGCCAAACAAACAAATTAATCTACTGGAATTAATTAAGCTTATTCTCAGGACAACAATCCCATCAATAATACATATGCTGCTTAAACATAGACAATTTGCTTTTACGTGCACACAACTTTAGAAGTTGCAAAATACTAATTACATTTAAATTTTTGATGCATCAATTGGCACTTTCCTTTGCTTATTGCAGTTACGATAGATTCTGATACAGCTTCTCATATTTTTGTGCAACTTCGGCCTTGATTCATCCATCAGCTTTTCCAGAGGTCCAATATCTTTTTCTAAATCTAGAATATAGAACACAGTTATAAAAGTCCTTTCCCTGTTTGAATTTGTCACCACCCTGTGTATCGGGCTCTTCAATAGTCCATTGCTTGATACCTGTATATATATACAGTGCAATCACGTTAGCGTTGCCTAACATAAGCTTAGCATTGTCATTTAGGAATGCACAGTGAATTTTGGTAGTAGCTATATTTAGTAATACCTCTAATACATCTCCAACATTGATGAGAAAAGCCTCAAGAATGATTGGAGCTCTAAACCATTGGTTGTCTTTCAAATACTGAAGACCTTCCGCCTCTTTGTCTTGTAAGATAGCGGTGATTGCTGATCCATCTGAATGTTGTCTAAGACGAACATGCCAAGGCCTTGGAGATTTGGGATTGAAGTGTAATCTTGTAGCCAATTTTGGTTCTCCATGCTGCTCAAGAAAACTGTCCTCCTCCAACTTCAATATCTTTGCCATGGCCTTTGATAAAGTTGAAAATAATATGGCTGGAATGATTGTATTTCGTTAACGTAGTGGTATTTATACAAAAGTCAAAGACTATGTGATAAGTCATATAAAAGTTACAGATAGACTTGCACATACAGATAGGTTTACATATTTATCTTAATTAAATCTGTTAAGATATTTTGTCATTACCCTGCAAGCGAAATGGGGATGCCTTCCGATTGAGCTTGGACCGTAGCAGCAAGAACTGTGAGGATGGAAGAACTTTGGTTAAGACATCTGCAATTTGTTCAGAACTAGGCACATAATGAACTTCTAATTTCTTTTGAATTACTCTATCACGAACAAAATGAACATCAATTTCTATATGTTTCGTCCGTTGATGATGAATCGGATTTTCAGCAAGATAACCAGCCCCCACATTGTCACACCAAATAACTGGAACTCTGTTTAACTCAACCTGTAACTCATTGAGTAAGGACTGTAACCAAAGAACTTCCGCGGCACCATTAGTCAGAGATCTATATTCTGATTCAGTACTAGAACGAGCAACAACATGTTGCTTCTTTGAGGACCAAGAAACTAAATTTTGTCCTAGAAAAATACAATAATTGCCTATAGATCTTCTATCATCAACATCTGAGGCCTAATCCGCATCTGTATAACCTGAGATTGTAATATCAGAAGAGGGTCAAATATGAAGTCCAAAGGTTTTAGTACCTTGTAAATAACGAAGGACCCGTTTACATGCACTCCAATGCATATCTGTAGGTTTGTGCATAAATTGGCTCAATTTGTTTACTATGAAAGTAAGTTCCGGTCTTGTAATTGTCAAGTATTGAAGAGCTCCAATGGTACTTCTATACATAAAAACATTCTTGAAAGCACTACCGACAGTTTTACCAAGTTGAATGCCTGTGCTAGCAGGAGTTGGACTAATGGAACAATCAGCCATACTAGTTTGTTGGCGGAGATCCTTAGTATATCGAGTTTGTGACAAATGCATGCCATTGACATCTCTGACAACTTCTATGCCCAGAAAATAAGATACTGAACCAAGATCTTTAAAAGAGAAAGTTTTGTTTAATTGAAAAACAAACTTGTTGATGAGAGATAAAGAAGAACCGGTTATCAAAATGTCATCCACATTTAGTAGTAGCCAGATACATCCAACATCATAATGAAAAAGGAACAAGGAAGAATCAACTTTAGAATGCTTAAAACCCCATTGTAAAAGTGTACCTTTGAGTTTATCAAACCAAGCACGTGGTGCCTGTTTGAGACCATAAAGTGATTTATGGAGTTTACACACAAAGGTAGGATGAGTTGCATCAGAGAATCCCACCGGCTGCTGCATGTAGAACTCTTTGGGTAACTCACCATTTAAGAAAGCATTATTAATATCAAGTTGTCTTACTGTCCAACCTCTTGAAACTACAATGGACAGTACCACCCGAATGGTTGTTGGTTTGATTACAGGACTGAAGGTGTCTATATAATCAACTCCAGCATCTTGATGAAAACCTTTTGCCATGAGCCATGCCTTATATCGCTGTATAGAGCCATCAGGATTCCTTTTAAGCTGAAATACCCATTTATTTCCAAGCAAGTTCATTTTGGGATCATAAGGCATAAGAGACCATGTTTTATTTTTTGACAAAGCATCAAGTTCGTTCTGTATTGCACGTTTCCATGGAGGTGACTGAAGGGCTTGAGCAACAGTGACAGGTTCAGTGTGAAGAAAATTTTCTATGGAACATGTAAACATTTTCTTTTTGGAGATACCAAGCTTGGATCGAATGACCATTGGATGCGTGGATATTGACAAAGCAGCAAGAGGATCAAGGAACAATTGAGTGTCTCGCATGCTGGTTGTTGTGTCCACAGGTTGTCTCTGGTGCAAGCTAAAAGTTGGAGGAATTGGTATCTGTGTTGGTGGAGCACTATCATGTGGGTTGGATTCTCATGAAGGAGATGGCATGGTGCTAGGATGTGATATGGCCTCTGTTTGTTGAGCATTATTAAAAGCATGTGACATGTCAGATAATAATGGATGAGAATGACTTACATTGGGAGTTGGTGTTGAATAAGGTGAAAAAGGTGGTGGACAAGGAGAAGTTAAAGATGGCCCGTGACTTGGATGGTGGTTATTGTCCTGCACTAAAACACTTAAGGAAGGAAAAGAATGGCTGGAGTTAGAATTGATGTGGGGCCCCCCCTTTTTATCAAAATAAGGAAATGCATTTTCATTAAATATTACATGTGGAGTAATATATATTTTACCCGTAGTAATACTCCGGCATCTATATCCTTTATGATTTTGACTATAACCAATAAAAATACATTTTTCAGAGTGATAAGAAAATTTATTATTTTGATAAGGTCTGATAAAAGGATAGCACTCACATCCAAATATTTTTAAAAAACGAATAATCAAAGGATTTTTTAAATAATTTTTCAAGTGGGGACTTAAAATTTAGAATTTTTGTTGGTAATTTATTGATTAAGAAAATAGCTGTAGAACATGCATCCCACCAATATGTGAGAGGCATGGAACTATGTGCCAATAGAGACAAGGCAGTTTCAGTTATATGGTGATGTTTTCTTTCAATTTTACCATTTTGATTGTGAGTGTGTGGGCAAGGGTGTTGGAATTGAATCCCAAAATTATTTAAAATAATTTTAATGGCCTAAAATCACCCCCCCAATCAGATTGAAAAGTTTTAATGGTAGTTTGAAAAGTATTTTCAACCATAGTTTTAAATTGTAAAATATTTTTGAGGTTTCAGATTTTAATTTCATGGAATAAATCCATGAATAACGAGAATAATCATCTTCAAAAAGAATATAGTACCTACTCATTTGACAAAACAGGGGCTAGTCCCCACACATTAGAGAATACCAGATCAAAAGGTGCATGACTTATAGAATTAGATACTGATGAAAATAAACGATACATTTTTCCTAAAGGGCAGGAATCACAAAATTCTTTATTATTTGAAATTGAGAATTTTTTACACTGAGAAGTAACAGATTTAAGAACAGGTAAAGTAGGATGACCTAGACGATAATGCCATAACTTATTGGAAGATAAATTTGCAGAAAAACAAGTAAACTGATCAACTTTATTGTCCACAGTGGCAAGAGAAACAAATTTTTTTGACTGCACGTTAGGCAAGGACACCTTATACAAACCATCATTAAGGATTCCTTGTAGCAACACCTTCTTCGTAACTCGATCCTTCACAAACACAAAATGTGAGTTAAATTCTACAATCGTATTATTATCAAATGTCAAACGTGCAATACTTAATAAATTTCTTTTGATTTGGGGCATATGCAAAATATTTTTAAGTATTAAATTATTAGAGGATTTGACAAGAGAAGACCCAATATGATGAATTCTCAACCCTTGTCCATTACCTACTACTAATTTGTCAGTTCCTCCATATTCAGATCTCTGATGAATGTTAGCAGGATCCGCTGTTACGTGATTTGTTGCACCACTGTCCATCAGCCGATCAGGATTGGCTGCCTCAGAAGATGAATAATACACATAATTGTTGCTATTATTATTTGATGACGGAGGGACAAAGTCTCGATCAAACCTGTGCCAACACTTAGCAACAACATGACCTGGCACCCTACACAATTGACAATAGACCCAAGAGCCACCTCTAGAACCACATCCTTTACGAGCTCCTCTTCCACGGCTTGATGACCTTTCGTCCCAACTTGCTTTGTTTGACCCAACATAGTGGTCGTTATTCCTAGAAGTAGCAATATTTGATGAGGACATGACCAAGAGCCCTCTAAGATGGAGCCCAGATCCACTTTAAATGTCTGCAGGACCCATAACCCGAGCACAAGCAAAGAGATTGAAAGAGACAGTAAATGGTTTAATCCAGGAGGTGTTTACAACCCAAGGAAGTAAGTTCATTAGTGAAAATGAACTAAAATTGGTCCATATGATTGGGATGGTGAATGCCAATGTGAAAGAGAGTTTAACATATGGACTTCTACAATATGATGATGTGGCATTATATGGTGACATGGCATCCAACTAAGCTTGGCCAAATTTTATAATTAGGAAAATATTAATTTTTATTTATGTTCTGATTGGATTTTGGCATGTTGCCTATTTACTTTCCTAATTTAGTTTTTATTAGGTTTTTAAATTACTTTCCTAATTTTATTAGAGTTGAATTGGTCAAAGAATTAAAGGCCATTCAAATTAGGAAACTAGGAGCTAAATTAGGTTTCCTAAACCTAACCACATTAGGTTTCCTAAACCTATCAAAATTAGGTTTCCTAAACCTAATTTTCGTCCATTATTATTTCACCTTTACTTTTTAGCAAATTTAGGAAAGCTTTGTAATTTATTTTGCCTATTTAAAGGCATATAAGTCATGAATAAAGGGGATATTACAATTTATTCAAAGTGAGAGTGATTCTCTTGGTTCTCTAAGAACTATATCAAACTTTTTCAAGCTTTGTTTGTGGAGTTCAAATTCGACTTATCAATAGGTTATTCCGCACCCTATTGTGGCGTATTCACTATACCAAGGTTCTTACCTCAAATATAGATAACGGATCGAGGTCTTCCATTGATAACTTGTAATTAGACGGTCCTAATTCAATCTTTTTTATGGGTTTAGAGGCAGGTCGCTTTAGGTTTGTATCAATTTGGTATCAGAGACAGGTTTCTAATTACATGTTTGATCCATCTATCTTTGTTGTCTGATTTTGTTCTTCGTTCTTCGTTTTCTTTTTTTTTCTTTTTTTTTTTGTCTCATCTGTTTGGTCATTGCGTTCTTCTTTGCATCTTTTCTTTTGTTTGTTCTTATTCATTCTTCACTCATCCAATCATACCAAACCGAATGGTCATTAAAAAAAAAAAAGCTGAATTTGTTTTCAAACCCTTGATTACAACGAATTGGTCTATTCTCATTGAAGTTTTGTGCGATTAAGGTTTCTTTCATTTTATAAAGCTTGTTCTTTTTGTTGAACGCAAAAAAAAAAATAATAATAATAATAATAATAATTGTTCTTGTGGTTTGTGGCATTGAATTACTGAGATTTCAAGAGAAACCAGGTAGTGAAATTTTTTTAGCTGATTTGAGGAGCACCAAAAACAAGCCAAAATCAATACCAAAGATAATGTTTGTTGAATATTCACTAATTCCATTTTGCAAATCTCATTCCAATTTGTTCCTCACATTCTAGTTTCTTTTGTTCTTGCTAAATTTCTTGTTGAGCTTTCATCGTTGTCTTTTTCTTGTTACTTTTCATTCTATTTGTCTTTTTAGCCTTATTTTTAAAACTGTTTGGTAGGTCTATTTGGATTGTTACTTGCTAGTTTGTTTTAGTTTGAAACTAGTTTGCAAAGAACCAAATAGAATTACTAGAGTGGTAAAAGACAAGAAAGGTGAGAATTATAGAGCGTAAAAGCCGAACTACAACTAGAGTACAAACACGAGTGACCTTGAATTTGAGCGAGACATGTGAGGGAGTGTTGTGAGGCCTTTCTTTTTTACTAACAAATTTTGCAGAAAAATCATGTCACAAGACAAAAGCAAAGAAAGCATAGATGAAACTCTAGGTTTGACTGATCCAAAGTTATACATTCAAGCCATGGTGGGAGAACTTCAAAGAGCACTACGGTTGGAGATGGGGCAGATCCATGATAGGTTGGATAGGATGGAATTATCAATCCAAACACCGCAGCCATAACCTCCACAAAGGTTTGCTCATGGACGTGGTAGAGGAAGAAATACTCGAAGAAGGGAAGAATGGGAATGTGTGGGAGATGACTATGAGGAAGAAAAGGAAGACATTGGTTCGGGAACCAACCAATTCCGTGGGAGAGAGATGTTAGACCGAGGCAATGACTATGAAGGAATTAAGATGAAAATACCATCATTCCAAGGTAAAAGTGATTTAGAAGCATATCTCGAGTGGGAGAAGAGGATTGAGATGGTATTTGATTGTCAGAACTACTCCGAGGCAAAAAATGTGAAATTAGCCGCTGTTGAATTCACGGACTATGCTATTGGATGGTGGGACAAAGAGACACTTTCTAGGAGGCGAGCAGGACAAAGGCCTATAGATACATGGGAGGAGATGAAGGCTTTGATGAGGAAGTGTTTCGTACCTAGCCATTACTATAGGAGCATTGTTTAGAAATTACAAAGCTTGTTTCAAGGAAATAGAAGTATGGAGGACTATTATAAGGAGATGGAAATCCTTATGATGAGCGCTAATGTTGAGGAGGATAGGGAGGCTACAATGGAACGTTTCTTGGCTGGTTTGAATAGGGAAATAGCAAATCAAGTGGACTTGCACCATTATGTGGAGATTGAGGAGATGCTGCACATGGCCATCAAAGTAGAACAACAACTCAAGAGGAGGGGTACCACAAGACCTAGTATTGCTCAACACACTTGGAAAGCAAGCCCATCTACATGGAAACAAAATCAGCCCAAGTTTGAAGATAAAGCCACCACATGGTCTAAATTCGAAGTTAAGGATGAACCATCCTCATCTAAGAAAGTAAGTAAATCCGATTCATCTTCAACTAGAACTCGAGATATCATGTGCTTTAAATATCAAGGCAGGGATTATATTGCAAGTCAATGTCCTAATAAGAGGGTCATGGTGATTCGGGAAAGTGGAGACATTGAAACTGAAAAAGAAGAGTCGGACAATGAATCCATGCCACCTTTGGAGGATGTTGGTAATGAAGATGAAGAAGATTATAAGTATCCAGTTGGAGGGGACTTGTCATTGATTGCTAGAAGAGCTTTAACTGTGTATAAAGATGAGAAGGAAGTGCAATGAGAGAACATCTTTCATATTAGGTGCAAAGTCAAGGATAAGGTATGTAGTATGATTATTGATGGAGGAAGTTGTACTAATGTTGCTAGTTTTACTATGGTTGAAAAGCTAGGTTTACCCACTATGAAGCATCCAGAACCATATAAGCTACAATGGCTTAATGACTGTGGAGAGTTAAAGGTGAATAGGCAAGTGAAGATTGCATTCTCTATTGGTGATTATGAAGATGAGGTTATTTGTGATATGGTACCAATGCAAGCTAGTCATTTGCTTTTAGGACGTCCGTGGCAATTTGATAGAGATACTAATCATCATGGTCGAACTAATAAGGTTGTCTTCAATTTCAAGGGTAAACGAGTGGTGCTTATACCGATGACTCCTGAACAAGTTTTTAATGATCAATTGGCTTTACAAAGGCGGAGAGAAGCTGAACAACAACACAATCAAACTGTATCCAACCACCAAGAGAAGAAAAAAAGTGGTGAGGATAAGAGTGTGAGTGAAAAAGAAAAGAAAAAGAGTGGAAAGAAAAAAGAAAGTTTTTATGCAAAACAAAGTGAGATGAAGGAGCTTTTTTGTTGTAGAAAGCCTATGATTATAATGATGTACAAAGAAGCATATATGAATCATCTAACTAACCCTGATGAATCTGTTTTGCCTAGTTCTATTATTTCTCTTTTGCAGCAGTTCGATGATGCCTTTCCTGAGGAGATTCCAAGTGGGTTACCACCGATTAGAGGGATCGAACATCAAATTTATTTTGTTCCAGGATCAATAATTCCAAATCGACCGGCTTATATGAGTAATCCAGAGGAGACAAAGGAACTTCAAAGGTAGGTAAGTTAATTGCTTGAAAAGGGGTATGTTAGAGAGAGCATGAGTCCATGTGATGTACCTGTGTTATTAGTCCCTAAGAAAGATGGAACATGGAGCATGTGTGTAGATTGTAGGGCTATTAACAATATAACTGTCAAATATCGTCACTCTATTCCTAGGTTAGATGATATGCTTGATGAATTGTATGGTGCATGCATGTTTTCAAAAATTGATCTTAAGAGTGGTTATCATCAAATTCGCATGAAGGAAGGTGATGAATGGAAAACAGCATTTAAAACAAAGCATGGTTTGTATGAGTCGTTGGTTATGCTATTTGGGTTAACTAATGCCCCTAGTACTTTCATGAGACTTATGAATCATGTTTGCTGTGCTTACATTGGAAAATTTGTGGTTGTGTACTTTAATGATATCCTTGTATATAATAGGAGTCTAGAAGAGCATGTAGGGCATCTTAGGTTAGTTTTAGATGTCCTTAGGAAAGAAAGACTTTATGCCAATCTTAAAAAGTGTGACTTTTGTAAATCTGAGCTTGTGTTTCTAGGCTTTGTGATTAGTGCTGCAGGTATCAAAGTTGATCAAGAGAAGGTGAAAGCCATTCAAGAGTGGCCCATGCCAACTAGTATCACCCAAGTTAGAAGCTTTCATGGTTTAGCTAGTTTCTATCAAAGGTTTGTTAAAGATTTTAGTACTATTGCTGCACCTTTGACAGATGTTATTAAGAAGAGTGTAGGTTTTCAATGGGGAGAAGCTCAAGAAAGGTCTTTTAATTTGTTAAAAGAAAAACTAATAAATGCTCTTTTATTGGTATTGCCTAACTTTTCCAAAACTTTTGAGATTGAATGTGATGCATCAGGAATAGGTATAGGTGCTGTTTTGATGCAGGAGGGAAAACCAATTGCTTATTTCAATGAAAAGCTAAGTGGGGCTGCCTTAAGCTACCTAACTTATGATAAAGAGCTATATGCATTGTTAGAGCATTGAAGACATGGCAGCACTACTTATGGCCTAAAGAGTTTGTGATTCACACAGATCATGAGTCCTTAAAGCACATAAAGGGACAAGGAAAGCTTAATAGGCGCCATGGCAAGTGGATGGAATTTATTGAAACATTTCCCTATGTTATTTGCTACAAGAAAGGTAAGGAAAATATTGTAGCTGATGTATTATCCTGCAGGTATGTATTACTTTCTACTTTGGATGCTAAATTACTTGGTTTTGAAAAAATTAAAGAATTATATGCTTTAGATCATGACTTTGGTGAAATTTACAAACTTTGTGAAAGGCATGCCAAGGGAAAGTTTTATAGATTTGAAGGATTCTTATTTAGCGAAAATAAACTTTGTGTGCCAAGTTGTTATTTGCGTGATTTACTTGTTAAAGAATCTCATGGTGGGGGATTAATGGGACACTTTGGAATAGCTAAAACCTTAGCTGTTCTACAAGAGCATTTTTATTGGCCACATATGAAAAGAGATGTAGGAAGAATTTGTAATAGATGCATTAAATGTAAGCAATCTAAATCACGGCTGCAACCACATGGGTTGTACATGCCACTTCCTATACCTAACCACCCTTGGGTAGATATTTCTATGGATTTTGTTTTAGGGTTGCCTAGAACAAAGAAAGGTAGGGATTCGATTTTTGTGGTTGTGGATAGGTTTTCTAAAATGGCACATTTTATTGCATGTCATAAAACCGATGATGCATCTCATATTGCTGATTTGTTCTTTAAAGAAATTGTTAGGTTGCATGGAATGCCTAGAACAATAGTGTCTGATAGAGATGCAAAATTCTTAAGTTACTTTTGGAAAAACATTGTGGGCTAAGTTGGGTACTAAATTGTTGTTTTCTACTACTTGTCATCTACAAACTGATGGACAAACAGAAGTAGTAAATAGGTAGAGTTGTGGTTGCCTACCAAACTCGAAACTCTAGAATTAAGGAAATGTGACAATCTTGTTAAGGTACCTGAAGGATTGCACCTAGCATTACTTCAAGAGCTACACATATATGAGTGCCCAAGTCTCATATCTTTTCTAGAGTCCGGTTTGCCATCTTCTCTCCAAGTTTTGAAGATTGAACACTGCAAAAATCTGATATCCTTGGTGCACGAGGAGGAGTACAGTAATTGTGCAGCTACTTGTTTGGAGTCATTGGTGATAAGAAACTGTCCATCTCTTAAATCCATATCATCGGCCAATGGCAGCTTACCAGCAAGGTTTAAACACCTTTCCATCAGGTATTGTCCAACTCTCCAGTGTTTATCATGGGGCAAGTTACCAGACAACCTTAGAAATCTTGAAATATATGATTGTGATAATTTAATTTGCTTATCATCTTCCTGTGAGCTACCTGAGGCGCTTGAAAGCTTCCAGATCTGGAGTTGCAATAGGCTTGAATCCTTAAAAGCCACATTGCCCAAATCGCTTAAAAGCCTTCTCATATGTAATTGTGGACAGCTGAAGTGGATAACAGATAGGTTTGATGGCAACAATTGTCTTCAATATATTTATATTAAATGGCGCAAGGACCTTGGATCATTACCTGAGGGCCTCCACCACCTCATCAATCTTGGTACACTAATTATTGAAAAGTGTGAAAAACTAGTTTCCTTCCCGCAAGGAGGGCTGCCAGCTTCAAACCTGAGAATGATATATGTGATATGTGATAATATGGTGGCATATCCTAGAGGCATTCAAAACCTCATCTTTCTTAAAAGATTGGAGATATCTTACAGTGAAGGATTCATAAAGGTTTTAGAAGAAGTTGGTTTTCCACCAAACTTAAGTTCGCTTACCATTAGGAATCTCAAGGTGTGTAAGCCACTCTTGCAGTGGGGATTGCATAGAGTCACCTCTCTTAGAGAGCTTCATTTGAGTGGTGAGGCTACAGATATGGTGTCATTTCCACCTGAACCTGAAGAAGAAGAAGAAAAAGAAGAAGAGAATGTGGATGATGAGCTGCAGGGGAAGATGATGTTGCCAAACTCTCTCACCACCCTCAATATTGAGAGTTTCAAGAACTTGGATAGGTTATCCGCTGGAATTCAATGTCTCACCTCTCTTCAATATCTTTCCATCTGTTACTGCGAGAAGCTCAGTTCCTTCCCCGAGGGGGGTCTGCCTCTTTCCCAAATTTCCTGGCTTAACAATATGGCCTGAACATCTTCAGTCTCGACCGATCCATTGATTGAATTTATATTTGTAACTACTGGATCGTATTCAATTAGCAGCCCTTGAAGGACATGCATCACAAAATCATCAGTGGAAATTGAATAACCTCCCATGGTTAGATTGTTTGATATCTCTTTCATTTTAGACAGATATTCAGTCATGGTAAGTGATCCCTTTCTCATAGATTGAAGTTGCAATTTTAATTGCATTAGTTTTGCCTTGGACTAATTTCCAAAAAGTTTATTTAGTGAGTTCTAAAGCTGAAAAAACGTTGCCAGTTTTGTAATCTGAGTTTGAACTTGAGGTGACATAGATGAAAGCATCCATCCCAAAAGTGCTTGATCCAAGCGTCTCCATAGCAAGTATTCTAGGTTGATTTGTGTAGTTTGATTGGTGCCTTCTGTAGCGGCAATCTCCATTGATGGCTCACAGAAAGCTCCATTAATAAAACCTTCAAGGTTGCTTCCTATGATGGCAGGCAACATCTGAGTTTTCCATAGTATATAATTATCATTCTGAAGTTAAAAGGGAAAATTGTAATTTGGCAAAGAAACTTCATTAAGTTGTGGGAGTTTAGGAGATGAAATTGTAAGCTGAGACATTTTTGCAAGCTCTGATACCATGATAAAGTTGAAAATAATATGGCTGGAATGATTGTATTTCATTAACGTAGTGGTATTTATACAAGAGTCAAAGACTATGTGATAAGTCATATAAAAGTTACAGATAGACTTGCACATACAGATAGGTTTGCATATTTATCTTAACTAAATCTGTTAAGATATTTTATCAGCCTTAAGGACTACTTCAAATACTAGTTTTATCTTTACCGTATATTCATCCATAATTTCCCTGCAATACTTGCACGCACGCATTTTGACCAAATTAGATGACTCTGTATTTCAAAAAGTTTGATCTTATAATAGGTAATTAATATAATATTATAATTCCAACATCACATATATATACATATATATATAGATTTTGTCAGTCTTTATATAACTTGACAATATATATATATATATATAATGTTTTGGAACTATAATATTATATTATATTATATTATATCAATTATCTATTATAAGATCAAAATTTTAAATTTGAATTTACTTTTAAAAAATAGGAAGGCTTGGCCAAATTGAGGGAAATCCAACATATTTGTGAACAGATTTAAACTACTAAAAGAAGTCCAATAAAACCATTAGGTTGTGAGCATAAGGCAATGCTGAATACATATGAATATAAGAATCCTTCACTTGTTGGTTGTCTATATATAGGTGATAATTAAGAAGAGATAGCAAGAATGCCAAGAAATTATAAAGTAAGTATTACCTAAAAACTTTTGAATTTTCAGGCCAAAATTTATAGGTATGAACTTCTTCTGGATATGTGACCATGGCAACGTATTGTCACACTGTGAGATCGAGTGGTTGTTGCAAAGAAGGAGCTAGGTCATCGGAATACCCTTCAATTCCATCCAATTCTCCGCAGTATTTCTGCTTCTCTTCCAATGGAAGATGGAAAAACTCGTTTGTCATTTCACGTGCTAAATCTAGGAATTCAGGTTTCATTACATGGTTTGTTACCTGGCCATATGAGTTCTTGAGTGATAGACATTGTACTAAGTGGAAAAAGACCATTTGTGCCATGGCTACATAAATTATTAAACCACTATGATACTAGTTAAATATATGATTTTCAATGCCACCCTTTTGCTACAGAAGTATAGCCAGGAGCGGAGCCAGGATTTTTATGGAGTGGGATTAATTAATGGCATTTTTTTACGCAAATAACAAATAATAATAATAGGGTTCGGGAGCTGAAAGCAACCCCAAGTGCTGAGACCCAAACGCATTTTCTCAAGCTGGTCAGCATGATGGGTTGGCGAAGACATAAGAAGAGCAACATCAATAATTGGTATGTCCATCAATGGAAACAATGGGTGGTCATTCATAAGAACCCCATTGCAGGCCTTGCTATTGTATTTTTCTTGCAAATCTTCTCCTTCAAAGACCAGCTCTTGCGCTGTTTTTGCATGTAACTTCGTCTTCAGTTTATATCCTTTGAATAAAAAGAGCAAAAATATTATTAGTCACAAGCATTTTGTTAAAATTAAATTAACCTTAATTAACACAATTAATTTGGTGAGAAATCTTAGAACGGAAATATAAAAATTACTGGCAGTACATTTAAGCTATAAGATTTGCATTAATATATATAAAATTAATCTAACATAAGGTTTGCCTTACTTTATTAAATTAAAAGTCATATTTGATGATTATTGGATTATAACATATGTTAGAGATTTAAAATTCAAAAAGTGGTCAAATATAAATTTAGCCACATACTAAAACTCTGTTTATATAAAGTAAAATCATATTGAAATTTAGTGATTAATAAATGTAATTTTAAATCTTAACGCAATTCAAATATTTTAAAAAAATATATTACTTCTCATATTAAAGATATTATTTAACTAAATATATATATATATATATATATCATATTGATTCGGACTTTTTTTTGCATTGATACTACTATAATTGCACTTTTAAGCAGCTTTTTAATGCACTCTTTAAGAAGTTAGTGGGTTATAATGCTAATTCAATATGTGAAACAATAAAGCATAACATTAGGCAAAATTCCAAAGAGACATATGGGTGAAACTCCTATACATTAATTTAAGAAAAAAGAATGTATGCAAACTTAAAAAATGCCCAGCATGGGGCATGAATGATTAAAAAAAAAACAAATCCTTATTATATAGTAATAAGTAAAACTAGCATTTATCTTCGTGCAATGAACGATATATGCAATCATAATAGATAATTTTAAAAATAATTTATAATAATTAATTATATTCGAAAACTTATTTAAAAATTTTATTGATAATAAGTATATTTGGATTTTTATTTCAACCGATATTATAAAAATTTGTTAAGAACTATAAATTTGACCTCTATATATAATACTATTCAATTATACAAGTTAAATTAAAAAATGTTTACCGATATAATTTTTTTTTTCTTTTATGGGGTGTTTGATAAAAAAAGAAAAGTATTGAAGGAAACTGATTCTTAGGAATCAATTTCTTAGAATTCAGTTTCCTAAGAGAATGAGTTTTCTTGAGATTATTTTTATAGTGTTTGGTTAATTATAGAGGAAAATAGGATTTACAAGTAATTAAAGAAAGTTATACATTAAAATTAAAGAATAAAATTGTATTCCTATCAGTTTCCCACATTACGAGATTTATTTTCCACTGGGATCCACAAATTCTTTCTTTTAAAAATTATCCAAACAAGAGAAAATTTCACTTTTCTAAGGAATTTTAAATTCCCACTAACTTTACCACTACCCAAACACCCCATCATAGAATTTTTCTATCTAATTTTTTCCATCTATAAAATTCAAATTCAAATTCAATTGCATTTATATAATTTAATTCAAATTCAAATATATTTAACTAATATTTTTCATTTATAGAATTCAAATTTAAATATATTTTTTTATTCAATGCAAACAATTAACTTCTATATATTAAATACTCATAATATAATTTAATTATTTACTATTATTATTATTATTATTATTATTATTTATCTTATAAACACATTTTTACCTTATAAGATAAATCATTTGTGGAATTCAAATTAAAAAATATTTACTTATTTAATTTTTTTCCACTCGTAAAATTCAAATTTAAATTTAAATTCATATATATTTATATAATTTGATTCAAATTCAAAATTATTTATCTAATATTTCCATCTATAAAATTTAAATTCAAATTCAAATTATGTAATTTTTAATGGAAAAATTATGTATATTTTTATTATTTTCCATACGATGCTTAACTAAATAACTACAAATAATCTTATAATAATAATTGTTATGCAAAATATTATATATATATATATATATATATCAACTGATTTTCTATATGGAATGTCCATAATCAAATATTCATTTCATAATTTTCACAATCAATTTTACTAAAATTAAAATATACAATATCAATTAATTTTCTATATAGAATGTATCCACAATCAATTTTACCAAAACTAAATAAAATCAAATATATACAATATTAATTGATTTTGTATAAGGAATATCCACAATCAAATATTTATTCTATTATTTTCACAATCAATTTTATCAAAACTAAATAAAATCAAATATAAATAATATCAATCGATTTTCTATATAAAATATTCATAATCAAATATTCATTCTATTAATTTTACAGTCAATTTTATCAAAAATAAATAAAATCCAATATATACATTTTTGATATGATAAAATTAACAACCTAATAGAATTAATGATTTTTTTTTAATGTTTTTGGAAGAAAACTTATATATTCATATGATAATACGTGTAAGAATTTATTTTATATCTATATATATATATATATATTGTTATCAATATTAATAAAAAAAAGCATGTTTATTTTAATTTTTTTCAAAACAAAAATTTATTTTATATATTTTTTAATACAACCATAATAGGTCAAAAATCCCATACTTTTTCATTCAATTATATAATATTGTAATTAATAATAAAAACATATATTAATTAGTAAATAAAATAAAATTAAATAATTTGTTTTGAATATAAATTTTATTTTATTTTGTTTAACAATTATTATTTATGTTATTATGTTTTTTTATATCCAAATAAAAAGATATCGTTATTAATTTCCATATAACCATTTTTGTATGTGTTAAAATATTTAAAATATTTTTAATTAAAGAACAATATATATGCAAATAAATTTATGATATATATTGTTATAAAAATAATTTTTTTTATTCCTTCATTCCTAAAGTTAATCTATTATATATAAAAATCAATCTAACTTTGTTATGTTTAACACTTATTATTTATGATATTATATTTTTTATATTAAAATAAAAAGATATCTTTATTAATTTTTATATAACCAAATTTATATATGTAAAAATATTAAAAATATGTTTAATTAAGCAAACAATATATATAAAATAAAATACATTTTATGTCATAAAAATATTATAATAACAAAAATATATATATATATATATATATATATATATATATATATTTTTATTCCTTCATTCCTAAACCGAAATCTATTAATGTAAATATTAAAAAACATATATAATACTATAAAAATATTAAAATATTATAATAGAAAGAGTTAGCAATTTCATGAGTATAATAATGTATCATTATTTTGTTGTGTTTAATATATGGTTATTGATATTTTTAAAAGAATATATATTTTTTAAATTTATTTCAAAACAAAAATTAATTTTATATATATTTGGATACGATTATAAAAGATAAGATTATAAATATAAATAAGTAAATATCATTGAAAGAAAAAAAAAAAAAAGATTTTGAAGGGAAAACGATGACACGTAACAAGTACTCTTCTTCTTTTATATATATTTATAGATATATGAAATGGAAATGTACTTTTTTTTTGGGTGAAAAAATGGAAATGTACTTGAGAGACGAGATGGAAGGCATAGAGAAGTAGGAGGACGAGGGGGTGGAGATGCAGAAAATGATAGAGTAGACCAGGTGCTACGCTGGAGAAGTTGAAGTGGCAGAGGGGAAAGATGCAACATTCTCGCAGAGATATCGTCCCGCCAGCTGGACAGAAAGAGTTGCAGAAATAATGGGCACTTGATCTAGCTTTTAAAGGTGTTGGTGTACAACAATAATCGAGCACATATATGTGTATATATATATTCCCTAACGAAAAATTCTGCACATAATACATATATATAGGACGGAGAATCAGTTTATATTTTTAGTGTTTAATCTGTTAAATAACAGGTATACAAATTAAAAAAAGGAATATGTTAAAAGATCAGATTAATTGACAATGGCAGATGTATTTGTGACGGAATTCATTTTTCAAAGCCAGTAAATATAAGATGACTTTGCAAGGTGATATAGAAATTTCAAGTTTTAATACATTTTCTTTTCTTTTCTTTTCTTTTTTCTTTTTTTTTTTTTTTTAGTTCTACAAGAAAATAAAATATCAATAAATTATGAAAAATCCTACACAAATACCATCCTTTAACAGATAAAGAAAATCACACCATACAAATCACCAAACAAACTATTTTATACATGATATTGACATTACATATATGTAAATCAGTTAATTATTAATTTGAAATTTGAAAGTGTTGATTTATAATTTTTTTTTATTTCCATATATTATGAAATTAATTGTTCATATTGAATACCCATTAATTTAAAATTTAAAATTTTCAATGTAAAGTTTTTTAAACTTATAAATTTTAGATATTAAAATTTAAAATTTTTAAATTTGAGTCACATAAATTATTTATTGATATTATTTATCAATACTAAATACCCCATTAATTTAAAATGGATAATTTCAATATAAGACTATTCAAATTTCAAATTGTACATATTATTATAATTAGTAATTAATATAATCAATTAAAGAAGATCGTAATAAAATATCAATTATGATATTGAGATGTTAAAATTTAAAATTTGAAAATTTTCATCCATAAAACAAATATTATTAATCTCAGAGCTTTAAAAACGATCTTTTGAACTAAGTAAAAATTACGATAATAAATTATGGACAAACACTCTTTAATTAATAAACAAAAAAATTTAATTACTTCATAAATATTAATTAAATGCCATTGTATAGGGTTAATATTACGATTGATAACTAGGCTATATTTAATTTCATTTGGATTTTTAAATATGGAAAAAATAAATATAGAGGTAACAAATTATTTAGGGCATAGTGGTCTAAAACACCCAAATAATGTTTTTTTTCTTCCTAAACATCCAAATTACGATTTTTAATTAGAAATAATAAATTTGGACATTAATTATGGAATTAAAGGAGTTTGAATAAAGCTACTTTATTTTTTGGAAAGTAATAAATGAATCTGAATAAGACAAATAATATTCTATTAACATAATAATTATTTTTTGGGAGTAAATGAAGCTTGAATAAGGCTAATTATTTATTTCTAAAATAAATTATTTTTTTCTCTTGAATAAATGAGGGCATACACAAGGCTAAATTCATAATATTGAGATTCGAGAATCGTGGTAAACATACATGATCATTTTTTAAATTGATTCAAATAGTGAAGGAAAAAGCTTTGATTTGGAATAATGGTTTGATTTTAGAGATTAAAGAAAATTTGCATTCATCATTTAAAACAATATTTGTGCCCTTATCAAATTTTCAAGGTGTTCACCTATAAATAGACAATGAAGCAAATAATCTTTAAGCTTCCAATCAGTTAAACATATAACTATTGAGCAGTTTCCTCTTTAAATTCAATTTTTATTATAATAATTTTTTTATTCTCTAAAAAAGTTATTGTTATTTTTTACTGTCTCACTTAGTTGATTAAATTTATAGTTAAAGTCCTTTTTGTTACAAGGTATTTAAGAATATTTAATTTGTTTGATCTCTGCAAATTAGTTAATCGCTGACTTTTGTCAGATTTATTTTGTATAATTTTTATTATTTTATTGTCATATTTTATTTTATTTTATTTCTCTAATTGAATTTATAGTGACGTCCAAATTGTCCGATTTTTATAAAACTACCAAATAATATAAATGAAAATTGTAAAATTGAGAACAAACTATCAATGGATTTAGTCTTTACTCATAAAAAATAATATAATTAATTAATTTGATTTGATTTAAATATAATTAATTATTATAGATTATTTTCAAAATCACCTAATAGTTACGCATGTTATATATTGTATGGAATTGATACTAGTTAACATTCAGTTAAAAACACAAAACAAATCCCCCTGCTGTGAAAATTTCCCCAACCGCCATGGTAATTTAAATGCTTGATTTTTTTTTTTTAATTAAAACACAAAACTATTTTGCACGATGCAAAAGAAAGATACAAATTGTCTAAAATGTATTACATGAATATCCTAACTAGTAGGGATAATCCAATAGTAAAAAATGGTGCAAATCACTATTATTTTAGAGAATCTCCGGTTGAAATGTAGATTATGAAAACAAACATATCACATAAATAATATGAAAAATGTTTAAAAAATATTACTATTTAATGATAATGTTTAAAATGAATATCAAACTGATATGATTTAGACATTAGTAATATTAATGTCTTTTTTTCAAACTGATATGGTTGTGGGAGACATGTACTTAGAAACTATAGTGGTTTTAGCACTTATATTGTGTTCAAGTGGACTATATAGAGGTAATTATGCAAGTAGAGATATTAAATAAGATGTCTAGTCTAACTTTCTCATTATTATTGTTATTATTATTATTATTATTTGGATATTTTTTGTAGTGAATCATTGGCATACATTCTGGTTGGCTGGCAGTGCAGACAGAAAACGATGGTTGTCATGAATGTCATCAAGACAATAACCTCTTCTGTATCATTTAGCTTTGTTGTTCGAAAGTACCCATCAAATAAATTTTTACTAAACATGGCTTGAACCCAACGTAGTACTTTTTTTCTTTTTAACATTTTAATTAGTTTAGGTTTATTAATATTATTATTATTAGTTTTTGTTTGGGTTAAAACATTGGAAAATTGTTGGTAACATGTGAGAGGCCACAGCCACAAGACCCAAAGTTTGTGGCGTGTGGGGTGTCTCTGTGGCCTAAGTAGAAGCAAACTTTTCTATTGGAAAGCCCAATATCGTCAACAGCCTGAGGGAGGCTTCTAAAATTCAAACAAAATTCACGGCCACAAACCCACCTCTCTTTCCGTGGCCAACTGCCCACCTCAAGTCTCTACGCAAAAGTGGCCATCACCACCACCACCACCACCACCACCACGGTCTCTGATTCTTCTTCCTCACTGACACTCAAAATTTCCTAATTTAATAATAAACTTTGTTTTTGCTCGTTTATTTTCTTCTTTGCCTTTTTAGTCGAAAATGGCGAAACTTACACTCAGAGCAGAGAATTTGTTCTTTCTTTCACAAGATGCAAGCCCGCAGCAGACCTGGGGTTTCGATTCGTCACTCCGACACCCCCGGCAATTGCGTCTGGTTCCTCCGAAGCGGCGCTTGGGATTTCCGGTGCTTTGTAGCATCAAGGAAAGGCAAAATATAGAGAACAAGAGGGTTGATGGAGTTCTCACTGGACTCCGCATCGATGGAGTGGACGGTGAGGCTTCGAGTTTGGATTCTGAGAGCGAATTTGGAGCTGAGGTTGGGTCTGAGGAAGTGGGTTTTCAATGGAATTGGCCTCCGTGGAAGAACATTCCTCAAAGATATAAGCTTATTGGCACCACTTCGCTTGCGTTTGTTATATGCAACATGGATAAGGTGTTTTACTTTGAATATTTATCTTTTTCTTTGAAAAATACTATATTCTTAAATTTCATCCACTTCCAGTTTATACAAATGCTTTAGGTTGGATATATTAGCTGAAGCAGTCCTAGTTCGCAAATTTTCTATAAGTTGCATATTCAACTTTGGTTTGGGTTTTGAAGGTGGCCAACAAGTCCTTCAAAATCAATTATTTTTTATTCATGGTGGTTCTACATGATATGTACGTATAGAAGTAGCACTTTCTGACAATAACGGAGTCATTGGACAGACTGTTTGAAATGAAAAGGAAAAAATAATTATTTCTTCTAGCTGGTTGGCTGAGAGCAGGAGTTGGTTATAAGCTATCATTTTTTTGTTTTCTTTGTACGTTGAAATTGAAGAGGTTGATTTCGTTTGACATGCTTGGCAGGTGAACTTGAGTGTTGCTATAATACCGATGTCGCATCAGTTTGGTTGGAGTTCGTCTACAGCTGGATTGGTGCAGTCATCGTTCTTTTGGGGGTATGCAATCAGTCAGTTGCCCGGAGGGTGGCTTGCCAAGATATTTGGTGGCAGGTCTGTTTATCATCATTTCAAATCCTTTTTGTATGCTTAACATTCATTGATATTGTAATTATACAACAATGTTTAATCAGGAATTCTCATCTACTTCTAGAGAGTTAATTATCGACGACTTTCTTAAAGCACTGTCTACATGCCTCTGTTTATAGTTTCATAGCTTCCATGTACAGTCGTTTTGATATACTTATATGGGAACACCATCCTGCCTTAGTAATTTAATAAAGAAATATAGTATTTTTCTTTACCCTTAATGTAACCATTTCATGGCATGCCTTGAATATCATTCCTATACATCCTGATTTTGGCATCAATGGTAAGTAATGTTATGCTTTGCGTTAAGAAATATACTCTTGGTCAATTTACACAAATGGTAACAATCAATCATCTTCGTGTTCATAATTACTAAATAGTGCTTGCACTAAAAGTATTTCTTTTGTTTATGGAGCATTTATGGTTGGTGATATAGATTTCATGCTCATCATTTTATCTTCTTTCTAGCACAGAAAAGTTCTTGAGGTTGGAGTTTTGACTTGGTCATTGGCTACAGCACTCGTCCCTGTACTTGCTGGATACATGCCTGGCTTAATTTTGTCAAGGATTTTGGTATGTTTTCAAGGGTTCTGCCGCATCTTGTTTCTTAGACAAACCTGATTATTTTCTACAGTGCACTAGTAGGTGCTATTTTGCTTGCCTTCTACCCTTATAAGTTCAGTTCTGTTACTGGGGAATTGGAGAGGGGCAAGAAGCTTATTGTATATTCTAGTTACCTTTTAGTTTGGATAAATTTATCTTCTTCTAGTTACTTACTCAGTCCTCCTCATCTCTTTTTTATATATAGGTAGGAATAGGAGAAGGAGTTTCCCCATCTGCAGCAACCGACCTAATTGCCAGGCATGTATGACTTCATATAGACATGGGAGCATAGTAGTCTGATAAATTTTACTGTATTAATTTTTGATATGTTTCCATTCTTGTTGTGGGTCACTAGCTTCCCTTCTTATGTATGTTCTTTAATCTGCATTTGTGCTTCTAATGGGTTTGTATTCTTTGTATCTTCTTCTTTACTTCTTAATATATATTTTTTTAGCTGGCCATCCCTGTTAATAATGAATATTCCTCTATTGATTATCATTTTCTTTTTGTGCTTATAGTATAATATTTCTACTGCACATTTATGATATAGCTTATTTCTAAAATGAAGATCTTAAACCTCATGCAGGACAATACCTTTGGAGGAGCGCTCACGGGCTGTCGCATTTGTTTTTGGTGGTTTGAGTGTTGGAAGTGTTACAGGGTATGTCTTATCCATTGTAGTGAGGCAGATAAAGACTCATTCTTATATGAAAAACTGCTAGATACATGGTCTGATTTGCTTTTGACCATAATGATAACATTCAACCTTAGAAAACATTTCTCACATTTAACTATGAATGGATTTTTTCTAGAGTATTATTTCTTATATATGTTTGAAAGTCAAAATATATATATATATATATATATATTTCTATGCTTAAAGATTTATAGAAGCAAAAATCACCAAAACTAACCATAATTTCTTTAAATTTTGTTACACCAGTCAAATGCATTTTTCATTGTGTCAACATTTCATTGAGTCAGTCTTTTATTGCTAAAAGACCCAGTGACTGATTACAATGTTTTCCAGTAGTGTTGGTCTTGTATTGTCTTTAGTTAAGTCAAATGACAATCTAGCATACAACATGAATGATATTATTTCAGTATTCTACTATAGGCTGCTAGTGTGCCATGCAAATCTACACACAATAAGCTTCCCCAAATTAGCTTTTCCTAGTATTTTTAAGTCTTTATTTGCTGTGCCCTGTTTTATATTTTGTTTACATGAGCGCTCAGGCTGTCTTTGGTCTTTTCTAACATATGTAAATTCATACAGGCTTCTTTTGGCTCCTTCCCTCATTCAAAATCTTGGTTGGGAATCTGTGTTTTACATATTTGCCCTTTTGGGGATAGGCTGGTGAGTAGCCATCTCTAAACCCACAGATAATATTGTCATATGATTTTAATTCAGGGTGAGAGACCTCTTTGTAGTGCAATATGCCAATAGTTATTATTCGAATAAGATAACAGAAGAAAAAAAATATATTGTTTCTTTCTGTTCATTGGATAAAATTAAAAATCTTTATTTTCTTTATTGTCCTATGCTCTCTCCAAGTTCGTTACGAAGAATTTGGTCCACAGAATACAGCTTTGACTTGTGTGTGAATTATGATCATCTTCTTGCTAAATTTGAAGGTATTCGGGGTTTCAGTTTCTAAAAGAAGGAAGATCTCCATTCATTGCTGAATCCACTGCACGTGAGCACCAAAGCCCTCATATTCTTTTATTTGTAAAACTAAGATGATTATATTCCCTAGTTTTGAAGATGCATATTAACTAGTTAATCTGAAAAAATCTTCGGATACATTTTTATGTTTCATGGCATCATTAAAATTAATTATAATCTGTGAGCTTCTCAATATAGTTATGAATATCAATAATGATCAGTCAACCATGGTTAGTGCTAACAAGTACCAATCTCCTTGATAAACAATTGAATGATTCCAAATAACAATGAGAATGATTCTATTAATGTTAACTATTATTTATGGACCTTATTTTAACTTGAATTTAGTGATAGATTCTTTTTCCTTTTATAATGTCTTAGGTCCACAGTCTATATTCGTGAACAAAACATGGAATGCTTCTCTGAATAAGTTGGGCGGCTCGCTTAAGGTACGGTGCATCTTGTGTTGTATGTGGTTGTGTTATTTGGGGCACTTATAATATGGAGAAATGTGCAGGTTTTGAGGCATAATACTTCTAACATATTTAAATGTTAAAATCTTAGTATGTAGCTGGATATGTGGTGGAGAATGATGGAGATTACATAGGATTATAATTACTAGGGGTTTTATGATTTTTAGGGGTTTAATATTATTATGTTTATTTGATTTCTTGAGTTTTAATATTATTATTATTATTATTTTTTAATTTAGTTTCCTTATGTTTTAAGGAAGTTTTATTATTTAGTTTTCTTATTAAATTAGGATATTTCATTTTTAGTTTCCGTATGTTGTTAGGTGGTTTTATTATAAATAGGGATCTCTACAACCTTTGATGGACAGTTGATGAATAATACAAATATTTTTCCGAGATTATTTTATCTGGTTCTGTGTGATGCAAACCAAAACTAGGTGTGATGCCTAGTAAAAAACGAAAACTAGGTGTAATATCTAGGATTTTAGGAGTGATTCCTAAAATTGTTCCAATGTGATGCTAGAATCCTATCTTTAATTATCTGTTTTCTTTTCTACCTTGTCTGTCCTGCATCAATATGGTTGTCATTCTTTATGGACAGAATATAAAAATTCAGTCATATATAGATTGAAGATGAATATCAATCACTTTATAGGATACCTTTCAGTAATGCAGGTTGATTTATGTGAACCCATCCTAGCCATGGCCAGTTTGGTTGTCATTGCTTGTAACACTGCATATTAAACTTTTCTAATATAAAAAAACCAGGTTTCTGTTAAATTGAAACTTCATACCATAGAAAGAGATATTTGTGAAGTTGTTATGATCCCTGTATGCGAGGATTTGGGAGTTATGCCACTTGAAACTATTAATAGTGAAAGCTAGATTTTGTTATCAGTATTCAGGTCAGCCTTGTGACATTGTTGAGGCATCGATTTACCGGCACGATGAAAATTCAAACTGCAAAAGGGATGACCCTAGTTTTACATATTATTAGTATTGTAGACTTAGAAGATAACATACATATTTTTGTTCACATGGTTTGTGTTAACTTGTAGTTTGCGTTATATCCCTATAGCTAAAGTCTTGGTTGGCTATAAATGTTGACCCCCTTTTTTTTTTTTTTTTTTTTGGTGCTCACTCTTGTATTATAGGATGTACCATGGAAAGCATTTTTCCAAAGTCAAGCAGTGTGGGCAATGATCTATGCTCATTTTTGTGGAAGTTGGGGTCACTATACCTGCCTATCTTGGCTTCCCACTTATTTTAGGTATTTCCACTCTCACAGTTAATTTTGTCTGATGTTATTTTGGTGCTACGACATTTTTCTAGTTTGGTTAACTTAGTAACCGTCATAGTTTTGGGTTCTAAATTGCAATGGTGCTTAGCAAAATTGTTAAGTGAGACCTATCTATCGAACTATAGTGCTTTAATAATCATATTATTTTCTTCTTTTTGCACTGACATTTATATTTTATATTATATAAATACTAATATATATATATATATATATAGATATATAATTAGTATATTTGAAATTGCACTAAAACATGTAGAAGTATAATAGATAATACATGAATGTTTAACCTGATTGGAAAAGAAAAGGATAAATCCTCTCAAGTGTTGTCACTCGAGAGATCCGAAGTTTTATAAATCTATGTGCATAAAAATATCAACCATGCTGTTTTTCTAGCCTGAAATCATCAAGTACCAGGAATAAATACCAACTTGGTCTTGACAAAGTCATAAAACTACTAAAAGAGCCTGAATTCCTTTTTACTAAGGGCTTGGTAATGGCATCTGAATTCCAAATTAGTGTGCTAGAAAAATAAATTTGTTTTCTTTGTGATATCATTTACTTGGTCCTTTTACAGCATTCTCTAGCACCATATTCAAAAAAGGTCATGTGATGACTCTATTGTAGCATGTAATATGATATGATAATAATTAATTGAAGGCAAGATTGTAGGCTTATCTTTTTCTGCAGATAATGACGAGCAATCAAAATGCTTTATTTTTCACCCTTTACCTTTATTACCTTGAGATATCCTCTTTGAAAAAATTTAGTACGTGTATGATAACTACATATAAAAACCATTGTTACCAAGTCTGACAAATATTGGATATTATTTGAACTAACTATATTGGGTGTTATTTTGTGCGATGATTTTTTTCCCTAATTGTTCTGAATAAGGTTATCTAGCATCACCAAAATAATGTTTCTTTCCTTGTTAATTACATGCAATCATAAAGAAGCTGAATTTTCAATTAACATGCCATGCAGTGAGGAGCTGAACCTAAATTTGACGGAGGCTGCATGGGTAAGTGGAAGAGCAACGTGTTCAATTTTTTATTTTTTATTATTTTATTATTTTTTATATTCATATCCACTATCATTGACTTTCAAATGTTACACTGAGAAGTTTACACTTAAGAAAAGGGCTTTCATGTACCTAGAGTATCGCACTACTCAACCTGAATGGTATCCTAGATGCCATGTAAAATAATTATTAAACCATGTTTAGGATACTTCATTCTCACTCCTTCACAATATTTTTATGCTGTACGAAGAAAAATTTGATTGCTTCTGCTTCTTAGCAAGGTCAGTCTTGCTGTTTGGAACTCACTATAAAGTTAGGGCTGATGCAGTGACGTTTTCACCTCAGAACTTTGGGAAATTGATACATAGCCCTATTTGGAGCAAGCTTAACAAATAAATATAAAATTATTTATAAGCCATGCCCTTAGTAGAAGATATATCATAAACATCATATCTTTACTTACGTTGTCTATTTGGAAATACCATTTTATGAATATTGCATGGATGTTCAATATTCAATTACTTGTTATAAGGGTTATTATTATTCATTGCAGGTTTCAATCCTTCCTCCTTTGGCTTCAATTTTTGTGACTAACCTTTCTGCACAATTTGCGGACAACTTAATTGGAAATGGAGTTGAGACCACTATGGTATGGACTATGGAGACATTATGAACAGTTAATAAAAATTCCCAAAATGCCCAACATATTGCGTAGTTTATACAATTTTTCTAATAATAGCAGAAAATCAATTCAGCTTTCTAATTTCTTATATGGTCATATAAGCCCTGCATATTTATATTTAGTTGAAAAATAGAATTGCCATTTTGGTTGTGAAATCCTTTTAATAATCCTGGTAACTGTGACAAGCAAGTTTTTTATTTTTTATTTTTTTTAATCTGGGTTTGGGGATTTATTTGAACTCAGAATCATTGCCTGAGGAAGAACTGGCTTTATCAAAAGCAAGTATTGCTTAATAAGTTTACTGCTTCAAACCTCATGAGCTTAAAATTCACTACTGCTTATATAAATTTTTTGAGTTGATATTAATTTTTTTTGCATGTAGGTGCGAAAGATTTGCCAAACAATTGCATTTTTGTCTCCTGCAGTTTGCATGACTCTTTCCTCTGTTGATCTAGGATTGCCCCCTTGGGAAGTTGTGGGGATTCTGACTTGTGGCTTAGCCCTCTCAAGCTTTGCTTTGTCAGGTATACAGAAATTCCAATCGAGTACTTTAATTGTAGAACGAGATGAACAAAACCTAAGCTTCTTGTGCTTTAAACTAATGAGCAATAACTAAATCATACAGGACTTTATTGCACCCATCAGGATATGTCGCCGGAATATGCAAGTATTCTTTTGGTATGTAAGCGCATGAAACCCAAATTATTTTCTGTGATGGGAGTTGCTGTTGTGCATTCCATAATCAGTGGGCTCAATGTATTCATCCCACCCTTTGAACTTAAACTCTAGTCAATACACTGTACATCTTTGCTTAGGATATACAAGACCTATTATGCTATTTTGTGGTATACTAAAGTCTCTTATGGAGCAAGTTACCAAAAAAGAAAAAAAGTCTGATTGAGCAGCGTAGGTTTTTTTACCTTCTTTTGGTGATAGATCCGAGTACGTTACACTTGCTGTTTTATCAAGCTAATATCATAAACATTTGGTACCATGTCACTGTATCACCCTATGTCGTTTGGATATGCATAGCAGGTCTTTGCAGTGTGCCTTTATTTAATTCTTTCAGAACAAAGTATAACGTCCAGCAATCCAATTATGAATTTATGACTAGTTCAAAATTTTTCGCAGGGTATTACCAACACTGTTGGGGCAGTACCTGGAATAGTAGGTGTTGCACTCACAGGCTATCTTCTTGATACAACTCATTCATGGAGTGTAAGTTCCACCATTATTTCTTTAAACTTCTATTTGTAATGATGGGTCATATCCTTCATCTTTTTTCATATAATGTCATCATGTGATTTCCATCTGTTATGTAGATATCATTGTTTGCGCCATCAATATTCTTCTACTTGACTGGTACGGTTGTTTGGTTGGCATTTGCCAGCAGTAAGCCTCAAAGCTTTTCCGAAACAGACTGATATTTTTGTACTATAGGATTACTTCTCTTGAATGAGGTATCCAAATTGAGAGAAACTTCATTCAATCTCAGTTCAGGGTAGAAATTAACTTCATTCATTAGGTTTCCTTTTGTATATTCACATGGGGAAAAAAAAAAAAAGAAAAAAAGAAAAAAAAAAAAAAGCACACGTATATTCAAATGTAATATCTTGTAATAGCATATCTTAATCTGTTTGTTATTTTAACCAAGTAGCCTTCGTTGGCCACCAAAACGTTGTATTAATTTGACTGCAGTTTTCATTTTGTACAGATCTTTCAAAAGTCTCTTATTCTTTAAAATGTTTCATAAAAAGTCAAAGTTTTTGTCCTTAAACAACTCACCTACCAACTCTTATCAAACCAGAGACGTACCAACAATTTGACTCGTTGAATACCAGGACTAAGAGGACTTTGCATTGTTTTACTAGTACATGGTATTGTTTAACTTTGGCTGTTTCCCAACTCAGATAAAGTAGATCTGAGAAGTATTTTATACTGAAAAATTTTCCTTTGCATTCTATCATTGAGAAAAATGACTAATACATTTGAATTGCATTCTATTTCTTATTTCATCAATCACTATATGGAACCATTTACACTTCCACAGCACGGCCTACCGACAGGCAGGTGGTACAACATATGGTAAGTGAGCAAATACAATAGAGTAGGGACCAATAACTACTGGTTCTGAAGAATTTACATGTAAAGGCTCCAAGGCAGGTATGTCTCCAGATGAATTTACATTCAAAATGTTGCCATTGAGAAGCATGGTTTGGCTGTGTAAATTACCATCTTTTGCAGTTAGATGATATTCTTCTCTTGTTACACCATTTAAACTTTGAGGCAGCTTAATTGACTTCGATTTATGATATCTGTGGTGTTTATGTCGAAAAGACCAGGTACTACTGAAGGCAAGTTTGGCTTGAATGGTGGTACTATTCTCAAGGTTGATTAGCAGTACTGTTATCCCTTTCTGTACGACGAAGTAAAGTCAGAACATAAAATGAGAATGCCTAACCAATTTTTCCCTAGAAATTAAAGTATGATATAAACTTACTGATTGTTTTGCACAATGAGCATAAGCACGTATCTTCTTTGTTCCAGAAAAACTTGTCGACAGTACATGTTTACCCATTAATCGGTGCCAAAGAAGAGCACTGCGATGAGGAAAAACAGGAAACAGGCATTGTTATGCTAAGAATATCTTGCAAAATTATAAAAGACATGATTTAGAAAACTGAAAGTTGGAAGGTATTAAGTTGAATGTTCAATGACCTGTAATAATCTGGATTCGGCACAAAGTTAGCAGTGTTAAGCAAACCGTAGTTTCCGCCGATCAACGATTGTCTGCAGTAGGTTTTGGTATCATAAACAGACGCCATACCCAATTGATCCAAGTACCTGCATTACAATTCCAATATATATTACTACTTCGGGTTAAGGTTGTCTTTCAGAAGAAACCAAAAATTTAAATGACTGGTTTTTAGTCAAGTTACCAGAAACTAAATACAAATGCATTGGTAACAAGATTACGGCCACTGTTGTAAGCCCCTCCAGCCTCCCCAACCCAAGCAGTCGCTGAAGTCGGAGAACTCTTGAGGATGTCACGGAGGTTGCTAAATGTATCAGACTCGCCATCAAGATAGGAAGGATTTAGAATCTTCTCAATGAGGTGCTCATCAACCCCTACAAGCAAGAATAAGAATCTTCAAAATTCAACCATTTTAAGGAAACTTGTGGATAGATACAAAGGATGATGTTCGAAAGGTTTTGTTTGCTCATGTAATGATACCTGGTCCCAGATTGTAAATATGGTGGGTGACCACATCTACAGATTTTGTAGTTTTAGTGACAAATTCCTTGAACCAGTTTGCATCGAAAAATCCACCAGGTGCAATAATCAGTGGCTTTGGTTCAATTCCTTTGTAGATATCTTGCACTATGTTTTTCAGAGAAATTGTGTCAGAGGCATACTGGTCTGCTGCAACTCTTGTTCCTACTCCACTCCCACACAATTCATTCCCTGATAAAATAAAATAAAGTAAAACTAAATCCCACAAATATTTATACTGGAAAACAAACATTCACAACAATTTTTTTAAGCTAAATTAAAAAATAAAAACTAACTGGTTTTACCTAGCTCCCAACCATGAATTAAGTAGTTCTTTTGGACAGTATAACGGATGAGAGATTCAGCATTTGAGTGGTCCCAAGCACCAGTTGCAGAACCATCAGATTGTATAGATCTCCCATTAAGAGCATTTAATCCAAAAATAATCTTAGCCCTGAAGTAATTAAAAGAACCCATTGGGATTAAAAATGTTAGCTTGCTTAAATTTCAAGAAATCTAAAATTTCTAGGTGAGAAAGAAAGAGAGAAAAGAAACAGATTCTTGTTACCCAGATTTCTTGAAGAACGAGTTCAACTCATCCCATCTGTGCAAGGGTAGGCAACCCTGAGTGAAACCAAACATTTCTGATGTGTTCTTCACAAACTGAGTACAGGGTTGTTTGCTATTCTCTGTTTCATAAATGACCTTGTCTTGCAAAGTACCTCCCAATCTAATCTTCAATGGCGAAAAAGCTGTCATAGTGAGGAACAATATGGTACTTTTAGAAACAAAGTTTTGCTTCTAAAATATACTAGAGGAAATGTTCTGCCATTAAAGAAAGGATTGGACATTGAGGATTTCTTACCTTTTATTGCATTTAGGAAAATATTGTTGTTTAAATCCTGCATAAAGAGAATTACCAAATGAATATGGAAAGGATATATGAAACAAAAACAAGACCCATACACAGAGAATAATCATAAATGAACACAGAAAACAAATAATAAACAGGATACCAATTCATTCGAAAGAAAAGATAAATCGGGTAAAAATTTGGACCAATGAATGAGCAAGCCAAAGACTTAAAATAGAGAGATTGATAACTGTAAGCATGAAATTAGCAAAAACAGAACGCCCAAACTCCAAGTTGTCCAAAAAAAAAAGCAACAGCAAAGTTACAAGAAAAGCAGAGGAAAAGGGAAATAGCAGTCAAAAGGGACAGAAGAGCTTCTTGTTGCGGTTGAAAGAGCACGAATATAGACCAGACACAGTTCAGAATCAGATGATTAGCAACTACCAAAAAAAAAATCTTATTCACAGATACAAAATGATTAAAAAAAAGGTGTCCGAAGCAAAACGAAAAAAATAAAATAAATATATATATATATATATGTAAGGAGAAGACATAACATACCAAATTGAGAAGAGAAGCTCGACCCCAGCTGCATGTTCCATAGTCACATTTCTCAGGAGGCCACCAGTCCAAAGTTGCACATATAAAATCATCATCAATCTTTCCAATGGCGGCTTTTCCATCAATAAAAACCGTCCCTTCAACAGTCCCATCCCCATTATTCACAGACTGTGAACTCGCAGAAATGAAGCTGATTCCAAACAAACACAACCAGAAACACAAACCCATTTGCCAAATCCCAGAACCCATTTCAGGATTCTTCATTCAAAACGCACTTCTCAACAAGATCTGAGTTTTTTGTCTCTATCAAATAGGTGAGGAAGAGGAAGCCATCAGAGTGAAAAGGAAGTCAGGCTAAGGCTTAGCTAGTAAAAGAAAAAAGTATTTCCTTAGGAGGCTAATGACTAATAAGGCAAGAGATAATAAGAAGAAAATAATGGAATTTTGATTGTATTTGCAACTTGCAAGTGAGAACAAAAGATATACGAATCAAAAAGAATTCAAGCAATTTGGGTTTTAGGCCATCATTAAGCTTAGCTTAGCTTTCATGGAGCTTTGCAATTTATTTGCAAAGGTTTTCGTATAGTGTGAAGTTTGTTGCAAGTGGGCCGTGGTTGGTTTTTTTTTCCTTTCTTTAACGGAAAGTATAACAAAATAAATAAAATAAAATTTGTGAAAAAAAAAAAGAAAAAAAAAAGAAAAATGGATGTGTTTTACCGGAGAAAATCTTCAGTGCACCGGGTGCACATACACCCTCCCTCACATGATTCCGCCCTATGTGAGGGAAGGTGTATGCGCAAACCCTACTGTGTGCTCTGTGTCAGACTCAGGTGGAGCCCATTTCTGGTCTTCATCTGAAATCTATATCTGAGACTATTTTGGCTGGCTTTTTTTTTTTTTTTTTTTTATATTCTGTTTTTGGGGTTGAAATTTAATAAAATGCATCGAATCAGATCACAATGGTAACACCACTAGTTTAATTTAAGAAGACGTATAGAAATCATAATCTAGAAATAGAAAGGCAGAGGACCATAGAGTCACATAACTTAATATTTTTTTACTCGGAATGTGACTACCTTTTATTTTATTTTAGTTTTTTTTTTGTTTTAATCATCGAATATTGAAAAAAGAAAACTTTCAGTATAGATCTGCTGTTTAAAGATGGCTCTGCCAATGAGCCGCTATCATGTCAGCTTAGCAAATAGCGGAGCTCAAATAGATTTTTGACCTATGTCTAATGACATCACATGTACCAAGAGTTGTCTCGCTAGGCTTTTAGATTCAACAAAACACATCTATAAAAAGGGAGACCATCAAAACAAGTGAAATGGGCCCCTTTTTTTTATTTTTTTTATTTTGAGATAGTTATGAAGAAGTTTGTAAATTTTTATACTTGCTAGTTGTTGAACTTCAATTGAACATGAAATTAAAACACATTCACTTTAACATCTGGTAAAGTTTCAAGACAAAATAAATCCATATAATAAAGCTGCTCCAATTGTGTTCCACTTTTTATTTATTTATTTATTTTTTGGTAGAGCAATTGAGTTGCCCTTGAATATTAAATTAAAGTTGGGCCTAAATTGAGATTTTTTTACACTTTTAAAGTTTAATATAACTCAATTTATGGTAACTGCACTTGAGAAGAGAACAGAAAAAGGAAAGGGAAAAGTGACCCTTTGGATTTTTTTTAATTTTTTTAATTATGATTTGGTATATTACAAGAAATAATACAACTTTGAAATAGAAAAAGGAATATATAGTAATTAAGTTTCCTAGAAAATTTTGGACGATCCCAATTGCAAACTATGGCCCATCAATTATCAATATGAGCAGTTAATTTATTAAATTAGAATGAGACAACTTGAAGAAATGTGATCGGCACTAAACTATATTCTACATGAGTCATGATAAGTCTAATGCCATCAATCTTTGATTGGAGATGACAAAAAAAAGGGGGAAAAAATTTGATTGGAGAAATTATGAAGATAAGCACTCAATCACACAATTCCCAAATTTTTTGTTAGATTACTAAAACTATCTTCCATAAAAACATAAATATAAATCAATAATATAGAATTAAAAATAATATTCACCAAATATATTTATCAAATAATAAATAATATTATAATATTTAATTAATTTATTATTTATTTATTTATTCATATTTTAATTATATAAATATATTAATTAATAAGAATTAATATATATGATTTGGTGAATATTTTAATGACAATAACATTATTGAATATATATAAATATATATGAAAACCGTGTTAATCAATTACCAGTTCATTTCAAAATATAATGCGAAACATAATAAAAATAGGTTATGAGTGATTTTTTTAATAATTTAAAATTAAAAATTTAGTTGGAAAAATAAATCAATTTTTAACACTAATAATGTTAGCAAAAGCGGATAGAAATAAAATTTTACTTCCTTAATAGGAGCCTATATGTCTTTGGATTTCATAGCTCTTGCAAACTGATTTACTTTAATGTAAAATATTTCTATTAGAAAAAAAAAAAAAACTTTTAGCACTTATAATATTATGTACTTTGTTTTGGAAAAAAAAGTTATCATATTCTTTGTTTACCGAAAAAAAAAAATTTCGGTATCTATAATTATCTCTTACTATAAATATTAAAAAAAAAATGTACCTTATAAGTTAAGATAATTTCTAAAAGATGGCACTAAAAGGGATTCTTTTTTTTTTTTTTCTTTTTTCATATCAAATGTGAAAATTCGGATTTCTAAAAAGACATTGATTACTAAAGCTATTGCCAATGGAAAATAGCACCGTAAGCTTATATATTGACTTGCATATTGCAAGCAAAATATGGACAATCATAAATGATGGTGAGGTAGGAAAGGAATTGAAGTAAGCAGCGCATCAAAATCTGCCATGCCATATAGCCTAGCAGCCGTTTGTTGAGTTACTACATCAATATCCATGTGGCACCTTGAATGTTCTTCATTTAAGTATAAATTAAGTCTATCTCTTTCAGGAAGCCAACCAAAAAAAAAGTCTCTCTCTCTCTCTCTCTCTCTCTCTCTCTCTCTCTCTCTCCCTCTCAATCACTCTCTCAAGTCTCATCACATATATCCCTGTATATAGAAAAAAATATAATATGTATATATATATATATACACAACCTTGTGGATGATATGAGGTAATCAATCAATCAAAAAATTTAATAAATATTTTGTAAAATTTACTTATATTATTTTAGTGTCGTATGATATTGAAAAATATTGCATATAATCATTATAATGATTGAATAAGTGATATGAATAATACAGGAAAATTATATTGCAATTCAATTACAAGTCTACTGATTTTTTGAAAAACATTTTTTATTTCAAATTTTCATATTTTTATTATAGTAATAATAATAATGATAATAATAAAAAAGAAGGGAGAAAAAAAAAAAAGTTTCATCCATTTATTAAGCACTTGTCCTTCCCTCCCTTTCCTTCAATTTGGGTCAACTGCCTCTGTTTGCTACAGGAACTGAAGACATCCCTATCTTTGTTCATTTTCATCGTGGGGAGCAAAGGATCAGGTAGGGTTTTCAACCAAAAAAAAAGAAGAAAAAGGACCACCAAAACCTAATCTATTGGATGTTAGATAAAAATAAGCTTTTGTTTGGTGGGTTTTAGTGTACTCTCTTCAACCTAACATGTAAGGCCTTCTAATTTCCTAATGATTTCTTTTGCTGTCACCCATTAGCATTATCACCAGACTAACCAAAAGGGTATACGTAGTTTTTAATTATTTTGAGTCAATTTTGATGGTCAAAGAAATTGTGCACTAGCAATCATTATTAATGATTTAGTATAAGCAAAAAAAATATATATATATATATATATATCAGTCAACATCAATGAGCAAATGAAAAATATATAATATTACAAAATAAAATAAGAATAACAAATTTTCCCAGTCTCCAAGCAACAAAAATTCCAAGCCAACAGAAAGAATAAAAAAAATTCTTAACTTGGGCAAACATTGTAAAAAATTTCTTAACTTGGGTAAACATGGTATATTTCCTTCAGAATCGAGAACCAAAATAAATTTGTAGACTTTAAAGAGTTTCATCAAAATCAAAACTGTTCACCTAGAAAATTCGGTTGTGGCAACCCAAAAAAAAAAAAAAAAGAGGGAAATTCAGACAACAACCTCAAAAGTCTCAATCACAAAGCCAGAAATGGTTTTGAAGGTCTTAATTGCTTTACTTGAACTCCTCTCCCTTAAGGAATGAAACTATAAAAAATGTGTCTGTCTACCATATGAAAGATTCCTATCACAGGCTGTCCCACACACAGCCAGAACCATTAGGTAAGACAACGTGGTGCTTCAATTACATTTAATGAATATAAACAAAAACATAAGAAAAACATAACATCAATAAAAACCTAAAAAACACTGAATTTTTTGTTTTTAATTATGGATTATCTTTATGAATGTGATTAGGTTGATCATGAATATGACGTTCTCTTTTTCATTTCTATGTTACTACCTAATATTTGTTCTTCATGTAGGTTGTGCTCACTTTCTATTTAATATAAAGATAATGCACTAATTTAAATTAAATTACAAATGTAAAATGTCATTAACTTCAAAACAAAGGAAAGGACAAATACAGCAATCTAATTAATTTTTTTAAGGATACTTTCAAGCATTTTGATATAAGGTATTGGAAGAGAGACATATAGTGAGATCCATGTAAATCCAAGTAGAAAATACCTTTTAATTTGCTAGGCTACAATACATCCTTTTTATACATCTTAAATGCTGTATATAGTCCAAAAAATTGGCTATCTGCGTTTACGTGATGTTGAAGAGTAGATGAAAATGGTGTTATCTTCAGTACAAGTACTTTTTTTTTTTTTTTAATAGGTAGGAAAGACTCGAAAATATCTGTCTGATTCAAATTTATGGATTAAGTAATAACTATCATAGCAAGGAAAGCAAAATAAAATTAAAAAAAAAAAAGTCCCAAAAATATAATAAAAATCATTACATTTTCATAAATTTGATTTTTTATTTTTGATTTTTGATTTTTTTTAATTGGAAATATAAAAATTTGAATTTGAATCACTGTCTAAAGACATGTATAGAAAATATGAAAGTATTTATATGTGTTTATTCATTCTATGTTGATGATTTCAAACTTCAAATAGAACATAAATGAAACTCGATGTTATTTTATTTTTCCATTACGAGGAGTTGAAAGTGAGAGTACTTTGTGTTGTACACAAAGTTTTTTCATCAAAACAACAATTTAGTTTTTTTTTTTTTTTTTTCCCTTATCATGTTGTTATTATTATTATTATTATTATGGTTTTAATAAATGGTTACACAAGCAAATTTTATGGAAGTCTATACCAAAGATGAAAGTTGGCCGTATGGTATTATCGTTTGCTACTTTTTTGTATCTTAATTAGTAATGTCAGGTCAGGCAGTCCGCCGCGACCCCCCCCCCCCCCCCCCCCCCCCCCTCTCAAAACAGGTTAGGGTGTGTTGTGGTCTGGGCAGCTTGCCTCCACCTTGATGAATCCCTATCTAAGACAATATTAAAGGTGCATTTCCCCATATTGGCTTAGTGTATTTAGGGCCTACTTGTGTTGTAGGGTTGGAATGTGCAATTTTAAATTCAGATTATTTAAGTTAGAATATTTTAAATTTAGTCCAATATGGTTGGATAAGAGAGTCTTTAGGAATTATAAACTTCAAAAATGCTTCCCATAAGAATTGAATGCTGGTTAACAAGGAAAGGAAAGAATTTTGATAAAGTTGGGAACTTAGTTCCCACTTTATACTCAAAACCTAACAAAATTTAAAGATCCCCCAACTAAATTTTTAGAATTGAATTATTAAAGGATATGATTAATTGAGTTGGTAAAGACTATATTTTCTTATCTTCCTCTGTCCAGATTCGAACATGGCAAGTTGGTGATGCAGTTAATTATTAAAAAAAAAAAAAAAACAATTGAATTATTATGCTACAATGGTTATGCCATGGGCCACTAGGCTTATAGAACTCTGGGCTTGGACTTAGTTTCAGCCTATATATACAGCCCATAAAGCCAAATCCAACATCAGGAAAAAGTCTAGTCCGCCTTTACGCGTTTTCTATTTCTATCTATTTAAAAAAAAAAAAAAAAATGAAGCTCTCTCCCTGCTGCAAGGGAAAAGAAATAGAAAAACAAAATATGAAGGAAGTTGTTGAACAATTTGCAAATTAGTAAGGAACTTTTATATCCCAGTAATAATTTATATATATTTATTTTAAACTTGTAAACAAACTATGTTTTACTTCATATATTCATATATATCAACTATCATGTTCAAATAATAATAATAATAATAATGATGATAATGATAATCAAGTGCAAGCTAGATAAATATGATAGATAAAGAAGAAAAAAGGATAATAATTATAAACTTTAACATTTTGGTGATTAAACAAAAGACAGAGGAGGAGTGTGATATAAGCCCAACAATGATTGAATACGTATAGATATGTATCATACATTCAATAGTCACCTAATTCTGGTTAACAAAAATTATTCCTCCCATGCATTAACTAATCATGGATTAGGATACTCTTATTCCAGGAAATCTCCAAGCCACACAGAGAGTTCCATTTGTCAAGCCACTAAATTTGCTGTTATCCAGAAAAGGGGAAAAAGAAAATTTGATCTACAAATTAAAATCCTGATGACAATTTTAAAAAAAAAAAAATCAGCTTAATTACTAATTAGGAAAAGCTAGCAACATTAATTTGATTAATCAATTAGTCCCAGTGGGAGGAAGAGCTTGGTTGTTGACAAGACAATATCCATAAAGCAATGAAGGGACTAAAGGATTAAATGGAAACATGTTTGGCAAACAATTCCCTTTCACTGAGACATAGGCCTCGCAACAATCACTTCCAATGCTGCGAAATTGGAGATTGTAAATTGACTCATAAACATGGAGAATACATCCCGGAATCTTCATCAGAGGCGACCAACACTCGATCACGGCCTTTCCATATCCCGGAAGGAAGCCTGGATTTGTCGGCAGCGGCATTGACGTCCCCGGTTGGACCAAGGTTGCAGTGAGAACTGCCATTAGCAGCATTGAATATATTGCTTCATGACCAGCTTTTTTACTTGCCATGGTTTTTGGTGGTCAAAAATTGATAAAGCAAAAGAATGCTTGGGATGTACCCATTTATTTGGAGAAGGTAGACATTGTTTTTAAACTGTTTGTTGTGCGTTTTTATGCTGGTGAATTTAATTGAATATGAGTTACCAAAAATTAATTAACCTATAGTTATAACAGTACCTCTAATTGCTAGCTGTTTTTTAATCTTTGTTTATTATGAATAAACAAGTTTTAATGATGAAAAATGTTTAACTCTCGGATTAATTAATTAGTTTGGCTGGATTTTAATTTTTAGTCTTATTATTTCTTGCAGGTTTTTTGGTATGAATCAATGAATTTGCTTTTATTAATCCTGCCAGTTAATTGAGCGGTTAGGATACATGATATTTTACCTTTAATTTGAGTTTAAGGATCAGTAATCTAAAGACTGTTATTCCGAAAAAAAGAAATCTAAAGAGTCTAATTTTATTGCTTTAATAATATATATACTGCGTAAGAAATTAGAAATGTATACATACAAGTAATTGGAATAATAGAAAATAAAAGTAATTGGATATTAATTCAAAATATGTAAGACTTATATGAGTTATTGAATATTGAAACAAAGAGTTAATTTGGTACATAATGGCAACCCAAAAGACCATACATACAATCAAATCCATCGGCTACCCAAAAGATCATACATATAATGAAACCCATCGGCTATGAGAAGAAATGTAATCAAATTTTGTTATTATTTATATATATATTAAATTGGGATGGAGGATTTAGAATCAGGGTCATTATATTAATAATAATAATAATAGCTTTTTTTTTTTAATAGCTTTGTCCATGTGGATTATTTTATTTTATTTTAATATGGTTTGCTTACAAGTTTGTTATATACACATAGCAACAAGTTACTATGTTATTTATTAATTAGCTAGTTTTTAGCTAATTTTTGGGTTTTTATTTTTTTTTATTTTTTTGTCCTCTCTCTCTCTCTCTCTCTCTCTCTCTCTCTCTCTCTCTCTCTCTCTCTCTCTCTCTCTCTCTCTCTCTCTCTCTCTCTCTTAATCTGGTATTGCTCCAAACATATAAAAGGAATCGAATAAAATAATGTTACATTCTCACTTCTTCATTTTATTCTATTTTATTTTTTAATATTGGAAGAGGGATTCAAAGAACTTTATCAATAGTACTTTTGTAATTAAATAATACTTATAATTTATATTTGCATATATGTTATTTCAAATTGATCTCTTTATTTGTGGGAGATTTAAAATAATGTATACATGTATACCAATGTTAAAATAGATATATCAACATGATGATCATCTTTTCCGGTAAACCACTTGCGATTACAGAACATATTGTAAAGAGATATACAAGTAATTAGGAGCTTAAACCCTATGACAATGAACCATGAATATATAGTTGTATGTATATTTTATTCATTAAGATTTCCTTACAATAATAATAATAATCTTATTAATTAATTTAATTAGCTAGCCAATGACAAATAGAGGGGGCAGTCGAATAAGGCTTGAAATAAACTAGTTCAGGGGCCTAAGGAAGGGCCTTGAAACAGAAGAACTAGTACTAGTCTTTGTTAAGAAGTTCAAGTATGAAGTTGGAAGGGTTTTCGAAATACGAATATATATGTCTGCCAATTTATCCTCCTTTGGCAATATTTCTCCTCCGTCAGCCTCTGCCTCCGGGGCTATCTCCTGTGAGCCTTCGGGATATGCTTCCTTTGGAGCTATCTCATCATCTGAAAACTCCGTCTTTTGAGCTTCCGCTGTTGAAACCATCATCACCATGCTCATCATCATCACCATCAACATGACCATGCCGATTGTTCTTGGAGACTTTGATGCCATTGTTTTTTGTTTTTGATATGGTTTCATATGGGTTTTCAAAAGTGTTCAGATGGGGTTTTTATATCAACAAGTGTATGTACCACCTTTATGCCTAAGTATTACCGTATACGTTTGGTTTCTTGTCCTCCCAAAAAGCAAAAGTAGTGTTTATACGTTTTATTTTTGTCTATTAAATGCCCAAAAAAAACAAACCAAACAAAAAAGAAAAAAAAGAAAAAAAAGTTACCATACATTTCACCTCTAAATTATATTAATTTTTGATAATTCTCTTTACAAATTAGTTCATTTTTTATTGCAAAACTGAATTGGATTGGATTTGTTTATTTTAATTTCAGACCAATCAAATTGAAATATTCTACATTTAGATTAATATAATTTGATAAGACTTTTAATAGTCTATTTTAATCCAATCATACAACATTAATAAACTTTAAATTTTTATTTTTATTTTCATAATATTTAAAAAATTAAAACTAGATATATAAATAAAATAAAATAAAATATAATAAAATGTAACAAGTTTTTAAACAAAATTGCATGAATTGTGTATGTTCATAATGCATGATCTTGGCGTGATAAACAGAGCAATATAATTCAAGCTCAGTTATTACCCACAAGAAAAAACTTAAAGTTCATGGGCCTGGGATGCGCTCGGGGGGCCAGGCCCAAAACAACAAGGTTCTCAGTCGTCATCATTCTTGTTCCGCACGAGCTCGCGAGTGAGAGTGAGATAGAGAGAGAGAGAGAGAGAGAGAGAGACAGAGGAGATTCCCAGAAATGCTGAGAAGAAAACCAACGAAAATCGAAGTCAAGATCGAAGACAAAGACGAACTCGAAGAAGCTCGCAAACGCGCTGTCTCCTCCGTCACTACCACCACGTCCACCGCAGCCAACACCTCCACCACCACCTCCGCTCTCCTCCATCACTTCGATCGTAACAAAGACCCCTCTTCCAAATCCCACCGAATCGGCATCTCTCCCTGATCTCCAAATCTCATGGAGGTCGAAGTCAAGCTTCGGCTCCCAGACGCCGCCGCCCATCGCCGCGTCAACGACCTCCTGTCTCCCTTCCGCGTCGCCACTTTCCGGCAAGAGAATCTCTTCTTTGACGGGGCCGCCGCTGAGCTCTCGTCGCGCCGAGCCGTCCTCCGCCTGAGGTTCTACGACGACGACACCCGTTGCGTCGTGTCGCTCAAGGCCAGGGCGGTTCTCGTCGACGGCATCAGCCGGGTCGAGGAGGACGAGGAGGAGCTGGAGCCGGCGGTGGGGCGTGCCTGCGTTGCCGAGCCGGAGAAGCTTCTGGCGGCGGAGTGTAGGATCTTGAAGAGGGTGAAGGATGAATTTGGGGTTTCGGGGTTTGTTGGGCTTGGAGGGTTTGGGAATGTGAGGGATGTGTATGAGTGGAAAGGATTGAAATTGGAGGTCGATGAGACTCGGTATGGGTTCGGGACTTGCTATGAGATTGAATGCGAGAGTGCTGACCCTGAAGGAGTCAAGAAGGTGCTCGAGGAGTTTTTGAAGGAGAATGGGATTGAATATTCTTACTCAGAGGCCTCCAAGTTTGCGGTTTTTCGATCCGGAAAGCTGCCTTAGTGCGTGAATTAATTTAATTTTCCATAAAAGATATGTTTTTAGATGTTTATTTGCTTATTGAGAGCATTTTCTAAGTGATTTTGCCCAAGATTTTAATTAATCTTGGAATGAGTTTGTAAGAATTTTTTATTTTGAAATTGGATGCAGTATTTTGTTTGATGAAAATGGAATATCTGTGCCTTTAGATTTTCAGAGTGGTTTACGATATTATTTGGTTGCATGTAGGATTAATAACTGTTAGAGTTCAATTGCTTGTTTTTCTCATTTAATCCAAATTTTTTCGATGTGTAATTGCCTTGTTATAGAATTTCAGGTCACCCTTTCTTCTCCTGTGTTGTTCAATTCCTCAGCAATCAAATGAAGATTTAGTTCAGCACTTTTAACTCCATAAAAAGTGTACCTCCTTCTGTATGCAAAGATGAAGGGAAAAGGAAGCTACTATGGTTAGAGCTCTAATTTTATGTCTTTATTTTCTTTGATATTGTCATGCATAAGAAAAGGGGCACTAAATTTTTTTTTTATCTGGCTTCATCAATTTTGTAAGCTTGGTTATCAACTTCAAATTGCCGATGCCATTATTATTATTATTAATATCTTAATCATCGTGACTAATTGTCATTGCCATGAACTGAGTTTTGATTATGATCTTTAATGTGTCTTTGCATGTGTACCTTCACATTTGTCACTTTTCAATATGATGGAAAACCGAAAATCACCATCATATCATTTTCGTGCCATTGCATTGATTGCTTATCCAGATATGAAAAATTTGCATCACAGTAGAATGATTACCAATGCAATAATAGATAGCCAGCTATGAAAAATTTATCTCAAATATGCATATCTATTCCATTTTTTATGCATACAATCTACCAAGAGTGATGGGTGAGACGATTAGAGGACATAATTGCGGGAAGATAAGAATATTGCCCTCATCCTTTTGTTTTCCTTTTAACTTCATTGTGGTTCGCTACTCATTCTCATCAGTTGTCAATGTCTGATTGGTCCAAAGTAAACTGGTGAGAATGTGATTCCTAGATGATGGGGCAAGAACTGTTAGCAGATATCAAAGTCAAGATTAAACACAAAGATCAGTTATCAATGTCTGAGTCCTTGGTCCAAAGTAAACTGGTGAGAATCTGGTTCCTAGATGATGAGGCAAGAACTGTTAGCACAGATTGAAGTCGAGATTAAAGACAAAGATAAGTTCTCAATGTCTGAGTCTTTGCTCCGAAGCAAACTGGTGAGAATGTGATTCCTAGGTGATGTGGCAAGAACTTTTACAGAGATCGAAGTCAAGATTAAAGACAGAACAGTTGTCAACGTTTGAGTCCTTCGTCCAAAGTAAACTGGTTAGAATTTGATTCCTAGATGATGAGGCAAGAACTGTTAGCAGAGATTGAAGTCAAGATTAAAGACAAAGAGGAACTGGAAGAAGCACACAGATGTGGTGCCTTCTCCGTGATTGCCACCACCGCCACCCTCCTATTTCAGATACAAACATCGAAACCTCAATATATATATATATATGTACAAACACCCATATTGCATATTTGATGGGGGTGGAATTGAAACTTCGGATCCCAAGTGCCATGGTCCACTGCCGTCTGAAGGATCTTTTGTCTCCATTCCATGTTACCACACAACACCAAGAGAATTTCTTCTTTGACGGTGCAAACAATGAGCTGTCATCACATCAAGCTGTCCTATTCCTGCGGTTGTATGATGATGATACCCGTTGCTTCATATCACTTAAAGCCAGGGCAGTTCTGGTTGATGGTGTGTGCTCCGTTGAGGAGGATGAAGAGGATCTGGATCCAGTGCTGGGGCGTGCCTGTGTTGCTGAACCAGAAAAGCTTTTGTCGGTGGAGTGTGGGATCCTGCGGAGGTTGAAGGAGGAATTTGGGGTTTTGAAGTTTGTGGGGCTTGGTGGCTATGCAAATGTGAGGAATGTGTATGAGTGGAAAGGCTTGAAATTGGAGGTTGATGAGATTCGTTATGAGTTTGGGACTTGTTATGAGATCGAGTGTGAAACTACTGATCCTGAAGGAGTCAAGAAGGTGCTTGAGGAGTTCTTGAAGGAGAATGGGATCGAATATTCTTACTCGGTGGCCACAAAGTCCACAGTTTTTCGAGCCAAGAAGCTTCCACAGTTAGTGAATTAGGTGAATTTGATATAATTGTGTGACAAGATGTTTATTTGATAATTAAAAGCTTTTAGAAGTGATTCTGGCAACTTGTGCCTGAGTAAGGTTTTAATCATATTGAATGCATTTATAAGAATATGAATTTGAATTTGGAAGCAGTAGTCAGTTTTATGAGAATGAAATTTTTGGATTGTGCTTGGAATTTCAGAGTGGTTTAAAATTGAATTGGTTGCATTTAGGATCAAGAACTATGAGTTCAATATCGAGTCTTCCAAGTAAACACCAAATGTTTTAAATTCTACCCTAGCCTTTTCATAGAAAACTGTTCAACATTTTTAAATCCTTAAAAGTGCATTCCTTTTGTATGCAATGATGGAGGGAAACGGAACGATTGTAGTTTAGACCTATAATCTGTCTTTGTTTTCTTCCATGTCGTGCATTAACAAATAGTAATAGTAATACTAATTGTTTGTCTAAATCATCTATTTAATCTTGATAATCACCATGCCAGAAATGTTAATGGTTTTAATGATTATTATTTATGTCATATGAATTTCGATTTTGAGCTTGTGCGTGTATCTCTATATTTACATTCACATTTGTTATTTTTGAATATATAATTTTATCATTCATGTGACTGAACTGTTTCTTTTTTCGGTTGAAGATTCCGTGGGGAATAATTTTCAAGACGGAGTGTCTCTTATTGTCTGGGTGTGCAACCGAAGTAAATAGAGAAAATAATAATAATAATAATAACAATAAAAAAAAGACGATTGTATTAAATTGTAGAGAACAAACAATTCTAAAAGTTTTAATGCTTTAGTGATTGAATGATTTTAATCGATTAAAAAACAAAAAATGTAAGAATAATACCAGAAAATTGAATAATCAAAGCCAACAAAATAAGCAGTCTAATGGCCAGTACAAAAATTAAAGGACTACAATAAGAGATAGGCAGAGGCAAACTAAAATAAGAGGTAGGCGGAGGCAAGCACTAAATTATCTAGGCAGCCTGTTCAAGGCTAAAGAAAAACTAGAATTAAAACTAAAGATAAATATTTTAGTCTAGAAGGATGTGGTAGATGTTGAGATGTTTTCAAAGTGGACAAGAGGCTTTAATTTATAGTAGATGGAATGTGGGCAAAACATATACTTCAACAAATTCAATTGGTTCTTTCCTTTTAATCGATGTGGCGTAGATGCTATTTTCCACCTTCTAGTCTCCTTTATCTAGGCAAAAAGTATTGGTATAAACATTGCTCTACATTTCATTAAATTAGAATAGTTTGATGACATGTGTAATATTTCAATTTTCGGCTTTAGCTCTCCATATAAATAGCCTATGATAGCCATTGGCACGACCTTGTTGGTCTTCAATTGTCTTCTACTGCATTTGATCTTTTATCTATACCAGAATCCCTTCAAATCATGCTTCCAGTCATCTTTAAGATAATACTTTCAGCAAATCCTAATTCCATGTCCAAGCCTTTGTTTATTTTGCTTTGGACCTTAATTCTCGATTGTCTTGAATGTCATGACGCCTATTTCTCCAACCTAATCCATTTGAGTAAACCAAATATGGTTGAGGGATGTAATTTTGGCTATTTATCCAGTTATGGCCTTGGAGCATAATCCGTTGGCCCTTAATATGAATTTGATTTCCGATCGGTGGAGGAACATATGACTGAACTTTCTGTCCCATGAATTCAACACTTTCATCCCTGTAGGTGCAACTAAATGGCCTACATTCTAGTAGGTGTGGCTTGATGAGTCACCATTGTGCAAGATTTGGCTTGAGGAGCTAGTAGCATGACTGATGTGACTAAAGGTGTCAGGATCCGTCCAAAATTCTTTCCCGGAACCCTGGACAAGCTCTGATCCTAGGGAAATACCACTGAACCTTCCAATGGAAAATCCGGCAGCACCTCCCCTAAGGGTAGGACTAACCAAGATTTTTCTGCACAGAAAACACACTTCAATAATATCTCCTTATTCCTCCCACCTTACTACAATTTGTACCCACAAATTTTCAGCACTTCAAATAAATAACAGGAATCAGTGCATAATTAATAACTAAATGTCCAATACAGTATACAGAGCATTATGCCTGTAAATATGAAATTAATACGATGACAGATAAAGAAGTAATATAGGATGGAGAGCAAAAAGGAAGAAATGCTTCTTGGACTTTCGGCAATGAACTGAGACGGCGAGCTCTTCCCGGACGATCAACGTCTCCCAACCTGGACCTAGGGGAACGGAATTTAAAAATATGAGATGTTAATCATCTCAGTGAGTGACCCTATCTACTGTACACTTTTAATATTAATAATATAGCAATAAAAGGAATTTAATTAATCAATACCAAACAATTAAATAAATAAATAAATAATAAACATTTGAAGGTAATATTTTCTCTCAAAACCCTCACTATTCACTCCGTTTGAAATGTTCCCCTTTTAAAACATTTTCGCAAAAACCCGTTATTCATATGCCCCCAACATCAAGGAATCGTTAATTTAATAAATAATAATTAAATAATCCAAATATAAATAAAATGTGATAAAATATAGTAAATAATTTTAGAATACTTTATGGTTTGAAATTTCTATCTGAAAATTTATACTTGACGCACCACACCATATACTAGTGATGCCCTCCGATACCCGGCGTCCTGAGCACCGACTGGCGGGGAGGTTAAAGAGAGAAACTTGCATACGGTCGCTTCGGCGTCCCGACAGCACCGCTGCTGAAACCGTCATCCAGGCCATGTAGGGGGGTGGCTATGGCCAATATCAAACTTACCTGCCCTCGGTCCAATGGCAACTCACGGGAGACATTATAACTTGTGCGCTAATCCACATATAAAGCCAGAACACCAATACTGTATGAGTGCGTCTAAAATAATTAACCAAATTTTCCAAAAATTTACCGTGGGAATTATACCATTTTCAAATTCAACCTCCTACATTTTTCTTTAACATTTCGGTATAACAATATACAAATAATTTTTCTCGTATTACAAAGTCCATCAATTCATATTCCACGGTAAAATTTGAATCCACCAATTTAAACCAATATTTCTCTTGAAATATTTAAAAACCAAATCATGTGATACGAACCTAGGACGACCTGCTCCTAAACCCGTATTATATTAGCCCGTATCTTTAATTAAGTTCAAGTTCTAATGGAATGGACCTCAACCCCTAACCAACCTGTGGTTAGAAACTTTGGTATAATGTAGACGCCACAATAAGGGATGGAAAACCTATTGATAAGTCAAGCTAAAACAACCAATTCTCTAATGGTGTTTTAGGTGTTCTCAGAGAACAAAGAGATAATTAATCTCACAAGTATTTTCTCAATCAAATCAAAATTGTATTATTATTGAAAAATAAGCCTTTAAATAGGCTACAAATCCACGAAATAAAACCCTAAAAACAAAGGGAAAATCGGCCATACAAAGTAGTTTCCTATGGTGGCCGAAATTCTCACTCCTTTCCTAATCTAATTTGGATTAATTAATTCCTTTATTTTGAATTAGGAATTAATTAATTTACAATGAAAATAATAAAATAATAACTTTCCTAAACTTATTCTTCCAGAAAAAAAAATAAATAAAAACTAAAAAGTAATGGTAGTTTTCTAAAACAAAAAGTAAAAACAAATTAGGAAACTAAAAATGCTAGCCTTTTGATCAAGTTGACTTTGATTAATCTTTGACCTCTTTGAGCTCCAAATCAGCTTCTAGATGCTTTGTAGGATGCCAAATAAGCTGAATATGAAGTCCCACACGTTGCCCATGCTTGGAAAAATAAGAAAAGGCTAATACAGTAAAATACAGTAAAGCCAGCAAGGAATACAACAAATTCGGCCAAATTGTTGATGCTGTCCGTACAAGACCTTTTTGATTGCATTTGAGGCTGCTTTAACTTGATTCCATGACCTTTTAGGCATATGTATTGAACCCATAAAGCATTGGAACCATTTCATACTTCCCGGGCTCCAAAAATGTACCAAAACCGTCACCCGGGTCTGTATCGGCTTCCACCACTTGGATGCTTAGAATAGGCTTTGTATCTTCAAGTATGGACAAGCTCTGTTGAGATTGATTACCTCCTGTATAAATACTCCCAGGTTGTCCTTAAATCTCTTAATTTGAGCTCTTGTGATTGGCCTAGTCTTCATCCGTGTCGAGTCAGCACCCCAGCGGGTTATCGGTTGAGAGGCCTCGGGCGGAATCACATCATTCCCCTCCTCTTGAAAAGGATTTGTCCTCACATCAAGATCATCACCTGCAGCAAAAGGAGTTAAGTCAGCAACATTAAATGCAGCACTCATGTTATACTCACTCGGTAAATCAAGCTTGTAGGCATTCTTGTTATTCGGCTCCAAAACTTGAAAAAGTCCATCCATAGGCGGCATGAGCTTTGACTTTCTTTGTTTACGAAACCTTTCCTTTCGTAAGTGCAACCAAACCAATTCTCCTGGGTCAAACACTATTACAAAAAAATCTAGAAATACATGCTCATTATGGTAAAAATTACACTTTTTAAAGTTAGCAAACAATATTTCCCAAATTTTCAAATTGCCACTAAGTAAAGCTCTCAACAATGCAGATAAATTTCTATGTAATAAAGACATCTTTAAATAAGTATCTTTAAAATTCATGGTCAGCAATGATTTCTTATTCATAATTACTTTATTAACATCACCAAAGCTAAGATAAAAATTTATATTCTTCCTTTCTTGTCTTCCTTTTCCTTTCTCACTCAATGCCATCTCACCTTCCTCACTCTCGGCTTTTGCACCAAATTTTTCACTCTTGGTTTTATTAAAAATCTTTCCACACAACCTGAGTATTAGAAGAATTACCTTGGATATCAAGCTCACCTTTTCCCTCTTGATTGGATGGTAGTCCACTTGGAATTTCATTTTGGGAAGACATCTCCAAATTCCTTCAAAAGAGAAATCATTGAACTTGGCAATTCAAGTTCTTCAAAGTTAGTTTGATCATTAAAATAATTTTCTTTATAAATCATGACCAGCAAGGGTTTCTTACACTCAATAACCTTATTAATGTCCCCTAAACTCAAATAAAAGTTGCTACTTAACCTTTCTTTTCTTTCTTTTCCTTTTTCCCCCTTGGATTGGCGCAAACCTTCGGATTTCCCTTCCTTCTCCAAGCTCTCGGGTTTGCCACTCTCTTTCCCCTCTCTTTTGATTTTTCCTTGATCTTTCCACTCAATATGAGTCTTAGAAACCTTACCTTGATCAGCAACCTCATTCTTACCTTCTTGAAAGGATGGTGAAGCCGTTGGTGCCATACTTGCTTTTTCCTTGAGCTTTTCGGCTTCTCTCCTTTGTTGCATTTGTAATTGATCTTTGTAAACATCTTTAGGAGATAATGGTTCCAGCTTGACCTTCTTCCCTTTAAACCTGAAAACAATACTATTTTCTCGACCAAAATGAGTAGCATCTTTATCAAATTGCCATGGTTTACCTAATAGTATATGTCCAGCAATCATGGGTACAATATCATATAAAACTACATCCTCATATCTACCTATATTAAATTTTACTTTGGCTTGTTTATTCACTTTTATTTCACCACTATCATTAAGCCATTGTAATCTATAAGGTTTTGGATGTTTAATAGTTATTAAGCCTAATTTATCAACTACAATGTTACTAATTACATTTGTACAACTTCCACTATCAATAATCATACTACAAATCTTACCTTGAATTTCACATCGGGTGTGGAAGATGTTCTCTCTTTGAATTTCATCTTCATCTTTGTATGCAGCAAGTACTCTCCTAGAAAGCAAGTTTAATTCAGCATTGGATGCTTGCAAGGTTTCGGGTTCAACGTCCAAGTCCTCCTCCTCTTGCTTGGCTTCATCCTCATTTTCTTCACTTTCCGATTCTAGCTCGTCATTGCCCTTTAACACCATGATTCTTCTATTCGGGCATTGGCTAGCGATGTGTCCTCCTCCCTGGCACTTAAAACACACAACATCATGAGTTCTAGAAGGTTTAGGATCTAATTTTACCTCATTCTTTGGTGCTTGGACAGATTTGATTCTAGTCTCCTTCCTTGGCCAGTTTGAACTTTCTTCTTTGACTTTCGGCTTTGGCTTGCTTTCATAGATGGGATTGTTCCTCCAGCCACTTGAATTGGACCTTCCACTGTTGGAAACACCTCCAAACCATGATCTTACACCCCTCCTCTTGAATTGATGCTCTAATTTAATAGCCACATGCAACATCTCCTCCAATTCCACATATTGTTGCAATTCTAGTTGATTGGCTATTTCACGATTCAAACCACCAAGAAACCTTGCCATGGTTGCTTCCCTATCTTCATTCAAGTTCAATCTCATCATAAGCATCTCCATTTCCTTGTAATAATCCTCCACAGATCCATGTCCTTGAGATAAAGATTGAAGTCTTTGATGCAGCAACCTATGATAGTGTGATGGTACGGATCGCTTCCGCATGGCTCCTTTCATTTGTCGCCAAGTAGTAATCAAGTCATCACCAACTCTCCTTCGGGTGTTTTGCTCATTGGTCCACCATTGGAGTGCATAATGGCCAAACTCCATTGCTGCCAATTTCACCTTCTTAGCCTCCGAATAATTATGGCGGTCAAATATCATCTCCATTTTTTCTTCTCACTCCAAATATGCTTCGGGGTCACTTCTTCCCATGAATGGTGGGATGTTGATCTTGATATTGCTAAGATTGTCATCTGTTTCTTCCCTCCTATATCTTCCATGGCCAGCTCTATCTTGGACAGCAAAAGTTTTGTTCATACTTTCCTTAAAGTCTCCACCGAATGGCTCCTCATTAAATTCCTCTCTCGGTCTCTCGCGACCTCCTTGTCCTCGGCCTCGTCCTCCATGGAATTCTTGCCTATTTCTTGTGTACGAAATTCCTTGGGAAACTTCTAGCCTTCCCATCCTTTGATTCACATGCTCAACTTGAGCACTAACCCGCTGTATTGAATCCAAAACAGCTCTCATGTCCACTTGGTCTCCACTCCCGGTAGCTCGGGCATCGCCATGGAATGTTACGGATTCCTCCTCATTGATCCTCAAGGGTGGATCTCCTCTCCTCATTCTTGATTCTGTCATGTTAGTATAATAATGCAATAGAAACAAAATAGGACCTTACCAATTTCACTCCCTTACGTGTTTCACTCAAATGAGAACTCGACACTTGTGTTTGCACACTTGTTTCGGCTTTTTTTTACCCTCTTTTAAGCTCAACACTCTTGCCTTTTTTTTTTTCACTCAAAGAATTATCTCAAAGTTCTAATTAAAACACCCACAAAACAGAAATTAGATCACTAGTATGTTTTAATTAAACTTACCAACAAAACAGTAAGCAAAAATAAACAAATACCAAATGGAATGAAAATACCTATTTTCGGTTTTTCTAGACAAAATAAAGCAAATTAATGAGAAAAATTTGGAATTTTGAAGAACTGGACTAGATGGTAATATATTATGAGTTCAAGAATAAAATTCTAGAAAAAGAAATTCAAATACGAACAAGAATCAAATTGAACAAAAATATAGAATAGTGTTGGTTGTTGTTCTTTGTAATTCAAGTTTTGTATCAAATCCTTTAACTGATTTTAATCCAAATAATTTAAGCACCCAAAATCAAAATATCCAGCAGCAATAATAATTCCCCAGCAACTCAAATATTGGATAACTAATCAAAAAACCAGCAGCTCCAACAAATTTCCAGCAAACAAATCAAACTCCAACAAACTGAAATATTTTTATTTTTACTTTTATTTTTTATTCGGCTTCCCCCCCCCCCCCCCCCCTCCCCCCCCCTTTTTTTTTTTTTCACTCACAGAACATAAACAACTGCAGTAGCAAGAATAATTACCAAATTTGCAATTCCAACTCCAAACACAAACACCAAACCCGTGACCTCCCAATCAAAAATTCAAATTGTGTGGATTTGTTTTTTATTTTTTATTTTTTATTTTTTTATGTTGCTGCAAACCCTTCCTTTTTTTTTTTTTTAAATATATGAATGCAAATATTTAAGACTAAAACAGAAAAGGAAAATCAACAAAAACCAAAATTAACAAGAACAATGATGAAAAACAACCAACAAACTAGGAAACAAAAAAAATACGATAAAACTAGGAAATCCTATTTCAACTAGGAATGATTTTTTTTTTTTTTTTAAAGATGCAAAACGTGCATGGGATGGATGCAACCTTAACCTAATGCTAAAATTGCAGAATAACACAAAAACAAATAAAGCAAATAAAGATAGATCAAACCTGAACAAAATTTAGCTCTGATACCAAATGATACGAACCTAGGACGACCTGCTCCTAAACCCGTATTATATTAGCCCGTATCTTTAATTAAGTTCAAGTTCTAATGGAATGGACCTCAACCCCTAACCAACCTGTGGTTAGAAACCTTGGTATAATGTAGACGCCACAATAGGGGATGGAAAACCTATTGATAAGTCAAGCTAAAACAACCAATTCTCTAATGGTGTTTTAGGTGTTCTCAGAGAACAAAGAGATAATTAATCTCACAAGTATTTTCTCAATCAAATCAAAATTGTATTATTATTGAAAAATAAGCCTTTAAATAGGCTACAAATCCACAAAATAAAACCCTAAAAACAAAGGGAAAATCGGCCATACAAAGTAGTTTCCTATGGTGGCCGAAATTCTCACTCCTTTCCTAATCTAATTTGGATTAATTAATTCCTTTATTTTGAATTAGGAATTAATTAATTTACAATGAAAATAATAAAATAATAACTTTCCTAAACTTATTCTTCCAGAAAAAAAATAAATAAAAACTAAAAAGTAATGGTAGTTTCCTAAAACAAAAAGTAAAAACAAATTAGGAAACTAAAAATGCTAGCCTTTTGATCAAGTTGACTTTGATTAATCTTTGACCTCTTTGAGCTCCAAATCAGCTTCTAGATGCTTTGTAGGATGCCAAATAAGCTGAATATGAAGTCCCACATGTTGCCCATGCTTGGAAAAATAAGAAAAGGCTAATACAGTAAAATACAGTAAAGCCAGCAAGCAATACAGCAAATTCGGCCAAATTGTTGATGCTGTCCGTACAAGCCCTTTTTGATTGCATTTGAGGCTGCTTTAACTTGATTCCATGACATTTTAGGCATATGTATTGAACCCATAAAGCATTGGAACCATTTCATACTTCCCGGACTCCAAAAATGTACCAAAACCGTCACCCGGGTCTGTATCGGCTTCCACCACTTGGATGCTTAGAATAGGCTTTGTATCTTCAAGTATGGACAAGCTCTGTTGAGATTGATTACCCCCTGTATAAATACTCCTAGGTTGTCCTTAAATATCTTAATTTGAGCTCTTGTGATTGGCCTAGTCTTCATCCGTGTCGAGTCAGTACCCCAGCGGGTTATCGGTTGAGAGGCCTCGGGCGGAATCACATCATCATGCCCAAAAATAATCTTAAAATCCAGATACAATTAATTAATGAAAATACCTTGCTCATGCATAATAAATTCAATTAAATCACAATAATAATAATCGGGAATTTCTTAATAACCTAAAATTCCGTTTAGCATCAATGGGTATATATATATAAAATAATATTTATTTATTTATTTTTTTTCCACAATTATATTTAAATTCCACAACATGAGCATAATTCCAGATACCAAATTAGCACCAAATAAATATAATTAATCACCCCAAAATAGTTTTAAAGGTGGGTCACTCACCTGGAGCACGCAATTAACCTAAGATCCTCCATGGAATCAATTCCACGACGCACATGTGCTCCTAGAACAACAATTCACACACAGTCAAATAAATTAATATTTTATTCGGGTAAATAATATCCGGTACCCGGGGGGGTTAAACACAAACGTTAACCAAAATTGATGAATAATATACCGAATCGAAGCTTAAGTGACGAGGATTACGAATCCGATCTTACTTCCCGGAGATCGGACCGGTGGTGACCGGAATCTCGCCGGAAAGCTCTCGGTCTTTAGAGCCTTGATTCTCCCAAACCATCTCGAATTGGACGAAAAGGACACCGGATCTGGGTTCAAGGGGTCGGAATTAGTGGGGAGGGACCGGCGGTGCAATTGGGTACTCGCCTGAATAGTGATTTCTTCGGTGAGCCATTGCGGTCACCGGCAACCGTCCCGCCGGCGGCTCTTGCGGTGGGTGGTGGCTGAGATTTTTGGGGGTTTTGTAGATTGAAGGGAGAGGGTCTCAACGGGATTGGCGGTGACAAGAATGGAGGCCGGAATGAGGAGATCTCGGCCGTTGAAGAAATCGGCGCCGCCGCCAGAAAAAAGCCCCGATCTGGGCGCGTCGCCGGTCGGTTGGCCGTGAAATTTTGAGGGTTGGCTGGGAATGGAGAGACGCTCCTACCTGGCCGGCGCATGTGGCAAGATTCGGCCGGAAAAATTTGTAACCCCGGAGGCCGGTGGTTTTCTCTCTCTCTCTCTCCTCTCTTTCTTTCTCTCTCCTTCCCCCCGTTTCGCCAAAATAAAAGCCACCGTTGGTGACACCGTTCACCAACGTAGACCTCTCAGATGTCGACACGTGGCATCACTGTTCATTTAAGCCAGATATATTAAAATATTACGGTAGTCGGAAAACTTTACAGGTCCATAACTTTTTAACCAGATGTCCAATTTAAGCGTGCCACTGGTCTATAAACTCGTATCGACGAGCACTTTACAACCATACAAAAGTCAAAGCAAAATTCTACAACCATAAAAAGTCAACTTCCGACACCTTTTGGACAATTTGAATTTCGACTTTGTTTGCCCATAACTTTCAAACCGTAGCTCCGTTTTCGACGTGCTACTAGTCTACGAACTCGTGCCAACTTGTACTTTGTAATGGTATCTCAGTCAACCTAGAATTCCATCCGAGTGAAAAAGTCAACTTTTGACCCCTTGGTCAACGGTCAACGGTCAAAGTCAACGGTCAACCTCGGTCAAAGTTGGAAAATTTCCGTTGTACTTTGCGACGGGGTGTTACAATCTTCCCCCCTTATAAAAATTTCATCTTTGAAATTTTTTATGTTGCTGAAACGTATAAAAATATCAGTCGCGGTTTACACGACTCTCACGTCACTTTCCTCGACTATGTGGATTCACCAGTAGACTTTAACTTAAGACATAGTTTTGTTGATCAGTACGTATGCTTCACCTCCTAAGATCTGTATACACACAATTGTATAGCTCTTCTTCCGAACCTGAGCAGCTTAACTTAGCAAGTATAATAGAGACCTCATCCACTATCACTACACTACCATCACGCCTAATAGTGAATTTTAACTTTCCCCCTCATGCTCCCTAATTAAGGATATTCAAACTAGACCACGAGAACACGATCTACAAGTCTTGGTCATAGTCGAATGCTAACCAGAAAGTGCTTCTGAAGCATGCATCCTTAAATCAACAACCAACTCTCATAACTCGATCAGCAATTCAAAAGGTAAGATTAGAACTTAAGTCTAATTTCCTAAAATACTGGTATCACCAAGTTAAGGTTGAGATTAATTCTCTTGTCTTCGATTATCCTCCAAGTACTTACAATTATAAAACCCTTGCTCCTCATTGATTAACCGATAGTCTTAACCTCGACAAACATCAATCTTTCTTTTAACTAAATTCATCAAGGTCATGAATAAAATTTTCCAACATCCAAATACCATTCTTGAAAACCCTAAGTTTCCCCAATTTCAAATAAATTCCATGAATCCACACCTCAAGCAATAAGGAATTTAAATCTTAATTCTAGCATCACCACCAATACTATGAACAAATCACTAGATCCTTAACCCATAAAAGTATTCCACACTTTTTAAATTCTAACTACGTCCCAAAAATCATACTCCTTATCATTGTAAATTATCACCAACAATATCAACCACCTTGAATCGATTAAACACCACCAATACGAACCTTAAATCTCCAAGGAAATAACATATCAAGATCTTAGCTTCTAGATTGAAAATAACCATGCTTAAACATCTAACCATGCCTAAGGAATCATCCTCATCTGATTGACCTCATCATCAACCAAGTAGAACTTTAATCGCTATGCAGATCTTGTTTGATTCTCTAAACGCTGTTGTACCTTCTCTTTGTGAACGATAGTTTAAGCACGAAATCCATGTTTACATCTCCCCACCCGACATGGAAATGGGCAAGGATTGAAACTACCTCAAACATTTCTATTCCCCACTTTTACTTGTCGGTGACTTAAGTACCTTTATTCGAATCCTGCAACTTCCTTTATCGTGCCAAACCATAATGTCATCTAGTGAGCATTCCATACATCTTTGTACCCTTGAGGTGTATCGCATACATTGAATCACGTGCTTCCTTTAGGATCTCCTTTTTGAACTCAACGATATCCTACTTTGGATTCTCAATTGGCGATACTTAAACCTTAAGTCGCTCTTGGAAAAATATAACATAAAACAAATAATAAAATATATTTTTCAAATATACCACCAACATAAAATATACACAATTTATCAACCCAAATTAAATTTCCAAACTTCTTCAAAAATCAAAATATAATATATGAAATTTACTAATTAAATCAATGGAATAATAAATAATAAGAAAATTATTTTAATTAGTTTAAAATACCTTAACTTGCATAGGCAATTGTTAAAACTCCACATTGGAACAATAATAAAAACATGAATAAATGCATAAAATCAAATCTTAAAATCCATAGCATAAAATGAAATATGCACGCTCGTAATGGAGGTACGTACGATTCCTTCTAATATGCTACGAGATCCATGATTCCAGCTGTCGCCGGCACTCCGCTACCAATACAAACCAGGGTGGTTGCCTATATTGGCCGTCCGATCCCCTGGACTCGTAGGCAACATGATTATGAGGCTAGCTCTACATGGACCACATTGGTTCGCCGCCTCCGTATGGTGCAGTATATGCAGTATAATATCAAACAATATAACATACAAATACATGTACGAACATAAACAAAAAATACTTAAATAAAATACCTTTAATTTCAAATATCACTTTGAAAAGTATTTAATTTTTAATAATCGATCAAAAAAAAAATATCTTGACACCTTGAGGTTGATCGACACACATCCATACTCGACAACAAGTATTGATTATGGGTGGTGACCTTGTTAAATCGTTGATAGCCGATACACACCCTTAGGCAATCATCCTTCTTCTCCATGTATGAAACAAATGCCATTCACGATGATAAGCTTGACCTAGTGAAACCTTTATTCACCAAATCTTGTAGCTAAGCATTTAAGTCCTTTAACTTTAATGGAGTCGCACGGCATGGCGGTACTGAAATAGATCGATGTCCAAAGCCAAGTCAATAATGATTCGATATCCTTTTTACGGTCGTAATCCAAGTAACTTGTTGGGAAAACGCTTTCAAATTGCTTCCCACTACGAGCAGTTCCAACGCTCACCATCTATTTGGGCATCAACCACATGGGTCAAATACCCTTAACAACCATTCTCCGATAGCTTCTTGGAGACGAGGATAGAAATTAACCACAGCAAAGGCCTCCTAACTCCTCCACGAAGCACCACTTCAGGTAAGCTGAATCACTTTAACTTTACTCCTTTATGCTAGCGGTCCATAAACATAAGATGCATAAATACTCGATCCATATCTAGGGTCGCTTCAGATCCCAAAAAGATTCAAAGATTGGATCTGCCCCCATTACTTGACCTTCAAAAAGAAAAGGCAATCCTCGACCATCGACTAGGCCATAGGAATTCCCCGTTAGGATAGATGATTCTAATTGACACCCTCGAAGATTAGAGTTATTCAAACTCGGGCAACGAATTTGCTTCGAGACAAAGGGAAAGAACGCTTTAAGATGGATAAAATGAGAGATTAGACGCGGATAGGATGCACAACAATGCATAGTCCCTTAGGAATACTAGAACCTAGAGCTCTGATACCAACTGTCAGTGCCCATCCAAAATTCCTCCCCGGAACCCTAGACAAGCCCTGATCCCAGGGAAATACCACCGAACCTTCCAACGGAAAATCTGGCAGCACCTCCCCTAAGGGTAGGACTAACCAAGATTTTCCTGCACAGAAAACACACTCCAATAATATCTCCTTATTCCTCCCATCTTACTACAATTTGTATCCATAAATTTTCAGCACTTCAAATAAATAACAGGAATCAGTGCATAATTAATAACTAAATGTCCAATACAGTATACAGAGCATTATGCCTGTAAATATGAAATTAATACGATGACAGATAAAGAAGTAATACAGGATGGAGAGGAAAAAGGAAGAAATGCTTCTTGGACTTTCGGCAATAAACTGAGACGTCGGGCTCGCCCCGAACGATTAACGTCTCCCAACCTGGACCTAGGGGAACGAAATTTAAAAATATGAGATGCTAATCATCTCAGTGAGTGACCCTATCTACTGTACACTTTTAATATTAATAATATAACAATAAAAGGAATTTAATTAATAAATACCAAACAATTAAATAAATAAATAAATAATAAACATTTGAAGGTAATATTTTCTCTCAAAACCCTCACTATTCACTCCGTTTGAAATGTTCCCCTTTTAAAACATTTTTGCAAAAACCCGTTATTCGTATGCCCCCAACATCAAGGAATCGTTAATTTAATAAATAATAATTAAATAATCCAAATATAAATAAAATGTGATAAAATATAGTAAATAATTTTAGAATACTTTATGGTTTTAAATTTCTATCGGAAAATTTATACTTGACGTACCACACCATATACCAGTGATGCCCTCTGATACCCAGCGTCCCGAACACCGACTGGCGGGGAGGTTAAAAAGAGAAACTTGCATACGGTTGCTTCGGCGTCCCGACAGTACCGCTGCTGAAACTGTCATCCCGACCACGGAGGGGGGTGGCTATGGCCAATATAAAACTTGTCTGCCCTCGGTCTAATGGCAACTCATGGGAGACATTATAACTTGTGCGCTAATCCACATATACAGCCAGAACACCAATACTGTATGAGTGCGTCTAAAATAATTAACCAAATTTTCCAAAAATTTATCGTGGAAATTATACCATTTTCAAATTCAACCTCCCACATTTTTCTTTAACATTTCCGGTACAAAACCACCGATAACAATATACAAATAATTTTTCTCGTATCACAAAGTCCATCAATTCATATTCCACGGGCATAATTATAAAATTTGAATCCACCAATTTAAACCAATATTTCCCTTGAGATATTTAAAAACCAAATCATGCCCAAAAATAATCTTAAAATCCAGATACAATTAATTAATGAAAATACCTTGCTCATGCATAATAAATTCAATTAAATCACAATAATAATAATTGAAAATTTCTTAATAACCTAAAATTCCGTTTAGCATCAATGGGTATATATATATATATAAAATAATATTTTTTTTCCATAATTATATTTAAATTCCACCATATGAGCATAATTCCAGATACCAAATTAGCACCAAATAAATATAATTAATCATCCCAAAATAGTTTTAAAGGTGGGTCACTCACTTAGAGCACGCAATTAACCTAAGATCCTCCATGGAATCAATTCCACGATGCACACGGGCTTCTAGAACAACAATTCACACACAGTCAAATAAATTAATATTTTATTCGAGTAAATAATACCCGGTATCCGGGGGGGTTAAACACAAACGTTAACCAAAATTGACGAATAATATACCGAACCGAAGCTTGAGTGACGCGGATTACGAATCCGGTCTTACTTCCCGGAGATCGGACCGGTGGTGGTCAGAATCTCGCCGGAAAGCTCTTGGCCTTTAGAGCCTTGATTCTCCCAAACCGTCGTGAATTGGAGAAAAAGGACACCGGATTTGGGTTCAAGGGGTCGGAATTAGTGGGGAGGGACCGGTGGTGAAACTGGGTACTCTCTGGAATAGTGATTTCTTTGGCGAGTCGTCACGGTCACTGGCAATCGTCGCCGTCGGTGATGCGTGCGATGGCTGGTGGCTGAGATTTTTGGGGGTTTGTAGATTGAAGGGAGAGGGTCTCAAGGGGACCGGCGGTGATAAGAATGGAGGCCGGAATGAGGAGATCTCGGCCGTTGAAGAAATCGGCGCCGCCGCCGGAAAAAGCCCCGATCCGGGTGCGTTGCCGGTCAGTTGGCCATGAAATTTTGGGGGTTGGCCGGGAATGGAGAGGCGCTTCTACCTGGTCGGCGCGTGTGGCAAGATTCGGCCGGAAAAATTCGTAACTCCGGTGGCCGGTGGTTTTCTCTCTCTCCTCTCTCTCTTTCTCTCTCCTTCCCCCCGTTTTGCCAAAATAAAAGCCACCGTGGGTGACACTGTTCACCCACGTGGACCTCTCAGATGTCAACACATGGCATCATTGTTCACTTAAGCTAGATATATTAAAATATTACGGTAGTCAGAAAGCTTTACATGTCCATAACTTTTAAACCGTAGCTCCGTTTTCGATGTGCTACTAGTCTACGAACTCGTGCCAATGTGTACTTCATAACTGTACCTCAGTCAACCTAGAATTCCTTCCGAGTCAAAAAGTCAACTTTTGACCCCTTGATCAGCGGTCAACGGTCAACGGTCAACCTCGGTCAAAGTTGGAAAATTTCCGTTGTACTTTGGGACGGGGTGTTACAAAAGGTGCCAAAATTACTGGGGCTAGTGCGGCCCAGGGGGCCAACAAAGGCGTAGAGCATATTTGGAAGCCAGCATTTAGGGCAGAGACAACCTTAGGGATCAGCACTCCAATAGGCTTTGGCAAAGCCTGGGGGGTCTATACCTGAATGGATGCGGCTGGTAAGGCCATCACTTCAGTAGGTGGCAATATGGTCTAAATGGCTTGCACCTAAATAGATATGGCTCAAGGGGCTAGCATTGGAATGGATGTAACTTGGGGGCCAATATAAAGAAGGATGCGGCCAAAGGTACCAAGATTTGTTGGTATATGACGTCCATCAAGCTTTGGGGTGAATTTGTAAACTCTCGTACCGCATTGGTCAATTTTTAGTCGCGTTCTTGAATGAATTTTAAATCTTTCGAATTCATCTTAGCTTTTTAGTTGATTAATCCCACTAGGCATATGCCAAAAAATAATGTTGGAAATATTTTCCAACACCACGCGTCTCTAATTGTGCAAGCATACCATCTTCTAGGTTAAAGGAAATAAAATAATAATAATTGTACCAAAATAAAAAAAATCACAGAATTGTATTGAATTGCAATGAATAAACAATTCTAAAAGTTATAATATTTTAATAATCAAAAGACTTTAACGAATTAAGAAAATAAATAAGAATAATGTTAGAAAATTAAATAATTAAAGCCAATAAAGTGTTAGAATAAATTAATTTGTATAAGCTATATAGTTTATATAAAATAATATATAAACACAAAATGATTTAATTTTATTCAATTAATATATGAAATATAAAAATAATAAATAGAATTTATAGGAAAACTAGTATATAGATAGAGACTGGAATTGAACTCTATATCCTTAAGATAAATTTGTCCCACTCAAGAACCCATCGTTTTATGGTAATCATCTTTCAAGATATTAAGATCTCTCTTGAAAATAGTAGCGCTCCAAACTATCAAAATCAGCAAACCAAATTTGACCTAACTCCCCCACAAATGCAACACTTAACATTCTTTAAATGTAATAAATGTATGATTTTAAATTGCAATAAAAATTGAATTAATAGAAAACAAGTAGAATAAATCTATTTATAAAAGCTAAAAGGATAAATAACCAATAGACATATCCATTTATAAATATATATAAAAATGATACCTTATTAAATGTAAAGGTACTTTTAAATGATGAAATAATATAACCTTTTACAAAATCAAAAGGTAGATATAATTTCCATCTAATATTGAAAACTAAATTAATATAATTTAAAATTTTCCAACATAAATTAGGCAATCTAAGGTTCAACACAAAAGTTAAATGGATAAAATAAAACATAGACGACCTAAAAGCAAGACAAGGATTCTCTCTGTTTCAAGAAAAATGGAGGATCTCAATTTGACTTAACAAAATTGTGCTACATAGGCTTTTTAAATCCAAAGGCTATTGTTGTTCATGTCATTATTATTAATTTGGAAATAATCATATTAATTATTGATTTATGCTAATTTTCTCATATAATTTAGAATTAAAAATTAATTAATAAAATATTTTCTATCCGAAATTGACTTCTAATCATTACTCTTACGAAAAAAAAAATTTATAAAATATATTTGCATGATAAATACTTCTTAATAATATTTATAATTAAATAACAAAACAAATTAAGAACAAAAAATTAAAAACAAAGTTGACTGCTAAGACATTGGAATAGGCACTGTGCAGTCCGATATACATATGATTCTCAATTCCAAAATAGTTAGTGTAACCCAGTTTATATATGAGATTTTAATATTTATTATATTTAGTTTTTTAATATTCCTAACAAATATTTTTAATGTTTAAGTATGATTAAAGTACTTATATTTTTACATGATCTAAATTCATGTGACTGAAGTACGAAAGAATTTTCAAAATTTTGACACTACAAATTTTCCTACATTTACCCAAACGATACATAATGAATATGGACATTGAACAGGCGTGGAAAGTGATTGATTATGGTATAATGAAGATGTTATATCATCATCTTCTTCTTCTTTTTTTTCTTTTTCTTTTTTTTTTTCCTCTCTTTTTTAATGAGTTTATATGTGTTTGTTATACGATCAAGAACTTGAGTGAGTTATGAGTGAGTAATATGTTTTCATCTTCTTCTTTCTTTTTCTTTTTTTTTTTTCTTTTTTTTTCTTTTTGTCTTTTTTAATGGGTTTATATGTGTTTGTTATATGATCAAGAACTTGACTGAGAGTTATGATTGAGTAATATGTTTTGTTTTAACAACAAACTTTGTTTTTAAATTCTTTGCTTTTAATTTATTTTATTATTTAATTATATATATTATTAAGAGGTAATTATTATGGAAATATGTTATATCATATTTTCATTTTTTTCCTTAAGACTAATAGATTAGAATTCAATTTTGGATAGAAAATCCTTTATTAATTAGTTTTTAATGCTAACTTATACCCAAAAAAAATAAATTAGCATCAATCGATCAATTAACATTATTGTTTTGTGGTACAATTTTAAGTTAAATTGAGAGGATCCTCGTCCCTAAAAGCAACACTAAATTAAAAAGCTAAATTATAGGCTTTTTTGGCTAAATAATAGGCGGGCAGCTAGAAAGTCTATTCTATTAAAAAAACTAAAACTAAAATTAAAAAGAAATCTTCTAGTATAGAAGGATATGGTAGATGTTGATGTGTTTTAAAATGCATAGGAGGCTTCAATTTGTAGTAAAGGAGGCATCTATAAATCATTTATTTTTCGGATGTGGGATAAACATCAAAACTTATACTTCAACAAATTTAATTGGTTATTTTTGTTTAATCCATATGGGATAGATGTTATTTTTCATTTTCTAATTTAGATCGAAAATATTCGTACAAACAGACTCCACTTATGTTTATGAACCAAATTTTTTTTTTCCACCGTTTGATTTTCCTTGTTTGATTCTTTATTAATCCTTTCCTACCATTAAACTTTTATTGTTCTATTGTGGCGCTAATGTTTCTTTTTTTCCATTCTGGATCAGTTTTCATATGCTGATAAACAATCGATGCAATGTCATGAAAATGACATGTATCATTTTCTAGGTTTGCTCATCATATTCTCTCTCTACTAAACTCGAAAATTCAAAATCCTATTACTTTTAAAGTTTATTTGAAAGCCATCAGTTTTCCATTCTGGTTTATTCTATTTTCAAAGCCTATCTGTTGGCCCTATCGGTTCGCTCATCTGATTTCAAAGTCCAATTGTCATTCAATGCTAGCATATTAGAGCTGCATAAGCATATTATATGAGGATAGATATTTATGCAACATATTCAACTGCATCATGCTGATGCTGATTGTTGGTATTGATTAGTGTTGGACAATACTAATGCTGGAAACACCGGGTGTCTCTAATTGTGTAAAGCATAGGAAATATCCAATATCAGGCGTTTTTGATTGTGCGAGCATAGGAAATAGAGGTGATAGAGACGATTGTACTATCGCAATTGCTGAGAACAAACAATTATATTTAATTACTGAGAACAAACAATTAAGAAGGAACTAATAATTTAATGATTAAAAAACTTTAATCAACTAAAAATAAATAAATAAGAACAATGCAAAAAAAAAAAATAATAATTAGAATATAGATGGTTCAAAGTCCAGCACAAAATTAAATGGCTAAAACCAAATAATAAATGGTTTAAAGAATATTTTAATATAAAGAGATACAGTAGAAGTTGAAGTGTGGTTTTTAATGAGTCAATGAGACTTCAATATATAATAAAAAAAACCACTCACAAATCTTTTACTTTTTTTCAATATATGATAATTGAAAAATTTATAGTTCTAAAACTCAATTGGTTTTTTTTTTATGTTGTTTTACCTAATTTATGTGTGATATTTTCCTTATACTTCCTTATTATTTTAGGCAGAAAATATTTATACAAACCATTGGATAGCCTACAATGTAATATTTATCTCAAATGCGAATATTATTACTCTTCCATTTTTGTTAAGCGTATATTCTACCTTTAAATAGTGGATGATAAGATTCTCATAGGGTATAACTTGTCATTTTATGTTGGTATCTAGCAATATTTAAATGTTCCTTTAATCATCAGTACTTCTTCTTCTTCCTCTTTTTTATTTTATTATTATTTTTTTTGAGATTATTTAGACCAAAATTATTGGAGCCGTTGATGTTGAAGAAAATCTAGTTTCTGTGCAAGATTTGGAAGTTGGAAATTGAGCCGTTGATTTTTTCATGATTTTTTTTTTTTTTTCCCCTTACCATCCTCGAGGCATATTTCTTTTCTGTTTTTTGGCTTAAAAATCTCAATCATTCTATGAATCTGTAGACTAAATTTATCAACTCTTGGTGTCAGTCATGGATGTAAGTATTTTGTCAAACTTATTTGCTAATAATTGTCAATTTAGGCGATTAGTTGCCTCAAATTTGAAATATCACATGCATATCTATATGTTTTATTCTTTTCACATATTATGAACCCAGATTATAAGAGATTTTATTACATGATTAATGTTTCAACATGATTTCTCAAGATTTCTTATCATCTAATTACCCAAAAAAAAAAAGAAAAAAACAGAAAAGAAAAGAAAATCTTTTTATCGTCAGAAATAAATGAGTTTGGGAAGTTGGATATGTGAGGAAGAGGATATTGTTCGTATAAAAAGAACAAGTTCCTCCGCGATTATCCAAAAGAATAAGTTCCTCCATGATTATCCAAAGTACTTGACATAATATGCTCGGATAAGAACTTGAGGCCTTTTGTATCTGACATTATGCACTGTCGTGTCATTTGCATTATGTAGAATCTTACATGGCCTAATCTACACCTTATCGTCATTGTAAACCTAGGCTAGTTTGGATTTTTAGAATAAATTATGATAAATTTTTAAGTAAATTTTCTTCATTTTTGCATTTTCCTCAAATTATAAAATCCTCTTCATTTTTTAACTTTAATTAACATATTACTCTTTTAAATCAAATATGGGTAAGATTATCTTTAAAGTTAACTCATTATACTTCTTAATTTGATTAAGAAGTATTGGCTTTACCACTAGATTGTGGGTGAGGAATATTAATCACGTTAATTATATATGGATGTTGATACTAATTTTTTAAAATAGAAGCTATTAAAGAATTGGATCGCCATTGAACCAAAAAAAAAAAAAAAAAATAGATTAAAAGTGGAAAAGTAAACAAGTGTAATTGCCCTGGTTACAAATTTGTTTTCTTTGTATCGAAATTTTATTAAATAATCTTACATTTATTTTTTAAGCACACAAGATATAATATGCCTGAATAAATAAATCTTATTTTAATTGATGAAGTCAATTCATATCAATCTGAAATTAAGTAGGTTAGCATTTTAGTAAAAATTATTGAAAAAATAATGAATATTCCACCGGAAGCGTAAGTTTTGAACATGCTATCCCTTAAACAGAAAAGCTAGGAGGTAGCCAAATATAAAATAGTAGTGCTTATTTCTTATTACACTTCAGACAAGTTTGTTGTTTTAAAAGGCACTATCTTCTAGTACAACCCTCTAAGCTATAAATCGTTTTGAAGCGTGGGAAATTCAGAACCTTTTGTTGGGAAAATTCCTAGCCATAGGCACAAGATTTCCCACCTAACAAACAATTTATTTTGAGCTTCAGGAGTTAATAAATTTCCTTCCTCTCGCAGATAATAATAATAATAATAATAATAATTAGTGTCAGCATTGCGCCCCTTAGATTCAAACAAAAGCAATGGAAACCCTTTGATTCCTTTTTCGATAATTTGATGAAGGGTGACATGTTGTAAACAAAACATTAGGTGTTAGCTTAGAGGATGCAGGCCAGTCCCACATCCCAAACAGAAACAGGCTTTATGGCCACATTTGGTGTCCTGTCTTAACCCTCTTTGCATTGTATTACCGATTGATATCCCATGTAGAGGTTAAAAGCACATGCCCCAACATGTGCAAAGCTTTGTGACCACACCCTTTTATACATCTTATATTGCACTATATAAATCGAAGGCAGGACTGGAGACTGGAGTATTGTACTAATTCTGTTCTACTCAGTTGAACTGTAATACATTACGTTGTACTGCATTAATATTGTAGAGCGTTGATGTAGTAACAAATTATATCATAATTTTGTAAAAAAAATTAATTTTAACAAAGAAAAAATTTAAGTTAAATTTTTATTATTATGCATGTGATTTTCTTAAATAACTACATTAATTAAAGAAATAAATTCGTTTTATTACTATTCATATAATATTTTTTAAAATAATGATATCATTCATAATATGTTAAATAGAGTTGATTATTATTTATCACAGTATTTACATTAAAACTACTTAAGAAGAAGTTTAACACTAAAATTAATAATGTTTTAGTTTTAAAAAAATTAATTATATTATTGAAAATGTTATACGCATCAGTAGATAAAGCACCAAAAAAAAAAAAAAGATTTTAAATGTTTTATCTTTTAATATGACTTTAACTGATAAAGTTAAAAAAATAAAAATAAAAATTACAAAAAAAAAAAAAAAAAGCCCAAAAATTTAGTGCAGGCGTGACCCATGGGGGATGGAGTATAATTGTGCTGCATCATATCATGAGCCAATGTGAAAACTTTGTTTTTCATTGGCACTCGATTATTATATTGGTTATTATGTTGAGTCGAGCGACAGCCTGGCGGGCCTTTTATTATTTTTTAAGACTTTTTTTTTTTTTTATGTTTTCAATAATTTTTTCTTAATCATCTTAATATTATATAACTTTAATAATGTAACATTGTTTTACCTGATTTAATATTAATTAACATTATTATAATCGAAACTCAATTTAATATATTATGGATAATGTAATACTTTAGATAAGGTTAAACTTCCTATAATTTCTACTTTAGATAATGTAACTATTGTCATAAATAATAATTAAAATTCTATTTAATATATTGCGCATAAAGTAATTATTTAATATAATTATATAAACAATAATTAAAAATCAGTTTAATCTATATTGAATAATATAGTTATTTCTAAAATAAATCTATAAATAATCATAAAAAAAGCATTTTTTAATTAATTTTGTTACAAAGATTTTTCATACAATACAATCCAGCACTAAATATTGTACAACTTAATACAATACATACCAATATAATGTAGATTATAATCCTTACCAAAAGTGCCCTATATATCCTCCCATTGGTACCCCGTTACATAAAAAATTGAACTTCAGGAATTAATTGTAAAAGTGCTGAGAGCAACATAAGCATATTAGTACCTTGGAGAGTTGTAGTGGAGGAGGTAATATTAGAGATTTAATCTTCAGTAGACACCTTTCTGACATATCTCTCTCTTTCTTACCAAAGCTAAGGAGTCTTTAATATATTGGAGGACCGTGACAAGTCTCTCATCTTCTCATCTAATTGAACTGCTAAACTCATCAAAGCCTGTCATGGTAGCATAAAATGACCGAGTAGAACCGACTGGTCAGTCTTCTGAGCAAGACACTTGCAAACCTTATGAGTTGTAAATTCACAAGTTCTATGAGCTTGAAACTTGAAATATTGCAACGAAAAGATGTATTGTGGGAGAAGAAATGACAGGCAGGTATGATTTTTTGACACAGATTTTATTAGGCGAGACCATCTGGAAGATCCTAGGAGGATTCCTGAGGTGGATCCTATCAATGAAAATCCTTTCGATGAGTAAAAATAATTCCATTAGCAATATAAGAAAGTAATTTAAACTTTGACATCTAACATAATTTAAAAACATCGAGTAAAAACATAATTAAATTTATAAATACAAAACATTGAAACTATATAAAATCCATTTAAAAATATTTATCAAATAAAACTAAAAATCACCTAATGTATCATAGGTGTATGCATAGCTCCATAATATCAATCGCCAAAAAGCATAAGCAACACATGTAACCGCTTATGAATAATATACTAATAAATTGCCTCTAGGCATAATCCATATTTGACTGCTCGTAGAGATAACTGGTCACTATATATCCATGTATTGAAAAGACACTTAATACATTATACGATATAACAATACTGTCAAGTGATGTATGGCGTTTCAAACACCACTTTACAGAAGGAGGAGAAAAGATACATGCACTCACCCTTTTAGCATCCCAAAGGTGCTGCTACTAAATAACCGGTCATTCTATAGCTAAATGAAGGGTGGTTAATGTCATCACTACAAAATATCTACCTATCTTTGCTCATCTTAGCTCTCATAGGATAGTTAAATATAATCTGTCATCCCTTAACTATGGGGAGAATGGTTAACGTTATCATTGTAAGATATCTGCTTACTCTCGCTGACCACAGTGCACAAAGAATGACTATATATAACTTGTACATTGAAATCAATTACATGTATATTAAGAATACCAATACTACATGGTATATCTAAAAACCAAATAATCTAAAATATATAAATAAAATACAAATATAATAATATGAAAGTACCCTTTTTTTCTTTTTTCTTTTTTATAATCTCATTTTAAACCTTATAAAGAAATATTATATTATAAATCATTAATTAATTAATTATATAAATAATACTTCTTAATTGCAAAACCAACTCAAATAATTAAATACAACCATTTCTGCTAATCAATTTACAATACTATAAACACATTGGATAAGTTTCAAACCTATCCAGATTTCCTTAACAGTACCCTAGATAAGCTTTGATCTCATGGGAAACCTTACCAGACCGTTTTATGTAAAATCCGATAGCATCTCTCCTAAAAGTAGAGCATGTTCTAAAAATTTTCTACACAAAAATACACTCCTATACAACATTGCTTTATTCCTCCTACCTTACTATACGAGATTTTACAAATTTTCAGAACTTCTATAGCAATAGCATAGACATATAGATGCGATAAATAATTTAATAAAACATAAATACATTTATAATTCGTGTCAGCTCACATGACTCACTTACTACAATCTTATATCTCCATATCGCTTTATGAACACATCAAATGCATAAATGTAGAAAGAAGAATAGCAAAACAACAACAACAACAACAAGAATAATAATAATAAGAATGATAATAATAATAATAATAATAATAATAATAATAATAATGATATTGGTAGAACTTGATCGAGTACTACCACTCGTTCGAAGGCCATCATACTTACTCAAAGGCTGTAATATTTGTCTAAAGGCTACCGTATTATAATAATAATAATAATAATAATAATAATAATACATGATAATAACAATAAAAGTGATAATAATAAATAATAATAATGATAATAAATACAATAATAATTTGCAATAATGATAATAATAATAAAAAAAGAATAATGACAAATAATAATGATAATAAAAATAAATAAATAAATAATAACAATAACAATATTAATAGTAATAATAATAATCATAATAATTAATAATAACAACTACGATAATAATTAACAACAATATCAATAATAAATAGTAATAAAAATGAAAATAGAAGCAATAAGAATAAGAATAAGAATAAGAATAATAATAATAATAACAATAACAATGATAAATAGTAATAATAATAAAAATAATATTAAATCATTAACAACAAATAACAATAATCTTATAACAAATAATAATAATAATAATAATAATAATAATAATAATAATAATAATAATAATAATAATAACAAATAAGGATAATAGTAGAAAATCATAATCAATAGTAGATAAAATAAACTAAACTAAAATTTTAAAATCACTAAATATACTATGAAATGTTCACACTCATAACGGAGGTACATACGATATCATATAATATGTTAATAAGCGATCTCATGATACCAACTATCGCAGGTACATTGCTACCAATATGGTTCGAGGTGATTGCCTATAATAATCATCAAATTCACTGGACTCGTAGGCAGCAAAGTTAAAAGGCTAAGCTATTTATGAGCCAAATCGGATCGTTGCCCCTTTACGGTGTAGTATATACATGCATAACATAATATATATATATATATATATATATACGTATTTATATGAAAAAGATATTTAATGCACCATATGATATACCAATGGTGCCAAGCAGTACCTGACATCCCGAGCACTACCTAACGGGAAATTAAAGAATCGATCACTTTGGCATCCCGCAGCGCCTATTGTTAATAACTTTCCATGGCTAAAACGATCGACATTTCACCAAAGGGAGAGTGGCTCATGCTCACTATGCACTATACTTGCCATACCTCAAACCCATAACTTCCACAGGATGGCCATACTTATAATAAATAGTAATAAAAATTAAAATAGAAACAATAATAATAATAATAATAATAATAATAATAATAATAACAATAACAATGATAAATACTAATAATAATAAAAATAATATTAAATCATTAACGACAAATAATAATAATCTTATAACAAATAATAATAATAATAATAATAATAATAATAATAATAACAAATAAGGATAATAGTAGAAAATCATAATCAATAGTAGATAAAATAAACTAAAATAAAATTTTAAAATCACTAAATATACTATGAAATGTTCACACTCATAGCGAAGGTACATACGATATCATATAATATGTTAATATGCGATCCCATGATACCAGCTATCGCAGGTACATTGCTACCAATATGGTTCGAGGTGATTGCCTATAATAATCATCAAATCCACTGGACTGGTAGGCAGCAAAGTTAAAAGGCTAAGCTATTTATGGGCCAAATCGAATTGTTGCCCATTTATGGTGTAGTATATACATGCATAACATAATATATATATATATACGTATTTATATAAAAAAGATATTTAATGCACCATACGATATACCAATGGTGTCAAGCAGTACCTGGCATCCCGAGCACTATCTAACGGGAAGTTAAAGAATTGCTCACTTTGGCGTCCCGCAATGCCTATTGTTAATAACTTTCCATGGCTAAAATGATCAACATTTCACCAAAGGGAGAGTGGCTCATGCTTACTATGTACTATACTTGTCAAACCTCAAACCCATAACTTCCACAGGATGGCCATACTTATATGCATGCTAATCCGTAATGATAGCCTTCCTGCGGCCAAAAAGGGAGACAACTGATGCTCACTCAGCATATTACGTACCTACCCTCTCTCACCACAGCTCACAAAGGATGACCTTGAATGTAACTTGCGCGTTGATCCATAACATAATAAACAATCATCCTACGGTCGAGGAGGGGGGTGAGTGATGCTCACTGTGAAGTATACTTGCCAACCCTTAAGTCTATGGCTTCCACAAGATAACCATAATATAATAAACAATCATCCTGCAGCCAAGGAGGGAGATGACTGATGCTCACTATGTAAATATATTTGCCAACCCTTAGGTTCATGGCTCCCATAGGATATATTTGCACGCTAATCAACAATGCAGTACAGATGTGATGTTGGGAATAGCATTTCGTCATTCGGGACCCATCCTCCCTTAGGTAAGGTTCATGAACACCCTTTTCTAGCTTCTATGCCCCGCCATTTTTTGTAAAAAGAAAGTTGTGGAGTTCTACCAATTGTTTATTCACAATGGCTTGAACGAATCCGACGAAGAATCCTTTGCTTCCTTGGGGGTCTCTTTCTGATCATGATTGATTGGGAGTAGACCCCCTAACAACACCACCCTTCCCGGTGGTGGACCAAATCAGAGCCTGGCCTTCATACTTTCCCAACTACTGTAATTAGAATCCCAGCCATACACTTTCTTCCACTTGATAACAAGACTGCCCTTAACTCTCTGGACTGGCCTAGGGGTTAGGTTACTCACAATTGGTAATGGCATAACCAAAAGAGGGGTAAGGGATACAAGGTTACACGCTGGGTAGCGCAACGCATCTGTTTCGGGTCTCTGGCATGGATTTGTCCATCGGGACACAATGCTCCATTTTTATAGGCATAGGCATCTAAAAACTATAAAAATTTATAATATCATAAATACCAAAATTTGATAAAATACCATCGCCTTTGATATACTTTTGTTAAACTCATAAATTACATATTTCCTTTTAAAATAATTACATAAATTCAACAATATTATAAAATTAATTATTATCACAATAGTTTCTTTTAAATCATAAATATAAATTTAGATAACAAATATATTTATATCACATAAGTTTTACACAATAAAATTTAATAACAATTTCCTTAAATTTTAAAGCAACACGATAATTTTTGAAATTTTAAATAACAAATATATATATATATATATATATAAAAGATATACGCAGAGTTAAGCACATATATATGTATACATTTAACAGATACATAAATATAACAAAGTTTATGACAAATATATTCATAAAATAAAAATGTATCATAAATATACTTTTATATATATAAAAACTTAATTATACTCAATTACTCACACATATTTTCACACATATATATATACATAACTTTTTAACAAGTATATACATATTCATATATGTATATATATACACATATATATGTATAAATATATTCATCTATATTCATACATATATTCACTTACATATTTTCATACATTTAAATATATACATACAATACTTTAACAAGTATGAATGTTTACATATATGCATTTTCATATGTATATACAAAAGCTTTCAAGAAATATATACTTAAACAAATATGTATACATGTATACAGCCATATACTCACATATATATATATATATATATATATATATATATATATATATATATATATATATATATTAACATACACATATATACACACAAAACATATGTATTTACAAACATACACGCACATATACATGCATATATACATCTAAACACACACACACACACACACACACACACACCTATATATATATATATTTAATTTCACACCATTTTCACATTAAATACAAAAATTCACTCAAAAATGGCAATTTTCTAAATATACCACCAAAATTCATAAATAGGATACCAATAAAAAGCTAAAAGGATGAGAAGCACTTAACCCACCTTCATTGGGCTCAACTTCGCCAGCATTAGCCAGAAAATGGTTAGAAAGTTTCGGCCAAACTCCCCTTCAATGTATCTTAAAAATGGTTTGGAATTTGGATGCATAGATACCATTTTTTAGGTCTAAAAGCTAAAAGGGACTGAGCTCAAGATCGGAGATCGCCGAAAAATGTACAAATGGGAACTCGTTGGTTGCCGAGGCATCCACAGGCCAAACGGCCTGGAACTCGGCCACTGGCATCACCTAGCCATGGGCTCTCATGTTGGCCTATGAATGTCACCACCTTGTGACGTGGTTGTAGCCAATTAGCCGGTCAACGGAGAGAGAGGGATAGAGAGAAACAAGCGAGAGAGAGGAAAAGAGAGGGAGGTTGTTTTCCTTTTTGCGCGTGAGGGAGGAGAGAGAGAGGGGGTGGGGAAAAGAAAAAGAAAAAAATAATTTTTTATTTAATGATCACACAAAGTATTCTCTAAACGTGACATGTGGCACCTTCCAACAGGTGACATGTGGCACAAGTTAGAGATCCTTTTAAATATTTCATTATCTAGTAAAGTCAGTTTTGAAAAAGATAGGCATGACTTTACAAACTTTTCAACCGTAAATTCAAATTAAGCAAACTGCTAATCTATGAACTTATATCGATGAGCACTATTGTATAGTACATAAGTCAACATCAAAATCCATATAGATAAAAAAGTCAACTCCAAACTCATTGATCAATTCGGATAACATCTTTTTTTGACCATAACTTTCTATTATTAGCTCTAATTTTGGCCTACTACTCTTCTACCCAATCGTGACAACAAGTATTTTTCCATGGTACCTCGATCAACATAAAATTCCTCTCACAGTAAAAAATCAACCATGAAACCTACTTGATCAACTCAATCAACCTTGGTCAAATCCGGTTAAAATTTCAAATTCGAGATATGTTCTCGGATCAGGGTGTTATAGTAAGTATATTAAAAACCCAATTTATTTTTAAACGTAATGAAATATAATATAATAATAATATATACTAATAATAATAACAACAACAATAATATATATATATATATATATATATATATATATATATATATATAGGTATAAATATGAATGTGTATATATATATATATATATATGCACATGTATACATAAGCATGGTGGCAAAAAGCCGTATTAAAATTTAAAGTCAAAATAATGATAATAAAATATTGAACAAGGCCTAATTCCAGACAATCATAAATAAATCATTAAATAAATAAGTAAATAGGTAAATAAATAAATAAATAGATACTTAAGTAAATAAATTATTTAAAAAATTAAATTAAATAAATAATATATAAACAAATTGATAAATAAATAGAACATAATCATTTTTTCGATTTTATTCATAGCTCAAAAGTGGACATTATTAAACTGGTTCGGGTGTACAAACACTTACCACATATAACTTCCCAGCTTGATGAAAGTAAATCCACAATCAGTCATAATTGATTAATTATTATCATATGAACAAATACGTAATCCTCTACCAAATATACCTAAATATATAGGCATATCTAACCACATGTATAAATGTACATATGCGCACATGTATATAAGTGTAACATATAGTATATATATAATTTAACATAGCTCCACAAGCATTTAGAAGAATGAATCACTCAGGCTCCGTTTGGTATGCAGTATTGGATTGTATTGGATCATATTGGTATGAATTGTATTGTATTGTATCGTATTGGTATGAATTGTATTGTATTGGATTGTACTGAAATATATTATACTATACATATGCTGTATTTGATGCTGAATTGTATAAAATAATACATTGTTTGGTACAACAATGTATTGTATTGTATTGTATTGTATTATTTTTATTATTATTATTTCATAAATTATTGCTATTTATTATTTCATATATTTCTCTTTTCGTTTTATATATTACCATTTTATATATACTATAACTCATGATAATAAAAAAGTTTAATATTGAAAGAAATTTGAAAAATAAATGGTATCATATATATTTGTTTTTAAAAAATTGATTTCAGCATGTCCCAGAGATGTAGCTTCATGATAAGGTCCATCAAAATCATATACTTCCACATCAAGCACTGAAGGAGGCTCATCCATTGCATCGAATTCAAATATTTCTGCGAAGGCCAATCAGGGTTCAGACACAAAATCAGTTTGTACACGAGGACAAAGGCTAAATAGATTTTAAACTAACTATTAAGGGAGACAAGGGGGAAAAAAAAAAGAAAAAAAAAGATGCTATTGTGGCATAAAGATATAGGCAGAAAATGATTAGATTTAAGTAAGGAAAATTCACCATTCCATAGAGGATTGGATTTCTGGAACTTGATTGAGCTAGTTCTTGATTTCCCATTGTAAGTAAACACCACATATAGATCAGAGAACCCACTGGAACCAACAGCTGCTAAGTGAAACCCTTAAATCAATGCAACAGTGCTAGCCTAGTCCAGGTGTAAAATTCTTCATCCGTCAGGATATAACCAAACGAGAAGATTGTCTCGCAGATGGAAGCTCTGGTCCAGGTGTTATCCAGTGGAGCACTTCTCATCTACCAATTCACTCATATACACACACACACACACACACACAGAGCAGACCGGCCAATCCATCACACACACACACACACACTATTGCCAATTCACACACACTCTCTCTCTCTCTCTCTCTCACACACACACACACACACACTATTGCCAATTCACACTCTCTCTCTCTCACACACACACACAGAGCAGAATGCCCAGTTCACTCTCACACACGCACACATTTTGCCAATTCACTCACACACACCCCTTCTGTCAGACAATTTGTCAAACAATTGGCATGCTTGTTTCCCAGATGCCCATTCTAACACCATTATACGGTTTTCTTCTTCCCAACAGATACAAAGACACAAGGAAGATATAAAACACAAACCCAGTCGACATGAAAGGACAAAAAAAGAAAAAAAAAGAAGAAAAAACTCAGTCGGCCATCAAAGGAAAAGAAACATACAAGCATAAAATCCAGTTGGCCAGGAAGAAAGAAAGAAAAATTGAGAAGACTTACTTGCAGAGATCAATCGACATGTATAGGTTGGGAGAAGACAAATTGATCACGAATGTTCTACTTTTTCCTTGTAACTGACAGATAAAAATAAGGCAAAAATTGAAGATGAGAGTGTGAAAAAAAAAATACAAAGAAAAAAGGAAACCATAAACTGGATGGTTTATTGAAGATAGAAAAAAAAAAAAAAATAGGTGAAATTGGCGAGAAAAAAAATTGGATGAAATTGATAGATGAGATGTGAGAAAAAAAAGAAAAAAGAAAGAGAATAGGAGAACTTATAGAGATAGAGACAAGTGGGAGGAGAAGCACGGAAAAGCAGCGGCTCGTTGTATTAGATAATTCAAGGGAAAAGAGGTGTATTAGATAATACACCATCAACTGTGTTAAAAAACACGGAGGGGTATTACATAATACAATATCCCTCCGTGTCAAACACTGTATTACATAATACATTTCCCTTAACACATCCCAATATAACCTACCAAACATATCCTCACAGTACTAATAATACTTCTTTTCAATTTCAAGGTAGGGTTCTTAACGAGTCTCGTTCGGGTGCAGAACTTATGAAGTTTAACTCGTGCTCCACCGTAGAATCAAATGTGTCAGGCCCAGATTGATCTTAACATCCTTGGAATATTCTACAATAGACATGCTAAAATACTTAAACGTTGACGGTCTATGTAAATACATTTTTTAAATATACACATGCATATATATATATATATATATATATATATATATATATATATATATATATATATATACCTACATGGTTATGGCAAACCACAAAAAAATTCAACTCAAGAAATAAATAGATAAAGTAGATAAATAATTAATTAAATACAAATATGTATAATTCTTCCAACATACGTGCACATATATTCATGTATACATGTTTATATATACCTTTAGATATAAAAATATCTAGACATAATAATAAATGGGACCATAAAACCCAAACATAATTTTAAAAGAAAATGTAACACTTACGAATCCATATTTATACACCCATGTATCTATGTATATATACACATATACATATAATTATTCTCAATTTTTACATTAATTTCAAAAATTAGTTTAAAATGGCAAAATCCTAATTACCTATCAATTACAGACAAATAGTATACCAAATAAAAGCTTGAGAGACAAGGATTAAAAATACTTAAAGTAGCATATGTCGCCGCCGATGATTAGAATTCCACTAGGTTGAATTTAGGCAAACAAAGGTCACCATCAGCTTTAGAAGTTCCAAATTAGTGGGGAAAAGATTGACAACTAGGCTCTAAATGGTTGGAATCCAGTGATCGAACTAAATGGTTGTCATCGGTTTCCATGGCATTTTTTGATGTGTGGGTGGCCGTTCTAGTGGGCAGAAAGCACTATAGCCTTGCTGGCATGGTGGGCTATCGGTTAGCAATGGCAGTGTGGGTTGAATTTGCTGGAATCGAAGCAACTATTCGATTGAAATAGCTTTCATGTAAGGAGAGAGAGAGAGAGAGAGAGGTTATCGGGGAAAAAAGAGGAAGAAGAAGAAAGAAAAAAAGAAAAAAAGAAAAGAAAGAAAGACAGATAATAAATGGGAGAGAGAAAGAATTTTGATCAATTCGGATAACATCTTTTTTTGACCATAACTTTCTATTATTAGCTCTAATTTTGGCCTACTACTCTTCTACCCAATCGTGACAACAAGTATTTTTCCATGGTACCTCGATCAACATAAAATTCCTCTCACAGTAAAAAATCAACCATGAAACCTACTTGATCAACTCAATCAACCTTGGTCAAATCCGGTTAAAATTTCAAATTCGAGATATGTTCTCGGATCAGGGTGTTATAGTAAGTATATTAAAAACCCAATTTATTTTTAAACGTAATGAAATATAATATAATAATAATATATACTAATAATAATAACAACAACAATAATATATATATATATATATATATATATAGGTATAAATATGAATGTGTATATATATATATATATATATGCACATGTATACATAAGCATGGTGGCAAAAAGCCGTATTAAAATTTAAAGTCAAAATAATGATAATAAAATATTGAACAAGGCCTAATTCCAGACAATCATAAATAAATCATTAAATAAATAAGTAAATAGGTAAATAAATAAATAAATAGATACTTAAGTAAATAAATTATTTAAAAAATTAAATTAAATAAATAATATATAAACAAATTGATAAATAAATAGAACATAATAGAAAAAAAGAAAAGAAAGAAAGACAGATAATAAATGGGAGAGAGAAAGAATTAAAAAAATAATAAAATAATGATAATATAAATATATAAAATATATATATATATATATATATATATATATATATATATATATAAGAACACACGTATAAAAACCCATTTATAGGTTTTAATTAATCCAAATAAACATATTTTAGTGGTAAGATAATACAACACTCAAATAAAAGGGATTAAATTGGTAAATGATCAAAATGCCCTTAACATTGTTTTAATTATAAGTATCTAACCATAGTTCAGAATTAAACATGTCACTAGTCTATGAACTCGTATCAATGAGCACTACATAATAGTATACTAGTCAGAACCAAACCTTAATCATATAAAAAGTCAATCTTGGGCCCCTTTTAGTCAATCCGGATCAAACATTTTTTTGACCATAACTTCTTGATCCTAACTTTGTATCATGCATATGTTACCAGCCTAAAAACTCATATTAACGAGCCCTTCGCAACCATATAAAGGTCAAACTTAGAACTCGTATCAATAGAGAGTTAACTTTGAGCCCACACTAGTCAACTTTGATTAAACTTGATTAAAAGTTCGAGTTTTTAGCATTTTCTTGGATCATGATATTACAATAGAGGCTAGGGAATACATCATAAATTGCTAGAGATAGAACGACATACGTTGAAGAAAGGTGATACTAGTTGGTCATCATCACTAGGCATTAAAAGAACAAAGAACTCTGCTTAAAGAACATGATTGGCATAACATTAAGATGGACGATTTAAGAAGATAGGTGTAACAACTTCAACGAGAGTTCATAAACACCAAGGCATAAAAGAAGAACAATGCAAGTAGTGAATCAAATGTAACAGTCCAGTCCATCCGCATGAGATATTGTTCGCTTTAAGCCCAGCCCGCACGGTTTTAAAATGCCTCTCAGTGGTTAGGGGTTCCACCCCTTCACCTGCCAGTCCCACTGGCCCGAGCCTCCCAGGCCCAACCGAGATATTGTCCGCTTTGGCGGCTAGGTGGTGAGCCCAATCCTACCCCTCACGGTTTTACGTTCCCTCATAGGAAGGCCTCTCAAGGGAAAGGTATCCACACCCTTTTATAAGGCATGTTTCGTTCCCCTTTCCAACCGATGTAGGATCTCACAATCCACCCCCCCTTGGGGCCCAGCGTCCTCGCTGGCACACCGATTCGGGTCCAGCTCTGATATTATCTGTAACAGCCCAGTCTATCCGCATGCGATATTGTCCGCTTTGGGCCCAGCCCACACGGTTTTAAAAGCCTCTCAGTGGTTAGGGGTCTCATCCCTTCACTTCCCAGTCCTACTGGCCTGGGCCTCCCAGGCCCAACCGAGATATTGTTTGCTTTGGCAGCTAGGTGGTGAGCCCAATCCTACCCCTCACGGTTTTATGTTCCCTTATGGGAAGGCCTCTCAAGGGAAAAGTATCCACACCCTCTTATAAGGCATGTTTCGTTCGCATTTCCAACCGATGTGGGATCTCACATCAAAACACTTATCTAGTGAAGAAGAACATTTCAATCATTTTCATCAAAACCAAAGTGAATAGTCTAGCTATGAAGCTCACCAAAAGCATCATCTTCATAGAGACTTCAACAACCATTAAAACTATGACGTTAAGTTTGACATACCAGATTTTGAAAGGCCAATGCACATAGATGACTTGGTTGATTTGCTTTACATTGTTGAGAGAGTTTTTGACTTCAAAGAAATTCCTAAACATAAGTGGGTGAAGTTGGTTGCTATAAAATTAAGAAAGAATGCTTTTCTATGGTGAGAAAATTCAAAGAGGTAAAGAGAATATGAATGAAGGAGTTGAATAGTCAGTTGGGTAAAGATGAAAAAGGGGTTGCAATGAAAATACTTGCCTATTCGTTATCGGCAAGATATTTTTTTGAAGTTTCATTATTTGAGACTAAAAGATTGACTACAGAGGAGTGTAATGTTGAGTTTGATAACTTGATGATAAAGTGTGATATTGTTGAATCTGAAAAACAGACCATTGCACAATATCTTGAAGGTTTAAGGCTTGAAATTGGGAATGTGCTGCAACTACAACATTATTGGAGTTATAACGATGTGAGCAAGCGAGTTTTATAGGTAGGAAAACAACAAAAGAAGTAAAGCAAGAGCTTTCAACCTTTTCGTCAAAAGGGCTCCTCTAGCCAAGTCAATCGTTCAAAGCAAACAAATCCTTCAAACACTAGGTACAACTCCACAACAAAATCAATTGTACCCAAGATTACTTACAAAGAAGATGACAGCAAGCAACGAACAATTTCTAGCATCAATGGTCATCATTGTTTCAAATGCCAAGGCATTGGATATATTGCTGTTAATTATCCAAACCACAAAGTTTTTACCTTTATTGAAGAAAGTTTGAAAATGAAGGTAAAAAAGAAACTCAAGGAGATGATAAAATAAAGGAAGAAGAAGAAATTACTTATGGTGATCAAGGTGAAACTCCCATCATTTAAAAGGCTTTAAATATTATCCATGATGAAGATAATGATGTTGATTGGAGGCCAAAAAACATCTTTCATATAAGATGCACATCTCATAGCAAGGTGTTTGATGCTATTATTGATGGTGCTAGTTTTGAGAATGTTGTTTCCTCTGAAATGGGAAATAAATTGAAACTTTCAACTAAGGCACATCTAAGTCCTTACAACCACTCTTGGGTACGAAGATGAGGAGAAATCCAGGTAAATAAATGTTATCTTGTTTCCTTTTCCATTGGAAAGACTTATAAAGATGAAATTACGTGTAATGTGATTCCCATGGATGCATGTTAATTACTTTTATGACATCCTTGCCAATTTGATAGAAGAACTATGCATGATGGCTACAAAAATACCTACTCATTTAAGAAGGATGGTGTTAAAGTAGTTTTAGGTCTTGATAAGTCGAGGAACATTGTTAATTCTTCCAAAAGAAAAGAAAGTAATTTTTTCACTCTCTCTTAATTTGAGAAAGAAACATATATAAATAGGAGGAACTACATTCTTACTGTTTTGGAAAAAATGAATACAAATAGCAGAACATCCTATGGTTGTAAAGGGACTTCTTTGAGAATTCATGTGTTATTCTAGAAGAAATACCACCTAGTCTTCTACCTTTGTGAGATATTCAACACTGCATTAATTTGGTCCTAGAATCTATGTTACCGAATAAAGCAGCCTATCAAATGAGTCCAAAAAGCATGAAGAATTTCAAAGACAAGTTGATGAGCTTATAGGCAAAAGAATTGTTAAGGGAAAGTATGAGTCATCGTGTTGTACCGGCACTTCTTGTTCCTAAAAGTGATGGTACTTGGCGCATGTGCACTGATAGTAAGGAAGTAAGAAAAATTACTATTGATTATCACTTTTCAATTCTCATTTAGATTATTTATTGAATCAACTTTATGGAGCTACTATTTTCTCAAATATTGATCTTCGTAGTGCATATCATCAAATTAAAACGAAACTAGGAGATAAATGGAAAACGACATTAAAAAAAAGGGATGTACTATATGAATTGATGGTGATGCCCTTTGGTCTTTGTAATGCTCCTAACACTTTCATGCAACTTATAAATCATGTTTTTAAGCCATTCATTGAAAAATTTATGGTGGTATATTTTGATAATACACTTGTTTATACCAAAACTGAAAAGCAACATTTAGAGCATTTGCATATAATTTTCAACACTTTAAGAGAATAAAAGCTATATGCCAACTTGAAGAAATGTAGCGTTCTCATGGATAGCCTTATTTACTTGGGCTAAATGGTCTCTAAAGAAGGAATCAACAGGGATCATAGCAAAGTGGAAGCTATTGTATCATGGTCAGCACCTACAACACTTTACAAGGTTTAGAATTTTCATGGATAGGCTTCATTTTATCAGAGATTCATCAAGGTGTTTAGCATTATTGTGGCTCCAACATTGAATACTTGAAAGGTTATATTCTCAAGTGGACAATGAGGCACAAAAGAGTTTTAAGCTTCTAGAGAAAAAGATCATTGAAGCGTTTATTCTTGTACTTCCTGATTTTGATAACATTTTTGAGGTTGAATATGATGCTTTTAATGTGGAGATTTATGCTGTCTTATTCAAAGAGGAAAGCCTGTTGCTTTCTTTAGTGAGAGGTAAAATGAATCAAAGATGAAATACTCAACTTATGATAAGGAGTTTTATGTTGTTTGTAGAACATTGGACCATTAGGGTCCAAAGCCATTTGTTTTATATTCGAACCATGAAGCCTTGAAGTTTATCAATAGTCAGAAGAAAACTAATTAGAGAAACGTTGATTGGGAAAAATTTCTTTAATGCTGCAATTTTACAATCAAGCACAAATTGAGTTCTCAAAATGTGGTAGAGGATGCCTTAAGCAAGAATCTCTCTTTGTTACCATCCACGAGTATAGAAGTTGTGGGATTTGAAGTACTTAAAAAGTTATATAAAGATGGTCCAGATTTTGGTGAATTCTTTGTTGAATGTGAGAAAGGTCCCTATAACTATTTCTTGCTGCATGATGGGTAACTATTTAAGAATGATTGTTTGTGCATTCCTAATTGTTCTATAAAACAATATATCATTTTGTAGTCATAAGGAAGTGGGAAACTTATTCTCTTATGAAGAAGAGATTTTATTGGCTTAAGATGAAGAGAGATTTTATGAGGCATGTGCAACAATGTAAGGCATGTGCAACAATGTAGAAAATGTCATATTGCACAGAGTCATAAAAAAAATTTTGATTTGTACATTACTTTTCCAATTCTTACTTGCCTTTGGGAGGATATTAGCATGGATTTTGTGGTTGGATTACCAAGAATGCAAAGGAACAAAGATTGAATCATGGCGGTGGTTGATCGTTTCTGCAAGGTGACACACTTTATACGTTGCAGCGCAACCTTAGATGATGCATCTAATATGGCTGACTTGTACTTCAAAGAGGTGATGAAACTCCATGGCATTCTTAAAATCATTGTTTCATATTGTGATTCAAAGTTTTTGAGTCATTTTTGGAGAATTCTATGGAGGAAACTAGTTATAACTCTTAATTTCATACCATCCAAAAACTAATGGGCAAACTGAAATTACTAATTGCAGCTTGAAAATAGAATATTTTAAGGAGTTATGTTGGTAAGAATATTGGATAATAGAATATTGTTTTTGCTCAAAGTAAGTTGCTTATAATTGTTATTGGTGGTCATAGTCCTTTTACGGCATGTTTGGCTAAAGGTAAAGTTAGTGGGAATCTAATTCCCTTGGGAAAGTGATAATTTTCTTTTGTTTGGATACTTATTGTGAAGTGAAAAAGTGTGGATCCAAAGAATTAGATTCCCACCAATGTAGGAAAATATGTGGGAAATTTGTTCACATCTATATAGGTGTCATTTTGAGAATCACAGAGAAAATAGTTTTAAAATTTTTTTAAAATATATATTTACCCTTAATTTCTTATACAATATTAAATTTAATTACTTATCAATTCCAACTTTCCCATTACTCACCAAATAGATAAAGAGAAAAAAATAATTCTTAGGAAACTAAATCCCGGAAATCAATTTCGCTCTCAACTTTGACATTTCTCAAACACCCCATTAAGGTTGTCTATGGTTAAAATTGTAACAGCCCAGTCCACCCGCATGTGATATTGTCCTCTTTGGGCCCAGCTCGCACAATTTTGTCAAAATGCATCGTAAGGGAAAGGTATCCACACCCTCTTTTAAAGCATGCTTCGTTCCCCTTTCCAACCGATATGAGATCTCACAATTCTTCCCCTTTGGGGCCCAGCATCCTCGCTGGCACACTGATCTGGGTACTGGCTCTAATACCATCTGTAACAGCCCTGTGCACCCGCATGCGATATTGTCCGCTTTGGGTCCAGCCCGCAAGGTTTTGTCAAAACACGTCGTAAGGAAAAGGTATCCACACCCTCTTTTAAGGCATGCTTCGTTGCCCTTTTCGGATGTGGGATCTCACAAAAATCCTACTAGTTCATTGGATTTGGTTCCATAGCCTACTCCCCATCAATTTAGTGGAGCTGCAGCTAAACATGCTAAGCAAATTAAGAGCTTGCATTAAGAAGTTAGAGCAAAGATTGAGAAAAAAAAATGAGAAGTATAAGAGCCAAGTAAACAAGCATTGAAAACATGTGGAATTCAATGAAGGAGACTTGGTTTGGATACATCTTCGTAAAGAAAGATTTTCAACTGGAAAATTTACCAAACTTAAGCCAAGAGCTTATGGCCCATTCAAAGTTTTGCAAAAAATTCGTAAGAATGCATACAAGATCGAACTTCCTAAGAATTATGATGCGTCAAAAACCAGTACTCATTCAATCTCCCTAAGTTGAAAAAGACTTGTTCTCAAGTTCAAATTGATCTGCTTAAAATATGGACTAAACTAGATCTTTAAGATTGAAATTTTGAAAATCCAGTACTTTAGTTAAGCTAAGTAGCGTATATTCATAGTTTTAGCTTTCAATATTCATATAGTTGGAAAGCTACATATTTCTAGGTTCCAACAAAACAAATGGTGAGCAATTCTACAAGAGGAAGATATGGCCATTTTACCATATAAGTGCTGGTTTGCACGTAAACAATAATTTTACTAATGAATAGTATTTTGGAAGGTACAAGGCAGCTATAAAACTTGTTTATTTGTTTTTCTTTTAATTTGGCATCCATATTTATGTTTCAAACTAATCTAAGTTAAGTTAAAGCCAACTGACATCCATATTTATGTTTCAAACTAAGTCTTAGTTAGTTAGAGTCAAATTGAGAGAACCCAACTTGAAAACTCTCCTAGGACTCCCAAATGGTTCTGCCTAGTGAAGTCTCACTAGGCAATCCATAGAGAAAACCTAGTGAAACCTTACTTGAGTCACAGTACTTGCATTGCATACAACCAATGCATTCACTATAAAATAATATCTTAATATATAAAGATAAAGTCATATCAGCATGCAAGTTTAAAATTATAATCAACATCTACAGCTCATTATACTATTGGCTATTACTATACATACATAATAGAGTCACTGTTGTGTCCATAATTTAAGTTAAAGCATTCTAAAAGTATTTGTAAAATTAAGTAATACAATTGCTGCAAATCAGTCTTAAAAAACAGAGATAATCAAAGAAGGATAAATATTGCTGCTATTGAGAAAAACACGAAACAAAAAGCAATTGTGAGGTAGACTATCCATTAACTACCTAGATCCAGAGGAACAAATTTAAAAACAAATAAAACGTGAGACAAAAATATTCAGTGAGTGGCATAGTACAATAAGAAAGTAACATTTTATTTCTGTAAACTGTTCTCTCAAGATCTTTCATTCCACTTTTCGAAAAGTTTCAATTTTAAAATCATTTCACAAAATCCAAATTTGCACCCCAAATCCATATCATAAAATAGAGACCTAAATGTTATAGTTAAATAAATCATTTAAATATTATAAACCAGATCAATCATGATTTAAATATTTGAGATAAAATAATATAAATATATTCATAAAAATAATTAAGGGGAATATCGTAAAACCAAAATAGATCAGAAAGCCAACAATATGCTCAAAAAAATAAGCAATATACCATACGATATACCTAGCATTTCCAAGTGGTGCACCAAGTCTTGGAACACCATTGAATAGTAAGAGAGACAAAGAAACCCGTGGGACGAATCCACCTTACAATCTTTAGTGTCCTAAAGGCATCATGGCAATACAAAACCTTAGGATGAACCTAACTTATGAAATTTGGTGGCAATAATGAATATGTGGGGTGAATCCACCTTATGATCCTTAGCGTACTATACGCATCATGGAAAAACTATATACTATAATATAATACTGAATCGAAATGCTAGTATTATATAGTACATCCATTAAAAACAACAGTATAATATTTATAAACTATTTTTTGAAGATCATACTTTTCCATTTTTCCATAAACAAATACTGTATCATAAACTAGAATTTAATATTCAAACTCAACCATTTATTTAAATATTCTAAAAATTCTAAATTACCATTTTATGCCAAAACACAAATACTAACAATGAAATGTATATTATCATAAACTATTTTAAGCACCTTAAAATGTAAAACACTTAAAAATATACAATTTTCAATCCACTTTTTCAAAAATCAAATAATTTTCCAAAATGAATAAACCATCAGTTTAATTGTTAAGACATTTAAATATCAAGATTCACAAGTTCACTATAAACTCATTTGAATTTGAAATCATTTATAATCTTATCAAAAGTCACATGAAATGATAATACATATATAATATTTATATATGCATATAATAACCATTTAAATCAAATTATGTATATATCATACTCAAACTATATATATATAAATATATATATTGTGCTAGCTTGTCCAAAATCATTTAAAAATATAATTACTCACAAATATCATTGATATTTACTCCTGCTCTTTCACACGATTGCCTATTGGCTCAATATGGGTATCTGTAAATATTCCTCAGACTCTGATAAATCAAACCCCAGACATTGGTATGTATTAATGTCTTACAATAATTTATACAACTATAAAATTATGTAAATTGAGCATCAAGTAGTCCAATTATACCGCAAATCCTTAGGATCTAGTATCCAAAAATGGAGTTTTTCATCCTAAGGCCAATTTTATAAAATTGAACCTTCTAATGGGTCCTATCAATATCTAATCACATTAATCCACTTTTAATTTTGTCAAATCATAGTTCAATTTTACTCGATATTTAACTAATTGCTCCAAAAACTAAAAAAAATATCAAACTATGTCCAAATTCACAAACTTTACATCAACAGAAAGCTTAAGAGATAAGGAATATGTTGGTGTGCTCACCCCATTTTAGAAGTGTCAACGATGATCGAAAAGCACGTCAAAAAATATGGCCAAACCTGATGTTAATGGATCTATCAAACCATAAAGAATTTCGACAAACGGAGGGTGCCAATAGATTTAAGGGGGGCAAAACTAATAGATAAGGGTATGAGATGAGCTAGATGGTCAACAAATGGCCAACCACCAGAAAACACCACAACTTGCCATCGCTGAGTTTTCGTTGCTGATCCGACTCATTCGCTAGCCAACTAACCTGAAAATTGGTGGGTGAGGTCATTTCGAGGTGGGCTTCCACGATGGTTGGCCTTAAAATGATCAAAACCAGCTTGACTTGGTTAGTGCTCAAACAAGGTTTAGGCCAACCCAATTAAAGTCTCTCTCAGGTCTACTAGGTTTTTTAAAGATTTGGAAATTTTTTGGATATTTTTACGATTGTTTAATAAAAGCATGGTTCTTCATGTATATATATATATATATATAAATCTGAAATTGATTTGGATATTAATATAATATTGATATAATATTGATACTTGAAATTTAACAAAACGATAACTTTTCAATTATAACTTGAAATTAGGCATACTCTACATGGTATACCAATCAAATTAAAACATCAACCATATAAGAAGTCAAACCTAAGATCCATATATGGTATAGTTGGTCAAACTCGGCCAAAGTTTCAAAATTTTTGGTATTTTTCGAAACAGAATGTTACATAAGTAGTTTTTGTGACTTTTCATTATCTTTCATAGAGAATGGTTATTTATTTAATGATGTGTAGTTAATATAGCTTGGAGTATATTCCAAGTCTAATATAAATATTTGTTTTATGTAGTAATTTGAAAGAACTTTTGGATTGATGAATGAAATTATAATCTCTTGATTGTTTTTTTAGATGAATTTCTTCATTGTTTAACTCTGTATCTCTTTGGTAGATTCCATTGAGTGGTGATATCTTTAATTAACATTGGGGGGTGATTTTGTATATGAAATGTTAGCTTTTGTGGTGACCTATTTTCTATCTTTTATTTTCTCTTAATTTTGTTATTTTTCACGTAAACCAGAAAGTCCCAAAAAAAAGAAAAAATCAGCATCAATGAGTTTAGCTAGTGACTTCAAAACGAAATTGGCTTCGTCCACTAGGAAACATAGAAAAAGAAATGTCTACAAAAACGCATTTTCTTAGAGATATACAAGTGAAAGTGCCGTAACTGAATACCATAATGGTAGTTTAATTAATCCCGGCTAATCTAAGAATTCATAGTGCATGAAACTAACAAAATCTGAACCTTTACTAACAAAATCTGAAACTTTCTTTGATAAATTGTAACCTATATATAAAGCATTTACTTAGAATCATAAATCCTTAAAATAATAATATACCCTCTGGAAAAGAAACATATAACCTACAACTAACTTTTCTTATTGAAATTATATATAATAAAAAATAAAATTAAAATACATGAGAACAAAAAACAAAGCTGAAATCTGTCAGTAGCTGGAGAGAAAGAGAGCGAAGAGCCCAAATGCGTTTTCAATTTGTCCTCCTAATAATAATAATAAATAATTAGTATCAGCATTGGGCCCCTTTGACAGATTCAAACAAAAGCAATGGAAACCCTTTATTCCTTTTTCAATGGTTTGATGAAGGGTGACATATTGTAAACAAAACATTAGTTTGGAGATATGCAGACTCTTTTTTCTTTTTTGGTAAATATTGTCACGCACACAGAGTATTCCAAAAGAGAAGGATTACAGCGGAGGAGTTCCACCCAGTTGATCAACTAAATCTGGTAAAAATTCAAGATCAGATGAAAATGGAAACATCAGCTGGTAGAAATTCAAGATCAGCTTGGTCAAAATTCTAAATTAGAAACATCAAAATCAAAAGATAACAGCCTTGAAAAAGAGTCTCATTTATAGCTACTGAATCTGCTAGAAGGTTGGCGCAGCAAACAAGTTAACAGCTGGCATTTTTAAGACCATCCCTAGTGTACTAATATTCAAGATGGTGCTGGATTCTTTAATTTTATTAACAAATGTGTCTATATGAATTCATGCATGCAATACTGCCACTTATTATTTTAACGATTGACTAGTCTTTTGTCCCTTTTTTCATTTTTCCCTTATAATGAGCTAAATTACAAATAAGGAAACGTGTTACAATTCATTTCGAACTGTTCTTCATGCGCCTCCGATTTTGTGAGTTATTCCGAATACAAACTCACAAACATTAATTGGTTCATCAGGATTACAACAGGACTTTATCCAAGCCTTATTAAAGCTAAAATAATATTATTCTTAATGTTTTATCATCGAACCAAACCTTCAAGCACATTAAGATGATGCATAAAAAAAAAGAACATGCATGCAATTCATTTTTTATTCGTGTTTTGGCTTCTTTTTTTCCACGACAATGTGATAAGGAATTGCGATTATGCTTATCCTATCTCAATACAAAACTTGTAATGATATAGGTGAAACATGTCAATGTCCCACCAACAGACCACCATTGACATTAATGACATGGAGCTTAGAGACAAAATTGAAACCGGAAGAAGCCTATAAATATGCTGCCTTCTCTATGACGACCACAACCACCACCAACGCCACCAATGCATTCGATGGGGACGGAATTGAAACTTCGGATCCGAGACTCCACGGCGCACTGCCGTCTCACCAAGCTTTTGTCTGCATTTCACGTCGAAACTCAACACCAAGAGAATTTCTTCTTTGACGGTGCCAACAACGAGCTGTCATCACAACAAGTCGTGCTCTTCCTTCGGTTCTACGGTGATGACACCCCACAATGCTTCATGTCACTCAAAGCCAGGGCAGTCCTGGACGAGGGTGTGTACAGGGTTGATGAGGAGGTGGAAGAGAATTTCGAGCCAGCGGTTGGGCGCGCCTGTGTCGCCCAACCGGAGAAGCTTTCGTCGGTGGAGTGTGGGATATTGAAGATGTTAAAGGAGAAGTTTGGGGTTCTCAACTTTGTGGGGCTTGGAGGGTTTGTCAATGTGAGGGATGTGTACAAGTGGGAGGGCTTGAAATTGGAGGTTGATAAGACTCTGTATGAGTTTGGGACTAATCATGAGATTGAGTGTGAAACTAGTGATCCTGAAGGAGTCAAGAAGGTGCTTGAGGAGTTCTTGAAGGAGAATGGGATCCAATACTCTTACTCGCAGGCCTCAAAGTTTGAGGTTTTTCGATCCAAGAAACTTCCACAGTCAGTGAATTGATTTAGGTGAATTTCATAAAACTGTGTGTGTCACGATGTTCATTTAATATAATAAGTGATAATAATAAGAAATAATGTAATCACAAAAAAGATGTTTATTTAATAATTAAAAGCTTTGCTTTTTGAAGTCATGATTCTGCCACTTGGCCCCTTACTGATAAGAGGTTTAGACTTTTAGGTTGCAATTGAAAGTGATTTCAGGGCTTTAAAGATGCTGCAAAAGGATCAAATCAATTCCATGGTGTTTAGCCATAAGCAGTTAAAGTGTAACCATAAGCTCTTTTTAAGGCAAAGCAAGTAAAGCCAGCAAGTTCTGACTTCCCCTTTTTTTTTTTAGATCCCTTGGATTGACAGAACTATCAAATAAAGGTCAATGCAGCGCATGTGACCCCCAAATTTAATTTGTTAATTTATTTTTAATATTTTCACATTTAAAAAACTAAAAAAAAAAAATGAAGAGCCTAAAAAAAAGATCAGATATTCAAAAAAAACAAAGAGCCCTCAAAAAATCGAATGGTAAAAAACATTTTGAGGCATAATAAAAATACAGGATATTAAAAAAAAAATCCTGGAGCAAGAAAAAAATACCAAATCGTTAAAAAAAATTGTACATGCATTAAAAAAAACCTGATATTCAAAAAAAATCTAAGAGCCTAAAAAATATAAAATGTTTAAAAATATCTAAGAGCCCAAAAAAATCAGGTGTTAAAAAACTTTTGAAAGTACAATAAAAATACCAAATAGTAAAATTAATTTTGACAACTCCAAAAAAGTACTAAATGTTTAAATTTTGAACGTTTGAAAAGCTTATCAGATATTAAAAAGAAATCCAAGAGCCTAAAAAAATACTAATGTTCAAAAAATTCTGAAAGCCCCAAAAAAATTAGATGTTAAAGAAAAATTTAAAATCCTAAAAGCACCATATCGTAAAATAAAATAAAATTCTGAGAGCATGACAAAAAAAAAAAAAAAAAAAAAACCAGATATTAAAGAAAAAAAAAGCACGAAAGCCTAATAAAAGTACAAATGTTCAAATAATTTCTAAAATCCTAAAAAAATCAAATATTCAAAAAAAAAACTCTAGAGACCAAAAAATACTAGATATTTAATAGAAATATTAGAATCCAAAAAACAAAATAGATGGTAAAAAAATCTGAGAGCATGATAAGAATATCATATGTAAAAAAAAAAAATATATATATATATATATATGTATATTCAGAATATCTATGGTGAGGACGGTTCGCATGAGGACCACAGTATTAGTGACGGTTTTTCATAGTATTAACGACGGTTTCTTAGAAAATCGTCATCAATACTATGAAAAATCATCACCAATAATGTGGTCCGCATGAGGATCATCCGCACCATAGACGGACTGTATATGTATATATATATATATATATATATATACATATACAGTCCGTCTATGGTGGACGGTTCTCATGCGGACCACAATATTGGTGACGGTTTTTCATAGTATTAGTGACGATTTTCTAAAAAATTGTCGTTAATACTATAAAAAATCATCACTAATACTGCGGTCCTCATGCGGACCGTCCTCACCATAGAATTTCCATATACATATATATATATATATATATATATATATATAAGGTCTTAAAAAAAATACTAGATCATTAAAAAAATTTGAGTGCTCCACCCCCCAAAAAAAAAAAGATTGCGCGAAAAAAATTTCGATGGCTCAATAAAAGCACCTTATGTTTTTTCGAAATTGTTTTGAACATTAGATATTTCTTTTTTAGGTCTCAAATTGTTTCTAACCATATGGTATTTTTTCTGGCACTCAAATTGTTTTAACCATTTGATATTTTTTCAAAGTTTAGGAATTTTTTTTAAACATCTGATATTTTTTTGAGTTTTTCGAATGCATTTTTACTATATGATATTTTTGAGGCATTTAATTTTTTTTTTAACCATTTGGTATTTTTTTAGACTTTCTGAATTCGTCAGAACACCTTATATTTTTTTTAGCTATAAGAATTTTTTTACCATTTAATATTCTTTTTTGCACACACAATTTTTTTAATCATCTAAAAGGTTTTTGGGCTCTTAATTTTTTTGTAATATTTGATATTTTTTGTAGTATTCTGATTTTTTAACATCTAGTCTTTTTTCTAAACTTTCAGAATTTTTTTTTGAACATCTTGTAATTTTGTGGGGCTCTCGAAATTTTCTTTAATCATATGATACTTTTATAGGCTCTTATAATCTTTTTTGAACGTTTGGTATTTTTTTACCATGCCCTTGAAATTTTTTTTTTTTTTTTTTTTACCATTTGATATTTTTTGGACTCTCCAATTTTATTTTTTTTAACATTTTGTATTTTTTTGGACTTTCGGAATTTTTTTTGCATTTTTAAATAGAAAAATATCAAAAATAAATTAGAAAATAAGATTTAAGGATCACTGCATGTGATCTATTTGACTGTTTTTATCAATTTTAACATAATTGGATCAATTTATAAAGATTTTGAAAACATAAATATTAATATAAAAAAACTAATTTTAAAGACTTCAAAACAAACTTCAGTGATTTTAAAGAGTAATAAAATACAATTATCCCTATTTTTCATTATAAAGTCTTTTAAAAATGAATCATTTAATTTTAATTATTTTAATTATCATTTAATATGTAAATCTTAATTATTTATCAATTATGATAAATAGTATTTTGGAGTTTGGACAAGAATTTGGGACTATTCCTATCCTATCTCAGTTCAAACCTTGTAACAGACACAGGTGAAACGTGTTAGTTTTCCAGCAGCAAGCCGCCATAGCCACCAAAGAAAATGAAACTCAAGTCAAAATTACATGCAAAAATGAATACGGAAGAAGCACATTAAGATGATGCATAAAAAAAAAAAAAAACATGCATGCAATTCATTTTTTATCCGTGTTTTGGCTTCTTTTTTTCCACGACAATGTGATAAGGATTTGCGATTATGCTTATCCTATCTCAGTACAAAACTTGTAATGATATAGGTGAAACATGTCAATGTCCCACCAACAGACCACCATTGACATTAATGACATGGAGCTTAGAGACAAAATTGGAACCGGAAGAAGCCTATAAATATGCTGCCTTCTCTATGACGACCACAACCACCACCATCGCCACCAATGCATTTGATGGGGACTGAATTGAAACTTCGGATCCGAGACACCGCGGCGCACTGCCGTCTTACCAAGCTTTTGTCTGCATTCCATGTCGAAACGCAACACCAAGAGAATTTCTTCTTCGACGGTGCAAACAACGAGCTGTCATCACGACAAGTCGTGCTCTTCCTTCGGTTCTACAGTGATGACACCCCACAATGCTTCATGTCACTCAAAGCCAGGGCAGTCCTGGACGAGGGTGTGTACAGGGTTGATGAGGAGGTGGAAGAGAGTTTCGAGCCAGCGGTTGGGCGCGCCTGTATCGCCCAACCGGAGAAGCTTTCGTCGGTGGAGTGTGGAATCTTGAAGAGGTTGAAGGAGGAGTTTGGGGTTCGCAACTTTGTAGGGCTTGGAGGGTTTGTCAATGTGAGGGATGTGTACAAGTGGGAAGGCTTGAAATTGGAGGTTGATAAGACTCTGTTTAAGTTTGGGACTAGTCATGAAATTGAGTGTGAAACTAGTGATCCTGAAGGAGTCAAGAAGGTTCTTGAGGAGTTCTTGAAGGAGAATGGGATTCAATATTCTTACTCACAGGCTTCAAAGTTTGCGGTTTTTCGATCCAAGAAACTTCCACAGTTACTGAATTGATTTAGGTGAATTTCATAAATTTGGAAGCAGTAATGGTTAGGTTGATGGGAATGAAATTTTTGGGTTGTCCTTGTGATTTAAAATTGAATTGGCTGCATTTAGGATTAAGAGCTATGAGTTCAATCGGTCTCTTTTTTCATTGAGTCTTCCAAATGATGGAAAATGTAGACACCAACCAACTGTTTTAAATTCTACTATATATATAGCCCTTTTTACAGAAAACTGTTCTATAATTTTTACCGCATAACATAAAAGTGGATTCCTTTTGTATGCACGGTGAAGGGAAAGGGAAGAGTTTAATTTGTTTGATTTGTTTTTTGCTAGGATACGTGTAGAATGGGAAGAGCTTTATAAAAGGGAGTCTTTTATTTTGTAAATTACCGTTAGGTTAGTGTTAAAAGACAATAATTATGAATATAGAAGTAAATAAAGTAACTGATTATTAAGGAATTAAAAATTAGAAATTAAAATTTAATTTAATATCAAACTTCAATGTGATTATCATCGTTTTGTTATTGCTTTGGAAAATCTCATACCACAATGCCACATGCATAGAATTTTATATGCCTATAATATTATCAAGATGTGTTTTTTTTTTTTTTTTTAACCCAAAAACTTCAATGTCATTAACATCTATAAAAAACATAATAATAATAATGTAATTTTTTTTTTTTTTCTTTGCTTACCTTATGTAACGCATATAAAGTTTTTCCACATCCTACCGAATTTTGTCAGAAGTATAATTTGTGCGGTAATATATTTTTGGACGTGGAAAAACGTTTATATGCATTTCGTCATTTTATAGAGTAAGCTTGCAAGCTTAACATAGCAAGACTAATATAATATATATGGACTTGGATCTCTCTTAAATCAACGCCTAAATCGCACTTTTTCTTCTCAACTTGAAGAATATATTAGAAAAAAAAAATGGCAGAGGTAAAATCCAACAAGAATTCTAATAAGATTAAACATGTTCCGACAAAAACTCTAATATTTTCACCTCTACATTTTTTTTAATCACGTAGAAGTTTTTTTCATTGTTTTTCAGAAAGTGTTCTATTTCTTCCTTACTTTTAAGATTAGTTGAATTTTACAAAATAATTGCTCAGTTCTATTTCCAATAAACAATTATTTATAATTTTCTATTGGAAAAGCAGTTTGAGTGGGCTTCTCTGTTTATTTATTTTGGTGATGGAAAGTTGAAATATTTTTTCAACTTCAAGAATATATTATTAAAAAAAAAATGTCGAGGCAAAATCCATCAAGAACTCTAATAAGGTTAAAAATATTCCAAACAGAACTCTGTAATATTTTCATCTCTACACTTTTTTTTTTTTTTCCAATCACCTCGCATTTTTTCATTGTTTTTCAGAAAGTATTCTATTTTTTCCTTACTTTTAAAATTAGTTGAATTTTATAAATTAATTGCTCAGTTCTATTTCCAATAAACAATTAATTATTTTGAGTGGGCTTATCTATTTATTTATTTAGGCGATTAAAAGTTTGAATTTTATTTTTATTTTTAAAAGCTAATGAAATTAAATGAATTGATAAATCTTACCATCATATGTTATAAGATTTTAGGGAAAGAGTTTTTTTTTTTGGGGGGGGGGGGGGGGGGACATATCCAATTGTTTTCCACTAGCAAAAGCTACTGCAAGTTCAACCCAGATCTTTTGGTCAGATAAAATCGCTGGAATTGCAGTACCTATACTCATCCAGCACCTATGGACAAATAAAGTTAGATATGTCTAAATATTTCCAGATAACTCTAGGAACTAGAGTCCTAATTTACTATAACTTTCTCTACCTATCTTGAATAGTCTAGAAATATATAACAAAAGAAAGAATTTGGGACAAGAATTTTTTCTTATCTTTTCTTTGGTGTGGAGAATTGGATTTCTTCACGTGTTATCTTTTTTGTTGTTTTTTAGGAGATGGGATGAGATTTGGGATTATTCATATCCTATCCCACCATACCAGTCCAAACGTTGTAACACACATAGTTGAAACGTGTTAATTTACAAACTAACAAGCCACCATTTCCATCAATGAAAATGGAACTTAAGTCAAGATTACAGACAAAACAGAAACCGGAAGAAGCTTATCAATATGCTGCCCTTATCCGTGATGACCACCACCACTATCGCCACCACTCTTTTATTTTATTGCCGTGCCATAATATTAAAATTATATATATATATATATATATATATATATATATATATATATATATATATATATGTATAATTTTAATATTATGTACTAATTAAAGTTATAATATGTCACAATTTTGATCGAATCCGGAAGAGTCAAATCGTATGGGGACAGAACTGATCACTTCGGATACCAGACGCCATGGCGCACTGCCGTCTTGTCTGCATTCCATGTCGCAACACAACACCAAGAGAATCTCTTCTTCGCCGGTGCCAACAAGGAGCTGTCATCGCATCAAGTGGTGCTCTTCACGTCACTCAAACCAGGGCAGTTCTGGTCGAAAGTGTGTACCGACACTACAAAAAATTTGGAAACCGCTACAAAATTCTCACTGATAAATATAAATTTATCACTTAACATATACATTACTTAACAAAAATAGAAATTACCATCTATGTAGCTTTCATATTCAAGTATGTGACAAATTCTTTTTTGTCACAAAATTTTATCTCACAAATTTAAACAATGGCTACAAAACTACCAGTGGCAAATGAAAATTTATTATTTTGTACAAGTGATTAGTGACCAAAAAAAAAAAAAATTTGTAAGTAATTTACTAAAAGTATATTAGTACTACATTATTCATTTTACGGTGACAAAGGTACATGTGTCACATAAAACTCTCACAATATTATTTAAAATAATGTTAACTTAAAACGGTTCTGTTTGGAAAATTGACCCAACCACACCATGCTGATTTGAAAAAAATACCCTAATAAATTTTCAAAAATTTCTCCATCTTTCTCTCCCTCTCCCTCTCCCTGTCGATCTCTTCTCTCACGATCGCATGACCATCTAGGCCGCCGTACTCATCAGAGCCCTCACCAAGGTCTGTTGTTGCACCTGCAAAATCTTCTCCGCTTAGGACCACACCGCCGCTGCCAACGCCATCAAGCATGACTCTGTTACCGTCTTTGCCTAGAAGATTGAGACCCTTGAGGAGTACCAGTGGTGTGCTGAAAATGCCCTAATCAAAGCCTAGTTGGTGGATCCAATTCGATAATCGATGATGGTGGTTATTATAGCACATCCTCAATCATGACGCGAAGTCGTGCAACCAGGTGGCAGCAAATCTGTCGCCTCGTTTAGTTTGAATAGAATGAGCCAACAAAGAACTCAGATGTGTCTTGTTTTTGAGTGGTATGCTGGATTCTTTGCTAAATGCAAAGCGCTCTGACTATCACAAAACAGAGTTATTTTCTCTTGTTTGTGTCCAAGCTCCTCCAGTACCATTTGCGAACAAATTGCCTCTTTTCTAGCTTGCAAAGCTGCAATATATTCTGCCTCCATTGTAGAAGTAGCCATGACAGACTGTAGTTTTGAAACCCAGCTTACAGCTCTTCCAGCAAGAGTAAACACATACCTTATGGTGGACTTGCTTTTATCAAGATCACCTGCATAATCTGAATCAACATAGCCTCTACCAGTAAAATCTGATCCTCCATAACATAATGCAGCATTTGAGATACCCTTCACATATCATAGGATCCTCTTCACAGTATTCCAATGCTCTCTACTAGGATTCGCCATGTACCGACTAATCGTTCCCACTGCTTGTGCAATGTCTGCTCTTGTGCATACCATGGCGAACATTAAACTATCCACTGCTGATCCATACGGTACTCGAGACATTTTCATCCTCTCTTTCTTGGTGCTAGGACTCATACTTAAGGATAACTTGAAATTAATAGGAATAGGGGTAAGAATTGGCTTATAATTTTGCATGTTGAAAAGCTGCAAAATTTTCTTAACATAATTCTTCTGAGAAAGCCATATCTTCCTATTATTTTTGTCTCAGTAAATTTGCATAACTAGAATCTTGTTTGCCAATCCCAAGTCCTTCATTTCAAACTCCCTAGCCAACTGTGCCTTCACATCTTTAATACGATCTTCGTTGGGACCTGCTACCAACATATCGTCAACATACAACAGCAAAATAATAAAATCATCATCACTAAATCTCTTATGATAAGCACAAGGATCTGAACTAAGTCTATTATATCCAAGGCTCATGATGAAGGAATCAAATCTCTTATACCAACATCTCGGTGCCTGTTTGAGACCATATAGAGATTTGTTCAACCTACAAACCAAGTTCTCTTTTTCTTTTTCCTCAAAACCTTTGGGTTGGAGCATATAAATATCTTCATCAAGTTTTCCATGAAGAAATGTAGTTTTTACATCCAACTGCTCTAAATACAAGTCAAATGTAGCACATATTGCCAGGACCACACGAACTGTTGTAAGTCGAACAACAGGAGAAAATATCTCATTGAAATCAATACCTTCTTTCTGAGCAAATCCTTTCACCACCAATCTAGCACAATACCGCTCCACTTGGTCATTGCTATCTCGTTTGATCTTATAGATCCATTTGTTGCCGATAGCCTTCCTTCCCTGTGGTAGTGGAACAAGATCCCATGTCTTGTTTTTATGGAGAGCTTCAATTTCTTCTTGCATTATGGCCATCCACAAAGAAGCTTTTGAACCTTTTATAGCCTCGTGGAAAGTTGATGGCTCTCCATCCCCTGTAAGAAGGCAGTATGCAACATTGCCCTCCATAATGCATTCTGAGTGCCAAGCTGGTTCTCTTCTCTCCCTAGTTGACTGTTGAACTTGTAGAGTTGCAAACTCAACTTGCTCTTGTTCTTCGTGCTCCGGTGCTGCTTCAAAAGAATCCAGAACATTTTGTTCTTCCCTTTCTTTGACTTGAACTATAGTAGTCTCTAGTTTCTCTTTCGACGTGCTATCAGTTTCATTTGCTTGTATTTTATTTTCTTTAAATATCACATCTCTACTGATTATTACCTTGTGGGCAGTGGGATCCCACAGGCGGTACCCCTTAACTCCATCAGCATACCTTAAGAAAATACATTTTCTGGATTTTGGATCCAGCTTTGATGTTTTTTCAGCGTTGTACATAACATAAATAGGACTTCCAAATATATGTAAGTGAAAATAATTAGCTGGCTTACCAGTCCACATATCCTTTGGCGTTTTTAGATCAATTGCGGTTGATGGTGACCGATTGATCACATAGCAAGCGGTCTTGACTGCTTCTGCCCAAAATCACTTGGCCATCCCTGTAGTTCTCAACATTGCTCTTATCCATTCCAGCAAGGTTCTGTTCATCCATTTTGTTACTCCATTTTATTGTGGAGTGTATGCCACCGTGAACTGCCTCTTGATACCTTCTTGTTGACAGAAGCTATCAAATTCTGCACCAGTATACAAGTTCCACCCGCGCTTTTAATATTTTGAAAATTGGAAATACATCCACTTTCCTTTTGATTGGATACACCCAACATCTCCTGGAGTAATCATCAATAAAAGATACAAAGTATCTTGCATCTCCTAGGGACAGAAATGGTGCTTGCCAAACATTGGAGTGGATCAACTCTAAGATAGCTTTGGTTCTAGTATTAGAATTGCTAAACTTTAATGGATGCTGCTTACTAATAACACAATGCTTACAAAATGATAATGAAACTTTTTTTAGCACTGGAAGAAGCTTTTGTTCAGCAAGAATCTTCAAACCTCGTTCCGACATGTGGCCAAGCTTACGGTGCCACATCATCGCTGATTCTTCTAGAGAGCTTACCAACGCTGTAAATGCTTCTCTTTCTTGTAGTGTTTCTCCTTTAAGCATGTACAGATTTGCAGCTATCTTTTCCGCTTTCATCACCACAAGCGCACCTTTAACTTTTTTCATGGTTCCATATTGAATATGGGTTTTGCACCCACTATTGTCTAATTCTCCCAAAGACAATAAATTTTTCTTTAGGCCTTTCACATGTCGTACCTTCTGGATAGTGCGAACCGTACCATCATACATCTTCAATTTGACAGTACCAATACCAATGATCTCCAAGGCATGATCGTCATCTATGAACACAGATCCTCTCGAGATAGGTTCATATTGGTGGAACCATTCTCTACGAGGGGTCATATGCCATGTTGCTCCTAAGTCTATAAGCCAGACATCAGCAAATCTTCTTCTGCCTTCAGTAACTATTCTTGCTTCGCTATGTAAAATTTCACCATCATCCGAGGTACTCGCGACACAATCTTGAACTTTTGAGGACTCAGCACCTTTTTTTTTGGCTTCTTCATTCTTCTTAAGATGCCAACACTTTCTTTTGTAGTGCCCTTTCTTGCCACAGTAATGACACTTGACATTCTTCTTGCTTTTGGATTTTGATCTACTCTGATTTTGACTCCCACTGGGGCCACGTTCCGTTGATCTCAGTCTCGTCATCGCCAAAGCTTCAACTTGTTGTGAGCTTCTCGATCTGTCTTCTTTGCTTTTGCGCCGACTTTCTTCTTCAAGAATCGCAGCTACAATATCATCAAAGACTAAAATTTCTACGTTGTTGGTTATGTTGACAATGAGTTGATCATACGAATCAAGTAGACTTTGAAGTAGAATTTCAGCATGTTCACCCGTATCGATGTTATGCCCCATTGCTGTGAGCTATGAAAATAAAGTATTGAGGGTGTTGATGTGGTCTATCACAGTAGTTGACTCCATCATCCGAAGAATGTAAAGCCTTCTCTTTAAGAAAATTTTGTTGTGTAGTGATTTGGCCTTGTATAATTTGGTGAGAGTGTCCCAAATTTCTTTTACCTTCTTTTTCTCCGCCACATTGACAATACTTCATCGGCTAGTGCTAGATGCAGATTAGCAATAGCATTACCATCCATCTCATTCCACTTATCATCATCAAGGAACTCCACGGGCTTTTCGCCAATTGCCACCAAGCAGTTATCTTTTCTTAAAATTGCTTTTATTCTCATTTTCCAGAATGAGAAATTATTCCCATTGAATTTTTCTATTTCGTACTTCGCCGCCATTGTTGCAGATACCTATGAACATGGTTCTGATACCACTTGTTAGGAAATTAAGGTATAAAACTCACAATTATAGCTTAAATAGAAATGATAAAAATGAGAATTTATGTGCAAAATAATCAAATAAAATATACACAAAATAATTGACAATTGTAGAAGGATTTTATTAAAGCAAAAGAATAAAATAATTTCTCTCTAAAATAAGGAGAGTACAAATAACAATACCCTCTCTTTTATAATAGGAGAAAACCCACACACTCTCTTACAAAGGAAAGACATGAATATTTAGGAAAAATCCTTTCTTAATTTTCTCTCTAATACTCTCCTTCTCTTTCTTTGTTTCTATGTGTATTTCTCACACCAAAATGGAATCACACTTTGAAAAGAAGGGAAATACATAAATATATATAGATGAATATGGCGGTAGAAAGAGGTGGTAGAGCTTGCAAAATTCAAATTGAATTCCTTTGCTAGCTGTAGAGAGCTTGCTGCCGTGCCACCTATATTCCTTGCATTAATTGTTCCTTTTTGGTCAAACAAAATGGCTTAAGGATAAAAAGAGTTGTTGCCACCTTAGTAAAAGTATGAAGAAGTTTGAAGAAGCAAGAAGAAGCTTGCAATAATTACAGCACCTCCTTTGACTGGTCAATTTTCTTAATTGATAAGCAAATATGGCTTTGCTTGCCACCACAGTATGTTCTGCCTGGAGCTAAGATGGTGAATGCTGATTTGGCTAGGATTATTAACTAAGATGAGGTTCCGTCTGTTGGTTTTTGATTATTTGCTGATGCAATTTGATTTTTGTAGGATTTAACACTGATATAGGCTTTTCTAGCTGTTGATTTTGTGGGTTTTCTTGATTCCTTGTAGATCTCTGTTTTGCAACCTTATAATTGATCTGGGTATTAAACTTTTGTTCCATGCTATACTTTTGTGAGTTGTTTCCGATTTATTATCTATTTGATGTAGCTCTATGTTTTACTTTTCTTGCTAGTTTTTTAGTTTCATCTGGGCATTGGCTTTTTTTCTATACTTCACTTGTCAACTTTTTCTAATATAATTTTTTTTTTTTTGGTCTATTAGTATTGCTTATTGCTCTCTTCAATTGTATACCCAATTTGCTTCTCAATGCAGGCTACTATGGGATAGGTATTTTGATATCTATCTTTAGATTGGATAGACTTTTAAGGAGGCCTCATTGGGAAAACCTTTTGGTTTCTCTTTGCTTTTTAAGTTTTATTTTATTCATGTTCTTAAATGTGGAAAATAGTTAGCTTGGATAGCCTTTGATGTTGAGTATTGTGGAAAATTTACTTGAGCATCATATTGGAAACCTTTGATGTTAGTTGGTGTCTAATGAATTTTGTAGTACAAGATAACCATTTAATAAAGTATTATTCTCTTATGTTAATTGCATTTCAAAAGTTTCATGTTAAATTTGTAAATGATAATTAATGATATCATAATCAATTAGTAATATCTAATTAAAAATAATTTTTATAAAAAAAATTTGATAATTGATATAGTATTTTTAGTTACAATACTATTGTCACCAAATAAAATTAAAAAAAAGTAGTTTCAATGGCAAATTGAATAACTTAACCATGGTTTATATCATATAGTAACAAGTCAATGACAAACAGTTGTTTACTTGTCACTAGAAGGGTTCAATGACAAATCAGATATATCACTAATGTTTTAAGTGACAAAACAGATGTGCCACTGATGGTTTAAGTGACAAATAATATTTTATACCTAACTGTGTTCATTGTCATTGACGGATAAGTTTGACCAGCTCATACATATGTATTAGTGACAAAACTTGTGTGAACAATGACAAAAAAATATGTTTTATGTGACAAAAACTAATGTCATAATAAAGTTCCAATTTATGACGAAATTTTTTTTGTTGCAGTTACATGCTCTTTCGTAACAAACTAAAGTGTCCATCACGAACATGCCTTGTGACAGGTCTATCATGGCAAACGCAAGACAATTTGATTTTGTCACCTAAACTCAATAAGGCGACAAAAAATGGCTCTTACGTGATAAAATAGCGGTTGCCCAAATTTTTGTAGTGCGAGTTGAGGAGGAGCTAAGGCATGCCTGTGTCGCCCAACCAGAGAATCTTTCGTCAAAGGAGTGTGGGATCTTGAAGAGGTTGAAGGAGGAATTTTGGGGTTTTGAAGTTTGTGGGGCAAATGTGAGGGATGTGTATGAGTGGAATGACTTGAAATTGGAGGTTGATAAGATTCTATATGAGTTTGGAACTAATCATGAGATTGAGTGTGAAACTAGTGATCTCGAAGGAGTCAAGAAGGTGCTTGAGGAGTTCTTGAAGGAGAATGGAATCCAATATTCTTTTACTTACGGGCCCCAAAGTTTGCAGTTTTTTTATCCAAGAAGCTTCCATAGTTGGTGAATTGATTCAGGTGAATTTCATAAAATTGTGAGTGCCAAGATGTATATTTAAAAATTTAAATTAAAAGAAATGCATTTTTAAGTAATTCCGGCACTTGGGCCTGACTAGAGTATTAAGATGGGCTTGGGAATTATTTCATGGCCCTAAAATCTCTAGGAGTTGCAATTTGTGTTAACTTTGTCAAATTTTTATTATTCTTAATTTTTATAATTAATTTAAGTTGTTTATGTCAATTTTCAATTAAGTAGATTAATCTATTAATACCCATTTCTAGTCGTATTAATCGTGTGTTGACATTAATAAATTAATTAGTGACTTGTTTTTAATTGGGTTCTTGTGGTTATATCCAAATTGTCAACCGAGCTAAAAATTAATAAATAAATAAATAAATCACTTTTTATAAGGTTTTTTTTGTAAAATAGCCACCCCACTAATCAATTCTTGAAAAAAAAGCAATTTTTTTTTTAAATCTAGCTAACTGTGGACAAAAATGCCCTTGATTAAATTGAAAATTATGAAATAGTTTTTCTCTTATCTTTTTCTTTTTCTTCCTTTCTCAAACAACTCGTTAACCTTAAAAAAAAAAAAAAAAAAAAAAAAAAAAAAAAAAAACATTTCTCTCATCTCATCTGCTCTCGCTCTCTTTTTCTTGTATTTTCTCACTTTCAAAAATAAACTCAGATAAAAATTTTCTCTTTTTTCTTATTAGATGAAACATTGATGCTAAATGATATAAAATTGTCCAACTACTCTCTTATTCTTGGATTTTTTCACTTTCGTATTTTTTAAAAGTTTTTTAATATGGGTATATAGTAATAAATTGGTTTATAAGCTGTTATATTTGAGTTTAAAAATAGTTAGATGGCATATGGTATAAAAATTGAGAAAAAATTTTGTAGAATTGAAAAATCGCGAAAACAAGTAAAATGGAAGAAAATTGGCGAAAAAGATGAACTTCTGCCATTTTCCGTCAGTTTGTTAGTTTTCGCTACTTTTCTACTAGTTTTCCACCAGATTTCCACTAATTTTCTACCAGTAGAAAAATGTTATATTTAGCCAAAAAAAACAGAGGCGGTTTTTTTGGAATAGTTAATATGTTTATTCAGTATTATTTATATTTTTATATATTTATTAATTTAGTTTAACATTATTTATTTAATTTTATAGTAAAATGGACGATGATGATACTGTAATTATGGTTTTATACAATAAAATGTCAACATAACAGTGAACGAGAAGAAGCAGAGAAAGATAAAGCTTTAGGAGACCTTAAAACAGAAAATCTTCTCAAATAAGAGGATATATTACACATATATATCTATATATATATATATATATATATAATATAACCACAAGGAACTTTTTTGCACAGCTACAACTAATAAATACAATTTCTCAGGGCCAATAAAACAAAGAAATCTAATCATTCCACACACTAGTTTTCACATTTGAAGAATAAAAGTTACAAATTCTATTCAAAGATAACATGAACAATTGTTCACTAGAAGAAAAACCAGAATATGAAAACACCCGGTTTGGTTTTTCATTTTTTTTTTCTGCCACTCTTCTAGAAAAGGCATCAAAATGGTGGAGAGGAAAGAGAAAGGCTATACATAAAACTTTGAATGAAGAAAGTTTCCCCTATGCTACCATGCTTTGTTTACTTCTTCCAAACTTCATTGACCAAAAAACGAATACGCAAACCCATGTAACAAAAACTGAAAGTATTAACAGAAAACGACCTCTAGTAATCAAAAAAACACAGGACTAACCAAAATTAAACAAGACTTAAATTCTTCAGCAGTTTGAAAACATATATATACACACATATGTATGCATGCATGTACATATATATGTATGTATGTATATTGATATGTTTGTGAGTATGGATATGGGTATATCTTTTGTATACTACTATTCTGTTTGAACCAAAAAATAAAATAAATAAAAAATCCTCAACCCACACTGAATTTTCGATTATGTTAACAAATAATGCAGCCAAAAAAATATAAAAATAAAAAAACCCAAATTCTCATTTCTTCAGCTTTCTCAAGAAAGAAACAGACACAGAAACATGAGATGGGAAAAGAAAAACCAAAAAAAAAAATTTATAAGAACATGAAACTGAGAAACGAAAAAAAAAAAAATCTAAACCTTTATAAGAACCCAGTAAGTAAAGAAGACCCAATTTTCCTTTTTTTTGGGCAGAGCTAAATCCAAACTCTTTGAGCACGTAGTCCCAATCGAAAGCCCATCTTCTTCAAAACCAAAACCCCAATGAGTCCCATCATTCTTGCAGAAGAATCGAATGGGAACACGACAGCTTAAAAATGACTTGCAATGAGTCCTAATTGTGTTCGAAAGCCCCAGCTATGTTTGGAAAAGGAAAGGAAAAGGGAAAAAAGAGAAAAAAAAAACCAAAAACAAGAAAATAAAACAAGCTGCGTTTTGGTAAAGAAAAAAGATAAAGTGAAGGATATTTTGGTCCAGATATGTTAAAAGTTGGCTATTTTTTTTTTTTTTTAAATTGTTATTTTTCAAGTTTGGATTTGTGGCATGGCTATTTTTCAAAAAAACCCTTTTTATTATAATCTTTGACAAAAAATAAATAAATAAATAAGTATTTTTTTATGACTTTATCTTAGGAAAAATTACCTAGTTGGTGTGATTACTCATAAATCATTCCTTAAGGAGGAAATGATTGATAAGAATCATTGCTAAACTGGTCCTAAATTATTTTCAATGCATTAAGAATATAATTTGAATTAGTTTGATTTGAAAAGAAATGAAATTTTGGATCGTGCTTGGATTTTTAGGGTGGTTTAAAATTGAATTGGTTGCATTTAGGATTAAGAACTATGAGTTCAATTGCTCTTTTTTCATCGGGTCAATCATATGATCGAAAATGTAGACATCAGCTCTGTTTTAAATTCTACTATAGCCTATTTATAGAAAAATACTACTCGTATAACTTCATAAAAGTATATTTCTTTTGTATAAAAAGATGAAGGGAAAGAGAACTATTCTAGTGTAGGCCAATAAAGCACGCATATTATATATTACGTTCTGACATATATTCAAGTTTCAGCACAATCTTATATGCTTCGATATGCATTTTTAGAATATTTTATATGTTCCTATTTTCTTTCTTTCTTTTTTTCTTTTTTTCTTTTTTTTTTTTTTTTAAATCTACGGATACATCGAATTGCTAGGATTTTATAAGATGGAGAGTCTTTTCTTTTACATATTGTTCAAAAAAGATAAAAAAATTATGTATCTAAAATAGAAAATTAGTTTTTATGAACCCAATTTTTTTTTTTGTTTGTTTGATTATTTAATAATCCTTGCTTATTTTATTCATGCAAATATTTTTTTTTCCCCATTATGGATAAGTTTTCATATGCTGATAAAGAATGGATACAATTTCATGAGAATGATGATCATTTTTATATATTTTTCCCATTATATTCTCTCTGTTAAACTTAAAAATTCAAAAGACTATATCATTTTTCAGATCATCCAAAATTAATGGAGGGAGGGGTGTAAATGAGCTAAGTTAATCTAAGTATTAACAAAGGAGGGGTGTAAATAAGCTAAGTTAATCTAAGTATTAACATTCTCAAACTTGACTCGTATAATTCTATAAATTCTCAAATCTGGCCCAAAGTTGGCTTAAACTCACAAAATTTTAAAATAATTTGCTCAAACTCGGCTCAACTTGTTCATGAAAACTCGAACTTAACTCAGTTCAGTTTGTTACAGCATAAAAATTTAAAAACTTGATTTTTTTTTTTAAAATAAAAATGTTAACATTAATTATTAATAAATTTTATTTATTCTATTAATCTATTATAAAATTAATTTATTTTTAAGAAAAATATAAAAAATATTGTTTATGCATCATAAATATCAAAGTCCGTTCATTTTTTAATTAGTCGAATTTAAACAAGCTAAAATCGAGTCAAACTCAAACTGTTCAAGTCTATTTGCAACCCTAATTAGAACTATTTATGTTAAAGAAACCCCAGCTACAACTAAAGGTTTGGAGTTGAAAATTGGAATCGTGATTGTACCATTGTTCTTTTCTCTTTTTTTTTTTAAGTTTCTTCTTTTTTGTTTCCTTTTTTTTTTGTCCTTACTTTCCACCAAGCAAATTTGTCTTGAATTTTTCGCAATCATTGTATGAATATGTGAGCTAGATTTATCTATTAATATACAATCAGAGAGTTGAATAGAAATCGGATTATAAGAATGAGGCAACTATTTTGAATGAGAGGATTTAATTTTGAAAATTTGCAATAACAAAGATTGACCCATGGCCTGATGGTCTAATACCATACTAAACTATAATTCGATACATTGTTCTCCAAAACTCAAATTTATGAAAGGTGGAGTAGATTTAGATTATATATTTTAACATTATCAACTCTTGGTGTTTGTCATGAATTTAAGTAGTTTGTCAAACATATTTGCTAATAAATTGTCAATTTAGGCAACTAGCTACCTCAAGTTTGGTATATTAAATGGATCTATATATATTGTTTCTCTTTTAATAATGCTACACACGATAAAATATTTATTAAATTTATTTACCAAATGATATGTATTAATGTCATTGGTTAGCATATTCAATCTAATATAAATAAGTCAACATTTAATTAGATGAGTAAATAAAAAAGAATTAAATATTTCCTCATTATCTGCCACATAATTTGATAAATAAATCTGACAAATATTTTGATGGATCTAGTATTATTATTTCTCTTATATGTCCATATATACACATATATAGATATATATACACCCACATACATACATACATATATATATAGATATTTATTTATACTCACACATACATATAAATAATATGGTAAGAGACTTATAGAGAGAAATTGATCCAGCATCAATAGTCTTCAAATCTACATAATTTTCATGTTTTGATGGCTTGAGATAATTATCCCTCACAGTCTTTTACCATGTCAATATATATATATATATATATATATATATATACACATACAGGGGTACTACAAAAAGAGAAAGTCCGCACCACATGGAGAGAGAGATTTCCATGAACGTTAACGTCCATTTTCATGTTTTCTTTTAATGAAATAGTGCGTTGGCACCCCCTTCAAAAAAAAAAAAAAAAAAGATACACACATCCATTTCTTTTAATGAAACGGCGCGTTGGCACCCCTTTTCAAAAAAAAAAAAGAAAAAGAAAAAGAAAACATAGCCCGTCCTCTCTCTTCCTTCCTCTCTTTAAAAAAAAAAAATGCAGGTCATCCTCTTTTCCTTCCTGAAGTCCCTAAACTAGCAGCTCACCCACCGTTTTTCCTTCTCTGCTGCCCAACAACTCACCGTAGGCACTAGAGTGCTCTCTCGCTATGCTTTTTTCTCTCTAATCTTATGTAAGTTTCCTTCTCTCTCACTCTACATTTTCTCTATAATATGCGGTCCTGCATTTTTTGCTCTACTTAGATTTTATTTTTTTTTCTTTTTTGGGATTATGGTTTTGATTTTCTTCTCACCATTTAAACACAGGACTTTTATATACTAATTTTCTTTTCTACGTTCATATTTTGTAAGAAGAAAGAATGAATGTAAATGCTATGGAATTGCAGTACATCACTTTATTCATTGCAGTGTTAATACTGTCAAACAGCTAAAATTTGTTACCTTTGAGACATAAGTTTGTTGCTTGCCCCTGTTTAACAACTAGGGCCTCTCAAAAAATAAACGTAGAAACAAAAAGAGAAAGCTAGAAAACCTAGTCATAATCGGATTTCCTATGGAGATCATAGCTCTGTGAAATAGATGATGACATTTGACAATTGGTGTGATATTTACTATACTAAATTTTTAATTTCATATCAGTTCATCTAATTCTATGCGAATGTTATAGCTCTTGAATAGTTATTTTGGTTGCTTTGAGTTTTTTGGATTTTTCTGCCATTGTATTTCCTGAATAAACATAGAACTATATGAATGATATAGCTAAATTTACTTTGAGCAACATGTCAAAAGAGACTAGAACTCAATTGTATACTCAACAAATTGTAGAACAAAAAAAGCTAAAGGTTAAACAAGAATTTCAAACAATTGAAGAGGCTTTCCAATTTTACAATGCATATGCAGGAGAATGTGGATTTAGTACAAGAATGAGTACTAGTAAGAGAAAAAAAGGAACAAATGAGCTAATATGGAAATAGTTTGTCTGTTTTAAGAAAGGAGAGACGAATGACCATTCTCAGAAGAAATAAAAACATACAATCCAAAGATCACGTGAAAGGAATCAAGAATTAGTTCAAGTTGGCTGCAAAGCTAAGATGACAGTGGATAAGAGTTAAACAGGACCAAATTGGATTGTTAGTCAATTTATAGAAGAGCATAACCATGCACTTGCTACTCCAAGTAAGGTACATTTGTTAAGCTTTCATAGAGTTGTATCAGCTGCAGAAAGAATTTTGAGCCAACTGTTATCAGAAGCAAATATTCCAATGTGTCAACAAATAAAGGTGTTGGAAATACAAGCTGGTGGTCCTCAAAATATCGAATGTGTTGAGAAAGATATAAGAAACTATGAACAAAGGGTGAGAGATGATCAAAAAGATAATGATATAGAATTGTTAATTGAATTTTTTTCTTCTGGGAAAGAAAAAAAATCCAGCCTTTTACATTAAGTTTGAACTCAATGAAGAAAGCAGACTTGTTATACTCTTTTGGGCAAATCTTTTTGCAAGGAAATCATATCATTTCTTTAATGATGTAGTAATGTCTGACACAACTTACAACATGAATAAATACGATATGATATTTGCTCCATTGGTAGGAGTAAACCATCATGGTCAAACTGTCATTTTTTATGTGCCTTGTTTAGTGGTGAAAAAACCGAATCTTTTATTTTGGTTATTCAATTAATTATTGGATGCAATGCCAAAGGGTGCACCTCAAGTGATTATTATAGATCAAGATCCTGCAATAACTAAGGCCATTGCTTAAGTTTTCCTAACAACTTATCATCAATATTGTATCTAGCATATTTTGAATAAATTTTCAGAAATAATAAGTACAATAGTTTATCTAGACAACTATCATTGGTTCAAAAATATCATTTTTAACTCTGAGACTATTAAAGAGTTTGAAACTATTTGGGCGTAGTTGTTAAAGAATATTCATGTGGAAGATAATACATGGTTGCATCTACTGTATGAAATCCGCAACAAGTGGGTTCCTGTTTATTTTAATCGTATTTTCAATGCAGGAATGTTGAGCAGTTAAAGAATAAAAAGTTCACATGCATTTTTCAAAAGGTACATCTCGAACAAAAATTCATTGATGGAGTTTATTACACGCTTTAATAGATATGTTAATCATTAAAGACATTATGAGTTAGTTGCAGATCATATTGATATGAATGACCAACTAAAGTTGAAAACTATGTGCTCAATGGAGAAACAAATGATGAAAATATACACAAAGAGAAATTTTATAATTTTTCAAGATGAGTTATTTGAAAGTTTTGCATATTTCTTAAGTTGCACATTTGAGGATGAGTCTATGCTTTATATTCTGCAGAAGGCTAGTAGAAGTTGTTCATCAAGAAGTAGACAGCTTAAATATAATAAACTTTCAAATTTTGTGTCATGAAATTGTAGGCTATTTGACTTTAATGGAATTCCATATAGACATATATTAGCTTACTTTCGAATTGAACAAGTCATGTTTTTGCCAAGCGAATACATTCTTAGGAGATGGACAAAAAGTGTAAGATTGGTAAAATGTGGGATAAAAATGGCCAGGGAATGAATGACCAACATGATATGTCATTGGTGACTAAGCATGCAAGTTTATCTCAAGCTTGTTCTATTTTAGTTGATGATGCATCTCTCACATTTGAGGGTACCAAATTCCTTTTGAATGAGATTGAATTGCTACGTGGTAAAATTAAGGAAATGAATGATGATGGAATTTTAGTGCCAGAAACAAATAGCAAAAGAAGTACAAAAGAGCTTCCAAGTATTAATAATCCATCACATGTGAGATCAAAAAGATGTGGGAAAAGATTTAAATCTCCAAAAGAGATGTTAAATTCAAAATCACAACTTTGTCAAGGATGTGGACTTCATAGACAAAAACATGATAAAAGGGTCCTCGGTTGCAAGAAAGGTAAATATAATCAATTATTAATTTTCATATAAGTTTATATAAGGTTCTGTTAAAAATATATATTAAGTAAAAAAGATCATGTTTATTAGTATTAATTTTATATACATATAAGATAATTTTATTCATATAATTTTGAAGCCTTGTAATATATATATATATATATATATATATATATATATATATATATATATATATATATTTATCATATAGATCCATAATGTATGATCAGGACATCAAATCCAATTCGGCAAATGAAGATGATGATTTAACTTTTCATGCTGGTAATTTCTTATATTCAAGATATATGACGGGAGATAAGCTTTTTATTAAATTTTCATAATTTTGAATCCTTGTAATGTTATTTTTTTTTTTTTTTGCAGAATCAAATTTACATAGTGCTAAAAGATCATAATTGTCATATCGTGAAGGGCTTTGTGACCATGGAGATTGATAGGAGATTGTGAATATCAATCTGAATTTGGAAGCTTGCTGTATGAGAGCTTTGTGTAATGTGTGATGAATTAGCTAGCTTCTTTATTTCTTGAAGGAATTACTGATATTATAGCTTTCATTTGACGAAGAATGCACTCATACATTTAGATACCTTTTAATGGGGAACACATTTTCAGATGTGTATTTACAATTTTATGCATGATACAATTGCTCAAAACACCAAACTTTGTCTAATAAGCAAAAAAATATTACTTTAAATTCCTCTAATAATTGTCAAACATACTTTCAAGTGCAAGTCAGTACATATCATTTCTAATAAATCTACATATATTTATAAAAATAACAAATTGATATTATAGCTATAACAATGATACTTAGTAATCTCAAATCATAGTTGCTTTTCCCCTGATGCTGCTGCTTTTCTATCAAGATTTTAAGTAGACCGTTGATATTGGATTTCAACTTCTTTACATTATTATTTAGACTAGCCATTTCATTAATCAACATTTTTGTCTCCGTTTTGTTCATATTTCCACATATACTATGTATTTTATCATCCATACAAACTTTCCACAATATTTACCATCTTACATGACATTCATATAGTTAATAAATAATTGATCCATTAAAATTCATAACACAATATGATATATAATTTTGTATATTTACCTTATTATTATAGCATTTCAAAAAATTTCTATTTGAATCTTTTTCTGAATGAGATATTTGTAATTTCATATAACCACCACAATAACATTTTTGTTGCCAAGCACTTTCATTTATATTGGATGTTGATATTGAGGCTATGCAAATGACAATCACAAATCAGGTTGTTGTAAGTATTGGTCCTTTTGTAATACAATTAGAATATCACCCAGCATCAAAAACTATTTAAGAAACTATTTTCTTATGGTCTATTTAAAGATGTTTAAAATTTTAAAATAGCATAGTATTTATAATAATAATTATAACAATAAAGCTATATTTTCATTATAATGTGATTAAATCCCCACAATTTCCATACTTTCAATACATACCGATCAATACATACCAAGCTTATGGTCTACTTAAAGATCCTATATTTTCAAAAACTCTCCTTGCAGAGAGGAAATCACCACACTTTCCGTACATACCGATCTATGTAAAGGTCATCACATTTGAAGTTGGTATTGTAATGTGAAAAGAAAACCATAGTCCATCTGCATAAATAGTACACGAAACATATACATTTCCCCTAAATTGATGTATAAGTTTCTTCTTTAATAAAATTGTATAAGATCCTCCTTTTCTTTCATAAATTCTTACAGAAACTTCTCCTCTTCATGTTTTTTTTTTTTTTTTTTTCATAAGTTTTAAAAAGAAGATGAATCTTTGATTAGGAATCAATATGCGGGATTCAACAGTTGTGAAGATAGTCAAGAGCAATGAATAAAGTGATGTACTGCAATTCCATAGCATTTACATTCATTCTTTCTTCTTACAAAATATGAATGCAGAAAAGAAAATTAGTATATACAAGTCCTATGTTTAAATGGTGAGAAGAAAATCAAAACCATAATCCCAAAAAAAAAAAAAAAAAAAAAAAAAAAAAAAAAAAAAACCACCTAAGCAGAGCAAAAAATGCAGGACCGCATATTACAGAGAAAATTCAGAGTGAGAGAGAAGGAAACTTACATAAGAAGGCAGAGTGAGAGAGCACTATAGTGCCTGCGGTGAGATGTTGGGCGGCAGAGAAGGAAAAGTGGTGGGTGAGCTACTGGTATAGAGATTTTAGGAATGAAAAGAGTATGACCTGCGTTTTTTTCCAAAGAGAGCAAGGGTTGTGTTTTCTTCTTTTTTTTTTTGGGGAAAAGGGGTGCCAACGCACTGTTTCATTAAAAGAAATGGACTTGTGTTTCTTTTTTTCTGTTTTTTGAAGAGGGGTGCCAACGCACCGTTTCATTAAAAGAAATGGATGTGTGTGTGTTTTTTTTTTTTTTTTTTTTTTTTTTTTTGGTTGAAAAGGGGTGCCAACGCACCATTTCATTAAAAGAAAAATAGAAAATGGACGTTAACGTTCATGGAAAACTCTCTCCATGTGATGCAGACTTTCTCTTTCTATAGCACCCCTATCTATATATATATATATATATAACCCAAAAAGGGCAAGTAAGCAAATGAAATGAATGCCTAAAATCGTCTCGCTCCTGATTAATATAAACAACAAAAGCAGAATAAATTTGGTTAAGGTCAAAGGACCCCACAACATATTGGTAGGCAACCCATTTGACACTCAGTATGAGCTGGCCTATTGATTTCCTAGGGATCCAATTGACAAACATTGAGTTAAATAACAAACAATGGTTCAAAATACACTTAAACAAATGATCTGCAACTTAGTGAACAAGGTGCCACTCTATGATACATAGCTGCACTGATTCCTAATAGTAACATCAATGTTAGTCTTAATTCTCAACAATACCATAGGGGAAAACTCAATACCCGGAGAAGATACAAAATAGTGAAACTAAAAGAGGAGGACTTGAACTCTACAAACCTGTTTTTCAAAACAAGAACATAGGGATCCAACTTCTCAAGTTGGCGACCATGGACCATCTCATCATTATATCTCCAAACATGCTCCAAAATTAAAACAGCAAAAAGAGGGGGGGGGGGGGGGGGGGGGGGGGGGGGAAATTCTTAGTCATTCCTATCATGAATAGGTAGAACACTACAACATTGCAAAACAATCATAAATCATACATCATATTAACAACTTAAGCCAAATTCTAGCTAATACTCTATGAGGAAGCAAACCAAAGCACCTTAACCACATGACAATTATTTATGATCACAAATACAATCATAAAGAATACATTAAGTCAACAACTTGAGCCGAATTCCACATAATGCTCCATGGGGATGCAAATCAAAGCACCTTAGACACATGACAATTAAAAAACAAATGGATTTCATCTTCAAAACAACTACAGCCATGAGGACACTCCAGATTGTCCACTACAATATTACAAGTCATTAAATTAGACTTTATCGATAGGCTAAAGTTCACCATCCTCCACGGGAACAATTTAAGCCTTTTGTGAATTTCACTTCTCTACAAAAAATTACACCAATTGGAATTGGATAAAGAATTCCACTTATCCATCCAGTACATTGATTTAACACTAAAATTTTATGATTATTTTTTGTCAACAAGCCATATATGCTTATTGTTTGAGGTTTATATAAAGAAAATCCTTTTAATGTTAGAAACAGTTTGAAAATCAAAAACAAAAGCAATAACTTCACATCCCAGTTACCATCCGACTTCCATAAAGGCTCCACCACCATAACAAACCTCAGCTTCCACTTGTTTAAGCATAGGCTGAAAATTTGGATTATTCAAAATATAAGGATCTTTCTAGATATATATTTAATAGAAACTCTTTTACCTACTTTGAAATATAAACATTTGGAAGTCGATTTTTTATTAAGGATCCAAGCCCAAATACCATAAACAGTTATTTTTTATCCTACAGTTCTTGAAAGACAAAAAGGGAAAGTACTTTGCTTTTAGGGCCTTAACCCAAATTTTATCACCTTCCTGCACTAAAGACCACCCAAATTTGCAGAAAAGAACCTTATACAAGTCTCCTAGACTTTTGAACCTAAAACTACCACAGGACTTAGAGAAACAAACTTTTTCCAGGGAACAAAGAAGACAAAATTGCTTAAAGAGCTACCATTGTTCCAAAGAAAAGATCGTGGCATCTTTTCAACACACCACTCTAGGAGTCTACAAAAAGACAGAGAGTAAATAAGGATGGTATAGATGACATGTTTGATGAACGTGGCTCATCCTGTTTTGGATAGAATTTTAGATTTCCACTGTATTCCTTAAGTCTTCATAAGCTACAATTTTATTCCTACCCAGGAACAAAGGATTCCCCAAATATTCGATATCTTTCGACAGCTCCTTCATCTTTAAAGTCCTCTTTAACTTTTGTTTTTAACTTTCCAAAGGCATTAGCAAATAAAAAACAGCTTGATTTGGCTAAGTTAAAAGCCTTACTAGTCCATTTATAATATTTCAAAAAACATTGAATCACGCTGGAAAATTCTTCTTTATTAGCTCTACAAAAAACAGGAATGTTGTCAGCAAAGAAAAGATGAGCAATTGCTAGAGTCGCATAATTAATTTTAAAACCATTAATCCTTCTAACCTCCCCAAGCTTCAAGATCATTCATAAAAGGAGCTCAGAAAAATAAAATAAAAGAAAAAGAAAAAGGAAATAATGGATTTCCTTATCTAATACATCCATTTTTAACTTGCCAAACATATTACCATTAAATAGAAAAGCCATCGACATTGTAGAAACATACAAATTTACCAGATTAACAAACTTGTAAGAAAAACCAAACTTTTTGCATGTTAATTTTGATTCCAACAATCCTTCTAACCTTTTTCTTTTGTTTCATAGATTGCACAATTTCATTAAGATAGAATAGTGTTCTCTCCAATCCATCTATCAAACACAAAGTTCGTTTGATTAGGTGAAATGGATTCCAAGAAGAGGTCAGATCTTCTAAGCAAAAAGCTTGTAGATAATCTCATAAACTATGCTATAGAGACTAATGGGTCGAATATGATTTAAGAATGAAATTTAGTTGATTTTAGGGATAAGAATTGCAAAGGTTTATTTAAATCCCTTGGAAATAAGCCTAATCTAAACAAATTTGGAAGCACACGCGCCACATCTTGTCCAATAATGGCCCAATATTACTAGAAGAAAAGCACAGGCATTTCATTTGACCCTGGGGCATTGATGGGTTACGTACTTTTAACCACCTCCTATCTGTTCAAAGTAGAAGGAATACTACAGAATTTACCATTCTCTTCAATTGACACACCAAATTGAATAAAATCTCATAAACAGCTGCAATGCTCAGGTTTAACAATTTTATAAAGCAAAGAAAATTCCTCTAGCAAATAATTCCAAATATCCTCTCTGCTTTCCTTTCAAACCCCCCGAGTTATCCTTCAAAGCAACAATGAATATTCTCCTACAATTTGCGATAGTAGAAGCCAAGAAAGTTTTGAATTACAAGCATCAGAAGATAGCTATAGCTCCTACAATTTTTGTCTCCATAATAATTCCAACCTTTGAAACAATTCATCCAACTCCAATTGAGTAATTCGCTCATGATTTAAAATGTCTTCACTAGGATCAAGGCGTTGGATCAAACGAAGTTTATCTTCCAACTCTTAAATTCTAGTTTGACAGTATCCAAAAAAATCTTTGTTCCACACCTTCAACAAATTAACTGTATATTTTGTGTCTAACTATGATAACCCTGCCACCTCCCATTCCCAATCTTCCACGCCTATCTAACAATGTCCTCTCACATATTAGATTCCTTACCTAAATTTCTAGAAAGCAGAAAGATTTAAGAGTGGCAGGATGGTCCAATGCTAAGTTGAGTTGAATAGGGATATGATCTAAATTGCAGAAAGATGAAGCACTCCAGCTTTTAATTAAACACGATTCTCTAATTCAAGCTGGCCACAACTCTATCAAGCCACTCTCAGATATTTGCTTTACTACCTCTTTCATGATACCAAGTAAAGGTGTTACCTGTGAACCTAAAACCAATGACTCCCACATCACATATTACGAAGCCAGAGTATAAGAGATTTTGTTACTTGTTTGATGTTTCTAATTTCAAGATTTTTTATTCTCTTAATATATATATTATCATCAGGACAAATGAGCTTTGGATATTGAATAGGTGAGGAAGAGATGTGTTATTTGTTTGTATAAATAGAATAACTTCCTCTGTGTGATTATCCAAAGAACTTGACAATATAAACTCGGCTTTTATAAGAACTTAACATTTCTTCTAATTTACATATGCATTTGGACAGTTAATGCCGGTGCAAAATCCATTAAGATCTTTTTTATCAGCTTTTAGAATTTTGTAAGTGCTGTAATTTAAAGATATATTTGGAAATACTAAAATTCTAAAGCTAATGTGAAGCATGTTGATATCCATATAAATTCCAAATGTATTCTTAAATATTAATTTTTAAAAAAATCCAACTACTGATAAAAAAAGATTATAATAGAAAATCTATTAAAGTATTTTGACGAGAGATCGACCATATATTTGCATGATTTTGGCATTATTGTGTCAATATATCGTGTAGAATTTTTACACGACCTAATCTATACCTTTTAGTTATCGCAAACCTAGGCTAAGTTTGGATTTTTCTCGAATAAATTATGTTAAAATTTTTAAGTCAATTTTCTTCATTTTCTTATTTTCCTAAAATTAAAAATCCTCTTTATTTTTTCACTTTTTTTTTTTTTTAATAACATATTACACTTTCTAATCAAACGTGTGAGATTATTTTTTATATCATTATATTTCTTTCATGAAAAAGTAGTGGCTTTACCACTGAATTGTCAATGAGAGATCATTTATTCTTATTAATCTTATTAATCACGTTAACCATGGATGTTGACTCCCATATCAAAAAAAAATAATAAAAAAAAAAAAAAAGCCAACCATGGAAGTTGATACTTTAAAAATAGAAGCTATTATAAGAATTGGATACCCATTAAACAACAACAACCAAAAAAAAAAAAAAAAAAAATTTAAAAGTAAAAAGGGAAACAAGTGTAATTGTAATTGGCTACATTGTTGTTTTCTACGTGTCGAAATTTTATTAGAATAATCTTACATTTATTTTTTTTAATTTTTTTTAAGCACACAACATATAATATACATTAAATAAATCTTACTTTAATTGATGAAGTCGATTCATATCAATCTGAAATTAAGGAGGTTAACATTAAATAGTTTAAATTGTTGAAAAAATTATGAATATTCAACCGGGAGCATATGTTTTGAAATGTGAGAAATTCAGAACATTTTGCTGGGAAAATCCCTAGCCAAAGGCACAAGATTATTCCCGGCAAACAAGCAATTGATTTTGAGCTTCAGGAGTTAATAAATTTCCATCCTCGCATAATAACAAGGGAAAAAAATAAATAAATAAATAGTACGGAAGATGAATCTAACATATCATAAACAGAAGGCCCAAGTGGTTCCGTAGTGGCATAGAAGAGAACAATATATCTAACTAATAATATGATAAATACTAGAAGTTCATTCAGAATAGCGATGATACTTCCCTAACCTAACAAGGCTGACAAATTGAAATATCCCTCACTACTCCATTAGTACTAATGGTTCTCACTTCCTCCTTTTAGCTGGTGGCTGGGGAAGCTCATCCTCTTCCTCTTCGTCTTCATCTTCTTCCTCTTCTTCTTCTTCCCCATTCTCATCCTCATCCTCATCACCATCATCATCATCCTCGTCATCATCCTCATCGTCGCTCCCTCCACCATTGGCTTCAGGGTCATCTTCGGGATCTGCTTCATCCTCTCCCCCTTCTCCACCTGACAAGTCCTCATTGCCTTCATCAGCATCCTGGTTATTAGCTTCATCTTCTTCTTCATCATCATCATCATCATCCTCTGTATCGCTGGAATCTTTGTTTTCTTGAACAGGACGTTTCAATTTCTGAAGTTCATCAAAAGGAAACCTGCAAGGGGAAGAAACACCATTTCATTCAGCATCCCTTGAAACAAGCATTGATGATGCGGCACAAATAGATTCTTATTACCTTCCATCCATTGCGGTCATATTTGGTAATAAGCCGACTTCATTCAGCAGTGATCCTGACTGAAAACACCTTATTCATGTTGGTGAAAGAGCTCATACAACAAGTCAAAACAAATAAGATTAACATGTTTACTTTTCTGATATACTTTGAAGAGACCCCATCTATATGACAACAGATTTTACATATATATCTCAAACATTTATCCATTTCTTCCATTTATTGCCGTCAAAACCATATTAGCATAATTAGTCAAAATATATGTGATGATTAAACTGTAAACTGCAGGGAACAAAAATAGGAAACCAATCTCAAAAATAAAGATTGGCAACAACTTATTGCCAATACAGAAGGGGCCTTTAATAAATCATTAAATCTGAATAAACTGAAACATCTGTAAATATCACAAAAAGAGTCAGAACTAATGTACAATAGGTTTAGTCAATCAAAACCTCGCCACAAAAATTGAAATGTAAAAATAAAATAAGATAGGTAGGAGTAGGAGAAAAGCTAGTTGCGGTACATGCCCACAACTAGCACAATTTCTGATTGCAGCACCAGAATTGATTGTATGGCTCTATGTGGGGGGAAAATCCAAGAAATAGGCCTTTTCCATTGGCACCAGATGGCACTATCATGCCCTCCATTTTTATTCCCAAAAGCTTTTAAAGATCTTTTAAAAATTGATTTAAAAAAAATGGCTTATATAAATTTAAAATGTAAAACTCCTAAATATAAAATTAATCTTTATTTTCTTATTAAAAGGACAGCACATATAGCAAGCATTAAATAGTGTAAAGAAATGTGCAAGTGTTACTAGGATAGCCATGTGGTGTGCCAAGCCAAACAAAAAACCAAAAGTAGTAGGACCTCTCAAGCAAAAAACAGAGAATTTATAATCAACAGTTCATATTGTAAAAGCAAACAGATATTGTCTCTGACCAAAAGTTGAAAAATATCAATACAGAATTTCTACAAGCAAGACGAGACCAAACACATCTTGTAATAAAGCTACATTATGCAAAAACCACATACAAATGCAGTGCAGAAAAGGAACCCAATTCAAGAAAATGTTTCAGGTCGGAATATAATCCAGGAAGTGGCTAAAGCCAGAATGAAGGATTGGAAGTACAAATTTAAAACATAAAAGGAAAAAAACAAAAAAAATAAAAAAACATACCAAGAAAGCTAGATTCTTCACTCAGTCTTGTTCACAATACAAGCAAAAAAGTAAAGGGAAAATAAATAAAACAAGGAAGGCTATGACCCACAATATGTACAAACTAGCGCACTAAACCAAAGGAAAGCCTTTCCCTTCCCAAAAGATACCCAGCCTACAAAACCATAGCTAACGGAAATTCAGTACTGAATAAGCCCATAAAAATCATAATGGGAGAAGTACCAATGTGTTAGAAAAAAAAAATGTATATATATATAAATCTAAAAAAAGATAATTATAATAATGTTGAACTACAGTTATAGTAAACAAGAGCTCCAACTTCAAAAAGATTAGCTGAATAAAATAAAATAAACTAAACTAAGAAGATTTAAAATTTAGTACAGAACAAGATGTTAAAACCTAAAAGCATAATAAAAGCAAATTACTCAAGACCCAAAATTTTAATGTTAAAATTACTATTTTCTGCTTCAATGAGAGAATATATACAAACTAGAACTAATTTTACTTGCCCCCACACAATAATAATAATAATGCGAAGTCATACCGCCATGAGAAGCAAAGCAAGAGATTTCCTAGTAGCAAGAAGAGTCTCTACCACCATAGCTTCCAAAACCGAAGCTACCCACTTGTTCCTCTCCTCGGTTCCGTACGCAGCTACCTCCATCGCTGCAAAATCAAGCTCAAAAACACACACGCACACACAAAAAAATAATAATAATAATAATAATACCAACAATAAAATCCACAAAAACAAAAAAAAAAAAAGAAAAATCAAAGACAAAAAAAAAAATTGCAAAGTTACAGAAAAAAATAAAAAGAAGATGAGAGAGATAGAGAGATTGAAGTGCCTCTAGGCTGAGGGAAATTGGGTTTGGTCCGGTTAGGGTAAACCCCAGGATTTGGTGCGGTTAGGGTTTTTGAGTATGGATTTTGCTAATGCCACCACACATTCTTTCATCCCCAAGAAAAAGTTTATAGGATTCTGATTGGCTGTGACTCCTGTGAGCACGCGTGGTGGTCCTGGAATTAGTAAAATTTGTAGTGGCTATATTGTTTTTCTTTTTTTCTTTTTTCTAATTTTTGTTTTTTTATTTTATTATTATTATTTTTTTTGATATTTGACTTTTCTTTTAAAATGATTTTTCTCGACATAAAAACGCTTTGGATCCAGTGTTAGAAACACGTGCTTACTAGTCGGAACGTTATCTAGTGCTTCTCGAACCATTTTAATATGTTAAAGAATCCAATCTAAGTGTTGGCATATTGCCTTCGGATTCTCTTACCTCAGATTTATTTGATTTGATCGGTTGGTCTCTGAAGCATTTAATCATATTTTCTATTAACACTTTTTTGGGCTGGGCTTTCCCAATTGAACTAAAGGCCCAAACTTCTAAAGACCATGTCTAGTTTAGGCCTTTATCCTAGGCTGAGGGTCATGTTCAACCCTTTTTAGTGTGCCAGGAAATTTCTTAGTAATCATTGTATTAAATTTTAGGTAAAATCAAAAAATACCCCCTCCATCCGGGGATAAAATCATGGAATTACATCTAATTTTTGCCAAATCTTTTAAGAATCTTTCAACATATATTGTATGGCCAAAATCTAATTTTTCAATCTGAAAATGATTTTGTTTACCAAAATTTAATGCTTATAAGTATTGAAAATGAATATTTCTTTGAAACATAATAAATGAAGTTATAAACATTATGAAGTTACCAAAAAAAATGGAAAATTATTTTTGACAGCAATAAAAAAACTGAAAAGTTAGATATAAATAATGTAAAAACATTAAAAATATTTTTTGGAAAAAACAATTACTCCATATTCCAGAGGACAGGGAAAAATTGTATTTCCAATTATTCCTCTGTCTTTTTTAAGTTTTAGCCTTAATTCGGCTACCTACCATATATTTCTACCTTTGGAAATAACACGAAAGCTAGAAATGTCTATTTGACCCTATTTTTCTATTAACGAAATGAAAACCATAAAGAGAAAAAGTTAGCAGAAGAAATCACTTTGCAAGCAGGTATCAATGAAAGTAGAGTAATCGTACAATTATTTATATTATTCTTAATATTAAAAAAATATATTTTTCCACTGAAATTTTTGCACTTCTAAATATTTAAAAAGAAAATTCTTCATTTTTAGCAACGTTATGGATTTCAAAAATATTTTATTATCTTGACTATTTTAAATGATCTTTATTATTTTTCAACCAAAAATAGTTTTACAGCCACATTAATATTAATATTTATAAAATATTCTCTTTTTTTTTGGGGGGGGGGGGGGGTAATTGATTTAAAAAGTATCAATCTTCATAAAATAATATTTAAAGCATTTATAAAAATTAAAAATGGGAGGTTCAACGAAAGAAGAAATATTGGCCATTGGTTTGCTCATTGCCACATGTAATTAAAGATTAGGCAAAGGTTAGATTAGAAAATGATCACTGATAAGATGATAAAAATTTAAATTTTAAAATTTTAAAATTTATTTGGGTTTTGCTCAAGCTACAGATTATTTAAATTTTAAAAACCAAACGTGATTTAAAAATTAAAAAGCTTAAAAGACAAGATATTTATCTTCTTAACCTGCCTATATATATATATATAAAGAATGGCAGTGGAGTTAATAAAAGTTACCAACAATATAACATCACATTATCATAGTGAGAGTGAAAAGTAAAAAGAGAGAATCAAATTATTAAAAGTATTAAAGATGAAAAATACTCAATCAATTTTCATTGTTTTGTTTATTTTAAGTTCATCCATTTTCTTTGTTGAACAGGGAATGGCTTGTGATTGCTCATGCTCGAACGATTCACCGCCAACAACAACCAACAAACCGCATTCCAAGTCCAACAACAACATGGAGAATCCACCGGCAAGCGCACCATCTTCTTCTCCATACAATTACCACCGTCGGCAGCTGCCTGAGCCTCCAGCAAGCGCGCCTTCAAGTTACCAAATGCAGCCGCCGGTCGGGTCTCCAATGCAGGAGCCACCGCCATCGAACAAATTACCAACATCTTCAGCAAATCCCCCACCTCCACCACCTCCTCAAGATGATGATGATGACGACAACAATGATCAACAATCTGGGAAGAACAAGGAATGTTGGCATGAACATTCAAGTTCATTGTCATGTCATCCAGAGTATGTGGCATTCCTGGAGAGGAATCGTCCTGTAAGCATAGTTTGCTGCAATGTCATCCTCGATGCTGGCATGGATTGTTCTGGCCCTGTCCCTCATCCTTATAGGAGGATTACTGAACATTGCACCCACCGATGATGAGTTTTTTTTATTTCAACAAATCAAAATCAGTACCACCCATATCTTGGAAAAGTATTTTGTTGAGCTCAGTATTATTATTATTTTTTTTTTTTTTGAATTATTAATAAAATTAGAGACTGACTTGGTCTCTTAGGATATATTAGAGGTTAATTAATTTGTAGTTTGTTTTAGTACATTTAATAAATTAGTTATGAATTAGCTTTTGTTTTATGATGTTTGTTAGATATATAGTAACATGCTTGGTTTAATTTCTTGATTGACCAAATATTCAATAAATATTCTTCTTGTTTTGATCTTTTTATCTCCATGGAAATCCATATTTTACATATATAAGAAATTTTTTGTTTTCCTTTTTTTTTTTTTTTTTTAATACAAACATAAAACAACATTGTAATATGCATAGATGAATTATCACATATTTTCCTATAATAAAGATAATTTTTCTCTGTCATTAATAAAATTACTTTCTAGGGAATTCATCAAAAATTCTTATGATACCTGTCTCGATATTTTCAATCAACCAAAAAGAGCATCGTTTGAGTTTCTATAACTATTGTTTAATCTTTAAGGCACCCAGAAAAATCTGTTGGAGAAAAACAAAGTAACTCTAAAGTTGGCTTGTTTAGTTTTGGATTGGCAAAAGCTCTCTTTAATTAGTTTAATTTTTAGGGTATATTTTTTATTTTAAATAACTTAATTGATTAAGACATTAATGATTATTTTTATATCTTAAAATTAAGCTTAAGATTCATATAAAAAAATAAATTAAGGTATTTTTTATCTTTAACATAGAAAAAACTATTTTTCCAAATTATTTTGTCCAAATCAATTTTGTTACTATGGAAATATATAATTAATTATTTATTTTTTATATGTGGAGATTTGTTTTTTGGTTTGGATTTTTCAAATTTTTTTTTTTTTTTTTTTTGGGACCATTGTACACGATGAGCTACAGAATTTTTTTTTAAAATTATTTTGGTAACTGGGTTACAGATTTTTTATGCATGAGCAATATGACAAGTATTTACCAAAAAGAAAAAGGAATATGATAAGTAAATAAGATATCCAAGTTTAAATCTCAACAAAATTTTTTCTTAAAAAAACTATTTTTTTTTAAATGCAAATAATCTGTTGGGTTTTCGGATGAGATATGGTGAAGTTTTATTGTAATTATTTTTGTTATTTATGATTTAATTTCTAGACATTCTATGTGTAAAAGCAAACTAACTTTTGTAACTATATCTACAAAAAAAGAAAAAGAAAAAAAAAAGACTAAGGTTTGTATTGTTATTATAACAATAATAACAATACGAACCTTAGTCTTTTTTTTTTTTTTTTCCTTTAACGATGTGTTAGTCTTTACTTTTAGTTTGTTAATTTATTCATTCTTTTCAAATTATTCATTACAAATAATTAGTTCTAACTAATTAAAAAATAGTGAGAAAAAAGTAACATTAATAATTAAACAATTCAATATTATAATACAATATGATTTATTTTGTAGACAAAAAAGTAACATTGAATTCTTTCATTAAAAATTACATATATTTCTTTTCATTTATATAATATTCAATTTTAAAATATGTGATATGATAAACTTATTTTAATTTAAAAAAATTAACTTCCAGTTTGAATTGTGAATTTTGCATTTCAATAACATTGTGTAACTATTTTTATTCAACTAGTTATCGTGTGTAGTACTGTCAAAAGAAAAAAAAAAAAATTATATTGTTTAGCTTTTTGTCGTTGAGCATTGTAATTTTTTTAATTTATTCATTACTAATTAATAAGCCTTAATTAAGAAAGCGAATCTTTTACCGCTTAAAACGAATCTTCCTCAAAAACTGGCTATGCTTTCTGGAAGCATGGTCAGTGTGTGAATCTGAGGCTTTTTAGCAATATTTTTGATAAATCGTAATCATTTAAACGGTCTAATACAAATAATGGATAAAAAAAATCACAATCAAAATCAATTATGGATTTAAAATTTTTTAGTACATTTTATCTTTTATCTACTATTAAATTATATCATTTCAGTGACCATGATAATTTAACAAAAATAATAACTAAAAACTTGGTAAATGAAACCTATTTTATATATATATATATATTAGTCATGAATGCTATGGCAATTTCCATTCAATATTCTAATAAGAGATATTTTGAATTTTAAATTTAATGTTATTTAGTATATAAATTATAAAAGAATAACAAAAATTGAAATAATATATTAAATAACCTAGTTGAGGTTATATAGCATTAAATTTTTTAGCGTTCAGTTTGAAATCTCAAATAAAAAGCAACTAATAATAACAGTAAACTCTACATTTGTCCAAAAATAATAATAATGAAAACTATATACAGACTGTTGTAGTTGAAAAATGAAATACAGGACTTTTAATTTAGTTGAAAAATGAAATAAATTTGGGAATCTCTCTTTTTATTTTACATATTTAAATTTATAAACATTTTTTAAATTTATAAATTTAAAGTATAGATATAGATATAAGAAGATAAATTTAAAAATCATAATTAAATGAAATAAGATATGTTTTTACTTAGATTTCAAAAGTTAGATTTTAATATAAAATTTGCCATATATGAAATTTTAAAATTTAAATTAAACAATGATAAAAAGATGGTTGTTTAAATTTTAAACCATATTTTTAAAATAAAAAAAAATTAAAATAGTAATCCTCTTATATAGTTATATTTATGTCTATATATATTAGATGTATATTGGAGTTCAAAAACTATAAACTTTGCCAAGTTCAGTTGATTTGGTGATGACGATGAAGTTTTTAAGTTTTCTGTTGTTATTTACCATATGTTCATTGTCACTGTGGACTCAAAAGGGAATAGCTAATGAATGCGAGTGCACCTGCACCATCGACAATAATGTACCTGCTTACCCACCATCGACACATGCAGCTTACCCACCATTGACAAATACAATAACACTCCGGCCGGTATCATCCCCAGTAAATCCTCCTTCGCATGCACCATCAAATTTGCCTGTTCACCCTCCTTCGGCTCCAGCCCCAAGTCCAGTGCACAAATCACCACCATCAAACATGGTGAAATCCCCACCACCATCATCACCAAAGCCACCAACTCCACCAGCCCCTCATGCGCATCAAAAGCCAGGACATGGTATACTTCCACTGCCAAATGGTCCTAAGAGCTGCTGGAGTTCAAGCTATACATATACCATATGTCAGCCACAAGTAGAGGCTTTCTTACATCGAAACTATCCTATTAGTGTGAAATGCTGTACCATCATAGCCGACATGGGTGAGGATTGTAGTGGTCCTTATCCTCATGACTACCGAAGGATTAAAGAACATTGTACACGCTTGGCCAGCCTACACAAGAATTAAAGCTTCCTTATGATCCATTAATATTAGGAAAATGGTTTTTAATTTTCATTTTTTTTTTCTTTTTGGCAGTATATTATATGGGAGACTTACTCGGTCTCTTCCAGGGAATAAATGTTTCTAGTTATGGAGGTAGGTAGGTTGAGGTGGATTGATTTTTAATTTGTGTGTTTTTACTTTTTAAATGGATCAATAATAACATTTTGTTTGACAAATAACCGACTGGAAATTATTATCACTGGTTATTCATCTTTTATGGTCGATGATCTTGTAGGTATAATTAAATATTGATTATCGGGTAAATAATTAAAAATCAGATATTTAGTAAGATTAATTAATTAACCCTTTTGTTCTCATTTTTTTATAATTTAATATCTATTAAAGTGTAAAATGCAGCAAACATTGAGCCATGAATTAGCATATATGCAAGTATTCAAAAAAGAAAAAAAAAAAAAGTTACACAATCGAAGTGACAGATCCTAAACGAATAAACCATATCATAAAATATAAGTTGAAATTAAAGGGATTCGAATAAAGATAACCTTCATTTTAAAAAAGAGATTAAGATAAATCTTTTTTATCAGAGAATGATCATGAGTTCACTTTTTAAAAATGGTTTTGTTTGGAATTATATACTTCTTTTTGTTTTGATCACATAGGAATTAGCAATTAAAACAAAATGTTACGTACGGTTAATTAATTAGAATTTTTTATTTCATATATAATATTATTAATTGCTAATAAAACCCAAACTGTATAGCATTATATTTGGCAATTTTTCAATCTCTAACTAATTATATTTCAGACTATTTTTTAAAAATTTGTTATTAGATTAAAAAATCAAAAACAATAACTAGTGGGTGCCATGGGAAAACGACATTATAAGAGAAAAAAGTTCAATAATCATTTAAGTGGCCCTGGTTGATAGTCATATATGTAGGTTGCTGATTTTATTTAATTTGTCATGGTCTGATATATATAGATCATACGTATCATTTACCCCAAAAAAAAAAAAAAAAAAAGGAAGAAGACAAAAAACAAAAAAGATCTTGAGGTATCACTTCGGTTTTCCAAATTTCAGATTCCACAGATTAACATATATTTTCTGATACCTTTTACTGGAGGTATTTAATTATTAGGCATTTCCCAAAATTTTTTAGTTTTTATTTTTCTATTTTCAAAACCTCGTTTATGTGTAAAAAAAATTTTAAAAAAATTTCTTGGTTCAGTGCATGGAGATAATATGTTTCTTTGCTTGTGGTGGACCAAAATTTTGTCGCCATATTATTATATACCACCAATTATGATGGAAGAGGTTCAAATCTCCCTATCTAATATCCCAAAAAAAAAAAAAAAAAAGTTAAATTTCAAAAACCAGAGTTCGAATTTTCCTACCTGATATTGGGAAAAAAAAAATGGTCGAATTTCAAAAACCACAATTTAGTCCATAATTTAATGATGCCTACGTATGATTTATGAATATTCATATCCAAATGGACAAAGAAAATTTATGTACCAACTGAAATTCAAAGCCTTTATTTTTTGCAACAACTTCGACCAATTTATTCATCCAACTTTACTTTAGCATGATATATATGTAGCAAGTGCATGGCATAAACTAAGAAAATGAAATGGTACAGAGGTTAATGAATTAATTCTAATTAAGGTTGTATGTAGGCATTATAGATGATGAAGACCATGTTATTTGCTTTTGTTATAATTGTTTATCCGTGTATCTAATTTCAAATGGTTTGTAAAGTATACAAGCGGTACAAAAAAATTAATGGTGATAATTGAGCAACATTGACTAGGACGTTCATTAGGTCAGTTCGATGGAAAACTTGTCCATGTGGGTTTTCTACCTAAATGGTAAGTTCAATTTATTGGTAATTGAATTCTCTTTAATGTTCTCTTTAGCTATTTTCAAATTGACCAGCCAAACAAGAAGAAATTTTGTTTGCTGTTTTTTTTTAAACTAATCAGAGTAACTCAACAAGAGATTTGTCCTACATATTACCCACCCAAAAAAAAAAAAAAAAGATTTCTCTCCTATAATTAGAAAACCCATTTGTTAAATTTGGAAAAAAGATGAACTTAACTGGCAACAGCAAGGATTAAATTTAGTAACCACTTGCCAGTACACCCATACATTGTCAGGGCTAGTGGGAATATGATTTTTTTTTTTTTTTTTTTTTTTTTGGAAGTTTGGATAACTTTCAATCGAGGAATGAACATTTCTCAAAATTTTATCACAACCCAACAGGATATAAGGATTAGAGTTTACATTTTTGTACTTTTTATTCTGCCCTTTGGCAAAAAATTGCGAAGGGATAAAATAGGGAATGTACAATTAAGGCCCAAAAAATGCTCCCAAAAAAAAAAAAAAAAAAAAGATGAATGACCAAAGAATATAAAAACGTTATGTGTATCCACGCAATTGGACTTGAAACTTGGAATATAAAAATGTTATGTGTATCCACACAATTGGTTGTCTAAAACCCCAACTCCACTTGCATCAAAGACCATGAGTCTGAGTTGTGATTCTGCACTGTGCAGAGTATGCAGACTTGCACATTCATAGTCAATTCAATTTATTGATATTGGTCTTGCCCATATAAAAACAAAGATAATCAATTAAGTCAATGCAAGATTAATAATATAGGTCTTAGCAAAAGGAATAATAATAATAATAATAATAATACAAGATGCTACCCAGTATTGATTACTAAAGATGCTCTAATGGTGTTTAAATTTTGGATCATGCAAATAGAAAGTTTGAAGGTTTTTATTTTCAAAATAGAATTATGGCGCTTTGGACACTCGATTGTGAAATTGAAAGAAGAAAATATGTAAAATTTGTGTTATTATTAGTAATTTTGCCTATGGGCAAAAAAAAGGGGCCCAAAGAGAAAACGACATGTTTTTGAAGTGCAACACGGCCCAACAAAAAATAGGAAAAAAATTGCTTTCTGATATTCTTATGCGAGTCACTTTGGCTTTTTGCAACCAAAATTCTCTCTCTCTCTCTCTCTCTCTCTCTAACGCCGTCTCAGACAGAGTCAACACGGAACAAGGCCACAACCCCACAAACCCTTTTTTCTCTTCTAAGTTCCTCTCCTTCTGTTTCCACCACCTTCTCAGAAAAACCCTAGAACTTTAATTCCCAATTCCCATTTTATAAAAAAATTCCGAAAGTCAAAGTACCAAGAACCTCAATCTATATATATATATATATCTATCAAAATTCCCAGCGATCTCTCTCTCTCTCTCTCTCTCTCGCGCGCATGACGAAGTGATAATTACGTCAACGCGTTTCGGTGTTTTTTTTTTTTTTTTCCGATTTGTTCCGAGGAAAATGTCGTCAGAGATCGAGGTCGTTGACGAGGCTCAGAACGGGGATCGAGAATCGGCGGCTGTGGTGGCCAATTCGGTCGGCGGCGGAGCATCTGGCAATGGGGTTGATGAGGATAGCCTGAGGAACGACGTTTACACGGCGGCTGCATATGGGGATTTGGAGAAGCTGCATAGGCTGGTGGAAAGCGAGGGGTGTTCGGTTTCTGAGCCTGATGGGCTCGGTTACTATGCCCTCCAGTGGGCCGCCCTTAACAACCGAACTGCCGCTGCCCAGTATATCATTGAGGTTCGTTTGTCCTTGTTTGTGTTCTTTTGGTTTGCGCTTCTGTGATTGTTTGAATTGGTTTTGTTCACTACTGTCTTTTTAGTTGTTGACGTTTGGGTTTGCTTGGTGTGGGTCATTGGGAATTTTTTTGGTGTTCAATTGTACTTGCTATGCATTTTTTCTCTCCTAAATGTTAGTTTTCTTATATCTCCACCGGGATTAATTTCTTTTTCATTGGTTGGTGGGTTCAAATGGTACCTGTTTTAGCCTTTCTACATCGCTTTGTCACTTTTTCTTCCAGTAACTTGACTGGTGATCATGATTCAGATCTTACAGAGTGTGTTGGTTTTGTCTTTTTTTAAGATTTCAATGTGTTTCTTGAGAACATTTCTACTTTGGTTCTATCGTGGGTCTGGGAAATATATGTTTAAGTAATTTTGTTATGATATAAGCTTGACTGTTGGATGGTTGATTGTTAATTGGCTGAGGAACCCAAGGAAAGAAATGGAAGTAGGATTCAGTTAATGCTTTATGCTATTGCGTTTGATAAAACGTGGACTTTATCAAACGCCTTCTCTCCTGTAAAAAGCGATAAAGCAACAAATAGTTTAATATTGGTATTGAGTTGGTTTTTTAATCATTTCACATATATCTTTTCGGTTTTTAGAATTTTGAAGATGCGAAGATGTAGAATATTAACCAGTCAGTTATTGGTTTGCTCAATTTCCAGCATGGAGGAGATGTAAATGCAACAGATCATACGGGGCAAACAGCATTGCATTGGAGTGCTGTGCGGGGTGCAATCCAGGTTGCAGAGCTTTTACTCCAGGAGGGTGCACGTGTTAATGCTGCCGATATGTATGGTTATCAGGTTAGCTTTACTCCTTTCAGCTGAGCAATTTTGCACTGGATCTCTGGCTTCAGTTATAATAATGTTTTGCTTAGGTGGCGAGTGGATGGGGTATAATTTTTGGTAGTTCTTATTGACTTTATGTTTTAACTGTTCTTCCCTGTTGACTCAACAACTGAAGCTTTTTTATTCTCATCTCTTCTGCTAAATATTGTTGACACATTTACCATATCCAATGTTGTCTTGATTGCAGACAACACATGTTGCTGCTCAATATGGTCAGACTGCTTTTCTTTACCATGTTGTTTCAAAATGGAATGCGGACCCAGATGTTCCTGACAATGATGGAAGGAGCCCTTTGCACTGGTATATGAAAGCATTTGATTTGTTAAAAGGAATTTAATGATGTTTATAAATTTGGGTTAGATATTGGTTTGAATCCATGCTTCATGTTACTGTTAATTTTTTTTTTTACTGTGTATAATTCTAACAATTTTTCTTTTCCTTTTTATATTTCCTTCTGCCATTTATTTCTTGTTTGTTTTGTTAGTTTTTGCATGAAAAATATTTGATTTTTACTCAAGGACACTTAAAATCCTGGTAACTGTTTTTCTGGGCAAGTCAAGTGTGATCTATCTTAGGTACAAATCATTATGTTTCACTTAATTTCTTTTGCCCTGCACAACCAGTTTTCTAATATAGTTTTCAATTCATGAACTGGTGCTGCGCTGTGATTTTTGAATGAGAAGAAAATACAAACTATGTTGAACTGAGTATGTCTTTGTTTAGATGTGTGTTCATAATGGATTTGCTCCCATTTTGAATCAATGTATTGAATTGTTCTTCAAGTTATATGATATGCTGATGAATTTCAATCTGCAGGTAGATGCCTTGGTAATATGCTATTTTGACTGTTCATTTCCAATCGCCTTATTCTGGTTTAATTGACAGTCTATGCTCTATTCATAAAATAGTGCATTTGCTTCTTCTGTTCAAGTTATATCGAATGCTTTAGTTGGTTTAGCTTGCTTTTGTAGTTTCTTCCATAGTGTCAGTACTTAGTTCCCAGATCAAAGTTTGCATTATTTTCTTGCTTCTGTCCATTGGAATGATATTTTCTATACTTTATGGTTTGGTTTAGGGCTGCTTATAAAGGTTTTGCCGATTGTATACGTCTTCTTTTGTTTTTGGATGCATATAGAGGACGTCAAGATAAAGAGGGTAAGTACTACCCTAGTTCTGTGATTTCAACTGGGGAATCTCGGTTGCTTGTAAAATTAATGGAGCAGAATATGTGTTTGAGTTGGTGATTATGAGAGGATAATATTGTTTTCTTTTGTTTTTTGACTTCAGGTTGCACTCCCTTGCATTGGGCTGCTATTAGGGGCAATTTGGAGGCATGCACAGTGTTAGTGCAGGCTGGCAAGAAGGAGGACTTGATGGTGACAGATAACACTGGCCTTACCCCAGCACAGCTTGCCTCTGATAAGAATCACAGACAAGTTGCCTTTTTCCTTGTACGTGTTACATAACCAAAATCACTTTTAAATTGGTTAGTAATGTTACTTTATTGTTTGTTTTTTTTTTTTCCCAAACACTTCCTAATGTGTGTCAAGGCTTTTCATTGTCATCCATCTTTATGGTGACTTAATGACTTTTTCTTTTTACTCTAATTAGAAGAAGATAAGACAAACATCTTATCTCTTATATTTCAAATGGTTTTCTCAAGTTGGAAGAGAAGATAAGAAATGAAAGATCGTATAATATGAATTGAAAATTTCTATTCTAACCTACAAAAGGTAATTTTTTTCCTTCAAAATAATTGAAATCTTAGCATTAGGATATAATGAATAAAAGTATTAACCTTTTTCTCTCTGCTTATTTTATTTCCTTTTTTTTTTTTGGGTGTAGTGAAGCATTTAGATATAATCAATTTTTATTTTCTTTTTTAAGTTGGAAGAGAAAAAGAAAAATGGAAGAGCATACACAATGACTTGAAATTTTCTATTCTAAGCTACAATAAGTTTTTCTTCAAAATAAATGAAAGTTTAGCACTAAATGGATTATTGTAAATAAAAGATGTTAACCTTTTTCACTTCAAAATTTATTTCCATTTTTTGCAGATAACAAACTAGATATAATTGATATAATTTTTGTCCTTTTATCTTCATATATCTTTTTATTTTCTCCTTTGAAAATTGATATCAAGATTTGAGGATGTGGAATCTATGCGACCACATTCCATCTGTAAATGGATAACAAGGGAATTGATACACCATATTTGCTTTAATGGTTCTAATGTTTCTGTGCTATTCAATTGTTTAAACATTATCTTTTGACATATGGATTTCAAGTTTATTTAGTTTCTTCTAGTTAGATTAGTTTATAAATTTTGAAATGGTATTATTAATTCATAGTTAAAATAACCTTGTAATATTGTTGAATAATTTGTTACGTAATCTCATTAATCAAAATTTTTTGATAGTAGCTTTTCATTTTGTTATTTTGTCATGCCTTAATATGTTTCTGATGCTGTTAATGCAAGTTCAGGATCTAAATATTGTTCTTTTATTTTTTAATAATAGCTATAAAATTCATCTTGCCAAGTCAGTCTTTACTGAATTTGGTTTGGTGATTCTTTCTGGTTTTAGCCTTGTACCCCGTTGTTTTTCTGCACCCTTTCTTTCTTTTTCTTTTTGTTTTTTCTGCTTTTTTTTTTTTTGGGTTGGGGGGAGTGCGTTATTAAATTTAGCCTTTAAAAAACTTTATAACTTATGCAATGGATTTAAAAAATTTGTTCTTGCTTATGTGTTTGTGCAGGGGAATGCTAGAAGATTACTTGACAATCGTTGTGATGGGAACAGTCGCCTTGGAAAAATTTCCAAATTAGGACTTGCGCCTATACTTTGGTGCTTAATCTTTGTGTTGCTAGTGACCTATATTCATTCTGTTATTATGGGTATATATTCTTGGCTCTCTGTTAAAATTTGAATATTCACTCTTGTGATTACACTTACCATGTCTTTGTTGCCCTCTCCACTTCCATTGCAGCAACAAATCTGCCAAAGTTAACAGCTGGTAATAGTTTTCTTGCTTGGCTTGGAGTTTTTTTTGCAACTAGTGGGCTTGTTATGTTTTATCGTTGTAGCAGGTATGAAATAGAGTATATATTTGTTATTCAGTACAACTGTAGAAACTATTTGATGAGTTGTTAGATGCTATATTATTAATATCAACTGCAACTAATTTCTGGTTCATACTCTCTCATACGTTCATGAAAGGTAGATTATATTTATGTCTGGAGCAGTGTGGAAGCAATGTCGCTAATTGACTTTTTTGGATTGATTTTTTCTTCCTTTACAGCAAAGATCCAGGTTACATCCAAATGAATGCAAACGATCCTCAAAGCATGAAAGATGATGTTCGTACCACTGTTCTCCCTTTTACTTTCCTGGCCCTTTTCCTTAAATTTATACTTTTTTTAAGTAGTCATTTTGCTATAGATCAGTCAAATACGATTAGGCTTTTTATGCTCGATCTGGCATTGCTATTGCTCCTTTGGCTTCTTTCCCTCTTGTATCTTGTTTTAGTGAATTCATATAAACTCTAATTTTAATTTTTATGTTTTTCTAATCAGTTGTTTTATTTGCTGTTACTGAATATGTTGTTTTTGAAATGTTTTATTAGGAACCTCTCTTAAAAATTGAAATGAATAATCCAGCTTTGCTTGCTGGGAATTGGTCTCAGCTTTGTGCAACATGCAAGGTACCATCTACTTCAATCTATTGTAGGCTGTATGTGGCTATCTAGATTTCTGCCTAACGAGTTTTTGCTATGCTTTTCATTAGATTGTCAGGCCACTTCGTGCAAAGCATTGTTCCACTTGTGATCGTTGTGTTGAGCAATTTGATCATCACTGTCCCTGGGTGTCCAATTGCATTGGCAAGGTGCTTATAAAGTTATTAAATGTTATGTCTTATTATGAATTTGTCTTTATTTATTTATTTATTTTTAAATGAAGAAGTATCAGATTTGCTATGTAGAATTCCTGTAGGAATCTACATTACCATTACAAGATACGTTCATGAAAGTCGCTGGCAACTTCTCTGATAGATATGTGCATTCTTTTTGTTGCTTTCTTGTCTGTTTAGAAGTTGTTGGTCAACGATGATATCATGACCATCAGCTCAATCTGCTTATAGGTTTGAGTCATAGCTATTTTTGGTTGGATTGCTACTCCATTTCGCTGTTTTTTTTAACTTGCATCATGCATTCAAGAATTAAAAAATGACCTTGTTGTTTTCTTAGTTTCATTTTTCATACTTTTTTTTTTTTTTTAATTATTATGTTCTAGGTATTAGTTGGATTCCTGCATTTCTATAATATTTTTTTAGTCAAGTTTTCTATATCAACATTTTGTGCAGAAAAACAAATGGGATTTCTTTATCTTTCTTCTTCTGGAAGTTTTGGCAATGATTTTTACCGCAGCAACTGCTTTTGCAAGTAGGTTCTGTTTGGATGTTGTTCATCTACTTTTTTTAATTTTATCCTGGCAATTATTTTTCTTTTTACGTGTTTGTTTTAATCTGTTAAAATAAATTAACTTTCTGGTTGTAGGAGTTGTGAGTGATCCATCTGCTCCATCTTCTTTTGGAGCATGGATTACTCATGCTGGTACAAGACATACTGGTGCTATATCTTTCTTTTTGATGGATTTTTTCCTTTTCTTCGGTGTGGCAGTTTTAACAGTTGTGCAAGGTTCTCAGGTAAGTCAACAATACTTTCTTAGAATCTCTGATGAATTTTCAAATTTAATCTTAAATTGCATTCTCTGTAATTATTAGTGTAAACATGCAATCTAAGATGTTGCATACAGCAAGTTTTACCTGTGCCGGTGATAAAGACTGAATTTAACTTATGCCATGCATCATAAATTTTGGTCTTTCATTATGCTTGTTAAGTTGCAGGTGATTTATATCTGTCATCGATGAAGTTGCTAGTTTTCTTTTCTGAAGTTTTGTTATTTTATTTTATTTTAGTTGGCTACTCTTATCTGTTTCTGAAACACAGTTAACAAGTAGCCTACCGCGAAATTTTCAACTTCTTGTTTTGCTTCAGTTGAATCCAGTGGTGTTTTACATTTAAACTCCATTATGTTTTTATTTATTTATTTATTTTTTTCTCAAAGTGAGTTTTTGAGTTTTTTGTACTCTTTTTTTTTCTTATTTGTGACAGATATCTCGAAATATCACAACAAATGAAATGGCAAATATAATGCGCTATAGCTACCTTAGAGGACCGGGCGGTCGGTTCAGAAACCCATATGATCATGGGATCAGGAAGAACTGTTCTGATTTCTTGATCAATGGTTACAATGAGGACGTGGAATATATTGAAGAATCAGGCCATGCAGAGGATGGAATTGGATTGATGAATATGCCAAAGACTTCTAATTTGCAGAATGGGAATGGGCATTCTTCTCACCATGCAAATGGAAATGGACATGGCCATGTTGCTTTGAATGTGAATAATAGGAATTCAAAAGTTCATCATGGTCATGTTCATTCTGCAAATTGCAGCCATAACCACAAGAGTAATGGTAAAACTAAAACTGATGGTACTCCATTGGGCTTGGGTCTTGGTCTAGGGCGCAACACTGCCCGATCTGTTGTAGCTTCTTGATGATCCTGTTCAACTGCACTAGTTGAAGTTGTGTTTGTATTATAATTTTACATCTCATTTAACTTCAATTATTCAATTGATTATTGCTTTTTTCCAGGTAAAGGATACCAATTCTTCCTATTTTGCTTACTCTGTACATAGATTTCTCTATTTAAAAAATATGAGATTTTTTTTTTTTTTTTTTTGGAACTGTTTTTTTTCGTTGTATTGCTCATGTATTTTGCACCTTAACATCTTTTGAAAATTGCTGGATGGGTAAGGATGTCTGAGGACGTTTTACGATGGAAAGAGAGGTTGCAGGAGTTGTTTCTTCTATTTTTCACAATTTTAATTATTATTTTCTTTTTCTTTCCTTTTAAAAGCCTAAATTTTTTATTTAGAATTTATTTGTTCCCCATTATTATTTCGGTAATAATTTGTTTCCCATTGTTGATTCTATATCTTTATCAAAGGGAATCATGGTGCTATGGGGTTTCATATGAAATATGCTTGAGCAGATATTGTGGCACTGGCAAATGGTTATGAAAATCTTGTTTATGTAGGTGGGAAAACTTTATGGATATTTTCTTCATATCTGGACAAAATATGTATTAAAAAAAAAAGTGCAAAAAAAAAAAGAAAAGAAATTCTTTTGAATCTAAAGCTGTTGCTATTTTGAATTTTCTGATGAATGCTTTTTCTATTTTGATGGTAAACAAATGTGTGAACGTTCTCCGTCAAAACAAAAACAAATATTAGAACGGTGTAGTAAGATCATGTTCTAAAACTTGTGTAAAGAAAAAAGGCAATTATATTCTATTCACACCAAAAAAAAAAAAAAAAAACCAATCTTTGTTTGTAGTGAAGCAATATTTGAGTTATTTTTCTTTTTTTGCTAAAATTCATACTTATATAAAAGAGCATTGGGAATTCGAATATACGAGTTTTGTAGAAATTAAAAGCAAAAATACAGAGAGAGTATTAACTATTAAGACCAGAATATTGGGAAATATAATTTGTAGAGGTAAATAAACGACATTTTATTTTATTTATTATATATTTATATAATTATATAATTTAATTTCCCACCGAGAGGCTAACAATTAGGACGGCAGGTGGGGGACCCACAGAAAGAGGAGTCGCGTCAACCTCTTATCTAAATCACGGGCTTTATTGACGAAACCATTCCACCTGCCACGTGGCATGATCAGGTTGATTAGTCACTCAGAAGGCAAAGCTCCGTCATTCTCACTCCCACTCTCTCTCTCTCTCTCTCTCTCTCTCTCTCTCTTTCTCTTTCTCTCTGTATTCTTCCTTTCTTCTTTCATTTTCCTCCTTTATCTTACGCCTGCTTTTCTTTCTCTTTCAGTTTCAACACTCTCTCTCTCTCTCTCTCTTTCTCTCTCTCTCTCTCTAGTGTTTCAATTTTTCTTTCAGTCTCTTTTTTTTTGTCTTTTCGATACAGGAGCTGATCGGTGAGAGCTCTTTTGTTACTATTATTATTATTCTATTCTTAATTGTTGTTTGTTCTATCGGAAAACTTTGAAACTGTGTGTGGTTTCGGAGAAAAAGAAACCGGAGGAAAATAAATTAAGACAAATGAAATTTTGGTTTGTGCTTGGCTTGTTGTGTTTGTTTGAAAAGTTGATGATTCAACGTAACTAAGCTGTACCTGTACATGCTATCCGCTTTTCTTTTTCCTTATTTATTTATTTATTTTTTCTTTTCTGGTCTAAACAATTTTTGGAAGGGCAATCGGATACTGAAATAACGAACTAGGTCCTCACATATTGATTAGTGGGTTGGTCTGATGAATTATTAAGTTTCAAACTTTGTGGGAGTGGTAGTAGATGGATATATTCTTCTGCGAAAGCTAATTTGATCGCTGTTATCTGGATATGTGTTTAAAGGGATAATATGTCTGTAACCTTCTATTTTTTTGAGCCTGTGGGTTGGACCACACAGAAAATGCTATCAAAAAGCTTAGACTTTAGTGCAAAATGTTATGATTAAGCTTACAATTTAGTGTTTTATGAATATAATTTGTATCCGTATTCTCTATCTGAATTGGGTCTTCTATATTTTTCGTTTTTTTCGTTTTATTTATTTATTTATTTTTTGGGTTGTGTACGTGTGTATTTGGAGCAGTCATTTCCATATGGTTGCGCCATTTTTGTTGTCATTCTGGTGTTTTATTTGGGACAAATTGATTTCCATTTCCATTTTTGTTCCTCTGTCTTCTTTTCCTATCTTTATCTATGATGGAGATGTTGTGGTGCGCCGTGACTCGTGCTAATCAATCAGCTTAGTTTTGATTTTGTAGATATCAATGAAGAAAACGACGAAGCTTTTGATTGATAGTGACGCCATGGTTGTCTTTAGGAAATGAATTGGATGGTTCTAAGTAGTTCTTGCTGGTGCTAATGTGTTCGTCAGTGTTAATTTAATTTGTTGTTCATATACAATGAAGGAGTTAGTTTGATTCTGTCATGTGTTTCTAGACTTTTCTTTTCTCTTTTTCAAAGTATATCTTTCCCTGTTGCAACTTGTGTGCTTTACGAAACTTTATTTTTCATAGTTGGCCTGATAATTGTTTTACGAAATAGAACTCATCAATCTCTTTCTCTAAAAGTAATTTGCTTTTTGGTGCATCTAGGGGAGGTATGTTATTGACTTAAGATGATTCCAAGCATCTTATGGTGTATGTTTGTCATCTAGGGTGAAGTGAAACCCATGCTTCTTATATTCTGTTGCGACATGGGTAGTACTGGTATTCTTCACTGTCCTTGAGATCAACTGATAATCTGCTAGATCATTGCTTAACTTAAATGGGGGGAATTTGTTCAAGAAAGAGAGACCAACAGGTCATCGAAGATGGTGTACCTAGGGGGGTATCTGGAAGATATCATAAAAGTAGCAGTTCAAAATGGCTGGCAACTGCATTATCTCGTCCTGTTGTAAATTGTCAGCCAGGAGGCAGTTGCCCATCTCTTTTGAAATTATGTGTACATAAAATTCGTGAGGTACATACTCTATGTGATGTTTACACATGTAAGACTGCGCCTATTTATCTGGCCTGACCTTACATGTAAGTCAATGTAACAGGATATTGACAAATATAGTTCATTCTCAATGCTGCCAAGGGATGTAAGTCAGCAGATATTCGATGAATTGATTGCTTCCCACTGTCTTACTGATGTTTCTCTTGAAGCTTTTCGAGACTGTGCTCTCCAGGTGATATTTCAGTGGAACTTTTGTAAATTTGAAACTTTGATAGTTAGTTCAACATCATTGGCCTATTGAGGAATGCTATTTCTAAGCTTTTTGCATTAAAATGGCAGGATGTTTGTTTGGGTGATTATCCTGGCGTAAAAGATAGTTGGTTGGATGTGATATCTTCACAAGGCTCATCTTTGCTTTCTGTTGATCTCTCTGGTTCTGAGGTGACAGATTCTGGATTGGCTTATCTGAAAGACTGCCCAGGCCTCCAAGGATTAACTTTAAATTACTGTGATCAATTTTCTGAAAATGGGCTTAAACACATTAGTGGTAGTATTTTCTATTTCCTTTTGTCACATCTTGGCTTTAACAGTGGTAAAATTGTGATGCTGCTGATCGCCTTCATGTTATGCTTAATTATTCAGCATCGCGCTATTGTTTCTTGACAGAATTTGTATATTCTCTCTTTCCTATATATATTTTATGCTTTTTACCGGTGACAGACACAAAGTTTACTTAGTTATGAGGACATTTTTTGTGCAGATCAATAGAGACATTTTTACTTTTGGTTTAGTATCACTTGGCTGTTTTAACAAACAGAGTCATTCAAAGCTTTAGCAGATGCTAACCTAAATATTTATCAATGGCTGTATTGAAGACAGTGTGCGGTTTTAGTTTACTGGGCTAGGAGTTTGGGCAGTTGCAAATGAATGATGAATTTTTTATTCATTTGGTCAAGCTTGATATTATGTTGTTTCTGATATGTTGGTTCTCAATTCATTAAGTTTTTTGTCTTATACTTCCGTGAATACTTTCCTTCTCTCTATTTCAATCTAATTTTCGTAGTGGTAGGTTTTGGTTAATGTGGATGCTTATGGTGGTGACCTTGTCTGTAGGTCTTTCAAATTTGACATCTTTGAGTTTTAAAAAGAGCACTGCTCTAAATGCTGAAGGAATGAGAGCCTTCTCTAACTTATTTAACTTGGAAAAGTTGGACTTGGAGAGGTGTTCATGGATTCATGGTGGATTCGTTCATCTTAAAGGTTTGTCCTGTGTCATTATTCCAACTGACATAAATAAACATCGTTTCTTGTTCTCAACTTTATAATTGTCTGACCTCGGACATGGAGAGGTGTTCACGTGCATCTTTAGGTTACTCGTTAATGTAGGTTGAAGCATGAGGCTAGACCCTAATGATTGTTTTCCATGTTTAATGGAGGGTGTGTCCCTCTTGTTGAGTATTCAGTGAAATAGACACAGGCACAGCAGTGGAATTACTTAGATGTCAAGCTGATATAGTTTTTTTTATCATAAAATTTCATCTTTTCCAATTCTCTAAATTGTGGGTCTAAAAAGTCATAATTGTTTTCTGTGGAATTATTTTACAGGGCTAATGAAGCTTAAGTCTCTCAATATCAGATGTTGTAAATGTATTGTAGATTCAGACTTGAAATATCTCTCAGGTAATTGTCATAATAATGAAAATGCAATCTACTCCATTTGCAACACGCGTTTGAGGGTTTTATTAAATGTACTTTTAGGATTATATGCATACATGTATCAGCTACGATAAGATTTTATTAGCTTTCTATACTGGACTTTTCTGTCCTGTATGGATTTACATTTTTGTCACACTGTGGGATGCTATATACTTGACATTTAATGTGTTCTTTTGAAATAATAACGCTTATTGATAGATGTTTATGTATTTGTTAATCACCAATTCTTCGTGAAATGTGAGTAAAAATCTTGGTTTCCTTTTGTGCTTCTTTGTGGCTGATGGACTGATGTATTGCTTGCACTAATATATTATATGATTCACTTTTCTTGTTATTGCAATTTGGCTGTGTAAATTGTACTGTACTACAATCTGTGAAGATTAGTTATGTAGAAGTGACCCAACGGAAAAAATACAAAAGATTAATTGTGTAGAAGGTGGAAGTTGGTTAGATTCTCGAGAGGAATATATTGGAGAATTTAATTTCTTATTGTGTGGATTTTTCTTTTGGGGCTTGAAAATGGTTGCTCAAAGAATCAGTTTGGATGAACTTTTATAGCAAAAAGTTACTCTTATGTCTCAGGGCTTAATAACCTTGAAGAGTTGCAGATTTCCAACAATAACATTACTGATTTTGGAGTTTCTTATTTGAAAGGTAATGTCAAATTTATTTGATGGTGTGATGTTAATGTTGCCATGAAAAATATTTTCATCATCTGGAATCCCATTTTATGTGTTTTCATATTGTTAATTATGTAATAAATTAATAATACGTCAGAATTGCTATGCTGCTTTTTTTATTATGCATTTTTCTTATCAAATATTTTATATGTGCTTGAAGAAGAAAGATGAAACACTCTTGTACCCACAGGAAGCATAAGGAAAGTAGGAAAACAAGCCCTAAAAGAGCTCAATTTCTAAATTCTTTTACATGGGCAGCAAAATAATTAAGAGGGATTTTCTCATTTAACTCCAAGGAAGAGATATCTAAATGTTAACATATATTACTTCAATCACGCACAGAAGAGAGAATCATGAGCCATATCTCACCAGTTTCGTAACATACTTATGCCTAACTGTGGAAACAACCAATATAAACTGAAAGGTGGCCATTAATAATTGAGAAAATTATGAAGCTGGAAGGATAAAATATAACTGAATATGTTTAGGAGTGCAATATGATGCACAACAATCTGTTATCCACGTTGTGACTTATTTAAAGCATCTCATTACGTTTCAATAACTTTTCCTCATCATCCAAAAGTTATTTGTGTGCTAACCATTTTAAGTATACTGTTTTTTTGTTTAAGCTATATTGCCACCCCTTAGGTTGACAATGGTAGCACCCTTGTCCCAAAAAATTTTGAAAAGGTATACATTACCTTCTCTTCCCTTAATTAGTCAACCTAACGTGAGAGGCTGATTGCAAATTTTAAATATATACCAAATCTACATTTCTTTTTTGCTATAAAAATTCAAAAGAGAACACTTTCCTTTCTTGCCTTCCTTCCTGCTTACTTGCTTCTTTCCATTCATTCTCCCTCAACCTGTCACCCATCAATGTGCCAAAATGAATAGAAAGAAATAAAAAGAAAAGAAAAAAGAGAAAGTAGATATTTTGTAGCCTAACAATTCCTTTGTTGCTAATATTTTTGTTGTATTTGTTCTATCAACTTGGTGAAGCAGTTGCAGCTGTAAGTTCATGTATATTTGAGCCTCTTTATGCCAGGCAATAGTGTTTCAGCCTTGTGGATTGCCTCTGTGCATTATTGAAATCAGCTATGATAATCAATCTATGAGGACCCACTAAGCCAAGAGTTAAACCTCTGTGCATGAGAAAAAGTAAACCCATCAAATCCTAGAATTAAACCTTTGTGCATGACAAACAATTAACATGGCCTCTAGATGGACAGAGAACCGAAAAAATTGAGCTACATCCATTTAAATGTCAGTTTGTATCAGTTTTTGTCATATGAACTGAACTCATGCTTTTCTTCAAGCTGTAGGTACCATAGATTATTTACTTATGAAGTCATTCTTTAGTTCTCTTTCAGTCTATTGAGTCTGGAATTGCTGGATCTTCAAATCTGTATTGCAGGTTTGCACAAGCTTAGAATGTTGAACTTGGAGGGCTGCAATGTAACTGCTGCATGTCTTGAATCTATTTCAGGTTCACTATTTTTTTTTCTTTTTTTTGGTTTCTTGGGCTTTCTAATAATTAATTTCTATCCTTCTATGACTTGAGACATAATAGATTCTGTAAACTCAACCCTTACATCTGATATATAAGTTTTAGGTAATAGAAGAAACTTAAAACCCTAGAGGGCTTAAAGTTTTAATAATTTGAAATGCATTTAGCAATAATCAAGTATTTTTGCTAGATTTGGGTCTATAAGTTATTATTACAATATTTTATTGAAGCTGATTGTTTCTTTGCAGTTCTTGAAGCCATGGCATACTTAAATCTTAACAGATGTGGTCTATCTGATGATGGATGTGATAAGTTTTCTGGTGAGTGACATTTGGATGTTATAATGAGATATTAACATTGAAATAATGGATCTGGTCTGTGTGTAATGGAATGCGTGGTATTAGAATGTGCTTATTCCATTTTGCTCCTTTGTAGTCTTCATTTTGCTAAATAAATCTTGTTACTACAGGACTTAAAAATTTGAAGGTATTGAGCTTGCAATTTAATGATATTACAGATGCATGCATGGCTCATCTTAAAGGTTCTTTCTCTCACTCTCTCTTTCTCTGACGACATGTTTATTGTTTCAGATATTTTTCCTATGTTGGACTTCAGGTTTTATTAATTAATTCTAGGAAAGTTGTTCACATCATCTTCTATAAATTGTTATTGTTCTGACATTTATTTTTCCCCTGTGCTGTCAGAAATGTTTGTATTTGTGTGTTGAGCTTTATATGCTATTGAGCATCTTCCTATCAGCTTAAGTGTTCTAACATAGAAAGAGTACAATGCTATCTTTAGGATTTGGCTGCTTTTAGATTCTTAAATCCATTGATGGTAATGCCTAATTTAAAGGTAGTTATTCTTTTCGAGATAAGGTATGCCTGAGTTTGCTGTCCTTTTTATATTGTTTTTTTTTAATTTATTATTATTTAATGCTGTTAATCTCTAGAAATATCTTTTTGTTGACTTGTGGATTACCTTCTGCTTATAGATTCTGTTGGACAGATAAGTTATGACGTCATTTCTATAGGGTATTCCACATTGTCACCTTAAGTCTCAAGTTTAGGTGGTTTTGTGTATTTAAATAGCGTAACTATTCTGTACCATTTTTCAGTTTTTTCTTTTCTCAATTGGTCCACTCTTTACATTTCTTATCATCTGGGTTGCAAAGGCATGCAATAAATTTTTTGAGAGTAATTGTGTTATTATTTTTGTTTTTTGTTTTGCAGGTTTAACAAATTTAGAGAGTCTAAATGTGGATTCCTGTAAGATAAGTGATAAGGGACTTGCTAATTTGACAGGTTTACTATTCAGTTTTTACCTTTATATCTGTTTCATTTCAAATTAAAATTACATGTTTGTCTAGTGTGCTTTGCTTAATCCTCTTCTTCTAGTGTGTATTCCCACCCCTAGGGTTCCCCTCGTGAGAGAAAATAGCAGCTTGAAGCTGTGTAGTTGCATTTTATTGGCCAACCTGAGTGTCTCCTTGTAAATTCAAACTTACTGTCTCAATTTCATTTTATCAAAGTCTTCTAGGATTAACCTCAATTCTGTACTGATTATCCTTTAAGGCTGATTATCAGTGGCTTATAAATTCTTCAATTGTAACAATGATAATTGACTTATATAATCTGGGTTGTGGTTGGACTGCTTACTTTTTATAATTGTTTATTCACTATTATGTCTTACATTGGTTAGACATGTCAACTCCTCTTCTTTGACCATTTTGTTGGTTAAAAACAATGTTGAGAAGTAGATGTCACTGGAATAAATGGTTGAAGTGTTTTCCCTTTGACCCATACAACTAAATCATAAAGACGTTACTTTAGAGTTCTTATATAATTTCTAAGCTTCTGTTTTGGATTGTAATAGTTTGTTTAATTGTAGTATCAGTACTTTGGATTTAATTTTATGACAAGCCACCATTATTCCGAATTCATATACCTATTTTTTGTTCTTAAGTTTGTCTTATTTCTTTATCCTTGGTTCCTCTGTTCCTTTATTCAGGCCTTAGACTCTTGAGAAGTTTGGAATTGTCTGATACTGAAGTTGGGAGCAGTGGGCTTCGGTATCTCTCAGGTTAGGGTTCTTTTTCTACATTCTCACATTTGCAAGATATAAATGATTCCAAACTAAAGTATTAGCATAAATAGGATGTTGGTGCAGTTCGGAGCTACAGTTGTAGTCTACAATTTAAATATTCTGAGAAATTATGTACTTTACCCCTTTTTTTTCTTTTGGGGCTAATAACTTTCTTGTCTGTTGTAATAAAGTGATCTATAAATTCTTTCCTTTTGATGGTATCATTATGTTGTCTTTCTTGGTCATGGCACAATAATAATGTTTTAAAACTCTGGTGGACAGTACAATATTTATATACTATTTATCCACATTTTTGAAAGAATGAAGTTAAAAAGAGAGAAGGGGGAAAAAAAAAAGAAAAAGAAAAAAACAATGACATAAGAACTTACAAAAAGAAATGAATAAGACCTTTTTGTGCAATAGGAGCAGCTTTAATTGGTGGTTGTGTTCATCCTGCATTTTTTTTCTTTCTTAAAACACGTTATAATTTGTATAGTCTGAAACTGATTCTAAGGTTTTTCTCCCACTGCTCATATCAAGTCTTGGAGGACATGGTGGAAGAAAGAAGAGTTTATATGGGAAAATTGACTGCAGGATGTTGATCATATGGAATCTAATTATGCTTGTTTGTCATTGCATGTCTATTTTCTTTTTGTTATCTATGATTATTAAATACATTATCGTGTATCTCTTGTTTATGCTTCCAGGTTTGAACAATTTAGAGAATTTGGATCTGTCATTCACATTAATAACTGATGGTGGTTTGAGAAGGTTGTCTGGATTGACATCTCTTAAATCACTTAATTTGGATGCTCGCCAAATTACTGATGCTGGACTTGCAGCTCTTACAAGTAAGTATTTTCAATTTTTGATGTAACTTTACATGTATAATTAGCTGAACACTAGTATTCAATACGGACAACTACCTCTGGCAAATCTTTTTATGATGATGTCGTTTTGAAAAAATAAATAAATTAAGTGAATATTTAGCTTGTTTTGAAGTTCTAAGCATGGTACTGTGTTTCATTGTACTCAACCATTATAATTAGAGTTTCTACTTTCAGAAAAACCGTTACGACTTAAAGAAATCATATTCTTTCTCATTCTAAGGCAAAATCCATAATCAAATTGGTAAATAAAATTTTATATTTGATGCTTAGATTGTAAGTCTTACAAAACCCTATTTAGTTTAGTTTGCTGTTCATTTTATATTCTTTTCCAATTCATTTTGGATTTTGCCTTTATCTAATTGTTCATAAAGGTTGAGCTTGTTCATCCCCTTGAACATAGGAGAATTTCTTTTCCTCTTTCAATAAATATCTTCAAAAAACGAAATACACCTAGGTACTAGGTGTCATTGATCTTGTGATTTGTGGATGCAGATCTTACTGGATTAACACATTTGGATCTTTTTGGGGCTCGAATTACAGATTCTGGGACAAATTATTTACGCTGTATGTTTGAAATATCTCCACCATTGGTCCCTGTCTATTTGGTTGATGCGGCTATAGTTGTTACTCGGGTTAACCATTATATAATTTGCCTCCCTTAGTCCCTTATATGGGGCATCACTTCCATGGAAAATAAATTCTTTTTAGTTTTTACTACTTTTTCCAGATCATGCTTAATGTACATGCATGAGAATTTTATCCTCCACATATGGACTATCTGAGGTTTCTATCCTAGTAATAGATTTTTTTGCTTCTTTTTACTGTTTATTCTTATGTGCTTATTGTAAATCATCATAATAATTAAGTTTGATCAGAAGTTATCATATCTGAAAGCAATGAATCTGTGTCCATTTGCTACCTCTTACAGTCTTCCACGATTTGATTTAATTTCCAACACTGACATCATCTGAAGTTAGGTTTATCTGTCTTTGAGATTCGGTGTATATTTGGAGCACCTAGGACTGTAATTATCAATTACTAAAAATTTAACTTATTTTGTGATGATTTATATTTTTGTTGCGTAAACCTGTTTTTCTTAACGTCTTACCCTCTTATATGTTTTCATTCCAAGCAGACTTCAAGAACCTCCAATCCTTGGAAATATGTGGTGGAGGATTAACAGATACTGGTGTGAAGAATATTCAAGGCCTTTGCTCCCTGACTCTGCTAAATTTGTCACAAAACTGCAACCTGACCGATAAAACCTTGGAATTGATTTCTGGTATTTTTACTACTTTATTCTATTTTTACTTTACAATAGCCATCATGTAAAATACTTCTTTTAAGTATACGCTTGAATGTATTTATAAAAAGAAAAAAAAAAGAAGTATATGCTTGAATGGATAAAAATACATGCATGGTGAGACTGCTAGTTCTATGGCCTAACTTATAATAGCATCTGGATCCTGCTTTTAAGTTCCATTTTCCAGTCATTGTGCAGTAGTATATGCATGAGCAGTTCTTCTAACATGACCCCTTTATATATATATATATATATATATATGAAATGCCTATATCTGTACAAATGGAAAATATTCATATAATGAAGATCAGTTGCTTACTCAAGTGTTGAGTCATATACTCATATTCAAAACATTATTCGCATTCATAACTCCAATATTGATTTCTTTTCCCCCCCTTAGGTAACCCTACCCAATGCGTTATGGGTGCTTCATTCTAATATAGCTAGCATGTACTAACTTTTCTGTGTTCAATGCATAATTAATTGAATGCATAGGAAATCTCTGTTGCTTTTAACATCCTTGTTAAAATCCTCTTTACATTCTTAGTCATGCCCGCTGATATGTCATCTGAGAATGCTGCAGGATTGACCACATTGGTGTCATTAAGTGTGTCAAATTCACGTGTTACCAATGAGGGTTTACAGTATTTAAAGCCTCTGAAGAATTTACGGTCATTAACCTTGGAGTCTTGCAAGGTAACTGCATCTGAGATCAAGAAGCTTCAGTCATTTGCCCTCCCAAATCTGGTAAGCATTCGGCCAGAATAGATTGGGAGTGGTAATAAGGTATTCTGTAAAGCAGTCATCAGCTGTGTACAGTTTAATAAATTCCATAGGGAAAGATAAAACCTTATGTGGAGGAAAGAACTGTTATGAATGTACAGATCGGTGATACTTGGATGCATGTATATATGGTCAACCGAGGAATTTGAACATCGTTTAAATTAATTGTATATGTATCATGTTGTGTGTTTACTAATGTACAGATGCTCTACATGCGGATGCATGTATATATTATGACCTGTCTAAGTTTGAATTCTTCTTCTATAGAATGTTGTTTCGGAATTTAATGTGTTAATGGCCTATATATAGATGCATGTTCATGTTAGCCATGAATTTGAAGTGCTTAGCTTAATGCCATAGTTTCTTGCATGCCAAACTCTACCATGTTATTATCAAAATCATCCTTGAAAGGGATTATAGCCACTTACAATGTCAAATAGCAGTATGGATTGCTATTGTGATGGACACCGGTTGTGTCAAATAATATTTTTTCATATGTTTCTTTAATATTACATGTAAATGTAAATAGTCGGATTCATTTCGTTGAACATGGTGTTGAAGGCAAGTCGTATTACTTGAGAAATGTTAAATGTATGAAGACACTAAGGATGGTGCAAATCCAATGATCACCTGGCTGAGCAATTAAACAAAGTTGCTGATATAGCTTTTGTATGAAGGACAAGAGTTGGGTGAGTTCGATTGTTGATATAGCTTATGTAAAACGGTCAAAAGTTGGGTGAGTTCAAAAATCGATTTCCAAGCTGGCAGGCAAAAAGGTGGGTTCTGTAAACATGGTTTTATCAGCACCGAGGAACAATCACGATATAGTCAGATGTTACTCGTTATTCATTATATTCAATCTCCAAAAATCGAGTCATAATTTGAGCAAACCGGTAGAAGATAGCTCACTGCTTAATAAGCTAAAACTTTTAGCATTGTATAGTCTGCAGTTTGGATCAAACATCCAACCTGATAGGTTTCCTCTTGATTCTGTTCCTGTGTACTCCGATGCAACATGCAAAAACCCTGAATCTATTTTGTCCCATAAAAAGGGGGGGAAAAAACAAGTGTGCATCAATTGTTCTGTCAAACAATTTAGCTACATCAATTTGCAAAACAGAATGGACCCTGAAAAAGTTTGATACTTTCTGAATAATTTTACTTCATGAAAAGTAACAAAAGTTATTTAATGGAATAAAGTCTTGCTGCTAAAGATAAACAGAATTTAAGTGACATGAGAAACCGACACTAAAATCTAAATAAGAATCACCCAGACATACAATCAACTAAGATTTGCTAATAATACAGACAAGACTCAACTGTCAGAAACTGCTAAAACTTGGGGATGAAATGTGGGAGAAGGCAGAATGGAAAGACCTGCGACCTCACCTTCTCCCCAGTATACAGAAACGAAATAAAAATAGTTTTCTGCAAACAACTATGAAAAATATTGACTTTTGTTGCACAACTGTCCACTGTTTTGTAAAAATACAAGGCCGAAGCTGAACTTTAGAGGTACATCGTAAAAAGAACCTGCAGAACAAACCCAATGCCAAAGTAAGATGCTAAAGCAATAGTTATAATGGATTTGTAAATTGTGAGCCAAATCTAAACCATGGAATGCCAGAAAGGAATGAAGATAAGAGCGAACATTAAAATATGTACTATCCAAGAGTATCTGGCGCATGCAATCAAAAGTTGCACTGTGCAATATTACTCCCAAAGGAACGTAACAATTGTTTTAAAAAAAAAAAAAAAGAAAAAAAAGAAAAAAAAACACACGTATGAAAAATTTTGTAATTTTTTAATGGATAATTGTTACAGAACCTTGTTCAAAGCCATTAAAAAACCGTAAGGTCCACTCAATTTTAATCCTTCAAGTTCCAATTAACGATTTGTTTGCAGATAACTTTCAGAGTACTCCTTCGGCTTACCAGGCAGAGAAGTTGCTTCATCTTCTTAATGTTGATTCTTAAAACTTATTACTTGAATAAATATATTTGATTTACAAAGCTTTAACTTAAACATTGACTGTTTCTTCCGCTTCATTCTAAATTTTACTCTGATTCATTGTTCTCTCTAAAATGCAAAGTACCAAAGTTACTTGTGAAATTAGAGTGCTTCCCATCCCAACTCCAGTTGCTATATGCACAGGTTGCCACTTGACAAGCAGCTTATACAGCTAATAGTTGACTCTTACATAAATTCATAAAAATAAATTTTGGAAAAGAGAAATAATAAAAATAACATAAAGTACCATAACTATCAACACTACAAGATATATTAGAAAAACGATAAGCAGCAGTTCTTTTGAAGAAAATAATAATTCAGCCTTTGCTGGTTGAAAGTCTTTTCATGATATTTCAAACTTGACATTTGTGAATGGTACATGCGGCAGTAAGATGTCTACTTGTGCAGCTTTTTGCTTTGTTGCAGCCAACAAAAACTTCCTAAGTTGTGATGTAAATTAACAACTATCAGAACGAATGGTACCTACCTCAATAGAAAAGACTGTTTTCCTGGGCTGTGGAATCTTTTCCCTACTATTTTCTAAAACAATTTATAATCATGTAACTCATACATGCCCCAAGGCAGAATAAAGCTTTGAAACTCGCCGTCGAAACAATGGCTCCAATCGGAATGATTGTATCCCATTCCGCCATGTTTTTGCTTCATGCATTTCACTCCATGCCTGCACAATCTCATCAACTTTGAACCCAAAATCTGTAATTACAAATGAGCAGTTAAGTCCTTAAACTTACACATGACAAGTTCTGGGTGCAAAACAAAAAAACATACATATGTTACCTTCCAGTGCGTCATTATTTGAACAGTGATTTTTCACCATGACGGCAATATCTGTAGGAGAAGCCCCAGCAACTTCAAATTTCTCAACTGCAACTAACAAACATTCATGCCATACTGGTAACCCAAGTTTGAATTCCACAATAGATCTCTCATAGAGCATGGTTCCCCATAAGACATTTATCTGGGACCTCATGGTCTTAGCCTGCTCTTTGGCTTCTTCTGCTGATATATCTTTAAAAAGTCCATCCAGCGCCATCTTCTGCACCTGGGTTTTGACATTGTTTTTTTGGGAAAGTTCACGTAGGTGTTGCTCTTCCCATTCCTCCCACATCTGCATGCCTTTTTCCATGTTGTCTTCAGCTTTGTTATAAAGTTGCAGAACCTCTGTAGATGGCCATGTTCCCAAATCAACATTTCTGCTAATTGCATAGTACCAAGAGAGTCTTGCCTGCTCAAATTGCTGCTGTCCTAGAGCCAGAAAAGGTTCATAAAAATCTGGTTTGATTTTCAGAGCTTCATCATAACTTTTTCCGGCTTCTACATATTCCTTTTGGACCCAATCATATGCAGTTTTGATTTGTGAAAGGACCGATTCTTTTGAATCATCTCCTGTATAATATACTCTCTTTCTTGCTCTTGACATGTGAACATTTCCCCGGTTGAACAATGCTAAAGCTGCCATCTCTTGGAACTTCTCTCCTGCTATGTCAAAAAGAACTTGGGCTTCTTCACTCGTTACAGTCTCTTCCATAGCCTCAGAGTAGAGCTTGATCCCAAGTTGGTGAAGATCCAAGTATGTATCAGATTCAAGTCCAACATAGTTCTTGAAGAGCTGAGCAAACTGGAATATCCAGTCCTCAATGCAAGATGAGACCTTCATTTCCTTGCCTTTAACCACTACACCATTCTCTGCCACATTGTTTTGTGGAGTACTAAGCTTGTGCACCTCTTCCTCATTATTCAATTTCTCAAAGAATGGGTCGTGCTCAGGTTCCACTTCTACAATGTGTAACCTGACAGAGCCCTGTGATTCTGTTGCTTCTTCAGCCCACCTCAGTTCTTCATTAGTAGTGATCGTAACCAAATCGTCTTCTTGGTCTCTGTATTTAATAAGAACTGCTCTTGAACTGGGAAATCGTTCACGAACAATCTCCCTTAGTTGTGGGAGGGTACAATTTACTGGTAACTGAGCCCATCTTATATCCTCTCCAAAGATCAATTTTACATTTTTTTTAGGCACTTCTTCCTTTATACTGCTAATTTTCTCCTCCACAACAATCTTGACGTCAGCCTTCTTGTCCTCTGCTGTTTCCTCAACCTTCTCTTCCTTCACTTTTTTGTCAACCTTTTTCTCATCAACTTTGTTGCTCTTCTTCTTCTTCTTCTGTGTCTTTTCTTTAACAACTTTTTGGGGAGGTGAAAACAATGGTGGTTCAACATAGTCTCGAGGCAACTCAATTACTGTATCATCAGTTACTTTTAATCCCTTCCTTTCGAGCATTGTTCTAATTCTTTCTGATATCTCTAATGCCATTACATTATTTGGTTCCATTTTTAGAACAGTGCTAACATCTCTTAGAGCCAAATCCACTCTATTCAAAGCCTCGTAACACCTTGCTCTCTTTAAGAGAGCTTTGCTGTACTTTGGTGTCACTTCAAGAGCTAAATTGCACTCATGGACAGCTCTGGGGTACTCACTGGGTCCCATCTGCATATAGCAGGCAGCCATATTACTCCGAAGATACGAGACATCAATATGGTTTCTAGGAAGCAATTTTAGGGCTTTCTCATATTTCAACATGGCTCCTTCATGGTCTCTTTTCTGGAACAACTTGTTCCCCTCATCCTTCAATTCTTGGGACATGGATATGAAAACCTCAGCATCCTTATCCGAGGCTTTTGGGCTATTAACCCCACTTTTACTATGCTTTCCACTACTATCACTTGATTCTTGCCCTGCCTGTTTCTTCTTCTTTCCGCTATTCTTCCCCATGGGGAATTCAACAATTCAAAGTAGAGAAACTCCAATTCAGAAAGAAATTTAATTTAATTATATGATAACGTGTTCAGAGTAGAAGACTAGCAAGCCAATCCAATCCAAGGAAATAGGGAACAGAATCTATCCAAATGTTGAAACTAAATTTCTAATGCAAGAAAACCAGTCCAAACTCAATAACCAATTCTATCCTAAACCTTAAAAATGAGACAAATAAATAAGGAAGAGTTTCTAAACCCACCTTCTTTTTCTTTTCTTTTTTTCCCTAATAAATTTACTTTGAGATCCTACAAACCAAACCTGTATGTTATGGGGGAATCAGAAAAGGCATCAGCATATAAAGACAAGCTCATACACAAGAGAACACCCCTAAACCTCCATTTGGGCATCGCTTGCTGGAAAACGGCTTGAAAATCCTGAGGTTCCCTTGAAGCTCAAATGGGTTTTGTTTTTCACCCGTTAAACGTAAGAAAAAAGAATTGAAGGTAGCGGAAACTCTAAACACATAAAGGAAAAACGAAAAAAACCAGAACTTTCTTTCCCTCCAAATCAGGATTTGTTCTGTTTATCCAAAAGAGTAAACAAATCCCAATTTAGAGAGAAACAGACAAACCTCAAATTCAGCTAAGAAATACCCTTCTCAGGAAAACCTGAATCCTTGCTGTCTATTGTTGTTGTTTTGGTTGTTCTTATTCAAGAGAGAGAAAGAAGAAAGATTTCGACTTTATCTGGGGAATATGAATGCACGCGAATAGAAAAGTTTGAGATTTTCCAGGAAAAATTCAGACCAGGAAAACTGCAAAGAAGATTTTGACGGGAAAATGGGATGTGAAGAACAGAAGGAAAAACTGACAAATATCCGTTGGTTTGCTTTTGTAATGTCTAAGATTTTCACTGCTTGACGTATACGCCACAAAAGCATAGCAAAACCGGATAATTTATTATTTTTATACTTAGCTTTTTTTATTTATCTTGTTCACTTTGGCTTTCTTATACATCACATAAATTTTCATATTATATTCTATACCTTTTGTAACACAGAGATTAACATGGTGGGTCCCACATTTCCTTGAATCCTAAGTTTTTGGGGCCGTCCGATTGACTAGCAAAAAGGGCACATATCCAATTGCTATTGCCAGATCACAACAATATCAAAATTCCATCTTTATTAATCACATAATTACCTTTTCAATTACTCTATTAAGCAATAATAGTTGATCTTTTTCCCCAAGTTTAGTAGATTATTACATTATTATGTCCATAAAAAAATTTATTTCATTATTCTAAAAACTTTACACATCTCTTTGTTCCCATGAAAAAAGACTTTCAATAATTGTAATCTTTTTCAATGGTGTACACAATATTTTTATGATTAAATATTTTTATGTTAAATTGATTTTTTAAACTTACTACTAATTATTTCAACTTTTCATGATTTTATGACGTTTTCATCTATTTACATACTAAAATACATCATTTGATTGCCAATAATTTTTTTTGACATTCTCTCTCTCTCTCTCTCTCTTTCTCTCTCATATTTGTTTTGGTATCATGTAATATATGAAGTTATCATATAAATCAATACTCTTTTTTTTTTTAATTTTATTGCCCACTGAATAATGCAACTACAATTAAAAAAGACTAGTCTAATTTGAGAAATAGGAAGACGTTATTTTAACCTAACGATTCCTCGACAACAGTAAGTGAAAAAGAAAATGAAAAGCAGCTAAAGTAATTGTATAGTTTCATTAAAATAATAATAATAATAATAAAAAGAAGCTCTGGCAATAGCAAGTTCTAAGAAAAAAGAAAAAAGAAACAATTAAAAAATAATAATAATACTGTAACAAAAAGGTGTGGACAAGTAATAGTGGATACTCATTATCCTTTTTTTCTGGGTTAGCGTGTGTGTTTCTCTTGTTTTTCTTTTTAGATAACGAGCGTGTATGTCTCTCGTTGGAGTGAGAAAGGCGGTAAAATGAAAAAAAATAAATAAAAAAATAAAAAACTTGACAATCTAAGTGGTGGACCCCTGACAATAAGTCAGCCAATGATTGGGTCCCACATAGCATCATAGAGAGCTTGTGAACAAAAGTAACGAACTATGGCGGGTCCCATTCAACCGCCAGTCACATATAATTAAAAACAGTACAGTTTGCATACTTAACAAGGCAACCGCAAGCTCTCAGCCATAAAAAAAAACAAGGCAAGCTCAAACACCGTACCATTTATAATTTACTTTTTCTTTTTTCTTTTTTCTATTTTGTGTAACCAAAGGTTTATTTGTTTTCTTCTTTGGGATGCATGATATAAAAAAGGACAGTAGAAGAAAATGATGTTGATTTTGTATATAAGGTGTTTTGGAATGCTGTGATTAGAGGAATGCGTTTAAGATGTTGAAATTGGAAGTTTTCCATTTAATTCTTGCAACTCAAAGATTTAACCTTGTATATATATATATATATTTTTTTTTTTGGGGTTTGATTTTGAATTGAATTTATTGACCATGGAATTCGAAGTAAATTTCATTTTGCGTGGTTGAGCAGAGGAGGAGGAAGAAGAAAGAAGAAAGAAGAAGAAGATGAAGAGTTTTCAAAACTGTGCGTTTGCATTTTTGACAATTTTTTTTTTAATTTTAAATAAAAAATTTGAAAAAAAATAATAATTTTGGAAGTCATATAAGATGCACTTTACCATCTTTACGATTTGTGTTACAAATTAATAAATTTAAATTGTGTGATATTTTAAAAATAAAATGTATTAAATATTAAATTTATTTTTACAATCTTCAAAATAAAAAATTATAAAAATAAAAAAATATTAAACTGCATTTTATCCTAAATAATTTGTTTTGAAAATATTTTAAATAGGATTTTTAAAATCAATTGTAATATATCAATACCTTATATTTTCAAAATCATTTCAAATTTATCTAATTGAGATTAATTTTAACTGATTTCGTTAATTTAGGTTTACGTATACTTCAGGGGATCCCAAAAATGATTTTGTATTTTTTTTTTCAAAATTCCATTTGTTTATTTTATAGAAGTAAAAAAAAAAAAATACACTTTAATATTTTTTAAAATTACAAAATTTGATTTTTGGATCTTTAAAATCAATTTTCTCATATTGTTAAAAAAATATTAGATGTTTAACAAAATCTAAAAGTTTTAAAAAAAAATTATATACTACAAATATTTTGAAAACAAGATAAAAAAAAAGCTAAATAGTAAAAAAAATCTGACAACCTCAAAAAAAATATCAGATACTCAAAAAAAAAAAAAAAAAAACTGAAGAGCCTAAAAAAAAAATTAGATGGTAAAATTGTTTTTGAAAACATGATAAAAAAATACCACATATTTAAAAAAAATTCTAAGAGCCTGATAATGCTCAAACATCTAAGTATTTTTTTATCATATGATTTTTCCAAACATTTAGTTTTTTTTGAACATATAATATTTTTTTGGATTCTCCAATTTTTTTTTTTTTGGCTTTCAAAATTATTTAAACATTTTATACTTTTATCAAGCTGTCAAAATTTTTTTAATGTTTGGTATTTTTTATCATAATTTCAAATTTTTTTTTATCATCTGATATTTTTTTGAGCTCTTAGATTTTTTTGAATATCTATTTGAAGCTGTCAATTTTTTTTTATAATTATTTGGTATTTCTATTGTGTTTTTAAAATTTTTTTAGCATTTAAATTTTTTTTAATTTTTAAAATTTGATAGATATCTAATATTTTTTTATTAATGTGAGAAAATTAATTTTAAAGATTCAAAATTAAAATTTAATAATTTTAAAAAGTACCAAAATGTTTTTTTTTTTATACTTATACAAAATAAACAAATAAATTTTTTAAAAAAATAATTTTTATGGTCACGCACTTTAACAAAACTATTTTGTTGGTGGTCACGTGCACTGAAAGTACTTAAAATTACTTATCCCTTTCTTCTTATTTATACATATATGCACTATATATATGCATCACAAAAGTCTATTGGACATATAAAAACTATTTCTAGAGTTTAACAAACAATGTCGAAGAAAGAAGACATATGAAAAACAGTAAAGGACATGATTGAATTGAAGGACAAAAGTGGGTGTGGCTGCACGAGAAAAGCCACTTCCATAATTAATTTTGTCTAAAAGAGCAAAGGTACAAAAATTAAGAGGGTTTCTAATTTTATTAAATTAAAAAGAAGGAAAGAAAAACAGTAACGGCCATGATTGAATAGAAGGACAAAGTTGGGTTTGGTTGCACGAGGAAAGCCACTTCCATAATTAATTATGTTAGAACGAGCAAAGCTACATCTCCATCTTTTGGGAGCACATGAGCCAAAAACATTTTAAGTAGCTTTCCAACTCATCTTATTACTATTATTATTATTATTATTATTATTATTATTATTATTGAGTAATATTACTTATCATTATTAAGGATGGACAAAAACTAAACTGAACAGACCAAATCGATATATTTGATTTGATTTGGATTGGTTTTAATTTATTAATTGGTTTAATTTGATTAAATATATAAAAAAAAATTAAAATGATCGGTTCGGATTGCAGGTTGGATGAAATTTTACCCACTATAATGCGTATCAAACCGATCATCAATTAAATTAATATTTTATTTTACTTTTATATACAAATATAGTATATAATTATAAAATAAAACTATCATTTTATTTATTGTGAGAATGGGATTGAAGAGTGTAGAAGAAGACTTTTTAAAATAATTTTCATTTTTATGGATTGTTAGTTTATTTAATTATAAGTTCATTTTGAAATTTACGATTTTAAATTTCAAATATGGCTTGTATTTTATTTTATATTTAATAATGGTTGTAGATTCATTTGTTGGTGTATGATGTATTTGTATAATTAGATTGTAGTTGTAGACTTATATTGTAGTTGTATGGTTTTATGTTGTATTATTTAGCTTATATTGTAGTTGTATGGTTTTATGTTGTATTGTAGTTAATAGTTAGTTTATTTGGTATTTTTGCTAGGTGAATGTATGTTAAATTTATTTAATTTAGATAATAGCTTGAAAAATATACTTAATTCAAAATATAATGCATAAATATAATTGAAAATTGATAATTAAAAAGGTCTAAAAAAACTTTATACAATTATGAGCCTAATGTATGCAATTTCTATTTCAAAATAGTATAAATAAAAACTTTTGGGTCGAGGCCCAATATGAGCCCCAAATCGTTAATCCAACCCAAATAGACCAATGACCATCGGTTTAGTTCGATTTCGGATTGAACATGGTGGTCGGTTCGGTTTTGTTTCGTACCTAATCTAAATCGAATTGGTCAATTCGGTTTAAAAAAGCCCATAAAACTGAACCAATCCGCACCGAACCCACCCTTAATCATTACTAACGATCATTATTAATGAATTTATTTTTGTATGTAATCAATTCTATTTAAATAAGTTTTAATTTTTTAAAAATTAATATCTTAAATAGAAAAGTAAACTTTTAATATTTACTTGTTAGTTTTTGACATGAGAGGTGACTTTTTATTTATTTTATAATTTTTCTTTAAACTCTCTCTTACATATAAATCTGGATGAGTTATGAGTTTTGAAATCATAACTTCTTAAATCTTTGACATATTAATTGGAACTACCACTTCTCTTAAAACTTTAAATTAATAGAAGATATGTTTTAATTTTTGAAAATATTCAATTTAGACTCTCGTAGATTTACATTAATTTCAATTGTGTTCTTCAAGTTTTGAAAATTACAAATAGCATCTTTATAAAGGTGAAGATGAAATTATTTTGAGGAGTGTGAATGTAATAACAGGAGAAGAAAATAAAGACTTTTTGAAATATAAAGGAAGATAAATGATATTTTTAAAACTTTAAAGACTAATTTGAAATTAATGCAAATCTAATGGGGTTTAGATGAAATATTTTCTTAATTTTTTTTTATACTTTTTCTCTAACAAATATGAATTATACTATGATAGTCATTATTAATGATAAATATTAATTTTTATTGTTATTCCGTTAAGCAATTTCTACCACCAGGTTGTGTACTTTTTTATTTTTTATTACTTACAAATTTGTTTTTCCTACTATTGTTTTAAACCACTAAACCACTAACCCGCACTTGCAGGTCAAATTTGGATTGGCAGAGTCAAACTAATCCTCTATTGGAGAAGAAGACTAGGAACATTATGAGATACACTTTGTAATTTCTCAGGTTATGGACACAATAATTCATGACTAAAGTCTAACTTATTACCTTTGCATAATTCCTCCCTTTGACTGAAATTAAACTCTTTAAATAACAAGAGACAATGGATTTTCCCGATACAACACATTGAAGGAAGATCTGTAATCCTTTAGGTATGAAGGTTGAAGAAAAACAGCTTTTGTGTGTACTTGCATTTTCCACCACTAATCTTCCAATATATTTTCTCCATGAGAAGCTCATCATTGTTCCAAAATGCCACTGCAGTACAAATATCTGCAGGGTTATGAACCAGTAGATGTTTGGTCCAAGAAAAACAACCTGTAACACCACCAAAGCAATCATCCATCACCCACATTCTTTATTGGTTTAAAATGGTTACAAAGTTATTTTTGAGTTAAATAGAGTTGTACTTACAAAGAATGGTTATTTTATTGGCAAATGATATTTGTATGATGGTTTGTTTAAGTTTAGTATTATCAATTGCAATACTAATGATTTATCTACTTCTTATACTTCTGTTGTGAATGGTAAATGTTCTAATTTTTGACATGGTAAGCTTGGGCATGTTAATTTCAATTCTATTAAGAGAATGATGAATTTAGATCTTACTCCAAATCTTCATTTATTTTTGAAAAATATGAAAAATATGATGTTTGTGTTCAAGCAAAACAACCTAGAAAACCTTTTAAATCCGTTGAAAAATAAACTACTTTCTTACAAATAATTCATAGTGATATATATGATTGCACTTATATTTTGACTAATGATGGTAAAAGTTATTTTATTATTTTTATTGATGATTTCTCTAAATATTATTATATTTGCTTAATTTATTCTAAAAATAAATTATTTGATATGTTCAAGGTTTATAAGGCTGAAATAAAAAATCAACTTAAAAAGAAAATAAAGATTTTGAGATCTAAAAGAGGTGATAAGTATACTTTTAATGAGATGAATGAATTTTGTGAATTATATGGCATTATTCATTAGGTAATTGCACCTTGTTCACCATAATCAAATGGTAAAGCTAAAAGGAAAACTAGAACACTACTTAATATGGTAAATTCTATGCTTATTAGTCCTAGTTTGCCTAATAATCTATGGGGTGAAGCTTGACATTTTACATGTTTAAACTTAATAGAATTCCTTATAAAAATTTTGATAAAACTCCTTATGAGCTTTGGAAAAATAGAAAACCTAATTTGAAAATTTTCAAGGTGTGGAGGTGTTTGTAAAGGTAACTATTCCTGTAAACAAAAAGAGAAAATTGAGTTTTAAAATCATTGACTGTGTTTTTATTTGGTTATTCTTTAAATATTATTATTTATAGATTTTTGATATTAAAATATAATATTTCTAATTTTCTGTGAATACTATTATAGAATCTCGTTATGCTACTTTCTTTGAAAATATATTTCTAATGAAAGATAAAATTTCAAAACAAGTTAGTAAAAATTCAACTTCTAATTATATTCCTTTCAAAAATCAAATTGAACTTAGGAGTAAAAGAAATAAAGTTGAGAAAAATTTTGAAAATAATTTTTTAACCTTTTTTATCGAAAATGGCCCTAAAACTTTTAATGAGCCATGAGTTCTCTAGATGCTCATTTTTGAAAAAAAAACTATTAATAGTGAAATTGATTCATAATGAGCAATAATACATGGATTTTAACTGATTTTTCTCCTAGTTGTCAAACAAGTAGGTGCAAATAGATTTTGAGAAAAAAAAATTAAGTATTGATGGCTCCATTGTAAAACTTAAAGCTAAACTTGTTACAAAAGGTTTTAAAAAAAAAGAAGATAATTTCTTTGATACTTACTCTCCTATTACTAAAATAACTACAATTAGAGTTTTAATTGCTTTAGCTACTATTATAAATTAGAAATTCATCAAATGGATGTGAAAACTGCTTTTTTGAATGGTGAATTAGATAAAGAGATTTACATAAACCAGCCTGAAGGCTTTTAATAGTCCTGATCAAGAAATGAAAGTTTGTAAATTAGTTAAATCTCTTTCTGATTTGAAACAAGCACCAAAAAAATGGCAAGAAAAGTTTAATAGTGTGATTCTTTCTAATAGTTTTATTGTTAGTGAGGCTGATAAATGTGTTTATATTAAATTGTTAGAAAATGCACGTGTAATTCTTTGTTTATATGTGGATGATATTTTTATTTTTGGTACAAATTTGAATGTCATTAATGATATAAAAATGATTTTATCTAAGAATTTTGATATGAAAGATCTTAACATTACTAATATTATTTTAGGCATGAAACTAATAAAATGTGATACATGTATTACTTTGACATAAGGACACTATGTTTAAAATCTCTTTAAAAAGTTTAATTTTTATGATGTGAAGCTTGCATCTACACCTTTTGATCATAATTCAAAGTTAACAAAAAATAGAAGTGATGCAGTATCGCAACTTTTATATTCTCAAATCATTGGTTCCTACATGTATTTATCTAATTGCATCTGACTTGATATATCTTATGCTATTAGTAGATTAAGCAGGTATACTAGTAATCCTAGTGGTAATCATTGGATTGCAATATAAAAGATCTTTAAATATCTTAAAGGTACAATCAATTATAGTATTAACTACACTAGTTTTCTTGCAATCTTGGAAGGTTTTTGTAATGTTAACTGGATTTCAGATTTAGATGAAACTAAAGCAACCGGTAGTTATGTTTCTATTTTGTGTAGTGGTGTAGTAGCATGGAAGTCAACAAAGCATATTATAATTTCTAGGTCAACCGTGGAACTAAGTTCATTGCTCTACACCCTGCCAGTAATGAAGTTGAATGGTTGAGAAGTCTTCTGGCAAACATACAAATTTTGTCTCATCCAATTCTTATTGTACCTTTACATTGTGATAGTCAAGTAACTATTGCAAATGCAAAGAGTAAAAATACTAATCAGAAGAGGAAACATATAAGGATTAGACATAAAACTATTAAACAATTACTAACACATGATGTTATTTCTCTTAATTTTATCAGATCTGAAAAGAATATTGCGGACGCACTTACAAAAGGCTTAACCTGCGGGCGAGTTATTGAATTATCGAGGGGAATGAGACTGAAGCCTATAATTATAATCACCACAGTAGGTACCCAACCTTTGTGATTGGAAATCCCGTGAAGACGGTTTAATAGGTAAGAACGAAACTGGAGTGTGACTATGAACCACTATTTTATAATTAAGGAGAATTTCCTAATTTCATTTTTATGGTGATAGTACTTAAAAATTATGATGGTATAGGAAGAGTATAACTCTAAATGAAACCAAAGTATGTATATTTGCAGGGATTTGATCACATACTTCCCTTGGAGGTTTCACCAAATTGAGTGTTTAGTGTGGTCGCTATAGTAGGAAATTAGGCTACTCCCTAAAAATACTCATGATACAAGATACGTGCGCATGACCGTTATAGCGCAAACCAGAATAGAACTCAAGAAGAATTACCTTTATTGTGTGTCTTGTAACGAAAATATGGTTCAAAGAGTTTAGTTCAAGACTTAGTTCACTATAGTTCTTTCAAAAAGAAACTTATAAATACTAAGTGTTGGTTCAAACCAAAAAAGTTCCTACACCCATTGCATAGTAGAAAATGCTCAATAATATATTTATTTTATAAAATTATATTTTCATAACTTTTAAATCATGTGGGGTATTATTATAATTGATGTAAAAATTATTAATATTATTTTATATATTATATGAAGAAGGATTTTATTGAAAGATTAAGTTTATTAAGAATTTTATTGAAAGATTAAGTTTATGTTGTTTTTAGTGTTGTAATTCCGTTTTTTAGATGAATTGGACTTTGTTACTATATTAGTTATTACAAGATAGTACTTTTTAACGTTATTTAATTATTTAGTAAAAATCAATTTCCTATTTTATCTACTAGTAACGTATATGTTAGTTTATATATCTATTAACATTAAAAAAAACAAAAAGTTGGTTTCTATCGTTAATTGTTCTTATTATTAAGTTAAAAAAAATCAGTGATTTTAGTCCTAAATATCATCCAATCTATAACAATCTCTTACTCCAAGCTCTCTAAATAGAAGCTTTTTTTTTTTTTTTTTTCCATTTGGAAACACACAACAATAGAAAATTAATTATTTTTTCTTGTTCTCTCAAAATAATCTTATTTTAAATCCTCCATATTTTCTTTATAAAAAAATATTTTACTACTATCAAATATATATTTTGAGCATTATAAGTGTTCTGAGAAGTTTGTGGGAATTTTTAACTGCACACAAAATTCTTGAAAGATCATTGTATCTTAGGAGAGGAATGTTAGACAATCCAGTGTAAAAGGAGGCATACCTTCTCTAAGGACAATGCATTTGGGTTTCTCAATCTAGCCAAATAGGCTATCTTAAACTCTGAATAATTATTTATTATTTTATTATTGTTGTTTGGTGTTCGTTATTTGTAATTGTGATTCAATTTTACTATTTATTTAAAATCACAAAAATTTCCCATATCTTTGTTATGCAATTATGTTAAAAATAAATATATAAAAAATAAAAATACAAAATTTGAGAATGTAATTCAGAATCGAATTTTATACTTCTTCTTAAGAGAAATTCATCATCACAAGAAAAAAGTAAATAGAAGTTATAAACCAATGACAAAACATCAAATTCTCTGAAACAATGCATAATTTGCACAAACACAAATACATACATTAATGTGCTTATACATAGAAGCAGAGAGACTAAGAAGTAAAACCAGTCGAGGAGGGACTCCAAAGCTCCAAATTACATTTTCATCAAACTCTGACTAAAACCCTCATAGACTTGTTCGGATTCCAACTCACAGTTCTTAATTTCAAAAGCAAAGTTGTAAATTTTTTTTTGTTTAAGGGATTTAGAAATAAGACAAGAGGCTCATTGAGTCAAAATGATATATAATGTCCTTATAAAATAATACGTGACAACCATATGCTTTCGCTGTTAAATATTTGGATGGAAACTTGGATTTTGAACTAATGGTGCACTATTATAAGGAGTTTAGGAACCTAATTGTTTAAAAAAATCAATTTAGGAATTAAACTGTTATAAATTATATAATTTAAGGACCTAACTGTCACAAAATTAGTTTAGAGACTTAAGTGTTATAAATTATAGTTTAGGGGCTGCACTTGATAGTATTCCTATTTTATTTTTATTTATTTTTGTTTGATATTATCCCTATTTTTTTTTTTTTTTGGTGGATACCATTCCCTCTAGTCAAATCTTAAATTGTAGTGGTTAAACATAGTTTACTTTTTACAGTAGCAAAAATACTCTTAATGCAATTATATTATTTACACCATTTCTTAGAAGTTTTTTATAACTAAGTTTATTTGCCAAAAAATTACAAAAAATGAAATCCTTTTAACAAAAAAATATTATTTAAATTTGTTTATTTTTATATGTTAATTAAAGGCAAATTATACAAATTACCCTTCCCTTTTTAATTTATATGCTAATTTAAAGGTGTTATTATCATTATAAAAGGTTAAACTTTGTTGATCACTAAATTTCAAAGTTTAGCTCAGAAAAAGGGGATTATACGATTAAAAAAAAATTGAAAGAATATGTGCAATTTTGTAAGCATATGAGAAAACTTGAAATCAAAGGAAGTTTATGTAATTTATTATTTTATTTTTTGTAAAAAAAACTTGAAATTAAAGGAAGTTTATGTAATTTATTATTTTATTTTTGTAAGTATATATGTTTTTCACTTTATTTTTGTAATACATTATGCAAAAGATTAAATAATAATTAGGAAAAAAAAAAAGCAATAGCCACGTCAACATAGTGATATATAAAAGGCCAATTGGCCAGTATCTGACGTGGCAGATACTGATTGGTTAATGTGCGTGGAGGGTGTTCCGCTTGTGAGAGAAACAAACGTAGACTAGCGAAGGCAATTCGTCTTCGTTGTCGTTGTTTTTATTCATCTTCATGTTCTTAATCCTTGGGGGGTTTTAGTTTAGTGTCCATTGCAGAGGAGGAGGACAGAGTATGATGAGGGTTGTGGTGGTGGTGGTCTTGCTGTTGTCTCAGCTTTCCTATGCTCTCTGCCGCCTTGTCGTAGCCGATGAGATCATCCCAGCTCATCTAGGTACTAACCCCATCCTTTTTTTTTTTTTTTTTTTCTTTTTTTTTTTTTTAATATTTTGGCTTCAAATTCTGAACCCCATCTCTGTTTTGCACTTTCCTTTCTATCTATTTCAGTAAAAATCATGTCTTTCTTTCCAATTTTGATCGAAATTTTGTATTTTAAATTTGCTCTTTTGAGCTGGAATTCCACGTCTATTCAGTTAAAATTAAGTATAGGTTCTTGGACAGAATTCCTTTTCTTTTTCTGTATATATATTTTTTTGGGTATGGGTTTTTAATAATATTATTTTCATTTTTTTTTTTTTTTTGGCTACTGTGAAATTGCTTGTGGAATTTAGATGAGATGAGGTGGGTTATGTTTAGGAGGAGACTTGCTCCTGTATTTTTTTCCAATGATGGTTCTGGACTGCTTCTGTTAAAATTGTAGAGAGAGGGGCAAATTGAAAAAAGAGAAAAATTTGGAGCTTTGAAGCTTTATATAGGAAGATACTAGAAAATGACATGAACTTGGAAAAAAAGGTGATTGTTGGCAGAGGGTCTAATTTGACTATCATGGTGTGATCTAGCTTCATTCAGCTAATATCCTGCTGATTATGAATCTAGTGGAAATTATAATTTTAATCCTTTCAGGGACCTATAATGGGGCAGTTCATTGGTTGGAGGGGGGCATACTAATTTTCTTGTCATATGCCCTATTTCATTCAGCCTTAGGCTGTCAATGAGATGAAGTTATACTTATCAACTATGTATGATATGTGTGTGTGTGTGTGTGTGTGTGTGTGTGTGTGTGTGTGTTTTCTTGTCATATGCCCTATTTTTTTCAGCCTTAGCCTGTCAATGAGATGAAGTTATCAACTATGTATGATATGTGTGTGTGTGTGTGTTTTTTTTCTCGTCATATGCCCTATTTCTTTCAGCCTTAGCCTGTCAATGAGCTGAAGTTATCAACTATTTATGATATGTGTGTGTGTGTGTGCATGTGCCCGCGCTGTGCACACGTATGCTTGTGAACCATTTACACTCTTTTGTTACATTTGCTGCAAATATATGGTCGTTTACTTTTTACTTTTCTAACTACTGAACAACAGGTGGCACCCTTAGTCGCGGCTCTCGTGAATCAAACTACAATATTGAATTTCATCCTGAAGACTCACCTTTTCGTCCAGTAAGTTAGAAGATGTTTTACATTTACTTATGTTTTGGTCCCACCCTGCAATGTTGATAAATCCTTCTCAAGTACATTTCTAAGCTTATTACAAAATCATCTATGGGAATCAATAGTTGGAAGTAAAATTTGATCGTACATTGTCAAAACTGATTAGTATGCATGGACTTGCTCATTATATGAATACTGTAAACTTTTTAACTTCCCTTCTAGCACTTTTTGTCTTCAATTTCTCACCTTGTGTATTTCTAGAACATTTATGGCTTACCAACTATCAGATTGAAATGAACATGAAATTAAGATACTAATTTTTGAGCGAGTAGATTGATGTTTCCTTGCTCATGTTCTTTATATCATATAATCCGTGTCATAAATGTTAATATTTTATGGGAATTTACAGTGTAAATACTTAAAATATTTAAAAGGAGTGGATTAGTTTCACCTCTGCAAGATATGGTACATGACACTTATTTGGTGCATGTTCTTATTGTGAATCGCTTTGGTGCCCTGCATATGCACAATTTGCTGATCTGGCTTGAGATTGAGATATGCACAAGGCTTTCGCATGCACGATGTTCGTGGTCTATCAATTCCTTCTTTAAGCCTATGGATCTTTAGTCTAGCATTGTAGGTTTCTAGTGAGTATTGTTTGATCATTGTATGTCAAAAACCTAATCTCCCCTTTTACCCCTCCCTCCTCCACTGACAAAACTCTTACAAGTTTGTTCACTGAATTAGTGCGAGCATATTCTTATATTTGGTTTCTCTATGTTTTATTTGTATAGAATATACTCTTTAACTTGGAATAGAGAGTATGTAATTGATCTGGAAGTTGGATGCACATAAATTGCAGGATGATGACCAGGAGGCTGTGGTTATGCCCAATAGCAATGGGGAAAATTTCTTATGTTACTTGCCTAAGGTAGAGAAAGCCAAGAGTGGAAAGCCAGTTGCTCAGCATAATACGACCGGCATGATAGTGGAGACTGAGAAACGGGTGAAGTTGAAGACACCAGATGAGTTGCTTGAAGAACACAAGGGCCAATGCTTTGTTAGAGTACGATCTCTAACCCCCAAATCTGAATGTATTATTTTTAACAAATACTACTTTGCTTCCTTGTTGTGTGTAGTTTTTTAGCCTGAAAGTTGTAATACTTTTCTTTTTCCATTTAACCTGTGTCACTAACTCCTTTATGCAGCAAGAGGGTTGGTGGACATATGAATTTTGCTATCATCAGAAATTACGTCAGGTCCATTTGGAAGATGAAAAGGTACCCTCTTACTTGTCATTATGCCATCCAACTGTTATCTCTCATGTTTGATGTTACCTTCGTATATTTTAGAGGCCAGAGTAGGAATTGCAGTTGCAGTAGAAATTATGGCAGCACCTAAATATTTGTCATTCTTATTTCAGATGCTTCTTCATGTATTTCATCATTTTCAGTTTTTTGGACAGTAGCATTAGCAGTTGTTCTCATTATTTTCTAGGATCTCATCGTTGCTAACTAGAACTGTTTTTAGATTAATGAAAACCTGTCAGTATAGGCAATCATGTAAGTGACTGCGTTGTCTTCTCATTACAGGTGGTTCAGGAGTTTGTCCTGGGTGTTTATGATGCAGAGGCCACGGTTGCTTTTAACCAGAATCTTTCCGATATTTCTACGCTGAAAGATCCTCGCTCAAAGGATGCATCCCTAAGGTATTGTTTTGTCAATTTTAATACTGATTTAACTAGTTCCGTATTGAATTAGGCTTTTGATAAAAAAGCCTTTGATTATTATAAAAAAAGAAAAAAAAAAAAAAAAGGGCTTTTAATGGAAAGGTAGAAGATAATGAATATAATACATGGTTTTGTGTAGGTATCATGCTCATTTATATACAAATGGAACCACCTGTGATCTTACAAATCAGCCAAGAGAGACTGAGGTATGGAGTTATTGAATGCTATATTGGAGTTATTGAATGGCATATGCATTCTGATTTTTTTCCCATCACTTTCAAGCTCTTTTCTAATGCTTTTTGTTTATTGCAGGTGAGATTTGTATGCTCGGAGCCCAGAGTAATGATTAGTTCTATTACAGAGCTATCCACCTGCAAGTATGCACTTACAATTCAAACCCCAATGCTCTGCAAGCACCAGTGAGTCTCTCTCTCTCTCTCTCTCTCTCTCTCTCTCTCTCTCTCTCTCTCTCTCTCTCTCTGCTTTGAGGTAAACTAATTAGAGGTAAGAAGAGGAGCAAAGATTATTGATGAAATTATGTGGTTTGACAATGTTGAATCATGCCTGTCTATCAAGTTATTTTTGTGCTCCCTTCATTTTGAGTTGCATCGCTTACTTAACTAGCTTTGATCTTGTAGATTGTTCCAAGCAGAGAGACCAGTGTGGCATATCATTCACTGCAACACACTTCCTAAGAATTACAAGGAAACAAAAGTGAATAAGGAATTAAATAAGCAGATTACTGTGGTAACAGACAATGAAGATGCATCAAGTTATGATCCAGAGCAATGACTTAGATCCATATACTCTGAAACTCTGTGTCAATATCAGGGAGACGAGTCCACACAACTTATCACTGTACGGATTTGATATATATATATTTTCTCTCACTTCTGGTTGAGACAGATCCATAGCCCTTAATTCCCCCTTTTTTATATAATAATTCTCCTTTTTGCAAGCACCTTTTAGGGGCTCTCTTTTTCTTTTGTTAATGAAAGAGGCTGTAAGAAGTTACACGAACCAAATAAAAAACATTATACACATTTCATGTAACTTCTTGTTCTTTTAGGACCTAATTGTTGTATGGACAGTAATTCCCAGCCGAATATCACATCTCTGTTGACAATATCACATCACTGTTGACCCTTACTGTGCATATATAATATGTTCTTTGACGTGATGTTGATGTAATCAGTGATAGAAGAATCTGGCGTTTAACCACAGCTTGTTGAGGTTGTCGATACATGTAAAGAATTTAACCTACCTTGAATGCAAGGGTTAAACATAAAGCAACAGAGAATGATGAGCTGAAAGATGATTTCTTTTTGCAGCACCATTATTAAATTGCATTCCAGCACTATAGTCTGGATGGGATTTACTTTGGAGTCAAGTTTCATTTACAAATTAAATTGCCAGCATATTTCCTTACCGAATTATTTTTTTGGAGTGAACAATTTACCAAGTTGGTAGTTGATCATATTTGTTCAACTTTTCTTAATATTATCAAAGGATGAGGAAAAAAAAAAAAAAAAAGAAAAAAAAATCTAAGCAGCAAAAATCAATAGCAAAATATGTGATCTTATTTAGTAAATGTAGAATGGTCATTTTAAATTTTCTTTTTAGTGTAGAACCCCACTAGCTTCATTACCACTATTATATCACGGCCGGCTGATAATTGAAATTTTTTGCATACGAAAACTTCCATAACTGGCTTAGAGGCATTCTTTTTAGATGTTCTAAAAGTGCAATTTCTCTTCTCCCTTTTTTCTTTTTTTTTTTGTGTGTTTTACTTCGTTTTCACGTTTTGTTTTTTATACCACTTCTGACACTGAGCTGTAAAACTCACTTCTTGCAAGTGAAAATTTATGAGGTTCATGATTTTTATATCATTCTCTTCTTTCAACATTCGTTTTCAGAATGTGACTAATTTTCTTCCAACACACGATAATTAGCTCTAGAATTTGACTTCAGAGATCTGGTTGTATGCTGTCTCAGTTGGAATTCTACTTTTAAATAATCATTATATAGATTAACCAGGCTCAAGTGGAAAGCTTCATCTTATATTTGTGCCAACTTTAGCCAATGCATTAAAGCTTTACCCAGAGATTACTACTACACCCTATCACCTTTTCAAATATAAACCAATATTATACTAACATATGATCAACTTTACACCATTCCCAGAGCCATGTTCACTTTCAGGAGACGATGAATTTTCACTATTTGCCTGCTGAATCCAGCAAAGCCAAGTACTCGCTTATGGCTTCACCTTCTTTGGTAATTTCAATGTCATAGTCTGAAATAGCATCCGCGTTTGCTAGTTCATCAGCAAGTTCATCCTCCATTTCTGCATCACGGTCTTCTACCCCAGCAGCAGTTGATGGACCTCCAACATCTTCGTTTTCACCTAAATCTGTCAGTGCTGAAACAGAGGAGTTTGCAATATTATTACCAGCATCTGTGTGCATTGCCTCGGATTGGATATTGTTATCAGCAGTATTGCTTGACGAAGATTCTGATAGCAGCTGTTGCATTACTTGCTCCATAGTCCCACCCGCCTCAAAAGCTTTGACCACTGCATACAAATTAAAATATCAGATGCTAGTAAGGTGCTTATATCATAATCTCTCCGAACCTCCTGGTGGTTGTTTGGAATTATAAGAAAACCACTAGGAACTTTTAATATCTTGCAAATGTTATAGCATAAGAATGGAATTGACATAAACATTGGAGCTGGTCATTATCCACACTGAAAAAGAAATAATAATACTAATTACAAGGTAATTAGAAGGTCAGTTTTACCTTTTGATCTTTCAAAGCCCATGCTTACAAGAGTCTGAACTGAAGCATCCGTTTTTTGCTTCTGTCTTTTCCTTTTCCTTGATTCAATGGAAAGCTGCAGGTAGATAAAAGTCAGTAATGGTAGTGGTGGTCTCCAAAATTAAAATACAACCGCTTCCAATAAAACCCACGAGACCTGTATGGAAGAATTAGTCTCTGGATTCGTCAAATCATCCAATGCCTTATTACTGTCATTCTCATTTCTTCGGAGGGCTTCAGCTGCAAGATCCTTCTCAAACCTGAAAATTTAAACCCTTAGCATACTTAGTGACCATGCAAAGTGACAGAACACATCAGCCAGTAAGGCTTCATTTTGAGATAAATATTCGAACTATAAATTTGATAATATCTAGATTATTTTGGTCTGATTACCCAACAGTGACCAACTCATTTAATCTTTGAAGATCCACGGCTTTCTTTAAAGGTGTGACTCCATACTTCTTTTGCTCCCTGCCAATTATGATGTTAATTAACAGTACATATAAGGAAATATTAAAGTCAAGTCAAATTTCTTAAAGAGACCAACATGATTTCATTTCTTCGCCGAGTATCCTCTTCCCTTTGCTGCTCTCTCTTAGTCCTCTGCTCAACAAGAAAATCAACTGCACCTCCAACATCATGATTAGTCATTCGTAGCGCCCGCTTAGCTTCATGTTCTTTAAAGCCCATGCTCATAACCAGCGAAAGGGCTTCATCTGGCACCTGCAGCTGTAACCAAAAACCAAATACATGATTGAGGTCCAATGAAGATACAGACATGATACATGGATTGTTTTTGAAGAATTGGGGTGCTTATTTATTCTCATCACTTCCATACTTTCTTGGCATGCGACATAAGGTTTAACTAACCTGGATAAGCTTTGCCTGTGCAGAGGTCAACACCTTCCTTGATTTATCAAACTGACCACTATGATAGGCTACCACACCTTCCAGCAGCTCCAGCCTCAAATGTCTATGAACAGTAGATAAATGGTAATTAGACTGAAATTTCTCCAAACAATCTTCATAATCGATACAGACTGGTATAGACTTAATATGTCTAGATAAAGTACTCACAGTGCAAGCTCTGGATAGCGGCCTCCTTGGAGAAGTCTGACTCGAGAGAAGTCCTTTCCATGAGCCCGTTCAATTTCTCTTCTAGCTTTCTCAAGGCGTGCTCCTGCCACTGAGAGCTGCGAAATGTCTCGGAGCATAAAATAGCACCAAACCATGTCTATTTGAAGTATTGAGGGATTATCAACAAACTGAAAGTACAGATGGTCCAAAGTTGGAGAATGGTTTGGAAAAAAAAAAAAGAAAAAAAAAGAAAGCATATTAAGATAATTGAAGTTTAACAAAGTGACATTATCAATGTTACATAAACAGACCTCAATAGTAAATGTCAAGATATGTTCAAGTCATTTTAGATTGAATGACTGTGGTCATCATAGGCTAACATTCAGAAGAGGCATTTGAAAGTTCTATGCCAATAGGACAGGATCCCAAGAACGTAAAAAGAAGAGTAAGAGTAGATTCCTTCTCAAGGAGAACAAGGTGATTTGCCTTGAGTTTCAAATATTCATCTTTTGGTTCACAGGTCACAAGCAAGTTTCATATCAAATTCAGCTCTAACAAGACTTACAGACAATATTGAGCAGCAATTTTAGGTATTGAACCATTAAATGGCTCGAGCCTAGTTAAGCTTTAGTAAATTGGTTGTAATAATTAACTTTCTCAATCTAAAATAACAGCTTACTCACCTCAATGACCTTTGGATCACATAGAGAGAATGATTCCTACAAAAAAGAAACAAATCTAATTGGATTAAGCACATATCTTAGTCACAAACAAATTCCAGCTGGACAGTTTAACAATCAACTTCACTCACAAATACATTCAAAATGTCTATCTGTAGAAAATTATTAACTATGTAAAAAGGTGAAAGAACTAGAAGAGAGGGAAGCTTATGAAGCAAAGAAAACCCAAAATCGTGAGAATAAGTTTGCATGTGTCTTATAAGAGATGATGTTGCAGTGTGCAAATAATCACAGCCAGCTAATAGATTTCTCACTTATCCACCTCTGTGCTATCAAAAACAGCACCCAGAAAAGAAAAACACAAAAAGAAAATCCAACAAATATAAATAAAATAACTACTTAAAAAGGTGCCAGCTACTGACCTCTCCCATGGTAAGCACTTCCAATGCATCTTTGTAGTTTTGCTTCTTAATTAGCTGCTTGGCATTTGTATGAAGCATCAAGCCCATCATAATTGCACTGTTTAAATGAGAGAGTCAAACTTCTAGTCCAACTTTAAGAATAAGACTGCACATTTATAAACCCCTAGGAAAAGGACTTATTTGATCACACCTAACCAACTAGTAAGTATTAAGGGAAAAACTTAGTTGCCTATAGTACCTCCGATCAGTCTCACTTCCTAACTGTACTTGGCATCCACTTTGATTTTCAAGTTCTATGTTGAAGTCTTCAACTGGCAGAGAACCATCTGAATGTCTTTTGGCCAGCGCTGTAGCCGCTGCCCTATGAATTTAATAAACATACAACAGTAAGTTAAAAGAAATACAGGCACTTGTAAAGCATTAAATTATCTTTTCCCTCATCACTATAAAACACTCATATTCTTATCTGCTAGTATGCATGCAAAACTTTGGCAACATTAATAACCAAAGCAGATGATACAGAACCAGTATAGCCATTACTTGCCCCTGCAACGTTTTGGGAACAGAAACTACAAAGTGAACTTGTCCAAAAAGATATTGATCTTTCTTTCTGAGCATTTCATGGCACCTATATTCTTACATCTGAAGTGCTGCCTGGTCCAAAACTGGACCAGAAATAATGATTTTACTATCACGGGTTCATGTGAAAACCATTGCACTAGGTCCGACACAATTCTACATCAGGATGTAAAAGGTCCAATATCTCACTGCTTAAAGTACTGGTTACAAATTGAAAAATATTGGTGAAAGCAATATTAACTAGGCTAATAAAAGCACTCATCCTGAAGCCATAGTCAAATTCCCTATGGCTGCTGCCTATCTGGCGAAACATAAAATGAAATCCACACCCATTTGAATCAAATAGTCAAATAAAGCACTCATCCTGAAGCCATAGTCAAATTCCCTATGGCTGCTGCCTATCTGGCGAAACATAAAATGAAATCCACACCCATTTGAATCAAATAGTCAAATTGGCTTCATTGTAGCAAATTGAAAAGACTTATTTTCTAGCAACCAAAACACCACAAACATAAACTCCATATTAAGAAAGCCAGCCCTTCAATTTGACTGTAAGTTCAAGTGGGTTTCCCGCAAGAAATGCGGATTCTAAAAACCCCATCAAACAAACCTACAAAATGTTTCCAGTAATTCACGGCGCCGATCAAGTTAATTCACATTCATTAAAAGAACAACCTAAAAAAAAAAAAAAAAACAGAAGGCCCAAAAAGGAAAAAGTAAAAGAAAAATATCACTGGAGAGTAAAACCCACAAATTGGAATTCTATTTGCTAACTCATCCAAAATTATAGAAGAAATAACAACAGCTTGTAAAAGACAATTTACAGATAGAAGAAAAAATTGAAAACAAACATAGAACCCATCAACAAGGAATTGACTCAATAATCAAATTCAACACAAAGATAACACACTGATCATCAAAAGTCGATGCTTTCATAAATTTTCAACAAACCCATGATCGACCCCAGAAGGAAAAAAAAAAAAAAAATATATATATATATATATATATATACACGAGAACAAATAAATAAACGCAATACTCACTTAACGCGGGAAAGTCTGCGAGAGCGTTCCTCTTCAGCCATTAACTCCTCCTTTAAGGACTTGCCCTCCTGAGCAGAGACCCGAGTGGCAAGGATTTTGGCATTATTTTTTATACCCAAACGGCTCAGCTTCTCGTTTCCATCGCCATCTTTCAAGACCTTCCCTGCGCATATCAAATTGATGGAATCGGGTCCGCAGTTGGATCGCTTGGAAACCTCTTCTCTCAACATGGGTACGGTCCAGACCTCTAATTCCACCTCCAGAACACCCGTCCATGTCCCAGCAATCTTCAGCTTCGCCATGTCAACACGAAGAAGACGAAGAAGACTTAGAGAGAGAGAGACAGAGAGAGAGACGCTTTTGGAGTAAGACTACGATGAGTTTGAAAGGGCTACTGAAAGAAGACTGAAGGAGGACACAGGCTTTACACAGCGAATGAGCAAAAGATATGAGACGGGGAGTTTCTTGCTAACCAAGGCTTGGCCCTTTTGGGATTTTGCTTTCCACATTGGAGGAGTTTATGTCATAGCGCATAACAAATACTTAATTATTATTTTTTCTAATTATTCAATATTATATAATATATATTATTAAAAAAAAAATACAAACAAACACAAATAACTCAAAGTTACCCTTAAGAATTCCAATTTTTTTTTTAATGCCAAAATTAGAGGACTTAATTCACCTTTTCTTTTATTTTATTATTATTAATTTTTTTTTTGTTTTGTTTTTTGGGGTTGGGGCGGCGGCGGAAGTTATCTTACACATGGATTGCTTATAAAATCTGGCATTTATATTTTATGAGAAAGAACATATATATTTGGAATTTGTGCAAATTCGGTACTTTTCTAATTGGCCGGATGTTTTGCCACTTTCATAGATAAAATCAAATAGATGTTCAACCATTTAATTTTACATTGTCTCCATAAAATATATATATATATATATATATATGTAATAAAAATAATAATAAAAATTTTAAAATATTAAATTATACTATTTATTTTAAATTTATATTAATTTGTTTTTATCAAATATAATCAAATTTATGAAAAAATTATATAAAATTAAATGGTCTAAAAACCATATAATTTTTAATATAAATTTTATCATATGAATTTATATTTGCATAGGATTTGATAAGATCTGAATTAAGTTTTGAAAAAAATTAAACGTAGGTCTTACCCAAACCACGTAGATATTTGAGTTTGAACACATCATTAACTCTTTGGATCTCTTTACTTTGATAGATAAGAGAAAGTTTAATAATTGATTTGCAGATAGAAAAGGGCATATTTTTGGTAATAAATAGAAAGGGTATGTATGTTTAATACTAATTATGCTGTAGAAAGCTCTTGTGGCACATTTGGGGCCCATTGGTGTTTTTTATATGCTACTTTCCACGCTAGGGTTGTTTTTGATACAATGTATGAGGATAAAATGGTATAACTTGCTTTATTCAATTGTTGACTTGTACTAACACGCAAATAAAATGGTGTGGGCTCCACTATTAGCCATGCTTTTTCAGAAGAGTAAAGTCTATTTAAGAGTTAACGTGGAATGGACTTAGTTATCTTTAATATCACCAATTTTGTTTTTTTGATTTTTGTCTTCCTCTATGTTTGATAAATAAATTTTAAATGATAATAAAACAAACAAAAACTAGTATTGGTAATTTCTAGTGGCGGGTTTCCTCTTGTAGATTTTTTTTTCTTTTCATTTTTTTATTTCTTAGATGTTTAGAAAATGGATATTTAGTTCTTTGTAGCATCGTTAAATTTCTAATTTTTGAAAACACATGTTAATCTCTAACAAAGGCCCCACCAGATGGACATTTAAGCAAAAACTATTAATATTAACCAATGAAAGCTGGGTTAATGCTGTAGGTAATATAACTTACACGGGAAAATATTGACCCCATTGCGTCATTGTTTGGACAATACTATCTCAGTCCTTCAAACCTGCGCTCTTTCTCTCTTTTTTATTTTTATTTTTTATTTTAATATTTGTTTTTATTTATTTATTTATTTTTTTATTTTGACAATGCTTACACCTCAACATATTTGGATAAAAATAAAATTAATGAAAATTTAATTTTTTGTAAAGTGATAATTTTATTTTGTTTGGATATTTAATATAAGGTAGAAAAGTATGGATCAGAAAATTAGATTCCCATTTAAAAAAACATATGGACCCATGTGTCATTTTGAGAATATCAGATAAAATAGTTTTAATATTTTTTAAAATACATATTTATCTTTAATTTATCATATAATATTAAATTTAATTACTTATAAATCCAAACTTTCCTATTACTTATTAAATAGACCAATAGAAAAATTAATTCTCAGAAAACTAAATTCTAGAAAACTAAATCCCGGAAATCAATTTCTCTTTCAACTTTGATATTTTTCAAATGGGCCTAAAATCCTTCTTTTCTTTTTTTTTATTTTTATTTCCCACAAATATTGCTCCTTTCAGGTGTTGTAACTTATATGTATATATATACAATACTTGCATTTTTAATTAAAAAAAAAGAATTGTAATGTTTTTTATTATCTTGTTTTTGATGAATTATGCACTACACTTGTTTATATTAAATTTTTATTGTTAATTATTATTATTATTATTATTAGTTTGTTAAAATGCTATCTTTTTCTTAATTTTTAATTTTTTTAATATTATATAATTTTAGGTAATGTTGTTGTTGTTGTTGTTATGAATAATGATTAAAATTCAATTTAATAGATAAAAAATAATGTAATTATTTTAAGAAAAAAGTTTATTACAATATTAAAAAATAATGACAATTTCATTTTTATTAATTATGATGTAATTATTTATATACAATTATATGAATAACAATGATTAATTTACTTCAATAAAAATAACTTTTTTACAAGTATTTATATAAAAGTGTAATTCTGCATCAAACACTATACAATATTAATACAGTACAAACCAGAATAGCCTAACACAGTACAGGTTAATACAATCTTCTATACCAAAGGAGCTCAAAGGTAATTTATCAATTTCTTATATACCTCTCTTTTTGTGAAAAAAGACTCTTAAATGTGTGGTTATTAAGATTATTACTAGTTTAGTCCATCCAATCTAATGAAACTTAAAACACATTAATGGCTTTTAAGTGAAATGAGAAATTAGTTTATAAAATATCAAAAAAAAGTGAAACATATATATATATATATATATATATATATATATATATATATATATATTTTGCAAAAACATTTAAATTGATTTATTATTGCTATTTTCAATTTCAACAAAATATATGTATATATATAATCGTTTTACGGTACAGATTACATAAAAAATCGATGTTTTTAAAAAGCATAAACTTTTTATAAGGATAGTCTGCTACCCTCTATATATATATATATATATATATATATATATATATATATATATATATATATATATATATATATATATCTAAATATAAGTGAAAGCCAAGCATCCAATTTTAATCTATCTTTAATATTATTATTATTTTTTTGGTAAAGAATCTATCTTTAAAATATTATTTACCAAAGAGGGTTAGAGTATTTTTGGGTGCGCCAAACGCGTCCTAAATGGAAGCTGTCCCTGTTTGAGGCTCTGAAGTCAAGTGGGACTGTTTGTCCAAGAAACGACAGCAAAAGAGTGGGCGTTTCCTTTTCCAAACACAGAGAAGGGAGAAGAGAAAAATGGCTGCCGGAGCCGGCGGAGGAAGAAGAAGAGGAGCAAAGAGAAGCTCCAAATACAAGCAGCTGCCCAACAATAAAAAATCCCAACAAGAAAACCACCATCACCACTTTAACTTGGACCAACAACAACAACGACAACAAAACCTCCTACTAAACCTCCTAAACGACGCCGTCTCCGCCGCCCACTCTTTTCTCTCCCAAAACGACCTCCTCCTCCTTCCTTCTCAAACCCTAGCCCTGGAGTCCCTCCTCTCCTCCACACTCCTCTCCCTCCGCAAAACCCTCCAACCCCTTTCTCCACCACCACCACCACCACCGTCGCAACCACCACCGCCGCAACAACAATGCTGGTTCCGCCGCTTCCTCTCCGCCACTTCCTCCAACGCCCACGACCCACTCTGGTGGTCCCACGCTTTCCGCATGTCCGAACCGTCCTTCACTCTCCTCCTCAGGCTTCTCACCCCCGCTCTCGACAACGCCATCCCTTCCGTCCCGGCCAATTACGTCCTCGCCGCCGCGCTCTACCGCTTGGCTCACGGCGCCACCTATAAAGCCGTCGGCCGGCGATTCGGGCTCGACTCGGCCGAAGCCTGCCGGGCCTTCTACACGGTTTGCAAGGCGATCAACGAGAAACTCGGGCATCTGTTCGAGTTCCGTTCCGATATCAAAAGGGTCGTGGTGGGATTCGGGTGGATTTCGCTGCCGAATTGCTGTGGCATATTGGGGTTCGAGAGGTTCGGGATTGATGGGGAAGTTTTGGGGAAAAATGGGTCTGTGTTGGTTCAGGGATTGGTGGATTCCGAAGGAAGGTTCTTGGATATTTCGGCTGGTTGGCCCAGTACGTTGAAACCCGAAACCATTCTGCAACAGACCAAGCTCTACTTGGGTGTGGAGGAATCTAGGGAGCTTCTCAATGGTCCTCACTATCAGCTCAGTGATGGCAGTTCGATTCCTCAATATATATTGGGTGACTCTGGCTTTCCTCTCCTCCCATGGCTGTTAACTCCTTACGCAAGCAACACAAATGATGATCAGCCTCGTCTTGGTTCGAAAGAAAAGGCATTCAATTCGGTGCATAGCGGCGCAATGGCGTTGGTCGGCACCGCATTCGGGAGAGTTCGGACGCGGTGGCGGCTGCTGAGCAAGCAGTGGAAAGAAGAGTGCATGGAGTTCTTGCCATTTGTTGTTGTCACAGGTTGCCTGCTGCATAATTTTCTTATCAAATGCAGTGAGCCTATGCCGGATGATGAAAACTTGGAGTGCTTAAAGGAGGAGGATGTGGAGCTTCCTGTCTGTAATGGAGAGATGAATGAGAGTGGAAAAAGGATCAGGGATTCGCTCGCCAATCATTTGAATCGGGTTAGCTTAAGAAGAAGATGAATGCTTTTTGTTTCTTTCTTTTTTGAGAATCTTGAAACAGTCTGCCCCCTTTTTTTTTTTTTTTTTTTTTGAACTTCGTAAATGTATTTATATGAATTTTGATATCCTAATGTATGTACATAGAAAATGTAAATCCAAATCGAGCAAAGTTTTGACTCGATTTTTTTTTTTTTTTTTTTGGCCTAGTTTATTTATTTCTATTTCATGTGGGGTTCATTCAAGCATATTTTCTATAAATCAAAGTTGTTGATTTAGGGATGGCATTCTTTCTCTTTTTTGTTGGTGGAGGGTATTATTTAATGCTATTTAGTTCGGCAAAAGATACCATTATTAGACAAATGAACATAATGAATAAACTACAAAATTTGATAAACAAAGAAATAATGTTTCTATAAATGTGGAAATCAATTCTTGTAGAAAAAAGTGGTAGATATCAGTTCTAATATCAATAAAAAACTATATCAGTTCTAATATCAATGAAAAACTAACTCCAAACTTAGTATTTTCTTAACGATCTTGAAGAACCTGCATAGTTTTTAATTATTGTATTAAAGTGAAATTGAGATTGAGAAAACTGTTGTCATATGTTTGGACACGTGCTTAATATTTATGACATAGCAAAACATTTGAACTGGAACTGGTTGAGGATACTAATGAAGTAATGTGCTAACCTGATTCAAATGGTTGTACTTCTCACAGAAGTGGAAACATATAATTCCAGTTATAGCTATTTGATATTGTGACATTATCTTGGAAGAGAAACAACTTTGATGCTGACACAGAGCATTAAGCAGAGGAGGTTCTTCGTTGTGGTGTTACGTAGTTAATAGGGAAAGTTAGCTAAAAAAGTTAATAGATAGTTATGAAGTGTCCACATTCAAAATTTGCCTTTTTATTTTTTGCTTAAAAAATCAACAAAAGAATTATCTGGATGAAGGATTGTATTTTCCTTAAGCTGGACGACTAAATTAAGTTGGTGAGGCTGCGTATGTATGTTTTATTATCAGATGAAAACCAGTTTGCACAAACTGACTTTACTGGCAAACAATAAGAAGATTACGCATTAATTTGGAAGTGGGTCTTTTTCTAAAACTGGTCCTGCATTTTGCAACCAATTTCTTTTATTTTTAAGAGCTGATTTGTACTGGAATATGAAGCATCTTGTAGTAGTTCGAAACCCAATAAGAAGTTATAGCTTTATACATTTGCATTTCTGCCCATTGTCACAGGTTAGTTATGGTTGGTAGAGAACAGTAAATGAAGCAGAAAATTTATAAAATCTTCAAGATGGATGATGTGAAGGAAGTTTCATTTATCAAAGAAGTAATTTTTCAGTAACAACAGAAATTGTATGCACGTGCATACAAGGATAAAAAACTGTATATTCTCAGCTCAGCAGCAGAGGCCATTGCTGTAGCACGCACGAAAGACCATTGATAATTTTACTACTGATTACAAACTACCTTTATGATCAAAGAATAAAAACTAAAAAAAAATGAAATTATTGATGCACCAACCAAAAAAATAAGTAAGACAAACACTATCCTTGTTTAAATTACAATACTTATGTTATAGACCTGACAAATTCCTAAAACAAATACTGGAAAAGAAAACTAAATTCTAACTCAGACAAGTAGTGAACCTCAGACCCAGGTCGGATTAGATATATTATGTCGCAGCCAATAAATTTAAATATGCCACTTGGTCTTTGAGCTGTTAGCTGCACAGCTCAACCAACAAGATATGAGTCCCCCTCTGGGTCCTGAATCTGAGAATTCAATGTCTCTTCTTTGTAAAACTCTAACAAACTCCTTTACACTTAGATTCCCATCGCGATTTGTATCAAACACATGAAATATTATGTTCACCACATTATCTGTGACTGTGATTCCACATACCTACATAACAAATTAATCACAAGCTCATTTAATATTTTTTTGATAAAAAAAATCAGTTACTTAATAGAATGTAATAGAAATCTACTTGTAAGTGTTATGCGAACTTAGGATACATACTTGGGACGCGGCTCTCTGGAAATCTTTCTTTGTCAATACCCCATTAACTTTTCCAAAACTGAAGATGGCCAGAGAGAAGGGCTGCAACTGTTTACGCAGCTCTGCGAATTGTTTAAATTCCTCAAATGTGATAAGTATGTCTTTGAGATTTGGTTCTTTGTTAATTTCATCAACCTGATCAAGCAGCTTGTTTATATGGTTGACATCGGCAGATGCAACCAAGGACAAAGCGAAATCTGTAGCTGATATGGTTCCCCTTGTGTTGTAGTCATAATGGGAAAACTCCAATCTCAATATCTGATCAAATTCAAAAACGTGAAAAGATTCAGTTATTTAAGTTTTATATCGACATCTAACATTATTAGGAACTGGTCAGAGCAGAATAGAATCTATAAATGGTAAACCATTTGAGAATCAGAGCACGTAAAAATTCATGTGTGCTGTTCTGTGAAAGGAAGAATTACATACTTCATTATGCAAGTCCCTTAAGAATTGGACAAATCTTTCATGTTTTAGAAATGACTTGCCATCGCTACCAAAGAAGTACTCAAGCAAACCTCCATTTTCTACTGAAACTTTCTGCCCTAGACGTCGCCCATCCCTGTGTCGAGCTACCTGTCTGTTTTGGGATTTCATCAAGGCCATCACTTTCTTAAATTCTTCCCTGTCTATTTCTCTGTTGAGCACAAGAAGTTAGGTAACAAGAAGTTAGTAATCAAAGACAGTGCAGCGGCCATTTATGTAAATGTCAATCCACAGCAACTCAGGACGAACTACTTTGAAAGCCTGATGAACTTGTGTCTCCACAAATTAATATACCAGTTACTACCCTATACAAATGAAACTTCTACATGTACGGTAACATTTCAGGTTTGATGCTTAAAAGTCCTTTCTCCATCTCCATTTTATCAAAAAGGTCCCTAGGAGGAATGACGTGGAGAATGTATTAGACATTATATGATTGCAAACAATCCATATCATGTTTGAAAAACATGTTTAGAGTAAATATAACCAAAGTAAAGATGTCAAAATAGAAGAAAGTCTATAGCAAAAACAGAAAAACAAAAGTGAAGTACACAGTAATTATTGGTCGGATGTAGAAGCAACAAAAATGATAAGAGTGAACTTCATTCCTCTAAGATCCTTCATCATGTCCGATGTCACTTAAATCCACCATTTTTCTGATGATCTTATTTTCAAGCCATGACTCAATCCACCAATGACTGAAAAAAAAAAAAAGTTTGAGATAGATGATTGGTTGTACCAGTAAGGAGCGGTGATAGGAACAAGTGGAAGCAGTAAGGAAGCTAGAATTGGTTTGATGGTCTATCATTTGATAAATGATTGCTAGATGACTATGCGATCTATTTAGCGAACCACAAGCTCTCGTGGACTTTTTGAGTTAATGGACTTTACTTCTTTCGGAAGGAAATGGTTGGAGATTCTTTAGTTCCGTAAACTTGTTTTTTTTTTTTGGTGACTGATTTCTCCTTAGTTACGGTTGATGGAAACGTTTTATAGTGATGCTTTATAATATTACGTTTGTTTGTTGTATTGGGCCCATTTGGGTTCTCATTGTATATTCAGTTTCCATAGTTATGCAGTAATGCTCATGGTAGGGAAAGAACTATGTATATTCAGAGGATACAAGTTACATACTCATCATTACTGCTCTCTTGATTCCACACCAATGGAGAAAATCCAGTGTCTAATAGTTTCTTTTGGACCATGCCACATGTAAACAGCGAAATTTAGAAGCCCCGTGCTTTCGTAATGACAGTAAATCCAATGGTAAAAAAAGGGGAGTAAGAGAGTTCAAAAACTGTCAGTTACTCTGGTAATGCTCTCATGCTTGCACATGAATCAGGAATATTTACTCTTCGACAGGTGAAAATTCACTCGGGTGATAGACTAAACTAAAGTTGGTTGGAAAATATGATGAATCTACTGAAATGAATTGTACATATGAAGCCGAAGAAATTTTACTCACCCGTTATTGTCAATATCAAACATTTTGAATGCCACCGAAAAGCTTGACTCGGGGATACTGAGTAATGTAACAAAGAAGATGTATCTGGAATTATGAAAGAAAATATATATGTAGTGCTTTAGATCTCAACTTCCAACTGTTTTAAAGCTCAATGTTGCTGCATTTGATATTGGATTCAATGTGAATAACAGTACTACTGGAGTATAGGTCTCAAAGAATGGTGATGGAAAACCTAAGGAACTTACTCTGGAAACGAAATCAGTCCATCATTATTGGTGTCAAAAAGCATAAAGAATTTTGAAGGAGCACAATTTAACTCGCCTGGAACCCTTTCTCCTCTTAAGAAGCCCTCTCTAATTCGATTTGATTCAGAGGGAGGAAATACGGGAACAACTGCTCGCATCAAATCAGCAGGTGTCATAAAAACCTCTCCTGCAGGGGTTCGAATGGATGCAAAGTAATCGAAAACCTGGACGTTAAGCGGTAAATAACCTTAAAAAACTTTTATATACAGCTTCTCATATTGGATAACTTGCAGCCATGATTATAAGTTCCTCTTTAGGCATAAAGAATTGCTATACTCATGAATTTCACTTGCTCATGAAGAAGTAGATAAATAGAATTCATCAAACATCATAATCATACCTTTTCAGGAGGACTTTGCATCCTAATCCGCTTTTCATACTTGAAGAAAACTCTTTTCCTATATGCATCTGAAGCAAATAATAAACACTCTAAGTAACCTTTTAATGAATATATAGTTTTCTTAAAGATTGTTAGATCATCAATTCCCTTAACATTATGTATAGAAACTAGTACACCCAAAAGGAAATTACAAAAAAAAAAAAAAAAAAAAAAAAAAAAATTCCATATCTTAACTCTCAACTAAGTCAAGAAAAGCAAATACAAGAAAAGTTGCACAAAATTTTAATGTGTGCATCCAAAGAAGATTGCAGAACAGGGTACCTCCAAACAGGAAATTGGACTTCTTCTCAGGTTCTGATTGTCGCAACCGATCATCATCATCCACTGCCTGCGTTGCTTCACCTCTGTAATCGGCGAAAGACAAGAAGGAATTCACATCCAGAGAAGAAGAGTAACAATAACCAAGGCCTATGCTGGACCCAACAATGAAAAACCCAGAAGAGACTGATCCCATAAACGTATTGAAACCAGATCTTCTAGTTTTACCATCATCGTGGCCAAACCCAGAAGAAGAGCTCGACGAAGATGGCGAAAATGACGTGGACCTCTGTGACTGGGAGAAGAATGGCCGAAAGTTGAGCCTTTGAGCAGCAACCACAACTCGGTGGATGGACAATGAGGATTTTCTTAGAGATGTAGATGCTGGAGAAAACATAGTAAAAATCAAACGTTACGAGCTTCAAACAAAGAAAAGGACAAATGGGAAACGGATGAAGCAGTTTGGTCCAGAAGCGCAACAGAGAGGAAATAATGAGAGAAAAAGAGAGAGAGAGAGAGTTGAGGAGAGGGAAAGGGATTGGTACGCAATTGACCCAGATTTAGATACGGTTTTCTGAGCGGGAAAACTGGTTCCTCGGGCTTTTGACTGAATCTTTGCGTTCATTATAACGGTTTTTCAAAAAGTTAGTTGGTGGCTTTCATGGAGTGAGAATTGATTATAATTATGCATATGGTTTTGCTATTGCTTTACTGAAAATTATGGTTTTTTTTTTTTTTTTTTTTTTGGTGAAGGGGAATATTGGATTGATGAAGTATTACTATGGTTTCGAATTTACCAAAAATGGATGGATTTTTTTTTTTCTTTTGTTTCTTGTCCAATTGAATTTTTAGTGTTTTAAATTATTAAAATGACGTGTTATCATAGTACATGGCCATTAATGTTACATGCCACCATGTATTTCAATATAAATTGGAAGATAGTTTATAGAAGAATAGTAACATATATATATTATACATAAATGGAATGTATGGAAATTTTTAAATAAATTTTTTATGTATTACACAAAAATTATTATTTATTTTTTTGGTGGATTTGACTGGAATACAAAAATTCTCAATAAATTAAACAGTTTAAACTTTCATATCATATACATGTAATCATCAATGAAAATGAAATTTAAGAACAAATCATTTGGTTTGGGACTTTTGTTGAAATATGATGGAGTTTTCTTTCGGTGGGTTTACTTCAGCTTGAGAAAATGCTAGGTTCTTCTTCTCTCTCTCTCTCGATCTCTCCCCTCTGGACTGTTTTTAAGAATCTTTTCAATTCTTTATTCTTATAGTCTTACAATTTAAATATTATGCAATTTATTTTTTAATTAAAATAAATATTTTTTTGGGAACTAACTTTGCGCTTATCTTAGAAGATGCATTAATGTAGAGATTAAAAATGGAACCTATATAATCCTATGAAATTTTAAATAATTACTTTCGAAGATTTATTTTTCTATATTAAATTTTTTTATTAAAATATAATTTTTTTAAAAAGAATTTACATGTAATAAAAATCATAATCTTTCTTAGAATAAACTACACAATAGCTATGAAGAAATCAATTATCATCTGTGTGTCTCATAGTTTCCTGCCTACATAAAACTCAATGTTTTATATCAGCATGAGACCTGAAAAATTCTTTCTGTCCTTTTCTTACAAGTGCTATGCAGTGCTTATTGTTTTGCTTCCCAATAGCTATAGATTGTAATTCTGTCAATATTTTTGCAGAATCAGATATAAATTCCAATAGCTATATGCCAATCTTCTATATGCCGATGTTTTTGTGACTTCTTATAATATTAACGTTTTGGAGCAATATATATATATATATATATATATATATATATATATATATTCCCAAATTGATAAAACCCTTTTCAACTTCTTGACCAATTCTCTGAATTGAAAAATGGAAATCAATTTGACCTTAAATGAATTTTGGTATGTTGTCAAAATCCAAATCCAACAAACTTAAGCGAGATAAGGATGTTTAAGTCACTGGTAGAAATCTGGCTCTATGTGATGTGGGTGATACTACTGATGGGTTTGCTGCTATTTTTTCAAAAATCGATGGCGTCTTGGACCTTTTTCAAGTAAGGTTGTATTAGGTAGGATAGTTTTATTAATACTACAATTTTTGCTACCTGCATTACATTTTATTTATATTTGTATTTATTTTTTCTTTTGTTATCTACACTAATAAAACTTATCTATTTTACCCTTAAAATAAATAATATTAAGATTCATAAAAAATAAATAAATAAACAAACAAACATATTGCAAGTGTTCATCTTCATCTTCTTCCCTAATATAAAAAAATTATTTTCAACTTCTTCATTTTTATCTCCTGTATTTTATTTATTTATTTTTTTTGATTTTCAATTATTTATCAAGATACAAAATTTCCTTTTCACATGCAAGTGTTTGAATAAAACCAACCGCCGTGAGTAGGTTAAGAGAGCTGCAACAAGTGGATATAAACTTTATCTTCTATTAGTTGCTGTTCCTATTATTTTTTTTCTCTCCCTAATATTGTCAAGCAACAACCTTAAACATATTCATCAAAAATTAAAAGACCCATAAGCATTTTTTCCTTGTAGTTTCTATTTTTGCACATTTTCAATAGAATTTATGGATCTGATTTTGGGCATGGTTCTCGGTCATGGCAATAAAGTAAAAATAAAATACTATAAGCAGAAGATTTGATTCTGGGTTTTAACGAATGCTTTCTATTCTATTCTTCTAAAATCAGTATCCTTCTTCAAGTTTAATTTAGTAATTTATTCAATGGGATTTCTTATTTATAGGTTACATGTACATACAAAAATGGGAAAAGGACAGGTTCTTAGAGAAAAGTTTTCCCTCAGTTTTGTTAAAATCCCATATCGGCTTTTACTTATACCAGTTTGATTTTCTTGCTTTTTATTTTTATTTTTATTCTTTTATTTTACTTTTTATTTTTTTTTCTAACATGCAACATGAGACCTTATGATCACCTTACGATTGGACGGTTATGCCTCGTCGGATGGTCCCACATAAGTTTTTACTCAAAATTAGAGCTTTGCAATGAAATATATTGTATTTTCAATTTTTTTATTTAATTAAGAAAATTATTATTTTAGCCAAAAAAAAAATATTAATTTTTACAAATGGATAAATTTAGAATATAGAAATATTATTAAAAAAAGATAGTGTGGGTAGCTAAAAATGTAATATTAATAGAATCATCCTTTTTAGGTATTACTACAATTATTTTTCTTATCTTTTCTCTTAAAATCAATATTTATATTATAATCAAGCGGGAAAGAATGTATTCCTATATATTATTTACATGTAGTAAAATTGTTACTCCATATTGAAGATGATTTGCAATCAATTAATTCAAATTAAACAATCATTCATATAATTGTATAATTAACATTGATATTTATCAAATTTATTAGACCTATAAATTTAGTTAAGTTATATTGAAACATGTTCCTAATTCCAACATATAACGAGAATGTGTTAACATGTTAAGCATTAAAGCTGCTATAAACTTATTCCAAAAAAAAAAAAAAACTGCTATATATTAGTTTATGTTTATGATTTGAAGTTAAAAATCTAGTTAAAAAAGTGATAATTGTTAATTTTTACTATGTTAACAAAGCTTCAGCATAAAATGGAAACTGTATGTCCAGATCAAAATCTTCTATAAACTATTTACTTATTTTTGTATTATATTACAATAATTCTACTATGCAAAATAACTATAAAATCAATATAAAACATAGATATGTATAAATAGGAATGCTTTTCTGGTGAAAAATGAATAGTAATTTTACATATATAGGTGGCAAGTAAAAATATTTAACTTTACCCTGCTCATGTGTTTTGGATGTCTAATTTAACTCAATCCGAAATTGAACCAACTATATCACACATTAAAATACTTAAAATTTTAAAGAAATGGATTGGGTTTTAAATAATTGGTTGAGCTGTAATCTACCTTAGTACAATCTCCTATGGAATATTGAAAATCATTTTTATTTTTATTTTTTCATATATATAAAAAAGTAAAATATTGATAATCTAAATCTCTTTAAGTCCATCTAAAATGTATTAAAATTTTGAAGGAGAATCAATTTCTTAAAAGTTACTGTTTCTGAAATTTATTTTCTAAGAATTTATTCTATTATATTGTTTGATAATAAATAGAATTCTGTTTATGATTTACAAGTAATTAAATTGATTTGTGTGTTTAAAAATTGAAGTTAAATTTGCCTTTAACAAAAATATTTAAAATAACTTTTATAAAGAATTTAAGAATAGTATTTTTATTCATACTATAAAAGTTACAAAACACTATTCTACGTATACTCATAATAAAATTTATTTTTTAACCATCCACACTTATATATTATACCTATTTTACTCTTCATTAAAAAAAAAAAAAACTAAATACACTACAATCCATTTTCTAAAAACAACCCAACTTTTCCCAAAAGAAAAAAATAATAAACCGATCAAATAAAAAAAGCATCTACAAAATGGTCCACTTTATCAAATACCCATTCGTTCAATTCTTGGTGGGTTTGGTTTTAGCCTTTTTTGCTAAAAAATCAACAACGATTTTAATAAAAATCATTGTTTTTGTTACGGAATTGAGAGAAAAACAAATAGCAACGAAAACAAAGAAAGCGAAGAACAAACACAAATTAACGTGGAAACCCTTGATGGGAAAAACCACGGGCAGGGAGAACAAATCCAATATCGAAAGATTGGTACAAAAAGTGAGCCTGACTGCGCGATACCTTCTTACCCTAATTACAGCCGAAAACTAAATATATATAGTACAGAAGAAACCCTAAAATTGAACAGGTCCATACCGCGGGGGCGCTGCCCCCGCACCACCACAGAGCTCCAAATTTTTCTCCAAAATTTAGTTTCACCAAATGGGTCGCACCCGCGAGCTTTTCGAGTCGGGTCAACAAGAATTCGGGTCACAAACTCTAACAATCTCCACCTTAACACGAATTCCATATAAGGAATGAAAAACATACAAAACTCCAATCTTCGATAAAAGTTGCCATCCTCTTCCACAAAAGTCCCTAAAAGGCAAAGCTCAACAACAAACACCAACCAAGTCCAAGCAATGTTCAAACTTGGCTACTGGAAGTGCCTTGGTCATCATGTCAGCAGGATTATCATGAGTACTCACCTTGCTGACAACAATATCTCCACGAGCAATAACATCACGTACAAAATGATACCGAACATCTATATGTTTTGTCCTCTCGTGAAACATCTGATCCTTAGTGAGATAGATAGCACTCTGACTATCACAATTGATGACCGTACTCTCCTGCTCAGAGCTCAACTCACCTATCAACGCCCTTAACCAAATAGCTTCTTTCACCGCTTCAGCTATAGCCATATATTCAGCTTCTGTAGTTGATAGTGCAACTGTTGCTTGCAAAACAGACTTCCAACTGATAGAAGTATCTCCAAGAGTAAATACATAACCAGTAGTGGACCTCCTTCTATCAAGGTCCCCAGCAAAATCTGCATCAACATATCCACGTACACCCTCCTTACTTCCACCAAACTCTAAACAAGTGTTAGTAGTGCCTCTCAAGTACCTTAGAATCCATTTGACAGCTTGCCAGTGTTGTTTGCCAGGATTAGCCATATACCGGCTCACAACACTAACAGCATGTGCAATGTCAGGACGGGTACACACCATAGCATACATCAAACTACCAACAGCACTAGAATAAGGAACATGTGACATATACTCAATATCTCTATCCGACTGTGGTGACATATCAGCAGACAATCTAAAATGAGTAGCTAATGGAGTACTTACAGGTTTAGCGTTCTTCATTCCAAAACGCTCCAGAACTTTCTCAACAAAAGATCTTTGAGTCAAGAAAAGTTTACCTGCAGATCTATCTCTCTCAATCTCCATACCAAGAATCTTCTTTGCCGCTCCCAAATCTTTCATCTCAAATTCACCACTCAATTCTGCTTTCAATCTGTTGATATCGGATTTCTTCTTGGCCACTATCAGCATATCATCAACATAAAGCAACAAATAGATAAATGAGCCATCTTCCAACTTCCTAAAATACACACAGCTATCATATTGGCTTCTAGAATAGCCATGGCTAAACATAAACCCATTAAACCGCTTGTACCACTGACGAGGGGATTGCTTCAAACCATACAAGGACCTTTTCAACAAACACACATGATCCTCTTTTCCTTCAACCTCGAAACCTTCGGGTTGCTGCATATAAATTGTCTCCTCAAGCTCACCATGCAAGAAAGCGGTCTTCACATCTAGTTGCTCCAACTCTAAATCATGCATAGCAACTAGCGCTAACAAAGCACGAATAGAAGTATGTTTAACGACAGGGGAAAATATATCATTAAAATCAACTCCCTGTACCTGTGAATACCCCTTCGCTACTAAACGTGCTTTGTACCTCGCATCTTCAACACCAGGGATGCCTTCTTTCTTTTTGTAGACCCACTTGCATCCCACAATCTTCTTACCCTCTGGAGGTAATGCTAACTCCCAAGTGTGGTTCTTATGAAGCGACTCCACCTCTTCCTGCATAGCAATTAACCACTTTGCAGAATCCTCACATGAAATGGCTTCATGATAGTTGCAAGGATCACTGGGACTCTCGATCTCCTGTGCTGCAACACAAGCAAAAGTGACATAGTCTGCTAAACTAGAGGGCTTCTTGATCTCCCTGCGAGGTCTATCCTTGGCAATCGAATGCTCCTGCACCTCCTCAATTCTCTCTTCTTCCACATGAGTGGGTGTCTCAAATGGGCCTGCAACTGAACCATTCTGTGAAGTACTTACTTCCTCCACCCTAAACTCCACCTGCTTTGGCATACTGTCTGAAACAACGAGCTCCTTTTTCGGATGCAGCATTGCCATCTCATCAAACACAACATCCCTGCTAATCACAACCTTAGATGACTTTGGATCAGGAAGCCAAACTCTGTATCCTTTTACACCCTGCGGGTAACCAAGAAATATGCCCTTCTTCGATCTAGGCTCAAGCTTACCATCATTAACATGAACATAGGCAGGGCATCCAAACACCTTCAAATCTAAATAATTAGCAGGTTTTCCAGACCATACCTCTTCAGGAGTCTTGCAATCGATTGCTGCCGATGGAGAACGATTCACCAAGTAGCAAGCTGTAGCAGCTGCTTCTGCCCAAAAGTCCTGTGCTAACCCAGAATTCGACAGCATGCATCGGACTTTCTCCATAAGAGTTCTGTTCATCCGCTCAGCCACACCATTTTGCTGCGGAGTTTCTCTAACTGTGAGATGTCTAACGATCCCTTCGTTTCTACAAAACTCATTGAAAACACCATCACAGAACTCCAATCCATTATCTGTACGAAGGCGCTTCACCCTTCTTTCCGTCTGCTTCTCTACCAAAGCTTTCCATTGCTTGAAGATAGCAAATACGTCATTCTTGTGCTTCAAAAAATATACCCAGACCTTCCTGGAGAAATCATCAATGAAGGTCAACATATATCTGCCACCACCCTTAGAAGCAGTACGTGCGGGTCCCCAAAGATCTGAATGAATATAGTCTAGAGTACCTTTGGTTTTGTGAATTCCAGTACTGAAGCTAACTCTCTTCTGCTTCCCAAACACACAATGTTCACAAAACTCCAACTTCGAGATACTCCGATCACCAAGCAAACTCCGTTTGCTCAACATCGCCAAACCTTTCTCACTCATATGGCCCAATCTCATATGCCACAAACGAGTAACATCCGAATCTGACATGGACACTGAAACAGCAGCCGACCCCATTACCACAGAACCCTGTAGCCTGTATAATGTACCAACCAGGCTAGCTTTCATCACCACCAAAGCACCCTTCAGAACCCTCAAAACTCCACCTCCACCAGCAAAAGAACAACCAGACTTGTCCAAAGCAGATAAAGAAATTAAATTTTTAGACATATCTGGAACGTGACGTACCTCAGATAGTGTTCTAATAATTCCATCATGCATCTTCACCCTTACAGTTCCAATGCCGATGACACAGCAAGGATGATCATCTCCCATCAGCACAACACCTTTATCCACCGGAACATAAGAAGAGAACCAATCCCTATGGAGACAGATGTGAAACGAACAGGCTGAATCCAAAATCCATCCCTGCTTGCCCGAACTATCCTCAGTCACTGAATAAACATCTCCATCTTCAATTTCCTCATGTGCGACACTGGCTTCGGCATGTTCCTTACTCTTTTCATTATTTTTATTCTGAAGCTTACGACATTCAGTTTTGATGTGCCCCTTTTTCTTACAGTAGTGACAAATAAGGTTTCTGAACCTTGACTTCGATCTTGGCCGACTACCACCATTGTTATTTTGATCTCTAGATGATGTTCTACCTCTAACAATCAAACCCTCTCCTCCGGAACTCCCAAAATTATTGTTATCCGAACTGCTGGTCAACTCCTTATCAAACAACTCCTTAGAATATAAAGAAGCTTTCACATCCTCCAATTTTAGGGTTTTATTACTGTAAATCAAAGTCTCCCTAAAATTTTTATACGATGGAGGTAAGGAACGCAGTAGCATTAGGGCCTGATCTTCATCATCATATTTAATGTCCATGTTTGCCAGATCCAACAAAATAGTAGAAAAATCATCTATGTGTGTTTTAATAGATGTACCTTCAACCATAGAAAGGGTGTATAGACGGTGCTTCGCAATCAGTTTCGTTGTGAGATTCTTTGTGATGTACAAAGATTCCAACTTGTCCCATAAGTCCTTTGTTGTCTTCTGATCAAGGACCTCCCTCAAAACTTCATTGGACAAGCATAGCTAAATGGTGGATAGGGCACGCTCATCAACCTCGGCTTTCTTTTCGGCATCCCACGAAGACGGCATCTGCTCCTTGCCAACCAACGCCTTGTGTAAACCCTTCTGTGTCAAAATCGCCTTCATCTTGACTTGCCACATGGAGAAACTCATGTTGCGCTCAAATCTCTCAATGTCGAACTTTGTTGCCATGATCGAAAAAAAAAAAATTCCCAAATAGATCGATGCGGCTCTGATACCACTTGTTACGGAATTGGGAGAAAAACAAATAGCCACGGAAACAAAGAAAGCGAAGAACAAACACAAATTAACGTGGAAACCCTTGATGGGAAAAACCACGGGCAGGGAGAACAAATCCAATATCGAAAGATTGGTACAAAAGGTGAGCCTGACTGCGCGATACCTTCTTACCCTAATTACAGCTGAAAACTAAATATATATAGTACAGAAGAAACCCTAAAATTGAACAGGTCCATACCGCGGGGGCGCTGCCCCCGCACCACCACAGAGCCCCAAATTTTTCTCCAAAATTTAGTTTCACCAAATGGGTCGCACCGCGAGCTTTTCGAGTCGGGTCAACAAGAATTCGGGTCACAAACTCTAACAGTTTTGATATTTGTTCTAAAAAAAAAAAAACTTTTTTCCTCTTATTTCCCCATCTCTTTCATCTTCTTAAGCATGTGGAAACGAATTTGCTAGTTGTTGTACGTACTTATCTCTCCTCGCTGTTCATCGTCTCCATTTATTGGTCATCCAAAGATATTCAAATATCCATTCTTTTAATTATTTTTTTCATAAATTTAAAGCTTGGTATTTGAATATCTATTTCCAAAGTAAAATCCAGAATAACAGATATATCCATTGTAGACAAACTAAGCTGAGCTTTAGCTGAAATTCGAATACCCTGTTTCACATTTTGGGAATATCTGATTTGGTTAAAGGATTAGGGAACTGTAGGACTAGATGAAACAACTTATATGTGAAAACAAAAACTTAGGGTTACTACTTTGCAGAGTATATAATATAAACATATATATATATATATATATATATATATATATATATATATATATATATATATATATGTATAATTTTTTGAAAGGCTATTTAAAACATTTTATCCATGATATTATCAAAATATTAAAAATTTTAAAATTATAATGCATTTAGTAAGTTTTATAGTGTAAATAGAATTGCCAAAATTACCCATTTAAATGACATTTTTTTCATGGGGATTATTTTCCACCATATTTTTAATGTTTCATCTCACATCTTTTTTACTCTTAAAAACTTTTTAAATACTAGGAAAATTCAATTTTTAAAGGAATTTTTCATTTCCCATTAACATGGAGAAAATCCAAACAAGACTCTAGGAAAAAGTTAGGGCGTGTCTTGTAATGTTTTACAAAATGATTTTGATCAAAAATACATTTAGTAGCTTTATTTGAAATTTAGATTTTGAAAAAAAGGTTGAAAACATTCTTTAAAAGATGAGTAAATTTAAAAAATATCCAAAAGACATTTTACATGAATCTAAAAAATTTTAAAAACAAATATATAAAAGGATATAAATACTGAATAATGCTAGAGATGCCATTTAGATTGCTAAATTATTTATTAAGTGTATATTTGTTATTATTTGATTGGTTTATATTTAATTATATTTATCTTTTAAGGGTTGATTTATTCATATTTTGTTTATATTAATTTGTTAACCAATCAAATAATGATAATTATATTTTTGGAAAATAATTTAGTAGGTTATTTAGTGCCTCCAGCATTACTTATAGATAATATTTGTTCTTTTAAATAAAAATATTTATTGTATATAGAAATGTATTTAACATATATCAAATACAAAGATAAATAATAATTATCATTTTCAAAACCAAATATTTTCTTTACCATACAAATATATATCATATTTACCATTTGCCAAACATAATTTTATTATTTTCATTATCATAAAATATTTTGAAAATATTACCAAACATGTTTTTAAATTTTAAGAATACAAAAGTTAATTTACCATTTTCATTGTACTAGAATAATTTATAAAAATTATTTTTAAAGACTTTACCGAACATGCCCTTAATTTCCCGGTCTAACATGCCAGAAGTTTGTTTACATACCCGGCTTCACAACAAAGCTATTTATTTTCATCTTATCTTCCAAAACAGTACATTTTTGTTTGGCTTATTTGTGGATATTTTCCTTGTGCGGTTGTACCTTCCTCATTTTTCTTCTGCCTTGCAGTATCTTTTTAACTTGTTTGTACTAAGAAAATTACTAATTGCTTTGATTCCAAATCACAGATAAAAGAGAAGAAATTGCTCTACAATGTGATATAAAAATCATGTAGTAATTTTCTAAATAAAGATAAATATTGTTATAGACATAGCTAGCTTTACTACCCAATTCAGAGAGTTGCTGAGTCTAAAATTCATCTTCCTTAAAGACAAGTTATGTTCCCCAACCAAAATAATATATATATGTATATATATATATATATATATATATATATATATATATATTCTATTAAAATAAAAAAGTTATGATAATAAATGTTCAACCAAAAGGGACATTTGAATTTCCAACAAGATCATTTATTTTTGGCTTAAAAACATTGTCATAATTGGGCAGGTAAAAGTACTAAATAGTATAGTCCGGTACACTTTTTAATTGGTTTTAAACCAAATGGTAGTAGGTTACTGAATTTAATATGCTTTAACAACTTCCCTAATTTTGGGCCCCTTACAACTTTTGAGTCCTATCATTTACTCTATAGTCTATATTTACCTGCTCTTTGCAGATATGCCATCTCCTGCAAAGACACTAGTTGATTTCCTAATCTTACTGATGGGAACTTTCTCATCCTATTTTTTAATTCTTCAATTGCGTTGTAAACAGGTCTTCCTCTATCCTTTTTTTTTTTTTTTTACTCTGAATATGTTTAGCTTTGGAAAAGAAATGAATGCATATCCCATTGAAATTATGGTCAAAATAATAATACTACAATCTACATCATAAATTAAATCCCCTTTACAAAATGCCAATATGCCACTTTGGCGTCTCAGTTTGACATGGACTTTTGTATTTGGTCACACACAGTTCCACAGCTTCAAAACTTCCTTTCTCATTTTCTTGGTTCTCATACAACCACATCCACCATCGTCTCTAGGAAACCTCCTCACACTTACATTCCTCTTCAACCGATGAGGAATGTCAGGAAAACAAAAGAAAAGGAAATACAATTTTTGATAGGGAAATTTTTTGTTGGGGCAATATTTAATGAGGAACTTAAATGTTAGTAGTTAGTACTTATTGATGACATTTATATTTAATATATATATTTTTCCAGTGATATGTATTAATTGAGGAGGGAGATTTCTTATATCTGCAGGCTCACAAAAATGTTTAAATTTTTTTGACGCACCTCTCTATAAATCAAAAACTTTCTCATGGTGATGCGAAATTGCATCTTTGGGTACAAAGAGAATGAAGGAATATTCTTTGCCACAGGGGTTCTGTCCAAAAAAAGGGTAATACTTGTCCATTTCACACTTTTTTTTTTTTTTAATGACGTATTTTTAGGGTAAAATATCCACTACTATAGCATAGATAATATTTCATCTTACATCAATGACAAATAACATTTTGGGTTCCACGGACCACAAAAAAATCCTTCTAGTGCTAACACTCTATTTCCATCTGCTTTCTTTTGTCACTCTCAGATCCAACCACCATCCAAAATTTCCATAAACAAACAAATTAGATGGGGGTCTACATTTTTTTTTAGTATCACCCTATATTTAACGGCAACTTTACCCACCACAATTACTTTCTTATCAACTTCTTATATATATATATATATATATATATATATACATGTATTCTGTCCAACAGCACACAGCCTCACATACTTAGACCACCACCATATGAAACACAACCAATCATCATCTTCCATGGACTGGTTTTCATGGCTATCAAAGACTACCCTCGACACATCGCACATCTACGAGTACGGCCTTGTCTTCGCACGTAACGAGCTCCAATTCGATGACATAACCTACTTCAACCACGAATTCCTTCAGAGCATGGGCATTTCTGTGGCCAAGCACAGGCTGGAGATTCTCAAGCTTGCTAGGAAGGAAAATGGAGGCACCACAAAATCGCTTTCCCGGCTCATTTGGGCAATCAGCAAAACCAGGAAGAGCTTAGTTAAGTATTTTAGCAAGTTGGCTTTTCATGATCAGGAAATGTCACTTAAGGATTTTCCTGATTCAGCTCAGTCCAGAGAGTATTGGAAAGGAGTGTTGCTGAGGAGGCAGAGAAGTGAGGAATTGAAGGAAGATAGGCCTGTGCTCAAGACTAGGAGCATGGCTCTATCTGGGCCTATCGATGGGAGGGTCCATGAGAGATTGATGGCTCCAAACAATACAAGGAACTTGAAATTATCTGGGCCGCTTGATGGAAGGATGCACGATAGGCTGCTGTACACTAATAGGAGCCCAAGATTTACTCGGACCCTGGATGGTAGGGCTATAGTGCCAGAGAGGTTGATGATCCCAATCCCAAACAATTGGAGCCCAAAATTGTCTGGGCCGTTGGATTACAGGGCAGATGATAGGGCCTTGAGCATAAATAGAAACCCAAAATTGTCTGGGCCTTTGGATGGAAGAGCTATGAGCCCAAAGTTCTGTACTCCATACGAGAAGGACAAAGGGGATGATGATTTTGATGATCATTCACTTTGGAGTGCACTCTTTCAGGATATGAAACCCACTTGAAACTTGTAATTGCTTTGGTTTGTACGGTGAGAGATATGGCATTCCCAATTTTTCATTTTCATTTTCATTTTCTTTTTTTCTTTTTTAAACAAGAATTTTTGTGTTTTCTAACTTCCAAACCCCGTGTTTTACTTCATGTTATATATATATATGTGTGTGTGTGTGTGTACAATTTCAGTGCTTTTGTGTTGAGCTCTATAATGCATATACAGGTCACTTTTTAAGGGCATATCTAAGTGCACTGTGACATCATAAACGGCCTTCAGTCTCTTTCATCTGAGTATGAATTGGCCTATGCTGGAAGTTTGTCAAACAGACAAATATCTTGTTATTGTGACCTTTCAATAATTTAATTTTAAACATAAATGTCCTACAGGAGAACAACCGAGATAATAGTGATTTTTGATGTTTAACCTTGAAATCTTGGTTCGTTCAGGCATATAACTAAAAATCCCTCATTTCCAAAATTAACATATGTTACAAAGAATTATAATTATCACCATCCTCTTTTACAATAAGATCCTACCCATTTTGAAGTATAAAGTTTCCATTTTTAGTTTGGTCCCTTTGTATATGCCATAAGTTGTACTTTTTGGACAATGATCCATTTTATTTTAACTACTATTCTTATATATTATTAGAACATAAACACGCTAGAATCAAAGGTCTCTCAATCTTGGTTATTATTTTTTTAATATATATTTGTATAATATATGTATATATATAGGATAGTAAAAAAGAAAATGAAATATACAGTGCAATACCTAACCAAAAAACGAGCTGTTAGCGTTGGAAATAATATGCCTATGAGTGGAGAGTAATTTTACTAATGCCCTTCCTGTTTCAGCAGACTAGTCATCTATTTTGTATATGTGCCTATCTCAATAAATTTGAAATCTGCACCCACTTGAATCATGGTTTATGATAAATAAAGCCAGTTTTCATACATATTTATAGCTTGGAGATCTGTCCCTCGAATAAATATTATTTATTGTATACATGTAGTTGTTCAGAGTTAGAACCAACTAACCATCAACATGATTTACCAAAAAACTAACCATCAACATGTCATTCATATTTCTTTTCTTAGCTGGGTCACATTTGCTGCTCAAATACCCTGATTAAGGGCCAAAGGACCAAAATTTTAGCCACATACTAAAACCACTACATATTTATCTGTACTTGTTCAAAAATATTATTTTACTATTACAACAACATACATGGACTCAGACTAGATCACATAAGTTGATTGCTTGCAGCTCAGAAACATATCATTGATGAGAATGCAAGAAACAAAACTTATTCGAGCAGGCCAAGTAGTTTATCAGCATGATGTGCTTCAGTAAGATGGCTCTCCAAAGATATAATTTAGTTTCCATGCCGCACCAAGTTAATGATTTTCACTTTGAGGCAGCCTAAAAGAACCCCCCGCATAGAGCATCTGGTAAACAGGCCTTATCCTGTAAGTCAGAATAATGGTCAACATGGTGCCTATGCCGCAGACAGCAGCCAGAACAAGAAATGTGAGCCTGAAGCAATTAGGACCCAAGCAGGAAGCACTCAAACCGGAAATATCAAGTGCCTGCTGCTTTGCTGCCTCGTTGTCATATACGTACCCTGCTAGGAGACCAGAAAAAAGCAACGCACCTAGTGGATTCCCTAGTGACATAAAATTGTAAAATATGCCAAAATGCTTCAACCCGAAAAGCTCAGAGACTGTTGGGATCATGATAGAAAATTGAACGCCATAGCAGGTACCAAGTAAAGCAATTGCAGCATATAAGGTACCACCAATTGCAGAAGCAAATAGAAGGTATGCAACTATCATGATTATTTGAGTGTATGTCATCCAAACAGTCCGAGGAATTGCTTTTGATCTGCAAAAGAATAGATTTCAAATTAGATCCTAAGAACAATTAATTTTGTTCAGGAAAGATTAGCTAGTCCACTCTCTTCTTTTTTTTTTTTTTTTTTTTTTTTTTTTTTTGGGACAGGGTGAAAGAAATTTTTATTTTTATTTATTTGTTTATTCTGTAAAGCATGGAGTACTACTTCTTGTTAATTTTCATCACCACGCATAGAATATTATAAATGCCAAAAACCAAAAGTCCAACGTGTACAGTAACATTTTTTGAATGATTTCTTGGGAAGCTTCAAAAACATGACCTTTAATTGAGTAATATGTTTGGGATGCCAAGGTCCAAACATAAGACTCTTTGGATTGATAACAATTAATCCACTCTATTCTAATTATCATTTCATTTGCCGATGACCTGCATTAAGGTTCTGAAATTCTGCAGTTTAAGAAATTATCTAGTTCATAACCATACACAGTTGCTAAGTTACAATACCCTGCTTCAGTCAAATTACTGTATGGATTACCATATGAGGATAAAATGTTACTAACCTGACAAAGTGTTCAGAAACAATACCTCCACCAAGACGACCCACAAAGTTGCAGAAGCTGAAGAGAGACAGTAGGATTGTGGTATCATGCAAACCTTGTGCAATCCCAATTTGGGCTAGATTATTGATAACTGTAACCCCTGAACCAACCCCCACAAAGTAAACCGAGAATAAAAGCCAGAAATCAGCCTTGATTATAGCTTGGCTAAATTTAAAATCCTCCCCTCTCTTCGGCCTTCTCTTCCTCTTCACCGCCCCTTCACCCTCAGCAAGAAGCATATCCACCTCAGAAATATTGTCACTTTCATTAAAGCTTCCTAGGTTTGTCGATGATGATGATGGCATCAGCAAAGGTTCTGTTTTGTCTGCATTATCTTCTTGTATCAAACCATCTGAAGACCCTACTTTTTGATTAAGTGTCCCTGGTATGGTGGCTCTAGCAGGATACAATGTCATTTTTACAGGGATTACAAGTGGGGCCATAAGAAGTACAATCATTATAAGAACAATAGCATTGGCAAGTGGAGCACTCAAAGAAAGTACATCATCCAATATTGTAGTTGCCAGCATATATAAGCCAAGCACAATGCTTGCAGCTTGGATGAAAAGAAAATGGCCATGCTCAGCAGAGTCTTCACCAGAAGCTGGAGTACAAGGCCTAACAAGATACATCAAAACAAAACATAGGACAGGAATCCCAACTGCAAGGAACAGTAGAAGCTTAGAGGAAGAATTACGAAGCAGTACACTGTAGACTTCTGTAAACACAGCAGCACTGAGCCCCCCATAACCTTTGAGAATACCAGCAACAGTGCCTCGACTAAGAGGGAAGTTCCTCATGTTGGTTACAAGGACTGCCGTGCTTAACCAAGCACTACTATTAGTGGCAACACAAAGAGCAGCCCATAACTGCAATAGCATTAATAAGAAAGATGAACTTAGATATTGTCCTTGGAAAGTCGCTGGACTTGTAGTCAAAACAATGTATGATAGCTTTAGCATTTTCTTAAGAGCTACATCAAAATTATTGCCAAAAAAAAAAAAAACTTCTCTTAAGTGTCCTAGATCAGAAGGCCATTCTTTTGTCAGAAATTACTATATGCCATTTTATATACAAATTATCTAAATACCAATGTCATAAATTTCCTGTTCAGTTTAGTTAAAGTGGGTAGGGAACTCTTCCAGGTGCTTTGCCTAGTGGAAGGGGGATATTACTGGGGAAGCTTTTTGAGCAGGAAGGAGCATGTCTCTGTGCTGATGTGTCCACACTCACAACCATGCACACCCACACATGCACAGAGAAAGATATATAAAATGAGAGAGATATTACTAGACCTAAAGAAGAAAGGAGATAGATACTTTCAGAGGTGCGGATTTCCCTATTTCCCTGGATGTAGATGTTAAATTTCTTCAGCTTTTTGCTAAGTGCATTGCAACTTATGCATGTTTTACCACAATAAAGAACATTGTATTTTTTAACTTTAGTCGAAGTATAAGTTGGTGGTTTAAAATTTTTTTGACAAAACCCCTTAAGCTCCAAGTTATCATGAATATTGAGTTCCAATAATTCATCTTGTTGAAAATGTTGAAAGTTGAGGATCTAAGTTACATTTGGTATTCGCTAATTGAAAAGGAATACATAAACATTGAATGATAACATTAGTTCAAGGATAATAGTGAAGTCCCCATCTCACTTAAAATTTCCAGATAAAAGAAACAGTTCAGCTGAAGCAACTTAAAAATGGACTCATTTAAATAATTCATATCAAATCCAAAAGCACAATGTGCAAATTCCACCATGAGCTATGCCATAAATCAACTAAGTTATATGGGATTCAACATAAAGATTGTTTCAAGGACCAACAATGTATTCAGCATGGTGGTTATTCACAATCTTTAAATGTGATAAAGAAAGTACAAAGTTTGATTTGTCAGTCCTAGTACTTCATATTTACTCAGTTTACAGTCCTTCTGACCTCCACAAACAGCAAGGCCAGATCAAGTTTAGATTTATCATTCACTGAAATAAAAAATAAAAAAAAAGAACCAATGTCAATCAAATCCAATGCAATTTGATTCTTTCAAAAAGCGGGAAAAACGGCCAACATATCGTCCAGAAACAAGAAAGAAAATCTACATGGAAAGATCATTCCAAATCAAAACAGGGAAAAAGGGTATGCTTAAATTTCCAATGGAAAAAACCATTAAGTTAAAAAAAAAAAAAAAAAAAGTCTATAACTTACCAACCAGTACGGCATAGAGAGAACTGTACCACTCACAGCAAGCCAAAGAACACCATAACCCAAAAAGCAAGCGACACCACCAATCAAAAGAACCAACCAAGGAGGAAACTTGTTGGAAGCAATCCCGGGAAGCAGGCCAACGTTTTCACCAACATCATTGGCGACACCAAGAATCGTAAGCTGGTGCTGGTTGAAACCCAGAACGGACTTGAGGGAATGAGAGTAAAGAGGGAAAGTGTAGGCATTTCCTGATGCTATCTGCAACCACACCGCTGCTCCTAATCCCACCCATGGTGGTCTTGAACCTGCTTTCAACGAAACCATTTGATAGATATGATTGATTTGGCTATTACAAACCCACCTTTCACCTTCACAGACCTCCCAAAGTTTTTGAAAACTAACAGAGTACTATGTTTCAAGTTCGACGGATGAGAGAGACAGAAAAAGAAAACTGTGTTTTTTGGCATGCCATTTGGGTTTCCTAGATTTCTGTTTCTCTGTCTTTTTATTTTTATTTTTTAAAATATATTTTCAATCGAGCTTTGCAGGAATTAGGCCCCAGTTCAGTTCTGTTCATCAAATACAAGATTGATTTGAAAAAGAAAAAAGCAAAAAAAAAAAAAAGATCTACTTTGGTGAAACTTTAATAAATGTTTACTGATTTTGTAACTAGAAACTGGTAAAGTACATATGGAAATTGCCAAGTGTGATGGTGAAGTGTTCAAAGCATACAGAAAGTATTTATTATTTTTTATATAATATGTTTGTCGTTTTTGGTGTTTTTGATAATGAATCTTAATGTTTTTTTTTTTTTTTTGGGTGAATAATGAAATTCTTAGATCTTAATCAAACTAGTTTCTTTCCCAGTTAACTAGGCTTAATATAAGCATTTGGTCTCATAAAATATCAGCTAGGGAAAAATTTTAATTTTTTGGATTAAAACGGACATCTCAATTTTTTTTTTTTTTTTGTTTGGTGAATAATGAAATTCTTATATCTTAATTTCTTTCCCAGTTAACCAGGCTTAATATGAGCACTTGGTCTCATGAATATCAGCTTGGGCAAATTTTTATTTTTATTTTTATTTTTGTATTTTTCGTAGAATTGATTTTTTTGGTAAAATTAATTGATCAATAAGAAAATGTGCAACTTTGTTGTGAGATTTGGATTTGGAATAAAACGGAAAGAGTCTTTTACACATTACCACATCTGATTTGTAACTCCATCATTGAAGACAAGTATCAGATCTCAAACGCAGAAAAAAGCATGAAGAGCATGACTCACCGCGTACGTGAGGTTATAAAGCCTTAAGAGGTGGCCCAGCTTGTCCGGTAGGATTCTGTCATCGGATCAGGCGATGATTCTGGGCTCGGGCCTTCATGGACCCATATATTACATGTCAAAAATTAGTAAAGGGGAAAATACAAAAATGTCTTGAAGGAAAGTACCAACCTTTTATATTTTCAATATTTTTGCCACCTTTCATATTCTTTAACTGACAAATTCTCCGAAACATTCCTTTCATTGAAAAAATTGAATTAAATTATTCAAAAATTGATTTCCATCCCCACCAGCCTCCCCCGCCCCATTAGCGCCTATCCTACACCGATATTCTTGCTCTCTTTGTAATTATAAATCTCCTCAATCTCCTTTTCAATTCTCTCACTTGCTATCCTTTTAAATTAAAAATGATCAGGATTAAGAAATCCACCGAAAGAATAAACCCACCATCATTAAGAAGATAACAACCAACAAGGAGTGAGTTGTTGTTGAATGGCTACCCACACGACTACAAACCTCAGGAACGACCTCTGAACAATTGAAGGCGCAACCAATATAGCAATTGTTGTAGCAACCCAAGGAGAAAGAACATGAGGTTAGGATCTTATTTCTAACAAAAAATGGTAAAAATTTGGTTGAAATTTGATTAGAGCTTAGATTTTTTATAATCTGATAAAGAATTAGCTGGAAAATTGTCCTACATGTCATAAGATATAGAGATTTTTAGGGGCTGTAAAAATATCTCGTCCTCCTCAAATGAAATATGTTGAAATTGTCTATCCCACCCATGAAAAAGGAACTTGCCTCTATGGCCCAACCTAAGTGTGAGGTACCGTTTAATGATTAGAATGATGAAACCCAAGCTTATGGCCAGCCTTGATTGCAAGGGAAGTTTGTTGAATCAATGGCATATGTTACCCCACCCCAATGCCTTGCCTCTGTGGCTGGGTAGTGTGTCCAATAAATGAAACAGGTGGATCTTGCTCCAAATGGCAAAGAAATTAGATTGGCCCTATCCTAATGCCCCGTCGTTTTGGTGGGTGATGTGTAGTTTGTTTCATAAAGCAAACCACCCAGCTAGCTCGCCCTTATGGTGGGGTAGTTTGTTTTCTGAAGAAAATAGGTTGACCCTGCCACATTGGCTTGCTTTAATGGTGAGTTCATTTGTTGTGTATTGTTTGTTATATTTGAATTGGTAAAATTATATGAATATGTTTGTTGTTGATTTTGTTATTTATTGTCACATGTTAATCCAAATTTCTAGAAGCATCTGTATGGGGATGATGAAAAATGGTATAACAAAATTTTATCATATGTTCAAACCTTCAAGGCACTTGAGTGTATCAAGGGCAAGCTAAACATGGAGCAGTTAAAGGAGTTCCATAAAACATGCTTTGGCCATTTATTAAACATGCCAAAGCTCAAGCGCTAAGGTTAGTTAATACACCACATAGGATTATGTATGGTGTACTCAGATGACGAATATATTTTGGAGTTCAATATACGTGGTATAGGCGCTTGTTACATAGACAAAGATTTTACAATGGTAATTGGATTAAGTTTAGTGGCAATATTGCTAACCATGCTGAGATTCGAGATATAAATATAAATTATATCAGGTAGACGTATCTGAAGAAGAGTTCGATTAATAAAGAGGAATTTGAGAAGATATTTTTAGATGCACATTTCGAAATTGATGAAGATGCAATGAAATGGCGTTGTTATACTTTTTGCACATTGGTCTATTAAGATTGCCCTGAAAAACTCGTAGAAACATGACTTTTGTGAGACTAGTAGAGGATTTGGATAAGTTCAATACGTATCCATGAGGTTCTACCTTAGCGACCAAACTGTTGGTTCATTAAAAAGCATCTTCAATGAATCTGTTAGTGCTAAAAATTGCAAATCCTTCTTGCACATGTGATCTTAATTGCTTCCCTTTAGCTTTTTAGGTGACATATTTTGATTTGTGTGTATATATATCCATAATCCATACAAATACATATATAAATAATGTATTTCTATGTTTTTTAATATGGAAATGTTATTATAGGTGTGGGCTTACAAAGTTATTCCTAAGATACGTGATGAGGGTATTGCAACGGTTGATAACCCTGTTATTGCATACATAACACACATATTGGGATGAACTTCTACTAAACATCCAAGTTTCAAAGATCTCTGTGATTCCATATTTGGGGAAAAAAAAGAAGGTAAGTATAAAAAGAAAAACACAATGGTTTTAATTAAGGTTTTAATTAACTATGTTTTGGGTTTTCCAATGTATTATGCAACTAACATAGAATGTGCACTTTGCAGTTTGAGGCAATACAATGGATTTTAAAGGCAACTATGAATGAATTGAGATAGGACTATATGCGTTTATGGCGTAATGGCCATACCAAACGCTGATTCCTAGCCCCACCAATCGTGGAGCTAGTTGAGCCAATTGTGGAGCCTGCAGCAGCTCAGTCAGTACTAGGATGTCATCATATGGGCCTAATGACGCCAGTGTAAGTGCCAGGGCTTTAATGATTATTCTATTGATTTGTTTGATAAAGATATGGACAATTGTACAAATGTTTACAAGCAACAAACAAACAAACAATAATTAGTTTTACATGATAGTTCTTAATGATAATGACTAATCAAATAAAAATTTCTTTTAAAAAGCTATCTCTTAATCTCTTTTATCTTTACTACATGGTCAAAGTCCTTGTTAGTCCAAACTTGCTATAGCTAACATGGATAATGATAATGACATGTCTTGCTTACTTAGATTCCTAGATGGATTATTATCCTCATTATACTAATCATCATGTCCCCTCAAACTAGTGTGTGGAATGGAAGAAACACCCAGTTTGTAGTGTAAAATCGTGAACTGTTTTGTAGGCAAAGGCACTGTAAAAATATCAATGATTTGCTTAGATGAAGGAAGATATCATGTAATCATATCACCATTTGCCACTTCATCTTATACAAAATGATAATCAACCTCAATGTGTTTCATTTGGGCATGAAAAAGAGGATTTATTGTCATATGTATAGCACTAATATTACCATAATAAAGTTGTAATATTGGTTTAGTTTGAGGCATACTAGTATCACAAAGAAAGTAGGAAATCCATGTCAGCTCATTAGTAATAGATACCATGGCTCTATATTCAGCTTCTGTGCTTGATCTAGCAAAAGTGGGTTTCTTTTTCAATGACCGAGAGATACAATTGGCACCACAAAATATACAATAACCAGTAGTGCTTCTTCTAATGATTGGACATCCTGTCCAATCATCATTAAAACATCCAACTAGATTATTTAAGCTTTGTATAAGAAACCTTAAACCAAACTCCACTATTCCCTTCAAGTATCGAATTATTCTTTTAACTGTATGAAGATAGTTAATAGTAGGATTATGGAAATATTGACATACAAGATTTATAGCAAGTTGAATATTAGGTCTTGTAAATATAAAATATTGTAGAGTACCTACTAAGCTTTGAAACTCAGTAGCATTTATTGGAGTTTCATTGTCTACGATTGGTGTTGTTTTAACAGAAATTGGAGACTGTATTGATGAAGCATGGCACAAATTTGCCTTCTACAAAGCTTTAGAACATTCTCAAAACACTTTTTTAATTTGGATGTTAAAATATCTTTGGTCGGCATAACACTAATGCCTAAAAATGTTTACATTCTTCATTTTTTTTTTTTTTGCAAGTGTTCTGGGGTTTAGGTGACAATCACAATTACATATTCATGCGGTGTGGATTTCCTATACCTTTAATTATTATTTCCTATACCTTCCTCTGTTTCCACCATTTCATAGTCTCCCTCGCTCAATCTCACAACAAAGAGAGGAAATGACCTTAATAAAATTGAATTTGATAATGTAATTTCTTAATTTACAATATTAGCCTACAAGGATGAATAACATGCTCCTTCAATTAAGAAAATCTCCTTCAATTATGAAAATAAAAAACTAAATAATATGACCTCCTCAATGGATTAGATTCTTTTAGAAGGGTGGTACTTCTGATCTTGCAATGGACACTTCCAATTTAGTTGCTACTACTGATCAAATTCCAACATAAATTTCATATATATTCACTGAAATGTAATATTAATTTTTTAACTCAGTACTTGCATAATATTGTTCATAACCAGTGAAGAAAGAGTCGCTGACTTTAGCGAAATGTTGGATTTTGATGAGCAACAACATCGATAGAGGGGAGAAGAAATTTCTATCCAGTGTGTCATGGAAAAGTTGTTGTTGTCGATGAATATCGACGTTATCAATGGATATTGATGGAAATGCTGGTTTTCTAGCAAATATTTATGGAAAAATCAGTGATATTAATGATATTTCTGATCGATACCAAGAAGTGGAAATTTAAGTTGCTGTTGTTGTCGATCTGGGTTAATATTTTAAGCCCATCAAAGAAAAAGTTGTTGTTGTTTTTGTTTGCATAGGAGTGGTGTTTGTGCAGTAAGAAATTGGTATGGCAGCTTTAGAGGTGTAAAGGAAAAGTTGGACTCCTAAGATCAAACAAAATGTAGTTTCACGATGAGTGAACAATTTGCATATACAAAAAGAGAGAGAGAGAGAGAGAGAGAGAGATGATGGGTTATTTTACTTTTTCTTTTGTTCTGTTTTGTTTTTTTTTTTTTATATTATTATTTTGGCTTGTGTTTTGTCATTTTGTGTTAGGCAACTCATTAATTGATAGACTTTGATTGTGTCCCCACATGCCTGCTTCCCCTAGCTTGAAGAGAGTGCTTTTTCTTTTTTCTTTTTTTACTTTTATATTTATTTTATTATTTTTTTGAGGCTTGTGCTTTGGCTTAGGTAAGTCAATAAATTCAAATGTGTTAACTGATAGAGTTTGATGTGTGATCTTTACTTATTTTTTAACAAATTGATTTTTCCCCTTAATATATTGGAAATAGAGATACAAATTCTTTAAATAATGAAATTAGATTGTCTCTAGTTAAAGAGGACTAAATTAACCTAAATTTGAAAAGTAATTATTTCAACAATCTCTAATACACAAATCAATTTTAATTTTTAAGAGGTAAAATATAGAAAACTCTTAAACTGTAGCTCTACAAAATCTATTAGCTAGTTTAGGATAATTCGATGTATCTATTATTAAAAGGGTTTATTTTCTGCTTTTACAGCTTGAAGTAGTGATTTTTATTAGTAAAATACAACAAATAATCAACCTCATATACAATGCTAGTATGGTAACATACTTATATATATGGACTATTTTATTATCATTGTATTCTAATTATTGTATTTTTATATTATTTTATATATAAAAATCTGTATTTTAAATTAAATATTTACAGTTTTTGTAATTTTATTAACATTTTCATAAAATCATACTTTTGACATTTTCGTCGATACTGATATTTTCATTACTGTTCATAACATAGGGAATTACATAAACATTGGGCAATCAAAAGTAGCACTAAAAAAAAAAAACTAACTGAAAAACAAGACAAAACAACAACAAATCATAAGACAGATAAAAAGACATATATAGAAGTGAGAACAATATATATTAAATGCAAAATCCAACTAGAGTAACGCAAAGACATCCATCACAGCAGTCCTCATAGAGCATGCATGCTTTACCACAACCAACTTAACAATGGATAAAATATGTTTGAGAGAGGACTTCTACTACTTTTGCTACTAATCAAGCTAACTAGCTCATCCTTCTTCTTGTATGCATCCCAACACCTGACCAAAGGACAAGATGGGCCAAATGTATTGGCCACCAATCCCATCACCACCACCACCATCAGCAAACTAAGCATCTTGCTTTCCATTGATTTTTATATAATATCTCTCTCACTTCTCTATGTATATATATGTGTGTGCATTTGCTTCTCCACCCTTTTCCATTTTTATACTCATCATCATTATCAATCAATGCTGACTATTTTTATTTATTTATTTCCATATTATAAATGTAGACAATATTGGCACGTGGCTATCACTGTAGCATTTCTATATTTATTTCAGTAAAATATATATATAGAGAGCATTTTTTAATACGTACCACACGAACTATGATTTATGCTTTACTTTAAATAGTGAAGTGATTTGATAATTAAAACATATAAACTATTATATCTCACTTTCATCGACCATTTACCGGGTAAACGCATTCTTAATTAATAGAAGAAAGACACAAAATAAAGTGTTGTTAGATGTCCTATGTTAATGTGATGGTTTTTTTAAATCAATCCAATTATATTTAATTTCCTTAACTTTAATGTTTCTTAATCCTTGTTAAAGTTTTATAGACATCTCAATTAGCTATAAAGTTAGGGAGGAGAAAAAAATATTAACACCAAATTGAATATAATTTCAAATTATGATTTTTCGAAATTCTTCAACTTTATTTATTTTTTAATTATTATTGTTATCATCATCATTATTTCATCTCAGTATCTTGATCCTACAACCTCTCAAACGTAGATGTGAATGATTTACCATCTCAGTCAACCTCACTTTACAATTTATAGCCAGTTAGATAGCTAACAAACTTTAACTACTACTAAATAAACACTAACAAACATTTGAGGTAAGCAAATTACAAATTATTAGGTAAAAAAAATGAATCAAAAACATTTTGAAATTCTTGAATTTTGGTTATGTTATAAAGGGGAAAAAAAAATAAAAAAAGTTTTGCTATTTGTCATATGATTTTTAATGGAACTATTACTGATATGATCGAGCTACTCATGTGAGATTTTGAAAACAAAATCAAGGCCTCTTCCTTAGTTTCTATTTTTTTTAAGAATATGGAGTTGGGCTCTTCTCCTACTTGTATCAAATAGAATAATGCTGAGCCAAATCTTTGTTATGTGAAACTAGTTTGCTTTATTTAGATCGGGAAAATCTTATGATTTTATGAAACTATAAATGTCAGAACTCTCCCAAAGTTACTTATTGAAATCCTAGGGCAGCTTTGATTAGGAGAAACCCCAGTAGAATTTCTATAGAAAATCCGGCGGTATCTCCCCTATAAAATTGACTTTTTCAAATATTTCATGGATAGAAAACTCACTCCAAAAGTATACATCTGCTTTATTCCTCTCCTCCTAACAACAAGTTTTTACAAATTTATAAGACTTCGATAACAATAGTGTAGGAATATAAATATAAATAATAATAAAAAATCATAAATACCTTTTTATATGTCAGATCTCCTTTGGAGTTTCCTACTTAAACTCCATGACGGCCCCAACATTTTCCAAGTTTTTACTTAGTATAGGAAATACGAATTTCCACAAATTCATTACCGCCCACATCTCTCATAATTTTACAACATTTCGTGAATATACCAACATATAAATGTAAGTTAAAAGATACTAATAGTAATAATATAGCTCATCTTAAGTCCATGACATACCTAACAATAAGGGATACAACCATAACATTATTCACACTAATACTACTACTACTACTAATACCAATAGATGAAGACAACCACGATCTCTGATCCTAAATCATATAGTTTGTATTTCAATACCTAGGGAATATATAGATATGAGTTTGTATTGTTAAGAACCAATACACTGTAAGATATTTTTAAATAAAATGAATTACATTAATATACACATATAGAAATAATACTTTAAATTGAATAGCTAAGGTCATAATAGTAATTCCAATAACATTACTGCTCCCCTGAACCAATGTGAATACATATTTTCTTTGTATATGTATGTATATACCTAAATATGAAAATGGATACGGTCTCTTAAAGGTTTTAAGTAACCTACTTATAGGTTACATGAAGACCAAAATACCTGTTCGAAGAGCAATACCTACCCGGAAGCTAATACACATGCTTGAAGGCTATGCTATTTGCCCAAAAGCTAATACATATGCCTAAAGGCTAATACATTTACTTGAAGATTGCGATACTTGTTCGAAAGGCTAATATACTTACTCGAAGGTTGCGATATTTGTCCAAAAGGCTAATACACTTGATAAGGAAGAAAATGAGTCAACTATCAAACCCAATGCATCAGCGTCATCTACTCCTAATATCACTTCATCTAGTGAAGACACTCAATTAGCAAACCAGCAACGGACACTTTCCAAACCAGTGGCCTTCTCATATGGCAGGAATTCAAACAGTAGCTGACCTGCTTTAATTCCTTTCCTTTTATTTTGGTCAATATGGAAAGCTAGTTATTCACTTCCTTCCTTGTTGAATTTTCCTTCTTACTCTCTCTTCTCAACATCTGTATAAATTCTTCTCTTCTCTGTAAGTTCGAACATCAAGAAATAATATACACCGTTGTTTATTTCTTTATGGTATCAGAGAATTATTCCGCACATATCGCTGCCATGGATTCTCAAAATGATTTTTCCTCACAACTAAATGCTAACATCAGAGCCCTTGTTCCACAAGAACCCATTCTAACGATTCAATCCTTCCACCAGTGCACCAGTTTAGTTCTGTCAAACTAAATGCTTTAAACTTCCTTTTATGGCATTCACAGGTTATTCCTTTAGTGAGAAGTCTCGATATATACCACCATCTCATTAAGGGTGAACTACCATGTGAATTCCTACATGATGAAAAGGAGGTCCTTGTCATAAATCCAAATCATGGCACATGGATCAATAACGATGGGTTGTTGACAACTTGGTTGCTTAGTATTATGGCTAATGAAATTTTGAGTTTAAATGTAGAAATTGATAGTGCTTATCTACTGTGGAAATGCATAGAAGACCAGCTGCTACCATCAACAAAAGAGCAGGAACATGTTCTTAAGGATAGGCTTGCCTCACTCAAGAAAGGAAGTCTCATAATCGATGAATACTTGAGAAAATTCAAGCAAGTGTGTGATAATCTTGCTGCTATTAACGCTCCAGTTTCAGACATAGATAAAGTCTTCTCCTTTGCTCGAGGTCTTGGTCCTAATTATAAAGATTTCAGAGTTGCAATGTTGGCTTTGGCGTTACAAAGCCATAACCACATGCTAGATATTGAAGATGAAGAGCATGACAACAATCAAGCCTATTTTGGACAGTGTGGATGTGGTAGAAGTCGAGGAACTCATGGTGCTGGATGTTTCAACTCAAGAGGAAGAGGATTCACACTAGTAGGGAATTTCACTGAAACTAAGAGATCTGAGATCAAACTTCATGCCGAAGGAAACCATGGACAAAATTCTGAAAGTAAACTCATTTGTCAGATATGGGATAAACCTAACCATAGTGCCGTAGACTGCTGGCACAGGTTTGACCACTCCTACACCAAGGATCACATTCCAAAAGCACTAGCAGCTCTTGAAATTGTTGACAACACCAACCCAAACTTCTATGCAGACTCTGAAGCCACTGCACATATGGCAAATGATAATGGTAAAATGTTTACATCCTTTCCTTATAAAGGTAATGACAGTATATATGTTGGCAACGGGAATAGTTTCCCAATCTCACACATCGGTAATATTAATTTTAAAACTGAGAATGGTTATTTAAAACTAAAGAATGTTCTTGTAGTACCAGAATTAAAGAAAAATCTCTTGTTAGTTAGTCAAGTAACAACTGACAATGATTATAATTTTGAATTCTCATCCAATGGTTTTGTGATAAAGCATTGCAGCGAAAGAATCATAGCAACAGGATATAAGAAGGGAAGGTTATATGTTCTGAATAAGCAAAAACACCATGCTTTGAGTGCAACAAAGGCCTCGGCAGACCTATGGCACCAACGGATGGGACATCCTAGCTTGAAAATTTTAAAAAATTTACATTTAAATAATGTTATTAATGTTTCAAATTGAACAAATAAATTTAGTGTTTGTTCTAGTTGCCAGATAAGGAAGAGTTGCAAACTTCCTTTTTCTTTATCAAATAAAATTTCTTTATTTCCTCTAGAAAAGATCCATTTTGATATTTGGGGACCATCCCCAACACTTTCCACCCAAAGATATCATTTCTATGTTGCCTTTATTGATGATTATTCTAGGTATATTTGGCTTTTTTCTTTACATAAAAAATCTGAATGTTTTGATTGTTTTCTTAAGTTTCAAAAAATGGTTGAGAATCAAATTGATCGATGAATTAAGCCTTTCCAAAGTGATGGAGGAGGTGAGTTTATATCTTTAGCTTTTAAGAAACATTTAGAAGAGCATGGAATTATTCACCAAATGTCGTGTCCAGGAACCCCTTAACAAAATGGGGTTGCTGAAAAAAAACACTGACATGTGGTGGAAATGAGCTTGACTATGATGTTTCATGCCCATATAGCTATGAAATTGTGGGTTGAAGTTTTCTTAACTGCAACATTCTCATTAAAATGTTTCCTTCATCTATTCTAAAAAATGAAACTCCATATTTTCGTTTATTTGAAAGACATCATAACTATCAAAGTTTGAGAATTTTTGGTTGCAAGAGCTATCTTTACCTTGGGAACTATGCTTCAAATAAATTTGCAAAGAAAACTCTTCCTTGTATCTTCATCGATTACAGCCTTCAACACGAAGGTTTTCGTTGTCTTCATCCACCAACCAACCGATTTACATCTCTCGGCATGTTGTTTTTGATGAACATTATCTCCCTTACTCACTTACTGCTGATAACTCACAAACGCACCTTGAGCTTGTCAATTTTCCAGATAACTTGTGTGACACTCGGCCTACTATACTAGATTGCATTTCCATCACAGATTCCTCTCTTAGTAAAACACCTTCTGCTTGTATAATCAATAAACCCAATGGTTCTTTTCATGAAACACGTGCAAGCCAAGAAGACCACATTGGGAACATAACTTTTTTTTTATACAATCAATTCACCAAATGACCTTACAGACAAACTAGAAAGCTCCCTCCATGTACCACACACAAACCGAGAAGCCTATACCCTTCACCCAATGTCAACCCATGACAAAGAAAACCCCACTCTTCAAGAAACATCAACATCTGACCACAATGTGTCTTCACCTCCTTTAATTCATAATAACTCACCAATTCCTTCAATTTCCACTCCAACTCGTGACCAACCACAAAAACACACTTCACGTGACCATAATGTACTTTCAACCCGTGACCAAGAAGAACACACTCTTTAAGAAATATCAACACGTGACCACAATGTGTTTTCACCTTTTTTAATTCACAATAACTCACCAATTACTTCATTTTCCACTCTAACCCCTGACCCACAACAATAGCACACTTTTCAACCAATCTCACCCCATGTCAACAATGCACCATCACAAACTTTACCTCACATTAACTCTCTAACAGCAACTGACACCGTACCTCATCACATGCACCCAACTTTGACTTCAACACGTGACCAAGAACACTCTATCCTTCCACCAACCTCAACACGTGACAACAATATTTTTTCTCCCTCTTTAATCCATAATAACTCCATACTAGCAGCTACAGCCATACCTACTCATATGCATACAGCTGAAACTATTCCAGCTTTGATTGAAAACACTTTTTCCGGTGCTGTAACGGATACATTCCCAGTAGACCAACCTGTTGAGCTTAACAATTTTCGTGTTTTTGATCACATAGGGATACATGACAATCTTGTGGTCGATTTGTAGGTTCCAACTTCTGATACCTCCTCGAGACAAGATTAAAGCACATACCCAGTGATCACAAGACAGAGATTAAAGGCAAACCCATAGCTAACTTCACATATGGCTTTGCTGTCATTGACCACTAAACCAAAATCTTTGAAATCTACCTTGTAACGTCCTGAATGGTTCCAAGCTATACAAGAAGAGTACACAACCTTGCTTGATAATAAGACCTGGGAATTAGTCCCACGACCACCACATACCAATGTAGTCAGCTCAAAATGGGTTTATAAAACCAATAGGGAAGATGCATTCGTAGATAGGTTCAAGACCCGTCTCATTGCAAAGGGGTTTAGACAAATTGAAGGTCAAGACTTTGATGAAACCTATAGTCTCGTAATCAAGCATACCACTGTCAGATTGATCATCTCTATAGCTGTTACTTGCAAGTGGACAATCCGGCAGCTAGATATCAAGAATGTCTTCCTGCATGGTCAACTAAAAGAAATTGTTTTTATGGAGCAACCTCTAGGTTTCATCTCTTCATCTCATCCTCACCATGTGTGCCACCTAAGAAAATCCTTATATGGCCTTAAACAGGCCCCTCACACATGGTTTAATAGACTTTCTCAATTTTTACTTTCTTTAGGTTTCGTATGTAGTAAGGGCTAGTTCCTCCCTCTTTGTGTTTCGAAATTCTCATCTTGTTGTGTTTTTATTATTTATGTAGATGATCTTCTGCTCACAAGAAATAATGTTAATATTATAGATGATCTTATTACTAAAATGAGTGCAAAATTTGCTATTAAAGATTTAGGAAAATTACATTATTTTCTTGGATTGGAAGCTAGGTATTTTCGAGGGGGCATGTTCCTCACACAAACAAAGTACACACATGATCTTCTATCTCGTGCAAAAATGCTTGAGGCAGCTCCCATGAATACAGACAGCCTGAGGCAGCTCTCGAGCTATGGCAACAACAACAGTTGAACTCACATGGTTTACCTATTTGTTAAAAGATGTTGGTATTACCTTACATTGACCACCTCACTTGTTATGTGACAACATCAGTGCATTACACATGATTATCAACCCTATCCTACATGGACGAAGAAAGCACATCCAAATCGATTACCACTTTTTTAGAGAAAAAGTAGCCGTTGGACACCTCATTACTTGTTATATACCTTCAAACTTGCAAATTGTATATATTCAGACCAAGCCTCCAGCAGGAACTCTTTTCCACCAATTCCGAAACGAGCTTGGAGTTCATGCACCACCTTCTCCATGCTTAAGGGGGCATAATAAGGAAGAAAATGAGTCAACTATCAAACCCAATGCATCAGTGTCATCTACTCCTAATATCACTCCATCTAATGAAGACACTCGATCAGCAAACCAGCAACAAACACTTTCCAAACCAGTGGCCTTCTCATAAGGCAGGAATTCAAATAGTAGCTGACCTACTTTAATTATTTTCCTTTTATTTTTGGTCAATATGGAAAGCTGGTTATTAGCTTCCTTCCTTGTTGAATTTTCCTTCTTACTCTCTCTTCTCAACATCTGTATAAATTCTTCTCTTCTCTGTAAGTTCGAACATCAAGAAATAATATACACAACTATTTATTTCTTCAACACTTGCTTGAAGGTTGCGATACTTGTCCAAAAGCTGATACACGTGCCTGAAGGCTAATACACCTCCCTGAAGGCCATGATACCTGCCGGAAGGCTAACCTGAATTTCTATTACCGGTGCTATACGAACATTCTCAATATTTCACATGTATCTCCAAATACATATAGTCATCAATTCGAATAAATATAACAGGCGTGCAGTTAACAACAACAACAACAATAATAATAATAATAACAATAATCATAATTAGATAAAATAAAACTAAAAATGATAAATGCATTACTTAAATTGCACACTTGTAGCGGAAATACACTCGATGTACCATATGATGTACCAATGTATGGTTTCATAATATCAATTGTCCATATGTGTACTACTACCAATACATCTAGGGATAGTTGTCTATAATAACCATCCAACCCGTTGATCTTGTAGGGAGTTAAAATATAATACTAAACCATTCATGGACCAAACCAGGTCGTTGCCCCAGTATGGTGTAGTACACCTGACACATAACATAATATATATATATATATATATATCAAAAGGACATCTAATGCATCATACAATATATACCAATGCTGCTAAGTGATAATTGGCATCCCAAATAGCACTTGACTGAATGAGTGAGAAGAGAACCTACACGCGACCCCTTTAGTATCGCAAAGGTGCCAGTGCTAAATAACTTACCTTCCTACGATTAAGGGGAGGATTACTAACGTCGTCACTATAAAAATACCTATCTACCTTTGCTCACCTTAGTGCCTATAGGATGGTTAAGTATAACCTGTCATCATTGGGCTATAGGGAGGATGACTAATGCTATCACTACAAAATAACTACCTACCCTTGCTCACTATAGCTCACAAAGAATAACTACATATAATTTGTGTACTAAAATCGATCTTGTATATATCGAGAACACTAGTACTATATGGTATATCTACAGGCTAATTAATCGCGTATAAACATACAAATATGAAAGCATCGATTTTTTGTAATTATGTTTTAAAATTGTAAGTAAATGTGTTAAATAAATAAATGCATAAATAGATAAATAAATAAATAAATAATAGACAAATAAAAATAATGATAATAAGGATTTAAACATGATGAATAATCTTAAAATTTCATGAAATCAATGTAACTTTAACAATTTAAGTGTTATTAAAAAAAAAAAATCAGTATCCAACAATAAAAATTTTAGGAAACCGAAATATAAATTTAAGAAAATATACCACATTAAAAATCATCTTATTATTAAATATTTTTATAACTATCAATTCTTTTAAATCAATATAAATAAGTAAATGGATATAACTAAATAACTAAATAGGTAAATAAAATATAATTGAATAAATAAATAGTTTATTAAATATCATATAATAAGATAAAATTTAAAATAAATACAACTAAACCCAAACAAGAATCTTGCAGAATTATAATTATATATACATATATGTATTTAAATACTTGTACATAATCTAATCATATATATGTACGTATCATGTTAAATTCCAATAAAATCGATTTTGACAATAAATAAATGAATAAATAAATAAATACAGTAATAATAAGAGTATTTATAATTGAACATAACGATTAACCTTACATATCTTTTAAAAAGAGCAAACATAACCTTACTCATTTAAATATCATACAAAATCCGAAATCTACAATAAATATTTCAAATCCCACGTTACAATCGGCTTAATATTAAGTATTTTATACCCTCAAAATTTTCAAATCTAATACAAATAAGTAAATAAATATGGATAAACAATTAATTAATTAATTAAAACTATATATGTACAATACATTTATTTATATATATGTATATAGATATGTATATATATACATACCTTTGTTAAATCCAAAATTGATAATAATAAGTATTTTACAACACTCAAACATAATTTGGGATTGTTATATCATTTACTGGATTAATTTCTAAGTATAGATCTTAAATCCCAAAACATTCTAATACAATCTTAGGTAAAAAAATTTATGCATTTATAACTTTATTGATACTTATGTATATATATATATATATACATCCCAAGTCCTTTAACAAATACACACACACACACACACAATATATATCTATATATAAAGCATACATATATATATATATATATATATAAATGTTCATATATATATGCACAACCTTTTCTTTGCAGAATAGAGATCACAAATTTAAGAAAATAAACGGTAGATATGTAAGAGAGGCCCAAAAATATTTTAAGAGAGTAAACCACTCACAATAATGATGATATGCAACTTTATTGTAGTACAAGGTCGATTTTAGGTTTAATCTATGTACTTAAGCATAGTTCAACTTTCATAGTAATTGCTAAAATTAGCTAAAAAATGGCCAATTTTTTAAATACTTACCATAATTGACAAACAATATATCAAATAAAAGCTTATGGGACAAGGATTGAGAATACTTAGCTCAAATTAACCGAATCCACCACCGGTGGTTAGGATCTCACCGGGAAGGCCATGGTAGATCTCACAAACTAGCTCGAATTGAGCAAACAGACCAAATTTGGGTTTAGGAAGGTCAAAATTGGTGGAAAATGGTGGTGGGTTGTCTGGGAACTCGGTGGAGTTGAGAAAATCGACTAGTTGTAGGTGTCTTCGATGCTAGCACGTTGGCTCTCCACCTGCCGTGAAAATTTAGCAGAGGATCAATTTTTGAGTGGGAAACATGATGGTGGTGGCAGTGTGGCAAAATGGTGGTCGGAAAGGGAGAAATCAACTAGCAAAGCTATCTGCCATTGTTGCTGGAAATTGCTTTGATCCTGACATGTCTTTGGTTAGCTTGCCATTAAATTTGGCCGATTGGTGCACTACCGAGTAGGTAGTCTAGCAGGATGGCGGGTGTCCCAACCGGCAGTCGGGGTTGAGAGATCTGGCCAGAGAAAAGGATTGACCTCTCCCTCTTTCTCTCTCTCTCTCTCTCTCTCTCTCTCTCTCTCTCTCTTTCTTCTTTTTCGCTTTCCTCCCCTTTCCAATTGGTTTGAGTGTACCAATAAAAACACGCCATTGTGCCATTGTTCACCCACGTGGATCATCTAGTTGCTAACATGTGGGACGTAAAAACTGGTATTTTTAATTCTCAATTTTACACATTTTCAAAAATACCTAGTATAGTTGATTTTAGGAAAATAATTATAACTTTACAGATCCGTAATTTTTTAACCGTAAATCCAAATTAAGCGTGCTGCTAGTCTATGGATTCATATCGACAGGTACTATGTAATAGTGTACAATCCAAAACTAAAATCCATATAAATAAAGTCAATCTTAGACTTGCTCGATCAGTTTAGACCGTATCTTATTATGTTCATAACTTTCTAATCTTACCTTCGATTTTGTTGTGTTATTAGTTTACAAATTCGAGTCAATGAGTCCTTTGCCATAGTGCCTCAAATAAAACAAAATTCCTTTCATTGTAAAAAGTTGACAATGTGACTCATTTAATCAACCAAACTCTAATTAAACTTGGTCAAAAAATTAAATTCGAAGCATTTTCTCGAATCGGGGTGTTACAATATATTTTCATTGAACTGAACAATTGTATTTGAATATGTTCTTTCCAGTCTCTCATTTGTTGATTCACAATATTAAATTATATATTAATTTTTATTTTAAAATTTAATTTGATTTGGTCAAAAAAAAAAAAAATCTTTTAGATAGCTATTTAAAATGTGAAATGACATGCGTTCTACTGGATAACTGTTTTCAATAGTAACAAATCCTAATTTTCAAGTATAAAAGGGAATGTGGAAAGCAGATTGCTTTTTTACTTCTTCCTTTGGAAAAAAAAAAATGAAATAAAAATAAAACATAGGTAAATTTCCAATTTCCATCATCACCAAATTGTTTTTATGATTACGCACTTTAAATCCAGATATGGTGTTTTTGATACGGTCAAGGTCTGTCTTTCTGGTCCAAGGACAAAACGGAGCAACGTGTGTTTTTTCACTTCTAGAACTACGACTTTTCTTATAGAGAAATTGGCATTTTTACATCCGGACTATGACCGTTTTTGCTCAACATTACTGCTAGATTCAATTTTTTTTTTTCCCCTTTAAAATTAGTTTGTATTTTATTATTATTATTTTTTTGGGTTGTTAACTATTTGGTGGAAGAGCAGTAATCTTAACAGCCAGAAAAAATGGAAAGGAAATTAACAAACGGACTAAGACAATGATTTTGGAGTTCTCAGTGTCAAATTCATTGATGGATAAAAAAATTACCAAAATATGATTACAACTAAAAAAAAAAATAAAAAACTTATTGAGAACAATAGCATGAAACTATCGTTTCTCTGTTGCAAAAAAGAGCATGTGCACATGGAACGTTGATCCCACTCTAAAACGTGTTCGTCACATTTTTAGGCTATCATTTTTTTTTTTTTCTCTAGTTTATATGTAAAAAGGAAAAACAAAAATTGGAATCTAATGACGTCCAGCAATGGTGTTATCGTCTAAAAAAGAAAAAAAATTAAGTCACTTCCCGTGGAGGTAAGTTAAGGTCCAGATGGAGAACTCGGCAAGGCAGATCGTCATGGTTTAGATCAATGAAGGACGACGAGTCTTTGGACCCTACCAGCGAAGGCAGCGGAGCCGAAATCACTGGACGCCTGGTGATCAAATCTTATCTACGTATACTGATAATTCTTCATCACCCCTGCAGCGCGAATAATCGTAAAACCGAAAACGGTTCCGACAACCCGTCGGTAAGGAACCGAAATCTCACGCCGGAAGCATATTCACATTAGTTACTGGTTAATGTAGCTTTCTCTCTTGTCCAAACCAAAATTGTCGATTTTCTCCTTCTTTTTATTTTTATTTTTATTTATTTGTTCAAAGCTCTCCAATTTCAACATATAAACTAAGTCAAGGGGTAAAAAAATTCGAAAATTATATGGGTGTCATTTATCTGTAATTGATAAGAAAGAGAAAGGAGAGTGAAGGAGAAATAAAGGGCAAAAATACAATTTTATCCCTACTAGAGTGAAGTGGAGGGTAAAAAGACAATCTTGTCCCAATATGAGGCTCATGTGCTACTCATGATTTGTTTCCGTTTATTAATTTAACAGAAAGATCGATCTGCAAGATTTTGGTTAGCTAAAGGTTTTTTATTTATTATAGATTTTTTATTTTAAAGAGTTAATTTTTAAAAATAAATTTTAATTTGCTTTGTATTTTAATTTTTTAAAATATAAAATAGATTTGATTTTTTAAATTTAAAAAGATAAAAATATTTTTTATATCTAATTTTATTTTAATATTATTTAATACATATCAAATTTCGAAATTATTATATTATATTAATATGTTTTAATTATTATTTATTATTAAAAAAAAAACAAAAGAAAGTAGATACACATAATAATAAATGTTTATAAAAAATGTGATACAGAAAGTTCATTTTTTTATATTTAAAGATGCTTTATTATATAAAAAATATTTTTTATTTTTAAAAAATCTTTTGAGAATATTTTTAGTCCAGAATGAAAAATGATGGAAAAAATTATTTAAGATGCAATATGCTAAATTTAATATAGTTTGGGTTGCAATGCTTAGTTCCCTTTCGTTTATTTATTTTAAGGCTATGACTACTAGTAGCAGCATAGGTGTAATGATGGGCTTGGCTTGACCCAATGGTTAATTACTGGGAATACATCAATATCCATCAAAAAATAACAGAAAAATTGTTGATTTTTTGTATTAAATGAAGATGTGAGACTATGATTCTAATAATATTTGACTGAATTTTTTTTTTTTTTAAGTTTCAACTCTCCATACATTCATTATTAAAGAAATAAAAAGAAAAATCTATGTGTAACAATTGCTGATTGGTATTCGCCAGATATACAATTTCTTTTTTTTTTTTTTTTTAAACATTGTAAAAAATTGTTGATTGGTATTCTTTTTTAATATACGATTACATAACATTTTTCTTTTAGCAGATCCTGAATGCCTCAATATTTCACAACATGATGCAAAACGTTGAGGTGTTTACGATGTTCTAGGCTTCATCCCTTAAGAGAACAGGATTATATGATTATTTATATAGATAAATATATGAAACTCATAGTTAATAAATTTATAAATAGTATGTGTATAATATATGTACTACGTATTTTTTGAAAAAAATTTCTTTTCCCATATCAATTTCAAATATTTGAAAAAAATATGCATTTTTTTAAAAGAAAAAGTCTAAAACACGTCTTAAATGTATTATCATATTATATATGTGAAAAAAAAACATGTATTTTTTTCAAAAAATAATATTAATTTTTTTTTTCTCTTTTACAACAACATAAAAAAATATGTATAAAAAAGAAATTTTTTTTTTATTCTTTTACTCTATTAATTATTTGCTATTTTTGATTTTTTAATATATAAAACTTTATCATTTTACTAACGGTTATATTTTTATCATTTATATTAATATAATTTATAAGAAAATATTATACATGTACATACAGAATTTATATACTTCTCGTTTATATATATTTTTATTGTGGAAATTTTCTATGTATTTTTTAAATAAATAAAATGATTTATACATGTACTTTTCGATTATGTGTTTTTGCTGTTTTGTATTTAAATAACTATGTATGGACCATCATTTTTTGAAACGAAAAAAAAAAAAAAAAAAGAGAACTACATATGTTTTATTTTTTATAATAAAATTTTTTTTTGGTAATAAAAAACTATACATGCTGGTAAGCAACATAACTATGTGCTTTGCATATATAAATGTGAATGATTTTTGCATTACCTACAGAAAAAAAATTTAATTAGTTACAAAAATTTTTCGGGAAATAAGGGCAAAGTAAATAAATAGATATAAATCAATTTGTGACATCAGAGAGAGAACTATATCTAGAAGTTTTCAAAGTGACTTTTTGAGGTTATACTTGTAAGAAGCATTCTCAGAACTTAATACCAGAAATAAATGAATGGGTAAAATAGCTTTTCACCAAAGCTAGAAATCAACTTATTTTTTCAAAGAAGTTAGCCAGACTGTATGATACAAGCAAAATGACCCTTCTTACTCAGAATTTGTTTATGGCACCTTGATCAACGATATATCTGCTGAAAATTTTGGAACCTATACCCGTATCGTGTTCTGCTAAGATGGAGTGTCAGATTCACCGCTTTTATGCAATTGTCGTTGTACAGCAAAATGCACCACCTCATCAACCTGCATTGAGATCAAAATTTTAAATTATTACCATGAAGAAAACGTATGGCCAATGAAATCACATGCACAATAGAAAATTCATATGAAAAGATTAGAAAAGGTACATAATTTCCTCTTAATTCTTGAGTTGTCAAAAAAGGTTTGTAATAAGATCCAATTACATTTCTAAAGCTTTACCATTAGAAACACCTATTGGAAGCCCTAATACCTGGCATTTAAATACAAACTTATAAAACTTTGAGCGTGACAAACCCCACAAAAAAAAAAAAAAAAAAAAAAAGAAGAAGTTCTTCCAAATTTTGAAATGGTTCAAAAGAATATCAAGATGGTATGGACAAAATAAAACTGGCAATTACAAATATCTAGCCAGGAACTTTTCTTCCCTCTACTGTTCAGTGAATCAGCAAACAGATTGATAACTGGCTTATTAATACTGAACGAGCCGAGGATTAGGATTTTGAATGACTATTGGGTCAGGTTGGGGCCCTTGACGATCCGATCCTTTAACAGATTTTGGGGCATAGTGGGTTCAATAATTTTATAGCTAATCGAGGTTTGGATCAGGATGGGCTCAATTTACCCCAAGGCCGGGTTCGCTTGTGGGTTTTTACATGTTTTTTTTTTATTTTTTTCGCCTAACATTTGGATTTTTTGCTGGGTTTCTTGGCCAACATTCAACGGTGGCAAGGCTTTAAGTGTTAGGTCTTGGATTTTTATCAAATCTAACCGGTAGGTTTTGCTGGGTTTTTATGTGCTCATTGTTCGACCAACATTTGTTTTGTGCTGGGTTTTTTTAGCCAACATTCAACGGTGGCAAGGTGGAAGGAGTTGGGACGTGGGTTTTTCTTAAAATATAACTGATGGGTTTGTTTAATCTTGCTTGAGTTGATATTTTCTTTCCGATTTTACTTGGGATTGGGGCTTTTCTAGCTGTTATACTCAAGGTTGGGTTTTGTTTGTGATTTTACATCAGGTTGGGGCTTCTTTTTTGGATTTTGGTTGCAATTGGTGTGGGTGAAGTATGTTTTTGCTACCAGCAGGTGGTCGATGAAATGTGATTAGGTTTTCACTAGTTTTGGATGGTTTGCTTAGTGTGCAACGGTTTGATCATTGGCGTTGCAAGGTTGCCATTGTATTGGGGTTTAATTTGAATAGGTGTGGGTTGCTCATTGTGCAGGGGTTTGGGTTAGCATGGCAACTGGAGTTTGCTCAATTGGGTCACCAGCTTTGCCTTAACTTTGCTATTGTGTTTGGGTTTGGTTACTGGAATTGGATCGGTCGGGATTGTGACAAATTTGGCATTATTGAAAAGGGTGTCGTTAACTTTATTTTATTGATTGATAATATGAAGTTGAATTATTATATCATTTTGAATTGGATGAAAATATTCATTATGCATAGTAGTTTAGTTGTTTTTGTGTTTTTTACATAATTATATAAAATAGCTAGATAGATATCTGTGCGATGTACAACATATATAATTGCGATATATTATTTTGATAATAATTATATAAAAGAATTATAATCAAATCAAATATAAACCATTATAAAAGCAATATTAAATTAAAATTTTAAATTTAACATAAATAAAGAAGGTTTTCTTCCACGATTTACACTTAAATTGATCTTTCACCGATAAATAAAATTTCATAATTAAATAGTTATAAGAAAATGCATATTTGGAAAGAGATTATTTCGTTGGTAAATTGATATTTATCTCCAAGTAAAATAATCATAATGTAATACATGATAAACCAAATAATTTTTAAATTGTATGTTATCAAGATACTCTTAAAAAATAGAAAAGACCAAACACAAAGCTGATCAAAAACTAACGTGATGAAAATGTCAAAATGGTAGGTTAGAGATTACAAAAAAATATTTACTATGAAAAGGAAGAAAATATATATTAGGCCTTAAAAAAATAGTAAAGTTTTGAAATTGTGATTTTGATTATAAAATACTATCATATACACACTCAAAACAGAATTTATTAGTTGGAAACAGTTGCTTGTCCACTAAGTTCATATACGCAAACTATAGTTAATAAAAAAAAGACAATTTTTCTTTGATATTTTATTAAAAAATATTGATATTTGTTTATTACCATAAGTAACCAAGTAATTTGTCATTTAGCATCTCCTGAAACATAAAAATAAAGGTTATTATATGAACTTTTTTGTACACAAAGATAAGGGTTATTTTACTTTTATCTCAATGCATCTCGTAGATTTTTATTATATATATATATATATATAATATTATATAATATGATAATAATAATAACAATAATATATAATATATTATAACAATTAATTAATTTAATAATAATTATAAATATATTAATCACTATGGTAAACCAAATAATCTCCCAATGAAATGTTATCAAACTACTCCTAAAAAATAGAAAAGATCAAATACAAAGTTGGCCAAAAACTAACATGACGAATATCTCAAAATGATAGATTAGAGAATACAAAAAATTATTTAATATGCCAAGGAAGGAAAATAAATATAAGGCATTCAAAAAATGGTAAATTTTTGGAATTGTGATTCTGATTTTCTGAAAAGTTTATTTCATTTTTATGAGGCATAATATGGAAGCATTGAGATAAGGGTTAAAATAGAAAATTTTCCCGTACCTCCATATAGTTTACTTTTTTCACGGTACTTCCATATGCAACCATTTTTGGACCACTTCATTGATGATGGTAATTGAGTAAAATAATTTATGGGACAGAATATGCCAACAAAATGGATTACAAAATAATACCATATACACACTCAGAATAAAATTTATTAGTTGGAAGCAGTTGCTTGTCCACCAACTGCATATACGCAAATTATATAGCGTATTATATATTATATATATATATATATGTAATATTATATTTTATAATATAATAATAATATATAGTATATTTTATTTATTATTATATAGTATATTATATACACGTGCACGATATTATATAATAATAACATATTAAAAATCTAATAGTATAATTAAGTATTATACTTATTTTAATACTTGAGGTTTGTACAATATGGAAGCATTGTTGGACAGCTTCGTCGATAATGGTAATTAAGTAAAATAATTTATAGGACAGAATATGCCAATAAAACGGATTATAAAATAATACCATATACGCATTTAAAGCAAAATTTATTAGTTGGAAGCAGTTGCTTGTCCACTAACTGCATACACGCAAACTATATTTTTTTAAAAAAAGGACAATTTATTTTTGGTATTTTATTAAAAAATATTGATATTTGTTTATTACCAAAAGTAGCCAAGTAATTTAGCATCTTGTGAAACACAAAGATAGGGGTTATTATATGAGCTTTTTTGTACACAAAGATAAAGGTTAATATATGAACTTTCTTGTATACAAAGACAATTGTCCCGAATTTTTTACTTTGATTTCCAAATTCAAAAAAGAAATACCTCACGTTATATGTACCATAAGTAAATTTTTTACAAAATTTTTTATATATATGATTGGTGCATGCTTGGATCATTTCATTGTATTTGTTGAATGAAACTATATATTATCATAATAGAAAGAGGTTTATAAGTTTATTTGAAAACTAAAACAACAAAAACAAATATTATTTTACAAATATATAGATTAATTATAGAGAGCAACTACAAAAACAAATATATAAGTTGCATCAATAAACTATATTATAATTTATAATAACTAAAATAAAACCATTTTTTTCATTTCAATCCCAAGAAACACAATAGATTCTAATAAGAAAAATGAAATGTAAAAAATAACTATAATATTTAGGATAAACGCTTTATCTTCCTAAATTGCTTATTCTTCAATGACGTTGTCGCAATGTCCGAGAATTTTGGTACCACTGAATTGTCAGAATGATCATACTCTTCTTTCTTACATGCTCTCGGCATGACTAATCTTTTACGTATTCTCCTTTTTATCTTTTTGTTCTTCATCCTCTTGAAAAAGTTGATAGATAAGGGTGGATCTATAATCAATGAGGATTTTTCATCAGAAATGTTTCCTTCTTTTCCATAAGTTTCCACAGCAGCATCATCATCGTCAATAAAAAATCCATACATCTTCAATTAAAAATCCATAGCATGGTTCACGAACATACTTATGATTAAGATGATTTTTATTATGATCCATCCAAAAGAGAAAATAAAATGAAAAAAAAAAAACTTTAATAACTAAAACAGAAATATGAGATAATTAAACCCAACAAAGTATTGAATATTGAAATTTTAAATAGCCGAAAGGTGGCACTTAGTTATTTATAGTAAAATATATTTGACTTATTTCATAAATAAAATAAAATAAAATATTTTGTTTATTTTAAATTTATTTCAAAAAGTTACTATAATAATGCAATTTCGTTACATATAATAATACAATTTCGTGTATGGTAAAAACTGTATAATAATGCAATTTCATGTATAGCATTCCCATTAACTGTATAATTTCATGTATGGTAAAAACTGTATAATAACACAATTCCATTAACTGTATAATATGATATAATATAACATAATCCATATTATTATGGTAAAAACTCTAACTTGATTGATTTAAAAAAACCTCATGACTCGTAATAATACTATAATATAATATAATCTATATTATTTAAATTCATATGTCATATTATCACTTGTTTGAGAATGATTATGGTAATAATTATTGCAATTCCATATGCCCTTTTAAAATAATACAATATAATATTATAGTTTAATAACAAAAATATATATTATTGGAAAAAAATAAGATGAAATAATTTGTAATGAAAATAAATCTTATTTTGCTATGTTTAATAATTTCTATTTATGATATTATTTTTATATCCAAATAAAAAGATATATTTATTAATTTTAATATAATTTATGTAAACATATTTAAAATATGTTTCATTAAGGAAACTATATGTATGAAAATACATTTTATATATTTGACTTATTTGAAAAATAAAATAAAACCAAATATTTTTTATTTTAAATTTATTTTTGGATATAACCATAAAATATAAGATAATAAATAAATAAATAATGAATAAAATACAAATAAAAATATGCTTTTGGAGAAAATTTAAAAGAAAGGTATGCAGACACATGGTGTATACACTTCTTTCATATATTATATAGATTAATCAAATAATAAAATTATTATTTGAATTAATATTTAATTTATTAGATTTTTTTTTTGTTATGCAAATATCTATTTGAATTTTGTTGTTATTATTCATTTGCATGAAAATATTAAACAATTCTAATTTGACCAAATTAAGCTTAATACTAAAATAAAAAAAAAAAAAAACTATGACGTCGCTTTTGAACAAAAAAACATAGTAATATAATAGAAAATTAGGAGACACTTTTATTTCAAAAACATTGCTAAACATCAATATTAAATGACACTTTTTAAAAGAAAAACATCACTAAATCTATAAAAGGCGACGTTTGAATAATCCAACCGTCCTTAAATACCATATCCGGTGACGCTAGAAAAATATAAGTGTTCGCTAAGTACTATATCATGTGATGTACCATGAAAGCATCGCTAATTACCATATTAGGTGACACTTTGAACAATGAAAGCATTGCTAATTATGTCGTGTACCATGAAAGCATCTCTAATTACCATATTAGGCGACACTTTGAACAATGAAAGCATTGCTAATTATTATATTAGGCAATGCTTAACTAATATAAGCATCGTTAAATACCAAATCAGGTGACGCTTTTTATTTTTAAAAGTGTGGCCACATATTACTTAGGCAATGCTTGCCATGAAAGCATTGCTAAATAGCATATCAAGCAATGCTTAATTAATAAAAGTGCCACTAAGTATAGTGTCAGGTGATGCTTTTGTTTGAAAAAGTGTTACCAAATATAACTTCAAGCAACGTTGGTTCATACTTTAGCGGATGCTTTTCAAATAAGAGGTGACTTTTATGTAGGTCTACTAATATTTTTTCCAATGCTTTTATTTACTTTAAATGACGCTTAAAACATCATGTAATCTTTTGATAATTTTAGTGACACTAATATCAGATGACGCTTGGTTAAGCATTGGCTTTGATTTTAGATGATGCCTTAATTACATCTTTTATCATTGTTTTTCTTATAGTGAAATAACAAGAATGCATTATATTACAAGGACTATGCAAACGCTATCTTCTTAGCCTTCTCATTCATATCAAAACACATAATATTGTAAAGATCCTCGTAGCACAAAGGATACCCACACACGGGCTAGGGACAGTAAACCAGATCACTACAGAACTTGCAATTCATGGAATTTAATCAATCTTCATTGTCATTCTAACCATCCTACCAAGTAATTAAACTACCAACAGGGTAACCTAATCACATATATGAACTTTAGTTCAAAAGTGGAAGAAAATAATTACATTGACAATTTTGTGAAGTAGGCAAGCTAAGTTTTGTAATGGAAAAGTGCTTAGACATCCTACATACTATGCCAACACTAAGTTGACACTCGTAAATTGAACAAATTAAACCTCACTATAGGTGAGTATATAAAAATTCCATTTAGTATGTCAAGTTTTATTTCATTGACAAGCATGATATGGACAAATTAAATCTCACGATAGTTGATTATTAATAATTCCATACCATTATGCCAACTAGGTACTAAGCCTCATAACAATTTGTGGCTTGGACATATTAAATCTTGCAATAGGCAAGTACTTAATCTACCCACACCACTACATCAAACATGGCACCAAGCCTTTTAATGGGCAATTTAACTGAAAGTTGTTTAATTTGAACCTTGTGCATTTTAATCAAATAAATTGGGAATTGAGAAAAATTTCCCTAAAATAAAATAAATAAATAAATAAAACCATATAATATAAGATAAATAAGTAAAAAAAATAAATAAGTACTTTTTAAAATTTTGGTCAGTTGATGTTAGTAGACGACACATTGTGTGCTGACATTAGCAAATATGCCCCAAATGACTTATTGCATATTTCATCTTCAATAAGCAATCCAGTTGTGGATCAACCTGGCTTACTGGTTTCCAGGTCATGGACCTGCATGCTTGACCCTTTGGAAACTACATTTTTCGGCTACCATTTTCAGTGAAATCGATACCGATCTCCTTGACTAGCTGATGTCAATAAGAACCATATAGCATTTTTGTCTAATTTCAACAGATTAGTAAAACCCAAACACAACATTAATCAGCCATCGATTTTTGCATTTTTGGCAGTGTATACATGGTCTCTGACTAAATTTGGTGTGCAAAAGCAACCCATTCCACCAAAAATCAATTTTAAACAAGAAGTCAAGTCTCAATTTCAACAAATATTATCAAAAAATCAATGCCTAAATAGAGCATGGGTTGTCATGGAGTTTCACAATTTTACCAGCATTTAATGATTTTTCAGGCCAAATTAGAGGTTCAAAACAACTCCTTTCCACTTTATAAATGGCTTAAAGCAAAAAAACTCAAGTCTCAATATGTCCAAAATAAATTTCACAAAATTTTCCATAAATCACTTATTCAAATTGTAAAATACTAACATGTCTTGAAAGACTATATATTATAAAATTTAAAACATGAAATACAATTAATCATGTGTGTGGTTCTGATACCAATTGTTAGTGCTACCATAAAATAAACAAATTGAATATGTATCAATCACAACACTTTATTCTTAAGATCTATACACAAATATAGAACTGTATTTAATTAAATTACTAGCTATTGAATCATCATAAACTTCTTTAATTTGCAAAATAAATAATAAAGTGACAAGAGCAGTGCCTAATAGACACACTCCTCTTTAACTGTTTTCTTGAAGTTTACATCAAACAGGCACTCATAGATACTTCATGCCCTAATTTCTCTATGTATCGTACTAATTCACTGGTAACTTATTCCCTAATTTATCTATATATATTTTAAATAATTAATAATTAATAATAATAATATATAATGAATATAATACTAATATAATAATAATAAAAAAAGGGAATAATCCAATTTGGCTTTTAGAGTGATTAAGTCTTTCAGTCCAATGGATCAAGTGAAGTATTACAAAATGTGTATACCTAAAGGCTCTACTGAAAAGGTCAATAAGTAAGTCAGTCCTATTATTGGCACAAATAAGCTCTGTAAATGACGTACATGATTATGGTTACTCCACACAAAATATCTAACAAATCTTTCTCATCCAAATAAAAACTTTTTACTTTATAGTGTTCTTCAAGCTACACATATGAAAAAGAATTTATTATATATCTCCCAATTATGTTCTACTAATGATGTTTCCATAGAATTCTTACCCTTTTATTTTCATGTGAAGGATCTTTGTATAGGGCACAGCTACTGAAAGGCAAGAGTAATGATGGCATTTATGAGTGACTAACTTATGCATTTGGTCTACCTATCCTTTAGCATTAATGTAACAACTAGTTCTGAAAAACTGCCTATACTTTGAATTTTTGAGTATTTTGACTAAGGTTTACCAAGCTTAATGGATTTTTTATTTTTAAATATTACTAAGGTTGACTTTTTCTTTAAAAAAAATTGGCTTGTATCAATATATAGAGCTCATCGATATAAGTTTATGGACATGTGAAATGTGAAATTGAAGCTACTATTTGAAAGTTATGATAAAAAAAATTAGTAGCATTTTTGTAACTATGGGACATAAAAATTAGGTCAAAATTGGTCATCTTCTTTCCTTCCACACCCTAAAATATCAGCCATCATTGTTGTCTCTTTCCAAGTCCACAATTTTGAAACCCTATAACTTACTCTACCATCTCCATGTGCAATACTGTCTTAAGGGTAAGGGAAATAAGGCACATGCCTACGACACTTTGATGCGAATAGTCCCCCTAAAAACTAAAATTTCTCTTATTAATTATATGTATTTTCATTCTTTTGTTAAATAATATATAGTGGTTTTGGTTTGGTTTCGTTTGGTTTTTTTTTTTTTTGTTTTGTTTTTTGTTTTGTTTTTTTTTTTTTTGTGAAACATAAAGGCTTTTTAATTTATCTCAACTTTTATATTTGAATCATTTAAACATTTACATCAATAATTATCTCTAATTGATATTTTCCGAAAAGGCATAGTTAACATTTAATTCTATTATTTTACAACCTCTTCCATGCCATCAGTCATATGATAAACTGCCATTCTAAAATAATAGTTAGCAATTTTTCTTGTCAAAATAAAAATAATAATAACAACAAATTTTGAATATTTAATTTTTGCTTTAGCCCCCAAATTGTTTGAGCTGTCTCTAATTGTTTGCTTTATCATTTTGCCGTTGGAAAGCTTATGTGATGAGGAAAAGTTTCCAATCAAAATATGACTGGATATTTTTGGAATCTTGCCAAAAACTTCATGGATTGTGTTTTTTGATTTGCACAATACGGACATTTTTGGCAATGGTAAAAAGGTCCTTTCCATATGTTTGACCTTCTAAGTTCATCTTTGGCATTTACCAAGCTCAAAATTGTTTTCATTTTTCCTGATAACAAAATAAAGTTTCAAGAATACTTTGTTATTGATTTTTGAGCAACTCACAACCGCCATTAATTCATTTAGAAGGCACCAATACCTATGTCGGAGTCGATCATGCAGCAAATTGAGTTTAAGCTATGATCTATGAGTGACTTTCTATTTTCAAAAATGATTTGAGGTGATATCCATGATTTACTTATTATATTATGCTTTTTAAAATGCAAATTTATTTTACATTATGCAATCATGGTTTTATCATTTATTATTTCTGAAATATTTACCAATAATATTTTGATATGATTAGGTTTTGGATATGTTAATAATTATGATATATTGGGATTATGATTTTGAAAATGGTATTATATTTTTAAAATATCATGTATGAATTATGAATTTTATATGTGTACATAACCATACCATGGATTTGGATTTAATGGATATATGGTTATGTGCGCTTATTCTCCTCCACTATTGTGATCATGTATTTTATGAGATTGGATGATGAGGTCCCAATTTGAAACGTCTCTAGGATGCTGATAATCATATTAATGGCTTCCCTTTCTCCGGTAATTTATGACACACTAGGACGTTAAGCATGAACGTACAATGGATTATTATTACGGTTATGATGCACATGAATATTATATGGTACACAAGGGTTTGGATATTTTGGATTATGGATAAAATGTTTATCTATGATATTTTGGATTTTGGTTATGATGTCTAATTATGATATTTTGGATTATGAACAAAATATTTATTTAAAGTTATGGCTACTTGTATAAAATCCAAGTTTTATTTTATTAAAATATTATGGTATTTACCAATATTATTATACTTTCAAAAGAGATATGTCATTTACTTAGGTTTTAAAAAATTATTTGAGTTTTATGAGATTATTTTCCAAAACATGGAACTTTTTGAAAGAACCATGGTAAGGTCTTGAAGTAAATAATTTTAATTAAATGTATTTATTTTTTGAATTTTTTGTAGCAATGCCCACTAAACTTACAAGGGATTTGCAAATTACACTATATACTTTATATTCACCATCTATACATCTTAAACTTGCAGGTCTTTTGCACCTATACCCTCTGGCCTTAATTTTGTCTATTGCTCATATTAAATGTCACATAATTTGCACATGCATCTTGAACTTGTAGGTCTTTTACACCTATGCCGTGGCCTTAGTTCTATCCCCTTCTTCACGTTCAATGTGACATGATTTGCACATGAACCATTAACTCAGGGGTTATAATTGTCATTTCATCATTATCTTTTTCCTCCATCTTCTTCCTCCCCTATCACCGACTTTTTTCCTTCTATTTCAATGTTCAATTCAAAATTCTTAACAACCGCAAATTTAAAAATAAAAATAATTTGCCTTTCGAAGACAGTATCCAAAGGTTTCCACCTAAAAAAAAAAAAAAAAAAGGACAGTATTAAAAGGGCATAAGTAATTTGCCTCTCTAATGTTGTTACCATTACCATGTACCAGGAGAAATTTTTTGAAAATATCCTAATCGGATAAAACAGACAAGATATTCTATGCAAAGTGTAAAAACTCTTTTTGCATCAAGAGCAAACAATAATATAAGAGATCTAGAGAATGCTTTTCAAAAATTTTTAATTTCAATTTTAATCTTTTGTTTTATGAGCATTTTATTTTTGTGTATATATATATATATATAATCCGTTTATAATGTGGATGTCTGGATGTTTTTGTTGTACAGATGTCCACAAAAACAATAATTTTTGAAGAAGTCATTATTAATACTATCATACAAATACTAGTATTAATGATAATTTTTCAAAAACCATCTACTATGCAGACATTAGCACTATAAAAACATACAGACGTCCATATCACAGAATCTTTATATACATAAATATTTTTCTTTTTTCCTAGACGTCCGCATAGTATAAACACCACCACTGCCAATGCCCATTTTTTCTAGCATCCAACTCCAGGTCAAGTTGTAATTCACCGCCACTGTCAACTGATTCAGTTGCGGACGATCTCTCTGGTCATTCTACTTCGCCACTTGTTTACCGTTGAAATCTCCCGCATGCACTGAACAAAGTTCTTCACCCAGATTTTAGTTTATTTCGTTGTAATCATCATTCAGTCCACTGATGTCACATTTTTCTACACCATAGGTACCAATGCATTTAGAAGCCATCAATTTCCACTTTCATTCAACTCTGCCAATCCTCGTTCACCTGCAGCTCACCCACATACCTTCTAAAGTCCTTGCATCTTTTTCATTTTGGGTGGTCATGGACCCTTAAGAACACATCAAAAAATCGATTCAAGAAATTATGGCTTTTGCTTCAAAATCATTTGGTTTCTGGCCATTTTCTTGAATTGGATCAAGAAATTCGATCCATTTGGATGTTTTCCCAATGAAGGATGGTGAATTAGGTCACAGTGTTAGAGAGCAAATTTTGTTCTTATAGAGACAGGCTAGGAAGTCTAAGTTGTTAATTCATAAAGATGATGACTCGTTGAGAATGTAAGGACTCTAGATTCGGTGAAATTGAGGTTTTTTTGAGAATGGAAGGACTTTAGATTTGATGAAATTGAGGTTTTTTTGTGGACAGATTGGGAATCAAGAATGCTAAGAGTTGCAGAGATGAAATTGAGTTTTTGGAGGAGTAGATTGTTAATCACGAAGGGAGATGTTGAGCCTATTGTTTCCGTTCTTAATGGGTTTGTTATTCTTAGATGGTAGTGCAGGTTTTTGCTTTTTGGGTTTAAGGAGGACGAAGTCGAATTGGGAGGAAAAAGGTTGATTATTCACGAAATTGCAGACACATTTGTAACAATATCTTTATTTATTTATTTATTTATTATTATTATTTTTATTTATTTATTTTATATTTTACCTCTAATTTAATGGTCCATCTGCAGATAATGTGACATTTAATATGGAAAAGTGGACGGAAAGAATGTCAGAGAGCATAGGAGTAAAAGACTCGCAAGTTTAGGGTGCATAGATGGTAAATTCTAAGCATGTGATGCAATTCGCAAATTCCCCATAAGTTGAGGGGGCATTGCAACAAAATTATCATTTATTTTTTCTAATATTTATATTATTTATTCATTAAACTTATCTAATAGTTTTATATTTTTTAAACTATTTTCTTAAACTCTGTTGATAGATTATATATATTACATCCATATATTTTTATTGTTCATATATTATTCTGCTACTGATGTATTATTCTTTTCTTTTGACTACGGTGATATTATGTATTTTTTTTTTTTTTTGCTGATTCTGATATAGATAAATTATATTTAGTATTTTTAATATTTTATATTTGTTATTTATACTTCTTAGATTACTTTGGTATATTAATCCATATATATAGAATGCTTTTGTTGTATGTTTTTACTCTAAAATTGTTGTACTTGTTATTGTTGTTGAGAAATATTTTAAATGTTTTATTTAAAATAAATTGTTTTTAGGGGTAATATATAATTTTATGGGAAAGATTTTACCCGGATTTTGGTAGAGATTTCGATGGGGTTTTCCTCAAGCGGGAATATTTTGGGTGTCCAAAAAGGACCACGGAGATGGTCCTATCATTTAAGTTCCATCAAAGAGTCATATTACTATATTAGCACAATAGATTGGATCATCCATCTACCAAAATCCTTAGTCATTTAAATTTTAATTTCTAAGTCTTGTTTACCTTTATTGTCATTAACTCCATTAAAGAATTGTAATTTTTTAGGTGTAATAAAATGCATAAGTTGCTATTTGCTACTCCTCTTCAGAGTCATTCTCTAACTGAACTTATTGACTTTGATATTTGGGTATTTCCCCACTGTTTCTTGATATTATCCAATGAAAAATAAGTTTGTGATGTCAATTATTTTTCCAAAATTTAAATTTGCAGTTGATTTTTTTTTTCTAACATAACTATTAAATCTAATGGAGGTAGATTTATTAAATTTAAATAATTTTTTGAAAACCATGGTAACTTTCAATTTCTCATGCCACCACACACCCAGAACAAAATGGTTCCTCAGAAAGTCACCATCACCATATTTTTGAAAGTTGAACTAAACTCTTTTACATCATGCCTCTGGTTATTTATTTATTTTTTTTATCCTTTGCCTTTTAGACTATTGTATATTTTATTAATAGGCTTCCTACACGCATTTTTTCAATGTTATCACCTTTGGAAAATTATACAACAGGTCACCAATACTCTAAACTTTATGTTTTTTGTTGTCTATGTTATCCCTAGCTTCATCCTTATGCCACAAGTAAACTTGGACAGTGTTCATTACCTTGTTTATTCGTTGGTTACCCTACTAATCAAAGTGCTATAACTGCAATAAGTCCAATTTTGCATATGTCACTAGTAAACATGCACCCTTTTAGTTCGACTCTTTGTTAAATACGTCATCATCCTACCTAAATTCGTCTCTCACACCTCTATTCATTCTTATTTCGTCTCCTTCATAATTGTGATATGCTTCTATTGCACCGTCAGAGCCGTCCGTTCTTACTCATACTCTAGCCCCATCCATGATAGCATCTTATCTAGCTTTCGGGTTTTCACCATCCACAGTGCAATCTGATGCTCTTCTTCCCTTAATCTTGCCTCCTACACTAGATCTTTCACTATTGTGACAACCATATATGACTTTTCCTTTTTCTTCTCTCTTAGCTCCTTCCACTATTGTTACTAGATCAAAGAATAACATATTTAAGCGCAATCCAAAGTTTTTCATATAAACTATCATCTTTCTTCAAAACATGACTTTAATCCCTTTCTTGAACCCATATTTGTCACACGTGCTTTAAATTTCTCATTAGCATGCTACCATAAATAAGCAGTATAATGTGCTCATTCATAATGTTAGTTCGACTATGGTGCATTAGAATTCCATCATAATGTTAATGGTAGTAAATCGGTGTTTCGGACTAAACACAATCCTAATGGAATTATTGAAAGGTATAAAGCCTCATTTTATTGTGAAGGTTTTCATCATAGCTTGGATTATAGTGACACATTCAGTCTTATTATAAAGCCAACCACTCTGCATATTATTTTTTGTTTCTGTGATAACCAAATGGGCAGATGTAGAGTATTGGCAGGCTACCTGGTGTTTAGTCCCACAACATCTGGCTGTAGATTAGAAAATTATTCAAATATAATAAGTCACTCTTATAATGTCAAGGCCTTTTTAAAGTGGTTGGTTTTAAGGTTCGAAAAAACTTCAAAGTTAAACATGTTCAGACGAGCACAATCTTTGGATGGATGACCTCCTAGGATGCTCTAAACCAAAAAAAAAAAAAAAAACATATGGAGTGCGGTGGCTAAATTAGGGACAGTATTGATAGAGAGTGACAGGTTTGTTAATGGAGATGGGGTGTTAAAATGATATCAGAGCCTGTACATGGCTGGATGTATGCCTGCTAGGATACTGGGCCCTAAAAGGTTGTATTATGATGACTACTATGGGCATGTGTGGGGTGTTAGCAAGCTATCTAATATCCAATCCCACACCTGAGTATAGATTAAAGGATGATTCAAGTATAATAATAGTTATTTTCATAATATCGAGGCCCTTTAAAAGCGGTTGGCTTCAGGGTATGAAAAAACTTTGAAGTTAAATATACTTAGGCAAAAGCAATCTTAGAATGGATGAACTCTTAAGGAATTGTGAAGAAAAAAAAAAAAAAACACTATACTAAGTGCGATGGCTATCGATAGAGAGTGATATGCTTGCCAATGAAAGGCGGGAGTTATAGTTTCGCTTTATCTCATGACTAGCCTCTTTGCTAAATGGATGTTAATAGTGCATTTCTACATGGGTATTTATCTAAATAAGTTTCTATGGTTCAACCTTTAGGTTTTATTGATGAGAATAATCCTTTCCATGTCTATAAGTTACATAAAGCACTCTATAGTCTTAAGCAAGCACTTCGAGCTTGGTACCATGAGCTTCAGACTTATTTGGGTTCTATTGGTTTTGTAAACTCTAGATTTGATACTTCATTATTCATTTATTCTCATAATGGTTTTCTTCTTCTTCTTTTGATTTATGTGGATGATATTATGTTAACAAGAAATTCTTTAGACTTGATTCCAACTGTGATTCATTAGTTAAGCATTTGAATTTCTACAAAAGATCTCCGCACTCTTCATTATTTTCTTGGTGTGAAGGTTAGTTATTCTTCTTGAGGCATTTTTCTTTCTCAACAAAGATACGTACATGATCTCTTAGCTTGTACATGCATGTCTGAAGCCAACATGATTCCTGTTGCTACTGGTACTTCTTCTTTATTCTCCATTGATGGTTCAGATATTTTAAATGCTATTGAATATGTTAAGACCCATTCAGATTTACCTATCGAGAACCTTATGATGGTCTTGATTAGAGGAAAATCCACTGGAAATTTTATAGAAAATCTAACGGCATTTTCCTTGTAAATTGGACTCTCCCAAATATTTCCTTGCACAGAAAACTCATTTTGAAAACATACATCCACCTTATTTCTCCTTATCTTACTACAAGTTTTCATAAATTTGCAGAACTTCAATAATAATAGCATAGGAATACAAATATGGGTAGTGATTAATAAACTGTAGATACCTTTATATGTGTTGGGACTCCTTCTGGAGCTTACTACTTGAACTCCAGGATGGTTCCGACTCTTCCCAAGTTTTTATTTAACATAGGAAATACGTACTCCTATACCTCATGGGTCCCCACACCACCTGTTTATTATAATCTCACATTTTTACAACACTTCATGAATATATCAAACATATAAATACAAATAGAAAAATAATAATAACCGTAACAATGCTAATAAATAAATACAACCTGGGTCTTAAACCTTAAATCATGCAGTCTACCTTTTAAAATCTAGAAATTACGCTGGTACAAATTGTACTGCTAATAATTGATAAATTATAGGACAACTTTAAATAAAATAAATTACATTTAAGAAAATGCACATAACAAAATAATACTTTATGATTGAAGTCTTAACAGTAATTCTGCTAATATCACCACTATACAGAACCGACATAAATATATATATATATATATATATGTACATACATTTTCTTCATATCTATATACAACCTCAAAGAATTTGGATAATTTGCCCAAGAATACATTATTTGCTTGAAGGTTAACACATATGCCTGAAGGGTTATACATCTGTTTGAAGGCTACAATATCTGCCCAAAAGCTAAGATACCTAATTAAAAACTACAATACTTGTTCGAAGGCTATAATACTTGTCCAAGGCTAATACACCTGTCTGAAGGCTATGATATTTACATGAGGTTTACAATACCTCCAAATCCATAAGCTATCCATTTGGACAAATATGACAATTGGGTAGTCGACGATAATAATAATAATAATCATAATCATAAATAGATAAAATAGAACTAAAACTGATAGATAAATTACCTAACCCACACACTCGTAGCGAAGATACACTCGATGTATCATATAGTACACTAATGCACGATCCCACACTTCCAGCTATCCGTAGGTATACGACTACCAACATGGCTAAGAGTGATTGCCTATAATGGTTGTTCAACCTGTTGGTCTTGTAGGCAGCAGAAATACAATACTAAGCCATTCACGAGCCAAGCTGGGCTATTGCTTAAATACGGTGTAATACAGTATAGCATAATGTAATATATATATATATATATATATATATTCATCGAAAATGACTTCTAATGCACCATACAATATACCAATGCTGTTAAGTTGTACTTGGCATCCCAAACACTACTTGACAGATGGGGAAGGAAGAAAAGAACCTACATGTGGCCCTATTAGCATCCTAATGATGTCGGCGCTAAATAACTTGCCATTCATGTGCCAAAGGGGATGGCTAATGTCATCACCGTAGAAATACTTGCCTACTCTCACTCACCTTAGCTCCCATAATAATGGCTAAACTTATCGTTCTTCGGCCATGGGAGGGTGGCTGAGCTATCATTATAAAATACTTGTCTATCCTCACTTATCACAGCTCATAAAGAATGATTAAATATAAACTACGCATTAATACATAATATAATAGTACAAAACACCAATATTGTATGGTGCTTCTACAGACTAACTAGTCACATAAAATATAAAATTTCCAAAAATATCAACTTCTCGTAATTACATTTTTATAACATAATTAATTGCTTTAAAAAAATAAATGGATAACTAAATAAATCAATAAATAATTTAAATAAATATTCATGAAATCCATAACATAATTTTAGGGAAATATACTATAGTAGCATCATTTAATTATTAAATATTTTTACAACATTTAATTCTCTCAGATCAGCATCGTTAAATAAATAAATAAATAAATAGTTAAATACATCAATAATTAATAACAACTATCCTTACGAAAATCACATGCAAATATTCATTTATACTCACACATATAAATATATATATATATATATATAGACAAACATATTTTAATAATATACTCACTTCATTAGAGCTGAAATTTATGATAACCCATTTTGTAAATAAAACCATAAATCGACTAATAAATTTATTCTTTTAAATCAACATAGGCATTTAAACCCTTTTTGAAATTTTTTAAGACACTCAATTAACAATCATTTGTTAGATAACTCTTTTAAATCCAACTTTTAATAATAACTAATTAAGTATATATATATATATATACATATTTAATTATAGACATATATGTATAAACATGTATATATATACAATTTAACATAATTTTCACAATAAATATAAAAATTTACTCAAAAATAGAAAAAACTCAAATGCCTACCCAAAATGTACAAATTATATAATAAATGAAAGCTTCAGGGATGAGGATAAAAAATATTTAGCTCAAACTTGAATATCTCATTGCCAGTAGTTGGAAAATGGCTGGGAAGTTTTGGCCAAATTTCAAACCATTATATCTCTTCAACCACTTGTAATTTGAAAAAATGGAGGGTTGGTGTCACCCTGCCGTGGGCTTCCACACTGATAGATGTGTGTTGACGCCCATAGGGCTAAGCACAGCCAATTTGGACATGCAAAGAAGAGAGAGAGAGAGAGAGAGAGAGAGAGAGAGAGAGAGAGAGAGAGAGAGAGAGAGAGGGCTTTGTGCATGCATGCATGTGGGGGGGGGGGGGGGGAGGGTAAGAAAAAGAAAAGAAAAAAGAAATAATTTTATGGTGACACATGGCCCTCTCATGCTGCAACACATGGAACTTATCCATTGGTAACATGTGGCACTTATCAATTAATGACACGTAACACTTGTTAGAGACCTTTTTTAATATTCTACTACTCAGTGAAGTCAGTTATAAAAGAATAAGCACAAATTTACAGATCCGTAACTTTTCAACTATAGGTTCAAATTAAATGTGCCGCTAGTCTATAGACTCATATCAATGAGGACTATTATACGGTACATAAGTCAAAATCAAAATCCATACAAATAAAAAGTCAAGCTCACTGATCAATTAGAACTGCACCTTGTTATGACCATAACTTTCTAATTTCAGCTCCGATTTTACTATACTACTAGTCTACGAACTTGAATCAACGAGGTCTTTGCCACAGTGCCTTGATCAAAGTGAACTCCCCTCACAGTAAAAAGTCAACTATAGGATCTACTTGCTCAATCTTGATCAACCTTGGTCAAACTTGGTTAAAAGTTCAAATTCGAAGCATTTTCATAAATCGGGTGTTACACAATATCATCAAGTAGTTGGTAGTCTTCACCTTTAGTAGGCTTGATATTGCTTTTATTGTTAGTAACAATTTATGCACAAGCTTATCTCCACCCATCTGAGTGCTATTAAGAGGGCTTTGCGGTATCATAAATGAACATTTCATACTGGTATGTTTCTTTAGAAATGATTTTCTCTTTCTTTACATGCCTTCTTAAATGCTGATTGGGTGGGCAATAAGGATGACCGTACTTTTACCAATGCTTATATTGTAATCTTTAGATCTAATCCTATCTCCTAAAGCTCTAAAAACCAATAGTTTGTAGATCATCATTGCTCAAAGTTCAGCATAGTTCTATAGCCTCCATTGTTGCCGAGTTAGTTTGATATGTTCTTTTCTTTTTAAGATTGATGTCACTTGTACTTGGTGTCTTGTTCGGCCTCCACGGTTGCCGAGTTAGTTGGATATGTTCTCTTCTTTTTAAGATTGGTGTCGCTTGTACATGGTGTCTTGTTATTTATTGTGACAATATTAAAGCCACCTATTTGTGTTTCAATTTGGTGTTCCATTCAAGAATGAAGCATATTTCCATTGACTTCCATTTTATTCAAGATCAAGTTATGAGTGATATCGTTTGTGTGTCTTATGTTACTTCTGTTGAACAGCATGCTAATCTTTTCTTAAAACCCTTATCGCAGGCTCCATTTGTCTCATTCATGTGATCCAAGCTTGGAGTCTCCAATGGATCCTCCATCTTGTCGGGGCATATTAGGAAAGATACTGATGAAGATTTGTAGAATATTTACTTTTGTGTATTTGATTATTGGTTTGATTGATTGACTTAAGTAGACTGTGTACACTTGTAGAAATGTATCTCTCAATATCAATAATATGTATGGCTTATTTTATTCTCATACTTTTATACTTTGAGAAGTTGAAGAAAATCAAAAGAGAGAAAGAAAAATTAAAAAAAAAAAGGGGGCAATACTTACCATTATTGCATTCCTTCGTTGCAAAATTGTGATATCCAAAACTTGTTAAAAGTTTTCCAACCATATCATGCATTCATTGCGTACACATACAAACATTCAAATGAAAGGTGAGAAATTTCTTCAAATTGTCACATAAAGAGAAACAAACAAAGAAGGGTTAATTGCATTTTAGTATTTTGTACTTTGGTTAGATTGCATACTAGGCCTTCGAATTTAAAACGTTTTGCATTGGGTCCTTAAATACAATTTATTTCATATTAGCACAATTCTTAAATTGACTAACACAAAGTTTAAAATTGTAAAAATTTGATTAGTTTTCTCATTAATGAATTAATCAATTTTCTAAAATTTTGAACTTTAATTTAGTAAAATTGGAATTGGGCTAATATGAAACAAATTTTAAATTAAAGATTTGATATAAAACATTTTAAATTCAAGGCTCCAATGTTTAACATGGGAAAAGTATAAGGTACTAAATTGCAATGAAGCCAATAAATAAGCAATATCTGGAATCATATTTATATAAGTAAATACTATGAAAGAGGATTGAAAACGATTATCATTTGAAATAGTTGATTTCAAAATCAACTCTGGGAGGCACAAAAGACATTCCCATTGTCTATCTTTTTGTTGATGATTTTATATATATAATGCTGAAAAATTTTAAATAGAACATGATGAAAAAATTTCAAATGACAAATTTAAGACTCACAAAATATTTTCTCAGCATTCAAGTGGGATAGACACAAGAAAAAAATTTTCATTTCTCAAAAGAAGCGTATTGAAGATTTGTTGAAAAAATTCGACATGTCAAAATGCAAGCTTATTGCAACATTGATGCCAATAAGCCATAAGCTGCGACAAAACTATCATAATGCACAAAAATGTTAATGTAAAACGATATTGCAGCTTGCTTGGTTCATTGTGGTACCTTACCAACACAAGAACATACATTGTTCATTCAGTCTGTTATGATCTCTAAATTCATGAATGAACATAGTCATATTCATTACCCTACAAAAAGGCTAATATTAAGATATTTGTAGGGATAAGGAATTTTAATATTAATTATTCAAAGAAAAAGATTTCAATCTAGTGGGCTACACTGATGGTGATTGGATAATTCCATTTATGATAGTAAAGTACATCTTGGTACACATTTTGAATGAGCACCAACACGATCTCATGGTCCTCAAGAAAGCAACATACGATAGCACTCTTCTCGGTGAAAGCAGAATATATTGCAGCTGCTGATACTGCCTGTGAAATTGTTTGGCTTAGAATAATGGCAAATTTGGCTTAAGTACAAAATAAACCTACAATTTATTGCACAATATGTCTACAATTGCTATTACAAGAAATCCAGTATTTCATGCCATAACAAAGCATATCAAATTTGTCATAATTTTATCACAAATCTTGTCACTAGATATCTAGTTGAACTCTGTTAACACCAACAAATAATTTGCAACTTCTCTCAACAAAGCAATTACTCAAAAAAAACTTAAGCAATTAACATTTTATACAGATTACAAATTAAGAGATGGTGTAAGGATAGCCACACATGTAGAGAGGAGTCAGTTTGTTTTTGTCAAACCATGCATGCATGTGCATGGTATGGTGCATGGAAAATTTTATTTGAAACAAAATCTTGCCTTTGTTAGTAGCCTATTGTCTTGAGCTCTCTTTTTGCATCTATAAACATCCATGAAGGGTGAAGCTATGTAATGCATTTGAGCTGTAGCAATTGGCTCATTTAATTCCTTTCTCCCATCTGTCTCCTCTCATTTCTCCTCCTCCAATCCGCGGCTTGCAATCCCACTTCACTTTCTTTTATTCTCTCACTTGCAATCTATTCTTCCATTTCCTTGTATATTAATTAGCACTACAACTGGAAGCCTTAATTTTTGAGTAAACAAATAAATGTCTCTCCAAAATATTGGTGCTAAAACTTGGACCAACCATTATGCAGTGCCTCTCTCCATCTGTGAACTCTGGTCAGGGTTTCTTCCCACATATAATGTTGGAGAACTCTGGTCATTTTTTCATCTTAGATCTCAGTCCTCCACTTGTTGTTTCACCACGTGTGTTCATGAATTTGTTGCCCTCTCTTCCTTTTATAAATCTCTCTCTGCCATGCTTTATGTATACTATTATTTGGCTCTTAGTCCTACAATGATAAGACTTTTATTCATTTATTAGGCCTTTATTTCGACTGTTTTACCCTTAAACAGATGTGTGGTGTGGAAATATTTTATTGGTGTGAAATTTTGGGTATTAACAAAACAGATCTTCTCATAAAGGATAACACAATCAAAATAATATAACATCCATAGTTTAATCAGTCATGTGTCAAGAAGTTTTTCTTCCTTTCACCACTAGAATCGCATTAATAAATGATGCAATAAATGCGTCGTAAAAAATAAACCATGACGTATTCCAATGAGTCGCCTAACATCTTGTTGTGAAATACAAAAACATTTAGCGACCCATTATTAGAGTTGCCTATCCTTGAGTTTTGAGCTACTTAAATAGACATTTAGCAACTTATTATGAGAGTCACCTATACGTCAATTTTCAATGACACATGTTACTTTTAGCGACGTATTACGTGAGTCACCAATATTAGAGTTTTTAACGACAATCATCAACTTTTAGCGACTCATTATCAGAGTCGCCTATATTTCCATTTTTAGTGACAATATACACTTTTAGTGACGCATTATTTGAGTCACCGAATTAGAGTTTTTAACGACATAGATCGATTTTTAGTCACTCTTTATGAGAGTCTCCTTATTTGGGATTTTAGTGATGCAGATTTATTTTAGCGACGCATTATATAAGTCACCTATATATGAATTTTTAACGACACATATAAACTTTTAGCGATCATTATTTCGATCCACTTATAGCGACATATTTTCTAGCGACTGTTTTATGTAGAGTCACCAAATAAAGATATTACAAGCGACTTATAAGTAGAGTCACTTTTTTAGCGACCATGGAGGATTTTAGCAACGTAGTTTTCATTACTTATAGCGACTCTTTATTTATCTTTAGAAAAGTCGCTAAAAATGATATTAGCGACTCTGTTTTAAGCATCGCTAGATTTGTTAGTCGCTAAAGATAAGCAAGTAAAGGTCACCAAATATGTTAGGCGACCTTGTTTCTTGTTGATGAGTCGCCCATTCATTTTTTAATTTTTAATTTTGTAAATATTATTAAAATAGTAAAAATTTAAAAATAATTAAAATACAAAAAAACTAAAACTAGCTTCATCCAAAATAATTAGAATACAAAAATTTAAAATACATATTTTTTCATGACAAATTAATTAATTATCAAATAAATTAAATATTAACTCATTGACATATTTTGACATATTTTGACATATTTTGGCATAATTTGTAAACTATTGTATTTTTTCATAACAAATTTAATATTAATTAAACTTCCATGAATGCATACTTATTGAGATGGAAGTTGATGTCCTCTTGTTGACGATATTACACCCTCATACTGCATATGAAAAAACTAAAAAAGTTATTAACACTTATGCAAAATAAATAAAATATTAATCATTATTAAATTAGTAATTTAGTAAATGAAAATTTAAAGAATATTACCATTGTTCTTAAAATTTGGCGAGACGCATTTTTCCTAATTAAAAGTGGAAAACATATAATGAAGCGGATCAAAAAAATAATTAAATGAATAATAATAAATGTTACAAATATTACTTAAAACATAAGTTAATAAATATACGTGCCAATTTATTTAGAAGATATTGTTTATCCATATCGCCTTACAATCATTACAAATATAGCCACTCTCACATTCATCCTCACTATCATTTTCATCGATACTTGACAACTATATGACAAATGGATTTTGAGCCATCGTAGTATCTCCAAGAACATCTTCTTCAACAAAAGTACGATGTTGTGGTGAAGTTAAAACAACAGACCATCTCGAATCAAGTTGATCTTCAACATAAAATACTTGTTGAACTTAGCAAAATAATGTCAAGCAATATCATAAACAAAATTTCTACAAAAGCAAGATTAATAAAACCCAACGAACCTAACCTGCGGTTAAAATGAAAAAAAAATAAAAAAATCCAACCCACAACATGTCTCTACCAACCAAAAAGAAAAAAGAAACTCACCTGAACGATGAAGACGAAGAAAAAAGAAACCCAGAAAATCACGCAATACAGAGAAATCCAGCTTCCCTGCCGACGACAACATAGGCAAATGAAAAATGAAACTCGAAACATCCCATTCTTCAAGTATTTCTTAGGTTGCTTCTAAATCTAATATCTATTAGATAGTGTACTTGATGTAGTTTTAAAAAAAGAGGCGCACGTAAAAATTTTAAAACACGCCAAAAATTTTCAAAAAATGGCAAAAATGCACCTTTTCTCTCAATTTCATTTTTTTTCTTCGATTAATTTTTTAGTTTTCATCTACAAATAAAAACTAAAAATATTTCTTAAAAATGCAAAGAAAAATATCGAAGATTACTGTTTATTTTTTGTTTTTCAAGTACACCTTTATTTTTTTATAAAATTTGCATGTCTTTTAAAATTTTTGTTTTTTTTAATTGAAAGAACAGGCGACGCATTCTCTTCAAGAAGGGTCACCTGTTCTTGAATTGTGGGATCAAGTGACGCATTATGGTCGAAAAACGTCACCTGTTCCAATTTTTATATTTTCTTTGTAATCTTTAAAAAGTTTTTCAATTATTCATCTACAAATATATTCATGTAGCAATCCAATGAACATAAATTCCATTGATCTAAAAATAAAAATAGTTTTGTCAATGCTCTTCTCAATTATTCACATATATGTGTATAGATGAGACACAAAATATCTCAAGACCTAATTTAAGATAGGATACCAAATATAGAATTCTAATTCAACAGGCATTTATTGATCAATTTATCTACATAAGTATCTTAAATGAGCTTAACTTTCATGTGTTTATGGTCAATGATAGCTTACTGGTTTTTAAAAATTGAAAGTCTATTAAATTTCTTTTTCTTAAAAAAAAAAAAAATTTGAAGCAACAGGCGACGTAATTCTAAATAAAATGCATCGCATATTCCATGTTTTATTATTATTTTTTTAATCTTTAATTAGATTTGTTGATTGCACATCTACAAATAAAAAAAAAAAGCATATTTGTAAAATTAAAAAAATTATTAAAAACAACTTTCAAATTCAAAAAAAGTTAAAAATTGGTTGAGTGAAAAGGCGGCGTAGTTGTTGCACATGCGTCACCTGTTCATCTATTTGGCGACTCTTTGTTAAAAGAATGCATCGCCTAAAACTATAGTAAGCTAGTTCTTGTTGTATTATTACATCCAAATCATTTGGTCTGGTGGTGTGGTGATTCCTTTCTTCAGAGTGTAAGAGGTCTTGGGTTCAAATTTTTTTTTTTTTTTGGTCCTTTTAGTCAATTTAATTTTATTCAACTACAAATAACCAGTGAAAATATTATAGCAACATAACTGAGGTGTTTATTTGTTTTTTTTTTTTTTTTTTAAGATTTTGGTAACAGGCAAATCACAGGCTCCATTATGCATTGCCTTTTTTTTTTTCTTTTAATTAATCTAATTTTATTACAACTACAAATAACAAGTGAAAATATTAGAGCAACATAATTGAGCAGTTTTTTTTTTTTTTTTTTAAGATTTTGGTAACAGGCGATGCATAATGAAGATTGTGCGTCGCCTGTTCTCCTTTTTCTTTTTTTTGGTTCTTTAAGTGAATCTAATTTTATTTTAACTACAAATAATCAATGAAAATATTAAAGTAACATAACTGAGTTTTTTTTTTATTTTTTTAATAGGCAACGCACAATAAAGATTGTATGTTGCCTGTTCTCATTTTTTTTTTTATTCTTTTAGTCAATATAATTTTATTTCAACTATAAATAACTAGTGACAATATTATAGCAACATAACTGAGCTATTTTTTTTTTTTAATTTTGTTAACAAGCAATGCACAATGAAGAATGTGCATCGCCTGTTCTCTTTTTTTATTTTTTATTTTTTTAATTCTTTTAGTCAATTTAATTTTATTTCAATTACAAATAACCACTAAAAATATTAAAACAACATAACTGAGCTGGTTTTTTTTTTTTTTTTTTTTTTTTTTTTTAAAATTTTGTTAATAGGCGACATACAATGAAGATTGTACGTCGCCTGTTCTCCCTTTTTTTTTTTTTTTTTAGTTCTTTTAGTTAATCTAATTTTATTTTAACTACAAATAACCAGTAAAAATATTAGAGCCACATAACGGAGTCCTTTTTTTTTTTTTTTAATAGATATTGGTAACTGGTGACGAACAATGTGCATCGCCTATTACTAATTGGAGATACACAATGTACGTCGCCTATTACTAGATTCGCCTATTAGTAACTGGAGACGCACAATGTTCGTCGCCTATTACTAATTGGAGACGCATAATGTGGGTCACCTATTAACGAAATCTTAAAAAAATAATAATAATAATAACTCAGTTATATTACTTTAATATTTTCACTAGTTATTTGTAGTTGAAATAAAATTAGATTGACTACAAGAATAAAAAAAAAAAAAGGAGAATAGGTGATGCACAATGTTCATTGTAGTTGAAAAAAAAGAAAACCAGCTCAGTTATGTTACTCTAATATTTTTACTGGTTGTTTGTAGTTGAAATAAAATTAGATTGACTAAAGGAACAAAAAAAAAGAAAAGAAAAAAAAAACAGATTGTGCGTCGCCTGTTACCAAAATCTTTAAAAAGAAAAGAAAAGAAAAGAAAACCAGTTCAGTTATGTTACTCTAATATTTTTACTGGTTATTTGTAGTTGAAATAAAATTAGATTGATGAAAAGAGCACAAAAAAAAAAAAAAAAAACAGGCGACGCATAAAGGAGACTGTGGGTTGCCTGTTACCTATATTTATTAAAAAAAAAAAAAAACCTTAGTTATGTTGCTTCAGTTATATTACTCTAATATTTTCACTAGTTATCTGAAGTTAAAATAACATTAGATTGATTAAAAGAACAAAAAAAAAAAAAAAACAGGCGACACATAAAGGAGACTGTGCATCGCCTGTTACCTATATTTAAAAAAAAAAAACTAGTTTAGTTATGTTGTTTAAATATTTTCACTGGTGAACAGACAATTCAGAATGATTTTTGTGTATCGTCTGTTACCAATATCTTTAAAAAAAAAAAATACTATTTAAGAGATTTGCAAGAATAAACTGTACATGAAAAATTATATAATTGAACAACAATCTCGTATAACTAAATTTTGTTATTATGCAAATATAGATAAGTTGATGGTTAATCATTTTTTGTAAGTCTAGCATTTAAACAATATAATGCAGATAAAATATATGTACAGTATTAAAAGCAACTCTGTTCAGGCGCATATTCAGCGACTTTTAACGGATGTGTCGCGTGTTGTTGTTTGTAGCGGCCATTTGACATCAACTGTTTTGGGATGCGCCGTTAATTTATTAAATTTTTACTGATCCATTAACCTTAGAGTCGCGATTTTATTTTTTTAAACGCGTTTGTTTCGTAGCGTCGCTAAGTGAGTGTTGCTAGATATCAATTTTCGCGTAATGATTTTTTATTAATTTTATATATAAATAATGTCCAAAGGTTTAAAAAAATAAATAAATCATATCCAATTTGGAATTTGACTAATAATTGTGAATGATATTTGTATGATAACACCTTATTTAAAAAGTAGCAAAAAGAACAGAATCAATTAAGTTAAAAAAAAAATACTGTATTTTAATGATATGGTATTTTATCATTTGGCTGGACATAACTGTAGATAAGACTTTTGATATTCACAACGCGGCACAATTTGTTTTCCATTGAGGCACAATTTTCTTCTTATTTGTACATATAAAAAAAATTATAGAATTATTTTTTTTTAAATGTACCTTATTTATTTTGGATATGAATGTTATTTTCTTTTATCATTTTGTAGATAATAATGAAGAAATAAAAAATTGAATTAATAAGAGAGACATTTTTTTTAAAACCAAATTTGTTTACATGCTAATTGCATATAAGAAGTAATAATTGAGGGAGCCAAAAAAAAAAAAAAGGAAAGTACAAAAGTGAAATAGATGGTGATCCGTGAGAAGTGGATGAAGATTGGGTGAGTGTGTGGTAAAAAGAAATATTAAAAAATTGAATATGTAAAATTACTATAATAGCCTAAGATTTTCCACAACAAAACTTTACATACGGGGGCAAAAATAGAAAACTACATCATTTTTTAATAGGTATATTATTTCTCTCAGAGGAAATCATTCAAATCAGCGTGTGGGTGTTGACCGCACTGTCCCACGCTATCTTGACCAGCGTTTGGGATAAGAGATACGCGGTTAAAAACGCCATTTGTGATCTCCGCGATCCAAAAATGGACGTCGATCATAAATCTTTTTTGTGTGTCCATATCCGACTCTAGTCCTATCGGTGAGATATTGGGACCGTATTCATTTTGTCCTTTGCGTCTGCCAATTTTGTATTTTTCTAATGATTAAAGCTGCATGGCCGAGATCTCCAATAAAAATTCTCCACAGAAAAAAAAACAAAAAAAAGTGGCTATGTGTCAAAAAAATTATAAAAAACACTTATCTCATTTTATCTCGTCCCTACAAACTTCTTGCACATGCATTAATTCATTCAAACATGTTTTAGTTATGATTTGCATGTTAAAGAACGCTAGCTCTGCGCCTATAAAAGGAATTCAATTGCACGTAGAAGCGGCAAACAAAGAAAAATTTCCCGATCTGAGTAAGAGAAGCTCGATAAGAGATATATCGTAGGCGGCTGGAAATGGTGAGCAAGAAGAGTAGTGCTTTGCTTCTGGTGGTGGCCATGGTGTTTATGGTGGTCACCTTGGCTCCATCTGCCTTTGTCAGCGCTCGTGAACTCGATGACATCCAATCTGGTACTGCAAATGAGGTTGCGAAAAGCACACAAACTCCCCTCTCAAACATACTTGCTGCAATCGAGCAAACAAAACCTCAAAATGGTCTTAGTGTTACAACATGCAGTCCCATTACACAGAACTGCGCTTCAGGTTGTGTTTGCATCCCACTCAATATTTTCGTTGGTATTTGTGCTTGCTAGTGCTTATATGGAGAGTAGATTTAAATTAGGTCCCGATGGTTCTATTATAACGTTTTCTTTTGTTAATCCTTGATTTTTTTAATCATTATGATTTAAAAATTAATTAATAGTTTAATATGAAATTAATGATATTTAAGAAAAAAATTGATAAAAGCAAATAAATTATAAATAAATTTTTAAATCTGAATTATTCAAAACGATCAATGATTAATAAAAAAATCTTCATAATAAAACCATCAATCAACCTAATTTAAAAATAGTTTAAGTTTGTTACAATGGTTGGCCTATCTAGCATGTATAAATAAAAATGCATATAACTCCTCTCTAGAAGGTTATATGTTCTTTAGCATCAAATAAATTGGTCAACTGTTTGTGCATGTTTTTATTTGAGAAAATAATGGAATGTGTGGAAATTCCAACCTGTTGTACTTTATATTTGAAAGAAAAGAATGAAAATGTTAGAAATTATTGCATGTTTCATTATTATATATCCACGCCAACTTGTTTTTCTCCATCTACCTTGAGCAATCGCGAGGAAACTCATGAATTCGTGATTCATCTGCCACCAAAACAACAAATATTACAGCATCTTCACTGAAGAGGACAAAAAATAAAATAACAATAGTAATAATAATAATTACTCCCTCTTCACCCCAAAAAAAAATAATAATAATAAATAAATAAATATATAAAAAAATTACTGCATCTTCACCAAGTTAAAAAAAAAAAAAAGAAAAAAAAAAACAAAAACGAGGGACCAGCAGGGCACGGCAATGATCCACCAAAACTTGAATTATATGTATATGCAATATGTGATGCCCCACAATAAATATAATAAAAAAATTTATTAGAAAAAAGATTACAGCATGCAGTGGCGTATACAAGAAGGGACAGAGCAGAGGCACAAATTTTGTCTAACGGTTTTTATGTATTCTATGCCCATTAATAAATGTTTAATGCAGTTGGCATCAAATATATATATATATATATATATATATATATATATATATATATTTATATTTCAAGGATGAAAAATTTCTGCCTTTTATGTTTTGGGTAGTTTACTTCAAAATTCGTTTCCTCTTTTCCTTCTCAATCTTTTTCCATTCCTACTGTCGGGATCATATTTTATAAGTATTAAAATCTTCAATTATTGAGGTAATTGAGAACCGCAGTTCATAGTTACAATTTTCTTGTATATGTTATCTAATAATTAAGTGATTATTAGTATTTCCTATCATAAAAACTCTTTATCCCTTTAAAATTCTATTAGTATTAATTTCTATGCAATGCAAGGTATGTATAATCATAATAGATGATTTCAAAAATAATTTATAATAATTAATTATATTTAAATCTAATGATAACATGTAAAAAATTGTTTACTATCTTACTTTTATATATAATATAAATATATAATGTCATAAATAATAATTAAATAATAATATTTAATATGCACGGTTACATAAGAAATTTTAAATTATATTATATGTATTATTTATTATAAAAAATAATTTAAAATAATCTAAAACGATAAATTAAAAATAAATAGAAATTAGATATATTGAAAATAATAATAATAATAATAATAATAATAATAAGTAACAAAAATAAAAAAAAATAACGCATGGTCATCCATTAAAACCATTTTAATATATTAATTTCTGATTTATCACCAAAGCTTAAGACCTTCCAAAGTTTTGGGACTCGAATTTTGAACATTCAATGCATCTTGTTTGCGTTGATTTGGTTGATAAAATCAACATAGCTAGTTATATTTGAAAATTTATTTAAAAATTTTATTATTATTAAGTATATTTAGATATTAATTGTTTTTCAATCTATATTGTAAAAGTTTATTAAAAACTAAAAGTTTGACCTATATATATAATAGTATTGAATTATGGAATTCAAATTTAAAAGCATTTACCTGTTTAATTTTTCTCATCTATGGAATTCAAATGTAAAATGTATTTATATAATATTTTCCATCTATAAAATTTAAATTCAAATTCAAATATATTTTTTGATTCATTGTCGTAATTAATTTTTCTATATTTAATCCTCATAATACAATTTAGTTATATTTATTATTATTATTATTATTATTTTCCCTATAAACACATTTTTATCTTATAAGATAATTTATTTAAGGTTATATATATTTTAAAAAGATCAAATAAGGAGATCAATTTTATTATTAAAATCTATATATTTTGATATTAAAATTTCATTTATTACATATCTATATATGTATATGTATTACTATATAGAATCTAATTATTAATTACCATATATAACATCTTTTTATTTTACAATAAAATAAATATAACACACCAACAAAAATGTTTATTCATTGCAAGTAATTTTTCTATATTAATGAAAAGCCAAATATATTTGACTTATTTGATAAATAAAATAAAATCAAAAAATTTATTTTGAATATAAATTCTACTTTACCATATTTAATAATTATATCCTAAAAAGGATATTTTAAATTTTTTCTCCTAATAAAATAAAATTATATTATTTATGTAATTTTTTTTTATGTCCAAATAAGAATATCTTTATTATTTTTCATATAATCACACTTATATGTGTAAAAATATTTAAAATACATTATATATGAAAATACAGTTTAATTATTATTTTATAAATATAATATTATATTTTTGTCCTAATAATACACTTTAACATTTTTGTCCTAATCAAAGTTTCTTCAATAAAATGTCATATATAATATTATAATAATAAAAAAATATATTTTTTGGTAGAAAAATAAAAGGATATATTAAATAAAATAACATAAAATAAATTGTTTTAAATATAAACAATAAAAGGATATCTCAAAATTTTTTCACCAATAAAATAAAATTATATTATTTATGTAATTTTTTGTGTCAAAATATGGAGATATTTTATTATTGTCCGTATGATCACACTTATGTATGTAATCCATATATAATATTATAATAATAAAAGCATATATTTTTTGAATACCACCAATAAAGGGTAAAAATATCTCATACTTTAAATAGCTGTTTTATTTAGTATTGATTAATATTTTAATAGGATCATAAATAATTAAAAAAATGGAATATAATTATTTTATTAATAATTTTGGAGGAAATTTAGAAAAACATAATGATGACATTTGGCATTAACTATTATATAGATTTTTAAGACAAATTTATTTTTGAATTAAATTTTTTTTAATGCTTTTGGAGGAAATAAACTAAATATGACGATGACACGTGGTAAAAATTTTTGCTGACTATTTTACTTTTATAATTATATATATACTTTTTATTTATGCATGTACTTTAAATCAATATTTAATTTTCTAATTTTCTAATTTATGTTTTCGCATAAATATATTGTTATACCATGATCCCATAATGAAATTTCTAGGTGTGCTTGCATATGCACTTTCTCATGAGTTGTTATCAATTAATGACTATAACATTTTCTTTTTTTCATTAATATCAAAAAATCTATTAAACTCTTCCCTGTTTATCTAACAGGATCTGCCCTAGAATCCTTCTTAAAAATTTCAAATGGTCTTGTCTATGAAAATCTTATGAAAAATTCAATTGAATCCCACCTAAGTCGTGGACAATTAAACACGTGCAATATAAAATAATATATCAATATATAGATAAAGCCACAAAAGTATTGAGTTCTCAACTACAGCTCATTATCCTATAGTTCATTGCTACGCATACATAATAAGATCATTACCCTATCCATAATTTAAATTATAGCATTATAAGAGTAATAATAAATTTTGGTTATACAATTGATATTAATAAGTTTAGATAAATAAGGATAAGTCAATACGAAGGTAAAGATGAAACAATGGGATATAATGTACTACTACTACTATGGGATAAGAAACTAAAAAGTGATGCACAAGGTTGACCATCTGCTAACTGCTGGGCATGTTTTCTTTACATATGTTACTGTTAATAAGCAACAAATATGTTTGTGATCACATATTAAATAGAACGTAATCTCAAATTGCCTCATTTTTCAACTTTTAACAAATAGAGTATATATTTAATATTATCATCATATGGATGCTTTGTTATCAACAACCTATAATGTGATCATCACTCTTCTAGTTATGAGTTATTATTTAGTGATCAATCATCATTTGGAATACATATATCAAAAAATAGTAAAATTCACATTGAGTGAAACTACAGGTGCATGAATCGTACAAGTACTAAAGAGGCTATAGATGTTGGATATCCTTCCCACGAGGATTGTGTTTTAATCCCTCAACCTATTCTAGCCAAGTATTAAAGATGATCATTAGCTAATTTTGTCTAATAGATTCAAACAAAGAGCAAATGCAAATCAATAAGAAATTTAAATCCATTCTAAATTAACAACTAAATATGCAAATTCAAATAAATAAAAATACTACCAAGCAATTATATTTGAAAATCTATTAATGAAAAGTATTTAGGACCATAATTTAACTCAAAACTACAATGTGAATATTTAATTAGTAATTAATGACCAATTGCATTCTAATTATCTACAAAGGGTTTCTAAATTCACTCACTCCTTCTCTCAAGGTGAGTAAGATATATGGAAAATTTATTCAAATTGGAATCCATTTCTAATTCTACCAATTAAACAAGCAATGAAATCTCTTTTCTAACTACTCAAGCCAAATTGCTTCTCTGAAACTCAATTCAAGCCTAAAATTGGGTCGACCAAGTCCCAATTAATGTTTACGTTATGTTTTCCTGGGGCTCCATTTACTAAATTAGACTTATCAAATATTTAATTATTCAATATAATCATAAAATAATAAGTAAGGAAGCGAGGGAAAATCAGGGCATCCTAACTAGGTTGACATCCCATAAAAGACTCCAAACAACTAGGCCTAAATAAATTAAGAAGAAAATATCCGTACAATGAACATGCCACCATTTGGTAGAAAGAATAGAAAAGAACACTAGATAACCCAACTCGGCCTCATTAAAACCTAAATAATGAAAAACTCTAGTGGGAAAAACATAAATTGGAAAAAGAGCATCAATATTGAAATGAAAAAAAAAAACAAAAAAATAAAAATAAAGAAAATATAAACAATCTATCCCCCTCCATAAATCACTAATATGATAAGAAATACAAGTACTGGAATAGAAAAGGACTAACAGTCCTCAAAAGCAAAAATTGCCATCTTTAATAACCCATTGGCAACCATATTTCTTTAACGTAATATATGAGAAACATAAAAAATAACATTGTTAATAAAATAAGGCACAAAGAACATATGGAATACAAATGCCAAGGAAATTGCATGGAATGATTTGCCTAAAAAGAGCATATATATGTATAATCATTTTTGTGACAAAGAAAATTCCATTTAAATTTCCTAGCACATACTCCAAGGCTTTAGTAACATCAAGCACCTCAGATTCGAAAGCTTGAGCTGAAAGAATAGGAGACTAGAAGTAGCTTTTAACAAAACCACGATAAGTCAAAAACACTCCACCATAACCTGCCTTGCCAGGAGCTCCCAAAGACCCACCATTTGTGGTGAGCATGATCTACCCTTTCTAAGGACCTCACCAATAAACTAGAATCATTTAAGAGCCTTAGGAAGACAAAGCCTCACTTCTAAACCCTTAAGAATGATGAAATCCGAAACTAAATTAGACAAACTAAATTAGACATAAACCCACCCATGTTGCATATTATTGGCCTCATGAACCGATTGTAGGACAAAAGCTTATGACTAAGAATTCAAAACCTTCACTTGATAAAAGCTTGTGAAAAAGAAATAAAAAACATTCACTTGACCAAACAAAGCTTTAAGAATTCAAAACCTTCACTTGATAAAAGCTTGTGAAAAAGAACTAAAAAACATTTACTTGACCAAACAAAGCTTTATTATGAGCATGCCAAATTAGGGAAAAGCCAATAAATAAGAATCTAGTAGTCCACAGGTTATGGAGTTGAGCACCCAACTTGAAATCCATGCAAAGCAAAAAGAAATCCAAAATAGTACCCTTAAAACTAAACCAAAGTCCAAAAAGAGACCCAATATAAATTCAAAAAGAACGAACAATAGTTACCTAATGTGAAATGCATCATTTTATTTAAACCTTCTTAAACCGCTTTATGCTATGACATTTGAAGGGTATCATTTCAAGCTAGAAGTTTGTGGTTTTTGGTTCAACCATATTGTTTCTTAAAAATTGAAGGTCAGTGGGTTTGTGGAAATAGAGAGAAAAGTTATATGTGTTGGTGCAGTGGTTTTCTCAAAAGGAGAGTTACAAAGAGTGAGAAAACATAAGAGTTTCTAGAGAAAAAAGTTGAGAGAATTCTAAGAATCATTGTGATTCTTTTAATGATTTTGTATTATAAGCTCTGATTTTTGTTCTATGATGACTGATCGTATTTTGCCTGGTTGATGTAGAATGGATTTAACATCCTACCCACTTAATTTTTTCTGCACTGATCTTATTTAATTAATTGCTTGGGTGAGTGTTTTAGGTTTTGATTGGTAAGTGTTGAATCTTGCATTAATTATAGAATTTTATAGATTTTCAAAGAATAAATATCTAGAAAATTTGTGTTCCAATATAATTAACAATGCAACTAAAATCCAACCATCATCAATGAGGATGTACTTTAGTTATTAATGAAGCTTGATTTTCTGATGTTTGTACTATGTTGTTTTGGTGTCGATTTGACAATCTCTTCCTTGATTTGTGTCTCCTTATATTAGGCAAGTTGGTGCTACTATCCATAAAATATGCTGGTTTTGAGGGTACTTGAAGACTAGTAGAGCAACTACTTAGACTTAGAGCAACTGAACGCATGGTTTGTCTATCAAGTAAATTTTCTTGCACACATAATAATCCAATATGGATGCATTGCATTATTTCTGCTTTTGAACATACAACATTCATTTTGGGATCCACTAGATTTGTAGCCAAGCCGTCCTTCCATTTTTTCCATGCCTATAATTATTTATATATTAAAGTGCTTCAAATTAGTTTTAAAACCTACTATACAAACTACAATGAAAATTGGCTACAAGATTTTTATGCTTACATAGTTTAGAAGGCTCTCTGCTTTCTCCTCTATGGAGAAAGTTTTAATACTTTGTCCACTCACAATCTCCAGTACTAGAACACCAAAACTAAATACATCTGACTTGACTGTATGGTGCCCTCGCTTGATATATTCTGGAGCCATATATCCACTATATATAGTTGTCGATAAGGTTAGCTTTATTATGGATGTTGAAGTCAGAGTGTGAACCTCTATTATACTTTATCATATGACAATAAAAAGTATACCAAAATTTACCACTACATAATAGAAAAAGAAATTGACTCATAAGCTTTAGGAATGGTGCTTACTAGGTTCCCACGATTCTCATAGTATCACTTTGAGTCTGATCAACTGCAAACAACTTTGCCATCCCAAAATCTGCAATTTTTGGATTCATTTCTGCATCTAACAAAATGTTACTCGCTTTTAGGTCATGATGGATGACTTTAAGGCAGGAGTCTTCATGAAGGTAAAAGAGACCTCGAGCAATGCTTACTATGATTTTGTAGCGTACATTCCAATCTAAAGATGCACACTTGATTGGAACTGCACATTCAACATGCAATTGTATGTGATGATATTGATAAAAGGTACTATGGATTTCTGTAGTGTTCTAAATAATTATAGAAGGTCAATGAACCATTTACTAACTTCTAGACATATTTGGACATCAAGTAGAAGATAATAAATGTAAAAGAAATATCTAGAAATCCTTTAAATTAAGTAAACTATGTGTGGCTATAACTGAAGTAAGAAAAAGAAATTGCTACCTCATTAGAAAGTAATAACATGTGAAACTTGGTTAAAATGGATATTTTATGCGAAACAAACTTTTAGTTCTTATATATATATACTTATAACGAGCTAAGATATTCAATAGAAAGCTAACTATTGGAGTTAGTGGACCATTTAACTTGGCTATAGTAGAGCCTAGATGTTTCGAAAAAGCTTGAAAGAAAGAAGTATGGGTCAAAGCTATGGAAGAAGAAATAGAAATGATAAAAAAGATCGATATATTGGAATTAGTGGACCTTCTTCCAAAAAAAGATGTCATTGAAGTTAAGTGGCTATACAAGACAAAACATAACTCTAATGGCTAAATCCAAAAATACAAGGCACGACTAGTAGCAAAAGGATACTCATAGTTATTTGGAGTCGATTACAATAGAACATTTGCTCCAGTTGCTCAACTCAACCCCATAAAGGCACTAATAGCATTAGCTGCTTAAAAAAAGATGGAAAATATATCAACTAGATGTGAATTCTACATTTATCAATGGATATTTTGAAGAAGAAATGTCTATTGAGTAGCTACATGGGTTCGAGGTGTAATGATAAGAAAATAAAGTAACTATGTAACACCCTACCTTCATCGACTAACCTATCATTCTTTGTCGATATTGTCCCCAATTAAGTTTGCATTTCTCAATGGCTATCTCAAAGAAGAAACCTACATTGACTAGCCACATGGGTTTGGGGTGCAAGGACAAGAAAATAAAGTAACTATATAGTACTCTCTTCCACTGGCGGACCTTTCACTTTCTATTAATATTGTCGGTAATTTAGCCATCATACTTGATAGGGGTTTTTTGTTTAGATCTTTTCAAGAGATCACCCATCACAGGATTTCCCTCACTTGAGCAATCTTAACTTAAGAGTTCTTTTGAATCCTGAAGTCAGCCTCAGTGTTATGATAATGACAATTATTACATTTAAATAATTTCCTAATCTACACCCAAATGATTTGGGATTGAACACGAGATAGCTTGCGTGTGCCCCGCATCTGCCCATATTGATCATCACAATTCACCCTCTTTGGGACCCAATGTCCTCGCTGGTATACCTCCAGCCAGTACAGGCTCTGATATTATTTGTAACTCCTCGCCTCAACTAGCAAACATATCACTCTCTGTCGATATTATTACTAATTGAGTAACCATATTCAATATGAGATTTTTTATTTAGAGCTTCCCAAAAGTTCACCCATCCTAGGATTGTTCTCACATGAGCATACTTAATTTCGGAGTTCTTCTGAAATCTGAAGCCAATTGCTTTGAAATGGGTTCAGCATTATAAGATTAATTATCATTATATTTGAATCATCCTCTGATCCACAGTTAGACAATGTGGGATTGGACATCAGGTAGCCTGTTAGTGCTCTACACTTGCCCACACTAATCATCACAAACTAAGGTTAAAGAAGGCCTTGTACTAATTAAAACAAGCTATTCGATTTAGCTTCATAAAACAAGGTTTCAAAAGAGGTTATGAGTTTCAAATTTTAATTTTGTTTATGATTTAATGATTTTTATCTTTTCTTCCACCTTCACGAAGAATAGGTATGTGTACTATCATTATAATTTTTTGAAAGGTAATTATCTCGATTTCATATATGATATAGAATCTTTGAAAAACACTTTCTTCATAAGAAGTAAAAGACTTATTAAGCCGTTTACTAACCATTCCATCTATCACTTTATTGTGAAAGGCTAGATTAGCCCATTCTACCATAAGTACCGCCATATTCCACTGAGTGGGGTTCACCAATGGGTTCAAGTCAATGATTGGAAAACTTCATCTTCTCAAGAGGAGCTACAAGGAACCAACACTATACATTAAGACCAAAATACGAACAATACTCTCATTGTTTCTTTCTACATTGATGACCTCGTATATATAGGAAATGATAAGAAAATAATTGAGGATTTTAAAAAAAAGACATGATGAACACATTCGAGATGACAAACTTAGGCTTAATGTCCTACTTTCTTAGAATTGAGACAAATCAAAGTGATAAAGGAATCTTCATCTCTCAAAAGAAATATACTAAAAGTATTAGTACAAAGTTCAAGATGAGTGGTTGTAAAATTATGGCAACACCACTCAGTAGTACCAAAGCATTGAAGAAAGAAGATGGCTCACCACCAACTGACAATTCAAAATTTCAAAGTCTTATTGGAAGTCTCCTATATCTCATAACTACAAGATCGGACATTATGCGTGCAACAATTTTATTTTTATAGTTCTTGCAAAATCCAAGTTAAGTATATTATGATGTAGTAAAATGAATAGTCAGGTACTTACAAGGAACTAAAGACTACGGCATATAAGCCCACTCCTAGTTCAAAAATATTAGGATACATTGACAGCTATTGGTAGGATAAAAAAAAGACATGAAAAGCATCTCTGACTATGCTTTTACACTTGGCTCAAGTATTTTCTCTTGGATGTCAAAGAAGCAAGCAATAGTTGCACTACCATTTGCAGAGGCAAAATATACTGCAGCAGCATTTATTAATAGTCCAGCACTATGGCTCAAGTATATATTTGAAGACATTGGAGAACCACAGCATGAAGCAACAAATATATACTGTGACAGCAAGTCGACAATAGCAATGGTGAAGAATACAATATTCCATAATAGGACAAAACACATAAAGATAAAATACCACTTCATTTGAGAAGCCGAAGCAAACAAGCAAATTGCGATCAAGTACTCCATGATTGAAGAGTATTAGCTGGCAAACATCTTCAACAAAGCACTACTACAAAATAAGTTTGAACTATTACGAAGCAAGATTGGAGTTGAACAAATGCACATCGAGGAGGAGTGATAAAAGGTGCTGTGCATTTCTAGAGTGTTCTAAATAATTAAAGAAGGTATAGGAACCATTTACTAACTTCGAAAAATATTCAGTCAGCAAGTAGAACATAGAAAACTTAAAGAAATATCTAGAAATATTTTAAAATTAAGTAAACTATGTTTGGCGGTAATTGAAGTAAGAAAAAGAAGCTAGAGCATTAGAAAGTAACCACATGTGAAAGCCTGTTAAAATGGATATTTTGTGTAAAACCGACTTTCATTCCTTATATATATACATATATTTATATATATATATATATATATATATATATATATATGTGTAAAGACCTAAGCTATTCAATAAAAATCTAATTACTAGCCATATATTCCACTAACGTCCTGCCTATCTACTACTATTTTACTAACTCATCACTATCAATTTCCTCATACATATCACTAACGTCCTAGTAGTTCCAATTAAATAAATCCTTTGACCAATAACATTATTCTATTAACCCGTTCACCCAAAAACTATCAGTGGTCCATATTCTGTCAGATATGTTAAGAGTAGTCAAGTATCAGATATGTTAAGAGTAGTCAAGTTGCGGCATGTCAAAAATTGATTTTTTTACAGAAGTGTAAATAAAAGTCATACCAAATACGTGATGATCCAAACTTGAAATAGGCACAAACTCATAGATAAGTAGCCTTTCACTTTGTTCCAAGCAGAAACCTAGGAGGCTGACTAAATTCCGGTGCTGAAGCCTGGCAACTAATAGGATTTCATTCTTAAATTCTATATCTCCTTGTCCAGATTTCTTACACAGCCTTTTTACTGCTATATCTCGTCCATTTAAAAGCTTACCCTGAAAATTCATGAGAGTACTAAAATATAAAACTGGAAACTACGGTATAACTTTTACTTGGTGTTACACAAAAATTGATGCTACATTTTTCTTTACCCTGTAAACAGCAGCAAATCCACCCTGTCCCAGCTTGTTTGCCTCAGAAAAGTCACTCGTTGCAGCTTTAATGGCGCAGAACTGAAACTGCAAAGATTCTGCTTTCTCATCATCAATATCTCTTCACATGCGGAACAAGTTTAGGCATATATCAATAATGCATATCAAAATTAAAAGGAGTTGCAACACAATAGAATACAATATACTAGAATGGCTAGATGGATTCAAAATAATTGCGTAGGACAAGGATTTTATTTATTTATTTATTTACTATTTTTTTCTATACTGAATTTGACTTGTTTCAGTATTCATGAAAGTTTATTTCCTAGGGATCGCTTCTTCTCTTTTTTTTTTTTTTTTGGTTAACTTTCGAGGCCTATTGCAGCAATCACATGTACATGATAACTTTGTTACACATAACATATATACATATATATATATATATATATATATATATTAATTATTTTCAGCTAACTAAATCATTTTTAAGTTCAAGCATCATTAAGGCCTGTTTGGTACATGGCATTGATGTGTGGTAATTTTACCACTTGATGGTGCATGCATTACCCGGCTAGCATGCACATCTTGGTATCACCTTCTTTCCTTTTATGAGTTTATATTTTATTGTATGTTTTTAATTGATGCAAGGTATATTTTGATGATGTTTTATGCCTAAGTTATGTATGCAAAAGCATAAGCAAAACTATATACAAAAGAGTAGGAATATTTTGCTTGAAATGCCTATAGTGCTATATTCATAATTTCTAGCAACGTAGGTCCACTGTTTGTGTTATGTCTTAGGCTGCAAAAGGAGTTTTGGGCTGAAATTTTGAGGGATGTCTTCAGACATATAGAGAATCAAAATTTTAGTTTAAAATGACATGGGGAAGTTCATTTTTGTTCCAAAGATATTGCTATATCTGATGGGCCTAATGTGCATAGTTTGGGTAAGTTTTGGAGCTATTTGACCCATGATCTGATTCCAGGACATTTCTATCTCATGGAACAACATTTCTTGATGACCAAGGATGCTTCAGACCGGGTTTTGTAAGCAGATACAAAGGGGAAGTAAATAGGTGAAGCTAATTTAGTTGTTTACCCAACTAGTTAGATAATAGGAACATAGTTCAAACCATGTGCCACATTTTTACTATATTTGAAATAGATATGTTGCAGCTGGTTTCTACCTCTTTTGAGTATGAAAAGTTAGGTGTTGACCATTTTATTTTTTAAATTTCAAATACTTTACTCATTTTGTCAGCTCACATGCTTGACATGTATGAACTAGTTGTAATTTGAAGCTTATATTGTTGAATGAATGAGATGGATGAACATCCAAGCCTCATTTTCAAAAACCAACTCTTTTCTTAAACATCTTGGAACACTCTAAGATCCCTAAAAATTAGAAAACACTATAATCAAAACCTAAAAGCAAAACTCACATAGAACCATTCCCAAGAGCATCACCAAAAGCTTGCTTGTTGCTAACACTTCAAGTTAGCTTGTTCTTGATCATAACCTTCTCACCCCAACACATGGGATATAGTTGAATTAGAATTGGAATTGAACTAGAATTTGGATTGGTATTGAAATTAGATGGATAAGAGTTAATCCAATCTTATATTTGGTGTCAATTGGATAGTACTAATTTTTTAATTATAATTAAAAAGAATATTTTTTTAACACAGAAAATGAATATAAGTTATAATATAATTTATAGACTTTTGTATCAAACAAATTGTTTAAATTACATAAGTTCAGTTTAAAAAAATAAATAAGTTCTTTATTTAATTATTTTTTAAAAAAATTTATAGAGTAAAAAAAGAAACTGGAGAAACAAAAATAAAAAAGCAAATTAAACAAAATGAATAGAAAAGAGAAAGAAATTAAAGATAAGAAAATAAAAAAGGCTGAAACTTATAACTCATGCAATGAAAGAGAAAAAAAAGGAAAAAAAACAAAGATAACCAAAAAAAAAAAAAAACAAAGAAACAAAAAAAGGAAGATAATATCGAAAATAAGGAAGATTAAAAAAATAAAAAATAATAAAGTAAGAAAACAGGAGCGAAGGGGGAAAAAGAAAGGGGGCAAAAAAAAAGAGGAAAAAAAAATGATATTGCTGAAAAACAGGGAGAAACAAATATTTAAAAAAAGAAAAAAAGAAAAAAGAGAAATAAAAAATCTGGAAAAAAAAAATCCAAAGACACAGATTTTTTTTTTTAAAAAAAAAAAAAAGAAAGAAAAATATCAAAAAGCAAATTCTGGTAGGGTAAAGTTTTATATGGGATATCCCCGTATAAAGGGGGTTATCTGGTGGATCTAAATTTTTGAATGGTGTCAATTGTTGACTTACACATGGATTCGGATTATTTAATTCAAAAAATTCTTATCTTACCCACCAAATAGGGCAGACTTTGTGATTGAAAAACAAGCAAACTAAATAGCATATTAACTCAACTTACATCTAACACTTTCTTTTGCCTTCCTCACGCATAAACAAATGTAGATGAAGAACATTATCGCTATCAAAATGAGGATTGGAACAACTACAGAGATCACAATTCGATATGTTTGACTTTTCTTTCCTGCAATTTAGAAACCAAGAAAATTCTGTTCTGATCAATGGGTCCCAAAAGACTTTTCTTTTAGTCTAATTGACGATAAAAAGTGTAGACAAAAGATGTACCATTTTCGGTAGTCCCATTGGTCGATGAGAGAGGGGATAATAATGGTGGAGGAGGAGATAAAATCGGTGTTGGCGGAGGAGGGGGTGATACAGCTGCTGCGTCATAGAAGAGTTGGAGGTCATAAGCAACTCTGCAGCTTGGCATAAAGAACGTAGCAGCCCTTGACCCCTTTACAATATTGAGTAGGACCGTTAACACCAGTAATCAAGCAGTCATTGCAGTCCACATCTGATAAATCTGGTGTGCACTGAGCAATACCATAAATGGTTTGAAAGTTATTTGCAGCATTCCTGCTTCCTGCGGCAAACTTGCGAAAAGAGCCACCAGCCACTGCTCGGCTGCTCAGACTCTGCACATTTCGTTGGAACGCATCGACGTCAGATGAGGCATTTTGCGTGATCCAGATAATGAAAGCAGGATTAGTTTCCTTGATGCCATATATGGAGCGATTAGAGTAGCGTAGCATGCATTGGTCGTACCACACAATTGCCTCTTTCTGATTCGGACAGAGCTTTGTGAGAAGATTTGTGGAGTTAGTAAGGCAACTCCGGCAAACATCGGGCTCCGCATGTCCTCTGCAGAGGCCAATGGCGTAAGCTTTGTCGGGGTTTCTGCCATGTGAGGAACTTTGAAAAGCACCATAGCCGTCGATATCTGATCCGTTGGAAAAAACGGAGGAGAGGAGGGTGTTGAGGTTGGTGTGGTAGGTACTGTTAGCGGTGTAATTGCCTTTGTCGTTCAAACAGGAGTGGATGCGGAAGGGTGGTTGAGCAATGGCATGAGTAACGACGATCAAAGTGAGAGAGAAGGAGAGTATCAGTCTTTTAGGAACCATCGGCATTGTGTTTTCCTGTTTATCTCAGCCATCTCTAGTAAATTAATTGTAAGGCTTTATTGGAAAAATAGATATTCGTAATTAATGATCATTTTAGTAGGTGAACGGAAAATTCCGTCCTTAATTTTTAGTTTAGGGAAATCATAAGGTCTTTTTCTTTTTCTTTACTCTATTTAATTTTCTCTCTGGAAACGTATGGAATATATTGGAATATACTCAGTTTATAAAAATAATATTGGTCAATACATTGACCAGTCGGCGGTGAGTTTCTTCCGCACATTTTAGGCTCAAAATATACGAGCTGTGATTGCATGCCAACCAACAATTTGATTAGGAAACCCTGTTGTTCACTTCAAAATGAAAAGAGTCGAACATTGCATCAATTTCACCAGTATAATTAATGTGGTACTAGTTACAGAAATAGGCTCCTTTTCATTACCTTATTCAAAACAAAAGATTTAAAGGAATGAAATCAGTGTCAAAGCGCACACAGACAGAGCTATGTCAAAAAGAAATATGAACAATAAAATATAGTTTAGAGGGTGGAGGTTATAATTATTTTGATACAATATTTTAGAGTTGAAATTTAGCTGCCTTCCAAGTTCCACCGCGTGGGAGGACTTTGTATATAACTTTCTCTATGTCTAGTCTAGAATTAACGTTGAAAATAACAAGGTTTTCCCACTACTTTTGAAGACTAAAAAATCAATGACTCAGACTGGAGTTGCGGCAAAATCATACCAATGAATGTCAATTCTGGGTGAATTCTGCGTTATTTCTAAAGGAAGAAACCGTTTAAACATCATCCTAAAATGTCACTATAAAGGTGAGATATTTTCTATTGTTGGTTGCTAACATATATATGTGTGTGTGTGTATCTATAGTGTATAAAAGAAATGGAATTCATTCAATTCTACGTCAAATCTTACTCACTCACTAATGATATATAGGAAAATTCAATTAAAATTGAAAGAATATACGCCAACTAAAAAGCTAAAAAAAAAAAAATGTTAAGGCAACATATTATAAGTTCCTAATAATTAAAGTTCTAAGGTTCCTTCATAATAACAAAATGGGAGGAAAAATCTAACATACACGAAAATTTATTTTTTTCCATATATTGAACTTATGGGCCAAAAACTTACTAATTCACCGTCATTGTTTTGACCAAATACTAATTTCTTAAAGTGGTGGAAATTAAGTGATATGTTAGGTAATTTTTGTCGAAGGTGTTTGGAAACTAGGACAAGGCTTGAGAATTTAATGCTATAAGAAATTAGAGACTACTTTTCTAAATAAAAAAGAGGAAGACAATTTTCCTAATCTTGGGAGAGGAAGACCGAAAGTATGTATGCAAGAGAAGAGGAGGAATGGAAAACATAGCTATTGCTCTGTAATTGAAGACCTTTTGGGGTCTATTTATACAACTTGGATGCCAATGCTTGTTTGACACTTGTCTTGATTCTAAATGATGTCTACACTACTCATATTTTACATGCTACTAGTAAAAATTACATACACCTATTCATAAACTACGTATAACTATTCATAAATGACATTTAACTAATTCAAGTGTGGAGGTAAATGTTGAGGTCTTGAGTTTTCCATCTCACACCTCCAAGCGAGGTTGCGGTCCTACCAAGTTTTATTGCAAATTATATTTTTCTAACAAGTGAATCATCTATATATCTAGTTGGAAAAGTCTACCTTGCTGGTCTTTGTTCTTTTAACTAGACCACAAATTTAAACAGCTGTGAGCTTAAATTTAATTTTTGGTTTGTTGCAAATTAAGCAATGGTTGATTTTTCTTGACAGACAGAAAGTTAATGCTTATCCCATGCTAGTTGCATATGCAATTTTTTGAAAAATAGAATTCAAAAAAAAAAAAAAAATTTACATAAAATAGAATGGAAAAAAGGAAGATAGTCTATGTAGGGTTAATGATATTGATTAAAATTTCATAACGTGTTGCAGATAAAATCACACATAATTATCGAGGATAAAGATCGGCAATTGATTAGGTCTTCTGGTTCTAGAAACATCTTCAGAATCTATGGCCTTTAAATTGTAATCAAATACCATTGACAAATCATCTCAGGGTGCTATCCATAAAAAATGCTGGGCGTGAAGGTAGTGGGAGAGTGAGAGAATCGTTATTAAGCGTTATAACAATTGAATTCATGGTCTATCTATTACTTGCATTTTCTTGGATGCACAACAATGCTGTGTGAATGCATCTCATTATCTCACTTGTTGAACCACCACTCATCATGCCATCTACAACATTTGTAGATTAGCCCTTCCTCCAATTTCTCCATGCTTGAATTGGTCAGTTATTGTTCAATGTGAAAAGGAATGGCAATAATGTAAGTATTTTATTATTATTATTATTATTATTATTAATAGTTGTATTTGAGAATTTGATATTAATGTATATTTCCTATTCTCATATTTGCAATTTTGGTAAAATGAAAATGTAAAAGATATTTTGTTACTTACATAGCTTAGCAGGTCTTCTACTTCTCTCATTGATGGAAACTAGTCTTCTACGTTCTCTCCCTAATGGAAATTAGACTTCAAATCAATCATTGAGAACACCTTCAAACCCTATAATTAATCAAAGAAGTCATCGATTCACAGCAACGAGTATCTATTCGGGATAGTAGCTTTATTAAGTTGCATAAAGTCAATGCCCAACCTTAAAGTACCATCCTTTTTCTTTAGAAGTAGGACTTGTGCTCCCCAAAGTGATACACTAAGTTCAACGAAACCTTTATCCATCAATTCTTATAATTGAACTTCTAATTCTCTTAATTTTGCCAAGGCCATAAGATATGGTAGTAATGAAATAGAAACAATACCTAGAATTAAATGAATCGCAAAATCAATTTCTCTTTCTAGATGTAACTCTGGTAATTCTGTAGGGAATACACTCGAAAAGTCTCTATGGGTACATTCTCCAATTTTATTTCATTAACCTGGGTATTGATCAAATGTTTAAGATACCCTTCATCATCCTTTATGAGCAGACGTTTAACAGTAAAGGCATAAATTAGACTTGATGAGAGTCTCCTGCACTCTATGGTAGGGGTGGGCAAAAACCGAACCGGACCGATCAAACCCAGCAAAACCGACATATTTGGTTTGGTTTGGATTGGTTTTTAACTTATTAATCGCTTTGGTTTGGTTAAATATATAAAAAAACCGAAACGGTCGGTTCGGATTGCAGGTTGGATGAAATTTTATCCAACCCAACCCGCACCAAACCGATCATCAATTAAACTAACATTTTATTTTACTTTTATATATAAATATAATATATAATTATAAAATAAAACTATTATTTTATTTATTGTGAGAATGAGATTGAAGAATGTGGAAGAAGACTTTTTAAAATAATTTTCATTTTATGGATTGTTAATTTATTTAATTATAAGTTTATTTTGAAATTTAAGATTTCAAATATGGGTTGTATTCTATTTTATAATTAATAATGGTTGTAGATTTGTTGTAGAATTTATTTATTGATGTATGATGTATTTGTATAATTAGGTTGTAGTTGTAGACTTATATTGTAGTTGTATGGTTGTATGGTTTTATGTTGTATTATTTTACTTGTATTGTAGTTGTATGTTTTCATGTTGTATTGTAGTTAATAGTTAGTTTATTTGATATTTTTGCTAGGTGAATGTATGTTAAAATTATTTAATTTAGATAATAGCTTGAAAAAGATACTTAATTCGAAATATAATGCATGAATATGATTGAAGATCGATAATTAAAAAGGCCTAAAAAAACTTTATACAATTTTGAGCCCAATGTATACAATTTCTATCTCAAAATAGCATAAATAAAAAATTTGGGTCAAGGCTCAATATGAGGCACAAACCGACCCAAACCGACCAATGACCATCGGTTTGATTCGGTTTGGGTTGAACATGACTGTTGGTTCGGTTTGATTTCGTATCCAACTCAAACCAAGTTGGTCAGTTCGGTTTAAAAAAGCTCATAAAATTGAACCGAACCGCACCGAGCCCACCCCTACTCTATGGGGAATGCTACAATTGGTAAGCCCAATCGCCTGAATATCACTTCATTTTATAGCAATATAGGGAGGCATGGTTTGTAGCAAGCCAATCTATGCCCAAAATTACATCCAAACCATAAATTTCTAACAAGAATAAATTTGCTTCCATTACTTAGTCATTTATATAGAAAAGCATCCTTTTTGCATTTGGCTAGGCCACAAGGACTCTCTTGGAATAGTAGAAAATTCTAATGAACACCCTAAAGGAATTGGGTTATTTTAACTTAGGCAATAAATTCTTGCAAGACAAAGGAATTTGTGGCCCCAAGTTAATAAGAAAAAGTGCATCATTGCTAAAAATATTCGAAGTTCCTATCACCACATCGAGAGTAGCTAAAGCTTCTTGCTATGTCATGGCTAACACTCAGCCTAGACTTGTTGGTTGGGGTCTCCATCTTTTGCTCTTATTAGGTACTGTAGACTGTTGGCTAATCTGGATGAATCACCCCTAGGTTGGCTTAGTTATGAACTCTAAGCTCCAAAATCACTGGCCTAATGTGCTTGTGAACTAGATCTTAATATTCTAGTGCCACCGTTAAGATAGGGGTAGTTCTTCTCCAATATTAGATCTATGGTAAAGATTTGTACCATTGTTCATCGGGACACTGCATCTTTTCATTTAAGATTTCGTCAATGTCTGCCAACCATGCTATAGCAACAAGTATTAAGAATTAAAATTTACCTTGAGAATGTATTAATAACAATTAATTGAATTTATAGTAAATTACCACAAGATAAATAAGATCACCTCTAAATAAAACGAATAAATAAATAACAAATTTCAATTCTTAATATTTGTTGCTGTTTGCATTTATTTATTTATGATGTCCTTACTTTTCAGGGTATATAAATGTTGGGTTTTGTGAAATACTTTAAAAGGAGAACTTTTCCAACTGAGTGAGTTGTGAAAGTTTGAGAGCAAGATCATCTTCAAATAATTAATATTATTATTATTCTAGCATTATTAATATTATAGTATAGTGGATCGGATCACTCATTGAGATGATTAGCATCTCACGTTTTTAAATTTGTTCCCCTAGGCCCAGGTTAGTAGACGTTGACGTCCGAGGTGAGCTCGACATCTTTCTGTTGTGGATAATTCAAGGAGTTCTGTCTTTCTTCATTTTCCTATTTCCTATCCTGTAATATTTCTTTCTTCCTCTGTTGTCACAACTTTTATTTTCATGTTGTAACTCAAATGCTCTTTATATTGTATTGGACATTATTGAATAGTGTATTGCACGGATCTCGTGTTTATTATTTATGAAGTGCTGTAAATTGGTGGAATAAATTGTAGTAAGGTGGAAGGAATAAGGGGACAACTTTAGAAGTACGTTTTTTGTACAGGAAATTTTGTAGTAAGTCCAAACCTTAGGGAAGATGCTGCCAGATTTTCCTTGGAAGGTTCGATAGAGTTTCCTTGGGATCAGGGCTTGTCTAGGGTTCCGGCGAGGAATTTTGGATGGGTCTTGACAGTTGGTATCAGAGTTAGACCTAGATCGGTATGATAGCGAGGACGCTGGGTCCCAAAGGGGGGGGTGGATTGTAAAGTCCCACATCAATTGGAAAGGGGAACAAAACGTGCCTTATCAGGGGCTGTGGATACCTTTCCCTTGAGACGCATTTTAAATCCGTGAGGGATGGGTTGTAAGAAGATTCGTCAGTGCCAAAGCGAACAATATCTCATGCGGGTGGACTGGGCTGTTACAAACTCTATCATTAAATTTTTAGTCTAGTTGAAAATTTATTTTAACCAAGGCATTGTGAAAAGCATTTCACCACGAGTTCGTAGCCAAGTAGCCCGCTCATTCCAAGCTACGATTCAAAAGTTATGGTTAAGAGAATTTAAAAGACATTACGGTAAATTTTCAAATGATCCACTTATTTTTAAGAATATGAGTTTTAAATCCAGAAAACAATAATTTAATTATTCTATATGTATATATGTACATGGTGGTATTTTCAAATATATATAATGTAATTATTATTTATATTACTTTCTATTATTATCATATTAAGTTTTAACATTAGTTTGTTATATTTTGACACATGTTTTAATTGGGAAATGTGTCAATTTGTCAAATTAGTAACCCACATGTATGGTGGGGATTTTTAATTTACATATATAATATTATTCTATGTAATTTATTATCATTATTATTATTATTATTATTATTATTATTATTATTATTATTATTTTATTTTGTTTTAGTTTGGGAACCCCCTACATTACTTTTCTTTTCCTTCTTTCTTTCCTTTCTTGTTTGTCTGTCCTCACTGACAGCCCCTTATCTCCTCTCCTCTCCTTAAACAGCAGTAACTTCTTTTGGAAAGTTGCCATGACTCCGATGGACACAACCCTCACTGATGCCCTTGTCCAACAACCCAACCCACTATCCTAGGAATGTTGTTATGCTTTTTGTTTGCCAGAATGGCCACCCATGCATTGGAAAAAAAGTTGATGACCACTACATAGTTCGATAGGTAGATTTGGCCGTTTCAATCTAAGGCCTCGGTCTCTTCCCCCTAATTCAGGCCTTCTGAAGAACAAAAGTTTAGTTCCTAACTCAGCCCACAAAGTTTTCCAAAAATAACTTAAGTACTTAACTACCCTATCCGAAACAATAGTTCTAGGCATACCATGCAACCTCATAATTTCCTTAAAGAATAAATTAGCAATATTAGATACATCGTCAGTTTTATTATATGCAATAAAATGGGTCATTTTAGAAAATCTATTTCGAACTTTGCATTATACCATGTCTACCCTCATTGGAACGACCCTGAACATAACCTACATGCTGATCCACAACAGCCACCTGTGGCTAAAGGAGGGGGCGACTACTGCTCACTGTGCAAATGTATTTGCCAACCCTCATGTCCAAGGCACCTGCACTTTGCATTAAGCACTGCTTACTCTCAGGTCCATGGCTCTCACAGGAATACCCTATAGAACTTGCATGTTAATCACATATACAATACAGAACATCAGTACTGTATGGTCCATCTAAAACTATAAATTTTTATAATATTATAAAAATATCAAGTTTTAATAAAATAAAATCAAATTTATACATATTTACCAATTTCAATAATTTCATACTATCTTGTAATCCATCATCTCAATTACATCAAATTGAATATTTCAATTTCTACCACCATAATACTAAATCCATACATAAATAAATAACTAAACACATAAACATGTTTTTTATCACAATAATTTAGTATAATTATTTCTCAAACCTTCAAAATCACTATATACCAAAATTATTATTAAAAACCACATACAATTTCACATAAAATTAAATATATAAAAATGCATTTTATGCATCATAACTTCGTTAATAAAATTAACAATACTTTAACAACAATTTGAAACTATAGTTCTCTAAATTTCAAAGATATATGCATATTTGGAAGTACTCTTTAAGTCATCTATTGATCTAGCCTAGTTGTTGACGATGTAGTCAAACAATTTAGAATTTGCACATGATTTGTAACAAATTCCATAAAGTTTTATTCTTTGTAGTTATCTAAGTATACTCCTTGCCACTCTAAAATGTATTTGACTTGGATGCTATATGAATGTTGAAAATAAACTTGTAGCATACATCATATCTGATTGAGTAGTAGTGGGATATAGCAAACTTCCAATTAGACTTCTATAAAGCTTCCCATCTACTTTCTCAGATCCATCTTCTTTGCTCAATTTTACATTTGCCATAAGTGTTGTAGTTATTGACTTGCAATTATTCATTTTGGATTTTTCCAACACTGTTTTGGTCACTTCTTTTGAAATATGAAATTCCTTCCTTCTGTCGGCTTATTTCAACACCAAAGAAGTAATGCATCAGACCCAGATTCTCCATTATATTTTCTTCGAACTCTTACATCACTTTTTTATTGTTTCCTACATAGATAAAGTCATCCACATATAGGGATAAAGAGAGTATCTTTACCTTGGGTTTCAATGTATAGTGTCTGTTCACTTTTACTCCTAAATCCCTGATCTATAAGTATCAATCAATTCTACTATAAAAGCGTTGTAGAGCTTGTTCCAATCCATACTAAGCTTTCTTTAGTTTAAGAGTTTTTTTTTCATCTACAGAAATTTTAAACCCTAATAGTTGTTCAACATAGATTTCTCCTTCAAGATATCCATTTAGATATGCAGACTTCACATCAAGTTGATAAATATGCCATTTATTCTTAGCAGTGAGTGCAATGAGTGCTCTAATTATGTCTAATCAAGATATTAGAGTAATAGTTTCATTGTAAGCCACATTAAATTGTTATGCATAGCCTTTCACTATAGGTCTTGCTCTGTGCTTTTGAATTGAAACATTTGGGTTAAGTTTTATTTTGTAAACCTACTTAACTCCAATGACTTCTTTATCTGCAGATGATTCCACTAACCCCATGTTTGATTTTTTTGGATTAATTTTATTTCTTTTTGCATTTCTATCACCAAGCATCTTGTTTTGATGCAACCTCAAAGTTTCCATGCTTTAGTATAGTGAAGTTGCAAACTTCATGTTTTGATACAAACCGCATTTTTCTTGCTGGCAAATCAAAAGTAAACTCATCACGTTAAAAATTTTGTGTGTGAGTGGGAGACTTTGGCTTTTCTTCTTCTTACACATCTTCTTGTCTTGAAGTTGAAGGTTGAGATGAGAGAATAATTCTCAACTTTTTCTTCATCCCCATTCCGAGCTACATTTTCATCATATTCTACATCTTGACTAATAATGACATTTTTTGTTTTCAAGCTATAAACCCTAAGACCTTTTGATTCAGAACTACAGCCAAGAAAAATACATATATATATATATATATATTGTTTTGTCATCTAGTTTACTCATTATTTTTCTTTTGGGATGTGAATATTGCAAATATAACTAAGCATTCTAGTATGTTCTGTTGAAGGCTTTCTTCCATTCCACGCCTTAATTGACATCTAGCTTTGAACTGGCTTTGTTGGACATTTGTTTAACAAGTAGACTATTGTATCAATAGCTTTAGCCTAGAAATTTTTTGGAAGGCCCTTGTCTTTCAACATAGTTCTTGCCATCTCTATAACTATTATGTTTTCTTCTTTCTTTTTGATATACTATTTTGTACAGAAGCATAGCCAACTTTTATTTTATGTTCAACACCATCTTCACATAATTTAGTAAACTACCTAGAGTTGTATTTAGTGTAACGATCGCTCCTCAATCACTTTTATTTTATGAACACTTTGATTTTCAACATAATTTTTTAATTTTTTAAGAATCTCAAAAATTTGTGATCGTTCTTGTAAAAAGTATACCAAAGTAATTCTTAAATAATCATCAATGAAAAGAATGAAGTTTTGGTTATGTGTTGGAGTTCTCATCGAACAACAAATATCTATCAACTCTAGTAAGCCTTTAGCTCTCCATGATTTGCCTCAGTTGAATGATTGATGGTGTTGCTTTCTAAGAAAACAACTTTCACAAATGTCATCATTCTTTGATTGATGGTAAATCTTTCATCATATTTTTTTGATGTAAAAGACCCGATACAGAAGGTTAAAGTAACCAAAGCTTTGATGCCATAGCCATGAGTGATCCTGTTGCACCTTCATGGCTACCTCTTTTGTATATCTCCATTGAATAGGAAAATTCATGTACTCCATCCTGATGTTGGCTATGATCACATCGTTGTTGTAGACTTTGCATGAGTCTCCTTCAAAGTGTAGAGAATAGCCGTTTAGTATCATTTGGTATTAACTTATTAGATTTTGTTTCAAGCTAGGAACTAAAAGAACATTGTGCATAAGCATTTTTTGTTGTTTTGTTAGGACAGCAATTGTACCTTTACCAATTGCTTCCACTAGTTCCCTATTTTCCAATCTGACTTGTGATTTACATGATGTATCAATATTGTAAAAAACAATATTTGTATTACCAGTCATGTGATTGTTATAGCCACTATCAACATACCATTTGTCATTTTGTATTTATGTTACAGCTTGACAAGAATAAAAAAGAATTCCAGTATCTTCTTTGTCTTATGATTTTCTCTAAAGTGACAATCCTTTTCAATGTGGCCAACTTTTTTGGAATTCTTGCAATGTGATTTATCACGAAACCAACAATCCTTCTTCAACTTGTTTGACCTTTTATAGATATCGCAAGAGAATATTTTGCATTCTTTTTTTGTACATTATTCTTTAGACTTTCTCCTTTAAAACTTTTCTTTAATTTTTACCCTTTACTTTTTCATTTTTGAGACGGCACATTAGATTGGACTAAAATGTATTCTCAACAACCTTTTAACCGTGGACACTCAATCTTTTTTCAAAAGCTTACAAAGAGCACATTAGCTTGGTTACTAAAAGTTGAGAAATATCGTTTATCTTCAGTAGTAATCACTACTACGTCATATTTTTCAGTAACACTAATCAATATTTTTAACAATTTTCTTATAAAAAATATCTCCCTAGATGCTTTCATTTGATTTACCAACTCTTTGATTCTAAAGTGGTAATCTTTAGCATAAATCAGATTCTTTCATCTTCAAATTTTCAAACTCCTAATACTTTCTAATTTGGAAGTGCATACCTTTTTGTTGCCATGAAACTCCTCTTATAAGATATCCCACACATCTTTTCCACTTGTTACACTCATATAATCTTTGGAAAAGTTTCATCTGCAACAGATGTTGTAGAATATATAATGCCTTTGAATCTCTTTGTGAGATTCCCATCATTTTTTTCTCATCAGGACTAGAAGAGGTTGAGCTATCGACTGGAGATTTAATTCTAGTAACAATATCCAACAAATCTTGGGACTTATAAAAAGTGTTCATTTTGATAATTCAAAAATTGTAGTTCTTACATTTGAAAATTGATACGAAAATTGATGAACTTGATTCGGCCATGATGACAATATTTGCTGAAGAATATTTTTACACTAAAAAATGATCAAATGAAAGTTTGATACCATGTTAGAAATTGAGGGGAAAATATTTTTGAAAATTACTGAAAATTCTTGTCTAGAAATATCACAAAAGAAATTGGGAGTTTCGAAAATATGAAACTCTCAATTCCCTATTACAAGTATTTTGTCTTTATTTATTTTTTTCTTCTTATTGTGATTAAATTGTCATGCTTGTCATGCTTGTTGACAACTAACTAGCTTATGTGTCAACATCATGCATAAAGCACATATATTAATCTAGGTGTCAACTAACTACATTACATGTTCGTGCATGAAGAAACCTTAAGAGCCATGGGTTGCTTGTATGTTAAACTAGATTGATGAGTAATCCACTTGATTGCTAGGTGTCAAGAAATTACATCACCATAATTCAACATAACCATGCATGGTATATATGCATGATACATTAGACCCATACACACACTCACATATATATAATAAGAAAATGAACCATACATAATATCCAAATACAATACAAATCCCAAATATAATATGCATATTAACCATGCTTATGCATGTTATGCATGTATACAAATATACATATATAAATACATAAAGGGGTTTTGGAAAGTCCTACTCACAGATATTCTCCAGCACCTTGCCCAAGAACGAACCTATTCGTCAATCCCATTTAAGTGCTCCTTTATGACATGTCAAGTCATTGAAAATTACAATGTTGTGTGGTTCCCGAGGTAATTTTTGAAAACCCATTTGTTTAGAATTTTTCTTTTTTGAAGATTTTTGTATTGTGAATATTTGTTAAAGATTGCTTGGTTACTTTTCTTTTTTTCTTTTTTCTTTTTTTTTTGAGAAGAAAGATTGGTATTTGGTATTTTTAAATTTGGAATTCTTTTAGAAATTAAAGATGCACATGTTTAAGTTTATTTTATTTTATTAAGGGTAAAACAAACCTATTTATTGGTGTGGGAAATAAAAATCAGATTTAATGTCGGTATATGTAGAGTATAACGTAGCTAATAATTTTTTAGTGTTTACCTAACTCATAAACGAAGGGAAAAAAGACATAAAATGCCCTCACTTAAAGCTCGAATGCAACTCATAAGTTCAATTTATAAAGGATTGAACGAAAATTGTTAAGCGGACCAATGATGCAAGTTTTAATGAAGTTCGAGGTATAAAATGCCATACAAGATTATTTATTTGCAATGTGTAAAACTTGATATAGTTCGAGGTGCAACTATGGCATTATCACTGAAAAGTGTAAAACTTGATATAGTTCAAGGTGCAACTGTGCCACTATCACTGAAAAAGTATTACAATCTCTATGGATAGTCAAAATATTTCTATAGCACTAGAACACCCTTTTCCCCTTTGATTGAAACTAAAATTTGCCTTTAATTAATGGTCAATACTACCCAGAGTTTTTAAGCAAAAGGAAAAAAACAAAAAATCCTACTTAAAGTTTTATACCCTTATTAAGTTGGTTATCAACTTTAATAAGAGTTTGTATAATCTTCTAAAAGAGCTTTAGACTTTATAAAGAGCCTGTAACCAAAGCCAATCAAAATTAGATGTTGAAACTTTGAAGTAGTTAACTTTTGTTTAGTCTCCAATATGATATTGTTTTTAATTTTGATTGGTAATTTACCTTTAGAATGATACTATTGTAACACCCTACCTCCATTGGTAAACCTATCACTCTCTATCGATATTAGTTCTAATTTACCCACCACACTTACTATAAGATCTTTTGTTCGGAGTTTCCTAAAAGGTCATCCATCTTTAGATTACTCTTGCCTAAGTACGCTTAACTTCCGAGTTCTTTTTAATCCTGGAACCAATTGCTTAAAAGCCTTGGTATTATAAAAGTATTATTACATTTTTACCATTCCCTTTATCACACTAGGACGGTGTGGGATTTGATACCAGGTAGTTTACCACACTTGTCGTTACAATCTACCCCTCTTAGGCCCCAACATTCTCGTTAGCACACTTCTTGTCAAGTATAGGTTCTAATACTATTTGTAATACCCACTTTTACTAGTAGACTTGTCACTATTTACCAATCTTGTCTTAAATTAGGCATCACACTCGGTATAGGATTTTTGTTCAAAGCTTCTCAAGAGGTCACTAATCTCTAGACTATTTTTGGTTAAACATGCTTAATTTTGAAATTTTTTCAATCCCTAAAGCCAACCTCACAACCCCACTTTGAAAAGACGTTGGCTTTATCAGAGTGACTAACATTATATTTGAATCATCCCTATACCACAGTGGACGATGTAGAATTAGACACTACATAGTCTGCCAATGCATTTTGCACTCACTCACCTCCGTCTTTATGGCTATACTTACCAAATTTGTTTAACCAAATTTTGATAAATAATAACATAGCTATATATGAGTGGTTAATAGATCATTTGTAACACCCCGTCCCGAATCGCACCGGAATCCGTGCACGTTGACCGAGGTTGACCGTTGACTGAAGGGGTAAAAAGTTGACTTTTTGACTCGGTGGGAATTTTGCGTTGACTAGGGTACCGTGACGAAGTGCACGATGCCACGCGTTCGTAGACTGGTAACACGTCGAAAACGGAGCTACGGTTTGAAAGTTATGGACGAAACAAGTTGCGGTCCAAACTGTCCAAGGGGTGCCGAAGTTGACTTTTTATTTATGGGGAATTGAGCTTTGACTCATGCATGGTTGTGAAGTGCTCGTCGATACGAGTTCACAGACTAGCGGCACGCTCAAAACGGACATCCGGTTAAAAAGTTATGGACGTTTGAAGTTTACCGGATACCGTATTATTTTAATGTTTTTGGGTCAGTGAACAGTGAAATACCACGTGTCAGCTACTGATTGTTCCACGTGGCATGAACAGTGTCACGCGGGGTTTTTATTTGTTAAAACACTCGGGGACGAGAGAGAAAGAGAGAGAGGAGAGAGAAAGAGAGAGAGGAGAGAGAGAGAGAGTCACCGGCCGCCGGTCATTTTCACGTTTTCCGGCCTAGTTATTGTACACGCGCCGGCCATCCAGATTGCCCACCTCATTTCCGGCCAAACCTCCAAATTTCACGGCGAACGGCCGCCGGACGCGCCCGGATCGGAGCTCCGAAGTTCGACGGCGAGTTTTTCCCCTCCACCGCCGGCCACCGCGAATCGGTACTATTCCGGCAGATCTACAGTACACACACCATACACCCATCATCCTCTCCTCAAGTCCGGCCTACCCACCAAAAATCACGGCCATTGGACCACCGATGCGCCGGGATCGGAGCGTTTTCCGGCGAGGGGTCGGAAATCTTCAAACGGTGATTTCTCCGCCGTCCGACCTCCGTTTTGCTCACCGCCGGTCCCGTTGGATTGCTCTCCTCACGATCTACAAGTCTACAAAATTTCACAGCCAACGGCCACCGCACGCGCCGCCGCCGGCGACGGTTGCCGGTGACCGTGGCGGCCCGCCGGAAATTACTGTTCCGGCGAGTACCCGAAATTCCGGCCAGCTCCAGTCCGCTGTGTTCGACCTCCTGAACCTGAATCCGGCATCCGTTTCCGCCAATTCACGACGGTTTGGGAGAATTGCGAAGCCGAAACCCGAAAAGCTTCCCGACGAAATTTAAACCCCGTCGGGTACGATCATCGAAAATTAAGACCGGATCTGTGATTAGCATCACTCAAGCTTCGATTCGGTATATAACTCGTAAATTCTAGATATCGTTTGTGTTTTGACCCCCCGGGTACCGGGTATTATTTACCCGAATAAAATATTAATTTATTTGACTGTCTGTGAATTTTGTTCTAGGAGCACCGGTGAGTCGTAGAATTGATCCCGTAGTGGATCGTGGGTTAATTGCGTGCTCCAGGTGAGTGACCCACCTTCAAATTAATTTTGGGAAATTTAATTTGTGAATATAATATGTGTGTGATTTAAATATTTGGAATTTAAATTCTATGTGCCAAATATTTATTCAATTTATTATGGAATTATTTATGAATTTATTGGATTTAAGAAAATGTGCATTTTATAAAAGTATGCCATGTGAAATTATTTTATGGATTTGAGGATTTGAAATTGGTGTGGTTTTAATAGTAAAATGGGCACGATTTGATTTTCAAATATTTCAAGGAAAATATTTGGTTATATTGGTGATTTCAATTTTTATAAAATATGCCCATGGAATATTATGAGATTTGATTATGATATTTCAAGAAATTATTATGCTTGGAAAAATGTGGATATTTGAATTGATGGATTTTGGGAGTTGGTGGATTTGAAAATCATGGAATTTATGGTATTGATTATAAAGAAATTACGGAGAATTTCCGGGTTCAAGCGGATGGATTATGCCCGCTATGCTTATGAAAAATGTGAAATTTGTTATATAATTTAAAATTGTGAAATTTATGATTTTTAGATGCACCGTGCACGTACTGGTGTTCTGTTTATATGTGATATGGTTAGTGTGCACACGGTTGTGATTAGCGCGCAGGTGGGTGTGATTAGCGCGCAGGTGATGTGATTAGCGCGCAGGTGGGTGTGAGTAGCGCGCGGTTGATATTATGAGGGTGTCCTGTGGATGCCATCGGAGAGGGCGGCCACCCCCCTTTGGCCGGGACACCAGGTTAGCAGCGGCGCAGTGGGACGCCACGCGACCGTATGCCGGTTTCTCTCTATAACCTCCTGTCTGGCAGTACCTCGGGACGCTGGGTACTCTGGCGCCACTGGTATATAGTGGGTGCATCAAATGATTTTCAGAACTGTGTTTTAAAAATAAAATGTTTGGAAACTGAATTGGAATTAAAAATATAATTGTTACCGCTTCTGGTATTTAATTGATGTCTTGGTTTTCGGGGAATATGGATAAAGGGTTTTGTGAAAATGTTTTAAAAGGGGAACCTTTCCAACTGAGAGAATTGTAAGGGTTTTGAGAGAAAATATTATTTCCAAATAATTATTATTTATATACCTATTACCGTGGTATTATATTGTATAGTAGTAGGGTCGCTCACTGAGATGATTAGCATCTCACACTCTTAAATTCCGTTCCTCTAGGTTCCAGGTTGTCGGTGTTCATCCGGAGCGGACTTGATCTTCATCGCTGTTTTACTTCGTGAAGTACCCTGTTCTTCTTTATTGCAGTTGTACTATTTCTTTCATTCTTGTTGTATTTATTATGCACTGGATTACTGTATTTATTTTGAAGTGCTGAAATTTGTTGAACCAATTTGTAGTATTGTGGGAGGAATAAGGGGATATTTTTGAAGTGTGTTTTCAGTGCAGGTAAATTTATGGTAAGTAAATCCCTTAGGGGAGGTGCTGCCGGATTTTCCGTTGGAAGGTTCGGTGGTATTTCCCTGGGATCAGGGCTTGTCTAGGGTTCCGGGAAGGAATTCTGGACGGGTCCTGACATCATTCATGCCTATAATCATGGTAGAAAAAATTAGTTGTATAATGTCACATCCTTATTTAGTAAAATATTGGTAAATAAAATTGATAAATATAGAATTAATGTTATTTTTATTATGTAGTAACCAACATTGATAAAAAGGAAAAAGAATTGACCATGCATCTAATTGTCTTGTCTAATATAACGCTTCACATTTGTATGCAATAAATGCCTTATGCTCTTCTACTTGAAATTATGCTATTACATGGCTTAAGTGTCAAAATGCAATTTTTTGTAAAATAGAGGTACAAAAATGTAAAATTTTTAAATTATATTGAAGATTATACAATCTTTTGAAATTATATATATATATATATATATAATTTAAAATATTAAATTATAAAAGGTCTCTTAGTTTAAATTTTTGGATTTTAATTCCTTTTTAGTCTTTCTTAGCCAGCAGTTTGTCCAAAGTTAAAATGGACCGATTCGTGACAATGTGGTGAGTTTAATTTTCGAGCCGAACACAATGCTCTAAAATTTGAGGCACTATAATATTATTAACTTGTTTCTTTAAACAACTAATTTACTTTATATGACCGTAAAAACGGAAAAAAAAAATTTATATGCTTTATTATTATTATTATTATTATTATTATTATTAAAAAAAGAAAATTAATAATCTTCCCTGATTATTTATTCACTTATCAAGTAATCTTTCACTAAAAAAATTAATATAAAATATAATTAAAAGATTAAAATAGACGATTTACAAAAAATAGAATAAAAAGGAAAATAAAATACCATGTAGGGGTAGTGATGCATGTTATGAAAATCTATGAAATCTCACATAACTAACGAGGGTAAGGATCAGTAATGGAAACCCCATTTGTCGACAGTTGGACAGAATTAGCTATTTTGCTTCTAGAATGATCATCAGATTCTATGGCGCCTGAATTGTAATCCGAAACTAATGACATATCATCTGATCCAATGGTGCTGCTGCCCATAAAAAACGCTGGGCGTGAGGGTAGAGCGAGAGTGAGAGAGTTGCTATTGAGCATTAGAACAATTGAATTCATGGTTGGCCTATCACTTGGATTTTCTTGGACGCACAGCAATGCTATGTGAATGCACCTCATTATCTCACTTGTTGAACCACCCCTCATCATGCCATCTACAACATTAGAAGATAAGCCCTCCCTCCAATTTCTCCATGCCTGAATTGATCATTTGTTGTTCAATGTGAAAAGACGATAACGCAAGTATTTTTATTATTATTTTTATTGATAATTTGAAATTAATGCATATTTCCTTGTCTTTCATTTGCAAATTTGGTAAAAGGAAAATGTATAGCAGTGATAATGTTACTTACATAGCTTAACAAGTCTTCTACATTCTCTCCCTGATGGAAACTGTTATTTTTTTGTCCACTTATAATCTCCAAAAGTAATACTCCAAAACTGTAGACGTCAGATTTAATTGAAAAATGTCCATTCATCGCATATTCCGGAGCCATATAGCCACTGTAAAAAATAAAATAAAATAAAAGAGAACAAAGGCCAACTTTAGTAACATAGAATTTGTGTTTCTCCAATCTTAATCTCTAAGATTTGCATTTTCTAATTAGTGCTGCTCTATTTATGATGCTTGATATCTTTATTTTAAATGATTCTATGGTACAACTTACATATCTTATAAGCAAGAAAGACATGTTAGATTTGTACTTACTAGGTCCCCACTATTCGATTTGTATTGGCTTGAGTTTGATCAACTATAAACAACCTTGCCAGGCCAAAGTCTGAAATTTTAGGATTCATTTGTGCATCTAACAAAATATTACTAGCTTTGAGATCACGATGAATAATTCTAAGACGAGAATCTTCATGAAGGTAAAGGAGCCCTCGAGCAATGCCTCCGACAATCTTGTGTCGCGTTTGCCAATCCAAATTTGCTCGCTTGATTGGATCTATATTAATTTCGAACAAATTGTTAAAACCGAGTAAATAGGCAAAGGTGTATACCCATGTGAAAGAATAAAATAATATTTCACGAATAAAGTACTACAGGAGAAGAAATTATAGGAAAAAATGCAGAAATGCATGAGTACCAAATATGAAATGATCAAGACTAGCATTGGGAACAAACTCATAAACAAGAAGCTTTTCATTTCCATGCAAGCAGAAACCGAGAAGCCTAACTAGATTTCGGTGCTGAAGCTTGGCAACTAATAAAACCTCATTCTTAAATTCAAGCTGTCCTTGACCAGAATCTCTAGATAACCTTTTCACCGCTATATATTCGCCATTGGAAAGCTTACCCTGAAGATAGTGCATAACAAAACATTAAACCTTTTTAAAAAAATTAATATCATTAGTCAACCAACTAATTTGTGGTCCATCAATTTGTTAGTCATTATATATCCGTACCCTGTAAACAGGACCAAATCCTCCCTGTCCAAGCTTATTTGCCGCAGAAAAGTTTTCAGTGGCAACTCTGATTGTGTTGAAATCGTATTGCAGGGATTCCGCAGTCGCAATTTCATCCCCTTCTTCAGGTTCTGTGCTACCTGGCTTAAATAAATTAAAATGTCTTCGTTTCCCATTTCTCTTTGCCTTTCTCAGCCTTAAATAGGCGCAAATGGAGATAATTAGTACAACAGAAACAGCTACTGGCACGACTATAAAGATGATAGTTTGAGTTGTGTTACTCTTCTTTCCTGCAAGGATATCGAGTGAAATTTTATATTGGAAGGGTAGATAACAAATTAATTTATTTAAATAAACCTTTAACGTCATAGGAAGGAAAAAATATGTAATTATACTATTGCTAAAATAATAATCTACATATAAAAAATATTTCACTATAATCCCTTTTTTTTCTTTTTTTGGTGCGCAGAAATACATCCATATTTTAGAAAATTTCATAATAGCCTCGGGCATTGAATTTTTATTTTAATTAGTTTTCTCACTCTAGCTTTTTGGCAAACAACTAGTTAACATTACATATTGTATTGGAAATGAAATTTTTAACGTTTTATCAGATATATTTCATCAAGCTTTATCTTTTACAGAAAGCCATTCATAAACATATGTCTGTAATAATAATAGTAATAATAATAATAATAATAATAATAATCATAGTCATAAAAAAATGATTGATGTATAAATTTTTATACCTTGGGTAGGACTAGGAGGAATGTTGATCGATGTTGGAGGATCAGGATCGTAGAAGATTTCGACCTCATACCTGATGTTACAGCTTGGAAGAATAACTCTTCCACCTTGTTTCCCAGCACTATGAATTGGAATATCTCCTATAGCTTTATCTAAGCATTTGGTGCAATTGTCCCTGGACAAATCTGGGGTGCACTGCACAAGTGCGTATATAGTTTTAAAGTAATCCGGAACAGATTGATTTCCAGATGCATATTTCCAAAATGAATCACCAGCCGCAGCTTTACTTTTCAGGTCAGCCAATAAGGTCATGAGGACTTCATTGAAGCCATCAACATTTGATGATGTTATGTTATTAAGATTCCACAAATAGTATCTTGGATAATCTATCAGGACTCCGGCAGATATGGAGTCATCATTGTTTGAGTACCATAACATGCATTCGTCATAACCTCCGATTGCCTCTTTCCGATTAGGACAACGGTCAGTGAGACGATGTGCAGAGTTGTTGAGGCAGCTACGGCAAGCCTCCGGCTGAACATCTCCTCTGCAAAGTCCGATTGCGTGAACTTGGTCTGGGTTTTGGCCGTAAGAAGGATTGTAAAATCCATAGTCTATCGAGGTGTTCGAGGGAAGGGTGGAAAGGAGGTGATTGAGGTTTGTTTGGTAGGTGCTGTTATCGGTGAAGTTATTACCTAGACAATCGCCGTATCTCAAGTCTGGCTGGGCAAAGGCTCCAGTGATCATGAGAAGTATAAAGATGGAAAAATTAACAAAAAAAGAATTACTCGAAGACACCATTGCTGCTGCAGCTTCTTGTTGGCGTCAGTAAATCATTGAAAGGTTTATAAATTGTGCAAAAGCTGATCATAGAAACTTTTATGTGGTTTGATATATTTCTACGGAGCTTGTTTTCTTCTCTTAAGTTGTACATTGGGTTCCACCTGCAAACATCCGGGTTGGAACAGTCAACGTGTATTATTTTATAAACATTGGTTTGAAAAGCAGCTTATATAATTTCTTGGAAAATCTATAAGACGGTGTGGTTCATTTAGACATTTTCAAATAAAAAGTAAACAATTATTTGCAAGATTGGTTTAGTGGTAAAAACGTTTAGAATTTACTTCTAAATCTTAGGAGATTTCTGTTAAGTTCTCTTTCTTTTTTTTATCTCAAATATATTGTAATTCTAATAAGAATCAAAATAAAAAATAAAGTTCAATTAAATATAAAATAAAATATTAAAATAATAAAGGGTTGCTAATTAATCGAAAATGTATATATATATATATAATGGTAATAATAAAATAATAAAATTAAAGAGAAAAAACCCTTAGGCACAGATGGAGACCGAAGTGAGGACACTGACAACAACAATAATATGTGTAACCGCATTTGCCGGTTTCTTTTGATAAAGACAGGACTGGTCGCCGGTCAAAACTATGACTTTTATCTATTTATGTATTTATGTTGACCAAACTATCTAGTCAAATCAATCTACCTAGACCATTCACCCAAAGAAATAATAATAATAATAATAATAATAATAATAATAATAATAATCATCTATCTGAACGTGTGCAAAGATCAGTGCGATCAACCATCGAGCCTTACTTCTTTTGAACCATTCAAAAAAAAAAAAAAAAAAAAAAAAAAAAAAAGAGAAAAAAAAGTCTTTGAACTTCGTCAATTAATTTAGGTTATAAAATTCTAAGCCGACTTTCTTGAAAAAAAAACAAAAAAATTCCAAAAAGAAAAGTTTGACTTTTAAAGCAAAAAAAAAAAAATCAAATGATTCTTATACCGTATAATTCTATATGAGCTTTTTATAAATTATTAATACGTGAATAAAAAATGATTGATATGATTTTGAAATGATTATGTGATAATTTTTTTAAAAAAAAATTTATGAAAATATCATGCAAAAATAGATAGTTAAGGACCACCTGATTTTATCTTACTTTAACTATGCCAAAACTAGTATATATATATATATATATACGGAAAAAAAAAAACTTCAATCAATGTAAATGCTGAAATTATGGTAAGCATAGGCTTGTTATAAGCACTTATAACTGAATTTTTCACTAGTTACATCTACCTGTAAATGGTTGACGCTAGGGGTCTAAATTAGCTTAGCAATACCGACCATTAATGTTTTCAAGGTCTACTTGCATTAGTTTAAAAGTGATGAAGCTCGACTCATGCTTGCATTATTTGAAAATCTTCTATCCAATATAGCTTTCACTCATTTGTAAAAAGTTTAGACCAATTAGCTTAACTAAGCTCGTTATAAAACAAAAGCCTAAAATATTTGCACATTTAATTCCAAAATTTTTTTGGATCATTAATTATTAATACATTATATCTACTTTCTATATTTAATTTCATAATTAAATATATAATAGTATTTAGGTATCATAATATTTAAATTAATAAAATTTTAAATTCGAGCTACCTACAAGTTGCTCAGATTAAATTGGCTTCATGTATACTATATGAGCTTTATTTACTACTCTAGATTGGCTTTTTTTTTTTTTTTTTTTTTTTTTTTTTTTTTTTATGGATTGAATTCAAACAAGCTTAAAGTGAAGCAATCTAGAGTCGATCTCGAACGGTTTAAGGTTGTTTATAGCCCTGCCCATCATATCTTCAACATTACACTAATGGCAATGAGCATGTATTGAAAGTAAATAATCCTAATAGCTTATGTGTCAATATTGAATGTATCCAATCCTAAATATATAGGATTAATTATAGCACTCTAATTACATAGAATATCTTATATTTATCTATATACACCATCAACACCCCCCCCCCCCCCCCAAAAAAAAAAAAAAGCAACAATTATAAATTTTCTTAAAATTTGTCATTGAATGTTAGGACCCTCCTAGAATTATCTACAAAATCCTAAGATAGCTTCAATTAGAGAAAATCTCATTGAAATTTCTACAGAAAGTTCAGTAATATCTCCTTTGTAAATTGAACTTTCCAAATATTCTCCCCAAATTTTAACTTAGCACAAAAAACTCACTTTTATAAATTCATAGCCTCCTAAACCTCTCATTTATTACAGTTCCATAATTTTACTGTACAACACACATCTGAGCATCTAGGAAATATATAAATACTAGTTTATGTTGTTGAGAAACAATAAATTGTAAGATATCCTCAAATAAATTAAAATACACATATAGAAATGATCCTTTAAATGGAGTAGTTAAGGTTGTAACAATATTTCCGATAACATCACCACTATTTAGGACCAACATAAATGCATATTTTCTTTATAAATATTTATGTATACATAAATATGAATATATATATATATATATATAGTCTCTCAAAAGATTAGAGTAATTGCTTGTAGACTAATATACCTATTTGAAGGTTGAAATATTTGTCTAAAGGCTAATATACTTACCAAAAGACTAACATACTTACCCAAAGGTTAATACACCTGCTCGAAAGCAAACCTAGATTTTTGTTACTAGTACTGTACAAACTTTCGCATTAATTTATAATGGTAACATGTACTCCAAATCCATAAAGTTATCAGTTCAAACAAATACAATAATCATGCAATTTGTAACACTCCAACCTGAGAAAACACCCCAAATTTGAAATTTGATCAAGTTTGAACAAGATTTACAAGGATTGACCAAGTGGGTCCTATAATTGACTTTTTACTATTGGAGGAATTTCATGTTAACCAAGGTACCATGGAAAATTACTCTTTGACACGAGTTTATAGACCAGTAGTATGCCAAATTCGAAGATAAGAATTGAAAGTTATAATCAAAATAAGATACGATCCGAATTGATCAAAGAGTCTAAGTTGACTTTTTATTTACATAGGTTTTGACATTGACTCATGTGTTATATGAAAGTGCTTGATGATACAAGGCCACATACTGGTAGCATGCCTAATTTGGACCCACGGTTGAAAAGTTACGGGTATGTAAAATTATATCTATTTTTTTCAAAATTGATTTTACCGAGTAATGGAATATTCAAAGGAGTATTTCATTTGTACCACGTGTTACCAATTGGGATGCACCACGTGTCATGTTTATAAAGTGCCACATGTCATCCCTAATATAATATAATGTTATTATATTGTTATTAGTATTATCATTATTATTATTATTGTCGCTATATTTTCCTTCTATCTATATTTGCATTGGTATGTTGTAAAACGACATTAACATGCAGTACGGTACTAAGTGGGTGGTATGGATGGATGTGATTAATTTAAAGTATTTTATGTTTATTAAATTATTTTTAGTATATGCATCTATATTTATATTCATTATCGAAGTGTCACCAATTGTGGAATTTATTGTAGTAAGATGGAAGAGATAAGGTGATATGATATAGGAGTACATTTTCGTGCAGTTAATTTTTGGGATATGTTCTACCCTTAGGGGACATACTACCGGATTTTCTGTAGGATGATCCGATAAGGTTTCCCCCAAGATCAAGGCTTGTCTAGTATTCTAAGAAGGGATCCTAGATGGGTCCTAACAAAGTGGTATTAGAGCTCTAGGTTCCGTTACCCCTGGGAGTTTTCGGGATATGGTGCGATGGTGTATCTCAGGTGGTTAGCCAACCTCATATAGTTATGGTCAGTCAAAGGATAACGTAGCTAAATAATTTGAGTAGAGGGTGTAAGTCCTTATTAAATCTACTCCTAATCTAGGTCTAGTAAATTTCGAGGATGAAATTTTTATAAGGGTGGAAGATTGTAACACCCTGACCCAAGCAAATACTCCCAAGTTTGAAGTTTTGACCAAGTAGGTCCTATGGTTGACTTTTTAATATTGGAAGAATTTCATGTTGATCGAGGTACCATGGAAAAGTACTCGCCAACACAAGTTTATAGATTGGCAGTATGCCAAATTCGGATATAGGAATTGACAGTTATAGTTAAAATGAGATGTGACCTGGACTGATCAACGAGTCTAATTTGACTTTTTATTTATATAGATTTTGACGTTTACCCATGTCTTATATGAAAATGCTCAACGATACGAGTCTGTAAATTAGTGGCACCCCTAATTTGGACTCACTGTTGAAAAGTAACGGGTCAGTAAAATTATATCTATTTTTTCGAGAACATCGAGTAATGGAATATTCAAAAGAGTCTTTTATTTGTGCCACATGTCACCAGTTGGTATGCATCACTTGTCACGTCTATAAAGTGCCATTTGTCATCCCTAATATAATATAATATTATTATATTATTGTCTTATATTATTTTATTATTATTTATTTTTCTTTTCCCTTTTTCTTTCTCTTTTTCTCTTTCCCCACATGGAAAAAACAACCCCGGGGGGCTTTCTTTCTTCTTCTTCTATCTTTCTTTCTCTATCTTCCTCTCTCTCTCCCCTTCTCTCTTCCTTTCGGCTTCCCTAGCTCGATCTGAGCGTGTCGTTAGCTGACCATCCATTATTTGAGGGCCGCACTTGCCGGTGTCGAGGCTTCACTGGTGGCTAACACGTGCGACATGACGGTGGCTGGAAAAACTAAAATCTTATGGAGCCTGATAGGAAGAGAGAAAGGGGGGAGAGAGAGAGAGAAAAAGAAAAGAGGGTCCTCTAGGGTTGTTTTTCCCACGTGGGGAAAGAGAAAAAGAAAAAAAAAAAGAAAAAGAAAAAGGAGAAAGAAAAATAAATAATAATAAAATAATATAAAACAACAATATAATAATATTATATTATATTAGGAATGACACGTGGTATTTTATAAACGTGACACGTTGTGCATCCCAACTAGTGACACTTGGCACAAATAAAAGACTCTTTTGAATATTCCATTATCCGGTAAAATCAATCCCAGAAAAAATAGATATAATTTTATAGACCCATAAATTTTCAATAGTAAGTCCAAATTAGGCATGACACCAATCTACAGACTCATATCGTCAAGGACTTTCATATGACACATAGTTTAGATAGGGCATTATAGTGAAAATGACCAAATCTACAATGTCATAGCTTGGATTTATCAAAAGTTATATTACATGTATCTTCCTTTTGAATATTAAGATTCAACATGAAATACTTGTTAACTATAGGCAGTTTTACAGTCAAAAAACCTTTCTTATCATAGATATAACATGAATTTCTTTAAAAAAAAAAAAAAATTAGCCAATCAATAGAATTTAAGGCACATTTAGCAAATTATAGAGAGGGGACATAAAGAACCTGATTAATACGCCTTGGTCTAGCCTTGGTTTGAATCAAAACAGTTCCCCTTCCAGCAGCCTTTACAACTTATTCATTTCCAATTCTAACCTTGAGCTTGATAGACTAGTCTAAATTTTGAAATAGACTCTCCTCCTTAGCCATGTATCCTGTGCATCCACTGTAAACCAACCATGTAGTGAATTAGATTCCAGTAATTAAGAAGCGAGAAATACATTTCTTCGGGCTTCTCTACTTCTTCTTCTTCGATGATGTTTGCTTGCTAAGTTGTCCTTCATTTGCCTTGCACTTTTTTTAGTTTGCAATTTCTTTCAAAATGACCTACCTTTTTGTAGAACCTACTGTCAGGACCCGTCCAAGATCCCTCACTGGAACCCTAGACAAGCCCTGATCCCAGGGAAATCCTACCGGACCTTCCAATGAAAAATATGGGAGAACTTCCCCTAGAAGTTGGACTTACCACAAATTTTCTGCACTGAAAACACACTTCTATATACATCCCCTTATTCCTCCCACATTACTACAATTTGATTCCACAAATTTACAGCACTCCAATTAAATAATAGTAAATCAGTGCATAATTAATAATTAAATGTCCAATACAGTATACAGAGCATTATACAAATAAATGTAGAATTAATACAACGTCAGATAAAGAAGTAATACAAGATGAAGAGGAAAAAAGGGAAGAAATGCTTCTTGAACTTTCGGCAATAAACTGAGACGTCGGGCTCGCCCCGGACGATCAACGTCTCCCAACCTGGACCTAGGGGAACGGAATTTAAAAATATGAGATGCTAATCATCTCAATGAGTGACCCTATCTACTGCATAAATATAATAGTAACGATAATCACAGTACGTTTGATTAATTAAGAATAAATAAATAATACTTTTAAATATCAATTCCTCTCAATAACAAATACATAAAACATATTTATCAAATATTTAATTATGAAATATTCCAACAATGAAATTTGATAATAATTGCCAAAATCTCAAATTCCTTAAAACCAAAATATTTTATGATGCACAAATATTTAATTCCATTCAATTTTGGCACCAAAATTCCAAATATAAATTTACTAAATATTCAACACATTAAACATATTTTTCAAATAACCAATTTACACAAAATATATATGTTTTAACATCCCAAAATAATTTTGAAGGTGGGTCACTCACCTGGAGCACGCAATTAATCCAACCTCCATGGGATCAATTTCACGACATACACGTGCTCCTAGAACAACAACATTACACATCTCAAATAAATTAATATTTTATTCGGATAAATAATACCCGGTATCCGGGGGGACTAACATAAACGTTAACCAAAATTTACAAGCAATATATCGAATCGAAGCTTGTGAGGTGGGGATTATGAATCCGTCTTACTTTCCGGAGATCGAACCGGTGGTGGCTGGAATCTCGCCAGAAAGCTCTCGGCCTTTAGAGCCTCGATTCTCTCAAACCATCTCGAATTTGAGGAAAATGACACTAGATTTGGATTCAAGGGGTCAAAATTAATGGGGAGGGACCAGCGGTGCAACTGGGTGCTCGCCGGAAGTGGATTTTCCAACGAGCCGCCGAATCCCACCGGAAACCATCACCGCTGGTGGCCCGTCCGGTGGCTAGTGGCCGAGATTTTTGGATGTTTTGTAGATCGAGGGGAGAGGGTTCCAAGGGGACCAGCGGTGAGACAAACGGAGGCCGGACGTTGAAAAGATCTAAGTTTGAAGATTTTCGGCCCCTCGCTGGAAAATACTCCGATCCCGGCGCGTCGGAGGTCCGGTAGCAGTGAAATTTGGTGGGCTGGCCAGAAATGAGAAGGTGGTGAGGGTTGGCTGGCGCGTGTGACCTGAAAATGGCCAGAAATGGGTCAAACAGCGGTGGCTGGTGGTTGAGGGGAAAAATGGCCGTCGCGGGAAAACGCTCCGATCTTGGCGCGTTACCTGTCGGTTGGCCTTGAAATTTGGGTGGCCGGTCAGAATTGAGAGGTGAAGGCAGTGGGGTGCCGCGTGTGGCCCTTCGGTGGCCGGACAATGGCCAACCGGTGGTGGCCAATTTTTCTCCCCCTCTCTTTCTCTCTCCTCCCCCCTCTTTTCACACCGGTTTAAGGCTACCGTGGGTGGCACTGTTCACCCACGTGGACCTCTAAGATGTTAACACGTGGTGTCACTATTCATGCATTGTGCATAATTCGAAAATAGAATAAAATATTACGGTAATTGGAAAACTTCGCATGTCCATAACTTTCAAACCACATGTCCAAATCGGACGTGCCGCTAGTCTACAGACTCGTATCGACGAGTACTTCACAACCATGCATGAGTCAAAGCTCAACTTTGCATGAATAAAACGTCAACTCGGGCACCCCTTGGACAAGTTGGACTTCAACTTGTTTTGCTTATATCTTTCAAACCGTAGTTCCGTTTTCAACGTGCTACTAGTCTACGAACTCGTGCCAATGTATACTTCATAAAGGTACCTCAGTCAACCTAGAATTCCATCCGAGTCAAAAAGTTAACTTTTTCCTTGGTCAACGGTCAACTATCAACGGTCAACCTCGGTCAAAGTTGGAAAATTTCCGTTGTACTTTGGGATGGGGTGTTACATCTACATTAAATGGGAGGCTTGTCTTTATATCTGCAATATTCCTCCTTGTGGTTTGTTTTGGTACAATGTTTACATGATGGATAACTTGTCTTTTATTCTGAATTTATAGAAACCTACACAACTTTCCCTTGGTTTGAACTTCCTTTCGTAGGTTCCTTACCATCTTGTTTGTTTTGCTTACTTTTGTGTCTTGCTTGGAATGCTCCTTCAATGTTATCTTCTTCATCTTTTATGCTGAGCCTTTTTTCAAAGGCATAAAGCGTACTAATCAGTATTGAAATATCAAGAGTTTTAAGATCAACAGACTTTTAAATGGTTGAAATCTTTCACTCATACTTTGTTGGTAGGCATACAAAAAGTTTTTCAATAATATTTTCGTTTAGGAAATCTTGGTCGAGAAATCTGATCTTGTTTATCGCATCAAGAAGCCTTGAAACATATTCTTTAATAATTTCTCCTTCCTTCATTTTCGTGAGATCAAACTCCCTCTTCAAGGTTCTTAAATTGACAGACTTGACTTTGTTACTATCTTCAAATTCTACGTTCAATTTGTCCCACACTTCCTTTGAAGACTTAATATTAATAATCCTTGTAAAACTACATTTGTGATAGCCTGATGTGTACAAGTCAAAGCTTTTGGCTTCCTTTAGATTATCTCTTCATGTCTTTAAATTTGATTTAGAGTGGATTATTAGGTAGAGGAGGAGGATCAGTGTCTTGCTCTACTATTTCCCACAAATTAATGGCTTCAAGATAGGCTTGCATCTTGAAAGCCCATAAATAATAATTGCTTCCATCAAACTTTGGAGGACCAGAACCAATTTGCTCACTTGAAGACATTTTTAATAGATCCCTCAAAAATCAAGCTCTGATACCACATGTTGAAAAAAATATGAAATACGCTGGCAAATACACCAAAGAGTAAAGAACTTAAATCTGTTAAAACATTCATACATCATTTTCTATTTCATCATTTTCTTCATACATTGATCCATACATCAAAGTGAGATCAGCAAAGCTATTTATACTAGGAACGTAACTTGAAATTAACACCAATTCTATGAATGTGGAGTAGAAAATTAATTACATCACAAACTCTTAAAAGACTTAATACATGCATACATAATACTTATCAACTTCTTCATTAATTAAGTCTTATCTTCAAGATAAATGGAATAATTCTCAATTAACAAGAACCTCTTCGACCAGATCAAAAACCTCTCCTTCCTCTTCCTTCTTGTAGCAGAGGAGGAATGGAGAATCTGCTTCAATGGAGGCTATTCCCTCTGCTGATGCTGCATGCTTCTTTTCTCATTTTCTTTGGTGTTCAAAACCGTTCTAAGGTCTTTTTTTTTTTTTTGGAAACTTTAAGATTCATTTTCATGGTTTGCTTTAATCTTTAATTTCTATTTGAGCTCGCTGTACCTCTTTTTCAAAAATTGTTTGGCAGGAAAGAAAAGTTTTAAGCTGGATAATTCATCTTGTGGTTGTCAAGATGATAAAAAACTCAAAACAGTCCCACAATTTCATTTTACTGTTTCATCCATGGTTTTCTCTAGAACCATACATAGAATATGACACAGTAATTTTTGACACAGAAAAATTATTTCATTTTTGATGTTCTTCTTTTTATTACTGAATTTCTTTTCTGCTATATAATTTCAGCTAATCTCCTACTGTTTAGTTATTTATTTTATTAACATTTTTTATATTTTGTTAGTAACAAGAGGATTTGAAGTCTTTAACCTCATCCATTTATATCATTGCCCGAAGTGTCATCTAGCCTCAACACTAATGGATTGCTTCTATGTAGGTTTGTATGTATATATATGTACATGTGTGTATTTTGTTAAAGCTGAAGTATGATATGCTATACTGCAATGGACATTATACTTGCTCAAAGTTGGTCCTTCATGGGTTTCATTTGAAATATTATATGGCGAAATTTGACAAAAGTTGCCATTTTTTTATTATAATTAATTTATTTATTTATCAAAAAACTGTTTGTTACAACAGCTCTTTCCGAATAGTTGCAGTCTGCTTCCTTACGAACATTATTGGATAGCAAGAAAGTGCATTGTAACACCACAAGGCATTATAGCCCCGGCATGCATGTTTGATAGTTTATTTTTATTTATAAATCCTAACGAATTATATAAACCAAACATTGAATAAATGCTCATTCTCTCTCATTAGCCATGTATTCTTATTTCATTTTTCTTAGTTTATTCTTATGCATCACCTGATCAATTCATTCTTCCTGTATGAAATACAGGGCGGGGAGATCGTTTCCATTGCTAAATAAGACAAAAAGCATTCGCGTTCCAAGTTGGGGCATGTAAGTGCTTACGGAGAGGCTGTTGTCATGTCTAGCTTGATTGATGTGTAAGATGATAAAGAACTTTATTTTCTGGCTTATTTTTTCATGGTTTTAGTGAGTAATGGTTTTTTTTTTTTTTTTAAATAATTATATTGAAAGGTAAAAATGTCCAGATGAAGTACTGGAAATTTGGAAAAAATTTGATAGAAACCACATTAATAAGCTACTATGCTACTCTTATTTGAAGCTAACATTTTGCAGAGTTTTCTAAGGACTATAAAGAACTTCATTGCACGTTAATAGAAAATTAATCATCCTTTGCTGTTCTGCAGTTGTTGTAACTCTACGATACTTTTACAAGACAACTCTGTTTCTATATATGTTTTTATGTATGCCTAAGTCAATGGAATGTATGATGGTTTTCTATCTTGATATTTAAGGGAGATTCCTGAATAATTTATTTTCCATCTAATAAGCTACTAATTGCTCAAGTGATCTGGTCTCTCTTTGAGCTATTGAAAATTCTTAATCATTTTGTTTAAAATTAAGGCCATAATTAGATCTAAGGAAGAGGATGACTAATTTGATTGGCTTTGAATATACCATTATTATGAATGTACAACTGGAAAAGTGATTGAAGAACCCAAAAAAGAAAAAAACATTCTAGTTCTAGTTACTATTAGTAAGCAAAAGGAATGTCATTGAAAAGACATGAATTATTATGCTATTCTTACATATTTCAAAATTTGAATGCTCCTGGTTACATTCATGGCAGGCATGCACACATTGATGATCTTGGAAGAACTGAGTGGGAAGGATTTCCTTCAGGAACATTAAGCGGCTGCTGCTGGTATGCCAATGTGGTTTCAAAATTGCTTAATCAATGCGCTAATGCATTCTTATATTTGATTTTATGGAGTTGATTTTTAAGGCTTACAATACTTTCATGCACACTTCTTAGACCTTTAGAAAATATAAAAAGATTCTTTTCTGTCTTACATTCTTTTCTCTAATTTCTTGTCTATTAAATCCAAAATCTCATAAACTTGCTTCATTTTTTTCTCATTCTCTCCCTCTATATACTGTCAGATTACTCTCTTGTGGTACAACTGCTCACAGACATGCATTGACATTTATAATCACTTTTGTTTCTACATGTGGAATAATAACATTGGTCGATATGCCTTTGAAAAGTCTTCCCACAACCATCTCTAGGGAATCTATGGAACTCAAGGTATTGAGGGCTTTACTGTTATGATTTTGCAAAGCATGAAATCACCTCTTCGCTCTGTTAAATTCAAATGGACTTTCAGTTTATTTATTTTTCATTTGAATAAAATTCTCCAGGTATTCTCACAAACCTTTTTATGCTCTTGCTTATCAGATTAAGTCTGCAAAAAAGAGGATTTATATCAATGTTGGTATGGTCCTGGACGTAGATTGTCTTTTTGACAACAATATGAACAGGTTTCTGGGGAGGTCTTGTTCCAGTTTAACAAATTTACTCTAGAGGATCTCCTAAATGCTGGTGTTCTTGGTTTGAATGTTACTATTTAATAAGTTAAGATATTTAACAAGTTTTAGGCTGGCTTGATGGAAAAGGGAATCAATGCTTAGATTCATGTCATTAATATACTCCAACTGCTCATATATGTGAATAATATTTTCCCTAAAGCAAACTCTTTTTTTTTTTTTTTATCTTTTTCAGTTTCACAAATTAAATGAACGTATGTTGTAGTTGGTGGCTATTGGTTAATTCCGGATTATTATTTCACCATTTAGCTTTATCACATTAATCAGTCATATACAACGATTAATATATTTCGCATGGTGCATATTAACATTAATATCATGATTAGTTAAGAATGTTTATATTAGTTAAGAATGTTTATACTTGTATACTTTATCCTCATCTTTTATAGTCTTTTATGCATCCACCAGGGATCAATGACTTTCCTGTGACAAACACCAGTCATATTAATATTTTTTTGCTGTCCAAATATTCATATCTAAATATGATCTAGCTTGCTGAATACATGTTACTGTTAATGGAGATGATATGAATTATTGGGTTGCCTGCAATGCTGCATATGCATTTGCTTTTTTTTTGTCCAATTAGCATAGTCATGATTCCTTATGCTTATTCTCTTTTTCTTCATCATAACGGTTGATGATTTGATATCTTGCATAGACTGCAATGTACTGTACTTTGAGAATATTTGCAAATGGTTTCAATTATATTGTTTATTAGGAGGGACTGTCTGTATTTGCAAAATACAGAAATCCTTTACTTATACATGAAAAGATCAACAAAATCCTACCAGTGACTTGGGACACGAAGAGGGCGATGATGATGCTCGCTCGTATTCAACTTATCTCAAGACTAGGTCCCTAGTGTCTATACTGGTACTGCAATTTGTACCATATTTACGGGAAGCAAAAGATGGAGGTGATAGTGTAACTGTTGAGACTTGCCCCCACTATCTAGCTTTCTCAGCTGAAGAGATACGGGATGGAGATACTCGTTTCAAGGGTTCTCCGCACATCCATGGTGCAGCCAATAAAGGGAAATAGTGGGAAGCTCTGTTGGTATGCCACAAAGGTCATAGGTTCATGACCTGCTATCATTCATTGATTCTACTCGTTAGTTTCAACTTTTGTTTCAGGAAGGACACATTGATATGTTAAGTTCTGATCATTCCCCAACCTGGCCGGAGCTTTAAGCTCCTTGACAATTGTGACTTTTTGAGGGCTTGAGGTGGAATATCATCTTTGCAGGTTTTGTAATAATTGAATGTTGTAGAGACTTGGAGACGTAAAGTGGCAGGTTTGTAACAATTTGGATCAGTATGTGCAGTTTATTCTTCCAGTAACGTGGTCATACGGGAAGAAATATTGAGTAACTCTGGAATAATTAGCTTCATGGTGGGGGTGAAAGACCTGCCAGGCTTGCTGGACAAGAATCATGGATAACGTTATTTTCTTTCTGTTTTGCATTCTCCTAGTCTAAATGCATTTTTCAATTATTTTTGCTCTGTAACTTACAGGGGAACATTGCAATTGGAAACCTTGCTGATATGGTTGTTTGGGAACTTGAAGTAGAGTTTAACCTCGACCATGACTACCCTGTATACTTAAGCACTCTATATTTAATTTTTCCTACTTATCTCTTTCTCATCTGAATATTTTGGAGCCAATTATGAATAATAGAGGTTCTTATTTTCTTTATGTTTCAATTTATAAAAAGGTAACTCAGCCTACAATGGGAAGAAAGTTGTATGGAAAAGTTACAGCAACGTTTGTGAGAAGAAACCTTGTCTACCAAGAGGGGAAGCAAGCTTCTGTTGCCCGAGGAGTTCCAATCCTCCCAAAATAAGAGTTGGAAACATGTCAAACTTCCTTGGAACTTAGAATTAGGTGAAGGGTCTATCTTTACATTGAAATAATTAGGAAAATATATCAGTCTTTCCTACTTGCCTATAAGCGTTTCACATTCATGTGGACCATGTCTCTACAGTACCATACAATAATAAAAAACTAATATTTTTTTCACAAAAATACACCAACCATGACTAATAATAATTTCAATCTTTATCAACAAGTATCAAATTTAAAACTTTTTATATGAGGATTGGAGGGCAAGTTTACCATGCAAATCCGACCAAAGAGAATACCACCAGAGGTCAAGAGACAAGACAATCTTGAAAGGGGTATTGGAGAGGAGGTTCTCGACATTACTGAAGAGGGCGTTGAAAGCTCCGAGGCATTTTAATATGAACCAACCTGCTAAGCCATTTGATGCATTTCATATAATCCTACATTCTTTGTAGCTTTGAAGGCTTTATACTTAACAAAGTCAAGCACAAACAAACTTTATAAAAGAATAAACCAATGAATGGTCCATAAGGATACTGTCGAACCCTGCTAACTACAGAATTTTGAAGATTCTTTTAATTGTAGAGTTAATGTGAAAACCATACACATAACTATCCAGTAGCAAATAAAATAAAATAGTAAAATATACTTTTAGAAATATGCATCTTGGAGCTTAGTTAAAATGATTCATAGACAATGTAAAATAGCAAATAAATTAGGTCGTCACTTGAACATCTCATAGTTTCTTAATCTACAATTGGAAATGAAAGCCAACTCTGGCACCATTTCTCGAATATTGTAGCACAAAATTTCTAAAAGAAAAGCTCAATAGAAATCAAGACAATGTCCTCCTCAACGTTTTCTCTCCGCCCGCCATTTGTATACAGGTTTGGATGTGGGGTTGACAATCTCATCCTCACAAAGCTTACGTTTTCGTCCCTTTTTCTGTTTAATGAAAGGTCTTATTATCATCATCTTCAATGAAAAAACAGATAGCCACACGGAAACGAGGACAATTTTAGATTCAATACCTGCAATTCCTTCTGCATTGTCCTGACTCTACTCCTCCTCGCTTCCAGTTCTCTGTAGGAAGAAGCTGTTTTCCTGCCAACAGGATGTAAAAATATGCGACTTCAAAATGATAAATTGCCTCCAATTCAGGACAGTAAAGGATATAAAAGTAGCATGCAAAACAAAAGGTAGCTACCAAGAGACTAACAAATATATGAAATGATAAAAAAATTTCTTAAAAGACTAGTAGGCTATCTAGAATTCGGGATAATTAGAGGCAAGAATAAATAATTCCACAAATAAAATCTAACGTTTAGGAATGACATAAACAACTAATATATTAATAGTGAGACCAAATTTCAAAGTAATTTGGTCCACCAGGAGAAAAAAAAAAAAGGGAAAAAATAAAATAAAAAAAGAAATAGATTTTCCATAAGAAAGGCACCTTGCCCTCTTTCTCTAACAGTTAACAATTGATTTTGTTAGAAACCTCTAAGACTGTGTTTCCATTTTTAGGTAAATGACATAATAAAAAATAGAACATTTTGTAGACACCTTTTTATATGCTTAGGAATGTCACAGAAGCAGGCAACATTCTGCCCTTTGAAAAGCGAGATTGTATTTCTTTGGCATCCTCCCTAAATTGAATGAGCAAAGGAGAATTTACAAAATCCAAATGATTATAAAGAAAAGAGAATTGATTATGATTCCACCGAAATTTGTATATGAAAAAACAAAAAATTCAGAATGCACAAAGTAAATATTTTCTGTAAGGACGCTAGTTAGAGAAGAGAAACTCAAACCAATCTTCAGCAAAATAGATATATCTACTGGATGATTGATTGTCAAGAGAATGCAGCATGGTGGCCAACTTTTTAATTTTCTGCATCAAACAACTAATTAATCAACAGGAAGTATTCATAAACTCAATAGGCTTACGATTAGAAACTATAATATATATCTTCTCTTTTAGTACTTATTTGGCACTATTATTCTGTGAAAATACATTTGCTTACTGTAAAATTCACCTGGAAAAATGAATGGAAAAGAATTTGACTCTATTTTCGAAAACAGCAGAGGACAGGAATATGAAAGCAAAGAATGATTTATAACCAATATATCGATGTTATTCAGCCTATGTTTTGGGACTGTTTAAGCTATAGTGTTAAGGCTTCAGAATTGTGAAAGTCACATCTTTTTCGGAAGAAGAGTTAGAGATATATAATTTTTTTTTTTTTAAAAAAAAGAAAAAGGCAAAACTAATCATGCACTGTTTGTAAAGGGAAGCAGCTAAGCAGCTACTGGGTCATCATTGTGACTTGCTCATGGTGATACGCCTAAACCCGTATTATATTAGCCTTTATCTCAGTTAAGTTCATATTTTAATGGAATGACCTCAACCACTAACCAACCTGTGATTAAACCATGGTATAATGAAAACTCCACAATAGATGATGGACATCCTATTAATAAGTCAAAACTAAAACACTCACCCTCTAATGGTGTTTTAAGTGTTCAAAGAGAATAAAGAGAAATTCAATTTCACAATTAATTTTCTGTATAAAATTCAAGCTTTTATTCTCATTGAAAAATAACCCTTAAATAGGTAAAAGTCACAAAGCAATAAACCCTAGAAATTAAAGCAAAAACCGGCCATGCTTGTTGTTTCCTAATGTGGCCGAATGTTCTCTCTCATTTCCTAATCTAATTTTGATTAATTAATTCTTTTATTTTGAATTAGAAATTAATTAATTAATTTACAATGAAAAAAATAAAATAATAACTTTTCTAAGTTAATTTGTCCAGCAAATAAATAAATAGAAACCAAATAAAAGACTAATTTCCTAACACAAAAAGTCAAAATCAAATTAGGAAACTAAAAACTATCTTTTTGACTAAGTTGTCTTTGACCAATTTAAGCTCCAAATCAGCTTCCATATACTTTGTAGGATGCCAAATAGGATAATCATGGAGTCCCACATGTTTCCCTTGCTTGGATCAAAGAGAAAATGTCAATTCAGTAAAATATAGTAAAACCAGCGAGCAATACAGCAAAATCGGCCATCTTTCTCCCTTGTGCACAGAGCCCCTTTTTGTTTGCCTTTGAGACAGCCTTGATTCTATGACCTCTTAATGTTATCCATTGAAACCATGAAGTATTGAAACCATTTCTTACTGCACGGAGTCCATATTTGCACGAAAATAGCTATCTGGGTCCGTATCGATCTTTACCACTTGTATGCTTAAAACGGGTCTTGCATCTTCGCGTATTGACAAGCCCCTTTAGGAATTAATTACTCCCTGGATAAAAGCAGCTAGATTGTCCTTAAATCTCTTAGCTCGAGCTCTAGTGATCGGCCTGGTCTTCATCTGTATTGGGTCAGCACCCAAGCGGGTTGTCGGTTGTGCGGGCTCGGGCGGATTCGCATCAGTGTAGGAATAAAAGATCAACACATCAATCTACTTTTGACTTTTTTTTTGGTTGGTTGTTTTGGAAAACATTCGTCGCAAATTCAATTATGTGCTTATGTAGTTATTAAAATGTACTTTATCTATAAATTCATAAGCCGGTACATTCTGTTAAATAGTTATAGCCTATAATATAGCTTCAAGGGAACTAATCTAAAAGACACGTCTAAATAGTTCTTTGACCACTCTTTTTGGTCATTGAGAAATCCATTTTTGGTGACCAAAAAGAGTGCTCAAAGAAAGTGATTTTTTTTAGGAGTGCCAGCAGATCTAATTTGGGTTTCGGTGGTAGCGGTAATGGTAATAGTAATGGTGGTTCTCATATGGGAGTTTTTGGGAATACAGGATTTGGTCTGAGTTAATTGACAAGTGGTCATTTATTTATTTATTTTAAAACTTCAGAATAAACATTAGCTTGGTTATATGTTTATTACATTGTTTTTTTTTGGTTTTTTTTTTGTATTTTTTGGGTATTCCTTTTTTTTTTTTTTTTGGGGGGGGAGTTTTTTTGGATTTTTTGAGTTCTTTGAATTTCACGTGTAAACAACTCACCACCATTGACCATCTTTTGTTTTTTTTTTTTTTTTTTTTACGAGCTTCAGGCACCGATTTTGCACCGTCCCCATCAACAAACTCAAAAGCTCGACAATCTCCTCAGCCGTTCAAATCCACCATCTATCTATCGTCGCCATCTTTCTCACATGCTGATCAAGCTCTCAATCCAAAATTAGTTTTCTTCACCATTGTCAATCAACTCTTCTCATGCGCTGGTTTTCTGTATATTTTTGTTATTTTTCTTAGAAAGAGATAAATCTATAAAAATAATATTTTTTACTTTTTTTCTATTTTTTTTTTTAGAAAAAAAGTTTTATTTATTTTTTTTTTGGATTGACTATAAAATTTTTTTTAGTATTTTTCATAAAAAAAAGTTTTATGTATTTCATAATTATAAATCATTACTCTTTTTTTTTTTTTAGAAAATATTGTAAACTAAATTTTATATCTTTAAATATGTATATTTATAATAAAATTGAAAAAATATATTATATGAGATAAAAAAATTTTAATGGTAAAGTGAAACACTATTGGTTTTTTTTTTCTTCTAAGTAAAATATTGAAATTAGAATATATTAATAATTATGTTAATATTTAAATTAGTATATATTTTTTTAAAAATCATTTTTAAATGCAACAAGTAATTTTTTTCAAAATGTTAAACAATAAACAATATAATTATAATTATAGAAGCGATAATTAAAAATAGCAAAACTACTAATATATTTGTATCTGCCAGAAATTCATATAATGTATCATACAATATATCTAGCGTTGTCAGTTAGTGTAATGCGTCCGACTACACCACCAGATAAAAAGATATTTACTTCGAGAAAATGGCATACAACTTAATCATCATCATCTCATATCTTGACAATCTATTATCTTATGGTCACAAGGGAGTGGCATATAACTCATCATTACTCCGAGAGAATGATATATAATCTATCATCGTTCTCTCTTATCGTGGCTACACATAAGATGACTAAGCTTGCCCGCGGTTAATAACGTAAAATAGAATCACTGATACTATATGGTACATCCTTTAAAAACAGCAGTATATTATTCATAATCACCATTTCAAAATCATACTTTCAATTTATCCAAAATAAACAGAATACCATAATCCAGAATTTAATATTCAAACATGACTATTTATTTAATTATTTCAAATCATCATTTCATGGCAAAATATAAATAACAACAGTGGAATATAATTTACCATAAACCACTTTTAAGTATTTTGAAATATAAAACACTTATATATGCATTAAAATATACAATTTTCAATTTTTTCTTAATATCAAATGTTTCACAAAAAGACTAAAACATCATTTTAAATACTAAGATTCCCAAGTTCACTATGAACTCTTTAGAATTTAAAATCATTTAAAAACTTATTAAAAATCACATAAAATGATAACACACACATACACACAAATATATATATATATATAAGCATATATTCATATATGTTGTGATAAGCATTTAAATCAATTCATATAGTGTATTAATATGCTCAAAATCATTTAAAAACATAATCCACTTACAAATATTACTGACATCCACTTGTACTTCTCCATAAGGTAACCTCCAATCTCGATACAGGTATTTATAATATAATAAAAGTATTCCTTAGGCTTCAAAATCAAAATTCAAGACATCGATGTGTATCAAATGTATTAAAAATACTTTATGCAATTCTAAAATTGGACACTGATGGGTCCAATTATACAACAAACACTTAGGATTTAATATCCAAAATTGGGGTTTTTCACCCAAAGATCGAACTTAGGAAATTAAACCTTCCTATGGGTCCTATTGACATCTAATTACATTAATACGACTTTAATTTTGTCCAATTTATCCAATTGTATCGAAACACAATCCAATTTTTATTCTGTATTTAACTAACTGATATAAAAATAGAAAAACTATCAAATGACATCAAAATTTAGAAAATTTTATGTCAATGAAAAGCTTGTTAAATTGGTAACCTTAGTCCAAGAACATCATCGTTGCCATAAAACGCGTCAAAAAATTTGATCAAACTTAATGCTGATAGATCTTTCAAATCATGAAAAATTTTGACAAATGAAGGTGGAATTGAGCTGAAAGGGTCCAAATTTGGGGGTGGGCCATATGAGTTGAGCTAGAATGGCTAAAAATGGCCAACTCGCTAGAAAAAGTAAAACAGTTGCCACCAATTTCAAACAGTCAACTTTAGCGCACCTGCCGGCAGTTTGGTCTGAAAACTTAGTAACTTGATTATTTGAAGATGGGCTTGCTGATGATCAGGCACGTGTTGATGGTGGTCATCAAAAAATGGATCAAAATCGGCTTCACTCGGTTGGTGTTTAAGCGGGTCGTGGGTTGAGTCAAACAAGTCTATGGGTTTGAGGAGGTATTTAGATTTGGGACTTTTGGATATTTTTTAAATTGTTTGATGAAGGCACAATGTCCCATGTATTTACATACCCTTGGATCCCTAACAGACAAAAATTCAGAACTGATTTAGACATTGTATAATATTGATGTTTAAAAACATTTCGGAACCATAACATTTTACTTTATAAATCGAAATTAGGTGTGCTGCCAGTCTGCAAACTCAATATCAACGAGTCCTGTGCAATGGTATAAAAGGTAAAGTAAGAATCCATCTCCAAAAAAAAGTTAAACTTAGTTCCACTTGAAAGTCTAATTTGGTCAAACTTAGTCAAACCGCTAAAAATTCAAATTTTAAGTTTTTTTCTTGAAATAGATCATTACACAAGTTCATAAAATATTAAAAATATAATTGTATTTTAGAGTGTGTTAATATCTTTCTTTGTTTTCGATCTCTTCAGGAGATCTTGTAACCGCGCTTTCAATATAATAAGCATACTCAATCATTAAGTTTTCACCTTTTGGTGTAACACTTAAGATTTTCAACCAATTAGTACAATTAATTTTGAATTATTTATTTTTCAATTTTTCAATAACTTATAAATAATGTGTAGATAATTTAAAATATCATATAGTTTTAAGATCATAATCATTTTTAAAGATTTTATGTAGCTATTTTGAATAAGTTATTCACAACTATTGTTAGGACCATCCCTAGATTCCCCATCAAAGTCCTAGACTTGCTCTGACTAGGGAAAACCCTACTGAAGGTTCCTATCGAAAATCCAGTAACATGTCCCCTAAGGATTTGACTTACCCAAAAAATCCCTACATAGAAAATACACTCTAACAGTACACTGCTTTATTCTTCCCATCTTACTACACAATTTTTCCATAAGATGTAGCACTCCAATAATAAATAATAAAAGGAACAAGCACAAAAATTAACAATTAATAAAACATCCACAGCAATAGTTAGAAATTTCTACATCTAACATTTAGTACCAAAGCATACTAAGAATTTAGTTTAGGAACAAAAATAACACAATTGCATAAGAAATAAAAATAGTATTACAAAAAAAGAATGGGAAAATTGTTGTACTCCAAATGAAACAATGGAAGAAAAAAACAATGAACTCACACTCCGGATGGTTAAAGCCCACTAATCACTTGGGCTTAGGGGAACGAAGTTAACAACAAAATAAGGAGATACTAATAATCCCAATAAATGCCACACATCTAAGTACTAAAAATATTATTATTATAAAAGTAAGGATAATTAATGAAAAATAAATAAATAAGTAAATAAATGACAAATTAGAAATTAAAATTAAATAATTTAAGAAATTGTTTAGAAATAGAAGTTCCCTCTCAAAACCCTTACCAATCCACTCACTTTGAAAGGTTCCCATTTTAAAATCATTTTTCATAAAATCCATAATTTTTTAATATTCCCCAAAAATCAAAATAGTAGTGTGGAAAATATAAATAAACTTAAAGCTACAATGGATATATTTATAAAAATAAATATAAATTTAAGGCAAAAATAAAAATAAATACAAAATTAAAATTTAGACAAAAATAAATATAACAATAAAATAAAAATAATTTAATATGATAAAAAAATGAAATTCAAAAACTTAAATAATTTATAAAATGGCAATTAATTAATTTAAAATAATAATTTAAATAAATAAAATATATTTTATTTTTAAAACATAAACCAGGTAATACCTGATGCACCATACTAAATCCCAATTGGTATCAACTGGTACTTAGCATTCCAAGCATCCTCTAACAAAGAGATAAGAGAGTTATCGACAATCGGATGCCTTGGCATCTCAATGTGCCAATGCTAACAAGCTGCCATTCTGCAGCCAAAGGGAGGACAGTAAATGCTTACCGTGCAAAATATCAGTCAATCCTCTCGTCCTTAGCTCCCATAAGATGACTAAATAATCTCTGCGTGCTGACAATAATATACAATATAGAACATTAGTATTTTAAACTTTTGATATTTTTATCGATAATGATTTTTTTAATCTTGCATATATATACATAAATATGTATATATATATATATATATTTATATTTATCTATAGATATCCATACATATATTCACATATATATATATATATATATATGTATATATATTCATACATTAAATATATACATACAAACCTTTAACAAGCATGTATAAATGTCCACACACACCCATATCTATATATTTTTCATATTCAAATACAAAAGCTTTCAACAAAGATATAAATATATATATAGATGTATACTTATACACCCACAATATATGTATATACATCTTCACATACACATATATACATATACATATATATACACAAAATATATGTGTTCTCGAACATACACGTACATATACATCTAAACACGCATATATATATATATATATATATATATTCAATTTCACACCATTTTCGGTAGTTGAACTTTTAATTGAGTATATTTTGGAGCCAAAAGAAAACAAAACTCACTAAATAAAGTTGTATCAAAACCAGCAGCAAACATAAATCAATTTCCTGACTTCCACACTTGAAATCTTTATACCACTCAACAAGCTTACTAAACTATAATTTGACAACAACCCAAGAATATGTGTATATATATATATACATATAGTCCCAACAATTCCTCCCTATTGTCATTTTGCCATATATAACCCAACTTAAACTGTTATTAATTCGGCACCACTATCAAAACCACTAACAACAAGCACCCTCATATAAGTACAAAGAAACTTAACATCAACCTTCCAACGAGCTACCAAGTATCAATTCCAGAAGACAAGCATATTGGTGTACACACATACACACACAAATATATATATATATATATATACATGTACACATATATTTATAATTTATTCTAATTTCACAACACTTATCAATATTAGCCCAAAATAGCAAAATTTTAAATACCCACCAATAGTTGACATATTATAGACATACATATAAAATTTAATACAATTAATACAATCAATACAACATATACTCAAAAATGGCAATTTTTAAAATACACATCCATAATTTGCAAACAAAATATCAATGGAAAGCAGAGGAGAGGAGGCACACGTTACTAACCTCCGTTGGGCTCAACTCAACCGGCAGTGGCCTAAAAATGAGTGGGAAAATTCAGCCAAGGTTCATCTGACCATATCTCCCAAATGGTAAAGAGCTAAATGGAGCTCAAATTCGAGCTCAAGAGGTCCAAAAATAGTGGAAACGAGAATTGATTCGACCAGAAGGTGGCTGGATCATCAAAAAATGGGCTTCGCCATCGCCAACGATAAAGGCCCAATCTAGGTGCGTTTGGCGACGGTTTACCATGCAGTTCTTTCTACGTACCGAAAATCTCATAGGCTTCGCCCATAGTAGGCACATGCACGGCACAAATGGCCAAGAATTTTGATTTCAGTGGGGACCTTAGAGGGGGAGAGAGAAAAAGAGAGAAAGCGAGAGAAAGAGAGAGAGAGAGAGAGAGAGAGAGAGAGAGAGAGAGAGAGAGAGAGAGAGAGAGAAAGGGAGGGAGGAAGGTGTTTTCACCTGTGTGTGTGAGAGGGAGAGGTGTTTTTTCGTGTGGGGGAGAAAAGAAAAGAAAAAGAAAAAATAAAACAAAATAAAATAAGAATATAATATAATAATAACATAATATAATATTTTATTAAGCATGACACATGGCATTTTCTTGTCGTGACACATGGCACTAATCAAAGGCTCCTTTAAATATCCTACTACCCGATAAAATCTGTCCCAGAAAAAATAAGTAGAACCTTATAGACTCGTAACTTTTCAATTCTATATCCAAATCAAGCCTACCACCTGTCTATGGACTCATATCGATGAGTAATATCACCTACTTCATGGGTCAACATCAAAGTCTATATTGGTAAAAAAGTCAACTTCTGACTCATCGTTCAGTCTCGATCACATCTTGTTTTGACTATAACTTTCTAATCTTAACTCCGATTCTGGCATACTACTAGCCCTATGAACTTGTGTTGACAAGTGCTTTGCCATGGTACCTCAGTCAACACAAAATTCCTCTCACAATAAACAGTCAAATATGGAATCCACTTGGTCAAACCCGATCAACTTTGTCAAATTTGATCAAAAATTCAAATTTGAGGTGTTTTCTCGAACCGGGGTGTTACAGTTGGAGTGGAGAGATCTCACCGAAGAAAGGAGTTGGCCTCTCTCTCTCTCTCTCTCTACCCTCCTCCCTCCTTTTGGTTCAAATGGACCAATAAAATTGTGCCACTATGTCAAAGTTCACCCACATGGACCATCCATGTGCTAACACATTGCACGTGTCAACTGGTGTTTTTAATTCTCCAATTTACACATCTTCAAAAATACCCGATAAAGTCAATATCGAAAAAATAATTAAAATTTTACATGTCCATAACTTTTCAACTATAAGTTCAAATTAAGCGTGCTATCAGTCTATGAACTCGTGTCAATGAGCAATTTTCAATAATATATAAGTCAAAACTAAAATTCATAAAAGTCAAAAGTCAAAATCGGCTCGCTTGATCAGTTCGAACCATAATTTATTTCATCCATAACTTTTTAAGCAAAGTTCTGATTTTGGCGTACTACTAGTCTACGAGCTTGGGTCGATGCATTCCTTATATGGTGCCTTGATCAATGCAAAATTTTCCTCACAACAAAAAGTCAATTGTAGAATCTATTTGGTCAACCTCGATCAACTCTAATCAAACTTGATCAATGCATGGAAATTTCAATGTACTTCAGTACGGGGTATTACAACTATCTTCGTGATCCCAAAATATTTAACTATTCCTTTAAGAAGAATCTTTTCCATACTATATCTTACAAAATTTTAACCATTTCTCAAGTTTTCTCTTATAGATTTTTATATTTTGAATGCATGCTTATGGTTTTCAAAATAGTCCATAGATTATTAGATGTATATCTCTATTTTCATTTGTAAAAATCAATTTCCTCTTCAAGGAATTTAAACTTTAAATTTATTGATTATTCATGCTCCAACGTGCTTTATAAGTAATCAATTTGTTCTTTAATGAATCATCAAAGTACCAACTATTAAAAATATATTTCTCACAGAATTTAACTATAAAGAAAACATTCAAATATATGTTCATGGCATTATTAAAATATATTAATTTGTTCTCATTTGTAGTAGACATGCACCGTCATTCCTGAGAATCTTCTAGATCCAATTAAAATTTTTCGCTACATATATTTACTCTCATAGAGATTTTAATAATAAATTAAAATCACATTATAAAAATAAATGACAATGCTAGTTTAAGAAAAACTTTTTTATGTCTCATAAGTTCTCCAAAATCAATTTTGGATACTTCAATTTGCTTTGATCTTCAGGATCAACCATTTGCATTTAAAATTGCATCACATTTTTATTTCCTATTGTTTTACCTATAAAGCTTTACATATGGAAATAAAATATCTAGATGTACAACAAATACAAAGTAATAACTTTCAATTTCAATTTCAATAATAGATATATTTCATCCAATTGATGTAATGCAAACCCTTTTTTTTTTTTCCCCCTTCAGGTTGTTGTTTTATTTCCTATTCTAATGGTAAAATCTTTCTCTCTTATGGTTATAATTAAAGGAAATATATATATGCCCGTAATTATTATATGTTTCTTATATTAAATGCTCGAAATACTTACACATTTCTTTAAGAATGCTTTATTTTTTTCAATAATATCAATGGTTCATAATTAATTTTTACCAATACTACATGATGGAAATCTTTCATTCTAATAAAATATAATCAAAGTCTATGGAATTAAAAATTGAGAATATTCAATTTAGACCCACTAAGATTTGCATTAAATTCAATTTAGTCCTTCAGGTTTTGAAAATTACAATTAACACCCTTACAGGGGTGTAAATGAAATTTTTTGAAGGGATGTGTGATGAGAATCCGCCCGTACCTATACAACTAACTACCCACTAAGGTGCTGATCTTTTACAAATGAATACTGGACCAATCACAAGGGAACAAGTCAAGAGATTTAAGGATAACCTGGATGGCTTCATACAAAAAGTTATCAATTCTCAAAAGGGTTTGTCAATACCCAAAGATTCAAAGCCTGTTTTAAGCATCCAAGTGGTGGAGGCCGTTACGGACTCGGGTAGCTGTTTTAGTACATTTGTGGACTCTGGGCAGCAAGGAATGGGTTCAAAACTTCTTGAACTCAATTGATGTCACTAATAGATCATGGAATCAAGTCAAGGCAGAAGCAAAAGCAACCAAAGAGGCCATTTGCGCATGGAAGACATTTTTGGCCGAAAATGCATCTTTTGCACTGGGATTGAATGAAAATGTATTAGAATCATAATTAATCCTATTTGGCATCCTACATGGCACATTGGATCTGATTTGGAGTCTTTATAAGCTGAAAAGGGATCAAAGATAGCTTAGTAGTCAGACTAGTCGACTAGTTTTCTAATTTAAATTTGACTTTTTGTTTTAGGAAACTATATTTTATTTTGGTTTTTATTTAATCATTTTCTGGACAAATTAACTTAGGAAATTTGATATTTATTATTTTAGTTGTAAATTAATTAAATCATAATTCAAAACAAAGGAATTAATTACTCTAAATTAGTTTAGAAAAGTCATGAAATTCGGCCACATCATGTATCCTTCACTATGGCCAAATTTTACCTTTCTCTTCTAGGGTTTTATTTTGTTCATTCAAAGCCTATTTAAAGGCTTATTTTCAATGAGAAATCATCTTATAATTTTTACAGAAAATAATTTGTGAGAAAGAATTATCTTTGTTCTTTTTGACCACCTAAAACACTATTAGAGAGTGAGTGTTTTAGTTTGAATTATCAATAGGACATCCATAACCTATTGTAGTGTCTTCATCATATATCAAGGTTTCTAATCATAAGTTTATTAGAGGTTGAGGTTTCCATTAGAATCTAAACATAATTAAGATCCGGACTAATATAATACGGGTTTAGGAGCAAATCGACCTAGGTTGTTGGTTGTTTTTGCATATTAGTTCTTAGTAATTTGGTTTATTATTGATTTTATTTGCTATTTTAATCTTAAATTAGTTGCATTCATATATTAAAAAAAAAAAGGGTTTGAAAACATATTTCATAAAATCTACAAATTTTTACAATTTGTTTTTGGTTGAAAGTTGGTATCGGGTTTGGTGGAATTTTTGGTGTTGGAATTGCAATTTTTGGTGTTGATTCTTGCTACTAGAGTTGTGTTTATATTCAGTGAGTATTTAAAAAAAAAAAAAAAGCCAAAGATTAAAATGAAAAAATTATTGCACAAAAAAGCTGAATTTGGTTTATTATTGTTGGGGGTCGTTTGTTTTTGGAAAAATACAATTGTAGCTGCTAGGTTGTTGATTACTTATTCAATATTTGGTTCCTGAATTTTGAATTTTGAGTGCTACAATTATTTGGATTAAAATTAATAAAGAATTTGAAACAAAAACTTAAAATTATGGGAACTACAACCAACAACTGTTCCTTATTTTGTTCAAAATTGTTATTGTTCGTTGTTTGAATCTCTTTCCTAAATTTATTCTTGAATTTTTCTGGGCTTCTCCTTATTAAATTCAAAAATTGCTTTTTGATTTACTTGTTTTTGCTTAGACGGGTCAAGACTAGATTTTAATCAATTCATTCAGTATTTGTTTGTTTTATTTACTATTTTGTTGATAAGTTTAATTAAGGCATACTTGTGGTCTAGTTGCTATTTTGTTTGTGTTTTAATTAGAACTTTAAGATAATTCTTTGAGTAGAAAAAGGCAAGAGAGTGTGAGGTTAAAAGAGGGTTAAAAACCGAAACTAGTATGCAAATACAAGTGTCGAGACCTTGTTTAAGTGAAACATGTGAGGGAGTGATTTTGGTAAGGATTTTTGCATTATTTATACTAACAGGAAAGAGTGATCCGAAGGCTTACTTTGAGTGGAATGAGCGAATGGAGATGATATTCAATTGTCATAACTATTCAGAGGCTAAGAAGGTTGAATTAGCTACTTTAGAATTTGGACATTATGCACTCCAATGGCAGATAAATGAGCAAAGTACCCCGAAAGAGAGTTGGTGATGAATTGAGACTACTTGGTGCCAAAGGAAAGGAGCCATGAGGAAGAGATTTGTGCCGATTCACTATCATAGGTTGTTGCATCAAAGACTTCAATCATTAACTCAAGGAAGTAGGACCATGGAGGATTACTACAAAGAGATAGAGATGCTCATGATGAGGTTAAGCATGAATGAGGATCGTGAGGCAACTGTGGCACGATTTTTGAATGATTTGAATCGTGAAATAACCAATCAAGTAGACCTACAACAATATGTAGAATTGGAAGAGATGCTTCATGTGGCCATCAAGATTGGAAACCAATTCAAGAGGAGGGGTACAAGCTCATGGTTTGGAGGTGTTTCCAATAGCAAGAGATCTAATTCAAGTGCTTGGAGAATCAATCCCACTGATACGAACCTAGGACGACCTACTCCTAAACCCGTATTATATTAGCCCGGATCTCAATTAAGTTCAAGTTCTAATGAAATGGACCTCAACCCCTAACCAACCTGAGGTTAGAAACCTTGGTATAATATAGACGCCACAATAGGGGATGGAAAACCTATTGATAAGTCAAGCTAAAACAACCAATTCTCTGATGGTGTTTTAGGTGTTCTCAAAGAACAAAGAGATAATTAATCTCACAAGTATTTTCTTTATCAAATCAAAGTTGTATTCTTATTGAAAAATAAGCCTTTAAATAGCCTACAAATCCATGAAATAAAACTCTAAAAACAAAGGGAAAACCGGCCATACCAAGTAGTTTCCTATGGTGACCGAAATTCTCACTCCTTTGCTAATCTAATTTGGATTAATTAATTCCTTTATTTTGTGAAAATAATAAAATAATAACTTTCTTAAACTTATTGTTCCAGAAAATAAATAAATAAAAACTAAAAAGTAATGGTAATTTCCTAAAACAAAAAAGTAGAATCAAATTAGGAAACCAAAATACTAGCTTTTTGACTAAGTTGATTTTGACCAATCTTTGACCAATTTGAACTCCAAATCAGCTTCAATATGCTTTTTAGGATGCCAAACAAGCTAAATATGAAGTCCCAAACATTGCCCATGCTTGGAAGAGGAAGAAAAAGCCAACTCAGCAAAATACAGTAAAGACAGCACAAAATACAGTAAAAAACAGGCCAAATTTGAAGCTGTCCGTACAACCCCTTTTTGATTGCCTTTGAAGCTGGCTTGACTTGATTCCATATCCTTTTAGACATATTTATTGAATCCATAAAGAGTTGGAGCCATTTCATGCTGCCCATTGTCCTTATTTGCACCAAAACTGCTACCCGGGTCCGTATCGGCTTCCACCACTTGGATGCTTAAAATAGACTTTGTATCTTCAAGTATGGACAAGCTCTATTGAGATTGATTACCCCCTGTATAAATACTCCCAGGTTGTCCTTAAATCTATTAATTTGAGCTCTTGTGATTGGCCTAGTCTTCATCCGTGTTGGGTTAGCACCCCAGCGGGTTATCGGTTGAGCGGGCTCGGGCTGAATCACATCACCACCTTTGATCCAGGACAAAAACTGAAGCAAGGAAAGGAGAGTTCCAACTGACCAAGAAAAGAAACAAAGGCTGAACATGCACGAGCTCCAAAACTCGAAGGTAAGTTTGATTCTAAACTTTCTAGAACTCATGATATTGTTTTAAGTGTTAGGGATGAGGTCATATTGCCAACCGATGTCCAAATAGAAGAACTATGGTGCTAAAGGACAATGGTGAATTGGAGTCCGATAGTGATGAAGCTGAAATTGAAATTGGACTTAGGCATGAGGAAGATGAATCCAAAGGTAAGGAGTTTAGTGATCCCGAAACCCAAAAAGCTACTAGGGCCGAATTTAGTTTGATGGTAAGGAGATTTTTGACCGTGTACAAGGATGAGGATCAAATCCAAAGAGAAAACATCTTCCATACCTGATGGGAAATCCAAGGTAACGTATGTAGTATGATAATCGGTAGTGAAAATTATGCTAATGTAATTAGTAATGTGGTAGTTGATAAATTAGGGCTAGAAACCATTAAACATCCCGAACCATATAGATCACAGTGGCTTAATGATAATGGTAAGATGAAAGTAAACAAACAAGCCAAAGTAAAATTCAGTATTGATAAATACATGGATGTTGTATTGTGTGATGTTGTTATCATGCATGCTGGTCATATTTTAATGGGAGGCCATGACAGTTTGATAAGGATGCCATACACTATGTAAAAGAAAATTCCATTGTTTTTAAATTTAAGGGAAAAAAGGTTAAGTTGGAGTCGTTAACTCCAAAGGAAGTGTTAATCAACTTCAAATGCAACAAATGAGGGAGGTCGAACGGCTCAAGGAGAAAGCAAGCATGGCACCCGTGGTTTCACCATCCATCCAAGAGGGTAGGTCCAAACTTGCTGACCAAGGTAAATCCTTTAAAACTCAAATTGAGTGGAAAAATCAAGACAAACCCGAGAGTGATAGAAATTTTGAAAAAGCTAAGAGTAAGGAAAGAAAAGGGGAATCCATGAGTCACCAAGAAAGAGAAAGGAAAGAGAAGAAAAAGAAAAAAAATTTATCTTAGCTTAAGTGGGATTAAAAAGGCATTTTGAGTGATAAACCATTGATGGTCATGATTTATAATGATGTTTATCTAAATGATCAAGCTAACTTTGAAGAGTTTGAATTACCAAGTTCTATTTCTTCTCTTTTACAGGATTTTGAAGATGTCTTTCCGGAAGAGATTTCCAATGGTTTACCACCTATCCGAGGGATTGAACATCAAATTGATTTTGTGCCAGGAGCTGCAATTCTTAATAGGCCTGCATATAGAAGCAATCCCGAGGAAACAAAGAAGCTACAAAGCCAGATAAGTAAATTGCTTCAAAAAGGTTACATTAAAGAAAGTATGAGTTCATGTGTCGCTCCTGTTTTATTAGTGCCTAAGAAAGATGGATCATGGCACATGTATGTAGATTGTAGAGCCATAAATAATATAACTATTAAATATAGGCATCCAATTCCTAGGTTAGATGAATTACATGGTGCATGCATGTTTACTAAAATTGATCTTAGAAGTGAACATCATTAAATTAGGATGAAAGAGGGTGATGAATAGAAAACCGCATTTAAAACTAAATATGGTTTATATGAATGGTTAGTAATGTAATTTGATCTAACTAATGAACCTAGCACTTTCATGAGATTAATGAACCATGTTATACGCCCATTGATTGGAAAATTTATAGTTGTTTATTTTGATGACATTCTTGTATATAGTAGGCATTTATATGAGCATGTAGAACATCTTAGGTTAGTTTTAGGAATACTTAGGGAGGAAAGGTTATTTGCTAACCTAAAAAAGTGTGATTCTTGTAAAGATGAATTGGTTTTTCTAGGATTTGTTATAAGTGTTGCAAGAATTAAAGTTGATCAATCCATGGTAAAAGCTATACAAGAGTGGCCAAAACCCACAACTACCACCCAAGCAAGAAGTTTTCATGGGTTGGCTAGCTTTTATAGGAGATTTGTCAAAGAATTTAGGACCATCGCAACACCTTTGATCGAGGTTGTCAAGAAGAATGTTAGGTTCAAATGGGGCGAAGCACAAGAGAAGTATTTCAATTTGTTGAAAGAAAAATTACGTAATGCACATTTATTAGTATTGTCAAATTTTGATAAAGTTTTTTAAATTGAATGTGATGCTTCGGGGTGTAGGTATTGGAGCTGTTTTAATACAAAAAGGAAGACCCATAGCATACTTTAGTTAGAAGTTAAATGTAGCAGCATTAAAGTACCCAACCTATGACAAAGAGATGTATACATTGGTGGGGGCTTTGGAGACATGGCAATATTACTTGATGCCGAAGGAATTTATGATTCATATGGATCATGAATCATTGAAGCAAATCAAAGGCTAAGGAAAGCTTAACCGACGACATGCTAAGTGGATTGAATTTATTGAGACTTTTCCTTATGTCATCCACTACAAGAAAGGTGATGCTTTGATTTGAGGACAAATCCTTTTAAAAAGGAGGGGAATGATGAGAATCCATCCGTACCCGTACAACTGACTATTCAGTGGGTTCTAATCCTTTACAAATGAAGCCTGGACCAATCACCGAGGTACAAGATGAGAGATTTAAGGACAACCTGGCTCGCTTCATACAAGGAGTTATCAATTCTCAAAAGGATTTGTCAATACCCGAAGATTAAAAGCATGTTTTAAGCATCCAAGTGGGGTAGACCGATATGGACCTGAATAGTTGTTTTAATACATTTGTGGACTCCAAGCAGCAAGGAATGGGTTCAACACTTCTTGAACTCAATTGATATCACTAAGAGGTTATGGAATCAAGTTAAGGCAGAAGCAAAAGCAACCAAAGAGTTCATTTGTGCATGAAAGACATTTTTGGTCGAATATGCATCTTTTGCTGTTAAGATTGAAGTATCTTGATGATTAAGCTCTTTTTCTTTGTTCCAATCAAGGACAACGTATGAGAATCATACATGGCACATTGCATCTAATTTGGAGCATTTACAAGCTGAAAATTGGTTAAAGATAGCTTAGCAATCAAACTAGTGAATTAGTTTCCTAATTTGAATTTGACTTTTTGTTTTAGAAAACTATCTTTTATTTTAGTTTTATTTAATTGTTTGCTGGAAAAATTAGCTTAGGAAAGTTGATATTTTATTATTTTAAATGTAAATTAATTAATTTCTAATTCAAAACAAAGGAATTAACTAATTTAAATTATTTAGGAAAGTCATGAAATTCGGCCACATCATCTATCCTTCATTGTGGTCGAATTTTACGTTTCTCTTCTAGGTTTTTATTTTTTTCATTCAAAGCATATTTAAAAGAGTGAGTGTTTTAGTTTGACTTGTCAATAGGACATCCATCACCTATTGTGGCGTCTTCATCATATATCAAGGTTTCTAATCACAAGTTGATTAGGGGTTAAGATTTCCATTAGAATCTCAACATAATTAAGATCCGAGCTAATATAATATGGGTATAGGTGCAAGCCGACCTAGGTTCGTATCAATGTGAATGAAACAATAGGGAGAAAAATAAAAACCGTTTGAAACCTAAAAGAAGGCAAATAACATTTTTGAACTCACATGAATCAAATTGTATTTAAATCAAACCTCATGAGAGGTAAATAAAATTAACTCTTAAAGATATAATTCTTCCATATAAATTTGTTTAAACTTTCATAGATTTCTTAGGCTATTATTATAACCAATTAATGTGGTAAATTCCAATATAATATTTCATATTGTCAATATTAAATGATAATAATTTTAAATTAATATAAGAACTTTTGCAATGGTATCCCTCAAATTTTTATGTTTTTTGTAAATTGAATCTCGAACTTCATATTCACCAGATATGCTTCCCAAACTTCTAGATTTTTTGCACCACTATCCTACAAACAAAATTCCATACATTTTTTTGTATTAAATGTCATGTGAATGACATACATTCCGATAGAATAAGGATATTTCTGGAAGATTAAGTTACTCGATTTTGTGGCAGTGTTCAAGGGGGTATTACTATAACAATTTTAAATTTTGGGAGGCATTAGTACAAAAATAACTAAAGTTTGGGGGCCTTCAGTGCATTTCCACCCCTGTTGTGGCCCTAAGTGAATTGATCTTCTGGAAATACCTTATCTTGATGGAGCACGTGCTATTTGCATGATTCTTAATACCACAAAATGAACAAAATCATGCTTGGATGGTATTGGTGCAAAAATCCTATAAATGTGAAATTTAACGTGTAATTTGTGAAAAATCTAAAAGTTTAAGGAACATTGATGCAATAAATATTAAATATAATATAATATAAATAATGTAACATTCAATAGTAAATTTTCAAAATGAAATAAATAAATAGATATAACACTAATTTGTCAAATACTATTGATAGAAAAATAACGATGATGATGATGGTAATTAGGGATATACAAATTTACCATAATGTCATCATAAAATGCATAAATATATATATAAAAAAATAATATTATCATATATGAATTACAAAATTTATCCGCCTATAGTAAAAAATAATTTATCAAAATTTACAGAACGAAGATTCATATTCTGTGGAAACATGTACCAAATGCATACGAATGAATATATATGAATCATACTATATATTTTGGATGATGATGTGAGATGTATATATATATATATATATATATACATACGTAAATGGCTTATGCATTGGCTAAATATGCATAGTTGACAAGCTTATTTCATGTTTCGGCTAAAACAATTAGTAACCATGTCAAACTCATCATGACACACTCATTCAAGTACATATATAGGAATAGCATAATATATATACAATATATATATATATATATATATATATATATCAAATTAAATACATGAGATGTATCGATGAAGATGAAAAATACCAAAAAGACATAGGTAATTCATATGTAATCTACCATATACTTAACAAAATTCAAGATGATAAAGACATAAATAATTATGATTATCTCTATAAAAGTATTGGTATTGTTACCTAAAAATACAATGGCAATTACCAAAAGGAATTGAGGATAAGGATAAGAGATTTTTTCAAAAAACAAACAAATAAATAAATCCCCCCATCACACATTAAAAGCAAGTACACTACACCCATACCCTTACAATAGCCGCATGTGTCAGTGTTGTACAGAGGGCCCCTTAACTTGTCTTCTCTTTAGGTAGAGCATGGAAAAGGAAATAGGGAATTCGTATTGATGAGCCACTGGGACTATCGTCTACCTCTTACTCCGAGCCAAAATTAAAGTCTTATTTTCGCCACTACACCCTATTTATCTTTTCCATATTAGAGAAAAAAAATATCGAATTTAGAACGATCATTATTCAAGAAAATAATCGATGGTCTCTGCAGGAACAGACTACACTTTATTCTATCAGTGTTTTAACTATCAAAAAGTGTATTCCTATGGGAAAGTCCAGTAGTAATAATCATTAATTTTTTCTTTTTTTTGGATAAACTAGTAATAATCATTGATGATGTGGGGTTAATATATATATATATATAATTGTTCCATAAAATGTGTGTGTATATATGTATATATATATAAAATATAGATTTGATGTCATTTTTTTTTTTTAATCAGTCTTTATTACAGTTAAAATTTAAAATTTAAATATAATAATATAAATTTTTTTATATTTATTTGATGACAAATAACATTATCAAAATTTAATAATTAATAAATATAATTTTAAATTTTTATTTTTAATATAATTAATAAGATACCTTTAAAACTACTGAGTGGATACTCCTTCCATTAAATAAAGTACATTTAGACAACCTATGCCACATCATTCTACTAAAATACAGCTGTAAAATTGATCACGTCAACGTTAAACGTCGTCTTCCTCCCTCTCCAACTATAAACTTCATCTTCTTCCTCTTTCTCACATCACAAAGAAACCCTAAAGTTACCTTCAAAAATCCATAAATGTAGAACCTTCTAATACTCAGACTCAACGGAAAAAAAATCTTAGATCTAAGATTTTTATTTTTATTTTTTTATTTTTCAGAGCCAAGATCGATTACCTTGAGCATTTGCAGGTTAATGTCGAAGTTGGAGAGCTACACTTGAATAGACCCTTTTATTGTTTTTCTCTTAATTTTTTTAATTATTATCTTTTTCAATCAGTTTTACATGCCGGATCTGACTTTTGAATTTTTGCGTGGATTTTTCTGCGTTGTAGCTGCTATTAAGAAAACTGGTTGATTTTTATAGGGATTTTTTTGGGTTTTTTTTTTTTTTTTTTAAATTGGGTGGTTGCGGTACATATTAAAATAATTATTTTCACTGCGTTTAGAATATTTTGCATAACTTAAAAAACATATAAAAATATAAATAGACATCTAAACTGATTGAAGAAGAAAGAAAAATTGGAGATGAGATTGGCGTTTTAAGGACAAGGATTCGGCTCGGATAGCTTTACGTCTTTCAAGGTTAACGTGGTTTTTTTCTTTAACGCTGTCACAGCATTTTGGTTAGCAGCTGATGTGGCAAAACTGTACAGATGTCATTTTCTTAATGGAAGAAGTATCCACTCACTCAGCACTCGAGGAGTATTTGAGTTTTTTTTTCTTCCTTATTATATATATAAGATTAGATTCAAAGTTTAACCAAGATTGAAAAAATCAATATCCATCAAAATATCAAAAGTTTATAATATAAAATTTTTTATAAAAAATTAAAAATATTGAATATTGATAAAAAATTTTAAAAAATAATAAAAAAAATTTTTAAAAAAATAAAAATTTTTATTGAAACTTTAAAATTAGATTATTTAATCAATCAATTATTAAATTTATTATAAAACTTACTAAAATATTGAATGAATGTTATATTATTTTTAGTGAATTGATTTATAATAAACATTAATAACCATAAATGAATTATTATTAATAAAATATATCAAAAAATATATATATGATAAAAATTATTTATTAACTAAAATATATAAAACAATTATTACAATTACATTGTAGTTCATAAATATCATCTTAATACCATATAGAACTTCTGAATAGTTGAAAATCATCAGTTTCTTCCTCATTTTAATTTTAAGATGTGAAATTTAAAAAGTAGTTATGAAAAAATGTATCTCATTGATAATTTTGCATATAATTATTAATTTATTAACCATATGGATCTTGCATTATTGGTTAACTATGTGCATAACTACTACTTTTTAATAGTTAAATTTGAGGTGGTACTCATGAGTTGCTACTTGATGACATTCCATAAATATCCATTGAATAAAAGTTATGAAAATGACTTCCAACCTCATAGATCCAAAATCCATACAAATCAAATCTTCTTCTTGTTGTGATATCTCCATTATAAATTTCTCTTTATGTACATAGTTTTTTGCAACAGTACTGAATCCTTGACCTGCATCTCTACTCTCATGATCTTCATCTTGTGTTGCATGTGTGTAATATTGTTCACCAGTAAATAGACTTAATCCAACTTCTCAACTTGGTGATTCCTTTTGCCCACTACCTCTTCTAATTTCTTCAAAAATGTAAAATAAATAAATAAATGAAAACTTTTTGATTGTCAGAAATTTTTTTATTTTTCAAACATATATTATTATTTCATATGTATATATTTTATCATCTATTTATCTACATTTGTAAAACAGATATTCCCGACAATAAAATTTATCAGGTTAAAAAATATAATTTACAATTATTGTATTTTTGGTTTATCGATATTCAATAAGTAGAACTTATTAATATAATTCAATTCAATTAATTCTATTTTACTTATATCATTAAATATCTAAAAAACAATTAAAAGGTAAAAAAATTATCAATAAATTTAATTTCATAAAAAGCAATTAAAGGGTAAAAAAATTATCAATGAAGTTAATTTCATAAAAAATAATTAAAAGGTAAAAAAATTATTAATGAACTTACTAAATTATCAATGGAAATTTCATAAAAATTTCAGAAATTTCCATGGAAATTATAGAATTTTAACCAAATCATTAAGAATTTAATGTGGATATTTTACAGAAATTTCTATGGAAAGTTTGGCAAAATTTTAGAAATGTCAAAGGATATTATGAAAATTCTATTAATTTCCATTTCGAATCTAAATTTTATTTCGACGCCTTAAAAAAATAGAAATATCGAAGAAATTTCGAATAAATATCGGATATTTTAAACTTTAAATTTACCTTACTTAGTTAATATAAAATTTATTTTTGATAACTATTAAATTTTTGTTTAAAATATAATGTCTAACCATTAATAGATTCTAATAGTTATTAAAAGTGTGAACTTTATTGGAATTTAACTATATAAATATTCAAACAAGGAAAGATGTATATATATATATATATATATATTGAATCCTATGAAAACAAAAGGGTTTGCTTTTTTACCATAACAATATTTTAATCAATTTTATTTTTCCTTGCCAAAATATGCAATTTTTTAAACGAAAATAAGAATTTCATTAAAAAGGTGAAATGACAGACCCATCATACTAATTGAAGGAAAAACTTAAGAAAAAAATATTAAAACAGAAACGGAAAATAATAATAATAATAATATGAAAAAGGTTAAGAAACTATAATAGAAGGTTATCCAATAAAATCATTCTGGTAGTAAAATTATTAAAATTACACTTGTGAATCATGGGTTGGGCGGGTTGGACTAGACTTACATCAAAAACCTCTCCCAATTTGATTTAAAATGTATTGTGATAATTGACAAAGAGAAAAATAAATAAATAAAAACTAACGGTTCCAAAAAAAAGAAAAATGAACTTATAAAATGTAGAGATACCCATGTAGAAAGGAAAAAAACAAATGGAAAATAGAATATCGCGATTGCAGTGACCAGTGAATAATACCTTGATATTTGTACGTATCCCGCCACAAGGGAAGGAATAACTTTTTGATATTTGTAAGACCACTTCACGAAATTATTCATGTATGTCCGAGAACAGTACTGTTGCATCATACAAAAACTTCTTGCACTTTAATAATAATTGCGACTTTTGTGTTTCCTATCAAATAAAAACAAAAATTACCATTACCTTTCATCTTTAAAAATCAAAAAAGATTGTTGTATTTCAATTTTATCTTTTATTTAATTTTAAATAAAGTATTTTTCAATCATTTTCTTCTCTTACTACCTCACGTTGAACATCACCAAAAGTGGGTTGTACAGCCATTCATTATCCATCTAGGCCTATAAATAGGATTCAAATGGGAAAGCCATATGCATCATACTTAGAGGTGAAAGCATAAATAAAAAAAAGAAAAAAAAAATATATATCGAGAGAGATATATAGACATGGAGAGTAAAAAAATCTCATTCCTTGTGATGGTGACCATTGTGTTGATGGCCATGATCAGCTTAAGCTCTGTAAGCTGTGTGGAAGTGAATAATAATGGGTTAGCTCAAAGACTGAGCAATGCTGGTAAGCTTCTTCTGGTTGACATAATGATGAAAGGTATTGAAGGTGATGGTAATCTGTGTCCAGGTGAAGTTTGCGTTCACAGGCCCATGGATTGTGCTCCTGGCTGTGGTTGCCTTATCATTCCTGGTGTATGCTATGGCAATTGTTGCAAATAATAAGACCATGCAAAGAAGACTACAACGATGACGTCTGTTGATGATTAGTATTTAGAGAATCCAAGCTTTCGTATTAAATAATAACGTCGGGTTTATTTTATAAAATAAAGGGGTGTCTTCGTGCACACTCTCATATTTGATGTATTTTGTACGTTTCTATACATTATAATATGTAATATTGTACTCATATTCCTATGAAAGGTATGGATTAGCTATCTACTGCTATATCTTTGTTATGGAGTTGTATTTATAGTTACCAATCTAGTTATGAAGTGTGTTTTATTTAGCAATCTTTTGAAATTCCCACATGCTATAGCTATTTCGCTCACACTCAACATTATTTGTTTATTGAAAATTATACTTCTAAACTAACTTGATGCATGCATGGTAGTAGTTGACTTTTAATTTCACTGTTTGATTGCTATTAAAAAAAAAAAAAAATCGCTGTGTGCTTGATATATAAACAAGATCACGGTACTTTCTGTATAATATATATATATATATATATTTTAAAGAAAAACGAATTCACCGAAAAGGAAAAAAGGTAATAGAGTTCAAATAACATAACTCAATACTTCTCTCTCTCTCTTTCTCTCTCTCTCTCTCTCCGCCTCTCTCTTTCCTTTTTTTTTTTTTTTTTTTGGGATAAAAAGCTGATTTTTCATCTTTTAACATAAAATAATAAAGAGATATGAGATGAAAATCTTAACAACATTTACAGGAGATGAAAGCTCAATACATATCCTTTCATGTGGTTGTGTTTTTAGTTACAACTGGATTGGAATTTTTTGTCCTCAATTTCATGTTCCCTTTTCTGTCTCAGTAACAAATAATTGACCCATCGTTTAAAACTTGGGATGGAGGCCAGCCTTACTCCTCTTTCTTTTTTTCTTTTTTTTTTTTTTTTCCTTAATATAATTTTACTGTTCTTGTTTACTTTCTGTGCCATGTGAGGCATCTCTGGTAAAGTGCAAGATTGTCCCAACAAAATCTAGAAACTTATAAATATTATGATTGCCTTGTGTTTGGATGAAGATATTAGTTTTAATTCATTGAAATATTATTTTTAGAAGATCAATTAAAGAGCATTAGTCCTACGTTGATCGGAGATGGCAAAGAGACATAACTTGCACATATATAAATTAATGGACTTTAATGGGTCTTTATGTGCATTATTTGTGGCCTTTTAACTTTGCAAATGTGGGTTTTGACTTGATGGATGATTTTTTAGTAAAAAACAAGTTTTTGGAATAATAATTCCCAACGGGAGAATCAAATTGGAAAGACAAAAAAGAGAAAAATTAGTTTTCTGCACATTTTGGTTAGTGAGTGTGGTAAAGATCAGGTACTTTAAAAATTTGAGGGAAATCCAGGTGGTGTTTTATCTGAGATTTCGAATCCATTGTATCTTGGGAGACTGCAGTCGGAAAACACCAACACTGGTGGGACAGGAATAATCTTAAGGACACTGTGGTACCACACAGGCCTCGGACCAATATTCCAACAAGCAGATCAAATTTAGAAAAATATAGGTTCCTAATCTTTTTTATTTATTTATTTTTTTATTTGATCATTTTTCTGTATTTTTATTTGTATCTTCATTCCACATATATATTCATATATTATGTATATTTTTAACAACATTCTTAAGACTATTCCGTGAATATATGTTTATGTATGTGGGATTGAGTTAAAAAAAAAAAAATTACTTTCAACCCGTGGAGATTTAATGAATGGGTATGTTGTTATTTTAAGTTTTGTTTAATTAAAGGAATTTTATTTAAATGGTTTTATTTTTATACATGCCTATGATTTCATCTCTTTATTATTATTGGGTATGAAAGAAATATATTTATATATTTTATGTTTTTAATTTCTTATCTTCAAACTCATATACAACTTGGTGAGGGGCTTCTATTTTAATTATGAATAGTGACAATAAATAGTAACAGTGAATAGTACGCGTGAACAGTGATATGTGAACAGTAATTTATGGGTGTATACAGTAATTTTTGTGGTGTATACAGAAACCCTAAAAATCATATTTTTGTGTATTTTCCCTTTTCGAAATTGGTTTAAATTAGTTTGTTGAAATAGAAATAACAATTAATTGATTTCTGTTTTTGTGAAAGATATAGGAATGGCTAGTGGAGATGTGCCTGCTACACAAGTGCCTTCACAGACTCCTGTTTTTCAAGTGCCTCCACCTGTAGGCCATGTAGAAAGACCTGAGAAGTTTGATGGAGCAAATTTTAAGATATAGTAACAGAAAATGCTGTTCTACTTGATTACTCTGGGCCTTGTGATGTTCCTAATTGAGGACGAACCACCAAGTGATGAAAAGAGTGACAAAGAAACTCTGATGGCAGTGGATGCGTGGACGAATTCCGATTATTTATGTTGAAATTATGTCCTGAATTGCCTATCTGATGCCTTGTACGGAGTGTATTATGGCATGAAATCAGTAAAAAACCTGTGGGAAACTCTGGATCGGAAATACAAGATTGAAAATGCAGGGTGATAGGATCCGCCCCGGGAACCCTCCCAGGACCTCCCGGGTGATCCCGCCTAGTGAAGTCCCACTAGACAATCTCTAGAAAATATCCAATGAAACCTCACCTTAAAACGTAGATAATTAAACACCAGCATTAACATTAATACCTCAATATATATATATATAAATAAGTCCACAACCAGCCTACTGTATTATAGGTCATAACTACACACATGAGTACCATGGTCTCTATTGAATCCCATAATTAAAATCAGAGCATTCTAAGAGTGTCAACAAAGTCTATGAGTACAAATAAGTAATAAATAAATCCAGAAGATAACAATGGGTAAAGAAAGGATAAATACGGCTGCTGTAGTGGAAGGAAACAAGTGATAAGCTATGCGCGAGGTAGATTGCTACTAGCTGCCTGGGCCTAGGGGAACGAATTTAAAAAAATAAAACGTGAGATAAATAAATCTCAGTGAGTGGCATAGTATAATAGAAAAATAATGATTTATTTCTGAAAAATCTTTCTCTCAAGACCTCTCATTCCACTCATTGAAAAGTTCCCCATTTAAAATTCCTTTTACAAAACCCAAACTTGTACCCCAATTAATATCATAAAAAATTGATGTTCAAAAGTATGAATGAACGATCATTGTAATATTATGAAATGTCTCAAATCCAGATATAAACATTTGAGCATAAACTATATTAAATACAGTTCCACCAAATAAATATGAAAATGCAGAATCACCCCAATATTTGTAAATCAACAATATATATACAAACATATACAATGTATCATACGATGTACCAATCTATAAACCGTGGGATACACCCACCTCACGACCCTCAATTTATGAATGGTGTCATGGAAAAAAATTAAATAACCGTCGGGATGTACCGAACCTCATGGTCTGTGGCAATAATAAACCGTTGGATGATACCAATCTCACGGCACCGTGGTGATAATAATAAACCGTCAGATAAACCCGATCTCACAGTCCGTGGTAATAATAGATAACTGTTGGATGAAACCAATCTCATGGCATCGTGGTAAACCCAGCGCGCGATAATATAATATAATATAATACTGATCCAAGGTATTGGCATTACATGGTACATCAATTTAAAAATAACCAATACAGTATACATGAAACAATCTTGTAAGATTATATATATATTTTTTCAAACGATACTATATCATAAATCATAATTTAACATTTAAACTTCCACCGCTTAATTATATACTTCAAAATCTCAAAACATCATTTCATACGAAAACCAGAAATACCACAGTGAAATATATTCACCATAAACCAATTTTAAGCACATAAAATTATAAAATATTTGATCGTGCTTAAAATCATATGATTTTCAATTGGTTTCTCAAACCAAATAGTTTCCAAAATGATTTAAAATCTCAATTTAATTACCAAGATATTTAAATACCACAAGTCCATTTATGGACCCATTAAAATTGAAAATCACTTAAATATTATCAAATGTCATATAAAATGATAACACATATATGTGAAAGCAAATATTTATATATGCATAAAATAACATTTCAATCAAATGATATATACGTAAAATATTTAAACCACCTATATACTATACTATATACCCAAATCATTTAAAAATGATATAACCACTCACAGTATTGTAAATACCAATGCCTGCTCCTCTACAGGATTGCCTCCAAGCTCAACTTGAATGCTTGTAATATAATAAAATATTTCTCAGGCTCCAAACAACTAAACCGGAGACACTTGTATAACCCAAATGTCTCAAAATGATTTACAGTACTACAAAATTGCATAAATTGGACACCGGACAATCCAATTATACCGCGTGTCCTTAGGATCCGGTACCCAAAATTGGAGATTTTTACCCGAAGCCTAATATTTCAAAATTGAACCACCTAATGGGTCCTAATAATATCCAATTTCACTAATTCAACTCCAATTTTAACTAATTTGACTAATTTTGTCCAAACACAGTCCCCAACTTATCCGAAAATTAACTAATTGATCCAAAAATAGAAAAATTGTCAAACGACCTCCAAAATTCACAAATTTATATTGACAAAAATCCCAAGAGACAAGGAACTCATCAGTATGCTCACCTTGGTCCAAAGTTTCTTCCGGTGGCTAGAAAACACTGTTGAAGCGTCGGCCAAACTTCTCGTTGTCGGATCTTTTAAACGGTGAGGAATCTGGACAAAATAACCACGGAAATGAGCTCAGAGGGGTCAAAAATAGTGGAAAAGGTGTATGGGTTGGCCTGAAACGGCCAAAAAATGAGAAAATCCGGCGACCCACCTTGCCGGCCGTTGCCGACTTAGCCGGCCCGATCTGGGCGCGTCCGGCAGCCTCTTGCCGTGAAATTTCACAGCTGAGCTCACCTTTAGGTGACCTTCCTAGGTGGCTGGCATGTGTAAGTGGTGGTTGGCCGAAAATGGACAAAACGGCGATGACCCGATTCGACGGTAAACGGGTCGAAACGACCCAGTTTGGACCCACGAGTCTGAGGAGAGAATTTCTCAGCTTTTGGGGAAGAAATGGGTATTTTGGGCTTTGTTTCCTGTTTGAAACGGTTACCTAGGCTTATACAAAGCCTTGGGTCACTAACAGACAAAAACTGGGGACTGGCTTGGACACTGATTTAAAACTTATGCTTAAAACTTCTCAGAACCATAACTTTGTATCCGTAACTCAGAATTTGGCGTGCTGCCAGTTGGTGAACTCGTATCGATGAGATCTACATAATGGTACCTCAGTCAAACCAAAAATATTGGCTATTGAAAAAGTCAACTTGAACCCATATATTATTCACTTGATCAAACTTAGTCAATTTGGTCAAACTTGTTTAATCATGTATATTTTTTGGTACGGGGTGTTACACAGGGTCCAAAAAGTGTGGTAGGCAAATTCTTGGACTATATGATGGTGGATACCAAGCCACTGATGAGTCAACTACATGAGCTGCAAGTACTCATCCAAGAACTTTTTGCCGAAGGGATGTTCATTAATGATGCCTTTCAAGTTGCTGCAATGATTGAGAAGCTGTCTCCTAGTTGGGGAGACTTCATAAATTATCTTAAGCATAAGAGAAAGGAAATGGATATGGAGGCTCTTATTAGAAAGCTTCAAATAAAAGATGACAATAGGAGGTCTGATAGAAGATCCATGAAGGCTGGAATAAAGGCTAATGTTGTAGAGCATGGTAGTAGCTCCCAGAACAAGAAGAAACCTGGAAAGAGTTCCAAGTTAGGGCCTAAAGGAGGCATCTCCAAGAAGGCTAAGTTCCAAGGAAAATGTTTTAATTGTGACAAGATGGGTCATAGAGCGGCGGATTGTAGACTACCGAAGAGAAAGAGGAACATAGAGACAACAATGATGGAGCACATCATAAGAGAGGTTGATGAAATTGACCTAAGCGCTATTGTCTCTAAGGTGAACCTAGTGGGTTCTAACCTAAGAGAGTGATGGATAGATACAGGTGCAACCCGCCACGTGTGTGCAGATAGGAGCATGTTCACCTCCTTCGAACCAAAGGCAAATGGGGAGAAGTTGTTCATGGGGAATTCTACATATTCAGAAATCCAAGGGGAAGGTAAGATTGTCCTGAAGATAACCTCTGGGAAGGATCTGACTTTGAATAATGTATTGTATGTTCCAGATATTCGTAAGAATTTGGTGTCTAGATCGTTGCGAAGCAAACATGATTTTCGTTTAGTGTTTGAGTCAGACAAGGTTATCTTGTCCAAGTATGGGATGTTTGTGGGAAAAAGCTATGGATCAATGGTATGTTCAAATTGAATATAATGACTGTAATGCCAAAGAATATTAATAATAAAGCTAGTACTACTTCCGTTTACTTGCTTGAGTCTTCTATTTTGTAGCATGATAGACTATATCATGTTAATTATAATTCTCTACAGAGGTTAATTAACTTGAATCATATTCCCACGTTTAATATTAATACCACATATAAGTGTGAAACTTGTGTAGAGGCAAAATTAACGAGATTATCATATCAAACAATTGAAAGAAATAATGAACCTTTGGATTTAATACATAGTGATGTATGTGATTTAAAGTTTGCACCAACTAAAGGTGGTAATAAGTATTTTATCACATTTATTGATGATAGCACAAAATATTGCTATGTGTACTTGCTTAAAAGCAAGGATGAGGCTATAGAGAAATTTATTCTCTATAAAACGGAAGTTCAAAATCAACTCACCCGACAAATTAAAGTAATTAGAAGTTATCGTGGTGGAGAGTATGTGACTCCATTTGGAGAGTATTGTGCTCAACATGACATAATACATGAAGTTACTCCACCATACTCGCCACAATCAAATGGTGTGGTTGAACGGAAAAATAGAACTTTAAAAGAAATGATGAATGTAATGTTGATAAGTTCTGGAGTACCTTAGAACTTATTTGGAGAAGCCATTTTGTCGGCAAACAACTTTTTAAATAAGGTGCCCCGAAAGGACCAAGTAAAGACACCCTATGAATTATGGAAAGGAAGACAACCTTCCTATATCTACTTACGAGTGTGGGGGTGTCTAGATAAAGTTGTAGTACCCACTCCGAAAAGAGTGAAGATAGGTCCTAAAACAGTTGATTGCATTTTCATAGGATATGCACAAAATAGTAGTGCATATCGGTTTCTTGTGTATAGGTTAGAAATTCCTGATATACACAAGAATACGATTATGGAATCGAGAAATGCATCATTTTTTGAACATATTTTTCCTTATAAAGTGGAAGAAGGACCAAGTTCCTTGAAACGAACTTATGATACTATCGATGAAGATAATCAACTATCGATGAAGATAATCATGATAGTGATCAAGAACAAGAAACTGATGTTGAGACAGAGGTTGCACTTAGACGTAGTAAGAGAGTAAGAATGGAAAAATCCTATGGTCCGGATTTTCTTACGTATATGCTAGAAAGTGAACCTCAAAGCTTCCAAGAGGCTATAAATTCTCCTGAAGGGAATTTATGGAAAGAAGCTGTGAAAAGTGAGATAGATTCTATTTTACAAAATCACACTTGGGAGTTAGTAGATCTTCCTCCAAGTTGTAAACCTTTAGGTTACAAATGGATTTTTAAAAAGAACATGAAAGCAGATGAAACTATAGACAAATACAAGGCAAGGCTTGTAATTAAAGGATACAAGCAACAAAAAGGTCTTGATTACTTTGACACTTATTCTCCAATAACGAGAATAAATTCCATAAGGATGGTACTAGCGATCGCTGCACTGCGGGATCTAGAAGTACATCAAATGGATGTGAAAACAGCATTTCTTAATGGAGATCTAGATGAAGACATCTACATGAACCAACCCGAGGGTTTCTCTGCTCCAGGACAAGAAAAGAAAGTATGTGGATTGGTGAAGTCTTTGTATGGACTTAAACAAGCTCCAAAGCAATGGCATCAAAAATTTAATAATGCCATGCTAAGTGATGGATTTAAGATAAATGAATGTGACAAGTGTATGTCAGGACCCGTCCAGAATTCCTCCTCCGGAACCCTAGACAGCCCTGATCCCAGGGAAATACCACCGAACCTTCCAACGGAAAATCCGGCAGCACCTCCCCTAAGGGATTTACTTACCACAAATTTACCTGCACTGAAAACACACTTCAAAAATATCCCCTTATTCCTCCCACAAACTACAAATTGGTTCCACAAATTCCAGCACTTCAAAATACAGTAATCCAGTGCAAAATAAATACAACAAGAATGAAAGAAATAGTACAACCGCAATAAAGAAGAACAGGGTACTTCACGAAGTAAAACAGCGAGGAAGATCAAGTCCGCTCCGAATGAACACCGACAACCTGGAACCTAGAGGAACGGAATTTAAGAGTGTGAGATGCTAATCATCTCAGTGAGCGACCCTACTACTATACCATATAATATCACAGTAATAAGTATAAATAATAATTATTTGGAAATAATATTTTCTCTCACAACCCTTACAATTCTCTCAGTTGGAAAGGTTCCCCTTTTAAAACAATTTCACAAAACCCTTTATCCATATTCCCCGAAAACCAAGACATCAATTAAATACCATAAGCGGTAACAATTATATTTTTAATTCCAATTCAGTTTCCAAACATTTTATTTTTTTAAAACACAGTTCTGAAAATCATTTGATGCACCCACTATATACCAGTGGCGCCAACAGTACCCAGCGTCCCAAGGTACCGCCAGACAGGAGGTTATAGAGAGAAACCGGCATACGGTCGCGTGGCGTCCCACAGCGCCGCTGCTAACCTGGTGTCCCGGCCAAAGGGGGGTGGCCGCCCTCTCCGATGGCATCCACAGGACACCCTCATAATATCAACCGCGCGCTACTCACACCCACCTGCGCGCTAATCACATCACCTGCGCGCTAATCACACCCACCTGCGCGCTAATCACAACCGTGTGCACACTAACCATATCACATATACCATATCACATAATCAGAACACCAGTACGTGCACGGTGCATCTAAAAATCATAAAATCCATAAATTTAAATCATAAAACAAATTTCACATTTTTCATAAGCATAGCGGGCATAATCCATCCGCTTGAACCGGGAAATTCTCCACAATTTCCTTATAATCCATACCATAAATTCGATGATTTTCAAATCCACCAACTTCCAAATCCATCAATTCAAATATCCACATTTTCCCAATAGCATAAATAATTTCTCGAAATATCATAATCAAATCTCATAATATTCCATGGGCATATTTTATAAAAATTGAAATCACCAATATAACCAAATATTTTCTTTGAAATATTTGAAAATCAAATCATGCCCAATTTACCATTAAAACCACACCAATTTCAAAATCCTCAAAACCATAAAATAATTCCACATGGCATAAATTGTAGAATTCGCATTTTCTTAAATCCAATAAATTCATAAATAATTCTACAATAAATTCAATAAATATTTGGCACATAGAAATTAAATTCCAAATATTTAATTCACACATAATATATTCATCAATTAAATTCCCCAAAATTAATTTGAAGGTGGGTCACTCACCTGGAGCACGCAATTAACCCATGATCCACTACGGGATCAATTCTACGACTCACCGGTGCTCCTAGAACAAAATTCACAGACAGTCAAATAAATTAATATTTTATTCGGGTAAATAATACCCGGTACCCGGGGGGTCAAAACACAAACGATAACTAAAATTTACGAATCATATACCGAATCGAAGCTCGAGTGATGCTAATCACAGATCCGGTCTTAATTTCCGATGATCGTACCCGACGGGGTCGGAATTTTATCGGGAAGCTTTTCGGGTTTCGGCTCCGCAATTCTCCCAAACCGTCGCGAATTGGTGGAAACGGAAGTCGGATTTGGGTTCAGGAGGTCGAACACTGCGGACTGGAGCTGGCCGGAATTTTCGGGTACTCGCCGGAACAGTAATTTCCGGCGGGCCGCCACGTCACCGGCAACCGTCGCCGGAACAGTAATTTTCGACGGTGGCCGTTTGCTGTGAAATTTTGCAGATTTGTAGATCGTGAGGAGAGCAATCCAACGGGACCGACGGTGAGTAAAACGGAGGTCGGACGGCGGAGAAATCACCGTTTGAAGATTTTCGACCCCTCGCCGGAAAACGCTCCGATCCCGGCGCGTCGGTGGTCCGATGGTCGTGATTTTTGGTGGGTAGGCCGGACTTGAGGAGAGGATCAAGGCTGTCAGGCGCGTGTGGCCGGAAAATGGCCGGAACAGTGCCGATTCGCGGTGGCCGGCGGTGGAGGGGAAAAATCGCCGCCAAACTTCGGACGTCCGATCCGGGCGCGTCCGGCGGCCGTTCGCCGTGAAATTTGGAGGTTTTGCCGGAAATGAGGTGGGCAATCTGGCTGGCCGGCGCGTGTACAGTAACTAGGCCGGAAAAACGTGAAAATGACCGGCGGCCGGCGGGTCCTCTTTCTCTCTTTCTCTCTCCTCTCTCTCTTTCTCTCTCTTCTCTCTCTTTCTCTCTCTTCCCCGAGAGTTTTTCAAAATTAAAACCCTGCATGACACTGTTCATGCCACGTGGACCACTCAGAAGCTGACACGTGGCATTTCACTGTTCACGACCCAAAAACATTAAAATAATACGGTATCCGGTAAACTTCAAACGTCCATAACTTTTTAACCGGATGTTCGATTTAAGCGTGCCGCTAGTCTATGAACTCGTATCGACGAGTACTTTACAACCATACAAGAGTCAACTCACAATTACATCACAAGAAAAAGTCAACTCCCGGCACCTTTTAGACAGTTTACACTTCAACTTGTTTTGCCCATAACTTTCAAACCGTAGCTCCGTTTTCGACGTGCTACTAGTCTACGAACTCAGGGCGTCATGCACTTCGCCACGGTACCCTGGTCAACTCGAAATTCCCACCGAGTCAAAAAGTCAACTTTGACCCCTTCGGTCAACGGTCAACGGTCAACCTCGGTCAACGTGCACGGATTCCGGTGCGATTCGGGACGGGGTGTTACATGTATCTATGTAAAGGATACAAAGAATGGATATGTCATTTTTTGTTTGTATGTAGATGACATACTCATTGTGGGTAGTGACGACCATATGATCCGAACTACGAAAGCCATGTTAAATTCTAAATTTGATATGAAAGACATGTGACTTGCTGATGTAATTTTAGGAATAAAAATCACAAGGACTTCGAATGGAATCATTCTTAGTCAAATGCATTATGTGGATAAAATATTAGCTAAGTTTAGTAAAGATGATACTAATATAGCCAGAACACTTATAGATGTGAGTTTACACTTATCCAAGAATAAAGGAGATAGTGTATCTCAAGTCGAGTTTGCAAGGGTGATTGGAAGTCCGATGTACTTAATGAATTGTACAAGACTAGACTTAGCCTATGCTGTAAGTAGACTTAGTAGATACACGAGTTAATCCAAGTGATGATCATTGGAAGGGAATCGTTAGAGTATTAAGATACTTATGATATACTCGTAAATATGGACTGCACTATACGAGATATCCGTCTGTATTAGAAGGATATAGTGATGCAAATTGGATATCAGATACCAAAGATTCAAAATCCACTAGCGGCTATGTATTTACATTAGCAGGTGCAGCCGTAACATGGAAATCTTCTAAACAGACAGTAATAGCTCGATCCACGATGGAATCTGAGTTCATCACATTAGATAAATGTGGTGAAGAGGCCGAATGGCTATGCCAATTTTTGGAAGACATTCCAAGGTGGCTTAAACCTGTGCCAGCAATAAGTATACATTGCAATAGTCAATCTGCTATTGGCAGGGTATAAAATATTATGTATAATGGAAAGTCTAGACATATTCGTCATAGACATAATTCTATTAGACAACTAATCTCAATTGGAGTTATCTCGATAGACTATGTAAAGTCAAAAGATAACATTGCGGATCCGCTAACCAAAGGTTAAATAGAGAATTAGTTGAAAAATCATCGAGAGGAATGTGATTAAAGCCTGTGAATAAAGTTGATACAATGGAAACCTAACCTAGTTAACTGGAGATCCCAAAATCTAGGTTCAATGGGACAACGCAATTGTAAAAACTAGTATGTTTCACTGTAGGGGTTAATCCTCTGCCCATTCCTGTGATGAAACAGTGATAGAAAGAGGTTAAGCATAAAGTATACTTTTAATGATTCCTATAAGTGTGTGTATAGTAATCTTTGCATAGTGATGCTGATAACATTGGAAAAGGAATAACCTATGTGAGAGAGAAGAGTGGTCGCTTCAAAGGAGAATTATTAAGGGCACAATTCTCTAAAAACTCTCGCAGAACCAGGCAGGTGTTCAACGCCAAAATGAACACAACAGTGAGAACTGAAATGTACCAGGAAGGATTCTGTGTGAACTATGTTGTCATTTACACAAACGATGAAATGGTTCAAAGATATCGTATCTACCATTAGTAAGCAAAGAAGATATAGTCTCATAAGGGAAGGTTCAAAGAGTAACATCTACCTATCCTATGTAAGTTCCAACTGCAGAGCTTTACCACAAGAGTCTTGCATAGTACTCAAATCATTCATGTGGGGGATTGTAATGTTTGCAACGTTTTTTTTTTTTTTGAATGATTTTGAATTAATGGACTTTAATGAGCCTTTATGTGCATTATTTTTGGCCTTTTAACTTTCCAAACGTGGGTTTTAACTTAATGGATGATTTTTTAGTAAACACAAGTTTTTGGAATAATAATTCCCAACAGGAGCATCAAATTGGAAAGAAGAAAAAGAAAAAAATTAGTTTTCTGCACATTTTGGTTAGTGAGTGTGGTAAAGATTAGGTACTCTGAAAGTTCAAGGGAAATCCAGATGGTGTTTTGTCTGAGATTTCGAATCCATTGTATCTTGGGAGACTGCCGTTGGTAAACACCACCACCGATGGACGGGAATAGTCTTAAGGACACTGTGGTACCACACAGGCCTCAGACCAATATTTCAACAAGCAGATTAAATCTAGAAAAATACAGGTTCCCAATCTTTTTTATTGATTTATTTTATTTGATCATTTTTCTGTATTTTTATTTATATCTTCATTCCACATATATATTCATATATTATGTATATTTTTAATAACAATAAGAAATTGGTTACTTGTCTTTTAACATGAAACAATGAACATATAAGTGATGAAAATCATAACAACATTTACAAGAGAGATGAAAGCTCTATATATACTTTTTTATAGGATTGTGTTTTTAGTTACAACTGTTTTTTTTATCTCACTAACAAATAATTGAAACGTTGTTTAATTAAGATTTGGAATGGTGGCAGCTTTACGCCTTCACTTTTTTGTTTATTATAAATTTACTGTTTAGAGGCACCTTTTTGTTCTATCATGGTCTATCGAATCATCGGTTTGAAACATAATGTGAACCTGCAAAGCAAAAAGAATGTGAAAATTTTTAAGGGTATCGATGTGATACCGGTCAAAAATTCGCCAATATTTAATCACTAAAAATATAAAATTTTGAAGAATTATGATATCTGCAACCAGTTATCTGTATATATGTTCACCTTTCACCACTCCCAACCCTCCAACCACAAGCAACCGAATTAAATCCCTACCCGAAAGTAGACCACGCTGAGAAATTTGAGCCTTCTGATTCGGTGCCCTTAATAATCAATCCTCCAACATTGTTTGGCCTGGAGAGCTGTGACGAGCTATCTATAACCTTAACTAATTAATGCTCTATTTAGCTTAGAGTGGTGTCATATGTATAATATAATATAAAATATATATTGAATTGGCATAATTAAGATTTGTTAATTGAATGAAATTGTTTGATACTTTCAAGGGTTAATTGCAAGTTGTACCTTTTTTGATTTTTTTCTTATATGGTTTAGTAATCATTTTACATAACTGATATTACAATTTATCAAATTTCAAATTAAAAAAATATTAAAGAACAAAATTAAAAAATTAGTTTTATAAAATTTGTACTTTTAGTATTTTTTTTTATTTTAAAATTTAATACAGTTTAGTTATATCATTTTTTTTAAAAAAAAAATAATAATAAAATGTATTAAAGTGCAAATTTAAAAAATATTTTTAAAATTTTGCATTTTAATTCTTTTACTTTGAAAATTAATAAACTTTTTATATCAATCACTGGTCGTTAATCAAGAGTTAAATAAAACTAAGATTGCAACAAATTAAAAAATCAAAGTTATAAATTGTATAATGAGAATGTTAATAATATAAAATGCAAAACTGTGAAATTCGAAATTACCAACTGCAATTAATCCTATTTTCGAAATGTATTAATATTTGAATCCAGGGCAGATGATTGAGGCATTTTCTTGTTATTATAGTAATAAAACAAAAAAGAAAGAAAGATAAAAGAGAGCGGTCTAATGCAAATTGGAGATTTCACTTACATGAAATGAAAGCATATAAATTATTAGCACAACTTTTTACAAATGATCTCATTTAGCTTTGAGATAATAGGTTCTTTTAGTTGCCTTAGTATCTAGTTGTCCCATTTGCAAGTAAAAGTAGTATAAATTAACGAACCATCTAAATGCATATATATAATGCTCGTAATCAGTAATTGGTCACTTTTTCTTTGTCTTTTTCTCCAAATGTGATATTCAAACTTATGAAAACATATATATGTGTTGTTTACTTGATCAATGTGTGAGGCATACATATGTAGTAGCTTACAACGCATTTATAAGTAAATGCAAAGAAAAAAAATTATAATTTTGAATGATTGCAAAAGTAAAAAATACATACATATATTTATATATATACATATACAATCCGTCTATGGTGCGAACGGTCCTCATGCTGTTCACAGTATTGGTGACGGTTTTTCATACTATTGGTGACGATTTTCTAAGAAATCGTCGTTAATATTATGAAAAACCGTCACTAATATTGCGGTCCTCATGCGGACTGTCCTCACCATAGAATTTCCGTATACATATATACATATATATATACAGTCCGTCTATGATGCGGACGGTCTTCATGCGGACCACAATATTGATGACGGTTTTTTATAGTATTAGTGACGATTTTCTAAAAAACCGTCGTTAATACTATGAAAAACCGTTACTAATACTGCGGCTCTCATGCAGACCGTACTCACCATAGAATTTCCGTATATATATATAAAGGTTACTTCCTTGTACCAAAGTTTTTAAATAATGTTTTTGATAAATAATCATTTTAATGTAATCCAATCGTGTATAAGAGTTAAGAAGTTACAATTAATTATGAATTTAAAATTTTCAACTTTTTATTTTTTATTCACCATCTCAATTAAACCATTTCAATGATCATGATTATTTGTCAAAAATATTAATTAAAAATCTTAAGGGGATGTATTCAATCTATAATTTAATAGATTTAAAATGAATTATAGATTTTAAAAGATTTGATAGATTATAATGGAATTAAATAGCTTTCATAAAAAAATTTATAAGAATCCAAAGAAATCTTTGGGATTAAGATTGTATTTCATATTAATAATTTTTTTTTACAATTTCATTGTTAATCAAAATCTATTATTTTTTAAAATCTTTTAATATTAATAACTTTTTGAATACTATTAGATTTCAAAAGAATTTTACAAAATCCTAGTTGAATACATCTAGATTTTAATGAATTTTTACAAAATCCATTAAAATCTGAATTGAATATCATTACACTTATATAGACTTATTTAAAATTCAAATTAAATACCTCTAAACTTTTAAACACTCTTAAAATCTTTTAAATTTTAGATTTAATACATCATTTTTAGTAAAAATAAACCTTACCCATGTATATATATTGATTTCTGCATAATAATAATAATAGAAAGAACGAGACATGAATTGGGCCTATGGGCTTTGTCTCTTTCGTTTTGTTTTCTGATGGGACTTTAGACCCTTTATTCCTTGTAGATATGCCTTGTATTATTATTATTATTATTATTTCTTCTTCTTCTTCTTTTTTTTTTTTTTTTTTTTCGTGGGGAAATCTAGGCATGCACTTACTATCTTTAATAAAAGTAAAAAAACTAGGTCTTTATCTCTAAAATCGACCATCCATTCATCCAGTAAAGGAAAAGAGAGAGAGAGAGAGAGAGAGAGAGAGAGAGATGATATTGTTTTGTTTGTGGTACATCGGAATAGGCACAACTATGGCTATCCATCGGAGGTCTTTGTGGATGCCCCATATATTTGGCTTCCAACTTCAACGCAGCTGGAGCAGCTTCAATCGAGAGTGAGACCACCATAACGAAAAGGTACAACTGCTTTTGCACTCTTTTTGACATAAATTAGCAATACCCATTTGTCCTTTTGAATCCAAAACCCCGTTGGCTATGTTGATTCTGTCCAAAAATTGAATTTTTATACAATGGTTATTTTGATATATTGGGTTCCTAGGGAGGGACAACTGTGTTCTAATATCCAAAGCCCATTGGGCATGCTGATTATATCGAAAGAATAGGATTTTTTAGAATTTGTTAATTCCAGAACATTTAAAAATTTGTTATATTGGATTTGTAGGGAGTTATAATTGTATTTGTGATCTAATATCCAAAGCACAGGTGGGTATGCTGATTCTGTTGAAAATTTGAATTTTTATAAATGGGTTACTTCCACAATATTTAAATTTTTTCTTTTGACTTCGCTATCTGATCTTGCTGAAACACCAAATATTTTATGTTGAAGGTGACAGACTGCTGAAGCACCAACACCATCAATTTTCAGAGCATCACCTGCTCTTCTATTGATCCTAATAGTCATCATACTCTCTTTAGATCTCTACCCCTTGTTCTCTTTTCCCTAAGCTTTTGTTTTCACGTATAATTCCTTATTGTTTATAGGTTGTTTAAATTCAGCTGTTCTTGATCTCTCTAGTCTGGATTTTAGTTTATGTTTCCTGGTTTGATTCGTTTTCCATTAGGCAATCTCTCTGTTTTATTTTTGTTTATATTTATAAATGAGCTTTTGACCATCATTTATTGATATTTATTTCCTCCCAAATGAACATGATTGACATTTGTTTCTCGACCAAAAAGGCTATTCTTGAGATTTCAGCTGCTCTGGGATTCAGTCTTGGACTCTCAAAAGTTAAGAAAAATCTCTCTCTCTTTCTCCCCCTCAACCCCCCCCCCCCCCCCCCCCCCCCCCCTCTCTCTCTCTCTCTCTCTCCCCCCTCCTATAATAGGGAGAACAATTGATTAATTGGAGGTTGATGCTTTAGAAATGGTTTGTTATCGTAATTAATAGGCAATTGCTCACCAACTGCAGCCACATCCTTTTTCTTTGTATTTGGTCGTTAGTGAATGCATAGCTACTTCGATCATAATAAAGTGTTTGTTTTGGATCATTCAGTTTTGCTGGAACAACATTTTGATTTTTTCATCATTCTGTAATGCTTCTCATTTGCATATTCTGTATTTCTTACATTATGATTTGGTGTTGAAGGTTAAGGATGTCATTTCATACTTCTAAAACTTGCATGTGAAACTGAAGGTTGTCACTTTTATGTGCATCATATGAGAAGCTTATTGTGTATTGTTGTTATTCACTTTTATGGATGATCTGGTTAAAAGAATAGTAAACTAATTACAACTCAAATGTTTCTTTCACTATCTTATCTGTGCATCTTGGAACAATCTTGTGCTTTGTCAATTAGTTCATAAAATACGGTCTTTTGTTTTATCCATTCGTTTGTTTTTTGCAGATTGCTAATGCATCCTCTTTCTGCAGAAATTTCACTAGGATCTTCCTCTGTAACCAGTTTTTGCCTACGATGAATCAAATGCCAAGGCAACAGTTGCTGGTGCGACAATCAACGCACTCCTCGGAGTTGGCCTCATCTAGATCTGATGAGCTACTGCCTTCCCCCACATGGAGGAATCCTAATATTGTTGTATATTTCCAATTACACGGAAATCTATGTGGGATTCTTCACGTTCAGCGTAGACGGTGTTGAAACTTATATATAGATTCCAAATTGAGTCTCTTTTTTTTTTTTTTTTTTTTTGGGTGAACCAAAATTCTGGGAGGTGTGATGAGCAGAGTATAGATCTGACTATGGAATTAGCTTGAACTGTGTCTTTGGCGTGACCATGGAGTTTTCAGGTGAAGTGAGGTCGAATGGAGATGAAGAGAAAGCAGAAGGGCGATAGTGTAGCAGGCACGTGCATTTTTTAAAATCCAAATCTAATCTCGACTGTTGGCGCAATCCTACTGTCAAAATTAGAATCTTGAATTTTATTAAAATCCAGATATTCAAAACTAAAATCTTGGATTTTAATAAAATTCAGAATTTCTGAATAAGAATCTAGTTCTATGAGGCAAATATTAAATATAATCGTCTATTATAAATATCCAATTAAGTTCAAATAGGGTAAATTTTATTTTAAAGTAAGATCTACTTTTAATAATTATTGGATTCTTAATTAAAGGATGGGGTTCGGACGTTAATGGAATACAATGGTTGTGTACTTTATTTAAACTTAACTTTATAATTATTCAAAAAGGGAAAGATGTATATATATATATATATATATTGGATCCTATAAAAAACAAAAGGTACCATTCTTAAGATAACAGTATTTTAACAAATTTTATACTTTGCCAAAATATGCAATTTTTCTAGATGAAAATAAAAATTTCATTAAGAAGGTGAAATAACGGATGCATCATACTAAATAATAACAGTAATATGAAACAGATTAACAGGCTATAATAGAAGGTTATCCAATAAAAACACTCTTAACAGTAAAACCACTAAAAATATACCTTTGAATCATGGGTTGGACTAGATTTAGATTAAAAATCTCTTGCAATGTAATTTAAAATGTATTGTGATCACGACCACACGAAAAATAAATAAAAAAATAAAAAACTGACGGTTCAAAAAAAAGAAAAAAGAAAAAAGAAAAATTAACTAATAAAATGTAGAGATACCCATGTAGAAAGAAAATAAATAAATAAATGGAAATAGAACATCGCGATTACAGTGACTAGGGAATAATACCTTGATATTTGTACGTATCCTGCCACTATGGAGGGAATAACTTTTTGATATTTGTAAAACCACTTGCATGAAATTACTCATGTAGTCCGAGAACAGTGCTGTTGCATCATACAACAACTTCTTGTACTTTAATAATGATTGAAACTTCTGTGTTTCTTTTAAACAAAAACAAAAATTACCGTTACCTTTCATCTTTAAAAACCAAAAAAGATTTTTATATTTAAGTTTTATCTTTTATTTAATTTTAAATGAACTATTTTTCAATCATTTTATTCTCTTACTACCTCACGTTGAACATCACCAAAAGTGGGTTGTACAGCCATTCATTATCCATCTTGGCCAATAAATAGGATTCAAATGGGAAAGCTATATGCATCATAATACTTAGAGGTGAAAGCAAAAATAAATAAATAAACATATAGAGAGAAATATATAGACATGGAGAGTAAAAAAATCTTATTCCTTGTGATGGTGACCATGGTGTTGATGGCCATGATCAGCTTAAGCTCTGTAAGTTGTGTCGAAGTGAATAATAATGGGTTAGCTCAAAGACTGAGCAATGCTGGCAAGCTTCTTCTGGTTGACATAATGATGAAAGGTATTGAAGGTGATGGTAATCTGTTTCCAGGTGAAGTTTGCGTTCACAGGCCCATGGATTGTGCTCCTGGCTGTGGTTGCCTTATCATTCCTGGTGTATGCTATGGCAATTGTTGCAAATAGTAAGACCATGCAAAGAAGACTACAACGATGACGTCTGTTGATGATTAGTATTTAGAGAATCCAAGCTTTCGTATTAAATAATAACGTCGGGTTTATTTTATAAAATAAAGGGGTGTCTTCGTGCACACTCTCATATTTGATGTATTTTGTACGTTTCTATACATTATAATATGTAATATTGTACTCATATTCCTATGAAAGGTATGGATTAGCTATCTACTGCTATATCTCTGTTATGAAGTTGTATTTATAGTTACCAATCTAGTTATGAAGTGTGTTTTATTTAGCAATCTTTCGAAATTCCCACATGCTATAGCTATTTCGCTCACACTCAACATTATTTGTTTATAGAAAATTATACTTCTAAACTAACTTGATGCATGCATGGTAGAAGTTGACTTTTAATTTCACTGTTTGATTGCTATTAAAAAAAAAAAAAAAATCGCTGTTTGCTTGATATATAAACAAGATCACGGTACTTTCTGTATATAATATATATATATATATATATTTTAAAGAAAAACGAATTCACCGAAAAAGAAAAAAGGTAATAGAGTTCAAATAACATAACTCAATACTTCTCTCTCTCTCTCTCTCTCTCTCTCTCTCTCTCTTTCCTTTTTTTTTTTTTGGGATAAAAAACTGATTTTTCATCTTTTAACATGAAATAATAAAGAGATATGAGATGAAAATCTTAACAACATTTATAGGAGATGAAAGCTCTATACATATCCTTTCATGTGGTTGTGTTTTTAGTTACAACTGGATTGGAATTTTTTGTCCTCAATTTCATGTTCCCTTTTCTGTCTCAGTAACAAATAATTGACCCATCGTTTAAAACTTGGAATGGAGGGCAGCCTTACTCCTTTTTTTTTTTTTTAATGTAATTTTACTGTTCTTGTTTACTTTCTGTGCCATGTGAGGCATCTATGATAAAGTGCAAGATTGTCCCAACAAAATCTAGAAACTTATAAATATTATGATTGCCTTGTGTTTTGACCACGATATTAGTTTTCCAAATTAATATTTTTTAATTCATTGAAATATTATTTTTGGAAGATCAATTAAAGAGCATTAGTCCCACATTGATCGGAGATGGCAAAGAGACATAACTTGCACATATATAAATTATGATTTTGAACTTGGATTTTGGAAAAGTCCCATATCGAAAGCGCATGAAGTATTTGAGCCAATCTCTCTTATATAAATTGAAGCTCCATTGGTTTGGAAAAAAGGATCACTACACACCTCTATATACAATTATAATAATATAGACTAATTAGTTTATTCTCATTACAATTTGCTTTCTTTAAATCTATTGTTCGAAGTTGTTCTTAGTTGAAATTTTAATTTTAAAAGTTCTTTAATCATAAGGCAATCGGATCTTTGTAGATTATTTATGTTATCCAATAATCAATACAATCATCTGAGGAGTTTGATTCAATTGGTGTACAATTTTTATTTCTTTGAACTGTTACAGGTTTGACGTGGCACGCCTTCATATTTAGAAGACGATAGATTGTTAGAAAATTTTCCGACATTATTCCAACATTTTTTTTTGCACATTCGATGGAACATACACAAAATTTCAATTGAGAACAATAGTTCAGACTCAATCAATGTCTCTAGAGTCCAACACCCATAACAACAATAAAAAAGGAAGCAGCTGGCATGACTATCGACTCAACGAAGACGTTTACCTAGAAGTCGATCCATGAGCTATCCTGAGATCTGAAAGAGGGTCAAAGGAAGATGGAAGTGTTCCAAGAAACCCAACAATGATTCCAAGAGACCCAGCTACATATGCCAGAAGGCATTATGTATTTGTTGCGTTAACAATTGTAGGTTACCCAAGCCTTGTTGAGTGGTGCAAGGTTATTTATTGGCCAAGAAGAACAGATACAGGCCTTTTAGGCCGTGCTTGAAGGTAACACATTAAAGATTGATGCACCAACTTTGCTGACAAAAACGTACGGAAATGAAGTTGAGGATGGTCGCACCAGAATGACAATCTTATATTCCCCCACCAGCTCAGAACCCAATTCATGGTGGAGGACCAACTGAAGACCAAGGCCATAATGTTAAAAATGGTCGAGAAGGACAGATTGTACAAGCCCCATAGGCCGTACCATATGAAGTGCAGGCTTTTCAAGCCGCACCTCATGGCATGCAGGCCTCTCAGGCCGTAAATAATTTTAGTGGAGGAAAAGCAGACTTTTAGCCCCATGATTTCCCACCTATCCGAAATCAAAGTCATGCTGGGGGGCATACTAAACAGTATAGTCAAAACTTTTAGAATGGCCAAAGTGAAGACCATCATTATTAGGCTGACTACCACGGTTTGGTATAGAGACATGGTGTCAGGACATGTCCAAGATAGGGCCGGAACCCTAGACAAGCTCTAATTCTAGGAAAACCCTACTAGACCTTCCAATGGAAAATCCGGCAGCACCTCCCTTAAGAGTTAGACTTACCACAATTTCCCTGCACTGAAAACACACTTTTGCATATACATTGCCTTATTCCTCCACTTAACTACAATTTAATTCCACAATAACCAGCACTTCCATAAATTAAATAGGAAACTAATGCAGTATTTAATAAAATATATCCAATACAGTATACAGAGCATCATAGGGTACAATTAAGTATGGAAGTTATACAACAAAGGATGGAAAGAAATATTACAATAGAAATAAATGAAAAGAAAGAAAACTCCTCGAAATACGACAGCAACAAAGATCAAACTCGCTTCGGACGAACATCTACCAATCTTTGTACCTAGGAGAACATATTCAAAAATATGAGATGCTAATCATCTCAGTGAGTGACCCTATCTAATATAAAATTATAATAGTAATAATAATTATAGTACACTTGATTAATTAGGAATAAATAAATAAATAAATAATAATTAATTGGAAATAATATTTTCTCTCAAAACCCTCACCATTCACTCCGTTGGAAAAGTTCTCATTTTTAAAATATTTTCACAAAACCTAATCTTTTATGCTCTAAAAATCAAAGAATAATTAATTTAATAAAAAATTTAAATAATCCAAATACGAATAAATATAATAAAATAAATCTAGAATACTTGCATTAAAGAAATATAACATAAAAGTGAAATTCAATACATAATTCGTAACATTTGATTTAATAAACTAAAATAAATAGTATAAAAAATATAATTTAAATAATTACAAACAATCATGTAAAATAAATAGCAAAATAATATTATAAAATTCATTTTGAAATATTCAATCAATCTATATAATAAAAATATGGCAAGACGCATTTTAATAACATTAATTTAAAATAAGTGACATAAAATATGAATAAATACATTTTAGAAAATACTAATTGGAAATAGGTAAATAAATAAATTAAATACATTTAATTTAAATACGGCTTTAAAACTTTAGTATTTGAAATTTATATCAGAAAAATAATACTTAACGTACCACACTATATACTAGTGATGCCCTACGATACTAGTGTCCCAAGCACCATCCGGCAGAAGGTTAAAGAGAGAAACTTGCATACGGTTGCTTCGGCGTCCTGAAAGCGCCGCTGCTTAAACCGTCAACCCGGCCATGGAGGGGGCAGGCTTATGGCCAATATCAAACTTGCCTGCCCCAGTCCGATGGCAACTCACGGGAGACATTATAACTTGCTCGCTAATCATATCCACATATACAGTACAGAACACCAGTACTGTATGAGTGCGTCTAAAATCAATTATCAAATTTATTAAAATACCAAGTTTTCCAAAATTCACCGTGGGAATTATACCATTTTTCAAATCCACAATCCAACATTTTTCTTTAATCCTCATCATAAATCCATCACTTTAAAATCCATCAATTTCAAATCCATCCATTTAAATATAACAATTTTCAACACCATAAAAATCTAATCCATAAATAATCAAACGTATAATATGGATTTTAAACTCAATACTTTAATATAATTATTTTTCTCAAAATCTTAAAATCAATTTATATCAAAATCACATAAATTTCATATTTGGTTAAATCCACATAAGTACATTTATTATAAGTAATTAATTCCATAATATAAATTTAACAATAATCGATCATAATTTAAATCCATAACTTCTTTAAAACCAAATATATGAATTCCATGCAATATATGCTTAAATCAATAAACTTTTGGCATCATAAATTCAAAAATAAATTTAATAACAATTTAAAACATAGTTTATTTAAAAACCCAAAATATAATTTTTGATGCAATACATGCACTAAGTCAACATAAATCATCATCATAAGCTCAAATAACAATCTCTTCAATATTAAACATATATAGCACATTTTTCATAAATTCAATTAGTACCATATATATATATATATATATATATATATTTATTTTTTCACAATCCCAAAATATAATTCGGTGACATTACATATATTAATTAATCATAATTTAGCATTATAAATTTTAAATATCAATTCCTCTCAATATCAGCATATTTATTTTCCATAATTTCAAATAACACAAAATATATATTTTTAATAGTCCCCAAAATAGTTTTGAAGATGGGTCACTCACCTCAAGCACGTGTATCAATTGAGATCTTCCGCAGGATCAACTCCACTACCCACACGTGCACCTAAATATCCACAATACATAAAACTAATTATTTTAACAATTTAATCAGGTAACTCCCAAATGGATACCCGGGGAGCAAACACAAACGAAAACCAAAATTTACGAGTAATATATCGAATCGAAGCTTGTGAAACAAGGATTACGAATCTGGTCTTACTTTCTGGAGATCGGACCTGAGGTGTCCGGAATCTTGTAGGAAAGGTCTCGAATTTTAGACCCTCGATTCTCACAATCTGTTAAGAATTGGGGAAAGTGGACACCGGATTTGGGTTTAGGAGGTCGGAATTAGTGGGAAAAGATGGGCGGTGCAACTGGAAACTTGCCGAAAAGTCGATTTCCCGACGAACCGCTGTGGTCACAGGAACCCATCACCGTCGGCGACGCTTCCGGTGGCCACTAGTCGTGTCAGGACCCGTCCAGAATTCCTCCCCGGAACCCTAGACAAGCCCTGATCCTAGGGAAATACCACTAAACCTTCCAACGGAAAATCCGGCAGCACCTCCCCTAAGGGTAGGACTTACCAAAAAATTTCTGCACTGAAAACACACTTCTATAAACATCCCCTTATTCCTCCCACGTTACTACGAATTGATTCCACAAATTTACAGCACTTCAAAGAACTGTAAATCAGTGCATAAATAATAACTACACGTCCAATACAGTATACAGAGCATTATACAATAAATGTGGAATTAATACCATGACAGATAAGAAGCAATACAAGATAGAGAGGAAAAAAGGGAAGAAATACTTCTTGAACTTTCAACAACGAACTGAGACATTGGGCTCGCCCTAGACAATCAACGTTTCCAACCTGGACCTAGGGGAACGGAATTTAAAAACGTGAGATGCTAATCATCTCAGTGAGTGACCCTAACTACTGAACACCTTTAATATTAATCATATACCAAATAAAGAAATTTAATTAATACCAACAACTAAATAGATAAATAAATAATAAACAATTGAAGTAATATCTTCTCTCAAAACCCTCACTATTCACTCCGTTGGAAATGTTCCCCTTTTAAAATATTTTCACAAAACCCGATACTCGTACTTCCCGAAAACCAAGGGATCAAATAATTTAATAAACAACAAATAAATAAATAAATACCCCAAATATAAATAAAATGTAATAAATTATAATAAATAATTTTTGTACTCTTTGGGGTTTGAAATTTCTATCCGAAAAATTTGTACTTGATGCACCACACCATATACCAGTGATGCCCTTCGATACCCATCGTCCTGAGCACCGACTGGCGGGGAGATTAAAGAGAGAAACTTGCAAACGGCACTTCGGCGTTCCGACAGTACCGCTGCTGAAATTGTCATCCCGGCCAAGGAGGGCGGCGGCTGATGCGCAATATATAAGACTTGCCTGCCCTCGGTCCAATGGCAACTCACGGGAGACATAATACTTGCGCGCTAAACCACATATACATACACCAGAACACCAATACTGTATGAGTGCGTCTAAAATAATTATTAAATCAACCGTACCGTTCTTTCCAAAATTACCGTGGAAAATATACCAGTTTTCACATTTACCGTCCCACATATTTTCATTTAACAAACCCGGTACAAAAACATCGATAACAGTAAAACAATAATTTTTCTCGTAGCACGCGGTTCAACAAATAATATACCACGGGCATAATTATGAAAATTAAACCACCAATTTAAGCAAATAATTTTCTTAAAATATTCAAACCGATTATGCCCAAAAATAATATAAAATCCAAACACAATTAATTACTGAAAATACTTGCTCATGTGTAATAAATACCATTTAAATCACAATAAAATAATAATCGGGAATTTCTTAACAATCCAAAATTTCGTTTAGCATTAATGGGTGAATATATATATAAAATAATATTTTTTTCCGATTATATTTAAAATACATCACATGAGCATAAATTCCAGATATCAAATTAACACAACATAAATATAATTAATTGCCCAAAATAGTTTTCAAGGTGGGTCACTCACCTGGAGCACGCAATTAACCAAAGATCCACCATGGGATCAATTCCACGACTCACCCGTGCTCCTAGAACACAATTCACACACAGTCAAATAAATTAATATTTTATTCGGGTAAATAATACCTGGTACCCGGGGGGTCAAACACAAACGTTAACCAAAATTGTCGAATAATATACCGAATCGAAGCTTGTGGAATGAGGATCACATTACCGGTCTCCATCGACCCCAATTCCGCCGGTGGTGGCCGGAATTTGGCCGGAAAGTTTCGGCCGGTCTTGATTCCTTCGCATCTCACAAACCGCTTCGAATTTTGGAAATTGGAGGCCATATTTGAACTCAGAGAACCCAAAATAGGGGAGAGGGGTGGCAATTTGGACTGGGCTGGCCGGAATACGGCGGAATCGCCGAAAAATTTCAAGCCACCGCCGCCGACTTCACCGGCCCGATCTGGGTGCCTTGCCGGCCGGCCGGTCGCCAAATTTGGCTGGTTAGCTCACCGGCGTGTGGTCTTGGATGGTGGCCGGCGCGTGTGGCAAGGTGGTGGTTGGAAATGGTGAACACGGGAGAGAGAGAGACGGCCGGAGGGAGAAAAATGAAGGAGAAGGAAGAAAAAGGAGGAGGAAGAAGAAGAAGAAAGAAAAAGAATTCCTCCTGTGTCCCTGCCCCTTTTTCCCCACATGGGGAGAAGAAAAGAAAAAGAAAAAGGAAAATAAAATAAAATAAAAATAATTAAATAATATTAAAAATAATATTATTACATAAAATAACAATAAAATAATTTGGTAATAAGCATGGTTCACATTTGGCATCTCACCATGGTGACACATGGTCACATTTATTAAGTCACATGTGGCACTTCGTTACACGTTCAAAAATAGTATTAAAATAATACAATATTTAAAAAACTCTATAGGTCCATAACTTTCAAACCACATGTCCAAATCGGATGTGCCGCTAGTCTACGGACTCATATCGACTAGTACTTCACAACTATGCATGAGTCAAAGCTTAACTTTGCATGAATAAAAAGTCAACTCCGGCACCCCTTGGACAGTTTGGACCTCAACTTGTTTTGCTCATATCTTTCAAACCGTAGCTTCGTTTTCAACGTGCTACTAGTCTGCGAACTCGTGCCAACGTGTACTTCGTAACGGTATCTCAATCAACCTAGAATTCCAACCGGAACAAAAAGTCAACTTTGACCCTTTCGATCAACAGTCAAAGTGAAAGTCAACGGTCAACGGTCAAAGTTGGAAAATTTCCGTTGTACTTTGGGACGGGGTGTTACAATCTTCCCCCCTTACAAAAATTTTGACCTCGAAATTTCTGACATCGCTGAAACGGATTAAAATATCAGTCGCAGTTTACACGACTATCACGTCACTTTCTCGACTAGATTAATTCACCATGAGGCTTTTGATCTGAGAAAATAGTCCTATTGACCCATACGCATTCTTCATGAATTAAAAATCTACACTGGCTGCTCCTTACATGACAGGTCTTCGACGTCTTTTCATAGCAACAATACGTGAATTACGTTGCATATCCATGTCTGCGTATGATTCATAATACTTTTTTCTCGTAACACGTGGTTCAATAAATAATAACAAACCCGATACGAAAACATTGATCACAGTAAAACAATAATTTTTCTCGTAACACGTGGTTCAATAAATAATATACCACGGGCATAATTATGCAAATTAAACCACCAATTTAAGTAAATAATTTTTTTAAAATATTCAAACCGATTAAGCCCAAAAATAATATAAAATCCAGACACAATTAATTATTGAAAATACTTGCTCATGTGTAATAAATACCATTTAAATCACAATAAAATAATAATCGGGAATTTCTTAACAATCCAAAATTTCGTTTAGCATTAATGGGTGAATATATATATAAAATAATATTTTTTTCCCGATTATATTTAAAATACACCCCATGAGCATAAATTCCAGATATCAAATTAACACAACATAAATATAATTAATTGCCCAAAATAGTTTTCAAGGTGGTTTACTCACCTGGAGCACGGAATTAACCTAAGATCCACCATGGGATCAATTACATGACTCACCTGTGCTCCTAGAACACAATTCACACACAGTCAAATAAATTAATATTTTATTCGGGTAAATAATATCCGGTACCCGGGGGGTCAAACACAAACGTTAACCAAAATTGTCGAATAATATATCGAATCGAAGCTTGTGGAACGAGGATCACATTACCAGTCTCCATCGACCCCAATTCCGTCGGTGGTGGCTGGAAAGTTTCGGCCGGTCTTGATTCCTTCGCATCTCACAAACCGTTTCGAATTTGGAAATTGGAAGCCATATTTGAACTCAGAGGACCCAAAATAGGGGGAGAGGGGTGGCAATTTGGACTGGGTTGGCCGGAATACGGCGGAATCGCTGGAAAATTTCAAGCCGCCGCCGCCGACTTCACCGGTGTGTGGTCTTGGACGGTGGCCGATGCGTGTGGCAAGGTGGTGGCCAAAAATGGTGAACATGGGAGAGAGAGAGATGGCCGGAGGGAGAAAAATGAAGGAGAAGGAAGAAGAAGGAGGAAGAAGAAGAAGAAGAAAGAAAAAGAATTCCTCCCGTGTCCCTGCCCCTTTTTCCCCACGTGGGGAGAAGAAAAGAAAAAAGGAAAATAAAATAAAATAAAAATAATTAAATAATATTAAAAATAATATTATTACATAAAATAACAATATAATAATTTGGTAATAAGCATGGTTCACATGTGGCATCTCACCATGGTGACACATGGTCACATTTATTAAGTCACACGTGGCACTTCGTTACACATTCAAAAATAATATTAAAATAATACAGTATTTGAAAAACTCTACAGGTCCATAACTTTCAAACCACATGTCCAAATTGGACGTGCCGCCAGTCTATGGACTCATATCTACTAGTACTTCACAACCATGCATGAGTCAAAGCTCAACTTTGCATGAATAAAAAGTCAACTCCGGCACCCCTTGGACAGTTTGGACCTCAACTTGTTTTGCTCATATCTTTCAAACCATAGCTCCGTTTTCAACGTACTACTAATCTACGAACTCATGCCAACGTGTACTTCATAACGATACCTCAGTCAACCTAGAATTTCAACCGGAACAAAAAGTCAACTTTTGACCCCTTGATCAACGGTCAAAGTCAAAGTCAATAGTCAACGGTCAAAGTTGAAAATTTTCCGTTGTACTTTGGGACGGGGTGTTACAAGTTGTGATTTTTGGAGGAAAAGGTAGATCGGGGAATGGGTGACTCAACAGGACCTGCGGTGAGGCAAACGGAGGCCGGATAGGGGAGAAATCTAGGTTTGAAGAATCGGTGTCGCTGCCGAAAAAAGTCTCGATCCGGGTGCGTCGGCGGTTGGTTGGTTGTGATATTTGGCTGGCCGGCCGGTTTTCAGGTGGGCATCAAGGTGGGGTGGCACGTGTACTGTTCTGGTGGCCGAAATGGGTGAATGGCGGTTGGCCGGTCCTTCCCCTTTTTCTTTTTCTTTCTCTATCCTCTTTTTCCCTCCTCCTCCTTCTCTCTCTTCCTTCCCCTTCTCAACCAGCCAAAATGCCCGTGGGTGCCACTGTGCACTCATGGGTGAGTCCACTTTTTGTGACAAGTGGCATCACTGTTCACACACATACAGATCCACGAATAGTAAATGCTGTCTCGAAAAAACTTCACAGGTCCGTAACTTTCAAACCACATGTCCAAATCGAGCGTGCCGCTAGTCTATGAACTGGTATTGATGAGTACTTCACAACCATGCATAAGTCAAAGCTCAACTTTGCACGATCAAAAAGTCAACTTCGGCACCCTTTGGACAATTTGGACCTCAACTTGTTTTGCTCATAACTTTCAAACGGTAGCTCCGATTTCGACATGCTACTAGTCTATGAACTCGAGATGACATGTACTTTGCAATGATGCCTCGGCCAATGCAAAATTCCACCCAAAACGAAAAGTCAAAATTTTGGCCCTCTCGGTCAACGATCAACCTCGGTCAACGTGCAAAAATTCCTACGTACTTTGGGACGGGGTATTACATATGGACATAATGTAATACCCCATATAGAAGTACGTTGGAATTTTCTCAAGTTGACTGAAGTTGATCAAATTTGACCGTCGTTAACCGAGAGGGATCAAACTTTGACTTTTTGATTTAGATAGAATTCTAGGTTGACCAATACATCATTACGAAGTACGCATCGACCTGCATCTGTAGACTAGTGGCACGTTAAAAATAGAGCTACGGTTTGGAAGTTATAAGCAAGATAAATTGATGTCTGAACTATTCAAGGGTGCTAGAGTTGACTTTTTATTCTTGTTTAATTTGGGTTTGACTCATGTATGGTTGTAAAGTACTCATCGATAAGAGTTCATGGACTAGCACCACGCTTAAATTGGACATGCGGTTGAAAAATTATGGGTTTGTAAAGTTGTGTATGTTTTCCAAGACTGGTTTTACTGGGTAATAAAATATTTAAGGAGGTCCTTAAATTGTGCCATGTGTTGCATTGGAGAAGTGCCATGTGTTGCTGTAATTTAATAATAACAATATTAATATATATATATATATATGTATATATTTTATATATTTTATATTTATTTGTTATTTTATTATTTTCTCTCTCTTTCCTTTTCTTTTCTTTTTCCTTTCTTTTTTTCCTCCTCCCACGCACGTGCTCCCTCTTCTCCCTCCCACACAAAAATAACTTCTCTCTCCTCCCTCTCCCCCTCCCTCTCCCTCTCGGGTTTTTGCCTGTTTCTTTTTCTTTGGCCACCGAGTGGATGCACGCATTGGCTAGCATGAAAGCCCATGGCTGGGTGACGCCGGAGGCCAAATTTCTGGCCGTTTGGCCAGCAGACATGCCGAGATTGGCCATCCAAAGCCAGCGATTGGCGATCCTCCAGTTGACCCATTTTTTGACGGTTCTCGACAGTGAGACCGGTCTTTCCCTTAGTTTTCAACCCCCTAGTTTAAAAAATGATCTCCATTAGCCCAAATTCTAAGTTGTTTGTGAGATACACGAGGGGAGAGCTTGGCCAAAATTTTTTGTTCATTTTCCGGCCAATCCCAACGGTTTTGAGCTTAACGAAGGTTGGTTTTGTGTTCCTTGTCTTAGCTTTCTATTGATATTTAATTTGTGAATTATGATGGAGTATTTTGAAAGATGCCATTTTGAATAAAATATTATTATTTTAATATGGTAATCTGAAAAGTGTATATGTTTAATATTTAAATAATTAATTTATATTGAAGATGCCAAATTGTGTTGACTTAAATAAATGTCGTCTTGAATTAATGTTTTCAAAAAGTTGGGGAGTTGCAAATTTTAAATTGTTGTTGAATTATTGTTGATTTTACTGTGAGGTTATGGCATCTAATAGAATGTATCCTATACACTTAATTATATGTGAAATTGTATGTGGTTCTAATGATATTTGGATGAATTGATTTGAAGGTTTGAGGAACTAATTATATTAAATTACTGTGATAAAAAAATATATTTATGCATTTAATTATTTATTTATTTATGGAATTGAATTATTGTGGAAGAGATTAATTTTATGAAATTATGGTTTAGTTTTTATTAAATTTATTGTTGATTTAAATGTTGAAATTTTGATGCATAAATAATGCATTTATGTGATTTTAATTATGTATGAATTTTTATGTTTTTATATATATATATATATATATTGTTTTGGTGTAAATTGATTTCATGGATTTGAAGAAAAATATTTATTTAAATTTTAGTATTTCCAAACAATATATTTATGCATTAATTAATTAATTTATTCATAAACTTGATTTTATCAAAACTCATTATATTAATAATGATATAAAAATTTAGAGTTTTTAAATGCACCATACACGTACCAATACTCTGTATTTGTGGATGTGATTAGCACGCGGGCGGATTGTTATGAGTGGGTAGATTGTATACTCTCCCGTGGTTGCCTTCAAATCGAGGGCAAGCAAGTTTGAGATTGACCATAGCTGCCCCCTTCAATGGCTGGGATTGAGGGTTTTAGCATCGGCACTGCTGGGATGCCAAGGCAGCCTGGATGTAGATTTCTCTCTTTAACCTCCTCGTCAAACGGTGCTTTGGGACGCTGGACACCGTCAGGCACCACTGGTATATAGTATGTACATCAAGTATATTTATGTACAGATATATATATATATATATGTTATATAATGTTATGTTTGTATGTATTACACCGCACGGGATGATGATCCGATGTGGTACATGAAGAGCTAGTCTCATAACTATGTTGCCTTCGAGTTTAGGCGATCAGACGGCCAATCTAGACAACCACCCCAAACTGTATTGGTAGCAAGGTACTGGCAACAGCTGGAATCATGGATCATGCAGCATATTATAGGTTATTGTTCATACCTCCGACGTGAGTGTATATTTTATAATATGTTTTGAATTTTAAAATATTATTTTACTTATATTATCTTAAATATTCATAATATGATTTTTCTAACATTATACGTAATTGCTTTTATTGTCATCACTATTGTTAATATTATTCTTGTTATTAATATTGTTATTATTATTTATCATGATTTCTTTTACAATCATTTTCATTATTATTATTATTATTATTATTATTATTATTATTATTATTATTATTATCATCATATGGAATAATCGGATAAGTGCCACAGTCTATGGGCAAGAAAGATAGTCATTGGGCAAGTATAATAGTCCTTGGATAAGTGGTAGCCTTTGAGCAGGTGAGATAGCCCTTGGCGTAGTTGTGGTTATGTGACAGCTCTTGGACAGGTGATTGCCTATGGATAAATATGATAGCCCTCAAACATGTATGGCAATATGGTAGCCTTCAGGTAATTTATATTAATACTATTTTTATCATTAAAATTATTTCTATTACTATTATTGTTGATGTGGTGATTGTTTTACTTTTCTTTCTATATTACGTACGGTATATTTGAAAAACAATATATGAAATGTATGGCATTTAGTGGGTGATGTGGGCGGATGTGAATAATTAAGGGTATTTCGTGTTCTTAAGTTATTTCTAATACATGTACCTATAGATAGTTTGATATCAAAGTGCTATAAATTGTTGAAATTATTATAGTAAGGTGGGAGAGATAAGGTGGTATCATATAGGAGTACATTTTTGTGTAGGAAGTTTTTGGGGCATGTTCTACCTTTAGGGCAGATACTGCCTTCCATAGGATGATCCGATAGGATTTCCCTGGGATCAAGACTTGTCTAGGTTTCAGGAAATGGATAGGGAGGCTGTTGAGACCATCATTCAGAAGATGATTGGCCTTACATTTAGAAAAGTTGGTCGACCATCCTATAGAAGACCTTACCCTGAGGCCATTGATCGGATATAATTTCCAAGGCGATTTAGGTTTCCTAAATTCACTTTGTTTTTAGGTGGAGAGAATCGATCCACTGTGGAGCACATAGGCCGCTTCACTATCCAATGTGGGGAAGCTGGGGCCAATGAATTTTTAAAGCTTTGTTTGTTTGCTAACTCTTTGACAGGTTCTGCTTTCTCATGGTACATCAACCTACAACCAAATTTGATTCATACTTAGTAGGAGTTAAAGTGGAAATTCCATGAGCAATTTTACAAGATTGAGCTGGAGATTTTCATGGTTGACTTGTCGCATTTACTTCAAATGGAAGGAGAATTGGTGGAGAACTTTATTGCCCGATTTAAGATGGCAAGGATCCGATGTCATTTGGATATACCAGAAAGAAAATTTGTCAGGCTAGCTTAAAGTGGACTGAGCTATAAGCTTCGGAAGAAGTTTGAAGGGATAGAATTTCATGATTTTTTTCGAATTAGTCTCTCAATAATTAAGGTATGAAAGTATTTTGAGGGAAGAGTATCAGAGGAAGAACTCATCTTGGGGGTCATACTATAGAGATCCAAATATTGAGGTTTACTTGGTCAGGACTGAGGACCAAGGAATCCAAGATGGCGCCGCCACCAAAATCGGCGCAACTAAAGTAGTGGCCACTAGGACATACATATGTAACTTTTAGTTAGACCAACAAGGAACCATCTGTTATAGTTTTGAAGTAGTGGACATGGATACAAAAAAGAATCAACTCGAGCTGAAGAAGGTTTATAGTTTTGAAATCTCCAAAGCCGATCAAATTTTTGATCATCTGTTAACTGATAAGGTAATTAGATTACCTAACGGCCATGTTTTACCCACTGCTGAAGAAACTAAAAAGAAACGGCATGGTATGTGAATGCATTAAACTATTAACTATGTGGTGTTCTTAAATACGATCTAGGCACTAATTGACAAGGGCACCTTGAAGTTTCAGGAAAAAAGAAAGTATGTAATGGAGGTTGATAGCAATCATTTCCCATTAGCTGAAGTGGATATAGTTTCAGCTAACATTTTAGACTTGACCAAACCTAGAATAAAGGTCGAGCTAAAACAATACTTATCTGGCAAAGTCTAGAAAAGGGAGAACAAAGAACAAAACCAGAAAGGAGTATTCGGCCAAAAGACCTGGTAAGGTGCTTTGTGCATATTGCAAACATGAAGTTGAAGATGGGAAGAAGAAACCTTTAGAGATATGTGAGCAGAATATATTAAAGTCACCACCAAAGAATTACGGATCTCATAGTCCAAAGTTAGTGTTCTAATGCCTAGGACCGAAGGTGCGAGATGAGCATTAGAAGGTAAACCATCAACACCATGGGAGGCAATTTAACTCCAAGCTCCAAGTTACATTTTCGAGGGATAATCAAACAAGACTAGTTTCTCATAAAGTTGAGAAGCCAAGGATATTCCAGCCAGTAATTACAAAAATAGGCCATTGATATCATGCAGGATATAAATCTTCTCAGCCACTTACCAAGACTCAGTAGAGACGGATGCAATGATAGCATGGTGCGGAAAGAAAATTGGTGCAAGAAGCAAGGCTCATGAGAAGGCGGCTGAAAAAAGCTAGTGACAATAGTCACAATACTAACTCGGCATGAAATCAGAAAGACAATTGTATACTCAATGAATTAGTCACACCATTGCGATACAATGGGTAGGCTAGAGAAATTGAAGAAAATGGCTGAAGTCACAGCTAAAAAGGCCGTTATCTCATCAGGAGTCGGCCCTTCCAAAGTGAAGAAGCAATCTACGGTATGGGTTAAGAAACAAAGTGCTGAAGTTATCCCATGCATATAGAATTTGGATGATGACCGATGACCTTATAAAAGAAGACATGGTTAAAAGTTCAATTTGGAATCATGGATGTAGTGACTTGTAATATGGTCGTTGTTTTACCATTAGCATTTGAAGCTCACTCTAACTAAGCAAGTGTGATGGAAGGGGATGTTATGGAAGATGGAAATGTCAAGATAGAGATTTTAGAGGATGCTGAGCCTCTAAGGAAGGAGTTAGATCATTCTCGGCCTCAAAAGATGATTTTAAAGAAACCCATAGAAAGAATGGCACAACATTTGAAGCCACTCTATATTATTGTGGGGGATAAGTCTATCATGATTGCACCTTTTGTTGTTGAATCTAAATCTAGTTACAATGCTTTACTTGGTCGTGATTGGATCCATGCAAATTTTTGTGTGTGGTCATCTTTACGTCAAGCTTTGTGGTTCTATAATGGCGAGGAGGTTGAGGTGGTTAAGGCCGATAATCGACCTTTCTTAGTTAGTATCAATGCAGTTGAAGCTTGGTACTATAAGGATGAAGAGAGCCTCGTTCAATTTTTTGGCAGTGATAAGTAAGGCCGCCCTTGCAGGGGTTATGGCCTGGAAAGATATCAATGGGCTGCACAAGATAGCAAAAGGGTTTGGGAATGAGCTGGCTCGACCGACAATAGCCCAGATATCAGAGGCTATCATAAAGGATTCCCAATGAATATATGCCAAAAAGAGGAAGAAAAGATAATGGCAGGTCAAACCAATATTAAGAAGTTAATAGCGTATATGGTAGAAAAGAAGTTGGAAGTTAATTTAGCTTTGGACTTAGCCAAATGTATTGTGGAGGATGATGCCGATCTTGATGATGCATCCATCTTTGATGAGATTTAGTTGGCACCAGTTAAGATGGATGACTCCAAGCTGAGGTTCAAGATCCACTATAGAAGTAAACTTGGGCACTGATGAGGATCCTCGGCCAATGTTTGTAAGTAGCATATTGAAAGCTGATTTACGATATGAAATTATTGAACTTTTAAAGGAGTTCAAAGATTGTTTTTCATGGGACTACCATGAGACACCTGGCCTAGATAAAAAAATTGGTAGAGAATCATTTGCCAATCAAGGAAGGATTTCGGCCACATGAACAACCACAAAGGAAAATATCACTAGAGGTCACATTTAAGGTGAAGAAGAAATCGAGAGGTTAGTCAAGGCCGACTTCATATGTAAAGTGGTTATCTAATGTAGTCCCCATGGTGAAGAAAAATAGAAAGCTTAGAGTGTATATTAATTTTCAAAATTTGAATTTGGCTACACCCAAAGATGAATATCCTATGCCAGTAGTTGATTTACTTGTGGATGGAGCAGTCAAGCATGTAATTTTTTCTTTCATGAATGGACATTCTAGATCTAATCAAATTTTTATCATCGAAGAGGATATGCCAAAGACAGCTTTTAGGTGCCCATGTGCAATAAGCACATTCGAATGGGTCGTTATGCCATTTGGTTTAAAGAATGCAGAAGCTACATACCAAAGCGCAATTAATGCAATCTTTCATGATATGATGGGACATATTCTAGAGGTTTATACTGATGATGTCATTGTGAAATCGGATGTCATGAAAGATCATGTGGTTGATTTGAAAAAGGCATTCAAGCAAATGAGAAAACACAAGTTGAAGATGAACACCCTGAAATGTGCATTTGGTGTCTCTATAGGTAACTTTTTAGGATTTTTAGTCCATTAAAGTGGCACTGAGGTTGACAAAAATATAGCTTGGGCAATTTTTGAAGCCAAACTACAACGGAACAAAAGGGAGCTGCAAGGTCTTATTAGAAAGATCAACTTCCTTAAAAGATTCATCTTTAACACATCTAGAAAAATTCAACCTTTCTTAGAGTTATTGAAATTGAAGAATGAAGAAGAATTTAAACGGGAAAGTCATCACCAGGAGACATTCGATCTAATAAAAGAATAAGTGGCAAAACCACTTGTCATTATGCCTTCACGGAAAAATCAGCCGCTTAAACTTTATATTTCAGCCACAGAAAATTCTGTTGGCTATATGTTGGCCCAGGATAATGAACTTGGAAAACAGCAGGCTGTATATTACTTGAGTAGAATTCTTATGCCAAATGAGCTGAAGTACTTTCCTATAGAGAAGTTATGCTTGGCGTTGTATTTAGCAGTAATAAAGTTACGACATTACATGTTACCGACTATGGTGTTTATTATTTCTCAAACTGACTTAATCAAGTACATGCTGTCAAAACCCGCCATTAGAGGTCAAATTAAAAAGTGGACAATAGTTTTGACAGAATTTCCATTTAAATACGTATTCCAAAAAGCAGTGAAAGGACAAACTTTAGTAGACTTTCTGGTTGATCATCCGTGTTTGGAGGTGGAAGGTGAAATGGATCCGGTAGAGATAGCTTCAATTTCCCTTACAGTTTGGAAATTGAGTTTTGACGGATGAAGGATGCAAACTTTAGCAGTTTGGAAAGACACAATTTTCATTCCAACTTGCATTTGAATGTTCAAATAATCAGGTCAAGTATGAAGCTTTGATCAATGTCTTGGAAATTTTGAAGGAACTAGGAGTGTCTACAGTTGAAATAATTGGCGACTCAATGTTGGTCTTAAAAAATTTGACAGGTGAATATAGTTGTATAGTTTGTTTTTATCTGAATATTACGTGGTGACAAATCAACTCATATAGAGTTTTGATGATGTAATCCTTAAAAAATGAGATGGCCTAAATAGCTTCAGGCGTGCACATTCCAACTGAATTGACAGAGAAAGTTATAAGTATATGAAAGAGGAATTTGTCAACGTTGAAGCAAAGATTCACGACAGGAGATATCTTTTGTGTAGAGATAGATGAATGATTAGAGATTTCCATTGGTAAAATACTTGGAGAATCGTAACAAAAAGAATGATAGAAAGACTTGCCTAAGAACAATTTAATATGTCTTATTCGACAAGCAGTTGTATAAGAAAGGTTGGGATGACTTACTTTTGAAATGCTTGCGCAAACATGAAGTGATGGTGGTAATGGTTGAGGTGCATAAATGTATTTGTAGTGTTCATCAAACAGGAACAAAAATGAGGTGGTTGGTAAGAAGACATGGCTATTATTGGCCGACTATCCTATCTGACTGCATTAAGTATGCCAAAGGGTGTATGACTTGTCAACGTCATGGTCCAATATAGCACATCCCAGCCATACCATTGAACCCAATAGTCAAGCCTTGGCTGTTTCGAGGTTGGACTATGGATTTGATTGGAAAAGTGTATCCTCCATGGAGAAAGCATCATACGTTCATCATAGTCGACATCGACTACTTCACTAAGTGGGTTGAGGCATTATCGATGAAAACTGTGAAACTAAGCCGATGTGATCAAGTTCATCAAAGAAGATATAATTCACAGATTTGGAAAACTAGAAACTATTATTGTCGATTGTAGAACAATATTCACTGTTCAAGCGGTTGAAACATTTGCCAAGGAATATGGGATTAAGCTTACTCATTCAACTCCATATTTTGCTTAGGCCAATGGTCAGGCCAAAGCAACAAATAAAGTCCTGAAGACATCTTAGAAAAAATGGTATATGACAATCCGAGGGATTGACACAACTTGCTATCTGAAACTTTATGAGCTTATCGGACATCAAAGAGATCTAGTACTAGAACCACACCTTTTGCACTAACGTATAGGCACGATACTATTCTATTCATGGAAGTAACTATCTCTACGAATTGGCCAGCAACACAATCTTACTCCGACCAAATACAGTCAAGCCATGATGTAAGAGATAAATGAATTGGACGAACTGAAAATGGCTGCACTGGAACATCTCCAAATAAAGAAGAAAGTGTGGCAAGAGCATATAATAAGAGAGTACGCTTTAAGGACTTCGACGAAGGGAACTTAGTGTGGAAAGCAATCCCACCAACTGGTTTTAAAGATGCGAAATATGGTAAATGGTCTCCTACCTGGGAAGGGCCTTCACTATCACCAAATGATAAAGAAGACACATATATAGGCTATACCAATATATAAATACAACAAGTATTATATTAGAATATTAATGCAAATCTGGATGTATTGTATCAACGTACACAACAATTATTATGCTGGAATATTGATATAGTGCAAACCAATCATGATATAGTCTATAAACAGGCTCGAGCAGCTTATGATTGGCTCGAGCTTGACTTGAGTTTAGCTTGTTCAAACTTCATTCGTAAAGAAAACTAGCCCAGCTTGAACAATAAATGAAGATCGCAAATCGATCTTAAACAATAAACCAAGCTTATGAGAAGCTTAAATTTGTTACTTATACATATCTAATATAAAAATTATACAATCAATTTAAATATATTGAATATTTATGATCATAAAAAAAAAAATTTAATTATAAAGTTTTTTAAAATAAATTAATTTTATAATAGAATTAATAAAATAAATGCAATTTATTAATAATTAATGTTAAAAATTTTATTTTAAGAAAATAAATATTCAAGTTTTTAAATTTTTGTGTTGTAATTAGCCTTTTCATAAATGAATTGAGCCGAATTAAAGTAAGTTATTTCAAAATTTTGTAAACTTGAACTAAGCTTGAGCAATTATAAAATCATATGTACGAGCCAAGCTTGAGAATCTAACACTCAACTCGACTTGACTCATTTAGTTTACAAAACTGAAAATAATGTATTTTAATTAGTATTTTAGTATTAGATATAGTAATACCGCCCAAATTTTCTCCCACTTTTACCAAAATATTTAAAAAAGGATATATATATATATATATATATAAAGGTTTGGAGATCTAGTGGACTAAAGAAGACTCATTCTTACCACTTTTACCATGTAGACACACTTTTCTTCTTCCAATTGACCTTTTGCTTTTCTTCTACCTTGTGATTTGCAGATCCAGTGGACTGAAGAAGCCAAAAAAAAAAAAATAATAATAAATAATGTGGAGTGGATTTTTTATTTGCGGGTTTCAATTGCTTAATTTTGGTTTCCAATTTTGTTTACGGGTTTTTTCTTCTTTTTTTTTTTTTTTTTATATAAATTTGTGATGAGTTTATTCTTCTTTAATTTCAGGTTATTTGGTGAACAGGAAGTAAGCAAATTGTGAAGGCTATTTGCTTTTCCATTTGGACTTGGAGCATGATTTATTTATTTGTTTATTGCATTTCCATTCGCAGATCGATATGCTATTTGCTATTTTTTTCTGCTATTTATTTATTTTTTGCTCTTTCAATGTCCAAATCACAAACCGTGAGATCCCTATTGGGTTGTATTGAGAAGAAGAAAAAGTGACACTGAAGCTCATCTGAAATTTTCTTTTGCACTTTTTTTTTTCTCCCTTTTTTTGGTGCAATTGTTGTTCTATATTTTGTATGTTGAAAAATAGCTTAAAAAATAAAAGGGTTGTATTACAAATCAAATTTAAAATTTATAAATATATATAATAGAAACTAAAAACAATATTCATGCAAAATATTTAATCAAATTTTGTTATGGTAAAGTAATAAAATTATTTTTTAAGGGTAAAATAACACAATTAATTGATACATTTTGTTATTTGCCAAATTTTATATATTTAAATATATCTTTTTTTTATGGTAAATTATCTAAATATATACATGATAAAACAAAAGAAAAAATTGAAGCAAAATTTTGTAATAAAATATGAGAATAATATTGTAATAAAAATTAAATAAGTAATTTGTTTTTATTATAATTGTATTTGTTAAAATAGTAATAATTATAATTTTGTATATAATATGAAATGTACAAGTAATAATTATTATTATTATTATTATTTTGATTGCATGGGTATCTAAGTCATTTCATGATTACACGTAGGAAAGAGAAAAAATTTCCGACTGAAGTTAATCGCGTAAATAGTGTTTCGTAGTCATTTAAAACCACAAAATACTTTGTAAAATACGGGACTGTATATGATATTAGATCTTTAAATTTTAAACAATATAGTATACAATTCAATCAGGATATACTGATGCAACGAAGATTGTATATATATATATATATAATCTAAATTTTAAACAATATAGTATACAATACAATCAGGATATATTGATGCAATGAAGATTGTATATATATATTTATAATCTTAACTGATTAATGGTCTTTTTAGTCTAGAGTGACGCCATATATGTGTATATATATATATATATTCAATTAGAACAGTTAAGATTCTATTAATTGAATGAAATTGTTGAATACTTCCACAGTTCATTAACACTTTTTAGAAAAATTAAATTGATATTAGTCAATTTTTCATAATTGAAAGGAAATTGTACAAGTACCTTTTTACAATTCAGATGGTGCATTGTTTTAAATAGATTGTTAATTTTAAAACGTATACTTTCACAATAGGGTGCTATTTTCTGAATATTAGAGAAAGATAATTCTTAAACCCATTTGTATTATATTATAGTGCTGCCTGCAGCATATGATAGGACAAATTATGCTTTTAGTGATTATTATGACTTAAAAATCCAAGTGGAGTATGACAAAATACTCTTAATAAGGATTACATATTTGAGTGTCAAAGAGCAGTCATTTTCTATAAGATTTGTAAGGCAGAAATTCTCTATAACACTCATGAATCTGGTCAAAATAAACACAATTGTGAGAACCAAATTTGACTCGAAAGGAGTTACATAAGTACTATTATCTTGGTTTACTCTCATTGCTGACAGTCCAAGATGTTCCGTTCATCGATTAGTCATAGAAATCTTATAATACTGCACTAGGGACGATTTAAAGCTAGCCTATACCATGCAATTACTTTCCAAATAAACTCTTTCTAGTTTTTACATAGTCATTTGCATATTTTGAGTGATTTCAATATATATGGGAGATTGTTGGAAAAATTAAATTGATGTTAATGAATTTTTCATAATTGAATGGAAAACTATAAAAATGTCTCTTTACAATGTAAAGATTGCATTGTTTCACATATATTGTTACATTTAAAAGATATTATTCTTAATGTGTTACTTTTTAAAGATATTCATCATTTAAAGCTACCATTATATTTAAGAAGTTATTTTTATACAGAAAAGCGCCTTTATGAATGAACGTATCTTTTGGCTGCATGTCTTTTCAAACTCCTTAACTAGATTTATTTCTATTTAGTTTTTATTCAATTATTTTGATTAAATATTCAGAACATTAGTAACTCTATATTAGAAAGAATATTAGTACTGCATATATTGTGGATGATTTCTAGTCAAGTTTGGTTTGATAATCTTGAAGGTTTAGAGTGCTCTTACCTATAAGAGAAATCGTTATATCTTATGAGATGGTTACCGTTCAACTATAAGCAATTGAGTAGGGCAAAATTCGTGTTAAAGATACAAAGTCTAATTCTAGCCTTAATCTATTTACTAATTTTTCTATAGTCCCAACTTTATCTTATCATCATTCTACTATTTGAGAAGTGTTCCCCCATATAAATCTTTTTGACAAATGTATTTGATAAATAATCAAGGTCATTCAATTTATATAATCTAATGGCTTATATTTATTTATTTTCTTAAAAAACCCTTAAACATTTTACATTCATAGCCGAACATCATTTATTTTTAATCTAAATTATTTTATTGCTTCCAAAATAATCTCTCTGTTTCCTCAATCTCAATTGTCTCTCTTTTCTCCATTTGATTGGTTTTATTATCGTTTTACTATATATATATATATACATTATTTTTTAAGTTTTTGATATAGATCCTTATATTCTTGTAACCTCTCTAATAATTAAATAATGAAGTTGAACAATCCTTGGCACGATCAATAAAAGAACATATATATATATATATTTATAGAGTTAAGCATACATTAGAATGACCTGGTGGCTTTAATATTATGTTTTTTTTTATTAGCCCTTGGATTTCATCGATGATTAGGATTAAAAATTCAAAAAGTGGTCAAATATGGATTTAGTGACATACTAAAATTTTATTGAGAAAAACTATACTCTGTCAAGGCTAAGTGATTAATAAATATAATTTTAAATCTTATTCTTTGATGTGATTCAATGATTGAAAAAGAGTCTTAATACTAGTCCTAATATTAAGAAGGACTTTACTTAAGCATGGTGGCATATATATATATATATTTTTTATACTTAGGCTCATAATAAGATGATTTGATAGTGTTAACATCATCTTCCTTTATTAGCCTCTGGATCACATCAAAATGTGTGATTTACAATTGAAAAAACAATTATAAATGCTTTAGTGACATATTAGAATCCCTATTTAGAAAAAATGAACTTTGTTGATACCCCATTATTAATAAATGTAATTTTAAATCATAGTTTTTAATACAATCCAAATTTTTAAAAAAAAAAAAAAGTTCTAATGTTAACCTTGATATTAAAGAACTTATTTGAGTCTAATCATATATATGTGTGATCATATAGATGTTTATATATATAGCTAGGATAAAAAAAAGGTCCTTAATATGGGGACTAACATGAGGCCTCTCTTTTTCATTACTCGGATAAACTTCAAAAGTTAAAATTTAAAATTATATTTATTAGTTATCGGGTTTTGATAGAGTTCACCTATCCTAAGTAAGGTTTTAGTATGTTATTAAATCCATATTTGACCACTTTTTGAATTTTAAGTCTTAGCTTTTGATGTAATCTAATGGTTATTAATGGTAGATCTTACTTGAATATATTTGTATATAAATGTATAATATTTTCTATTTGACAGTGAAACACTCATTTTTGTATACACTTGTGACATGCCAACTTGAGAAAATGCTCAGAATATGAACTTTTGGCCAAATTTGATCAGGGTTGACTAGGTGGGGGCTTGAGGTTGACTTTTTATTGGTACAAGTTTTGAACATAATCCTAATATGGTAACAAAGACCTCGTTGGTACGAGTTCATACACTAGTAATATTTTTGATTTAGAATGAGGATTGAGAAGTTATGGCCAACAGAATGTTTGACTCATATGGACTAAGTTGGGTAAGATTCGGTATTAACCAACATACCATTGCATAGAACTCATTAATATGTGTTCGTAAACTGATGATACATTAAATTTTGAACTGTGCTTTAAAAGTTATAGCACATCAAGTTTTGAGCTATGGTTTGAAAGTTATAACAAATAAATGTTTTGATAATTTGATAAGTGGATAAACTTAATTTTGCAAAATTGATTTTAAAACCTAATATATATATATATATATATATTATTTAACCATACATTATTTTAGTAATTTAAGGACTAGTTTTATTTTAACCAAAGGTTGGTTTTAAAGGGAGGGAAAAAAATAAAACAAAATAAAAAGAAGAAAAGCCCAGAGGAACACACCACTCTTCTTCTCTTAGCCCAGATATTAAGCTAAACCCACACATATCGGATTTCGACTGTGAATCGAGCCAATTTGGACTTCGTTTCAGAAAAACCGCCATCTAAGCCACCAAGCCCAGGCTACCAGCGGCCCAATCACAATGAGATCACTCCAATTTACCACCTGATGCGCGGGGGAAGACTCAAACTCCGACTATCCCTTTTTTGGTCCGTTTGCCAAAAATCAGCAGTTCTCATTCCTTGGGACTGAACTTTTCTACCATTATTGGACCTTCTAAGCTCGAATCCGAGCTCGGATTGGCTCAAAACTACTCCTTTGCAAAGTACGAAGGAACCCCCTTCGACAACAACTTTCAGGTGAACTTTACAGTCATCGCTGCTATTGTTGAGGCAATTGAGCTTACAAACTTGTTACTCTACTCTCAAGCTTCATTTTAATATCTAGGTTGCCTACAATTGTTGGGTGTTTAGGATTTTGCCATTGTTGGAGCTAAGTTATTGTAAGTTTGATTAATAATGGATAGCATCTTTGTCTGTGTGTTTATAAAATGATTTTAGGAAGATTAAACTTTTTCTATGGTCAGTTACTGAAGTTTATGAGTAATGAATATGGAAATTGAGTTTTGCGGTGGTATTGAACTAGTATCCAATTGAGGCATAGAGATTTGATGTGTGGGTAATGTTGATAATTTATTGTGAACGCTTTTGTATTTGAATTTAAAGTGGTAGTAAGTTAACTTTGTAGACAAATTATGTTCTGGTGGTTTGGAGTTGTATAGCCAAATCTAAAGTAATTTAGGGAAAGGAAATAGCGTGGTTAAGGTTGGTTTTGGTTAATGAAATTGTTGGTAAAGGTGTTGAGTTGAAATTGTGGGATTGTATCACATTCATTATAAAGGGCAACAGCTGTCTTTGTTTTGTGAAATAGATTTGTGGAAGATTTCATAGAGGTTGAGTTGGTTTGGATGGAGATTTATGTGGTTTTGAAACTAGTTGATTGGGTAAGTTAATCTGATGGTTTGACTATGTGGCTGCCAAAATTAAGGTGTTTTTTCAAAAAAGTTAACGGTTAAGTTTGTCCTTGTGCGTTTGAAAGTGGGGATTAAAGTCTATGAGTTGAAATTATTGAATCATGGGAGTAATTTAGATAATGACAATAGCCATTCTCGATCTTGAGGGTCTTAAACAAATGAATGCTATGTAGGGGTTCTTGAGGAGCACGTAAACCGAATTCAATGTTGAAGCAGCAAGTTTTATGAGTGGGTTATATAAACACACACTATATATATATATATATATATATATATATATATATATAATTATTTGAATGTATTTTGGTATTTCTTATGACTGTTTATAGAAGTTTTGTGCTATACATATATATATGTATAATCGTTTAGAAGTTGAAAAGAAAAAAAAAAAAAAAAAAACATATAAGTTCTAGAATTTGTTACGTGCCCGATGAATATATATATATATATATTCACGGAACTTATATTTATATACATATATACCTTTTCACCCCTTTACATTTGGTGGATTTATGACCTTCTGAAATTAAGTGCATATAATAATGTTTTTTCGGAATTGTCATTTTAAGTTTCATGATTATATCTTGATTAAGCATGTTTTAAACTCTTATCCTACAAGTGACACTATGATACCAATAGTTTTGTTTATGAGAATGGTTTTGCTGGGTTTGATATGTTTGGCTTTGGGTTGGTATTGGAATTATGGAGTATTGTTTATATAATTTTTTTTTAGTTTATTTTGAGATGTCTCAATGGCCTTGAGTGATTATTTTTGTGTGTGTGTATATATATGTGTATGATATTTAGATGCTAATGATTTATTCTCTTAAAACACTTCTAGGGCTCTGTTAAATATTTGTTTTCTATTATGGAATTTTGGAATTTCTATGGTATTTTATATTAGATCCATTCAAAATTTCTTATCGTAAACCTAAATAAGTCTCGATTAAAGAACCCTATAAAACTTTCTTACAGAAAATTCAGCAACCTATCCTCTAAATGTTGGACATGCGTAAAAAATTTTCTGTATAAAAAACACACTCCAATATTACACCATTTTATTCCTCCCACTTTCACAAAGTACAGTACTTCAGTAATAAAAGCATAAGAATACATGTACTAAAAATAATTTAATAAACAATAAATACAAGTATGACTCATGTCCACCTGTACCACCAGCTAATTATGATTATACATTATTATAGCATCTTATGAATGTATCAAACCCATCAATACAGGTAGATGATAAAAATGAAAACAATGATAATAATAAGAATAATAGCAGCAATAATAATAGTGATACAACCTGCTAGAAGGCTACCGTATCTGTCCGAAGGCTATAATAATTGCCTATATAGAAAAATACGATTAATATGTAGTTGATAACAATAATAACATGAATAATAATAATGTATAACAATATCAATAATCACAAGTAATAATAATAATAATAATAATAATAATAATAATAATAATAACAACAACAATATCAAGTAGTAGTAGTTGTAGTAGTAGTAGTTGTTGTTGTTGTAATAATAACAACAACAACAACAATAATAATAATAACAATAGTAACAGTCATAATAATAACAACGAATAATAGTAACAATACCAATAAGAGTTAATGATGAATAAAAATAATAATTACAACAATGAATAATGATAATTGTAGAAAACCATTAATCATACATAGATAGAATAAAATAAAATAAATAAAATTTTAAAATTTATAAATATACTAGATAACAGGCAAATTCGTTGCGGAAACACGTATGATATACCATATAGCATGCTAATGCACGGTAACATGATATTAACTATCGCAAGTACACTACTACTAAAATGGTCTGGGGTGGTAGCCTACGGCATCCATTTATTCACTAATCTCATAGGCAGCAGAGTTACGAGACTAAGCTATTCATGCCGAATCGGGTTATTGCTCCTTTATAGTGTGCTACACACTGGCATAACATAATATATACATATGTATACATGAAAAAGGCACTTGATGTACCATATGATATACCAGTGGTGTCAAACGGAACTCGACATCCTAAGCACTACTTTGACAGGGAGGTTAAAAAGAGAAACCTACAATCGGTCACCTTGGGATTCCAAGACCCTGATTGCTAATAACTCATTGCGAATAAACCAGTCATTCTTCAACTGAAAGGAGGGTGGCTGATGCTATTATCGCAAAGTACTAGCCTATCATTTCTCACCATAGCTCATAAAGGACAGTCATTTATATAACTTACATGCTAAAACGTAATATAATAACCAGTAATCTTGTGGCCAAGGTGGGAGGTTGATGTTCACTGTGCAAAATATTTGTCAACCTTCAAGTCTATAGCTCCAACAATATGGCCACACATACATGCGTGCTAATCGTAAATATAATATACAAGACCAGTATTATATGGTGCATCTGAAAATTAAAAAAATTACAATATTTAAATACCGAAATTATATAAAATATTAACAGTTCTTATACAGCTTTGCTAAACCATAAAATTCCATATTTCCTTTTAAAATACCACATAAATCTAACAATTTTATAAAATTAACTATCACCACAATAATTTCGATTTCACAAATATTCAAATACACAAATATATTTTTATATACTAAAATTATTGTTTTTCTTAAATCTTTGAAATTTATTTATGCAAAATCATATTAAATCACATGAAATTCGGACAAAAATAAATGCACGTAATATATATTTTATTTTGCATAGTAAATTTAACAATAGAATATAACAATAAATCTAAAAAAAAATTAACACAATAATTTTTTTAAAACTATAAATATAAATTTTAGGCAACAAATATATTTATATCGCATAAGTTGTAAACAATAAAATTAAATAACAATTTTCTTAAAATTTAAAATATACACAATATTTTCTAAATTTTCAAATAACAGAAAATATGTATATATACACCTTATGTACGCAAGTATATATATACATACATCTATATACATTTATATATATATATAGTCATATACATATAAACACAAACCTCTTAACAAGTATATACATGCTCACATATATGTATAGATATATATATATATTTGTACACAATATATATATATATATATATATATATATATTCATATACTCAATATATATACATCTAAGACCATGCCAAACAAGTACATGCATACACTTATATATATATATATATACACACAAAAATATGCATTTGCAAGCAAACATACACATACCTATACATTAACATGTACATATATACACAATTTAACACAATTATCACATTAAATATAAAATTTACTAAAAAATGGCAACTGTTCAAATATGCCACCATAATTCACAAACAAGGTACAGATGGAAAGCTAAAAGGATGAGAAACATGCCACTAACTTTTGTTTGGCTCGACACTGTCAATGATGGCTGGAATTCCCATTCGAAACCGCTATCGAACACTTCCTCTTTGTACAAACACAAATAAGCTCGAATTGAGGCGAACGAAGGTCACCATCCATTTTTGGAGGCTTGAATTAAGGGGGATAGACTAAGAACATGGCCTAAGATGGTCGGAATTCAGTGGTTGGATGGTGTGTCTGCAGCCAGCTTCCATTGCCTTTTTCTGGTGCATCGGTGTCTCTCTTGGAGGTCGGAGCACACCTCGATGAAGCTGGCGAGGTGGGCTATTGGATGGTATAGGTTGTGTGGAATGGGCACATCAAAACACTGCAAATTCACCAGAGAAAGAGGGATGGCTACCACTAGCTTCCAATGCCTGATTTGGACGCATTCTCGGTCGACTGGTAGCTAAATTTGGTACCAAGCTTGTTGGCAACTGGACTGTGCCGGCGGCCATTGTGTGTGGCCATGGGGTGGTATGAGATTCTTCAATTTCGACCAACTCGAGGAGGGAGAGAGAGACCGAGAGAGTTCCATGCCTATGGAGGGAGAAGGGAAGAGGGAAAGAGAAAGATAGTGCATGCCACATGTCACCCATGGATTGGTGACACATGGCACCTCTTGATATTTTATAAAATCTCTTCAAATACTTTAGGTAATGCTACCCGATAAAGTCAGTCTTAGGAAAAATAAGCATAATTTTGGAGATCCGTAACTTTTCAACCCTATGTCCAAATTAAGCATGTCAGCAGTCTACGGATTTATATCAACGAGCATTATCACATGGTATATAAGTCAAAATCAAATTCCATACAAATAAAAAGTCAAACTCAGACACACCAATAAGTTTGTACCTCATTGATTTGACCAAAACTTTCTAATCTTAGCTCTGATATTAGCGTACTATTAGTCTACAAACTCATGTCAACGACTACTTCACCACGATACCTCGTTCATGCAAAATTCCCCTCCTAGTAAAAGTCAACCATAGGACCCACTTGGTTAATCCCCATAAACCTTGATCGAAAGTTTAAATTTAGAGTATTTTCTCAGATGGAGATGTACAATCTAACCCCCTTATAAGAATTCCATCCTTGAAATTTAGGACACCCAACTAGGATTAAAGTTAAGAAAGGTTTGCACCCATTACTTGGATTACTTGGTGATGTCATCCCTTGACCAACCAAAGGAAGTGTGCATCACCTCCAAGCATAACTATATGATAATGGGTAATCGTCTGGGGTATGCCACCACACCATAAATAAAAAATTCTCTAGGATAATGGAACCTAGAGCTCTGATACCACTCTATTAAAACCCATATAAGATTCTTTATCAAAATCCTAAATAAGCCCCGACTACCCCAACTGGGAAAAGCCTATTGGACCTTCCTATAGAAAATCCAATAGCATCTACCCTAAGTGTTAGGCATGCCTAAAAAATTTCCTGCATAGAAAACACACTCCAGTATCATACCATCTTATTCACCTCACCTTACTAGAAGGTTTACCATAAAGTGCAGCACTTTAGTAATAAAAGTATGAGAATACAGGTACAAAAAATAATTTAACAAATAATATATACATTCATGATACTTGTCCACCTGCACCACACGCTGATTACAATTATACATTATTATAACATCTCATGACCATATACATACCTACACGCTAAGGGAAGGGTGGCTGATGCTATCACCACAAAATACTGCAGCTCACAAAGGATGACTATATACATACCTACACATTAAACCATTATATAATAACTAGTATTCTTACAGGCAAAGCGGGGAGGCTGATGCTCCTTGCGCAAAATATTTGCCAATCTTCGGGTCCATAGCTCCAATAATATGGCCATGCATACATGCATGTTAATCATGAATACAGTACACAAAACCAGTACTATATGGTCTATCTAAAAATTAAAAAACAAATTTACAATATCATAAATACCTAAATTTTGATATAATACTGCCAGATCTAATATACTTTTGCTAAACCCATAAAATTCCATGTTTTATTTTAGACCACCACATAATTCAAACAATTTTATAAAATTAATTATGACCACAATTATTTCAATTTCACAAATATTCAAATACACAAATATATTTTTATACACTAAAAATTATTATTTTTCTTGAATCCTTGAAATTCATTTATGTAAAATCATATTAAATCACATGAAATTCGCACAAAAATAAACACAGATAAATATATATTTTATTTTGCATAGTAAATTTGACAATAGAATATAATAATAAATCTCACAATAATTTAACACAATAATTTCTTTTAAATCATAAATATAAATTTATGAAACAAAATATTTAGATAACATAAGTTCTACACAATGAAATTAAATAACAATTTTATTATATTTTAAAACATACATAATATTTTTCAGAATTTCAAATAACACAATATACATATATATGCACCTATAGTACACAAGTATAATATTGATTTATATACATTCATATATATATATATATATATAGTCATGTGCATATAAATACAATCTTCTTGACAAGTATATACATGCTCATATATATGTATAATTGCATATGATCACACGCACACACAAACACACACAAACACACACACACACACACACACACACACACACATATACATATACATATATATATATATATATATATTCATATATATACAATTCTTTTAACAAGCATATATATATATATACCAAATATATATACATCCACACACATGCCAACGGAGTACACACATATACCTGTATATATATATATATATATACACGAAAATATGCATTTGCAAGCATATATTCACATATCGATACATTAACATGTACATATATACACAATTTAATACAATTATCACGCTAAATACAAAATTTACTCAAAAATGGCAATTGTTCAAAGACACCATCATAATTCACAAACAAGGTAGAAATGGAAAGCTAAAGCGATGAGGAACACGCCACTAACCTCTATTGAGCACGACATCATCGACGGTGGTTGTAATTCCTGTCAGAAACCACTGTCGAGCTCCTCCTCTTTGTATACCACAAAGAAGCTTAAATTGAGGTGACCATCTGCTTCGGGAGGCTCAAATGTCAGGGGCGAGACTGAGAACATGGCCCAAGATGGTCAGAATCCATGGTTGGACATCGTGTCCGCAACCGATTTCCATGGCCGTTTCTTGGCACATCAGTGGCTCTCTCGGTGGTTGAAGCACACCTCCACAACATTGGTGCAATGGTCAATTGGACGATATGGGTGGTGCAGCATGAGCATGCCCGAACACTGCGGATTCATCGAAGAAAAAGGGATGACCTTTGTCGACTTCCAAGGTCAATTTGGGTGGGTTGTCGGCCGACCAACTACGAAATTTGGCAGCCGAGCTCATCGGTGACTGGGCTGTGCTAGCTACTGGAGTGTGTGTCCATGGGGTCGCTAGAGATTCCTTAATTTCAGCCAACCTGAGGAGGGAGAATGGGGCGGGAGAGAGAGAGAGAGTTTGTGTGTGCTATGCCTATGGAAAGAGAAAGGGAAGAAGGAAAGAAAAAGATAGTGCATGCCATGTGGTGTCCATGGATTGGTGACACATTGTACCTCTTGATATTTTTCAAAATCTCTCCAAACACTTTAGATAATGCTACTTGATAAAGTCAGTTCTAGGTAAAAAAGAAATGAATTTAGCGATCCGTGACTTTTTAACTGTAGGTCCAAATTAAATGTATTACTAGTCTCCAAATTCATATCGATGAGCACTATCATATACTGCATCAATCAAAATCAAACTCCATAAAAATAAAAGGTGAAACTCAGACTCATCAATCAGTATGGCTAGCAAATTAATTTGACCATAACTTTCTAATTTCAGCTGTGATTTTGGTGTATGACTAGTTTATAAATTCATGACGATGCGTACTTTGCCACGATACCTCGTCAACGTAGAATTCCTCTCCCAGTAAAACTCAATCGTAGGACCTATCAATATAGGTAGATGATAATAATGAAAATAATGATAATAATAAAAACAATAACAATAATAATAATAGCGATACAAGCTGCTTGAAAGCTATTGTACCTGCCCAAAGGTTATCATACCTACATGAAGGCTACGATACATCCTTGACGGTTACATTACTTGCACATATAGACGAATATGATGAGTACGTAGTTAATGACACTAATAACATAAATAATAATGATATATAACAATAACAATAATCGCAGTTAATAATAATAATAATATCAAGTGGTGGTGGAAGTAGTAGTAGTAGTAGCAATATTGATAATAAATAGTAATAATAATAACAATAACAATAATAGTCATAATAATAACAATAATTAACAGTAATAATACCAATAAGAATTAATGGTGATAATAATAAAAAATATAATAACAAAAATGGTAATAACATAAAATCCTAATCATATATAAATAGAATAAAATTAAATTAAAAAATTTATTAATATACTACGTAACTTGCACACTTATAATGAAGATATGCCCGATATACCATATAGCATGCTAATGCATAATCCCATCATATCAGTTATCGCAAGTACATTGCTACTAATATGGTTCAAGGTGGTTGCCTATAGTGACCGTTCGATCCATTAGTCTCGTAGGCAGCAAAGTTATGAGATTAAGCTATTTATAGGCTAAATCAGATCGTTGCCCCTTACGATATGGTAAACATGGACATAACACAATATATATATATACATGTATACATGAAGAAGGCACATGATGCATCATAAGATATACTAGTGGTGTCAGATAGTATTCGAAGTCTTCAGTACTACTCTGACAAGGAGGTTAAAGAGAGAAACCTATAATCGGCCACCTTAGCGTCCCAAGGCCCCTATTGCTAATAACTTCCCATGGCTAAACCGGTCGTCCTTCAGCCGAGGGAAGTGTGGCTGATGCTATCACTACAAAATACTTACCTACCCTCTCTCACTACAACTCACAAACGACAACCATATATATTTAACTTACGCATTAAAGTATAATATAATAACTAGCAATCCTGTGGCTAAATAGGGAGAGGAGGTTGTTGATGCTCACTGTGCAAAGTAATTGTCATTCCTTAGATCCATAGCTCCCCACAAGATAGCCACACATACATGCATGCTAATCATGAATACACTATAGAAAACTAGTACTATATGGTATATCTAAAAACTAAAAAAAAAATAAATAAAAAATTTCAATATCATAAAATACAAAAAATTTGATAAAATAACACCATGTCTGATACACTTATACTAAACCCATAAAATTCCATATTCCCTTTTAAACCACCACATGAATCCAACAATTTTATAAAATTAATCATTACCACAATAATTTCAATTTCATAAATATTCAAATACACAAATATACTTTTATACACTAAAAATTATTATTTTTCTTAAATCCTTAAATTTATTTATGTAAAATCATTTTAAATCACATGAAATTCATAAAACAATAAATACAGATAAATATATATTTCATTTTGCATAATAAATTTAACGATAGAATATAACAATAAATCTCGTAAAAATTTAACACAATAACTTTGTTAAAACTATAAAAATAAATTTTATGCAAAAATATATTTAGATCACATAAGTTGTCCACAATAAAATTAAAAAACATTTTTCTTAAATTTTAAAACATCCACAATATTTTTTAGAATTTTAAATAATATATACATATAAATACAATCCTTTGAATATGTATTTACATACTCATATACAAATTTATACATCCAAATATATATATATGTGTGTGTGTGTATATACAGGGGTGCTATAGAAAGAGAAAGTCCGCACCACATGGAGAGAGATTTCCACGGACGTTAACGTCCATTTTCTTTTTTTCTTTTTAATGAAACGGTGCATTGGCACCCCTTGTCCAAAAAAAAAAAAAAATCCATTTCTTTTAATGAAACGGTGTGTCGGCACCCTTTTTCCAAAAAAAAAAAAAAAAAAGAAAACACAGCTCTTCATCTCTTCCTTCCTTCCTCCGTCTTCCTTCCTCTATTTGAAAAATATGCAGGTCAACATATTTTCTTTTCTAATATCCCTAAACCAGCAGCTCACCCACTACTTTTCCTTCTCTACTGCCCAACAGCTACTGCAGGCGCTATAGCGCTTTCTCGCTCTGCTTTTTTTCTCTCTAATCTTATGTAAGTATCCTTCTCTCTCACTCTGCATTTTCTCTATAATATGCAATCTTGCAATTTTTCACTCTGCTTAGGTTTTTTGATTTTTTGGGATTATGATTTTGATTTTCTTCTCACCATTTAAACACAGGACTTGCATATACTAAATTTTCTTTTTTGCGTTCATATTTTGCAAGAAGAAAGAATGAGTGTAAATGCTATGGAATTGCGGTACATCACTTTATTCGTTGCATTAGAAGAGAGGAAGGGCTTTTCCTTTCTTTTTTTTTTTTCTTTAAAGGGGTGGCCAACGCACTGTTTCATTAAAAGAAATGGATGTGTTTTTTTTTTTCTTTTTTTGAAAAGGTGTAACACCTCGTCCCAAATTGCACCGGAATCTGTGCACGTTGACCGAGACCGTTGACCGAGTGGGTCAAAAGTTGACGTTTTGTCCCAGTTGGAATTTCTAGTTGACCAGGGCACTGTGGCGAAGTGCATGATGCCCCGAGTTCGTACACTAATAGCACGTCAAAAACGGAGCTACGGTTTGAAAGTTATGGGCAAAACAAGTTGAGGTGCAAACAGTCCAAAAGGTGCCGGGACTTGACTTTTTCTTGTGGTGTAATTTTATTCTGACTTTTATATGGTTGTAAAGTACTCGTCGATACGAGTTCATAGACTAGCGGCACGCTTAAATTGGACATTTGGTTAAAAAGTTATGGACGTTTGAAGTTCGCCGGATACCGTAATATTTTATTATATCTGGCTTAAGTGCACAGTGATGCCACGTGTCATCATCTGATTGGTCCACGTGGAATGAACAGTGTCACCACGGTGGCTTTTATTTGACAAAATCTCGGGGAAGAAAGAGAAAGAGAGAGAGGAGAGAGGAATCTTCAAATTTTCTGGCTGATTCACCTTACACGCGCCGGCCAGATGGACGCCTCTCCCCATTTCCGGCCAAACCCTGAAATTTCACGGCCGTTGGCCGCCAGACGCGCCTAGATCGTGGCAGCGAAGCTCGGCGGTGATTTTTCCCTCCACCGCCGTTTGACCCCTTTCCGGTCGTTTTCCGGCTACACGCGCCAGCCACCCCTCACCACCTCCTCAAGTCCGGCCTACCCACTAAATTTCACGGCGATCGGACCTCCGACGCGCCGGGATCGGAGTTTTTTTCTGGCGAAGGGCCGAAAATCTTCAAACCCCGATTTCTCCACCGTCCGGCCTCCGTTGGCCTCACCGCCGGTCCCATTGGATTCCTCTCCCCTCGATCTACAAATCTGCCAAAAATCTCAGCCAATGGCCACCGCACGCGCCACCGCCAATGACGATTACTGTTCCGGCGAGTACCCAGTCACACCGCTGGTCCTTGTCCATTGTGTTCGACCTCCTGAACCTGAATCCGGCATCCTTTTCTGCCAATTAGTGACGGTTTGGGAGAATTGAGGAGTCGAAACCCGAAAGCTTTCCAGCGAGATTCCGACCACCTCGGGTCCGATCACCGAAAAGTAAAACCGAATCCGTGATCCTCATCACTCGAGCTTCGATTCGGTATATAACTCGTAACTTTTAGATGTCGTTTGTGTTCGCTCCCCGGGTACCCATTTGGGAATTACCCGATTAAAATATTAATATATTTGGTTGGTATACTGTGGATGTTTTAGGTGTGCGTACGAGTAGTGGAGTTGATCCCGCGGAGGATCTTAGTTGATTTACGCGCTTAAGGTGAATGACCCACCTTCAAATATATTTTGGGCAATTAATTATGTTTAATTGGTATTTGAATCATGCTCATGTGGTACGATTTAATTATTATTTTATTATGGTTTAATTTATTTATTATGCATGAGCAAAGTATATTTCGGTAATAATCGTACGAGGTTTTAAGTATTATTTTCGGGCATAATTGGGTTAATTATTTTATGAAAATATTTGTTTAAATTGTATAAATTATGCTCGCGGTATTTTAATTGTTGAACCTCGTGTTACGAGAAAATTATGGTTTATTTGTTATTGATGTTTTCGTACCGATTTGTTAAATAAAAATATGTGGGATGGTAAGTGAGAAATTTTGGTATATTTTCCATGGTAGTTTTGGAAAACGGTACAGTTGGTTTAATAATTATTTTATACGCATTCATACAGTATTGGTGTTCTGGTATATGTATATGTGGTTCAGCGCGCAAGTATTATTATTTCACCCGTGAGTTGCCATTGGACCGTGGGCAGGCAAGTTTGTTATTGGCCACAGCCGCCCCCCTCCTTGGCCGGGATGATGGTTTCAGCAGCGGTACTGTCGGGATGCCGAAGTGCCGTTTGCAAGTTTCTCTCTTTAATCTCCTCGCCAGTCGGTGCTCAGGACGCTGGGTATCGGAGGGCATCATCGGTATATGGTGTGGTGCGTCAAGTGTAATTTTCAAATAAAGTTTCAAACCCCAAAGGTGTTCAAAATTATTTATTATAATTTATTACATTTTAATTATATATTGGGGCATTTATTTATTGTTTATCAAATGTTGATCCCTTGGTTTTCGGGAAGTACGAATATCGGGTTTTGTGAAATTGTTTTAAAAAGGAAACATTTCCAACGGAGTGATTAGTGAGAGTTTTGAGGGAAAAATTATTATTTCCAACTGTTATTATTATTCATTTATCAATTGTTGGTATTAATTCGATTCCCTTATTTGTTATATTATTATTATTATTATTATTAAAAGTGTTTAGTAGTTAGGGTCACTCATTGAGATGATTAGCATCTCACATTTTTAAGTTCTGTTCCCTTAGGTGCAAGGGGTGGTAGACGTTCTTCCGGAGCGAACCAATTTTCTGGTGCTATCGTGTTTCGAGAAGTACCTTTGTACCCATTCATTTCAGTTGTATTATTTCTTTCATCTTTGTTGTATTCCTGTTGATTAGCACTTCATAAAGCTCTGTATACTATTGGGACACTTATGTTTTATTTATGCACTGGGCTGCTGTTATTGTTGTGAAGTGCTGTAAATTGTGGAACAACTTGTAGTTTTGCAGGAGGAATAAGGGGGTGAATATAGAAGTGTGTTTTCAGTGCAGGAAATTTTTGGTAAGTCCTACCCTTAGGGGAGGTGCTGCCGGATTTTCCGTTGGAAGGTTCGGTGGTATTTCCCTAGGATCAGGGCTTGTCTAGGGTTCCGGGGAGGAATTCTGGACGGGTCATGACAAAAGGGGTGCCAACGCACCATTTCATTAAAAGAAAAAAAGAAAATGGACGTTAACGTCCATGGAAATCTCTCTCCATGTGGTGCAGACTTTCTCTTTCTATAGCACCCCTGTATATATATATATATATATATATATTTATGTACACTCATATATGTATATATATAATCGCATATGTTCACACACACACATATATATATATACAATTCTTTCAACAAGCATATATATATATATATATATATATTCACATACTCGATATATATATATATACATCTATACACATGCCAAAGGAGCACACATATATATGTTAGGACCCTTCCAAGATCTCTCAACTGAACCTCAGACAAATCCTGATCCCAGAGAAACCCTATTGAACCCTCCAATGGAAAATCCGGTAGAACCTCCCCTAAGGGTTGGACTTACCATAATTTTCCTGCACTGAAAGTATACCCCTATATACACCACCTTACTCCTCCCACCTTACTACAATTTAATTTCCAAATTTGCAGCACTTCAAATGAATAATAGGGAATCAGTGCATAATCAATTAAATAATACATCCAACATACTATACAGAGCGTTAATAAAGTTCTAAGTATGATAATTAATACAACAGAGTAGAAAGAAAATTACATAATAAGAAATGAAGAAAAGAAGACTTCTCGAAGTTCCAGGAACGATCAAACTGTCAAGCTCGCCCTAAATGAACGATGTCTACCACCTGAGCCTAAAGGAATGAAATTTGAAAACATGAGATGCTAATCATCTCAGTGAGCGATCCAGTCTACTAACTACTAATAATTAAGTAATTTAGTAATAAGTAAATAAATAAATAATATTTAAATAAATAAATACATGAATGGTTTAGTAATAATGGTTGAAAATAATTTTTCTCTCAAAACCCTGACAGTCTCTCAGTTTGAAATGTTCCCTTTTTAAAACGTTTTCACAAAACATAATGTTTTATGCCCCAAGATTCAGAAAATAATTAATCAAATAATTTACAAATAAAACACAACAAATTAAGAATCCAAAATTAGAATAAAAATAATAATAGAAATGAAAATAAACTTTTATAACAATTACCAAAGATTAATAACATATTATCAACAAATAATACAAAGATACCAATGAACTCATATTAAGACAATTCAATAAGTAATCAAATAATTAGAATAACTCAATTAATTGAATAATTAAATAAAGAAATAATTTAATCAAAATAAAACACCCATTTAAAATAAATGTTAAGAATATAATAAAATAAAAAAAATATAGTATATTAGAATTGATTTCAAAATACCAAAACAATTTGAATAATAAATTAGTAAAATCAATTTTATAAACAATGCGTAACCTCTAAATTTAAATAATTAATAAAATACTGTTAAATACATTTTTATTAAAACAGATTTTTAAAATATTTCATATTTGAAAATCATGTCGTGAAAATCATTTGATGCACACACTATATACCAGTGACGCCAACGGTACCCAGCGTCTCGAGCATCGTCAGACAGGAGGTTAAAGATAGAAACCGGCATACGGTCGCGTGGCATCCCACCGCGCCGCTGCAAACAGGCGTCCTGGCCATGGCGGGGGGTGGCTACGGCCGATATCAACTTGCCAACTCTCGGTCCGATGGCAACCACAGAACAACCCATAAATCACCTGCGAGCTACTCACACCCACCTGCGAACTAATCATATCTATGTGCGCATTAATCATATCCACATATACAGAATACCAGTACGTGTGTGGTGCATTTAAAAACTCGTAAATCATAAAATCAATATTTGTATAAAATACCACCGGGTTTATTTTATCCATTTAAACCCATAAATTTTTCACATTTCTTTTTAAAATCATCATCATAAATCCATCGCATAAATTCCATCAATTTCAAATCCATCAATTCAAATATATGAATTTTCCAATGGCATAAAGTTAAATCTTTAATATTCCAATGTATAAATATTTTTAAACATAATAATTCAAACCCATATCTTTCTCAAATTCTCAAAAATTAATTTAAATCAACATATCCTTTAAACCCACATAAACTTCATAAATAATTAAATTCCACAATTCCTCAATATATAATAAATTTAAAATAAATAATTTCCTTCAAATTCATACAATCAATCCATACCAAAGTAATATTAAATCACATAAATTCATAAAGTATTAAAATCATATAATTATGCACAATAAATCTAATAATAAACATAACAATAAATTAAAGGTATTAAAACCACAATTCCTTTAATTCACAAATATATTTTTTTGGCACCAAAACACACATTAAAATTATCATAAATTAACAATATAAAATTAAAGAGTAATTTCCAAATAATCAATTAACATAAAATATATAATTAATCACCCAAAATAATTTTGAAAATGGGTCACTCACCTCGAGCACTCGTATCAATCAAGATCCTCCACAGGATCAAATCCACTATCCACACGTGCACTTAAAATATCAACGTTACATAAAATCAAATATATTAATATTTTAATTGGATAATTCACAAATAGGTACCCAGGAGAACAAAAACAAACGACAACCAAAATTTACGAATGATATACCAAATCGAAACTTGTGAAGCAAGGATTATGAATATGGTCTTACTTCCCGAAGATTGGACCCGTGGTGGCCGAAATCTTGCTGGAAAGCTCTTGAATTTTAGACCCTCAATTCTCACAATCTGTTAAGAATTAGGAAAAGTGGACATCGGATTTGGATTCAGGGGATCATAATTAGTGGAAAAGGATGAGCGGTGCAACTGGAAACTCGCTGGAAAGTCGATTTCCGAACGAGCCGCTGTGGTCACCAGAACCCATCACCGCCGGCGCGCGTCCGGTGGCCACTGATCGTGATTTTTGGAGGAAATGTAGACCGGAGAATGGGTGAACGGATGGGACCGGTGGTGAGGCAAATGGAGGCTAGAATAGGGAGAAATCTGGGTTTGAAGAACTCGGCACTGCTACTAGTCTATGAACTCGGGATGACATATAATTTGCAATGATGCCTCAGTCAACACAAAATTCCATCCAGAACAAAAAGTCAAATTTTGACCCTCTTGGTCAACGGTCAACCTCGGTCAACGTGCAAAGAGTCCGACATACTTTGGGACGGGGTGCTACATATATATATATATATACACAAAAGTATGCAATTGCAAACATACATGCATGTATCAATACATTAACATAAAACATACATACATGTATCAATACATTAACATGTACATATATACACAATTTAACATAGTTATCACATTAAACACAAAATTTTTTTACAATTTAACATAGTTATCACATTAAACACAAAATTTACTCAAAATGGCAATTGTTCCAATATACCACCATAATTAACAAATAAAGTACCAACAGAAAGTTAAATGGATGAGGAACATGCTACTCTCCTCTGTTGTGCTGGACACCATCGGTGGTGGCTAGAATTCTTATTGGAAACCGCTACTAAGCTCCTTTTCTTTGTACACCATAAACAAGCTTGAATTGAGGCAAAATGGAGGTGACCATTTTCTTTGGGAGGCTCGAATTAGGGGGGGAGAAATCTAGAACAATGCCCAAACGTGGCTGGAATCCAATTGTCGGATAGTGTGTTCGTCGCCGTCTTCCATGGCCATTTTTCAATGCGTTGGTGACTCTATTAGTGGTTGGAGCACACCTTGGTGAAGCTAGCATGTTGGGCTGTGGGATGGTAGGGGTGATGCATGCTAGGAATGCCAAAACAAGGCAGATTCATCGGAGAAAGAGAGACTACTAATGCCGGCTTTTAACGCTTGATGCATCGCTGGCTGGCCGGTTGTGAAATTTGGTGGCAAAGTTCATAAGCAATTGGGCTACGTCAACGTAAAAAACATATATCACCATGGGGTGGCCATGGGGTGGCCAAAGATTCTTTAATTCTAGCCAACCTGAGGAGGGAAGGAAAGAGAGAGAGAGAGCGAGAGAGAAATATTGTCTGTGTGCCATGCCACATGGAAAGAGAAAAAGAAATGGGAAAGAAAAAAAGAGTGCACGCCATGTGGCACCCATGGATTTGTGACTCGTGACACCTCTTGATATTTTTCAAAATCTCTCCAACCACTTTTGATAATGCTACCTGGTAAAGTCAGTCCTATAAAAAATAGACACGATCTTACAGATCTATAACTTTTCAATCATAGGTCCAAATCAATCATGCTACTAGTCTATGAACTCTTATTGACAAGTACAATCACATAGTATATGAATAAAATCAAATTCCTTACAAATAAAAAGTCAAATTCATACTCGCAATCAATCCGGTCCATACCTTGTTTTGACCATAACTGTCTAATCTTAGCTCCGATTTTGGCACACTACTAGTTGATGAACTCATGTCAATAAGTACTTAACCATGGTATATTGATCAATGCAAAGTTCGTCTCATAGTAAAAGTCAACCATGGGACCCATTTAGTCAACTCTGATAAACCTTGGTCAAAAGTTCAAATTCAGAGCGTTTTCTCAGATCGGGCTATTACACTTAATATCATGCTTGTATATATGTATACATTTATGTATATGTATGTATGTGTGTGTATAATTAAATATGTATATATACATATTTATTCATTTCTTTAATTATTATTAAAAGTTTTATTTAAAGGTTTATTTAACAAATTATTTATAATTAAGTATTTTGTAAAATTTCAAAAGGGGTTTAGATGCTTATGTTGATTTAAAAGTAACTTCATTAGTTGATTTATGGGATTATTTATGAAATGGGTTATCATAAATTTTAAAATTGATAAAGTGAATATGTTATTAAAATATGTTTGTATATATATATATTTATATATATATATATATATATATGTGTGTGTGTGTTCAAGTATAAATGAATCTGTGCATATGGTTTTCATAAGGCTAATTGTTATTAATTATTAATTAATTTATTTTTTATCTATGCTGATCTAATAGAGTTAAAAGTTGTCAAAATACATAATATTAAAATGATATTACCATAGTATATTTCCCTAAAATTATGTTTTTGGTTTCATAATTATTATAGTTTTTAAAATTTAATTTTAAAAAATTGACATTTTTTGTAATTATGTATTTTATGTGACTAGTTAGTATGTAGATACATCAAACATTATTAATATTTTATATTTTTATGTTATAGATTAGTGCATAGGTTACATTTAGTCATTTTTCGTGAGCTGTGGTGAGCAAGGGTAGGCAAGTATCTTTCTGATCTGAACCTAAGACGACCTGCTCCTAAACCCGTATTATATTAGCCCAGATCTAATTATGTTCAAGTTCTAATAGTCACCTTGACCCCTAACCAACCTGTGATTAGAAATCTTGGTATATAATGAGGACGCCATAATAGGTGATGGATTTCCTATTGATAAGTCAAACTAAAACACTCATTTACTGATGGTGTTTTAGGTGTTCAAAAGAACAAAGAGAAATTCAATCCCACAAAATAAATTCTGAATATTATTAATGGTGTGTTCTTCCTAGAAAAAAAAGCCCTTATATAGGCTAAAAGAAACAAAATAAAACCCTAAAAACTAAAGGAAAAAACGGGCCATACATGTAGTTTCCTATGGTGGCCGAATTTCTCACTCATTTCCTAATCTAATTTTGATTAATTAATTCCTTTATTTTGAATTAGGAATTAACTAATTTACAATGAAAATAATAAAATAATAACTTTCCTAAACTTATTTTTCCAGAAAATAAATAAATAAAACCCAAAAAGTAATGGTAATTTCCTAAAACAAAAAGTAGAATCAAATTAGGAAACTAAAATACTAGCTTTTTGACTAAGTTGACTTTGACCAATCTTTTAGCAATTTGAGCTCCAAATCAGCTTTAATATGTTTTATAGGATGCCAAATAAGCTTATTATGGAGTCCCACACGTTGCCCTTGCTTGGAAGAAAGAGAAAAAACCAACTCAACAAAATACAGTAAAGCCAGCACAAAATACAGCTAAAATCGGCCAAACTTCATGCCATGCACACAACCCCTTTTTGTATGCCTTTGAAGCTACCTCTAATTGATTCCATGACCTCTTATACATATTTATTGAATCTATGAAGCATTGGAATCATTTCATGCTGCCTGGACTCCACAGATGCACCAAAACCGCTATCAGGGTCTGTATCAGCTTCTACCACTTGTATGCTCAGAACAGGTCTTGAATCTTCGGTATGGACAATCCCTTTTGAGTATGAATTACTCCCTAGATAAAGGCAGCAATATTTTCCTTAAACTTCTTAGTTTGGGCCCTAGTGATCGGCTTAGTCTTCATCCGTATCGGGTCGGCACCTCAGCGGGTTGTCGGTTGTGCAGGTTCGGATGGATTCACATCACTTTTGATGATGGCATTAGCCACCTTTGTCATGGATAAAGAATGGGAGGTTTAGTCATTATGAGCATCAAGGTGAGCGAGGGTAGGTAAGAATTTTTGTTGTGACGATATTAGCCACTCCCATTTAGCTATAGGATGGTAAGTTATTTAGTAATTGCACTATTTAGATGCTAATAGAGCTGTGTGCAAGTTCTCTTCTCTCCCTTCCCCACCTATTAAGTGGTGTTTGAGACACCAAGTATCATTTGGTAATACTGGTATATCATATGATACATTAGGTATCCTTTCGATGTGTACATATATATATATATATATATGTATACTATATTATATTGTGGTGTACCATATCGTAGTGGGGCAACGACTTGGCTTGGCTTATGAATGGTTTAGCATCATATTTCTCTATCTACGACACCGAGTTGGATGGCCATTATGGGTAAGCACCCTTGGTCATATTGGGGGTAGTATACCTACGAATAGCTAATATCATAAGACCATGCATTAGTGTACTATATGGTACATCTGGTGTATATTCGCTATGAGTGTGCAAGATGCGTAATGTATATATCAATTTTAGTTCTACATTACTTATTTATGAATGTTATTATTATTATTGTTAACTACACAATTGTTGTATTTGTCCGAATTGATAACTTAAGGTATTTGGAGGTATTGTAGCCTTTAGATAGGTTTATTAGCCTTTGGGTAGGTATTACAGCCTTAGGGCAAGAGTGCTTGCCTTTAGGCATGTATTTTGGCCTTATGGCAAATATTTCAGTGTTTGGACAAACGTGTTAACCTTCATGCATGCATGTTAGTCTTTGAGCGGGTATTGCATTCTTGAGCAGATTATCCAAATTCTTTAGGAGGTAGTGTATAGATATGTAGACAATGTATGGATATATGTGTATATATATATTTACGTTGGTTTTGGATAGTGGTGATGTTATCAGAGTTTCAGCTAAGGCCTCAATTGTTCAATTTAAAGTATTGTTTCGTTATATGCATTTTCTTAAATATAGTTGTCTTACAATTTATCAATTATTAGCAATACAAATTGTATTAATACATTTTATTGATGTTAAAATGTAGGCTGAATGATTTAGGGTTTAGGATCTAGTTTGTATTATTATGATTATGATTATTATTTTTATTATCTTTCTGTTTACATTTATGTGTTTGGTATGTTCATGAAATGCTGCAAAAAATGTGAGATTGTAGTAAGTGAGAGGTATGGGTGGCTATGAGTTATAAAAGTTCGTATTACTGATGCTGAGTTAAAAAACTTAGTAAAAGTCTAGACCATCCGAGGTACAGGTCGTAAGCTCCAAAAAGGGCTTCGACACGTATAAAGTTATCTACGATTAATAATTTTTTTATAAGTGTTTGTATCCTTCTAATATTGTTATTGGAGTCGTGTAAATTTGTCAAAACTTATAGTAAGATGGGGAGAAATAAGGCTGATGTGTATTTTCGAAGTAAGTTTTCTGTTTAGGGTATATTTGGGGAGTCCAATTTATAGAGGAGATGTTGCCAAATTTCTTATAACATTTCCGGTAGGATTTCCCTTAATCGGGAAAATGGTAGGATTCTTGTAAATAATTTTGCAGGGGTCTTCACAATATTTGTTTGTACCACTATTTTCAACTCAATAACAAATATGATTGAAGATTATGTAATATAAGATAGAGAAAATATTTATTATAGTTTGGCTCAAATAAACTCCTTGATATAATGACTAACATGAGGTTCAGCATTTGGATGGCATCAGGGGCTGACATTTCCAATTACAGTTATTACTCACTATGTCTGACAGGATCTGCCCCGGGAACCCTCCCAGGAGCTTTCGGGTGGTCCCGTCTAGTGAATACCACTGGACAATCCCTAGAAAATATCTAATCGAACCTCACATTAAAACGTGGACAACGAACACATGCGATAACAATAATACCTCAATATGTATCCATAAAAATAAATGCACAACAGTGTAAAGTCCACAACCGGCCTACTGTACTACATGCCATAACTACACACATAAGTACCATGGTCTCTACTGAGTCCCATATTTAAAATCAGAGCATTCTAAGAGTGTCAACGAAGTCTAGGAGTACAAATAAGTAATAAATAAGTCCAGAAGATCGCAATAGATAAAGAAAGGATAAATATGGCTATTGTAGGGGAAGGAAACAAGCGATAAGCTGTGCGAGAGGTAGACTGCTACTAGCTACTTGGGCCTAGGGGAACGAATTTAAAACAAACAAAACGTGAGATAAAGAATTCTCAGTGAGTGGCATAGTATAATAGAAAAATAATAATTTATTTCTGAAAAATCTTTCTCTCAAGACCTCTCGTTCTACTCGTTTGAAAAGTTCCCCATTTAAAAATAATTTCACAAAACCCAAACTTGTACCCCAAATTAATATCATAAAACCAATGCTCAAATATAAAACGAACGATCATTGTAATATTATAAAATGTCTCAAATCAAGATATAAATATTTGAGCATAAAATATAATAAATACGGTTCCACCAAATAAATATGAAAATACAGAAATCACCAAAATATTTGTAAATCAACCATATGTTCAAACGTACACAATGTACTAAACAATGTACCAATCTGTAAACCGTAGGAGACACCCACCTCACGACCCTCAATATTCGAAAGGTGTCATGGAAATATCAATTAACCATCAGGACGTACCCAACCTCATGGTCTATGGCAATAATAAACCGTTGAATGATACTAACCTCAAGGCTTTGTGGTAATAATAATAAACTGTTAGATAAACCCGACCTCACAGTCCGTGGTAATAATAGATAACCATTGAATGAAACCAATCTCACGGCACCATGGTAATAATAATAATAAACCGTCGGATAAACTCGACATCACAGTCCGTGGTAATAATAGATAACCGTTGGATAAAACCAACCTCACGGCACCGTGGTAAACCCAGCGTACTGTAATATAATATAATATAATACTGATCCAAGATATTGGCATAGCATGGTACATCAATTTAAAAATAACCGATACAGTATCTTTAAAACAATCTTGTAAGATCATTTATACTTTTCCCAATCGATACTGTATCCTAAATCATAATTTAATATTTAAATTCCACCGCGTATTCAAATATTTCAAAAATCTCAAATCATCATTTCATACGAAAACCAGAAATACCACAGTGAAATATATTCACCATAAATTGATTTTAAGCACCAAAAATTATGAAGTATTTGATCATGCTTAAAATCATTTGATTTTCAATCTGCCTTCTCAAACAAAATAGTTTCCAAAATAATTTAAAATTTCAATTTAATTACCAAGATATTAAGTACCACAAGTCCATTTATGGACCCATTGAAATTGAAAATCACTTAAAATATTATCAAAAGTCACATAAAATAATAACACATATAGGTGAAAGCAGATATTTATATATGCACAAAACAACATTTCAATCAAATGGTATATACGTAAAATATTTAAACCACATATATATTATACTATACACCCATAACATTTAAAAATGGTATAACCACTCACAGTACTACAGATGCTCACCCCTGCTCATCTGCAGGATCACCTCCAGGCTCAACTCGAGTGCCTGTAATATAATAAAATATTCCTCAGGCTCCAAATAACTAAACCAAAGACACTTGTATGACCTAAATGTCTTAAAATAATTTATGATACTATAAAATTACATAAATTGGACACCGAACAGTCCAATTACACCGTGTACCCTGAAGACTCGATACCCAAAATTGGAAAATTTCACCCAAAGCCTAACTTTTCAAAATTAAACCACCTAATGGATCCTAATAATATTTAATTTCACTAATCCAATTCCAATTTTAACCAATTTGATCAATTTTGTCCAAACACAGTCTCAATTTATCCGAAAATTAACTAATTGACCCAAAAATGGAAAAATTATCAAACGACCTCCAAAATTCATGAACTTTATATCCATGGAAATCCCAAGAGACAAGGAACCCAGCAGTATGCTCAACTCAATCCAAAGATTCCTCCGGTGACCGAAAAACACTGTTGAAGCGTCGGCCAAACTTTCCATTGTCGGATCTCTCAAACGGTGAGAAATCTGAGAAAAATAACCATGGGAATGAGTTCGAAGGGGTAAAACATAGTGGAAAAGGTGTATGGTTTGTCCTGAAATGGCCAAAAATAAAGAAAATCCGGCAACCCACCTCGCTAGCCACAACGGACTTTGTCGATTCGATCTAGGTGCGTTCAACCATCTCCCACCGTGAAATTTCATGGTTCATCTCGTCTTCAAGTGAACTTTCTACATGCCTGGCGCGTGTAGGTGGTGGTTGGCCGGAGATGGACAAAACGATGGTGACCCGGTTCGATGGTAAATGGGTCGAAACGACCCAATTCGAACCTATGGATCTGGAAGGAGAATATCTCAGATTTTGGAGATGAAATGGGTATTTTGGGGTTTGCTTCCTGTTCAACATGCTTATCAAGGAATATATAGAGCCTAAGGTCATTAACAGACAAAAACTGGGACTAATTTGGACACTGATATAAAACTTATGCTTGAAACTTCTCAGAACCATAACCTTTTATTCGTAACTCGGAATTTGACGTACAACCAGTCTATGAACTTGTATCAACGAGATCTACACAATGGTACCTCAGTCAAACAAAAAATATTGGCTATTGAAAAAGTCAACTTGAACCCGCATATTGTTCACTTCGTCAAACTGGTTTGAAATATGTGTATTTTGATACGGGGTGTTACAATGTTTATCCAACTTTAGTTCTAGTTTTTTTTGTTTTTTTTGGTTTTTTTTTTTTTTTTTTTTTTAGTTTCATTGTTCTTAATGTTTTATCTTTTAATGTCAAGAACTGTTTAAGATTCTTTTATTTTTTATTCTTAAATACAATTGCCTGATTGAGTTAGATGTTTATGTATTTCTATTTCTTCTACTTTGCTTTTATTTTTGTTGCATTTCTACTCTATTTTATTTTTAGCATACCCACATTTTGTTTACAAACGCTACAATATTTTTGATAATTTTTTTTTAATAAACAATATTAAACTCATTTTTTGTTAGAAGAGAAAAACATATAATTCATCACAAGAAATTCAAATAATAGTGACAAATATAAAATGTGTCAGTGAGAGAATTTATTTGTCAAGATGCTCTCAGGACTCCCTACCGAAACCTTAAATTAGCCTTAACTAGGGAAAACTCCATTGAAAGTTCCACTAAAAATCCAACAGCATCTCTTGTAAGGGTAAAATTTTCCAGTGAGAGAATTTATTTGTCAAAACCCTCCTAAAAGTCACCACTAAAACCGTAGACTAGCCTTAATTAGGGAAAAAAACAAGAAAACTAAGGGATGCTAATCATCCTTGCGAGTAGCACCCTTCTAATTACTCAAAATGTTATTAGATAATCAAAAATAAAAAATAAAAATGAATGAATGAATAAATAAATAAATAAATATTTAGGAAATTAAGAATTTAATAATGACCAAACTAAATTAAGAAATTTAAGAAAAATTTTGGAAATATGGTTCTCTCATAATCATCACTAATTCACTCCATTTGAATGGTTATGCTATTTAAAATCATTTTTCACAAAATTCCATAATTTTTACATTCTTCAAATATTTAAATATTGATGTGGAAATACAAATAAAAGTAAAAATAAATTTAAATTTAAATTTAAATTTAAGATAAAGTGAAATAAAATAAAATTTATATAGATTAAAATGGAACAAAATATTATTTAGGAAAATGTCCCAAAAATATTTGTTGAAAAATAATTATGAAAAAGTTAGGATAAAAATAAAATAAAATAATATGATATAGTAAATATTATATTTAAACGATTTAATAATTTCATAAAAGAGTAATCAAACAATTTAAAACCATAATTTAAATAAATAAATATATTTTAAAAACATTTTTAAACGATTTAATAATTTCACCTGATGTACCAGACTATATACCAAATGTTGTCAGGTGGCACCTGGTATCCCAGGCACCCCCCTAACAAGGATGTAAGGACAGATATATGCAATTGGATGCCTTCGTGTCCTAAAGTGCCGACACTAACAACCTGCTATCCTATGGTTAAGGGAAGTGCAGCTAATGCTCATTGTACAAAATATTCTCTGGTCCTCTCTCATTTAGCTCTCAAGGATGACTAAATAATACTTGTATGCTAAGTAATAGACATAATAGTATAGAATAACAGTATTGTATGGTGCACCTAAAATAGTAAAAATGAATAATTTTATCATGATACAAATTTTTATAGATTGATATTAGGTTTTAAACAATTTACCAAAACCCATGTAATTTACTTAATTTAATAAAAAACGTATTTATAAAATCCACAGCTTTTACCAAAAATACTTTACCAAAGAAACATATTCACATATTATGTGTATATAATTTTTCTAATGAAACAATTTATTCCTCAAACCCACATTGCCATTTTTACAAAATAATTGTATAAACTTTATTATTTCACACACATAAAATAATTGTAACACCCCTACTCAAGAGAATGCATCGAATTTGAATTTTTGACCAAGTTTCAGCAAAGTTGATGAGGTGAACCAAGTGGGTCTCATGGTTCACTTTCTACTGAAAGAAAAATTTTGATTTGACTTAGCTATCATGGCGAAGTACTCGTTGACACAAATTCGTAGACTAGCGGTATATCAAAATCGTAGCTAAGGTTAGAAAGTTATGGCCAAAACAAGATGCAACTAGGACTGATTGGTGAGCCTGGCGTTGACTTTTTATCTATATGGATGTTGATGTTGATTCATATACCATGCAATAATGCTCATCGATACAAGTCCATAAACTAGTGACATGCTTAATTTGAACTTATGGTTGAAAAGTTACGGGTTTATAAATTCTTACCTATTTTTCTAGAACTAACTTTATTAGATAAAGAAATATTTAAAGAGATCTCTTATATGTGCCACATGTCACCAATCAAGAGGTCCCACATGTCATGATCAGGAGGTTCCATTGTGAGTATTGGAGAGTGCCACATGTCACCTTATATAATATATATATATATATATATGTATATTCCTTTCTTTCATTTTTCCTCTTTCTTTTTCTTTTCTTTCATTCACTCTCCTTCTCTCTCACAGACAAAAAGTACAAATGTGAATGAAGAATCCCCTCTCTCTCCCTCTCTTCTTCCAATCAGGCATCACTCTCTTTCTCTCCCTCCTCCTTACACTGTTGTAGCTTCCCATGGAGAATCGCCACACTGGTTACCAGCCTGAGCCTCACTACCACCTTCAGCCGATGACCTATCACGCCGGCAACACTATGACACTCTCCATTCACTAGAATGGCTATGGAAGGGCTGGAAAACGGCCATGAAGGCCGACGATGAGTTCCTTGTCCATTCACTGGATTCTGGCCATTTTCGTCCATACTTTTGTTCTTTTCCCCCTACTTTGAGCCTCTTAAAACTAATGGTGGTCTCTATCTGCCTCGATTCAAGCTCGTTTGTCGCATACGAAGAGGGTGAGTTTAGCAATAGCTTTTAACAGAGATTTTAGCCACCACATGAGACATTGCACTCAATGGAGGTTAGTTTCGTGTTCTTCATCCTCTTAGCTTTCTATTGTTACCCTATTTATAAATTTTCATGGTATATTTGGAAAAATATCATTTTTGAGTGAATTTTTGTATTTAGTGTGAAAATGATGTAAAATTGAATATATATATATATATGTTTAGATGTGCATGTATGTTTACAAATACATATTATATATATATATATGTTGTGTATGTGAAAATGTATATAGATACATATTGTGAGTGTGTGAATATATATATATATATATATTTTTTCTTCTGCTTAAAATGTCTTTATAATAATGAAATAAAAATAACAACTTAATGATGGACAATGCTAACAAGTACCAAATCTATTTGTAACACCCCGCCTCTAATGGAATACGTATCAATTTCTACCGTTATTGTTCCCAACTTAACAACTGCATTCGATATGGGATTTTTTTGCTCAGAATTTTTCAAAAGGTCACCCATCCTAGTATTACGCTCCCTTGAGCACACTTAACTTCAGAATTCTTTCGAATCCTAAAGGCAGCCTTTCTGAAAAGGTCTCAATATTATGAGAGTAACTATTATTACATTTGAATATCCCCTGATCAACACCTAGGCGATGCAAAATTAGACACAAGTTAGCCTACCTGTGCCCCATAGTCACCCACACTAGCCATCATTATCCACCCCCTTGGGGTCAACGTCCCTACTGGTCCATTTCTGGTCAGGTACAAGCTTTCATATCATTTGTAACACCCTTCCTCCAATACAAGATCTGTCACTCTCTGCCTATATTATCCCTAATTTAGCTATTGCACTAGGCATGAGAATTTTTTATTTAAACCTTCCAAGGAAGTCATGCTTAACTTTGGAGTTCTTGGAACCCTAACTGTCCAAAAAAGACCTTGGTATTATGATAACGACTATTATTACATTTGAATCATTCTTTAATATACACGTTGATTTTTGTATATCAAATGATGTAGTTGTTCTATTAATGGTTGATATATTAACAGATGTCTTAAAATCATGGAAAGTAAACAATGAATGATGTAAAGTTATTGGATACCAAATATAAATAAATACAATTTAGCATACAGTTAATGTTTATATTATATTGAATAAAAAAAATATATTATAAAATCATATTGGCCTAACTAATCAGGCTGGATTTCAAATTGGCACAACGGTAGCCCAATGGGTTAAGCTTTAGGTCCTGTCTATAATAAACATCTAAAGCCAAATAAAAATTGGATGGGCTTGGGGCTGAATTTCGGCTTGGATGTTTTCGAGCTGGTTTGAACAAGTTTTGAGCTCTCATTTTTTTTTTTTTTTTAACATCCCTAGTCCCACCGAAACTTTTTAACTAGATCCTCATCAATTTTGGTGATTATCTTGTTAGATCTTGGTAACAAAATGTTCCTCACTTTACAAGCTTTTTAATGGCACCAATGATGAAGCAAATGGAGGTTTGCAGTTCAAGATATGAAATTTCGATGATGATAACCTAGACAAAGAGACTGTGAGGGATCATACATTGCATGAGCAGTAGGTCTTACATGTAAAGAAAAATGAAATGGATACTAGATTAGTTAGTAATATTGTACTTCTATCATTGAAGAGCTAAAATAGAAAGAAAGAAGCTAGAGAAAGCATGAAAAATGGTTAAATTTTTAGGCCAAACTCACTTAAATCCAAAGGTTCCTTGTAGGAATTTTGAAACTTGTTAAAAAATCTTGAAATTTTTTTGGTTGGCTTGGAATTCCAAGAGAAGTCTCGAGGTTTCATATTTATGAAAAAACCACTGCAATATTTTGGCAATAACTTTCAAATTGTAGCTCTATTTTTGGTACTGTACATGTTCCTCAACTCGTATCAACATGCTCTACGCAATGGTATCAAAGTTTAAAGTAAAGTCTAAGGCTAACAAAAATTCAACTTTTTAAATACCTTATGGGTCTAGTTTGTTAAACTCGATCGAGTTGCCTAAAAAATCAGATTCTAGTTATTTACTTGGGACAAGTCATTACATTAGACCTGTTGCTTCTCTACTTAGAGTGACTTCTATCATGTTTTTTGACTTTATCCCCGCCTCTGCTCTCCATGTTCAATGATGACCCTAAAACAGAGGAACCTTCTTCATGCCTTCTGATATCCTTAGTCATGATCATGTCAATGACTTATGAAAACTTCCATTTTGATTTCCCACACAAACAACTAATTGAAGTAATTCTACCCTTCAAAGTCGCGAGTAATTAAGCAAGAATCAACAAGGCTTGAATTCTCATCATCAAATTTAATTTCAACAAAGTTCAACTAATCTGTTATCTCATTAAATTTCTTTAACTGCTTCTTAAAATTTTCTCTTTCAAACATCTTCAAATTAAACAACTTCTTAATAAAATGTACCTTTTTCATTGTAGGCGTCCATTCATACATATTGTATAATGCTTCCATAAGAGACACTGTTGTGTACTCTACTTTGATGTTAAAAGCTATCAATTTCAATAAGGTCAGGCTAAATGCACCAAAGGCCTTGCGATCTACTAAATCCTACTCCTCCTGCTTCATCTCCGCCAGCTCCGTCGTTAGCGACTTATGCAGAAACCGAAATTCATCCTATCAAATTTATCAATCAGCATATCTTTCTGTGAACCCATTATTCCCACTCAAATCCCAAAATCCTTTAAACTTCTATTTTTTGTACCTAGTACCTAGCTCGATACCATTTGTTGGGAAAACTAGGTGTCCTTCCTAATTTGCTAATAGGTTTTGGGATTAATGGAAATAGAAAAAATGCAAAGACAAACATAAAATAAAAAGAGAAGATAGGACATTTTTAACGTGGTTCAGCAATCGATGCTATCCCTATGTCCACGGAGCATACACATTTAAATTCCACTACCATTTGGAGGTTTCTATAATGGTGAAGAATACACTCTCTTTCTCTCTTTTTGTCACCTTTCTCTAACTCTCTCAACTCAAAGATATATTGTAGTAGCATTAGGGTACAAATATAACCCATTAGTGAAGGACAAAAGAGTCAAAAACCAAACAAGCCAGTTAAAAAAAAGGCCTCAAAGCTACACCCTGCACGGGTGTTGTCATAGCACTACATTTTTTGTCTCGAAGGTTTGCGCATGACACTGCCAGCACCATTTGGCCAACCTCATGGCACTGCGGTATCTATACCATAGCCAATTGTGGTTGCCGTAGTGTTGTGGTGCCATTGGTGCTATCTTGTAACGTCTTCTTCCTCATATTTTTGGTCTTATCATCCAGTCTTCACCTCCAACAAAAAGTTTAAATAAACATCGTTATAGAGTACTGGAAACCAAATGCAAATCATAAGTTTAACATCAAAAAAAAAATAATAATAATAAATAAATAACACAAAAGCATAATTAAACTATCAAAATAATTTACTCAAAATCATAAATAATTTCATAAATAAATCATCACTATAAATATGAAATCTATTATTAAAACTTATATACCATATTATATAATTTGTCTTTGGCATCCCAAGACACCATAAGATAGAGGAGGAGCGGATGTAATGATTTTTTCTTTTCTTTCTTTCTTTTTTGGTTTTTTTTTTTTGGGGGACAATATTCTGATTAATGTTGAATAAAGAGTTCAAATGGTTAGGCCATTAGGATGTTTTTGCTTAGTAGGATTTTTGGCAAATGTAATTAGGATCATCTAATTTAAATTTGTTGATTGTATAAGTATTTTAATTTAAAAATTTTGCATTTAATACAGTTAAACCGTTTAATCGCCATATTCTAAAAGATACAATTCGATAAAAATATAACAAAATGAAATTGAAAAGTTTAAAGTGCAAAATTATATATTTATGTCCAAATTAAAAAAAATTCTAATGAGCAATTTTTACATAATAATGAAAGAGCCACTGGCTATCTGTCTCTCCCTAGCTTAGCTAGCATTTCGGCTGGAACGAGCCGTCAAAAATAAACCTTAATTAATAGAATAATATTAATGAGAAAATTAAGATACTCAATTTGTACATATTGAATTATATATAAAAGGTAAACTAAAAAATAATAACAACGTTTCTGAATTGAATTGGTATTTGAATTTTGAAGATCCCCAAATCAAATTAAAGAAATTATGAAGCAAAGTTTTGGACTTCTTGTAGGTCACTTTCGAAATGGTTTCCCAAAGTGTGCAAGGAGGGGAAAATCTAGACCTTTCTGTCTTTGTCAACGTGGAAACCTTTTTCCTAAGGTTTGGACACCTGTGCCTGCTGTGTATACACGTGTACTAGCATTATGGTTCTCCCTCTATATACTGCCTATAAAATGAATTCCATAGAAGGGGCATATTTGCAACATGTTGGGAAGGAAACTAGAGTAAGAAAAAACAGAGAAAATGAAAAATAAGATAATCTCAATCTTGGTCATGATGATGGTGGGAATAGTGTTAATGACATCCTTTGTTAGCGGCATAGAGCTCAATATTGTTGGTGGTGGAAGCAAGATTCCATTTGCTGAAGAAGCGACGTCGGTTAAAGGAGTGAAGGCCAGTGGTTTATGCGCGGGCAAAGTATGTTCTAACAACATATTTGCTTGCGCTCCTGGATGCAGTTGCCTTGCTGGTCTTTGTTATGGGAATTGTTGCAGAGACTAAAGATTGGGTCCACCAGTCTTCCATATATATGAAATAATAAGCTCCTCTACATGAAATAAATGCTAACTTGTACACTTAAATTCATAAAGTGTGCTTCTTAAAAAAGAAAACAAAAGATCATGAATTGTGCTTTACCAATTAAAAAAAAAAGAAAGAAAGAAAATTCATTGCTTTCAAGTTTCAAGCATTTATTATATCCCATTCGACTAACTGACATACGCTGAATACAACTACTTATTTACATCATATGCTCCCTTAGCTTTAGTTTATTTTCTAATTATAGAAGTGCCGAAAGAAAAAACAAAACACTTAAAAAACAAAGCAGAACAATGCTACAACAAAAACAACAACAAAATCCAGTTATGTCCAAAAAAATACTTTCTTAAGCTAATCCAATTCTATCCAAAAATACGTCCTAGTGTAAGCTTAAGAATCGATCTCATGATAGCTTAACCTTTATTAATTTAACACTGTAATATAAATAATGACGTTTTATCTCCAATGGCTTAATTGTTCTTTTATAAGGATTTTAATAATTGAGTATATATATATATATGTGGCTATTAGAAAAAACAAGATTTTTAATGGTAACACAATTGTTTGTTCAAGTGAATTTAAGTTTATAAACAGTTTTAGAAACGATTTCTAATTTTTTGTATTTTTATAATGTAACATTCCAATCTAGAAAATACCTCGAGTTTGAATTTTTAACCAAGTTTGATCAAGATTGACCAAGTTGGCTCTACGGTTGATTTTTTACTATGAGAGAAATTTTTCGTTGACCAATGTACCATGGCAAACTACTCGTCGATACGAGTCCGTAGACTAGTAGCACACTTGTTGAAAAGTTACGGTTTTATAAAGTCATGCTTATTTTTTTAGGATAGATTTTACTAGGTAGTAGAATATTTAGAAGAGTCCTTGATGGGTTTCACATGTCACCAATTTGTGCGTGCTATGTGTCACAAACTGGTAGTGCCATATGTCACCAATTGATAGTGGCACGTGTCACTAAGTGATGGTGCCATGTGTCACAACAAAAATAATAATAACAATATTTTTCTTTTTCCCTTTCCCCCTCTCTTTCTCTCTCCTCTCCCCATCAAAACAACCCCCTCTCTCTTCCTCTCTCTCTCTCTCTCTCTCTCTCTCTCTCTCTCTCTCTCTCTCTCTCTGTTGACCAGCCGCTTTGCCCTGTCACGACCACTGGGCAGCAACACGTGTCGGCCAATGTGGGAGCCCATGACCAAGAAATGCCGGTGGCCATGTGCCTGGATTAGCACTCCTTCATAGGCAATCGATGACCTCCTATTTGCCAATTTTCCAATGATTTCCAACCACGAATTCCATCCTACCCCTGAGTTTTCGACCCCTTAACCTTAAAAGTGCATCTATTCATCCAAATTCCAAACTGTTTGTGAGATATAGTGGAGGGGAGTTTGGTCGAAAAATTTCGCCATTTTTCGACCAACGTAGGCGATGTTGAGCCCAATAGAGGTTAGTAGCATGTGTCTAATCTCTTTAGCTTTCCATTGATACTTTGTCTTTGAATTATGGGTGTGTAATTGATAAGTTTCCATTTTTGAGTAGATGTTGTATTTAATGTGGCAATTGTGTTAAATTGTGTATGTATGTACATTTCTATATATAGATACGTATATGTAAATTTGCAAATGAATATTCTTGTATATATATATATATATATATTGTCAGGACCCGTCCAAAATTCCTCACCGGAACCCTAGACAAGCCCTGATCCCAGGGAAACCCTACCGGACCCTCCGATAGAAAATCCGGCAGAACCTCCCCTAAGGGATGGACTTACCACAAATTACCTGCACTGAAAACACACTTCTATAATCACCCCCTTATTCCTCCGACAAAACTACAAGTTGTTCCACAAATTTACAGCACTTCTCATCAATAACAACAGTCCAGTGCATAAATAAAACATAAGTGTCCCAATAGTATACAGAGCTTTAAGAAGTGCTAATCAACAAAAATACAACAAGGATGAAAGAAATAATACATTGAAATGAAAGAGTACGAAGGTACTTCTCGAAACACGATAGCAGCGGAAAATTTGTTCGCTCCGGAAGAACGTCTACCACCACTTACACCTAAGGGAACGAAACTTAAAAACGTGAGATGCTAATCATCTCAATGAGTGACCCTAACTACTGAACACTTTTAATGATAATAAAATAATAATAATAACAATTAAGGGAATTGAATAAATACCAACAATTAATAAATAATAATAATGAATAGTAACTGTTGGAAATATAATTTCCCTCAAAACTCTCACCAATCACTCCATTTGAAATGTTCCCTTTTTAAAAAAATTTCATAAAACCCGATGTACATACTTCCCGAAAACCAAGGGATTAAACCATTTGATAAACAATAAATAAATAAATACATACCCCAATATAATTAAAATGTAATAAATTATAATAAATAATTTTTGAACACCTTTGGGGTTTTAACTTTATTTGAAAACTACACTTGACGCATCACACCATATACCTGTAATGTCCTCCGATACCCAGCGACCTGAGCACCGACTGGCGGGGGATTAAAGAGAGAAACTTACAAACGGCACTTCGGCGTCCCGACAGTACCGCTACTGAACCATCATCCCGGCCAAGGAGGGGGGCGGCTGAGGCTAATAACAAACTTGCCTGCCCACGGTCCAATGGCAACTCACGGGTGAAATAACAATACTTGCGCGCTGAACCACATATACATATACCAGAACACCAATACTGTATGAATGCGTCTAAAATAATTATTATTAACCAACCGTACCGTTTTCCAAAATTACCGTGGGAAATATATTAAATTTTCACACTTACCATCCCACATATTTTTACTCAACAAATCGGTACGAAACATCGATAACAAATAAATCACAATTTTTCTCGAAGTACGAGATTCAACAATAAAAATACCGCGGGCATAATATATAGAATTTAAACAAATATTTTCATAAAATATTTAACCCAATTATGCCCGAAAATAATACTTAAAACCACGTATGAATATTACCGAAATATAAATTGCTCATGAATAATAAATAAATTAAACCACAATAAAACCATAACCAAATTGTACCACATGAGCATAATTTAAATACCAATTAAGCATAATTAAATTCCCAAAATATTTTTGAAGGTGGGTCACTCACCTTAAGCGCGTAAATCAGCTAAGATCCTCCGCAGGATCAACTCCACTACTCGTACGCACACCTAAAACAACCACAGTGTACCAACCAAATATATTAATATTTTATTCGGGTAATTCCCAAATGGGTACTCGGGGAGCGAACACCAAACGATATCTAAAAGTTGCGAGTTATATACCGAATCGAAGCTCGAGTGATGAGGATCACGGATTCGGTCTTACTTTCCGGTGATCGGACCCGAGGTGGTTGGAATCTCGTCGAAAAATGTTTCGGGTTTCGACTCTGCAATTGTCCCAAACCGTCGCGAATTGGCGGAAAAGGATGCCGAATTCGGGTTCAGGAGGTCGAACATAGTGGACAGGGGCCGGCGGTGAGACTGGGTACTCGCCGGAACAGTAACTTCCGACGAGCCGCCGCGGTCACCGGCAACCGTCGCCGGCGGTGGCGTGTTCGGTGGCCCTTGGCTGGGATTTTTTACAGATTTGTAGATCGAGGGGAGAGGGATCCAACGGGACCGACGGTGAGGCAAACAGAGGCCGGACGGCGGAGAAATCGCGGTTTGAAGAATTCCGGCCCCTCGCCGGAAAAAGCTCCAATCCCAGCGCGTCGGTGGTCCGGTGGCCGTGAAATTTGGTGGGTTGGCCGGACTTGAGGAGATGGTGAAGGCTAGCTGGCGGGTGTGGCCGGAAAATGGCTGGAAATGGGTTAATCGACGGTGGAGGGAAAAATCACCGCCAATCTTCGCCGGCTCGATCCGGGCGCGTCCGGCGGCCAATGGCCATGAAATTTTGGGGTTTTGCCAGAAATGGGGAGGGGCTTCTTGTTGGCCGGTGCATGTACAGTAAATCGGCCGGAAAATTTGAAAAACTCCGATGGCCGGTCGGACTCTCTCTCTCTTTCTCTCTCCTCTCTCTCTTTCTCTCTCTTCCCCAAGATTTTTGTCAAATAAAAGCCACTGTGTGACACTGTTCATTCCACGCAGACCAATCAGGTGACGACACGTGGCATTTCACTGTTCATCGACTCAAAAACATTAAAATATTACAGTATCCGGCAAACTTCACGCGTCCATAACTTTTTCACCGGATGTCCGTTTTAAGCGTGCCGCTAGTCTGTGAACTCGTATCGACGAGCACTTCACAACCATGCATGAGTCAAAGCTCATTTCCCCATTAATAAAAAGTCAACTTCGGCACCCCTTGGACAGTTTGGACCTCAACTTGTTTTGCTCATAACTTTCAAACCATAGCTCCGTTTTCAACGTGCTACTAGTCTACGAATTCGGGGCATCATGCACTTCACCACGGTACCCTAGTCAACTAGAGATTCCAACTGGGACAAAAAGTCAACTTTTGACCCGCTCGGTCAATGTGCACGGATTCCGGTGCGATTTGGGACGGGGTGTTACATATATAGACACATGTATAAGTATATGTGGGTACTCCTTTGGCATGTGTATAGATGCATATACATATATATATATATATATTTGAATATATATATATATGCTTATTAAAAGAATTGTATATATATATATGAATATTTATGTATGTGTATGAACATATGTGATTATGTATATGTATATGTATATCTGAGTGTATATGAATATACATTATCTATATATTTGTATATATATATATTTGTATAAGTATGTATATGAGCATATATATGCTTGCTAAAATATTATGTTTACATATATACACGTTGGAATATATATGGATGTATGTAGATAAATATATATTCCTTTGTAGATATAGATGTGTGTGTATATATTCATGTTATTGGAAATTTTGAAAAATTATTATATATGTTTTAGAATTTAAGAAAATAGTTATGGAAGTTTCTTGTGTATGACTTATGAGATTTAAATGTAATTGTTGCATAAAATTATATTTATTGTTTTAGAGAAAATATTAAGGTAAACTATGGTAAGATTTATTGTTATATCTTATTATTTAATTTATTATGCAAAATAAAATATATTTATGTGTGTTTATTTTTGTGTGAAAATTTATGTGATTAATATGATTTTTCATAAATAAATCTTAAGGATTTAAGAAAGACAATAATTTTTAGTGTATAAATATATATATATGTGTGTGTGTGTGTGTGTGTGTGTGTGTGTGTGTGTGTGTGTGTGTATTTAAATAATTGTGAAATTGAAATTATTGTAGAAGTAATTAACTTTATAAAATCATTGGATTTATGGGGTTGTTTAAAATGAAAAATGGAATTTTATGAATTTAATAAAAGTGTATAAATCCAGTTGTATTTTATCAAATTTTGGCATTTATGATATTATAAATTTCTATAGTTTTTAGATACACCATACAATACTAATATTCTCTATTTTATTGTTGATTAATGTACACCTATGTATGGTCATCCTATTGGATCTATGGACCTGAGAGTTGGCAAATATATTTATACAGTGAGCATCAATCGCCCCTTTTCTTGGCCACAGGATGGCTAGATATTATGTAATGGATTAGTGCGAAAAGTTTTATTCATGGTTGTCTTTTATGAGTTGAGGTGAGAGAGGATAGGCAAGTATGATGCAAAGTGGGCATCAGTCATCTCCCCCTTGGCCGCAGGATGGTGGTTTATTATGGGTTAGTGCACACATATGTATGGCCATTATGTTGAAGCTATGGGCCTGAGGATTGACAAGTATAATACACAGTGAGCATCAACCACTCTCCTCTTGGTCGAAAGACGATTGTTTTAGCTATGACATATTATTAGCACTAAGTGCTGCATGATGCCAAGGTGATGAATTGCAAGTTTCTCTCTTTAACTTCTCATCAGGTAGTGCTCAAGAAGCCAAGTACTGTCTCACACCACCCGTAGATCATATGATGTATCAAGTATTTTTTTCATGTATACATATATGCATATATTATGTCATGTCTGTATGTACCACATTGTACAGGACAACAATCCGATTCAGCCCATGACTAGCTTAGCTTCGTAACTCTGCTATCTATGAGTCCAATGGATCATATGGCCATTATAGGTAACCATCTCGAACCATATCGGTAGCAATGTAGTTGCAATAGTTGATATCATGGTATCGGAAGTATCTCTGCTATAAGTGTGCACATTTCGTAGCATATATATAAATTTATAAATTTTATTTTACTTTATTTTATTTTATTTCATTTTATCTATTCATGATTATGATTTTCGATTATCATTATTATTTGTTATTGTTATTATTGTTGTTATCATTACTATTATTATTAATAATTATTATTGATGTTATTATTGTTGTTGTTATTATTATTATTATTATTACTACTACTTGTATCATATTTTTTTTAATTATTATTATCATTTGTTATTATCTTTATTATTATTATTATTTATCAATGTTATTGTTGTTAATTATTACTGTAGTTATTATTATTATTATTATGATTGTTGTTGTTGTTACTATTGATGTTATTATTATCATTATTATTATTTATTACTTATAAATTTGTTACGGTTATTATCATCATTATTCGTATCAATTGCATACTCATCGTATATATCCCATCAGGCAACTATGATAGTTTTCGAGCAAGTGTGATAGCCTTCGGATAAATGTGATAGCCTTCGGGTAAATATGATTTCCGTCGGACAAGTCGTTATAATATATTATTATAATTACTATCGTTATTATTATTGTTGTTATTGTTTTATTATCCTTCTATCTACATTTATGCACTTGGTGTGTTCATAAAGTGGTATGGAAATATAGAACTACTAAGTGGGTGGTGTAGGCAGACATGAGTCCTAAAGGTATTTGTTTTCACAAATTTATTTTCACCGCTTGTATTCTTATGCTTTATTATGAAGTGTTGCACTTTGTAGAAAGCCTTGTAGTAAGGTGGGAGGAATAAGGTGGTATGATAGTGGAGTGTTTTCTGTGTGGGAAATTTTTGAGACATGCTCAACCCTAAAGTAGATGTTATCGAATTTTCCATAGAATGGTTCGGTAAGGTTTTCTTTGGTATTAAGGCTTATCTAGGATTCTAGTAAGGGATCTTGGATGGGTCCTAATATATACCCTTTTTTAACTATTGTAAGGTTTAAGAAACATAAAATGTTTTCTATAAACAAAACAAACAAAAGCACATTGATAAAAAAAAAAAAGAAAAATGAAATAAATCTAAACATGAACCAATGGCGGATCGAGAAAAATTTTCCAGGACACCCTCATAGAATAATATATAGTCATTTTATAATTTTTACATTTTCCATTATGGGTGATATGCAAACCATACACTCTATCTAATCAAAGTAATTAGAATATTCGTTAAATTAAGGAAAACATTAAAAAATATTTTTTTTTTAGGGAAAAATATATTTCAATTATTTAGTTAAGTATGATATGATAATCATAATAACTTATTTACAAATTTATATACATTACAAAAAATTAGGAAAAAAAGCTAAAACAAAATTATAAGTAAAATACAAGAAGTGGGCAATCATATAAAACATCAGGTGATTTTTGTTTTTAAAGGAGACGATTATAAATGGTTTCAATGGTTTATATTTATAGACTTATTCATAACCTTAATTAATGATTTTATTTGAATAGTCTTAAACGTCAAAATTTAGTTACTTTATTATACCATTCTAGTATACTATCATAACTATTTTATTATATTACTATTATCAACATTATTGTTGTTATTATTAGTATTATTATCATTAATATTTGTCTGAGTATTGTGTTTGTTCTAATGAGTGATTTTCTAGATTAGAAGGTGAATGTGTAATCTAATTAAGTAGTGAGGAAGTTTGTACAAGTACCCATGGTAGAGATCGGGATTAACCTTCTAACAAGTATCTCAGTCTTCGTGTAGGTATGGCAGTTCTCGGGTAGATATGGCAACCTTTGGGTTTAAATAGGTACCTCAGCCTTCGTACAAGTATAATAGTGTTCTGACATGTATGGCAACCTCCAAGTACGTATCTTAGCCTTCGGATAGGTATGGAATCATTTGGGCAGGCATCTCAACTTTTGGGCAAAATAGTATCCTCAAAGTAGATATCTCAGCATTTGAGTAGGTATGGCAGCTTTCAATTGTTTATCTCAGCTTTCGAACAGGTACCTTAGCTCTCATAAAGATAGTTGTCAAGATCTACTAAAGATTCGTTGTCGGATAGATGAGCCCCAACTGGAGAAACCCTGCCAAACCTTTTTATAGAAAATCCGATAACATCTTCCCTAAGGGTTAGACATGCTCCAAAAATTTTCTGTTCAGAAAACACAATTGCTGGAAATAATTTAATGAACATAAATACCTTTATAACTCTTGTCTGCCCACACCACTCCCTTAATACAGTCTTATACTTCTATATCGCTTTATGAACACACCAATTGTATAGATATAGATAAAGTGGTGATAAAACAACAATAATAATAGTAATATTAATAATAATAATAGTATCACTTGTTCAAGGACTACCATATATTTCCGAAGGCTATCACACTTGTTTGAAGGTTATCATACTTACCCGTTGGGACAAATACGATGAATATATAGTTCGTACTAATGATGACATTAATAATAGTAACAAATAATAATATTAATATTGATAATAACAACAAAAATAATAGTGATGATGATGATAATAATAACAACAGTAACAAATTCAAAAGTAGTAATAATAACAATAACTAATAATAAAAATTATAATTGTGGTAACAATAATAATAATAATAAAAATAATAATAATAATAACAATAATAGTATTAATAACAATAATAATAATCATAATAAATAATAATAACAACAACTACAATAATAATTAACAAAAGTAATAATAATAAATAGTAATAATAATAGACTAATATTAAAATTAATTATTATGCTATGTAATCTGCACCCCCGCAGCAGAGGTACACCCGATGTACCATATAGCATACTGATGCATGATCCTATAATATCAATCGTTGTTGGTACACTGCTACTAATACAGTCCGGTATGGTTGTCTATAATGGCTGTCCGATTCACTGGTCTTGTAGATAGTAAAATTAAAAGACAAAGTTATTCATGGGCTAAAGTGGTTGTTGCCCCTATACGATGTGGTACATACGGACATAACATAATATACATATATGTATATATATGAAAAATACACCTAATACAATATAACATATACCAGTAGTGTCAGACAATGCTCGGCATCCCAAACACTATTCTGACAGGGCGTTTAAAGAGAGAAACTTGCAATTCATCACTTTGGCACTCCGAGGCACCGATTATTAATAACTTGTCATGGCTAAACCAGTCGTCCTTCGACCAAGAGAAGGGTGGTTAATACTCACTGACCAAAATACTTTCCAATCCTCAAGCTTATAGCTCCCATAGGATAGTCATATATACATACGTGCTAATTTGTAATAACCAACCATCATGTAAGTAAGGGGGAATGAGTGGTATTCACTTTGCAAAATACTTGTCTACCCTCTCTCCCACAGCTCATAAAGAATGACTCTATAAATAACTTGCAAGCTAATCCATAACATAATAACTAGCCATCCTGAGATCAAGGAGTAGGGTGATTGATGTTCACTATGTAAAATACTTGCCAACCTTCAGATCCATGGCTCCCACAGGATGACCATATATATTATCACGCTAATCAACAAATACAATACAAAACACTGGTCCTGTAGGTGCATCTAAAAATTATAAAAATTTATAATATTATAAATTTTGGTATTTGATAAAATATCATTGAGTTTGATACACTTTTGTTAAACCCAAAAAATTCCATATTTACTTTAAACAACCACATAAATCCAACAATTTTTTAAAAATAATTATTACCAAAATAATTTCAATTTCACAAATATTTAAATACACGATTATATTTTATACACTAAAAATTATTATTTTTTTGAAATCCATATAATTAATTTATGCAAGAATTATATTAATCACATGAAACTCATGCATAAATTTAAATTTCACATACGTAAATATATTTTATTTTGCATAATAAACTCAGTAGTAAAATAGAATAATAAATTTAACAATAGTTGAACATAATAATTTCTTTAAAAACCATAGATTTAAATTTCATGCATTAAATATATTTAAATCACATAAAATCTACATAATAAAATTAAATGAAAATTTTCTTAAAATTTAAAATATACACAAAACTTTTCAAAATTTTAAATAAACAAAATATATGTAGACAAGCATATATATATATATATATTCATCTTTATGCATTCATATATATTCACACACAAATATATATATACAACCTTTCAGCAAGTATATACACATTTATATATGTACATAAACTTACATATATATCAACAAGTATACATACATACATACATATATATATTTTTCATCCATAGATATCCATATATAGAGTCCTTCTATGGTGTTGACATCTACATTTGTTTAAGAAATCATTGTCAATAATATACACAAAGATGATGGTTTCCAAATACTGTCATCAATACTATACACAAAGACGACGGTTTCTTCAAAAATCATCATTTTTGTAGACGCCTGCACGATAAAAAGATTCAAACGTCCACATCATAGAATTTCATTTCATATATATATATATATCCACCTATACATACATATATATATATATATATATATATGTATATTCATGTATATATACATGTATACATACAAACCTTTAACAAGTACATATATATTAACCCGCACACACACACACACACACACCCACGCACACACACACACATATATATATATATATATTTCATATGTGTATACAAAATCTTTCAATGAATATATATATATATGTATTTACATATCTAGTCATACACTCGTAATATATATATATACACATTTACACCTATCTCTATTTATACATATATGTATATACAAAGTATATGTTTTTACATACATGCACACATACATATACAAAAATACGTATTTACAAATATGTATACACACAACTATGCATAAACATGTATATACATACACAATTTAACACCATTTCTACGTTAAATACAAAATTCACTTAAAAATGACATTTTTGTAAATATATCATTGTAACTCACAAAGAAAATACCAATTGAAAGCTAGAGACATGAGAAACACGATACTAACCTACATTAAGCTCTACATCGTCGGCGGTGGTTAAAATTCTCATAAAAAACTGTTGCCAATTCACCCCCTCCGTACGCCACAAACGAGCTCGAATTGGAGCGAACGAAGACACCATTAGCTTCGAGAGGCTCGAATTAAAGGGGAAAGATCGAGAATGCAGCCTGAGATGGTCAAAATTTGGTGGTCGGAAGGTGTGTCCGCCATCGAATTCCATGGCCATTTTCCAATGCGTCAATGGCTTCCCTTATGATCAGAGCACACCTTAGAGAAATGGGGGCAATGCGGCCTAGGCACACCAGAGCATGGCGGATTCGCTTAAGGAAGAGAAATGGCCACTACCAGCTTCCAACACCTTATTTGGGCGCACAAAAATTAGCAGCCGAGCTTGTAGAAGACTTGGTTATGCTAGCGATCGGCACGTGACATTGACGGGTGACTAGAGATTCATCAATTCCAGCTAACCCAGGGGGTGGGGGAGAGAGAGAAGGTGTTTTCCATGTAAGGGAGGAGAGAAAGGGAAAGGAAAACGAAAAGGAAAGAGAAATTAATTTTTTTATTAAGGTGGCACGTGTCCCTCTCTGGTCACGACATGTAGCATCTCTTTGAACGTGACACGTGCCACGTGCCACCTTTTAATTGGTGACACATGCAATATTGCAAAGGCTCCTTTAACTATTCTACTATCCGGTAAAATCAGTCCCGAAAAGGATAGGGACGAGTTTACAGATCGGTAACTTTTCAACTGTAGGTCCAAATTAAATGCACCGATAGTCTATGAACTCATATTGATGAGTATTATCAAATGGTACATGAGTCAACATCAAAATCCATATAGATGAAAAGTCAACTCAAGGCTTACTGACCAATCTGGATCGTATTTTCTTTTGACCATAGCTTCTAACCTTAGCTCCGATTTTGGCAGATTACTAATCTACATACTCATGTTGACAAATACTTTGCCATGGTATCTCAGTCAATGCAAAATTTCTCTTGTAGTAAAAAGTTAAATGTAGAACTCACTTGGTCAACCCAAATCAATTTTGGCCAAACTTAATCAAAAATCAAATTTGGATTTTGTTTTTTTTTTGGTCGGGGTGTTATATAGTTCAGTCTACGAATAGGCTATTTAGGACCTTTAAAGGATTTGCTATATATATATATATATATAAAGCTACGTATTTATTTTGGTTTTGAATGGTAAAGATATTATTGGAATTATCACTACTAATATAATGGATCTGGGATGATACACACTATATTTATATTTATAATTACATTTGTGAATTGTATAAATCCTTACGGAGTGTTGTGAATGTGTGGAATTGTAGTAAATGGAAGGTGTGGACGTGCTACGAAACTATATGAGTGTGTTTCTTGTACTGAGTTAAAATATGGGATCTAACCAATGCCATCCTAGGGTTCCAGTAGGAAACTCGAGTAAAGGTCTTAACACATAAAAAGACACTTATAATTTATTATATATTATTTATATTTATATTTTTACATTGTTATTACGGAAGTCCTACAAAGTTATGAAAACTTATAGTAAGGAGGGAAAAATATGGCAGATTTATACTTTTAGAGTGAGTTTTCGGTGCATAGAATACTTGGAAAAGTTCAATTTTAAAAGAAAATACTATCGGATTTTTTTATAGAATATCCAATGAGATTTCCCCTAATTGGGATGATCCTAGGGTTCTAATAAATAAATTTGGAAGGATCCTAACACTATAATATATATATATATATAGATATATAATATATATGGGTAAAAAAATATATATGTAATATGGGGTTACATCAGTGCATTCTAATATGGAGTAGTGATTTAGAAAATCAATTATCACTTTAATATTACTATTATTATTTTGACGATATAATGGACGAAACCCCATTAGTTCTTCCACTTAATATTCTATACTATATATATGCGCATTTATTTTTACACATTAATTTCAGAAATCAGAATTTGAGTAGATTTTTTTTTTTTTTTTAAGCAATAGAGTTCGATTACTTAAAGAAAAAAACAAGTCAAAAAGCTAATAATTAATTAACTGAAATATTTACATTTCGAACTCAATAATTGGTAGTATGACCTCCATTGGGACTACTATCTACATAGTGGCTAAGACACTACTTCTTCAACAAAAGTTTCAAATTTGAATTCCTCTATCCCAATATATTTAATAAAAAACAACAGTGTAGTTAGTCTGGTGCTTATATTCATATTATAAATTATTAGAGTGGTATGTTTTAATGGTAGGTGATAATAATTAAGCATATTGTGGATGTGCAATTACTTGATCTCCACTTTAAAAAGATCAAATCCGGCACTATTTCTGACTATCTCAATTATTACATGAAAATTTTTAGAGGCTCAGAGTTTTACTGATTGGTCCCTTTTGGCACCCAACTTGATGGAAATTATTCATACAAAAAAAAAATGATGGAAATTACATTAAATATATTACTTTACATGCAAGAGTACTTTTATCAAAATATATAAATATATATATATATATATATACGGAAATTCTATGGTAAAGACGGTCCGCATGAGGACTGCAGTATTAGTGACGGTTTTTCATAGTATTAATGACGATTTCTTAGAAAATCGTCACCAATACTATGAAAAACCGTCACCAATACTGTGGTTCGCATGAGAACCGTCCGCACTATAGACGGACTATATATATATATATATATACATGCAAAAGTAGGATGTCCACTTCTCTAATTAGTAAAAACGATATATGTAAAAGCCAACTTGATGATTTTCAGTGTATGAGAAATATATTCACTTTAATGATATCAATAGAAACTGATGCTGAAGCAATAATCAGCTAATTTTTGGTTCGGAAACAGCTGTTTAAAATTACTTTTCTATAAATATTTATTTTCCGTAATACTTTTATTAATAAATGCTTTATAAAATAATTATTAGAATGTTTGGTTATACACACTGTAAATCATTTTTAAATTATATTTGATGTTTTTATGTTTTAGTTAATTCATATAATCCTTTTTTTTTTTTTTCTTTTTTCTCATTTACAAAGCACTTATCCGGACAAGCACCTAAAATGCATTTTTTTTAGTTTATAGATATATAATGTACTCCCTAATATTTTGCCAACTGTGTAACCAAGTGTTTTTTTATTTTTTTAGCAGCACCTATTTCAGCTCGTAAAAACATTTTCAAATACGCTCCTAACCTAGATTTGAAAGTATACTTTCAATGATTCCACCACTGAATCAAGTATACAGATAAAAAATTGACCAGTTGATAAATTGTCTGCACCAGATATAAATTTCTAATCAAAATTATCAATTTGTAATCAAACTTTCAGATAATCATTATGAGTTCGAGTTCAAATTCCACTTCTAAATTTAATGAAGAAATTCATTCCAAAAAATAAATAAATAAATAAATACAAAAATTAATATTAAAACTACCCATTGAAAACTGGGCCATTGAGGTAAGTAATTAGCAATTATTCACCTACAAATTAGTTGGTCAAGCCATTAATTTATTTATTGCGATTTTGCTTTTTCAATATTAGTTGAAATGCATCCAACAATTTATCACCTATAGATCTATTTCAACTCATATAAATATTATTCCTATTAAAAAAAATGTTAAAAGAGCAAAAACTCGCGTAGATATCATATCTTTCATTTTTCATTTTAAAATAATCCTAATGATTTTATTAACCTTTTAATTGGGGCGCTGGTTTTATATATAAAATCAGGGGCCTCAACAATTTGGGAGCAAAGTCAATGGCTTAGGCGCCTTACCCCAAAGATGGGAATGCATGTTTCACCATCTTTCTCGTAAAGTTCATTTCCAAATGTTGGAGATCTATATTTTTTGTGTAGTGTCCATATAATCTTGTAAATACTAATTAAATCTTTCCTATTGCATGTGTATATATAATTGTATATTTATATGTACATATATATATACATATAAATATTTTATATTTAGAAAATTTTAATTATTTAGTAAATTTACATTTGTTTGGGAAAAAAAAAAAAATGGCGCACGAAAGATGATTTTCTGGCTCCTCATACATATTTGCCTATAAAAGGACTCAAGAGTTGGAGCCGAACACAACACCAGATATTTACAACATCTGCAAGTATATACAAGAGAGAGAATAAAAACTTTCATATAAATGGAGAGCAAGAAAATATCAGTCCTGGTGATTTTGGTGGCGATGATGGTGTTCATGGCGTCTGTCGTTAGTGGTCGAGAGCTGAAATCCGATGGACAAGACAAATATGCTATAGTGTCAACTAGAACAGCCTTCCTTAACGCAATGCTAGCTGGTGTGCAGGGCAGCGGTGACCGGTGTGCAGGTAGCTTCTGTCTTGACAATATCATGGCTTGTGCTCCTGGCTGTGGTTGCCTTATAATTCCTGGAGTCTGCTATGGACAATGTTGCAAAAACTAAGCCGATAATCAATAACATGTGCACCTACCACGATCAGCAAAATGGAAACAAACTGTTTTCCTTAATAATTAAATAAACCGGTCTGTTTGTTTTATATATAAAATAAGGTGGTGCTTTCATGTTGCAGTTGATGTATGTATAATAGGCATGGATGCGTTATGCTGCCTGTTTTTATCATTCATGGCTCTGTATTTACAATTAAGGTAATAAAAATAAGAAGTATTGTGTTTTAAATATGTCACAATCTTTCCTATTATAAGTTTCTCACTCCCTTTTAATGGTCAATTTTATTACGATATATTGAGAACAAACGATAATAATTTATTAAAAAATAAAATGAATTTTTTATTTTTTTTATTTTTTTTTGGGAAGAAATATAAGTTTCATTAAAACTACTAAATAAAACTTACATCATCCTATATAAACTTAGATAAGCATGAAGGATTACACTGCATCCGTGACTCAAAACTGTCTATGTAGAGATAGAGCAGATTAAGCGAAACTAACTAGGTCATGTGCTACTCGATTACAATGCCTATGAACATAAAAAGATAAATGAATAAATAAATACAAAAAAAAAAAGAAAAAAGAAAAACTATCTATATTAAATCTAGAAAAAAACTGATGACTATCTTCCGTTAAATAAGTTTTTAACCCACTAGTCCTTATATTCTAATTCTACAACTTGACAGCCACCTGGCAATCACTTTCAGCCTCACCAGCAGTAAATCCACAATCCAAACAAAATTGTAATCCCTCCTTAATAGCTAACAATTTAGTAGTTGAAGGGCAACAGTTCCGCATGCAATGGTGGCTTTACCAGTAGGTGTAATGCAGCCATGCGATCCAGCAACATTTGATCTCCGCTTCAGACTTCCCATGCAAAATTGAATTTCTTCAATTCCAAATGCCCCATAAAATATAAGAAACAGAAAACAGTTTATCATTAAAACAATGAAAATAAGACATTGAAAACAGTTTCTGGCCCTCCTCCAAACAGTACACATCTACTGCATTCCTTACACTTCATTCTTACCAACTCATATGCACAACCAGTTGCCAAAGAACATGCCCTCCACAAAAATAATAGTAATAATAATAATAAATATTTCATTAGGAATTTTTAAATTCCAAATAGTCTTCCACCAAATCTAATGATTATTTCTTTCACTGTGGCCTACAACACTTGAACTCCCTCCTAACTTCCTGGCTATCCAATATCCAGCTTTAACATCATAATGACCTGTACTAATTAGTGTAATTCCAAGCGATAACGACCTGCATTGATTAGTGTAAATCCAAGCAATTTTATCCTCTCTACCTTTACCACCAACAAAGTTTTGGTTTGAACAGAGGAGGACATGGATATTTATCCTCAAAATTATGTCCACAATCTTATCCCACCAATTAAAACTGAACATCTCATTTAAAATGCGAGCTTTTTTATTCATTTTCTTTCTCTTTTAACTTCTGAATTCTTCTATATGTTACAAATGATAGCAATCACTGTTCTATGTGACATATTTTAATTGGAGTATTTAATTTTATTATTTTTTATTCTAAAACTCTAAAAACAATTTTTTTTATAATAATCATTTAAATTACTATTTATGTAACATCCCGTTCCGAATTACATATGAATTTCTCAAATTTGACCAAGATTGACCGAGTTTGACCGTCTTTGACCGAGAAGGGGTCAAATGTTGACTTTTTTGTTCCTGATGAAATTTCATATTGACCGAGGTACCATTATGAAGTACATGTTGTTACGACTCTATAGACTAGTAGCACGTTGAAAACGGAGCTATAGATTGAAAGTTATGAGCTAAACAAGTTGAGGTCCAAACTGTCCAAGGGGTGTCGGAGTTGACTTTTTATTCATGCAAAGTTGAGCTTTGACTCATGCATGGTTGTGAAGTACTCGTCGATACGAGTTCATAGACTAGCAGCACGCTTAAATTGGACATCTAGTTAAAAAGTTATGGACATGTAAAGTTTTCCGAATACCATAATATTTTTATTTTGACTTGAGTGAACAGTGTGTGCCACGTGTCGCATTTTCATCCAATCCCGTGAGTAAACAGTGTCACCCATGGGTGTCTTTTATTCTGGCTAAAATGCATTAGTCGGGGAGGAGAGAGAGAAAGAGAGAGCTAGAGAGAGAAACCAACCGGCCACTGCCGCTTAGCCATTTTCCGGCCACTCTTTCCGCACACGTGCCACCCCACCTTAAATGTCAAGACCCATCCAGAATTCCTCCCCGGAACCCTAGACAAGCCTTGATCCCAGGGAAATACCACCGAACCTTCCAACGGAAAATCCGGCAGCACTTCCCCTAAGGGTAGGATTAACCAAAAATTACCTGCACTGAAAACACACTTCTATAAACATCCCCTTATTCCTCCCACAATACTACAAATTGATTCCACAAATTTCAGCACTTCAAATAATAACAACAGCAACCCAGTGCATAAATAATAACTACACGTCCAATACAGTATACAGAGCATTATACAGATAATGTGGAATTTATACAATGACAGATAAAGAAGTAATACAAGATGGAGAGGAAAATGGAAGAAATACTTCTTGGACTTTCGGCAATGAGCTGAGACGTCGGGCTCGCCCCGGACGATCAACGTCTCCCAACCTAAACCTAGGGAAACGGAATTTAAGAGCGTGAGATGCTAATCATCTCAGTGAGTGACCCTATCTACTAAACACCTTTAATATTAATAATATACCAAATAAAGGGATTTAATTAATCAATACCGAACAATTAAATAAATAAATAAATAAAAAATTGAGGTAACAATTTCTCTCAAAACCCTCACTATTCACTCCGCTGAAAATGTTCCCCTTTTAAAACATTTTCACAAAACCCGATATTCGTACTTCCCGAAAACCAAGGGACCAAATAATTTAATAAACAACAAATAAATAAATAAATACCCCAAATATAAATAAACTGCAATAAATTATAATAAATAATTTTGTACTCTTTGGGGTTTGAAATTTCTATCCGAAAAATTTGTACTTGACGCACCACACCATATACCAGTGATGCCCTCCGATACCCAGCGTCCTGAGCACCGACTGGCGGGAGATTAAAGAAAGAAACTTGCAAACGGCACTTCGGCGTCCCGACAGTACCGCTGCTGAAACCATCATCCCGGCCAAGGAGGGGGGCGGCTGTGGCCAATAACAAACTTGCCTGCCCACGGTCCAATGGCAACTCACGAGTGAAATAATAATACTTGCGCGCTGAACCACATATACATATACCAGAACACCAATACTGTGTGAATGCGTCTAAAATAAGTATTAAACCAACCGTACCGTTTTCCAAAATTACCGTGGGAAATATACCAAATTTTCACAAAATACCATCCCACATATTTCCTTTTCATGATCCGGTACAAAAACATCAATAACAAATAAACCATAATTTTCTCGTAACACGAGATGCAACAATTAAAATACCGCGGGCATAATTTATACAATTTAAACAAATATTTTCATAAAATATTTAACCCAATTATGCCCGAAAAATAATACTTAAAACCACGTACGATTATTACCGAAATACACTTTGCTCATGCATAAATAATAAATTAAACCACAATAAAATAATAATTACATCGTACCACATGAGCATGATTCAAATACCAATTAAACATAATTAATTGCCCAAAATATTTTTGAAGGTGGGTCACTCACCTGAAGCACGCAATTAACCTAAGATCATCCATGGGATCAATTCCATGACTCACCCGTGCTCCTAGAACAAAATCCACACACAATCAAATAAATGAATATTTTAATCGGATAAATAATACCCGGTACCCGGGGGGTCAAACACAAACGTTATCCAAAATAGTCGAATAATATACCAAATCGAAGCTTGAGCGACGAGGATTACAAATCCGGTCTCCATCGACCCCAATTCCGCAGGAGGTGGCCGAAATTTGGCCGGAAAGCTTCGGCCGATTTTCAATTCTTCGTACCTCGCAAACCGCTTCAAATTTTTGAGATTGGAGGCCATATTTGAACTCAGAGGACCCAAAATAGGGGAAGAGGATGTTTAATTTGGACTGGGCTGGCCGGAAAACACAAGAAAAGAGGAGAGAGAAATTTTTTCGGCCGGCGGCTTCTCCGGCCCGATCGGGGCGCGTCGGGCTGCCGATGACCGTGAAAATTGGCGGGCGAGCTCACCTCCTCCCTCTGCTCATCACTGGCAGGCTCGTGTGGACTATGGGTGGCCGGAATTTGAAAAATACGGTGAGGCCGAGAGGGAGGAAGGAAGGGAAAGGAAGAAGAAAAGAAGAAGAAGAAGAGGAAGAAGAACATAAACGGGGCTGGGTCCCCTTTTTTCCCACGTGGGGGAAAAGAAAAGAAAAAGAAAAATAAAAAAGAAAAATAAAATAAAATAAAAATAATTAAATAATTAAATAATAATATTATTATTTAAAATAATAATAAAATAATATGATATTACACATGGTTGACATGTGGCTTCTCAACATGGTGACACATGGTCACCTTCATTAAGTCACACGTGGTACATCGTTACACGTTTAAAAAAATAATATTAAAATAATACAGTATTTAAAAAAACTCTACAGATCCATAACTTTCAAACCACATGTCCAAATCGGACGTGCCACTAGTCTACGGACTTGTATCGATGAGCATTTCACAACCATGCATGAGTCAAAGCTAAACTTTACATGAATAAAAAGTCAACTCCGGCACCCCCTTGGACAGTTTGGATCTCAACTTGTTTTGCTCATAACTTTCAAACCGTAGCTCCGTTTTCAACGTGCTACTAGTCTACGAACTCGTGCCAATGTGTACTTCATAACGGTACCTCAGTCAACCTAGAATTCCAATCGGATCAAAAAGTCAACTTTTGACCTTTTGGTCAACGGTCAACAGTCAACCTCGGTCAACGTGCGAAAATTCCAACATGGTTCGGGACGGGGTGTTACATTAAAGCCCACCTGAAAACCGACCGACCAGCCAAAAATCATGGCCAACCGATCTCCAACAGCAGTGCCGATTACTTCAAACCCAGATCTCTCTCTATTCTGACCTCTGTTTGCCTCACCGTCGGTCCCGTTGAGTCACCCATTCTCCGATCTACCTTCCCACCAAAAATCACGGCCAGTGGCCACCAGACGCGCCGCCGGTGGATTCCGATAACCACTGCGGCTTGTCGGGAAATCGACTTTCAAGCGAGTTTCCAGTTGCACCACCTATCCTTTCCCACTAATTCTGACCCCCTGAACCCAATCCGGTGTCCACTTTCCTCAATTCGCGACGGATTGAGAGAATTGAGGACTTAAAACTCGAGAGCTTTCCAGCGAGATTCCGGCCACCACGAGTCCGATCTCCGGGAAGTAAGACCAGATTTGTAATTCTTGTTTCACAAGCTTCGATTCGGTATATTACTCGTAAATTTTGGTTAACGTTTGTGTTAAACCCCCCGGGTACCGAGTATTATTTATCCGAATAAAATATTATTTTATTTGAGTTGTGTAATATTGTTGTTCTAGGAGCACGTGTGCATCATGGAATTGATCCCATGGAGGATCTTGGGTTAATTGCGTGCTCGAGATGAGCGATCCACCTTCAAATTAAATTCGGAAATTAAATTTGTGAATATTTTGTGTGAATTGAATATTTGAAATTTATATTTTATGTTTCAAATATTTAGTGGATTTATATGTGGAATTTGATGCCCAATTGAGTGAATAAAAATATTTATGTATTAAAAAATATTTTGATTTAAAGAATTTTATGAAATTGAAATTGAAATTATTAATTATTAAATTAATTTGTTGGAATATTTCATAAATATGTTTATGTGTTCAATATTATGAGAATTTCTATCTAGAATTGTATTGCCAATTTATAATGTTTTTAATATATGTTTTGGTGCCAAAAAAATATATTTGGGAATTTAAAGAAATTGTGGTTTTGATTTATTTTAATTATTGCTATGGTTATTATTCAATTATTGTGCACAATTATATGAATTAATTATATATGGAATTTATATGGTTTTCATATTATTGATTTAAATTGATTTTTGAGAATTTGAGAAAAATATGGATTTAAATCATTATGTTTTAAAAATATTTATGCATTGAAATATTAATGGCTTGACCTTATGCCATTGAAAAATTTGTATATTCAAATTGATGGATTTAAACTTGGTGGATTTTAAACTGATGGATTTATGATAAGGATTAAAGAAAAAAATATGGGAATGTTAGTTTGAAAAATGGTATAATTCCCACGGTGAATTTTGGAAAAAATTGGATATTTTAATAATAAATTTGGTTAATTGTTTTAGACGCACTCATACAGTACTGATGTTCTGTATTGTATATGTGGATGAGTGCGCAAATTATAATGTCTCCCGTGAGTTGCCATCAGACCGAGGGCAGGCAAGTTTGATATTGACTATAAGCCGCCCCCCTCCATGGCCGGGATGATGGTTTAAGCAGCGGCGCTGTCGGAACGCCGAAGCAACCGTATCAAGTTTCTCTCTTTAACCTCCCGCCAGATAGTGCTCGGGACGCTGGGTATCATAGGGTATCACTGGTATATAGTGTGGTGCGTCAAGTTATTTCTTGATACGAATTTCAAACCAAGATGCTTTAAAGCTGTATTTAAATTAAATGTATTTAATTTGTTTTATCATCTCTTTCCAATTACTATTTTCTAAAATGTATTTATTCATGTTTTTATCAATTATTTCAAATTGGTGTTTTAGAATTTTATTTTACCATGTTGATATTATTTATTTAAATTTTGAGATTTTAAAATGAATTTTATTGTATTCTTTTACCTATTTTAAATTGGGGTTTAAAATCTATTTGATATTTCCTTGATTATTTTTTTATGTAAATTTTATTGTGATTTTGCTTAGTTTACTTATGACATTTTGTGTACAATCTAATAATTGTTACTAAAATTATTCTTGTTTCTTATTATACATTCTAGATCTTTAATTTAATGTATTTTATTTATAATTTATTTAATTAATTATTCCTTGATTTTTGGGGCATAAAAGATTGGGTTTTGCGAAAATGTTTTAAAAGAGGAACCTTTCCAACGGAGTGAATGGTGAGGATTTTGAGAGAAATATTATCTTCAATTAATTATTATTTATTTACTTATTTATTCTTAATTAACCAAATGTACTATAATTATCGTTGCTTTATAATTCTACAGTAGATAGGGTCACTCACTGAGATGATTAGCATATCATATTTTTAAATTTCGTTCCCCTAGGTACAAGGATTGGGAGACGTTGATCGTCCGGGGCGAGCGCGACGTCTCAGTTCATTGCCGAAAGTCCAAGAAGCATTTCCTCCCTTTTTCCTCTTCATCTTGTATTGCTTCTTTATCTGACATTGTATTAATTTCATATTTATTTGTATAATGCTCTGTAACTGTATTGGACATATTTTATTAAATACTGCATTAAATCCCTGTTATTATTTTGGAGTGTTGCAAATTTGTGGAATTAAATTGTAGTAATGTGGGAGGAATAAGGTAGTGTTTATAGAAGTGTGTTTTCAGTGTAGGAATTTGTGGTAAGTCCAATCCTTAGGGGAGATTTTGCCGGATTTTCCATTGGAAGATCCAGTAGAGTTTTCCTGGGATCAGGGCTTATCTATGGTTCCGGTGAGGAATTTTGGATGGGTCCTGACAATTTAACATATAAAATCCACTTGTGATCATTTATCCATGGTGACAAATAGTATTTTTCTTAATTTTTACATGCAAATTGCTAGTCCACATCTATTAAAATATTGGATTTTTACTGCTCAATTTTTTATGGGTGGCCCCCACCCTAATCAAGTGCTAAAGAGACTCTCTCAACCCCACTGTGGCTTCTTTCTCCCAACAGCCACAACTTTTATACTTTTTTTCTTTTATTGCAATTATTTTTCTATTACTGAAAAATTGACCAAGAATAAATGGAATTACTTTTCATGGCATTCGATGAGAAAGACAATGAACAAAATCGTTCATTTTACAAAAAAGATCATCCACTTTTTCTTAGATCTAGAATTGGAGAACTTTAGGTTTTTGTAGCTTTATCTTATAATGATGTTCCACTTTTTCTTCTTTCAATATCTAGCATTCAAATTTCCCAACTATCTAAATAAAGCCAAAAACACTACTACTTTCAACAAAGGCTTTAAATTTGAATTCCCCTAACCCAATATATTTAATGAGGTACAAAATTATGGATACTATGGAGCTTATATTCATATTATAAATTATTAGAATGACATGTTTTAATGGCATGAGATAACAATTAGACATTGCATAGATGCTCAATTACTAGATCACACTTTAAAAGATTAAATATGGCACCACTTCATACTATCTAAATTATGTAGCATCCTGGTCTAAGAAGACGCTCTAAATTTAAATTTTTGACCAAGTTTGATAGGGTTGATTAGGATTGACCAAGTAGGTCTTCCAGTTGACTTTTTACTATGAGATGAATTTCACTTTGATCGAGGCACCATGGTGAAGCTCTCTTTAATAAAAAATTTTAGACTAGTAGTATGTTAAAATCGAAGCTGTGATTAGAAAGTTATGGTAATAAAAAGGTGTGGTCCAGATTGATCGACGACCCCGATATTGATTTTTTATTTGTATGGATTTTTATTTTGACTTATGTACCGTGTGATTGTACTCATTAATATGAGTCTATAGACTAGCATCACACTTAATTCGGACCTACGGTTGAAAAGTTATGAATCTATAAAATTGCATCTATTTTTTTAAGATCGGCTTTATAAGGCAGTAGAATATTAGAAATGTCCTTAATAGGAGCCGTGTATCACCGATTGGTTGGTGCCATGTGTCACTAGTTGGTGGGTTGTTAAGGCCCTCCCAAAGTTACCTATCAGAAACTTTAGGATGGCCCCAACTAGGGGAAAACACCACCAAATATTCTACAAAAAATTCGATGGCATTTTCCTTGTAAATTGGACTCTTACAAATGTACCCTGCATAGAAAACTCACTCTAAAAATATATATTCTTGTAGGACCCATTTAAGATTTTTTATTAGCACCTTAGACAAGCTCCGACTGGGAAAACCCTATCAAACCTTCCTGTAGAAAATACGACAGCATCTCCCCTAATAGTTAGGTATGTCTCAAAAATTCCCTATGTAGAAAACACACTCCAGTATTACACTACCTTATTCCTTCCACCTTACTATGAGTTTTTCCATAAGATGCAGCACTTCAATAACAAAAGAATAAGAATACAGGTTCCAGAAATAATTTAATAAACAACAAATACCTTTATGACTCATTTTCATCCACACCACCCATTTACTTCCATCAAATGTTATTATAACATATTATGAATGTATCAAACCCATAAATACAAGTAGAAGATAATAAAAACAATGATAGTAGGGTATGACCTCTAAAGAGAGTTTGGATAACCTGACCGAATCCGAAAGCTATAATACTTGTTCGAAGGCTACCATACCTGTTCAAAGGCTACAATACATATCAGAAGACTATAATACTTGTCCGAAGGCTAGATACTCAACCCTATAGAGAAATATGATAAGTATGCAATTGATAACAATAATAACATGAATAATAGTAATAATTAACAATAACAATAATCACAAGTAATAATAATAACCATAATGATAATAATAGTAACAAGTAATAATGGTAATAGTTATAATATTACTAATAATAATAACAACAACAACAATAATAATAATAGATACAATAGTAATAATAGTAACAAACAATGGTAATAATAATAATAACAAATACTAGTAATAATACCAATAATAATTAATAATAATAATAATGACAATGAAAAATAATGATAATAATAGAAAATCATAATCATAAATAGAAAGAACAAAATAAAATAAAATAATATTTTAAAATTTATAAATATACTACATAACCCACACATTCGTAGCAAAGACACTCGATGAACCATATAACATGCTAATGCATGGTCACATAATATTAGCTGTCGCAAATACGCTGTTATCAATACTGTTAGGGATGGCTGCCTATAGTGGCTGTCCGATCTACTGATCTCCTAGGCAACAAATATACAAGACTAAACTATTCATAGGCCAAATATAGGTGTTTAAGTCTCCTCACTGGCAAAATATATATATCCCCTAAAGTTATTTTTAATGAAGAATGTTATCATTTTTCCACTAGCTGAACGCCACACTCATGAAAACATTACATCTACCACATGTAACTCTCCTAAATTGTTTTCCTCTAACTCTTTCTTGCAAGCAAAGAAATGGTGGATCCATATTCAGTCTGAGCCCTCATTAGCATCCATGGATCAATCCAACTCTCCTCTATCTAACGCAAATAACAACATGGTTGGCTTCCACCAAAACACTACCACTTATAGGTTATCTGCTTCACCCGATATACCCACTTCATCATCATCCTCATCACCACTGATAAACACACCAAAACACTCCATTCACTCAATGACTCTACCTCCAACTGATTCGGTTTAGCGTACTTGCGAATCCTTCACAATAGCTCCCCACGTCCCCTCTGGCTACACCGTTGCATGCATGTCCATCCGAAAGCTCCTTATCTGATATTTTATGTGACATTGACGCATCTCCACCACCTCTGCCGTCAATCCGTTCAATTCAACCAACACACCCAATGATAACCAGGGCTAAAGCAGGTATTTTCAAACCTAAATTCTATCTCACCACCATACGGCCTGCCTCTCCTTTTGTTGAACCGCCAACAACAGCTTCATCTCTACTCTGTCGTTAATGGAAAATGGCCATGGACGCTAAGTTCACTGCCTTACACGCCAACAAAACTTAGACCTTGGTACCTCGTAAACCCGGTCAACGGCTTGTTAGAAACTAATGGGTGTTCAAGGTAAAAGGAAATCTGATGGCTCCATCTTAAGACATATGGCTTCTTTAGTTGCAAAGGGCTTCTATCAAAAGCCTGGATTGGACTTCCATGAGACCTTCAGTTCAATTATAAAATCTTCTACTGTTCATGTTGTGCTATCAATTGCCATTTCTACGAACTAGGATGCGAGACAAATTGATGTAAACAATGCCTTCATGAATGGAATTATGATGGAAGAGGTGTTTATGAAGCAACCTAAAGGCTTCATTGATCAAACCTAGCCAAATGCTGTGTTTAAATTACACTGGTCACTTTATGGTCTTTGCCAAGCTCCACGAGCTTGGTATGACAAATTAAAATGAATCTTAAGTACATGTGGATTTTAGAACTCAAAGATGGATTCCTTTCTCTTCATCCTTCATAGTTCTCCTAGCATTATTTGGGTTCTCATCTATGTGGATGATATTCTCATCATAGGAAACAACAAAAGACTCATTGACAAGTTTATTCATAAGCTAGATACCAATTTCTTTCTCAAGGACTTAAGCTCCTTAAATTATTTCTTGGGTATTGAAGTTCATCGAAGTGCCACGGATATGCAATTATCTTAAACTACTTATATTGATGAGCTTCTTCACCACACAAACATGGCAGACTGTAAGACCAGCCCATCTCCTGCTAGCTTTTCCCTTTAACTTGCAAGTGTTGTAGGTGGTCCCTTGCATAATGCCTTTCTTTGTCGGAGTACAATTGGAATGCTACCATACCTCACCTTTACAAGGCCTAAAATTTCTTACATTGTTAATAAGCTCAGTCATTATATGCACCATCCTACCAAGGTTCATTGGTCTGCTTGTAAGCGTATTCTTCACTATCTTTAAGGTACCAAACATCATGGCCTCCTACTTCGACCTTCTACTCATCTGAAGCTATCCAGGTTCATCGATGTTAATTGGGCATCCAATGTTGATGACCGTAAGTCTACTGAAGGGTACTGCATCTATCGTGGTGAATCCTTAGTTTCTCGGTCCTCCAAGAAACAAAGTGTAGTTGCTCATTCCAGCACTAAATCTGAATACCGGGCCTTTACACATGGAGCTATTGAAGTCTTATAGTTACAACAACTTCTCATCGAATTAAAAGTTACTCCCAGTCTAGTACCTATTCTTTGGTGTGACAATATGGGTGCTTGTTCTCTTGCTGCAAATCCAGTTTTTCATCAATGAACAAAGTATATGAAGGTTGATGTTCACTTTGTTCGTGATAAAGTTGTCCAAAACATCCTTGAAGTCCGATACATTCTAACAACAGATCATATTGCCGACATCTTTACCAAGAGTTTATCCACTGCCCAATTCCAACACCTTCATACCAAGCTTAATGTGGTGCCACCCACATATCGCTTGACAGTGAATGACAGCATAGCTCAATCTGGTGCTGATGCAGCAACGGGTTCTTAGGTGTCATGTGCTAAATCTTTTGATAATTATCATGTATTCAAATAGCTGATTTATATGATCTGATCTAGGATTCGTGTATGCTTGGCCTATTGTATTCTAGATATGCTAGCATTAGAGATAAAGATAGGCTTATCAAATAAGTATATGAGGCTCACGTGAGAGTCTCTGTCATGTACTATATATACTTTAGTTCTCAATATACATAATAACATCTGGATCTTTCTTTTAGCCACTCATTCGTACAAACGCAATGCTAGCTGGTGTTCAGGTCACCAGTGATCGGTGTCCTGGTAGCTTCTGTCTTGAAAATATCATGGTTTGTGCTCCTAGCGATGGTTGCCTTATTATTCCTGGAGTTTGCTATGGAGAATGTTGCAAAGGCTAAGCCGATAATCAATAACTTCTGCACCTACCACGACCGGAAAATGGAAACAAACTGTTTTCCTTAATAAATAATCAAGCCGGTCTGTTTGTTTTATATATAAAATGAAGTGATGCTTTCATGTTGCAGTTGATGTAAGTATAATAGGCACGGATGAGTTACGCTGCATATTTTTATCATGCATGGGTTTGTATTTCCAATTAAGGTAATAAAAATAAGAAGTATTGTGCTTTTAATATTTCACAATCTTTCCCATTTTAAGTTTCTCACTCCCTTTTAATGATCAATCCATATTACGATATATTGAGAAAAAATGATAATAATTTATTAAAAAATAAATTTGAGATTTTTTTTTTTTTTTAAGGAAATATAAATTTCATTAAAACTACTAAATAAAACTTACATCATCCTGTAAAAACGTAGATAACCATGAAGGGTTACCCTGCATCCGTAACTCAAAACTATCTATGTAGAATAAAGCAGATTAAGCAAAACTAACTAGGTCATGTGCTACCCAATTAGAATCCCTACGAACAACCCACACAAAAAAAAAAAAAAAAAAAAAAAAAAAAAAAATCTACCTATATTAACATCTAAAAAAAACTGATGAATATCTTCCATAAAATAAGTTTTTAACCATTCAAGAAGTCCTTGTATTCTAATTCAACAACTTGAGAGCCACCTGGCAATCCCTCCTTAATAGCTAACAATTTAGCAGTTGAAGGGCAACAGTTCCGCATGCAACAATGGCTTCTCAGTAGGTGTAATGCAGCCATGCCATCCAGCAACATTTGATTTCCTCTTAGGACTTCGCCATGCAAAATTGAATTTCTGCAATTCCAAATGCCCCATGAAAAATACGCAAAATTCTTTGCGGAAATCTAAAAGATGTGATAGAACCCAGCAAGTCAAATCCGTAAAAGAAACAAAATGGATGGATCTTAATTCCCAATAAAATTGCAGGAGCTTCCGAATCATTTTAGCTTTAAAACAATGAAAATAAGACATAGAAAACAGTTTCTGGCCCTTCTCCAAACAGTACACATCTATTGGATTCCTTAGACTTTCTCCTTACCAACTCATATGCAAAAGCAATTGCTAAAGAACATGCCCTCCACAAATATAATAATAATAATAATAATAATAATAATTTTATTAGGAATTTTTAACTTCTAAATAGACTTCCACCAAATCTAATGATTATTTCTTTCACTCTGGCCTACAACACTTGAACCCGCTGCTATCCAATAATCAGCTTTAACATCATAATGACCTGTACTAATTAGCGTAATTCCAAGCAATAACTATCCGTATTAATTAGTCTAAATCCAAGCAATTTTATCCTCCGTGCGTCTGCCATCAACAAAGTTTTGGTTTGAACAGATGAGGACAAGAATAAAATCTTTTCCCACCAATTGAAATTGGACATTTCATTTTAAAATATCAATTTTTTTTATAATATTTAAATTTTAATATTTATTTTAATTGATAATAATTATTATTCTATGTAACATATTTTATATAACGCGTTTAAATTAAAATATTTAATTTTATTAATTTTTATTTAAATTTTTAAAGTAAATTTATCCATCTAAATTATTATTTAAAATATAGAATATATTGAATGATCATTCATTACCGATGTCAAATTACAATTTTCTTTTCTAATCTACATTAAAATTGATTGTCCCACCTCAATATTAAAATACCAGACTTTTACTACTCAACTTTTTATGGGCCCCACCTTAATAAAATGCTACAGAGACACTCTCCACCCCACTCTTTTTTTCTTTTTCTTTTTTTATTTTTTGGCTAGAAACTCTCCCCCCCTCTGCGGTCCTTTCTCCAACAACCGCAACTTTTATACTTTCTTCTTTTATTGCTATTATTTTTCCATTTGCTCATATATTGATCAACAACAAAAGAAATGAATTTTCATTGCATTTGATAACAAAGACAATGAACAAAATCATTCTTCGTTAAAAAAAAAAAAAAAAGACCTTCCACTTTTTCTTAGATCTAGAATTGGACAAATTTAGGTTTTTGTAGCTTTATGTTAGAATTGCTCTTCCACTTTTTCTTCTTTCAGTCTCTATCATACAAGAACAAACTCCAAATTTGCCAACTATCTAAATAAGACAAAAAAACACTACTATTTTCAACAAAGGCTTCAAATTTGAATTCCTCTAGCTCAATATATTTAATCAAGAACAAAATTATAGCTAGTATGGTGCTTATGTTCATAGTATAATTCATTAGAATGGTATGTTTTCATGGCATAAGATAGCAGCTAGGCATACCGTGGATGCCCAACTACTAGATCTCCACTTTAAAAGATTAAATCCGGCACTGCTTCACACTATCTTAGTTATTACTTGAAAAATTGTAGAGTTCTATTGTTTTTGCTGATTGGTCCTTTTGGGCACCCAATATGATGGAAATTATTGATTCCCCAAAAAAATTAAAAAACGTGATGGAAATTAAAATATATATAATTCTTTATATGCAAAAGTAATTTCATCGAGAAAAAAATATATGTATACATGCAAAAGTACGATGTCCACTTTATAAATTGGTAAAAAAGAAAAACAAACAATAATATTATTGCTGTAGAACATAATTGCTTAGGGACATGTAAAAGCCAACTTGATGATTTGCAGATGAACCGGGGAAAAATAAAATAAACTAAAATCGTTTACGATTTTGCAATGTATGAGAAATATTCACTTTATTGATGTCAATAGAAACTTATACTGAAGCAATAATTAGCTACTATGTTAGTTCGGAAACCATTATACCTTTTTTCATTATTATTTTAACTGGAAACCATCATAACTAAGTATTACATTTTTTTTTTATTTACCATAAAACGCGTAGAAAATTTTTATTTTAAACCAGGATAATAATAAAGGGTACGAAGATTTCACCCAACCTGGTTGAACATAGATTTAGGGCATTTGGAAGCTTTTTTTTTTTTTTTTTCCTCCTAATAAGTACTTATTTTTTGTAGCACTAATTTTGCATAGTATTAATAATTGATTTATAAAATAAGTTGTAGAACGTTTGGCAATAAATAAAAGAAAATATTTTTAAATCAATATATGGTATTTTAATGTTTAAATTAATGCATAGAATGTCCTTTTTTTTTTTCTTTTTTTTTCAAAAACACTTACTTGGAGAAGTACCTAAAATGCTTATTGTTTTTATATAAAATTACTTCCTAATGTTTTCCGGAAGATGTAACAAAATGAATTTTTTTTTTAAAATTTTTCATAGTATCTATTTTATCTCTAAAAATACTTTCAAACATATCCTTAATCTAGATTAAAAGTGTATTTTTAATGATTTCATCGTTAGATGAAACCTACAAATATAAAATTGACCAGTTTTAAGTTATATGCTATAACACCCCACCTTTCATGAGATAAAATTGACTTCCCAGTATTCAATCCGTTCAAAGCATATTCTAATATCCTGGATTCTTAGGGAAAGTGTCCAAGGTAAAATAGGTTCCTTCGAAGTTATTTCAATCGTAATCTCCTTCAAATTACCCGAAAAATAACGTTATTCCAACCCATTCCACCACCCAAACAAATGCGTATAACAAGGCTAAACACTCTGCTTTATAACTTGAGTCACATGCGGTAACCATTTACAAAATATCAGTACTGGATACACATGATGAAGTCAGAGATGACAAATATCCTTACAAGATTCATGAGAAGATTGATGATAAGGCTGATAAAACTCAGCGTGAAGATGATAATATTTTGAGGGGATCAGTCAGTTGTAAGGCTAAATGTAAAGGTGTCAAGTAACATATATAAGTTTGTGTATACTTATCCTAATAGTATTATACTTGTGTATATATCAAATTTAATTAGAAGCAATATAATGTAACATCCCGTCCCGAAGTACACCGGAAATTTTCCAAATTTGACTAAGGTTGACTGGGTTTGACCGTCGTTGACCGAGAAGGGGTCAAATGTTGATTTTTTGCTGCTGATGAAATTTCATATTGACCAAGGTACCGTTAAAAAATATACATTGTCACAAGTTCATAAACTAGTAGCACGTTGAAAACGGAGTTACGGTTTGAAAGTTATGAGCAAAACAAGTTGAGGTCCAAACTGTCCAAGGGATGCCGGAGTTGACTTTTTGTTCATGCAAAGTTGAGTTTGACTCATGCATGGTTGTGAAGTACTCATCGATACGAGTTCATAGACTAGCGGCACACTTAAATTGAACATCTAGTTAAAAAGTTATGGACCTTCTTCTTCCCCCCCGACGATCCCTCTCTCTCGGTCTGTGTTTTTTTTTTCGACCATCGGATGGCCATACGCTCCAGGCAAAGGGACGGCCCACGGCCAGGCGAGCTCAGCCGTCAATTCTCCGGCCGATTGGCCGACGGACGCGCTGGGATTGGTGCCCAACATCGGCGGCCCGTGTCCTCTCTGTTGACCAGTTTTCCGGCGGCTACCGGTGGCGTGACTAGTCCTTTCCAATGGATTTGGGCCCCCCTGAGTCCGTTTCCAAGCTCAGATTGGCTCAAATCTTGCTCATTCGTGAGATATAACAAGAGCCCATTTCGACAACAACTTCACGGTAGGATTCCGATGACCTCCAGCGACGGTTGGACCAATTGAAGGTACCTTCTTGATGCTCTCATCATAAGCTTCAAATTGGTAGCTAGAATGTGAATTATAATTGAGTAATTAGGAAGTTGCCATTGATGGAGTTAGGTTGTGTTTATGTTGAAATTGGATAGAGATTGGACAAGTCCTTAGCCAATTGCCATTACATTTGGTTTCTTAATGATTGTTAGAGGCTAAAGGAATGGTTAATTTGAATTAATTGTCAAGATATTAAAAAATCCCAAATTTGCAGTTTAGGCCATACGGGTTCATCTGATTTTCTATCAAATTAGAGTGGACAATATTGATAATATTAAGCAGAAGGTGTAAAATGATTGTTATAGATTTTGTGAGTTTACTTGTTATGTTGATTGGAATTATTATACAAAAGTTATAGTTAGCATGTGTATAGATTGATATATATATATATATATACACATGTACGGTAAACATATGATGCATATATGTATGTATATATATATATTTATATGTACTGTTAATGGGCATATACATATATATATATATATATGGAGATGTGTGATGTTATATGAAAATACATAATTATATATATGTGGATATATGTGTGTGTATGTGTGTGTGTGAATATATATATATCTATGTACTTGTGTGCATCAAGACATTTATACATATGTATTTTATATCATTCAAAATTTTGAAGTATATCATGTATGTTTTAAATTTTGAGAGATATTGTTATTTGATTTTAATGTGTTATTTTAATGTGATTTAAGTATATTCGTTATATAGAATTTATTAGATCATATGTGTTAATATTTAAGAAACTGCTATTTAAATTTATGATGCTAAGTTATGTTGATTTAGTATATATATTGCCTCATATTTATATTTTGGGCTGTTAAATTAAGTATATTTTGTGTTAATTAAATATTTGAAGAATGAATTTTATGTGTTGGATATGTAACTAAGTTATTATTTATATTGAAAATGCCAAATTGTATTGAATTGAATTATTGTCGAAGAGACTAATTTTATGAAATTATGATTTAAATTTTATTATGTTTATTGATGCTAAATGGAAATTCGGTTTATTAAGGAATTCTTGATTTTTATTATTGTGATTTAATTGTATTCATTACGTATGATCAAGGTGTTTTCATTTAATTAAATGTATTTGGATTTTAATATTATTTTTGGGCATGATTTGGTTTTAAATATTTCGAGGAAAATATTGGTTTAAGTTTGGTGCTTTTAAAATTATATAATTATGCCCTTGGAATAATATTTGATTGATTTTATGATTTGGAAAAAAAAATTAATTGTATACTATTATCGGTGGATTTATGCTGGTGTTATTAAAGAAAAATGTGGGATGGTGGATTTGAAAAATGATATAATTCCCACGGTGAATTTTGGAAAAATTGCGTATTTTAATAATAAATATGGTTATTTTTTTTAGATGCATGTCAGGACCCATCCAGAATTCCTCCTCCGGAACCCTAGACAGCCCTGATCCCAGGGAAATACCACCGAACCTTCCAACGGAAAATCCGGCAGCACCTCCCCTAAGGGATTTACTTACCACAAATTTACCTGCACTGAAAACACACTTCAAAAATATCCCCTTATTCCTCCCACAAACTACAAATTGGTTCCACAAATTGCAGTACTTAAAAAAATAAATACAGTAATCCAGTGCAAAATAAATACAACAAGAGTGAAAGAAATATTACAACTGCAATAAAAGAATAACAGGGTACTGCCGAACTAAAACAGCGAGGAAGATCAAGTCCGCTCCGAGTGAACACCGACAACCTGGTACCTAGAGGAACGGAATTTAAGAGTGTGAGATGCTAATCATCTCAGTGAGCGACCCTACTACTATACCATATCTTATCACAGTAATAAGTATAAATAATAATTATTTGGAAATAATATTTTCTCTCAAAACCCTTACAATTCTCTCAGTTGGAAAGGTTCCCCTTTTAAAACAATTTCACAAAACCCTTTATCCATATTCCCCGAAACCAAGACATCAATTAAATACCAGAAGCGGTAACAATTATATCTTTAATTCCAATTCAGTTTCCAAACATTTTATTTTTAAAACACAGTTCTGAAAATCATTTGATGCACCCACTATATACCAGTGGCGCCAACAGTACCCAGCGTCCCAAGGTACCGCCAGACAGGAGGTTATAGAAAGAAACCGGCATACGGTCGCGTGGCGTCCCACTGCGCCGCTGCTAACCTGGTGTCCCGGCCAATGGGGGGTGGCCACCCTCTCCGATGGCATCCACAGGACACCCTCATAATATCACCTGCGCGCTACTCACACCCACCTGCGCGCTAATCATATCCGTGTGCACAATATCCATATCACATATACCATATCACATAATCAGAACACCAGTACGTGCACGGTGCATCTAAAAATTATAAAATCCATAAATTTAAATCATAAAACAAATTTCACATTTTTCATAAGCATAGCGGGCATAATCCATCCGCTTGAACCGGAAAATTCTCCACAATTTCTTTATAATCAATGCCATAAATTCCATGATTTTCAAATCCACCAACTTCCAAATCCATCAATTTAAATATCCACATTTTTCCAAGCATAAATAATTTCTCGAAATATCATAATCAAATCCCATAATATTTTATGGACATATTTCATAAAAATTGAAATCACCAACATAACCAAATATTTTCCTTGAAATATTTGAAAATCAAATCGTGCCCAATTTACCATTAAAACCACACCAATTTCAAAATCCTCAAAACCATAAAATAATTCCACATGGCATAAATTGGTGAAATGCACATTTTCTTAAATCCGATAAATTCACAATAATTTCCACAATAAATCAAATAAATATTTGGCACATAAAAATTAAATTCCAAATATTTAAATCACACATAATATATTCACCAATTAAATTTCCCAAAATTAAATTGAAGGTGGATCACTCACCTGGAGCACGCAATTAACCCATGATCCACTACGGGATCAATTCTACGACTCACGGGTGCTCCTAGAACAAAATTCACAGACAGTCAAATAAATTAATATTTTATTCGGGTAATCCCCAAATGGGTACCCGGGGAGCGAACACCAAACGATAACTAAAATTTACGAATTATATACCGAATCGAAGCTCGAGTGATGCTAATCACAGATCCGGTCTTAATTTCCGATGATCGTACCCGACGGGGTCGGAATTTTATCAGGAAGCTTTTCGGGTTTCGGCTCCGCAATTCTCCCAAACCGTCGCGAATTGGTGGAAACGGAAGTCGGATTTGGGTTCAGGAGGTCGAACACTGCGGACTGGAGCTGGCCGGAATTTTCGGGGTACTCGCCGGAACAGTAATTTCCGGCGGGCCGCCACGTCACCGGCAACCGTCGCCGGAACAGTAATTTCCGACGGTGGCCGTTTGCTGTGAAATTTTGTAGATTTGTAGATCGTGAGGAGAGCAATCCAACGGGACCGACGGTGAGCAAAACGGAGGTCGAACGGCGGAGAAATCACCGTTTGAAGATTTTCGACCCCTCGCCGGAAAACGCTTCGATCCCGGCGCGTCTATGGTCCGATGGCCGTGATTTTTGGTGGGTAGGCCGGACTTGAGGAGAGGATCAAGGCTGTCAGGCGCGTGTGGCCGGAAAATGGCCGGAACAGTGCCGATTCGCGGTGGCCGGCGGTGGAGGGGAAAAATCGCCGCCAAACTTCGGACGTCCGATCCGGGCGCGTCCGGCGGCCGTTCGCCGTGAAATTTGGAGGTTTTGCCGGAAATGAGGTGGGCAATCTGGCTGGCCGGTGCGTGTACAGTAACTAGGCCGGAAAAACGTGAAAATGACTGGCGGCCGGCGGGTCCTCTCTCTCTCTTTCTCTCTCCTCTCTCTCTTTCTCTCTTTTCTCTCTCTTTCTCTCTCTTCCCCGAGAGTTTTTCAAAATTAAAACCCTGCATGACACTGTTCATGCCACGTGGACCAATCAGAAACTGACACGTGGCATTTCACTGTTCACGACCCAAAAACATTAAAATAATACGGTATCCGGTAAACTTCAAACGTCCATAACTTTTTAACCACATGTCCGATTTAAGCGTGCCGCTAGTCTATGAACTCGTATCGATGAGTACTTTACAACCATACAAGAGTCAACTCACAATTACATCACAAGAAAAAGTCAACTCCCGGCACCTTTTAGACAGTTTACACTTCAACTTGTTTTGCCCATAACTTTCAAACCGTAGCTCCGTTTTCGACGTGCTACTAGTCTACGAACTCAGGGCGTCATGCACTTCGCCACGGTACCCTAGTCAACTCAAAATTCTCACCGAGTCAAAGAGTCAACTTTTGACCCCCTTCGGTCAACGGTCAACGGTCAACCTCGGTCAACGTGCACGGATTCCGGTGCGATTTGGGACGGGGTGTTACATGCACCCATACACGTATCGGTGTTCTGTACTGTATATGTGATTATGATAAGCGCGCAAGTTGTAATGTCTCCCGTGAGTTGCCATCGGACCGAGGGCAGGCAAGTTTGATATTGGCCATAAGCCGCCCTCCTCCATGGCCGGGATGACGGTTTAAGCAGCGGCGCTGTCGGGATGTCGAAGCGACCATATGCAAGTTTCTCTCTTTAACCTCCTGTCAGTCGGTGCTCGGGATGCTGGGTACCATCGGGCACCACTGGTATATAGTATGGTGCATCAAGTATTTTTTATATGTTCGTACATATATTTGTATGTTATATTATTGATATTATACTGTATATACCGCACCATATGGAGGCGGCGAACCAATGTGGTCCATGTAGAGCTAGCCTTATAACCATGTTGCCTACGAGTTAAGGGGATCAGACGGCCAATATAGGCAACCACCCTGGTTTGTATTGGTAGCAAAGTGCCAGCGATAGCTGGAATCATGGATCACGTAGGATGTCAGAAGGTATCATATGTATCTCCATTACAAACGTGCATATTTCAATTTATGCTATGGATTTTAAGATATGATTTTATGTATTTATGTTATGTTATCTAATTGTGATTTAATTTCTTACCAATATTCTTAATCGATGTTATTATATTCTTATTACTATTAATTGTATTTGACTATTTATTTAATCATTATTGTCACTGTTATCGAGGTTGTTATTAATATTTATAATGATTATTTTATTGTAACTCAAATTCCTATTATTATCATGATTATAATTATAGTTGTTATTATTGATTATTATTTTATTTTATTTTATTTTATTTTTATTAACAATATTATGAGATCTTTAATTTTAATTTTGTTATTGTTTTTATTATTATTACTACCATATGATACCTTCGGATAAGTATCACAGCCTACGGGCAAGAAAGATAGCCACCGGGCAAGTATAATAGTCCTCGGACAAGTGGTAGTTTTTGGATAGGTGAGATAGTCCTCAGGCAAGTTACATTAATTACATGTATGGGAATATAATAACCCTCAGGTAAGTTACATCAATATCATTATCATTAAAACGTTTGTTATAGTTTTTTATTGTTAATGTGATGTTGTTTTACCTTGCTTTCTATGTTACGCATTGGCATATTTGTAAAACGATATTAAAGTGTATTTGACTTGTGTAGCACTAAGTGGGTGGTGTGGGCGGATGAGAATCTATGATGGTATATCTTAATTGGTTATTTACTAAATTAATTCCATTATATGCTTTTTATATAATTTGTATCGAAGTGCTGCCAGTTGTGGAACTTAAATTGTAGTAATGTGGGAGAAAAAAAGTGGTGTATATAGAAGTGTATTTTCAGTGCAGGAAAATTGTGGTAAGTCCAACTCTTAGGGAAGGTTCTGCCGGATTTTCCATTGGAGGATCCGATAGGGTTTCCCTACGATCAGGGCTTGTCTAGGGTTCGGGTGAGGAATTTTAAACGGGTCCTGACAATAATATACTTGAAAAATATTATCGGAATTATTTTTCTTGCATCTTCTATCCCTTTGTTTGAATCATGAATTTCCACAACCACATGGAAAAAATGAACAACCTGACACATCGAATCCCTTGCCAGCATACCTAGACCAACTTTGATTGCACCATTTATATAAGAGCCATCAACATTAACTTTGATCTTCCTAGCGCACGGCAATTCCTATTTTTAGCTTTGTAAAATAGGTGAAGAGAGTCCTGATCTCCATTTTGCAATTCCATTTAGCTTTAATTGTGTGTAATTTGTTTAAATGTTTCAAATGACTATAAATTTGGAAAACAAGTTGTGTTTGAGTAAACTATCTACAATTAAGTACAAAATTAATAAATAAATAAAATAAAATAAAAACCGTGAGCATTTTCAAAATGGCTCCTAATAAACCAGGATCTGGATAGAATAGTCAAACTTGTATAATATATATTGATTGGATTTAATCTATATAATATATATATATATACAGGTACTAAATATATATGTAATATGGAGTTCCATCAGTTTATTGTCATATGGAGTTAGTGGAAGGTGCCTTAGAAAATCAATATCTATCACTTTATTATAATGATTATTATTATTTTGACGATATATTAGACGAACCCCATTAGTTCTTCTCCTAAAAGGTGTATACTACTACATATATGCACATTTGATTTTGTAAATTGGTTTCAGAAATTAGAATTTGATTTTTTTTTTCTTTTTAGCAAAAAAAATCAATCGTTAAGTAATTGAACTTTTCACATTTCGAAATCAATAATTACCACTATGAACCATTTTGGGACAGCCATCTATATTGTGGCAAAAACACTACCACTTTCAATAAAAGTTTCAAATTTGAACTCCTAAAACCCAAATATTTAATCAAAAACAAAATTATAGCTGTATTGTGCTTATATTCATATTATAAATTATTGCAATGGTAATTAAGCATAGCGTGGATGCGCAATTACTTGATCTCCACTTTAAAAGATAAAATCCGGCACTGCTTCAAGCTATCTCAATTATTAGTTGAAAATTTTTAAAAGGTCCAGAGTTTTATTGATCGGTCTTTTTTGGTACCAAAGTTGATGGAAATGATCCATTAAAAAAAAAAAAAAAAGCGTTGATGGAAATTACATTAAATATAATACTTTACATGCAAAAGTACTTTCATCGAAAATAAAAAATAGAAAAAAAAATACGTGCAAAAATACGATGTCTGTAACACCCCGTCCCGAATCGCACCGGAATCCGTGCACGTTGACCGAGGTTGACCGTTGACCGTTGACCGAAGGGGTCAAAGTTGACTTTTTGACTCGGTGGGAATTTCGAGTTGACCAGGGTACCGTGGCGAAGTGCATGACGCCCTGAGTTCGTAGACTAGTAGCATGTCGAAAACGGAGCTACGGTTTGAAAGTTATGGGCAAAACAAGTTGAAGTGTAAACTGTCTAAAAGGTGCCGGGAGTTGACTTTTTCTTGTGATGTAATTATGAGTTGACTCTTGTATGGTTGTAAAGTACTCGTCGATACGAGTTCATAGACTAGCGGCAAGCTTAAATCGGACATCCGGTTAAAAAGTTATGGACGTTTGAAGTTTACCGGATACCGTATTATTTTAATGTTTTTGGGTCGTGAACAGTGAAATGCCACGTGTCAGCTTCTGAGTGGTCCACGTGGCATGAACAGTGTCACACAGGGTTTTATTTTTGAAAAACTCTCGGGGAAGAGAGAGAAAGAGAGAGAAGAGAGAGAAAGAGAGAGAGGAGAGAGAAAGAGAGAAAGAGGACCCGCCGGCCGCCGGCCATTTTCACGTTTTTCCGGCCTAGTTACTGTACACGCGCCGGCCAGCCAGATTGCCCACCTCATTTCCGGCAAAACCTCCAAATTTCACGGCGAACGGCCGCCGGACGCGCCCGGATCGGACGTCCGAAGTTTGGCGGCGATTTTTCCCCTCCACCGCCGGCCACCGCGAATCGGCACTATTCCGGCCGATAAACAGTACACGCGCCATACACCCAGCATCCTCTCCTCAAGTCCGGCCTACCCACCAAAAATCACGGCCATCGGACCACCGACGCGCCGGGATCGGTGCGTTTTCCGGCGAGGGGTCGAAAATCGTCAAACGGTGATTTCTCCGCCGTCCGACCTCCGTTTTGCTCACCGTCGGTCCCGTTGGATTGCTCTCCTCACGATCTACAAATCTGCAAAATTTCACAGCAAACGGCCACCGTCAGAAATTACTGTTCCGGCGACGGTTGCCGGTGACGTGGCGGCCCGCCGGAAAGTACTGTTCCGGCGAGTACCCCGAAAATTCCGGCCAGCTCCAGTCCGCAGTGTTCGACCTCCTGAACCCAAATCCGACTTCCGTTTCCACCAATTCGCGACGGTTTGGGAGAATTGCAAAGCCGAAACCCGAAAAGCTTCCCGATAAAATTCCGACCCCGTCGGGTACGATCATCGGAAATTAAGACCGGATCTGTGATTAGCATCACTCGAGCTTCGATTCGGTATATAATTCGTAAATTTTAGTTATCGTTTGGTGTTCGCTCCCCGGGTACCCATTTAGGGATTACCCGAATAAAATATTAATATTTGTGGTTTTGGTACTGTGGATGTTTTAGGTGCACGTGCAAGTAGCGGAGTCAATCCTACGGAGGATCTTGATTGAGATACGTGCACAAGGTGAGTGACCCACCTTCAAATTAATTTTGGGGAATTTAATTGATGAATATATTATGTGTGAATTAAATATTTGGAATTTAATTTCTATGTGCCAAATATTTATTGGATTTATTGTAGAATTATTTATGAATTTATTGGATTTAAGAAAATACGAATTCTACAAATTTATGCCGTGTGGAATTATTTTATGGTTTTGAGGATTTTGAAATTGGTGTGGTTTTAATGGTAAATTGGGCACGATTTGAATTTCAAATATTTCAAGGAAAATATTTGGTTATGTTGGTGATTTCAAGTTTTATAAAATATGCCCATGAAATATTATGAGATTTGATTATGAGATTTTGAGAATTATTTATGCTTGGAAAAAAAAAATGTGGATATTTGAATTGATGGATTTGGGAGTTGGTGGATTTGAAAATCATGGGATTTATGGTATTAATTATAAGGAAATTGTGGAGAATTTCCCGGTTCAAGCGGATGGATTATGCCCGCTATGTTTATGAAAAATGTGAAATTTGTTTTATAATTTAAATTGTGGATTTTATGATTTTTAGATGCACCGTGCACGTACTGGTGTTCTGATTATGTGATATGGTATATGTGATATGGATATTGTGCACACGGATATGATTAGCGCGCAGGTGGGTGTGAGTAGCGCGCAGGTGATATTATGAGGGTGTCCTGTGGATGCCATCGGAGAGGGTGGCCACCCCCCATTGGCCGGGACACCAGGTTAGCAGCGGCGCAGTGGGACGCCACGCGACCGTATGCCGGTTTCTTTCTATAACCTCCTGTCTGGCGGTACCTTGGGACGCTGGGTACTGTTGGCGCCACTGGTATATAGTGGGTGCATCAAATGATTTTCAGAACTGTGTTTTAAAAATAAAATGTTTGGAAACTGAATTAGAATTAAAAATATAATTGTTACCGCTTCTGGTATTTAATTGATGTCTTGGTTTTCGGGAAATATGAATAAAGGGTTTTGTGAAAATGTTTTAAAAGGGGAACCTTTCCAACTGAGAGAATTGTAAGGGTTTTGAGAGACATTATTATTTCCAAATAATTCTTATTTATATACCTATTACCGTGGTATGATAGTGTAGAGTAGTAGGGTCGCTCACTGAGATGATTAGCATCTCACACTCTTAAATTCCGTTCCTCTAGGTACCAGGTTGTCGGTGTTCACTCGGAGCGGACTTGATCTTCCTCGCTGTATTTGTTCGTGCAGTACCTTGTTCTTCTTTTACTGCAGTTGTACTATTTCTTTCACTTTTACCGTATTCTGTATTTTGTAGTACTTCAGTACTTCATAAAGCTCTGTATACTGTATGGGACACTTAAGTATTTGTATTGCACTGGATTACTGTATTTTTATTTTGGAGTGCTGAAATTTGTGGAACCAGTTCGTAGTACTGTGGGAGGAATAAGGGAACAATTATAGAAGTGTGTTTTCAGTGTAGGAAATTTTGTGGTAAGTCCATCCCTTAGGGGAGGTTCTGCCGGATCTTCCACAGAAGGGTCCGGTAGGGTTTCCCTGGGATCAGGGCTTGTCTAGGGTTCCGGTGGGGAACTTTGGACGGGTCCTGACAATGTCTACTTTGCTAATTAGTAAAAAAAAGGTATTAAAAAGAATAAACAATAACATTATTATTGTAGAATATAAAATGTTTTGGATATGTAACAGCCTACTTTATGATTTGCAATGTATAAGAAATATATTCATTTTGATGATGTCAATAGAAATCGATGCTGAAGCAATAATTAGCCAATTTCTTTGTTCGGTAACCATTCGGTAACCATTATACCTTTTCTATATATATATATATATATATAATTTTTATTGGAAACCATTATACCTTGTGTTAAATTATTTATTTTTATTATTTACCATAAAATAAATCGAACAAGTTTTATTTTTATTTTTTTTAATAGATTTATAGAATTATTTTCCAACGAGACTTCATCGTACCTGGCTGAACATAGATTTAGGACGTATTTGGAAGTGATTTTTCATATTTTTTTATTTTCTCTAACACTTATTTTGTATAACAATTTTATAAATAAGTGTTTTATAAACTTTAGTTTTAGAATGTTTGATTATATACAATCAAAAGCATTTTTAATGTTTTTATATTATAATTAATACATATAATGCCTTTTTTTTTTTAATCTGGAAAATACTTATCTGGAGAAACACTTAAAATGTTTATTCGCCTACAAATTCGCTTGGTCAATTCATTAATGAATTTATTGTGATTTTGCTTTTGCAAGACTAAGTTGAAATGGATCCACCAATTTATCATCTATAAATCTTTTTCAGCTCATATAAACATTAATCCTATTAATAACCTTTTTAAAAAAAAAAAAAAAAAAAAACTCACTTAAATATTATATCTTTCATTTTTTTTTTATTTTAAAACAATTCTAATGGTTCATTTACTAACCTTTTAATTGGAGCCTTGGTTTTATATATAAAATCAGTGGCCTTAACAATTTGGGAGCTATGGCAATGCCTTTGGTGGTTTTACCCCAAAGCCGGGCATGCATGTTTCACCATCTTTCTCCTAAAGTTCATATTCAATTGCTGAATATCTATATTTTTTGTGTGGTGTCCATATAATCTTCTAAATACGAAATATTTCGTATTGCATATGTATATATAATTGTATATATATATGAATTTAGAAAATTTTATTTAGTAAATTTGGCGCATGAAAGACCATTTTCTGGCTCCTTCTACATATTTGCCTATAAAAAGGACTCAACGCTTAGGAGAAAACACAACACTAGCTATATACAACATTGGCAAGTATATACAGAAGAGAGAATTAAAACATTCATAAAAATGGTGAGCAAGAAAATGTCAGTCCTGGTGGTTTTGGTCGCGGTGATGGTGTTCACGGCTTATGTCGTTAGTGGTCGGGAGCTGAAATCCGATGGACAAGACAAATATGGCATAGTGGCAAGTAGAGCAGCCTTCCTTAACGCAATGCTGGCTGGCGTGCAGGGCTCCGGTAACCGGTGTCCTGGTAGCTTCTGTCTTGATGATATCATGGCTTGTGCTCCTGGCTGTGGTTGCCTTATTATACCTGGAGTCTGCTATGGAGAATGTTGCAAAGATTAAGCTGATAATCAATTACATCTGCATCTACGACGACCAGCTAAATGGGAAACAAACTGTTTTCCTTAGTAAATAATAAAGCCCGTCTGTTTGTTTTATGAAATAATGTGGTGCTTTCATGTTGCAGTTGATGTATGTATCGCAGGCATGGATGAGTTAGCCTGCCTATTTTTATCATGCATGGGTTTGTATTTCCTACTAAGTTGATAAAAGTAGGAAGTATTGTGTTATTAATATTTCACAATCTTTCCAAATTACGAGTTTCTCACTCTCTTTTAATGGTCAATTCACATTACGATATATCGAAAAAAAAAAAAAATCAGATAACAATAATTTATAAAACAATAATGTTTGGATTTTGTTTTTTTTTTTTTTTAAGGAAACAGAAATATCATTAAAACTACTAAATAAAAGTTACATTATCCTGTAAAAACTTAGATAACCATGAAGGATTATCCTGCATCCAAGACTCAAAACTATCTATGTAGAGGTAAAGCAGATTAAGCAAAACGAACTAGGTCATGTACTATTTGATTAGAGTCCCTATGTAAAAAAGAAACAGAAAAGCTATCCATATACATATAAAAAATGCTGAATATCTTCCACTAAATTAGCGAAATTACCACCCAAGTATTCCTTACTCTCATTCAACAACTTGGCAGTCACCTGGCAATCACTTTGTACCTCACCAGCAGTAAATCCACAATCCAAACCAAATTGTAATCCCTCCTTAGTAGCTAACTGTTCAGTAGTTAAAGGGCAACAATTTGGCAATAGTGGCTTCACCAGTAGGTGTGATGCAGTCTGTTAGAGACAAGCTTAATATGCATACTAAATTCATGTCCTAACGGTTTAAGTTTTTGCAATAAATGATAATTTAATATGGTATAAGAGCTCAATTTTTAAAAACATAGATTCAGATCTCACTACTGTCATATTACCAAAAAAGCAAAAGTTTAAACATAAACTTTTCAAATCTCACCACCGTCATATTATCAAGAAAAAAGAATGTTAAACACAAGCATTATTATATAACAACCAATATGGTCTACAAGTGAAGGGGTATAATAAATTCACATTCTAACAGATTAAACTTTTAAAATCAATGATAATTTAATACAACCATGCCATTCAGCAACATTTGATCTCCTCTTGAGACTTTTCCATGCAAAAGTAATGAATTTCTTCAAATTTAAATGCCCCATGTTTCTCGCCCTCCTCCACACGGTACACATTTACTGGATTCATTAATCTTCCTTCTTACTAACTCATATGAACAAGCAATTGCTAAAGAACATGCCCTCCACAAAAAATAGTAATAATTACCTAATGAATTTTATTAGGAATATTTAAATTCCAAATATACTTCCACCAAATCTAATGAGTATCTCTTTCACTTGGGCAAGCAAAACGCCTCCTAACTTCCTGGCTATCCAATAACCAGCTTTAACATCATAATGACCTCTATTAATTAGTGTAATACCAAAAAATAATAATGACATGTATTAATTAGTGTAATTCCAAACAATCTTATCCTGTCCCTCTACCACCAACAAAGTTTGGGTTTGAGTGGAGATGAGGACATGCCAATTAAAAATGGTCATCTCTTTAAAATGCCAACTTTTCTATTCATCATCTCTTTCTTTAATAATTGTGAGCAAACCACTTGTCCACATCGATGCAAAATACCATATTCTCAATTTTTTATGGGCCCCATCTCAATTAAATGCCTGAGAAACCCTCTCCACTCCACTCCTGCTTCTTTCTCCAACAACCGCATCTTTTATACTTTTCTCTTCTATTGCTATTATTTTTCTATTTACTGAGAAATTAATCAAGAATAAAATGAATGATTTTTCATTGCATTTAATGAGAAAGAATGAAAAATATCATTTATCGCACAAATAAGAATTAGACGCATTTAAATTTTTCGTAGGTTTCTCTTGGAATGCTCCTTCACTTTTTCTTCTTTCAGTCTTGATTATAGAAGAACAAACCCCAAATTTGCCAAGTCATTTTTGCTCCTCGTCTCTCCTAAATCACAGGCTCACGGAAAACAAAATTCAAAAATCCAACTTTAAATTCCTCTCTTTTCCTGCCATTGTACGAGAGCAACCTCAAATAGACTAGAACTCAAACCCACCAATCACATTATATATACGTTAAAAATAAAATAAAATAAAATCTCTTAAGTGTTGTGTTGAGCTTAATTTCTAGTTTTGGCTTAACAATATTGTTAGCACTTAAATTAATTAAGCATCATATTTTGTTCACATCCTTTATAGCAATGGCTTAATTTTGTTAAAAAAAGTTCGAAATTCTTAAAAAATGAGATAGAAGGTGCAATGTCCCTAATTTCAAAGAAAAGACTTGAAAAATTATAATGAGGCACATGCTACACTTTCATATTTTTCAAAGGTTCTTGAAAACATCCAGTGACTGCCAAGTGTATTTTTGTTAAAATTAGGTTCAAATTATAATTTTTGAAAATGAAAATCATTTTTCAATTTTGTTCTTGGAAAAGGATTATTAGATCCAATTTCACCTTTTTTTTTTTTTTGGTTTACGTAAAGAACCAGAATTAAAAATGAACAATTTTGATCAAAAAGTAAATTTTAATATTAAAGATATGAGCTGTAATTTGGAGCACATATTGTTGTTAGGAAGGAGTCCATCTTCCAGCAATAGGTATAATAAATATATATATAGAAAAATTCTACAGTGTAGACTGTTCGCATACGGATTTCAGTATTGATGATGGTTTTTAAAAAAATCGTGATCAATACTCATTTTTGTGTGATAGTATTAATGACAATTTCTTCAAAAACATTATCAATACTGAAGGTCCGCATGAATGGAGGCTTCACTACCACTAACCTATCCCTTCAAAATCCAACAACATATTTGACAAGGGAGAAAAAAATCACCGGTCATGATGTCTAACAAAAGCATATCAAATGAAGAAAACAGGTTCCATGCACCATGGAGTCCGAATTTAATAATTTTTATGTTTATAATATTTATTCTTGCTGGTATATATATTACTATTTTATTTACTTCTCTTCTACAAGGTTTTCTCTCTTTTTCTATGGTTGTCATATCTTATTTAGAACTTTAAATTTAAATTCAACAAATTCACATAATACTTATCAATTAAGTCAATTGCAAAATATTTGTCACATAAACATTTCATTTAAGCCTTTTAATTTTATAACTTTTTTATAATTTTGTTGGTTCTTTTTAGCTCAAATTGTGTTTTTTTTGCTTTTCTTTTTTTTTTTTTTTCTTTTTTGGGGATCAAAAGGAAATATTATATAAACCAGAAGCCAAAAATATCAAGCTTCCAAAAAGTACATAAGTCAAGTAGAATCACAATTTAGAGTATATTTAAAAAGTGATCCTCTGGTGAAGCATTTAATTTCCTGTGATAAACATTTAATTTCCCTGTTATAAAACTCTTCTCCTTGCAACCTTAGCCACACATGCTTTTTTGATTTCCTGTGATAAAATTGACTTCCCAATATTCATTCCGTAGCAAGCATATTCTAATATCCTTGATTATTAAAGCAAGAGTCCAAGGTTAAACAGGTTCCATCGAAGTTATTCCAACCACAATCTCCCTTGAATCATTCTAAAAAATAATGTTAATCTGATGAGAATCCGCCCGTGCTCGCACAACTAACAATATACTGAGGTGCTAACCCAATACAGATGAAGACCGGGCCGATCACTAAGGCTCAAGCTAAGAGATTTAAGGACAACCTTGCTACTTTTATCAGGGGAGTAATTCATACTCAAAAAGGCTTGTCCATAGCCAAACATACAAGACCAGTTTTAAGCATCCAAGTGGTTGAGGCTAATATAGACCCGGGTAACTGTCATCAGACATCACACATCGGGCATTTTACATCGGACATCCAAACATCGGACATCTGACATTGGACATCGGACTTCTGAGATCGGACATAAGTTAGCTTGGACATCAGGCAGACCTAAGTTAGCTTGGACATCAGATATAAATTGGATTAATTGTCAAACTAGTCAATTCGTTTCCTAATTTGCGTTTGACTTTTTGATTTTTTATGTATTTATTTGCTGGACAAATTAACTTAAAAAAGTTATTATTTAATTATTTTCATTGATACGAACTACGACGACCTGTACCTAAATCCGTATTATATTAGCCCGGATCTAATAATATTCAAGTTCTAATGGTCACCTTAACCCCTAACCAACCTGTGATTAAAAACATTGGTATAATGAAGACACCACAATAGGTGATGGATATCCTAACTCAAACTAAAACACTCATTCATTAATGATGTTTTAGGTGTTAAAAAAAAACAAAGAGAATTCAATCTCACAAATAATTTTCTATATGAATAATGTGCTAAATATTATTGATAAAACAAGCCTTTAAATAAGCTAAAAAGGTTACAAAATAAAATCCTAATTAACTAGGTAAAACTGGCCACCAAAAGAAAAGGAAACAAGTTGGCCGAATTTTACGCTACTTTCCTAAACTAATTTGTATTAATTAATTTCTTTATTTTGAATTAGTAATTAAATAATAACTTTCCTAAGTTGATTTGTTCAACCAATAAATAAATAAAAAATCAAAAAGTCAAACGCAAATTAGAAAACAAGTTGACTAGTTTGACAACTAAGCTAACTTATGTCTGATGTCCGAGCTAAGTTATGTCTGCCTAATGTCCGAGCTAACTTATGTCTGCCTAATGTCTTATCTAACTTATGTCTGATCTTCAAAGTCCGATGTATGATGTCCGATGACAGCTACTCGAGTCCATATCAGCCTCCACCACTTGGATCCTTAAAACAGGCCTTGTATGTTCGGGTATGGACAAGCCCTTTTGAGAATGAATTACTCGTTGGATAAAGGTAGCAAGGTTGTCCTTAAACCTCTTAGCTTGAGCCCTAGTGATCAGCCCAGTCTTTATCCGTATTGGGTCAGCACCCTAGCAAGTTATCGGTTGTGCGGGCACGGGCAGATTCTCATCATTCCCCTCCTCTTGAAAAGGATTTTCCCTCAAATCAAAGTTATCACTTGCAGCAAAATGAGACAAATCAGCAACATTAAATCTAACACTAACATTATACTCACCCGACAAATCAAGTTTGTAAGTATTGTCATTTATCAGCTCCAAAACTTGAAAAAGTCCATCGCCACACAGCATAAGCTTGGACTTCCGTTGCTCGAGAAACCTCTACTTTCCTAGATGCAACCAAACCTAATCTCCAGGTTCAAAGATGATCCATTTTCGGCCTTGATTAGCATTTCTTGCATATTGCTCAGTCCTCCTCTCAATATTTGCCTTTGTCTTTTCATGAATCTGCTTTACAAAATCAGCTCTTTTTTTCCCATCTAGATTAACACGTTCACTTAAAGGTAAAGGTGTTAAATCTATTGGAGTCAAAGGATTAAAACCATAAACAATCTCAAATGGTGTATATTTAGTTGCTGAATGTAAAGACCTATTATAAGTAAATTCAACATGTGGCAAATATTTTTCCTAAGTTCTTAAGTTTCTGCTAATTAAAGCCCGTGACAATGTAGACAAAGTCCTATTTACTACTTCAGTTTATCCATCAGTTTATGGATAACAAGTAGTTGAAAATAAAAGTTTAGTTCCTAACTTAGCCTACAAAGTTCTCCAAAAATAACTTAAAAACTTAGCATCCCTATCCGAAACAATTGTTCTAGGCATTCCATGCAATCTCACAATTTCTTTGAAAAATAAATTAGCAACATTATATGCATCATCAGTTTTATTACATGCAATAAAATGTGCTATCTTAAAAAAATCTATCCACAACAACAAATATTGAATCCTTACCTGTCTTGACCTAGGTAAACCAAGAATAAAATCCATAGATAAATCTACCCAAGGATAGGAAGGAATCGGCAATGGATGGTACAACCCGTGTGGTTTCAAAGTGGACTTGGTCTTTCGGCATTTCAAGCATCTTTCACATATTCTCTCAATATCTCTCTTCATGTTAGGTCAATAAAAATATTCTTGCAGCAAAGATAAAGTTTTAAAAACACCAAAATGACCCATTGAACCTCCCCCATGACCTTCCCAAACTAGTAATTCCCTAATACTACAATTAGGCACCAAAAGTTTGTTTTCTCTAAACAAATACCCCTCAAATATGTAAAATTTATTAAATCCATGTTTCAAACAAGTTCTAAATATTTCTCCAAAGTCACTATCATGCTCATAAAGTTCCTTTAATTGTTCAAAACCAAGTAATCTAGCATCTAAGGTAGAAAAGAGTACATACCTTTGGGATAATGCATCGGCAACCAAATTTTTCTTACCTTTGTTGTAGCGGATCACATATGGAAAGGTCTCAATGAATTCAATCCACTTGGCATGCCTTCAGTTGAGCTTTCCTTGGCCTTTAATGTGCTTCAAAGATTCATGATCAATATGAATCACAAATTCCTTTAGCATGAGATAGTGCTGCCATGTTTCCAAAGCCCTCACCAAAGCATACATCTCGTTGTCATATGTCGGATAGTTTAGTGTAGCTCCATTTAATTTCTCACTAATGTAGGCTATGGGTCTTCCTTCTTGCATTAGAATAGCTCCAATATCTACACCCAAAGCATCACACTCAATTTCAAAAGTCTTAGAAAAATTTGGCAAAACTAGTAGAGGTGTATTACATAATTTTTCTTTCAAGACTTTTCTTGTACTTCCCCCCGCTTAAAGCCAATATTCTTCTTTACAACTTAATTCAAAGATGCTGAAATGGTGCTAAAGTTCTTGCCAAATCTTCAATAGAAACTACCCAAACCATGAAAACTCCTCACTTGCGTGATAGACGTTGGTGTCGGCCAATCTTGGATGGCTTGAACTTTAGATTGATCAACTTTTATACCTACAGCACTTACTACAAATCCTAGGAAAACAAATTCATCTTTGCAAAAATCACACTTTTTCATGTTAGTATATAATCTTTCCTTCCTAAGAATATTTAAAACTTGCTTAAGATGGTCCACATGTTCATCATGATTTCGACTATATACTAAAATATCATCAAAATACATAACCACAAATTTACCAATAAATGGATGCATAACATAACTCATAAGCCTTATGAAAGTACTAGGTGTATTAGTTAATCCAAAAGGCATGACTAACCATTCATACAGCCCATATTTAGTTTTAAGTACGGTCTTCCATTCATCAACTTCTTTCATCCTAATATGATGGTATCCACTCCTAAGATCAATTTTAAAAAACGTGTAAGTACCATGCAATTCATCAAGCATATCATCTAATTTAGGAATTATTTATGGTGATATTATTTATAGCCCTACAATCAACACACATTCTCCATGAACCATCTTTTTTAGGCACTAACAAAATAGGAACAACACATGAACTCATACTCTCATGAATATACCCTTTATCAAGTAACTCACTTATCTTCCTTTGTAGCTCCTTCGTCTCCTCGGGATTACTTTTATATGCAGGTCTATTTGGTATGGCAGCCCTTGGAATAAAGTCAATTTCATGTTCAATCCCTCTAATAGGTGGTAATCCATTTTGAATTTCATCCGGAAAGACATCTTCAAAATCTTACAAAAGAGAAAGAATTGAACTTGGCAATTCAAGTTCTTCAAAGTTATCTTGATCATAAAATAATTATCTTTGTAAATCATGACCAGCAACCCAAGATAGCCTTATTAACATCCCCAAAACTCAAATAAAAATTTTTACTTTTTCTCTCTTTTCTTTCTTTTCCTTTCTCTCTCTCGGCCACCACACATTCTTCCTCTCTCTCGGGTTTCTCACTAAGCCTCTTGGCTTTCTCTATTTTTCCCACTCCACTCTCGGCTTTCTCATGGTTTTTCCACTTATTTTGAGTCTTAGAATGGTTACCTTGAATAGAAAACTCGGACTTACCTTCTTGGATGGATGGTGAAGCCGTAGGTGCCATACTAGCTTTCTCCTCGAGTTTTTTGGCCTCCCTCCTTTGTTGTATTTGTAATTGGTCTCTATATACTTCCTTGGGAGTCAATGGCTCCAGCTTGACCTTCTTACCTTTAAATCTAAAAACAATACAATTCTCTCAATTATAATGAGTAGCATCTTTATCAAATTGCCATGGTCTACCTAATAGAATATGTCCGGCATGCATAGACACAACAGCACACAAAACAACATCTATATATTTATCTATGCTAAATTTTACTTTTGCTTGTTTATTCACTTTCATCTCTCCTCTATCATTGTAATCTGTATGGTTCTAGATGTTTAATAGTTGTTAAGCATAATTTATCAACCATAATGTTACTAATTACATTTGTACAACTTCCACTATCAATAATCATACTACAAATATTACCTTGGATTTCACATCGTTTGTGGAAGATATCTTCTCTTTGAACTTGATCCTTATCCTTGTAAACAGCCAGCACTCTCCTAGAAACCAAGTTTAATTCAGCATTGGATGCATGTAGTGTCTCGGCTTCATCTTCAAGTTCTTCCTCTCCTTGTTCTGTTTCACACTCACTTTCTTTGCTTTCCAATTCTAGCTCACCATTACTGGGCATTGGCTACTGATGTGTCCTCATCCCTGGCACTTAAAACAAATAATTTCTCTAGATCTTGAATGTTTAGGGTCAGATTGTACCTCATTCTTTAATGCTTAGATAGATTCGACTTTTACATCCTTCCTTGGCCAATTGGAGCTCTCTTCACCTAGCTTCGATCTTTGTCTTGCTTTAAAAGGTGGGATTGCTTCTCCAAGCATTTGGATTTGACCTCCCGCTGTTTGAAACTCCCCCAAACTGTGAGCTTACACCTCTCCTCTTGAATTGATGTTCTAATTTAATAGCCACATGCAACATCTCCTCCAATTCCACATGTTGTTGCAATTCTAGTTTATTGGCTATTTCACGATTCAAACCACCAAGAAATCTTGCCATGATTGCTTCTCTATCTTCATTCATGGTCAACCTCATCATGAGCATCTCCATCTCCTTGTAATAATCCTCCACGGACCTATTTCCTTGAGATAAAGATTGAAGTCTTTGATGTAGCAACCTATGATAGTTTAATGGTACTAATTGCTTCCTCATGGCTCCTTTCATTTATTGCCATGTAGTGATCAATTCAGCTCCTACTCTCCTTGGGTGTTTTTCTCATTAGTCCACCATTGGAGGGCATAATGGCCAAATTCCATTGCTGCAACTTTAACTTTCTTGGCCTCTAAACAGTTGCGACAATCAAAAATCATCTCCATTTGCTCTTCCCATTCTAAATAAGCTTCTGGTCACTTTTTTCCATGAAAGGTGGAATGTTTACCTTGATATTCCCAATAATATCATCTTCATTCCTTGCAGGTCTCCCACAGTTTTACCTTCCTTGGAGTGCAAAATTTTCATCAAACTCCTCCTCCAAGTCATCTTCAAAGTTACCTTCCCAAAATTCCTCTCTAGGTCGCCCTCGGCCTCCATGAGCATCAAACCTTGTATTCAGCATTCCTTATGATGTTTCTAATATATCCATCCTTTTATTTATATGGTCAAATTGAGTATTCATCCGCTGCAATTGCTCCAAGACAACCCGCATGTCCGTTTGCTCCCCGCTCCCCGTAGCTTGGGAATCTCCTTTGAATCCTACGGACTCTTCTTCATTAATTCTCAATGATATTTCTCCTCTTCTCATCCTTGAGTTTGGCATGTTAGTATAAATAATACAAAAATAATATAGGAACTCACCAAATTCACTACCTCACGTGTTTCACTTAAATAGGGACTCGACACTCGTGTTTGCACACTAGTTTCGGCTTTTATCCTCTTTTAAGCTCACACTCTCTTGCCTTTTTCCACTCAAAGAATTAACTCAAAGTTCTAATTAAAACACCCATAAAACAGCAATTATATCACAAGTATCTTTTAATTAAACTTATCAACAAAACAGTAGCAAAAAAGTAAGCAATATCGAGTGAATTTATAAACACCTACTTTTCGGCTTTTCTAAACAAAAAAAAAAGGCAATTTAGCAAAGCGAATTTCAGAATAAATAAGAACTGGACCAGATAGTAAGAGATTAAGAATCCAAGAATAAAACTTTAGTAAAAGAAATTCAAACACGAACAAGAATCAATTTGGACAAAAATAAGGAATAGTTGTTGGTTGTTGTCCTTTGTAATTCAAGTTTTTGTATCAAATCCTTTAACTAATTTTAATCCAATACTTTTAGCACCCAAAATTCAAATATCTAGCAGCAAAAATAAATCCCCAGCAACTCCAAATATTGAATAAATAGTCAACAATTCAACAGTTCAAAGAAATTTCCAGCAAACACCAAATTCAACAAACCGATTTTTTTTTTTTATTCAGCTTTTCTTCTTCTCTTTTTTTTTTTTTTTAAAGAAGGAAAAATCAACTTAACTGCAGTAGCAGGAATTAACAATCAAATTGCAATTCCAACACCAAAAACTCAACAAACCCGTGACCACCAAAATTCCACTTCCAAACTTTGTATTTTTTTTCTTCTTTTTTTTTAATTCGGCAAACCACTCTTTTTTTTTTTTTTTTTTGAATGTCTGAATGTAAAAAATTAAGACCAAAAATAGCAAATAAAAAATCAACAATAAACTAAATTACCAAGAACAATAATGAAAGACAACCAACAAACTAGGAAGCAAAAATACGATACGACAAAGAAAACCTAATTTAACTAGGAATGAATTTTTTTTTTCTTTTTATTTTAAGATGCTGAATGTGTATGAGATGGATGCAACCTTAACCTAATGCTAAAATTGTAGATTAACAAAAAAAAATAAAGCAAATAAAGATAGATCAAACCTGAACAAAATTTTGGCTTTGATACCAAATAATACAAACCTAGGACGACCTGTACCTAAACCCGTATTATATTAGCCGGATCTAATTATGTTCAAGTTTTAATGATAACCTTAACCCCTAACCAACATGTGATTAGAAGCCTTAGTGTAATGAAGATGCCATAATAGGTGATGGATATCCTATTGATAGGTCAAACTAAAACACTCATTCACTAATGGTGTTTTAGGTGTTCAAAGAGAACAAAGAGAATTCAATCTCACAAATAATTTTCTGTATGAATAATTTATTGAATAGTATTGATAAAACAAGTTATCTTCAGGGTACTAAATATCGTATGTTAATATATCGACGCACCAACACTTTTCATGTAACTGGTTATAGTGATGCAGATTATAAATGCTATGTAAATGATAAAAAAAAAAATCTACTATTGGATATATATTTATCATGGTAAAAAGACATATATCTTGGCAGAGTACCAAGCAATAAATGAAGGCATCCTCGACTATGGAGTTAAAGTATATGGCATGTTATAAGGTGACTCATTATGTAATTTGGCTTCGGAATTTCATTGTGATTTGAGAGTAGTTGATTCCATTGAGAAGCCTATTATGATGTACTATGATAATACTGCAGTAGTGTTTTTCTCCAATAATTTAAAAGATACTTCTGGTGCAAGGTGCATCGATGTAAAAGATTTTATAGTGAAAGAGAAAGTTAAGAGGGCCTCATTACTATTGTTCACATGCCGACTTATAACATGGTGGTAGATCCACTAACCAAGGTCTTATCGGTACGCATATTTGAAGAGTATGTATCCCATATGGGATTATTGGGCAATTGAGACTGCTGTGGATCAATGGGAGTTTATTATGTATTTTGCAATAATGGCCATATTGAGTATTGTTTATTTTCTTTAAGTACTATATTAATATATTGATGTATATGGATCATCATTTATTTATAAGATATTTATTATACATATTGTTGTCCCTTATATTCATAGGCTTGTTTGAGACTTTTAGCCTATAGATATATGTGTATATTGATCCATAGGTGCCATGGTGAGTCCTACTACCTAGTTTGATTATATTGTTATATCATGTTGGTACACAATGTGCTTGAATGAAGTAGTATTGTATGTTGAGGGATTGCACATGGTAAGGTAACTCTACTACCTAGACCGAGTTTATGGTATGCAAAGTGCTCAGTTGAAATAGTATCTAGTTTTGGAAGATTTGCTAAGGGAATCTCTACTACCTAGTATAGTATATAACTATGCCCAATAGGCATGCTATATATTTAGATGAATGGTGTTTTGTCTTCAGAGATTCTATAATAAATGAGCTTGGATAATACACATATGATGATGATTACGCAGCCTAATGGGAAAATGTTAGATACATATAAATATTGTGTGGATTTGGCATAATCAATTACTCACTCACAGCGCTCATTTGTGCCATTAATGGAATTGGTTTATTTATTAAATAATGTAGTAGGGCCCTTGGGAACACACTCACTGTAATACTCTAGTTGGCCCTTTGGACTAGAAAACCAGCTCTCTTTAGAAGCTTATTTGGCTTATCCATTTTTTTTTATTATTATTATATTTATTAGTAAAAATTAATGGGTAAGTCATGTAACTTGTCTTTAAAAGATTGAGGTTTTATTGATAGGGAAGTGAGAAAAATACACGTCATATTTTATTAGAGTTTAAAGAGATCACTCAGATCAGTTAGAGATGGGTTAAAAAGCAGCGTATCCATTATAGGCACTACTATTATGTGTTTCTATTTTGCAAGATCACAGATCTAGCTTTTATCAATTGCTGCATTTGAAAGTTATTATTTTTACAATTAATTGTTAATATTATATGGAATTTAATTATATTTATTTTTTATCCGTTTATTTACTCCAACAAAAAAGCATTTGGAATGTTAAAAATTATTTCCTTTACTAATTGTTCTTAAAAAAAATTTATCTATTGCTGAAGTTTTTTATAAGTTAGCTGGATTTATATTTTCTTATATTTGATTTCTTCTTGGAAATAGTTTAGATGTTTGCTCTTACAATTAATTGAATTTATGCGTGTTGAGATTAAGGCTTTTAATTTTATGATTTCTTTACCCTTTTCTCCCATAAGATAAATGATTATATCGTCTTTTTTGTTGTGAAACAATATAGCGAGGCAATGAAGGGTACTCCTTAGATGCCTTGGTCTATCATATTCTTGATTTGTACAAATGAAGTTGTAAAACATATGTTACTATGATAGATATATGCTTTAAAATTTCCATTTTATTAAATTTTATAAAAATTTCATATACGCTGAGGTTAAAGTTTCTTTTATTTTGCTAAATTATTTTGTTGGAACTAAGCCTTCCTGGATGTAGTTCAAGTTTGAACCTAAATCAATTAAGGCCTTTGTTACAAAGTCAAAATCATTTATTACGATACTTATTTTGTTGTGCTATTGTTTAGTTTTAATTTGATTTATTGCAATTAAACAATTCTCGTGACTATCATTTTCTTTATCAGTTTCTTTTCCAGACTTATCTTCACTAAGTTGATCTTTTTCTTCAATATTTTTCAATTGGTCTATCTTGATGTATTTTAAGAATATTTAATTCTAGCTTAACTTTTTGTTTTTCTTACTTTTTTTCTTTAATTTTTTTGTAAGTCTTGTATTGTTGTTTGCTTTTGTTTATTTTCATTAAACTTTTCTAATGTTTCAAATGGGAAAATTTTTGAATGTGTAATATTGCTCTTATTATCATTCTTTTAGTAATAATCTTCTTTGACTTTATATAAATATTCTAATCTATGTTAGGACCCTCTCAATGTTGCCTATTGGAACCCTAGGATAGCCACGATTTAGGGAAATTCTCTTGGAATTTCTAAAGAAATCGGTAGCTTCTCCCCTATAAAATTGACTTCTTCCAAATATTCCTTGCATAGAAAACTCATTCCTATACTTCCACATCATTTTTGCCAACCTTACTTATAATCCAAATTTTACCCTTTTTCCACAACTTTGTGGGACTTCGATAACAACAGCGCAGGGATACAAATGCGAGTAATAATTAATAAAACATAAATACATTTATATGTGTCAGGACCCCTTTTGAAGCTTACTAGCTGAGCCTTAAGATGGCCTCGACCTTTCCTAAGTTTTTACTTAGTACAGGGAATACGCAATTCTATAATTCATGGTACCCACACCTCCCACTTACTACAATATCACATTTTTTGTAGCACTTCATAAATATACCAATCACATAAATGTAGATAAAAAGATGATAATAATAATAGTAACATGAGACAAGGGCAACTTGGGTCCCAAACACTAAATCATACAATCTACATTCTTACATCTAAAAAAAATACAGATACAAATTGTATCACTAATAACCGATAAATTGTAGAGACAATTTTTAATAAAATAAATTACATCTAAAAATGCATATATAGAAATAATACTTTAAGTTGAACAGTTGAAGTCTTAATTGTAACTTTGATAACATCACCACTACCCAAATTTAATGTGACGACCAATGTGGGTGGGTACAAGGCACTGACAGGCTATTAGTGTCCAATCCTATGTCAATTGTGTATAGACTAAGGGATGATTCAAATGTAACAATAGTCACCTTTATAACGCCGAGATCTTGTCAAAACGATTAGCTTCAAGTTTCAAAAGAAGTTTGAAGTTAAGAATGCTCAGGTAAGAGTAATCAAAGGATGGTTAACCTCTTGGGCAACTTTGAACAAAAAAATCTCATATCAAGTGTAATGGCTAAAATTGGAGACGATATCAGTAGAGAGTGACAAATCTACCAGTGGAGGTGGGGTATTACAAATGATATCAGAGCCAATACTTAGACGGAAGTGTGCTAACAAGGATGTTAGGTCCTAAGACAGTGGATTGTGATGATTAATATGGGCGGGTACGATACAGTGGCAAGCTACTTGGTGTCCAATTTCTCATTGCTTGAGAGTGGATCATGAACGATTTAAATATAATGATAGTCACTCTCATAAAACCGAAACTTTTCAAAGCGATTGACTTTAAGATTCAAAAGAACTCCAAAGTTAAACATGCTCAGGCGAGAGTAATCTAAGAATAGATGACCTCCAAGAAAGTTTTGAACAAAAAACCTCATATCAAGTGTGGTTGCAAAATTAGAGATAGTATCGGCAAAAAGTGACAGGTTACTAAATTAGAGACAATATCGGCAAAGGATGATAGGTACACCAGTGAAGGTGGGGTGTTAAAAATAGTATCAGAGCTTGTACATGGCTTGAAGTTTATCGATGAGGATGCTGGGCCCCAATGGGGTGGATTGTGATGACCATGCGGGGCACTGACAAGATACCTGGTGTCCAATCCTACTTAGTCCAGGTATAACCAGGTATAGATCAGGTGATGATTTAAACGTAATAATAATGACTCTCATAACATTGAAGCCTTTTTAAAATGGTTGGCTTTAGGATTCAAAAAAACTTAAAAGTTAAATATGCTCGGGTGTGAGTAATCCAAGAATGAGTCACCTCTTAGAAAGCTCTAAACGAAAAATCGCATACCAATTGTGATGGCTAAATTGGAAACAATATTGATAGAGAATCTCATACCAAGTGCAGTGGCTAAATTGGGAACAATATCGGTAAAGAACGTGATGGCTAAATTGGAAACAATATTGGTAGAGAATCTCATACCAAATGCAGTGGCTAAATTGGAAATAATATCGGTAGAGAATGACAGGTTTGCTAGTGGAAGCAGATGTCACATCCAATAAAGCCAGTGGAACCAGGTGTGACATCCAACATAAATATATATATATATATATATTCCACATAAATATAAATATGCATACAGCATCTCGAAGAAATTGAATAGCCTGTCCGTAGGTAAATGAACCTACTCGAATGCTGAAGTACCCGCCTGAAGGCTAAAGTACCCACCCGAAATCTATAATACTTGCCCGAAGGCTAGTACTCTTGCTCAAAGGCTACAATACCTGCTCCAAGACTATGATACTTGCTCGAAGGCTGAAATACCCCCAAATCCATTAAGTCATCAATTTGGACAAATACAACATTTGTACAGTTGATAATGATAATGACGACGACGATAACAATAATAATCATAGTTAGGTAAAATAAAACTAAAAATGATAAATACATTACGTAAACCGCACATTCATAGTGGAGATATACCCAATGTACCATATCATATACCAATGCATAATCCCATGATATCAGCTGTTTGTAGGTATACTACTACCAATACGATCAAAAGTGGTTGCCTATAATGGCCATTAAACTCATTGGTCTCATAGGCAGCAGAAATATGATATCAAGCTGTTCATGAGCCAAACCGGGTTATTGCCTTGGTATGGTGTGATAAATTGACACATAATATGATATAATATATATATATATATATATATATATTTGTAGAAAGGACACCTGATGTACCATACGATATACAAATGCTACCAAGTGATATTTGGAGTCCTAATCACCACTTGACAGAAGAGAGAGGAGGAGAGAACCTACACACGGCCTTATTGGCATCCCATTGGTGCCCGTGTGAAATAACCAACCATCCTACAACTAAGGGAGGGATGGCTAATACCACCATAGTAGAAATGTCTACCTATCCTGGTATCACCTTAGTGCCTATAGGATAACCTGTCTAAATCCAACATCTAATAATAACGAAATAAATGAATAAGTATGTATGTGTATATATATATATATTAATATTTATTTTGCTCCAAAACAAACTTAGAAAAATATGTCACTCACAATAATGACGTTTGTTCATTGTTGCTCTACTATAGGGCTCACTGCAAGTCCCACTGGGTACTTAACATAAACAAGGAAAATTATTTAGACAATACATATATTCTCCAAGGGTACTAGAATATACACAAAATATTTTAAACTTCACTCTCACTACTTAGGGTTCCCAAAGTTGGACTCCAAAGGAGTCCAACTATACAATGACCTGAATTGCCTATTACCCGAAAATTTGAGATTTCTCATAGTTACACTCAATTTTATGAAATTGAGCATTCCATTGACCCCATTAGACTCTGGAAATTGTTTTGGGGGGAACTTCCAACATAAACCAATTTTTACAACAATTTTAAAATTAGCTCAAAATGGTAAAATTTTTAAGTATTCAACCATAATTAGCAAACTATATACCAAATGAAAGCTTGTAAGAAAAAGATTGTCAGGACCCGTCCAAAATTCCTCCCCGGAACCCTAGACAAGCCCTGATCCCAGGGAAATACCACCAAACCTTCCAACAGAAAATCCGACAGCACCTCCCCTAAGGGTAGGACTAACCAAAAATTTCCTGCACTGAAAACACATTTCTATATACATCCCCTTATTCCTCCCACGTTACCACAATATAATTCCACAAATTTGCAGTACTCCAAATGAAGAGCAGTAAATCAGTGCATAATTAACAACAAAATGTCCAATACAGTATATAGAGCATTATATAAATAATTGTGGAATTAATACAATGACAGATAAAGAAGCAATACAAGATGAAGAGGAAGAAGGAAAGAAATGCTTCTTGGACTTTCGGCAATAAACTGAGACGTTGAGTTCGCCCCGAACGATCAACATCTCCCAACCTAGACCTAGGGGAACAGAATTTAAAAATATAAGATGCTAATCATCTCAGTGAGTGACCCTATCTACTGTACACTTTTAATATTAATAATATAACAAATAAGGGGATTTAATTAATTAATACCAAACAGTTAAATAAATAAATAATAATAAACGTTTAAAAGTAATAATTTCTTTCAAAACCCTCACAATTCACTCCGTTGGAAATGTTCCCCTTTTAAAACATTTTCGCAAAATCCGTTATTTGTAATTCCCGAAAACCAAGGAATCAATTAATTTAATAAATAATAATTAAATAATCCAAATATAAGTAAAATGTAAACAATATAAAAATAATTTTTGAACACTTTAGGGTTTGAAATTTCTATCTGAAAATTTATACTTGACGCACCACACCATATACCAGTGATGCCCTTCGATACCCAGCGTCCCGAGCACCAACTGACGGGGAGGTTAAAGAGAAAAACTTGCATACGGTCGCTTCGGCGTCCCGACAGCGTCGCTGCTGAAACCGTCATCCCGGCCACGGAGTGGGGCGGCTATGGCCAATATCAAACTTGCCTGCCCTCGGTCCAATGGCAACTCACGGGAGACATAATAACTTGCTCACTAATCCACATATACAGTACAGAACACCAGTACTGTATGAGTGCGTCTAAAACCAATTATTAAATTTATTATTAAAGTACCAGTTTTCCAAAATTCACCGTGGGAATTATACCATTTTCAAATTTGACCTCCCACATTTTTCTTTAACATTTCCAGTACAAAACCACCGATAACAATATACAAATAATTTTTCTCGTATCACAAAGTCCATCAATTAATATTCCATGGGCATAATTATAAAATTTGAATCCACTAATTTAAACCAATAATTTCCTTGAAATATTTAAACCAATCATGCCCAAAAACAATATTAAAATCCAAATATAATTAATTAAATGAAACCACCTTGCTCATGCGTGATAAATATAATTAAATCATAATAATAATCAAAAATCCATTAATAACCAAATTTTCATTTAGCAGCAATAAACATATACCTACATATAAAATAATATTTTTTCCACAATTATTTTTAAATTCCACCGCATGAGCATAATTCTAGATATCAAATTAACACCAAATAAATATAATTAATCACCCCAAAATAGTTTTAAAGGTGGGTCACTCACCTAGAGCACGCAATTAAACCAAGATCCTCCATGGGATCAATTCCACGACTCATCTGTGCTCCTAAAACAACAATATTACACAACATTTTATTCGGATAAATAATACCCAGTACTGGGGGGGTTAAACACAAACGTTAACCAAAATTGATGAGTAATATACCGAATTGAAGCTTGAGTGACGAGGATTACAAATCTGATCTTACTTCCCGGAGATCGGACCCGAGGTGGCCGAAATCTCCCCGGAAAGCTTTCGGCCTTTAGAGCCTCGATTCTCCCAAACCGTCGCGAATTGGAGGAAAAGGACACCGGATCTGGGTTCAAGGGGTCAGAATTAGTGGGGAGGGACCGGCGGTGCAACTGGGTACTCGTCGGAATAGTAATTTCTCCGGCGAGCCGTCGCGGTCACCGGCGGCGGCGCGTCCGGTGGCCGATGGCTGAGATTTTTGGAGGTTTTGTAGATCGAGGGGAGAGGATTCCAACGGGACCAGAGGTGAGGCAAACGGAGGCCGGACGGCGAAGAGATCTGGGTTTGAAGATTTTTGGCCCCTCGTCGGAAAATACTCCGATCCCGGCTCATCGGAGGTCCGGTAGCCGTGAAACTTGGTGGGCTGGCCGGAAATGAGGAGGTGGTGAGGGGTGGCTGGCACGTGTGGCTTGAAAATGGCTGGAAATATGTCAAACGGCGGTGGCCGATGGTGGAGGGGGAAAATTGCCGTCGTCGAAAAACGCTCCGATCCGGGCGCGTCGCCGGTCGGTTGGCTGTGATATTTTGGGGGTTGCCCGGGAATAGAGAGGCACTCCTGCCTGGCCAGCTCGTGTGGCAAGATTCGGCCGGAAAAGTTGGCAACTCCAGCGGCCGGTGGTTTTCTCTCTCCCTCTCTCTCTCCTCTCTCTCTTTCTCTCTCCTCCCCTACCGTTTTTGCCAAAATAAAAGTCACCGTGGGTGACACTGTTCAGCCATGTGGACCTCTCAGATGTCGACATGTGGCATCACTGTTCACTTAAGCCAGATATATTAAAATATTACGGTATTCGGAAAACTTCACATGTCCATAACTTTTTAACCAGATGTCCAATTTAAGCGTGCCGCTAGTCTATGAACTCTTATCGATGAGCACTTTACAACCATACAAAAGTCAAAGCAAAATTCTATAACCATAAAAAGTCAACTCCGGCACCTTTTGGACAGTTTGAATCTCGACTTGCTTTGCCCATAACTTTCAAACCGTAGCTCCGTTTTTGACGTGCTACTAGTCTACGAACTCGTGCCAACGTGTACTTCGTAACAGTACCTCAGTCAACCTAGAATTCCATCCAAGTCAAAAAGTCAAGTTTTGACTCCTTTGTCAACGGTCAAAGGTCAAAGTCAACGGTCAACGGTCAACCTAGGTCAAAGTTGGAAAATTTCCGTTGTACTTTGGGACAGGGTGTTACAAAGATCCTTGGCTCAATCAACCTAAACTCACCACTGATGTCCAGAAAATGGTTGGAGAATTGTGGCCAAATTTCAACCAATTTTATCTCTCAAATAGCCTGGACTTTGCAAAAATGGAGGTCATATTTGCTATCAAGGGGTCCAAAATAGAAGGGATAGGGATAAAGGTTGGGCGGGCTGGTAAAAAATAGTGAAATCATCAGCGATTGTAGGCCTTCCACCATCAACTTGAAATGCCCAATTAGGGCGCGTCACTGGCCAAGCTTATTAACCACCAACGACCAACACATGTTCACATTAGGTGGCTGAAAAATGACAACTCAAACCAATCCATGAAGAAGGAAGAGAGAGAAAGAGGGGGGGTCCTTTTCGTGGTGGAGGAGAGATAAAAGAAAAAGAAAAAGAGAGAGAGATTGGTACCCATAGATTGGTATCTATGGGTAAAGACAACGTCAGGTTCCTTCGATCAGTCTGTATCGTACTTTGTTATAACCATGACTTTCTAATCTCAGTTCCAATTTTGGCATGCTGTTAGTCTAAGAACAAAGGTCGATGTGTACTTTTCCATGGTACCTTGGTCAAGGAAAAATCTCTAATTTTGGCATGCTGTTAGTCTATAAACTAGGGTCAATGTGTACTTCGCTACGGTACCTTGGTCAAAACAAAATTCGTCTCATAGAAAAAGGTCAACTGTGGAACTCACTTGTCAACCCAGTCAACTCTTGTCAAACTTGGTCAAAATTCAAATTCGAAGTATTTTCTCAGATCGAGGTGTTACAACCCAAAGTTGAGTATTTTCTACCTTAATAATCAAATCTACAAGAAGTTCTTCCTGCTCTTTTTGTTTAGTTAATACATTGATTTCTTTTTGTTTGTACTTGTCTTTATAGCTAATAAAATATATGGGTACCAATCTCTCTCTCTTTTTCATTTTCTTTTTCTTTTCTTTCTCCTCCACCACAAAAAGGACCCCTCTCTCTCTCTTCCTCCTTCATATGTTGGTTGAAGTTATCATTTTTCGGCCACCCAATGTGGACACGTGCTGGCTGTCAACGGCTAACACGCTTGGCCAAATAACGCACCCTAATTAGGCATTTAAAGCCAGCGGTGGCAAGACTTCAATCTCCAATGATTTCATTATTTTTCGCCACACCCGAACCGACCTATATCCCTATGCTTTCTATTTTAGACCCTCTGATTGCAAATATGACCTCAATTTTTGCAAATTCCAAGCTAGATTGGTGATACATGGCACCTTTTGGGATATTTTTCAAAATTCTTTACACTCTTTTCATAAAAATTACCAGGTATAGTGAATCCCAGAAAAATAATTAAAATTTCACAAATCCCTAACTTTTCAACTGTAGATCCAAATTAAGCATATTGATAGTATACAAACTCATATTGACAAACATTGTCACATGGTACATAAGTAAAAAATCAACCTTAGGTTCATTTGATCAATCTGTATCTTCCTTTGTTATAACCATAACTTTTTAATCTCAGCTCCGATTTCGGCATGCTGTTAGTCTACGAACTAGGATCGATGTGTACATCACCATGGTACATTGGTCAAAGAAAAATTCCTCTCATAACAAAAAGTCAACTACATGACTCACTTGTCAACCTAGTCAACTCTGGTCAAATTTGATCATAAAAAATTCAAATTCCAAGCATTCTTTTGGATTGAGGTGTTACAACCCTAAGTTTAGTATTATCTATTTTCCTAGTCAAATCTAAAAGAAGTTCTTCCTGCTCTTTTTGTTTAGTTAATACATTGAATTTTTTTTTTCTTTTTTGCAGTTGTATTTTGCCCAAACCATCAAGCACATATTGCCCCATAGTCTTCAAACACTGGCCGTTTGATAACATCTATCTTTAATGTTTTTGCTACTTATAATTGTATGTATTTTGTTTATTTTAAAATCTCAGTTTCTATATTAATTAAGCATCCTAATTAACTATAAATTTTTTTCCTTTAATATTGAAGATGGTGTGATAATTCCAACTTGGAACTTTTGGTAAAAGAGTAGTGGCTCTACCATGCACTCGTTTGCCCCTCAACTAGGACATTAACTACAAAATTAATTAAAGGAGAGAAAATAAACATAAACACCCAATTATAAATAGTGCAAAATGATTTTCAATTTGGTGGTTTTTTTTTTTTCCTTTAAAAAAAATTATAACTATTTGAGATATCTAATGAATTATAAATATCACTGACTACTGTTAACAAGCATTTAAAGTAAGCAATTCACATACAATTATATAGAAAAAATCAAAAGTATAAACATTATAAAATGGTCCTTTAGGGCGTGTTGGTTTCACCGGATTGGACAGGATTGTGTCCCAATCCGGTGTTTGGTAGGAGCAAATGAAGAAGCAGATAACTTAACCGCTACAGTAGAATAATCCCCCTAGAAGAGGATTAAGCTGACCCGTCCTTCCCCCTGGGTCAAGTTTCTGTCCGAAACTCATCAAAGGCTTTGCTGGTGTCTCTCGCGTGCCTCTGCCCAGATCAAGCTCGTGGTAGTGTTCTTCTTCTTGAATCTGTGAGTTTTCCTTCTTCTTCTTCCGTTTCTCATTGTTTGTCTGCTTCATCTTCTTCATTTTTCAGTTTATTTCTTTTTTAGGGCTTATATCTGCCCATATTCCTTTTCTTTGATCTGCCATAGAAAAGACTTTTCCTTCTTCTTCTTCTCTGTTCTCCTTCTTCTTCTTATTCATCTACATTGTTCTTCTTCTTCTTCGTTTTTCATTTATTTCCTTCCTACCATATTCTTCTTCTTCGTTCGTCTTGTTCTTCAATCTGGGAATTTATGTTTTTTGCAATTTTATTTTCGATCTGGTAGTACAAATTTGTAGAAAAAATGTTCTTCTTCGTTCTTCTTCTCCTTCGATCTGGCATTGTTTTTTTTTTTTTCCATTTTATTTCTTCTTCTTCTTCAATCTGGTAGTACAAAACTGTAGAAAAAAATTTCTTCTTCTTCTTCATTCTTCTTCTCCTTTGATCTGGCATTGTTTTTTTTTTTTCCATTTTATTTCTTCTTCTTCTTCAATCTGGTAGTACAAATCTGTAGAAAAATATTTCTTCTTCTTCTTCTTCTTCTTCGTTCTTCTTCTCCTTCGATCTGGCATTGTTTTTTTTATTTCCCATTTTATTTCTTCTTCTTCTTCAATCTGGTAGTACAAATCTGTAGAAAAATATTTCTTCTTCTTCTTCTTCTTCTCCTTCGATCTGGCATTGTTTTTTTTTTTTTTTTTTGCCATTTTATTTCTTCTTCTTCTTCAATCTGGTAGTACATATTTGTAGAAAAAATTTCTCCTTCTTCATTCTTCATCTTCGTCTTTCTTCTTCTCTTTCCTCTGGCATTGTTTTTTTCCTGCAATTTTATTTCTTCTTCCATCTGGTATTACATATTTGTAGAAAAAAAGTTATGCTTCTTCGTTCTTCTTCTTCATTCGTTCTTCTTCTCCTTTGTTCTTCTATAACTTATGCATTGTAGAAGAATTTTTATGTGGGTCATCTATATCTTGACTGAACTTTTTTTTTTTTTTAGTTGCGATCTTTTACAGCTAGTGAAAAATTGGCTTTTGTTCATATTGAGGAAGAAGGGAACCACGGTGAGAAGGTAAGAGAATCTTCATTTACTTCAGCTAAATGGTTTCAATTGAAATTTGTGGCTGTCAATTTCTTTTTTTGCATACCTAGTAGTAAGAATTAATGTTTTCTGTTTTTATTTTTGGGTTTTGTTCGAATTCTTTGTTCTGAAAGTATGGTTTTTTTGGTTGTGTTGTAGTATGTTGTTGCACCGGTGATGTTGTGATGTTTTCTGGTACCTCCAAGAGACACCAATTTTGAAAAATCAATTTCACTTGTGATCTCTCTATTTCTCTCTGCGCCGAGTGATGTTATTTAATACATGCAGCTGATATTTCAGTTTTGAAAAACCAATTTCACTCGTGGTTTCTCTATATTGCTTGCACGATTGGGGTAATTTAGATTTTCGGATGAAAATTTGTCTTTCAAAGTGGAGGAGACCTGTACCGGGAGCACAAATGATAAACATGTCTTTGACATTTATGTCATGTAATTAACATTCAAATATATTGGAAGAGTAACTGGGTGATTTTCACTTTTTTCTGGTATCACAGGTCCTTGGTCTATTCTGAGCAAAAAATATGTTGTGGGAGAAACAATTTAGTTGCTGAATGTGGAGTATTAAAAATATCTACTTTGTTCCTTTTTCTAGGGATATAGTCTCTATTTTACGTATATGTACATCAAAGACCAAAAAAAAAAAAAACAACAACAACAAAAGTGTAGACCATTCTTGAAATACAATTACTCTGTTAGCTCTGTTTCTGATGGATATTTGTACAATGCTTGTAAAACCTAAACAAATAAAAAAGAGGCATCCAAGTTCAATTCTTGTTGATACGTATACTTCATACCTTTGCTGCTCTTTACTTGCATTTTCAATTAAGGAAAAAAAATTTACATGTTATTGCTAGGGGTTATCGATGATTTAAATTTTCTTGGTTTTTTGGTTTACATATTTTGTCAAATGCAATCAAAATTCATCATCTGAAATGAAAAATAAATAAATAAATAAATAAGTAATACAAATGAATGAAGAAACATTTCAGCATGTGAATATTAAGTCAAACCAAATATATTCAGATTTTTGGCATCTCATCACTTAGACCACCATGTCCTAGACAACCCAAACAAAGTAAACCCAATATAGAATTTTATCATTCTCCCCCTGACACGTAATTGGGTGGTTTTATAAATTATTTGAATATTTAGTTGTAATCGGGATTATTACTTTTATTATAATTATTAGAAGTCTTACTAATTTTCATTCAAGATATATTTTTGTAAATTATAATTTTTTTGTACATTAAAATGTTATGTTTGTTTTTGTTTTTTTTTTTTTTTTTTTAGTGAATATGGATCGAAGAAAATTAGCTGCATTGTTGATGCTTCCAAATGATAAGGCATTAGAATATTTTTGTACATGCTTTATAGTTGTCGGGTTTAAGTAATGTATGTAGCAATGCGAGTGAGAAATGATAGAGGTGTTAGGAATCAAATAAATAGGACTGTAGAGTTGCGTTCGTCTTTTGTAACTAGTTTGTTAGACAATGATGTTAACTGTATTAGTCAACTTAGGATGGATAGGAGAACATTTGGTATTTTATGTCAGTTATTATGACATGATGGATATGTTAAAAGAGATGGTACTGTTGCATTGGAAGAGCAAGTGTGCATATTTTTGTATATAATTGCTCATCATACAAAGAACCGTATAATTATCACTAGATTCAATAGATCAGGGCAAACAGTTAGTAGATATTTCAATTAAGTGTTGAATGGAGTGTTACATTTACATGGAACATTGTTGAGGCATCCTGAACGTGTGTCAAATAATTGTTCAGATGATAGATGGAAAATATTTAAGGTATGTTGATCAATTAGTTTGGTTACTCTATTTAATTCATAGATATATGTGGCAATATCTTATGTAACTAACTTTGTTTGTGATGTAGAATTGTTTGGGAGTATTAGATGGAATTATATTAAGGTTAATATACCCGAAATCGGTAAGCCGAGATATCGAACCAAGAACGGTGAGATAGCCACAAATGTCTTAGGTGTATGTAACCCAAATATGGAATTTATATTTGTATTACCTGGTTGGGAAGGTTCCGCTTCAGACTCAAGAGTACTTCAAGATGCATTAAGTAGGCCAAATGGATTAAAAGTACCCACCGGTAAGATCAATCCTAAAAGTTTATATTGTAATGGACTAACATTACGTTATCTAATAGGAGCCATTTTTCTGTGTTAGGTTATTATTATTTAGTGGATGCTGGTTACACTAATGGTGAAGGATTTCTTGCACCATATAGGGGAACAAGATATCACCTTTCCAAATGGAGAGATGGTTGTGCACCTACAAATCATGAAGAGTATTTCAATATGAAGCATGCATCTGCTAGAAATATCATAGAAAGATGTTTTGAGGTTCTAAAAATGCGATGGGCAATTTTAAGAAGTCCATCGTTTTATCCAATTTCAACCCAAATTAAGATAATTACTGCATGTTGTTTGATACATAATCTTATTAGGTGAGAAATGGCACTTGATCCTGGAGAAGCTGAGTTTGATATGAGGAACGATGCTTACATAAGTGGGGAGGAAGATATTATAGGATCAATTGGTTCTTCGGATCAATGGACTAATTGGAGAAATGAGTTAGCTAGGCATATGTTTGATGAGTGGAGAATCGTCGTGGTTAGTAGTTGATTGTTATAATTTATATAATTTTGTAACTGTTTAATTTTATGGTGTTTGTTACATCTTTTGTATGAAGACTAAATTATATTAAATATAACATATGAGATTTTTGTTACTTGTCATTAAATTCATATTTGTTATGGTATTATTGGAATCATGGAATTTTTACATAAATAGCAATGGAAGCTGGAGGTAACAGTAACGATAATAGGGGTGGTGACTCTAGGCATACATGGACTCAACGTGAGGAAGAAGCTTTGCTGATTATCTTAGATGAAGCTGTAGCTAGTGGGCAACGTTGTGATACAGGGTCATTTAAGCCTGGCACACTTACTATGATTGAGAGGTGACTATCTGATATGTGTCCTAATTCGAGACTGCGAGCCAATCCACATATTGAGTCGAAGATGAGAAAGTGGAAGAAGTAATATGGTATAATATATGGCATGCTGAACAAGAGTGGATTTGGATGGAAGGACTCTCTCAAATGTGTGGAGGTTGACAGTGAAGAAGTTTGGCAAGCATATGTGCAGGTTTTGAATATTATTTGAAAATATATGTTAATTTCAATTTTAGTTTGTTATCTAGCATTTATTTTTTCTTAGCTAAACGTTGTCTTTTTGTATTTTAGAGTGCCCCAAGTGCAAAAAGTTGGAGAGAAAAACCTTTTCCTATTTATGAGAAGCCTGCTAATATTTTTGGGAAGGATCGGGCAACCGGACATGGAGCACAAACTCCAATTGATATGATAAATGAAATAAATCTGGACTCTACAAATGAACCAATCGATGATGTCGATTCTCCAATGTCTGTGAATCGAGGAGGTAGTGAACCATCTACACAAGTCCAAGCAAGAGGTAAACGAAAATCTAGATTGAAGGACGATGACATTGTAGCCGGGTTAGGCAATGCAGCAGAGAAATTATTTGATAAATTGGCTGCAAAGTTGGAAAAATCTGAGGCTTATTATCCACAATATTTAGCTATGGAGCTTGACAGGTTAGGACTTGAGGCCAGTGACAACCTCAAAATCTCTAAGGCAGTGAGATCGGATCCATCGAATATAGAGGTTTTTAAGGTTATTAAAACGGATGCGGGGAAGATTGCATTTGCTTGTGACTTTTTGGATAACTAATTTAGTAAAGTAGTGGACTGCATATTTCTGTTTATGTATGGGAGGATGATAATTATGAACAATTAGGTTTGAAGCTTATGAACTTGTTGTATGGTAGTGGATGTTTGTTTCTAAATTTACATGTAAGGATAATTTTATGATTATGTGTTATGTTTTAGAATATTCATATGCGCGTGATTGAGTTGATTTATTGTTTTTTTAATTGTATTACTATATTATATTATAATGTATTCTTATATGCAGGAATATTAAATGGCAAAGAGAAGAGTTTATGTTATGTTTAAAGGTAGAGAACCAGGGATATATAATTCTTGGCATAAATATCATCAACAAGTGTAAGGATTTAGAGATAATTTATATCAAGCATATAATACAACCCAAGAAGTTGAAATTGCATATGTTGAGTATGTAGAACAACTGATGCGGAATCGTAATTACGCAAGTCTAATACAAAATACCACCACACATACACATGCTCAATTGAACAATAAATGGCGTAATGGTTTTATAATAGGTTTTTTATTTGGATTGCTATCAATAAGTGTATTTACTTATTTGTTTTATAAGTAGATTATCCTTGTAAAATCCAATATATTTATATTTATGTAGTACTTGTTATTTGAATTGCTACATGTGAAATCTATATACATATACGTATAAATTGGATATGGATATTCTTATATTATCAACAAGTTCTTAATTACATATGGTGTTAATTATTTCTTTATTTGTGAATAATTGTTATTTATGATTTACCATACTAAAATTTTATATTAATTGGTTTTGGAAACAATATATTCATGTAATTTATGGGTTGAAAAAATATTCAATTGTCTTATGCATACCATTAAAATATATTTATTTTTAATTAATTGTTATTTATGGCATTCTATATTTTAAGTTAATTTTAAGTTATTTCTAAAGTTATATATTAATATTATTTGTGGGTGTATACAACAAATTTTGCATATTTTGCATGTATATATAAATATATAAATATATAAATGTACAACCTTAATTAGATGTAATAATGTTTTTTCATATAAATTTAACTTTTAAAATTTTTATTCCTTTTAAATTAAAAATATAATTATAAAATAGTCCTATCCAGTCCGATTCGGCACCAAACATGGTACAATTAGTCCATCATTCAGTCTGGAACTATGCCAAACATAGTACTGCACTAATTATCCTGTCCGATCCTGTCTGATCCGGACCTATCCGGCTTACCAAACGCCCCCTTAGTCTCATATGACTTTTTTTTTTATCCTTGAATTAATTCAATAGGGCTGGTTCTCCAGGAAAGGGTTGCTATGTGGTGGTACGACAATGGAGGCTTGTTTACGGATAAATTGTTCAAAATAAATACAATTATATCATGTCAACTCTATAACAATCAATATTAATCCCACAATGTAAAGAATTATAAATGGTATGCTAACGAAGAAAACACATGACAAATAGAACAAAACCCTCAAAAAAGAAAAATTCAGAAAAGGGATAAAATGCTCCTATGAGGGAAATCTCTATTGAAAATCAAGCTCAAAAGGTCAGTTAAGGCAAAAAAGAAAACGGTTATATCGCCCAAACCCTAAATCATATAACCGACACTTTGACACCTAGGGAATATATAGATATGAGTTTATATTGTTAAGAACCAATAAATTTTAAGGTATTCTCAAATAAAATAATTTCATTAACATACACATATAGAAATAATGCTTTCAATTTGAGTAGCTAAAGTCGTGGCAATAATTTCAATAGCATTATCACACCTTAGAACTAAAGTAAATAAATATTTTCTTTGTATATGTATATATATACCTAAACATGAATATGTATACAGTCTCTTAAAGGACTTAAGTAATACTCATAGGCTACACGTTTGCCCAAAGACTGGAATACTAACCCCATGATTGCAATACCTATACAGAAGCTAATACACATGTCCAATGGCCGCAATACTTATCCAAAGACCAATACACATTCCCCAAGGCTAATATACCGGCTCGAAGGCTGATCCGAAGTGCTACCAGTGTTGTATGAACTTTCCCATTGTTGTACAATATTATACATACAGTTATCAATTCAGATTAACACAACAGTCGTACAACTAACAACAACAACAACAATAAGAATAATAATATCATAATAATAATAATTAGATAAAATAAAACTAAAAATGATAAATACATTACTTGAATCATGCACTCTTAGTGGAAATACACTTGATATAATATATAATATATAAATGTATGGTCCTATGATATCAGCTCTTTGTAGGTATACTACTATCAATACAGTCAAAGGTGGTTGCCTATAATGGCCATTCAACCACTAATCTCAGAAGCAGCAAAAATACAACACTAAATTGTCTTGTCACTGCCCCGGTATAGTGTGCGATATGTAACACCCCGTCTCCATTGGCAAATTTGTCACTCTCTATCCATATTGTCCCCAATTTAACTAATGAACTCGATGTGGGATTTTTCTATTCAAAACTTCCTAGGAGGTCACCCATCCTTGAACTAATCTCTCCTAAGCACACTTAACTTCAGAGTTCTTTCAAGCCCTAAATTCAACCAATCTGAAAAGGCTTCAGCGTTATAAGGATGACTATCATTACATACGAACTATCCCCTATTTCACACCTGGACAATGTAGGATTGGATACCAGGTAGCTTCGCAGTGCCTCTTGCACTCTTCCACACTGGCCGTCACAATTTACCCCCCTTGGCGCCTAGCATTCTTGCTGATACACTTCCAATTGGGTATAGGCTTTGATACCATTTGTAATACCTCACCTCCACTAACAAACTTATCACTCTCTCTCAATATTGTTCCTAATTTAGTCATAGTACTTAGTATGGGATTTTTTATTCAGAGCATCCCAGGAAATCATCCATCACTTAACTACTCTCACCTAAGCACGCTTAACTTTAGAGTTCTTTCAAACCCTGAATCCATCCGCTCTGAAAAAGCCTCAGCATTAGAAGAGTGATTATCATTACATTTGAACCATCTCCTTAAATGTCTTGGCTTAAACCCTAGTGATTGGTCTGGTCTTCAACTGTATAGGATCTGTACCCCAGCAGGTTATCGGTTGTGCCATTACAGATGTATTTTCATCATTCCCCTCCTCTTGAAAATGATTTGCCCTTAAATCAAAATCATCACCTGCATCAAAAGGAGATAAATCAAGAACATTGAATGTAGCACTAACATTATACTCACCTGGTAGGTCATGTTTGTAAGCATTTTCATTAATCCTCTCCAAGACTTGAAAAGGTCTATCCCCTCGAGGCATAAGCTTTGACTTTGGTTGTTTTGGAAACCTTTCATTTCTTAAATGCAACCAAATCCAATCTCTTGGGTCAAACACTTTCACAACAAATCCTAGAAATACAAGCTCATTTCAGCAAAAATCACACTTTTTAATGTTAACAAATAACATTTCTTTCCTAAGAACTTCTAAAACTAACCTAAGATGTCCTACATGATCATCTAAATTTCTACTATATACAAGAATATCATCAAAATAAACAACCATAAATTTTCCAATGAATGGACACATAACATTATTCATTAATCTCATAAGAGTAGTAAGTGCATTAGTTAATCCAAAAGCCATTACTAACCACTCATACAATCCATTCTTAGTTTTAAATGCGATTGTCTATTCATCCCCCTCTTTAATCCTAGTTTGATGATATCCACTCCTAAGATCAATTTTAGTAAACATGCAAGCACCATGTAATTCATCTAACATATCATCTAATCTAGAAACTGGATGTCTATATTTAATGGTTATATTATTAATGGCCCTACAATCTACACACATATCCCATGAACCATCTTTTTTAGGTACTAATAAAACAGGAACAGCACATGGACTCATGCTCACATGAATATAACATTAATTAAGCAACTCACTTACCTACCTTTATAGCTCCTTTGTCTCCTCAGGATTACTCTTATATGTAGGTCTATTAGGAATTGCAGGTCCCGACACAAATCAATTTGATATTCAAGCCCTCAGATAGGTGGTAAACTATTAGGAATTTCATCCAGAAAGACATCATCAAATTTCTACAAAAGAGAAGAAGTAGAACTTGGCAATTCAAGTTCTTAGGGGTTAGCTTGATCATTTAAATAAGCATCTTTATAAAGCATGACTAGCAAGGGTTTATCACTCAAAAATGCCTTTTTAATTTTTCCAAAACTAAGATAAAAATTCTTTTTTTTCTTCTATTTCCTCTATCTCTCTTTCCCACTCATGGATTCCATTTTTTACCCTCACTCTCAGCTTTTGCTTGAATTTTCTCACTCACGGCTTTCTCTCTTATTTTCACCTCACAATTGAGATTAGAATACTTACCTTGGACAGCAAGCTCGGTTTTGTCCTCATGTATAGGTGATGAAACTGTAGGTGCCACACTAAACCTCTCCTTAAGCTTTTCAGCTTCCCTTTTTTGTTGCATTTAAAGTTGGTCTCTATATACCTCCTTTGGAGTTAATGGCTCCAACTTAACCTTTCTTCACTTAAATTTAAAAAATAATAGAATTCTCTCTTCCATAGTGTATGGCATCCTTATCAAATTTCCATGGCCTCCCCAATAAAATATGACTAGCATGCATGGGAGCAACATTACACAATAAAACATCCACATATTTATCAATGCAGAATTTTACTTTGGCTTGTTTATTTACTTTCATCTCACTACTATCATTAAGCCATTGTAATCTATATGGTTCTGGATGTTTAATGGTTACTAAGTCTAATTTATCAACTACCAAATTACTAATTACAATAGCATAACTTCCACTATCAACTATCATACTACATATGTTGTCTTGAATTTCACATCAGGTGTGGAAGATGTTCTCTCTTTGTATTTGATCCTCATCTTTGCACACGGTTGGAACCCTTCTTGCCACCAAACTCAATTCAGCCTTTGAAGCCTTGAGTGTTTCAGATTCCCATGTTCCTCACCTCCAATTTCTTCTTCTTCAAATTCAGTTTTAGCCTCACTTTCTTCACTTTCATATTCCAAGTCTCCATCACCTTTCAGTACCACGATCCTCCTATTCGGGCATTGACTAGCAATGTGTTCTCGTCCCTGGCACTTAAAACACACAATGTCACAAGTTCTTGAATGTTTAAGATCAAATTTACCTTCAATTCTTGGTGCTTGGATAGATTCGGCTATTGCTTCTCTTTTTGCCCGATTGGTGCTCTCATCACCATGTTTTGATTTTTAATGCAAATCCATCCGTGCCCGCACAACAGACTACCCGCTGGGTTGTTGACCGGATACGGATGAAGACCAGGCCGATCACTAGGGATAAAGCTAAGAGGTTTAGGGACAACTTTACTGCCTTTATCCAAGGGGTCATTCACTCTTAAGAGCACTTGTCCATACCCAAAGATCCAAGACCTGTTTTGGTCATACAAGTGATGGAAGCCGATACGGACCCAGGTAGCAGTTTTGGTGCATTTATGGAGTCTGAGCAGCAAGAAATGGTTCCAAATCTTTATGGATTCAATAAATATCACTAAGAGGTCATGGAAACAAGTCAAGGCAGAAGTAAAACCAATTTGTACTTGTACGGACAGCTTCAAAATTTGGCCAAAAATTGCTATATTACTTACTGGCTTTACTGTATTTTGCTGAGTTGGCTTTTTCTCTTTCCTCCAAGCAAGGGCAACGTGTGGGACTCCATAATAACCTTAGTTGGCATCCTATAAAGCATATCGAAGTGGATTTGGAGCTCAAATTAGTCAAAGTCAACTTAGTCAAAAAGTTACTATTTTAGTTTTCTAATTTGATTCTACTTTTTGTTTTAGGAAATTACCATTATTTTTTTTTTTTAGTTGCTGGACAAATAAGTTTAGGAAAGTTATTATCTTATTATTTTCATTGTAAATTAATTAATTTCTAATTCAAAATAAATGAAATAATTAATCTAAATTAGATTAGGAAAGGAGGAGACTTTTAACCATATTAGGATTCTTCATTGCATGGCCAGTTTTTCCTTTTTGTTTTAGGGTTTTATTTTATTTTCTCTTAGCCTATAAAAGGGCTTGTTTTTTAGGAAGAACATACCATTAATAATATTCATAATTTATTTTGTGAGATTGAATTTCTCTTTGCTTTTTTGAACACCTAAAACACCATTAAAGAGTGAGTGTTTTAGTTTGACTTATCAATAGGACTTCCATCACCTATTGTGGCGTCTTCATTATATACCAAGGTTTCTAATCACAGGTTGATTAGGGGTCAAGGTGACCATTAGAACTTGAAAATAATTGGATCTAGGCCAATATTATACGAATTTAGGAGCAGATCGTCCTAGGTTCGTATCAGTTTTGACTTGGTGTCATATGTGGGACTGCTTCTTCAAACACTTGGATTTGTCCTCCTGTTGCTTCAACCACCTCCAAGCCATGAGCTTGTACCCCTCCTCTTGAATTGATTTTCAATCTTGATAGCCACATAAAGCATCTCCTCCAATTCTACATATTGTTGTAGCTCCACTTGATTAGCTATTTCACGATCCAAACCACCTAAAAACCTTGCAATGGTTGCCTAACGATCCTCATTAATGTTCAATCTCATCATGAGCATCTCCATCTCCTTGTAGTAATCCTCCACAGTCCTATTACCTTGTGATAATGATTGGAGTCTTTGACGCAGCAACTTATGGTAATGACTTGGTACAAACCTCTTTCTCATGGCCCCTTTCATTTTTCACCAAGTAGTAATAGGTTCATCTCCAACTCTCCTTCGGTACCTTACTCATTAGTCAACCATTGAGTGCATAATGTTCAAACTCTAAAGCTACCAATTTAACTTTCTTAGCCTCAGAGTAGTTATGACAATCAAAAATCATCTCCATACGCTCCTCCCACTCTAGGTAAGCTTCGGGATCACTCTTTTCAATGAATGGAGGTATGTTGACCTTAATGTTTCCAAGATCATCATCTTCTTCTCTAGCTGGTCTCCCATGAGTTGGCCTTCCTTGGTATGGAAAAATATCATCGACCCCCTTGATACGAACCTAGTTCGACTCGCGCCTAAACCTATATTATATTAGCCCGGATCTCAATTAAGTTCAAGTTCTTAAGGTAAAACCTTAACCCCTAACCAACCTATGATTAGAAACCTTGGCATAATGAAGATGCCACAACAGGTTATAGAAGTCCTATTTATAAGTCAAAACTAAAACACTCACTCTCTAATGGTGTTTTAGGTATTCAAAGAGAACAAAGAGAATTCTATCTCATAAATGATTTTCTGAATAATGTTGAAGGTGTGTTCTTCCTCAAAATTAAACCCTTAAATAGGCTAAAGTCTCAAAACAATAAACCCTAAAAATTTAGATTAAAACCTGCCACCAAAGAGAAAAGGAAACATGTTGGCCGACTCTCACACTACTTTCCTAAACAAATTTATATTAATTAATTTCTTTATTTTGAATTAAGAATTAATTAATTTACACTGAAAATAATAAAATAATAACTTTTCTAAGTTGATTTGTCCAGCAAATAAATAAATAGGAACAAAATAAAAGATTAATTTCCTAAAACAAAAAGTTAAAATCAAATTAGGAAACTATTTGACTATCTTTCTAACTAAGCTGTCTTTGACCAATCTTTCACCAATTTAAGGTCCAAATCAACTTCCATATGCCATGTAGGATTCCAAATATGATTAATAATGATTCCCACACTTTCTCCCTTGATTGAAATAACTCAAACTTGCTTGAACAAGAAGAAAAGTCAAAGTCAGCGGCTAAACATCACATTTTCAGCCAAATTGAGGTGTTGTCCATACAAGCTAGTTTTAGGTGCTTTTGATTCTACGTTTACATGATTCCATGGCCTCTTGGTGATATCCATTGAATCTATGAAATGTTGGATCCATTCGTTGCTGCCCAAAATCCATATTTACACAAAAACAGCTACCTGGGTCGGTAACGGTCTCCACCACTTGGATGCTTAAAATGGGTCTTGTATCTTTGGGTATTGACAAGCCTTTTTGAGAATTAATTACTCCCTTGTATAAAGGCAGCAAGGTTGTCCTTAAATCTCTTGGCTTAAGCTCTAGTGATCAGCTTGGTCTTCATCCGTAGAGGGTCTGCACCCCAGGGGTTTATCAGTTGTTCGGGTTCGAGCGGATTCTCATCAACCCTCTTTGAAATCATCGCCAAACTTACCTCCTTCAAATTCCTCCCTAGGCCATCCACGACCTCCTTGTCCTCATTCTCAGCCTCCATTGAATTCTTGCCTTGGATTCATCCCACCTTGTGATGTTTCCAACATGTCCATCCTTTGATCTAGGTGATCAAAGTGAGCATTCATCCTTTGATGTTGGTCCAAGATCGCCATCATGTCGGTAGGTTCGCCTCCATTTCCCATTGTTCGAGAGTCACCCTTGAACCCTATGGATTCCTCGTCATTAATTCTAAATGATCCATCTCCTCTCCTCATTCTAGAATCTACCATGTTAGTATAAATAATACTAAAATCCTTACCAAAATCACTCCCTCATGCGTTTCACTTAAACAAGGTCTCGACACTCATGTTTGGACACTAGTTTTTGCTTTTACCCTCTTTTAAGCTCATACTCTCTTGCCTTTTTCCACTCAAAGAATTATCTCAAAAGTTCTAATTAAAACACACACAAAACAGCAACTAGATCACAAATATGCCTTAGTTTAACTTATCAACAAAATAGCAACTAAAACGAACAAATAACGAGTGGACTAATAAAATCTAGTCTTGGCCTAACTAATCAAAACAAAGTCAAATATCAATGAAATTTTGGAATCAATAAATACTAGTCCAGAATTTTAAGAAACCAAATGTCAGGACCCGTCCAGAATTCCTTCCCCGGAACCCTAGACAAGCCCTGATCCCAGGGAAATACCACCGAACCTTCCAACGGAAAATCCGGCAGAACCTCCCCTAAGGGATGGACTTACCACAAAATTCCCTGCATTGAAAACGCACTTCTATAATTGTCCCCTTATTCCTCCCACAGTACTACAAGTTGGTTCCACAAATTTCAGCACTTCAAAATAAATACAGTAATCCAGTGCAATTTAAATACATAAGTGTCCCATACAGTATACAGAGCTTTATGAAGTACTACAAAGTATAGAATACAGCAATAATGAAAGAAATATTACAACTGCAATAAAAGAAGAACAGGGTACTTCACGACCTAAACAGCGAGGAAGATCAAGTCCGCTCCGAATAAACACCGACAACCTGGTACCTAGAGGAACGGAATTTAAGAGTGTGAGATGCTAATCATCTCAGTGAGCGACCCTATCTACTATATAATATAATACCACGGTAATAAGTATATAAATAATAAGTAATTGGAAATAATAATTTCTCTCAAAACCCTTACAATTCTCTCAGTTGGAAAAGTTCCCCTCTTAAAACCTTTTCGCAAAACCCTTTGTTCGTATTCCCCGAAAATCAAGACATCAAATAAATACCAGAAACGGTAATAATTATATTTTTAATTCCAATACAGCTTTAAAACATTTTATTTTTAAAACACAATTCTAAAAATCAGTTGATGCACCCACTATATATCAGTGGCGCCAACAGTACCCAGCGTCCCGAGGTACCGCCAGACAGGAGGTTATAGAAAGAAACCGGCATACGGTCGCGTGGCGTCCCACTGCGCCGCTGCTAACCTGGTGTCCCGGCCATGGAGGGGTGGCCACCCTCATCCGATGGCAACCACAGGACACCCTCATAATATCACCTGCGCGCTACTCACACCCACCTGCGCGCTAATCATATCCGTGTGCACAATATCCATATCACATATAATCAGAACACCAGTACGTGCACGGTGCATCTAAAAATCATAAAATTCACAAATTTAAATTATATAACAAATTTCACATTTTGCATAAACATAGCGGGTATAGTCCATCCGCTTGAACCCGGAAATTCTCCACAATTTCTTTATAATCAACATCATAAATTCCATGATTTTCAAATCCACCAACTCCCAAATCCAGCAATTCAAATATCCACATTTTCCCAATAGCATAAATAATTCTCGAAATATAATAATTAAATCTCATAATATTCCATGGGCATATTTTATAAAAATTGAAATCACCAACATAATAAAATATTTCCTTTGAAATATTTGAAATCAAATCATGCCCAATTTAATATTAAAGCCACAAAAATTTCAAAATCCTCAAACCCATAAAATAATTTCACATGGCATAAATTTGTAAAATGCACCTTTTCTTAAATCCAATAAATTCACCAATATATCCACAATAAATCAAATAAATATTTGGCACATAAAAATTAAATTCCAAATATTTAAATCACACATAATATATTCACCAATTAAATTTCCAAAATTAAATTGAAGGTGGATCACTCACCTGGAGCACGCAATTAAACCATGATCCACCACGGGATCAATTTCACGACTCACCGGTACTCCTAGAACAAAATTCACAGACAGTCAAATAAATTAATATTTTAATCGGGTAAACAATACCCGGTACCCGAGGGGTCAAACACAAACGTTAACCAAAATAGGCGAATAATATACCGAATCGAAGGTCGTGGAACGAGGATTACCAATCCGGTCTCCATCGACCCCAATTCCGCCGGAGGTGGCCGGAAAGCTTCGGCCGGTTTTAAACTTGAGGGATCTTTCAAACAGTGGGGATTTTGGGCAATCTAACCCCGGAAATGGACTCAGAGGGGTCGAAAATAATGGGATAGAGGTATGGGACGAGCTGGGTTGGTCGTAAACGGCGATAATCGCCGGAAAAATTTCACCTCGCCGCCGCGACTTCGCCGGCCCGATCTGGGCGCGTCCGGCGGCGGCTGGCCGGGAGATTTGGTGGCTGAGGTCGCGAGGTGGTGGGCTTGGACGGTGGCCGGCGCGTGTACTGTATGGGTGGCCAGAAAAGTTAAACACGGGAGAGAGAGAGACAGCCGGTGGGAGAAAAAAAAAACTATGCGTGTTTTGTGTTTTGATGCTCGGGGAAGAAGAAGGAAAAAAAAAAAAAAAAAAAAGAAGGGTGTTTTCCCACATGGGGGAAAAAAGAAAAAGAAAAAGAAAAGAAAATAAAATAAAATAAAATATATAATAATAATTAAATAATAATATTATTATTTAAAATAATAATAATAATAATTTGATTTTAAACATGGTTGACATGTGGCATTTCACCATGCTGACACATGGTCACCTTCAGTAAGTCACACGTGGCACATCGTTATACGTTCAAAATTAATATTAAAATAATACAGTGTTTGAAAAACTCTACAGGTCCATAACTTTCAAACCACATGTCCAAATCGGACGTGCCGCTAGTCTACAGACTCGTATCGACGAGCACTTCACAACCATGCATGAGTCAAAGCTCAACCTTGCATGAATAAAAAGTTAACTCCGGCACCCCTTGGACAGTTTGGACCTCAACTTGTTTTGCTCATAACTTTCAAACCGTAGCTCTGTTTTCAACGTGCTACCAGTCTACGAACTCGTGCCAACGTGTACTCCGTAACGGTACCTCAGTCAACCTAGAATTCCAACCGGATCAAAAAGTCAACTGTTGACCCCTTCGGTCAACGGTCAACAGTCAATCTCGGTCAACGTGTAAAAATTCCGACATGGTTCGGGACGGGGTGTTACACCAAAAATTTAAGAATAAAATATAAAAAAGATATTCAAACAACGAACAAGAATCAATTTGAACAAAATATGGAATAGTTGTTGATTGTTGTTCTTGTAATTTAAGTCTTTGTGCCAAATCCTTAACCAATTTTAATCCAAATAATTTTAGCACCCAAAATTCAATTTTTGAGCAACCAAATATTGAATAAATAGACAATATCTCAGCAACTCCAACAACTTTCCAGCAAACAAATTCAAACTCTAAATTTTAACCAAAAATCGGCCTCTAACAATTTTTTTTTTTTAAATCACAACAGATAGATGCCAACACAATTCACCACCAAAAATGCAATTCCAACACCAAAAAATTCAATAAACCCGATCCAACTCCAAACAAAAACAAATTGCACAACTTTTAGATTTTTATGCAATATGCTTTCAAATCTCTTCTTTTTTCTTTTTTTCTTTTTTTCTTTTTTTTGGTTTGAATATATGAATCCAACTAATTAAGATTAAAATGGCAAAGAAAAATTGACAATAAACTGAATTAACAAGAACAATGGTGTAAAACAACCAACAAACTAGGAAGCAAAAATTCGGTAGAACAAGGAAAACCTAATTTGACCACGAATGATTTTTATTTTATTTTTTTTAAGATGCAAAACGTGTATGAACTAAGAGCAATCTTAACCTAATGTTAAAATTGCAGATCAACACAAAATAAAATAAAGCAAATAAGACAAATCAAACCTGAACAAAATTCAACTCTGATACCAAATGATACAAATCTAGGTCAACTCGTGCCTAAACCCATATTATATTAGCCCAGATTGAAAAATTAAGTTCAAGTTCTTATGGTCACCTCAACCCTTAATCAACTTATGACTAGAAACCTTGGTATATGATGAAGATGCCACAACCGGTGTTGGATGTCCTATTGATAAGTCAAACTAAAACACTCACTCTCTAATGGTGTTTAAGGTGGTCAAATAGAACAAAGAGAATTCTATCTCATAAATAATTTTCTGATTAATATTAAAGGTGATTTCTCATTAAAAATAAACCTTTAAATAAGCTTTAAAAGAACAAAATAAAACCCTGAAAGAATACTCAAAACCGACCAAAGAGATTAGGAAATCAAGCTTGGCTGATTTTCACACTCCTTTCGTAAACTAATTTGTATTAATTCCTTTATTTTGAATTAGGAATTAATTAATTTACAATCAAAATAATAAAATTATAAATTTCCTAAGTTGATTTGTCCAGGAAATACACAAATAAAACCCAACATAAAAGATAGTTTCCTAAAACAAAAAGTCAAACTCAAATTAGGAAACTAGTTGACTAGTTTGAACACTAAGTGATCTTTGACCAATTTTCAGCTTGTAAAGGCTCCAAATCAGCTCCCATATGCCATTTAGGATGCCAAATAGGATTAATAATGATTCCCATATGTTTCCCTTGATTGGAACAAAGAGAAAATGCCAAAGCAACAAAATACAGCAAAGCTAGCGGCAAATATTGCAATTTCGGCCAAAAATTCCTTCCATGTGCAAATGGCCTTCTTGGATGCTTTGGCTTCTACCTTGACTTGTTTCCATGACCTCTTAGTGATATCAATTGATTTCAAGAAGTCTTGAACCCATTCCTGGCTGCCCGGAGCCCATAAATGCACTAAAGTAGCTATCCGGGTCCATATCGGCCTCCATTACTTGAATGCTTAAATCTCTTGGCTTGAGCCCTAATGATTGGTCTAATCTTCAACTGTATAGGATCTGCACCCTAGTAGGTTTTTGATTGTGTTATGCACGGACAGATTCTCATCAGTACCTAAATCAAGGTGAAATTCCTCTAGCAACGAAAATTCAATCGTAGAAACCACTTGGTCAACCTAGTCAACTCCGATTAAGCTTGGTTAAAAATTAAAATTTAAAGCATTTTTTTGGGTCGAGGTGTTACATTATCTTCCCTAAGAGGACACTACTTTCTTATTACACCTCTCAATCATTAGACTGTAACATAGATTAGTTTATACGAACCTAGGAGGACCTGCTCCTAAACATGTGTTATATTAGCTCGGATCTAATTATGTTCCAGTTCTAATGGTCACCTTGACCCCTAAACCTGTGATTATAAACCTTGGTATATAATGAAAACACCACAATAGGTGATGGAAGTCCTATTGATAAGTCAAAACTAAAACACTCACTCTCTAATGGTGTTTTAGGTGTTCAAAAGAATAAAGAGCAATTCAATCTCACAAAATAAATTCTATATACCATTAATAGTCTGTTCTTCCTCAAAAAAAGCCATTTTTATGGGCTAAGAGAAAATAAAATAAAACCCTAAAACAAGAAGGAAAAACCGGCCATGACTTGTAGGATTCTATTATGGCCCAAAATATACTCATTTCCTAATCTAATTTTGGATTAATTAATTTTCTTATTTTGAATTAGGAATTAATTAATTTACAATAAAAATATTAAAATAATAACTTCCTAAACTTATTTTTCCAGCAAATAAATAAATAAAAACCCAAAAAGTAGAATCAAATTAGGAAACTACAATACTAGCTTTTTGACTAAGTTGACTTTGACCAATCTTTGATCAAATTGAGCTCCAAATCAGCTTCAATATGCTTTTTAGGATGTCAAATAAGATTATTATGGAGTCCCACACGTTTTCCCTGCTTGGAAGAAAGAGAAAAAGCCAACTCAACAAAATACAGTAAAGCTACCAAGAAAACAGCAAAATCCATCCACTTCTTCAACCAATGCGCACAACCCCTTTTTGGATGGGTTTGAATCTTCCTTGACTTGATTCCATATCCTCTTAGACATATTCATTGAATCCATGAAGCATTGGAACCATTTCATGCTGCCCGGACTCCCTAAAAGTACCAAAACCGCTACCCGAGGCTGTACCAGCTTCCACCACTTGTATGCTCAAAACTGGTCTTGGATCTTTGGGTATGGACAAGCACTCTTGAAAATGAATTACTCCTTGGATAAAGGCAGCAAGTTTTTTCCCTAAACCTCTTGGCTTGAGCTCTAGTGATCGGCCCGGTCTTCATCCGTATCGGGTCGGCACCCCAGCGGGTTGTTGGTTGTTTGGGTTCGGACGGATTCGCATCATTCCCCTCCTCTTGAAAAGGATTTGCCCTCAGATCAAAGTCATCACCTACAGGAAAAGGAGACAAATCAGCAACATTGAACGTAGCACTAACATTATACTCACCCGGAAAATCAAGTTTGTAAGCATTGTCATTTATCCGCTCCAAAACTTGAAAAGGTCCATGGCCACGAGGCATAAGCTTGGACTTCCTTTGCTCGAGAAACCTCTCCTTTCTTCGGTGCAACCAAACCCAATCTCCAGGTTCAAAGACAACTTGCTTTCAGCCTTGATTAGCAGTCCTTACATATTGCTCGGTCCTCCTATCAATATTTACCTTAGTCTTTTCATGAATCTGCTTCACAAAATCAACTTTTTATTTTCCATCTAGATTAGCAGGTTCACTTAAAGATAAAGGTGTTAAATCTGATGGAGTCAAAGGATTAAACCCCTAGACAATTTCAAAAGGAGTAAATTTAGTCGCTGAATGCAACGATCTATTATAAGCAAATTCAATATGTGGCAAACAATCTTCCCAAGTTCTCAAATTTCTACTAATTATTGCTCTTAATAATGCTGACAAAGTCCTATTTACTACTTTGGTTTGTCCCTCAGTTTGTGGATGACAAATAGTTTAAAAATAACAGCTTAGTACCTAACTTAACCCACAAATTTTTCCAAAAATAACATAAGAACTTAGCATCTCTATCCAAAACAATAATCCTAGGCATTCCATGTAACCTCACAATTTCTTTGAAAAATAAATTAGCAACATTAGATGCATCATCAGTTTTATTACATGCAATAAAATGTGTCATCTTAGAAAATCTATCAACAACAACAAATATTGAATCCTTACCTGTCCTTGAACTAGGCAAACCAAGAATAAAATCCATAGACAAATCCACCCAAGGATGTGAAGGAAATGGCAAAGGTTGGTACAATCCGTGCGGCTTCAACGTGGACTTAGTCTTTCGACATTTCAAGCACATTTCACAAATTCTCTCAACATCTCTCTTAATGTTAGGCCAATAAAAATGTTCTTGCAGTAAGGATAAAGTTTTAAAAACACCAAAATGTCCCCTTAAACCACCCTCATGACCTTCCCAAACTAATAAATTCCTAATGCTACAATTACGCACACAAATTTGTTTTCCTTAAACAAATATCCATCAAATATGTAAAATTTATTCAATCCATGTTTCAAACAGGTTCTAAATATTTCTCCAAAGTCACTATCATGCTCATAAAGTTCCTTTAATTGTTCAAAACCAAGTAATCTAGCATCTAAGGTAGAAAAGAGAACATACCTTAAGGATAATGCATCGGCAACCACATTTTCCTTACCTTTCTTGTAGCGGATCACATATGGAAAGGTTTCAATAAATTCAATCCAATTAGCATGCCTTCGATTGAGCTTTCCTTGGCCTTTAATGTGCTTCAAAGATTCATGATCCGTATGAATCACAAATTCTTTTGGCATGCGGTAATGCTACCACGTTTCCAAAGCCCTCATCAAAGCATACATCTCCTTATCATATGTCGGGTAGTTTAGTGCAGCTCCATTTAATTTCTCACTAAAATAGGCTATGGGCCTTCCTTCTTGCATTAATACAACTCCAATACCTAGATCAGAAGCATCACATTCAATTTCAAAAGTCTTAGAAAAAATTGGCAAAACTAATAAAGGTGCATTACATAATTTTTCTTTCAACAAATTAAAAGATTTTTCTTGTACTTCCCCCCATTTAAAGCCAACATTCTTCTTTACAACTTCATTCAAAGGTTCTAGAATGGTGCTAAAGTCCTTGACAAATCCTCGATAAAAAATTGTCAAGCCATGAAAGCTCCTAACTTGCGTGATAGAAGTTGGTGTTGGCCATTCCTTGATTGCTTGAACTTTGGATTGATCAACTTTGATTCCTGCAGTACTTACTACAAATCCTAGGAAAACAAGCTCATCTTTGCAAAAATCACACTTTTTCATGTTAGCAAACAACCTTTCTTTCCTAAAGATATTTAAAACTTGCCTAAGATGGTCTACATGCTCACCTAAGTTTCAGCTATATACTAAAATGTCATCAAAGTACACAACCACAAATTTACCTATAAATGGACGCATCACATGATTCATAAGCCTCATAAAAGTACTAGGTGCATTAGTTAAACCAAAAGGCATAACTAACCATTCATACAGCCCATATTTTAGTCTTAAATGCAGTCTTCCATTCGTCACCTTCTTCCATCCTAATTTGATGGTATCCACTCCTAAGATCAATTTTAGTGAACATGCAAGCACCATGCAATCCATCAAGCATATCATCTAATCTAGGAATTGGATGTCTATATTTAATGGTGATATTATTTATAGCCCTACAATCAACACACATTCTCTAAGAACCATCTTTTTTAGGCACTAATAAAATAGAAATAGAACATGGACTCATACTCTTACAAATGTAGCCTTTATCTAGTAACTCACTTACCTGTTTTTGTAGCTTCTTTGTTTCTTTGGGATTGCTTCTATATGCAGGTCTATTTAGTATGGCAACCCCTGGAACAAATTCAATTTGATGTTCAATTCCTCTAATTGATGGTAATCCGCTTGTAATCTCATCTAGAAAAACATCTTCAAAATCTTGCAAAAGAGAAAGAATCAAACTTGGCAATTCAAGTTCTTCAAGGTTAGCTTGATCATTATAATAATTATCTTTATAAATCATGACCAACAATGGTTTCTTTCTCAAGATAGCTTTATTTACATCTCCAAAATCAAATAAAAATTTTTATTCTTCCTTTCTTTCCTTTCTTTCCCTCTCTCTCTCTCGGCCACCACACAACTTTCCTTACCCTCGGGTTTCTTGCTATAGCTCTCAGGTTTCTCATTATTTTTCACTCCAATTCCAGCTTTCTCTTGGTTTTTCCACTCAAGTTGGGTTTTAGAACACTAACCTGGTTGGTCTTGCATGGCTTGGACTCCTTGGATGGGTGTTGTTTCCGTGAGGGCCATGCTAGTTCTCTCCTTGAGTTGTTCGGCCACCCTCCTTTGTTGTATTTGTATTTGATCTTTGTACACCTCTTTAGGAGTTAATGCCTCTAGCTTGACCTTCTTACCTTTAAATCTAAAAACAATACTATTCTTTCTATCAAATTGCCAAGGCCTACCAAGTAAAATATGTCCCGCATGCATAGGCACAACATCACACAAAACCACATCCACATATTTATCAATGCTGAATTTTACTTTGGCTTGTTTATTAACTTTCATCTCACCACTATCATTAAGTCATTGTAATCTATATGGTTCTGGATGTTTAATTGTTGTCAAGCCTAATTTATCTACCACAAGATTACTAATTACATTGGTACAACTTCCACTATTAATAATCATGCTACAAATCTTACCTTAGATCTCACATCAAGTGTGGAAGATATTCTCTCTTTGAATTTCATCCTCATCTCTGTATGCAGCCAGTACTCTCCTAGAAACCAAGCTTAATTCAGCATGGGAAGCATTCAAAGTTTTGGCCTCACCTTCAAGCACTTCCTCTTCCTCTTGTTCGGTTTCATCACCACTTTCCTCACTTTCCAATTCTAGCTCACCATTACACTTTAACACCACGATTCTTCTATTCGATCATTGGCTAGCGATGTGTCCTCATCCCTGGCACTTAAAACATATAATTTCTCTTAATCTTGAAGGTTTAGGAGCATATTTTACCTCATTTTTATGTGCTTGGACAGATTCGGCTTTAGGCTCCCTTTTTGGCTGATTGGTGCTTTCTTCTCCCACCTTCGGCTTTGGCTTGCTTTCATAGGTAGGATTGTTTCTCCAGCCACTTGGAATTGATCTTCCGCTGTTAGAAACACCCCCAAACCATGAGCCTATACCCCTTCTCTTGAATTGATGCTCCAATTTAATAGCCACATGCAACATCTCCTCCAATTCCACATATTGTTGCAATTCTAGTTGATTGGCTATCTCACAATTCAAACCACCAAAGAATCTTGCCATGGTTGCTTCTCTATCATCATTCAAGTTTAACCTCATCATAAGCATCTCCATCTCCTAGTAATAATCCTCCATGGACCTACTTCCTTGAGATAAATATTGAAGCCTTTGATGCAGCAACCTATGATAATGTGATAGTACGAACCGCTTCCTCATGGCTCCTTCATTTGTCGCTATGTAGTGATCAAGTCATCACCAACTCTTCTTCAGGTATTTTGCTCATTGTTCCACCATTGGAGTGCATAATGACCAAAATCCATTGCTTCCAACTTCACCTTCTTGGCCTCCAAATAATTATGACAATCAAAAATCATCTCCATTCTTTCCTCCCATTCCAAATATGCCTCCGGATCACTTTTTTCCCATGAAAGGTGGAATGTTTACCTTGATATTTCCTAAATCATCATCTTCATTCCTTGCTGGTCTCCCATAGATTGACCTTTATTGAGGTTCAAAAATTTCATCAAACCCTTTATCCAAGTCATCTCCAAAGTTACTTTCCCCGAATTCCTCTCTTGGTTGCCCTCGGCCTCCTCGACCTTGACCTCGGCCTCCATGAGCATCTAACCTTATATTCGGCCCACTTTGTGATGTTTCTATCCTATCCATCCTTTGATCTATGTTATCAAATCAGGCATTCATCCGCTGCAAATGCTCCAATATAGCCCTCATGTCCTTTTGCTCACCACTCCTAGAAGCTAAGGAACCACCATGAAATCCTACGGACTCTTCTTCATTAATTCTTAAAGGTGGATTGCCTCTTCTCACCCTTCAATCTGCCATGTTAGCATGAATAATACAAAAATAAAATAAGACCTCACCAAATTCACTCCCTCACGTGTTTCACATAAACAAGAACTCGACACTCGTGTTTGCACACTAATTTCAGCTTTTAACCCTCTTTTGAGCTCACAATCTCTTGCCTTTTTCCTCTCACTGAATTATCTCAAAGTTCTAATTAAAATACCCACAAAATATCAATTAGATCACAAGTATTTTTTATTTAAACTTATCAACAAAACAGTAGGAAAAAGCATGTAATACCGAATGAATTAACAAAACCTAGTTTTCGACTTTCTAGACAAAAAAAAGCAAAATAATAAGGAAATTTTGGAATTAGCAAGAACTGGACCAGATGGTAAGAATTAAGGATTCAAGAATAACATTTAGGAAAAAGAATTTCAAACACAAACAAGAATCAAATCGAACAAAAATATAGAATAGTGTTGGTTCTTGTCCTTGTAATTCAAGTTTTGTATCAATTCTGCTAACTAATTTTAATCCAAATAATATAAGCACCCAAAATTCAAATATCCAGCAACAAAAATAATTCTCCAGCAACTCCAAATATTGAATAAATAATCAACAAAACAGCAGCTCCAATAAATTTCCAGCAACAAATTTCAACACCAACAAACCAAAAAAAAAAAAAAATTATTCGGCTTTTCTTCTTCCTTTTTTTTTTTCACTCACAGATCATAAAATAAATTCAGTAGCAAGAATCAACACCAAAATTGCAATTCCAACACCAAATAATAACCAAACCCATGACCTCCAACAAAATACAAAAGTGAAGTTTTTTTTTTTTATATCTGCTTGAATTTTCCCTTTCTTTTTTTAATATATGAATGCAAATATTGAAGAGTAAAAAAGCAAAGAAAAATCAACAAAAATCAAATTAACAAGAACAATGACAAAAGACAACCAACAAACTAGGAAACAAAAATATGATAGAACTAGAAAATCCTAATTCAACTAGGAATGAATTTTTTTTTTTTTTTAAATATGCAGAACGTGTATGATGATAGAATCAACCTTAAACTAATGCTAAAATTGTTAATCAACAAAGAAAGCAAATAAAGATAGATCAAACCTGAACAAGATTTAGCTTTGATACCAAATGATACGAACCTAGGATGACCTGCTCCTAAACCTGTATTATATTAGCCCAAATCTAATTATGTTTAAGTTCTAATGGTCAACTTAACCCCTAACCAAGCTGTGATTAGAAACCTTGCTATATAATGAAGATGCCACAATAGGTGATGAAAGTCCTATTGATAAGTCAAAACTAAAACACCATTATAAAACAACCACTCTCTAATGGTGTTTTAGATGTTCAAAAGAACAAGGAGAAATTCATTCTCACAAAATAAATTCTGTATATCATTAATAGTCTATTCTTCCTCAAAAACAAGCCCTTTTTATAGGCTAAGAGAAAAAAAAAAATAGAACCCTAAAACAAAAGGGAAAAATCAGCCATGACTTGCAGAATTCTATTATGGCCCAAAATCTACTCCTTTCCTAATCTAATTTTGGATTAATTAATTCCTTTATTTTGAATTAGGAATTAATTAATTTACAATGAAAATAATAAAATAATAAATTTACTAAACTTATTTTTCCAGCAAATAAATAAATAAAACCCAAAAAGTGTTGGTAATTTCCTAAAACAAAAAGTAGAATCATATTAGGAAACTAAAATACTAGCTTTTTGACTAAGTTGACTTTGACTAATCTTTGACCAAATTGAGCTCCAAATCAGCTTCAATATGCTTTTTAGGATTCCAAATAAGCTTATTATGAAGTCCCACACGTTTCCTCTGCTTGGAAGAAAGAGAAAAAGCCAACTCAGCAAAATACAGTAAAGCTAGCGAGAAAACAGCAAAATCCGGCCACTTCTTCAACCCATGTGCACAACCCCTTTTTGGATGGGTTTGAAGTTTCCTTGACTTGATTCCATATCCTCTTAGAAATATGCATTGAATCCATAAAGCATTGGAACCATTTCATACTGCTCGGACTCCCTAAAAATACCAAAACCGCTACTTGAGCCCGTACCGGCTTCCACCACTTGTATGCTTAAAACTGGTCTTGGATCTTCGGGTATGGACAAGCCCTCCTAAGAATCAATTATTTCCTGGATAAGGGCACAAGGTTTTCCCCTAACCTTTTGGTTTGAGCTCTAGTGATCGGTCCAGTCTTCATCCGTATCAGGTCGGCACCCCAGTGGGTTGTTGGTTGTTCGGGTTTGGGCAGATTCGCATCATTAGTAGCATGCCAAAATTTTAAATTACAATTAAAAATTTATAGTTCTATGAAATTTTAAGTATAAGTATTTTATCTGTATCCAAATCAGTCTTAATTTTTATCCATATTTGATCCAGGGTTATATATGTACCTAGAGATGTGTTCTTGGGGTTAAAAAAATCAACAAATGTGTAACACCTGAACTCAAGACAATGCCCCGAATTTGAATTTTTGACCAAGTTTGTCCCATGGTTGACTTTTTACTATGGGCAAAATTTTATGTTGACCAAGGTACCATGATAAAGTACTCGTCGACATAAGTTTGTAGACTGGTAGTATGCTAAAATTGAAGTTAAGAATAGAAAGTTATGGTCGAAACAATATGAGATCCAGACTTATCAATGAATTTGAAGTTGACATTTTATTTACATAGGTTTTGGCATTGACCCATATCTTATATAAAAGTTCTCGTCGATATAAGTTCGTAGACTGGCGGCAAGCTTAATTTGGACTTGGTTGAAAAGTTACGGATCTATAAATTTGTGTCCATATATTCAAAGATAGATTTTTACTGGGTAGTAAAACAATTGACAGAGTCCTTAATTTGCACCACATGTTACCACTTGGGAGGTGCCATGTGTCATGATGGAATAGGGTCAGGTGTCACGATGGAAAAGTGCCACGTGTCACCATAAATTAATAATAAATAAATATATATACATATATTTGAATTTTATTCTCTCTCTCTCTTTCTTTCTTTTTTTCTTTTTCCTTTTTTTTCCCTTTCCCCCTTCCCTTCATGTGCAGGAGAGAAAACAATTTATCTCTCTTCTCTCTCTCTCTCTCTTTCTCTCTCTATCAATCTCTCTCTCTCTCTCTCTCTCTCTCTCTCTCTCTCTCTCTCACACACACACTTTTTCTCTCCCCAACTGCCTCGTTGGATTTGAGCATTCCGACCGTTGATGTGCTCCACTTACCAGATTGAGATGAAAGGCGTAAGGAGTCCAACCGGCAGCAGGAAAATTATGGCCAACCGTCGGTCGGAAGCGCCCAAATCGAGCCTCCATCACCAATGATGGCAAGTCTAGTTTTCTGGCAATCCGGCCACTCCCCGGCCAAATTGATCCCCCTTTCCAGCATTTTTGGACCTCTTGAGCTCAATTTTAAGGTCCCTTCAACTCAATTCCTACCATTTGGGAGATATGACAAGTTGAACTTTGGCCAAAACATTCTTACCATTTTTCAGTCACCGCTGGTCGAGTTGAGCCCAATGGAGATTAGTAACATGATCCTCGTCTCTCTAGCTTTCTTTTGACATCTTATTTGTGAATTATGGTAGTGTATTTGAAAAGTTACCATTTTTGAATAAATTAATATAATAAATGTGAAAAGTTGAAAAATAAAGATAGATTGTGTATATATACATGTTTATGTACACATATGTATGTATATATTTGTAAATATATATGTTTCATGTATAAATATGTGTGTGTGTGTGTGTGTGTGTGTGTGTGTGTGTGTGTAAGTGTGGGTGTGTACTATGAATATATGTTAGGTAGATATATATATATATATATTCTGTGAATACATGAATATGTGTATACATTTATTTAATTGTTGAAGAATGTGTATATGTACATGAACAAGTGTGTGGGAATATATAAATATATATATATATATATATTGAATATATTTGTATATGCATATACATACATACTTGTGTATATATATGTGTATGTATATATATATATATGAGCGATCCTCCTTCAAAATTAATTTGCATTGTTAAATTATGTATATTTTGTGTTAATTGAATATTTGAAAAAATATATTTTATGTGTGGGATATTTAATAAAATTTCTATTTGAATTTCTAATGCCAAATTGGGATAAATTAAAAATATATGTTGCATCAAAATTTTATTTTGATTTTCAAGAAATTATGGATTTAAATTTGGTTAAATTAGTGTTAAATTTTATTTTTAAATTAATGTGCAAATTAAATTTTTTATTTTATGACTTTAAATATAGATAAACTTTCAGGTGATTTTAAATGATGTTTTGAAGAAATAAATTTTAAGGAAATTTATGAAAATATTGGTATTAAATTATTGAGCTCAAGAATGTGTATTTTTGTATTTAAATACTTATGGATTTATGATGATGGATTAAAAGGAAATGTGGAATTTCATGGGTTTAAGTGATGTACTAAACCTGTTGTTTTTATTAAACTTTGGTATTTATACGATACATGATTTATAGATTTAGATGCACCATACAACACTGATGTTCTATATTATATCTGCTATATGTTGTTAAGTGCGCAAGTTTGTATGTTCTATGGGATACCATGAACCTAAAGGTTGACAAATATTAGACAATGAGCATAAATTGCCCCCCTCCATCGCTAGGATGATTATTATGAGCATCGATGCCATTGGGACGCCAAGGCGACTGTTTGCAGGTTTTTTTCTTTAATCTCCCCTTTATAGTGGTACTTGGGATGCTGGGTACCACTTGGCACCATTGACATATAATGTGGTGTGTCAGGTTATAATTTTAGATGTACCACATAGTACTGGTATTTTGTATTGTATCTATGGTCGTCCTGTGAGATGTCATGGACCTGAGGGTTGGCAAGTATTGTACAGTGAGCACAAGTCGCCCCCATTCATGGCCAGGATGATTGTTAGAAGCATTGGCGCCGTTGGGATGCCAAGGCAACCGTTTACAAGTTTCTCTCTTTAACCTCTCCGTCAAGTAGTATTTGGGATATCGGGCACTATCTGGCACCATCGATCTATAGTATGGTGCATCAAGTATCTTTTTCATATATGTACGAGTATATATATATAGATATATTATGTTATGTTTGTATACACCACACCGTACGGGGGCAACGATCAAATTCGGTCTATGAATAGCTTAGCCTTGTAACTATGTTGCTTATGAGTTTAGGGGATTGAACGACCATTATAGGCAACCACCCCGGGCTGTATTGGTAGCACAGTACCGGCGATAACCGATATCATGAATCATGCAGCATGTTATCTGGTATCATATGTACCTCCAATACGAGTGTGCATATTTTAAATATTATTTTATCTTATGTTACCTTATTTATTCATGATTTGATTTCCTAATATTATCCTTATTCAACTTTATTGTTATTAATATTATTATTGTTATAAATATTATTATTATTGTTATTATTATTTATTTATTTATTTATTTATTTATTATTATTATTATCATTATTATTATTATTATTAACATCACCATCATTAATATCGTTATTGTTTTTATTATCATCGTTGTTGTATTTGTTATTATTATTTATATGATTATTTTTATTGTTATTTCCATTATTTATTATTATTATTATTATCATTATTATTGTTGTTGTTACTATTTTTATTATTGGTACTTTGTAATTATTATTATGGTTATTAACATGGTTGTTATTATTCTTGTTATTATTTATCTATTCATCAATATTATCAACATTATTATTATTTTTATTGTTATTGTTATTATTATCATTTATATTATTATTATTATTATTATTATTATTATTATTATTATGATTATTATTATTATTAGTATTATACGATAGCCTTCAGGCAAGTATGCAGCTTTCAGACAAGTGTGGAAACCTTCGAACAAGTATGTTAGCCTTCAAGCAAGTGTGGAAGCCTTCGGACAAGTATACAGCTTTCGGACAAGTGTGGTAGCCTTCGAACAAGTTATGCTATTATTATTATTAATTTATTATCCTCCTATCTACATTATGCATGGTACGTTTGTAAAACAATATGAAATGTAATACAGTACTAAGTGGGTGGTGTGGGTGAACATGAAATAAAAAGGTATTTGTGTTTTATTAAGTTATTCCTCCTATCTATATATCAGTATTTTTTATGGAAGTTCTAAAATTTGTGTAATTATTTGTAGTAAGATGGGAGGAATAAGGAGGTACTATATAGAAGTGTGTTTTCTATACAGGAAATTTTGTGGCATGTCCAACCTTTAGGAGAAATGCTGGCGGATTTTCTATAGGACGGTCTGGTAGGATTTCCTCTGGGATCAGGGTTTATCTACGATTCCAAGAAGGGATTCTAAATGGAACCTTACAAAAGACCCATTTTTTTTTCAAAAATCCAAAGATACTACAGACCTACATAAGGAGTTAGGTTGACCCACAATCCAACAAACACCACATCAGATTCTATGTCATTGGCCAATTTTTCAATCGAATCACCATGCACACCTACCCTTCATCTTGCACCTAAAATCTTTGGCTAGCTTACCAATTTTCTCAGTGAACCGTCATTAGACACATCAGGATCGATGACTTGAAGCCATCACTGATGTGCTGGTTGGATTGCTGGAAAATTAGTCATTTCCAACCATTTTAAGCTGTGCCATATCCTTTACCCACCATTTTTGGACCTCTGAGTCCATTACCAACATCCATTTCCTCCCATTCCAATCAGTTTGTAAGATATGAAGAGATCAAGCTTGACCAAAATTTAGGGTACATGTTCAATTATCACTGATGTTTTTTAACTAAGGCACTTGTATTGGATCTGGATGATAAGAAAACCCATGATCCTTCCCGAACATCCAAAGTGATCCCACCTAGGGAAATCCGATCAAATCGGTACCAAAATCCTATAATACCTCCTCATAAATTGGATATAACCTGTCCATACAAATAAAATAATAAAATAATAAAACACTACTAACGGAGTTTCCACCCAAAATAAACAACATAGTAACAAACCCCACATCAATAGTCTCACTATCAATCTCCACAAACTGCATTATAGGTTCCAAGATCCAAGTCCCAAGGAAACAAAAATAAAATATAAAGTTATACATATAATGTTATCCATCAAAGCAACTAAAATAAGTGTATAAAGGTTCAAGAATAGAAAGAAACATAAACATAAAACTCATAGTACTCGAAAAGAATGGTACATCAAATAGCTTAAAAAGATACTGAAATAGAAGTGAAGACATCGTGGATTAACTAGAAAAGATGTCTGAACAAGAAACACACAACCAATTAGCTAAAGCCTAAGGAAACCGATTTTAAAAAAAAAAAACTACTAGACAAGCTTAATGAGTGAATAGAAAATATATTATGGAAATAAATATTATTCTTAAAAATCCTTTTTCTCAAGACCTCACTTTCACTCTTTAAAAGTTTTTATTTTTTAAAAGCAGTTTTTGCAAAACTCATAATTATTCTAAACACATAATAGTTCTCATAATTCATAAGATAAAGGAAATATAACCAAAAATGACTATAAATTCACAAGTAAAATAATTATTTTGTAATTCATAATTCATATAATATAATTCATATAATACCAGTAATCATACTTAATATATCCCAGCATACCATATAATACCCTTCGATACTATAACCATTACCATAACATGTTATACAATAACATATAGCATCCTATGATGTGATTCCGCCCCGAGCCCGCTCCACCGATAACCCGCTGGGGTGCTGACTTGACATGGATGAAGACTAGGCCAATCACAAGAGCTCAAATTAAGAGATTTAAGGACAAACTGGGAGTATTTATACAGGGGGTAATCAATCTCAACAGAGCTTGTCCATACTTGAAGATATAAAGCCTATTCTAAGCATCCAAGTGGTGGAAGCCGATATGGACCCGGGTGACGGTTTTGGTACATTTTTGGAGTTCGGGAAGCATGAAATGGTTCCAATGCTTTATGGGTTTAATACATATGCCTAATAGGCCATGGAATCAAGTTAAAGCAGCCTCAAATGCAATCAAAAAGGGCTTGTACGGACAGCTTCAACAATTTGGCCGAATTTGCTGTATTGCTTGCTGGCTTTACTGTATTTTACTGTATTAGCCTTTTCTTATTTTTCCAAGCATGGGCAACGTGTGGGCCTTCATATTCAGCTTATTTGGCACCCTAAAAAGCATCTAGAAGCTGATTTGGAGCTCAATTTGGTCAAAGATTGATCAAAGTCAACCTAGTCAATAAGCTAGTATTATAGTTTCCTAATTTGATTCTACTTTTTGTTTTAGGAAACTTCCATTACTTTTTAGTTTTTATTTATATATTTGGTTGACAAATAAGTTTAGGAAAGTTATTAATTTATTATTTCCATTGTAAATTAATTAATTCCTAATTCAAAATAAAGGAATTAATTAATCAAATTTAGTTTAGGAAACTTAGTTTAGGACATATTAGAATTTGGCCAAGTTTCCTAATTCCTATAGGAGTCCGGTTTTGAATTAATTTTTTAGGGTTTATTTTGTTTCTTTCAAAGCCTATTTAAAGGCTTATTTTTCAATAAGAAAACAACTTTGATTTGATTAAAAAAATACTTGTGAGATTAATTATCTTTTTGTTCTTTGAGAACACCTAAAACACCATTAGAGAATTGGTTGTTTTAGCTTGACTTATCAATAGGTTTTCCATCCCCTATTGTGGCGTCTACATTATACCAAGGTTTCTAACCACAGGTTGGCTAGGGGTTGAGGTCCATTCCATTAGAACTTGAACTTAATTGAGATCCGGGCTAATATAATACGGGTTTAGGAGCAGGCCGTCCTAGGTTCGTATCATCCTAGTGCATCACAAACTACCGAGGGAGATGGAAATTGTCATGTGACTCTCCGCTCCTGGAAGCATTGCAAATGATCCAACCTCATAAAACATGTGATCATGGTAAGGGATGGGAACAAGCGTGCATAACCAAATATCCATCATATCCAAATTCATGGTGGTATACAAATAAATATTCATGACCAAATCCAAACCAATTAACCATTATATAAATTTGCATTTTTCTCAATCATGATAAATAAGTAATTCCTATAAATACCAACATATATAAATATATAAACTTATTGTCTTATACTGAAAATATAATTCTACCAAAACATTCTTAGAAAAAAAAATATATGCCAAAAATTGATAAATCAGATAAGTCCTTTATAGCATAATATAAATCATACAATCTTCATAATTTTCAAATATGATATATAATAATATAATTATGCAGTTAATACGCAAAAACAATTTTGAAAAATAAAAGTTTACTCACAAATCTAAGCTCAAACCAAATTCTTTGTCGGATCCTCTCCGGTATCAATTGATGCCTAAAATAATAATAAAATAATTCACAAACTTCAAAAATTAAACCAAAAAAATTGTTGTGTATAAATTTTCCAAAATAATTTATAATATTCTAAATTTATTAAAAATGGATACTAAAGGGTTCAATTATACTGCGAACCATTAATACATGACATCCAAAATTGGGATTTTCACTTGATAGCCAATATTATAAAATTGAATGTTCTATTGGATCCTATTAACATCTAATTACATGGTACTAATCTTAATTTGGTCCAAAGTTGTTCAAACACTTTCAATTTTAGCTGGAATTAAATTAATCAAATGATGTTAAAATTTTATACATTATATATCCATAGAAAGCCTATTTGACATATTCACCTAGAAAGCCTATGAGATTGTGATTAAATTGACATATTCACCTTGGTCCAAAAGTGTCATTAGTGACCAAAAAATCCTCTCAAAATTTTGGCCAAACTTGATGTTGATAGATCTCTCAAACAACGAGAAATCTTGAAAAAAATAGGCCGAAAATGGATTCAAGGGTCCAAATTTCATCAACCTGATAGAACGCCAATGATAGCTTTTGAACGCCAATTCTAACAATTACTAACAATGCCACTTTGGCTATGAAAATCTAGAACTAACATCACCAAAATGTGGGCTCATAGGTTGATGGCACATATGGTGCTTCTCAATCAGAAAAATGGTTAAATCCGGAATCAGCTTGGCTATAGAAATAGGTCGTGGGTTAATCCGGTCTCTCAGGGGATTAAACTAATTGACCTAAAAGTAGAAAATTAATCAAATGACGTTCAAAATTTACAAATTATATATCAATGAAAAGCTCATGAGATGGGATCACATTGGCATACTCACATTGGTCCAAAAGTATCATGATAACTTAAAATCCTATCAAAGTTTTGTCCAAACTTAATATAGATGGCTCTCTTAAATGATAAAGAATCTTGACAAAAAGAGGCCGAAAATGGATTCAAGGGATCCAAATTGGAAGGGTAAATGCTATGAGGTGGTCTAAAATAGCTGAAAAATGACTGATATTTTCATCAATTTGACCGAACACCAATGGCTTTATAACGTCCATCCTAGTATGTCATAAGCAGCTCTGTGTTGGCTGTGAAAATTTAAGAGTAAGGTCACGAAGTGTGGGCTTACAAGTAGAGTGGCACATGTGGTGTTTCTAGGTCCAAAAAATGGTGAAATTCGATGAACCAAGTATGCTGTTAAAGGGGGGTCATAAGTCAACCCAATCTCTGACGAGCTTGGTTGGGCTCCAAAAGCTGAGGGCTTTCCAAGGGCAATTTGGAAATTTTTGAATTGTTTAAGCTAGGGCACATTTTCCTATGTATATATAGGCCTTAAGATCACTAGTGGACAAAAACTTAGGACTGGTTTGGACATGATAAAATATTCATGCTTAAAACTTTTTAGAACCATAATTTTTCAACCATAGCTCAGAATTAGACGTTCTACCAATCTATAAACTCGTATTGACGAGCTCTATACTATGGTATACTAGTCAAACCTAAATTCTAGCCCAAATATAGTCCAATATGTAATACCCCATCTTCATTGGTGGACTTGTGATTCTCTACCAATATTGGTATGGGATTTTTTATTTAAGCTTCCCGGGTGGCCACCTATCTTTCTATTAAAGCATGCTTAGCTACAAAGTTCTTTCAAACCCTAAACTAACTATTCTAAAAAGGCCTCGATGTTATGAAAGTAACCATCATTATGTTTGAAACATGCCTCATTCCATTCCTGGACGATGTGGGATTGGACACCGGGTAGTATGCTAGTGCTTGTTGTACCCACCAACACTGATCATCAAAATCCACCCCTTTTAAAGCTTAGCATCCTCTTTGGCACACTTTTAGCTTACCGGGTACAGGCTCTGATACCATTTGTAACACACCACCTCCACTAGTAAATCTGTCACTCTCTGCCGATATTATCCCCAATTTAGCCACTGTATTCGATATGGGATTTTTTTGTTTAATCTTTCTAGAAGGTAACCATCCTCCCACTGGAGCATGCTAAATTGCAAAGTTCTTTCAAAAATTGAAGCTAATAGCTCTGAAAAGGTCTTGACATTTAAACCAATGGCTATCATTACATTTAAACCATCCCTCTTGCACCCGTCCACACTGATTGTCACATAACCAGTCAAACCCAATCAAGCTATGTAGAAACTTAAATTCCAATTTACTTCCCAGGGTGGGTCATCATACAGGAGGCGACTTTATGATGGAGCAGGAATGATAAGTAGCGGTATTTGTGAATGATTTATATTTTTAATGATTTCAGATATATTAGTAAAATATATATGGTTTAAGTATTTTATATATATAGTTTGACATAAATGTTTATCTTATGCATAATTAAATGTCTGCTTTTACATATATGTATTATTATTTTATGTGATTTTTGATAAAATTTTAAATGGTTTCTAATTCTAAGGAGTTTATAGTGAACTTGTGAATCTTGACATTTAAATTGATTTTTTAATCTATTTGGAAAATAATTTATTTTGAGAACAAGGATTAGAAATTGTATGTTTTTAGATATATTTAAGTGTTTTAAATTTCAAAGTACCTAAAAATGGTTTATGGTGAGATAGAATTCATTGTTATTATTTATGTTTTGGCATGAAATAATGATTTAGAACTTTTGGAATATTTAAATAAATAATTGGGTTTAAATATTTATTCCAGTTTATGGTACAGTATTTGTTTAAAAAAATGAAATAGTATGATCTTGAAAAGATTGCTTATGAATACTATATTAGTACTGTTGTTTTTTTATTGATATATCATATAGTACTAGTATCATGGCTCGATTAGTTATTGATACGAACCTAAGTCCACTTCCTCATAAACCCGTATTATATTAGCTCGAATTTTAATTATGTTCAGATTCTAATGGAAACCTTAACCCCTAATCAACTTATGATTAGAAACATTAATATATGATAAAGACGCCATAATAGATGATGGATGTCCTATTGATAAGTCAAAGTAAAACATTTGATTTCTATTGAGTGTTTTAGATGTTCAAAGAGAACAAAGAGAATTATTTCTCACAAATAAATTTTTGAATAATATCTAAGCTACCTTCTCATTGAAAAATAAGCCTTTAAATAGGCTAAAAGTACAAAACAAAAACCCTAGATTATGAGGGTAAAATTCATCCAATGACAAAGAAAAGCAATGGTGGCCGAATTTCACTTAGTTTCCTAATCCTATTTTGGATTAATTAATTCTTTTATTTTGGATTAGGAATTAATTAATTTAAAATTGAAATAATAAAATATAAAATTTCCTAAGTTAATTTGTCCAGTAAATAAACAAATAAAATCCAAAATAAAATATAGTTTCCTGAAACAAAAAGTCAAACATAGATTAGGAAACTAGTTGACTAGTTAAAAACTAAGCTATCTCTATCCAATCTCCAGCTAGTTTAGGCTCCAAATTAGCTCCTATATGCTATGTAGGATGCTAAATAGGATTAATAATGATTCCCATATGTTGCCCCTTGATTGGGATAAGTTAAACTTACTTGAACAACAAAAGAAGTTAAAGTCAGCACCTAAATTGATGATTTTCGACCCTTATGAAACTTCATGCGCACATGCCTCATTTGAATGGATTAGCTTCAATGTTGACATGATTCCATGGCCTCTTAGTGATATCAATTGAGTTCATGAAGTGTTTGATACATTCCTTGCTGCCCGGCATCCAAAAATGTACCAAAACAGGCTTGCCAGGTCTATTTCCTCCTTCATAACTTGGATACACAGGACAGCTTTAGTTCTTTGGATAATGTCATGCCCTCTTGAGATTGAATCACTCCTTGGATAAAGGTAACCAGATTGTTTTTGAATTTCCTAGCTTGTGCGCTAGTGATTGGTCTAGTCTTTATTTGTAAAAGATCAGCATCCCAATGGGTACTTGGTTGTACGGGTACGGACGGATTTTCTTCAATTATATTATCAGCACATAAGTTTACCATGACACCTATAATATGTTAAGGATCGTGAGTTAGGTTTTTCCCATAGGTTTTTTAAGGCATGATGCCTAATACGTTAAAGGTCATGAGTTAGGTTCTTCCCATATATTCATAATTGCTAGGATGCTTTTATTACATTAAATGTCATAAGTTAGGTTCATTCCATAAGTGTCTTTCCACAAGTGTCTTTCTCTCTGTCGTTACTATCCAGTAGTATTCCAAAATGTCATACACCACTTGGTAATACTGGATATATCAGATGGTACATTATTTAATTTTCCATTATATTTATAATTTATTGCAATTTCCATAATTATTTTTATGACTACATTTATATTGTTTGATATCTAGTATTTAAAGCATGTTGATTTGCTTTAAAGATATATTGATTTATAATATTAAGTATATATTTTATGATATTGATTTGGAATACCAGTTGGGTTTTGTAAAATAGTTTTAAAAGAGAAATTTTTCAAAAAGTGAAATGAGAGGTTTTGAGATAAAAGTTTACAAAAATAAACTATTATTTTAATAATATATTATACCATTCACTGAAATATTTTATTTTATTTTTTTAATTCATTCTCTTAAATCAAAATAGTTAAGGGACAGTCTATTTCACATATCATTTATCTTTCCATATTTTCCATAGCAATAGTAGTATTTATCTTTTCCTTTGTTTATCATTATTTTTTTTTTTTTACACTTATTCCCATTAATTGTATAATTTAAATTTACAAATACTTTTAGAATACTCTGATGTAAATTATAGATACAGTAGTAACTTTAATATATATATGTGGTATTGGCATATAGTATAATGAGTTGTAATTATAGACTATAATTAAGAACTTGTAAGCTATTGTGGTTTTATTTTTATATATTTATTTTATGCGTTTGATCGTTCACAGTTCTGGTGAAGTTATATTAGGTTTGATCGTTCACAAGTCAGGTGAAGTTATATTGGACTTTTCCTAAGAATTGCTCAATGAAACTTCATTGGGTAGGATTATCCAAGATCCCTGGAAAGGTCATTGAGGTAGGCCCTGTCATGATATCAGTTACTCATGGTAATTGCTCAAATGCATAATTGATTAGCTGTTATTAGTTATTTTCATTTTTCAAGAGCAAAAAACCACTAATGGGATGGAAATTTAGTTTCTAAAGGTTGTAAATGAATAAAAGGAAAAGGAAAACTAATAATAATTATAAAAATTAAAAATTAAAAAATTAAAAAAGAAAAGACAAAAATGAAAAAAGGTAAGAAGGATCGAACTATACATTCCGGTAAATTATACTTGGAAGCCAAAATATGTATATATATATATATATATATTTACATACATATCTGTTATGCTAAATACCATAAATTTTTAATCTATAAATAAAATTTATAGTAAACACTTACGTAGAAGTGGAAGGCCATGGGCTGGGCTAGCAGTTTCTGTGGCCAGCCTAGCCGGCCCAATGATATATAATTGAGCTTTGTCTTCTTCTTCTTTTTTTCTTCGTTTTTTTAACCAAAAAAACAAAAAAAAAGGATTTGTATTGCTATTTACTCTCTCAAAAAACGAGTGTATTGCCATCTCTTCATTAACAATGATTGAATAGAAATTTCTTAATTCTTCATTCTTAATTCTTAAACATATTTTATCACCGACATAAACAAATTGTTGTTTTTTAAAAGGATATCCACATTATAAAGCTAACAGCCCATGAAATCACCAAGTCCAATGCATATGTAAGTGATCACAATAAATATTTGAAAGCGTTAGGTACCTATCAATCATGTTATGATCCAATTTTTGCTATTTAACAAACTAAACTAGATTAACCAGTAAAAAAACAACAAACTAAACTAGAATTGATGGAATAATTCTATTAGAGATTAACTTCTTCTTCTTCTTTTTTTTTATAAAGACAGTCTAATAGTAAAATTCACTATTTTATCAAATAAAATCCTATATTATTTAGAAAGCATAAAAGAAACCATCTTAAAAAATCTTTGTATTCTTGAAATTACATCTGGTGCACTTGCGGAAACTTCTTCACTCACATTTATGAAACAAGCAGATTCCTTTGGCATTTTCCATTGTCACCTTTCTCATATCATTATTTATATATGTGTATAACAGTAAATCAAGATCAGAACAAGCTAATTTATGGAAGTAATCTTGGATCAGCAAAAGCTATCTAGCTTATGACTTTGATTAGATGATATTTTTACTTTAATCATAACTTTGGCATATAATTTCCTAGCATAGTAAATCGTTTGATCCAAACTGATAATTTTAATTTTGGAGAGTAAATTACAAACATAATGATATTTTTTTTTTACTATTCAAAAAAGCGAATTTCATTCAAAATCAAAAGTTCAGAATTAATTCATCTTGAGGGTTAATTTCAAGTTCGTATCCCCACCCCAAATATCAAATAAAAAATAATTAAAAACAAAGTTGAGGATTAATATATATAGCAATAAGGAATAACTTGTATTTGAATTGTATTTTCACATTCCTCCTAAAAATTAATAAGATCAATGTCCACTAGGTGACTCGTTAATAATATAGTCAGGTTTTATTTTGGCATAGTTTCTGCTTTTTCAAAAATATTTTTTAAGAAATCATTTTTCATTGGTTTTGATTATAAATACTTTTAAAAACCAGAAATATTTTTTATAAATTATTTAAATATTTTCAAAAACAATTTTTGAGTGTCACAAGCTGTTTGTAATTTTCCAAAAACTATGTCCAACAGGATTTTAATATCTATCTATCAATGTAATTTATAGAATAAAAAATATATAATTATTTATAAAAAAAAAACTATATTGTTAATTGCTGAATCAATATTAGTTCTTTCTCTTTCTCTTTTTTTTTTTTTTTTAATTCTTTCTTTTTTGCAATAAATCAATATTAGTCCTTACTCCTTGAAGTACTGAACTTTAGTACGTAGAAAATGGCAGGGAGTGAAACAGAAAATGATAAAGGAAAAGAACCTTTTTTTTTTTTTTTGGGGGGCTGGAATAAAAAAAGAACTTTTACTATACTTATATAGCTAGAATACCAATTTTCCACCCGCAAATTAATCATCAATGCCAGACTATACTGTTTTCATGCTTCTCTTCATGAGTTAAGGACTGAGCCTCCTTTCAGAAATTAACTACTACTAATTTATGCTACTAACACGGATAATTACTTATCCACTCAAAAGTCATCGAAGCCATCATCAAATCCAATAGAAAAAAAGTCCAATATTAATAATTAAAGCATAAGAACACTTCTAATTACCTTACCCAAAACCTTGAAATCATTGACCCATATATGTATATGTATATATAGCTCCAACCACTATGATTAGACGTTTGCCTATAATTTGCTTAAAATTACATAATCATTACCTAGTGTACCTTATGGCAAGTGAAACTTGTATATATATTCACCAAAAAAATAGTGAAACTTGTATATATGGTTTGCTTCTTAATGTTAATTGTTTTCACATTTAATTAATTGATGATGGTTTTTTTATATAGAAATTGATGATGGGTTAATTAAATATATATATATATATATATAAACTTTACAGTATCATATAATATATAAATATATATGTATATATAATTTATTAATTTATTTATCAAATAATATAAGAAAGATGTATTGTTGTCGATATGTGTTATTATTTTATTAGTTCATAAATAAATACAATTTTAACATGTATGAATGAACTCTTAAATGAATAATTATAACTCAATACAAATCAATAAGATAATTTCATCCACATAATTTAGTAAATCATTTGCTGCCTAAGTATTATTAATATACATGCACAAATTAAAATATAGTCAATTGATAATTCCTCCAACATTTTTGTTTAATTTTTTTTATTACGACTTGGGGACAAGGAAATTTGTTAGAATAGTTTTTTTTTTTTTTCTTTTTTTGAGGGAAACAAAAAATGAACCTGGGGTCGAGCCTCAAATAAGCTCTATTCTATTCGTCTATCCACAATCCAAAATTTTAGAGACGCAAATTAAAATTATTTGGACAACAGAAATCCAAACTTAATAGCTGCAAGAATTTGACAGGTCAATTCGCTAGCTTTTGAAAATATGACATTATCACAAGTATTCTCTGGAAATATAATTTTGCAAGGTAATAACTAGATTACGTACATTATTGCAATAGTATTAAACGAATAATTTTGAATAACTGATACAAGAAAGTTGGAAATTATTTAGTAATTTCTTTGCCATACTATATATATATATATATATAAACAAACATATAAAACATAATAAAATTGTAATCCTACAACTCTCGAGCAAAGCATAATCGATAAAAATAATAACAATAAACAAATATTAATTGAAAGTTTTCATATCGATTAAGGAATTGGAAAACATTGTAAGAGAGACTTATTTAATTTCTTATAGCCAGATTAGTACCTAAATAGTACCATGTAGAGGAGTAGAGACTTAAAACTATCTTTTGCGTTGCTCTGCTTGGACTCATCCTTGGATCCATGACTTTCTCAGCTCAAATCCACATCTGACATCCCCTCATTAACCTCTATCGCATTCTCTATATATCTTTTTCATATATATCTTTGAGTAACAGATTTTTCTTTGAGTACAAATTAAGACATTACAATGACTTAGATATTTTTTTGTTAAAAAGATCCACTTGATAGCTATTATATTTTCTATAAGACCATCTTTTTCCATCGTGTTAATTAGTTGCGTACCTAGCCAGGATGGTCGACTAATTTGGGTGTTTGCTAATATAATTTATAAATCCTTATTTTAGAAAAAAAAAAAAATCCTAATCTCAAACATTTAAAGCAATATATACAATTTAATTCAAACTTCACCAAAGAAAGAGACAAAAATAGAAATCGAACAGCTTTTTAAAACTTTCTTTTGCCAACTCATACCAACTTTAAAATGAACAAAAATATGAATATAAAAAATTTACAAGAAATTATAAACACCCCCACCCATGCGACCTCATCCTTATCCCGCTTTGAGGAACAGACAAGGATCAAACATCGTCATCCTCCAGCATCCCTCGTGGCAGGTTCATGCACATGGGTTTGTCATTCTACACACAAACCATTCCTCTACATAAGGGACCCACTTCTGGCCCTACCGTTCAAAACAGTTTCCCTTACATGTCCGCGCCAATGGATTCCAATTTCGCTAGTGGGTTGATTTTCTTGTCATCCAAACACCACTGGTTTCTGACTCAGCTAACAGATACGCATGTTTTTACAATTCCCAACTTTTGTTCGGTTTTGGTCCTCCACATTCCTATTTTGCCCACCATATGATGATGGGTGATCGCACAATATAGGATGGTGCTCTTTACTTGTAGCGTAGTAGATCTCCACTTGGCCCATTTTTGGGTTTTTACAAGGATTTGGATTTGGAATCTGACACGTAATGTGGACCTCCTAACCAGCTCAAAATTATGTCACCGAGAAGAAAGTCTGTCACTATGAAAATGCCCCTTTGAATGGAGGCTCCAATCCATGTTTGAGATAAAAGTAGATGGCCAATAGTCGTCTCACACACACACACACACACACACATCCACCCCATTCTTTACTCATTCAACCTCCTCTCTTTTCTTTTGGGCCCCTTGGGTCACTTAGCTTGGAATGAATACAAAAATTAGAAAATCTACATATATTTTTAATTAAAAAAAGTAAGAAAATTTTTCTAACCATTTGTAATTTTCATATTCCAGGGATGGATAAGTGATTCATTATTTTTTAATTGAGCTTTTTTAAAAGACAAAATGGCCAAACCCACAAATTAGAAGCTGCAACCATCTGCCTAACTTAGCCACACCAATCACTTTCAGAATCTTATCAATCTTATCTTCTTCATGGGTTTGAGACTTGGAGTCGGTTCATTGGCTTTGGTAAAGTCTAAAAGGACATGGACCCATCTATCTTGGACCTTTGTTGCCAATGGGACCATTCATCCACACCCTTTTTGTCTCTCCCTTAATATACTGCAGGACACTTATGCCTCCGAGATTTGCCGTCTGTCCGTATAGCTTTCACAAATACCACCTTTATCTGGTTATGTTAATTTTCCAAATCGGTTTTGCTGTTTGTAATTTTATCCGTAACCTATGACTAACGTGGAATTCATAATAACAGTGTATTCTAATTTTATTTTATACATTTTAAAAGTAAAAACCTTGCAAACGTTACCGTATTGACAAATAACATTGTTCTTTCTTTTAACCTAAATACATAAATATAAAAATAGATAGTTAATTAATTTGTCTCTAAAATGCAATTGAAGTCGATTCCTAATGGTCATATGCCAATGGGTCATCTGTGATGTCCCATTTTTCGGTGATGGGATATGATTAGTTGGTACAATTTTTGGGTTTCATTTTAACAAAATTTAAATATCAATAATTATTCAGTTCATCCATTAGTGAAGGTCAGGTCTTCTGCCCAACCACTCAAAACCTACCGAGTTTTAAAAATCTTTAATTAATTATTAATTTAATTTGGTTTTCAAAATTATTTATTCGAATCTTCTACCTTTGGATCATCTTTCATTATTTCTTTCCAAGTACTTATTTCGTTAAAAAAAATAACAATAATGAATTTTATTTGTCCTCAGCTTCTTCATTGATTTTCCCTTCAGAAAATTCGGTTACTTTTTTTTTCAAATATTTATTTTTAAAATTTATATTTCAAGAACTTTCATTATTTATTTCCAAGTATTTATTTTTTTCAAGAAAATGAATAATTAATTTTAATTAGTTCTTAGGTTCAGAACCTTCAGAAAATTCCGGTGTTTTTTTTTTTTTCTTTTTTTTCTTTTTTTTCCTTCTGCAAATTCACGAGTGAAGGAAAACATACCTGAAAATAAAAACAAACAGAATCAATATGCTCAGGAAATATACATTCATAACAAAAAAGAAAATATTCAAAAAAAATTAATAAATAAATAATAAAAGAAAAAAATACTTCACCTGGTGGAGGAAACCAAAACTCTGGCAAACAGATCCGGCGGAAAGCTGAACGGAAAATACGTGACTCATACACACCACACGCATACGTCGTCTCCTACAGACGGAACACAACGGAAATACGTCAAACCAAACAGATAATGTACAACGGATTGCACATTACACGCACCAATGAAAGCAATCACACTGAAAAGAAATGAACTGGATTGGATTTTAAATGCTGATGCCAAGCCACACCAAACCGAAAGCATAACAGAATAATGTAAAAAGAATTTTATCAGTCAATTTTAATTTTTAATTTTCATTTTAGGTTTAATTTTGGTAAGATTAGAGATTTAAGGTCCCCAAAAAAAGCTCGTCCAATTGCCATCAATGGCGGCCCACTCACTAATCTATATATTTATAGATATATACAGAGAGAAAGAAAAGGTATGTATCATAGTCCAGTGTAGGATTATCGGTCACCGTAGTACACAAAAAAAAACACCAGGGTCTCCCGCTTCGAATCTCCACAAGGTCAGATCACAACCCACTTCGCCAGAATCTGACGCCGGTCTTCCGCAGCCGGAAATCCACCTCACCCTGGTGTGGGTGCTTTTATAAAGCCTCCGTCGCCAGGAAAACTCAAAAAGAAGATGGAAGAAAAGCGTTCGATCTTTAAGAGTTATAATTTTCATCCACATACCAAACAAGAATCCTCAGCCTTGCACATGATGGAGAGCCGGCTCGGTCTCGGCTGGAAATCGGCTCGCCTCCTCTGGCTGTGTGAAGACGGACGAATCAAAGCCGACAAAGCACGCTTCACTAAATCGCCTTCGACTCCTCCAATCCTCACCAGCGAGTTCGTCATCGCCGACCTACGAGCGTTCAACCGGTTCGGAGAGTACGGAACCGACGAGTGCGACGAACCGAAGCCTTTATGTAGGCTGCACCGGAACGAACCAGGGTGCGTCGTAGGCGAACACATACACGTCCGCTTCTGATTGATCTGCCTCTTAACTACCTGGTTGTTACCGTTTCCGTTGCCACGTGGCGTGACCGAAATGGACCGGTTCGGCGAAATCGGACGGTCCATTGAGAACCGTATGGACGACGCCGGAGGAGACGGTCCGTACATGTTGACCCGAGGCGGCGAGGCGGAACGGTGGAGGAAGGTGGCCGATCGGGAAGAGAAACTGGAGGTGGACGAAGCGAACGCCGAGGCAGATGAAGAATGTGACGAAGAGCGAGAGCTGTAGAATCTTCCGGATGGTGAAAGGGAACGGAGAACTGGTCCGCTTGCGCTTGATCTTCTAGAAGATGCCGCCATTTTTGTTGCAGTAGAGAGAGAAAGTACAGAAGAGAGAGAGGGAGATAGAGAGAGGGAGAAAACAAAGAAAATAAAATTTTTTTTTTTTTTTTTTTCAAAAGCCGGTTTTGGCTGCCTAATTCGGCAAACCTAGCTTCACTCGAGCTATGTATTTATAGGATTTTGAAAGATGGTTTGAGGGAGAAAATCGTCTACATTTTCGCGATATTTTCACTAAACAAGGATATTTATTTTTAGGGCTTGCACTCATACCCTTTTCTATTTTATTTATTTCTGTGAAGTCCTCTGATTCTTTTTACCTTGCGGCAATACTGCAATTTATGCACATTCCTATCATTTTCATGCCTACTTTTATTCTTTAATCAAAAACCAACATATTTTTCGACATTTCCTGTCTATTTGGTCAATTATCCATATGCTCAAAATTTATTACCCCAATAAATCCTTATCACACATTCTATTTTATACATTTAAAATAGAATTGATAAAAATGAAAACAGAATAAAAACTAATTTAGAAAAACAGAATAAAACTACTTTAGAATTATAAATAAAGAATTTATTTTCACACAAATTATTAGAATCATTCGTTTCAAAATTGCATTCATATATGAATTTGTTTAGTGAAGGATGGAAATAAAAGAAATTAATACATTTCATTTTTTGTTGGAGACACGTAAAGGTATATATATAAAGATGGATTTATCAAATTAAATTATTAATTAACTATATATACAAATCACATTTAAATAGTGTATTGCTTTTATTTTGGTAAATAACAGTTACTAATTTGTCAAATTGAAACTTTCCTAGCATAATAGGATAAAAGGAATTAGATATGAATCGTTGTACTTTGGAAGAATACGAAGTATCTACACAATTATTGCCATGAACGTGAATTAAAGAAATGGGAAGTATAAATTCTTTTTCCACAAGCAAACGTCGCTATTCCAAAAATTCGTTAACGAGTAAGGGTATGATAGCAAAAGGAAAAGAATAAAGAAAAAGTTTGGGGAGCTTTGAGAAAAAGGCTAACATAACCACAGGTAGTGGTTGGGTTTGTTAAACTGGGGGCGGAGGTTAAGGCCATTGCCGTTTTAATCTGATGGTTTTGAGGGAAGCTATGGGCTGCTTCTGTCTTAGTGACTGTTGGATATTTAATTTAAATAAAAAAAAAAAAATTTAAAATATCATATAGAAAGCAAAAACAAAGAATTGGACCGTTTTATCTGACAGCTTTTGGGAATGCTCGAACTCACTGCCACGTATGCTACCTTCCATGATGACACCTTTCCTTTAAAGTCCACGTACACCCATGGGGTCCACATTTTTTACCATTTACCATTTTCTATTTTCGCAACAATTACTGATACTTTTTTGCTAAGCTGTCACTTAGTGGTTGACAGACTTACATCTTTGTTGCTTTGCTATTATTGTTGTTTCTTTTTTTTTTTTTTTTTATAGCTTTTATTAATTGCTATTATTACTGCTTTATTAAACGGAAATAAGTTTTTTTTTTTATGCTCTCCTTTAACTTTATTATTTGCTGTTATTAACCCTTTTTTGCACTTCAAAGTTTAAATGTGGAGTGGAATGAAAACTTACTATTTAAGGAATAATTTGTTTGAAAATTGATTGATTGTGTAAATTAATATGCAGAAATTAAATTTCATATAAAATTAACAGCAGTTTTACTATATTTGCAAATTTACTTTTTTTGTTTTTCAATACAATAAGAAACGCGTATTCTTTTGAATAAATTTAATAAATCCTTTGAATGGAGAAAAAAATTAATTTAGGTATAGTTTTAAACTTTGACCCACTAAAATGAAGATGGAAATATTTATTTTTGGTCACCCACTAATATGGAAAATAGCTGTGCTTGAAATACTATAAATGAAAATTTCGTTACTTTAATTGCAAAAAGAAATAAACTTGGAAATTCTATCACATGAATACCATATATATTATAAATATATATATATATATATATATTTTTGCTAATCGAATACCATATATATTATATTTATCAATATTACAATATTGCCTTAAATTTCTCATAGGCCACAATTGAATCTATAGAATTTATATAGCAGTAAATTAATTTATTTATTTATAAATTAGTCGGAAAATTCCTACTATCTTTAGGAGGCAATCTATTATTCTTAATAGTGGGGTAAGAATTTGAATTCGAAATTATTATAAAAGAACCAATGGTTTTTTATCTATGCAGAAGGGGAGGAAGTGGTGCCGCATAAATATTATTTACTTTCACCAAAGTAATGTAATAATGGAACATTTTAATCCTAAATTATCAAAAATAAATAATTTCTCCAAGTTATAGGGAACCGTCAAATTCGATGATGCCAAATATCAAAAAATCAAAACCACCACTAATTTTTTATTTATTATTTTTTTTTTTTTTAAAAGAGAGAGAGAGAGAGAGAGAGAGAGAGAGGGATTCTTCCTGTTGAAACAATGCACGTGAAGGGTGTTGATTTTCATAGACTGGGAATCAATTTTGGGGACCTTGAAAATAGGCAATGTGGCACACACACATTGAAAGGTAGAGGCTGAGCCTTTAGTGGGGGCGACACCTGGTAGTCTATGAGTCTATGGGTTCGCGTTTGTTTGGCTCAGACTATTCCTCAAAAAACAAACTTAATAAAGAAGGAAAGCGGTCCAAGAAGGGATGCTTAGCACTTGCAAATTGATTCTCTAAATCTTCAATCTTATTTAAAATATTTCCAAACGCAGAGAACCAAACAACACGTAGTAGTAATAGCGCGGGCCAAACAGCACACAACATTATGGAGTGGCATTGACGAAGTCTCCCATTTGCTTTTTAATTAAATTATAATAAAATTCATCTTTAATAAATTATTTTCAACTTCAAATCGCAGTCATTTCGAATACAAAAACGTGTTTGGCACAATGTGACTTGTCGAACGATATATTAGTCGATAAAATTAGTTACTATTTATTATTAAAATAATAATAATATAATAAATAAATAATACTTTTTTTTTCTTTTTCTTTTTGTTACTTTTTTTTTATTAATAATTTAAATATTGTTGTCTACGTCAATTGGAAAAAGAAGGCCAATGATGCTTCCTAAAAACAAATGAGTCCTCTTTAGAAACTTTTTTTTCTTTCTTTATTTTTAATTTAATTTTTATCTATTACTTCTTCTAATGAAGCTGCTTTCTTGGTGGCCAAGCACCAATAAAGATTTAAAGAGCGTACAGTGACACCCATAAAGCATTTAGTTGGTCTTTCATTAATTCCATCACTTTTGACCCTCTTCAGTTCTTTTTTTTTTTTTTTTTCTCTTTATTTGTTAAGAATTATTTATTTAGGATCCATTCTTGTAAACGAGAAAGGTGGGGAAAAAAAAAAAAAAGAAAAGAAAAGAAGGGGAAACTGTTTTAATTTCCCAAAATTAATATTACACATAGAATGAACTAATTGCATGACCATTCACCCAAAAAAATAAATAAATAAATAAAATAACATAAAATTTGCATGAATTGATTGTTATTATTTTTTTAATATAGGGGATTCGAATTGAGATTTATTCAAGGAAGTATCATTTTGATAGATTTCTTAAGTTTCTTTTTTTTAACCGCAGTCTCCAGTTAACAATGTTGATTATCTAGCAGCATTAATGCATAATATATTTCAAAACAAGGTTTTGTAATTAAAAAAAAAAAAACAGGTTGTGCAAAATTATACTTTAGGAAAATATAGGAAGCATGAAAGTAATTTAACCCTTTTAGAAACTAAATGGAGGTACTTTTTTTTTTATAAAATTAAAATAGAGAATTTCTAACATAATAATTTAATCTTTAAGTTATTTGTAATAGAACCTGTACCAATTGTCCAACGCTCTCAATTTTTCAAATTATAAGGACAACCTAATTAATAAGGACTACTGATATAATTTCAGTATATATATATATATATATTAAAAAAAATTAAAAAAAAAATAAAAAAAGACAGGACAATGGCACCAGTATTGAAGTTCATATTTTTGTTTTGGTCCCCTATTATCCAATTCAAGTATTTTTTATTTTTTTTTATTTTTATTTTTTTTGTCTTTTCTTTTCTTTTGAGAGTCGTCAATTTGTAGGATATAGACTTAAAAAATTGATGAGCTTATGATTTACAAATAAGGAAAAACGTAAGAAAAGGGTGTACAATGACATTTCGTAGCTCTTGATGATAATTAAATAATATAATTATTAATAATATTAATATTATTAAAATATCTATCAAATTTATTTATCAAATAATATAATTAATAATTTAATAATATTTAATTAATTTATTTTTTTATTTACTTATCCATATTATCTATATTTAGAGCACATCAAATAGTAAACGTCGATTACTTAATATGAGTTATAAAAATTGATACATTTTAAATTTAGGTAGTATAAATTTACCGTTAATTGTAAAACAGTTCTTCTAAAGTAATACGTGTAAAATCTATTTATGGATATTAATTAATTATTATTTTATTTTTTAAAAATAATTGATTTATTAAGAAAAAAAAAATTTTTTTAGAAAATTTCAAATTGCCTAATAGACTCTCCAAAAATAAAAGTTACTTTAGCAATGTCTATTTATTTTTTTGCTACATTAGTTGAACAAGGAATTTTAATAGATCCATTGAAAACTTTTTTTTAAGACCGTATAATTTTATAATGTGGCAAAAAAAATTAACAATAGACAAAGTTTTAAATATGCTCCATATCATATGAATATGTCAACTAATAATATTTTAAAACGTATTATTTTGTAAATAAATTTGGTTAATATTTTGATACCTATAACATTATCTTGATAATTATATTATAATTCTAGCAAAAGGAAAAGGAAATTTGAACAATATATTTTTTATTTCCAACAAAAGGAAGAAAGGAATTTTTTTTAACAATATTATCCAAAGTTTTGCTCAAAATTATGTATTATCAATTTTAAAAGAGTACTACTAGAGATACCAAGAACTTTATTAGAATAATATAGTAAGATGTTGTTAATTTAATAATACATTTCACATCCCACCTATAATGTCGTGGGTTGAAGACATTGAAAAGGAAGGAAATTATTATAAATAATCAAAAAATGATGTATCATTTTTACCAAAACTAAAAAGTAAAATGTTATTATTTTATTAGTTGAAAAATTAATATAACCTAAATATAAATAAATAAATTTATGAAAATATAAGAGGTAAATATAAGCCAACAAGGTAACAGCACTCAATCAATTGGTAAATATTTTGGTATAATTATTGGTATTTTTAATATTATTCATTTAAAAAGCAATTATAATATTAAAGTAACTAAATTGTTCATCAAATTTATTTACTAAATAATATGGTGAATGATGTAATAATATTTAATTAATTTATTTTTAAATTTACTTATTTATTTATGAAATTTTTTTTCAATATCTATATTATATGAATATTCCAACCAATAATATATTAACACATTAATATATTAAAAAGGTTTTGGTAGACAATTTGGTACCTCGTAACACTATAGTTTAAAATAACATGCCAATTAGTGAAATGGAATAAATAATGCTGATCAAATTGTTTACCAAATTCATTTATAAAAAAAATGACAAATGACCTTTTAACATTTAATCGGTTTTTTTTAATAATTTTTTTATTTAAAAATATTATTCATGTTTAAATTATATGAATATACTAATAAAAAAAATATACATATATATATATATATATATATATATATATTTTCATGCATCTCGTTTGGTGAATGATTTTGGTAAACATTCGAATACCAACTAATAAAAAATAAAAAATAAAAAAGATTGATAGATATGAGTCAGCACCGAAAAACTTTTTGTTAGTCAAATAATTTTATGAACCTTTTTATGAATACCTCTTTCTTTAATTAGTGTAAGATATTTATGTATATTTTATACATATATATAAATGTATAAATTAATAAAATGAAGAAAATAAAGCGAGAAGTGATTAAAAATCTTCGTCAAATAAATTTGGATGACTCCAATTAGCACCGATAATGATTTATCATTTGTGTATTGGCGCACTAGAAAACACAAATTGCACTGCCAACACAAAATGAGATCTGAAAGTTTCTAAAATTAATTTGGTGAGGATATGGATTGATGATCACTTTTTATGCACACTCTTTTTCAAAAACTATTGTGCCTACCCAATGATTTACTTTTAGAGAGACTATTTGGATGCCATATCCAACTTGAACCATTATGACCAGTAATTATACATGGTGTGACTAATAATTTTTTTTTCCCTTTTTTGAAGCTTTATCAAGCATAAACTATGATACTACACAATACCCTTAGTTGCTATACCCATGTCTTTATACTTTCGTTTTATGTTTCTATTTTTTGTTTGAAAAATCAAACATATATGAATGACAAACGACTACTATTATAGCAATTTATAATGATAAGAAGAAAAAAATTAAATACTTTGAAACTAGATCTATTTGATATTTCTTGTATTTTTTTCTTTAATCTGGTGGCTAGTTTTTTGAAGTTTGCATTTAGATGAAAAACCTAATCTAATTGGCAATAATCACTGATGTTGTTGCGGGAGAATTTTGACACTTAGACCACCAAAGCAAGCTGAGGAGAGGAATTCGACCTTACAACATGATTCACGAAAGCAAAGAAAATATATTGAGCATGACCACGTCTCCAATTTACAATCTAATACACAAAAGATCCAATAAAGCAATGAAAGGAACTCCAGACCCGATAAATTCCTTAAGACGACACATGGAAGACAGTCTCAAAACTCCACGTCATAAACACAAACATGCAAAAAGGGTTTATCCCCCGGAATAACTGACATATATAAGTCTAAAAAGCTAAAAGGTGGGAACAAGCACAAAGCGATCACGGCGCGCATGTCACCACCGTTGACCTAACTAATCAGAGCCCATCACCTTAAACCACACGCGTGCCGTAGATTAGCCAGAATAGATCATCAGATAGACACGATCAAGGTATCTACAAGTGTAGTATGAGTTGCCAAAAAGCCTTTCAATCTTTCATTCCTTTCCGTTGTCACCTCACCAAAGGCTAGCAAAATTTCCACTTGGCAAAAGAGTTTCTCCGACATCGAAAGTGTCAAAGTTAAAGATAAAAATCGATCGGGATTTAATTTTTTAAAAATTAATTTTTCTCTTAATCTCATGCGAGAGGCCAAGTGTGAAGCTTAAGAAAGTTTTGGATTAAGCTTTTCGAAGACATAAACGGAATTTCGGCTGACGAATTTTCACCACAAAACTTGGTGATGAAATCCCTCCTTCCCAATGTATCAAAAAAATTTAATTACCATTTAAAATACAAGTAAATTATATTCGACTAAAATAAAGTCTTTTTAAAATGGAAACAAATTTTGAAAACCAAAAACATAAATGTTACTGTATAAGTGGTAAACAAATTGTTAAAAATATCATAACAATTTATCATCATTCTCTTTCTTTAGAGAAAAACAAAAAAAAAAAGTAAAAAAGACTTTCGTCCTTGAAGATTTCGTAATTTAATGATCATTTTCTTTCTTTTCAAGAAAAAACTTGAGAAATTAAATTTGTCTTATTTATTTATTTATTTATTTATTGGGTTATTTCCATTGTCAAAGGTCACTACCATTGTCCTTTAAGCAGTTGGGTTGGTGATAAGTCCAATACCATTAATCAGGTTCTTTCAAAACTAATATGTGCTGGCACCAAATGTCGTTGGGTGGCACAACCAATTTATAATGATTTTTGCTTCTTAATCCAAATAATACAATCTCCATCCCCCACTGAACTGTTTGCTACAGCTCTTCAATTAATTAATTATTTTTCGAAATCACAATTATATTCTTTTTAAATACAATATAATCTAAACACCAGTCGCAACATTTTTTTATGGTAAAGATAAACTAATTAAGAAATCAACCAAACGTTATTATACAAGTAAACGATATTAAATAGTAAAGTACAAGGTAAGTTTTGGATAACCATGTAAGCAGTGGCTAAGGATTTGAGGCACTGCTTGGAGAGTGTAAAATCCAAGCTTTAGGAGGCATATAGCCATATAGAATAAGTAATCATCATTATTGTGGGATCTACCTATAAGATCTTTTTCGAGTAGGCAAAATATTTGGACAGTTTGGTTGTTCCATTATATTTGTTATATTAATCACCTTGAATAATAATTTAAATGCTAAAGACTGATTATTATTATTTTTTTAAAAAAATATGCATTATTATTATTATTTAAATATGTATGATCGGATCTTATCAAAGGTTTATCTGCACACTCCCTAACCAAAACAAATTGGGGTATTATTAACGCAGTAAAATACGATACTACTTTAACATTAATTTTAGAATATTTTTAATGGTGGATATAAATTATTTTATATGTAGTAAATTAATAGATAATTAGAAAATTATTTTTCAATAATAAATGTATAAAAATGACTATTAATTAATTAAATATTTTATCAATTTTATGTTTTGAAAGAATTAATTTTTTTAAAAAAATTTTTAAAATATCTAATAAATCCTTCAAACATATGTTGATAGTGTCTATTTTTTGTTTTTTTTTTTATTTGTTATATCAGTTTTATAAGATATTTAGATAGAGTTATTGAAGATATTTTTTTTTTGTTTAAAGTAGCAAAAAAAATTAATAATAAATAGAATAATTAAAGATGCTTTTACATATATTGAAATATTATTATTTTGTATATTCATAAAACTTAAATAGGAAAAATAAACTTAAATCGATAAATAAATTTAAAAAATAAATTAATTAAATATTATCACATTACTTGCATCATTTAGTAAATAAATTTAATAAATATTCTGATAACTCTGAAATTATTACTAAGTAAAACTAATAAACATTTTGAAATAAACAAATTATATGTAATTAGATAGAAATTAAATATAAATCGTTAATAAATTATTAAACAATACCTCAGCTTAATATTATTGCATCGATCTAAAAAGAGACTAAAGAGACTAGCTGGATATTTATATATATACTTACTTTCCCACTCTGGGTGCCTGAAAGAGAGAAGAGTCCCAAATGAACCAAAAGAAAAAGGCATAAAGATTTTAAATGAATACGATGTGAACTGTATAGTGCACTTAATGGATAAGGATCATTGAGAAGCTGCCATAAAAAGTTAAGAAAGCATTGAGAGATAAAATGATTTAATTTTAGAACATTTAAAGAAGCAGAAATGAGTAGGTAGGGACACTTTTTATTTTATTATTTTTTTGGGTTTTGGGTGAAAGAGTAGGTGGGGACATTTGGTAATGCTGAGCTACCTTACAAAATATGTTATTACGATTTAATTTCCATGGAAAACTGGGACCGATATATTGGAATTGGATAAGCTCAATTTCAAGCGAGGAATTCCAAATGGGTCTCACTACTCAATTATTTTTGTCACTGTATATATATAATGTATATATGTACTCGCAGAAACAGCTACAAAAATGAATTTGGAAAATGACCTTTCTTTAGATGCATTGAACAAATTAACAAACTTAGTGTTATTGTCTCCTCTTAGAGACAACTAAATTAGCGAAACAGCTGTGTTGTTTCTACTTTCTAGTGTCAGACTAAGGTCGTTTCGATCCACTATATACCACTGCTTTTACAAAAAACTCTTACACAGTATTTAGAAATAATACTTTTAAAAACATCTTGCTTTATTTATTATTATTATTATTTTTTTTTTTGTGGGGTGTTTTGTAGAGATTCCCTTATAAACTGTAGTGTGTTTGCATTTTGGTCCCAAAATAATATGTTTTGGCATTAAATTTTGCGCCATTAGGATCTTATCTAATTTTTTTTATTCTGACTTTTTTTTTTAATATTTATGAACCATAATTATTTGACATATATACTGGCATACTGCATTCTGCTCTGTTTCATTTTATTGTTGAGCAGCTAGCATATAATTTTTTTTACGAGTAAATTATTCGAAAATATATTGTAAACTATTAGCAACTTTCAAATTGTCCGTTCCATACACTATGAAATTTTACAAATCATGAATAACAATATTTAAATCTTTCACTCGAAAAATCAAGAAATAAACTTTTGTTATATATATTTTTTTCTATGATAATAATTTGATATTAAAAATAAACACATAAACACAGCCACACATTGTATCATTTTAACAAAGAGTAATACGATTGTTTTATTGATTAATATATTATTAAAAAAATATTAATATAACTTATATATAAATAAATAAATTTTTAAAATAATAAGCATAATTAAATGCAAAACAATTAAATAATGATATGTGTAATTTGATATATTTATTAATAAACTAAATAATACCTATAATATTATTATTTAATAAATTACTTAAAGACCAGTCAAAGGGGCATCATGCTATGTAATTAAGAATTTTAAATTCTAACGTGACGGATCTATAAGTTTTAAAAAACAAATTAAAGACAAATTTGAAAAATTAGGGAGACATGTCATGCCCCAAGGGAACAGTCCCTCTACACCTAAAGTAATAATTACCAAATAAATAAAAAAATAAAAGGACATGAACAAGAAGAAAAAGAAGAAATGAACATAATTGTAATATTCATTATTGATACCACATAATTAAAAATTATATTTGACTTGTCGAAACTAAATATTAGTTTTTATATATGTTCAATAGTAATATATATATATAATATAATTTTTAGATAATGCTTAACTTATTAAGTTTAAACTTCTGAAAAAAGCACAATCTAGAAGGATGGCATGTATAATACAGTAAAATATTTTTACTCGTACTGTTGGGACCAAAATAATTTTATAATTTAGAGAAGTTGTAGTTAAAAATTTTATTGTTTAACGTATCTTATGTTATGCAATCCTCAATCAATCCAATTATATATTTCTTTTATTAAGAATGAATCTGCAAATGGTTTAATTTGATACTTAAATATAATCTTGAGAAGCTAGAAATATTTTGACTTTAGCAAAAAAATATTCATACTGATAAGTTATTATATATCAGCAAATTTATAGATGTTATAACAATTCTAAAGAATAAATTAATGTTTTTGACAACTTTAAATAAATATTCTATGTTATGTTAATATAACATATAATATATTTTTTATAATATAAAATTATTATTAAGTAGAGACAAAATTTCTTGAAACAAGACTTTCAAAATTTATAACTTATTATAACATGAAATTTATTCTTATTTATACCTGATCCAATTTAGGACCATAATTTGTTATGACTAGATGAAGGCTATTCTATTATAATGTATTATTATGAAATAGTTTTACCATAATAACCTTCTACAATATATATATATATATATATTTGATTTGGTTGGCTACCTATATAACTTTATGGTGTATGATATAAATGTGGCGTAAACACTAAATAGGGGCGAAAAAGAAAATGTAGAAAATTTTTAATTTATTTTTTTAAAAAAATCAAGTGTTATTTACACATCATGATACAATTTAACATATTTTCATTAAAGGATTCATTTTCTCTTACTATGTTTTTAGTATTAAAACATAAAAATAAAAATAAATGTTGTAAATTAATATTATCTTATATTATTTGTCGATGTTGCCCCTAAACAGCCAACCATAAAGTGAGTTAAATAATTCACGAGATCATAACTGTGTATATATATATATATATAGACTTAATGATTTTAACATTGGAATCTCTTTGTTGAGATTTAAAAATTCATTAGTAACTTAATATTTTTTTGTGTGAAATGTTAACATCTTTTTTTAGCAAAATAAATTATTTATAGATTTATGGAATCATTAATGCACTTTTATATCTTAACTTTTAAAGAAATTTAAAGTCAAATAAACAAAATTTTGATGATAAAAACCATCAAGTCGATCTTATAATAAGATGTGATAAGAACCTTATAATACGGATATCTTATATAACGAAATACATTATCTAAAATATTGTTACATCATTTGAATATATGTCTTGATTTTTTAAAAACAAATAATTAAAATTAAATGGGAAAGTAACAATGTATAAGAGATTTGTATAATATTCACCAATAATTGAGATAAGAACAATGTTAGAAGTATTAATAAGTCTACGAACATACTTATTAAGATAAGCACTAAAATGTCATGATTCTCTTAGTTTAAATTTAGTTACACTTATTCATTCAATGGTTTACATATCCATATTTATATTATGAGGAATGCTAAGAGCATTTCTGATAGTAAACTTTGATTATTGTCAATGTGACATAAAAATTAACATCATCTAGATTTAGGTGGTATAAATGTATAATCAATTTCAATATTGTTTTTAATGATAATGTACAAAAGGTCATATATGGCTATTGATTAATTACAAATGTTTTATTAAGTTTTAAGAAAAATTTTATTTTTAAAAAATTTTTACAATGTTTAACAAAATCTTCAGAAATATAAGGTCATTTTAGAGCATCTCGAATAATTCTGTCTATTGCTAATTTTTTTTTATCACATTAGAAAAATAGATAGCCATTTAAAAAAAATAAAATAAAAAAACTCACAATAAATCTATCTAAACACCCTATTTTACTGATGTGACAATAAAAAAAAAATAGACAATATCAAAATGACCCTTTACTTTTCGAGTGTCTGTTAGATATTATGATATTTTTTAAAAAGTATAATTTTCCTTAAAATGTCAGTACTTTCAAAAAAATAATAATAATAATAAAATATTTAAGTATTTAATAACCATAAATAGTTTTTATACATTATTGGAGAATAATTTTAAAATTGATTATACATTGATACTATATAGATTTAGATAATGTCAATTTCTATGCTATAAAAGCACGGTAAAAAAAAAAAAAATCTAATCATTGGCAAAAACATTAAAAATGCTAAGGTAGTAAATAAATCTACAAAGGTTAAAACGAGTGTCATATATCAATATTTTATTGTCTATATTAATATAACTTTGTGAACTCTTAAAGGGTAAGTGTGATTATACATAAGCCAATCAATTATTAATATATGGATCTTGGTATACATCTTGATAAATTTATTTGATATCTTTAATATAATTCTTTAGCTTAAATTAATTTATTAATTAATAAAATAATAATGAATCACTTTGCCATGTCATTGTGATAAATATGTTGGTAGAATTCTTTTATCATAAAAATCTTTGAAATGTTCTTACCATATGAAAATCATATTAATTTACATATATACATATGTATGTATATATTCAATTTTTTTAATGGTGTTGATGTCTACAGGGTTTTAACGTGCAAACACATTAAATATGATGGTTTTTGAAGGAGTTGTCATATTTGGGTAATAACATTGACAATGAATTCTTTCTAAACCATTGTTTTTACAAGTGTTTGCACGTTAAAACAATGTAAATATTCACACCATAAAAATACTAATATATCTATATATATATATATAAATAATATAGTAAAAAAATTATAAAAAATAATTGTAATGGATAACTATTTATAAATGTTAGATTTGTATTATTTTATAATTGAATGGTTATAGATAGTTATCCTTCATAATTTTTTTCATAAACTTGTTGGCATATAAAAACCCTGTATATATAATTTTATATCCTCGAAACACTTGGTCGTTAGAAGTTTTTAATTAAGATGTAGACGTCCACATTTAAAGGAGACAACACTTTTGAGCTAAGTCAATGAGCAATGTTTGCTATAATACTGTACCATATATAATTGCATAAGTTTTCTCAGTGAAAACAAAAAGAACTTTCAATTTGATTAGGAAGCATATCAACAGTTAACGATATTGACCAAGTCTCAGACTTACGTATGAATGTTAATTTTTAAAGACTTTGGGAAAGTACATAGCTTTAAATTAAGAAGTTTTGATGTCAACTTTTACGTCTAGCTATCATATAATACTTAGTTTTCTGCTTGAGCATTTATTTAAGTTATCCTGCTAGATTAAATTTATAATTCCCTTTCGCTGATTTCACTTCATTGAATATTACCAGTTTCTTTCTACCGTTAATTTCTTTTCAATTCTTTAACTTTGTATGGAAGATCAGTACTAGCTCACTAAATTTGTTTTTCGAAGTTTTATTAAAAAAAAAATTGTTTTCAAATTTTACAAATTTAATATTATCAAAATCTTAAATACCATATAATGTGATAGAAAGTTAATAGCTGACAAATTATAATATATAAATATAATATATATATATATATATGTACGAAAATTTTATGGTGAGGATGGTCCGTATTAGAACTGCAGTATTAGTGACGGTTTTTTATAGAATTAACGATAGTTTTTTAGAAAATTGTCACCAATAGTATGAAAAACCGTCACTAATACTGTAGTCCGTATGAGGACCGTCCGCACCATAGACGGACTGTATATATGTATATACATGTTTATATATATATATATATATATTTTTTTTTTATGATGATGATATTGGAAATCAGGGATACATACTCGGATTATTATCTTGAGAAAAGCTTTTTAGTGTTGGGCTGTCGTACAGGCACTATTTTATATTTTAGTTTAAATAAATTATATGAAGTTGATAACTAATAAAAATTTGATATCCACTAGACAATACAATGAATTATTATGCAATTCATTTATCATACTTATTTTTTCTTTTTTCTTTTTTCTTTTTTTTTTTTTGCAACGTTTATCATATTCAAGTTATATTAATTTTATATTTTCAAAAAAAAAAGTTATATTATAAATTAATGAACATCGTATCCATAGGCATATAAATCTAGTCATGCCCATATATATATATATATATATATTTTTTTATACATAGTATCTAGCACCTTGTATAGAAAATGACAATTTAAGCATAAATAGCGGGGTTTGAGGGTTTGACCTTTTTTTTTTTTTTTCTTTTCAGTAGATGATTTTTTTTTTTTTTTGTAAAGATTTGAGTATATATATATAATTTAATAAAATATTAAAATTTTATATAAAAAATATTAAAATTGAATAATTAATAAATATAATTTAAATTTTAATACAATCTAAAATTAAACAAAATTATGATATATCGTTTTTGAAGCTGGTTCTGCATATATAGAGCTTGGTTCTGTGTATATATATATATATATATATACACATCTTGTCAATTTTCGCATTTAGTACCAGTTCCATGAATAAATATTTTGTTCTATTCTATATATTCAAGAATATCTTTGAAACATATAATTAATCGTTTATAAATTATATTTGCAGGTTACCTCCAGTTTATCATCTTCCCAAATTTTTTTTCTCAAGAAGCTTTTAAAGGATAAAGGTGGCATCGATCATTATCCATTATTGTTTACTAGATTATTTTTCAAGGAATAAATTGATCTACAACTTGTGTAATTAAATATTGAATAGATAGAGAAATTAGTCATAATTTATTTTAGATCAGTTCCTATGTTCGTACAAAACTTGCTCATCTTATCTTCGTAAAAAACTTGCTCATCTTACACAATATATAATAATAATTCATATAAATATAAGATAAAACAAATTGGCATACTCTGCGAAAGACTGTATATATAGAATCAATTATCTGTTTGAGAAAATAACATGACGTTACATTACCCAAAAAAAAAAAAAGAAAAAAAAGAAAAAGAAAGAAGCAATAATAGTAATAATAACATGGGGTTATGGGTCTGACTCGTATTGTTTACTTTTAATCCTGTACTCTTGTCCTGTCTCTGACGTCTTGATGTATATAGGTAATATATATATATATATATATATAATTTTTTTTTTTTCTATCCTAGGCGTCTCATTATATATAAAAAAAATAATAATAATAATATTAAAAATTCCTCAGTCATCTAGTTAATCTTATGTATGCTAGAATAAATATAAATTCAGGTGCTTTCAGTTTTATCCTTTGGGGTGTTCACATTCTTAAAATATTAAAAGCATAATTTAATAATATTTAAATCTGTTAGTTGGTGATTTTATGAAAATAAAGTAGAAGTTGAAAAACAGATGGAAGGAGAAAGTTAAAACTAAAATTGGTTTTTATTTGGGAATAAGAGAAGCAAAAATAGAAGAGAGTAAGGGCCTGTTTGGTAAAAGGATATTAGAAAATTGCATTGTATTAAATTAGGACATCTCATGTTTGGCACGTAAGTCAAAGCGCATTGATAGTGCTACACAATTTTCAAGTTGTCGAATAATGCAGCAAATTAATGTTATGGTGCGATGGCTATGCGGGTTCAAGTTGCCCCTTTTATTTATTTATTTTCATTTTTCATTTTTTTAATATATATATATGTTCTCTGCTAAGGGTGGGTTCAAGGCCTACAGCGGCCTTTTTTCCTTTTTCTTTTTTCTTTTTCTTTTTATGGCCTTTTCCCAGTTTTGTTTTTTGGTTTTCTTTATATATATAATAACACTGTTCTTTGCATGACAGTTTTGCAAAGTGATAACAAAAAGTATTCAAAAACTATTAAGTTTTTAATTTCTTATGGTTAATTTTTGTAAACGAATTATTAATATAGCTTGAACCAATATTGTTATTATTTGAAAAATAGTAATAATTCAATTTAATATATCATTAATAACGTAATTATTTAAATAGATAGTGAATAATAATAAAAATTAATGTTCTCTACTTTTCTTGCTGAAATAACTATAAAAAATTCATTCAAGTATTTTAATATTTTTAATTCTTTTACGATATCTTATTTTTATAATAAAATGGATCAATACATATTATTTTCCATTATCTAATGGTTGAAGTCTTTTTTATAATATTTGACCCAAGTTTTAAAATAGATTATATTATAAATGTTCCATATGAAAAATCTTATTTGTTGTTAATTCTCTCTAGTACTAAAACTTTGAAATTGAGTGTTTGGTTAAATTTTATTTATTTTTTGCATATAAATTTAATTTTTGATAATTTATTTAATGCAGTAATAGAAACACACACACACACATATATATATATATATATAGTTCTTATGTAGTGTATACTAATTATGCATCATAATTTGAATATCTTAACAATAGATAATATGTTGTTTGATAATAAATGAAGTCAAATTACATATAAAAAATAAAATATTCCTTAAATTTTTTTGGAATTGATCCCCCTTCCTTAAGATTGTTTATTTTATTTTATTTTTAGTGTCATTACGTAAAACAGCCATATGCATTTTGAGGGTTGTACCAAAATGGTCCCTGCACTATTTTTTTAAGCAATGTCATCCTTGCACTTTGTCTAAATGTCAAATAAGCCACTCGATTACAATTTCTTGCTATTTTTTTTTCCTTCAAAATTTTGGCATCAAAGCGTTAGATAGTATCTTATATGACATATTATTGTTACGAAAAATTTAAAAATATTGCGAAAAAATAACAATCTTTTCAAAGCAATGTTTTTATAATTTTTAAATGTCCATATGATAATGATAGATCACACATGATATTACATGACACTTTCGTATAAAAATGGAAACAAAAAATAAAAAATAAAAAAAATGCAATACAGGTGTCTATTTGACATTTTCACAAAATGCATAAATAAAATTACTTTAAAAAACTACAGTGACCATTTTGACACAATCCCTAAAGTTTTCTATACTTTTCCATTGTTTTAGAAAATTAAAACTTTAAAGATAATAAAAACTAATGAAACAAGTAATCTATTCAAATAGTAATTTCGTGAAGGACACTGCAAGGCCAAATCAAAATAACAGGAGCAGACAAAAAATTAATGGGTTTTGAAAATCTCTCTCCAATATTGCAATTATCTACGACTCATGGTTTGTTTGTATGCACCAACAAATTGTAGGTCGGCCGGGTGTCCACTAAATACCCCAATTGGCACAATCACAATGGCCTCCACTTGCTTTGTGGACCCGCAGGGTTCACAATGAATATTTAATTTAGTCTTAAGAAAAAAGATGTTAAAAAGTTTGAAAATACTAGTCCTTTTGAAATTGAAATTGGAAATTTCCTTCCCACATGGTGGGCGATTAAATACAATGAAGTTTCGGAACTTAACTTTGGCCGACCTTTTCTATGTGAAACAAAAAGCTTGATGGATGCTTTTCTTCTCTTTCCATGTAAAAGGTCAAGCAGTTCTAGTTTCTAACCCTGCGTGTACTCTTCCCCTTTTGATTTGTCTCGGGTTTGACCGAAGCAATTTTCTTGGATATCCAACAATTAATCAATATCGTTTTCTTTTGTTTTTTTTTCCCATATAAAGGATTAATTATTGTAAATAAAATATGTGCCTCCTGCAAAATAAGTTTTATATATGTATTGGACTATTGGTTACCGACTTCATGTTAAAATAAATGTTACATAAGTATGGGACTATTTATTAGTGACTTGTTGTCCCATAACATGATATTATATTATAGTATTTTAGAAAAAAAAATTTGGGAGTTTCAGTATTAACGTTGATTGATTGTTAGGGAAATATGAAGGAAAATTCAGTCTAGTCCTGTATTTCAAACCGGAATTTGGTCAATTATGCTTGGCCAATTAAATACGCTGTGATTGATTAAAGTACCAATCTTTGAGTGGTACCAGTCCACTGGCAGGGCGTTGCCAAAAAAACAGTCCACTAGAAAGGTACCAAACGATCATCAAAGAATGAAAGCATAAAATAAAAAAATAAAAAAGTGCCGAAAAGTCAAGCAGATGACATTTATTAGATACGTTTAATTAAGATTCCCCCATGATGGAGCTATCTGCATAAATTTAATAACGATGCCGTTTCTTACACACAGCATCGATAAAATATATATATATATATATATTTTTTTTCTTGACTACTTCAAGTTGTAGTCTTTTTATTTATTTATTTATTATTATTATTATTTTTTTTTTGTTTAATTTGCTATCCCTAGACCCTCCTTATTTATTTATGAGATTCGAACCTAGAATACTTATATATCTCCTGTTATGATAATTGTAAATTTTTTATCCCTAAACCCTTCCCATACGTATGCTTGGCGAAGTGATGTATTGAATCGTATTTATATCGTGTTCGTGTGGAATTTAATTAATCTAAACATAATGTATTAAATTTTTGTATGAAAATAAATAAATTAAAACCTATTTGATAAATTATTATGTAATCTGTTATCCAATCCATTAACCAATTAATAATAAATATAAATTTAAAAATTTAAATTTGATTTAGCTTTTAAATAATAAAATAATATTTTTAAAAAAACTTACAAAAATTTTTGTTTGTTTTCAGATTTTTCAAATATCAAACTAAAAAAGAACAAATTAATATATGTTTAACAATAAATTAAATAATTTTAATATTATAAAACTTGTGTGATTACAAAAATATTCTATTTTAATAGGTTTATCACGTTTTATCCATTAAAACTATTGGATTTTATTGGATGATATTGATACGGATCCAATACAATATTATCAACTTAAGCTTATAAATTATCATATGAGCTCATATCGTATTATTGTGTTGTATGAGATTTTGCTAAACTGCATCTATGAGACTCAAACCTATAATATTACATATCTCTCTAGCCCAATATGATAATTGTAAAATTTTTTTCTTTGTTTATGGGTTGGCCTAAACGTAGAGGGCGCACCTTTTATGGATCGTATTTTGTAAAGTCTATGTGCCCAGTTTCAGACCATTTAATTTTGAATCTCACATTCGAAGAAAAAAAAGATTGATTCAAAAACATTAAGTTGTCATACTGTATTATATATATATATATATATATATTTTTAAATCTCAAATAAAATTATTGAACGTAAGCTTTTATATAAAAATATAAATATAGAGAAAAAAAATTATATGTAATTGATTTTCAAAACAAGAATAAAATGTATAGATTTGAAACTCTTTCTAAGAAAACGAATGACAAATTCTCTTTTTTTAGTAGTATCCAAGCTCCGGATAATGGTGCTGAAAAGACTTTCAGAAGTTTCCAAATTGTTAAAATTACTATTACAGCCAAAATAAATGACAAACGTTAGCTATAACGTTAAAATTACAGACCTGATGTTGGTTTTTTGATATGTGAAAATGGAAGGAAAAAAATAATAGTTTGATGCAATAGACTAATTAAGTTTGAGGTTAATTACTATAACTAAATATTTATTTCGACATTGTCATAAACAATTAAAAGTAGGGTGAGGATGATCATCAATTTGATAGACTCTTATTAGGAAGTGGTTGAGTCCCATATATAGTTGTGGTGGTTGATCAGCAAAGTTTGATTTCTTACCATCTTACTGCAAATTAAGTAATAAACTGTACGCCAACTTTTTTAGATACCATGTAAATTGAAATTGGGTAAAAAGAAAGATAGGTGGATAGGAATGCCCTAATTTTATTTTATTTGTTCCCTATTCCTTTTACATATGTCAAAGAGAATAAATCACAACTCTGCTAGTCAAATTTAAATTTCCCAGATAGTCCCCAAAAAAAAAAAAAAAAAAAAAGAAGAAAAAAAAGGAAAATCAACTTTTCAGAAATTGTAAACGGACATCTAATTTGAAACGGTCCACTAGTTTATAGTGCCTCTTTCAAAAATGTTAGCCCCTAAACCCACTTATATGCCCCACGTTAGAACATAGTACGGATAAATTATGGGACACTTCCAAGCTTGAATTACATTCAAAACCAGATTCAACATAGGAAGAGATCATTTTCACTTTAGAAAAAGAAAATCAATATTGGAGATCATTGATCTCAGATAAATAATAATAAATAAATAAGGAAGCAGAAAAAAAAAAAAACTTTAATTTCATATAATTACAAAAAGAATGAAGGAAGATATATCATACAAAATATCCCATACATGATCATAAACGTCCATTCATCAGCGCAAAACCTTCAATGAAAGTTTCTGAGCTATCATTTTAACTAATTTTCAGGTCTTATTCCACTTCAGGATTTGGTATGAATTTATTAACACAACCCAAATGCCTTAAATTGATTTAAAAAAAAAAAAAAAATCATTGACACAAAACTTTGAACACTCCCTGTATAATTTCCAAAACATTCAACACATTTGTACATATATATGTGCATATATAAGAATAATTTTCTGATACAATCAGTTTGAATTAGGAGAGAAAAAAAAAAAAAAAAACAGAAAGAGAAAATCCCAAAATTGGAAAATTATGATCAAGAAACGGCAACCTCTCTGTTGTTATTCATCAAGCAAAACCTGGTAGGTTTATTGGGTTGGAAATTTCTCCTCCTTTGAATATCATGGCTTGAGGGTTTGATGACTCGGAGAATAAATTCTTTAATGGAGTTTGCTTTTGCAAGAATGGCCAAATCCCATTGGACGTTGTTAGATGAGGGCCTAAGGCGCATTTGATGATCACCAGCCGTTGCTTTGTGGGAATTCCTGTGAAGACTGCATCTGAAAGAGCCTGGATGATTTGTTGGGGAACATAAACATGAACGGGATGAGGAATGTGATTTTGGATTTGAAGCTCCAACTTTCGTGGCCATGGACTAGTTGAAGCTCTAAGAAACCTTGATTGGTTTTCTTTTTCTGTTCCAAACTGATGGGAGGTTGGAGTACCTTTGTAGGATTATCATACTGATTCCTTTTTTATATTTGTGATTTACCAATAATAACCTTTCTTTTTGTTTGAATGGAGTATGATGACATTTTCGATATCTAATGGTACTTTAATAATAAGGTGTAAATTAGTGGGGTGGTTTTTATTTTTTATTTTTACTGAACAATGAAAAATCTAACATTTCAAAGTTACCCCCTTTTTTGTGTACTTTTTGGTTTATGATGAATTTGGAAGGGGTAGAGTTGTTTATATGTGAATATAAATAAAATTCACCAATTACTACATCAAAAAATAAAAATGCAATGCCTCTATATATGGAAGACAGCTTGCCATAAAAGGAATTTTCTTTAATTGACCTTGTGGTCCAATATCATTGACATAGCTCGATATTTATATAGGCAAGTAGGTCCTGCTTGCAATGTCGGTTATACCTTTCAACTATGATATCAACCACATTAATTACTACCTTGCAAAAAAAAAAAAAAAAAATAGATATATATATATATATATATATAGACTTTCTACGGCCAGAACCGTCCTGACCGTTTCCCATCCGAACCAAAAATTCATTTACACTCGGTCTCCTTTTTCTTCCATTATAATGATATTAACAGCTTACAATCGTAAGAAGAAGACATTCAATTTGAACAACTTTGCAATAAAAACTAGTAAGGTAACCTCCTCTACCAACAAAATTTATATACAATTGCCTTTTTCCACCTCCCAATTCAATATGATATAAACAATCTGAGCTGCAAAAAGGAAGCTGCATAAATAGAACAACAAAGCAGTATTTTGACTTTTTTGTTTTTTTGATAAAAAAGCAGTATTTTGACTTAATAATCAAAAGATTTCCCCCTCCTCCCCATCTCCATTCAGAATGGAATCCTCATCCTCATCTACCAAATATTCCAAATTGAAGTTCAAAAACTTAAAACTGTTACACCCAAGGCCAATTATACATTAAAATAATAATAAGGAAAGAAAGAATCAAATTTTACCGATATTAAGAGGAGAAGGCCTAAAAAACAGTAAACCCACAAAAGTAATTTGAAATTCAAAGAAAAGTAAAAATAAAGAAACAAGAAATACCTAGAAGATGAAAATAAGAAAAGAAAATAATTGGGAAAGAAAGAAAAAAAAAAAAAATCGTTTTGGAGTTTGAATTGAAGAACTTACCAGAATTGGTAGCAGCCAAGGCCGTGCTTAACACCGCACTTGAACTTCCCTAATATAACAGCTTCCATCGGAGCAAGTTTGTACTCCGACACCATGGCTTTGCCCATTACACCATTGCCCTGCATACGAATCCACTGTATAGAACCTGTAAACCCAATAACCATGCCTCAAGCTCTGTTTGAGTTGAAATACCATTAATCCCAAAAGTTTAAACTGTTTGAGTTGAAATACCACTAATCCTAAAAGTTTAAGCTGATGAGAGGTGTATTTTCATTTCATTTATATTTTTCCAAAAGTTTAAGCTGATGAGAGATGGATTTTCATTTCATTTATATTTTTCCAAAAGTTTAAGCTGATGAGAGGTGGATTTTCATTTCATTTATATTTTTCTCTAAGACTTCCCCTCACATATAGATCTCTCTGTTTGAGTTGAAATACCACTAATTCCAAAAGTTTAAGCTGATGAGAGGTGAATTTTCATTTTATTTATATTTTTCCAAAAGTTTAAGCTGATGAGAGGTGGATTTTCATTTCATTTTATATTTTTCTCTAAGACTTCCCCTCACATATAGATCCCTCTGTTTGAGTTGAAATACCACTAATCCCAAAAGTTTAAGCTGATGAGAGGTGGATTTTCATTTTATTTATATTTTTCTCTAAAACTTCCCCTCATATGTAGATCCATCTCTTTTTGGGCTTTTTTTAGATCCTTATATATGTTTTTAATTCTTTAGGTGAAGTTGTTGAGTTTTGAACCCAGGACCTTTTGGATTTTTGGCTTTGATACCAAATTGAAATACCACTAATCTCAAAAGCTTAATTTGATGGAAAATGTGTTTTTATTTCATTTATATTTTTCTCTAATAATATTGTCCCTTGTACTGAAACCCTCTTTCCCAGCTCTCAATTCTATACCCATCATACCTCCCATCAATCCAATTCCCTTCATACCTTCCATTCATGAAGTAATTATAAACCCCACTTCTATTACACTTTCCTTTATGGAATTGACCCTCGTAGAAATCGCCATTGCTGTAGAACTCAACCCCTTCCCTTATAATCCTCCTCTCTTTCCTCGCTCTCTTACTGTTTGAATCTCTGATGAACCATTGGAGGGGAAGGGAATGGGATGGTTACTTGCTTGAATGGGAGATGGGAGGAAAATGGTGTTTTAACTTGGATCGTTCATTGTAATCGAACAGTCAACCATATAAAAACATTTTTTATTCACATCAAAATCGATCAGGACGATCCTGACCGTAGAAATACTCTATCTATATGTTTATATATATATATATATATATAGTGGTTCTATGATACGGACTGCACAAAAAATGGATGCTTTTTATAAAAAAAAAAAAAAAGAAAAATCGACTTTGCTATGTACGATGCTTATACATACATAACAAAGCCATTTTTTTTTTAAAAAAAAAATTCAGCTTTTTATAAGGTCCATACCGTAAAATATCCCTATATATATATATATATATATATTTATATTCTTGTACAGAGACAAAAATATATATATACATCCACCTACATCATATGTATATATTTTTTCATTACAACCAACCACCTCCTTAAGCAAGGTTTTGATCATTAATGATTATCAAAGATCAGGAAATTATCAATGATCAAGACTAGTTTTGATGGTGTGCAACGTGTGCAATTGTATAGGAGTTCACAATCACAGGAATACCATAGGCATTGGTATATAATATGTTAAAATAATTTATTTTTGTCAAAATTAATAGACACAAACTTTGGAGATAAAAATATTCAAAAAATATATAAATATTAGATGAATATATATATATATATATATATGTATATTAAAAAGAGCATATTAATTAATAAGATTTTTTTTTTTTGAAACCCAGATCACAATTAAATATAGCCGAATATGACAAACGCAATCTATATAATAATACATAATAAATATCAGGATATGCAAAACTAATTAATAATGATATATCTATATTTTATTTTATGGAAAGTTATTGGTTGAAAAAAGAAAAAAATGATTTTATTCATAATTAAGTAGCCTAAAACCAAGATTAATAGCTCTTTAGGAAATTTTATTTTATTCAAAGAAATACAAAAATAAGAAACCCTTCATATTCTCTATCACTGTGTGATTTACCATTTTGTTTATGTTCTGCTTTTCTCTATAAACAATATAATTATAAAGCTTTTGTCAATGTATTTCTCTATCTTTGTTTTATATTAAATTAGATTTTATTTTTCTGCTATCCTCTATTTACTTTTGTATTTTTTTTCTTGTTATTTTTTTTTTTGGTTTTCTTTTTTGATATAACAATTTAAAATGCATCATATAAAATTAAGTGCTTTACTTGTACTTTTTACTTTCATGGTATATGGAAAAAAAAAATTGAAATGTTATATTTTTGTTATACAATAGTTTTATATTCAATGATTATATATTATAATTGTTTTATTATTATTTGTTCAATACTTGTGAATTTAAATAAGTGGAAGATACTTATATACATATATATATATATATATATATATATATGTATATATATTGAAAAAAAAAGTGCACTATTTTAAATTTTGAACAAAGCACTTTAATTTCAGAATCGGTGGAAGAGACTTATATATATATATATATATATATATTAAAAGAAAAGCGCACTCTTTTGAATTTTGATCAAACAGATTAATTTTTATGTTAAAGAAGATAAGATAAATATGAGAAAATGCTTATTTTTTGTGTCCATTGAAAATTGTAGAATATAAACAGATTTTATATATATAGTTAGTTTATTAGGTCATAGATAATAATATACTAAAGTATCAAATCAACCATTTTGAATTATTTTAAAAAGTTATGTTTAGTTCAATTACAAAACATAAACAAATTCTGATTTTGTTTAAAGATTTTTGTATAATATTATCATGATAAAAAAAAAATTGTTGTATATAATTATAATAAATATATAAAAACATAATTCAATTTTCTGTTAAAATATGTTGATATGACAAATATTAGACGTTGCAACTTAACCAAATAGTTCCTAGTTTTAAACCACTAATTAAAATAACACTTTCAATACATATTAATACTCTTTGTTCTGGAACATGTTTATAATATTATCATATAACTCTTTATGAATAATTTTTTTTATTAGCGATGCATTATGATAGGATTTTAGCCAACTTTGGCCATCCAGGTCTTGCATCCATATACATATGCTATGACAACACATTTCAGCATACATAAGGTGTGCCCACTTGATTGGCGTTGCTTTAAAAACCTTAAAAAATAATAATAATAATAATAAATAAAATAGTTATCATCCATTACTAACTGAATACCTACGAAAAATAAAGATGACGTGATCATTTATATTTTTCTATTATTTGGCATTTCAGCCAAAAGTCGTAGAAAGAAGAATGGAAGAGGAAGTAAACAAATATTTAACACAAGAAGCGTGTATGTATGTATCCGAAGTACTGTATTTAAATAAATAAAATAAAATCAGCAGCCAAGAGATAATATCCAAGTTGCAAAGTAAGGATACACGTAAGATATTATTGTCGTATTAAAAACAACAAAGAGATCAGAAACAAAAACTTACGTTATCAATAGGACTCAAAACCAGATTAGGATTGCTGGATATCATTTGGGTAGAAAGTCTGACCCGGAAGATGTTGATGTATTTATGGATATGGATTTGTTGAAAATTTTGAAAAACAATCATGTCATGTCCAACCAACGAAAATTAAATCATTCCGCACACAAAACAAGTTTGGAAAAATGTGTGAATAATTATGAACAAGAGCAAAAGTAATAATTGAGAGAGGATAGATAAGGTTTTAAGCCGATTTTAAACGATTAAGTTGAAAGATTTGCAAATTACACATCCTTCTAGACTCCTATAGCGATCGAGACCATTTATATTTTGATGACATAATAAAAGTAAATCTCATGAATTTCTTGACAACCAAAGAAAGAAGCATCACCATAAGTGAAGATTAAGCATTTGGTTAGATTCACGTTGTTGGTGAGGTGCTTCCTTAGTCTTTAAATTGCTTAATAAAAATAGTTTCACAATAAATAAGTTACTCTTCATTTGGTACCTTTTGTTTGAGAAATCAAACATACATGAATAGCTATCACTATAGACAATTATAATGATAAACACTTTGAAATGGTTTTCAGTTTGATATATTTTTTTTTCTTAATGCTAGAGCTAGCTTCTTTTTGGTGGAGAAAACAATAACTTAATACTATTAAGCTGTACTTGTAGGGGCTATGCCTATTTCTCTAAAATTTTGAATCTGTATTTAGATATTAAGTCTAACTATCATTTAAAATACAAACTAATCATACGCAACTAAAGTAAACTTACCAAAGCGCTTAGGGATTAGATTTAGACATGTCAAATTCAGAAGTCGGTTTGGTATAAAAAATAATAGAGCCACTATATGCCAGATTGCCCTAACAGAGAGCAACCTTTTTTTTATGTCCTTTGTCTTTCAAACATGAAAAAATTTGAACAAGTAGGTTTTTTTAGATCACAAGGGGCAGAAAATAGACAATACCGCTTTTTATTTTTTCTCCTTTTTTGATGACAAAGACATTACACCAAACCCTTATTTCATTTGGCAAAACATCTACAGTGGAAGCACAAATTTGGTCATGGGCTACACATAGAGCTGCAATCACAGAAAAATGGGGATCACAGATTATCCACATAAAAAAGTTATTGCCTTGTAGAGCAAGATTTGATTTGCTTGGGATGCTTAGTAGATTCTACTTTTTCTTTTTTATCTTTCACTCAAAGAATTACAAGTGTTAATAGAGTGGTTTGGCTTTTAGCCACAAAATTTCAATGATGTTGATAGCTTACTTAGACAATTAGATATTGTTATCCAATTTGTCATTGGAATTATTATCTAATTCTTGTTCGCTTTCATACATCATCTTATAGACTCCAGCTACAAAACACCCTTTGGCCTATAAAATAGTGTTTTGCCGATATAATGATGTTGGTCAAGGATTGGGACTTGAAGAGATGATCAAGTGGCTGTGATTGGATGATTAAAATTGGTAAAGAATAATGTGGGGGACCATGAAATCCTCATGCTATGTTTTATGATTATCTGGGTTTTCCATTCTTAATATTGATTTCCAGCTCCAGTAAAAATATTTAATCACCCACCCCAACCTTGATTTAGTATAAAAATAATGATTTGGGATGATGATTTCATGGAAAACCTTCACTGATATTATTATAATTCCACTTAGCAAGTGGGTCTTTGGAATTTCATTTAGTGTGATATTAAAAACCAATGGAGCTTGCTTTCCAAAGCCCCAGGACATACCCAATCAACTCTTGACAGAAGGTGGCCAAACGTTTCCCCGTGGGCATGATTGCTTTGAGAACATAGAACCGCACATGAAATTGAAAAGGATCCGGAAGTATTTTGTAAATTGCCTTACGCCAACAGACACCAAAATACTTGTTTAGCTTCGAAGGCCCATTTTGATATGACTTTCTTGACATTTCAGTCCTTATTTTTAAAGCTCAGTCCTAAAATCAAAACCACTAAAATATAGCTTCTCAACAAAGCTTTTCTGAACAAGCTGAAGCTCCAAAGAAGCAAAAGTAAAAATTACCTCAAATAAGGTTTAATTCCTTTAACTTTATTTTAAATCCCTTTTGGTGACGACATGGTTGAAACATTGCAAATCAACTCTTACTCCATGCCCAAAATAGAAAAGTAGGGGCACAAGCAACTGGGTTTATTAATGAAGCTTTCCAAAATCTTCGCATGTATAGAAATAATTATGACCATTTAACAACCGAAAGTTACAGCCAAATATGTAACTAAAACCAGGCAGCTATGATCACAAATCACACTTTATCCAAGAGCTACCGGAAACATCAGTGTTCGGTCTAATAAAGTACTGCACAACCAAAACTATAGATAGCTTGCGTAATGTACAAATCTTAGTACTACATATATAAATAAGATGTACATTAGGTACAACAAACTTTTTCTCCATCAAGGATGATTACCATTAAAGATCACATTGTTGAACCTTGGCTTCTTCATTTGAAGATCACTGTTGAACCTTGGCTTCTTCATGATCGCTGTTGAACCTTTGCTTCTTCATGTGCTCCATTTCTAGCAATAATCGTTTTTGTATATACACGATGCCTTCGCTCCCTTGCATAGATGACCCAGAAAACCAACGACAGCATTACAGCTAAAGAAACCATTAACAACCCAATGTAGATCAATTGACTATCATGTCGAAGACCCGGACAGTAGATGCCATTGATGTCGGTGAATGTTTTCCGAACAAAAGTGCAATCTTGCAGATCAACCAAGAATGGACCATAATGATGCAAACCATAGCTCACATTTATTGCAGCTTCCATTTGGTTATAATAGGTGGGAGTCAACCGACCAGGCGTTTTACAAATATTATTTGAAACCTCACAGACAAAGTTCTTGTATACCTGCTCGAAAGGGGGATACAAGTTTACTTCTTACATCCAGAAAGCCACAGAAAAACGCAGAGAGCATGGAGAAAGATGTTATACTCTAGAAAGAGGACAAAGATATTTTGAGAATGTTTATATCATACTTCAATGCGGTAGACCCCAAGTCTTAAGGATTATATATTCTATCTAATCATAGTCCATGCACCTAGAAATGCTTAAGGCCAAAAACTTACCTATATACCAAATGAAAAATAAATCTTCAAAACTATGACATGAGACCAAAAACAATAGCTTCTAGAAATTAGATGCAATATAACCTAAATGACCTGAGCTGGACATAGGACCTGGCAAGCTAATCTGTTTAGGCCAGGGAATTCCATGGCAATCAGAAATATCCTGAATAGTAAATATGATTGCTTTATTCATTGATTGATTTATTTATTTAACATAAGTTCAAGCAAATACCCATATAAATCTAGTATAAATATAAAATGCTTCATTCGTATTACCTGTGAGGCATTATCCAATCCCAATTCACCTGCTATACATTGCCGATCAGAGAGATCAGCATTGAATGGGTTGCAAACTAGAGGCATCAGTGGGCCAGACTGGTTGTAATAGAAGGGTTGTGCGTTGGGTGGAAAATTAACATTTGTAACATTTTTGATGACCATGTTTACTACATCAACAAGTTGGCCAGTGACTTTCTTGGACTCTGACAAGGTTTCTTGGGCCGTAGTATTATCCACACATGGCAGTAAATCATCCAAGGCTGTGTGAGCAGTGGGGTGTTGAACCCACTCATTCATGGCGACACATGTATCTGCAACCGCACTGACACAGGAAAAAAATCATGCGAGGAGATTAGAAATGCATCACTTTAAAAATATGATACCAATATTGTGCGAGATCAGAAAAATACCCAAACAACAGAATTTAAAAAAAAAAAAAAAAAAAAAAGAAGCTCATCTCTTCAATAAACTAAATACAGAGAAGCTAATACTAACAAACACACTAACAAATCATGCGAGGAGATCAGAAATGCATCACTTTAAAAATATGATACCAATACCGTGCAAGATCAGAAAAATGCCCAAACAACAGAATTTATTAAAAAAAAAAAAAAAAAGGCCTCAGCTCTTCAATAAACTAAATACAGAGAAACACACTAACAAACACACTAATACCCTCCCTCACATGTAAGATCATCCAATGCACTATAAAACCAGAATACAAATCACTACAATTTGAATACAGTACCAGATAAGCAACAGAGTGAGTCCCAAATGTTCATAAACTGCTAGCGTGTCTAATTATGTATATCAACCTAACACCAATTCTCACCAATAGGATTAATTTTCAAATTCCAACATCCTCAAATTGGCCATTTTCTTGAAACATTCAGCATGTTTCACCCACCTGAATTCTTGGCTAGGAGAAAAAGTTCAGAAACAACTAATGGACCAATGGCATATCTTCTAGACAAGGTCTCAGCACAAATATCTTGCCAAAATCGTGTATTCTTCAAAAACAACTAATGGACCAATGGCATATCTTCTAGACAAGGTTTCAGCACAAATATCTTGCCAAAATCGTGTATTCTATTTTACAATTAAAGCATTTGAAGAAGAGCCAACATCTGAGATGCCTAGGGACGCATGCAGGGTAACTATACCTCAAATTGCAACTTCTGATGTCAGGAAATTCAAGCAATGCAGAATACAACGGACACAGAGCAATAATTGGTCTAGCATACTTCTTGGGCACTTTAGATATATGCGCTTGCAAGCAAGCACACGTGCATGTAACCATTTTTATGTTTTTATTCTTGGAAATTTTAGATTCCTTAACTAAAGGATAGGTATCTAATTTAGATATATGCATACAACTTCGGCCTATAAGCATCCCAGCTACCAAACTGAACAGTGCTGATTAGTTCAAGTTTATAATAGCTTAAAAATTGAAATCAGATCTTACAACTTAGATTCCTCTTTAACCTCCAATGGACTGTCAAAAGCAATAAATTCATTTTGGTTAAATGCCTCAGTTAATACTCTGTTCAGTTTTAATTCTTACATACTTTACGGAGTACCATAGAAATTATATGCTTTAGCTACACCAGTCATGGTTTTAGGAAAAATTAAAATGCTTATATTTTTCTTAGGCATACCAACAAAATATCATACAGCATTTCCACTTCAATTTTCGAACAAAGCAACCAATCTTTTATCTCAACTCAGTTCCTCATTCTCTTACAGTTCACACCCAAAGATTCATCCACCTCCAATGTTTCAAAGGTCAAAATTTATTCGCTAAATCAGACATTATTTAAAGAGTCTCTGTCCTTATTATCTCACAATAGTTAGCTCAATAATAGACACCGTAGACTCATTGATTTCAACTAAAAGGTCTGAATTTCGCTTTTAGTGGTGCTGCAACATCATTTGCAATGCTCCTATCCAGCAATCCAGACCAATCTTAGTAACTCACATGACAATATGATGACTTTTGTCAAGATGAACTACAGAGTTAACCATCTATAAGCAAAGGAGAAAAAGGAAGTACAAAAGAAAACCCAAGAAATTTTTATAAAGATATTGCTACTTCAAATTTAATTGATAGGTCATAAAAATTCTAATCAAGTTACTGCATTCTCGTGGATATTCATTCTTCTGCTTCATAATTAAAGAAGATCAAGTGAAATAACTTCTGCTTCATATATATTCATACTTCTGCTTCATAATTAAAGAAGATCAAGTGAAATAACTTCTGCTTCATAAATAAATAACTAATTCATAAGCAGAATAAAATGACAGTTATTTGAAATTATTTTAAAAATTTGCCTCTTTTTTTCCAAAAATACGTAGAAATTTACAATTACTCAAAAGTCTCAACTGCAGATTATGAAAAGGCAGAACAGACTGGTCAAGGGTAAGGTTTAACTTCTAAAGAAAGTTTATGATATCAAAGTAGATACTTACTTGTGGAGAAGGAGAAACACACCGCACAGAATGAATGTGCCAGTAACAAGGACCCAGCCAAGAACCACCAAGCTGCAGTCATCAATAAACAAGTGTTCAATTTCCCATAATTAGATAGCCAATGTACAAGTTCTTTTAAACTCTCAGAGCCCATAAGCGAGAAAGCAGAAATATTTGTTTTAAGATTTCATTACTTACAAGTAGACAAGAGGTTGCATTCCAAAAATGGAAAACACTGCAACAAGTAGTAACAGTAAGAACGTAAATACATACATATAAATATATATATATATATATATGTTAAATATATACATATATATGTTAATTTTTCAACTTTTCTGCTTTTGGTTCAATAAACTAGGGGACTTACAAAATCCAAGAAACGTCAAGAAGAGCATAACAGCAGCAAGAATAATAAGAGCCAATCTTCTGCACCACATTAAAAAAAACATAAATGTTATCCAAAATCATCATGAAAATCATGCTGAGTTTTAAGGGACTATTACATTATGTCCAAAACATTTTTTATGTCATCTGAGTTGTCGTCAACTGTATCTGAAAGAGTAGTTGCAGAAGAGTTTATCTTGGTTTGAATATCGTCAATGTTTTTCTGGACATCTGCTGGCAGAGACACCGAATTAACTCCAATCCGCTTGGCTGCAGCAAGGTAATCTGACACATTCCTGAGGTTTTCAACAGTATCATCTGCCACATTTATAATATAATGCAATGTATCTGTTGTACTGCCGTGAAATTTTCCCTGACTTGTATATAGCAGTATGCAGCCTACACTGGAATTGTTAAATAAAACACCATATGAGGGAACTACATATAAAATTACTTACAAAAACAATAGGGAGGATTTATGTGTAAGAGTGTTCATATGTTGGGCAATAGTGGGGCAGAGTGAGAGACTTACATAGCTGCAATGGTGAAGAGAACAAGAAAAATTAGAGAGAGAGCATAGGCTATCCGCGAATAGCCATAACGCTCCCTACGACAACAGCAATAAACGAGACAGATGAGGGATAAGGTAAGCCCGAACAGCACAAACCAGATACCACCAACAACAAAGAAGGGAACCGCAGTAAATGCAACAGACTGCATCACAAAATGAAAATCCAAGTTAAAAAGTGAATTGAGCTTGTAAATAAACATAAACAAGTCCACGAAGAACACAATATTGAAAAATTTAGAACATGGTACAAGCCACATGTAATTGCTAAAATCATTAAATAAAAAATAAAAAAAAGAGTAAAATCTCCAGCAAAACACTCTGTATAATCCAACTACTATAGAATCGAATCAAACTAAAATTTTATAATTTCAGACCCTCATTGGTAAATTTTTACCCAACTAAATGATAGTAAATTTCAAAATCCATAATTTGTACATCATAATCCAAAAGGAGACGATAAAAAAAAAATTTATAATCAAGAACCACAAACCCACAATACATTTGGCGCCCGGGGGGAGGGGGAACCACCCCAGAAAAACACAACCTTGAACAATCTCAAAGGGTTTGCACAGAAAACATAAAAACCCAAACGGCATAAATTATTTGTAAACAAGCTAAAAGGGACTTAAATGAGAATAAAATAAAATAAAATAAAATTTGAAGAGACTCACAGCCCAATAGTGGTTATTGCTGATGTTCCAGCCACCATTATAGTACTTAAAATTATCAAGTGGATCTTTTCTGTGCGTCCTCTTCGCAGCCAAAATCAGAGACGAGTTCTGCACTGCTTCGTCGGCAAGGAACCTCCTTGTCCCCCACCATGCTACCACCCCATCATTTTCTCTCGCCTCAAGACCTGCTAAGCCATCGTCTAAACGAGAGAAAAAATAAAATAAAATAAAAATACAAACAAACCCAGTTAAATCCGTTTGTCAAAGAACACCGACCAAAAAAAACCCAGAAAAGAAAACAGCAAAATATAGAATACCCAGAGCAGGAATGGCGAGAGAATGGTGAGAGCTTCCGAAAGTCGAAGCGAAGAAGAGGAAGAGAGATAGAAGAAGGAACTTTAATGGGTATGATCTGAAACATAACATAATGGTAATGGTGTTATGGGGAGGGTTTCTTTGAGTTACAACTTCTCCTATCTTTTCGGTTTTTTCTTCCTCAACCTCTGGTTTCTGGGGTTGAGAGAAAATGTGTATATATGCGAATATTTTTTTCAAATTTTTTTTTTTTTTTCAATTGGCTTTTATAGTTTTGATTTTTATTTTTTGATATTAATGGAAGCTCAGAGATTTTTGGGTTAGAATTTAGAAACGACAGAGTTTACGGCCAGGAAACAGAACGTCTCATCCCTTTGTAAGAAATCATACTGCCCCCGTTAACCCTCTTGTCGGTACTTCTTTTTCCTTGACCAAATTACCCTTCCCCCTTTTTTTTTTTTTTTTGGCGACCTTTCTGTTTTTCTTCTTGTTTTCAGTTTCTTTTATTATACTTATTTAATTATATATATATAAATGATGAGGTTCAAATAAAATTGATCTTTTTTTAATAAAATAAGGTTAATCTTTTATAATTATTAAATTATTATTGAAAAACAGGTTATTGATAAAATTAAATTGTTATAAAAAATCAACATTAAGGTCAATTTTATTTGAAATTCCACACTATATATATATATATATATATATTTATATATATGTATATATTAGTTCATCCTTTTGTATTTAGGAAGAGTCGTCTCATTGCTTTATTTTACAGGAATACGATTGAAAAGAATTTTTTTTTTTTTTTTTTGGTGTGAATATGATTAAAGAGAACATGATTCGTCTTTGGTCTTTTTTTTTTCTTTTTTTTTTTTATTCCCTTTTTCTTTTCAAGATTCTTGGTATTAAAGTGGTTATTAATTTCTAAGTGTCTAGAACCCACAGAGAAAAAAGAAAAAAAAATATAAAAAAAGCAAAATAAACTAGTGCTGTATCAGATTTTGAAATGTTTAACAAATTTTATAACTATTTTTTATATTGGATTTTGCTGGATAATATTTGGAGAAACTGATTTTATTATTAGGAGGTTTGGAATGCATTTATAAGGAGGAGCTGTCTTTGAACATAATTATGTGAGAAAAAAAAAAAAGACATGTATATATATATATATATATATTTGCTTTTTATTTCTAATTATGTTTGTTCAATAACGAAAAAGAGAATTTAGAATTGAAAAAAATAATAATAATAACAGCAAGATTTTTAACTGTTTTGTTAATGAAAATAATGGTATCCTAGCACATTTTTTTCCTTTTTTTTTTTTCGTTTTTGTACACAAGGTATCATAGTAATTAAGATTTAAAAAAAAAAAAAAGATGTATAGCAAAAAAGTAAATGACATAATAAATTACATTGTTATTAATTAGTTCTCATCGATAGTAGTGTTGTTAATATTGCTTCTTCTTTTTTTTTTTTTTTCAAACGTAAATTATATTTTTACGTGTTGTTTGCTTGTTTATAAGTAATTAGACAAAGAAAAAGATTTTTATGAGAAATGTACTATGAATGGCAAGAAACCATTGACCATTTTTTTTTTTTTTTTTTTTTGGGGTGAATGACCATTGAACTTCTACATACTTTTAAACTATTTATAACAGCCTCCAAGATAAGTACTTTGACAAAATTCAAATTTCAACTGTATATACACTTTGATTGGAAAAAATAAAAAATAAAAAATAACTGTATACACACTTCCATAAATAAGTAAGGTAAAAAAAAAAAAATTATCCAAATGTATATTTTTTATTTATTTATTCATCCATAAACATATACGCATTTTAAAGGCATTTTAAAAAAGGTGTACACTTAAATTTGCATTAATATGAAATATATCAATTTTAAAATTTGATTTTTAGTTCTATATTTAAAACATAATGATTATTACATCCGGGTAAGAAAGTTAGGCAAGAACGGAGAAAGAAAAAAGTGTTATTATAATGTTACATATATATATATATATATATATATAGAGAGAGAGAGAGAGAGAGAGAGAGAGAGAAAGAGTAGGAAGGCAGTTGTTATAATTTGGTAAGTTGTTTGTCATAACTTTAAAGAAATCAAAAACAATTTTTAATATTAACTCAAAAGCATTTGAATAATTTTTTGAAAGTATTTATAACTAAAACCAACAAAGAGTAACTCTTTAAAATGCTCTTTTCGAGAAACAGAGGGTGAAGTATAAGTAAAAGCAAAGATAAAAAAAAGTTATGGCCAAGCAGGATTAAAAAATAAGAAAGTTTTTGTAATACGGTGGAGTTGTCAATCAAAATTTGAATTGATATAACTTTTAAGTAAATTTAACAAAATTTCATATGATATGAACTTATATGAATTATCCATATTTAAGTTTATCTGTAACAATTTGGTTTATAATGAGTCAATCCACATAAATTCGTTATGTTACAAGTTATTGATAGGTCAACCAGTTAACACATGCTTCATCTATTTATCCCATTAAAAGTAATATTTATGATAGTTTTATCATTTGTTAAAAAAATTTACTCTAATTTTTTATTGCTTGATAATTAATTTGAGACTTCAAAAACAATCTTAAAATATTTAATTATTGAATCTGGCAATTCATCTAAGCATTAACATTTATTTGGCGAAATATAAAAAATTTTGATGAATATTATAGAATTTTTATCTATTTTCATTTATAATCTAAATTTTTTTCCGACCATTTAAGAAAATAAAAATTTCGATAAAAATTTCAAATGTTTAAAACCTTACTTGAAAAATGTAGTAACTTAATTGTTATCTCATTTTGGAAAATATTTTATGGCTTACATTTTGTTTCAAAAAAATGTTATTTATTATCATTGGTGGATATTATTATTAGAACCTATAAAATTAATGTGCCACTTATTAATTGATTAGTGATATGTAGATTTCATCTTTCATTTAGATTTTTAGTTTTTTTTTTTTAAAAAGATTTAAATATAGCCAATTCATAAATAATGTTCAACATTTAATATTGGTCACTAATGATAATAAACAATGATACTCTTTTGTTTCAAAGAAGCTCAATATGTTTTGTCTTCTCACACTAGCAACGATATTTACAAATTTTTAGATATTGACCAATATTGCATCAAAAGTAAAATTAGTGTCTCCAATTTACAAGTGGTTCGCCATTATTACATAGCTACATAAGAGTTGAAGCGAAATTTATCTACTTTGGGAGTTTCAAGTGTAATTTCTCCAATTTTCAAATGATTTATCAATTTTATTAATATTATACAAATGGTTGTGAAATTTTGACATAAATCTAAAATTTATTTCCTTAAAATATATAGTCTTATTTAAAATGCTAATAATATTGCTAAATAATTTTTAATTTTAAAATTTGGACAAAACAACTAGATGATGTAATATTTATTGATATATTGCATGCTCCAATTGTTGAATATAACAAAATAACGACATGATTCCATGAACATTATTTGTCAATAATACATTCCATTAATCATCTTATCCATAAAAATATAATTTAACAAAAGATAAAAGCAATTGTTGAATATAACAATATGATAACATAATTCCATGCACATTATTTGTTAATAATACATTCCATTTTAATAACATATGTCTATATCTTAAATTTTTGTACTTGACATCTTTTATCTGTTGAACTACATCATTTTAATAAAATGGATGATTTTTAAATTTTCTTTATAATATAATCTTCAGTAATCATGACATGCAACTTTGAAATGTATATAAGGGGAGTGTTTTATAAACTAACATATTTGACAAATCATCGGAATCATTAAAATGGCATAATCAAATGGTGAATAAAAATATAGAAAAATATCAATTTTATGTCCATAATTAATTTTAATTTTCTATCACTTTGTATTTTTGATCTATAGGATTGGACCATTTCAACTATCTGAACGGTTTTAACAAATACATTTGGTAAAAAAAAAAATATTGATACATGAAATGTCCCACGATATAATCTAATCCTCAAATTTTTTTTTTTTTTTTTTTTTTCCGTGTGAAAAACTTGGGTGTTTTGGTCAATACATAAGAAAAGTTATAAAACTATAGAGCCAACAAATGGAAATAAACCAAGGTGTGTAAGGTTATTTTAGTAAAACAACAAGGACCCTTTAATGCAAACAAGAAAACGGTAACCACAGCGATATTGCCGCGTCGCTATCGCTGTCTTGGGAAAGAGATAGCCGGAAAGAAAGATTTGAGGCTCGTGGCCCGCTTCAAACGTGTCAAGCTGTTACACCAAATTTTATAAAATTTCATTGTCCAAACACCCCCCATTTGTCATCCTTCTGATACTCTGACAGCGTATGCTCAATTTTTTAATCCACGTGTCCATCTCTGTGACCTTTCTTACGAAACCAAAATGTTTTAATAAATTTTTTTTACAGCTCATCATTCAACATTTATTCTCTCTACCACGTGGCTCTACCTTCATAAATCGGTTTGATGATTATTTATTTATTTATTTATTTATTTTACGGATAAATTAAATTGATATAATTTTTTTAATATTTGTGTTGTTTTATGGTTATAAATATTTTAGTTATACTTAAAAAAGAATTCACATATCAACAATATTATAGAATTTTTAGTAATATTTATATATTTCTATCATTTATTGACAATTCTTAAAACTAATATAATAGGAGACAGTTCGATCTATGGTTTTGTAAACGATAATATTTTGAAATAAAATATAAGAAAGTTGATACTGGTAATATAGAAAATAGTGAGTAAACTGCTTGACTGTCGTGCTTAGATAATCAAGAAGTTTTAATCTGTACTAATAATATCATCCTTTTTTTTTATTTTTTATTTTTTATATTGGGGGTGGAAAATATGGATTTGGATTATTACCCAAAAAAGCAATAAATATTACCATTTAACTGTCTTTGAGAAGACAAATATAAAAAAAAAAAAAAATTCTTTTTTTTCTTTTTGTTTTTTTGGGGCTGAAATTAGGGGTTCTATAAACCAAAAAGGCAATAAAAAAAAATCTATATTTAATAATATTAAGACACCAAATGTATAACTTACCCAAAAAAAAAACAAAAAAAAACAAATGTGTGTGTGTATATATATATATATATATATATGTTAACTCCCTTGAAGATAAAAGGGTGATATTTTAGTTAACCCAAAAAAAAAAAAAAAAAAAAGGTGAGTTTTATTGTTTTGGAAATCCAATGGAAGCATGGGACCACGATTCATAGGGTTTTTGTCATTGAGCATGGCATACACCCACTGCCATTGCTATTAAGGATTACATGCAAATAAAATCTGATCTCAACAAGTCTGTGGCCACCACTGCATGACCATCTTATCTTGTTTAGCCTTGATTGGCTATATATGTTTTATTTGCTACAAAACAAATTCCACTCAAATTATATATAGACATTCTATCTATCTATCTATCTATCTATCTATATATATATAATCTTTTAATCTTGCAGTCAGGAGATTTGAAGAATTTGACCAAAAAATAATAATGATTTTCCCACTTAGACTATTGCTTCCGTGAAACCTTTTCTAATTTCTTCCATTATTTTAGATTTTAATTAGTTGGTTTGGTTATGTATGTAATAAATTAACCATTGTTGGAAGATGATCATTTTCCAAGTGGCGATTAATGTGTGTGTGTGTGTGTATATATATATATATATATGTGTACATATATATAGTCTTGATTAGGTACGGATGGGTTGGAAGTTGTTAACTTGCCGACCAAATATTGTTAGCTTTATAAACAAAGTTTTTGCTTAAAACACAAGTTGATTATTCCCTCTCACATTCTCCACTGTATTTGTTACAACGCATATTAAGCATGTTTCATTATATTATAGGCTTTTCCACATAGTTGACAAATATATTCACAGTTTAGCAATGATTTCCAGCAAAACAATAAAAAAGTCGCCTCCAACAATTCAAATTTATATCCAAATGTAATTTTTAGAGAAATAATTAATTTTAAATTTTAAATTATTTACAAAGTTAAAAACACTGGTCTATAAGTTATTTGTCTACACCACGATGAATACTGTAGGTATACAGTGTAAGGGTATATTTGGAAAAATTGAGGTCTGGAAGTGCTATGCAACTAGATGTATGCAATTCCAGTGTATGTGTATATATATATATATATATTATATTTATAAGGACACGTACGTATGCATACTTGATATAATTAAGTCAAATTGATGAGTAAAACTTGGAGGATAAAAAAGTATGGACAAGTTGAGTCGGTAATGATGTAATTGTTTATCATAGCGTGACTTTAAAGCATTGCTTTTTTTGCTATAGCTCTCCTAACAACTACTTTATGTCAAGTCGGCAGAGACCATTTTTTTTTTTTTTTCTTCTTCTCATAAATTAATCAAACATATGGTCATGTATTCCCACATCTAAGTATCTTAGAAAACATATTTTGTTTGAAGACACGGCTTAACTTAGATATAGTTTTCTTATATTTAAGTCAAGTCTTAAATCGAATTTATGATGTGTAGTTTTAAAATTCTTTTCAAATGTAGGAGAAAGGAAAAAAGACTAATAAAAATAGCTCTGAATTGTTTTTCAACAATTTTTATTACTTTTATATAGGTCAGCATCCTTGGATTCAATTTGGATTAAAAAAAACTCTAACTCATCTGATTTGTACGCGTGAGCCAACACTTAGAAGAAAGCCATGACCATGTGCATTGATTCTAAGAAACGCTATGGGGCCTAAATTTTACTTTTATGTAATACCTTTATTAATATATATATATATATATATATATTTGCTAGATATAACACCTGGGAGGTCCAACCTTCTTCTAAAGCCTAACTAATTAGGTATTTTTATTTCAATTTAGCTCTCGCATTTGGTACCGCACTTCGTATGAGATTTTTTGTTTAGAACTTCTCAAGAGATCATCCATTTGAAAACACTTAATTCTGAAGTTGTTTCGAATCTTAAAATTAATCGCTTTAACAAAACCTTAGTGTTTTGAGAGCAACTATTATTACATTTAAGTCATCTCTTGATCTACATCTGGATAATATGAGATTGGATACTAGCTAACCTAACAGTGCACTGTATCCATCTACACTGGGTCACATTCAAAAGCAAAACAATTATCCAAAGGAATTGCAAAAGAACTTTTGACAAAACCATGACCTGCTGAAAAAATCCACCACAACCTCCCTAACCTAGAAAACCATTAGCAGCACCATTAGTATTAATCTTGATCCAACCATGCTAAGGAAGCAACCAAGCAGCAGGAGAAATTTTGGAGCTTTAGGGGGAAAGCCAGAGACCCATAACTTACTAAGAATCACAAGATCAGCAATAGTATTAAACATAAAACCTTGTTGTAACTAATTAGCCTCTTTTAGATGACCAAATAAAAGCTAAGAAATAGGCCAAAGGATTTAAGATGTTACTAAGTTGCCTTTGGTTTTTGGCATACCAAATAGCAAAGAAGACAGATAAATTAGCTACATTCCATAAGTTGAAAATTTGAGAACCAGAAGCCTTTATCATAGCATGTTAGAAAAAATCCATAATAGAATCGAAAGCATCAAAATAAAAACCAAAAATAGTCAAGAGACTCTCCCAAATTGCCACAAAATAATGGGAAAAAGAAGAAGAAAAGATGATGCATAGTTTCAATATGTTTAGAACAAAGGCGACATTAGGAAGCAAACTAAAAACTTTGCCTAATCAAAACATCACCTATAGGAACCTTATTATACAAAATCGGCCAAACTATAATAGATCGAGATGGGGGAATAAAAGTTTTCCAAATATGTCAAACCCGATAGGGGACTTGATCCTCATTTGCCATATAATGCAAATAAGCATCATAGAAAGAAATTGAACCCATAGCCGAATAAAGTCATACCCTCTCATCCAGACTATCCAAGGCAACAATAATATCTTCAATTAAATTATAAAGATTGGGAAAAGTGACACGGAAGCTATGAGGTAGCATCCAATTGCCATAAGAATCAATTAACTGACCAATCCTCAAACCTGGGTTGCAAATGAGCTCCAAATTTGATAATAAATCAATAACAAGAACTACCAACCAATTGTCAACCCAAAAATGAACATGGTAGTGCTTCGCAATAATCCATAGACTTTTCTGGCTCAAAGACAAATAAAGAAAATGAATGTAGGCCATATAGATGAAGGAACATATTATAATTAATTAAGCTTACCAAGAAAATGAGCACATAAAAAATGAAAGACAATAGAATCTTGATTCATTATTTTCCAAGCAAGCTTTATAAACAAAGCTTTATTGAAAGTAATCAAATTCTTAATACCTAAGCCCCTTGCTTAATTGGAAGATAACAATGAGACCAACTAACCATAATTGTTTTATGAAGAAGCACTAAGCCAATCCAAAGGAAATTTCGAATAGCTTTGTACATATTTTTCAAAAGATCTTCAGGACACTTATAAACCAGGAAAGTATGGACAAACTTGAAAATAATAATAGAATTAATCAAACACAAATGGCCTACCAAAAAAAGGAGAGTGACCATTCCAGTTATCCATTTGAGCCACAATCTTGTTAGTAATCAAACAAAGAAACTCTTTAGTAGGCTTTCCTTTAAAAAGAGGGACACCAAGATAGGAAAAGGGCAGAGAACCCAAATGCATTCCAAGTTAGCAAGAATATCATTTTGATGAGCATTAGAAATGGACTTCCCAAACTAAACATAAAATTTTTCAAAGTCAACCCACTATCTAGACAAAAAACCATGAATCTGAAGAGCATCCAAGATTCTATGTAAACTTCTAAAAGATTCTTTACAAAAAAGAAGAACATCATCAGCATACAAGAGGTGAGTTGGTGTAGCACAATTCCTTGAGGACGAAATGAGAGAAATATTTCTTGATTAACCAAACTAGATAGATAACGATTGAAGAAGCCTTTGTTATTACAAGAAGAAAAGGTGAAAGAGGATCACTCTTCCTAACTCCTCTAAAATAACCAAAGTAACCATTAGGCATACCATCGAATAAAATAGATATACAGGTAGATTTTAAAATATTTTCAATTCAAGCATAAAAAATAGAAGAGAATCCAAATCTATGAAGGATGGTTAAAAGAAAATCCCAACTGAGAGAGTCAAGGCTTTAAAAATATCCAATTTCAAAGCTATGTTGCCACCAAAAGCTATGTTGGCTAAATGATAAATACAATAAGATGCCACAATAATACAATCTTTGATATGCCTGCCTTTTATAAAGTAAAACTGATTATTTGAAACAATTTGAGAAAAAATTCTTGCAAGCTTATTAGTAAGAATCTTTATAACAATTTTAAACAAAAAAATTACCAAGAATGATAGGACGAAATATTAGCATTTTGAACCTTTGGAAGAAGGACCAAAAAATTCAAATTCAGCCTTGGATGAATTTGACCAGAAATAAGAAAAAAAAAAAAAACTTTGAACAGCAGCAATCATATCAAAATGAATGAAATTCCAACAAGCATGAAAACAGAACTTAGAGAACCATCTAGGCCTAGTGCACTTTGAGAACCCATATTAAAAATGACATCCTTAATTTCTTTTGGCAGAGGACAAAACAAACTTACCATTTTGAGATTCAAGAAGATTATGACAAAAAAAAAAAAAAATTGTTTTGCGATCTCCCTCCTTTAACCACTTGATTTGACATTGGTCATGAAACATTTTATCTTTATGATTCAATGCATCATTTAAAGCAGCTTGAGCAGAAGCTTCTTCTGGCAAGAAAGATTCAAAAAATCCAAGACAACCAATTTTCTATTGAATAGCATGAAGTCTTTCTCGAGCCAAAGAAATATTATCATCCATATTAACAAAAAACTCTTTATTCTAGATCTTTAAAGCTTGTTTAACTTTTTTAAATTTCCTAATAACCTTGAACATAAGAGAACCAGGAATATCTTCCTTTTAAATATCAGCAAGAAAGTTTTTAAAGTCCATATGAGAAAGCCATATAGATTGGAATTTGATTGGGCAAAGACCAGAAATAGTATTTTTATTCAAACTCAAAGTAAAGGATGATGATCCGAATGATGCTTTGGTAAGGTACAACAACGAATTAAGTCCCAAGAACCCAGATATGAATGAAAACAAAAGGCACAATCCAATTTACATTGGACATAACCATGCGTTTTCCATCATCCTTAAGTAAAGAAAGTACTGAAAGTATCAATGGGAAGTAAATTTGAAGCCAAAATAGCCTCCTGAAAATTAAGACAAGAAGTGAAAATAGACGAAACACCTCTTAATTTCTGATGAGAACCCAACATTGCATTAAAATCACTAATTACAGTCCATAGATATATAATTGTTGAAGATAAGTTACAAAGAGCAGCTTAAAGAATTTGACAACTTTGAATAAAATTACTACCATAGACAAAAGACAGCACTTGTTGATTTCCACAATTCATCGTATGAATATCATCTAAATGATTAGCAGCAAAAAATCACATAGATGGAACATTTGTAGACTTATTAAAAACAATAAAGAATAAATTTTAAAAAATACCTAAAAAAAGTAAAAATAGAAGCGACAGAGACTAAGGGCTCCATAAACATTAAAGATTTGGTTTTATAAGTTTTGTAAAAAAAGATGCAAACTTTGCTGGGATTTTGGAATTCGAAACCCCTACAATTCCAATAAAGAACCTTCAAGAAAGTCCTTTTAAATTTGTCCATAAAAAAAGCCTAATCTAACGTGCAACAATATAAGCCTTAATCTTGATGTCTTTTTCAGCCTTTAGAAGATGTCCTTTTTGTCTTTATGAGCAACTTGTCGAGTACTAATGTCTGAAGATTCAACAACTGTACGATTTCCTGCTACAATTTGGAAATTTTCCTTAGCCATCACTTGGAGAGGAGAAATAGCCAATCTATGAGCATTTTGTGGAAAATCCAACTGCTTATCTTTAGTTTCTATCAAAATTGATCTTTTACTTTAGTGAAACCCCACAGCACTCGAAGTACCTAGTTACATCACTAAAATTAGAAAGTTGATTAAGATCATCATCTTACACTTTCTCTCTAGCAATTTTTGTACAAGTCAGAGCCTGATGAACACTGGAGCACTCTACATCATCTGCATCCATCTCCATATATTTGTCTTTGTTAGTAGCATTTGCCCATGCTTGAGCAACTTTTGTATGAGGGATAACATTAAGAGAATTTATTGGAACATGTTCTTTGAAGAAGTATTCATCCTCAATTTTGACTTTCATTGCTTTGATGATCTTCAAGAGGAGTAGAAATCTACTCTGTAAATAAAACATCTTAAGAATTTTGTAAGTTAGAAGAAGCCACATGCATGTGAAAAGGATCCATATGTTGCTTCACTCATTACTCATTAACGGAACCAATAGCGTGATCCTGTTGACCTTTACCTTTATCCGTAACAACTTTACATTGGCCTAAATCTAATTCTTCCGTTCAGAAAGAATAGTTTTGGAATTAGCAATAGAATGTGCAATGTATTTACAGTTAATACAAAATTTAGGGAACATTTCATAATATAACTCAACCTCAATGCAATTGTTATCTATTTCAGCAAAAGTTTTTTCAGGGCCAAAACTTGAAAGATTAACATCCATAAGTAATCTAGTATAGTGCCCAAAGCTCCCTAATATAGTACTCTTGTCTATTGTCAATAGGATATTAATGCCCTAAGTAAGATCCATAAGATTGTAGGATGCCAAAATTCCCAACTTAAGATTATAGAACCTTATTTAAGTTTGAGCATTAGTGGATTTTCTAAGACCAGGATTGGAATTTTTAACTCAAGCTTACAATCGTACAATACCAGGCTTTAATTTCAAAGAACGAAAGGACCAAACATTTTACTTATTAACCTTTGAATGCAATAGAACCTGATAAATACCTCTACCTAAAGAGATAGGCTGCCAATTATCAAGCTTCCAAATGGATTGAAGTTTCTCATGCAGGTCTTTCAATTTCTAAGGAGTATTGCATTTTGAAAGGATTACCTGAGCTATCTATAGGTACCTACAAAGTGATGATCTCTCTTTATAGGCATCCTTGTTCACCCAAATAGAAACATGATTGCCTTTAGCACTGGAATAGTTTGCTGATCAATATAAGAAGTAATAAGGATCGTATCAGACTACAAAATGAAGGCAATGTATGAGAATCTTGTTGAAACGACTTCTTATTATGAACATAGGGATTATCAATAGCCCTAAGCTTTGGTGTTTCAGAAGTCATATCATGGTGAAAAGGCACATTCACAATATGGTGCTTGTTAATGATATGGAATGAAATTGCACCATTTAAAGGAATTGAAGGAACCATGGTAGAAGTATGCGATCATGTGAACTATCAATTTGTTCAACAATAGATGAAGGACTAGTAATTAGGGAAGACAAAACAAAAAGATCAATCATGATGGCAAGAAAAACTCGAAAATCATATTAGTAGCATCAAAAACCCTAGAATCATCCATATCGCCAGACCCATAGGCAATAAGTCCACCTTATAATAATAATGATAATGACGATGATGATGATGATGATGATAATATGCAAGCATTGGTATTTTTTTAGTTTAATTCTCCATATTTTAAAATATTTTATAAGTGTTATGATTAATTTTTTTAAAGAAATTCCAAAGATATAATTTTGTCAAATCGATTAAAATAATTGTTAGTACTTAATCTGTTTAAATAGGACAATATATTGTATATAATCATAGTTGAGGGGTTTTTTGTTGTTTTAGTAATTTAAGGAGGTCATTATAAGCTTTAAATAGCTCAGAAGAATTTTATGTAATTTCTTTTTAATTAATTAACACATATGGCTTGTGCTTATAATTGTAATATTGTATTTGATGATGTACAACATGCAACAAGTCTTAATCCAGCTCATCATGGTAAGCCAAGTGTGTAGAAGAGTGAAGTAATTCAGCAAACAACTATCATGTCAGCTAAAGAGGAATAAAACAGAAGGCCATTATCAACAAATTACTCAAATGATCAATTTTAGAAGAGATATACTTCTAAAGGGATTGGTTGCTGTAAAACTTTATCAAAAGGGTTGTATCAAGATAGATTTCTAGGTAGATAAGGCTGCTAGCCACTGTTTGTTATTTCTTTTCATCGTGTAAATACATTAGCTTATAAAAAGCTTGTAAATAACATGCAATGTGTGTGAATAAAAACTAGGGAAAGTTTTTCTGCAAAAATATTACAAAACTTATTTCTTCAAACCTATCTCCCATCATGATACTAGAGCAAGACCTATCATAGATCTCAATGTTAACACAAAAATTGAACTTAGACTTTCTATTCGATCTTTTTGTCAATGCTTGAGTCTTATATCAATCAAACTAGAATCATCAAATTTTCTATTATAGCATTCTCAAGTCTCTCTCTCATCCAAATTCTATATCATAGCAAGTATTAAATAAAAATCAAATTATTTTAGTTTCCAATTGGCTAAAAGATTCAATTTGTAATAATTTCAATTGGGAAAACAATGCAAATTTCCTTTTGATAATTCATATAATGTAATGGATTTTCTCTTGGATAAAATCCATTGTGACTTGTGGGGTTTAGCCCCAATCTCATCTCATAAAGGTTTTTATTATTATGCAATTTTTATTGATGATTGCACTCGGTTTTCTTGAATATATCCTATGAAAAAGAAATCTAAATTCTATGATTGCTTTCTTAAATTTGAAAAGTTAGTGGAAAACTAGTTTGACAGGAAAATTAAAATTTTTCAATGTGGTAGTGGTGGAGAGTTTACTTCAAATTCCTTTGTAACATGGTTAAGCTTTGTGGGATACAATAACGACTTTCTTGTCCTGGTACACCCATACAAAATGGTGTAGCTGGAAAAAAGTATCACCATGTTGTTGAAACTGGATTAATAATGATTTTTCATGTTTACCTATCATTAAAATATTGGGTTGAATCTTTTCTTACAGTTGTATATCTTATAAATAAACTGCTATCAAGTATTTTAAATATGCAAATCCATATGTTAAGCTTTTCGGAGAACCTCCAGATTATTCAAGACTTAAGAGTTTTAGGATGCTAGTGTTATCCACATTTGAGAAAACCAGGACAATATAAATTCACTGTCAAGACATATCCTTGTGTGTTTATTAGATATAGTCCTCTATACAAAGGTTTACAGATGCTTGAATCTTTTTACAAATAAAATTTACATTTATCGTCATGTTGTATTCAATTAGAATGTTTTTCCCTTTGCATTTACTAAAAATTTATCTCCTGTTGATGTGCAGGCTCCACTTTCTCTAACCAAGTTTCCTGACGCAGATGAATGGATAAAAGCTCCCATACAAGATAATTTACAAGGCCAATCTTTTCTATTGCCTTTGAAACAAAATCAACCTCCACCATTATGAATGATTATCGTACCCCTACTATTGAAAGCCTAAACTGTCAAGTAAAGCCCATAATAAATTATCCATCCTTGAAGCCCACGATTTCTTCTCCATCTTTGGAGTTCATGACTTCTTTGTAATTACCACATACATAGTCCACTTTGTACACATTAGATACATACTCAAGTATCCCATCACATCAAGATTTGTTCATTGATCTACATATTTCACAATCTTCGACCAACAGCTCAAATCTACCATCCATGCACACTCATTAATGTTAAAAAGAAACCAGCTGTGAATGCATCCTGAACGTAGTCATGAGTTATAATCTTCGACCAACACAGCCCATTCATCCCCTGCACTTCCTGTTCCTAAACCAAAATCACTTAAAACAGCTTTATGAATACCTGAATGGTTCAATGCAATGCAAGAAGAGATCTCGACTCTACATAAAAACAACATATGGGTACATATCCGGTGTCCAGCAAATGTAAATGTGGTTAGATCAAAGTGATTTTATCGTACAAAATACAAGAAGGATGGAAGTTTGGATCAATACAAAGCCATGTTAGTTGTAAAGGGATTTATATAGCTTGAAGGTTTAGATTATGAAGAAATTTTTAGTTCAGTTGTCTCATTCTCTTTGTTGCCTTGATGTCCGATTGGGAAATAAAGCAATTACATGTTAAAAATGCATTCCTTCATGGTGTTTTAAAGGAAATAGTATATATGGAAAAACCACCAGGATTTCTTGACTCCATTCATCCTATACTTGTGTGTCTATTCAAGAAATCACTCTATGATTTAAAATAGGCCCCATGTGCATGGTTCGACAAGCTTTCTTAATGTTTAATGCAGCAATCTTCCTTTGTAGTAGAGCTGACTCGTCCTTGTTCATCTACCATGATGGTAAACATTTTATACTTATACTAATATATGTGGATGATGTCATTATTACAGGGTTAAATCCAAGAATTATGCAACATTTCATTCATTAGTTGGGTACTCAGTTTATTCTTAAGGATCCAGGGTCACTTTATTATTTCTTAGGAATTGAAGTAAAGCCATTTAAAGGAGGTCTCTTTCTGTCTCAATCAAAATACATTAGATACCTGTTTCAACATGCACATATGCTTAAGCATCATCAAGAAATACACCCATATCTGTCAAACCTTCAAAATCAACAAATCATGATGAACCTGTTCCAGCCATTGAGTTTCGAAGTCTAGTAGGTGCTCTTTAGTATCTTACCTTCACTTGGCTTGATATCCAATATACAAGTAATCAACTATGCCAATATTTCTAAAATCCCAGGGAGATTCATCTTCTTGCTGTGAAATGAATTTTGCATTACTTTCGTGGTACTATGGATTACGGCCTATGACTTCTAGCACAAAGTTTTAAACTTTGTTTGGTTGTTCAAATGCTGACTATGCAGGTTGTCTCATCACTAGAAGAAGCACATTAGGATATTGTATATATCTAGGTGCGAAATGCATCTCTTGGTCTTCTAAGAAACAACCCACTATTTCTCGATCAAATGCTGAATTAGAGTATCGAGTAATGGAAAATACAATGGCAGAGCTCATGTAATTATCATATATCCTTCAAGATATTGGTTTCTCATATGCTCAACCCATTCAGCTATTGTGTGACAACATGGTGCACTTCATATGACCATTAATCCTGTCTTCCATAAAAGAACCAAGCATATTGCTCTAAATTATCACCATGTTTGGGAGAAAGTTGCAGATAACACCATTGTTACGTGTTACTTGCCTTCCACTCAGCCATTTGCTGATATTTTTACTAAATCACTGTCATTGCAACTATTTTGTCAATTTCTTTTTAAGTTGGGAGTTCATCCTCTTCCACTCATCAACTTGAGGGGGCATGATAATGTATAACATGCGGCAAGTCTTAATTCAGCTCATCATGGTAAGCCAAGTTAATAGAAGAGTGAGGCAAATCAGCAAATAATTGCTATGTCAACTGAAAAGGAATCAAACAGAAGGTCATTATCAACAGATTGCTCAAAGGACCAATTTAGAAGAGATATACTTCTAAAGGGATTGGTTGCATGTAAAGCTTTATCAAAAAAGGCTGTATCGAGATAGACTTCCAGGTAGATAAGGTGTCTAGCTATTGTTTGTTATTTCTTTTCATCGTGTAAATACATTAGGTTATAAAAAGCTTATAAACAGCATGCAATGTGTGTGAATAAAAATTAAGAAAAGTTTTTCTGCAAAAATATTACCAAACTTGTTTCTTCAAACCCTGTTTTTCATTAGTATTGTATATGCAGCCACTGCCATAATGTTTCTTTTATACATGGAATGTTTGCTTTTATATGTTGTGTTCTGATCACGCCTTGAAAACAGTTTTCATTTTGGTAATCGAATTCAAATGTACGATTATAAAAAATAATTACATATTTTATTTATTTACTTATTTTTATGTTCTAGTTTTATGATTTGAAGAGTATGGTTTTGAAATAAAGATGCAAATTTTTTTGATAACATAACTTGTTTGGTAAACTTTATATATGTTTTGGTGTTTTTTTTTTTTTGGTTTCCCTAGCTTATAGTTAGGTAAGTGAGACATCTAGCTAACATTTCTAACAAAAATCAATAATTAAAATAACCTTAAAAAAAAAAAAAAAACTAAAAGCATAACCATGAGCCAAATTGACCAGCACTTAGCTTCTGAAAAAAAATATGAAACCAAATTAAATTATTGGCATTGTTTTTGTTGGCAAGATTATATGCATCCCTGGCTTAGTCAAATTCAGAACCGGATGTATTAGGAATTAGGATTGATAAATATTGTTATATATATATGAGTGGCTAATAAACAAGTTAAAGCACTCAGTATGTCGCCAATAAACTAGTTAGTTAAACATTTTATTTGCTGGATGTAGGATGCTTACTGGGCATGCACCTTCATTATTTAGATGATTCTCTAAAATCTTGAATCTTCTTTGTCATTTTTTTACCCCAAAAAAAAAAAAAAAAAAAGAATCTTCTTTGTCGTTTGTACAATATATGGAATATGCACCCTTTTACCTTTTTTTATTATTATTATTTTTTATAGCCTTACAAAAAAATCGATTTCATGTATACTTCGTCCAAAATTTAATTGTCAATAATGACTTCTTCTATTGGTGCAACTTCCTTGATTTTTATTTTATTTTATTATCATATTTTATTTTTATATTTTATGTATCATGATCAATGCTCAAACTTAGATACTTTATTTGGAAAATAGTAAACTTTGCCATTGAACTATATTCAAAGAGCAAAACTATATATATATATATATATATATATATTAGCTTAGTTTTTTCGTAGCTAGTATACTTATAACATTGATATAACTTATCCTTAATAATTTCAGTTAACTCGTTTACGTCTAGGGTTAAACATTATGTTACATTTATTTTCTCAAACTAGGTAAGACACAATTTTTTTTTTTCTTTTTGCTGATCTCTAAATCACAATTTTTTTTTGGTTAATATTTGAAATTAGAAAATCTTTGTTTATTTGTTAGATTTGATTAGTCTAATTACATAATTTATACATATCTTTAGAGAATTTTTTTTATTAATATACAATATATATATATATATATATATATGTATGTATGTATGTATGTATGTATGCATTATACTTATTTATTATATTCAATTAAAGTAAAGAAAATTATTATAGATCATGATCGTTTCAATCTCAATTTTTATAGATATTTATAATTTATTTATATATTATTTTGTTAAACTATTTAGCAGTGGTTAATTTAGGTTTTCCTATTTTTATTGGCTACTAAGGCTATCTACTTCATATGATGTAATTTGTGTCTAGTTTTTTCGAATAGTTTGGTATATTGTTCTTTTAAGGGGAGCTAGATGAATGAAATTGGTATACATATGATTGTTTAAATTCTAGATTATTGATTGATTTATTGGGAAGTTGGTGGTTCCCTTAAAATACTAATTCTATCTTTTCATCTCATTTTTATTTTTTGTTCAATTACAAATAAATAGGTTTATAACATTTGGTATTAGCGGGAAAGGACTACGAAGTCTATAGCTAACAACAAATATCGATTTTTGTTTCCGCCACTACTTGATCAATTAGACTCATGGAATTATCCAACGTATAAGTTGGGTTAAGATGTATAGTATATATCAAATACTGTTAGTTAAGTGAAGCCACTAGAAAGAAAAGAAAACCATTAAATCAGTATCAATATTATTGATTAACGTGAACATTGACTTTTGGAAGCATGGTAAAATGTTATGATCCCAAAAAATTATTATTTATTTTTTATATTATTTGATTAGTAGAATGTTGTGTGTTTTTATTAAAAGTTTTATGTAGTTTATTTACAACTGAATTAGTCGATATTATTCTTAGTGTTCTTTAAGGATTAGAGTTTTCTAAGGACTTTTAACTTAGGATTTTACCAATTTTTTAGGATTGTGTGTTGTAGTGCAACCTATTTGTATAGGTTCTTTTATCGACATAAAGTGTGAATTATTATGATTTTGAAAATTAGATCATTGAATTGATTTTTGGGAGGTCAGGTTTCCTCAGAGAACCTATTTTATCTTTTTCATTCTTGTTTTAGTATTTCTATATTTTAGTTACAATATGGATACTCTAATCCTAATAGAATACAAAAACTAATATTGAGTAATTCAATTGTAAATAAAACTTTTAATAAAAACCATTGTAACATTCAACTATGCTTTTAGGACTCAACGTCTACGTTGATAAACAATTGACATTAATTCGGCGGTAGCCCTTTCCTTTCTAACTGTTTTACTCAACATTAGTATTTGATGTATATAATACATTTTAATCTGGCTTGTACATTTCATCTCTCTATTTGATTGGAGAAGCAGTATTTCATACAAAACCCTGACTTTGGATGTTAGCTGTGAAATTCATAGCATTCTCCATATTCTGGCTTTGATATCAAGCGTTATCATCTCAATTTTTGTAGATATTTATCATTAATTTATATATTATTTTGTTAAATTCTTTAGGAATGATTGATTTAGGTTTTCCTATTTCTTAGCCATTATATGAATAATTGATTTAGGTTTTCCTATTTCTTAGCCATTATATGATTTTATTGGCCATTAAGACTATTTTATAGGTCACTACTTATTATGATGTAGTTTGTGCTCAGTTTTAAGAAATAGTCTGGTGTACTGTTCTTTATTAGCCAAATGAATGAAATTGATATGCTTATGATTATTGGGTTCCTTTGAAGAACCTGTTTTATCTTTTCATTTCATTTTTATTTTCTATCTTCTAAAATAGGTTTATAACAATGATCAAAGCTGATTGTTTTTGCATAGTTAATACGATAAAATAAAATACACGAAATACTTTGAAAAAATTACTATTTTATTCGTAGCGGATGACAATAATATGTATCATTCACACTAATGAATTCTTTGGATATTTGGCAAGATATTTGAAATTTATTTGCTGAAGGAAATTGGGGGTGAGTATTCTATTTTATTTTATTTTTTATTTTTTTAAATATATATATATATATATATATATATATATACATATATTTAAACAACAAAAGAAAAATTCTCCACCTATATATTATGATAATAGAAGCCTATTCTGTATTTAGATTTTTTTTTTTTTTAAATCCTCATTGAGCTCAAGAAATGATAAAGAAAACTAAAGAAAATAGTTAGCATGTGAATTAACAGGAAAGAACAACAAAGCCCATTGCTCCACCACTACGAGAAATATATAAATAAAGAAATATGATGTCCCATGTGAAGATATACTAAGGCCTTGGTAGGAGTAAGCACAATTTTTACTTTTTATCTTTTTTGCTAAAAACAAAAAAACAAAAATTAATAAAGCACAAGTTATGCTTATTCATGTGTCATGTGGTAGCTTAGTTTGGGTATGGTATATATGATCTTGCAAGGCCCACTATCTTAGTTGTCTTAGGATGTTCCATTAGAGACAACAGGATGTCTTCAAATTTTCTATATATAAAGCTAGGAGTATATTAATTCCTGGGAATATATAAAAGATTTCTAGAATTTTTGCTTTCTTTTTCTCTTTGTTGTTTTTGAGTTGAGTTTAATATTTTTAAATGGTGGAGCCTTTTTTATTAATTTTTATTGGAGGGTTTCAATTGTTCTTATTTTCGTCTTTTTCTTAGGGGTAGCTTTATTGTGGTTGATTTAGCTAGTCTTCTTTTGGGATTCTCTTGATTTTGATTACAACTCTCTCTCTCTCTCTCTCTCTCTCTCTCACACACACACACACACACACACACACACACACACATACACACACACACACAAATATATTATATAATTAAACTTTTAAATAATTAAGGATATGAACGAGTTGAGCACTGAGATTCTCAAACTCAAAACTCCCATAATTTTAGAAACGAACAAACTCAATTCAAGCTCAACTTGCATAAATTTAAAAGTGAGAAAGAGCTAATCCTCTCTCGCACACAAGACCTATTAATTATTTATTTATGCATTATTACCTTTTTCTTTTTTTCTTTGGTACAAAACCTATTCATAAATAAATTCATATAAAACTGACAAGCCCACAAAAAAAAAAAAAAAGGAAGAATGATATCTTATGTATATTGTCAAAAAGTGGTTCCAATCGGTAAACATATATACAAGCAGTTTTGAGTCATGTAAGTAATAATGTAAATAAACAGAAAAAGTTGTTATTATTTCGAATTTTCAACGGCTAATTATACCAAGTGATAGAACAATTGTATTATTTTGAAACATTAATTTATTGCATCAAAATGTAGATTTCCCTTCTCAATCCATTCTTAATTCGTCTTAATTTGTATCGTTGAAAAAAAAAATTTGATAGATATGATATAATATAGTCAAACAAAACATAATTGAGAAGGTTGTGTGTTTGCTAATTTTCCCTTCACAACGATATGACACGTGACCTTTAGCATTATCTTTATGTCTGTTGAATTATTTAGGAATGGAAGAATTGGATAATTTATAACTGGAAAAATACAATCACATCCCTTCAATTTTTCCCAGTTTTGCAAAAATGACTCTAATTTTTAAAAATTACATAAACACGTTCTCATATCTCATTTTTGTTCTAGCATATGATCTCATTTGTGTATGATGATAATTGAAATTTTTCATATCTAAATTGATGATATGATGTGAATGTACAATAAAACAGTTACAGATTAATTGGTTATTTACATGAAAATGCCACAATTTATTGATGAAAAATTTAAATATATATTTATGTATAGAAAAGTAACATTGCAACAAAAAATGAAATTAAAGAAGTATAGTTCATCATGTCAGCCCAAAATAATATGAGGCCCATCCATGCCCAAACTACATCAAACTGAGCGGTAAACATCGGACCCAATTTAAGTAGATGAGGCTGCCAATTGGATCTAACATAAACAAGGCTTTAACGGTTCTTCACTCTTCAAATTTCCCACGACATTCTCTTCTTTTCTATTCGTTTCTTTATTTATTTTATCTATTCTTTGCAAGTTTATTTTTAATATTTGTTTTAGAGAAAATATACTGAAATTAGGAATTTTTTTTTTTTTTTTTTTGGTTTGTTTCCGTTATAGTTAAGGCTAGATAAAAACATAAAAAGGGGCCTTGTAAATGTAGGAAAGCATTTTTTGTTTTTTTTGGTTAAATGAATGAATAAAAAAGTATTACACATGGCAATTACATCATATCATAAATATTATGCATAGCAATTACATCATATCATTTTTGTAATGACCAATGATTATGTAAAAATGTAAATCGCACAATTCATAACTATATATGTCTACTTGGGACAATTTAGTTACCAATGATCATTTGCAATAACTTCTAAATTTTTAGTTTAAGGCTTTGTGATGAAATTCCCCTTCTCTAATTTATTTAAAATAAAAGTCTATAACTTTGTATAATGTGAAAGTAAATTAATATGCATGTGAATTTATAAAGACATGTCAGTTGTAATTGCTTATTGTATTATACATTGAAATTCTTAATAATTTTGTTTTTTTGGATGAAATGTTCTCGTAATTTTCAATTGCCATGTTGAGTTAATTGTTCATATTGACAAATTTTCAGGAATCAAAATATCAAGTTCTAAAATAGTTGTCTTAGTTAATACCGATGCATGAAAACCAAATTCAAATTAGATAAGTGATTTAGAAACTCTTTATTTATTTATTTATTTTGGATGATACATTCTCGTAATTTTCAATTGCCATGCTGAGTTAGTTGTTTCATGTTGACAAATTTTCATGAATCAAAAAATTAAGTTGTAAAATGTTTGTCTTAGTTAATATCGGTGCATGAAGACCAAATTTAAATTAGATATGATAAGTGATTTAAAGACTCTGTATATATGTCTAGGTGGTTAGGCATATTCAGTTCCACACTATTTTTATTTTTCACCAATTTTTATATTTTTAACTAGTTTTTATGTTTTGAATATTTTGATTTTAATTCTGATATAATTTTTTTTATCAAATTTGTGAAAGTCAAAATATCTAGTATAATAAATCTTTTATTGTTGTTCAAACAAGGTCTACGGACAAAGCCCTAATCTTATTTGAACAACATCTTACTACATATCATTCATTCAATGGTGGATTTATATTGTTTGAACAATCTTTCTATCTTGTTCAAACAATATCCTACCACATGTTATTTATGTAATGATGGTTCTATATTGTTCGAATAACATTCTACCATATGCCATTTTTTGGTTGGATTTTAAAATCCTTATTCGAAAAAGATCCCCAATTTTATTAAATTCCTATTGTTTCTTAGGATTGAGTTAGAATGCAGAGTTGAGAGAGCTCTAATTTTCTTAATATGGTGTGAACACCATTAATGAAGAGTTGTTGGGCTAGAATGATTTTGGATTATAGAAAACATATTTAGATCACCTCTTAGCTATGATGGATTGATTATTTCATCCTTATTTTGTTTTTTCACAAATTGTTTAACAGTAAACCTCCCAGATCTATACCTTCTTACTTAGAGAGAAACTCCTAGGTTTTCCACTTGTGTGAAACACTCCAAAACTCTTTGCCTCATGAAGTTGATTGGTACTCAGGGATTTGTTGCAACAAGTTTGGAGGAGCAGAGCCCTTATGAAGGAGGCCGTGAAGAAGGATCACCATGTGTCCTTGTAAAGAGCAGCAACAGCTGTGGTCCAGGTTTAAGGTCACTAAGTCCAATGTTAGAAGATTAGTCATTCACTATCCTTGATGGCTAGGAATGTAGATCAGATTTTTAACACCTACGTTAGAGCTATCTATTTTACATTATAATTAATTTCTAATATAGTAAACTTTTAAATTAGATGTGATAACTGGCACTTGTGATTTTTCTCATATAAAGTTTTATGTGTAAAAAATTTTATGCCCTATTTTTCATTTTTGTGCATTTTATTTTCTTGCACTTTAGTTTTACTTGCATTGCTGTAGGAGGATAAAATCATCATCTGTTTATTTTTCAGGTTTTTATTTTCTAATTGTGGGAAGGCAAAGTTTTAACATGATTTGAAATAGACCCTATGTTCTTACATGTTCCTTATTTCTTAGTCATTAAAAAGAAATCTAAGCCCATCTGAAAAGCCTATTAACCTCCCCTTCTAGTCTTCTACAAATCTTCAGGCCATAACAATGCATGTTTGATCAAGCAGGCATGCTTAAGTTTGATAGGCAAGCACAGAGAAAAAATTGAATGGCTGGTTAACATTTTGTAGAGGTACTTTTATATTACATTATATATATATATATATATATATATCTTTGAGGTCAAATAGTTTTGAATACAAATGGGAGGGTAAGAATAAATGTGGATGCTTCTATCCTGCTTGGAGCATCATAAGCATGGATTAGCTAGGGAAAGTTTTAGTGATTTTTTTTTTTCTAATGCACCTTATGTATGGATTATTTTGATGATTGATGTGACAATTTGTAGAGTTTTATTATTTCTTACCACAAATAATGTTCATCAACGCGATCACAAGTGAAATGATTAAAATTAATTAAGTTCGTTATAAGCTGAAAATTTACATAGAAAAGTTAACCCACAATATGTACGCGTCCATTCAATTCAATCAACTTTTGATTGAGTAGTTAAAAAAAAACCATTGGAAAAAATTTAATCAAACCGGACTTATCATCGTTGGTTCGATTTGGTCGATTATGGCTTTGGCATATTATAGGTCTAAAAACAATTCAATCATAAATATATTTTTTATTTTTTAAAAAATATTACTTTTAATGTTAAATATATTTTTGGGCTTTTACTTTGCCCTCAATTTCAATTTTTCCAATTAAGTGCCTCAATTTTCTTTTCTATTTTTTTTTTCAATTAAGATCCCTGATTTTAGTTTTATTTCAATTTGGGCATTGCATATTTAACATATGGTAGGAATTTTTTTTACATTAATTTTTTAATATTTTAAGTTGGTAATATTTTTGGATTTATAATAAGATATTTATTTTAATAAAAAAATTCATTATTATTTTTTATCTATATTAAAAGAAAAACTAAAATTGAAAATGAAATATAAATTGAAGCGAAAATGAAAATAAAGACACTCAGTTAAAAATTTAAAACCTGAGACAATTAACATTGGGTAAACTATTTATCCAAAAGTATAGTAATCATATGTTTAAATAATTACAACTTAATATTATTTATAATTTATGCTAATAAATTTTCAATATAATATATTTAAAAATATGATTAATTCTAATAAAAATATTAAAAAATTATATCCACATCTATATTCAATTGATTTGATTTGGTTTGAATTGATAAGTGTTCAAACAAATTGAATTAACCAAATAGAATGGAACTACTTTGGTTTGATTTGTATGAAAGTTAAAATGTCAAATATCACTTTCAATCTGCTGATGAAGGATAATTACAGATAATTAATCCGACAATTTTATATTACTTCATGCATAAATATTTTGAAATCTATGTACAAAAAATTGAAAAGAAAGAAAAAGAAAAATAAATTGAAAAGAGATGTTCTAAGAGTGCTAGTGTCTTAACATAATTTAAACATCAGAGATCCTTTCCTTTACACCTCTTTGTTTTTACTTGCATATTTTATTTAAAAGAATGAGGTTATTTTTCCCATGAAAACGTGGACGGTTTGACTGGTCAAAATAGTTCCAAATTTTTTTTATTATGATTATTATTATTTTGGAAGAGTAGGATGACACCGTTGCTTATAAAGTTCTAATACATGGTAGTGAAAGTCATAGGGGTTTGGCTGGCTACCTAGCTAGCTCCACCCTTTTATATGAGTTTTATGATTCGTCACAAAGCTGTCAATTTCATAGTTTAATTGTACGGCTTCTACATTTACTGCATAAACAATATTAAATGCTTCAATTATATCCAAAAAGGAAATTCACGTGGACTATAAGTTTTCTGAAATATTAATTGAACCTTGTACATATGTGACAATTTTTGAAATTGAAAATTTTATTTTTGAAATAAGATAAATAAAACAAAATTAGTTAAAAAATAATGTATCAATTATTGCTAATTCTTTTAATTAAATAATGCAAACCAATATAATATAATATAAAATAGTAATAATAATAATAATAATTTACTAATTATTTTTTAATATATATTTTTAATTATTTATATTAATTGATTTAGTTTTGATCGGTTTCATTTTTTTTTTTAATAAATCAAAATAGAACCAATTATCGATTTTAAAAAAAAAAAAATTTGACACCGATCTAATCGAATTACTATGAAAGAAACTGATCCAAACAAATTATATTGAATTAGATTGGTAGGTTTGATTAGTTAATCCGTCTTTTCCACATCTTCAATGTCTCATTTAGTTTCTTCACTTTCAAGAATATATTTTATATGCCAAAGACAAGTCATCCAACTTTTGCTCCAAAAAACTATGTGAATATAAAATATAGTTATACAAAAAATATTTTACCTGCATTTTAATATCTTCTAAAGTTAGAATGTTGAAATATAGGTCTGTAGCTTCAAAACTTAGCATAGTGAATTCTCTATTATTTTTATTTTTTATTTTTTTGGCTAAAAGAATTCTCTACTTTTAATTTAGTGAACATGAAGCCTTTTATAAATTTATAATTATGGTTTTAACCTCTAATGTAATTATAAAATATGGGCTGCAAACTCTACAAACTGAATTTGAAATTTTACATTTTGCTGAGTTATGCTAAGCATTTTAAACATATTCCTTCGTTGGTTGATATTAAAGATCTTGGTGATGGTTGAATTAGTCTGTATCAAATAAAAAATAGAGGATTCAACGTAATAAGTTTCAAAACTAAGAATTTAAAATACAATATTTTAAAACTAAAAAAAAGTACAATTAACTTTAGTAATTGTATGTAGTATTAAGAGAGTAGAAGCATATATATATATATATATATGGTACAAGACGACCCTCAAATTCATGATTTAAATTTAATAATATATAAAGGGTAAAACTTAGAAAAATGTACAAGACCATAACTCGGAATTGGGAACCACGTGATGCCATTAAGACAAAACACCCCGACCAAGTGACTAATTAACTTAAAAACTTCCAATTAGAAAGAGAAAGAGAAAGAAAACTGAAGAGGATTTTAATGAATAATATTGATTCAGTCAAAATGATTCAAAATCCAAAATTGTAGTAGCAGTAATAAGAAGTTTTGTTTCTTTTGTTAACACAGAGGAGATCTATGAGGAATGCCTTTTCTTCTACTCATGCTTGTGGCCATGTCCTCATGATCAGAGACTTTATTAGCTGATCTTCCACAAACATAAAGCCCACTTCTCTTCTTCCGGACAATTTCAGAGCAGGCCATGCTCGTGTTCTCCGACCCCGATGATCCTGACGACGAGCTCATACTCTCGTCACTGTCCACAATCGTCGAACGAGGGGTTTCGTTGGTCATCTCGTCCTCTATCATGTCTTGTGGGACAAAGAAGTCAGGACTGAGTTGCAAGGATTTGCAAGTCCTTAGGTAAGGAGAGAGGTCTCTCTTGTGTTTAAGCACATAGTCCACCTAAAAATATTCAGAATTATATATATATATATATATATATCAACAAAGTACAATATCCGAAATCAACTTGTAAATATATGATGGTTACAAGTTTACATGAACTTTTTTTTTTTCCCTATTATATATATATATATATATATATGTATATATGTATAACCATGTGTGGCACTGAATTATTCTTCAAGTGCATGCAATTCAATTGGCCTTTTGCTTAAGCACTGAGTTTGGTTTTCAGCTGGACATCTATGTCTAATTGATAATTCAGTTGTTATAAATAAGTTCTCACGTGTATATCTATTAGAAAACATGAGTAATTAAAATTTTCAACAGGGTTTATATATAAAATTAAGAAAAGAAAAGATGTTGGTTATAATTGAACTATATATATGGATCATATGCATGGGATCACAATTAATATATATACATGTCTATATAGATATACATATATTTTCTTAGTGATTACCTCAAATCAAATATATATCATATAAGTTATAAATTAAATTAAATGATTACCTTGCAACCGAGTGAGCAATGGATGTAAGGTTCTTGGAGACTTCTATCACAGGAAGTGCAATAGTTACCAGACCCTTTGAATTGCCTGTTCTGAGGTCTCTTCTTGATGAACACCACTTTGGCACTATTAATCGTATAAGGCTGCAGGTACAAAATTAAAATCGATTACAACACAAAATTACCAAAATAACACAGAGAATACGGAAAAATAAAAATAAATTAAAATTGATTAACCCGGATGGTCTTTCTTAGACACAATTACCTGAACGTTAGAGCAGTCTATAAGCTTTTGGAGGTCTTCCAGTCTAACAACATCATGGTATACATAACGACGAACTTGAAGAAGTCTATGGATGCGATGTGAAGGCAAACAATGAGGGCAGATACTTGTGCAACAATCCAAGCAGCAAATGTTCTTTTCATTCTTTTTGGCTGTCTCGTGGTAGGAGCAACCCACAAAGAACTTCTGTGTATAGAGGGCTTCCAACCATGCAGGCTTTTGAATTCCCTAAAACACCATAAAAAATAAAAAAAAGTAAATCATATGAATCAAAAATTTGGATCATAATTAATTTCCTATAAGGAAGAAGGAAGATTGATAGACAAACCATGATCATATAAAAACTCCAAAAGATAGAGAGCTCTTTGAGCTGTAATCAAGGTAATGGTGTGAACAGAAGAGAGAGAAAGAGGAGGGGCTAGGGCATAGAGATAAGAGTATTTATGGCGGTTCACAAGAGAGGCCAAGGTGATATATATTTATTTCTTGGGGTGCTACACAACATTTTGTCAATAGGGGGTGCTTGTTATATATGAATGAATGAGAGAGAGAAGAATAAATAAAAGAAGTAAGATATGAGGGGAACGTGGGCGCTGTTTCTGTGTCTCCCATTCTCTAAAATATGTATAAAAAAATTTATACTCATCTCCTTGGCTTATGAGCTATAATGCTAAACTAACTAAGCTCTCCTTGGAGGAGCTGCCCGTCTAATTTTTATTTATTTATTTTACCATTTCTCTTTCTCTTTGATTCTCATCTCTTGGTGAACTTGGTTAGAGCTACAAGCTAGCAATAAGCCACTTGTGTTGGACTTTGAAATGAAAATAAATATATAAAAACATTTCTTCTTCTTTTTCCTCTCAATTTGTGTGTATATATCTATAGTTCGATTTTACGTGAAAATATTAACTTAAATATATTGTAAGAATGCACATCCTGTAATATTTTATTTGGAACAAATTCACTCCAATAATATGTAAAATTTGCATCTTTAATATGTCCTTTACTTAGTATTTTCACTAAACCTGGTTATATATATATATATATATATAGAATTAGATCCATTCAAATAATAAGATTGTCAAGAACTTCTTTATTAGTTATTGAATTATTTAAAAGATTAAAATTTAAAAATATATTAGCTGTTTATAATGAATTTGATTTGTTTCACCTCATTTTGGTGTTTGATTTGTTCTACCTCGTTCAAATAATAAGTGCTCGCGATAAACCACTTGTTTTGGACCTTGAAATGAAATAAATATATAAAAATATTCTTTTCCTTTCCCCCTAATTTATATATACAGAATCAAATTTATTTTAATGATAAAACTATTAAGACCCCTTTATAAGTTTTTAAATTGCTAAGGGTTAATATTTAAAAATATATATATATTAGTGATTTATATGAGTATGATAAAGTACAAATATCATATATGAGTAAAGTAAACCTTATAAAACTTATAGATAACTAATGCATTTTTAAATCTTAATTTTTAAAACAAATCATACTTGATATGAGACTAGACGTCAATACTATAGACATCAAAATGTTTGTAAAAAAACATTTATCAAACGACATATATTAATATCTTATTAATTGATAATATTTATATGATTTAAATATGAATAATTAAACTTTTAAATGGAAAAATAAATAAAAAAATAATTAAATTTTATCATATCATTTGACACATTATGTAATTAATAAATTTAACGACTATTTTGATAAATAAATATACCTTGCTTTGGCAATCTAGTGTTACATATGTTCAATTATTTGGGATCCTTCTAGTGCAAGATCCTCTTGCATTTCCCCTCAATTTACTTTGGAAATATATAAAATTAATGAACTTTTAGCATTGGACTTTCGGTGGTCAATAAAGCTTGATTTTGATCCACCTTGATAGTACGTAGGAATAGTCGGTCAAGTTACCACTTACCCCATTAAAATATATATATATATATATATATGTACATATAACAAAGCCAAAAATCAATTTATATACGAAGAATTAATATTTTTTTGGTTATATAGATCTTGTTGTGCTTTTACATATCCTTTATATACATGTTTTTAATTGCCTGATTTATTAGTTCACTCTTTATCTTTGCAATGGCTTCAAAGCTAAGTAATTGCAGAAAAGGTTTATATTAGAAAAAAAAAAAAAAAAAAAAGGTAGTAATTACAGAAGGAATTGAAGCCGAGAATGCAGGAGCTTGCAGGGGCATACATGTCATGTCCTGTGAGACTAAATCAAGTTAAAATCAATCCAAAAGATCCAGGTGTAAATTGGATTAGAAAGAACCTGATTTTCTGGTTTTGGATTATTAGAAAGATCAAAAACGTCCTTCGCGAGTAGGTAGGGAAATCTTGGAGAGAGTTCTTGGAAGAAGGATCAACGTGCCTTTTTTTTGGTAAGTAAGGATCAACGTGCCTTGGTAGTAATGTAGGTTCATATATATATTTTCGATACAGTACAACTTTTAGACTATATTATATCAAGGTACGTACCATGTATATTTATTGGTTTTGGATTTTGAAAAACCTTGTTAAGTTTTATTATTTGAAAACAGCATGTTGGAAAACTTTCCACTTGGTTTGAATATTTATCCCCTAGCTAAAGATTTAAAATAAATAAATAAATATTGAAAACCATTTGAAATTATTTTTTATTGGTGTTTTTATATTTTATATTTTTATCTATTTTTTTCCTTTATTTGAGATATTTACAAAATTCTAAATAGCATTAAGCAAGCAAATTACAGAAAATGAGGCAGAACAAATCAAATACCAAAGCATTACCAAACGATATCTAAGTAGATTAAGTATTATTCAGAATATTACCAAACAAAGCCATGAACACAATGGTCAAGATCAAGATACAGTCTTTCCCTTTTCGCCATTTTCTCAGGAACCAAACAGAGGGGAAATATTTGGCAAGAGCCAAGACAGCATTTATAAATGCCTTGCATCTGGCCAATATATAAAAACCAAATGGAAGCATGCCTAAACTGATGATAGAGTTAATAAGCCAGACAAATATAGAGAAAATTCCGGTTTTTAGGGAATTAAACATGGCATCAATGTTCAACACCTACTCCACTAATGAGGAGCAGATTTGCTTTAAACATAATATTGTGGTTTTGTAACAAAACATTTGACAGACAAGCACAACTCATTAAGCACTACGTACTACTTGCCAAAAATTTTACAAATTTGATTGATTATATTTTTTTTTTTTTGGGTAAATAAAATTTGATTGATTATGTATGAATTAAGGGCTTTAAGCTAATTTTGAGTTTTTAGTTAGTATCTTGGGGTTTGTGAAGTAAACTATTCGTCTCCCATATATGTATCCCCTTTTGTTCACATAAATTGACATGACAATGCGCAATACTATCTTTCAATTGTCTATACACAATTAAGATAAAATAATACTAATAATATAATTTTATTAATTTTCCATTCGAATGTAGATAGTATATATAATAATAATAATATAATTTTATTAATTTTCCATACAAATGTAAATAGTATATGAACCGAATTAATATATTATTTGATAATAATAATAATAATAATAATAAAACATTTAAATAAAGATAGAAGATAAAGTAAAAATAATAATAATAATAATAAGACTCCAAATCGTGTCATTTGCCTGAGTTTTCACTTTTCAATTAGTAACTATGATGGTGATGCATAGAGGATTGATCTAGTAAGCAAGCAATAAACGGAGTTTAATTTGAGAAAAACTAATATGTAGCCCTTATACATCATATAACCGTTATAAGGATGATGTAGTATAACAAATCAATTTATAAATCCACATATTATATTCTAACTTGCACTTCGGTTTATCGTTTATGTTAGGTGTGATAAATGGATTTCATACGAGGGATTTGATGTAACCATTACATTCATGTTTTTCTCATAACCGAGAGTAATTAATATAACATTGATTATTTTGTCAGTTAAATAGTAACTATTTTTCTTTTTTCTTTCTACGATTTGGACCCAAAGAAGCTGAAAAGGTTTTGTTATATCTCCCACAAAAAAGGTTTTTTTGATTTGACTGTTGGTTCCTAAGCTTCATTTTGTATTATCAGCTAGGTGTGAAATTAAGGGTACCTTTTAAAAATGTACAAATAGTAGTACATGGTCACAAGAGCCTCCTGCCTCTAGATTCAGTTAAAATATAGTATTTGGTACCCCTCCCCTCCTGCCCCACCCACCCCCAAAAACAAAAAATAAATAAAAAAAAATTGATGAATTTGGATATGATTTCTATAAATTTTAGAGTATTTTCATATTATTTAAAATATGTGTTTATACCTTTTTTTTTTTTTCCCTGAAAATATATTAGTCACAAATGAGTTTTGTATTTGCTAAAATACATCCATTTGAAAGTGTAAAGACTTTAGGATCAATAACATTTTAGTATAGTATATATGGTATCAGAAATCTTAAAAACATTAACACATTAAAACTTAAATATGAATAAGGAAATGTCAAAGTGTATATCAATATGTTCATAGCAAGACAATATAACGATTTTAACATTAGATCTTCCATTGTTAACGTTTAGATCATATCAAAATGAAAATTTAAAATTTAAAAAATAGCTAAATATAGATATAATAATATATTAAAATTTTGTTTAGGAAAAATAAATCCTATTGAAACTAGTGATTAATAAATATAATTTTGAATAACCTTTGATATAATTAAATGATTAAAAAAGAAACACCTAGTGTTAATTTTAATATTAAGAACTTGCTTTGAACTTGTCCATGTATACATACAATCTTGCCTGTATTAAATTTACTTGATAATATTAGCATGAGTACTTCTTTTATTACCTAGTGAAACACATTTCCGTGGATGAAATTTGAAAATATATTTATAGTTTATTAATTTTACAAGATTCATCTTTTTGTTTTAAATGAGATTTTAAATTTTAATATATCATTAAATTCATATTAACCTACTAATTAATTTTTAAATCACAGTCTTTAAAATGATCCAGCATTTAATTTTGTTAAATCCTTGTATTTTAATTTAATAAATGCCAATAGATAAACCGAAGAGGCTATTTTTTTCTTTCTTTCTCAGTGAATCTATACTTCAAAAACATGGTTGATCTGAGTATTAATTATAAATCAAAATCGCTTATGAATCTAAAAAATCTGCTAGGTTTCAGTCATATTATTCTTTCATCAGGTACCTAAAATGCGACAATCATTATTATTATTTTTTTTTAAACACCAATTTAATTAGCAGTTTATGCTTCTGAAATCTTCAGGTGTGTTGTAAGCACACAAATTTCATAATCCCCCAATAAAAATCCACAGCAACAAAACAGCAAAGAAACACAGAATAAGCAAGCAGCCAATGCAACACGAAAGAAGCAAAATATGTTTCGTATACATACAAAACAAAAAATATATAATGTTTACTTATCAAAGTTTCTAATTTTTTTATTTTTTAGTTTCAATTCTATACCTATCATATTGCATGCATATTCTAAAAACTCACCAAACTTTCTCTTTTTTTTTTTTTTTTTTTCAAATAATAATAATTATGAAGAAGTCTTCCGTTAAGATTTTCTATTTTTTTTTTTTTTTCCCGAGCACTTGCAAAAATGTGTTTTAAATTGGTTGCTTTTGCTTTTGATTTCAAGATTTAAGATATTAAAAGGAAAAAGATGTAGAAGACCTTCAAATAGAAGGTTACCTAAGCGGCTTTGTAGTTCGAAATAAATTAAAATGAAAAATGTCTGATAATGTGAAAAGGTGAAATACAATTAAACAAGAAAAGCATATTAAAACATACAAACTCAGAGCACCGACCAATAGAAATTATAGCATGCACGTGCACAGGTATTATATAATCGAATTAACTAACAATCAAATATATGTTTATCCATTCAACCAGAAATAACAGAGGAACCAAGAAGAAAGCTGAGCAAAGAAACGCAAAACAAATACATGAACTGAAAGAGCGTTTCCGGTGGCCAACCTCACGTGCCATGAAAAGCACAAAGGTATTATTGTAAGGAAGAAGGTCACGTGCAAGAGATCCAAAGTGCCTGACTTTGGAAATTTTTAACCCTGAACCCTTCAGACTATCAAGTGTCCAAAAAGCTAAGGTGGGGGGTGGTCTTGGAACTGGCCAAATATTCCTTCTCTATCTCTCTCTCTCTCTCTCTCTCATCCAAGTGGGTTTGGTTAGGTGGTCAGAGGTCAAAGATCGAGAAAAATGCACAGAAAGTTTATGTGGTTAGAAGAACAAACAGAGGGTGAGTCAGCGTGTGAGCCGCACGAGGGGATCTCTTTGTCTGTCAGTACTGTGAAGTTTGGGAGAGACTCAGTCCCACTTTGTTGTGTCAAAAAAAGTAATTTTTTACTGGCAGAAACAACTTCCACAGTGCTATTATACTATTTTACATAAACCTTTATTTTAAAGGGCTAGATCACGTGTAGAACCTTTTTCCAAAGACTAGACTCTCTATCATAGCAGCTCTAATACACAACTTTCTTTAGGAAAGAATCTTTCTTCTAACCTCATGCTTCAAAGAAATCAGCTTGGTTCAGATTTTGCACAATAAAGTGTTTGATGGTTTTTGTCACATTTTAGTAGTACTCTAGGTGGCTACAGCTGCAGAAATTGGAAGTGTATGCATGTTGTCTACAAGACACTTGGAACCAATTATGTGGCAAAACTTGTTGCCTACACAGCAAGTCTATGATATTAAAAGCTTCAATTCCGTACCCATGAGGGCCAATCCAAGAACTTAATGTTCATTCTCAAAGATGAAGATACGGTTTATTCAAGTATTATGTAACCAGATTCTGTCACAGAAAATATATTTATAGGTCTGTTTGTTAACACAATAAATTTCAAAATTTTCAATTTGCCACATAGGTCTAATAGGAATTTGTTAATATCCACTCAAATCACGTTGGGACCATTTACCTTTTACACCATAATCAAACCAAACATATAGTCAGAGTAACTATTAAGCCTGTCATCGCTAATGAAGTCATTGATAGTGTTTTATCACAAGTATCATTCCTAATTCAGAAAACTAATAATTTGCTTATTAATAATTATACATTGCATCTGTTCTGGGCCACCACCTTTTTCAGGATCTGTTCTTGCTAATATTTTTCTACTCATTTTTAAATGTTCTATAATGATGATTTACATTATATAACAATATCAATTTAAGAATATATTAAAAGTCAAGTATGGGGAAATGATATTTCAAATATTTCAAACCTAGTCTCAAGGCTTCTGAGCAGAAAACATGATGAAAGACTGCTGAACTTTGCTTGAGTAGTTGGTGAGACCGCATGATGTGCATAAGTCCTCGATCTCTTCTTCTGTTAAGTTGTTATAATTCTGAAGGAACCTCTGCAGTACCAATTAATAACTTAATATCTATTTGCAGTAATATAAGCAAGTCAAAATACCTTTTAAAAGATTCCATGATTCAGAGACTGGTCAAACAGTTCAAGTGACATCCATCAATGCCCTACCTGGCAGATACTTGAGTATTCCCTAACAATAATCCTACATATTTGTCTCATTTTGACAGTTACCTTTATTCTAATTTTGGAAGTTGAAACGGAATAAGGAAAAAGAATCCACTCCATTTGGTTATTCAACTGACACGGAGCCTGGTATTACATATTCTTCCAAGATCTAAACTCCTAATAGACCAAGAACCACAATAAATTGATACGGACAAGCAAAAGGGCTGAATCATCAAGCTGGAAACTCACACGGTTAAGAGGAAGAATTAAAATGAGGCCAGAGAGCCACATGGAAAACAAAGAGGGGTCTTCACAGATGAGATGGATTTTTTGTTCTTTCTTTCTTTTTCTACTATAATGCCTCGTTAATTTTACAATCAATGGTACTCAAGTCAATTACGATTGGAAGAGGGGTCTGAGTAAATCTGGTTTCCCAACAAGTACTGGGTCCGGGTTAACACATACATTCACCTTAATTGTGGAGACAATGTTGGTTAAAGTTATATATTAACCCAGGAAACTTCATATCTATCATAAAAGGAAGTGTACAAAGCATTGCATGATTATCGCTATTACCTGTCTGGGAGGCCTTATTATCCCAGGGGTAGAACGAGTATATCGCAGAAATGTGGTTCCAACAAAAACTCCACCACTTCGTAAAATACGAGTGATTTCAGCAACCTGAAAAATATGGTAGTTAGTCGTGTCAACATTATGGAATATGCAGATTACATACATAAGAACATGACCAAATGGTGCAGAAAAACCATCGAAACGGCAAAACCCAAGCAAGCAAAACAGGGGCTTAACATGCACCTACTTTCCATTAAATCGTACACCAACTGAAAGCTACTTATCAAAGTTTGCAATCATCAGAAGTATTTATTTGGTCAAACAAACACATATAATATATTCATGCATATTACCCAATATATTTATATTTATATATATATATATTTATGTTCATGTAAAACTTAGACACCAATGGTTCCAGCACGCGAAACCTGCCGTAGGTAAACCATCATATTTAATTTATTCATCTATACACGGGAAAGTCTGTATATTTGTAATTCCATAGTAGCTGGAATCTTCCACAGTTCCATCTATAGATGTAGTGGCTTGGTGCAGCAATTTGGCCCGCTTGTAAAGTACCTTCTTCTGCTAGGGTGACTCGTTAGTACACTGGTGTCTCATTAGTACCAGAAGAATTCCATCATCTTTATTTTTCATTTATCTATTGGGTAATCAGGTGGCCAACGACTTGTTGGGTGTATGCAGTCACCTATGCCAAGTGCAGTTAGTCCTGTTACTCAAGGATGACAACCAAACAGGTTGAGGAAGGAATTTTGAACTTGAAAAAGCCACTTCCTAAAGGGCCTGAGCCACTTGCTCAACCCCTTGAGCATCACACATGGTGCAATCAAAGGACAGTAAAATTCCCAGGGCTATGATCGAGTTGTTTGTGTACTTCTATCATTTTAGTCATCTGCACTCTGGATATGATTGTGACAAAATGGTGATTTTACATTTTTTCACATTCCTGCACTACTAACAAAGATAGAACCTATTAAGGCTCAACATCCTTGGCCACAGAGTCTCCTTAATTCAGGAGGACTTACAATAAGAAAACCCAATGGATGAAATTGCAATGTTGTTCAATCAGCAGGCTCCAGAGGCTACAAGCTCTTTGCTCTGCCTATCATTCTATACATCTTTGATCATATTCACAATATCAGTCAAGCCAAAAGTGCATTCTTAAGGAGCTAATTTGTACAATGGGTTTGCTATATCCTTGATGTAATAAGGCATCTTTTATCATGATTTCTCATACTTACATCATCACCAAAGCAGCGAGCAGAATTAGGTCCTGATCAACCTCAGACAGGGAGCCGTCAAATGCATGCTCAGGTTTATTTGTAAAATGTTAAGGCAGCCGACATTTTTTTAAATATCCACCACTAAGTTGTCAGATATTGCATACCAAATTACAACTGAATATAAACGTGGAATGATGCTTTGAAATTTGAATGACAATCAACTAATATGAATAAAAAAAGTAACGAAAATCTTTTACATTTTTTGGTTGCTGTTGTGTGCTCGTGTGTGTAGGATAGACATGGAAGGAATGAATATATATAGCATGTGTCGAGAAAATGGTGGGTATGCTCCAAACTCAGACAGGGATTTGATTGTTCAAACTTGATTATTGTGAAAATCTGGAAGACATGAAGCTGAAAATCACAAGAGGAAAAACTGCTTACAGCATTGGAAGGAGATGGCCAGCAATGCAATGCAGCACCGGCATGGACAGCATCAACTGAACATGATGTGAAGGGAAGCCTAGATACGTCTGCCCTCACAAGAGCAAGATTACTGTATATTTCCAATGATACATTAACCAGGATAAAATTATTTTGCCTCGTACAACAATAAGAGAAATTAATAGACCAAGGAGAAGCATGCATTTTTTATCTACACAGTTGCTTTAATGTTCATAATCTAATAAGTATGGAAACTTACCTACTTAAAAGAGCAGCATCTCTCTTAATAAAATCATAAGACTGACGAAGCATATTTTCTGAAAAATCAAGTGCAACTACTCCAGAATAGGTTCCAGATTTCGCAAATTTTCTGGAAAATAAACCGCTTCCACAGCTAACATCTACGAGAACACCCCCTTCAACAGATTTAAAGTAGTCCTGGGCCATTTTAAACTGTACGGAATGTGAAAATGTATACTTATTATCAATACACATATCTGTCTATGCATATGCACAAAGCAGTGAGCACTGAATAAAGCCACATAACTCAAGAGCAGAAACCTTTGCATCATTTGTACATTTCACAGATTATTCTTCAAGCATTATGAACAAAAACAGTGTACAAAATAAGTTTCTTCTGCAGGAACTTTTATTTTCTCTTTTGATTTTACTTTTCGGATTGACATCCTTGAAGTATATTGTACAGATTATAGTAGCCAATAAAGGGATACCTCTTCATCAGGACCAGGAAATCCACCTTGGCTAAAATTCTGACGCCACCCTCTTTCATATAAGAATGAAACAAGTGGACTCCTAACAAATGCACAAAAACCAAACATAAAACCATCAGATTCATTCAACATTCTAACTCAAATACAACAATGGCATAATTCGTTCTGTTAAATTCCCTTAGCACAACTCTAAATATCTTAATTAGTTGTAACAAAGATCTAAAGAATGCATCAACAAGTTTAATGCAACATTCCTTTGCTCTTCTCCTGGCATGAGTGGCAGTAGAACCCCTTTGTAAAAGGATATTATTTTATTTATTTATTTATTCACACCACATGTTTGAATTTGATTTTGCAATTCACCTTCCACATAATTGATATGTGCAGAATATAAACCAAAATATAAAAGAAATGAAAATGAAAGGAACAAAAGTTTCTAGGGGGAAGCGTTCATCTTCGTAGTTTCTGACATTGAAATGGAATTTTCCCCAGCCCTTTCTCACTTGTGTCAAAATAATAATGATTATCTTGATGTCATCTGTCAAAGATTCCTATTCCAAGTTTAAATTTTTATTTTTATTTTAAATTAGATTTATTTCCTAAATAAGTAGCCATGGTGGACAAAAGGAAATATATAAACTTAATTCAGCAAACACAAAACTTCTACAAACTAAGGAAAATGGAATTATATATATATATATATATATATAATATAAGAAGAATTCTCTCATCAGGAAACCTAGTGAGATTTTGGTATGGATTCAAGTGTATTCTTACTCATGTATTTTGAAAACAACGCCTATCCTTAAAAGAATACACATGAATTTGCACCAAAATCCATCAGCTGTCCTGATGAGAGACTGTCTCTCAATTGGGTGTGTATATATATATACATATTAAATAAATACAAAATAATTGATAAATCAAACAATTTGGATTAAAATATCGATGCAGAGAAGATATGCAGGAGAAACAAATACAAACTGAAAAGTAAGAATCAGAGAATACCGGAATAACTCAGTCCTAGTTGGTTGGTCCTCAGAGTAGTCCCTCAACCCGGCAGTCACTGTAAGGTCCAAATATATTTCTTTGCTCGAGTATGATTTTTTGCATTTTTTACACTTAAATCCCGACCTGTAAATTGCTTCCCTGCAATTTTTTTTTTTTTTTTTTCAGAAGTTTAATAGAAACCCAAAACTCATGAAAATGAAAATGCAATGGAAAAAAAATACTGGATTTATTTTATTATAATTCCAAAGACTTACAGGTTAAGACCCAAAGGACCTTTCCTTGTCAGCGGTTCATAACACACTGGGCAAGCAAAAAGCTCTGCACTTTGATTTTGCTGGCTTATCGTGTCCTTCAAATTCAAAAAATTACTTATTAAATTGATCCCCAAATTCCCAAGAAATAAAATCGTTGAAAATATAGAAAATTTTGGGATGATGAAATGTAGTTACGGGTTCTAGAGTAACCGTGGAGCTAGCACGAATGGCGATGGAGGGGAAGCCATTAGAGGAATACCGGAGATGGGGACGGAATCGGGAATTACTATCCAGTTGAGGGTAATTCGGGATAGAAAAAGCTTTGTGAAGGGGTTGAAGAGAGAACGAAGCTGTCGCCATGAAAGTTTGAGCACACCAAGTACTAGTACCAGTACTAGCTTGTTCTTGTTCTTGTTCTTGTTCTTCTTCATCATGGATTTTTATACATGAAAATTGGGTAATTTATTACATGCCTTTGTGGCTGAGCGGCTTTGCTTTCTGTGGAGGTGGTGCAACTGCTACGTGTTTGCTCTTTTGCGTCTGAGAGTGTATGGAATTTGCTAGCGTTTACGATCAGCTAAAGTTGCTCCTCAATATTTAATTAATTCCATGAAAAGTAATTTTTCTTTAAAGAAAATAAGAATCAAATAATAATAAATTAAAATTTTGACAATGGTCAACGAATTTCAACATAAAAAAAAATTAAAAAAAAAAATTATGTTGACAGGGTAGAGAAACTATATGTTTGTTGTTAGTTGTTACAATATTCACAAGAAAATTTTAAGGCTTGTGAGCAGAAAACATGATGAAAGATTGCTGAACTTTGCTCGAGAAGTTGGTGAGACCGCATGACGTGCACAAGTCCTCGATCTCTTCTTCTGTTAAGTAGCTATAGCCCTGAAGGATCCTCTGCCATACAAAATTAAAAACTTTATAATCTATCATGCAGTAATTTACGCAGGTCAAAATACCATTCAAAAGATTTCCATGATTAAGTGAGTGGTCAAACCGTTCCAATGACACCCCTCAACACCCTACCCGGCAGACACCTCAACATTCTCTAATAATAAACCTAAATATTTGTCTCTGCTTGACAGTTACCTTTATCCTAGATTTAAAAGTTAAAACAGAATAAGGAAGAAGAACTTACTCCATTTGGCCATTCAAGTGACACAGAAAAAAAAAGAAAGTGACATGGAGCCTCGTATCACATGCTCTCCTAAGTCCTAAACTCCTAACAGACAAGAACCACACGAAGTTGATTTGGTAATGAAACAGGTTATCAAGTTGGCAAGTGACATGGTTAAGCAGGGTAAGAAAGAAAATAAAAGGCTGGGGTGAGCTACATGGAAAACACAGCAGCCTTAACACATCCTAGATGGACTTGATTATTATTATTTTTAATAATTATTTTCTTTCTATCACAATGCCTCATTAATTTTGGAATCAATATATTCGTGTAAATTTCGATTACATAGGGGTCTGAGTACGTCAGTTAACCCAACAAGTACAGGGTCAGGGTCAACTCATACATACACCTTAGATGTGGAGATAATGTTAGTTATATACTAATCCGGTAAACTTCATATCAATCATAAAAATAAGTGTACAAATCATTTCATGAGAATGGTTATTACCTGTCTGAGTGGCCTTATGATTCCGGGGGTAGAGCGAGTATATCTTAGAAAAGTGGTTCCAACAAAAACTCCACCACTTCGTAAAATACGGGTGATTTCGGCAACCTGATGAATATGGTGGTTAGCGGTGTCAAGCAAGACATGTTCAAATGGTGCAAAAACACCATTGAAATTATGATTCTATAATTCTGAGGAAAACCATTTAGATATCCTAGAAGAAAGTGCACAACCGGGGCAAAACAGGGGCTTAGTATGCCCCTACTTTCCATTAAATAGCAAACCATCTCAAAACTAAGTATCAAAATTTACAATCGCCAAAAGAATTCGTTTGGTCAAAGAAACCCATATATTCATGCAGGAACTATAAATCAATTGGTCCAGCACCTGAAACCTGCCATATATACTATTTTGCTCCAAGATATTTAATCCGCAAAACCCAATATTAAGTACATGGTTGGAAAACCATCATTTATAATTTATTAGTCTATACACATGGGAAAGTTTGTATATCTGCAATTCCATAATAGCCAGAATCTTCCATACTTCCACCTAAAGATGTTGCAGCTGGTGCAGCAATTTGGCCCACTTATAACTACCTTCTACGGCTAGGGTGACTCATTAGTACATGAATAATTCCATCCTCTTTATTATTCATTTATCTATTGACTAATCAGGTCACCAAGACTTTTTGAGCTCCCAATGACTTGCCGGTTGCCAGGTACATGCAATCCCCCTATCCCAAATGCAATTGGTTCAATTACTCAGGGACGACCACCAAATGGGTTGAGGTAGCAATTTTGGACTTGGAAAGACACTTCCCAAAGGACCTGAATTCAAGCCAAAACCACTTACTCAACCGCTTTGGGCTCACACATGTGGTTGAATCCAAGGAGAGAAAAAATCCCAAGGCCATCTTTGAATTGTTTGTGTACTTCTACCATGCTAATCATTTGCACTCTTTCCGTTTTTCACATTCCTGCAATACTAACGAAGATAGAACCTATTTAAGTTTCAACATCTTGGACACAGATGTCACCTTTATTCGGGTCTTCAGTAAGGTAGCTAGATGGATAAAATTGCAATGGTGTTCAATCGTTCAATCAGCTGGCCCCGAGGCCATGAGCTTTTTGCTTTGCCTATTATTCTAAACATCTTTGATCATATTCACAACAGCAGTCAAAGCAAAAGTGCATTCTTAAGGAGCTAATTGATACAATGGTTTCTATATCCTTGATGTAATAATACATCTTTTACCGTGATTTCTCATACTAACATCATCCCCGAAGCAGGGAGCTATGCTGGTTGTCCTGATCTTCCTCAGACGGGGGCCACCAGACCATGCTTAGGTTTATTCATAAAAATTTAAGGCAGCCAACATTTGCTTTAAAATATCCACCACTAATATAAGTTCTAACACATTGCATACCAAATTACATCTGGATACTATATAAACATGGAATTATACTGTAAAAAATGAATGACAATAAACTAATGTAAATGAAAGACAAGTAACGAAAATCTTTTACCATTGAACCTCAATAGATGACTCCAAAAAATAGTTTAGGAAATCCAATAAAATTGATTGGGGTGAATGAGGGAAATAACGAAAGCAATGAAAATTGATCAGCATGTATTAAGAGCAAAAAGAGGGTATATTCCAAATTCATACAGGATTTTGATTGTTCCAACTTGATTGTTGTGAAAAACTTGGAAGACTTGCCAGCCACTAATATAAAGATGAAAATCACAGCAGGAAATTTCCTTACAGCATTGGAAGGAGATGGCCAGCAATGCAATGCAGCACCTGCATGGACAGCATCAACTGAACCTGAGGTGAAGGGAAGCCTAGACACGTCTGCCCTCACAAGAGCAAGATTACTGTACATTACCAATGATACGTTAACCATGACACAAGTATTTTTCCACAAACAACAACAAAAGAAATTAAAAGATCAAAGAGAAGGATTTGTATTTATGTTGTTGCTTTAATTTTCAGAACCTAATAAGGAAGTATGGAATTACCTCTTTAAAAGAGCAGCATCTCCCTTAATAAAATCATAACATTGACGAAGCATATTTTCTGAAAAATCAAGGGCAACTACTCCAGAATAGGTTCCAGATTTTGCAAATTTTCTGGAAAATAAACCACTTCCACAGCTAATATCTATGAGAACACCCCCTTCAACAGATTTAAAGTAGTCCTGGGCCATTTTAAACTGTACGGGACATAAAAACATATAATTATTATCAGTACACATATCTGTCTATGCATGTGCACCAAGCAGCGTGCACTGAGTGAAGCCACACAACTCAAGGGCAGAAACTTTTGCATCAGTCGTCAGTACATTTCACAAATTATGCTTCACACATTATGAACAAAAACAAAATGAAAAATAACATCCAAAACAAGTTTCTTCTGCAGGCACTTTTCTTTATCTTTTGGTTTTATTTTTCAGATTGACATGCTTGAAGTATATTGTATGGATTGTAGCAACCAACAAAGGGATACCTCTTCATCAGGACCAGGAAATCCACGTTGTCTAAAATTCTGGCGCCACCCTCTTTCATATAGGAATGAAACAAGCGGACTCCTAATGAATGCACAAAAACCAAACTCAAAAGACATTAGCAATTCATTTGACATTCTAACTCAAACACAACAGTGGCATTATTCATCCATTAAATACTCTTAGCAAAGCTCTAAATATTTTAATCAGTTGTAACAAAGATCTAAAGAATGTATAAACAAGTTTAATACAGCACTCCTTCGCTCTTCCCCTGGCACGAGAGGCAGTAGAACCCCTTTGTACGAGGTGATTATTTTATTTATTTATTTACTCACACCACATGTTTGAATTTTATTTTACACTTTACATTCCAGATAATTGAATATAAACCAAAGTATAAACGTAATGAAATGAAACGGTATATATATATATATATATGACAAATACAAAAACGGTATATATATATATATATATATATATATATGACAAATATAAAATAATAAAGAAATAAATCAAATAATTTGGATTAAATATCAATGCAGGGAAGAATTGTAAGACAAAGAAAAGCAAATATGAAAAGTAAGAATCAGAGAATACCGGAATAACTCAGTCATAGCTGGTTGGTCCTCAGAGTAGTTCCTCAACCCAGCAGTTACTGTAAGGTCCAAATACATTTCTTTGCTCGAGTATGATTTGTTGCATTTTTTACACTTGAATCCCGACCTATAAATTGCTTCCCTATAATTTTATTTTATTTTTATTTTTTTCAGAAACTTAATGAAAAATACAAGGAAAAAAAAAATACAGAATTTATTTTATTATAATTCCAAAACTTACAGGTTAAAACCCGAAGGACCTTTCCTTATCAGCGGTTCATAACAAACTGGGCAAGCAAAAAGCTCTGCACTTTGATTTTGCTCACTTATCATCTCCTTCAAATTCAAAAAAATTACTTATTAAATTCATCTCCAAATTCCCAAGAAATTAAATCGTTGAAAATATAGAAAATAATTTTGGACAATGAAATGTAGTTACGGGTTCAAGAGTAACCGTGGAGCTAGCACGAATGGCGATGGAGGTGAAGGCATTAGAGGGGTACCGGAGATGGGGATGGAATCGGGAATTGAGATCAAGTTGAGGGCAATTCAGGAAAGAAAAAGCTCTGTGAAGGGGTCGAAGAGAGAATGAAGCTGTCGCCATGAAAGTTGAGCACCAAGTCTTGGTACCAGTACCATCTTGTTTTTATTCTCCGTCTTCATGGATTTTTATATATTAAAAGTTGGGTGATTCATATAAATATGATTTTCTCGTGTTGACTTGAGTGGCTTTGCTTTTCTGTGTTGATGGCGCCACTGTTATGTGTTTGTTGTTTTGCGCCTGAGACTGGTGTGTGGAATCGCTTGCGTTTACGATCCTCATATTTGCTCCTCAATATTTAATTAATTAATTCTATGAAAATAATCCTGTTCTTCTTCTTTAAAAAAAAATAATAAATTAATAGGTAATAATTTTAAATTTTTTTTTATAAAATATAATAAATTAAAATTTTGTTTATAGCCAAACAATTTCAATGGGCGCATAAAAAAAAAATAATAATAAATAAAATAATATGATGATAGATTTGTAAAGAAGGAAAAACTATATTAATTCAAGTAAAACAAAAATAAAAATTTGATCAAAGAAACCACATTGCTGTCGCTGTCCTCGCAGGTACAACTGAAGTAGCACTAAATTTCTTCGGTACTTTAGATGGCTAGGGGATTCATGTGAAACAAAAATAAGTACAAAGATTATGCACATAAATTGGCGCATAAAATCTTAATTATATTACACAATTGATAAAAATATTATGCACGCATATTGGCACAAAGAAGCTACGCATTAAAAGTGTTCCACAACAAAAACAATTGTCATATTGTTTCCAATTCATTAAAAAAATAATATATTTTATGAAATTAATTACTTTTACAATAATTTCAATTTTATAATTTTTTTAAATCCATAAATATATTTTTATATATTAAAAGTTATTATCTTTTTTAAATTTTTAAAATTAATTTATAAAAAATCATATTTAATTACATAAAATTTCAAACAGAAATAAATGCACATAAATATATTTTATTTGCATAAAAAATTTAATAATAGATTAAATAATAAATCTTATTATAATTTAGCATAATAATTTTTTTAAAATCATAAATATAATTTTATGCAATAAATACATTTAAATCGCATAAGTTCTGCATAATAAAATTAAATAATAATTTTTCAAAATTTTTAAACATATATAATAATTTTTCAAAATTTCTAATAACAAAAATATATATATATACACATCTATATCTCCACAAGAATATATACCCATCTACATGCATTTATACATATTCACACGTGTATATATGTAATTATATACATATAAACATAATCTTTTTAGCAAACATATACATGCTCATATACATATTTATACAAATATATATATGTAAATATATAAATAATGTATATTCAATACACTCAAATATACATATATATAATCATATATATTCACACACACATAGATATTCATATATATATATATATATAATTAGAATGTTTCTATTATTAGGTCCGACCTCATAGGAATGGATCCGATCCAAAAACGTGAAAAAAAAATAATGACCATAAAATTTAGATTACAAAACACAGACGGTTCAGATTTAAAATTCACTTATGTAAGAAAAATTGCTAAAATTTCCTTCTCGCTGCACATCATAGCTCCCGCTTAGCGATAATTGAAACACTTTTGGCAGCAATAAAATAAATAAAATATAGAACAGCAAGGTTCATTTCTTGCTGTTGGCAGCAAGAACACCACGGAATTCAAACTCCCCCAGTCTTCATGTGAAGTTGTCAAGAATCATCTCCAGGTTCCACCATATTCACAAGCTTTGTTTCCTCCTCCAGACTAAAGTAATCTGCTTTTATGCTGCTATCTTCGTCTGACAGAACACCTGCACCATGTTCTAATTTCTCCATTGACAAACTGAATTTCACTTTTGCAGAGTCCAGACTAAAGTACTCTACTTTTATGCTGCTATCTTCGTCTGACAGAACACCTATACCATGTTCTAATTTCTCCATTGACAAACTGAATTTCACTTTTGCGGAGAGAAACAGATGGAGGAGGAAAAAATAAAAAAAAAGTGAAGCACTTTTGACAGCATGGTTGGTGTGTCCATGCCAACAACTCTGCAGCAACTTCAACAGTTCAAACCAGGCATGCCCACCCTCCTAATCCATGCCCAAACCTATTGAATTCATTGAATTCAAGCCTAATACATTTATTCATGTGTGCCTAACATTTCCTAACCATGCAATTAAATAAAGAAGCAATAGAATTGATAAAAGCACCACCAAATGAAAAGTTTACAACAAAACAATGGTGTTGAATTTTCCTTTTTTTTTTAAGTTTTATTCCTTCTCATTCTTTCTTCACCTCCATATCTTCCTAACCTCTCCAAATATTCTAAATGTTCTTTTCCATCACTTATTGGATGATTAAAATTCAATTCGCTGGCCTCACAACCCAATTTTTAAAATAAAAAATTAAAAAACTAAAAAAATAAAAAAAGTTTTCTGAAAAACCATTGGCTTTTTCCTAGAAGAAAAGCCAATGCTTTTCTAAAAAAGTTGTCTTTTGGGCGATAGTTTTTCAGAAAACCATCGCCTTTCTTCTAATTTTTTTTTTTTTTTTGACTGAAATTTTTTTAAAAGAATTTACAAGTCTTTTTTAGTATGTTAATTGATGGCGACGGCTGCAATAAGTATTGCTCACAATCCTATTCAGCATGATAGGATGAAGCAAATTGAGATTGATCTGACATTTCATTGAGGAAAAACTTGAAGCTGGGACAATTTGCTTGTCATTTGTGCCTTCTAGTCAGCAAACAGCCTACATCTTGACTAAGGGACTTGTTAGACCTAACTTTGAACATTTGATAAGTACATTAGGCATGATTAATAACTATGCACCAACTTGAAGGAAAATGTAGGAAAGTTAGTAAATCTGATCCCATATAATCAGAAAATTAGAATTTGAATTATTCAAATTTTAGAATATTTCCATTTTTAGTTTTTTCTTTTTTTTTCTTTCTGATACTATTTCTACTCTTTAATTCCAGGAGTTGAGCCTTGTGCTCTATTCTATTTAAAAAACTAATATAATTCATATTATTAAAAGAGAATTAAAAGAGTTTTTCTTCTCTCTGTTTTTCTTTTATCACCAAATTTTGGAGCAGCAAGAAATCACTGTGCAGAGATGTTCAACTCCTGTTTAAAAACAAAAGAAACTCTTCAATATGAATATCTCTTGCCTTTTTTTCAAAAAAAAAAAATTTCTCACTATTTGCATCAGCACATTCGACTGCTATATCCACTGCAGACTTTAGTGATCCGACTATTGTAATTCTTTTTCCCCTGATCAATCCAGCGGCTTTCATATCACCCATCATCGAGTAATTCCATGGAACGCATGACCTTACCATTGAAAACTTCTGGACCTTGATTCGGAGGAAACTTAGAAATAATTGGAGCGCCACCAAGTTTCCCAATACAATGGATCACAAACTCAACTTGATGATTCTGTCCAAACAAGAACATCAAGCTCCTGGATTATATTAATAGCTACTACTACTACTACCTACCGAAGATTGATTTGGGAAAAATAAAAAAAATCTACAAAATATCTACCACACATATACCTCAGTTGAGCAGCTTTTTGTGTCTAGGACCAAAATGTGCCATTTACCTTTAGAATCAATGGGCTTGCCTGTTCCACTCCGTAGATCCCATCACTCCATCTCCACAGGAGACTTTCCCACATCATCCAAGTGAATGACTTTGGAGTTGAATCTTATGTAAGGAAGGATACCAAAGTGTTAAGCATAAGATTCGATGTACTGCACAACTTGCGTTGCGTGTGACTCAGATTTTCATCTTTTACCGAAGATGGCTAAGGAAAATCTGAGAATCGGAAAATATTCATTGACATTCTGGATCTTTGTGGACTGTATAGTACGATTTCTCCATACATCTCCTATTACTTGTTCAGCTTTGAAGATGATTGGACTAAAACCTTTCTCTACAGCATAGTTGCAGGCAGGAATACCACTTCCCCATTGCCTCAAACTCTTGGAGTCCCTGAAATTAAGCAACAAGCAAACAAACTTGATTGAACTAGCTAAGTTGTTAGTACTATTTTATTTTTTTAATTTATTTTTACTTTTTTTCTGCTGGAAAGTTGCTCATTTATTAGATCTTGAACTTTCTTTTTATGTCAAACGTGACTTATTGTTCAACTTGCTTCGATCGATTCAACACTACAGGCTACATATTATAAGTTCAGGAAGTAAATTTGCAGCATATTAAAATGTTAATAAATGGGTTTCCTATTCAGATGCTTAGACTTGAACACACACGCATATATATGGAAACAGAAACCAACCAGATTCTTACAAAATCTTGAAAATTAAGCAACTCAAATTTTGAGCATATATATTCATTGTATAATCCGCAGAAGTTACCATTTGGTGGATGGAAAAAGAAGAGCAAAACAAGATCAACGAACTAGTAACTTATGATTTTTTTCCTTTTTTTTTTTTCAATCATTTTATCTCCGTGTTCTTGGTATGGTATGTAGATGATCAAGATTAATTATGTTCTGAAAAAATGATCATGGTTCATAATGTTTTCTTTTCTTTTTTATGTGGTCCACCTCAGAAATATAGAAAATTTGAGACTCAGACTTGCAAGCAATGGCCACCAACTTACCTTTTTTATTATTATTATTATTATTTTTTGGGGGAATCCTCCATTAAAGCAGGCCATTACTTCAACGCTTTCTCTTATTAAAATGGTTGTTCCATCAGGTAGTTCACATTCCTTCCTAATTAATGCATCTGGGATTTTTGCCCACCACAGATAATAGTAATGACTTCATTAACTCAAATATTAAGAATCATTGCCGTTGGGCCGGCTACTATATATATAATATAGATTAATTTGTCCGGAATGATGTGTCACACTAGAACTATATGACGTTTATGCAAAATTTACACCTCATTTTTTGGTGTGACATCGTCCCAGACAATCCAGAACAAACAATGACTGGATAAGAGAATTTATGTGTGTGTATATATATATATATATATTATATGCAATGTTATTTTATTCATTATCTGCAAAATGGTCATGCTGTGAAGGAGGGAACAGCACTTGGCCACAACAATAAGCAAGCTTCTTCTCTAATAACTACTGATCAAAGACCCAAAACCAAATTTTATTATCTCACACAACATAAAAATGCTACAACCACATTGACAAGAACCTAAGTAAGTTCTACCTCTTTGGAATTTGTTCCAAAAGGAAAACATGTTAAATAATAAATCTTGACAGCTTTTGCCTAATAAGAATTTTATCCCAGATTCATTGTCTATAATAAATGCTGGCACAGTTATTGCCAACAGCAAATTATTCTGTGCATTCTTTCTTTCTTTTTTTTTTTTTTTTTCTTTTTTTTTTTTTTTTTTCCATCATTAATGTGTTAGACCTGCATAATCTTTTGGTCCATAGGGCACAAACAAGTTTGCTAAAATACCCTTCTTTCTTCTTGGATTGCATCCCATCTCTTTGCACAACTGATCATTATACCATGTATTCAAAATGCTAACACATGATCTCCGAAAGTATCTTGGGGCATAAAGTTTCAGGCTTTTATCCCACATTTTCACATCCTTTTCCATGTCTCTTATGCTTGGCAGTTGAAATTTCCCACTCAGAAATTGTACCAGCCATTGACATCTTATTTCAGAGGAAGACAGATTGGAGAAACCCTCTCCATACCCTATTACCGCTAATTGTGGTATTCGAGGATGAATAATCTGTCTGCATTGATTAAGAAAATAAGCATTAGAGCTGAGTTTTGTTATGCTGCATACAGTTAGGATTAAAATGTTAAGAACATTATTCCTAATGCTACTTATTACCAATGCTTATCTGCAATTACATGGGCGCTTGTATTACTAATATTTCAATCATCAACGGAGACAAATAGCATTTTTATAGTTATATTTAAGAATTCTGACAAAGCACCTGTAGAGAGGAACTATTGAGGTTGGTGATCCAAGAATTTGCTTTTGAAGGATTGGAGATTTAAAGATTTCTGTTATCTTTTTGTCACCTCTGTATCCTGTGGCTAAAATTACAATATCTGATTTAACCGGATGAGCTTCCCCTTCAATTACCAAACCTTCTTTGCAGAAGCCAACACTTGGAGATCTTTTTATAATGATGCTTCCTTCTTCAACTTTTCCATAAAAATTTTCAGTCATAAGTGTAATTGCACATGAACAAATGTCTCGGAGAAAGCTCTGATTCGGAATCATACAATACTTTTTCAATGGGAGTTTCCATCTTATATAGGTCTCAGTGAATTTTGTAACTGCCCATCTCTGAAAAACCAACATCAGAATGCTTTATAGTTGTTGTTTTGGTTTTGTAACTTTGAGAGTAAAATATGAACATCCATAAAAGATCAGATATATAAAAAAACTTTACCAAGGGTGAAAGCAAGAAGGCCAAAAGGCTGAGCAGGAATGTTTCACCAGGCTTATGAAGCGTAAGTCCTGCTAACCGACTGAAAAACAAAAAACCAAAATTAATTCCCAACAAATTGGAACTTGGGAGTATCCAATGAGCAGTCCTGCAGATCACGGTGCATGGATATTCAACTCCTGTTTCAAAAAAACAGAAAACGAAATTTAGTGTTAAAAAAAAAAAAAAAATGAAATAGATCTTCACAATTTCTTAGTTTAAGACAGGTTGATGTTAAGATGGTTTTGCAGTTGATCAAAATAACAACTAGAAAAAGTATTTATAATGAACTTGTGAATAAACAAGGCTGTTCACTTCATAGTTTTGCTTGCAAATGTAGTCTTAGAAGGATCAGATTCATATCTTCTCACCATTTGCATTTGCACATTCTGCTGCTATGTCCAATGCAGTCTTTTGCGAACCAACTATTGTAATTCTCTTTCCTCTGATGAATTCAGTGCCTTTAACATTTCCCATCTTTGAGTAGTCCATGGAATGCATCACCTTACCATTGAACACCTCCGGACCTTGATTTGGAGGAAACTTTGGGATGTTTGGAAAACCACCAAATTTCCCAAGACAGAGAATGACAAACTCAACTTGAAAGACCTGGCCAAATAAAATACCAGCTCAGATTGATCCAGGAATGGATTCCCTCAAATACCCTTATTGGTGATTTTTTTTTTTTTAATTAGCGCGTAAACGTTTATGCAAACAGTACAAGTAGATGTGTACAATGATAATTGTGTGCGTCATGTGGCAAAAGTGGGAAATCAAATGAAATCAGTGCATGCCTTTTTTGTTTTCTACTAGTATGAACTATTTTTCTGTGTCTGATATATGCTTCTTATTGTAGAAAATCTAACTAAAACACCTATATATCTAAATGACATATAAATATATATATATATATATATATGTATACCTCAGTTGAGTTGCTCTTTGTATCTTGCACCACAAATTGCCATTTGCCTTTAGAATCAAAGGGCTTGCCAGTTCCACCCCATAAATCCCATGACTCCATTTCCTCAAAGGACTCTCCAACATAGTCCAAGTCAACTACTTTGGAGTTGAATTTTATGTATGGAAGGAGACCATAATGTTGAGCATAAGCTTCAACATACTCCAGAACTTGTGTGTGACTTGGATAATCTTCTTTTACCGAAGAAGGCCATTGAAAATCTGTAAATTCGAAAGTATGTCTGGAATTCTGGAGCTTTGTGGACTGTATGATATTATTACTCCAAACACCTCCTATCCCTTCTTCAGCTTCAAAGACGATCGGATTAAACCCCTTCTCTAAGGCATACTTGCAGAAAATAAGGCCGCTTATTCCCGCCCCTACGATAGCCAGCCTTCTCTCCATTGCCACAACTCTTGAGTCCAGAAATTACCCGGCAATAAATAATATTGCTTTACAGAAGCTGCCAAGAACCATAAAAATGCATGAGCCAAGGAAACTTGGGTGGAAGAAACTAAATGAAATAGTACTATTGAGGGCATGTTGAACTTGAACTGGTCTTTTTCTGTACATCGGTTTCTTCACTCTGTATCCTTTTTTGGTTGCAGGACATGATATATTTATTATTTCTCTTTCCGTCTTTTCTTTTCTTTTCTGCAGCAAAGTGGTTCATCTTGTTACATCTACAACTTTTTTTATGTGAAAATGTTGTGGCTCGTGGGTTGTAATGCACTTAAAATATTGTTCCAATCTATTCATCAGGCTACAAATCACATTGTTATTGTCAACTATGTAATAGTTGTTGCATATTCAAATGTCAATGGCCGGCTTCATACTCAAAACCTATATATATATATAAATATATAGCTTGGATGAATACTGAAGACCTATTAATTCCTATAACAGCTTAAAAAATTCAGCAATTCAAATTGAGAATTTGATTTTTTTATTATTATCAAAACAACCATTTATTGTTGGACTGGCTGATACATACTGATGTGATATGCACAATACATTATCATATTGTCTGGCTTTAGACCAGCCGCTCTTTAATCATTCACGCATCATCTTCACAAAAATCCATTTGATAAATGACAAAAAAAACAAAGACCAAAACACTTTAACATCAATGACTGGTGATTTTACGATGGGTTTTTCAATCATTTAATTATCTTTTTCCTTTCTTTTTGTTTTCCTTCTCCCTTTTTTAGGAATATTCCTTGTAAAACGTTCAAGAAAAAAGTTCAGATGATGATTTTATGCAAAATTGATCAAAGGGCTATCATTTTTTTCTTTTTTAAGTGGGCCACAAAGGGAAATAAAGATAATATTTGTGAGGTGGGTAGTATAAAAACACAGAGACCAATGAGAATATGCGGATAAACTTCAACTGTATTAACTGATTTCAGACCCTACCAATACATAGAGCTTGAAGATCACTGAGACCTGTATCAATGGCTACCACTTTCCAATCTCTGTCTCCACTTTGTCCTCCATTAAAGCAGGCTGTTTCTTCTTCACCCACTCCATGGATTTCTTGTAGATCCATCTCAGATTCAATGGCTTGTTTGGCCAGTCTGCATTCGAATCGACACCAGCGAGGACATGTTTCAGCTTCAGTTGCTTTTAACCCATCTGGGAATTTTGATCTCTCTTTGTATGACGATGAAGATGGTAAGAGCTTCACTAACTTCATAGCTTTTGAAAGTTTGATAATCTTGTTTGTAGCCCAAAAATCTGCGGAAAAGCTAAACGAATGTGGAAAAGGAATGGAACCCAATTGAATTTGAAAGGTTGTAGAGTTTTAGTACAAAAGTAGTACCATTTAGGTTTTATATGGATAAGATTTTTTTTTGGGTAGAATCATATGGATAAGATTTGTTATTGAGGTGGAGTGGAAAAAAGTGTGGTTCAGAACTTTTTGCTCAAAGTGTTTCAGAACTTTTTGCTGAAAGTGTTTCAGAACTTTACTAATTAAACTTGTTTGCCAATGAATTCTTAAGAATTTTTAAGAGTCACATTGGTGCTTAAAATCATATTCCATTGTTTATTAGGGAAGTATTTTATTTGTTTGTTTATTTGACATTTTCTCTGAAGAAACCAAAGGGTGTCTCTTTTATAGAATGATAAAAAATAAAAAATAAAAAACAAATAAAAAAAGACCAATTATTAGAACATCCAATTGCTCATAGTAAGCAAATTAAAAGAATATAATCATCATCTACACAACTGTTAGGACCAGTGAGTAATTGGATACAACTATTTGACAAGAGTCTCTCAGAGGCACTGCTTATTTCCAATTACAAAAAGCTGATAATTGCTCATGTTTTGCTTTTGCAGACTCACCAAAGGTTGAACCTCCAATGCCACCAAAGGAAGGACGATTCGACATCGTTATTGATAATGATACAATTCGCCAGCTTGACTTGTCCCCATTTCACAATGTCACTGGAATTACATCCCCTTCATCAGGTAGTTTCTTATGAATGTGTTATATTATCTTGGAATTCTGCATTTTTTAATTTAGATCCTCTGTCTCAATCCTAATTGTTTTACAACTCAGTTAATGTGTTATTAAAACAGTAATGACACAAGGAAAGTGACAGAAAGTGATACTGAAGATCTGAATTTTGCATGATGTGTTAGATGATATTGACAAAATATTCTTGCTAATTTTGTTTTAGCCAAGCCAAAAGAGTTTCTTGATCGTACAATTGGCTTTACCATTAACTATACAAGAGAAGATCCAAATGATCCTCGAGAACTATCCGAATTCCCTGACATAAGACTCTGGTTTTTGAGACTTGATGCAACTTATCCCTGGTTGCCAGTCCTGTTGGATTGGCGAGCCGGAGAGCTTGCTCGTTATGCTGCAATGTTGGTTCCTCACCAGGTATTAAAATATATATATATATATATGACAAACAAAGAGAGGAAAGGGAGAGAATTTCATAGTAACCTAACTTTTGGAAACTTGTCTTGACAGATGAGCATGAGAATGGGTGTTGTTTTCAATCCTGAGGCACTGGAATTATTTATCATGAAGAAAGTTTTTATTGTATACTCATGGTTGAAGGAGCATGATATTCCAAAGCCTAGACTGAAGACTAGTGACATGGCTAGGATGCTCGGTTTTGGAATTGGCAACGAGCTCTTTGACTTGGTTGACAAACAACCATTTTCTACATCATAAACAATACATCTCTAAAGCCAAAACATGTTGTTTCCCCACATCATGTGGATGAAGGATCAAGTCCAGAAACTACATTGAATCTCCCAATACCCTCTTGTTGCAACCCCTTGCAGAGTGTAGATCATTGTAAGCAAAGAAGCAGCAATCCAAAATGACAAAATTTATTAGAGCATAAGAGATTTCAATTTGAGCATGATGGTTGACTTTTGGAATTCCAACCATATAAACAACCAACAATTCTTTTTTCTTTTTTCTTTTTTTTCTGTTTTTTGCTTTTTGGCTCAGATAGGCTACTTCTGGATACAAAATTTGTAGTTTCTGTTTACCAAAAAATCTATTGACAAAAAAGAAAAAATTCATAAATACCCAGAGGATATTGGAAATTGCTATACAGTACAGTGTATCATTCGGATAGTAGTTGGTGAAGGGCTTTGCGTCTATGTACATTGTAATTATATAATGACATTTTTTTTAAGAAATATTTTGGTAAGAAAACTAAAAGAAAAAACATTTGTGTGTTGTACATTACAAAATGTGCCTTACTGAAGTTTGAAGATTGGATCTGTACACAAGGGCAAGTGCCGAAATATGTTAGAAAATACCTGCTAACCTTATAAAGCCAATATTGTAGACCACGGTGACTTCCTGCTTCTACTTCCATTCTTAAGGTTTTCCGGTACCAAAATATCTGCATATATATATGTACAAAGAATTACACCAACATGACCAAGATGGAAAACCACCACAAGAAAAGTTTAAGCAATCCTCACCTTAAACGCACAGAAAATTAACTTTGGATGAAATACTTTAAAGATTAGATTCATTTGGAAAAGAGGGCCCTGAAGTACATAAACCAGTAGACTTGCATATAGGGCAGATATTTTTATATCCGAGCCATTGTGTGATGCAAGCAATGTGGAAGCCATGATTGCAATCTAGTGTGCCCAGCTCATCCTCTTCCACATAGTCCTCCTGCCAAAAAAACAAAGTTACCATGCATTTCATTTTCAGGTACTTCTCATTGCAGATAACAAATCCAAAAAGGTTAAGCCTTCAACAGAAAAATCTTATGGATAAAATCACCTGGCAGATGCTACAAAATTCTTTTGGAGCATTTTCTTCTGCAAACAAGAAGTATTTACCATGCTTGAGTGATGCATGAGCCACTTCCTTAGATAACCCTGTGCTTACATAACCTATACGATCTTCCAAAGACAATAGCTCCTAGAGAAGCACAAAAAATGGAAAGGTAAACAGATGCTAAAGCATAACAGATCAAAATTAAGATGTCAATGGATTTTACATGACAAATACCTCGTATGACATTCCATCCACATCAAGCCACATATCTCCATAATTATGGTTGTGCATGCCATTAATATTGTACAGAGGTGAGTGGTTACGAGCTTGAACATCCTGTTCAGGAAGTAGGTTAGTACAATTTATTGAGCTGGAAAGAATATCGATGTAAACTCAATAATGTTTACTGCAAGGCCTACTACTGTAACTGCAAGCTTTGTAGTCTATCAACAGAAATGTGTAATGGACCAAACCTCTATTACAATCCTGAAGTCCAATCTGTTGTTAGCTGTTACAACTGTTAACGATGTTGAACCTTCTAACAAGCTACCAGCCAAACTGTACAGATAAAGAGCTGATTCCATCACTATTTGTCTCACAAGATCAATTTGAGCATCATTCCGCAGCTGATTATCTTCAGAGGAACTAGAAGATTGTGGTAGCTGAGATATGGAATTTCCTCTTATAGAGGGGAACCGAATGGCTGATAAGAGAGACCTAAGAAGTGTTTGTAATAGTCCAAAAGGACTTCGAAAAAGTGAAGATTGGAAACGAAGAGTAGAACTAAAGATTAAAGTGGATAAAGTTTCAGAATCAGGCACACTTTCAGAACCCGAGAGGAGTTTTCCAATATGACTGAATATGTGAGATAATCTGAGGCCTGGATTCTCATAGATGAAACTTTTTATACTCCTTGAGTTGGCTAGTGAAAGTGGAAGTGAGCTCCTTGGAACTGATACTTCTGATAAGGAGTTTTTCCCCATCCACATACACTTTCGGCTTGAAAATTTTGAAAAAAAAATGCACACACAATCTGAACCAAAATTACAGTGTTCCTTGTTTGAAATCTGTCTTGTAGGCTTAAAAGCTTGATTTGATCTTTGGTAAGTGGTTGAACATATCTGCAGATATAGGAGCATCTTAAAGTCAATAATTCAGCATTGACTGGAATGTATGCTTAATCTGATGCAACAAGAAGAGAAGTCAGAAATCAGAAATCAGAATGGTTACAATTTGTTCAACACAAATTGCCTTCTAAAAGAAAAAGCAGCAGATCCTTGGGCAAGGTAAAAAGTCATTCTCTTTAAAGGCTTGAACCTCTTCTTTACTGAACATTTCGGACACGATATGAAATCGTTACATATCATACTAATCTTCTTCTCATGTTCTAACCCAATTGACACTATAATGGTTTAAGAAGAATATCAAAATGGTTTCATAGTATGTCCATGTTCTTAATCTATTAATTTTAGAAATATATGTATAGAAATTTAAGTATCAACTAATAATAGTAATGACAAAGCTAGAATACTCAACTGTGAATGCATAATAACACAAGAGGGACACTAAAAATAAAACAAAAGCACTGATTAGCATGCTTGTAAACTGGTTTATGCTGCTAGCAATTACCAGACCAATGAAAAATCATTCTTCTCATTTAATGCTTTTTAATCACCATACACATGAATATTAAAAAAATACTAATATTCATGAGAACTTTTCCATTTTATTTCTTTTGTAACAAATTCAATCTGAATGCTGATATCCACCCATCAGACTGTGTTGCTTGCATGAAATTGTGCTGCACACAGAATTAAATCTTTTTTGTGCTGTTTGTCTCAGATTTTTGTTAACAATAAAACATAAAAACTTTTGAGGTCTAAAAATACTCACAGGCAGAGAGAAAATATTTCTGTTGACTCTGTCAGATTCAAGAACCACATGTAAACCAAGGTCAGCAATCGACTGAGAGCCTTGACTTTGACCTCCAGAACTCATCTCCTCACCAGATTCACAATTTTCACCACATATATGGATTCTGCATTCCATAAACAAAATATTACATATATATATATATATATATATATATATATATATTATTAAACACAAACACGCACACATATATATATATATATATATATATTAAATATTTTTACAGTCTTCCTCTTCCATCCCAGTTCCTAAGTTCTTCAATATTGAGTGGACCAAATGAGCACAGCATGCATTTCATGAATACCCAGTAAAGAAAAATATTCAATTATGATATAAAAATCCTCTATTAAACAAAACAATGTGGAACTATAATTATTTCTCAAATGTAAACCAAATGGAAAGCTATATGCATATATATATATATATATATATATACCTTGGTTGCCTTGATGCTTTTCCTTGATGGGGATTCACAGAAGAAGCTGAATGCATTGTCACAAAAGGAGATGGTAATTTAGGGATTGAGAAGAGAACAAAATTGAGCTTCAAAAACAATTTAAAACCAAAACATGGGTTACAAAGATTGAGTGGTTTTATATAACAGGAAAAAAAAGAATAATAATAAAAAGTCTAAAATTTGTGAAGTAAATGAGAAAAAGGTGAGAAAATTTTTGCTTGGATAATAGGGGATTCAGGTGTGGTTTGGCGCTTATGGTGCCGCGGGAAATGTAACTGCAATTAACGAACCAAGAATGAAATGTAAGGTTTCTAGCAAAAAATAAAATAAAATGTAAGGTGGCTAACCGTCTTGAGGTTTTTTATTTTTCTTTTTCCTTTTTTAACTTATATATATATAATCTCTTGGGCTTTTATGTCATAAAAATATATATATAAGTTTGGGCTTAACAAAATTGTTTGCCCCAATGATGTCCTTAGGCTCATGGCAGAACTTGGACCAATGCCATTCAAAAGGGCTTAACAGGCCTGGATCGGTCACCAATTCCTGATTGTCTATCTGAAAATAACTGTATACACCAACAAATGCAGTTAACGTAAAAAAACTGTATACACCAACAAATGAAGTTAATTTACCAGAAAAAAGATAATAAAATAAAATAATTAGGCTCTTTTATTTTGGAATTTTGAATGTAATTTCTTCTTCTTCCCTTTTTTTTATGTTTTCCAATTGGAATATGTGACTAAATCATAGTAGATTGGATTATTTTAAATCTGGTGAGTTAAATTTTCTCAACCTAGCTCAATTTTACATTTCAAACCATAACAGTAAATTCCTTTGCAATGACAAAATTAGATCTGATCATCAATTTGTTTAATTGGTTTTCTAGGTGGAATTATTAGGAAGGAGCCCAAAAATTTGGCTTAAGTAGTGGTCCAATTGCTAAGTAATTTTTTTCTTTTTTTGATAAATTATTCGACATAATGCTACTTAATATATATATATATATATCCATTTCTCAAAAATCAAACAAAATAAAAAAAAATGATAATAACAATATAATAAAGTAGATATTTATTTCTTGCAAAACAATTTGAGGAATATATATATACTTTTGCAGCTGAAGGCAATTAAAATAAGCACCCTAATATAATGTATACATGTTTCTGCAAGAAGACCCAAAAGAACCAAAAGAAATTGCATTGACCAAAAAAAACCAAAGAAAGAGTACTTGTATCTGCTTTTATTTACCAAATACAACCAAAAAAAAAGCTCTTAGGATCTAAAAGGCACTTTTTATTAATTTCTTAAAAGCTCTAAACTAGTCAACTTAGTTAATCAATTTCTTATTGCAAACTATATGAAAAAAATCATTATCAGGATATGAAAAAAATCTTAATTTAACATATAAACATTTCTTTTAAATTTCAATTAATTTCAAGAAAAAAAAAAAAAGGGTATCTTGATTTAATTTGTCCTTGTTAGACTTTGTCTCCATTGCTTTTTAATAATCGCTTAACCAATTAACATTAAAGTATTTTGGATGGACCATGCATGCATAAAAATTGCATTAAACATACCTTATTATAATGTCCACTATTTGGGGTGCCTGTTTTGATTGGACCATACCGCTGTGTCTCAAGCATGGTGCACCATCTTTTTCTGTGTCCTTGATATTTTTTCTTCCATTTTCTTCTACCATTATGGTTTTTAACTTTTTATCGTTTCGGGCTGCTTGTATATTTTTCATCATTTTTTTTTGTTTTTTTTTTTTTTTGGGTTGAATATTGAATCTATAATCACCATTTGTCAAATTTAGATTCTAATAAAGTAATATTATTTTATTGGATTTATTTTCCATATTTTTAGATTACATTAATTTAAGCTTTGAAATTAAATTTTAATATTAAAAAATAAATATATATTTAAATTGATATAAAATTAAAAAAATATATAAATATAAATAAATTTTAAATTACAAAATAAATCAACTAAAATTTTCATAAATATAAAATTAATAAATTATAAATAAATATACAATAAATCACACTTCAAATTTATAAATAATAATTTATAAAGATAGAATAATTTTTTTATAAAATAAAAAATAAAAAGATTAGATTTCATTATATCTGTGAGGCTACCTATATACCCCATCTCCTAAAGCTAGCTTGTGCCTTAGAGGAGTAATGCGTCAAATTTTAAGACTCAAAGCTTTTTTTGTGTATCTCGCTTCAAGGAGAACCCTAAACATGGTCCCACATGAGTTTTTCAAAACAATGAAACAAACTATCATCTTATATATACTCGTATACATAGCCATCCAATCAATTTAAGTTATTGGTAAATATCACTATCATACCCTCTAATTTGCTAGTTTTTTAATACTACATTTATATTATGAGAAATATCAGTATAGCCCCTCATATTTTGTTTATGTTTCAATTAAGCACCATTTTTTAAAACTCTTACCAATAGAATAAAAATTTAGCCGATTTACCATTCTTTTGGCCTCTTTTTATTTCTATATATATATTTTTGATTTCTAAGAACATAAAAAAATAGATTAAAAAAAAAAAAAAACACATATACATACTTCTTTTAAAATTACTAAATTTATGGTGATAAATCCGTCTTGCCTATTTCTTTTTTTTTTTTTTAAAAAAAGTGACAATTTCTATATAATAATTATGAGTATTTCAAATACAATTTCAATAGTTAAGCTTATCAACATTTAATACACTTGAAATTATTTCTTTTTTTTTTTTAAAGTTATTTATAAGTTTAACCACATTATTTTCATTTGTTAATTTTCATATTCTTTATTTTTAAGAATGAGTAAAAGAATTAAATTAAATTAAATGTAAATAGGTCAAATTCTAATTTTATTTTTAAGAATTTTCAATAATTGTACTATTTTGAAATAAAAGTGAAATAAAAGGAGGTTATACTGATATTTTTCATAATATTTGAAAAAATAGCAAAATAACAGGGGCTATAATGATATTTACACTTAAATTATTTTCTTATGCGTATATATATTAGTTAGAGTTATATCATTTTGATCTAATAATTTTAGCTGTCATGACTTCCTTTACCAATTATTGAAATGTATAAAGGATTGATATTTAAAAGCATATTAATTCTCTTTGTCTATATAAATTTTAATATTTTACTAAACTCATATTATATTCAGGTTTGTTTTAAAATTTGAAGTACTATGTATAAAATTCAAAAGAGTACCATTTTTTGTCATCTGTTTATATATATAAGCCTCTTCCAAAAATATATTTTTATATATTTTCATCTATTTATATTTTCTAAAAGGCTATTAGTTTTGGTTTTAGCCTTGTAAAATCTGAATGAAATATCTTTTTTTTTTTTTCAATCAATAACTTTCTATAGAATAAGATAAAAATATATTTTTATTCATTAGTTTTGGTGATATTTGTTATGCATTATTATATAGATTGCTTTAATATATTCAGTCATATTTAATTGTTATATGTGTTTCAAAAATAATAAAAAAGAACTTGTTAATTAATGTGCCCTATTCTTTTCAAAACTATATATATATATTCATCTAATATTTATATATTTTTTAATCCTTTTATCCCCAAATTTTGTGTCATTTAATTTTGACAAAAATAAATTAATTCAGGAAAACTGTTTAAAAATAATAATAAATAAATGTATAACCTATTATATACCTATATCTATGGTGTTTATGTTGTTCCAGTAATTGTGGTGACCTGTGCGATCACACATCTTATACACCTTCACATTGATTATATCATTTTTAAATTTCAGTTTTTAAAACCTTCAAAGCTAATAAAAGAAATCATAATGTCTGCAAATTTCATTGATGAATTCTTTTAAAAACTAGATTGTCACATCTCACAAAATGTCACGATAAAAATATTGTATTATATACTTCGTTTTTTAAATTAGATCATTAGTATTTTCAAAAATATAACTCTTTGGCTGTAATTAAAAAAATAAAAAAAAATGCAAGAGTCTTCATTTTCATTTGCCATGTGTTTAATTGTTTTCACCACACGTCATTAAGATAATTATAATTATAAAACTAACTCATGTAGTAATCATGCATCTTAATTTATTTGATCCCTAATTATTTTTTTAAAAGCAAGCAATTTCATTCGTTATAATTTATTGTATCAAATCTATTTAGCCGGTACTCCTTTTGTTGAACATTTTCCTGGGACGAATATAATGGATTTACATAAATAATTAACCTCAATATAAGCAGCATATATTTGAAGTTATATTCTGTTTCCAATAAAAAACAAGAAAACGTGTCAAATACATGCAAAATCAGAATTTAATTAAGCAAGTGGCAACGTGAATAGTTTTTCTAACATAATATATTATCTTTTCTAAAAATGCAATTAATTAATTAAACCTCTAAACAGAAAAAAATAAATAAAAATAAAATTGAAATTGCCAAGTACCAACCTCTAAAGAAATAAAATAAAATTCAATGGCATGCATGCAAGTTCGACACATGCATATCTAAACTCTACCTAGAAGCCTAACAATGCTGTATATGAGAAATATTGGTTGCTATACATCACATAATTAACATGGCTTGGCTTAGGGCGGCCCTCACCCCCATGTGCCAATGTACCATCAATAACATGCTTGTGACCAGGTTTCTAAGCACGAAACATGGGCTATAGATGAACGTTGGGAATACAATTACAAACCCCTATATATATATATATATATATATATATTTTCTCTACCCAAAAAAAAAAAAACACATTTTTATTATTTTTTAATTCTCCGGTTGAGATTTCTGTGTTGAATTTGCAACCATGCAAATGGGGTGGACAACTTTCCAAAGAATTCAATGCCTCTGCTTTTTTGCTGTGTATGACTCTTTGTTTGCTTTTGTGTGAAGAAAGAAGGCGTCCCAATTGATCTTATAAACTCGACAAGCTTATTCATCTATGACCTAGTTTTGTGAGACATGTGGCCCGGCCTTATTCATGCTAATAGGAATTTTTTTTTTCTTTTATTTATTTATTTATTTTTTTTTTTGGTTTCAAACTTTATTGTGAAACCTCAAGTTAGGGATCTGGAATTTGATACTTTTCACAAATCATACATATATTATATATATATTGACATTTTACATTTTTATTGTGTAAGATTGAAAAGAAGAAGACTTTGTTAACTGGTACTTGTTTTCTTCATTTGGAAGAAGAAAAACAATGATAAATTTATAAGATTTATCAACTTGAATTAATGTTTTTTTTCTTCTTACCTTTTTTTTTTTTTTTTTAACCTATGGGCGATCAACAGGAATAGCATAGCCTTAGCTCTAAGTATGTGTAACTTCCTATTTTGTACGTTTGATGATGCATTTAACTTGATATAGGAAAACAGGTTCCTAGCATTAATTTTAGTACGTACCTTCGTCTTGTAACTATCTTGTCTTTTCGTTTTCTCTCTTCCCTTTTTTTTTTTTTTTTTTAACTGAAAACAAATAACTTTCAATAATATTGTTTTTGCTTTCAGAATTCATTAATGTAAAAGTAGATTGTTTTATTTCCTATCTGCTCTCTCATCTTCTTCTCCTCTCTTGATCTTTCTCACGTCTAACAAGTCATTATTTATTTAAAAATATAAAAATAAAGTTTAAAAAAATTATTACCACATATTTTTTAATGAAAAAACTCTTTAAAAAAAAATAGTTTATTAGAATTTTAAAACTGAATCACTAAGGCCAAGCATGTGGAGCTGCAACAACTATTTTTTCCTTTCAATATTAGCATATTTTATTTTTCAGAAATAAGAGAATAATGCAAATATTTTTGCGAAGCACTTAATGAGATGGATATCCTTGGTAAAAGATTCGTCCCCAATAAAAGAAAAGTCCATGAACACGATATGTACATGCATGTATGGCATTCAATGAAACATCTACCCGACTAATTTATCATCCATAACCCCACCCCTCATTTACTAGTAGTTCTCAATTAATGCATGAAATGTTCCTTTCTAGTGCTTCGTTGACCCTTATGCAATAATTTTTCTACCGTGCTTTTCTCTGTAATTCTATGTCAACTACCAATTTTTGGATCCAAATTAATTCTCAAATGCATATATATAAATATAATGATGATTACTTCCCAAAGCTCAAATTTTTGGGAAAAGTTCAATTAAGTTAATGAGCTCTGTACATCTGGAACAATTCAGTTTTTAAGAACTATTGATGATAACTTTTCATTCTGTACTCAAGATCTAATGATGAAATTTCTCCTCCTCAACTAATCCAAAAAAAAGTGCCCAAAATTTGAGAGCTCTTAAAAAATAAATATAAATCATAATAATTAATTCATGCCTTTTATTAATTTAACTTTTTAAAAAAATGATAGTTCGACCGATTTCTAATTATAAACAATACTACAAGCATCATCTAGTCTACCAACATATTTATAAAAAATATATCTAAAAATAAATTTGTGAACTCTTAAAAAGATAAACGTTATTAAATTTAAACTAATCAAAAATTGATGTACTTTTAATAAATATGTTAGTAGATTAAATGGTAAAGCAAACTAAGTTGTACTTAAAAAATGAACATTCTTCACTGTCTTCTTCGTTTTATCATCAAGATTAATCTAGATGTTGAGAAGAACTAGTCATCTGCGCTATTTACTTCCGGATATAAAAGATCTCAATGTATTTGATTTTGATTAGCAATCACACCATTGTTTTCTTCCATGTCAAAAAGCTTAGAAATTAAAGCCGGTCAACGAATTAGATTAATCTCCATGTATATATGACAGCTAAAAATAATAAATAATATTTGGAAGAATTAATATAAATATTGTGCAACAAAAGTAGCAAGCATGCTCTGTGAGAGCAGCTAGCATATATGTGTATGGTTTTATTTGGAATTAAGGACATCAATTATTAATTACTTGACTATACCTTTTCTGTGCTGTGCATGTACATAAATACATATATATATATATATGCACTTGTACATGATGCACATCCGTCTGATGTAGAGGATGGAAGCCAATATCACAATTATCACGAGCATTTTCTTTTTAAAAGGGAATTAATTAAAGACCCTGCAAGTGACAAAGATTCAAAAGTTGATTGGTCATGCTCATGCATTCATGGGGACCTCTTGTGACCTTCTGCCACCAAGTTCCCACTTAAATTTGGTCTTACAGATGCCAATCAAATACAAATGGGATATAGGGAATAAACAAAAAACCTCTCAATCACTAAAACTCTAATACCTTGTCAAATCATCATTTATGCCTATGTTTCAAGTTTATTTTCCAAAACCCACACTATAGAAACACAGTTGCCCATCAATGTCCACGAAGCTAAATAATGCAATTGAAATATTTGCCACCATTATATGTGTATGTATATATAATTTTGATATACGGATCAAATTTTTCCACCTTGTATTGATAACTATACTGACGTGAAAAATGTTCTATATTTTTTTTGTTTTTTGCCAAAAGAGAAATATTTAATAAAGCAAAAGCTTGAATATTTTAATCTTATAGAATTAAATATTCATTCTGAAATATCCAGTCATGATTCTCATGATAAGATTAGGAACGTTCCTATTATATCAAAACATTTTAATAAAAAATATATATATATAATTTTACTGGAGTGACACAATTGGCTGCTTGAATATTTTGAAGAGAGAGAATATGATGTCTTTTGAATCCAAAACTTTAGAAGTATCGGTATTAAAGGCATATCAATTGAGTTAACCTCACTTGATTAGATATATTAATCTTACAATATAAATTTGTTTTATTAATTGCTCATGAAAGAGTTATATATTTACCATGTAAAAAAATCATTATTATTGACCTCAAACATGTCACAAGACAAGTGCATTTGATACTTTGAGGATTAATTGAAAAAATGTATATATAAAATAATTACATCATGATGTATATATATATATATATATATAGATATAGTAATGTTCATGTCAAGATTGTCCTTATGGAAAACCGTTAGCCTCTTTTTTGAGTCCTTCAATTACTTCAAGTGCCAAGATTTAAAGATGTGTTTATAGTTTGGTTTATATGAATCCACTTAAGGTTATTTTTTTTTCTTTTTTTGCCAAAATCTAATATTGATTTTGCTCTCTTATTAATATTATTTTATTAAACTCATGAAAACCTCAAATACATTTTTGAATTTTATTTTCCGAGATAATCTAAAAAATAATAATAATAATTATGTTAGAAAATGTCTTGAAACAAGAATAACTATGTACGTGTATATATATAAACATATTATTTACTAACGCATTTGAAAATTAATATTTTGCATTTTTGGTCAAACAATTAAAAACTTGCTTACCATTTCAACAATCTCTAAAAAATATGGAGCTCGTTTTGAGATGTCAAAATGGAGTTCCAACAGTTTAAATGAGACATCTTTCTCGAACATATATACTTGGCTTTGTTGAGCTTAATTACTTGTCGTTTTTGGGTTAATTAGGAACTCTCACCATTTTCAAATTGGACCACTTAGGCGTGACCAGACAAGACAACCATAAAACCTGTATCCAATACAAAAATTATATAAGTAGCAAGCTTTGAAATAAGTGGTGGTCTAATTTCTTAGAAATTGACCTTGTCCTAGAAACATGTATTGTCGCTTTGTCGGGTCCATACTTCTAAACCTAAATTTTTATATGTACCTTGGATTTCTGTTCAACATGTTACGTATATATTGGTAATCCCAAGATTATTTAAAAACAAGCCTATATTCGTTTTACATGTTGATTTTAAATGTTGCAAAACATGTTTTTATATATGCACGAATGATCGTGAAAATGATATGTGTGTATATATATATATAATATGGAATATATATATATATGCTATAGCTTTTTTCATGGTTATGGATTCTGCTCTTGATTGCACTATTATATTGCTCGAAAGAACCATTTTTTTTTTTTATATGTCAAAGTGATACACATATTTTTTGTAATTTGTTTATAAGCTCATAATTAGAAAGCAAGCATATTGTCATTGCATTAGATTTTTATTTTATGAAACAAGGGTTTAATTGCAATTAACACCTTCTAATAATTGGGAAAGTTGTATTTGTGTGACTTTCAAATTTAAAATGTCACAATTTAAATAGTTAAGTTTTAGTTTGTCACAGTTTAATCAAATAAAATAGTTTGACTAACAATGGTTGATTGTTAATCAAAGTCTACTAAATTGCAAATCTCTGAAATTAGAGGGTTTAAATTACAATAAAGTAAAACCAGATAGCTTTATTTAATTGTAACAAACTAGACTAAATATTATTTTAACACTTGTCAAATGATGGAGGTTGTTAACCACCAATAGTTAGAATATTCAATTAGATCCAAAATGTACCAAATTGAAATTTAAAAATTTAAATTGTAAAATTTTAAATTTGAAAACTAAAAGTGTAAGTTTCCAAAAGTAGATGGTACTAAAATAAAATTAATCCTTGAAACGATTTTAATTAAAAACCTATAACATTTCATGAATATATCAAATATGCATCTCCTTGACTCCTACTAGAGAAATGAGGCATACAATTAAGAATCAAATAGAGATCAATTATATATAATGTATAATAGAGTTAAAAGCGAAGTCAAATAGCATATCAAACTACTTATAAATAAAAAAACTTTGTTGGAATAAATAATATACAAGATTAGTGCCTTTCTCATACTTCCACAGTACTACTTGAATAATAATGCCGGTTTAATTAATAAATAAATAATCTAACCATATAATGGTGGATTAGGGCATTTGACATTACACCACAATTCAAGCATTTTTTATAACCCAATCAGAGACAAAAGTTAGGATATGTATCGGATTGTATCCCTAAGTATTAGTCTTTTGCATTTCAAAAGGTAATCAAAAGCACATTAAATTAATAAGTAGTTGCAAAAGGGTGTCCCTAAAGTGACATCATATTAGGTGTACTACAGAGATGATAACCCCGGTGCATTGATTTTAAAATAAAACAATTTATTTTGAAATTGAGTTCCTGCATTAATTTATAATAATAACTTGCTTTCAGATTTAATGGAGATTGATGGTTACAAGAGGATGTTTCTAAAGTTGCCCTTATTCTTTCTTCTTTCCAAAAGAGGGTGGGTTTAAAAAGAGATAAAGATAAGACCTAGTTAATTGCTTCTGCTTCGCAGCCAAGTACAATCACTATCAAAAAAATATACATATCCACTCTAATTTTTATTATAAAAGTAATATAATATAATTGCAATAATATAACTTTTTTGAAAGAAAAAAAAAAGAACTTTTAAATTAAAATCATAATATTCTAGAATAATTTACAAGAAGATTGGCAAAAGTATGTATTTCAAAGAGAAAAAAAAAATCTTATTGTAAATTCAAGTGTTATGGTAATCATAAGCTGCATATAATTTTTTTTTTTACTAGTTAAATTTAGAAACTATTAATCTATATTATTTTTATTTAAAATAAATTATAAATAAATAGTTATATCAAAAAACAAAAGCATATGTTTAGAAACAATACTTATAAAAAAAAATTATTATTCATGAAAAAAATTCAAACTCATAAATATTGCATGAGAAAATAGTATGTAAGTACACAAGTTGTATTTGCAGGGATAATATTCATAAAAATTTAGATTTTAGTAAACTAACAAGTTTCTGAATTTAATGCCATCATTGACTTTTTTTTTTTTTTTTTCCCCACCCTCTCTAAGACCAATAATAGTAATAATAATTCCATTATTACAATAAATATTCAATAAACAGAAATAAGTCGGTGTAAAAATATGTACATGAGAATATTTGTCGCTTACCGGTGGGTGAATTAAATAGGCGAAGGCACCCCCACATGGCGAGAATCCGACAGAGTCGCCACGAAGATGTTTTCTTGTCGCGAACATCAGGAACATGCCTCGTGATATGGCGGTCCCACGTGGCCAATTGTTGCCACATCATAACCTGATGGGCTCCACTAGATGTTGACCTCCACGTGGAGTGGCCGACCCATTCGGCAACATAAGCGACAGTACGGCTGCCATGTCAGCAAAGCGGTGATTGGATGTTTTTAAAACCGGTGACCTTCAAGCGTTGCATGTCACCGTCATATTAACTCCCACTTGTTCGCTGGGACACGTGGGCTAGACCCCACTCTGTTTTCTTTTTTTTTTTTTGATTACTGACGTGGCTGAACCTGATTTGTTATCCTCATTCAATTTTCACACCTGCTGCTTCATTTGGGAGTAAAAAGTTTTAATTTTATAAAATTCAGAAATTTAAAAAAAAAAAAAATCATTTTTCTTTTTTTATTCAACTTGCAGCTGTAGAAGCCCCACCAATGTCATGTTGTACTGTTTACCATCCCCCACATTCCTCTTAAATTAGTTTTCTATATTTGATTTTGTATTATAAACAAAAAAAAAAAAAAGAATAATAAAAACGTATAAATTAATTAGCTCAAAAATCCATTAAAAAAAGTTAAGAATAAAATGAGAATTAAGTAAACAAAATTGAAGATCCGAAGTTGAAAGGAAATAAAATGGTTCTTTTATTTATTTTATTTTATTTTTTTCCTTTTTACTGAAAAGGAAATAAAATGGTACGAGATAACATATATTTCTCTATTCTATAAATCCATTAGTGTAACATAATACAATTGCAGCCAGCCAATGTACAATGGCAAAATTATTGTTTTTCAGACAATAATACCAAATTGGAATCTAATGAAGGTGATGTAAAAATTGTTTTTCTTTGCTTGCAATTAACCTAAAAAATCCAGCACAAATATCCCTACTAAAAATAATTATTGTTATTATAATTTATATTTTGAAATTAATATATTCTTTAAAATGATAATATATAAAGGACTTTGATAACTCAATTAAACAGGAAAGGCAATTAATTTTTTTTTATCAAACAACAAAAGGCCATTAATTTTGGTTTTAATTAACTAAAAAGTTACATATATGTATGTATATATAAAGGACAAAAACTATCATAGCCAAAATAAAAATGAAATGGGAAGAACAAATATATCAAATAAAAATAAAACCTACATTCATTCTTTGGGAAAATAGATATGATTTTTCCCATTTACCAGGAAGAAGTGTTTTAAAAAGATGAGATTTATAAGCCAAGTCCCATCCCTCTCTCCAATCTACCATACCATGTAAGTGACAAGTTACTTTCACAAGATTTACCAAGAAAAGTTACATTGATCATCACTACACAGACTGAAAATATTACTTACATCCATAGCCATGTGATCTGATTAACCGACCAAAATAGAATAGAATACCCCTATAATTTGTAGCCACATGATCTGATTTAACATTCAAAACCATTTGCTAACTAGCACTTGGCACTTGGCAAATCAACTGTCTAATCCTAGCTAGGAAAGTCACGACTCTGATTGGGAATTCTGATGGAAATCTGAGACATAACATAAGAAAAAATAGAGGTAGATTTGGACATTCAGATTCACTTGGAGAAGACTCATCGATGAATAGCAGAAGCATGGTTATCAAATGGGAGAAATTCCATCAGCAAGCCAACGAACGAATGGTGGACCTCTTTAATTAGATCCCGACTGGTTATTGATAATTTTGAAGGAGACTGCTAGAAATATATATATATATATATATATATATATATATTTAAATTTATATAATACTTTAAATGGTTATAATTAAAATTTCAAATTTTTGTATAAAAATGAATAAAATTAAATATTTTAATTGAAATTTTTTATATAAAATATTAATAATAATCACTAATAATGATAAATAATAAGATTTTTAAAAAAAATAATAATTTATCATGAATGAATTAAAAAAAAATTGAATTACGGTTAAAAAAATAATGAACATGATTCTTTTACATATAAACTTAAATCTTTTTTAATTTATTTTAGATCTTTATATATATATATTTAGATACAGCTATTGAATCCTGAACTCAAATCAACTTTGATATCAAATTGAATTGTTATTTTTCTTAAAAATTTAAAATAATCATTAAATTATCATTTTTTCTCAAAAACTAAAACTAATAGTAGATGAGCTATTATTTCTTTTATATTTTTTTTCTAACAAAAAGTAATAAGTTGTTTTTCTTACCTTCTTATTAGTAATTATAATACTTTTTTTTATCCAAAATGGCATCTCTTTCTTGAATGAGACTAGATTAGATTCGACTGAATTATTTCATATATACTCTAATTTGATTTGACAATATTTGAAATACTCCAATCTAATTCCGTTCAGTACCGTTAACAAACTTTTTTTGAAACGAGTTAAATGAAATAGAAAGTACACTCTAATCACTAATGTTTTTCAAAGAGATTCAGAAATTTTAAACATTTTGAAAAAATCCAATAACAATTGATATTTTTATCAAAATTTTGTTAGAACTATAAATTTTAAAAGTGGATATTATTTTCCAGTTTGGGAAGGGTTATCAAATCAATTTTTTTAAAAATACATATTAAACTAATTTCTTTTAAAATTTGAAATTGAAACTTTTTTTTTTTTTCAGAGAATCAATTTCCACCCAATTTTTTGTAATATTGGAAAATTGATTCCCAACGGGGGCACTTTTTTTTTCTGCAAAAAAATTACCTAAACATATAAAAAAAATTAAAAAAAAAAAGAAAGAAAGGGGGAGATATTATTACCAATAGTCCCTAAATTATATAATCAGTATTATTTTAGTTCTAAAACTTATTTTTTTAACAATTTTATCCCAAATTAACTTCGACAATTCATCTTAATCTCTAAACTATATAATTAGTATCACTTCAGTTCTTAAACTTATTTTTTTGATAGTTTTATTCTTAAACTAACTTTAACAATTCGCCTTAGTTCCTAAGCCATTTTCCATCCATTTGGAACTGTGAAACTCGTGTGCTTTAAACGTGAGCCAATTATGAAAGACATTTAAGGTTCTTTACGTTATCCCTTTTCGCCTCCTTTTTCTCTGAAAATCTAAAAAATGAACTAAAAATAATTATAATATTATTGAAATTTAAACTTTTGTTGTTCAAACTTTCAATTTACCAGTTTTAAATGAGATCTAAAATAATATGAAAAAGGAAAAAAATTATTTAAGCATAAACGCCAACCATAATAATACATCAGGATCAATCAATCAAATTCTAATTAAATTGGCATTTAAATAGTTTTTACATTTTTTAAATTATATTATTAAATTAGAGATTTTTTGTTAATGATAGTTGGTTTGGTAAATTGAATCATCTTTTTTATATACATATGAAAACAAAATATTTTATTTCACGTTTAAGGTTTTTTTCATTATCTCTTTTCTCTTGTTTTTAAAGCATGTGAGTTTTACGGTTCCAAATGGATAGAAAAGAAACTAGGAACTAAGGTGAATTATTAAAGTTAATCTGAAGATGAAATTGTCAAAAAAATAAGTTTAAGAACTTAAGTGATATTAATTATATAGTTTAGTGACTAAGATGAATTGTTAAAAATAGTTTGAGGATGAAATTGTTAAAAAAATAAATTTAAGAACTGAAATGATATGGATTATATAGTTTAGGCACTAGCGACGAGAATATAAAAATAAAAATAAAAATGATCAGTTTTTTTAAAGCATCTCTTATATCCAAAAAATTTGACATAAATCAGACGGAGCCTTAACAAAAATAAAAAGAAGCATAAGCAAATCTGTTCTTTGTTTTCTTTTTTCCATACTTTCAAAATAACGATTTTTTTGAAACTAAAAAAGGCATTAGTTTTGTGGGTTTTGAATTTTGTGTTAAAACAGAGTATGAACAGCATCCAATGCGGTGAAAAGAGCAATATGGTCCCCAGTGAAAGGTGTGGGTTTTTTGGACATGAAATTAATTAGCAGCCGGCCACTATGATTGAATTGTGAGGAGGGTGATGTCTTTTCCGTTTGACAAATAGTTTGCACTTTACACGAGGAATTAGACAAACCAAAAAGCAAGAGAAAGTGGAAGAAAAATCCCTTTGTAAAGTTAAACTGGAATGTGGACCCCTCCTCCTCAAAGGCTCATACAGATGCATTTAAAAGGCAACCATTTTTCTCCAATGCTATCCATCAACAAGTTCTAAAGTTTATTTAAGTCTCACTGGTTTCAGAACAGAACACCAAGGAAAAAGAAAAAAAAAAAACCCAAAAACATAAACCCACACATTTTTGTTCCTAACTCTTTTCAGAACTAGTTCACAGAAACCCAGTCATTCTTTTCCTTTTTATTCTCTCAACTTCTCCAAATGAGTCCATCTTTAATACTCTCTCTGCTTCTTTTGTCTCTTCTCCTTTCTGACGTTCAAGGGATTCGTTTGGATAAAGCGTTCAAGTCAGCTGGAATAGCTGGACAAAATAGAATCCAGGTGGGTATTTCCTTCCATATAGGAATTATTAATCTGTTTAATAGAATCACATATAATATATATATATATATATATATATATAAACAAATTTCATATCAGCATATTCTAACTTTGAAGTTAGAATATAATGTAAATTAGTTCGAATGAAACGTAAATTATCAGTTTATCCAAACGTAAATTATCAATTTATCCTGATTTATTTGCATTATATTCAATCATGATTGTATAAATGTATATGCATACACAAATTGTACTGAGAATTAATTTGTTTTGCTGTTGAATGTTGCAGAAGGAAGAAACTGGTTCAGCCAAGAGAAATACTAATGGTGGTGGTATTGGAGAGGATATTGTGTGCAAAGATGGAGAGTGTTCAGGTACCATGAACTTGAAGAAAAGATCAGTTTCTAGAATCTCAAAGAAATCACATCAACATTGGGTACCAAGCATTCATGAAGATTATTATGGACCTAGGAGTCACAGACCCAAGCACCATTAGTTCTATAACTCTTTAAATCTCTATATATAGCTAGATAGCTAGTGTTTTCTTCTCCTGACCAAGTAGTGTTCTTCATAGTTCTTCCTCTTCATTTCCCTTGGAAGAGAAGGGTTTTTCAGAGACTCAAGCCCTTGTATTTGGAGCAATATTTTGTCCCTAAATTTTATCTAACTATTCAACCAATTTAATTCCATGTACTTTTCTTACATGGCAATTCAATTTCATTTTGAAGTCTCTAGAGCAGAAAACCAAAACCCACATAAAGTTTACAACATTATTGATGAAGCAAATTAAAATTTCATATTATATTCATATATACACCAAATTAGGTCCCACATGGGATATATATACAATATCTTAAATGGTTTCTCATTTTACTGTTGCAGGAAATAATAGAAAACTTATCAGTGTGACACCCTCTACTACCACTACCGCCAGTTCCAAGGTTGGTTATTAGATATTATTTATATTATATAATTGACTATATGGCTAGGAGAAAATGTTGCTCCATAATTTGCTCTTCCTAGTTCCTCTATATGATTCCACGGTCTTTGTATTACAGAGAGAGAAGAATGGAACAAATAAAGCAGAACCAATTTCAAATGACGAAAAGGGTAATAGACAACGTGTTGAGGAAGAGAATTTCACCGTCAAATCATCGGAAGCCACTTCTGATGATGAGCACCGGGAAGGCCCATACGAGCAATATCCAGACATAGTAGACATTGCTGAGATGGACTATTCTCCAGCAAGGAGAAAACCTCCAATACACAACTAAATGTAGGAGACCAAAAAAAAAAAAGTGAGAGAGATAATTTAAAAGTTTGTAGGCCAAAATAAAAAAATGGGAAATAGCTAGAAAAGTTAAACAGCATTACAGAAATGCTGCAGTTTTTTAGGGCTATATAGGAATGATTTTTGTACATACTATATTTAATTATTTAAAATTTAATAATTACTATGATTTTATGAACTATGACTTTGATGATTGAGTAATGAGCACTTAGGGGGCTCACTAAGATTCTTTTTCTCCTCTAGGATACCTAGTACATAGAAAGCCAGCTTATAACTCGTTGGCTTTAATTTCATATACAACCCTGATTACTTACATGGAAAAATAACATAATCATTAATCATATCAGTTTAACTTTATGAATATGTACTTTGCAATGCTTTACTTTTGGATTCGCTAACACACACACACAAACCGAGAAAAAAATGAAGAGAACTAATCAAAGAACAATATGATCATTTTTTGCTCCAAGATTAAAAGCGTAGCTAGGGGGCATATATATACATTTCTATGCAACATATTAATTGAGATCAAAAGGTTTTTTGTCTTGATTCTCATTGAAATCCTTTTCGGATCTTAAATCAAACAGAAATGTCCTAACAATTAAGCAATGTCCTATTCCTACATATTCAAGTAGCTATGGGACCATATACATAATGGAAGAAAAATTGAATTTCTACAACTAGAAAAATCTTGGTTTTTTTTCTTTTATTTTCTGCTATCTTCTTCTTTTATTATTATTATTATTATTTTTTGGCTCAAAAAAGAAAAGAAAGACCTGTATTGATGGAGTAGGTGTGCGGCATTTATGTGACTGATTGAGACCCTTTATGTGTTTCTTGACGAAGGCAAATGGGTCCACCATGGATTTTGGGCTGCACCCACAATGTTTCACTCATTGATTGCAAAGTGTGTGTGGTCAAAGTCTTACACGTGGCTCACATGTTCTTTGTTATGTCAAAACATGTTATGGCCCGAACACCCCATAGATTGCGGTGCACCATTAGACATTAGATCATCTCACCACAAAATGAAAGGTCTATATTGTTTCCAGTCTTTCACTACAGTGATTTGCCTTTCACCACACCAAATTTGCCCTGTAACATTCTCCTCAGACGTAGAAATGTCAATTTGTCCACCGCCCCTAATGGGGTAGTTTTTCCCCGAAAAATGAAAACTACAGAGCACTCTGGATAAATCTTTAAGATTTGAATTGGAGACGGATCGGAACCAGAGAATAAAGAACCTAGTTCAGAATTGCCCCTTATATATATATATATATATATATATATATATATATATATTTTATATATATTTGAACTATTATATTTTTTAAGGATATATTTTATTATATTGTAAATTTGAATTTTGATGTATTTTGTTGTATTTTTATTACATTTTAGTCATTTTATTTATATATTATTCAAAAAAATATTTTTTATATAAATTTCTCAAAAAAAAATAATATCAATTATAAAAATAAAAAATAAACAGAGAAAACCATCCCGTCCCGTCCCCAATTGGGGAATCCCTGTCCTCATCCCGTCTCTAAAAAAAGGAAAAAAACTACGGGGATGGAATAAAAAATTTCCTATAAAGACAGAAATAGGATTTTAAAAACCGATTCCGTCCCACCCCGTTGACATTCCTACTCAGCCGCTTCATCTAAAGCTACAACATTATGGTCGTTGACAGAATTTTCATGCTAGTTTGATCCACATAGTTTGATAGGCCTATTTTTTTATCAGTTTTAAGTTTTAATACAGAAAATGGCTCAACATGGGAACTAACTCACACATTCATGGATTTGTCCTTCACCATATCAATTTGTCATTGAACTGTCTCTTGGTTCTTGATGCAAGATTTCCGTAAGTATATGAGTCGTATCAAATAATAAGTGATAAGAGCGTATCATTTCCCATAAGAACTGGTTTTAATATTTAACTAATTATCAAAATTTTAATTAATTGTTTTTATCTAGACACACAATTGAAATGAGGCAATTGTAATTATAAACAAGACAAGAAATTAAACAATGGAATTGTAAACTAAATCTAAGTAAATGACAAGAGAAAATAAATTCAGGTCACAAACACACAATTCAAAAATTCTAAATGAAATTACAATGAACTTAGAATTATAGGATTTTGATATATCCTCTACCATTCCTATATTTGATAAATTAGATTGATAAAATACCAAATTTTATCCAATTTCTAACCTAGAGAGATTTCAATTTACTCTAATCCATTTTTCCAAAATGAAATTAGAATCTATAAGTCCTTAATGAAAATTAGAAATTCTTTCCTAAAATTTCTAAGTCCTCGTGCGTTAAATCATCTCTTTCATGGCTACGCAATTCCCAATTAAACTTTTCAATATCAATTAGGACCTAGGTTGTATCAATCTAGTGATCGGTTAACCAAATTAAACTTTTCCAAATTTAAAATAGTAAATCTACCCAACACCCAAGCAAATTTCAAAATGCAAGAATATATTAAATAATAAATATAAGATTCCCACAAAAATATTGGATAAAAGTAAAATAAAAATCAACCGATTAATCAAATATTATCCAAGTAAAGGTTCCATCAAAATTCTATATATAAATTTAGCTACACATGTTCATAGTAATGCCAAAACCAAAATCCAAAAAAAAAAAAATTCCATAAAGAAAAACATAATCTTTAATAATTAACAATGAATCCAATTCAAATTAAAGAATAAGAGATGGAAGAAAAAAATTAATTAGTTGAAAGATCTTGATGTTTCAATGTCCTAAAAGGCTTCAATCTTCTTCAATCCAAGGTTTCTCTCTCCAGAATCTTCCTTGGTGTTTTCGCCTCCTTTCTTCATCCCCCCTCCTCTCAAAGTTAGCCTCTTTCCTTTCTTAAACCTAGCTAAAATAAAAGATATACCCTCCATTTTGATCAAAAGTCCCTCCCCATTTAACACATCATCACCTTTTATGCTTACGAAAAATAATGAAGTGTGAAAAAAATCTATACAGCGTGGAGCTTAAAGGTTACATGCCAACTTGGCATAGCTTGACACCATCTTCACTGTGAAAATGCTCTTTCTTTTGGCGTGATCAAAACTATTGACGTGAAATGAGGCATGAAGGGGCTTAGTATACGCCCATCTTGGTGTGGAGCTTGGCTGAATAGCTAGCTTGGCATGAATTAAAGACTTTTAGCCTGGAGCATAGCATGGAGTGTGGTGCGGACTGGGATTCACTCCATTTTGGTGTGAAGCAAGGCGTGGAGAGTGGTGTGGAGTGAGGTTTACTCCATTTTGGACATGTAGCAAGGCGTGGCATGGAAAAATAAATTTACTTTCTATTTATTTAAGCTTTTAAAACATGTAATGATTCAATATAGTACAGAGTTTTAGTGTTTTAGTGATTACAAGTCTTGTATTTAAATCTTTGGTGTCCCATTTAGGTGTATGTGTGTAAGGTTCATTAGAGTATAGCCCATGTGTTTGATGGGTGGGCTTATCCATGACAAGATGTATTGATATGACGAACTGGCCTGGCCTGGTGGTCGAGCAGCCACTGCTTGCGCCAAATATGTGCGAGTTCGAGTCACTAGGGTGGGGAGCATAGGGGTCAGCCAAAAAATAAAAAGATGTATTGATATAAATTTTATTTTTATTATTATTATTATTTTCTTTTGAACCTTTCAGTTTTGTTTTAATTAGAATTTTCAGTTCTGTTTTAATTAGAATTAAATCTAGTACTCATGAAAAATTAAACATGGAATTTATCTATTAGTTTTTTTAATTAAGTTTTACAATTAAAAGTTATAACCGTAATTATCGCAAAACTAAGAAAGTCCAAACAAAATTTATCCTTTTGTTTTTATAAATATAAATTATATTAGTTTGATATATACACACACACACACACACACACACATATATATATATAATAAGAGTCCTATGAGTTTTTTGGTAATAAGAGTCCTATGAGTTTGATTTTTAAGACAGATGGTAATGGTAATTCAATATGCTTTATCATATTGATGATGCTATTAAAATTGTCTACTTGGGAATTTGATCTAATTACAGTCAGAATGGGGTCTGATCTAGAAAAGTAATCCAACTCCTCTAACATGCATAAATGCTTTCCTACAAGTGGCCTTCATATATATATATTTTTGGTCATTTCTTACTAGAGAGCCTTAAAACGTTGGAACAAGCTTAAGAACCCTGCAAAATCATGAATCATGATTGATCTAAACTCAGTTGGATTTATAGCATTTCTTAATGTCTTTGGTCTATGGAAATTAAGCATCGCCTAGTTGTATAATGTATTATTTTGGGCCTTTTTAAAATTATTAGAGCGGGAAATGTCCATTTATTAGACACCAAACGAGAGAACCAAAAGGGAAAGACTAGGGAGGAACCTGCTGATCCAATTGTCCCCACCTTCTATGGAATCATTGGCGCAGACCTGCAAAGTTGGGAAAAATTAAGGCTGACATTAGGAAGATGATTGATTTTCATTCTCGATGGGAAACATGAAAGCCATAGATTCTCATGCTTGGCCTACTTAAAAAGACAGATAAAAAAGTTTCCTAACCTATAACTTCAAAAGGCATACAACAACTTTCACTTCTCCTACTTTTAATCACTTAATAGGCACTAGTCTTTCGCACTCATATTTAGGTAGGGAGCAGAGTGGTGTAGTGTCCTCTACACTCTAATATTGAGGGGTAATCTGTTCCATACTCCTCCATTCATCCTTTCAAGGCAATTATGCAGACACAATAAGTGCGTGCTCTTGAATATAAAATATCAGAAATTGATAACTTAAAGACTTAAAAAAAAAAAAGAAGTCAATTTTCTGTATATGTTTCTTTATTGCTACCCACCACATGATTTAGTATTTATCAGGACCCTGTTCAAAATGAATATAATTGATAGTTAAACTGCTTTGACTGTCTTCGATATTCAACGTAATATTGTATGTTCAAAATAATATTCGATTTCACAATGAAATATAAAATATATATATATATATATATGTGCGTGTGTGTGTGTGTGAAAATATCTATCATTACCATGATAATTGTAAATTAAACTGAACTAATTTTGCAATCAAACTACTATTTTTGTGAAGAAGGATGCATGATAATGAGGATTTTAATAAGGAATTAATGTTAACATAGTAATTTTGAAAGTAAATCATATTTAACTAAAGAATCTATACGGTTTGAAGTGAGAGAAGGAAAATGAGTTCAAAACAAAACCCCACTTGGAGCACTATCATCACAAACAAAGTATGTGAAATAAGAGCTGTCTCTTAGCAAGGGTAAATTCTATAGCAGGAAAAAAAAAAAAAAAGAGATGTAGAGAGATTGAAACAGTGAAAAGAAGAGCATTATCTTGATAAAATAAAATAAAATAAAGGAGATATAGAGAGATTGAAACGGTGAAAAGAAGAGCATTATCTTGATCTGAGGTTTATCCAAATTCACCATGCAAGTTTATATTCACATATATACATCGATACATCTTATATGTACTTTTCATGAGTTCCAAAAAATTTCACCTGTCTCATATATCCCAGCCAGCCAAACCAAACATGAACTTGGGGTTTTCCACACTAACATAAGGAAATGAGACAATCTAAGCTAACTCAATTTTAAATACAGAACCACGGCCTCACATTAAAACAGATCATTATATATTACACACAGATTATGCACCTGTTCTGCTCTGTGAAAAATGGAAGTAAAAGATCCATCAAGTTGACAATAACATGTACAATGTCCTAATGCTCTCTTGCTTCTCAAAAACTACCTTGCCCATATCCTAAGTTACCCTGGCATAGAAAAAGAATACAAAAAAGTTTTTAAGTATGAAATGAGATACAAACATAAGCTTCATAGATATTGGTGAGGAAAGATACCTTAATACCCCCCTTCCCATCATGAATCAATGCATTTGGGTCATGAATTTTCAGAGGTAGATTGTGTGTTGACTGCACCCATAAACTGCTTCTTTACTCTTGATTGGAATTCATCTATCCAATTCCACAACATGGAGAAATTATCATTAGAAACAACAGCCCAATCAGCAACTTCTTCAAATTTCTGCTGTAATTTGTGACGTCGTTGTGCTTCAGGAGTATAATTAAAATCATCATAACCAACTCTAACCCTAGTGTAACATCTTCTTAAATCCTTCCTCCAGCGTGGTAGTACATACTTTGCAGGGACGTTTATAATCTGAAATTTCATGAAAACTGAGATGATATGCTTGCAGAGGATTCCTCTAAATTCAAACAAGCAACAAGAGCATTTAACCTCACAGTTTTCTTTATTGAAATGCACATTGAAATGAACATCTTTACGTCTTTCTCCAACAAACACAATCTCCGACACATCAAAAATTCCTTCTTTCTCATCAACATAAGACACCTCACAATAAAGCTTTCCCATCAACTCCTTTTGAAATTCTTTAAACTTAGCATTAGTGTACACGGCTTGAAATTGTTTTTCTATTTCAAAAAGTGTTACACATGGAATGCATTTGCTAAACGAATAGAAATCTTCACGGTTTTCCTTCTCAATCTTGTTTCTCAATGCATTGTCATATTGCTCAATAAATTGCTTCAATGTGGTCTTAAAGTTTACATACCCATCAAAAACTAAATTCATACATTCACTTCGTTGTATGGTTGACATTCCAGCCCAGAAGGTGTCTTTCACAAATGCTGGAACCCACTGATGCCTCTCTTCGTATAAACCACTTAACCACAGATTATCATGAAGATTGAGATCATTAACAAATTGCCTCCAATTTTCTTCAAATTCTTCCTTTGTCAAAGAATCATAAATTACATTTAACAAAGTATTTTTTATTTGTTCATATCTATAACCTTTTAACTTCTCCGGAAGGTTTTTCATTATATGCCATAGACACCAACGATGTCGAGTGTTAGGGAATACAACCTTAATTGCTTTTTGTATTGCCTTGTCTTGATCTGTAATTATGGCATTTGGTGCACGTCCAGACATACATATAAGCCATGTCCTAAACAGCCACATGAATGTGGTAGCATCTGCATTTGATAGCAACCCACAACCAAACAAGATTGATTGTCCATGATGGTTCACCCCTACGAAAAGTACAAAAGGTGTTTCATACCTATTTGACAAGTATGTTGTATCAAATGTCACCACATCACCAAATTCTTCATATGCCAACCTACTCCTTGCATCAGTCCAAAATAAATTCTTGATTTGAGCATTGTCATCCACATCCACCATATAAAAGAAGTTTGGATTCTTAGCTTGCATCCGCACAAAATACTCATGGATTGCTTCAGCATCTCCAACTCCTAGTCGTAACCGTTTTGCTCTCTCAATAAAATTCCTGTAGTCTTTTTCTAAGAATGGAACATTATCACGACTTCCAGCTTCAACCACAACTGTTTGGCAATTCTTCATCACAGTTGTTCCCCCTCGATCATTTAATTCAACGTTTTTTTGTGCATCTATACTGATTTCCTTATTGCATAAATCAGGCCCTGGTTTTTGAGAACCCAGCCCATGATTATGCTCAAGTACAACAGAATTAATCTTACATTTCCCATCTTCAAATATAGTGGCATTCACCCTAGCTTTGCATTCCATCTTTGAAGCATTTGATATAAGGAAATTCTGCTTATTGGACTGTGACTTCCCTGCTCGAGAGCATGACAAACTTACAAATTTTAATTTTCCATCTATTGAAAGACGTGATGTTTTCTTCTTGACTCTAAAACCCTCTTGTTTCCCAAATAGTTTATAGTACTCAAAAAGGGAATCCAACGAATCAAAATGCATCCCAACCTCAGGTGCTTTTACAGCATTATTATCCAATCTATTCTCTATAATTTGCTTATCCACAGCTTGTCCATCACCGATATCCTTGGGAGAAGACATGCTTTCTTCTTCCACAAACATCGCAATCTCTTTATGTAGTCCTCTTCCAACCCCAATATGTAATAGCTAACAACAATCAACAAGACATCCTATAACCATATATCAAAATCAATAATGAGTTTCAATACATATAATCATATTCCCTGCCTAACAAACAATTCCTGACATGAAAACATGCACTTAGTTTCATCGAGAAGATTATATTTTAGTTATGATTAAATCTAAATTTGGTGCACAAGAAAACAATGCATATCCAAAAAGTGATTGAGAACTTTAATGCATAATATAGAAGCAAGTCTTCCATAAACATCAACAAAGCTAATTTGCCCACTCTTGTTAGAAAAATGTGAAAAAGAAAAATAAAAAGTTGCAGATGAAACATGCAAAACAATATACATAAAAAAAATAAAAATAAAAAAGGATAAATAAGACACAGTATCACTAAAATAACCATAATCATGATAAATAAATAAAAAATAAAAAAATAAAAATGAAAGTAAAAAATCATAAAAAATTAAGAAAGAAAAAACGTATTGCAATGAATCAAATAAATTAAGAAGTTTATCTGTGGTCCCACAAATTAATCAATGATAAAAGAGCATCCCTCCAGTTCTAACCTTCAAAGGGATGTGCCAGGTGTGTTTGAGAGATGGGGGCTCCGGGCTGGGCAGCTGAAGTTGTTGCCTACTATGTCAGTCACACCAATACCAGCCCAACAATCTGATAAGATAGTGCCTCATCTTCTCCAAATTCCTTCTGCAAAATCACAACCATATTATTTGACGAAGACTGAAAATGTAGGGCAGGGAGAGAGAGTAACATGGCATCCAAATGAGCTAGATGGGTTTTCTTAAAACCTCTTTGCCTTACTTACATTACTTTCTAAATAACAATAACATATCAGCAACAGTAAGATCATGTTAAGTTATTAATTTTTTTTTTTGTTGGAGACACCAAAGAGAGGCCCTTATTTTGAATTACAAGAAATTTTAACCATCACCAAATTTCAACCTATTAGAGCACATGGCATTAACTGTTCACAAATGATAAATATCATCACCTTCATTTATAAGGGACATTGGTATTATGATGACTAATATCTAGGACAGATCTAAATTTTCCAGTAAAAATTAATACATCAAATTTAAACCAAAGATATGCACTCCTTTGATAAAATGTATTAAGGTAATATCTGAAGAAGTTCCACGTCATTGTAAAGAGAAAGAATGATGATCTGCACGTATCTCTCTGATGCACCTCTTGAGAAAGAGGTTCATCTTCATTTCTAAATTTCTAAAACAACAAATCTCCAACATCCACCTGATTGTTTTAAACATTCAAAAATAGCACTTCAAAGAATTTAAGTAAATAAAAATAAAAAATAAAAAGTTAAGTTTATTTCAGTTTATCTATGCTTGTTGCCTTCTTTCCAACTATGTTATCGCTTCCACATGCCATAACAATGCTCTCGACTCAAACTTCCCATTTCTATCTTTGCGAATGGACAATATCATTTTTTCATTTCGTTCCAGCATAGCATACAAATACAATACCATATCTAAAGTACCCAATGCCCAAATCAGTGAAAAACAAAGTTGGACAATTTACCATCATACTGAGTGTTGTGATCTTATATAATATCTTTGGAGCACAAATAAGTAATAGCACCCAGCATCACAAAATACCAAACTTGCTACTTATATAAATAAATACAGCAATAATTATATATATATATATATATATATATGTCCACGAACCCTAGAAGAAGACGCAAAGGAAATTTTTTCTCCACCAAACACTTCCAAATCCAAACAAAGCATAAACCTCCATCTTATCAGGTAGCATTCAACTTCACAAACCAATAAATGTTAATAATTAAAATGTTCCATCAGGATCTCGTGGGAATCTAGACAAAAACAGAATCTCCGTTGCACAACAAGAGTTTCAGGTTTGAACTAAAATTCATTAACAGGTGTCAAAAGACTACATGATTAAATCCAACACCAATGTCATCTAGTTTCACCAATCAATAAGACATCAAAACCTGAACTAATCATGAACTCCTTGCCACATGCAGACTTAATTCTCAAAATGAAAGAAACCCCCCAATTCCAAAATTTCCCAATCAGTCAGCAAAGTAATCAACTGGTTCTCAATGCTAGAGAATCTTGCCTTAATTTTCCAAATGGGGTTCCAAAAAAAAAAAAAAAAAAAACATTCAAAATATAGATATATGCCCAAACACAGACAAAATAAGCAACAAAATGCCATATATTGTTCAATTACTTATTACAACCAAACAGTGAACTTGGCCTTATCTAGCTAATGATTACACTAGTAACCATACCCATATTGGGGAAAAAAAAAAATCAAAACTTTAAAGAAATGGCGTTCAAAATTATTGATTGAGAAAATAAAAAGCAAAAGCAAAAATAAAAAATAAAAGACAAAAGACACAAATCCAGACTGAAGAGAAAAAAAAAAAAAATTCAGAAGTGAAGCATCTTTGACAATGGATTATGAGTGTATAGATATACCTTTGAGTATAGGAACCGGTAAACACTAATATACAGGTAACGATTCCTACAAGAGCAAGCCCAGCGAGAGAGCGAGAGAGAGAGATGAGGAAGGCAAAGAGTGCACAAAACTCCAAAAAGCTTCGCAATGTTTCTGTTGCGTTGTGTATACACCAAAACGTGCCGTTCCTGCAGCACTCTATACGCACCGTCTCGTTCTCGTCTGGCTTTAGCAGTATTATTATTATTATTATTTCTCACAATCATTCAGATTTTTATTTTTTAGGTCACCAATAGTGAATTTCAGTAGACCGAAAAAAAGTGTTAGCAGTTTTTGTTTGGTTATTCGATTAAACGGAGGCTTAATGTCTCATCAATTATACCAAAGTTATATATTGTCATTTGGAGAAATTATTAAATAGGATAAATTTACTACGTTATCAATTAATATGGTAGGTTCGTCTATTTAGACGATAGTAAACGATTGTAGATTCATCAATCATTGTCATATTGTATTTATTTATTTATTTTTTAAAAAAAAAATTTATCATTGAAACTATCCGTTTTGTCGTATCATATTGTATTGTTGTACATTTTTTTTATTTGCCTACTACCATTGTTAACTGATATTAACTTCATTAATGCCATTGAACAATTAATACCACCACCTATCAAATACCATTCATCAAGAATTTTTACAAGATACTTTTGCTATATTCGAAAAGGATTAAGAATTAGTAGGAAAAAAAAATCAAATTTTATTACAAAACCTAACTCATTAAAATATGTAGAATTTGCCTTCTATAATTTTATTAGGTTATTCAAATATATTTTTTCTTTGAAAAAAAAAAAACAAAAGAAGAAGAAGTATTTCTTTCTACTTCACCTATATATATATATATATATATATATTGCAAAACTTACAATTTTGTTAGTTTTACTTAACAAAATGTATAACTAAAATTATATATGTCAAATATTGAAATAATGATATCTCAAATTTCATTAGTCTAACATTTATATGTAAGTGTACTTTGCCTTTATTATGCAAAATAGAGATTCTTCCTCATTATTTTACTTTCCTCGTTATTTAAAGTAGAAATAGAATACACAAAAATAATAATAATAATAACAATAATAATTCAAAAAGTGATCAAAATGAAAAATAAAAATTGATCAGTGGAAAGTTTCAATTTTTTGGCTTTAAAGTTATTTATTTGATTTCCTTCCCTTTTTTTAAGGAAATTTCGGGTTTTTATAGGAAAAGTTAGAAAACATACTATATGAAATATTTTAGCAATATTCGAAAAATGTTGGTGAATTGTACGTGGAAAATGGTGGAATTAATTGTCCATTTGCATTATGAAAAGACCATTAGTAGATGAGGTAGTAAATCTGTCCTGTTAAATAATTTATCTGTCATTTGAATTATGAAAATGGCAATTATATGGGACGCACGTTAATTTGGATTGGTTGGTTTTTAAACAATTTTTGCAAACAATAGCAAATTATTATGGTAAAAAAACCAAAAAAAAAACAAAAAATTGTACTGATCATCTAAGCTTTACCTCGGTTTGGACTTTGATTCGTTATTGGCCCATTTTTTGAATCAAAACATATTATTTTATGTTTTCAAAAAATATTATTATATTTAAAATAATTTGTACATAGTTTAAATTAGATAGTTTTAATTAAAATATTATATATATATATATATATATATATAATTCAGTTTAGTTTGCCTGGGATATAAGTTGCTCAAAACAAATTAAATTGGTTTTAGGACAGAAATTGAACCAAATTGAATTGATTTAGTTTGGTCGGTTTATGCCCTTCATATTTTACCGTGTCCACTTAACTTTCAAATTAACATTTCGGGATGATAATTTTTTAATAATACAAATATATATATAAGTTTTAAATTTAAAAAAAAAAACCCTCATAAATATATCATTCATAAATGGTAGCTTAACTATTGTTTATATATGAATATTCGCAAAGTAAAACTTATGAATATTTGTATCATAAAAAATTTATTATAAAATAATGAAACAATGGTAATTTCAACATTTTAAAATAATTTTTGAACCAAAGCCTCTAAACTTTCAAAATGTTGCTTCACAAGACAATTGTTTGAGTCCATTTATTTTGGATTCTGAAATTTCATGCGACTAGCTATAAAGCCATCATATATAACAAAAAAGTATGTATAGCATTTCTATGTCAAATTAACATGCTAATATTGCCACTTTTCCATCATCTTATGTGTGTAGCATTCATGACATCTAACAACAAAAAGTAAATGGTCTCAAACAATGGTTTTATAAAAGCGTCATTTTCATGATCAAAAGATATATATATATATATATATATAATTCATGAAGCATATCTGTAAATTTCATAGTTCAAAGGGCAACTTGAAACTTTAAACATTGTTTAGGAGGCATTAGTGCAAATAATCCAAATTTTTAAAACAATCCTGGACTATATAATTGAAGAAAAATCTAACATAAATCAGATTTGGATAAAAGCAAAATAGAGAAAGACTCAAGCATGTAGTTTTTTACCAATCTAAACCAATTTGTCATTTTTAAATAAACTCATAAAAAGAAGAAGAAGAAGCTAGTTTTATATTTTCTTACATACCCTCTATCTTAATAGACATTGCTTTTAGCATTTAAAGTTTTTTTCTTTTATTTTTTTAACAAAAATGATCTTTCTATGATTGAAACCGTGAAATTTACTAATCAGTAAAAGTTAAATTGTATGTAATGGCAAAGACAAATATTACTTGTTACGGTTGGTAATGGAATACTAATGAGATCTAAATGTTTTATGCCAATTAAATAAGTTATTATTAAAGGATTTATTTTTTCATATTAAGTTTTTAATATAAAAAATTTAAAAACAAAAATAAATTTCACCACTTAATAGTTATCACATTAGTAGTGATCACCTATGGTAGCAAATGGTAAAATTTAATTGCTAAAATATATTTTTATCTCATGCTTCAAATTTCGTAAGGGAAAATTTTTATTTACAGTCCTTCAATTTTATTATTATTTTATTTATATCTCATTCTTTTGTAAAATAAACATTTATTTCTCTTTAATTTTCTAAAATTATCAAAAGGTGTTAATTTGCCAGTTTTTTCTAATTAATTTTAAGCAAAAATTATAATTTAAAAATATTATTCAATTATAAAATATAAATTTTTAACTTCTATTTGGTATTAACTATTAAATTGAGTAAAAAAATGAAAATTGATAAATAAATCTATTTTAATATATATAAATATATATAGAGAGAAAAATAAAGGGAGATTAGTGGTAGTTTTTCAAAAAAATGACTAAGTAAATAATGGAAAAACTTAAAAGGGTGTAATAAAATTTGCCCAATTTCACAAGATAATATTACCCAAATGTGTATAATCCTATGGTGTCCATATTCCATTTATTTATTTATTTTTTTCATATTTAGGATGCCTTGATAAAACATTTTTTTTCTCTCAGGTCTCATTTAGTTGATCGGTACTAAATTTTGATGGAAATTAATTTTCTAGGATTTATTTTTTCTCGATTTAATTTTTCAAGAATCAATTTTTATCATTGATACATGATAAAATTGGAAGTGTGTAATATAAAAAGGATTAGAAGTAATAAAAGTTGTATTTATTTTAAACATGATTAAAACAATATAGGAATAAATAACCACATTAATTAACTATCTTTGGAATTTTAGAATACCATATATTATAGAGATTTAGGAATATTTGCACCAATGCATCTTAAACTATACATTGTTTGATATTTTGTACCATGAACTTTTTTTTGTATATTGTGCGTCCTAAACTTCATTTTTCTTTGCTTTATACAATTTTTTCTTTTTTCTGTTAATTTTTTAATAGATTATCACATGCTTGACGTATGGGATAAAAAATGAAGATACAAGTGCAATTTTGTATAACTTAGGTGTAAAATACAAAAATTTTCAAATAAAAAATTAATGAAAAATCAATAAATGTTTTGACTAATGAGAATTATTATTCTTTTAATAAATTAGTAATGTTTTAAAGGAATGCAAATGTAATTTTTGAAAATATAAAAAGAATAATAAGTAAATACTATAGAGATTCAAAAAAAAAAAAGGACTTATTAAAATTAAGTAATCAAGCATTTATCCAAAAAAAAAACTTCCAAATATTATTTTTTAAAGATGTTATTTTATTTATCACATATATTTTTTATATTTATGTTTATTATTTTTCAAAAAGTACTTTTAAAATTTTGTAATATGTACTTTTTCATAAAACTTTTACTTTTTACCCAAATTTTTTAAATGCATATGCAATTTTTTTTTTCTCTTTATTTATTTATTTTTTAGGATATCTGTTATATATATAAAACTTGATTATAATTATTTTTAAAAGAAAATTTAGATTTTGCATCCTAAACTCTAAAATTGAATTTTGCTTCCTCATTTTTTTTTCCCATATGCCAAGCATGTAACAAGTCTGTTAAAAAGTTAAGAAAAACAAGAAGAAAAATGTAAGATGCAAAAAAAAAATTGAAATTCATGGTCCATAATGCAAATATATAAATAAATAAATAAATATATATATATATATATGTATATTAGGATGCAAAGTGCCAAACCATATATAGTTTAATATGCATTGGTGCCAATATCATAGGGATTTGTTCTTCCATCAATTTTTTTCTTATTTAAAGAATTACTTTTCATTAGGCCTCATTTGGTAATCAATAAAATTAGTGGATATCTAAATTATTTTGAAAAATGACAATCTTTTTATACTTGGATAGTTTTAGGAAAATAAAAAAAATTGATGAAAAAGTTGTTCTCACCTCATTTAGAAAGTGCTAAAATTTTAAATAAATAAATTCGTTTCATTGGAATTGGTTTTGTCACAATTTGTTTTGTTTTCATTTGGTTACTAGAGGACAATTTAGAACATAGAAGTAATCAAATTTATTTATGTTTTAAAATTGAGGGATAAATTTATCTTTTAACAAATTATATAAAATAAGTTTTCTAAAGAATTTAAGAATAACACATTTTTCATGGGAATAACCTTTCAACCTATTTTGGGAATTTGATTCCCATTGATCCACATTTTCCCATTTTTAAAACTTTTAAGATATTAGAAAAATTCACTTTATCAGATAATCTCAAATTTACAGTGGCGACACAATCCAAATGTGACCTGTATATGTGTCATTTAAAGAATATCTAGGAAATTAGTTTTATAAATTTTATAAAACAACAAATTCATCCTTAATTTGTAATATAAAATTTAATTTGATTACTTTCAACAATTCTAAAATTCCTATCATAAACTAAATATTATAGAAAGAAAATTGATTCCATGAAACTAGTTGAATCCCCAAATCAATTTCCCTCGAAATTTGACACCTCTCAAATTAATCCTAAGATCCACATTTCCTTGGTAAAAGCCATTACCTAAACAATACAAAAATAATTTTGGTATGAAAAATCCCATATTTCCACAAAAATGACATATACCAAACAGGGCAGTAAGGTTGAAATAAATTGAGCTTCCATCTTTTTTTAGAATGCATCATGGTATGAGTTTTTAAAACTTGATAGATGAATTATGAGATTTGAGACTCAAACTAAGGATTTTTTAAAATAAAATAAATTTACTTTAGGTTGCAAAACAAAAAAAAAAAATGTTTTGCATATTGCAATATATAATGAATTTGAGATGTTGGAAAATATGTTTTTGATCTTATGTTGTTAGGGTCAGTGATTTTCACTTTATTATGAACTTAACCATTTCATAAATGTTAAAAATTCTAATTAAATTTTTAGTTTTAAATTATTTATTGAGTTGATATTTTCAGTACTTTGTACGTCATCATGCTCATCAAGTTCTTACCCTGTGTATTTTCTCAAGATATCATTATAACTCCAATACATATAATATGCATATGTCATATACTTTTCCCTTACTATATTTCCTTGTTAATATGTATATTATATATATATATATATATATAATCATATAGTTGTATTCAATGCAATTCCATTTCAAGTGTTATGTTTGAAATGGGAAATAGTTTTTCAAAACATGAAATTGGAGTTAGAAGTTTGAAAATTTAGATATTGTTTGGTACAACTTTTAAAAAGTTGTTGAGCGGCTTGAGCTTGTCTAGACTTAGTGTTTTGACAATTTTTATAAAAACTATGGGCATTCATTAGAGATTAAAACCAAAATCAACTTTAAATGAGTGTTCAGAAGCATTTTTTTATAAGCACTTATATTTCATAGCATTTACTTTTGTTTTGTAATATTTTTGTTAATAAATCCTTTATAAAATAAGTTGTAAAACATTTGATTATACACAATGGAAAGTACATTTAAACTTATTCTTAGTATTTTTATATTTTAATTAATGTATTGATTTTTTTCCTTTTTAATTTTAAATTTTTTAGCACTTATTTAGAAAAACACCAACTTTGGTGTTTTTTTTGAAGCACCTAAATTCTTATCTTTTTATGCAAAACGTATTTCTAATTTTTTGCCAAACACATAACTGATTTTTTTTTTTTTGTTCTCTCTTTTTAGTACCTATTTTTAAAGGTAGGCATAAATCAAATTGAACTGACCAAATTGAATGAATTGAATTGGTTGAATACGGTTCGACTTAATTTTTATCCCATGATTAATTTGATTCAGTTTGGATAATTTTTAAATCCAAATCAAATCCACTATATATATATATATATAAGTTTTTAATATTTTTATTATAAATAGTTATAGTGTTATATATTTTTATGTTTTTAAATTATTTAGTTTGAGATATTAATAATATTAAATTTAAATTATTTAAAAATTAATATTTTTCAAAAAAATTTAAAAAGTAATATAGTATTAAATCAAAGCCCAAACTGGTTTGATTTCATTTTTTTAGAGGTTTCGTTCTGTTCGATTTATTAAAAAAAAAAGAAAGAAAAAAAAAATCAACTGAACCTAACCAATACCCACTCTAATTTGTTTAAACATTAATAGACACACTAAACATAAAATAGAGCTTAAAACCAAAATATTGAAATAAGACTAAAAGGACAAAAGTTATTCTAGGTGGTTTTTTTTTTAATCATCAAATAGGGTGTTAATGACATGTATTTTCCAAGAGATTCTCTCATCATGCTTGAAATCCAAATTGAACCTTCTAAGTTTAAAAGGGATATTTTTAGTGATATTGCTTTTTTTGAAAAATATATGTATTTTATGGTTTAAAAGAAATATCAAATAGGTAATTAATTGAATATCATTCCTAGAGGAGAAACTATTCTTACAAAATCTTCTCCAAAAGGACTCATTAATATAAGAACCCATCAATAAAGTGATAGATATTTCAACAAAAGGGCCACCTTTAACAATTATAAACACTTTTATGAAGAAAACAAAAGAAGAAAAAGAAAAAGCAATTTTAAACAACACACCAAAAAAAAAAAAAAAAAAAAAACTAGAATAGTCAAATGCAACAACATGCTATCGTTATTTCACATGTAGAAAAAGAAAAAAAACAAAAAAACAAAAAGTCTAGAAGAGGTCAAAACAGGCAATTGCATTTACCCACCAAAGGTTTAGAGAGCATTGACCAAATAAATAAATTAACAAACAGCCGAAAAAACATAAAATAAAACTAGGAAATGGGAACGATCGAAAAACATTAACCTTCGAAAAATCGAAGCTTTTATTATTATTATTATTATTTTTATTAGTTTACGTGGGTCATACTTATACATAATTTTCTTATAGTTCTAATAAAAACAAAAAATGAAAGCCACACGTGCTTTCTTTTACTTTATCTTCGATTTTATATTTGTTTATTTATTTTTTACCAATAGTAGTGGTTAAAAAGAGGGTAAATTAATAGTTACAGTACAATCACCGGCACCATGTATCAAGACGCCCACAATTCCCTCCTCTTTTCCCTTCATCTGTGTCCTCCTTGTCCTTGAATTGCCACAGAGTGACACACACAACACAAAAAGACCACTCTCACGCAAATTGCAGTGACTTACACACCCTCTTTATATATGTACCTGGATTACAGCATAAGAGAGAGAAATAGATAAGAGACATAGAGAGAGAGAGAGAGAGAGGAGTATATAGTGGGAACCTGGGGTTATTCCTCTTCTCCTCCCTCGAGGCTTTTAAGCGTTTTTCTCAGGTAGGCTAAAAATCTTTCTTTGTTCTTGTATTGGGTTTCTTTAATTTTGATGTTTAATGGGTTAATCTGGGTTTGCCTTTTTCTCTTTGGGTTTTGATGATTGCTGGGTTGTTTTGGTATTTGATGATTCTGTTTATTGGGTGTTTTTTTGATTCAGAAAGAAAGGAGGTTTTTTAAGCTTTGTTTTTTGTGTTGTGGGGAAAAAAAAGAAATACTATGATATCTGATAGTTGTTGTTCTACTGTGTTGTGCAACACGCATGTATGAATGTGTTTACTTTTATGGTGGGGGATGGGCGGAATTCATTGAAAGATTGTGAATTTGGTTGTGCATTTTTGAAAGGGATTCCAACGAATGTAACTTGGGTTTGTTAAATTTCGATATATATGTGTGTGTATATATATATATATATATATGAATTTAACTTGGGTTTGTTAAATTTCGATATATATATATATATATATATATGCTTTTTTTTTGGTTTTTTTGTTTTTTTTTTTGTTTTTTGATATTGTAATTTGTCAAAGTTTTGAATTTGAAGTTAAATCTTGTCAAAGGGGGCTTGAACTCGATTGTTCAATGTTGTGGCTCACCATAACGATGGTTGATTATTTAGTTCTTTGTCAGCTTGGAAATTCTTAACTGCATATGGTGCGTAGAATTGGACCTTCGAATTGAAATACAGATGCCCAATCGAAATTCATTTTTTATCGTTATCATTTCTGTGCAGGAAAAAAAAAAAAAATTCACTACTTTTGCTTGTATGCCAATAGGTTTGGAATTGAGTTTCATCTCTGTTGGCCTTAACACCTTTATTTGTTTTCTTTTATATGGGATTTATAATTTTCAATAATGAATTGCATAGAGTGTTAAATGGGCACCTAAATATGCTTCCTTCTTGGGGATGAAGTATTTTTGGTGATTAGCAGGATTGTTAATAATATAATCTTTTGAAAAACAATATGGTTTGCCATGTGCCATGATAAACTTTGTCTAGTTTTACTGAGAGTGAGCTTCTTTGGGTTTCCCATATAGATTTATTCCATATCATTTTACTTATCTGTAACTGATATGTGTGTGTGTGTGTGTGTGTGTGTGTGTGTGTGTGTGTGTGTGTGTGTGTGTGTTTTGTTTAGTTTGGGTTCTATATCGACATTGAATACCTTCTGTCACCTACAAAAACCAGCTGCTTGAGTGTTATTTTCCTTATCCTGCCATCTAATAGAAAGCATACTAGTTTTCGTCTCATACTCTCTTTATTTCTAGGGAATTAACGTGGTCACAAGAATGGGAAGTAATTTTGAAGGCCAGACTCTTGGCAGTGATGCGGTTGGAGGATCTGAAGCCATCGAGATTAAAATAAAGACATTGGATTCACAAACCTATACTTTGAGAGTGGATAAACAGGTTGTTCCTAATTGCCTCTTCATGTACTTCCCTAAATAAATATTATGGCTTTTTATTTTACAGTTTGCTGTTTACAGAAAATTATTTAATTTTAATGTGTTGAATACTTAATGATTGACATAGCTAGCTATTGATGAGAAGTACACAGATTCCTTAAATACAATCCTTTCTCTAATTTTCGGAGCTGTAGAGGGCTTTCATGTTGCTAGCATACCTATGCATAACTTTGACATTATGCTTTACAGTTTTGATATGGCTCTCAAAATAAAATGTTAAGAGTGTCTGCTAGATTGAAAATTTGATGTATGCATGCAAGTTTTGAACTTATTTTTTGAAGTTTCGTCATGACAGATTTGCATCTAGTTATATGGTGGTGGGCATGGTGGCAGTTACTTTTACTTTAGGAATTTGTCAAAGATTATATTTTTCTTTTATCCTGCAGATGCCAGTTCCTGCTTTGAAAGAACAGATTGCTTCCGTGACTGGAGTGCTATCAGAGCGACAGCGGCTGATATGCCGGGGGAAAGTTCTAAAGGATGACCAACTTCTGTCTGCTTATCGTATCCTAATGTTGAGTTGTTTCTGCATATTGAAAGTGAAGTTTCAAAATCTTGTCACATTCTCTTTGTAATAAAGATGCTTATTCTGACCATAGTTAATAAGATGCATATTCTGACCGTGGTTATTCTTTGTGATAAGCTCCCTTTGTGATATTATTTTCTTGTTTACATGATACTATTGTACATACCTTTTTCCCTTTTCACATAAATCCATGATTCATGTTTTTAGTAACTGCTAGAACAAGTCTCTGGCAAATTATGATACCGTGTTTTGATTTATCAAGAAAATTTGAATTGGTTAATATATTTCCCAAAATTTAATATTGAAGGATCTGCCTAGCCATTTACTTATCCAAAATGAGTTAGAAACTTTAGTCACTATGTAACTCGGCATTTTTATATTTGTTTTAAGTTGACAGATATGACCTTTGATGGTGGACCAGTTTAACTGTCTTCGTCTCGTGAAACTCATTAGTTTTTTTCCCCCTAAATCTTCTTTTATAAGTGCTACTAAATTACTAATCATACTTCCATATTCTGCAATGGAAATGTCTTTTTTGCTTAACATGAGTTAGATGTTGAAGATGGTCATACCTTGCATTTGGTCGTCAGACAGCCTATTCCACCATCCTCCGAGGGTTTATCAAATTTTCCAGGTTTGATGTGATTAAATATAGTCATCTGTACACTTGCAAGTATTACATGGTGTTTCATCTATTAATGTATGTTAGCACACTTGCTAATGTTTTAGTTTTTGGTAGATTTGGTTATTGATCATGATATCTGAGCTTGCCTGCTTTTGGAGTCTATACGAGTTTTGCTTTTTCTGCACATGCAACACCCACATTTGGTTTACAGTTATTGCCTCCACATGGGCTTGGGAATTAGAAAAAAGCCAACGTAGGACCTGGGAAAGAGAAAAAGGGAAGAAGAAAGGAGAGAGAAATGTGAGGACAGAGAGAAAAATTATGTGAATTTTACATAATCATATAAATAACTCAAATTAAAAGAAAAACATAATGAATAAGAGAAAAGTTGTAGAAATATCTAATGTAAAATATTGTTATGCGATTCTGCATCAATTGTGCTACTTAAAACAAATTATCTCATCTTCATTTCTTACCTAATGAGACCCATTTTTTCATATTGAAATGTGTACTTCATATCCTGTTTTCCATACTTTTCTCAAATCATTATTAGGTTATGAATTTAATGTATTAAGCATATTAATTAGTATCCTTGGGGGTCTAAGAGTGAAATCAATCATTTGCAGCAACTGATCCTGCTTCAAGCACTAGTCGTGGGCATAGTAATCAGGTAGCCCCTGGTGTTGTTATTGAAACCTTCAGTGTACCTGTACAAGGGGATGGAGTTCCTCCAGAAATCAATCGGGTTAGTTTATGTCTAAAGATAAGTGTGGTACAATCATGGCTCATGATATGATGTTCCTTCGTTTTTGCTTCAAAGCAGATTGTCTCTGCTGTTCTTGGGTCAATAGGACTTTCACATGTTGGAAGTGGCAGTGAAGCATTTGATTTCAGGGTAAGTTTCAGAAGCTAATTACTGTCGCTTGTGTTGTTGATGTCATGTGTGAAATGTAATGTTCGCCTGACCTCTCTCTCTCTCTCTCTCTCTCTCTCTCAAGTCAACACTAACACAGATCCATATAGAGGTACATGCCCAAAGTAACCATCCTATCAAAAGAAAAGAAAAAAAAACAACCCAAAAGTACTGGTGACATTGAAATATCAAGCCATGACTTGACTTAAAATTTAAAAGAAATGTTGGTTCACTCATGGATATATATATATATATATATATAAAGAAGACGAAGAAGAAAAAAGAGGTTGTCTTTTGACTTTTAACAGATTTGAAGGATACATGCAAGAATGCACCCATACATGTATACGTAGTTGTGAAAATATCATTAGATTTTTAAGCTTAAATTAATTTACTTTTTGCTGTGGTGGTTGGATGTTAAAGGAACATGGCTCGCAAAGGCCTGAAAGAACAGCAGGTGCTACTGGAATTTTCGACACAACACAGCTACAACCTGAACATGCTGGCATGAGGGTTCCATCAGATAGATTACATGGTACCTTTGGCCATTCAGCAGCATTTTCTTTGGGGTCTCTGTCTTCTAATGTAAGTTTGAAAATATTTGATTTGGTTAATTTTTGTTTCTTTGGCTTGGGATTTACTCAATTTCTGATAAGAGGTGTTTTATGTTTATTTCTGCTTTACGTGTTTTTGCAGGTAATTCCAGATTCTTTGACAACTTTATCCCAATATCTGAGACGTATAAGAAGTGAATTTGATGCCATGGGTTAGATTTCAACATTACAAGATTTTATTAAGTTATACATGCTAGTTATTCCTACACTGTTGGTGAATTGTTTCAACATTATATTAACAGGCAGAGATGCGGGAACCAGTGGTCAAGCAGGTGCTGCCCACACAACTGAATCAAGGAGTTCTAAAACTGCACCTAGTAGTTCAGGAACAAGACCTGAAGGATTTCCCACACCTGCATCTTTGGCAGAAGTCATGCTTTCTACAAGACAAATGCTCATTGAACAGACTGCCGAAAGTCTATATGTTCGTTTTCATTTTCCCATACTGATATAGTTGTAATTTAGGCTTGAAGTTTGCTGGTTTTATATATCAGTAATATTTTTGGTTCTCAATATAGCAACCGATTTTTGGAGGCAACATAATATGTGTCATTTTAATGGTCAAGCATCTTAATTGCCATGGCCTTATAGTACTTATAAAGCTTTTAATTTCTTTGATTCATTGCTTGGTAATGCTAAACTTAAAAGAAATCTTGATTTTTCATGTTGCATGTTGACAGCAACTAGCAAGGCAATTGGAGAATCAAGTGAATGTGACAGATCCTTCCTCAAGGTTGAACATTCAATCTACTGCATTCAGAACTGGAGCACTGTTTAATGATCTGGGTGCATTTTTACTTGAACTTGGTCGAACCATCATGACATTGCGATTGGGTCAAACACCTGTAGGTTTCTTCCAAATTCTGATATCCTTGCTGTGGAATCTTGTCACTATGATTTTAGCTGACCTAAATGCTTTACTATGATTTATCTTTTATGCAGTCTGAAGCGGTAGTTAATGCTGGACCTTCAGTCTTTATATCCCCATCGGCTCCTAATCCTATCATGGTTCGGGTTATTTTCTCAACATGTTCTTATAGATATATATATATATATATATATGTATATATTTTTTTAATGCAACTCTGCTGATCGACCGTATGTGTCCAGCCTCTTCCTTTTCAAGTAGCTACAAGTTTTGGTGCCATCCCCATGGGAGCTGTGCAGCCTAGCTCCAGCCTGGTTAATGGGCGTGGGACTGGGTTTCTTCCTAGGCGTATTGACATACAAATAAGGAGAGGTGCTGTGACATTTTCTCTCACTCTATTACTAGTCATGTTTTTTGAAGGGTTGATTACATATTACTTTGTGCCTTAGGGTAGTGTCGATTTCAACCTTAAATTTTTTATTCGCAAATATCATTTTTCATTTTTTTCTTTTCCTGAATTGTATAAATTAAGCAATTATGTTTGTTAAAACTACTTTGTTTTCATTCATAACCTGAATATTGTCAAATAAATTCGATATGAACAAATTCAATGATATAGTTAATGGTATTCATATTGTTCTTTAATCTCTTATGAATTTAGTTATATTACACAGGCAAGAAGAATAAGAATTATAATAGTAGAAGTATGCGTATTTTTCCATAATCTGATTTTAGAAGTGGGAGATGTCATGGCGATATTGTTTTTACATATTGGTCATTTGCTTACGTAAGGGCTTACATCGACACAAAAAAAAATTTCAAGAGATTTATTGCTGCATTGATAGTTTTTAAAAGTATTGATTAACATTACTCTCAGATGCAGGGTGTATGTGTAATACTGTTTTAAATGTTAGATATATTCTAATTTCTTAAGCATTATTAATTTTAAACATATAGGTTCATCAACGGCCACGCATGATGCCAATCGAGAGGAACATGGTGATACACAGCAGCCTTCAGGCCAAAGAGACCCCACAACAAGTTCTGGTGGTGAAAATCCTGTTACTCAAGCAGCTTCAAGGGTCCCGGAGGGTCCAACTTTTGCTGGAGACTCAGGTGTAAGGGTAGTGCCAATTAGGACCATGGTTGCAGCAGTACCTGGTCCCTTTAGTCGCCTACCATCAGATTCATCTGGAAATTCAGTAGGTTTATACTATCCTGTCCTTGGAAGACTCCAACATGTGGCTTCTGGACATGTAAGCAGTGACCGAGGATCCCAAGCATCTGGTGAGCGTAATCCTGCTAGTGTCCATACAGAGCAGCAAATGGCGCAGGCTTCTGTACAACGGCTTAATGATCTTGCACAAGATGGTAATATAATGAGTAGTAGTTTCATAAAATTTCAATTTCTAGTCATGGATTTCTTTTAGTGGCATAGGTCGTGAGGTATAAAGACAAATCATTCTTTGTTGCTGTGGCCTTCTCTTTATAACTAGTATTCTTGCTTTTCATTGTCATATCCACTGTTTATCTATATATGAATTATTTGGAAGGTATCATTAACTGGTTTGCAGTGTGTCGTGAGACATTTGAAACGTTCTATCCTACATTATTCTAATTAATGGAACTAATGATCACATATTGCCATCTTCGCTGCCTGCTTATATTAGCTCATGCATCACCCGGATGTAAGGGACAGGAAAGCCTTATGATTAAGCTTTTTCCATCTTGATTCATTTTCCAAATAGTTGGCTACTAGCCAGTTCTTTAAAATGAGTTGGTTAATTGTCTATTAGTTTGTGGCTCATCAAGGCCTTGCCTTTAGAAACAATGATTTTGTTCTATGGCTTTATCTCCTTTTAATTTGTTGCACAAGGTTGTTTAGGTTGCTCCTGAAGTTGAATATTCGCTTTTGTTGTTATTGCAGGATCAATACCAACTTCCGATTTGAGACAGCCAGAGCCATCCAATACTCGTAGTATCAATATTAACATTCTTTCAGCTGGTCGAATGCAAAACAACAATGAATCTGATAGACAAATCCCTAGCAGTGTAATGCAATTTCTAAGGACACTCTTTCCAGGAGGTGAAATCCATGTAGAAGATGGTGGTTTGGAGGGCACTCCCGCAGGTTCTGAGCCTGACCAAGCCAGGACATCCAGTGACATTGCACGGGCACCAGAAGCAGAACCAAGGGTTAGTGATGAAGGAATATTTTTGTCTAATCTGCTTCATCAAATCATGCCTGTCATTGCACAACAAGCTGGTGCAGAGCAGGATGTTGTACCTCCGGAGCAGATCAATGCTTCTGAGCGCACAATGACTCAAGACTCTTCCAACGAGGTTAGTGTGGTTTACAATTTATTATTCACATCTCTGTTATGACTCATATAAGAACAAGTCCTGGATTTTCAATTCTGTTAACCCCTAATTCATCCTTTCCCCCTGATGAATAAACTTAACAAAAGGAATTAAGCATACTGTTGCAAATCTGGATGTCTGGCTACGTCTTGTCGTTAAGAGAAGTTAAAATTATGTGTTTGCAGGCTGAGAACTCTAATGCTGGGACATCTCGTCGACCAAGTGACGATGATTCAAACCCTCAAAGCTCAAAACGTCAAAAGGTATAGCTGGGTGAAAGTTTTAATTCTTTGTTGTTGTTTGTTTTTGCCCACCTCCTCTCTTGAACCTGTGAGCTGGGAGATCAAAACTCACCCACTTTACCACATGAACTAGAAGGTTGGGGCTTCTTTGATGACTCCATTCTCTCTCTCTCTCTCTCTCACACACACACACACACATTTTTATTGAAGTATATGATGTCATATGCTGAAGCTTTTCTTATATAGAATCCTATGGCAACTTCTTAGAAACCAGTACTAAAAGTGTAGTATAGACTTGACTAATCTTATTTTTGGGGTAATATTATAGGCTCCAAATCAGCTTTAACAAATTTTAAATACCAAATGATGTTATTAATGTCAAAACGTAAACGACAGAAGCAAGTTGAACCAAATACAAACAAATGAAATTTGGTAAACAAATTCGATTACTCTAGCATTATTTGTTGGATAATAATAGGTCTTAGGTTCATAAGGTGCTGTTATATGATTGCATATAACCGTTCCTTTCTTATTTGATTCCGTTGTATGCCAACCCTCTGGAGTACTATATTTTCAAGTTACATAGTTTATTAGAAGGATTAAAGGTTACATTGAGTATATTGTGTATGGCCACCATGGAGTTGCATACATTGTACTTGAACAAAGTCAAACAGATGGATGTGAGTCAAGGCGTTGGAATTGCAAAAGATTTAGTGCCTGTTTGGCAAAGTTTTTTTTTTGGGTCAAAAGCTCTACTTGAAGGTCAAAAACTCTTTTGTTAAAAAATAAGGGTGTTTAATAAAAGTCAACAAACACTTGATTAAAAAAACAAAAGCTGTTTTAAAGAAGCCTAAATTTTATTTTTTTTAGAAAAGTTTTTTTTTGTAGTTTATATGGAAATTTAATGAAGATTTAATACAGCTATTTTAGTTTATATGGAAACTTATTGAACATTTATTATAGGCTTTTTATTTACAGCCAAACACTTATTAACTTTTTAATAATAATTCTTTTTCAAAAAGATGTATTATACAAACTCTACAGGCTAAAGTTTTATTTTCATCAGCTATACCAAACGGATCCTTATTTAGTATATTTATGTAACAGCAGTTGTATATATATATATATATATGTATATATATACATTGCATGAAGAACATTTGGAAGAGTTTAGGAATAAGGATATACTCTAAAGCTTCTTATAATAAAGGTAGATCTAGGTAAATACAAGAACTTGTAGAATTTGCATGACAATTATAAGATCTCCACTAGCTTTGGCTGGAGGATTGAAGTTTTGAATGAAACTACTTGCCATTTTGAAATTTCTTAAGTAATTCTATAAAGTTGATATGCCTGTTAGTTTTTCTGTTAATTCCTTGGTTGTGCTTTGAAATAAAGGTGTGAAATGGAACTGTGGCTTTGTTGATGCAGATTGAGTAACTAATATTAAGGGTCTCTTTGAAGGAAATCTTTTGTGGGGTAATTCAAGAGGTCTGAAATTGCAATCAAATTGGCATATATCCTCATCTAGAGGTTCATAGCTGGCATAGCATGTCTCGGAGCCTTTGTATTATATATTTTGTGGTTTTTCCCAAACACGATGGTGTGGAATTTCTTGAGATATTGCGATTCGTTTTTTTGAGACAAAATACATGTTTCTTCTCTGACTTATAATGTTTGTATGGATTTTATTGCTGGATTTGCATAGAAAGCTAGCCTTGGATTACATAGTTGATTCTTGTTTTGAATGCTTTTTATAATAGGGCCTTTTTTTTGGAGACAAAATGTATGGTTCTTGTTATGTTTTTGTTGTCATAAGAAAATTTTATTTTCATACAAAATATGTAAATTTTGTTTTCAAAAAAAAAAATTAAAAATTAAAAATTAAAAAAAAAGGAAAAAAGAAAAAATAGAATTTTGATCTGTTAGGAAACCTGTGGGAAGTATTAAATTTTATAGGATTTTGATATGTTGGAAATTTATGGCAAGTTTTAAGGGTTGTCATGTACCCAACTTAGTTTTACAGCCTTAGCATTTGATATATAAGCATGTTTTTACCTTGCTTTGAAACATGTTTGCAACCAGCTATAACTCATTATATTATATATTATCTTAAAAATTAAAGATAAGCATTTATTACTTTATAAAAATAATTTGGGAAAAATGTTTACATAAATTTTGATTGAAAAATTATTGCTAATTTTAAAAACAAGCTAAGGACGGTATATTTTTCACTTTAATGCTAAATGCAAAGCCGAGCCAAAGCAAGCATAAAATTTATAAGGGCCGGGTGAGCTGCATATAATGAAATAATAGGGACTGTACAATTAGGAAACCAAATTTGTTAATCTGCCAATTAGTTTTAAGGATATATTCCTGTAGAATATACTCTTTCAGTAGAGGTGGCAATTTAGATCATGATACGACGACACGATTCGAAAACGACACGAAATAAATGGGTTTGAATTTATCATAAATGGATTTGGATCATAATCGGGTCAATCTGTTTAACACGATTATTAATCGTGTCATTTTCGGATTGATTCGTTTAACTCGAAATTGAGATGCTATGATTTATTTAAATTTAATTTTAAATTATAATTTTAGCCATAATATATTATTTAACAATTAAAAAATATTATAAATTTAAAAACTTTATAAAAGTAATTTTTTTATTATTAATTTTTTAAAGACAAATTATTAAAAGTAATTTTTTTTAATAGGTTAATTTTCAATAAATAAGTTAATTTTTAGATTAACAGATCAATATTCAAGTTAATAGATTAACAGATCAACAGATCAACACAATCTGTTAAAGTAATCGTGTTAAATAGATCGTATCGGATTGACCTGTTTATAAACAGATCGGATTAGTATTTTAGATACCTGACACGATTAATAAATGGATCAGATTAGGATTGAGCATTTTTGAGACAATTATTAAACGGGTCGATACGAATACAACACGTGAACACGAATTGCCACCTCTACCTCTCAGGTATGCTCATTACAATTTAATCTCTCAAATTTAAAAAATTACAACTAGCATGTCTACAGAGGAAGTAGATTAATTAATTATGGGAGATGTAAATGAAACAATAGAGAAGGTAAATGTTAGGCTTGTAAAACCTGGGAGAAAATTGATAATAATTTAAAAAGCAAAAAATTAAATTATATTTAAGTCAAACCCTAAAGATGGTGTATGAAATTAAGTTATGCATAAACAAACCAGTGCCTACAATAAAAAGGAAATAGTACCAAGTATTAGCCTCGAGATCAAAATATTTTATTGGCTTCCATCGGATCCAATTTATTTTTACTAACTTACATGCTTTACATATGCCTTGATAACCAAAATTTGATAAAACTAAATTTTTATGCCTGTAATATTACTCGAAAAGTATAGCATAACAAATCACCGGTAGTGAACAACCTAACTTAGCAGAGATCTACAAAGTTCTAAACTTTGGGTATAAAGATTCAGCATAGAAAATTCTAGTTCAAGCATTTCTCAAACTTAGCTAATGCCAATGTACAAATGATGTAGAACAGGAACAAATAGTACAAGGGGGAAAAGTTGTTGACCAAAAATCAACCTAAATATGTGGAGACGCTAGAATGCTAATGTTCAAACAACAGCCTGCAGGCAAAGCCAATTATCATCGCATGTTACCCTCTCGCAGGACGTCAACCATATTGAATATCTTTTTTCCAGCTTTTTCATGAACCTGAATTTACACAAGATAGGCCATCACTTAATCAAGAAAGAAAGAATGAATATCACATTATCACTGTTCGTGAAAAGCGCAAAGGCTGAGTCTATTATGGGTTTAATTCTTTTCTGAAGGTAGAGTTTAATTCTCTCTAGTAGTATAGGCTGGTAACAGAACTAAAGGGCGGAAAAAAAAAACCAAAGTTGTGACTATATTTTCATATACAATTTTCAAACAAAAAGCCTAAAAAATTGTCTAACACTAAACCATTAAGGGGTAAAAAGTAAATACAAACCAAAGCACCAACGCAAACATCAGTGGTAAAGTGTTGGTACCTTCTTAGCAAGAAAAAGCGCAGCATCAATAGTTCCCTGAGCATATATCGATCTACCACAGACATTGTGCTGAAACTCAAAAGAAACTCTGCAAAGGGAGTGATTCAAAATTTGTTGAGACAATGCAGTTTTGTAAAAGAAAAGAGCAGCTTTAAGGTTGAAAAAAGATGCTTCCTCTTACGTTCCATCAGGTGAAGTAAGATGATACATATGGAATGCATGGCCAGACAAATGCTCCTCTGGAACTCCCACCAACTCTATCTGCTGCTTAGGGTCCCGGATCAGTTGTATCTGGTGTCAAAAGATAAAAACAAAATGAAATTACAAAAAATGAATGTAGGAAGAGATGATAAATTTCAAGAAGAAAAATATGGCATTTGACCATTACAGCAGTGAAAGCTTATTTATATATATATATATATATATACGCGTGCGCGCGCGCGCACACACACACACACTCTCTCTCTCTCTCTCTCTCTCTCTCTCTCTCTTATTTATATAACATTTTGTGGACAATCAGACTTGTAAGATCAAATTCTAGAACCCTTCCACCACAATATAAACACAATGAGACACAAGAAGTGGTTGAGAAATTGTTGCTGAACGATAAGAGTTGCTGAACGATAAGAGTTACTGAGCTTTAAAGTTATAAGATCTTTACATTCTTTAGTAGAGTTACATAGTTCATACATTGCAACATCATACTGTTCCTTTCCTACATGAATACAATGATTTTCTATTCCTTCCTGCATGACCACTACAAGTGTGTAAGAAAAAGAAAAAATGCCAATTATTATGAAATTATAGAGATAGAGTGCTTAGTAATTGCTCGTAAGGAAAGAAAGTTGTCTGAGCTATTTAAGAGTATGGATTGAAGCTATTCTGAATCGATTTTGATGCACTCAACTAGATTTCAAATAACTTTGTTTCATATTAAGAAAGTGAAACTAGCATGATCAAACACTTAAAACAAAGAGAAAGAAAGTGAAGCAATTTAGCATGTCTATAATCACTTATTATGTGGAGAATATCCAATACTACAACAAACCATAGTTCTTTAAAAACACCTGATCCATATCAAAAGAGACCCCCAATTTCTCAAAGAAACCAATGACAGCCTTGGCAGTTCCAGATGCGTCTACTTTGCTTGCTTGGTGAGACTCCATCACCTGAAGTTTTTATCAGAACAATTAGCTCCATCTACAATATGTATCAAATGCAACAATAAAACACAAGCACCCTTGAGTTTATGGCTCTTAATTGTTTTATATAAGTTAGCGATTAAGAGATAAGATTATTGAGTTTGAGCAATATATGGGTGGAAAAGAAGAAAATAAAATAAAATTTGTAGTCCAAATTTACCATGAGATGAAGAGAAAAGAAAAAGAAAGTGTCTCTTACTGTCCGTTATTTGTCATAAATGTTTATAAATATGGACAGAGGGCATAACTATTCAGAGAATAAGAAGAATATAACATAAATATCATGATTACATTATCTCAATTGAAAATAATGTTAGATGCTACTAATGTGGTAAAACAACACTCTTCTCTCATGTTTAGCCTTAAACTCCCAACAATTTAAGCTAATATAAACTTATTTCATTATATAGGATATTGACCTTATCATCTTAAACCATATGAGCTATGCCAGGTTGAAATTGAATGACACTCCATGTAGAAAGAGTATCTTTGAACTTACAGTACAAAACTAGGTTTTAACCCTTTTTTTGGCTAGGGAGAAAGGGAAAACTCTTCAGACATGCAGAAAGAGCATGTGACAGCCAGTACCATACAGAATTTTGTTTTATTTTTACTGATTACCAATTTTCTATATCCACTGAGAAATCAGAGAGGATACTGTAAACAACGGATATGGAATAGCAGTATTTGTTTTCACCAACCAAATAATGATAAATAACAATTTATTATCAGTAATATAGTGATTATCACCACCATTATTGTTACCACTATTATTATATTTAAACGAAGCATAATAGAATTACCTGAAGGGTATACCCAGAGAAAGCACCAGGAAATTGTTCAGCCATGATTTCCATGGTTGCAAGAAATGCAACGACCTAAACAAACCAACAAAGTATTAGGATACCGAATGCAAGAACTCAGCATATAAAATTACATAAGACTTCATAATGTAATGAATTCTGGTCACCTGTTTTCCCATTTGTGGAGATATCAATGCATGGACCTTGGAGTCTTCTACAGTCCTATACAATCGGGGCCTGTCCCCACCAGTGGTTCCCATCACAAAGGGCACTCCAACTTTGCAATACAGCTCTGCATTATCTATATACAAGCATTAAGCTATAAGTGAGAACATCTGATGTTAGGGTACTACTATTTCACCAAAAATGAAAATGTGTGACAAGATAGATCTAGATTTTTCTGTATATCTATCTTCTAAGTGAAGTCAAGGAGACAAAACAATGAACAAGTTCATAATATCTAGGAAAACAATTTGACAAAATAATCCATATTCTAGGTCAAACATTCTTTTTTCTGGTTGAGCTGTGCCACACAACAGTAGTAGCCCTTCCCATTTCTCCCAAGTTTTTGAACTCAGGCCCTGCATACATTTTGCATGAGTCTGCCACTAGTATTTGAGACCATTGGATGATAAATTTTATTCATTTCCATTGCACAATGTAAATATTTTTAGGTTAAATCAAATAGGAAATGGCAATTCCCTCATTAAAATTTAACCTCCTTATGGCACAAATAAATTTATACCGAGTTCAAGTTTTCTAATGTCCTTGTCCTCATATAGTTAATTTTCCATTGCAATACCATTCACTGCAGAAGGCACGGTGTAATCCACCACAATCAGATTTGGATGTTCATCAAACACAGATGCAAGGATGCTTTCTCTTTCAGAAGGACCATACAGAGTGATATCCTTTCCACATACTTGAACAGTTTTCCCAGACTCCTCTTCGTTGCCAAATGATACAGGAACAACATTAAGTCCCGTAGAATCTGCTTCTTTTATAACAGCCTTTCCCATTTTGCCAGTACAACTATTTACCTGAAGTAACAAGAAATGTATGACATACCTTTAACCATGTTAGTAGATTAGGAAAATTACATCCTTAATGGATATGTGCATTAAATTATCAGAAAAGAACCAAGTTGCAAAAGCAGCAAAGTGCTCTACCCATTTACAACAGACATCAGATAAACAGTGAAAACAAGAACTTGGGTATACAATGAAATTGTGGGGTGTGATTGTTGTTTTCCAATATCTCTTCTTGAATGCTGAGGGACCATTATAAAAATGTTTAATGACTTATGTCTTTCTACCAACAGAACAACATTTTTATAGTTTTGCCACCACTAACCAGTGGGTTTGAATGCATAAAACGGAGATTTTTTGAATCCCCACGACACAAAACAAACTGCCCTCTCATCACCTCTTCTCCATATTGAATATCTACAAAACGATAGATAAATTATATTTTGTGCCATTTTGAAGCACAAAAAATGGGTAGTACAGGGTGAAATGAATCAAAAGGCCAAAAAGGAAAACGAGTTCCTCCCTCTTCAGTTCAATACAAATCAAACATAAAAAAGTAGCACATGGGCTGCAGATAAATACACAACAAAACCAAGAAATTTTTTTTAAAAAAAATCGAATTTTTGGAGGCATACCATAATGGGGAAGTTGGAGAAAGATGAAAGTGAAGAATGTGGGATGGTAACTGAACAACATCTTTGGTTGGGTTTGATTGTTTTAGTGTGCCAATTGCTGATAGTATTCGCTGGGAGTTTCACTGCAAAAGCCATTATCTTCCTTTGCTTTCTGAAAGCTTGAACTTCAACAAACTCTCTCACTCTCCCACCCCTGACGACCCACAAAAGCAAAGTAAAAGCTCCACTTTGTCGTCCTACTGCACCACAAACTCTCTTTGCAGCAAAAGCCAGGGAGACGGAGAAGGAAAAGAAATAACAGGGACTCAGCGAGGGTTTATGTTTTGGGCCTGGGTTTCTTCATTGAAAGTATTGGGCCTGATACTATTTCAACTCGGCCCAAGTTCATGCTATTTGCGCTCATGTATAAAAAAAGAAGCCCGTCTTCGTCTCCCACCTATCTCTGACCTAGGGTTTTGGGATTTTTGAAGCAGCCGAGCTGTTTTACTGCCCACTACGCCTCCTCTGCGAATTTCGCTGAAATAGCTTGAGAGATCCTAATCATGGCGGAACAGGTAGCTTTATCAGATCTACGCATTAATCTCTGTATTCTCACCGTAAAAGCTCAGTTTTTTTTTTTTTTTTTTTTTTTTTTTTTGGATCTGCTAACGCATTTTTTTTTTTTTTGGTTTCCTCTTATTCTTGTTTCAGACTGAGAAGGCATTTCTGAAGCAGCCTAAAGTGTTTCTAAGGTAAATGAAAGAAAACCCAAATGTAAAGTTAGTGTTTTTTTTTTAATGTTCTGTTTCGGAAAATTATAAAAAAAAAATATCAAATTTCAGTTCAAAAAAATCTGTGAAGGGGAGGAAACCCGGAAAGGGCGGTAACCGTTTCTGGAAGAGCGTTGGATTGGGTTTCAAGACCCCCAGGGAAGCCATTGAAGGTTCTTGCTTCTCAGCTATTCCATTTCTGTTTCTGTTTTTGTGTATATAGCTAAATATTTTGTGTTGGTTGTATTTCAAGCATGACTTCGTGGTAGGCTATATTTCTGTCTCTGTTGTTTGTGTATAGAGCTCAGTATCAGAGTGTTGGTTGTAGTTTTGAGAGCATGGCATTGTAGGATTACTCAGTATGCTTAGATAATGAAAAGCCTCAAAGTTGTGGATCAGTGAAAAAAATATACTAGTATAGTTATGGATATATGTAGGGATATAAATGGCATATTTTAACAAATACCATCCCTACTCAAAAGTAAGAGAGCGGAAAAAAAAATGCATGGGGTTTTGGAAAAATCTGCTTTATATTTGATTAATTTGTGGTTCGTTGTTCATATTTTTTTCCCCAACTTTACTTAATGTCATGTGCTCCTCCCCGAGTATACATTACTGAGAGTATACAGTATTGTATGTTTTACTTTTCCATCACTGTCTCAACATCAAGGTTGTGGTGTGTGCTGTTTTGATCTGATCCTTTCATCTAACAGGTACTTATATTGATAAGAAATGCCCCTTCACTGGGACTGTTTCTATCAGAGGCCGTATCTTGGCTGGCACTTGCCATAGTGCTAAAATGGTAAGGACCATCATTGTTCGCCGGAATTACCTTCACTTTGTTAAGAAGTATCAAAGGTATGATATTTTGGTTGATTTTCTGTTTTCTGGTACTTGTAGAAGAATTTTATCGCTTTATCAATTTAAGTTTTTTCCTTTCCCTCTTTTTTTTGGAGTAGGTATGAAAAGAGGCACTCGAACATCCCTGCACATATGTCCCCATGCTTCCGTGTGAAAGAAGGAGATCATGTTATCATCGGCCAGTGCAGGTTATATTTCTATATAAAATGCATCGTGTATAAGATAGTGCCTGCTTTCTGTCTGAATCCAATTTTCACATATTGGCTTTCTCACTTCTAAGTTCCCATTTTTCATTTTGTTTGTCCTTGTTTCAGGCCATTGTCAAAGACAGTGCGGTTCAATGTGCTAAAGGTGATTCCTGCTGGAGCTTCTGCTGGTGGAAAGAAGGCATTTACAGGAATATGAGGTGTGAATTTTGGTATTTTGTGGTAGGCTATCGTTATAAAGTTACTGGGGTTAAATGATTATGTCAGAGACTATAAAAAACTATGGCAGCACTGTATTTTCTGCCTTTTTGTTTTGACGTTTGAAATATGGATCAACATTTGGAAGTTTCAAGGATTCCCTTGGTTAAATAGGGGTTCAATCAATTTTTATATGTTAGATTTGTGTTCGAGTTTTTGCTATTTGTGGTTCTTTTGATGAAATATGATATTCCCTGCTGAAAAATACATATATCTTATGTCATGTTTCAACTTATTTGCATAATAATCCCTTTACTTGGTAATCTTCATTAGAAATTTGTACATTATTTTGGAGGATAAATTGCACAAGGACCAAATAATTTTTTCAAAACGTACCATCATTTTTTCAACCTTTAGATTTCGAACTCGGTTAACATGACAGCATTACTGTACCTGCACCTTATAAAATTTTAAACCTCCATGCAATTTACAGCAATGGCTTGTCTTGCTTCAGATTTTTTACCTTCCTATTTTCTCGACAGCCAAATATATTTTGAGGACAATTACTGACAAACCAAAAAAATAGTACCCCAGATTCCAAATTTCCAACCTGATCCATAAGCGACAACCAACCAAGGAAAACATCGTCTAGTTGAGAAGAGGAGTCCAAATGTACAATCGATATACAATAACAATAAAATTTAATATACAATTTGTAAGAAAGAATTGAGGAGGTCAATATGATGTCCTGAAATGCGACGTGGGGCTTACAAATTTACTTCACGGGAACACAGACCATGAACAAGCACCGACACGATCACACCATTTCTAGCATGTTCCCAGCTTGGGTCGGTGGTGGGTTGGACTATTTATTCGTGAATGGACATGGCTGGGAATTATCCACATGAAACTCATCCATCCTTTGGTGCTTTTTAATCCCCTTTCCATATCAACGTCATTTTTCTCCATGGATTGGGGGGGGGGGGGGGGGGGGGGGGGGGGGGATGGGGAATATAAGCCTCATTTGAGAAGTGTAAAAGTTAATGGGAATTCGAAATGCTTTGAAAAATCAGGATTTTTCTGTGTTTGGATGATATGGTGGAAAATAAAACTTCTAAAAAATGTCATTTTGAAATGGTGGTTTTATTCACAATACAAGTTTTGATATCCATATTACATTTTTAGTTACTTTTTAATATTTCAAAAATATTCTTTATTAAAAAAACAAATACCGTCAAGTACATAAAAAGTTAGCGACAATGGAGTTTAAAAAATAAAATTCTAAAAATAGAGAAAATAAATTTGAATAGAGACAATGAATTTAGTGATCGAGAGGGAAAAATTAGTTAAAATTATTTTACAAATCATTCTTTTTAATTCTAAAATTATAACCATTTAGCTTTTTTAATACTTTTTTATTTAATTTGATTTATTTTTGTTTAACTTTTATTATATCTGTTCTTTCACTAATTGTTTTAGTCTTATACACTTTACAGTTGTTTGGTATATTTACCTAGAATGGTTTGATTACAACTGGATTCTGTATAATGGAAAAAATAATTATTTGAACAATTTATAAAGTTGTCTAATTACTGTATACATAACTCAAATTAATTAAACACATCCAAGTTATATTATACCGAACTATTTTAATTATATCCAAGTTATATAACCTAAGTAAAAACACAAAAATACATGGAGCTATCCAATATTTATAACCTGGATGAATATTACTTGTCTGGATTATATGTACTGAATGACACAATTATATATAAGTTGTGTAATTCGTACGAAATTAGGTCATCTGATATACATAATCCAAATGAACAATATCCATTCGGTTTATATATATCGAACTATGTAACAAATTAAAAAAAAAGAAAAAAAAAGAATTAAGGGGAAAAAGGGAAAATAAAAAAATATGTTTTGTAGAAGAACTAATCCGAGAGATTGTCAAAGATAAGAAACACAAATGCTAGTCAAATAGTTTTCTCTTATTTTAATTGACTGTTGTTTTTTCAGAAAAATAAAGAAAGAAAGAACCAAAAAAAAAAAAAAAAAAAGAGAAATAGAAAAACAAACAGAAGCAAGAAAATTGACTGGTGATGAACAAAAAAGCAAGCTGATGAGCGAATGTGATTATAGGTTCACACAACCTTGGCTGCTACACGTAAAAAGAAATATAGTAAAAATTGTTGAAGATGAAGAGGATTTGGAGAGTTGGGAATCAGGACTCTAGTGAAATGTATGGATTTTAATTTTTAAAAAAAATAGAAGTAATAAAATGTGGCTTATGTATTTAATTATATTTGAGGATAAATTAGGTATAAATGATTGATGTAAATAATAAAAATAAAAATAAAAATTATAGTGTATAGAATGTAGTATGAGTATCAAATTTTGTAATGTGAATAAAACCATCCTTTTAAAATTTCTTGGAAAATTTATTTTATATATTTTATTAAAAATAATATTATCTTATCTTAAATTTTTAAAAACAAATTATCGTAAATTCTAAATATACTGATATCAATCAAATATTTTAAAATATAATCTGTAAAAAATTAATTGATGGTAAAGAAATTGATTTTTGAAAACTATTTTCTTTTTAAATTTTATATTTTTCAAACGGAATCTTATATACAGCTAGTATATAAATGATATGGTTCAACAGAATTTGTTATAATCAAATACAATAAATAATTTCTAGATTTCAGATACTTTTATTCTAAAATTGTACATGATAATAGGTTGTGGAATTAATACTACAAATAATTGTAGACAGTTGTATGAGAGGGCATGGTATAATTGTTGTATGCAAATTTAGTTGGGCATGCACATATTATATTTCTATACCAATTTTAGGGTATGCAACCAAAAAAAAAAAAAAAAAATTCAGTAGAAGCCAGTAAGGATTGATTGTATTTCCTTCATTAGATCCCTCTGATTCATACAAACAGGAGTTTGGAGAGTTAGCTAAGGAAGGTTCAACAAACAGTAGTGATCTATTAATTAACCAAAAAAAAAAAAAAATAGTGATCCATTGGTTTTTGTCTTTTTGATTATTATTATTTGCTTAGCTTGAATGGAAAAATGTATTGACCAATTATTACCCATATAGTCCAATTTTCAAATACAGCCAAGAGAAGTATTAAAAAAAGGGAAAAAAAAATAAAATAAAAGTTTCACATCCACAATTTGATAAGAATGAATATTTTTGCTGAATGAATATTTTTGCTGAATGCTTTTTCATGTATTATTTACTAAGCATGTTTGAATGGTTCTTCAAAAAGATTGTTTTGAACACCAAAGGCTATAGCACTGGTTTGCAGCACTGCCCCTTTATTCCCTCTAATATCATTTTTTTTCAAAAAAAAAAAAAATTATTATTAATATTATTAGTGTTATTGTTGCTTTCCCTGTCAAAATCATTCAAAAATTAAATTTCCTTTTTCATCAACACCTTTGAATCCACAATAAAATTTGAGGTTTATAGTGGACACAAAAAACTTTGCCACGTATTAGGCAACCAAAGAGGCTCTTCTGAATTGAAACATAAAGAAAAAAGTTCCTTTTTGAGCTTGACTTTGCCAGCATAAAGCGCTCAATGAATACATGACAGCAAAGAGAAAAAGGTTGGAATCCAAGAGCCTCACATTTATATTTTGGAATTTGAATACCCACCATGCAACAATTTCCAATCTATTTTGTCCGAAAGAGAAAAACAATTATGATTTCTCTTCTTCCTTCACTTATTGCCATGTGTTATGTTAATTTAAACAGGTTTTACTCCTCCTAATTTTTACCTAAAAGGAATAATTTTTGTATGCTCTTAGATCTTATATCAACCCCTTAATTTAAATTCATTTTATTAAAATATATATATATATATTTATATATTTTTTGTGTTCCTTAACCTTTGATGTGGGCAAAGGATTAGCAATGATAGCAAAAAGAAAAAGAGCATCTTTTTGGCTTGTTACCATCAAAGCAGAAACACCCAGATCTCTGAAAATTAGGATATTTTTATCATTGTTATTCTTCTAAAAAAATATCTTTTAGTGAGTCATTACCTTTTGTAAAAAGAAAAATAGAAATCTAATGTCTTTTTCATGCATCATCTTCCCTATACATGATTTTAGTTTCACACCAGCCTATCATTAGTCCAATACTCCATATATGTAACCTTCACTTTCAAATCTTTCGGCATAATTGTTACCATTTTTAATATAAACAACCTTTCTTATTCAACTTGTCCTTTGACATATTAGGTGAGCAAGGTCTTTCTGATTTTACACCATCTTATTTTAATCAAAGTCTTGGAATTTTTTTCTGCTGGTTTTCTCATGGTGAATTATCCAATCAATTTCACAGAGAATATGAAAAAGAATTGAAAACAATTGGTCAATTTTATTGGGTTTATATATATATAAATATGTATGTATGTACGTAAAATTCACAGAAGCAGTAAATAAATGTATGTATATAACCGACCTGGTTTGGTAATTTTAGAAAAATCATCATTGAAAGATTTTAATGATGATGTGTAGTTCTGAACCAATGGACAGGTGGTAAACATTGCTGCAATGACCCACTATTTATATATATATATATATATATATTATTTTTATTTTTATTTTTTTTTAAGATAAGACAAATATTTCTATTGACTAATTGAAACTTAATAATATTTCTGAATCTGTATATGATTGAAACTGCTTGATATTTAATTTGCCCATGTGAAATAAGTTTGCCCAACCTTATACATTTTGTCCATGTGAAACATGTTTGTGTACCTTGTTAAAATATATATATATATATATATGTATATGTTTATCTACCCCTTGAGGGCACCTAACAAATCAACTAATAATTTTTTTTTTTTCTGAATACATCATTAACAAAAGCACCTTTTGAATCCTCATTAAATATTAATAAACACATAATTCATGAGCACTCTATTCATGTGAAAGTGCCTTGAGATCTTAAATCAATTATGATTTTTATTTTTTATTTTTTTTGGGGAAATACATTAATTATCAAAGTTGGAGATGAAAACAGGATGCAAAAGATTGTGGGTTTTCTTTCTTTTTTTATGGATATAATTTAGTATATAACAATAAAGGAGTGGGAAGATTTTTCCAAAAAGGATAAATATCTGCCCCTTACTCCAATTTTGTGTGAAACAAAAAAGATTTCCATGATACAATAATTTTCTTGTATCAAATTGTGGGCATCGTTTGGTAAAATATAGTATATCAATAAATTGAGAGTTCTTTAAAATATTCTAAAATGGAATTATTTGGACATGCCCTAATTATATACTTAAGGATTTTGGCATAAAAGTATCAAATTGTATGGTATGGAACTACAAAATTTAAATGATGTGAGTTATTGATAATATACCCAAAAGGAAGATACGGCTGGTTTCCTTTTTTTGAAAACAAAAAACAAAAAAAAAAAAAAAGAAAAAAAAAGAGAAAATTGAATGAATATAATAACTTTGGAAAATGAAGGGAAGTTCATAAAATCTTGATGAAGTCCATTTCTAAAAATTTGTATGCATTATTAAATATTAAATCATGCGGATAAAATTAAATGGTAAATTTCCAAAATAATTGACACTCAACCTTTTATAAGACAGAAATAAATTTTTGGGTTCCAATCCGAGATATTCTATTAGCAAAAGATGCAAATCATCATCATTCAACTAAGGAAAAAATTATTCTAAAAAAGCAATAATTTGCAAGTTGACAATCATTATTCAAACAAAACAAGACTAATTCCAATTTGTAAGATGATTACTATTTTATTATTTTGAGAAACTTCAAAACAACATATTATATATTATCTATTTTTAGAATTTAAAATAACATTTTCCCCCTCCACCACCCAGCAAAGAAAAAAAGAAGGGGCATTGGAGTAATTTCATAGTAGAAAACTTCCAACTCGACCAAAGACACCAAACCGAAACATTTTTTTAAAAAAATAAATAAATAAAATTATAGAGAACAAAAAAACATATAATTATGAACCCAACCAACTGATTTTCAGCCACGCTTTCATAGAAAAATCTGGAATTAAACGGCTCTCATTTTCTCTTATTTTCTGTTTTTATTATTATTATTATTATTTTTTTTTTTTTTGTTTTTTTCTTTCTTAAGCTTCCATTGCTATAAACAGAGGCCCCCCATTTCTCTCCAACATATTCTCAGAATCTTCCTTTTCCAAGATTTATAGTCCATTTTTACTTTTTTGTTTAAAAAAATTTTATTTATTTATTTTGCTTCTGTTACTTCTTTGATTCCCACACAAGTTGCTGAGAAGCTGAGAACTCACACCATAACCACACTATCTTTCATAATCGTTCATCTTCTTTTATCATGTGTAGGGAAGCAGAACAGGTTGACCAAGACAAGGGTAACCTTCATAACAACAACAACAACAACACCAACACAACCAACGCCAACAACAAGAAGCAGTGGCCTTTACATTGTGAAGTGGTTCATCCCCAGATGGAAAATTCTGTTGGAGAATCTCCGGTCTTGAGCTCCGGTGATCGTGAAAATTCTTTTCCGGTAAGGATTTATTGTTCTTTGGCCGTTTAGCTTTCTTGGGTCTGTCTCAAGTTTCCATTTTTTTTTTTTTTTTTTGGAGGACCCATTTGTTAGAATTTGGTTTCATAGATGATTCTCCATTGATACGATTTTTTTTCCTTTTTTTTGGTGGGTGGTTGTTGCTCTCTCTCTCTCGCTCTTCTTTTCAGCCTCCCTTGATTTCTGTCTCTGATCATTTTCTTTTAGGTTTTCTGATGACTTTCTTTTTGTGGGGAAGCATTAGTTTGCTTTCTGGTTTTGGACTTGGTTAAGAATTGTAGGAATTTATATATTGTTGGTTTCTACAAGAATTTTATTCAAGGAGCTTTGCAGTTATAAACTTATTGGTTTCTCTGTTTAGAAGTCTGAATAGAATCGATTTTTCTTCCAGAGAGCGTTTTGATTAAATCTTTCTGCAAAGATTATCTCTTTTTGAGAAATAAAGTTCTCCCCTCTCCTTGGTCTTTCTCTCTAATTATTTGAAATAACTAAGCTTATCGATGGCAAACAAAGTTGGTTGGAGATACTTATAATATCTAGATTTCTAGCTAATCTTGACTTTGTTTAACGATTTTTGTCTTGTTCTCTCAGTACAAGTACTAGAGTCCGATTAAGAGTGGACACGAGTATGGCTTAAATCTAGTTAGAACTTAGAATCATCTGGTCTTTGAGTCTTATGGAGACTTTCGCCAAGAATGCATAGAACCAAGTATTTTGGTTTTTGCTAATCTAATCTTTGGAATGCTTTGGAGGTTCATTACCTGCTTAATGTTTCTGAGCTCATCTTTATGATCGTGGGCTTCAGAATTTGAATCTGCCTTTTGTTTAACGTCAATTATTGTAATCAACATATAAGTTTTGAAGATTAGTTTATTTACTTTTTTAGCTCTGAGTTTTGCATATCCTTTTTTCCCTTCACTTCTAGTCCTGATAATCTGATTTTTAGTTCATATTTTTATGGTCATTTTAGTTGGAAAGTATTTGTGAGAATACAGTAGAACAAAAGCATAGCCTGTTAAGCTTTGTTCCTGCCCTGCGGTCAGGAGAGTGGTCTGACATTGGGAGGCGACCTTCTATGGAGGATACTCACATATGCATTACTAACTTAGCTGAGAAGTTTGGCTGTACTTTACTCAATAAGGAAGCTATCTCGTTCTATGGTGTAAGTTCTTTTGCCTATTATCTTCTGCAAATTGTTTTGAGTGTAGTTTACACCATATATGTCCTTGTCAAGCATTTCATTGTTGCTGAAAATACAATATCTTACATAGATGCATTAAACTTATCAAGTCGAAATACCAATCGCATAATCTATGAACTTTTGGAAAATAATATTTGGAATGCTAAGCACATTGATTTAATTTAGGATCCCTTTAATCCCAGATATATTGTAATAAAATGGCTAGTGATATGCATATTTTGTTTACAGTAATTATTTGACGTTGAAAAAATGGAAAAAAGTATTGAGGCCTGGTATTTATTCTAATGAAAACAAGCCTTCGATTTCCTGAGAAGTAAATTGCCAATCTAAGAACACATGGGGGACTTCACTGTACTAGTGCTTTGTGTGTTCAGAAAATTGAGGGGGCTGTTATTCAAAATTTTTGCCATCGGTCATTGTAATGTACCTTCTTAATCGTGCAATAATGCCTTTAAAGTAACAGTGAAGTACTTGATTGAAACTCAGGATTATAATGAAATTGCCTTTGAAACAAATAGATGCATAGTGTTTTAAATGATCTTTGGGACACTGAGATGTAAATGGCAATTTGTTTGAATAATAGGTATTTGATGGACATGGAGGAAAGGGTGCAGCACAATTTGCCCGTGACTATTTACCTAGAGTCATTGTCGAGGATGCTGGCTTTCCCTTGGAGCTGGAGAAAGTGGTTACAAGGTCGTTTAGGGAGACTGATGCTGCATTTGCGAAAAGATGCTCTCTGGAGTCTTCCCTCTCCTCTGGCACAACTGCACTCACTGCAATGATATTTGGGAGGTAAGCACCTCTCATCTATTTTTGTAGGTTATCGTATTTGATATTCTGCTTCTGCAAGCTGTGGCCATCATATAACAAAATAAGAGGAAAATAAGTTGGTCTGTTTATTACATTACAGAAAAAGATGACCTCTGATACGAACAATTACAAAATAATAATAATAATAATAATAGAAAGGAACCCCATGCTATGCAATCCTATGCAGGTTATGATTATGAAATGCTCAGGTGATCTTACCAACACCTCCCATGAGTTGATGATGTTACATGTATTTGTACAACTGTGGCTTTATCTCTCATCTATAATCTTGACTTGCATAGCTTATAGTATGGTAGAGCATTCATGCTGATAGCTACATTGTGTTTTTTCCTCCTCCCAAATAATGACATTATCTTTTACAGGTCTTTGCTAGTTGCAAATGCTGGGGACTGCCGGGCAGTATTGTCAAGACAAGGACGGGCAATAGAAATGTCAAAAGATCACAGACCTTGCTGCCTAAAAGAAAGGATCCGGATTGAGTCCTTGGGTGGATATGTTGATGATGGTTATTTGAATGGTCAGTTAGGTGTCACACGGGCATTAGGTGATTGGCACCTCGAAGGAATGAAGGAAACGGGCGAGAGAGGAGGACCATTGAGTGCTGAACCAGAACTTAGATCGGTGACATTGACCAAGGATGATGAGTTTTTGATCATTGGCAGTGATGGTATATGGGATGTGTTCAGCAACCAAAACGCAGTGGATTTTGCTCGAAGGAGACTTCGGGAGCATAACGATCTGAGAATGTGTTGCAAGCAAATGGTTGAGGAGGCTATCAAACGGGGAGCAATAGACAACTTGACGGTTGTGATGGTGAGTTTCCACTTGGAGCCACCTGAGCAAGTGGTGGTAGAAAGGACAAGAGTCAGAAGAAGCATATCAGCTACGGGGCTTCAAAATCTCAAATACCACTTGGAAGAATGAAAAGTGAAGTACACTGTATCTTTTGTAAAATCTTTAACCAAACAGGCAAAGGGATTGCCAGCTGGCTGACTTGTCAGAGTTCTGCTTGTATACTTATAAATTCATGTGGGAAACTTAACTCCCTTCTCTGCTTCCTCGTTTGTCTGAGGCTTCATTCAGTTTGTGAGTGAAAAGATGGAAGAAAATAGGATGACAGATTGTGAAATTTTGGGTTTGGGATAAACATGCAAATGTGGAAAAAAAACAATGAAGGCTGAGATTGATCTGAGGAAGAAACTTTTTTCCATATCCCCCTAGATCTAATCTGTAAATAAATTTTTCTAGCCATGAACTATCAATTTTTCAAGGCACGTGTCCATGACATTGTTTATCGTTCTTTCTTCCTCTTTTTTATTTTTTATTTATTTTTATTATTTAAACAAGCCATGACTTTGATTATCCGCAACCCTTTTCTTTCCACAGCAGGAGTAACCTTCCTCCTGACCAGAATTTGTATCCTATTTAGCATGGTTTACAAAAGCTAACTTTGATTAGTGACGTTTAAAAGCCGCTTCTGGACTTCAGAAGAGCTTTTATCTCATATAAAAAGGTTTTTAGACGAAGGCCCAAAAAGAAAAATTGTTAACATAAGGAAATTTATTTTAATCAACTATTTATACTATCTTTATTTTTAAAACGAAATCTTTGTCCCATTAAAGTTCTTATCCTTCTGGATCATAGCCATTGATACTCTTCTCTGGAGTCTAAATAGTAAATACAAAGAAATATCCTGAGCAGGGTACTTTTACATCGGAGTAATATTACTTGCATTATCTAATCTGTAACATGTGTCCCAAAGTACACACACACACACACACATATATATATATATATATATCACTACTTAATATATTAATATAACCTAAGAATTGATAAAGTAATCTCTTCAAAAAATAAACAGTAAGATATAAACCAATTAAAAAATAACACGTATATTGTTGGTAAATATGTTTAAATGTGTTTACCGACCAGATGATACTTATGTATCATTCTTTCCATTATATTACTGGACGGTGAGGGGTTATTATAGGGAAAGAGCCAGTGGTTCAGCCGCTATGGCTTACCTTTATGATATGGCACCATATACTTCAATTCTTTAAAACCGCTGCACAGCTCCAGGAGTTGAATCGTACATTCCATCGACGAAAAAGCATATCAGATAAAAAGGGTATGTAAAAGAATTGTCAACTTAAAAACATCAAAAATTTCTAGCAAAAATATAAAACTCATTAGAGGGTACATTTATCAATGCCTGGTTATGAAAGGAATAAAACAACAGAAAAAACCTGATTTAACAGATAGAGGGACTAGGGATAAATACCGAAACCAAAAAGAAGTTGAACAAATTTTATATCTTGTGGAATTTATAGGTTCTATACATGTATAAGAGCTACTAACCTGTGTAAAATGAATAAGATACAAAATACATACATGTATAATGGCTCAAGTTACTAATCCATGACCGTATTCTTCCCCAAATGAACTAATCTGACCAGAAAAAACCCATGCATAAATGAAGCATTAGAAGAAATCCTCCATCCATCAATGACCGCCTATGCTGTTCCAAAACCATTTTCCCTCATTCAACTTCGCTTTAATCTCAGTTCTGGCAACACGAATCAAGAACAAACTTGCAAGGAAAATAGAAAGAATTAGCATTAAGAAGACACTGTTCCATCCCCTAGTGGAAATATACCCTGCCAATAGTGGGCCTAAAGCTGCCCCAACAGAACCAGTGCCATCTATAATTGCACTTACAGTAGCTAATGCACGAGAATTTCCTCCAACCATGGTCTGAGTACCAAGATCAGTAGCAACAGCCGTTGTAATGAGTGAGTATGGACCATTTACAAGCAATCCAGAAAGAAACATCAAACTAATATTGGCAAACATGGAGATGCTTCCATAAACCCTGTAGAAAAGGAGGGCTGGAATTGATAGCAACAAGAATACAATTGATGTAACAGCACGAGCTTCAATTACATCAGAGATGAATCCCGCCAAAATTCCTCCAAGGACTCCTCCCATATCAAATATAGTTGAAAGGATCCCAGCAGTTTTGTGTGACAAATGCACTCCCGCAACAGCTAAAATGCCAAACAGAATTCATAAATAAGAGAACCTTGTAAATTGTAACACATTCAAATGCATAGGGGAGCCCATGAAAATTAAGCAGATTTGATCGTTTAGCAGTCTTTAATTATTTCATGATAAAAATTAAATACCCAAAGGCATATTTATCTTTATGGGGAAAGACACAGAAAAAGAAACCTATTGGCAGTCCCAAAACAAAGCAGATTTAGCTGTATGTTCACAGATGCCAAAGAGTTTCTTATGCTCATCATTCTTCATGAAAGAAAAGAGTAAATAATAATAATAATAACAATAATAACAAAGAAACAGAGACAAGATTCTCATCTTGCCATTGCCAATTCATGATGCATTATAGAGCACTAACCACAAGAAGACAAATATAATCCAACTCTGAAGGGAAAGTCATAGCACAACCTATAGGAAAATTTTTATGGCATATTCATATAAACTCATCCTATTTGACCAAGTACCTGTGTGCCTTATGTAGAAGGGCAACCAGTATAGAAAAGTGTAAGCCACCAGCTTTGAAAAGAAGAGACAGAAAGCAAATGGTGCTACACCTGGTAGCCTCCATGCCTCAAAGAATCCAATTGCGGCCAAAGAATCAGAGTCCCCTGTTTCAAGAAGACCAGCTTTCTCTGACTCCACTTTCTCCTCTGAACTCCTTACACTATCAACTTCCGCATCCATTTCAATCTCCTTGCCGGGAGACTCAAACCCCAAATCATCCGGACTAACAACGAGAAACATAAACACTACAATGCCAACCACAATCATCAAAACTCCAGGCAAAACAAAGGAAAATCCCCACCCAAATTCTAAAACACCTGATGCTAAAACTGATCCAACAATGTTTCCCACAGAGGTGTGCGAATTCCACAATCCCATTATCAAGCCCCTCTTTTCTTTCCCAGACCAGTTTCCCACAATTGCCACCACACAAGGCCACCCAACTGACTGAAACAATCCACAAACCACTTGAACAGCAAGAAAGAATCCCAAAACATGAACTCCCAACCAATACCCTAGGCCAAACATTATTGTAAAAATGCCACTGCCTATCATACCAAACACAAGAAAGTACCTCAAATGGACCCGATCACCGACATGGCCGGAAAAATACATTCCAATGGAATATACAGAAAGAAATGCGAGATCTAGCTCGCCTAGCCGGTGTGTTCCACGTGGACCATTGAAAGGAGCCCAACCAGCATCAATCGAGCTCGAATTCAATAAGGTTGAGTTCAAATTAGTCTCGGTTAGGGATGAGTTTGAGTGATCATTTGGTCCAAGAACACTCTTAACAATGCTTGGAGGTTTTCTAGAGGCATGAAAGGAAGCATAGGCGAGGAAAGTTATTACTAGGACTAAGATTTGGTGGAAAGCTAAAGTTTTTTGTGGGGGTTTGAGGGATGGGAAGAGATTGAGACCTGGAGGTGGGTTTAGATTTTTGGATGACATTGTAATCCAACTTCAAAATAATAATAACAACAACAACAACAACAATACAGCAATCTACATAGAAACCCCTAGACATAAAAAAAGCTTCAAAATTTATATAACCCTAAATATATTGATCAAAGAAGAAGACAAAGATGGATGAGGGCCTTAATTAGTAGCTCTGTGAATTCAGTAATTATAATATTATAAAATTAAAAAAAAAAAAAAGAGAGACCAAAATGGTACAAAAACCCCAACCCTAGAAATGTTGCAGATTGCAACAATGGAGGTGGGGTTAGGGTTTTTGAAGGTTGGCCTGGTGAGAGATCTAATGCATGTAATACAAGTGAAACCCTAAACCAATAAAAAAGGAAAAAAAGAGGAGAAATTTACAAACTATATATATATATATATATATATAAGGAGGACAACGGGATTTTAGGAGAATACAAGGAACTGAGATGGGGTTGGGTTGAGTTGCTTGCTTGTCTCACTGCCTTCTCAGCAAATCTTGTGTTCCAAATGGACTGCACTTTCCGGGTCTAACGCTCTCTTCTTTGCTTTTCCGACATGCCCTGAATTTTCCCCTCCATCTCCCCGCAACAGATTTTTCCATGTATATCTATATATAATAATATATTTATATAAAATAATAATAAAATAAAATTGTTGTTTGAGAATTATGGGAAAAAAGGGGAAAAAAAAAAAAATTTTCTTTCGAACATAATTGAGGTTGACTGAAGAATGTAGACCATTAGTATTCAAAAATAAATATAATAATAATAATATTATATGTTATATATATATATTTATATATTTTTCTTAAATCAGGACCTGAGTTTTTATTTTGGTAAGATTGCACTCTGTCTTAAAATAAAAACAACTTGCAAAAAATTAGAACTGTTCAAATCTCAAAATTAGAAGAGATCTTTATATTAAATTTTATGATTAATTATTGGTATCATCAACACAGTATGGCATGGTGCATGTTTAGCACTTCTATTATTATTATTTATTAATTTATTTTTGGTCTCAATTCATTGCATTTATTAGAAATATTGACAATTAGATGTAATTCTTGAATGATGAACTTAGATTAGAGCTGGAAAAGAAAAAGCAATTTGTAGTTAATTTCATATTGTGTTTACTCCAGTCTCCTAACATATAAGAGTGATTAAAAATAAAAATATATATATAAATAAAGGATAACTCCTTCCCAACTCTCTGAGATTTGCATTTATTAAAATTTATTCGAGTGCGAATATATCAATGTTATATTTAAAGGATGAGTGAAACGATGGAAGAGGCAGGTTAAAATCTTTTGAAAACTTAAGAGAGACTATTAGAGAGAGAGATAAAACGATATTTTTGAAACCAACAAGGTGTAATTGAATTTAAGCCTAACCCAAAGAAAGGTAATGAAATAATATCAACCTCAAAAATAAAAATAAAGATAAAATAATAATAATAATAATAATTAACTCATTTAACTTTAAGATCCATTTGGAAAGTATCAAAATTGAGAGAAAAAATTATTGTTGGAATTTAGTTTTTTAGGATTTAATTTTTTGATAATTAATTTTTCTTTTGGTTTATTTGACAAGTAATAAGAAAATTGGGATTTACAAGTAATTAAATTTAAAATTATATAATAAATTAAAAATAAATATGTATTTTAAAAAAATTTCAAAACTAATTTATCTAGGATTTTCAAAATGACACCTATATATATAGGAATAATTTTTCCATATATTTTCCTACATTGATGGGAATCTAATTTCCTGAATCTATACTTTTTCACGTTACAATAAACATCAAAATAAAAAAAAATTATCACTTTTTTAAAAAAATTAGATTCTTACTAACTTTAACTCTATCTAAACATGCCGTAAAAGTTGGTTTAGCTCTACCAACCCAGTTCTACCAAACAAAATAGTAATAAATAATAAAAAAATTCAGACCTTTTTTTTTTGGTCAATAATTCAGACATTTTTTATTTTTTTATTTTTTTATTTTTCTGCTGAGAGTGCAAAAATTAATTGAGAAATAGCTGATATTTATTAGGATTTAATATCATGTGCCGCCATATGGTTTGGTTGGTTTATACCCGTAAAATTAGAATTGACAATTTCAAGACGAGAAAAGGATGTCCATAAAATAAAAATAAATAACCAGAGGAATTGTAACAGTTTATATATAATACCTTGCACGTTTGTGCCTTCTTGCTTATAAAGCAATTACCAGGTCCTTGCTGCAAAGAACCACACCGGTTGTTTTGCACTTTGCATTTTTTGATTCTCCAACTTATGCACTCTTGGGAATATATAATATATGACATGTTCAATTTCAATCCAAGCTTGGCAAGAGAACCAGAACATAACATAGAAGCTAACACCGATATATCCATCATCTAAAAATGTAGCTAGATTTTTTGACTACCAATTCACCCTGCTCCACCTTCATATTATAACATTTACAGGCAGAAAAATCTTGAACAAAAACTTGATATTAACCCCTCAACGATCGCAAATAACTTGACATAGCCTGAAGTAAATCTCAAGGATTAGGATAAATAAGAAGTTCAACATGCTAATTCACTATTTCTACAACAATTTTTTTCTTCTTCTTTTTTTACAAGATAGATGTTAAAGTTTACCACTGGGGTAAGAAAACTTAAGTGGGGGTGTCAAAAACTTTAGCTCAAAAATGTTTGCATAAATTTGCTGATTGTATACTATAGTTAGAATTGCCTCCAACATAATCCCTCAGCTTTCTGCATGTAATATGAACCCCACTATCATATCATTTGTTGATGAAGATCAGCTGCCTGCTGGGCCAGCTCCACCATCATGGCCTCATCAAAGAATTTGTTGATGCTCACATCTTCACTCATTCCCTGCCAGTTGTCATTACAAGAAGAGCAAATGTTAAATACAATACATCCATAGTTTGATGGAGAATTTGCAAAATTTTTAACGCATCTATAGTTTCTTTCTTAGACATGTGGAGCCATGCTTAAAAATTATGGAGAAACTAGATCACCGAACCAAATATGAGAAGTCTTGAATGCACAACCAAAAAGGTCAGATCACCTCAATGCAGTATGCTTGAAAACTAAAATAAATGTTAGTTATGACGTTTTGAAAGAAATCTACACTCAATGCATTTACTTTGAAAGGCATTCTGAAGCATTCTGAAGCATCTATCAAATACATTTAGAAGTAGTACTATAAATCTATGTAAGGAAGAAACATAAAAGCCTGGCATCATTGCATTTCAGTGTTCCAGAGAGAGAGAGAGAGAGAGAGAGAGAGAGAGAGAGAGAGAGAAGACTATACCTTCCTACGTCTCGTCTTGACCATGAATTCACGTGCGAGATGCTGAACCGGGGCTGGTTCAAGTGGTCGCAGAACAATACTCTTGTCAAGGGGATCACCAGGAACTATCGCCCAATGATCGAAAACAGAGGCGCAAAACGCTTGTCCTTGGGTGTGATATCTCAAGTCAGTTTCAAACCCAAATGACTCTATTACTGGTAAAAATGCCTGAAACATAAAAGAGAACAAAAGATATAAAGGAAGAACAAAAATGCAAGCAAATAAAATTGTGGTAATAGCAAAGAACCAGAAAACTAATGTCTCTGCTGGTTAGCACAAACAGGGCAAAAGATATAAGCAAAATTAGAAACCTAACCTTGACAATATAAGCCGGAGTCCCTGGTTGGGGAACATCAGCTGTCACATGTCCACGCCTTCGAGATAGAACCGTGTAGATTGCAGAGACACAGTCAATGGGTGTTTGTATCTGAAACAAGACCATCATAATCAATCTCACATGATCACATCAAAATAAAAGCATCAAGTTCAAGAGTTTTGACGTATCCACTAGAGTTTTGATGTATTCACTTTGGCCTTTCTTAAAGATCTGTACAACTTCGAACATGTTCATTTAATTACTTTTGGAAATTAAATTTCAAATCAAAGAAATAACAAATGAATTGGGCACTGATTGTTAAAGCATTTTCTCAGCTTTCATGCTCACATTTCACATGAATCACCATATTGGTCAATTGTTACATTGAAACAAAACAACTAATTTGATATAATATTCCTTTAACATCCCATCTCGCTCAGATAATAGGAGCAAAATAATTTACCTCCACATAATATACAGGTTCCATAAGGCGAGGGGTTGCCATGAGGAAAGATGAATATGCCACTCGTCGAGCTGTGGGGATGATTTGACCAGACCCTCGATGCAATGGCTCAGGGGCAATCCTGGCATCAACTATCTTGAACTTAACATTTCTGATGGGCTCATCACATAGAGGTCCTTCTCGAGCACCCCACTGAAATCTGACCAAAATAAATCGGACTCAGACCATAATTAGTGGGCAATAAATTAAAAATGCAATAAAGGGAGGGGTTAAAAAAAATTAAGTCTCTTTACCCTTGAACAATAGAATCCTTGACAGCATTAAGCAAGCTCTTGTCAACTTCAGTTGAAAGTGTGTCATCCAGTAAGATGTTAGGCCCCTGCATGTATAGCATTTGTCAAGTGAAAGCACATATAGTCATAAAGACTTAAAGTAAAAGATTATATTGAAATTTTTATGGGCTTTTGGACCCATGTTCAATTTTAGAAAAAGGGATTATATGGCAACAAAACTAACAACACTACGTTCATAATAGAACTAGTTAAAAAGAATATATATATCTGCAAAGAATAGTAGAATGAATAAATCACCTAAAGTAGTCCTGCATAAAGCATTTATATCCATCAACGTCACTAACATGAATAGATTGTATGGATGCATGCCTGTAAGTATTACCTGCTTATCAGGGCCAAACGCCCATATGGACCGTGCAGCAAGCACATCCCACTCATATCTTGTCTGGAAGAAATTTCCAATATCCTTCCTAGGCCAATCAAGGCTTACAACACCATTCTCTATGTCCTCTGCAAGTCCTCTTTCTAGTGGCTCTGCAATCTAAAATTTTTTAGGAGTGTTCAATAGCTTGCACAAAAAGAATAAGATATAGTTCTTAACAGCACTTCGACTAAATGAAAGCCAGATACCATGGTTATTTTATTCTTTTTGTTGGGTGTTTCAGCAAAACATTTCATTGATGAAGACTCCACCACGGTTTCACAGAAGGAAACAACAGGATCTGCCACCTATGTAATTAAAGTGAAGCATAAGAAACAAGTATTTGTCAAAAAGAATACAGGAACAAAAATGCCCTCAGAAAATAAAACGGAAAGAATTCCAAAGCAAGGAAAAATATGAGAATAAAGCCTGCAAAAACATATACCTTGACTTCTACTTCAGAATAAAGCTCTCTAAGGTCCTTCATAATAGAATCCAAATACAGCTCTCCTGTACCTAAAATAGTGTGTTCTCCAGATTCCTCAACTTTAGTAATGGCCAGAGGATAGCTCTTGCTGATTTTCCTAAGACCCTCAACCATTTTTGGCAACTCACTTGGATTTAATGGCTCAGTAGCTGTTTTCACTACTGGAAGGGTATTGAACTGAAGAGGACGGAATATATAAACATCCTCATCATAATACTCATTACAGAGAGTAGCAGTTTTCATGATCGAAGCATCCACACCTTCAATGAGAACCCAACTACCAGGAGGAGCCTCTGCTATGGGGATCCTGTCTCGAGCTTGATAAACCCATAACTTTGTAACTTCTTTGACTGTCATGTCCTCCTCATCATCTGGTGAATAGCCTTCTCCCAATACACGTACAGTCTGCCCTGTCTGAATCTTGCCACCATATACCCTACCAAATGCATCAAACACACTACAGTCGGACTTGGGATAGAGTTTGGTCACATTAACCATTAAAGGACCATGAGGATCGCAATCTTTCATGGCCTTGTATATGGCAGAATCTTTTGGCCCGGTATATATGTGATCAATCTTCCTTGTCGCAGAATCTTTGGGGGAAGGAATATGCCGAACCAGCATATCAGTGAATCCTGAGGATGATCCAAAAACTGAGCTACATGCCAGTCTCAACAAAGGTCTAACATTCAATTTGTATGCTGCATTGCTAAGAGTAACACCAAGTTCTGCAAGTGTTGCCTCCACACTCTTCTTATGTTCTCCAATTACCTGGCTATATATTTTGTACAGAGGTTCGAGCACAAACTGGACAAATGACCTTTCTCCTCCACTTGAAGGGGGTTTCCTCTTAAAAACCCTGGTATCCGGATGATAATACATATCCCCCCAAAGGCGAGAAGCAAACTTATTAGCATCAAAAGGGATTCCATGTAGTTTAACATATAGTTTAGCAAACGAGTGCAAAGTGAATGACCATCCTGCAGTAGCACTTGCAAAGCAAACATTGCCAGCAGCTGGATCAATAATCTGGACATCTCCAGCAGTTGATGAGGCAGCAGATATGTGGTTATTAATTACTTCCAATGTATGCCTCAGCTTGAAATAAGCATCCCTTGGGGGCAGTTTAAGTTCCGTAATCAACCTATCAACCTTCAAACAAAATTTTATATAAAATAACTAGAGAGTTCCATGAATTGACAAAAAAGACATAAAAAACTCGGATAAAGAGGAGTCAAAAGCTAAAAAGAAAGTTTTACCTTATTGATCACAACTACAATAGGAAGCCGCTCTTGGATTGCATGGCGTATAGCCCTTTCGGTATTTACCTGTGTATCACAACAATACACATAAATATATGCACATATATGCATACGTCCATACATATAATTTTTATATCAAGAATATATACATCTATATACATTGTTTAAAACACAAATATCATGAATATATTCATCAAATTTGCATAAATTCTATTACATATGAGCTAGCAGTTTATCATGTCAGCCCAACTCCTTCCATTGAAGATTTCAAACTTAATAGCTCTTTCTAACTCTCTCAATTACATGCTATAAAGTCAGATATCTCCCAGTTTTCAAAACACGTCCATTCTGAAGTTCAGCCTCATTTGCAAATCAAACAATTTCTAAATTAATCATTAAAGAGAAAAAAGGACTATAATTTCATCCATGAAAATACAGGGTATGCCAGGCTAATATGAACCAAAGTATTAACCATTTGGATTTATTTTTAACCTCAAAAAACAAAAAAAAATTAAAAAAAAAAAAAAAAGAAGAAGAAGAAGAAGAAGAAGAAGTTAACTTACCATTACTCCTTCTGCAGCATCAACTATCAATACAGCACCGTCAGCAAGCCTGAGGGCAGCAGTCATTTCATCAGAGAAATTGACATGGCCAGGAGTGTCCATGACATTACACAGGTAGGATTTTGAATTGCCATCCTCAAGAACAAGAGTCATAGGAACTGCTTTAATTGATATCCTTCTCTCTTGTTCATCAATTCTTGTATCCGTGTACCTTAGGTGCTTTTCACTATTTACGTCAAATGTAGACATATGATGGGTCTGCTCGACTAGCATATCCATGAAGACAGTCTTCCCATGCTGCAAGTGACCAACAAGGGCAACATTCCGAACCAAGGCAGGGTTTGACATGAGACCAACAAGGAACTGAGTAGATACATAAGTTGAAGAATCCTTTACCCCAACTTCAAACTTAATATTTCTAACAGGTTTAATAATTGGTTGTTCAAGGGGTTGCTCATCTTCATCCATAACCAATGTCTCAACATCTTCACCATAAACCTCTTCAGCAGTAGGATAGTATTTTTTGTCCTCAGCAAGGACAATCTGATTATCCATATCAACATCATTGGCAGCAGTTAACCAACCATTAGAAGCTGCAGCGTCCTCACCATCTGATGCTGCTGCCTCTTCACTAGGCCTATCAGGAAGCTCTTCATCTTCCTCATCTCTGTCACTCTCTTGGTCAGACTCAATCTCAGGTCCAATATAGTTTCCAAACTCGTCATACAAACTATCATCCATAATTTTTAAATCTGCCAATTTTCCACCAGGGATTAGTGCACCAAGAAGATAGCAACTTAAATCATCAAGTAGGTTGTATTAAATTAAAACCCAACCAAATAAAAACAGTAACTAAATGGGTTTTTCAATTAGAATATGATGCAAATTCTCTACTTTCCTCGGAAGTTTCATCACACAATTTCTTCTTATTCTCAGATTCAAAGGGCCAAATACTGGAACTTCTTTTTCTTCGAGTTCCAGATAAAGATGATCGCTTTAATAACAACATACTAATAACCATGTCTATTATTTGAAGTTATACAAATTGTCGCCAAGACAAAAACCTCAAATAACTCAATAAATAAGCGAATCAAGCACCCGGGTCCGACTTATATTCAATTTATCATAAAACCTCTTAGCCTACAGCAGTTTGGGATGCTCTATAAAGTAAAATGAAGGGTTTGTTTCTGCTCATTATTTCTTAGTTTTCCTGAAGAAGCAAATCAAGCACCTGGGTCTCAGTTATATTCCATTTATCTTAAAAATACGAAGTCTACAGCAGTTTTGGGATGCTTTAAAACTGGAAAAATAAAGGGTTCATTTCTTTGTGCTTCTAATTTCTTAGTTTTCCAGAATAGCAAAACGAAAATCACATAATAAAAATGGAAAAAGGCGAAGCAAAGAGAAAGAACGTTACCTGAGGGGAGTAAAAGCTTCGTATGAGAATGAAAGCGCGCTAATGAAGGTACTGAACGATGTGAGAGAGTACGAGAAGCTCCTAGCTGAGACTGAGAGGGATGGAGGGAGGGTTTTTCTGAATCTGTGCTTCAACCTTCAACTTAGAAACCCGATATGATAGTCTAATGGGCCTTATTTATCGTTTTTTGTAGGTTGGGTTCCGACATCACTTAGCCCATTTTTTTTATATCCAGCGCAACCCATACATGATTCATAATATATATATATCTTTTAATTACTGTTCTAACCCATCTATTTGCTGTTACAGGTGTGTAGGTGATTTCATTTAACAAATATGATTATTGATTGTACGGACGGAACATGAGCTGGTGATCTCCTTTTTATTTTTTGTTTTTGTTAAAATAATGATAAGACTAATTTGACATAACTCCAACAAAATTAATCCTTAAGTATTTATTTATATTCAAATTAATCTCCGAGTTTTTACATTCGATTTTTTAATAACTTTTCTTTTATATTTTTATTTTACATTTGTAAGTTGTATAGCTAATTTCAATAAATGTAATTGATAATTTGATAACAAAATAAAATAATAGGAATAATACTAGAGACACCAAGTAGTTTTAAGTTATTTATTAATTGTATATATGTTATTATTTGGTTGATTTATGTTTAGTTATACTTATATTTTCAATGGTTGATTTATCCATATATAAATTATATTAATATATTAACTAACTAATTTAGTAAATTAATTGGTACATGTAATATTACTTAAATAATAATTTAAGTGTATATACCAGTGTTTTTCTAATTTAAAGGGTGAATTGTAAAATATGTTATAATGACAGGGGCATGATATTATTTACCTTTCTTTAAAAAAAAAAAAAAAAGGAAAAAGAATACAAATTCACTAACCTTTCTTTCAAAAATATATTTGTAAGGTTACTTAAGAATAAGAATATAAAGTTGTTTAAAATGGATGGTATATGAAAATTTGTAATTTCATCACCCAAAATAAAAGGAATTTTATATTTTGTTATTATACAATAATACTAATGTTGTCAATTGTTATAATTAAAGTTTGAAAATCAAGTAATTTGTCATATTTTAATTTGTTTGATTCCTCTTTCTTTGTGTACATACTATTTAATTTTTCAATTTTAAACTTTTCACAATGCTTTCTTTGAAATGACTTTTAAGTATAATTTTAAAGTCATTAACTCACAGCTAATGACTAAAAGGTATTGGCCTAGATTTATCATGACCAATTTGGTATATTTTGGTTATAATTTTGAATCAAGGAATATTGACAGTGATAAAATGGTATAACTTGTTCTTTAAAAAAAAAAAGAAGGTATAATTCATTTAATAATTTTTAATCACAAAGTATTGTTAAGATAAAATGATTTATGACAAGTTATGGTATATTATTACTATTTTGTTATGGATGTAACATATAGTACTTTTCTAAGTCAATTTCTCAGCTAGTAATTTATTTCACAAGTTGGGTTGCAACTTAACTAATAATGATAATTATATTTTAACAAATGAAGGGCCATGTGTCAACTATACTATTAATTAACACACTTTTAAATCAAGCCACAAAAAATTATTGCTGAATCAAAGTATCCAACAGCTTCTGTCTTGTAGATTCCGTATCTTTTTGCAGATTTACACTGAATCACCCTTATTGGTGATGTGTAGAATTCCAAAATTGTACACAAAGATGTATCCCATAAGTTGATGCAAACAAAAATAGAAGAAGAAAAGCAGCTTTGTAGACAGTACATGGCTCTTAATATTTATCAATATATTAGGATTAGGATAGATAGCATACATTAACATGGATAAACTCCCAAATAGTCATATCCACCAAATAAATGCACAAATTATACAAGAAGTGCACCGCATACAGAGTTTGCCATAACCCAGCAGCAAAGTAGCTTATATTAATAACACCAAATTAATCTATATTAGCAAACTTCAGACAAACTAGTATCCATAAACATGTAACTTGTGGCGATTAGCACCGATGCCCCGGACCATGATGATGAGGACCTGGACCTCCTGGACCTCCCGGACCACCTTGAGGTCCAGGAGGAGGTCCCCCGGGACCAGTAGGAGGATCCCCAGGACCTGGAGGATGGCCGTGATGAGGTGGCCCCGGCGGTGGTGCTTGTGGAGGTGGAGGTCCATGGTGAGGAGGTCCATGGTGAGGAGGTCCATGAGGAGGGGGAGGGTCATGGGGTGGTGGAGGTCCTCCTGGTCCTGGTGGATGATGCATTTTGCTTCCCCTTACTTTTCTCTCTTATTTTCCTACTCGGTTTTTGGTCTACACCAGATGTTTAGCAAAACCACCGAATTTATAGCGTAGCTAAAAGGATAATGCTATAATTTCCACTCTTTTCCCAATATATATATATATATATAAATATATATATATCTGAATATATCTAAAGTTGTTTGTTTTATACAAGGATTTTTGTGTATGTGGCTATGCTTTTCTTTGTTATGGACAGTTTCTCGGATCATCTCGTTTTCCACATGTCGATGGTTCTAGCTCTGCCGATGGGTCTACATCTGTAAATGGTCCTGTCACTTGACAAAAGAAATCAAAAAGTGAAATTAATGTTCTTGGTTTATAATGAATATGTTATATGCGTGCTAATCTACACTTTCATTGCTGAAGGGTAGCTCTGAATGGTAGCTCTGAATGGTAGACGGGTCCTGGAAGATGGATATGGATCACATGTCGGTAGCCAATCTTTTTTTTTTTTCCTAAGTTTCTAACAACTAAATAAAGCCTATAACAAATTCACCCAAAAAAATAAAGCCTACAACAAATATATATTGGAAATAACTACCTTGTTATCTATGGGAAAATCACCGGCTATTTGGAATGGTAACACTTTTTTTGATGATTTATTTAGAATGTTAATATTTATTCCCTAATGTTTATGCATGTATATTTTTTTCTCAAAATATTTATCAAATTTGTTAAATAAATAAATTAATTAAAAAAATAAATTAATTAAATATTATCACAGTTAACACGTTATTTGATAACATAGTTGGCTTCTAGTTTTAGTTTTATTTTTTTTATTTTTGTTTATGTAATTATATATAATTTGCTTATGTTCAATATTAGTTGTGAGTAGTTAGAGTTTGTTAAGTATTTAAGTTAGCTAAAAAGTTAACAAATAACAGGAAAAAAAAAATACATAATGAAATACAACTTCAAATTGTGTTGGTTTTTGTTTGTTTGTTTATTTTTTTTTTTTCCTTTCAAATTTTAAGCTGTTTTAAAAGTTTAATAAATTATAACTACTGTTAATTAACATTTGATATAAGCAATTTATATACAATTACGTGGAAAAATTTAAAACTAAAATCTAACCATGTTACCAAATAATTATGTGCATAATCAGTTTAAAATTTGACTGATAATTATGTTACTTGCCTTTAGACATAGACTTGAAGACTTACATTTAAAAAATAAAAACTAAAAATATTACATAGAAAACAAACTGTGTATGAAATAAAACTGATTTTGATAGACATTTTTCTTTTGTATCATAGTACATGGTTGTTTATCATTCATATGTATCTCTCAAAAAAAAAAAAAAGAAAAAAAAAAGAAAAATACAAAACCAAAAACATAAATATATACATATATTTTTTGCTGAAACCAAAAAGATAAATATCATTGAATGAGAGATCCATATAATCTAAGTCTTGATGGTATGTGTTTTCATTTATATATCTATTCAACAAAAAGGAAAAAAAAAAAAAAATTTATTTTTAAAGATGTGGTAGGGGCGAGAACATAGAATTGTTAATGAACAGTGACAAATGAATTTCCAGCACAGTTTATACTTTGTATCATATACTTTGGGATAGCATGATACTGGGTTATGTGCTAGTCAGTGATCTGTCACTTTGAAAACAAATAGCAAAAGCAATTAATTGCAATTGGTTGAAAAAAAAAAAAGAAAAAAAGACAAAAAAAATGGTTATATGTTAGGTTTGGATCAGTTACAGTATGTCATTGTGTCAAATTCATTTGAGATGGATCAAGATGATGACTAGGTGTGGCTGTCGGTGCATTTGAGGCTGTTAAAGGTGCTGCAGAAAAAAGTTGAAATTAAAAGTGCTTCCACAATTTTTTTGTTTGGATAGAAAGAACTGAAAAACGAAAAAGAAAAAGTGATATATATATATATATATATATATATTTTTTTTTAATGACAATTATATATTTTTAACCTTTTTAAAAAAAATAAAAATAAAAGTCAAGTGATATAGATTTTTGTGAAAATGATTCCTTCTTCCTCGTTTTCAAAATGAAAAGAAGAGGAAAAAGTATAAATTAAAGTCTGAATGATCCAATTAAATTTCCAGTGCAAGATCTAAAATGGGTTCGAAGTTGTTAAAGTATCGAACCCATCACTTCACCATCAGAATTAATGTTGGAGGCTAAAGTTTCCATGGATAATATATAAAATTTTTATTAGATATTTTGTATGATCTAACTATAATAGTGTAATTTATTTATAAGGTTTGTTTTATTTGTATAACTGGTTTATGTATTGACATTTTCAAATAAAATCTTTAGTCATATATTTTCTGTAATATTTTAATTAATTCATTGAATTTAAGAACATGTTCTCTCTAAAAATCCGATTAGTTTATTTTCTATATTATTATTATTATTATTATTATTATTATTATTATTATTGTTCTTATATTCATTATATATTAATTATTATTATTATTATTTGATTAATTATAAACTAAGGAATAAGTCATTAGTAAAACTAATACGAAACATATAATAGAGATTATGATTTTTAAGCATCTATAATACTTGTTTGGTGATAACTTGAGAGAGAAATGTTAAAACGTATATGAGCAGTGTGTCTATAGGCATTGCTCTTGTCATTTTGTTATCTATTTTAGAGGTTAAAATTTTTTATATTAATTCAAGGATTGCATTTAAAAGATTAGTATATTATAATCAAAATATAATATATGCATATATGTAGATTTTAAATTTACAATGCTATGTTTGATATATATTTAATTGTTTACAGTTTTAATATAATCCTAATTTTTCTATTTCATTGTCGTCCAATTATAGTGAAATTCATATATAAAATTAATAAAGTTAGAAATTAGTTTCACAATACAATTAAAATTTTAAAATTATGAGGGGGGCAACATATATATATATATATATATATATATATATAGCAAGATAACTGATTATAGACCTACTAAATTTTCATAATTTGGATAGTCATTAATTTCCTCTAGGATTCAGACTTTAGATGTATATGTACAAATTTTAGAACAAAAAATAAACATATAGAGGGGTCAGTTAAGGTTTAAAAAAAAAAAAAAAAAAAAATCAACAATAGCTGCAAAATTTATCAACAACAGCTGCAAAATTTGCATACTTTAATGACTAAGCCAAATCAAAGATACTTTATGCATATGATAACATGCTGCTCATTATACATATATTACCTTAGCAAGTTGGTAATTATGCATACATATGTATGTTTATTTATGCATCCAAACTAATATTAATTAAGGACAAATAGTACAGCGATACAAAGACAAGCCATATAGATATATATATTCTCGCTAGCTAGTACAACACACAAAGGTACTTATTACACACATATATGTATAAATATATACACATATGTGTGAAAGCAATATTTAGATTCATGGGTGGTGGTGGTGAGGAGGATCATGTGGCTTGTGTGGTTCATGAGGTGGAGGTGCATGGTGACCTGGAGGAGGAGGATCAGCTTTTGGAGGAGGAGGCTGAGGTTCAGGATGTCGAGGACCCGGTGGCGGCGGCTCTGCATGGCCCGGCGGGTGATGCGGGTGGTGCGGGTGCTCCTTTGGTGGAGGATTCGGCATCTTGTTTCTCTGTTAACTCTCTGTGGTTTTCTTTCTCCTTGTGTTCTGTATTTTATTTTCTCTCTGATATGTTAGATGGAAATCCTTCTTTCTGTTGGACTTTGTGGAGAAGAGAGCGAGGAAAGTCCTTGAATTAAATGATGCTGCATATGCATTACTTGGTGATTCAACTAATGGTTAATTGTACATTTGCTTCATCTGCAAGTCAAACCCATAGATATTATATATGTTGGTTTTTTTTTTTTTTTTTTTATTGTTTTTTGGTAGGTTTTGACTGAATGTTTTGACTATATACCTACAATTCATGGACATCTCTAGAAATAAATACTAACAACTGATCCTTCATTTTGGAATTGCTGTCCTTCTTTTCATATTAATTTCTGATTAATTATGCTGCAAATTTGTAATCACTTGTAACCACATGTATCCTGAATTCCTAGTGTTTCTTCGAAGTCCTTATACTTTTGCATTTATATATATATATATACATATATATATTTAAAAAAAAATAAAAATTTAAAGCTAGGAATAATCTAACTCAAAATCAAAGTATAAAAAATTAAAACCATTAGATTCGGATTTTTTGTTATTTTTAATGGAAAAATGAACGATGCTTCAACAAAAACCTGAATCATTTTTCATTAAAAATAAAATAAAAATCAACTGAATCTAATGTCTTTAATGTTTTTATATACTATGATTTTGGGTTAGATTGTTCCTTGCTTTAAAATTAAATAATAATAATAATAAACACACAAGCAATTTAATGGCTTTAATTTATTTTTATTTTTTTCTATAGGAATGAAGAAGCTTCCCTCACCAACTAGGAAAGCTGCCTGTGAGATAAGCTTGGGCCCATAAAAGTGCACTGTAAAAAAGCAAGCATACTCAAGGCCCAAGTGTGTAACTCCACCAAAAGAAAGCTTACTCAAGGCCCAAGTGTGATGTAAGCCCATTGAAAAATAAACAGTTTAGCCCAGAAGGATTCAAGCCCATAAAATGTAAACAGTTTAGCCCAGAAGGTGTCCTACCTCTCTCAACTCAGAGCGACACAAAGGTTATCTGCATTTATTTTTGTGATATTGGAGTTTAGGGATTAAAATTTGAGGTCATTATCCTAGGAAATAGTAAATTTACACGAAACCGTCCTGCAAGAACAAAAAGGCATAATGTTGGATTAGCATTGCTTCATAAAGCTTGCGATTTAAAATAAAAGATCCCAAAATTAAGCGGTCAAAATTTTAGCCCAATTTGATCATGAGAATTAACATTTTAGGATTTTTTTTTTTTTGGGTTGCTGAAAGAGAATTGGGATTTTAGGGTGTTGTTCAATACCTATCTGGTAAACCCATCAAGTAAAGAAATCTTTAAACCTACTAGCTTGCTTATAAGCAAAACAAACAAGAAAAATATGAATGCTCTTTATGTTAATTATGATTTATTATTTATTTACCTTTTTTTTTTTTTTTAATGGTATTCATGTAAACAGGGATAAAATGATTATTTATTAATATCAAGGAAAGTCATTGTTTCTTTAGCACAACAAACAAAACCCTTTTAACAACTCCATGAGTTTCCAAGTTTTTATACTAACATTTTTCTAATCATCAACACTTTATTTTTTTTTTTTACCTTCTTGGAAGAAAAGAATATTGAAAGGAAAGAAAAAAAAAAAGAAAACCTCAGTGTTCTAATGTAATTACGAAAATGTCCAGAAGAAAACATGTGATATGTATTTATTTTGATATATATTATTATATAGTTTTTTTTTTTTTTTTGGGCTGAACATATATTATTATATAGTTATTATTTAACCCTTTCGCCTTGTCCTTATTATAAAATTTTAAAATAAATAGAAAATAAGAAAAGAAACAAGAAAACTCAGAAGGGTAAAAATAGAAAAAAGAGAGAGACAAGGAATATTTAAAAAAAATAAAAGAATAAAAAGTCTCTAACCCCAAAGACACGAAAGTTCACAAAAATAATTGAATTTGAAAGAAAAAGAAAGAAAGAAAGACAGAAAGAAGCTCATTTTTGAGTTGGTATGCTTCCATTATCATCATCATCTTCTTCTTCATCTTCATCTTCATCTCTCAGCCTCTCCTTCTGAGTCTCTCTCTCTCTCTCTCTCTCTCTCTCTCTCTCTCTCTCTCTCACAAATGGGTTCGAGCTGTAGTCGAATGGGGTCGCGGATTTCTCGCCCCCGAACCAACCGCAACACCAACCGCTCCACTATCCCCTCTCCCATCTGTGGTGGTGGTGGCTCCGCTTCTCGCGCTACCCATGAGGTACTATCATCTCCGTTGCGTTGTTTCTAACTTTTACCTGAGTCAATTTATCAATACCCATTTCGTATTTTTCATCCTTTTGATCAATATGGATCCAGAATTCTTATTTTTTAACTTTTAGATGATTTGGGTTTTAATCATTTATTGCTAAAAGTCGGTCCCATATCTAATTTTTTTTTATTTTTATAATTTTTAAAAGAAAAAAATACCAAAAATTTTTAATGAAATTTCGACCTTCTTTTTTTTTTTTTTTTTTTTCCTTTTCTTTTTGGGGATATGCTTCATCAATTTGAATTGAAAGGGAAAATTTTTTAGTTTCATGTGGTATTTGGAGGATTTGGAAAACTGGTGTAGAAGATCGGCCTCTTAACTGGTAGTTTCTCGATTGTCATGTTATCTTTCATTTCTTGTTAGTTTGTTTTGTTCTATATATTCGAGACATATATTAATTAAATTAATTATGGAAGTAATTATGTTATGTGGTTATGTGGTTATGTGGTCGTGGTTTAGAAAGTTGAGGCGGGCTCTACCATTTTGTTTGCTCTATACATTTTTAGGATTGGTTACATGAAGCATGAATGAAGTAAAATGGTTATAGTTTGGTATATGCAATCTTGAATGCTTAAGAATTTAGCCCCAATTTATGCTTTTAATCTTTTGCACTTGGCTTTTAGTATTCAGTAATAAAAAATTTGGCCTCATTAATGAATGGCCAAAAGACCTCTATAGAATGCTGCTTTAATGATTCATATTGGTTATTTGAATCTCAAGACAAGGTCTACAAAGCTTGGTAATCCTAGTTTTACCGCCATCTCTTCTTAAGCTGGAAACCAGCCTCGACACTGAAAGTAGTATCTAGGTGAGTTGCTTGGTTGAAGTCTTGAAGATACTGATTGCAGACTCGACTGGGAAACAGTGAAATAGACATCTCCCTTTTAGCCTAGAAGTGAATCAGTTGATTAGTGTTGGTTATAGATTGACACGCTTTGTATTTAAATTATTTGCTCATTGTATTAGTCTCTTACCTGCCTAAGGATTTGTCTACAATTTTATTATGTCTTTTTAGTATAATGTGTACTTATTTTGGTCCATTAATATTGAATTTTGGAATTGTTATGCCTTTGGTGATGCTGAATTTTTTCACCCCTGAAGTTGAGCCTGGCTGCTAGTTACTGTAAATCTGTAATATAAACGATTAGGAAGTTCTTGTGTATTTACTCTCGATGAAGTTTGCTTTGGGAGATTCTTGTTTGCCTATGCATTTTATTTAGGGGCAATGGCAACATAACTTTACCTGTTTTACTTTTGAGTTGAAGGAAAGCAATATAATCACTAAATTTTTAGCTATGTTACTTGGACCCTTCACTTTGTTCCACCATACCCATGTCAGAAACTTGGACGCTGATATGGATATGGCTGTTGGACACTTCAGATATATGGAAAAACTTTGAAAAACAGACAGATCAAGCCCAGCTGGTTCAAAGATGTTATCAAACCCAGCTTGATAGTTGAAGACTTAAATGCCTGTTTTGGTAGTCCTTTTGTGAATATGTCTGCTAATTGTTACTTCATGAATGGTTGTGAATCTGCACCTTCAAATTCAGCTGGTTGTTGTCCATCACTTGCTGTCTGAAGAGCACGATTAGTTCTGTTGGAAAACTCTGTGTTCTTCAGATTTGCAGGCTTGCCATGAAGCTTCCAACATGTTTCCCTAGTGTGCTTCGGCTTGTTGCAATAGTCAGACCAAACTTTATCATTCCTTTCTTCCCCCATCTTGGAAGCTTTTTGTCCACTTATCAAGACATTCTCTGACATTGCTGAATTCATAGCACAATTTTCCCCTGACTGGTAGACTTCTTGTCTTCCCATCATCACATTCCTCCTGCTCTCTTCTCTCCTATATAAGCAAACACTTGATGGATTGTGACTACTGCAAATAATTCTGCCCATTCAGCCTGTGTATTGTTATTTGAAGTGATGGAATTTCATGAACAGCTTGTTCAATCAACTGCTGAGGCTTTGGAGAATTGTTTCTGAATGATTCTGCCCCACTCCTCCCAACATGATTACACAGAGGGCCTTTGAAAGATAGAAGATGTAAAAACAAGTGATAGATACCTAAGATTTAACTAGGTTCTGATACCATGACAAACGAAATGGAGAAAATTCAATTTCTATTAATTGACTTCTATAAGTATTCCTGGTACAGACTATATATAAATATGCATAAGACAGTTACAACAATATCCTAGTTGAATTTGGAAACTAAATTTAAGCAAGAGACATCTTAAATAAATTTCCTAGAGATTAGCTCTTTTTATATATTTCTATGCATAATAAGATCATAACAATTTTATTATTAAGGTGGTCTCGGAGTGCCATGGTTGTACTAGTCAGTCAGTGTTTCCTGCCATGTTTCAAGGTGCTTTACAGGTGCATATCTGTTAATCTATGTATGGAAGTGTTGTATGGCTATATTTTTAACATGAATATAAGTAAGTAGGAAAAAAACAGAAGGTAGACCACCGGCAAGACTACACTCAGCCTTCGTTTCAGGCAACTAGACTTGAGTAATCATGAAAAAAATGAATGCCTAATTATAATTTTATGAATAATATTTTCAACATCGTAAACTTTACTTAAATTCTCCAGTTCTAGTACTTTTAACATGAATTTTGTCCTAGTTAGTTTTAGATCTTAAAGTAGAGCCTGAATTGCTGAATTTCCTTTCCTGTAGATGGAAAATCATCCAGCTGAGTGTCTGGTTAAATCTGCAGATCGTTGTGCTTCAGACATCCATGAAATTCAGGACCCTGGACTGGAATCTCCATTGTTCACCGGAACGGAAACAGTATTTACCACCCCCAGTACTGAAGTTGATTCCAGATCTGAAAGCACTTTAGCAGCTGTTGGGGATGCTTCTTTTGAAGGTGGTTTAAGAAACGTTGAAACAAGTAACCATGAAGTATTCTTGTCTGAATGTAAGGAGCTAATGTCTCCTCATCAGGTAAGTGCTGATTATCAACATGCTGGCTCTGGTAGGGATAGTAGTGCTGCATCTACTTCTTTGTTTAAAGAGCAAGAATCTTCAGCCCAAGTCTCTACAAATGATTTGGCTAACATAGGTTCTGTTAATGGTGTTGAAAACACGATCCACAGTGTTGTATCTAAGACCTGTTCCGAGGTTTTGCATCCAAGCAGTTCAAATTCTCAGGGACTTGACAATTTATGTTCTGATGGAGCACCTGTTGAGAATCACATGTCCGAAGTGATGGCAGTCTCTGATTCTGACACTAATTCTGTTCATGTTTCCAATGCACCGGTAAATTTACCATCGCTAGAAAATGAACCTCTTCAAGAGGCAATACCTTCAGAATTAGGAATCCTTGTGTCCAATAGGGAACGAGGCCGTGTCGACGGTGGTGTACTTCATGTGGATGTTGTTAGTATTTCTTCGAACATTTTCCCTAATAGCAATCCTGATGCAAACAATCATGAGGCCAGAAGGAATAGTAGAAGATTGTTTTGGGATGCATTTTCAAGACGCAGTTCTAGAAGGCTTATTGATTCTCCAACCATTGTTTTCTCAACGGATGATGCTGAGGACATAGGATCTCATGAGAGATGGCTAGTTGGTTTGAGTGGTGACTTTTTTGATGATGGGAATATAGCTGATTCTGGACGTTTGGGAAGTAGAATTCCAAATTTGACTGAAAGACGAAGGCACTCAATATCTGAGGTGATTATCTACAAAATTGAGAAATTTTTGCTTGTCTTTCATTTATTAGTCAATCTACTTTAGAAAATTATGCTTTCATGGAATATGTTCCTGTTGTATTATGTTAATTAAGTTAGACCATGGATGTTGTTGATTGGAAGTTTAATCAGTTAAAGTTGTAATTTGTACTTTATGCCTCCTGCATAGTTTTTTATGAAACATATGTGCATAATTCCTTGCAGGTCTGGGAAAGACTTCGCGGTGGCCTTGATGAGAGCAGTCGACGGAATGCTTTTTGTCCATCAGGTCTTCATCCTGATGGTACATGCTCATGTGAGTCATTCTTGATGACTGAAGAGTCCACTACTCGTGCAAGTATATCAAGAATTGTCATGCTTGCTGAAGCTTTATTTGAGGTAAATTGTTTCCCTTCTTGGATGCTTTATTTTCCTGGTATTGCCGTATCGATATCTTTTTGTATTATTTGTGATAATATTATTCTGAGAAGATATTAGAAAGAAAAAAAATTACAAGTTCTTTCTTTCCTGGAATTATAACTTAAAATTTTTTGAGTTCCATAATTCATATCTCATGTGACTATTCACAATTTTGGAACCTCTCTCTCTCTCTCTCTCTCTCTCTCTCTCTCTCTCTAACAGTTTCAGGTTTTTCATTTGATATCTAAAATTTTTTTGAAGGAAGTCATGTCTTTCAAATTACTCGAAGACACTTTTGACCTGCATGTATTTTGACCTTATAAAACGCAATATATACAACTACAACCCAATGTATACAAATCCCATCTCTGACCTACTTCTTTGCATTGATAAGTCCTTAAATAACTTCCTAAGGGAAATTACAATATAACTGGGAAAAAAAAAAAAAAAACTATGAAATTATAATCATATCCTTCTTAATTTTTTGATGGAGGCCTTTCAACACAACAGTCTTCACTTCCTCATTGGTCTCAACTGAATTGATTTGTTTCAGATTTGAACCCCATCTAACTTATTGCTATTTATTTATTTCATTATAAAGTTATGGAATCTTTGAATGTTTGTGTGAATTTTTTAGTATTGCATAATCTATGTTCTGCAGGTTCTGGATGAAATTCATCGCCAACCTGTCTCACTTTCCCTGTCTATGGTCTCAAGTCCTGCCCCAGAATCTGTTGTTGACTCATTTCCACTCAAGAGTCACAAGAAGGTTGATGCAGCTGAGGCTGGTGATGATGTTAAAGAGTAAGTTGAACCAGTTGAATTCTCATAAATTTGTTAAAGTTGCTAAAAATATAATTAGTAAGTGGACCTAATTAAATAGAACAAGATGATATGAACACACACCGACGCTCCACCTCATGTTAATACCCTTCCAATAACTGGAAAATGGAAAAGAACGGTGGCATTATGTTCATAGAATAAGCAATAATAGATAAGAAAGTTACAAGATTTTAACATAGGAAAATAAACATTAAGACTTTGATTACATGTTAAAATAGTAAGCTGTTAGGAAGCGTGCATAAATGTTTATATCCAGATAACACAAACACATTAGCAAATTTGAATTAAGTTACATGTTCCCATACCTGTGTTGTTGGTCTGTGGAGGTGGGCTCCAAGTATGTTGCTGATAGGTGATTCCTAGTATTTTTTTTTTTTTTTTTGGGTTTTTTGTTGTTGTTGTTGTTGGTGTTGTCAGTATAGCGGTGTGTTTTTCTTATGTGTTGCATGTAACTTTAGATATCTTATTATATTGATTTTAGTTACTGTAAAATTATTTGTTTTACTTTTATTTATGACCATACTAAGTTTGGTTTTGACAGGTGTTATATTTGCCTTGCCGAGTATGAGGATGGGGACAAAATTCGAGTTCTTCCTTGCAGCCACGAGTATCACATGTCATGTGTGGATAAGTGGCTTAAAGAGATACATGGGTACCGTCATCGCTGCTTTCATTCATTTATTTATTAGTGTTTCTTTCCCTATGATTTATACTGATAATCCTTGTAACATTGTGTGATCAATTCCTCTTACTCTTTACTCTCTCTGCTCTTTCAGAGTATGTCCACTTTGTCGAGGAGATGTTCGTGATGGTTCCTCGGAGTGTTCTGTATCCAACTCTGAGATACCTTCTATTTGACAGAGTTGTACATATTAATGTAAATAGTAATAATTTTTTCCTTCTCTTTCTATCTAATATGTATGTTTAAAAATTCATTTGTATCTGAATTTCTGAAATCTGCATCTTGTAGCATCTTTTCTCGTGATGCGGTTTTGTAGTATTTTTGTAGAAAAATTTTAGCGAATGAGATATTGGTGGATCAATATTTTAGTGTCATATATTCGTTTTCAATTGAAAAAAAAAAAAAAAAAAACTCCGAATGTGTTTTCTTTGTTTCCAATCAACAGAAGCATTAACTTCAGTAAACTGCTTTATATGCTTAGCTGTCTATTTAACAATATGCATTTGGAACTTTAATGTGGTATGCAAACGGGATTATAAAAAGGCCCATTAACAAATTATAATCATCTTTTCTCTGAATTATGTGAAGTAGAAATTCATAATTCAGAACGAAATTTGTCAATTTTGTTAGCATTTTCTACCTTCAGTAATAACACCATGAACTTCGAGTTCAAAACAAGCTGGATGAAACCTGGAGAAAAGAAAAATTGCACTGCTGAAATGACATGTTCACCAATAATGTCCTAACATTTCTGATGAAAAGACATTTGGAAATCAATCCGGACCAGGAGTGCTAGATGGATTTAAGCCAAAAATAGCAGATCTAATTTCCTCGGGAGAAGGAACAACAATCAAAGAATCATTCTCCACTTCAGTAACCAAACACGGAATAATCTTAGAGATTAAATCATGATCCAAAGAAACTGAGCTAGAAGAGGCCAAAAATAAGATCTTGATAATAATCAATAACATGCTAATGGATGAGAGTGGGACCTGAAGTAACCTCCCCATTAGTGGACATGCTAACCATCGACTTATTAACCTTCCTAAAACGAATCAGAGCCTGGTGAAAAGCTGAATTTCTGTTCCCCTCGTGAAGCCAACGAACACGGCATTGGTTTTTCATCTGGAGTTCTTGACAAAGAAGAAGGTGGTCTAGAGAAACATGAGCATCCAACTCTTTCTTAAAAAGATAACCAGAGAATTCAAAGTTAGCAATGGAATTATGAATATTGAACCAGAAAACTATGCTTTCTTGGAATATTTTCTTGTTGTATTATGTTAATTTAGTTAGATCATGGATGTTGTTGATAGGAAGTTTAATCAGTAAAAGTTGTAATTTGTACTTTATGCCCCTGGATAGTTTTTATGAACCATATGTGCATAATTCCTTGCAGGTCTGGGAAGACTTCGAGGTGGCCTTGATGAGAGCAGTCGACGGAATGCTTTTTGTCCATCAGGTTTTCACCCTGATGGTTCATGCTCATGCGAGTCGTTCTTGATGACTGAAGAGTCCACTACTCGTGCAAGTATATCAAGAATTGTCATGCTTGCTGAAGCTTTGTTTGTGGTAAATTGTTTCCCTTCTTGGATGCTTTACTTTCCTGGTGTTGCTATATGTATATCTTTTTATATTACTTGTGGTAATATTATGCTGAGAAGATATTAGAAAGAAAAAAAATTACAAAGTTCTTTCTTTCCTTGAATTATAACTCAAAATTTCTTGAGTTCCATAATTCATATCTCATGTGACCATTCACAACTTTGGAACTTCTCTCTCTCTCTCTCTCTCTCTCTCTCTCTAACGGTTTCAGGTTTTTTATTTGATATTGTAAATTTTTTTTTTGAAGGAAGTCATGTCTTTCAAGGTACAAGACACTATTGACCTGCATGTATTTTGACCTTAAAACGCAATATATACAATGTGTACAACTCCCATCTCTGACCTACTTCTTTGCATAGATACGTCCTTAAATAACTTCCTAAAGGAAATTAAAATATAACTAAAAAAACACTATGAATTATATCCTTTTTAATTCTTAATTTTTTCATGAAGGCCTTCAACACAACAGTTTTCAGTTCCTCATTGGTCTCAATTAAATTGATTTGTTTCAGATTTGAAGCCCATCTAACTGATTGTCATTTATTTATTTCATTTTGAATGTTTGTGTGAATTTTTCAGTATTGCATAATCTATGTTCTGCATATTCTGGATGAAATTCATCGGCAACCTGTCTGTCTCACTTTCCCTGACTATGGTCTCAAGTCCTGCCCCAAAATCTGTTGTTTGTTAGTGCTATCATATATGAACAATTTACTTTGCATCAACCATATCAGTGTAATCCCAAGATCTTTACACACATAATTATAAAAACTGTATTTAATTGAATTACTAACCTTTAAGTGCAGCAATTGATTTATCAGAATCTACTTACAAAATAGAACACAGTAGTAATAAAAGTAATGCCTAATGGATACACTACTCTTTAACTTTTTCTCCTCAGGTTTTCACCAAATAGATATCATAGATACCTCAAAACTCTAATCTCAATTGTTATGAATTGTATTATTACACACGACTTATTCCTAACTTGTTTATTTATATATATATATATATATATACAAAATAATTAGTAAAATAATAATAATAATAATAAAATAATAAAAGAATAATAATATAATAATAATAATAATAAAATAGGGAATAAGTCAATTGAGCTTATAGAGAGAATAAATCTTTCAGTCCAATAGGCTAACTGAAATATTACAGAAAGTGTGTGGCCAAGGACTTTACTAAAAAATTCAATAATAAACCAGTTTCATTACTGATATAAATAAGCCCTGTAAATGAATTACATGATTATGACTAATTCACATAAAATATCCAACAGTTTTTTTATGAATATGTATAGATTTTGGGTTTATAGCGCTACAAGATATGTTTAACTGTTTATATTTGATAGCACTGACATTGTTGACTCATTTCCACCTAAGAGTCACAAGAAAGTTGATGCAGCTGAGGCTAGTGATGATGTTAAAGAGTAAGTTGAACTAGTTGAATTCAATTAAATTTGTTAAGTCGCTAAAACTATAAATTGTTAGAAAGTGGACCAGATTAAATGGAACAAGATGAGACGAACACACACCGACAGTCCCTCATGTTTATACCTCTCCAATAACTGGAAAACGGAAAAGAATGGCAGTATTACATTCATAGAATAAGCAATAATAGATAAGAAAGTTACAAGACTTTAACATAGGAAGATGAACATTCAGACTTTGAGTCCAAGTTAAAAGAGTAAGTTGTTAGGAAGTGGGCCTAAATGTTGATATCTAGACAACACAAACACATTAGCAAATTTGAATTTACATGTTCCTGTACATTTGTTCTTGGTCTGTGGAGGTGGGCTCCAAGTATGTTGGTGCTAGACGATTCCTATTTTTTTTCTTTTGGTTTTGTTTTGTTTTTGTCAGTATTGTGGTGTGTTTTTCTTATGTGTTGCATATGGTTTTAGATGTCTTTTTATATTGATTTTAGTTACAGTAAAAATTATTTGTTTTACTTTTATTTATGACCACACTAAGTTTGGCTTTGATAGGTGTTATATTTGCCTTGCCGAGTACAAGGATGGGGACAAAATTCGAGTTCTTCCTTGCCACCACGAGTATCACATGTCATGTGTGGATAAGTGGCTTAAAGAGATACATGGGTACATTCATTTATCCATTAGTGTTTCTTTACCCTATGATTTATGCTAATAATCCTTGCAATATTATGTGATCAATGCCTCTCACTCTTTACACTCTCTGCTCTTTCAGTGTATGTCCACTTTGTCGAGGAGATGTTCATGACGGTTCCTTGGAGTGTTCTGTATCCAACTCTGAGATGCCTTTTGTTTTGACAAAACTGTGCATATTAATATAAATAGTAATCATTTTTCCCTATTCTTTCATTTTTTCCTATTCTTTCTTTGTAATATGTATGTTTAAAAATTCATTTCTATCTGAATTTCTGAAATCTGCATCTTCTAATCTTTTCTCATGATGCAGTTTTGTAGCATTTATGTAGAAAAATTTAGAAATTGAGATATTGGTGGATCAACATTTTAGTCCCCCATATATTCGTTTTCAATTGGAGAAAAAGGCCAGAGAATGATACATTTTGATTTCTTTGTTTCCAACCAACTTAAGCATCAACTTCAGTAAATTGCTTTATATGCTTAGCTGTCTATTTAACAATATGCATTTGGAACTTGGATGTGGCGTGCAAAAGGGATTATAAAAAGGCCCATTAACAAATTATCTCTTTCATGAATTATGTGAAATAGAAATTCATAAAATTGAGCGGGTGAAACGACATTTACAATAAAGTGAGTTAATTGCAGCAATTTCCAGTGGCTCATTCGGGAGCGTCTGATTAATCGCATATGAGTATGACGGCATTCTGGTGTTTGTTGTCTTCGTCTATTATTCATCTATGGTGGTTTCCTCTCATATTGTAGGTTAGATAGGTACAAAAAACGACAAACAGTGACAAGTGTATGGTTTTTATAGGGTAAATTTACATATATTCTAAAAAATCCCATTTTATTACGAAATAAATAATTAAAATTTTAAAATTGAATAAATAAATAAATACATCAAGCAAGAAAAAATACAGGTAAGGATTTATCATGAATTAATTGCAAAAAAAAAAAAAAAAAAAAAAATAAAAAAAATCAATTCATTTATAATACCAAAATTATAAATAACATAAATATTAAAATTTTAGGTGTTATATATTTAATAAATAATCGATCACACACTGATTCAACAGGTGCTCTAATACCTATTTTTGAAATCATACAGTGGAAGAAAGGATCACATATTGAATAAAGCATTTGGTAGATGTTTTTCATCGTCTATTAAATTTGATATGCCCCTTTCTCTTATAGTAGTGATAAGTAAGGTTTACTTCGATCTTGACCGGCCACCACCATTGTTATTATTATTATTTTGATCTTTAGATGATGTTCTACCTCTAACAACCAAATGCTCTTCGGAACTCCCAAAATTATTATTGTTAGAACTGCTAGTCAACTCTTTATCAAACAACTCCTTAGAATATAAAAAAGCCTCAAATTTTAGATTTTATTACTGTAAATCAAAGTTTTCCTAAAATTTTTATACGATGGAGGTAAGGAGCACAGTAATATTACGGCTTGATCTTCATCATCATATTTAATGTCCATGTTTGCCAGATCTAACAAAATAGTAGAAAATTCATCTATGTGCGTCTTAATAGATGTATCTTCAGCTATTGAAAGGGTGTACAGATGATGCTTTTCAATCAGTTTCATAATGAGATTCTTTGTGATGTACAAAGATTCCAACTTATCCTACAAGTCCTTTGCTGTCTTCTGATCAAGGACCTCTCTCAAAACTTCATTGGACAAGCTTAACTGGATGGTGGATAGGGCACGCTCATCAACATCCACATTCTGTGTTAAAATCGCCTTCATCTTGACTTGCCACATGGAGAAACTCGTTTTATGCTCAAACTTCTAGATGTCGAATTTGTTGTCGCCATGATAGAAATTCCCAAATAGATTAGTATGGCTCTGATACCAGTTTGTTAGGATTTACGGAACAAATCTATTTAAGAATAATCAAACAACAAAGAAATAAAGTGAGAAAGAAAAATAGTGACAGAAAGATAAACGTGGTTTGGTGATGTGCCTGTGCCCACAGAAGAAGGTAATATTTGTAATCCACTATAAAAAAGAACGGTACAAGATTGGTGGAAAAATAAACTCTTAGAAAACTTTAAACCTTAATATATACAGTCATTCAAATCTCACAATGCGTTAGAATACCCTAGCAATTGATATAAATGGGTATTTATATGAGAAAACAAAGCTGGGCCTGAAACGGGTCCAAGATTTTGAGTTATTTTCTAACACCATTAATTTTAAATTTGATATATAGGATACATGTATCCACCACCATACCATACATTTATAAACATATATATATAGATATATCTCGTATAGTAGATGTAGAGAGAGATTGGATAGATATATAGTATATAGCAGATGTAGAGAGAGATTGGGGTGCCTGAGAGACTTGTATTCAATTAAATTGCCTTTGATGAGCAATTTGATAAGCGAGAGCCTTGTCGTTGGGCATAGGTTCAACATAGCAATGCTGAGATAAGTGGTATGTATATCAAAGCTGCTTTAACAAAAAACATACTGGTATCAACTTATATATAAGGTAATTAACCTGTATAAATACATATATCAGTCCTAATTTGAAAAACAAAAAATTAATATAACAACCTTATAAGTAAGCTCTTGAAGATGATGTATTCGTTCTCGATCCAGTTGGAGAAATAGGAAAGAACAGGATTTGAATGCTTGGTGGCATACTCTACTATAGCTTTCTCGTATTCCTTTGCATCGGCAATCAATGAATAGTTTCAGAACACTTGAAGTGTCTTGAGGATCCAAGTTGTGCAGTATATGGATGAGCCTTTTGGAATATTCAGTGACTTTGGTGAGACAGTTTCTTTGCAGGATGCAGTTGCAGACGCATTGGAATGAAGTGTTGATAGTCCACTCCGCACCGGAGAAGATCTTATGAGCAATGGGAGATCGAGTTTCATCCTGTTCATAATCCCTTTTTATTTGCTCACCACTGTCCAAAAGCTCCAATCCGATGTGTAGCAAGCTTTGATTTCGTTCATGTATTTTTCTCTGTTCGTCTTCTGATTTGAAATTGACTATTTTAACATTCTCTACTTCTTGATGATGAACCAACTTTGCTAGACGCCGCAGCTCTTCCCCTTGGAGAAAAACTATGAAGAAAGAGAATGCAAGAAAAGAAGAGAAAAAGCAAGAAAGTAGATAAGAAAATTTGAGAGAAAGACCAGGAGTTTCGAGCACTCTCTGTTTGATAATTCTGCAGGAGCTATTTATTTATTTATTTATTTTACAAGTCTGATATTACACTATTTATAGTCAAAGCTAAACCAGGTTAAACTACCCAATGTAAGACTAAAGCTAACAAACTAATAACTAATTACAAGCACGTGATAAGCCACATGACCTCCTTCAACTATTGTGACGATCTGGCAATGTGATAACAGAACCTGAGCTAAGCTGGCATTTCTCCACAATACGCCTCCTCAAGCTAAAGGTACCTCTGCTATCTAAAAAAAACTACAACATTGCAGATTTCATGACTGGGGGGACTTCACTCACTTTTAATTTGTTCCTTAGAAACTGAAAACATGAAGTACCCAATGGTTTGGTAAAAATATCAGTAACCTGCTCCTTTGAAGGCATATAACGAATCTCAATTTCTTTGTCTAACACCTTATCTCTAATAAAGTGCAAATCAATCTCGATATGCTTAACACAAGCATGATGCACTGGATTAGATGCTAATAATGCTGCATCAATATTATCACTCCATATTATTGGCCTTTGAAAAAAAAACTACAATTCTTTAATAAGATTTTTTAGCCAACATAATTAAGCTATAACATGAGCCAAGACTCTATATTTAGCTTCTGTGCTTGATCTAGCAATTATGTGTTTCTTTTTAGAACTCTATGAGATCAAACTTGCTCCCAGAAAGATACAGTATCCACTTGTAGATTTTCTATCATCAGGATACTAGCCTAATCTGAATATACAAATGCATGTAATACTAACTGATTTGAAGCTTGCAGCTGAAGACCAACATGTACAGTACTTTTTAGATATCTAAGTAGTCTCTTGCAAGCCTCCCAATGTGCTCTTGTAGAAGCATGGAGAAACTGGCTTAACTTGTTCACTGAAAAAGAAATTTCTGGCCTGATTATTGTCAGGTACTGAAGTGCTCCCATAGTGCTTCAATATAACTTAGGATTATCAAATATTTCACCATCATATAAAGACAACTGCCTGCTAGTTAATATAGGAGAACAAACTTCTTTTGCACCATCCATTTTAGTTTTCTGTAACAAATCTCTGATGTATTTAATTTGAGTTAAATGCATAATACCTCCAAATCGATGAACCTCAACTCCAAGAAAGAAATGTAAATCTCCAAGATCCTTGAGAGGAAACTCTGCATTCAAATCTTTAATAAGCGGATTGATAAAAACGTAATTGTTCCCTGTGACTATTATATCATTTACATACACTAGTATCATAGCAGAGGTTGTATCAGTGTTAAACAAGAATAATGATGTATTAGCTTGTGAGTTCTTGTATCCTTTTTGAAGCAACACTCTTTTAAGTTTTTCAAACCAAGCTTGTGGAGCTTATTTCAAATCATATAAAGCTTTTTGTAACTTGTAAACATATCCTAGATTTAATGAAGAAACAAATCCCTCAGGCTGTGACATATACATTGTTTCATTGAGATCTCCATTAAAAAATGCATTATTAAAATCTAGTTGACGAATTACACAATTTTTTGAAAGAGCTATTGTCAAAATCAATTTAATTGTAGTTGGCGTAATCACCGACTGAAAGTTTCAAAATAGTCCAATCCTGGTGCTTGTAGAAAACCATTAGCAACTAATCTAGCTTTATACCTTTGGACAGTACCATCTGCATTATATTTCACTCGGAATGCCCATTTATTTCTAACAACATTCATTTCAGAGGTATAAGGAACTAATTACCAAGTATTGTTTTTCATTAAAGTTGAATACTCAAGCTCCATAGCAGATTTCCATTGTGGATCAAGAAGTGCAGCTTTGACTATTTTTGGTTCAATGATTGTGTTTAGAGAAGTAGGAGGTAAAGGATGCCATTCTTAGATGTAGTTATCATAGGATGGAAAAATTTAGTTTTGGGTAAGGATTTAAAAGAGTGAAAATCTATGCGTGAACCAGATAAAACTGGTTGGTCTGAATTAGATCAAGAATTTTGTTTAATAGAGGGTTCAATACTAGAAGCTAATTTTGAAATATCAAAAGAAGAAGAAGAACAATCAGATAGTGGAGAGCAATTATTTGGAGACCAAGTAACTGAAGAAATTTTGGAAGAAATGTTATGAAATGAAGATTTATTTTAGAAGAAGAAACAATATTTTTGGAAGAAGAATTTAGTTCAAAAGAAGAAATATTTTGAGAAACTAAATTTGGTAAATATGTATTTGGAAGAGAAGTAGTAATTTGAGTAAGATCAGACAAGGGAATAGAAGAAACATTTTTATATATAACAAACAATGGTGCATCAGACGATAAACAAGAAGAAAAGGTTTCAATTTCGTTATCAGAAACTGAAGGAAAACTAGTAAGAAAGGGGAACTCAATTTCATGGAACATAACACTATTGGTAATATACACCCTCCCAGATGGATGTAAACATCGATAACCTTTATTATCAGGGCTGTATCTGATACGAATCTAGGACAACCTGCGACTAAACCCGTATTATATTAGTCTGCATCTAATTATGTTCAAGTTCTAATGGTCACCTTAACCCATAACCAACCTGTGATTAGAAACCTTGGTATAATAAAGATGCCACAATAAGTGATGGATATCCTATTGATAAGTCAATTAAAACACTCATTCACTAATGGTATTTTAGGTGTTCAAAGAGAACAAAGAGAATTCAATCTCACAAATAATTTTCTGCATAAAAAATGTACTGTATATTATTGATAAAACAAGCCTTTAAATAGGCTGGAAAGTTACAAAATAAAACCCTAATTATCTAGGTAAAATCGACCACCTAAGAATAGGAAACCTAATGATGGTCGAAAATCACCTCTTTCCTAATTTAATTTGGATTAATTAATTCCTTAATTTTCAAATAGGAATTAATTAATTTACGATGAAAATAATAAAATAATAAATTTCCTAAGTTGATTTTTCCAGCAAATAAATAAATAGAAATCAAATAAAAGACTAATTTTGTAAAACAAAAAGTCAAAATCAAATTAGAAAACTAGTTGACTAGTTTGACTACTAAAGCATCTTTGACCAATCTCCAGCTTGTTTGGGCTCCAAATTAGCTTCCATATGCCATTTAGGATGCCAAATATGATTAATAATGATTCTCACACGTTGCCCCTTGATTGGAATAAGTCAAACAAGAAGAAAAGTCAAAGCCAGCAGCTAAACAACACATTTTTGGCCAAATTGAGATGCTGTCCAAACAAGTCCTTTTTAGATGCTTTTGATTCTGCCTTGGCTAGATTACATGTCCTCTTAATGATATTCATTGAGTTCATGAAGTGTTGGAACCATTCCTTGCTACTCGGAGTCCAAATTTGCACGAAAACAACTACCCGGGTTCGTATCGGCTTCCACCACTCGGATGCTTAGAACAGACTTTGTATCTTTGGGTATGGACAAGCTCTTTTGAGAATTAATTACTTCCTATATAAATGCTCCCAGGTTTTTCTTAAACCTCTTGGATTGAGCTCTAGTGATCGGTCCGGTCTTCATTCGTATTGTGTCGGCACCCCAGTGGGTTGTCGGTTGTGTTGGTTCGGGTGGATTCGCATCATTCCCCTCCTCTTGAAAATGATTTGTCCTTAAATCAAGATCATCACCTGCAGAAAAATGAGATATCAGCAATATTAAATGGCACTAACATTGTACTCACCTGTTAAATCAAGTTTGTAGGCATTCTTGTTAATTCGCTCCAAAACTTGAAAAGGTCCATGCACACGTGGCATAAGCTTTGACTTTCTTTATTTTGGAAACCTCTCCTTTCGTAAGTGCAAACAAACCAAATCTCATGGATCAAACATTATCACAGCAAAATAGAGAAATACATGCTCATTATGACAAAAAGTACACTTTTTAAAGTTAGCAAATAATCTCTTCCAAATTTTTAACTTTCCACAGAATAAAGTTCTCAACAAGGTAGATAAAGTTCTATACAACAAAAGCATTTTTAAATAAGCATTTTTATAATTCATGACCAGTGATGGTTTTTTACTGAAGATGGCTTTATTAACATCCCCAAAACTAAGATAAAATTTTTCATTTTTCCTCTCTTTTCTTTCTTTTCTTTTCTCACTCACGGATTCAATGGGTTTTACATCACTCTCGGCTTTTGCACCAAATTCCTCACTCAACCTGGGTTTTAGAGGACTTACCTTGGACAGCAAGCTCACATTTTCCCTCTTGAATGGATGGTGAAACCGTTGGTGCCATATTAACCTTCTCTTTGAGCCTCTGGGCTTCCCTCTTTTGTTGCATTTGTAATTAGTCTCTAAAAACCTCATTCGGGGTCAATGACTCCAGCTTAACCTTCTTGCCTTTAAACTTAAAAACAATGGAGTTTTCTCTCCCATAATGTATTCCATCTTTATCAAATTTCTATGGCCTCCCCAATAATATATGACTAGCATGCATAGGCATAACATTATACAACACAACATCCATATATTTATCTATACTGAATTTTACTTTGACTTATTTATTTACTTTCATCTCTCCACTATCATTAAGCCATTGTAATCTATATGATTCTGGGTGTTTAATAGTTATTAAGCCTAATTTATCAACTACCATGCTACTAATTACATCTGCACAACTCCCACTATTCTATAATCATACTACATATGTTACCTTGAATTTCACATAAGATATGGAAGATGTTTTCTCTTTAAATTTGATCCTCATCTTTGTATACAGTAAGGACCCTCCTTGCAACTAAGCTCAAGTCAGCCCTTGAAGGTTTGAGTGTTTTGGATTCCTCATGCTCGTCCCCTCCAAGTTCTTCATCATCCAATTCGGCCTCTCCCCCACTTTCCTCACTTTAGGATTCTAGTTCACCATTACCTTTCATTCTTCTATTCTTGCATTGATTGACAATGTGTCCTCATCCCTGGCATTTAAAATAAACAATTTCTCAAGATCTTGAAGGTTTAGGATAAGATTTACCTTCACTTTTGTGTGCTTGGACAAATTTGGTTTTGGCTTCCTTCTTTGGCCGATTGAAGCTCTCCTCACCTTGCTTCGGTATTAGCTTTGAATCATAGATGGGATTGCTTCTCCAAGCACTTGGATTTAACCTCCCACTATTTCTAACTCCTCCAAACCATGAGCTTACCTTCCTTGTGAATTGATTTTCAATTTTGATGGCCACATGAAGCATCTCCTCCAATTCTTCATATTGTTGAAGCTCCACTTGGTTGGCTATATCATGATTCAAACCACCCAATAACCTTGCCATGGTTGCTTCTCTATCTTCATTCATGCTTAATCTCATCGTAAGCATCTCCATCTCCTTGTAATAATCTTCCACGGACCTACTTTCTTGTGTCAAAGATTGTAACCTTTGATGTAGCAACCTATGGTAGTGAGTCGGTAAAAATCGCTTCCTCATGGCTCCTTTCATTTGTCACCAAGTAGTAATCAATTCATCACCTACTCTCCTTCGGGTATTTTATTCATTTGTCCACCATTGGAGTGCATAATGTCCAAATTCCATTGCTGCCAATTTAACTTTCTTGGCCTCCGAATAGTTATGACAATAAAAAATCATCTTCATTTGCTCCTCCCATTCCAAATAAGCTTCCGGGTCACTTTTTCCCATGAAAGGTGGAATGTTTACCTTGATATGTCCAAGATCATCATCTTCCTCCTGTCTTGGACAGCATACGTTTCATCCATTCCTTCCTTGAGATCATCTCCAAAATGTCCCTTTTCGAACTCCTCTCTAGGTCGTCCACAGCCTCCTCAACCTCGACCTCGGCCTCCATGAGCATCAAACCTTGTATTTGGCATTCCGTGGGATGTTTCTAATCTGTCCATCCTTTGATTTATATGGTCAAATTGAGTGTTCATTCACTGCAATTGTTTCAAGACAGCCCTTATGTCCGTTTGCTCACCACTCCCCGTAGCTTGGGAATCACCATGGAATCCTACAGATTCTTCTTCATTAATCCTTAGTGGGTAATCTCCTCTTCTCAACCTTGAATCTGCCATGTTAGTATGAACAGCAAAAAATAAAATAGAACCTCACCAGAATCACTCCCTTACGTGTTTCACTCAATCAAGGTCTCGACACTCGTGTTTTCACACTAATTTCGGCTTTTACCTTCTTTTAAGCTCATCTTGCCTTTTCTCACTCAAAGTTCTAATTAAAACACCCATTGAACAGCAATTAAAGTATGTTTTAATTAAACTTATCAACAAAACAGTAGCAAAAAGCAAGCAATACCGATGAATTTAACCAAATCTAGTTTTTGGCTTTGCTGGGCAAAATAAGGCAAATTAACAAGGAAAATTTCAGAATCAATAAGAACTGGACCAGATGGTAAGAAATTTAGGATTCAAGAATAAAAATTTATAAAAAGAATTTCAAACACGAACAAGAATCAATTTGAACAAAATTAAGGAATAGTGTTGTTGTTCTTCTTGTAATGCAAGTTTTTGTATCAAAACCTTTAACTAATTTTAATCCAATATTTTTAGCGCCTAAAATTTCAAATATCCTGCAGCAAAAATAAATCTCCAACAACTACAAATATTGAATAAATAGTCAACAATTCAGCAATCCAAAGAAATTTCCAGCAAACAAATTTCAATACCCAATTCAACAAAACTGGCCTTTTTTTTTTTTTTAAATTCAGATTTTTTTCTTTTCTTTTTATTTTTTTACTCAAAAAATATAATCTCAACTGCAGTAGCAAGAATTAACAATCAAATTGCAATTTCAACACCAAAAACTCAACAAATGGGTGACCACCAAAGTTCAACTTCCAAATTTTGTAACTTTTTTTTTTATTCTGCAAACCACTCTCTCTCTTTTTTTTTTTTTGAATGTCTGAATGCAAATAATTAAGACCAAAAACAGCAAAGTAAAATCAACAATAAACTAAATTACCAAGAACAATAATGAAAGACAACCAACAAACTAGGAAACAAAAATACTATAGAACAAAGAAAACCTAATTTGACTAGGAATGAATTTTTTTTTTTATATGCTGAATGTGTATGATGATAGAAGCAACCTTAACCTAATGCTAAAATTGTATATTAACACAAAAAAAATAAAGAAAATAAAGATCGATCAAACCTGAACAAAATTTAGCTCTGATACCAAATGATGCAAACCTACGATGACCTGCTCCTAAACCCGTATTATATTAGCCTGAATCTAATTATGTTCAAGTTCTAATGGTCACCTTAATCCTTAACCAACCTGTGATTAGAAACGTTAGTATAATTAAGATGCCACAATAGGTGATGGATATCTTATTGATAGGTCAAACTAAAACACTCATTCACTAATGGTGTTTTAGGTGTTCAAAGAGAACAAAAAGAATTCAATCTCACAAATAATTTTCTGCATGAATAATGTACTGTATGTTATTGATAAAACAAGCCTTTAAATAGGCTAGAAAGTTACAAAATAAAATCCTAATTATCTAGGTAAAACCGGCCACCAAAGAATAGGAAACCTAATGATGGCCGAAAATCACCTCCTTTCCTAATTTAATTTGGATTAATTAATTTCTTAATTTTCAAATAGGAATTAATTAATTTAAAATGAAAATAATAAAATAATAAATTTCATAAGTTGATTTTTCCAGCATATAAATAAATAGAAATTAAATAAAAGACTAATTTTGTAAAACAAAAAGTCAAAATCAAATTAGAAAACTAGTTGACTAGTTTGACTACTAAAGCATCTTTGACCAATCTCCAGCTTTTTTGGGCTCCAAATCAGCTTCCATATGCCATTTAGGATGCCAAATATGATTAATAATGATTCCCACATGTTGCTCCTTGATTGGAATAAATCAAACAAGAAGAAAAGTCAAAGCCAGCGGCTAAACAACACATTTTTGGCCAAATTGAGATGCTGTCCAAACAAGTCCTTTTTAGATGCTTTTGATTCTGCCTTGGCTACATTCCATGTCTTTTTAATGATATTCATTGAGTTCATAAAGTTTTGGAACCATTCCTTGCGGCTTGGAATCCAAATTTGCACGAAAACAACTACTTGGGTCCGTATCGGCTTCCACCACTCAGATGCTTAGAACAGGCTTTTTATCTTCGGGTATGGACCAGCTCTTTTGAGAATTAACTACTCCCTGTATAAATGCTCCTAGGTTGTCCTTAAACCTCTTGGCTTGAGCTCTAATGATCGGCCCAGTCTTCATCCATATTGGGTCGGCATGCCATCGGGTTGTCGGTTGTGCGGGTTTGGGTGGATTCGCATCAGTGTCCTATAAACAAACACGTGGTTATATGACACTCAAACTTGTTATAAGATCTTAGATTTGGAAAACAAGCACATTCAAAGACCTTAAGAAAAGTATAATCGGGTTTCTTGTGAAATAATATTTCATAGGGAGAAAGTTGATTAAGAACCTGAGTTGGCAGTCGATTGATCAAGAAAGAAGCACAGTGAAAAGCTTCCCACCAATAAATCAGTGGCATATGAGCCTCAGCCAAGAGACAGAATCCCAATTCAACAAGATGTCTGTGCTTCCTTTCCACTTTTCCATTTTGTGTATGAATATATGGATGGCGTGGCTAAAGATAATACCCAATTTTGAAAGCTAAAGGAGAAAAGATCTGAATTCTCCTCCCCAATCAGCCTGAAGAACTTTGATTTTCCTATCAAACTGCCTTCCAACCATAACATGAAACTTGGAAAATAATGCCAAAGCTTCTGACTTAGTTCTTAAAGGATATATCTAGACATACCTTGAGAAATCATCCAAAAGCTGTATATAATACTTGTACACTTCCTTGGAAAAAACTGAGACAGGCTCCCATGAATCTGTTTATATGATTTCTAATGGTGCCGATGTTATAGAAGTATAGATAAGAAAATTTACTAATGATTTTTACCAAGTTGACATGCATCTCAAAAGAACTTATCTTTATTAAGAAATATCTTATTACAACTTTTGGGGACTTCCAATGTAATTTTGTTATTTGGATGTCCTAGTCTGTTAAGAAACAATGCAAACTCTGAAGTATTAATGTTGTGGCAGACAACACTTTTTACAACTAGAAAACAATCAGATGAAGAGGTACATGCTAAAGGAGAGAAAATTGATCCACCAACAATATTAAAGGTGTCAACAATAGGTTTACTAGTACCATTTGACAAGCAATAATCCTTATTATAATCTTGACTAGATCCAACAACACAGAAACTTGTAAAAACTTTATTTACTTGTGTTCTCCATCTTCTAAAACTCCTTTAAGTTCAAGTCTGCCCATTTTGTCCTCGATAAAACAATAGCTGTCAGTAAATTCAGCAACTAAACCATTATCTTTAGTTAGTTGTGAAATACTCAACAAGTTTTTAGCTAAACAAAGCACAATCAAAATATTGTTGAGTCTTATTAACATAGACATTGAAGGTATAAATGTGTTACCAATACAGGTAATATCCACATTCTGTTCATTGCCAACAACAAGTTTGTTATTTCCTTGATATTTAATTTGCCCAAGAAGACTGTCACCATCTCCAGCTATATGGTTAGTAGCTCCACTGTCTAAGAACCAGAAGGGATTTTTATCGACTGTTACAGACACAACATTAGCAAAAGAGTTGGGAGAAATGGATAGATTGCTCATATTAGCTTACATTTGAGGCATTAAAGGATACCATATAGAATTTAGTCCAACTGAAGATGATACGTGAGCACCAAAGTGATTTTGACCATTTTGAACATAAAACCCAGAAGGCTACTACTGCACTTGACCAGAGGGATTGTTAAAATTACTAGATTGTGATGAGACACCACAGTTAAAAGGATTAGACAAACCAAAAGTAGAACATGTGGTAGTAGACTTGAAGTAATAATCCCAGGAAATTGTTCTAGTGTGACAATTGGTCTCACATTATAACTACACAAAAAGTTATTAGGAAAACCAGGTTGTAGATTCGTCTAAACACTAGCAAAGAAATTCCTAGGACTTGTCCTTACAGCATTAAAGCTCGGCTACGGAAAGATTTGCTGAAATGGTTGAGCATACCTATAATAGCAAACATCACCAACATATCCCACCATTTTACACACTTAACAAACGGGTTATTTCCCTTGCCTCTACCAAAGGTAGCTTTTCCCCGAGCATTGTAACTCTCATTAGGATTATTATAGTTGCCAACATATCCTTTGTCAAACCTATCTCTGGATAGTAATTACGACCAATATTGCCATTGTTTCTATAAAACTAAAAATTACTCCCAGATGTGTCAATATTTTCACGAACTAAATGAACATATTGATTATCAAAGCTAGGAACATTAGAAGCAATTGTTGGCCCCAATGAAGTAACAGAGAAATCAATAGGATTTTAAACCATATTTGTTGAACTCAAACCAGTATTAGAAACATAATTTATCATATTTGCTGAGTGAGAGTTACCAATATTCATAGAAAGAGCAAAATTATATTCTTCTAACTTGCTTTCATATGCAAGTTGCCAGGATCCGTCCAAAATTCCTTACCGGAACCCTAGACAAGCCTTGATCCCAAGAAAATCCTACTGGACCCTCCAATGAAAAATCCGGCAGAACCTCCCCTAAGGGTTAGACTTACCATAAAATTTTCCTGCACGAAAAACACTTTTAGAAACATCCGCTTATTCCTCCCACCTTACTCCAATTTGTTTCCACAAATTTACAGCACTCCAAAATAATAACAAGGAATCAGTAAGCAATTAAACAAATATTTGTCCAATCCGTATACAGAGCATTATACAAGTAAATATGAAATTAATACAATGACAGATGAAGCAATACAAGATGGAGAGGAAAAAGGAAAGAAATGCTTCTTGGACTTTCGGCAATGAACTGAGACGTCGAGCTCGCCCCGGAAGATCAACGTCTCCCAACCTAGACCTAGGGGAATGGAATTTAAAAACATGAGATGCTAATCATTTCAGTGAGTGACCCAATCTATTACACAATTATAATATTAATAATATAACAATAAAAGAAACTTAATTAATCAATCCCAAACAATTAAATAAATAATTATAATAAATATTTGAAATAATGTTTTCTCTCAAAAACCTTTACAGTTCACTCAGTTGGAAAAGTTTTCTTTTTAAAACATTTTCACAAAACCCAATAATTGTACCCCAAAAATAAGGAATAATTAATTAAATAAATTATAAATAAAATACATTAAATTAAAGATCTAGAATGTATAATAAGAAATAAGAATAATTTTAATAACAATTATTAAATTGTACACAAAATGTCATAAATAAAATAAGCAAAATCACAATAAAATTTACATAAAAAATAATCAAGGAAATATCAAATTAAACGGAATGCAATAATTTAGAATGCACATAAATACAAATATTAATTTAGAACTCAATATATACATTGAAAACATTTTAAAAATCCAATAATTAAATTTAGAATAAAACATCACTAGATAAAATAAATAAAATCGTAAATAAACTTGTGTTAAAGAAATTTGGCATAAAACAAAAAATAAACTCAGTATATAAATTATAAAATTTATTGTTTAAATCAATGAAATAATCAAGGAATAGATTTTAAACCTTAATTTAAAATAAATAAAAGAATAAAATAAAATTCATGTTAAAATCTTAAAAATTAAATAAATAATATCAACATGGTAAAATAAAATTCTAAAACAGCAGTTTAAAATAATTGGTAAAAACATGAATAAATATATTTTAGAAAATATTAGTTTGAAATAAGCAATAAAATAAATTTAAATATGTTTAATTTTAAATACGAATTTAAAGCATCTTGGTTTGAAATTCGTATCGAGAAAATAACTTGACGCACAACACTATATACCCGTGATGCCCTATGAAATCCAGCGTCCCGAGCACCATCTGACGGGAAGTTAAAGAGAGAAACTTGCATACGACCACTTTGGCATCCCGACAGCGCCGCTGCTTAAACCGTCAATTCGGCCATGGAGGAGGGCGGTTTATGGCCAATATCAAACTTGCCTGCCCTCGATCCAATGGCAACTCACGAGAGACATTATAACTTGCTCGCTTATCCACATACACATTACAGAACACCAGTACTGTATGAGTGTGTTTAAAACAAATAACCATATTATTTTTAAAATAACAATTTTTCCAAAACTCATCGTGGGAATCATACCATTTTTCAAATTCACAATCCCACATTTATTTTCTTTAATATCTCCAGCGTAAATCTATCGATATAAATTCCATCTATTTCAAATCCATCAATGAAATCACATGATAAACATAACAATTATAAAGGAAATTGAAATCACAATTTTTTTTAATTCCCAAATATATTTTTGGCTCCCAAACATATATTAAAACAACATGCATTGGCAATATAATTTAGATGGAAATTCTCTTAATATCAAATACATAAAACATATTTTTCAAATATCTAATTATAAAATATTCCAATAACAAAATCCAATAATTATTAAATTAAACTTCAAATTCAAGAAAATTCTTAAAACCCAAAATATTTATAATACAAAAATAATTTAATTTCCTTCAATTTTGGCATAAAATTTCAATTAGAAATTTACTAAACAATTAACACATGGAATAAAATTTCCAAATATATAATCAACACAAAATATACACAATTTACCAACCCAAAATAATTTTGAAGGTGGGTCACTCACCTTGAGCACGCAATCCAACAAAGATCCTCCATAGGATCAATTCTACGGCTCACACGTGTTCCTAAAACAACAATATTACACAGGGTCAAATAAATTAATATTTTACTCCGGTAAATAATACCCGGTACCTGGGGGGTTTAACACAAACGGTGTCCAAAATTTGTAAATAAGGTATCAACGGAAAGCTAAGGGGACGAGGAATACGTTACCGATCTCCATTGGACTCAACTCGACCGGAGGTGGCCGGAAAGTAGACAGAAGCTTTTGGCCGAACTTCAACTTGTCGTGTCTCCCAAAGGGCAGGGAATTGAGCTGAATGAACCTCAAAATCGAGCTCTAGAGGTCCAAAATAGGTGGAAAGGAGTATCAATTTGGCCGGGTGGTGGCCGGATTGTCGACGGAGCCAATCTTGCCGTCGCCGGTAACGAAGCCCAATCCGGTAGCATCTGACGATGGTTGGCTGCCATTTTCCGGCTGCTGTCCGGAATCTTCCCCCTCTTCCTCCCCATCAGACGCGTGTGGCTTCACATAATCGAAAAAAAAGAGAAACGGGGTGAGGCCGAGAGGGAGAAGGAAGGAAGAAGGAGGAAGGAAGAAGAAGAAGAAGAAGAAGAAGAAGAAAAGAAAAGAAAAAGAAAAAGAAAGAAATTTTCGTGGCTGTTTCCCCACGTGAGAAAAAATGAATTTTTTTTAAATAATAATAATAATAATAAAATAATAAAAATAAATAAATAATATTAAGTAATATAGTATTTAATATGGTTGACATGTGGCATCTCCTCATTGTGACACATGGCATCCTTTATTAAGTCACACGTGGTACACTGTTCACATATTTAAAAATAATATTAAAATAATACTGTATTTGAAAAACTTTACAGGTCCATAACTTTTCAACAAAATATCCAAATCAGGTGTACTGCTAGTCTACAGACTCGTATTGATGAGTAATTCACATTCGTATATGAGTCAGAGCTCATATCCCCAAAAATAAAAAATCAACCCGGCACCCTTGGACAATTTGGACCTCAACTTGTTTTGCTCATAACTTTCAAACTGTAGCTCTGTTTTCGACATGCTATTAGTCTATGAACTCGTGCCAATGTGTACTTCGTAACGGGACCTCAGTCAATGTAAAATTCCATCGAAAGCAAAAAGTCAACATTTGACCCCTTCTCGGTCAATGATGGTCAAACCTGGTCAACCTCGGTCAAATTTGAGAAATTTCTGGTGTACTTCGGGACGGGGTGTTACACAAGTAATCGAGAACGAACCTCTATTAGACCAATTGAATCTAGCCTAGAGCTCAGAGTTTCTGAGACAGCATCAAATTCAGGTCCGAAACCACTAAGAATATAATATGCAAAATCTGTCTCATGCATAAATTCACCAGCAGCCTCAAGATCATCAGCAATTAATTTCATTTTAAGCCAGTACTCATTAATGCTTAAACCTCCTTTTTTAGCTGATTGTAATTGTGTTCAAAGACGTAAAATTTGAGACCATGAGTGAGATGCATACCTAGATTCAAAAGTCTGCCAAACATCAAATTTTGTATTTAATCGAACCAGATGGTAAAGAACTTCTCGTGAAATCATAGCTCTAGTCCACCCTAATAGCAAGTGATCTTGTTTCTCCCAATAATCAAGCTCTTTGTCAATCTCATCCGCACCTCCAGTCATCAAGATGTTGTTCTTCGTATAAGAATGAACTTTTCCAGATCATGCCCTTTGAGTGTAGGTAGAATCTGCGATCTTTCAAGGGTGAAACAACAAGTAGTGTATATTCTTGAGTAGCCATGAAGGCGTGCTTTGATACCATGTGAAGAAAGAAAATGCAAGAAAAGAAGAGAAAGAGCAAGAAAGTAGATAAGAAAATTTGGGAGAAAGACTAGGAAGTTTTAAGAACTTTCTGTTTGATAATTCTGCAGAAGCTATTTTGTCTTTTTACAAAAGTTTGATATTACACTATTTATAGTCAAAACTAAACTAGGTTCAACTACCCAACGTAAAACTAAAAATAACAAACTAATAACTAATTACAAGCATGTGATAAGACACATGACCTCCTTCAACTATTGTGATGATTTGGCAATGTGAAAACAAAACCTGAGTTAAGTTGGCATTATTCCACAATAAAAATGAACCATTACCCATTTTACTTACTAGTTATTGCCTCTGCTATGTGCTCTGCTTGCTACAAATTAATTAATTACACAATTGCGATAGATGGACCTATCATGGATGATCGGATGGGTACTATGTATTTCAAGAGCTACGATCATCATTCACCAACAACTATATATATATGTACTCATTCCGTAAATTACACAGCCGTTAAATCGTTAACCATTAACTTGACTAACATCTTTACCAATAAAACGATGATACATACATACATACATATATATATATATATATAGTAGTTATCTTCATAAATTATATGATACTTCTGACGTCACTCTTCTAGAAATTCATTAATTTTTTTTGGTGAAATTTAGAAATTCATCATTAATTTCTTTTAATATTTTAAAATTTATCAATATTACTCATGCCATTAATTACACAGTTAAAGTTAACCATTAATTTGACTGCATTTAACTAATGAATAATCTGAGCCAAATAAATAAATAAATAAATAAATAAAAGATACAAGAAGTTTTTAAACAATAAAAAAAAATTATAGGATATTTTTTTCTAAATTTAAAAAAGTGGTTTTGACCACACTACATTCCTAAAGAATTCATATTACAAACCTACCCTAAAAGGGTAACAATATCCTTAAACAAAATTAAAAAAAAGAAAAAGAAATAGAACGTACACTATATATACTATGTGCATCCGGTTAAAAATAAATTGGAGATTTTTGTTTCCTCCATTATATACTAAATGGAATAAAATGTTCAAGTTATTTATACCGGATGACTTTAAGATATCGTAAAATATGTATTGTGTTTGTATAAATAAATATTACTATGTTCTTTGATATAAATATACGAGACAAAATCAAAACGTCTGCATTATATATACTATAGAACTTCATATGTCACATAATGTACATCTGGTTTATATAAACTTGAGGTTGTTATCTTATCCAATATGCATATTGCTGGATGGAACCAAAATAGCATATAAAAAGTAAACTATAGCGGATGAAAGTTTGAGTTTTCTAAGAAGCTTGTGTCGATCTACTCTTGCATAATGGAAACCCAAAACCCTTAATGAAAATTAATAGTAAATCGAAGGGGATTTGACCTCCCACCCAAAAAGATGTCACTTAGAAACAAACCTACACATTGTAAAACACAGAAAATAGATCTCAAACCCATGGCTGACATGGTTAGATCTCCATCTGTCAGCAACTATATATAGTTGACCAAGCAAAAAGGATTTCCATCGTTGTTTCATCACCGGCAAGGGTTTAGTGTCAATTTGGCGAAAACAGAAAAGAAAACCAAAATACCATTCAAGTAACTCGGCCTTAGATTTTCTCTGATTTGCTCGATTTTAACAATTTTCATAACAAAGCAATAGGTTTGATCCTCCATTGTGATTCTTTGATCACCAAAAAACACACAAAACTAATACAGAAAAATAAAGAGAGACAAGAGCACAAAAATTGAGAAGAAAAAGATGTATTATAACTATAAAATTTATACATAAAAAAAACTTCTCTCAGCCTCTCTCAAAACCTGTATTGTCTATACTGTATGTTATATATCATACAAGACTAAAAATGAGCATTCATTTATAATGCTCTCTCTAGGGTTTCTAGGGTTGAAACCCTAATAGGCTTGGGTTTTAGGAGCTAAAAGGCTGGACCCCGTAATTCTCCCCCTCCAGCCGCATTTCAAAAAACTTGATGGTCACCCACCATCTAACTAGCTATGTCTCTACACAGCTCCAACTTCTCTGGTGTAACAACCTTTGTAAACATATATACTAGATTCTCCTTTGTGTGAATCTTCACCAACTTGAACAATTTATGCTCAGTCACATCGCGTATCCAATGATAGCGGATATCAAAATGCTTTGTTCGGGAATGATACATTGAATTCTTGCTCAAATCTATAGCAATCTGACTGTCACAATGTATCTTGTAGTCATCTTGCTTTATGCCCAGTTCATGGAGCAAACGCTTTAACCATAACATCTCCTTACCGGCTTCCTTTGGGGCAATATACTCTGCTTCTGTCATGGATAAAGCTACACACTTTTACAATCTTGACTACCATGACACAGCTCCTTCAGCAAAAGTGTAAATGTAACCTGAAGTAGATTTTCTACTATCAGGATCTCCGACCATATCTGCATCTATATAGTCATGTAGAACTGGATCACCTTTCCCGTAACACAAGCATACTTTTGATGTACCCTTAAGATACCTAAGAATCCATTTGACTGCTTCCCAGTGTTCCTTTCCAGGATTTGAAAGAAATTTGCTCACGGTACCAACTGCATGAGAAATGTTCAGTCCAGTACACACCATTGTATACATTAGACTTCCCCATTGCTGAAGAATAAGGCTTTGAAGCCATCGCCTCTATCTCTACTTTGGATAAAGGGCACGATCTCTTACTCAACTTGAAATGAATTGCTAATGAAATGCTGACTGGTTTGGCCTTCTCCATGCCAAATCTCTTTATCACTCGTTTGACATATTTCTCTTAAGTTAGCCATAACTTGTGATTTTTCCTATCTCAAGCTATTTGTATTCCTAAAATCTATTGAGCTAGTCCCAAGTCCTTCATATCAAATGACTTGGAAAGTTCCTTCTTCAGCTGACTAATTTTCATTGCATCTTGTCCAATGATCAACATGTCGTCGACATACAGCAAAAGTGCAATGAAGTTTGCATCTGGAAATCTCTGAATATAAACACACTAGTCTGCATCAGTCTTCTTATATCCTTGACTCATCATAAAGGAGTCAAAATTCTTGTACCATTGCTTAATTGCTTGTTTGAGGCCATACAAGCTCTTCTCTAGCTTGCAAACGAGGTTCTCCTTCCTTGAAACCTCAAAACCTTTTGGCTACTCCATATAAATCTCTTCATGTAGATCACCATGAAAGAATGCTATTTTCACATCCATTTGTTCAAGCTCTAGGTCTAGACAGGCCATTAGACCAAGAATAACTCGTATTGAAGTCATCTTCACTACTGGTGAGAAAATCTCATCAAAGTCAATTCCTTTCTTTCTGAAAGAAACCTTTGATGACCAATCGGGCTTTATGCTTCACCACCTGTCCGTTGCCATCTTTCTTGAGCTTGAATATCCATTTGTTCTTCAATGCCTTCTTTCCCTTTGAAAGCTCAACCGATTCATAGGTATGATTCTTCTGTAAAAATTCCATATCATCTTGCGTTGCATGCATCCATTTTTCTCTATCTTGATGGGAATTAGCTTCTTGAAAACTCTCTGGCTCCCTCTCTTTAGTAAGCAGAATATTGAGATTCTGGATATCTCTTTGATCGAATACGACCTTGTTCAAATCTTCGAAGAGGTGTACCATCATTTGACTGTTCTAATGGTCCTGTAACTTTTGGTGTTTGAGCATCTCCTTGCTCGATATCCTCTTCTCTCTCCTGTTCTGCTTCTTGTAATTCCCTATAGACCTCATCATCATCTGTGGCTGGTTGTGTTGGTGCTGGATCAGGAACAAAATCATGGGCACTGGTACTAGAAAACTTCATTGGCTTCTCAAAATCTTCTATAGTCTGGTTTTCTTAGAATACCACATCCCTATTTTTGATAACCTTTTTTACCTTTGGATCCCATAATCTGTATTCGAATTCTTCATCTCCATATCCGATAAAGATGCATGGAGTAGTTCTTGCATCAAGCTTCTGTCTAAGATTCTTGGATACACGTGCAAAGGCTAAACATTCAAATACTCTTAAATGAGAGTATGAGGGATTCTTACCATACCACACTTTCCCTAGAATTTCAAAATTTAGTGATACTAATGGCAATCTATTAATTAGATAGCAGGTGGCACGAACAGCTTCTCCCCAGAATGACTTGGTTAACTTAGCCATCCTGATCATACTTCTGACCTTCTCCATAATAGTCCGATTCATTTTCTCGGCTATACCATTATGTTGTGGGGTGTGAAGGACCGTCTTCTCATGCCGAATGGAATTTCCTCTATACTGCGCATCAAACTCTCGGAAAGTATACTCACCTCCATTGTTTGAGTGAAGACACTTCAGCTTCTTTCCTGTCTCACGCTTTACCATGGCATGGAACTCTTTGAAGTGATATAAAACTTGATCCTTCATCTTCAGAAAATAAACCCACACCTTTCAAGAAGCATCATCTATAAAGGTCAAAAAATATCTTTTACCACCTAGAAATTCCTCTTCCAAAGGACCACAAACATCAGAGTGCACCAGACTAAGCAACTCTGATCTTCTCGTTGAAGAGGACTTCAATGAGACTTTGTGTTGCTTACCATACAAACAATAATTACGAGGATCCAACATAGCATCCTTGGAAATGGGGATAAGCTTCTTATTCATCAAAGTAAACAATCCTTTCTCACTCATGTGACCAGGTCTCTGATGCCACAGAATTTGAGGTACCTCTCCTTTTGTAATATTGAGGCTATCTGTATAAATTTTCACACAAGTCTTGTAAAGTGTTTCACAAATATGTCCATGAGCGACAATCATAGCACCTTTTGTCATTTTCCATGTGCCGTTGTAAAAGTGGTTGCTGAAGCCTTCCTTGTCAAAGGCTATTTTGAAAGCAGATTGAGCTGAAGGTCTGGAACATATTGGACATCCTTCAAAGTAATTATATGTCCGACGTTGGTCTTTATCTGAATATCACCAATTCTAGCAATCTTAGCGAAGCTGTTATTTCCCATCTTCATTATACCAAAGTCTCTTGCTTTACATGTTTTGAAAAACTCTATATACGGAGTAACATGGTAGGATGTTGCAGTATCTACTACCCATTCGACTTCTTGGCTTGAAGTGTGAAGGGATGATTCTTCATGTGTGGAAAAATATGCCACTTCTCCTCTGACAGTGACTACAGTTTCACCATCCTTCTTCGGCTGATTGCTTTTCTGCCCCTGCTCTTGCAACATCTTCCTGCAGTACTTCTTCAAGTGTCCTTCTTGGCCACAATAATGACACTTGTATATTGGCCTCTTTCCATCTGTGGATCTGCCTCTGCTTTGGCTCCTGCCTCTCCACCTATCATGAGTACCTTCTTGCTGTCTCCCTCGTTTCTCTGTGATAAGGGCATGTGTTTGATCATTGCCAATGTCCTTCCTTCTAGCCTCCTCGTTAAATAGGACATCCGAATTATTGAGATAGACTACTAGTGTCTCCCAACTGTCTGGAAGAGAGCTAAGAAGTAAAAGTGCATGCTCTTCGTCCCCTTGTTGTAACTCCACCGCAGACAATTGGTTGATCAAGTTTTGAAATATATTGGTGTGCTCGGCTACAGAAGTTCCATTCTTCAACCTCAAATTCACCAAACGCCTCATCAACAAGGCTTTATTCCAAGCAGTCTTGGCTTGGTACATGTCCTCCAGCTTCTTCCAGAGGGTGTATGCGTTTGTCTTTTGTGCAACATGATGGAACACACTGTGGTCGATCCATCGATTGTTTTTCTGTTCATCTTCTTCCTTTGGTGGGATCGGGATTCTTTCCTTTGGCATCTAAGGTGTCAAACAAGTCCTTACAATTTAGAAGATCTTCCATCCAAGGTCTCCAAAGTGCATAGTTGGTGGCAGTAAGCTTGATCATCGCTTCCGAATATGACTCATCCATTGACATCTTGTCTTGGAAAAAATTGGAGCTGAATGCAAAAAAATAGAGTCCACCAATGCATCGGAAATGGTAAAAAATGTTGGGTTTGACTCTTCTCAGGTCAAAATCTGAATCTTCAAAAATTGAGGCCAAAGTGCAATTTCTAAAAGTTTTGGGTCAAACTGTAAATATCAAAACTTTTGGAAAAACTTGCAAATACCAAAAATACAAAGGTATTTCTGCAATTTTAGAAAAGTCTTGGGCTGGTGTTGATGTGGCTGATGATGTGGCAAATCGAATGATGTGGCAGAGAGCTGGCTAATGATGTGTTAGGTTGACGTGTCACGGCTAGGCTCTGAACTCGGCTTAGCGGCTATTCTCTCGACTCGGCTGGGCTGGCGGCTCGGGTTGGTTCGCTGCTCGTGGCTCGGCTAAGGTGCGTGTATGGCGTGTGTTGGTTGACCGGCACGTGAAAACCTGCACTAAAAATTTGACAGGCGCGTGGGGGCGCATGCAGTGGCGGATGAAGGTTCGATTGGGCTCATTCTCTTCATCTCGACAAGATCTACCTTCTGGTATGCTCAAATATATTTTTTTTTTATCATTTTGATGGCGAACCCTATACCTGAACTAGACTCTGATACCACTTGTTGTGATTCTTTAATCACAAAAAAACATACAAAACTAATACAGAAAAATAAAGAAAGACAAAAGCACAAAAATTGAGAAGAAAAATATGTATTATAACTATAAAATTTATACACAAAAAAACTTCGCTCAGCCTCTCTCAAAACCTATATTGTCTATAATGTATGTTATATGTGATACAGGACTGAAAATGAGCATCTATTTATAATGCTCTCTCTAGAGTTCTAGGATTGAAACCCTAATGGGCTTGGACTTTAGAGTAGGGGTGGGTAAAATCCAATCCAACCCGTTCAACCCGCCCAATCCAAACCATTTTTAACGGTTTAGATTTGATTTTTACATCAAGTGGATTGGATTGAGTTTAAAATATTATAAATTATATGGATTGGATTGGTTATGGATTGGAAACATAAATCCAATCTAATCCAAATAATATATTATATAATTAAAAAATTATATATATTTTTTATTTTTTTCATTTTTATATATAAATTTTAATATTTTTGTCATTTTTATATATTAATTTTTAACTTTTTTTTTTCTTTCTATTTTTATATATTAATTTTTAATATATATATTTTTTTACATCCCCAAATTCCAAATCGATTATTGAGTGAATGAATTTTGATGAATGTATTGTTTTACATTATTTGTTCTAACAATTTTAATTTAATTTTGTAGGAGTGAGATGATGACATTAATGCTTGCTACTTGATAAGTACATAATGTCTATCATTTGCTACATTTTCTTTTTTATTTGTCATTGTAGACTATGTTGTGTTATTCTAATTGTATTTTATGTTTGGATAATTATAATTTATTATTTATATTTTATATTTGAAAATTTTTTTATTTGTATTATATATATTTATAAATTAGTAAGTTTCAAACCGATCAATCAATCCAAATCAAACCGATTATAAATGGTTTGGTTTGATTTGGATTTAACGTTTTAATGGTTTGATTTGGATTGCATATTAGAAAAACCGATAACTATGAATTGGATTGTATTTCGGTCCAAAACCAAATCAATCAAATCCATACCCACCCCTACTTCAGAGGATAAAAGGCTGGATCCCACATCCTCTTCATTCCAGTCAAATATCATTATTGGTAATCGAGCATTTTTGAATGTAGTATATGTCAATTTAATTGTATTTGTTTTTTTGGGGGTTAAATAGGTATGTTTTATTGGTGTAATGAGCAAATATATAATTAAGTGAAAGTCGGTTGAGAATGTAGTATGGTTATAAGAAAATACAGTTTGGTTAGAACGACGCATTTTAAAATATTAGAGGAGGTTAGTGATGAATTGTATTATAGGTTATCCCTATTGACAGTTAAGTTTAATGGCATCCAAGGTGTTGGTGGTAAATTTCAAAATATTGTAAGAGATTAATAGTGGAAAAATTATAATATATTGCCATATTATCATTTATCAAAATTTTAATAAAAAAATTTATTGAATGCAGCATTACTGACTTTGAAAAGGATAATTCTACACTTACCAATATTTTTTTTACCAAATTTAGTAAACAATGAGTTGGCATTATGTAATTGGTTTTTCCTTCCATAATTATAGGTATCAACAATCTATCGACAAAAACAATTGACAAGTGAAGCACCAATTTTGAAAAGGATAATTTTATATTTACTAAATTTTTTTATCAAAATTTTGACAAACAATGGTGTGGCATTGTATAATTGATTTTTCCTCCCATAATGATAGGATATCAATATTCTATCAACTACTTATATATTATCATATTATTGTTGATCAACATTTTAGTAAAAAAATTTGATAATTATAGTATATTTAAAAACAAAGGAAAAAATATAATTATGACAAATCCATAGAGTTTAAAATGAAAATTTCCCATGGAAATAATATGATGGCCTTTGGAGTGCATTCTGCATATTGGAGGTTTAAGAGAATAAATTCGATAGATTAGGAAAGAGAATTAGGAAAGTTGATGGGTTGGGTTAGATATGGTAATCAAGTGGTAGGGAAATCGATGCAAACCAAATCACTGACATATATAGCTACTAATTCTCAACCATATTCTACCAGGATAGATAGGGAATTATATCCAGCAAGAATCCCCAACATTTTTCACATTTTCACACTCCTTAAGACAATCTAATTAATTGATTTATAAGTATTGCTCAATTTCCTGTTTGTTGTGCTTATCATACAGTTCTAATACGAATGGAATTTATTTTTTTATTTTTTATTTTTCATGTTATTCATTATTTTTTTATTTTTTTTGGGTGGGTCTTGATTAACTTTATTGCTAATAGAAAAATCTAATCTTATTAACACTTCTTCATGGATATCATGTGAACATGAATCACCGAAACAATTAACATCTACTACAGAACAAGCCATAGATCAAAGACCAAGACTTTGCAATATTTGACCAAATATAATGTATAATCCCTCTTGAAAGAATTATATCATACATATACAATTTTGGAGGTATTTGTTTAATTTTGTTGGTGAAAGTGAAACGCACATAAATTATTGGGCAAACTGATTACCTTATGAGTTTGAATCAGTACATAGTTACATAATTTAATTTCCATGAAAAAAAAAAGAAAAAGACGAAGACTCTATCAATTTATTACTCCACAAGCCATAGACCAAGACCAAGACTTTTTTAGTTATTACTCCACAAGCCATAGACCAGGACCAAGACTTTTCTTTTTTCTTTTTTTTTTTACATTTTTTTTTTAAACAAAACCAAAGACAAAGACTTCTTTTTTTTTTTTTTTTCTTTTTTTTTTCCGCTATTAAAAAGACCAAGACTCAGCATTACCCAAAAATAAAAAAATTACTCTGCAATATTAGACCAAAGATAACATATAATCCCTGTTGAAAACATATATATACAATTTCGGACGTATTTGTTTAATTTAGCCGATAAAAGTGAAATCCACATAAATTAATGGGCAAACTGATAACCTTATGAGCGAACCAGTACATCGTTTAATTTCCCAAAAAAAAAATAAAAGAAAAGAAAAGAAAAGAAAAAGCAAGACTCTATTAGTTTATTACACAAGCCATAGACCAAAGACCAAGACTCTGCATTACACACACAAAAAAAAAAAAAAAAAAAAAAAAAGAACAAGACTCTTTATTAATTTATTACTCCACAAGCCAAGACTTTTTTTTCCCCCTTTATTTTTAATTTTTTTTTTTCTAAAGGAAACGAAAGACCCGGACTTTTTGTTTTTGTTTTTTCTTTTTTTTGGTTATTTTTGTTGTTGTTGTTGTTTTTTTTTTTTTTTTTTTTTTTTTTTTTTTTTTTTTTTTGCTATTAAAAAAGACCAAGACTGTGCATTACATCCAAAAAAAGAAAAAAAAAAAATACCAAGACTCTTTATTAATTTATTACTCCACAAGCCATAGACCAAGACGAAGACTGTTTTTACTTTTTCTTTTAAGAAAACCAAAGACCAAGACTTTTTTTTTTTCTTTTGCTATTAAAAAAGACCAAGAATCTGCATTTCCCCCCCCCCCCCCCCCCCCAAAAAAAAAAAAAAAAAAAAAAAAAAGATCAACACTCTTTATTAATTTATTACTCCACAAGCCATAGACCAAGACCAAGACTTTTTTTTCCTTATTTTTACCTTCTTTTTGTTTTTTAAAAGAAAACCAAAGACCAAGAGTTTTTTTTTTCTTTAGTTTTTTTCTATTAAAAAAGACCAAGACTCTGCATTATCCTCCTCCCCGCCCCCCCCCAAAAAAAAAAAAAAGAAAAAAAAGAGAGCAAGACTCTTTATTAATTTATAACTCCACAAGCCATAGACCAAGACCAAGACCTTTTTTTTTCTTTATTATTATTTTTTTAAGAAAACCAAAGGCCAAGACTCTACATGCAAAAACAAAAAAGAAAAAAAAAGATCAATGCTCTTTGTTAATTTATTATTCCACAAGCCATAGACCAAGACCAAGACTTTTTATTTTTCTTTATTTTTACTTTTTATTTTTTTATTTTTTAAAGAAAACAAAAGACCAAGATTTTTTTTTTCCCGCTGTTAAAAAGACCAAGACTCTGCATTACCCCAAAAAAAAAAAAAAAAAAAAACTTTGCAATATTTGACCAAATATAATATATAATCCCTGTTGAAAAAATATATATACAATTTCGGACGTATTTGGTTAATTTAGTTGGTAAAAGTGAAATCCACAAAAATTAATGGGCAAACTGATAACCTTATGAGCGAACCAGTACATCAAAGACAAAGACTATGTACACAAGCCATAGACCCAAGACCAAGACTCTGCATTACCCAACAAGAAAAGACCAAAACTCTTCAATATCTCACCAAATAAATATATAATCCCTGCTGAAAAGAAAATAATATATATCGGACGTGACAAGCTGCCACCAAGTCAGGATATGGTAAATAAACACTTTCTTGCTGCATAATTTTCACAAACTCATTAGAAATCAAAAAGGGAGAGATAGGACTAGTATGATTCTTGGCTAGACCCTAGCGTGATGCCAAGTGAGCCAGCTTGTTGTTAATCCTCGGAATCCAAGTAAAGGAAATAGAATCAAACAAAAGGCATGAGTCCAAGATCTTCTTGATGAATCCCCCTGATGACCAATGGCCAGATTGATCTACTGGATCGTTAAGGGTTTGAATGACAATTTTGGCGTCACTCTCGCAGCAAATGTTGAGATAACCATCTTTAAGAGCCTACAAAACATTGTTGAGGATAGCAACCACTTCGGCTGCTTAAGGGATATCTATGATTTCCTTAATGACATGGACTTTCAAATCTCTTCTAGTATGGTTCCTAACAATCAAACCGAGACTCGCAATACCATTTCCAAGAGACGCATCTATATTAATCTTGATAATTCCTTCTGGAGGAGAGGTCCAAGAATTGTCTGAAGGCAGGCTAGGAAAAGAAGGAATCTTCAAAGTGAGCTTGGATGATCTAAACTTTTTAAACCTGTTAAGCAAACCGCTAACTTCTTCTTCATAGTTTAGTTTTCTGTGTAATTTTTAGTTTAATTTCCTATTGATTTTTAATCATACAATTTTTAATGTGAATGAGATTTCTTGATGTTAGTCAAATTTTTTTCTACTTTGGTGGGTCTTCTTTCAATTTATTGCTGATATCATGTGAGCATGGCCTTACTAAAATAAGCAAACCAAATATAATATATAATTCCTCTTGAGAAAAATATATCTATAATTTCGGATGTATTTGTTTTTTTCTGGTAAATAGAAATTCGGATGTATGTGTTTAATTTAGTGGTGAAAGTGAAACTCACATAACTTAATGGGCAAATTGATTATAGCCCTTATGAGTGTGACTCGGTATGTAGTTTACTTTCTTGTGTGCTGTATTAATCATACAATTCTAATAGGCAAATTGATTATAAACCTTATCAAGAGCATATCATTAGGTCAATTTTATTTAATCTTACAACTATTTTGATGCATACCTTTAAATCAATCTTATTCGATCATATAACTATTTTGGAATCTGACTGCAGCTGATGTAAAAAATCAGTAGAAGTGGATTTTAACGTACATGATTACCATAAATATCAAAGTTTCTATGGGCTGAAAAAAATCTTAAGTGAAATAAGGGCTTATTGATTTCCAAACAGGAAAATGCTTAAAAACAAGGAAAAGTAGAATAAAGTTTTCAAATTTGTTAACTTATCAATTAATTAGTCGACATCTAGCATTTTAATTAATTGGAAGATATAAAAAATATAATGGATTTTTTTAAGATAGAGTAAACTTGTAATTAAAAAGAAAATAAAGTGAACTACCGTTTGAGAAACATATATGGAGTGCAAATATCAATTTCCAAAACTTAAAAAAAAAAAAAAAAAAAAAAAACAAAGCAAAACAAAAATTGTTCGAAAGCTTTCATGACCTTTCGACGAAGTAATCATCCTCGCAACTTCCAATTAGTCAACAAATTGCTTTTTTAATATTTCTTCATTGATTTTAGTTTCTATTATAGTACTTTCATTTTTCTATAGCAGTTCTTGTTATTTTTATCATGTATATCTATTATCTCTTTTTTAGTTGAATAAATTTGTGTTTAAATATTAAGAATTTCTAATTTGATTTTTTTTTTATAAATTAATACAGTTACCTTCTTTTGTCGGATTTATTTAATGCAATTTATATTTTTTATTACTATTTTATCTACTTTCTTTAATAGACAGCCTAAATCTGTTTGGTATTTGAAAAGTATTCTTGATTTTATTTTACTTTATTTTTTTTAGCTTTTTCTCCTCTATCTTGAACTTATCTATAAGGTTAACATTTACCACATTTTGATAGTAAGAAAATTTCTTTAAGTATTCTTTTGGATTCTTAATTTTTTCTTGGTACCTATGCTTTAGTAGTTGCAATGTAGGAATTTTCTATATATAGTGTGGCATAGGCAATAAACAAAATCATCATCAACCTTTGGTAAAAATTAGCGGTAGCTCTAGTCTCTAAGATATGGGAGACGGTGTGTTTGGCAACCCCATTACTGACATAACTTTAGAGGGACTGCCTGAGTATGAGGGGAAAGACATAATTGTAGGGGGATTGCCTGAGTATGAGGGGAAAAAAATACGAAACATAGACAGAGCTCGAGTGGCTATGCGTTGGAAAAATGCTGAGAGAAAGGATTTCAATGCTCTCCAGTATGTGCAGAATCTCAAGGAAAATTGCGAGGATAATGTCGCGACGCTTTGCCTTATCTACAATGCCACTGGAGACGTTGTAGAATATGCTGCCCACTATGACCAGCTTGGACACCTTGGAGCTGCTCCATACCCATCTATAATCGAAAACGGACAATGGGGTGCCTTTCTGCATCGCAAAGTTACCGACGGATATTACTCAGGCTCCGTTGGAGGTGTTGTGTATCGCGGCAAGAACGGAGATGATGCTGATTGTGATTGGTTGGTGGCATGGAACAACCCTACCGATAAAAATAAATGGGTAAACAGGGTAAGTATCATTCCTGCTGTTTGCCTTATTTTTAAGACAACTATATCCTATTTGGTATAACTTCTGAATGGCTGCTTCTTGTTTTTAAGATTGCAAACTGCTTCACGCCCTGAGAAGATTTTTTATTTTTTTTAACCAAATATGATAAAGAATTAGCTTCTCAAGAAGTTCTAAGCAAAAGCTATCCTAAATAGGATTTTGGTATATTCAATATACATACAAAGCAATATGTAACAATTAATATATGCAGGCATATACAGAGGTTCGTGAAATAAACCACTTTAACGGTATTTGGAATGCGATACATGGTCGTATGGATGCCTCCGGCGTTCATTCCAAAAGCGAGTCGCATGGATGCTTGTCATATGCCTCGATTGGTAGTGACAGGTTTGCCATATTCAGGGCAATACTCACTCTGCAAAATGTATTTCAGAAATAGTACTACTTAACTAGCTACCTACTGCAATTTATATATATTGCAGCAACCATGTAAGAAGAATCCATAAAATATTGCTTTATAAGTACATGTATGTTGTGTGGAATATTGCCATTATCATATGGCAATGTAATGTGTGTCTAGCTATCTTTGAATTTAGGGTGGATATTTACTGCAATTTATATATAGTGCAGCAACCATGTAAGAAGAATCCATAAAATATTGCTATATATGTATAAGTCTCTGGTGTGGACTAATGCCATTATCATATGGCATTGTAACGTGTGTCTAGCTCTCTTTGAATTTAGTGTGGATATTCAATAAACTATTACGAATTAATAGCACTTTTCAAATATGTATTAGTTTGATATCCATAGTCGAGATCAGTTTCAATATATTAATCAATATATTAAGCTATTAATTTGTGGGACAGATCGTTGGTGACATAACGCGATATTTATAAACAAAAATTCTCTTATCCCGTACTAAATTTAAAGTGTATGAATGCTTACAAACACTAATACACACCTACAAGTGCTAACATATCGTTTCACTTATATGTAAAAGCTTTTGTCTTGGGAGTCAATTAGTTCTTCATGACTACAATCAGATTCTCTGTCTCTATATATGTATAGATATCTATATATGTATAGTTCCATAAAAAAGAATGAGTATAGGTTGACTCTAAACTAGCTTAATTTTCTTGTAGAATTTAGTAGCTCATCAAGGCAAGTTTCTTATCAAAGAAAAAAGGCCAGGGTTATTGCCATGTATGGAAGAAACACCTCTTCAATGGGCATTAAATGCTATTTTTTATACCAATTTTACCCTTTTTCAAGCAAGTAAGAAATATTATTCTTTTGATTTCCCATATCTCCCTTTTGCCTAATTTCTCCCACAGTTCGCATAAAATCCATTTACATTTTTGAAAAACATAACCATTTTTTCTTAATAAAATTCAATTATTAATAAACTCTCCATTTTAATAACTATCAATAGATAAAAAAAGAAAAAAAAATATTAATAGGTAATTTCATAGTAAGTGATAAAAATTAATTCAAAACAATCTAATTACAAATATTAATGGATAATATAGAATCTTCAATTCATTCAAAAACGCCAAACAAGATTATGGTTTAATGAAAGGAACTAGTATTATTTTCCATTCCAACATTTGCAAAAGACAGTATCATATATGAGGGGGAAAAAAGAGAACATATGAAAATTAAAAAATAAAGAGTAGTTCCAACATTAAAGTAATATTGTCGAAAGGAAAAATATACCTAAGAAAACTATTTTTCTCCTTCACCTGCAAAATAATATGAATAAAAAAATTAGAGAAGATATGTAATACATTTAAAAAATATTATAAAGTCAATTTATGCTAATGACAGATACTTTAATACTTACATATTAATTTATGCAAGAACTTTGAAAGTCCATCTCATCAGCAAATTCTAGTGGCTTAAGATAAAGCCTAACAAGTACAAATTGAAATTTATTCGGAAATTAATTAAACATGCTAAATTTGCTAAATAAATATTAGCACTAGAATACAAAAGCATTCTAAGGGTAAGGGTATTTGGGATGAAATACAAAAAGCATTTTGAGACCTTCGACGTTCGATCCAAAAGCAAGTTGCATGGATACTTGTATATGCTACAATTGGTAATTATAGGTTTGCCATATTCAAAGCAATACTCACTCTTCATAATGTTCTTGTAAAGGGACATTGAAGGGTTGAGGCAATTGATACAATAAGAAGTAAAGGGGCTAAGAATAGAAAATATGCAGACAAAAGATGCGTGGATTAGCAATTTGGTCAAAACTCGCTTCACAAATTGGTCAGTGGGAATGCGATTTCCATTTTGTTTCATTTCGCCCAAGTTTGGACTTTTTGATTGCCTCTCAGACCTTAAAGAGCACATCCAACAATATTGCAATGTAATGGGTTAACATAGAATCTCTAAGGATAAGAGAGAAGTGAAGATGTGCAAGATATTTTCAACTGGCTTTAAGGGACCAGCCCTCTCATGGTTCTATAATTTGGAAGCATGATCAAATAACTCCTTTGTAGAACTAGTGAAAGTATTCAAAACCCAATTGCATTAAGTATGAGGGTGAGGAGAGAGTTGAACCACCTATTCACGACAAAATAACTAAAAGGAAAACACTCAGGACTTTCACTCAAAGTTTCAATAAGGAAAAGATCAATATTCATAACTACAATGAATACACTGTTGTTTGTAAGGGTATGTTCCGAGAGACTCCACTTTATGATTCACTCACTATGAAAACCCCTTTGACAATGATTGAAGCTCTTGAATGGACCAATGAATCCATAAAACTAGAAGAGGATAAGCGAGAGGATCAGAAAGAGAAAGGAAGAAAAACGTTAAGGATTGCTTCTACTGTAAAGGTATTTAAGCCATGTAGATTGGGGACTCTGAGGCAAAAAAGGCAATCAACTACTCAACCATATTCAAGAAATGATAACATTCTTAGTTGTGGTGATGGGTGTGTTTTCAATCCATTCAAACATTACTCCCTCAATGTCACCCTCGAACAGATGGTATGATACATGAAAGAAAAGAACTTTGTGAGGTGGCCACCAAAGATGTATGCCGATTGAAGACCATGTGACAATAACAAATATTACACTTTCCATAATGATCTTAGGCACTTAGCTTAGGACTTTCGTCAACTCAAATCTTGATACATCCTCATGATCAAACAAAGAAATCCTTCATGATTAAGATGGGAATATACTGCAACAATATTATATCATTTAAACTAAAAAATCCAGAAGCAACCTATTAACGGCTTGTGAATAAGATGTTTAAGGTGAAGATAGGGAAGGCCATGAAGGTTTACCTTGACGGTATGCTAGTAAAATCATTGAAGATTGAAGATTACATTAAACATCTAAGGTAAACCTTTGAAGTACTAGAAAAGTATCAAATGAGGCTCAATTTAATAAAACGTACATTCAGAGTTTCAGCCGATAAATTCTTAGGATATTTAATTACTCAAAGGGGGATAAAAGCTAATCCATATCAAATCAGGGCATTGTCAGATATGCCATCACCAAAGAGCATGAGGACGTGTAATGATTGAAGGGAAGGATAGTAGCTCAGCAAGTACATCTCAAGATCTTTGGATAAGTGTCATAAATTCTTTGATGTCTTGAAGGATTGCAAAGATTTTTGATACGAATCTAGGATGACCTACTCCTAAACCTGTATTATATTAGCCCAGATCTCAATTAAGTCCAAGTTCTAGTGGAATGGACCTCAACCCCTAACTATCCTGTGGTTAAAAACCTTGGTATAATGTAGACGCCACAATAGGGGATGGAAAACCTATTGATAAGTCAAGCTAAAACAACCAATTCTCTAATGGTGTTTTAGGTGTTCTCAAAGAACAAAGAGATAATTAATCTCACAAGCCTTTGAATAGGCTTTGAAAGAAACAAAATAAACTCTAAAAACCCTAGGAAAAACCAGCCACACAAGGAAGAATTCTAGCTTGGCCGAACCTTTCCTTTTCCTAATCTAATTAATTAATTCCCTTATTTTCGATTAGGAATTAATTAATTTACAAACCAAATAATAAAATAAAAACTTTCCTAAACTTATTTTTTCAATAAGTAAATAAATACAAATCCAAAATTAAAGATAGTTTACTAAAACAAAAAAGTAAAAACAACTTAGGAAAGTAAATATGGTAACTTTCGGCTATGTTGGTAATGACCCTTCTTTGACCTAATTGGAATCCAAATCAGCTTCAATAGTCTTTGTGGAATGCCAAATAAGCTTATTATGAAGTTCCTCACGTTGCCCTTGCTTGGAAGTATGAGAAAAGGCTAATACAGTAAAATACAGTAAAACCAGCAAATTCGGCTTTTCTTCCCCTTGTGGCAAACCACCATGTTGTTCGGCTTTGAAGCTGCTTTGGCTGGTTTCTATGACTCATCCACCATATTAATTGAACCCATAAGAATGGGGATCCAATTCATATAACCCGACCTCCATATTGGCACTAAAAATGTCACCCGGGCCCCGTTTTGGCTTCTATTGCTTGTATGAGTAAAACAGGCCTTGGTTCTTTAGATATGGGCAACCCCTCTTGATTATGACTTATTCCTTGTATAAGGACAGAAATATTGTCCTTGAACTTCTTGGCTTGGGCTCTAGTGATCGGCCTCACCTTCATCTGTATGGGATCAGCACCCCAGCAGGTTGTCGGTTGAACGGTCTCGGGTAGATTCGCATCAATTTCTTATAGATGAGTGAGGGTGAATAGCCATTTCAAGAGTTGAAGAAATATCTCTACTCATCTCGATTGCTTGTAACACTCCGCCTTAACTGGTGTACCTATCAGTCTGTATCACTATTGTCCTCAATTTAGCCATTGCTTGTAACTCCCCGCCTCCACTGGTGGACCTATCAACTTGTACAGATATTGCCCCCAATTTAGCCACCATATTCGGTATTAAGTTTTATATTCAAAGCTTTCCAAGAGATCACCTATTCTTAGATTACTCTCACCTGAGCACACTTAATTTTAGAGTTTTTTTGAACCTTAAAGTCAACCGCTTTGGAAAAAGTCTCTGCTTTATGGAAGTGACTATCATTACATTTAAATCATCCCCTGATCCACACCTAGACGATGTGGAATTGGACACTAGGTAGCCTGCCAGTGCCTTGTATCCACCTATACTAATCGTTATAGTCCATCCTTTTTAGGGCCCAACGTCCTTGCTGGCTCATTTCCAGCTGGGCACAGACTTTTGTACCATCTGTAACACTCTGCCTTCACTGTGGACTTGTCATTCTCTGCCAATATGGTCTCTAAGTGCACTAGATATGTGATTTTTTGTTCAAAACTTTCCAGGAGATCACTCATCCTTTGATTACTCTCACCTAAGCATGTTTAACTTTAAAGTTCTTTCAAACCCTAAAGCCAACTGCTCTAAAAAAGCCTTGATGTTATGAGAGTGACTATCATTACATTTGAATAATCCCTTGATCTAGACCCAAGCAGTGTGGGATTAGCTTAATATTAATAAAAACTAAGTGGAAAGAGCAAAAACCCATTTCTTTGTGAGTTAAATATTACTTAATCTTGGGACACAATTTAGTTTGATGTGGAAACTTGTCTATGCCCTCATTGTGACTGGTCGAAAGCTAAGACCATATTTTTAATGTCATACCATAAAAGTAGTCATGAATTTTCCTCAGAGAACAATATACAGAACCAAACTTGCTGGCAATTGACACCTTATGCAATGGGGTTAAAAGAATTTAACATACAATATGTGTAGCAAATGGCTATAAAGTCTTAGGTAATATCTGATTTCATCACATAAATTACAATTTTGATGGAACAAGTAAACAACGAAATGGAAGAATACAAATTTGAATGGTCTTTGTATGTAGATGGATTTTCCAATGTCCAAGGGACTAGAGCTGGAATTTCACTCAAGAGTCCAACTGGTGAGTTAGTGGACCATTCTCCAAGATTTTGATTTTAGGCATCAAATAACAAGGTAGAGTATGAGGGTCTAATTTTAGGACTTAGTTTAGCTTAAAAGTTTGGTGCAAGCTTCTTAAAAATTTTTAATGACTCTCAACTTGTAGTCAACCAAGTCAATGGAATATATTTAGCAAAGTACACAACTCTGGCAGCATATCTAGGAAAAGTGAGTAAAATGATCTAGAAGTTTGAAAAGTTAGACTTTAGCAAGTGTTGAGGATTGAAAATAGTAATGTGAATGCATTGGAAAACATCGTTTAAATGGTACCTTTGGAAGAAGAGAAGTACACCCATGAAGTTACTTTTCTCGAAAAGATTCAATATTGAAGAAAGAGTCATGTATGTTGAGGAGGATAAGAAGAATTGTATACATGAAATCATCCATTATATCATTGATGGAATAGTTCCTCAGGCAAATCTAAAGAACTAAAACTTAGAGTAAAGGCTACAAAATACTATATGTTTGATGATCAACTATATAAGAGATCTTTCTTAGGTACATAACTTCATTGCTTGGGAACTAAATTAACTTTGAAAGTAATGGCTGAGATGCATGAGGGTCAAAATGGAAATCATTCTAGTGGAAGATCAATGACGAAGAGGATAATCTTGCATAGATATTATCAGCTAACAATGCTGAAAGATTCCATAGAATGTTCTCGAAGGTGTGAAAAATGCTAGAAATTTGCTTTATTTCATCATACTCCTTCAAATGAGCTAATGTCGGTCACAATTCCTTGACCTTTCATTTATTGGGGAGTTGATATCATAGGATCTCTCCCACTGGATTCAAACAAAAAATGTTTACGTTAAAGGCAATAAACTATTTTTCAAAGTGGGCAGATGTAGAAGCTTATTCTAATGTCAAAGACTAGGGACTGTTGCAATTCACATATAAGAACATTATCTATAGGTTTAGACTTTCAAGAGTAATTGTTACATATAATGGATCTCAATTTATCAGTCTTAATTTGATGAACTTTTACTCTGAATGGGAAGTCAGTATTAGATACTTAACTTTAAGGCATCTACTGAGAAATTGGCAAAATGAGGCAACAAACAAAGTCATCCTCAGCACACTTGAAAAATGCCTTGGCACACTTATGAAATGCCTTGAACAAGCAAAGAGGGAAATGGGAGGAGGAGCTACCTAGTGTAGTTTTGTCCTATAGAATTACAATCTAAACTCTAGCATATGCTACACCTTTCTTTCTAGTATATGGCATTAAAATTGTGACACCCTTAGAAGTATCTAAGACTTTGAGGACTAATGGTGCTTTGGAACAACTCAATGATCAAATGATGAAACAATCTCTGGATGAAGTGGAGGAAAAAAAGGAGGCAACAACAATATGACTATCTTAATATCAGCAACTTGTAGCAGAGTATTATAAGAGAAGGGTAAAAACTAGACAGATTCGAATTGGTGATCTTCTACTTAGAAAGGTCTTTTAGAACACTTAAGAATTAAATGTTGGCTAAAGTGGGACCTATCAAGGAAGGCCTTACTATGTCACCTCGATCGTTAAAGCTAGCACTTATAGATTATAAGACATTGAAGAAAAGGATGTTGCATGTAGCTAGAATTCTGAGAACCTCTGTATTTACCCTACCAAATCTTTCTTTGCTTGATGTTTTCATATTCCATTAGACATGAAATATAGTTTTTGTTTTTTGTTTTCTTTAATTTGTCTTAGATTGAAAGCCGCTAGAGATATACTAATCCTTCAGTAGAAATTTTCATTTTTGAAATTTCATTTCATAATTAATAAAATATAAGTATTTTCATTCATATATTTTATATCATGTGTGTTCTCCTTAATGCATGACCCTCAAGCAAAAACTACAAGCTACAGTGGTAAAACTACAAGCCAATCCTAGACTACAAGAACTAAGAATTAAGATGATTGTTATAAACTTTTCTAACTAGAGAAAAAAAGTCTTAGACTTGTAAAAACAACAAACCGTACATAGTCTATGGGAGTCATCTATGTCTAATTAGCTTTTGACCTTGTATAGGCATTAGCTAGGACAAGTAGATGGTGGATAAAAAAGAGAAAATTACTAGCAAGTCTCAGACAATAATCAAATTTAGAAAATGGAATTTGCTAATCAAAAAATGTCCAATCTACACTAGGAAAAAATTAATCTTCAATACTTTAACCTCAACTCCATCTTAAGAAGTACATATCTCGAATTAAGTACAAGTCAACATAAAGAACCCTGAGATAATAATGTTCTTGAATAATACACATTTAAATCTGAAAGAACAAAAGAATAATAGAAGGTAATGTAAAGCATCTTAAGTAGTAAGATTCTCTTGGACCAACCAAAGCTTCGATTGGATTACACATTGTACTCAGTCATCTAAATTTTATCTTGGCTAAACAAATTATTTATATAAAAAATAATCATAAAGGGCTTCAAGAATAAGTACATCTCTTAGACTGAATACAGCTTCAACATAGAAAACCCCGACATAATAATATTCTAGAATAAGACATGTTCAAATCCAGAAGGATAAAGGAATAATAGAAGGTAATATAAAGCATCTTAAGCAGTAAGATTCTTTTTGACCAAACAAAGCTTTAGTGGGATTATGTATTTTGATTAGTCATCTAAATTTTCTCTTGGCTAAACAAATTATTTTTATGAGCAATAATCATAAAAGGATTTAAGAATAAGAAATCTCTTGGATTAAGTACAACTTTAACATAGAGAACCCCTAAGATAATAATGTTTTCGAATATGATATGTTCAAATGCAAAAGGATAAAGGAATAATAGAAGGAAACATAAGCATCTAAAGCAGTAAGATTGTTAAATATTTTGCTTAGTCATTTAAATTTTTTCTCAGCTAAATAAATTATTTCTATGAATAATACTCATTAGAGACTTTAAAAGTAAGTACATCTCTTGTGATACAAACCTAGGTCGACTTACGTCTAAACTCGTATTATATTAGCTCGGATCTCAATTAAGTTCAAGTTCTTATAGAAAAACCTTAACCCCTAACCAACCTATGATTAGAAACCTTGGTATAAGGAAGATGCTACAATAGGTTATGGAAGTCCTATTGATAAGTCAAAACAAAAACACTCACTCTCTAATAGTATTTTAGGTGTTCAAAGAGAACAAAGAGAATTCTATCTCACAATTAATTTTCTGAATATTATTGAACGTGCATTCTTATTGAAAAATAACCCTTAAATAGGTTAAAGTCACAAAGCAATAAATCCTAAAAATATAAGAGAAAACCGGCCATACAATTTCAATTTCCTAATGTGGCCAAAATTCCATTCATTTCTTAATTCTAATTTTGATTAATTAATTTTTTTTATTTTGAATTAGGAATTAATTAATTTACAATGAAAATAATTACTTTTCTAAGTTGATTTTTCCAGAAAATAAATAAATAGAAACCAAATAAAAGACTAATTTCCTAAAACAAAAAGTCAAAATCAAATTAGGAAACTAGTTGACTAGTTTGACCACTAAGCTATCTTTAACCAAATTCTAGCTTGCAAAGGCTCTCAATCAGCTCCCATATGCCATGTAGGATGCCAAATAGGATTATTTATGAGTCCCACATATTGCCCTTGCTTGGAATAAAGAGTGTTCATCATTCATGTAAAAATTACTTGTGAGAAAGAATTCTCTTTGTTCTCTTTGAATACTTAAAACATCGAATAGAAATTGAATGTTTTAGTTTGACTTATTAATAGGCTATCCATCACCTATTGTGGCATCTTCATCACATACCAAGATTTCTAATCACAAGTTGATTAGGGGTTAAGGTGACCATTAAAATCTGAACTTAATTTTCGATCTGAGCTAGTATAATATGGGTTTAGGAACAAGTTGACCTAGGTTTGTATCATTTGGTATCAGAGCCAAATTTTGTTCAGGTCTCATCTATCTCATTTAATTTTTTTTTTTTTTGTGTTAGTTTGCAATTTTAACATTAGGTTAAGGTTGTTTCCTATCTATTCACGCTATGCATTAAAAAAAAAAAACAAATTCTTCATTCATAGCCTAATTAGGTTCTCTATGTTAGCCGAATTTTTGCGTTCTAGCTTGTTGGTTGTTTTGCATAATAGGATTGGCTAAGTGCCTGCCTGTCGTAAGATTTGATATGTCCAAACCATGAATTGTCATGAGGCTTAGTACCTAGTTGGCACAGTGGTGTGGAATTTTAAGTATTCATCTGTTATGGACTTAATTTGTCCATATCATGAAATTGATAATGTAAAACATAGTAAATTTACTTTTATGTACTCGCCTATAGTGATGTTTGATTTGTTTAATTTGTGGGTGTCAACTTGGAGTTGACATAGAGTATAGGATGCTACGTATATACTTGTCGTAAAATTTAACTTGCCTATTTTATGAAATTGCAAATATAATCCATTCTCTCCCACTTTTAAATTAAGGTCCATACGGGTGATTAGGTTTTCCTATTGATGCTTTAATTACTGAGTAGGATAGTTAGAATAGCAGTAAAAGTTGATTGAATACCATGAATTGCAGGTTCTAATTTACCCTGTCGATGACTTAGTTCAATGCATTTGATTGTGGTGATTTGGTCTACTGTCCTTGGTCCGTGTATGGGTATCCTTTGCGCTACAAGGACCCTAGCGATATCATGTGTTTTGATATGATTGAGGGCTGGAAAGATAGCATTTAATAGTCATTATGATGTATTGCATTTATGTTATTTCCTATTTCATAGCTGGAAGCACCTCTAATACTCTACCTTTGAATACCATGATAAATTAAATAGACTAATTATTGGAAGTGGCAAAAGATTTTGATAATATTTGACTTTTACAAAACTAGATATGGCTTTGGAAATTAGGCCATCGAAGATACCAAATATTTATAATACTGCCGAGATTAAATATTATATAAGGATTTTAAGCACTTGTATAAGTGCTATATGAAGGGTATGGAGAATCACATATATGATTCTTTATTTCTTTTAGGAATTATGTTTTATCAATAGTGTTCATAATCTCTTTAAGATCAGTAGGAATTTATCAATTTTGATAAATTGAGAAATGCCACTATTTGGATTTATTGAATTCTATTATGTATAATGGAGTTAGTAGTGTGAATTAGTTTATCTTGAAACTTTCCTCTTATTATATCGATCTAGCGGACCCTGATAAGGATTTTGGTAAGGAGCATTTCTTACCATAATGAGGAGTTTTTTATCTGTTGGGGTGGGAAGGTTATGACCAAGAGCAAGCTAGCTTGAAGTGTTAGCAACAAGCAAGCTTTTGGTGATGCTCTTGGGAATGGTTGTGTGTGAGTTGTGTTTTTAGGTTTTGGTTATGGTGTTTTCTGGTTTTTAGGGTTCCTAAAGTGTTCTAACTTGTTGAAGAAGAGATAAGAAGAAGGGGACCACGTTGGCTTTTGAAAATAAGGCTTGGATGTGTAGCCATTTCATTCATTTTGCAATATAAGCTTGAAGTTACAACTAGTTCACACATGCCAAGCATGTGAGCTTACAAAATGAGTAAAGTATTTGAAATTTAAAAAGTAAAATGGTCAACACCTAACTTTTCATACACAAAAGAGGTAAAAACCAGCTGTAACATGTCTATTCCAAATATAGTAAAAAGTGGCACATGGTTTGAACTAAGTTCCTATTGTTTAACTAGTTTGGGTAAACAACCAAACTAGCTTCACCTACTTAGTTCCCCTTTGTATCTGCTTATGAAACTTGGTTTGAAGCATCCTTGTTCATCAATAAATATTGTTCCAAGAGCTAGGAAAGTTCTGGAACCGGATCATGGGCCAAACAGCTCCAAAACTGACCCATACTCTGCATATTGGGCCCATCAGATACAGCAATCTGTTTGGAATAGAAAATTGACTTTCCCATGTCATTTTGACCTGAAATTTGAACCATAGTCTTCTATATATGTCTGTAGACATCTCTCAAAATTTTAGCCCAAAAATCCATTTGCACCCTTAGATATAAGATAAATAGTGGAACTATGTTGCTGGAAATTATGAATCCAGCACCATAGGCATTTCAAGCATAACATTCCTACTCTTTTGTGCATAATTTTTCCTATACTTTTGCATACATAACTTAGGTACAAAACATTATCAAAATATACCTTGCATCAATTAAAAACATACAAAAAATATAAACTCATAAAAGGAAAGGATTTGATACCAAGGTGTGCATGCTAGCTGGTGACATGCACCATCAAGTGGCAAAATTGCCACACTTCAACATCATCTCCATTGATAATATTAGGACAAGTATCAACACACTATGAAGTTTGGATGCGTTTTGGGAAAGTTGATCACCATGAAGAGAATGACATCAAGCTAAACAAGTTTAAAGGCTGATAAGAATAATGGTTTTGTTGCAAATTTTATTAGCACAAAAGATGGTTTTTCATCGGTAGGTGGAACGAAAGAATCTTTTCCTAAATGATGCAACTTTTGATTACAAGTTGGTCAACTGTAAGAAATTAATAGCTTAATAGGAGATGACAAGGAATGGTAAGTCGCTTAAGACTAACTATCATGACTTTATGTGGCATTTTGTGGTAATTTGGCTAATATGTCACTTCTTATATTAATTCTCTTGTCTTGTTGATGTTACTCTTATAATTGTACCAGTATGTGCCAAATTTTGTAATGATTCTATGTTATGACATTAATCTCTATGTTTTTTAACACCACCTACTTTGAGAGGCTATAGATATTTTATTACCTATATTAATAACTTTTTCTATTATGGATACGTTAAGATTATTAGTGAGAAGTTAGATTCCTTGATTGCCTTAAAGGAGTTCCGGTGAAAATGAAGCTTTTGAAGAATAAAAAGTTGAAGGCTATGAGGTCTAATAGGATGATGAATATTATGGTAGATATGACAAGATAGGATAGAACCCAATGTCATTTGTAATTTATTTGTTTGAATGTGGCATTGATGTGTAGTTTACAATACTTGGCATTCTTTAGCAAATGGCACAATTAAGAGGAAGAACCGCACTTTGATGGATATAATGCAGTGTGTGTTGGCAAATTTTAATTTGCCATTTTTTCTTGTGGGTAGCAAGTTATGCCTAGTTTAAACATTTTCTTATGTATGAGGTTGTAAAGTTGAGGTTAAAATGTATAATTCCAATATTAAGAATTTAGACACTAAAACCTTTATTGGTTATTTTTATTGCTTCTTATAAAAGATCTGGGGGTTCTGGATTGCATTGTTCATCTTATACCATCAGGGTCATTAAACCAAACATGGCTATTTATTTTAAAGATATTTCAGTTTTGATGAGAGCAAATGTCCAAAGTTGCTTGTTTTTCCAGAGAGGAAAATGTTGTGATTCCTACTATTTATGTCCTTGCCATAGATTTTTTTGTTTTAATAATTATGGAACTAGTAGTTAGTCGGGATTGAACCCATTAAGATAGAATGATATATTTTGGTTGCAGTTGATGCTGATGTGCACCTTTTGAGAAGGTCACAAAGGATTCAAAAATCTATTATACCTTATGACTATAAGGTTTATTTGTAGGAACATGAGTTTAACATAAGTGATTAATTGAATCTAGTCACTTATAAGGAAGTAAATAAGTAGTTCAGTATCTTTTTGATTTAGTACCTGAAGGTAGCAAACCTATAAAGTGTAAATGGATCTGTAAGACCAAAAGAGGCTTCAATGGTCAAGTGAACAGGTATAAGCTGGACTTGTTACCGAAGGATTTAACCAGAAGCAAGAACTTCCTATGAAGAGATGTTCTCTCATGTATCTATAAAGGATTCTTTTATAATCATTGTGGCGATTGTGCTTCACCTTAACTTGGAATTGCATTACATAGATGTTAGAACTGCTTACTTAATTGGAATTTTGTATTCGAGTGTGTATATATATGGTCTAATCAATTGGCTTCCAAGCAGTGGGGAAGTGAGAATTTATTTTGCAAGCTTAAGAGATTTATTTATGATCTTGAATAAGCCTCATGGTGGTGGTATCTCAATTTTTGGATAAATTTGTAACCTAAAATGGTTTTAAGGAGAATGTTTAATATATATAGTATTATATGTTGAAGACATATTGTTAGCTTCCATTGATACTGACATATTGACTATGCAAAATTTTTGTTATGTAGCCATTTTGCTATGAAGGATCTCAAAAAGGTTTCATTGGCACTAGAAACAAAAATTCTTTAAGACAAGGCTAATTGTGTATTGTAATTGTCTTAGTTAGAGTCTATGTTGATAAGATTGTGTTCGGTTTTAATATCCACAATATTTTCCTAATATGTTTATGTGGAATCGGTGATAAACTCTCTACGGATCTATGTTCCAAGAATGAGAGAGTAATAAAAGGGACATATGATAATAATCCAGTATTCTTTTGCATTTAACAGTTTGTTGTTCACTAAAAATTTCACACCATCAAAAGTGTTTTGATAAATGTTTGATTAGTCCCGGTTATGTATACTATGAAACATCTATTTTTTTGTCTTGAGATCAGCATGCCACTACTTTGATGCAATGGGTTTTTGTGAGCTGACAATAATGGCTATATATATAGAGATGTTTAAAAGTTTTAACATCAGGAATGTTATTCATCATGGTAATAGTAGCTACTTTATGAATTATTGTTAGACAAACATTTATAGCTTTTTTGATTGTAGAGGCAAAGTATATGACTTATTTTGAGACTATAATACATGCTTTTGGGTACACTTTTATTATATGGCCCATAATGTTCTCTTGTGGTAATTCCGCAGCTGTATCATTTTGAGATTGTTTATTTTGTAATTTGTTGTTCACTCAAAATTACACACCATCAAATATTGTTTATGTTGTGGGTGTGTTCTAGTAAATGCTTGATTAGTCCCGATTATGTGTACTATGAAACAACCATTTTTTGTTTTGATATTAGCACACCACTACTTTGATGCATTGGGGTTTTGTGAGCTAATTATAATGGCTATATATATAGAGATGTTTAAAAGTTTATCATGGCAGTTGTAGCTATTTTGTGAATTAGTGTTGGACAAACACTTATATCTTTATTGATTGTAGAGGCAGAGTATATGGTGTATTTTGAGATTATGATACATGTTTTTGGGTGCACTTTTGTTATATGGCCTATAACGCTATTTTGTGGTAATTCCGCAATTGTATTATTTGATGAGAGTCTCATTTTTTTTTTTTTTTTATTGTGTAACGCCTGTTACAATATAGTGGCAGACCCACTAACAAAGGCTAGCCTGTAGACTTGTTTGAGGAGCATATGTCCCTACGTAATGTGGAGCAGTTGAGGCTGCTATGGCTCAGTAGGAGTTTTATAATCTACAATAATTTCCATATTTTATGTTGTATCTCATTAAGTATTGCCTTGTGAGCATTACATATATGTATGTGGATCATTATAATGTGATATTTATTACATATATTGTTGCTCCTTATGTTAGCACGCCTACTTGAGAATTTAATCTCTGTGTATATGTGTACATTGATCCGCAAATACCATGATAAGTTCTTACTACCTAGTCTGAGTATGTTGTTGTACCCTGTCGGTACGCAATATGTTTGAATGATTTGGTATCGTGTGTTGGGGGATTGCATGTGATAAGATAAATCTTTATTACCTAGACTGAGTTTATGGCATGCAATGTGCTTAGTTGAAATGGTATTTATTTAACTTTTTTTTTTTTTAAGATTTACTAAGAGAATTTTTACACCTAATATGGTATATTGTTTTGCCCTGTAGGCATGCTATATGCTTAGATGAAATAAAATTTTAATTTAGGAGATTCTGTAGTATGTGAGTTTGTTGTTATTTATGATGATTATGCAGTGCAAGTGGAAGACTGTTGAATATCTCATATGGACTAGTTATAATCATGTGACTTACTTAAAGAACTTGTTTATTGACCCTTTTAGTAGAGATCTTGAGCACATACTTTCTGTAATACTTCAGTTGATCCATTGGACTGAAAAACCTATTTTTTCTCTAAAAGCCTAATTGACCTATTCCCTATTTTTTTTATTAATTATATATATGTATTATTACTATTATTATTGTTTTATTAATTAATTTTGTATATATATAAATAAATTGGGGAATAAGCCATTAATTAATGAATACGTTACATATTTATGGAAACTAGGGTTTTAAGGTATCTAGGATGTCTATTTGGTGAAAACCTGAGGGAGAAAAGATTAGAGAACAATGTGTCCATTAGGCATTGCTTCTGTATTTTGTTATCTATTTTGCAGATTGAAAAATTTTATATTTATTCAATGGTTTCATTTAAAAGGTTATTATCTAATTCAGTATATGCATTTGTATAGATCTTAAGTTTAGAGTGCTGCAATTGATGTATGTTTAGTTATTTATGTTATTGTAGCACTAACATGTCGCTGATGAACATAAGAGAATCACACCCAATGCCAAATGCTGCAAACCCACTTCATAACCCGGTGAGTCAGATTTTCAATGTCAGCAGGAGGCCTTTCTTTACTGCTTTTCTGTTCTTTTTGACTTTCCAGATACAGAAATGTAGCTCTAAGAACTACAACTTGAGCCATTTTCGTATGCCCTAGCTTCTACTATAGCATATATATCTTTGTTTGTTTTGTTTGTAGTAATTCCAATCTTAAAAAGTTTGTTGGTGTTCCTCTGAAATTAATTGCAGTTTACTCTCTATTTTAATTACTTCAAAGTTATGCCCAATGTGGGTTTTTCTTTTTTGCAATTTCAAATTATGACTCCACTTCGTTTCAGTTTGGAGAGAAATTCAATGTCCATGGTTATTCTAGAAAAAATGAGGAGAAAAAATGAAAAGAAAAAATAGTATGATAACCAGACCATAATTAGTTGGCAGAATAGTAAATGTTCATCTTAACTTATTTGCTTTATATTTGTTTTGATTAAAAAGTGATGGGATCTGTCATGTTGTTGTTAATTTCACTATTACATAATCTATGGCCTGTAGTTTTCAGGATGAAAGCTATAATGAAGAATTCAAAAGGGATAATATAAAAGGCCAAACTAAGACCAAACCAGCTCTTTTATACAGAGGCAACTTAAATTTGCAGGTCAAAACAGAAAAAAAAAAAAAAATGTTTGAATTCAATGCTTGAAGAGCAGAGCTCTTCTTTTTCTTCTTCTATCGTTCAGCTTCGTAGAAGGAACATTTTGCAAAGCTAAAGTTATTAAATTAACAAATCGAAAGAGCAATACTACTCGTACTCTTCAAAATAGCAAAAGAAGCAACAATACAAGAGTCTTGTGCTTGTTCTTTTTCTCTAACCGAAAGTAGATGAGCCATTCCCCGGTGTCCAGAAAGGATTCTGGTCTTGTTCATATCTCAGCCTGATCCCATTACTTTTGGTTTGATCATCATACAAGGCAGTGTTACTACTAGGGAATAAAGAGTAGTCCTGATCATTAGCAAAGAGGTTCGGATGATGGTTCTCATCATCGTCATCGAAGGTCATCCATCGCATTGAGTTGCTGCTGTGCTTCTTTCTTGCTGCATTTCTTAAATTCTCCATATCTCCAACATAGTCCTTGAATTCTTTTTTCACCACATCCAAAACAACATCACCGTATCGATCACACCATGACCTTCATGGGTAAAAAAGAGAGTAAAGTTTGATTTTTCACTCAATCTAATCCAATTAGAAGAATCTACTGAGCTTAACAGTTTAGAAATTCATCGAGTCCTATGTATGTTAGCTAGGATAAAGGAGAAACATCTAAACTCAATAGGACACAGATATTTTAGTTTGTTTCATTTGGGTTACTTGCATGTTTAGGTGAAGATTGTCTGCAGGTAATACTGTCTAAATATCATCAGTGACAGAATTGTTCACAGGCCATAAAGAGAATGAACAAAATGAAAGATAAAATGAGGCAGACTCACTTGGGAAAGAAATTCTTCAGCTCAGCCTTGTCGACCGGAAGCTTGGTCGAAATTGCTTCAAGTTGATCATTCCTATGAAGAAACAAGAATGCAACTCAATATGTTTGCAAAAAAGAAAAATACATACAAAATGCACAGAAAAATAATACCAAAGATGAAAAAAAAAAAATAATAAGGGGTCTGTTGTTGAAGAATGCTTACGAAAATTTAAGATTGGGATTTGTGGTGCAGAGCTCTGTCTGAATTCGTGATAGCTCTTTCTTTATCTTGTCCCCTAAAACCTACAGATATACAAAAGATGACCCAGAGTCAGTTTCAAAGTTAAAAGTAAAAGAAAATATAACTCCACCTCTTTGAAACAAAGATTAAGGTTAAGGATTTTGGAACCTTATCAATGAAGAAATCAGATGGAGAACCATCCTTGTGCAGCTTCTTTTTTATTAGCTTTGTGTCAGGTCCTTCACCTAACGGGCTGACCACAAGCTGGGAGGGCCTAGAGTAGGTCTCGCTGTCTGATCTTTCATTAAGAGGCAAAGGAGCTGTCTCATCCTCTGAATCTCCTTTATTCCATTTCGTGAATCCATCAAAACCCCATTGCTTTTTGGCAGATTTCATGGCTGTTTCCTCACAATTATTACCACCACCACCACCACCACCACCATCTCCATGACCTCTCTCTGTTCCCTCTGAAACAGAGTCCTAAATGGTTTCCTCTTTGTTTTTTCGTCCCAGTAGAATCCTTCAGCGGCTCCGGTGGCAAGCTTTCCGGCATGAGGATAGATTGGGTTTCGCTTTCTTTACCCTTCAAATGGCTATTCCAAAGTGGGTTTTCTCCGAGATTTCCAAACTCATGCTCAGAGGAGATAGAGGAAGGCAAAGCCGTTTCCGCCATGTCAAAGATGCTCTTCTCTGATTTTCCCAGGCTTGTAAGGCGACGCAAAGCCGAAAACCGAGGCAGCTCCTTGGATCTGCTTCATTGCTGAGCTTTGCTTCGATTTGTTCTTTGAATTTGAGTTCTCTTTGCTCAGCAAGCATTTTTCATCCTTTAAGTCGATTACAGACCATAACTCTTCTCCATTCTCTCTTGGATCTTTCGGCGGCAGCGCTCCAACAATTACATCTCTTGCCTCAATTTCAACTCCTTGAACTGCCAATCTTTGCAGCAATGGCCCCTTTGAAGAGTGGTATTCTTCTGCAGAAATGCAATTTGCAAATAAGAGTTCCTAAAAAAAATTTAATGACAATTAATCCGTGTTTGGTTATTTAGAAATCCAAGGAAAATGAGAAAAAAATATATATAAAAAGAAGATTGAAAGATAAACAACAAACACGACAATATCTTAATCACCAACATCTTTCTTTCCTAGATTCGAATTGTAGTTACAAAAAATAAGGCAGACCCATAAGAGATTTTACCTGCAAGAACAGCAATTTATCTCTCAGTATAACCGGTTGCTCTTGTTCGGGCCGCGAAACTATAAGGGTCTCAAGCAGATGAGATCTAAAACCCGCAACCTCAGTTTCAGCCAAAATCCCTTCTCTGTGGAGACCAATCAAGTTCTGCATCTGATGGAAAGAATCTTGCTGCCATTTCAATTTCAAATAAAAATATATATGGGATATTCCTAATAATAGAATAATATATATATATATATAAATATATATTATATGAAGATAGTTGCAAATTCATCCTGAAAGAAAGGGGATTGAAGCTGTCTTCCGGCTAAGTTAGCTAGACTCTAATTTCTTTGAAAAATGTTGTAGTTAATACTTATGATGTAGTTGAGGCTGGAGAGAGACAGAGAGTTAACGTATTAGTATGCTGAAAATGTTGGAGGAATGTACTCGATCGGAGAATAGAAGATTCCATAAAAGCAAAAGTGAGATTGGATGACAAGGTGACAGAAAACTGATTCCTTTCGGCTATCAACTTTTTATCCATTCTTATTTTGGCTTGTGCTGCTTCTTCTCCTAAGTCCTAGCAGCTGCTGATAATTATCCATATCTATTCACACACACACACACACCCGGCTCCCAAATCACTGATTAGTTTTTGTCATTTCTGATGTAATTGAAAACTTGGGCATGATAATAGTAATAGCAAAGTAACAAAGATATGTCACTTTACACCACCAACATGTATATTATCTCTATTTCCCTTCCTTTGTCCACTGCTTTTTATTAAGATATCCTTATCTTTGCTGCTTTGGACCATGCTCTTGACTTTAATTAGAAAGTAGAAGAATCACTACTTCTTGCTATTTTTGCTTCATGGTCTTGCTCTAATTCAAAGTCTCAAAAGGTGTGTTTTTCCAAGATATTTAGAGGTAGCGATAACATTTATAGTAGTGGCATGGAATGGGCAAGAACTTGAGGCATACAAGGTTTTTCAGCCCGGATTCAAATTATTATGATGCAACTATGTCCCTAATGAACACAAGAGAATCACTCCCAATCCCAAATGGTTCATACCCACCTCATAACCGGGCGAGTCAGTTTGTTCAATGTCAGCAGGAGGCCTTTCGTTTACAATTTTTGTGTTTTTTTTTTTATTTTTTTTATTTTATTTTATTTATGACTTTCCATAGACAAAAATGTAGTTATAATAACTACAACTTGAGCCATTTCCTTATGCCCTAGCTCATATAGCATATATATCTTTTTTTTTTTTTTTTCCTAAGAACATTACAATAATTTTCCTCTACCCTATGTCTCAAACTCATGACTTCCAATTGTAGTTGTGAGTGGCTTATCAAATAAGCCAACCTTAAAAAGTTTTGTAGTAATAGTTTTTCGGTGTTCCTTTGAAATTAATTGCAGTTTACTGTCTTTTAGTTACTTCAAAGTTATACCCAATGTGGTGTTATGGATCTCTGACCACTTTAGAGAAGAAATATGAGAAGAAAAATAAAAAGAATTCTATTACTCTCTTGGAAATAGAATACAAAAATAAAACTTTCTCTCGTGGAGGATTCTCACGTGGAACCTTTCTCTACACTATCAAATTCTCTCTGGAATTGCTCACTCTTCTCTCAAGCTCTCTCTGGAACTTAAACACACTCTCTCTCGGAGTTTACTCTCAATACTCCTCACTTGGGATGATATTGAGCTTGCTCTACTTGGCTTGAATGTGCATGCAACGGGCCTATTTATAACCTTACTAAGTCAGTTGCATGGCTACCATTTTCAACTTCTTCTGACAGGTGCCCACAATTGTTGAGCAAATTATTTTTCGGTATTAATTGTAGCAACCATTGTCAACAATGGTGGTTGAGCAGTCTTCACACTGTCAGTGCAGTGGTGGTGTGGCTGGACTTCACAATTCTCCCCCTCTAGCCGCATTTAAAAACTGATGGTCATCTGCCATCCATTCCAGCTATGTCTCTGCACAGCTTCAGCTTCTCTTGAGCAACAACTTTTGTTAACATGTTTGCTGGATTCTCCTTTGTGTGGATCTTCATCAGTTTCAGCAACTGTTGATCTATTACTTTGCGTATCCAATGATAGCGGATATCAATGTGCTTCGTACAGGAATACATTAAGTTTTTGCTCAAATCCGTGGCACTTTGGTTATCATAATGTATCTTGTAGTCTTCTTGCTTGATGCCCAAATCTGTGAGAAAATGCTTTAACCACAACATTTCCTTACTCGCTTCCGCTGCGGCAATGTACTCTGCTTTAGTAGTGGATAAAGTAACACACTTCTGCAATCTTGACTGCCATGACACAGCTCCCCCCTGCAAAAGTGTAGAGATAACCTGATATAGACTTTCTATTATCAGGATCTTCGGCCATATCTGCATCTGTATAGCCTTCTAAGATTGGAGCACCTCCCCCGTAGCACAAGCACAGCTTCGATGTACCTTTAAGATACCTGATAATCCATTTGACTGCTTCCCACTGTTTCTTTCCGGGATTTGAAAAAAATCTGCTCACAACACCTACTGCGTGAGCAATGTCTGGTCTGGTACACACCATTGCATACATCAGACTTCCTATCGTTGAAGAATATGGTACTGAAGTCATCTCCTCTATCTCTTCTTTAGATAAGGGACACAATCTCTTACTCAACTTGAAATGATTTGCAAGTGGAATGCTGACCTGTTTGGCTTTATCTATGTTGAATCTCTTTATCACCCTTTCAACATACTTCTCTTGAGATAGCCATAACCTTCTATTCTTCCTGTCTCGGATTATTTGCATTCTCAAAATTTGTTGAGCCGGTCCTAAGTCTTTCATATCAAAGGGCTTAGACAATTCTTTCTTCAGCTGACTAATCTTCATTGCATCTTGTCCAACGATCAACATGTCGTCCACATATAACAAAAGTGCAATTAAGTTTCCACCTGAAAATTTTTGAATATAAACACACTGGTCTGCTGCAGTCCTTTTATAGCCTTGACTCACCATAAACGAGTCAAACTTCTTGTACCATTGTCTTGGTGCTTGCTTGAGGCCATACAAGCTCTTCTTCAGCTTGCATACGAGGTTTTCTTTCCTTGAAACCTCAAATCCTTCTGGCTGCTTCATGTAGATTTCTTCATGTAAATCACCATGAAGAAATGCTGTCTTCACATCCATTTGTTCAATCTCTAGGTTTAGACTTGCTACTGAACCAAAAATGACTCGAATTAAAGTCATTTTTACCACTTGTGGAAAAATCTCATCAAAGTCAATTCCTTTCTTCTGAAGAAATTCTTTGACCACCAATCGAGCTTTGTGTTTCACCACCCTTCTGTTGCCATCTTTCTTGAGCTTGAACACCCATTTATTCTTTAGTGCCTTCTTTCCTATTGGAAGCTCAACCAACTCATAGGTATGATTTTTCTACAAGGATTCCATCTCATCTTGCATTGCTTGCAGCCATTTTTCCTTGTCTTGATGAGAAACAACTTCTTGGAAACTCTTTGGCTCCCCTTCTTCAGTAAGCAGGATATACTCAGATTCTGGAAATCTCTTTGATGGAATTCGGCCTTGCTCAGATCTCCAAACTTGTAAACCACTAGCTTCAGGAGGTATACCATCATCTAACCGCTGTGATGGCCTTACAGCTGCTTGAGAGGATTGAGTCTCCCCCTGCTCAATATCCCCTTCTTCCTTCTAGTCTGCTTTTGGTATATCTTCATGCACCTCATTATCCTCTGTGGCTATTTGTGCTGGTGCTGGATTAGGACCAAAATTCTCAGCACTAGAACTACAATTAGGAGACATTCTGGGCTTTTCAATGTCTTCCATTGTCTGGTTTTCATGGAATACTACATCCCTGCTTCTAATAACCTTCTTTGTTTTCGGGTCCCATAACCTGTATCCGAATTCTTTATCTCCATATCCTATAAAAATGCATGGAGTAGATCTTGCATCGAACTTCTGTCTGAGCTCCTTGGATACATGTACATAAGCTAAACAACCAAACACCCTTAAATGAGAGTAGGAGGGAATTTTACCCGACCACACTTTCTCCGGAATTTTAAAATTCAATGGTATTGACGGTGATCTGTTGATTAAATAGCAGGCGGCACGAATAGCTTCTCCCCAGAATGGCTTTAGCAGTTTAGCCATACTGATCATACTTCTGACCTTTTCCATAATGGTTCGGTTCATTCTTTCAGCTATTCCATTATGTTGTGGGGTGCGAGGGACCGTCTTCTCATGTCGAATGTCGTGTCTTCTACAGTAGGCATCGAACTCCTTGGAAGTATACTCTCCTCCATTATCTGAGCAGAGACATTTCAGCTTCTTCCCTATTTCACGCTCTACCATGGTATGAAATAGTTTGAAGTAATCTAATACCTAGTCCTTTGTCTTTAAGAAATATACCCACACCTTCCGAGAAGCATCATCAGTGAAGGTCAGGAAATACTTGTTGCCACCTAATGATTCCACCTCCATGGGACCACAAACATCAGATTGCACCAGACTAAGCAACTCTAATCTTCTCAATGCAGAGGAACTGAAGGAGACTCTATGTTGCTTACAAAACAAGCAGTGATTACAAGGATCTAGCGTAGCATCCTTGCAAACAGTGATAAGCTTCTTCTTGGCCAAAGTAGACAATCCTTTTTCACTCATGTGACCAAGTCTCTGGTGCCACAGATTTTGAGATGTCTTTCCTTCTCCAATATTGAGGCTATCTGCACATATCTTCACATGAGTTTTGTACAACGTTCCACAAATATGTCCTCGGGCGACAACTATGGCACCTTTCGTCATTTTCCATGTGCCTTTGCTGAAGTAGTTGTCATAGCCTTGCTTGTCTAAGGCTGCTCCCGAAAGTAGATTAAGCCGAAGATCTGGAACATGACGGACATCCTTCAAAGTGATTGTACAACCAACATTCGTTTTTACCTGAATATCACCAGTTCCCATAACTTTTGCGAAACTGGAATTTTCCATCTTTACCGTACCAAAGTCTCCTACTTTGTACGTTTTGAAGAAATTTCTGTGTGGAGTGACATGGTAGGATGCTACAGTATCGACTACCCACTCAACATCTTGGGTTGATATATGAAGGCATGTCTCTTCTTCGGTGGAGCAGAGCGCCACTTCTGCTGTAACAGTGACTAGTGTCTCTCCATCCTTCTTCAGCTGATTACCTTGGAGTCTCTGCTCTCTCAACAACTTTCTGCAGTTCTTCTTCATTTGACCCTCTAGGCCACAATGATAGCACTTATATGATGATTTTCTATCCTCTGTAGATCTACCTCTGCTGTTGCTCCTGCCTCTCCCCCGATCTCGACCACCTCTTTGCTGTCTTCCTCTCTCTGTGACGAGGGCATGTGACTAATCCATGCCAATGTCCTTTCTCCTGGCCTCTTCATTAAATAGGGCATCCTTAACCATAGACATAGTAAGTTTGCCATTCGGAGCCGAATTGCTGAGAGAGACTACCAATGTCTCCCAACTGTCTGGAAGAGAGTTTAGAAGTAGTAGGGCCTGATCCTCATCCCCTAGTTGGTAATCCACAGCAGATAGTTGATTTACCAAGCTCTGGAACTCACTGGTATGCTCAGCTACAGAAGTTCCACTCTGTAATTTTAGATTTACCAATCACTTAAGCAATAGGGCTTTGTTCCGAGTAGTCTTGGCCTGGTACATATCCTCCAATTTTTTCCAGAGGGCATATGCATCCGTTTCCTTCGCTACATGATGGAAGACACTGTGGTCGATCCATTGCCTGATCTGACCGATTGTTTTCTTGTTTAATTTCTTCTATTCTGCTTCTTTGCTGGGATCTGGGTTTTCTCCTTTAGCTTCTATAGGATCAAACAAATCCTTACAATTGAGGAGATCTTCCATCCGAGGTCTCAAAAGTGTATAATTTGTGGCAATAAGCTTAACCATAGCTCCCAAAGATGATTCTTTCATTGACATTATGGCTTAACCAAAAATGGAGCAGAATTTGGAAAAATAGAGTTAACCGTTGCGTTCGGAATGGCCGAAAATGATGGAATTGACTTTTCCGGGGTCAAAATATAATTACCAGAATTTTTGGAGCAAAAATGTAATTTCACAAAAATTCTGGGTCAACCTGTAAATACAGAAACTACAGGGACTAATTTGTAATTTTGAACAATTCAGGGGCTGTTCTGTAATTTTAGAAACTTCTGATGATGTGGTAGATTGTGTTGATGTGTCAACACGTGGCAGATGACATGGCGATTGCGTGGCTGACGGCGTGTCAGGTCGCGTGGAAGATGATGTAGCTGAGTGTGATGACGTGTCTGCTGACGTGGTCGTCTTCAACCTCCAGACGGCGCGTGCGGCGCGTGAGGCGCGTGATCTGCTGCAGAAAATTTCAGACGGTGCGTGCGGGCGTGTTAGGCTCGTCGTTTCTCTCGGACGAACTTGGTTGTTCTCTTCTCGTCGAGTACTTTCACCTAGTATTGTCAAATTATTTATTTGAGCAACTTTTCGAAACACCAACTTGAAGAACAGAGGCTCTGTTTCTTCAAATTTTGAACCCAAGCTCTCGATCTAGAGCTCTAATACCACTTGTTGTGGATCTCTGACCACTTTAGAGAAGAAATATGAGAAGAAAAATAAAAAGAATTCTATTACTCTCTTGGAAATAGAATACAAAAATAAAAACTTCTCTCGTGGAGGATTCTCACTTGGAACCTATCTCTACACTGTCAAATTCTCTCTGGAATTGCTCACTCTTCTCTCAAGCTCTCTCTGGAACTTAAACACTCTCTCTCTCGGAGTTTACTCTCAATACTCCTCACTTGGGATGATATTGAGCTTGCTCTACTTGGCTTGAATGTGCATGCAACGGGCCTTTTTATAACCTTACTAAGTCGGTTGCATGGCCACCATTTTCAACTTCTTCTCACAGGTGCCCACAATTGTTGAGCAAATTATTTTTCGGTGTTAATTGCAACAACCATTGTCAACAATGGTGGCTGAGCAGTCTTCACACTGTCGGTGCGGCTGGACTTCACATGTGGGTTTTTCTTTTTTGCAATTTCAAATTGTGACTCTAATTCGTTCCAGTTTGAAGGACAGAAATTCAATATCCATTGTTACTCTAGGAAAAAAACAAAAGAAGGAAACATGGTAACAAGACCATAATTAGTTGGCAGAATAGTAAAAATGTTCATCATAACTTATTCGCTATATATTTATTTTGATTAAAAAGTGATGGGATCTTTCGTGTTGTTAATTTCATTATTACATAATCTATAGTCTGCAGATTCTGTATGAAAACCATAATGCGGAATTCAAAAGGGATAATATAAAGGCCAAACTAAGACCAAGCGAGCTCTTTTTATACAGAGGAACTTAAATTTACAGGTAAAAAATAGGATGAAAAAAAAAAAAAAAAAGAAGTTTGAATTAAATGCGTGCAGAACAGAGCTCTGCTTTTTCTTATTCCATTGTTCTGCTTCATAGGAGGCACATTTTGCATAGCTAAAGTTATTACAGTAATAAGTTGAAAGAGCAATACTACTCTTCAAGACAGCAAAAGAAGAAACAATACAAGAGTCTTGTGCTTGTTCTTTTTCTCTAACCCAAAATAGATGAGCCATGCCCTGGTGACCAGAAAGGATTCTGGTCTTGTTCATATCTCAGCCTGTTCCCATCATACAGGGTAGCGTTACTTTTAGGGAATGAAGAGTAGTCCTGATTAGTAGCAAAGAGATTCGGATGACAGTTCTCATCGTCGTCATTGAAGGTTGTCCATCTCATTGAGTTGCTGCTTTGCTTCTCTCTTGCTGCATTTCTCAAATTCTCCATCTCTCCAACATGGTCCTTGAATTCTTTTTTCACCACATCCAAAACAACATCACCGTATCGATCGCACCATGACCTACATGGGAGAAAAAAAGAGATTAGATTTGATTCTTCACTCAATTACTCAAGGCCAAAATCAATCTTTAGCAGTTGAGAAAGTCATCAAGTTCTATGTATGTTAGCTAGTACAAAGGAGAAACATCTGAACTCAATAGGACACAGATATTTTAGTTTGTTTCATTTGGGTTACTTGCATGTTTGGGTGAAGATTGTCTGCCAATAATACTGTCTAAATATCATCAGTGACAGAATTGTTCACAGGCCTTATAGAGAATGAAAGACAAAATGAGGAGGCAGACTCACTTGGGAAAGAAATTCTTCAGCTCAGCCCTGTCGACTGGAAGCTTGGTCGAAATTGCTTCAAGTTGATCATTCCTATAAAGCACCAAGATTACAACTCAATATGTTCGCAAAAAGAAAAATACATACAAAATGCACAGAAAAATAATACCAGAAGATGAAAAAAATTTAGGGGTCTGTTGTTGAAGAATGCTTACGAAAATTTAAGATTGGGATTTGTGGTGCAGAGCTCTGTCTGAATTCGTGATAGCTCTTTCTTTATCTTGTCCCCTAAAACCTAGAAATATACAAAAGATGACCCAGAGTCAGTTTCAAATTCAAGAATCAAAGACAATTTAACTCCACCTCTTTGAAACAAAGATTAAGGTTAAGGATTTTGGAACCTTATCAATGAAGAAATCAGATGGAGAACCATCCTTGTGCAGCTTCCTTTTTATTCGCTTTGTGTCAGGACCTTCGCCTAAGGGGCTGACCACAAGATGGGAGGGCCTAGAGTAGGCCTCGCTGTCTGATCTTTCATTAAGAGGCAATGGAGCTGTCTCATCCTCTGAATCTTCTTTATTCCATTTCATGAATCCATCAAAACCCCATTGCTTTCTTGCAGATTTCATAGCTGTTTCCTCACAATTATTACCATGACCACCACCACCACCATCTCCACGTCCCTCTCTCTGTCCTCTCTGAAACAGAGTCCTAAATGGTTTGCCCTTTGCCTTTTTTGTCCCACTAGAATCCTTCAGTGGCTCCTGTGGCAAGCTCTCCGGCATGAGGATAGATCGGGTTTCACTTTCTTTACCCCTCGAATGGCTATTCCGAAGTGGGTTTTCTCCGAAATTTCCAAACTCATGCTTAGAGGAGGTAGAGGAAGGGAAAGCCGTTTCTTCCATGTCGAAGATGCTCCTTTCTTCTCTGATTTTCCCAGGCTTGTATGGTGACGCAAAGCCGAAAACCGAGGCGGCTCCTTTGATCTGCTTCATTGCCGAGCTTTGCTTCGATTTGTTCTTTGAATTCGAGTTCTCTTTGCTCAGCAAGCATTGTTCATCCTTTAAGTCGATTACAGACCATTCCTCTTCTCCGTTCTCTCTCGGATCTTTCGGCGGCAACGCTCCAACAATTACATCTCTTGCCTCAATTTCAACTCCTTGAACTGCCAATTGTTGAAGCAATGGCCTCTTTGAAGAGTGGTATTCGTCTGCAGAAATGCATTTTGCATACAAGAGTTCCTAAACAAAATTTAATGAAAATTAATCCCTGTTTGGTTATTTAGAAATCCAAGGAAAATGAGAAAAAAATAACTATAAAAGGAAGATTGAAAGATAAACAAGCACGAGAATATCTTAATTACCAACATCTTTGTTTCCTAGATTCAAATTGTAGTTACTAGAAAAATAAGGCAGACCCATAAGAGATTTACCTGCAAGAACAGTAATTTATCTCTCAGTATAACCGGTTGCTCTTGTTCGGGCCGCGAAACTATAAGGGTCTCAAGCAAATGAGATCTAAAAGCCGCAACCTCGGTTTCAGCCAGAATCCCTTCTCTGTGAAGACCAATCAAGTTCAGCATCTGGTGGAAAGAATCTTGCTGCCATTTGAGATTCTCCGACTGCAGCTTCGAAAGCTTGTGATCGGCTGCCGGCAATCTCCGCTTCTTGAAGCTGAAAGGGAGGATGGTCTTGCACAGAGAGGTGATGGAGTCGTGGAGTGTGGAGTAGTATGCGGGTGTGTAGGAATATACCATCTTTGAATTCTTCGCTTCTGGGTTTGAATTGCTGAAGGAGTTTAGCAGAGAAAGAATGTTTTTGTGAGTTGGTAAAGCTGTTATTTGAATCTTTTGGGCGAATTCAGGATCTTGATTTTTGGGCTTTTTGTATTTGGAGGAAAGCCTTTTTTCTTTGGGCATGGTGAAGCTGAATGAACTTTTATGGAGGAGCAAAGCAAAGGGGTTGTTTTCAGATTTTGAATTTAGAGCACTCTGAAACGGTCACATAAAAAATAAAAACTAGCCGTTGCATAGAAGGGTAAAACTGGTAAATCACATAAATGGCCGTTTCGGTGGATGAGACGGCGTCGGTTTGACGTGTTTCCTTCCTCTTAGAAATATCGTTTTTAATCCTGAAAATGGGACATATATTTGCATTTAATTACAAATAGAGCCATCCACATATATATTCTTTTTGCTTGCAGCCACAAATTTTGTTTTATTTTTTAAGAAAGGGAATGTAACGGTCAACGTCAAAACCTAATTTGAAAATTTAAAAGAATTATTCGGGATTTTGGTAATTTTATTAGTATTTTTTTTTTCAGTTAAAAACTAAACTGTTCTACATTTCTCACTTTGTAACTTTTAAATATAACATGATTTTTATGTTTGAGATTGATATAATTTCCGGAGCTTAGCTTGAAAAATGTTTGATTTATTATTATTTGTGGAGATAAGGAAAAGATCAAGGATAAGGGCAAATACAATTTGCAAAAAAATAGGGATGTACTTTGAGTTATAATTTCTCTCACAATTTCGTAGCTGCAACTAAATTATATGAAATTGTGAAATTATGTCTTTGTGAAAAAACAACCTAATAACAAAGTTAATATTTTTTGATATAATGAAATTAAAAAATGCTCTATATCAATATATATCTATATTAAATAAAATAAAAATAATAATTATGCGAAACTATTGCCATATGGAACATATTTTCCTATGGCAATAGTTTCTTTTGCTGAGAAAGTCGGTAGAAAAAGAATAAATGAAATATCCACTTATCAAAACCAGTCCTTTAATGCCAAATGGGGCTCTGTGATACATAATTATTTATGCTAAACCAAATCGTGTATAGATCACAAGCATCACAAAAAAGGGTTAACCCCACATGCAGAAACTAATTCTTCATCATCTTTTTTTTTTTTCTTTTTTTTTTTCCTTTTTTTTTTTTAACCCCACAATGTACAAGCAGAAACTAATTCTTCATCATCTTCCTTTTTTTTTTTTCTTCTGGAAGAAGGATATTGATCAAGATTATATATAAATATATATATATATATATATATATATATAAAGCCCAAAAAGAAGTAGAAGAAGAAGAATTTAGTGCAAAAGGGTAATAATTCCAAGTCTGCAACAAGGGCATTGTTCATTGTTTTCAAGCCATGGAAGCAGACACTCAGAATGCAAGCGATGTGCACAGGAAAGGTGCACCAATGTCTCACCACCCCTGAACCTTTCAAGGCAAACAGCACAGAACTCGTCCTGCCCCGAAGCCTTCCAGCTCAATTTAGCCCAGCTCATGAATTTGCTTGACGATCCATCTTTCTTTGAACAATAAACTTCTGTATGCAACTCCCTACTCTGATTAACCATGTTGCATCTTTCTTCCCCATAAGACCTTAATCCTCCTCTGCTTTTTTATATATTAATTAATCTGCTAACTCACAAAATTATAGATATTGTTTTTTGTATTGTATTATATAATAGGTACCTTTTACAGTGAGTTCCCAGCTTTTGATCCAATCTCTCTTTGGCTTCTCTTGCTTCTATTCCTAGCTTTTGATCATCGTCTTGGCATGCTTGTTTCATTGTGCTTTTTTTCTTCTTCTGTTAAATTTTTGAGGTATACAATCAACCCGGAAATGAATTATATATTATATTAAATATATAATTTTTCTCTTATTTAGAAAATTCTGTATAAATTTTGTCCAGGTACATGTAAATTAGACATATATCTGATTGCATGTAATTCAAAATTTTCCAAATAAAAATATATATGGGATATATTCCTAATAATAGAATAACAATTCTATATCCGTACCAGTAAAGATGTGGAAGATGATGAATGTTGGGTTGCATACAAACAAAAAGAAGATTTCCTAATGCAGCCATTTGTGGATGAGCCGACATGTCTTCTTCGAGCATATTCAACACCAGGAAGTATTCCAGCCATTAACAAATATGAATATGAATTCTCCCTATTTCAATTTCAACCAATATATATATATATTTGTTCTGGTTTTTCGTGAACTCTTGGCTCTTAAAAAGTTACTTCTTCCTCAATATAAATCTCACCCTCTTTTTGCTTTATCACACTCTTTTGTCTTTCATCATTTTTTTACTCTTTTTCTCCTCCCTAATTTTTTTTTTTTCTTTTAACTGTTTTTTGGGTCCTAATCCTAATCCTTAGCAGACACGTGGTGTTGGTTTCGTCTAATCATTCTTCGTCAAAGGGTGGTCCTATACTGCCGTGCATGTATGACATAGGGTTGAAAGAGATTAGACACTCTTATTGTCAGGACGGATCCAAAAATATTGGTAAGGGGAAGCCGATTTAGAACGCAAATTTTTTTTTTTTTTTTTTTTTTTAAAGTGACGTTGGCTTTTATAAACTCCACTATTAATGGGGTGGATTTGGAAAATATCAACTTAAATAGAGAAAAAAATATTATAATATATGTTGGAGATTATACTCCACTTTTTATTTTTATTTTTTGGTTTTTAATAAAGTTGGAAACAAAAAAAAAACAATAGTTTGATATTACTTGTCCCCACAAAGCCTCCAAACATCAAATTTAAATAGTAATTTCTAAATTAATTACATGTAATAAGCTAGAAGCATTTGTCTAAAATTTTATTTTCAATAAAAAAAATTACAAACATAATTAAAATAAACATTTAATGTTAATAGCAAAATAAATAAATAAAAACAAAATAGATGAAATAAAAAAAATCTTAAAATTCAATTAAGAAAAAATATAATGTTAATTGCAAATTTAACCGTCAAACAAATACATATTAAATGAATTATTAAAAGTTTAATATAAATATATATTAAAATTAAAAATTAAATGTTTAATATAAAACTGCAAGACTTATTATCATATAAAATATCAAATATGATATTTCACATTATTTTATAACAAATACATGACTATAAACATAAAAATTAAATTTAAAAGGTAAATATATTACATTTTAGATTTTGCAGTTATTTTTTTTGTGGGGGAGGGGGCAAATTATATTTTTCTTTTCCAGAAACCATTGAGGATATATTATATATGTGTATATGTATGTATGTATGTATGTATGTATGTGTGTATGTGTGTGAGAAGAGGCTTGCAAAAATTTTGGGGGCCGTGGCCCTACTCGTCCTTCCTTGAATTTGCCCGTGGCTGTTGTCAAGCTATGTTTTTGTTTTTCTTATTTTTTTTTTTTTTTAAGGCTTTATAAAAGCATATTGGCAATATGACATGCCAAAATATAGCATAGTAGCACTTTTTGGGCTATTTCAATAATAATTAGCAAATTGTAGGAATGTCATTTTTGGTGCCAAAATTTGCACCAATTTTTTTATAGTAGACCTTATTATAATAAAATTTGTAGAGCCTATCACAAAACTTGCCCAAGAAGCCATCACCCCATGATATTAATAGTAGGATTGACATGTCTTGGGATGAGAGCCCAAATCATATTAATGATGTGTTACCATTTGACTGGGTTGGTATTAGGGGTGTGCATCAAGCTATTAGGGGTGTGCATCAAGCTACTGGAACCACAGAAACTAATCGACCGACCCACAACGACTGAAGTTTTCTGGTAGTCAGTAATTGGTCGATCTTGGTCACGGTTTCTTAGCCCCCATAATTGATGGTCACCAAAACTGACCAATTGTTCTTCTACTTTATATATTTTTATATCCATTCATATATTTCATATTTTTTCAAAATAAAAAATCCTAAGGAAGAAAGAAGGAAGATAAACCAAGCACCAAACACGACGACCACCACCACCACCACAAGCATTGTGTTAATGGAGCTTGAGAAATTGTATGTTGTGGATGATGATAGCTTGAGAGAGAGAGAAGTTAGAAGAGCAAAAAACGTGTATATATTTTTTCTTCTTGCATATATCAGAGAAAAAAGAATATGTTTTTGCTTACATTATCAAATGTATTGATTACAATTTGTTATACAAAACATAAATCTGTATTTTCTCTTTCTCACACTTTCATGCACTCATTTTCTCATCCTTCTAGCTTGTTCCATAACACGTGGCATATGAGCCACTGTAAAATACACCTGTATGATCTCATTTTCCATATTTGCCTTAGCCTCCATGTCAACACAGCAGGTTATATTCCAACACTCCCCTGTAACCTCTATGCTGAGACAACTCCAAGCTTTTCCCTTAAATAATTGAATTTGTCCCTTGGATTTGGTAAATATATCTGCAATTTGTTCTTTGGAAGCACAAAATGTCAAATCTACAATTCCATCCTGCAAGGCCTCTTTGATGAAGTGATATCTCCTGTCTATGTGTTTAGTTTTCTGGTGAAAGACTGGATTCCTATTGATGGCAATGGCTGAGGTATTATCACAGTGTAGAGGTGTAGCTTTCACTTGCAGTTCACCAAAATCTTCTAACACAAACCGAAGCCAAATTGCCTGCGCAGTTGCTTCTGAGGCACTTATATATTCTGCCTCAGCTGTAGAGAGTGCTACATAATTTTGTTTAACCGAGGCCCATGAAAATACTCCATTACCAAAACTAAATGCATATACAGATGTGCTTTTCATATCATCCACAAAACCACTACAATCACTGTCACAGTACCCTACTAAAACAATTTGTTTTCCCTTGACATATTCTATTCCATAATCTAAGGTACCTTTGACATACCTTAATACTCTTTTTGCTATATCAAGATGCTTCTTTGTGGGACAATTCATGAACCTTGCCAGTAGACTTGCAGCAAACATGATATCTGGTCTTGTTGCTGTCAGATATAGAAGATTTCCCACTACCTTTCGATGCATCTCTTCATCTGTAGTTCCACTTCCATCTTCCTTGCTGAGTTTCTCATTTGCAGTTAATGGTGTGAGAACTGAATTACAATCGGTTAAGCTAAACTTGTTCAGCAATATAGAAGCATATTTTTTCTGGTGCACGAAAATGCTGGAACTTCTTTGTATTACTCCCATTCCAAGGAAATGATGTAACAATCCTAAATCTGTCATTTCATACCTTTCCATCATATCTTCTTTAAACCAATGCAACATTTCATCATCATTTCTTGTATACACTATGTCATCAACATATATAGCTGCAATGAGTATTCCTTTTTCTCCCCTGGTCTTTGTATAAAGAGTGGCCTCACTTTGACTCTTTTGAAAACCACTCTCACTGAAATATGCATCAATCTCACTATACGAGGCTCGAGGGGCCTGTTTCAATCCATATAATGCCTTATGTAGCTTATATACTTTATCCTCATGCCCTTCAATGACAAAACCATCTGGTTGTTCTACATAGACTTCCTCTTGCAGCACACCATTTAAAAAAGCTGACTTAACATCAAGCTGGTACAATTTCCAGCTTTTGTGAGCTGCTAAAGCAATCAAAGTCCTAATAGTGTCAAGTCTTTCAACAGTGGCAAAAGTTTCATTAAAATCCACTCCTAATTTCTGTGCATACCCTTTAGCCACTAACCTTGCTTTGTTTTTTTAAATTGAGCCATCGAGATTAAGTTTTGTCTTGTATACCCATTTAACCCCAATTACAAGCTTATCTGCTGGTCTACTCACCAACTCCCAAGTTTTATTTTTCTCAATCATCCTCAACTCATCTGTCATTGCATTGATCCAGGACTGATTTTGTGCTGCTTCATTGTAGTCTTCGGGTTCAATGATGTAATTGTTGCATTTTGCTAGAATATCAGTCAAATTCCTCCATTTTACTGGTGTATGATCAAATTCAGCATGCTTTCCACTTGTTTCAGTGTGTGTAGAGTCCATGCTAGTACCCCTAGATGTACACGAACTGTTCCTGCTGCTGCTTGTAGTCTCCCTTGAATTTTGCACACTTTGAGCTGATTTTTCTGGTGTATAGTAAGTGTCTTTGAATGTTGAATTCACTTCTTCTGAGGCTTTACAACCATCCTTGGTTACTGAAATTATCCTTCCTCCATTATTTCTCTCATCTTCCTTCCAATTCCATGAATTTTCTTCATCAAATATAACATACCTTGATAAAATCAATTTTTTTAGCTATAGAATCAAATATCCTATACCCCTTCTCACAGGTTCCATAGCCAACAAAAATTCCTTTTACACTTTTTTAATCCAATTTTTGCCTTGTTTCAGCTGGTACATGAATATAACAAATGGATCCAAAAATTTTCAAATATCCTACACTAGGTTTTCTTCCACTATAAGCTTCGAAAGGTGTCACCCCATTCAAGGCTTTAGTAGGACACCTGTTTAGCAGATACATAGTTGTATGAACAGCTTCTCCCTACAGATAATAGGGCATTTGTTTATCATGTAGCATGGCCTTGGCCATTTCAATGACCACCCTATTCTTCCTCTCAACTACCCCATTCTGTTGAGGAGTGTAAGCCATTGTCATTTGCCTTTGAATTCCCTCAGATTCATAGAATTTTATAAACTCTGCAAACAAAAATTCTCTTCCTCTATCACTTCTTAGACACTTAATTTTAAAACTACTTTGCAACTCAACCATTGCTTTAAATTTCTTAAAACAGATAAGAGCTTCAGATTTGTTTCTTAAAAAATACACCCAAACCAAGCGTTTACAGTCATCTACAAACAGCATAAAATACCTATTTCCAGTAAGTGTCTCTATTTGCATTGGTCTACACAAATCTGTATGAACCAATTGCAGTGGCTGATCTGCTCTCCATGCACCATTCTTTTGGAAAACTTCTTTATGTTGCTTTCCAAATTGGCAGCCTTCACAGACCTTCATCATTTCTCCAAGCTTTGGTAATCCCACAACCATATCCTTCCTTTTTAATTCAAGCAAAGCATTTAAATGAAGATGTCCCATTCTTTTATGCCAGATTTCCATACTAAGCTCAGTTTGAACTCTTAATGAAACCTGCTCACTCGATGTCATAGTCAATGGATAGCATCAATTTGTTTTTGCTTTGACTTGCACAATCAGATTCTCAAACGTAGGTCCATCATACACATGACAAATTCTACCACCAAATGTCAGATAATAGCCATGATCATCCATTTGACCAACACTCAACAGGTTTTCTTTCAAACCAGGTAAATATAATACCTCTTTGATATGTCTTTTTCCCTTGTCAGTGTCAATCACCAACGTTCCTTTCCCAGCTATGTTCTCTAGTGTTCCATTAGGCATTTGAACCCTTCCAAACAAATTTCTCTTCACATCAGTCAATAAACTGATATTTCCTATCATATGGTTACTGCAGCCACTGTCTATGTATCATTCACTGTTTTGCTTCAGTCACGAGTCTCACTAGCTGCATAAAACATATACAGTTGGCTTTCTGGATATTTCTTCCAATTGTACATTCCCTTGCCCAATGTCCAAACCTATCACAATTATAGCATTTTGGCTTGCCTTTAAACCTACACTCACCAAAATGATGCTTACCACAGGTTCTACATTGTGGTTTTGAATTATCTTGACTGCTTCTAACCTGCCATCTACTCCCTCCGTGAACAGTGTTTGCAGCATGTGTATTTGTCGTTTGAGCTCCATGAAACCTTTGCTGAAATTTTTGTTTAGGTTCCCATTTCTTCTCTTTTGAGGACCATGACCTTTGAAACTTAGCTACATTAGATTGTGGTACTCCTTTGTTTTGTATTTTGGAATTCACAGACAATGTAGAGAATGCTTTCTTTGTGGAATCAGTAACTTGCTGGTCAAGTCTCTGCTCTTGACCTTTCAAAATTGCAATTACTTCTTGAAATTCCACTGATGTCAAGTCCTTAGTATTTTCTATCACCAAACAGATTGGTTCATATGCTTTTGTTAAGCTAATTAATACCTTTTGAACCATTCTTTCATTTGACAGTGTCTCTCCAAACGTTTTCATCTAGTTTATTAGATCATTTAGTCTTGTAAGATAATTGGACAGTGTTTCATCATCCTTCATCCTGGTGTATTCGAAATCTCTCTTTAAACTTTGCAATTTCACAGATCTTACCTGATCTCCACCGTGAAATTCTTTGTACAAGAGCTCCCAAGCTTCTTTTGCAGTCTCTGCATTTGCTATCCTTGGGAAAATTTGATCAGTAACAACACCTTGAATAATCCCCAAAGCTTTTGCATCCTTCATGTAAGACTCCATCATCTATTCATCATCCTCACTTGCTGAGCTTCCTTCAACCTCTTTAATTTTCCCCTTTAGCTTCCCAGCAAAAACTAGAATTCCTTTCTCCACAAATTTCCAAAGCCCAAAGGATTTGAAAATGGTGACCATCTTGATTCTCCAAAATTCATAGTTCTCTCCTGAAAATATAGAAGCCCTTACTTCAGATCCAACCATTGATGCTTCAGATCTGTAATTCTAGCCTACACTCTTCAATCGAGCTCAGAATTGCTCGAGCTCTGTTTCTATTTTTTTTTTTTTTTGAGAGCACAGTATTTACTCCCAACTCAGATTCAACCTGCTCTGATACCATGTTAATGGAGTTTGAGAAATTGTATATTGTGGATGATGATAGCTTGAGAGAGAGAGAAGTTAGAAGAGCAAAAAACGTGTATATATTTTTTCTTCTTGCATATATCGGAGAAAAGAGAATATGTTTTTGCTTACATTATCAAATGTAATGATTACAATTTGTTATATAAAACATAAATCTGTATTTTCTCTCTCTCACACTTTCATGCACTCATTTTCTCATCCTTCTAGTTTGTTTCATAACACGTGGCATATGAGCCACTGGGAAATACACCTGTATGATCTCATTTTCCATATTTGCCTTAGCCTCCATGTCAGCACGGCAGGTTATATTCCAACACATTGAACCCTAGATGTCAATGATAACTAATCTTCCAAGGATTTCAATTACCATCACCACCACTGATCCAATGACAATTCCAAGCGTGAACTATCTTACGAGTCATGTGACTATAAATCTAGTTGTGAATGCTCCTTCGAGCCCAGTGACGATGGCGAGGCGCTTGCACAATCAAGATTGCAAGTGCAAGTATTCTTGCGATAAGATCTAACTCATCCTCTACTAGATCCTTTTGGTGGCCTCTTTGATTCAATTACCTTGCTTTTTCCTCTCGACCATTTGAATTGTATTGGGGATAGGTTTTACGTAATATTTTTGAGTTTTATCTTAAGACCACATGTTGAACTATAGAGTGTTCATTTGGGGTAGAGTTTATGTTCCATGTCATGTTTGATTTTTTTGAATAATACATATAGACCCCTGAGATTTGGATTAATTACAATTTAATTTTTTAGATTTTGAAAATTACAACTAGCATCATTAAGGAGGTGTGGATAATATTATTTTAAGGGCTATGAAAACAACATTAGAAGAGAAGATGATAACTTTTGAAACCATGAATGAGTTCAAGTCTATATATCTCAACATAAAAACTTCACGGATCATATTCGAGTGAAAAAAAAAATTAACATGAATACGATATGACACGACATAAACATAGTTCCACAAGATATATTGTCAAACCTACTGATAAGTAATTTACTCTCTCTCTCTCTCTCTCTATATATATATATATATATACAATTTTTTTTTTTTTAAGCTAAGAAAGGGAGATTTTCTTAGCTCCAGGCCTAATTGAATCATAAACTAGGAGTTAAAACTACTAGTAATTGTCACTTTTGATGATTTTTCTTTTGTCTCCCATAATATGGTTCCTATACTAAGAAAAATAAATACTAGTCTCGAACTTTTTGGCCATGATAAAATATAGTGGATAAAAACCATTATTAGACATAACAATTAACTAGTTTAAGCCACAATATTTGTTGTTGATATTACACTTTTAATCACAAGGTTATTAGTCACAGTATTTACAATTTTGGTGACACATTTGTTGTGGCTTATATTTTATGATCTATAGAAAATCGTATGGCTAAAAGTGTAAAGTTTGTTGCTAAAAACTATCGCCATAGTCCTAACTAAAACTAAGGCTAAACCATAAATGTTGCGGCTAACAACCCCATGATCAAAAGTTATATAGCTAAAAGTATTTTAGTCACAGCTTTTTTCTGTATCTGCTGGTCAAAAATAATTTTAGCCACAACAATTTACGATAGCTAAAAAATCTGGGACCAATGCTTGTTTATTTATTTATTTATTTTGTTTGTAGTGTTGCTTAAACATTCATGTACAAATGTTATTTTCATCTAGCATATAAACATATTTTGTAAAAATAAGATCCTTATATATATATATATATATATTTTTTATAAGAAAATACTTTATAAATGGTAGAAGAATAAATATCAGAACCGTTGGTAGGAAGAAGCAAATTTAATCCCTCCTCTACCTAGGATTTAAATTCATTTAAAGTAACAGCATATTGAGCTAGCTTGTCAACTACTCAGTTAGTGTTTTACATAATTATAAAAAAAAAAAAAAAAATAGTAGTTAAAACTACCCAGGTTTAACAATAAATGTTTAACATCTTCAACCAAAAAAGCAAAGCGGGCCCCTAATTGTCCTTTGTCCCCCCAATAACAGGATCATGGCTTCGTTAGAGTGGTTGTGGATCCAAAAATTTAGTTTAGGAGCACTATTGTATGATGAAAATTATTTTTAAAAGCAATAATAATGTAAATTGTTGCTTTATTTAATAATTATATATGAAACATTTTCATTTATATGTATTTTAGATTTTAAAATAGAATTTATTTGCTATACTTTGGAATTAAACTGCAATGAATTTTTTTTCTCACAGATAAGAACATTTAACTTTTGAGCAATTTTTTTTTTTAAAAAAAGGCTAATTAAATTAATAGAATAGAGGTTTAATCATAGAAACACCAATAATTGTAAGAGCTGTAAGCTCTGAAGACAAAAAGAGACAAGATCAGTGAATAATGCATGAGATGGATTGTAACGATTAGGGGTGAATCCTTACTAATGAAGGCCATCTAGAGTTCAATCCCACATTGCCGAGTGTAAAACAGTGATGGTTCAAGCATAAAATATACATCCTTTTATGGTATTAGAGCTCATACTTGGCCAGAAGTATGCGAGGAATTATACTGGATTCCAAGGAGGATACATTGTAATACCTATAAACCTTGAAAAATGCAAGGCAAGAATGGAAATGTGCCAACAAGGACGTTGGACCCTAGGAAGGTGTATTGTAAGATCTGTAAACTCTGAAGAATGCAAGCAAAGAAATGGCAAGATCCGTAAATAATACACTTGGGCTGATTATAATGACAAAGGATGAACTAGTGTATTGCTATTAGGGTAACTGTGAGCAGAAAGAGGCATTAACTTCAGGATTTGAAAGAACTTTGCAGTTAAACGTATTCTAGAAGTGGTATAGGTAATCTCCTTGAAAGCCTAAATAAAAAATCTTATATTGAGTGCACTAGTAAATTGAGGATAATATCGGCACAGAATAACATGTACGTCAATAAAAGTGGAGTGCTACATAGTTACTAGAAAAAAGAAAAAAGAAAAAAAAATGAAAAAGAAGAAAAATTTAGGTTGAATAATGATATAAAATAATTTTATTTATTTTCCATAGAAAAAGTTGCTTGTGAGGGGGAAAAAATAACAATTTTCAAAGAAATACTTTTTAAATATTAAAAAAAAAATATATATATATATATATGTGTGTTTTTCTAAAAAGAAATCAAGCTATTTAAATTTTTGAGAGGGGGCACTATCTATTATTTTAAGAGATTGTTTTTCAAAAATAAATATAAATATATTCTTGTAAAAGAGAGGAAAAAAAAAAAATTGAGGGGGGCTTGCTCCGGGGGCCTATACTGAATCCGCCATTGCTTGAAAGTCACTCACAGTATCTCTTCTTATTAAACTAGACTGGGCACAAACGAAAATAATAAAGATTGATGTGTAGGTTTTTCCATTGGTGTATAGGTTTGGTCACCATGTATATAAAATAAAAAGGGAAGACAATGGATGAATACTTTACCAAAAAAAAAAAAAAAAACAATAATTATGACAAAGATTGAGGACCAATTTGGAAGTGACTGCTAACCATCCAAAAAATGACAAGAAATATAATGAGGATTGATCCACACAAAATTAAAAGATCATTACCCATAACAACATATTTACTTTGCATAGAAAATATATATGTTTAAAAAAAAAAAGATACTAGCCTTTAACTATCAGAATCAAGGATACTGGTCCAACCAAGCAAAATATAAAAATACAAGTTTGCTTTATCCTCATTTATAAATGTATTATTCAAAGACCAATATAGGGTTTTCATAAAAAAATAAAATAAAAAAATATAAAATAAAAAAACCCACATATAAGGCTCAACCATGTCATGATTATCAGTGGGGAAAACAAGTGAAATTCCACTAATATCAATGACATTATTGTTTAGATTTGTCGAATGAAACAGAATTTTGGATCATTAAAGCATGACAAGAGGCCATGGCTACATGTCTACTAGCTTTACACTCCAAAATATACAAAATTATGTCGGTCCACTGGTAGGCAGAGGTTTTGCATTATTTCAAATTGGATTTCGAAAGGTGGTGGGGGCAAAAGAAGAGACTGACAGCGATGCTCTATGCAATTAGATTCACTTCCTTTCCAGATAAATCAACAGCACTTTCACCCAAAACAAAAAAAAAAAGAAGCATTGAATAACAAATCATATTTTGAAATAGGCCCCTCAATTTTATACTTTTCGCTTATCTATCTCTTTATTCTTAAAAATTATATTTTTATCCTATAACATTTCAGGTGTGAAAATTTTATTCAATAATTCATGAAAAAGAAAAAGAAAAAAGTAAGTTTGACCAATCTAATAAAAATTTGGACAAAATATCTCTGGTATCTTTTATTTTTATTAAGTGTTTATATAAGGGGCTATAAAAAAATATTTGACATTTAATATTTTTATTATCAAATCTGTTAACAGGTCGCATGCTACTTCCGATTAATAAATTAAATTTTTGTTTATTTTTCTTTTAATTTTTCAATTTTTTTAAGAGAAAAATAATTGAAAAGAACACCAAAATTCAAAACACACCATTTTACCATGTCATATCCCCAGCCCTTTTATCTTCTTCTTCTTCTTCTTCTTCTTTCTTCTCCTTCCTCTACTCATCTCCTTATGTCATGATAAACATCAATGTGGACTCATAGTTACTCTAGAAGGATCTAAAATTGTCTCGAATTTTCTTAAAAATGAAGCTAAACAGCTAGTGTTTAAGAATTGATGAAAATGATAAAATCTATAATTAAAATATTAATATATCAAGTCTAGAAGCATCCAAGTCAATCGACTTTGATAAGTCTAAATAGATGATGCATGGTTTTCTTTTATGTCTTGTTCAATAATAATAAAATAATGAGAGTAAATGATTGTGTGAGTGAGTATATGTCTTTTATTAAGTGAGAAGAGTGTAAAAGGTGATTTATGTCGTGTCCTAGTATGAGCCATTAAAAAGTCAAGTAAGTGTGAATATGAGTTGCCCTCTATATGTGTGTGAGAGTGTCCTAATTTTTTATAAATTAATAAAAATCAATTTTTGTTTATTTTTAGTCCTTTGTCTCTAACATTTTTGGTATATAACAAGGCAGTCCAAGTTTGACTTCATGGGAGCTTCTTGTTCGTGGTCATGCAGTCAAGGTTAAGTTTGCATAGTGCTGCAGGAATTTTCGACAACTGTAATGGGAGACCTTCAAGTAGGTGGAGGCATTAAGAAGCTTAACAGTCAGAATTATGGCACATGATCGATATGCATGAGGTCATATTTGAAGGGCCAAGATCTCTCTGCAGGGAGATCATAGCTGGCAATGAAGTTGAGCAAGCGCAAGATGTTGAAGCTTTGAAAAAGTGGAATTTTAAAGCTGGTAAGACAATGGGAGAAGAGATGTTGAAGTACAAATGGGATATAGAAGTTCCAAAATAGGCTTGGGACACGTTTACAAGACTCTTCTCAAGAAGGAACGACACGAGGTTGCAGCTTCTCGAGAGTGAATTGCTGTCAACAACATAGCATGACATGACAATCCAAAAATATTTCAATAAGATAAAAACTTCTAGTAGCAAAATTACTGAATTAGATCCTATTTCTCTTATTACAGAATCTAGAATGAGAAGAATAATTTTACATGGGTTGAGACCAAAATTTAAAGGATTTATTTCAGCCATTCAAGGTTGGCCAATCAAAATTTCATTGATTGAATTAGAAAATTTGCTTATTGATCAAGAAAATATGATCAAGCAAATGACTAAGGTCTTACTAAAGAGCGATGAAGAAGCTCTCTTTAGCGACAAAAGAAAATGCCAACCCAAACAACAAAAAATATAATAAACTAAATCAATGTGAAGAAGATTTTAGAGGAGAACAAAGAAAAATAGAAATAAACAACAGTTTTTAGAAAATAAAAGAATTGTTGGAAGATGCTTCAACTGTTGAAGAAAATGGCATTATATTAAAAACTGTAGGCTAAGGAAGAAATTTACAGAAAGTAATATAGTTATCCCAGAGCCTCAAAATAATATAAGTGAAGATGAATGGGATGTTGAAGCATCTTTGGCTACTGTTGAGTTTATGAATAGCTCAAGTTCAATGCAAGAAAGGAAAACGGCATTCATAGTAGTTATCCTTTGACGCATTGATTATAAAAACGATTGGATTATAGACTTAGGAAGTTCAAATCATATGATTGGAGATAAAGAGAAGTCGCAAAACATGACAGAATATAAAGGAGAGTGTATGGTTGTGATGGCAAATGACTCGGGATTGTCGATAGCTCATGTTGATAAGGCAACGATCATGCCTCGTTTCAGTTGCAATCAAGTTCAACTACAAGATATCTTTCATGTGCCAGGAATAAGAAGAATTTGTTGTTAGTTGCTCAACTAACATTTCCAGGAAATTATGTATAGTTTGGACCTAAAAATGTTAAGGTGTATCGAGATCTTAAAATCTCTAGTACACCAACAATGAAGGGGCGGCGATTGGAATCTATCTATATGATGTTAGTAGAATCTGCCTACGTAAACAAGACTAGAAGGAATGAGACATCATAATTTTGGCATGCACAATTAGGACATATCAGCTATAAAAAGTTGAAGTTGATGATGCAAAAGTCAATGCTCAAGGGTCTTCCCCAACTCGATGTCAGTGTAGACACAATCTATGCAGGGTGTTAATACAGTAAAACACATCAACTACCATTTGAAGATTCAAAGTTCCAAGCAAAAGAACCTCTACAACTCATTCACTCTGAAGTCTTTGGACATATCAAGAAATCATTAATTGGAGGCATGCATTATATGGTGACATTCATTGATGACTTTTCAAGGTAGTCTGGGTTTACTTTATGAAAGAAAAACTTGAGACCCTTTCAAAATTTAGGCCCAAGGAAAAAGTAGAAAGAGAAGTAGGCAAAAGGATACAATGCCTATGCACAAATAATGGAGGAGAATATACATCATGAGAATTTATACAATATTTAAGAGAATACAAAATAAGATATCAATTGATGTCTCTGAATACTCCGTAACAAAATGGTATTGTGAAAAAAAAGAACAACATCTTGCAAAAATATGTCAGAGCATGCTACACGTGAAAAATGTTCCAGTAAGATTTTAGGCTGAGTGCATAAAGATAGCAGCCCATGTAATTAACAAGCTCTTTCAAGCAAAGTTAGGATTCCTCTCACCTATTGAAAAACTGTGGAATACAAAACCCACAATAAGTCACTTTTGAATCTTTGGCTGTGATTGCTATGTGTTCGTGCTTTCTCACTTATGCACGAAGTTTGATAAAAAGGCAATACAATGCATTTTTGTCTGATATGATAGCCAAAGAAAAGGGTGGAGATGTTGTGATCTAAACACCTAATGATATTATACTTCACGAAAAATGGTGTTCAATAAAGCATCTTCCTAGTGGGTACCTCAGAATATAGAGTTGCCAAACTCAAATGAGACTGAGGTCAAGCTACAACAAAAGATAGGGGAAGCAAGAATATGAAGCATGCCAGGAGCCAAGATAGTTGAAGAGGTACAAAAACCAACAAACAAAGTAGGAGACAAGCCTACTATAGCATCTCAAAGTCCTTAGCGATCTGGTGTACCTAGCACTTATAGCAAGTAAAGATTGGAAGCTGTGGTAGATGGGCGTAAAGAATGCCTTATTGAATGAAGAGCTAGCTAGAGAAATTTATATGATACAGCCAAAATGTTTTGAAAGCAAAACTAATCCAAAGTACATGTGCAAGCTAAGAAAGGTACTTTAAGATCTAAAACAAGCTCCGCGAGTGTGATACGGTAAGATTGCAGAGTTCCTTTTTCAAAATGGATACATAGTATCTTCTGCAAATTCTAGTTTATTTATGAAAACTGAAGGATCAAAACTAGCAATAATGCTAGTATATGTGGATGATTTAATTATCATCGAAGATCATATAGAAGAAATCTCTCAAACAAAAGGAAATTTATCAATTCATTTCTAGATGAAGGAACTTAGGGAGCTAAAGCACTTCCTTGGACTCGAAGTTGACCGAACAAAGAAAGGTTTATTTTTTGATCAACAAAAGTATGCAAAGAATCTATTACGAAAATTTGGAATGTTGAACTGTGAGCCCATATCAACTCCAATGGAGGTGAATGCTAAGTTATCTGCATATGAAGAAAAAGACTTGGAGGATGCCACTATGTTCCAACAATTGGTAGGAAGTCTTATCTATTTAACATTGACACGACCAGATACTTCATTTGCAGTAGGAATTGTAAGGTACATGTAAAGTCCAAAGAAACCTCAGTTGGAAGAAGTCCAATGAATGCTAAGGAATGTTAAAAAAGAGGAGAAGAATGTATATTTGTTGGTTACTGTGATGCTGACTATGCCGGAAATCATGATACACGGCGATCAACTACTAGATTTATATATTCAGCCTTGGTTTAGTAGCAGTTTCTTAGTACAGTAAAAGACAACCAATTGTATATCTATCAACTATAGAAGCAGAATATAGAGTAGCTGCTATGGCAGATCAAGAAGGTATGTGGCTAAGATCACTACTTGAAGATTTACATCAACAAATTGACTATGCAGTACACCTTCATTGTGATAACCAATCAGCAATACAATTAGTAAAGAATCCGATATTTCATGGAAGGATAAAACATGTGGAGATACGTTATCATTTTATCAAAGAAAATGTACTGCTAGAAAAAATTAAAATGCAACACATTAAAATGGAGGATCAAGTGGCAGACTTATATACTAAAGGACTCAATATTACCAAGTTTACAAAGTTAAGAGAAATGCTCAACATGGTGAATAGAGAATGAATCAAAAGAGTCAACAATTAAGGGGGGTATTGATAAACATCAATGCCAACTCATAATTACTCTTGAAGGATCTAAAATTGTCTTGATTTTTCTTAAAAGTGGAGCTAAACAGCTAGTGTCTATGAATTGATGAAAAGGAAAAAATCTATAATTAAAATATTAATATATCAAGTCTAGAAGCATCCAAGTCAACCAACTTTAACAAGTATAAATAGGTGATGCATGACTTTCTTCTATGTGTTGTTCAATAATAATAAAATAAGGAGAGTAGATGATTGTGTGAGTGAGTGTGTGTCTTTTATTAAATGAGAAGAGTGTAAAAGGTGATTCGTGTCCATGTCCTAGTGTGAGCCATTAAAAAATCAAGTGAGAGTGAGTGTGAGTTGCTCTCTTTTGTGTGTGCGAAAATGTATTAATTTTTTATAAAGTAGTAAAAATCAATTTTTGTTTACTTTTTAATCCTTTGTCTCCAACTTGCTCTTTCTTCTTTGGCTATATCAAAACGAACTTCAATGTTTCCTCCTTCCATTTTGTCACCATAATGGTGCTTTCTTGCACTCCTATTAAAAAATTGAATGGCATGCAACTAATTTACTAATAATTGCATCCTTCACGCTGCACCGTAAGGTTGTCCAGGCTGTATGGCATCGTACATTTATGGTACCTTCAAACCAAAAGACCTATAAAAAAAACTATCAAGCACCAATTACCACCTTAAAAATAAATTGAAAAGCACACTCATAAAATACAAAAGAATGGCATATTTTTTTTGTTTTACGCCCCGTGATTCTCTGTCAGCCAATCTGGGGAAGAATAGCGGAGAAAGTACTAGTATTAGTAACGCATTCCTCATCATTAATATGTTAGCACCCAGAACTTATACGCCCACACAGTTTGGAATGAACCATACAATGATGAATGAAACTTGCTCATTTTTACTCCTAGAATACCATCTTAAAAATTACTAATTTTGGGATTTCAAAGCCTAGGAAAATATATATATATATATATATATATACTGGGCTCTACTTGTTTTTGTAGAATAAACTCATAGATGCAAAATAATGGCATGACCATAACAATGCTTGAAGAAATGGAAGATGGAAGAATTGAAGTTTGGTTTGATGTAGTTGAAGAAACTAGGGCCTAGGGAGAGCAAAGGAATATGAAGAAAGAAGAAGAAGAAGAAGAAGATAAAGAAGAAGATGATTATGATGATGAAGGGTTTTCAAAATGGTGCATTTATGTTTAATTTAAACATTTTTTTAAAAAATTTAAATAAAAAATTGGAAAAAATCAGAAAATTAATTTTGGGGAATCACATGAGGCACATCTGAACCTCTTTTCACAATTTCTATCAAAAGTTAATTTGGAATGAAACATAATATTTTGAAAATAAGAGATATTGAACGTCAATTTTTTTATAGCCTCTAAATAAAAACTCAATGAAAATAAAATGTACCAAATTATATTTTGACCTAAAAATTTTAACAATAATTTGGCAAAATTAATTCTATTGTGGAGAATGATACAAATTTAATGCCTAGCAAATAGATTTAATATAGAAATAAAACATGGCATCTAAGGTGTCTTCATGCATAAATATGTAATATAATTAGTTAACACCTAGACTTACACGTTTCTTCATGCATGAAATTTAAATTTAAATATTTGACACCTAAACTAGCTAGATGTCAACAAGCATGCCAGTTTGATTCTTATATAAATAGGATGCTTCTCCCATTTGCAATGTACTAAAAAAAAAAAAATTTCCTTACAGAAGTGCTCAAAAATATTTCAATAAAATTGTAAAGCTCCCACCTTCTTTTCTTGCTTGTACTTAAAAATATTTCAATAAAAGAATTTCTAAGAAATTCCAAAATATACCCCCCTCCCGGCCCTCCATTTATAAGGATATTATCATAGCTCCATTCGATCATTGTTGACCATAAAAATATTTTTCAACAAATACTATTATTATGGCCAAATCAAGTTCTTTATCAATTTCTATGCCAATTTTCAAAGGTGAAAACAATGATTTTTGGTGCATTAGAATTATGACTTTTTATAAATTCCAAGATTTGTGGGTTATTGTCGAGACTGAAATTAAATCTCTAATCGATAGCTCAACCTCTATTCGTTTTGATAAGAAAAAAGTAAAGGAGATCTCACAAAGTGATTTGAAAACATTATATATTTTGTAACAAATAGTAGGAGATGAAATTTTTTCCAAGATAATGTGTACACAAATGCCAAGGGTGAATGAGATATCTCATAGAGGACTTCTATGGCAACGAAAAGGTATTGATGAGGTTCATCATGAGAGCACTCATAGATGGAGTCCTGAGTCATTGATATTGTCAACTAGACTAATTACAAGAGCTCATGTAAAGAAGTTTAAAAAAGCATTGAATGATCTTTTCCGGGGAGGCGCTTATCAATCAAAAGTGCAAGAATTTTATTAAGGAAGAATCAAAATTGGCAACAATATTGACCATTAAAGGCTACAGATATGAAGGCATAAAGGAAGTCAATGTTAGGAAAAATTTAATCATTTTTCGAGAGCATGATGATGTGGTACTTTTATGACATGGCATTCCTGGACACGTGGCATGACATGTGGCATCTAAGTGACTGTCCAACATAGCTTAAAGAGAAAAAAATTAGTTTGTTTCCTTTTACACCAAATTATATGCTTTACTTAATCACCAAGTTACTTGTTCTCTAAGTTTTATAATTTTAGTCTTATTCTGATTTTAGGAAACTCTTAATTTTTATTATGTTTTTAATTATTTTTAGCTGGACAATTAATTGTTAATTAGTTTCATAATCTTAATTTACCATGTAATAGTCACTTTCCTAAACTACAAAGGATTTGATTAATCCATTTTAAATTAGAAAATAAGTTAGAATTTAGGGTTTAGAAAACATTATTCCCCGATTTTTAAGGTATTTTGCCTATAAAAATGCTTCAATTTCATTAATACAATAACTTTTGATCTTCAGCAAAATTTAATATTTATGTGAGTTAAACATTTTGGTTCTCTAACAACTATGCTTTGGACTTTTCTAACTTGAGAATGAAATTTCAAACCTTGACTTATCAATAGAGTATTTCCAAAACCCTTTTGTAGCATCAATTATTTCACAAAACCTGAATTAATTAGATGATCGAGTATTATTCTGTACAAATCTGCATTGGATTGTTTAGGTTCGTATCAGGTATGCACTTGCAAACTTCAAACTTTTAGAAAAAGATTTGAAAATTTGAAGATGAAATAATTTTAATATGCTAAAGATTACCACTTTAAAATTAAAGAATTAGTAAATCAAATGGAAGTATATAGAGAAGATATTTCTAATAAGAAAATTGTTGAAAAAATATTAATTTGAGTTACTAAAAAAATATCATGCAATAGTGACTATTATAGAATAATCAAAGAATATTTCACAACTTTCTATTTTGAGTTGATGGCTTCTTTGCATGCTTTTGAAAAAAGATTGAGTGTTTGCAGTAAAAAAATTATTGATAGTGCATTTCAGTCTAAACCTAATGCACTTTTTAAAAATGAAAAGATGAAGGAAAAAAATCAAAACAAAATTAAAAGAGAGAGATTTAAAAAGAATGTACAAAAAAAGAATGCAAATTATTCTCCTTGTGGTATCTATAAAATGTCAAATCATTTGGAGAATGATTGTTGGTTTTGTGATAAACCACAATGCAATAATTGCAAAAAAATTTGGTCACATTGAAAAAGATTGTCGCTTTAAAGAAAATCACGAAGCTAATTTCTTTAAGGATAAAGAAGATGTTGGAATCTTTTTTATGCTTGTCAAGCCACAACAGAAGCAAAAAAATGACAAGTGGTATATTAATAGTTGTTGTAGCAATCACATGATTGGTGATGCAAATATCTTTTGCAATAATGATACATGTAAATCACAAGTCAGATTAGGAAATGGAGCACCAATGGAAGTAACTGGTTAAAGGTAAAATTGTTATCCAGACAAAACAAGAAAAAAGCTTGTGCAAGATTGACTTGTACAAAATCTATGACAACATTATGATCATAGCCAATATTAAGATGGAGTAGAAGAATTTTTCTATTCAATAAAGGTGTACCAAAGATGTAGCTATGAAGGCGCAACATGATGACTTATGGCTATAATATTAAAAGTTTTGTCAATTTAACATTCATAGATTAAGTCTTTTGCATTACAAAAGCATTGTAAAATATTTCTCATCAATCAAAGAAAATGATGTCATTTGTGAAAGTTGTCTTATTAGAAAGCAATACCATCAATCGTTTAGCTCAGGCAAATCATAAAGAGCTAGGGGCTTGGTAGAGTTGGTGCATTGACCAACTCCTTATCAATTAAATTTTGATTTATTTCAATATAATATGAACAACAATTCAACGGATTCAATTGACTAAAATCTAAAACGTACGGAACAAATAAATAGATTGGTAATAGATCTAATAAAAGAATTTCTATTTTCAACATAAATAATCTTTAATTAGAGTTGAAGAGAAATAGATGTGATAACACAGACTAAAGTTTCATTTGGATTGCTGTTGCTAATTCTATAGATTTAAGATTTATTAATGGCGTGCCACAGCAATTGCACCTATCAAAGTGGCTAAAAGAATTATTGAAATGAATTCAAAGTGAAGAAAAAAAAAGCTGTTATTGCCAAATGAGAACTCCAACATGCAACCAAAATAGGTATTCATTCTCTTCATTGATGATTATCTAAAAATAAATTGGGTGTACTTTATACAAGAAAGACCACAAGTTTTTTAGATTTTCAAGAAAAAAAATTCAAAAATTATATTGAAAGTCAACGTTGTTGTAAAATAAAAGTGTTAAGAAGCAATTGTAGTACTGAATACAACTCTGGACAATTTATTAAATTCTATGAAAATGAAGGTGTTGAACATCAAATGATAGTTGGCTATGTTTCTAAACAAAATGGTGTATCAAAAAGAAAAAAAAAATAGAATTGTTATAGAGATGCCAAGAATTACACTGAAAGACAAAGGCCTTTTAAATAAGTTTGGTTGTATTTGTTATGTTTACAGCCCAAAAGAAAAAAGAAGCAACCTAGATGACAAAACATAAAAAAGTTTTTTTTTTGCTATAGTACTGAATCAAAAGTTCACTCTATAACTTCAGAACAAAAAGGCCAGTATCAATTAAGATATAGAATTTGATGAAAATGCAGCTTAGAATTGGATGAAGAAAAAATTGAGAAACAAACAACTATTATATTAACTCAACATTCAACTTCAAGATAAGAAAAAGTTGAAAAAAGGGAGCTAAGGACTCTCATTGAAATACAAACTCCTTAACATGATGGATTTACATTTGATTCTCCAAGAAGAAAAATGCATCGAGTATCAAAATATGAAGCTTGCAAATATACAACACTAAAGCTCGAATGCTTTGAGGTTGCATCAAAATAAGATGTATGGGAGAAAACAATCTAAGAAAGAATAAAAATAATTGAAAAAAAAAATCGTACATGGGATTTAGTAAAGCCACCTATAGACAAAGAAGTCATTAAAGTTAAATGGGTTTACAAAACAAAACTTAACCCAGGTGGTTCAATGTAGAAATACAAAGTAAGACTTGTAGTGAAAGACCATGCACAATAATTTGGTATGGATTACAATGAAACTTTTACTCCAATAGCTCGATTTAACACAGTCAAAGATCTCATTACACTCGCTACTCAGAAGAAGTGATACATCAACTTGACTTGAAGTCTACATTTCTGAATGGTTATCTTGAATAAGAAATCTATGTTGAATAACTATTGGGGTTTGAAGTTCCTGAAGAAGAAAACAAATCTCTCAAACTAAAGAAAGCTTTGTATGGATAAAACAAGCTCCACAAGCCTTGACTATTGATAAATACTTCATAAATCAACGATTTAGGATGAGTAAAAGTGAATTAACTTTACATCAAGGCCTAAGGTAAAGATACTCTCATATCTCCTTGTATGTTGATGATCCTAACTATATAGAAAACAATGACAAGATGATGTAAGAGTTCAAAGAAAATATGATAAAGACTTTTGAAATGACATATCTGAGTTTGATGCATTACTTCTTTAGCATCAAAATAAGTCAACAAAAGGAAAGGATTTTCATATCTCAAAAGGACACCAAAACAATATTGAAAAAGTTCAGAATGAACAGTTTCAAGTTAGTAATTACACCACTTATCGTAAATGTAAAATTGAGTGAAAAAGAAGTCAAAGAAGAACCCAAGTCATCATGCTACAAGTCTTCTTTCAAGATTCAAGGAGAATCCAAATCAAATATGTTTCAGTGCAGCAAAGTGTAAGAGCATGCCTCTACTAGTGGATCTGTAACTTTCTACCGATATTATCCTCAATTTAGCCACCGCACTTGGTATGGAGCTTTTTGTTTAAAGCTTTCCAAGAGATCACACATCCTAGAATCGTTATGGAGTTTTTTGTTCACTTGGGGCCCAACATCCTTGTTCATATACTTTCGGCAAAGTACATGCTCTAATACCACTTGTAACCCCCCACCTCCACTAGCAAACATATCACTCTCTGCCGATATTATCACTAATTTAGTCACTGGACTTAATATGATATTTTTTTCAGAGCTTCCTAGAAGGTCACCAATTCTAGGATTGCTCCAGCTTAAGCACGCTTAACTTTAGAGTTCTATCGAGTCCTGAAACCAACCGCTCTGAAAATGCCTCAGCATTATGAGAATGACTATTATTACATTTGATTCATCCTTTATCTATACCTGGGCGATATGAGATTGAACATCAGATAACTTATTAGTGCCCCACATCCGACCACATTGGTCATCATAAAGGCATATACTTGGATATCTACAAAGAACTAAAAATTATGGAATTTGGTATAAATCATGTGCAAATTCTAAATTAAATAACTACACTGACAACAACTGGCCTAAATCAAGATATCGTAGAAACAAAAAAGTTTAACACAATCATCTATTGAAGCCGAATACATTACAGTTCCAAGTATAGCAAGTCAAGTAATTTGGCTAAAAAAAGTTTTCAAAGACATAGAAGAACCTCAAAATCATGCTATAGAGATTTTTTGTAATAAATCAACAATTGCTTTGGTAAAGAATATTGTATTTCACAAGAAAGCAAGACATATCAAGATCGAATTTCATTTTCTATGTGATACGGTAGAAGATAAAGAAATTGAATAGATGTACTGCAACACTGAAGAATAGCTAGTAGACATTTTCACCAAAGCATTACTTTGAGTATAGTTTGAATTACTTTGAAAAATGATTAGAATTTAGAAATGTACATAAGGAGGAGTGTTGAAGAATGATGCACATTTGACACCTAGCAAGTGGATTTAATATAGAAGCAACACATTACTCCTAATGTGTATTCATGCATGAGTATGTAATATAATTAGTAACACATAGACTAAGACATCTAAACTAGCTAGATGTCAACATGCATGTCAATTTGATTCTTCTATAAATAAGATAATTCTCCCACTTGCAATGTAGAAAAACCAAAAAAAATATATAAGATAAATAAAGAAGCCAAAATTCTTTACAAAAGTGCTTGTAGTATGGTAAAGAGTCTCACCAAATCATAAAGCTTCTACCTTCTTTTTTTAGCGTGTATTTGAAAATATTTCAATACAAGAATTTCCAGCAATTTCCAGAATATTTTTCCCATCAAATTTCTTACACTATTTAATAAAGAATAATGTTATGGATATAGTAAAATTAGATGCCATTATTTTTTTTATTTGTATTGAATTGGATTTATCATTTTAAATTTTATTATCCATAAATAATTTATATTAATTTTTCAACTAGTAAATTAATTATTTTATTTTGCTACATTAATTGATAAACAATTTTATGACGGAAAAAAAATATATAAACAATTTTGTGCCTTTCGCTCTGCTCCTGCTAAATGTTTTGAAAGGAACAAATTGTAATTTAGGTATACTGGTAAAAATGTGTTAAATATAGGGTATTTTGTAATTTACTGAAACTTTATGTATGAATTTTTTTTTTTTTTTATGAATGAAATATTATATATGATGGTGCAAAGGAACATGTTTATTTTTATTTTTGTTTAAGAAAAAGGCACATTTTTTATTTTTATTTTTATGAAAAAGCCTTCTAGTAATATTATAGGATTCAAGTTAGGACATGCACCATGCTTTGTGATATGGAATCTTTAAAACCAATAATAAAATTTATCAAAATTCAAACTGCACTTTCCAGATCCACAAATATAATAATTGTACGTGGAAGAAAAATTAATAGAATATTGTAGGTACAGCAAACTTCTATCCTTCCGCTCAAATTTGCAACTCTGTTCCTCTTTCCACAAAATTATTTCTTATTTTCAACGAAAACTAGATGATTGATGTTACAAAACAGAAAAAAAAAAAAAAAAATAAAAAAATTAACAACAACAACAAAAGAAACAAACCTGCTAGATGGTTGATATAGAGCCTTGATTTTGGGATAATTTAAGGCTGAAAATTCAAAATTGGCTATAGATTACATCCTAACCATATATAATAGATATGAAGATATGAAGCCCAAAATTTAACTTCAAAAGGCCTTTAAACTATCACAGCTGATGTTTATACCGTATAAACATATGTAGTTTACAGACAAGCTTTTATATGACAGACACTAAAGGTTGTCATATTTTATGTATGTTTCTCGAAAATTTAAATGCAAATAACAACTGCTAACGTGTGAATAAGCACTTGCCACATAAGCAGGCATATGTGATAAGTGAGTGTTGTATTGTACCTATATTTATAGTTTGAATTTTTTGTTTTCTTGATAGAACATTCTACATAATGAAATTGCAGATGGTTTGTTAGTCAATCAACCATAAACAGCCTAGCTAACTAAAAACCCAAATCCATTATTCACCCACCAGAAAATAAAATAAAAAATAAAAAAAAGGGCAACCAAACAAACAAATCCATTACTGACTGATATGAAAACATATATGAAACTGAAAAACACATTTACCGCATTTCTAACCCAAATCCACTATTCATCTATATATATAAAGGCCAAATAAAAACCCAAATTCTCTGGAAACTATTGTACTTTAAACCCAAATGGAGCTCTGTGATGACGGGAACCTACCAAATTGCAGATACTCAGCAGACTAGGCATACCACAACTAGAAAAACCTAGTTCACAGAAAGCAAATTGATGCTTTCTCTTCAGATGGCAAAACATTACACCAAAAAGCAAAACAAAAACAAAAACAAAAATAAGATTTTAGTGTACGTGGGTGATAACCAGCCCCAATCTGCAACAAGGGCAGTGGGCATTGTTCTCGAGCCATGGAACCAGACAACAAGAATGGAACCGATGGGCACAGGGCAGGTGCACCAGCGTCTCACCAGTCCTGAACATGTCCAGGCAAACCGCACACTCGTCTTGCTCTGAAGCTTTCCAGCTCAACTTTGCCCAACTGAACTTCCTTGAGCCATTTTTCTTTGTAGTGTACACCTCTGTCTGCAACTCTTTCTGAACTGCCACAGATCTTCCATTTCCACACTTTAACCCTTTTCTACCATTATTCCTGAGTTTCAATTAGATCTCAGATTTATTAAAAATGGTAAAAACTAACCCAGTGATGATTTTTGCCATATATAGATATATAAGTTCTTGAATTAGTTATACCTTTTGGGTTCTGATTTCCTCTGTGTTCTCAGCCTCTCATCCAATCTTACTTTGGCTTCTCTTGCTTCTGCTCCTAGTTGCTGATCATCATCTGGGTGTGCTTGTTTTGATATGCTATTTTTCTTTTTTTCGTTTTTTTGTTTTTTTTTCCCGGATATGAGAGAATAGAATCAAATCAGAGCATATTCATAAATAAATAAAATTAAAAAAAAAAAAAAAAAAACACCCGGAAACAGAGAGAAAATTAAATCAGAGAAAATAAAGTTGGGATTTTTTGTGTGTGAGAGAGAGAGAGAGAGAGAGAGAGTTACCAATAAGGAAGTGGAAGCATGATGGTGGGTTTCATGGTTGCTAGTGTATAGACAAAAAGATGACCTCCTTGTGCATCCATGAGTAACTAAACCTGGTGAATCTGATAACCCACCACTTTGATGGAATCTCCTTCTACGAGCACATTCAACACCAGGAAGCATTCCAGCCATTGATCAACTACTTAATTTTTCCCCAAAAAGAACAAAAGCAAAGGAATCTATATTTTACAGTGAAACTTTTTACTTTTTAAAATTATAAATAAATAATATCCTTCTCATCATTTTTATTGGCATCGATCTCCATGCCTGAAATTAAGAAGAAGTTGATGAACATAAATCTGAAAAGACAGCTTGATTGAAAACTGAAAGAGTACTGTATTATGTATGTGTATATATGTATAGATAATTGACTATATGAATGATATATAAAGAGGGCTTTGAAAAATGATGGTGGTGGCGGACAAAAGAGGGTCCATATCATTCATGGTTTCAAACAAATCATGTTCCATCAATTTCTGGCTCTAATCAATCTGTAACACTCTTTCTATCTCTCTCTCTCTCTCTCCAAGTTATGCTTAGGGTTACAAAGAGTGAAAAAAGGTAAGACAAATATTGGTAGAGAAGAACGAAAAAGTGAAATGCAAGGTCCTGACCACAACAGGCCTCGAATGGAGACATTAGTGTATGTCTGAGTCTGACTATGATGACCACGCTACCTACACTTGGTACACGGACCATCCACGTGATTCACCAAATCCTTCTCTGCTTGGTGGTTGTTTTTTTTCCATGGTTCTTGAACCTTGCAATTTTTTATTACATTTGGCCTCCTCATTTACTCCATGCATATATATCACCTTAGGATAACATCATTGTGGCCAGCCCAACTTTTTTCTTTCATTTTTTTTTTTTTTTTTTTTTACTCGATGCATATATATCACCTTAGGATGACATCATCGTGGCCAGCCCAACTTTTTTCTTTCTTTTTTTTTTTTTTAGGTAAAAAAAAAAATGAAAAATAATTTTTATTCAAATAAACGGATTTTACACTAGACCTTATCAATACAGCAAGTAGAGGTTATTATCAGTGGAAATATTAAAAATGTATGGCTCTAATTATATAAAATCTATTTGAATATGTTGAAGTGAGATATTTATGAAGAATAACAGTTATTTATAATCATCAATTTTATATAATTTGATAATTATGAACGCATGTTTTTTTATAAATTCTTTACAATATTTTATTACAAATAATCCATATATATATTATTTCAAAATAAATAATAAATATTTATTTTGTCCAAAATTTATTTCAATTGGGACCCAGCATTGGATGAGATGGAAGTTTCTTTGTCACTATTCAAGTTTCTTTTTAGATTTAAGGTGTTTCTCGTTGGTCTTTCTTTTTTTTTTAAAAAAAAAAAAAATTTAAATTAATATTTTGTTTTAATTGCTTAATTAAATAATTTTGATATAAATAAACATTTTTGAGAAATAACATTAGCATATTGAACATATGCTAATGTTCACTGTGAAGCTAAAAGTTGATGCAAATATTAATTTATTTATTCATTTTGGGAGATAATAATCAAATTCAAAAATTTTGCTCAAAGGCATATTAGTTTTATCATTCGATTATTCCGGTAGAAATTAATGTACGGTTTCAAATTCTGTTAATTAAGGAAGCACATTTGTCCTCCATACTTTAAAAAAAAAGTTGGGTGGATTTTACTTTATCGCTGAAATGTGATCATATATATGGACTCATGAGTCTGAAATCCATAAAAGCTTAATTTTTAGCAAAAAGTGGTCCGATCGAGCTATGCAATCTGTCCAATATTGATAAAGCAATTTTAATATTAATTAATTAATTAATTAAGCAGTTTTGCATTGTCATTTCCCAACAGTACCTATTTCACTTCATTTAAATAATATCTCAAATGAAAAGGATAGTGAGAGCCAGAAAGCTACACGATGCTACTAATCACAAAAACTCATATAAAATTTGCATAATTAATAGAGCACCTATTATTGAATTTGAAACTTCCATGTGCCCCAATCTTATAGAATAATTTTCTTTTGTTTATGAATCTTATATAATATTTCTTGATTTCGATTGAGCTATCAATTACTCGGGGTTGCTTCTGATTTGGCTGCCACATTCTTTCTTTACTAATAAATTAATTAGGATAAGATTAATCTATTCTTAAAAGACACATAAATATAAAATATGCGTTGCTGGAATACCGTCTTCCACTTCTGTCTGTCTGGACTTGACTTCAATGATTGCGCTTTCACTGACCTTTTCTATAAGCTGGTACAATTAAGGAATTTGGGCTAAATTTGTTGATTGAAATACCCAAATAACAAAGCCCATCTATTGGACATATCTAGCTAGCAATATATGTGCAATTTGTGGGATAAGGCCCAACATTAATCTTCTCAAATCAAACTTTACCAAAAGATAGTCCAATAAAAAGAGTTTAGGTGGTAAATTATTCACATTAATACTTTAAAAATTGTAAATTTGAGATATTGAAACAGATGGATTATTGTAAGTATAAAAAGGTATTATTGTAAATGAAAAAAGAAATTTACCAAATGATCAATTTATATCTCTAGTGCAACAAAGCCACTCCTTTTTTTTTTTTCTTTTTTTCTTTTTTTTTTCAAAACAAGAAGTTGAATCACCTATCCTAATTTTTAAAAAAGAATAATAATAGTAATAAATACACTTTAATATTGTCGTATCTGTTAACATAAATATGTGCAATTAGAATCAAATAATATTTTAGGGTATAGTAATTGGCCATATGGATGATAGAATATTACTAATTAAGAATATACTCTCCCACCCAAAAGAATGATTTTAATGATGATTCCATGAAACCAATTTATTAGATTGAAGTCTCTGTTCATCTTAAGATAATTATTTCGATATATTATAAGTACATGAAGCTTGATTTCCATAATATAATAGAATAGATTACTAAAATTATCTTGTCTTACAAACATTATCTTATCTATTTTTTAGTTATTGTATGTTAGAAAAATTTATAATATTAATAATATAACAGGTATAGGAAGCATACAAAGGGAAATATACATAAAGCTAAAAATATCTCATAAAAATAATCTAGACAAATAATATTAAAAAATAATTACACAAATATTAAAATTAAAAAAAATTGGAGTAATCAACGAAAATTGAATAAATGATTCGAACTTGGATTCAAGGCTTGTGTAACATATAGTATTCTTAAGATAAATACACCCCCTTATTAATACTAGTTAATCCAATTACATTTATCTCCCAAGATACAACAGACGATTTTAGGCTTTGAAATGTTGCACTTTCGCAGCCTTTTCCTAGCGAACTTAAAATTGTCTAAACTCTATCGTACTGGAAGCCTATAGCTATTAGGGATACTTTGGTGAAATATAAAGAAGAAAGCTTTCTAACTTATTTGAAAAACTGTTATTGAAAGTTGAGGAATGAACCTAAATTTATAGATTCACATAAGGACGATTACACTTTAGGCCATTAATTCTTGCTTTAAATGCTAATAATTAATTCAAAATGTTCATTAATTAATTTCATAACAACCAATTAAATTTTTTTTTTAAAATTTTATTCAATTAATTTTCCTTAATGGTCTATTCAATTTTGCAATTAAAACATAATAGAATTTATGCCACTTGGTTGCTAAAAATATTTTCCGCCAAATAATTAAACAAAATGTTCAACAATAAGTATTAAAACATTTATGAATACTATAATTTGGGTATCAATTTAATTTACCCAAATATAATGAGATTGATGTAGAATGAAGCTAGGGAAATAAAGACTGACCCCAATGATAGAGTCACATGGTTGAGACCTATATATGATGGATACTTGTGTGGTTGAGACCTATATATAATAGATAGTTACTGCCCTTTAAGCATTCTCTTGTAAAAATATATTTGATTTACTAACTAAATGGTGGATGCAATAAATGCTTTTATTTTATCTAGAAGGTCTAAATGGAATTTGATTCTATATGTTTATCATTCCATATCTATTACATAAACTATTGTATATCTTCAACTATTCTATAGCTTGTGTAAACAATGATATATCTCACACTTAAATCTTCCTAGCACATTTTAGTTCTCGCTGTTTTGTTTATTTTGGCCAAGTTAACAAAACAATTCCAAAATTTTAAATAGCGTCACCTGGATTTGTTTAGAAACTCAATCTTCAACTTAGAAAACAATAACATCTAGGTCTCAATTTTACAAACATTATGTAAAAAGATACACCATGACATAAGTAGTATCTAGCACTAGACTATGTTAAATAAAATGAAAAAAAATAGTTTTTTGCATAAAATCGAGTATGCTTGAAAAAGATGGGTTCATAGTACATTAATAAAACAGTATACTCTTCCTGTGAAAACTCTTGTACCTATACACCTTACTACACGTAATCTACTTTAAGATTGTTAGAAATTTTATAATATTATAATATAGCAAGTACAAAAAGCATACAAATAAAAATATACAAAAAAGCTAAAAACACTTCATAACAATAATATGGACAAATAACAACAAAAAACAATTACACAAATAATAATAATAATGATAATAAAAACTCGGGATGAAGGATTTGAAATTGTGTCTAAGGCTTATGTATCACAAAGCATCTTTAAAACAGATTCGCCTCCTCCCCCTTTCCTAATGCTAGTAAATTCAATTATATTTTTCTTCTAGAATACAATGGATGTTTTGAAGTTTCAAAATATTACATCTGGGGAGCTTTTCTCTAGAAAACATGAAATTGCTTGAACTCTTGTGCAATCAAAAGCCTATAGCTAGTAGAGTACTCTGGTGAGACAAGAAGAAAAATGTTTCCTACTTATTCAAAACGCACTTCTAAAAAAACTGAGGAATGAATGTCAATTTATAAATTCACGTAAGGATGATTACACTTCAAACCATTAATTCTAGCTTTAAATGCTCAGCAATTAATTCAAAACGTTAAGTATAAATTTTATAACAATCAATTAAATTAAAAACTATTTTTCTATTAATTTCTCATAACTATCAATTAAATTCTACAAGTAAAACATTATAAACATTATAGAATTTTCCACCATAATTATTATTAAAACACATATTTCAGTCATATTTTCATATATACAACCCTAATCGAAATGTCAAATTACTAAGATATGGCAAATATAATATCAACACACCATATAATTATTTGAAGTTTTACTTTAGGCAATTCAAATCCTTCAAGGATTTTCAAAATCTCAATATTTAATATTTCAAATAACTATTCAAAATATTTTAGAAAACTTCAAGCGTTTAAAATATGAAATTATAACTTAATTGAAAATTATAGATATTTTCTTACATAGTTTCAAGTTTCCAGAGGAGAGGTATCTTATAAAGTAGTCTTTGATAAAATTAAAACAACATATATTTTCTTACATAATTTCAAGTTTATATAGGAAATTTGGTATCTTATCAAGTAACTTTTGATAAAATTAACAAAATATATTACCTTTTAGATGATCAATGAGGGATGTAATTATTCATAAATTGCTTCTTCCTAAAACGTGAACTAACCAAAGATCAAACAAATACATGTATTGAAAACTTAAGTAGCATAATTGCTCAAATAATCATGTTTTCATAAATGAATTTTCATGTTTAAATTCAATTCCAATTCCACATATTATGCTAACAATCAATGTACTTTGGCTTAAAATAAATAAAAATAATGTATAAGATTTTGCTTTGACATAGAATCATAAACACTACTATAAAATATGAGGAAAAATAATAATAATAGCTTATATTTAAGTCTACAAGCAATAAGACAAAAATCTTCCTTAAAAATTTGCAAATTAGTATAACAAGTCTTTTTTTTTTTCAATAGATAATATATGACTACAGCAATAATATAAAATATCCAAATATATGTATACATGGCACATATATATAATGTGGATGTTGTAGACTAACTAATCAATATTGCATAAAATACATTATAAATGTTATCAATCTAAGGATATATATAAAAGATGTAATTGATTTTGAAAATAGAAATATCAAAGCATTAATAAAGCATGTATCATTTAATTCAAGGTATAAATTTACATATATACAATTCTAACATATGATCGGTAAATCTCAATTTAACTCACAATATAATATGGTACATATATCATAATCTCAAAACAAATTCAAATATATTACACCAAACACGTATGCTATATTTATATTATGATTATATATAAAAATATAATTCAAATATATATATAAAATTGCATTAGACATTAAAAAATATCCTTTCACAATAATAACATGATTCAAAATTAATAATTAAAGCAATGAGTGTATAGCAAAATAAATAGTAACTGATAAAAGTTCCAAACATTCTTTTTTTCAATTCATTTACATATATTATAAATATGTGTTCTATTTATTAGAACCATGATATGTATAACAGAAAACACAATTAGTAAAGCCACGTAACATAAAAAAAAATATATAAAACAGATGTTATCTTAAGAAAACAATACCTCAATCACAGATATGCATATACTAATTGAAGGGAAGTGCAAATAGAGCCCTACATTGGTAGTAACTCTAAAAAAATTCAACATATATACCAAATTGGCTATTCCACCAATTGCTAATTAGTTTTTAGTTCAAACCTCATTTTTGCATGGATAAGTGGGTTAGATAAAGGCTGCAGACTCTCATCAAGTGGTATCAAAATCAGAAAAAATTGTTAGGTGGCTGGACCAATGAATCAAATGGTGATAGACCTCATATTAGAGTACGATAGAAAAGAAATTCATGATTGAAGGTCCAAACTTAATGATCGAAATTTTATACTGAGGTTGAGACTTCATGGTAAAGTGGTAGGCACCCTATGATAGACAATTATAGTGAAAAAGACATCACATGATTTGCGGTCAAAAACTTGCAAACAAAAATTTCATTTTGTGTGGTGGAAGCTCCATGGTGACATAATTTGCTTCCTCTCTCATTGGAGACCTCTCAACAGGATAGAAATGAAAGGGGTTGTCAGTTTGAGAGGGTGCTGGGATTGACATATGGAGATATCTCAGATGGACGAGGATGAAAGAGGTTATCGGTTTGAGAGATGTCAAATAAAAAAAGGTTATGTGGCCCTTGGTTTGAAGGGGTGATTCTTGGAAAATGCAAACAAAGTTTCACATCAGTAAAAAACTCTTAGAAAATTCATTATATAACTCAAATAGGCTACTTCATACATTGTCGATTGGTTTTTTGTTAGATCCTCACTTATGCCTGGGCAGAGGCTACAAACTCTCTACATTAGTTGATATACATACATAAATTTTGCTAAAAGACATGTCAATCCTGCACTTTAAAAGGCATGCCATCAACCCATTGTCAACAATAGACTTGAATATAAATGTGCATTCACTTCAGGTTCTATATGAATATAACGATTTTGAGAATTTCTTACCAAATTCATACATTCATATTAAAGTTTCATTTTCACATATGTATGCATACAAATCACCTCAACTGCTTCAATATTATGTGTATATATATATAGTTAAGTTCATATTAGGATAACCTGATATTTTTAATATCAAATATTTCTTTATTGGCCCTTACGTTATATCAAGTATTAGGGCTTAAAATTTAAAAATGGTAAAATATGCATTTATTGACATATTATTCAACGGGATCCAGTAATTAATAAATTTAGTTTTAAATATAGGCCCTTAAAGCGATATAAATGTTGAAAAAGTAAATCATACTATTAGTCCTTATATTAAAGACCTAATTTGAGTCGAGTTGTATATATATATACAGTTTATTATGATAAGAAACTTATGGAGAAAGATAATGAAGGATATTCATCCATAGCCTTTAGATTAAGAAAATCATACAGATTTAATAGCTATGCATGTTGTCCCTCATAATTCATTTCCATAAATCCTTTATATATTTTGTCAATATATATATGTGTATATATATATATATGGCATATTGAAGGAAACAAATGTTACTGCTAATCTCGCTGGCAAATGTAAAATATTGTTTAATCAAAGTACATAAATCAAAATCACTTAGCTTTATTTTTATGTTTGTTGTTTACCTCCATATCATATGCATACTCCATATTCTATGATCTATTCATCCTAAGAAACTTTGTACAATTTTGTGCGATAATTTGTGGTATCTAATATTCTGTGAAAATCAAATTAGATCCTATAACTTTTCTTTGAAATTAAATTAGGGGCTAAAGGATTGAATCAGATATAAAGAAGGCCATGCATACATAATTTTAGCTATAAGAGATTTATGAAACAAAGTAAAATTATTTCCAAAATACTGAGTAATTAATCTCTTTTGGTCCATTTGTTGAGCCCAAAGTATTAGCCCAAAGTCTTAATCCATTTATTCAAACAATTTATTTAATACAAAAATGCTATTTTATATATATATACGCACACTTTCAACCCATATTTATATGTTCTTTTTATTCTAATATATGCTTATATATATATATATATATAATATTTAAATCAACTTTATACATATATATTAATATATGTGTATACTTATACGGCTTTGATATGAGAACATCCTTATAGACAAGGACTATGAGGGATAGCCATCTACAACCAAGAATCATGAAAATCATGCAGATCTAATGGTTATGGATTCTGTTCTGTCAATCTTTCTCCTAAGTCATTTACCATATCATTTATGTATATTGGAAATGATATGGTAAGGAACTTATGAAGAGAGACTATGAGGGGCATCCTCCACAGTGTTAGATCTGCATGATTTTTGTGATCTAGCAGTTGAGGATGGCTACCCCCTTATAGTCACTCTCCATAAATTTCTTATTATATCCTTCCGCTTATGTGTACATCCAACAATATCATTTGAAAAGAGAATCTTCTCCCTTCTATTTTGAATATATATATATATATATATAAATCAAGGGGAAGTTAGGTTGGACAAGTAAGCCATCATTTCATGCTTTCTCTCCCACCAAAGCAAATCTAATCTTTATTTCTCTCCTTTTCTCTCTCTCATCTTCCTAAGACCAACTGGTATCATTTGCCCCATCTAAATTTAAGATCCAACAGACATTCAAATGAATCAGCAAATATCTATGGTTAACTTATGTATTATCCAGCACTTCAAGAGAATCTTTGGATTTTATCCATATTCATGATAAATAAAGGAATCAACCCTCTTTTGAACTTTTTCTCCCTTTTTATCCATGATAATTGCTAAATTTTGCTATTATATAGTGGATAATAAACTCATTGATGGATAAAAATGGATGTTATAAGAGGATTTGGATCCTCCCTAAACAGAAGACATCCTCTTTTACAAAAGACTTTCTTCTTCTTCCTTCTTTATAAAAGACCTTATTCTTCCTCCTTTTAACCCACATTAGAACCTCTAAATTACTCTTTCAATCACTTTTAAGAGAAAAGGCAAGACATGATAGCTCAAGTTTTAAAAACCTAAGGATTATCCTTATGCCTTTAGAAAGTTCACTTCATTTATGTCTAAGCTCATAGTTTAGTTTAGCTAACTCATAAAAACTAATAAATATATCACAAATTTGTTCTCTTTGCTTTTTTAAACCTTTCCTTGTTTTACTTTATATTTGAAAGACGAAGAGTATTTTTGTTTGCGTATATTGATGTACATATTTTATATATAAAAAGAATATGTGGGTATGCATATTTCGTTGTTAAGTGTTTCAAAATTTATTGTTATACATAAATAATAATTTATGTTATACTTAATTGCTCATAATATATATAAATGAAAATCTAATTAAACTATATTTTGGTTTTGATTTATATATCCAGATGCATATGCTAGTGTATGTTTATGTGGCTTGAATGATGGATTATATGTATTTTTTTTTAATTTTTTTACTTTGATATATATACATATATATTTCTCCTTATGCAATACTATATCTACTTATTTTATGAATAGATGACAATCTAGTTTACTATATCTACTTATTTTATACATAGATGACTATCTAGTTTATCTTTATTTAAGCCATTTATATGTAAAAAAATATATGTTATTTTTATTCATCTGGATGACATTGTTTTCTTCATCTGGATATATTATTCTCACCATATCACATACACTATTTTACTCATTTGGTTTACAGGATTTTTAACTCCTCCGAATTATACATTTTTCTACTTTTTGCATTACATATTTCTACTATTTTCTCTAAATCATCTTCTCCTCTAATTTTTCTTCCTTTAAGGAGTTATCTTAACCAGTGTTCATGTATATAATTTCCTATTTATAACTCTGGCATATATTTTTTATTATATGTCAAAGAGTGTTAGTCCAGTAGTTTTTAATAAGCCACTTTATGCTAACATATTTTCCTTGAAAGCTCCTTGTTCTTTTAGGTGGTATATATATTTTTTCTGATTTGTGACTAGATGTTTTTTTAAAGTCAACATCAAATTGCAAGATACCTAACTCCACCACTCAAAGAATCCAAGGAATAAATTCGAGCATGTGAGACCATCCGTACAAGCCCAATCTAAAAGCACATATGAAGCCCAAACCCCAACACTATTTCTAAAAAAGTGGGCATATTTATAACCTATATATAATAATAATAAAATATAACCAAAAGTTATTATGTGCATATAAAATCTTGAAAGTTAGCATGTACATAGATAAAAGTTTATATTAATACTAGGTATGGTCACGTGCGATGCACGTGGCTTGGATTAAAATTTGAATGTTTAATAGCTTTTAAGTAATATGGAAAAGTTTGAATTAAAAAGTTGTTAAATTAGTTTTTTTAATTAACATTTTTCAATTTTTTTAGAAGGATTTAATCTTAAATTATTAACAAACATAAAGAAATTAATCATTTTATCCCAAGTTTTTCATAAATTTAATACCCAAATCACATCATATAATTTTGAAGTAAGAACACTTCCAACTCTTAGATGAACAGAAAATCTAGAAAAGCGGAAAATTTGAAAAAACAAAAACCATTATTGTTCGTAATTAGATTCCAGCTTCATCCTTTCAATTTTTTTTTATTTTTTATACACCAATCAATATTGAGATGTTTTAGATATTTAGTGAGAATAAATTAATTTTAAAACTAATTAAAACACAAACAATTTATTTTGATTCTAGTCCATTATCATTAAATTTAATTTATTCATGGATTTATATATTAACTAAAAGAAACACAAAAAATAAAAAATGATCATAGGAAATATAAGTACAATCATAAAAACTCATAATTACTATTTTACTTTCGTTAAACAAAAAGTTGTCATAAAATACTTGTGTCATACATGAATCTATCTTAGCATCATTGCTATCTTCCTAAGATAAATTGCAAGATTTAATAGAAATGTATTAGGTTATACCTAAATCAATTTTCTATTACATCTTGCAATGTACAAAATAATAATATTAGTGCTACTATCATAGTATAGTCTAAATATGCTATAAGTTCACAAAAGACTGATAATAATCTACTTATGAACTGATAGTAATCTATTATGTCCACATTAACAAAAAGATGGTTCCCATGATAACAAATTAAGCATTGTCTTTAAGCTCGGCAAACTACTTCCTACCCCCTTCACCAAATTCTAAATGAGAACTTTCAACATTCAGCGCTATTGGATTTGCCTCACCTGCACTTTTGGAAATCATCAGCTTTAGTTTCTTTGTTGCATTGTTTCTTACAGTAGGCTTTGAAACCAAATCAGCTAGGACTTTATCTTCATTGCTCATTTGCTCTATCTTAGCATTGTCAACACTTCCAGATATATCTGATTTTGAAAGTTGTAATATATATGCATTAGAACATTAAATAAAAGCTTATGTAATTTCACTTAGGATATAATGTATCAAACATGTTCATACCTCTCAATTCAGTTATGCCTAATGATTTTCCACTTTGCTCTTCAACAATTCTAAAACTTGACTAACTTCAGCATCATTTGAAGTATCTATTTGTATTAATGTGTTGATTTCTTTTGAAATAGTATCACAAACAGAAAGGATTGTGTATTTCCATCTTGTAATATCACGATATTCATGTTTAGATGTTTTAACTTGAATTAGAAGCTTATGACTACTGGATAATGTGGCAATTTTTTCAATATCTTTAACAGAATCCTAAAAAAAAAAAGATTCACAGTTGGTACTCACATAAGCATTTACATCATTTATATATGTTGTTTCAAAGAACAAGTTAAAACTAACCAGTCATTTCCACAAACACATATGAAAAGAATTATATTACCCCATCAGATTTATTCATCAACTCATATGCAGTGCAACCAAGAAATTTTTCAGCTTGATTTCCGAACAATGTAGCATTCAAAGATGAAAACTCATCTATCAAATCAACAATGACTCAACACCTGAATAACGGAAGAATTACCAGTTAGAGGTTATAATTAATCATAAAATAAATAATATGAAATGTCTTATACAATAACTGAATAAAGTATTTCACATTATACAAAATTGAAGTGGCACTGGGTGGAGAGAGTAGAGGCAAAGATTGAGGCATTAACCTAATGGATTACTTAAACACGATCTCTGTTTAAGTTTGATTTTTGATTTTCAAATAGTGGTGATTAATTTCAATTATTAATTTTTGTGGATCTCAATTATTATGGCAACTAAATATCCGAAAATACTCAAAAGATAGTGGAGTTTTTCTTGCAACAAATCTCGTTATTTTGGCTAGCAAGCATGATCCTCCATCATAATGTAGCCTATTTTTGCTTTTAAATGCAGCATATTGACAAATGAGCAAAAGTTATAGAATGGGGTGATTGCTAGGGGCTCAACAAATGTACAAATCGATCAGTGCAAGGTATAATCATATCTTTTTTATGTTTCATTCTTGTCCTATTCATTAAGATCAAAGCTTTATCTTATGTTTCACACCTGAGATGAAAAATATAATATCATTGATTATAAATTTTTCATGCATAATTAATTAGTGTGTTTTTAATGGGGAAAAAAACCCAGTAGTTGTAAGTTACTATCATATAATGATGATTGCATAATTGGATGATAATAACAATAATAATAATAATAATAACAACAAATATTTGTGTGCATACCTTGGCATAGCTTTAACTTGATCATCTCTGCAATACAAGCAGTTAAACCTCTGTTCAAATTCATATCCAGTTGCTTTTGTGCATTTTTCACAGCTTAAGTACCAAAAAGGTTGAATCAAATTTGTCACTTTGATGTGACCATTGATCCAAAAACTTCTCCTCTGTTTACATAATAAAAAGTACAAACATATCTTAATATTATAGTTGTTAATAATTATAAACAAAATAATAGTCAAGAAATTTACCGTATTAAGTTGATTATCTATCATCTTAATGGTAACGATGTCCTCAGCAGAAGGAAGTGTAGACAGTGACTTTGTCTCAAGACCAATCCGTCCACATATTATGTCCATGGCTTTTTCAGCATTAGCATTATACCTGTAATTGCTCAAATTAATTATAGCTATTTTTATTTTTTATACAAGAAAAATTGTTCTAAATTTAAACTCCAATATTAGTTTACCAAATTGATAAAGCAGCTGCTTATGGTATCTCCGGTTCAATAACAAACGAACTGGAGGATTTGGTTGAAAGTGAGATACCTGTATGATGATATAAATAATACAAATATGCATGTAAAAAATTGAATTAATAAAAACTAATTTAGAAAATTGCTGACTATTTTAATTACATAAAAATTGTTCAAAAATAACATCAATTGTAGTGTAGTCATTAAGGAAACATACCATTATATGAGCTAACTTTAAGTCGACATCCAATTATGATTAGTTTTCTATTCATAATATTCAAAATTTGAGTACATTCATTGTTCACAAATTGGTTCCACATGGTAAGCATCACAGTATCCATACTGTCCATAAAATTAAAATCAAAATTCAGAAAAATGTTTATTAACTTATTTTATAATTAATAATTATTTTTATTTTTTTGGAATACTTACTTATCATTCATCAAAGTCATCTCTTGGGCAATCTCTAAACCATCATTCGTGATTATCTCCTTTTTTGGCTTGATTTCAATCGCTATTCCAATCACATCTGATGATAAACAAATTCAAAACTTAATTAAAATGTTATAGATCATTAGAAATTTGTCCACATGATGAAGTAAATATAAATGAAAAGTTATAAAAATATAGCTGAACAAATTGACTATATAGAAAAACATACCGACGTGGGATAGAGAATCAATATAAGTGTGTAGCCGTGATAACGGAACAAAGCTGTAAACAGCAGGCACAATTACCTCTGAATCTCCAGTCACTTCTTCCACAATGGTTCGACCATTTATAGTCCATTGCAAATTATTTTGAACAATATAATATTGTGCACCAATTTCTTTAACCCAAGCATTAGAAATATAATAATTTTTCCCAATTATGAGTGTGTCTCGGAAGATGTGAATGTCTCCACCATATATTGTGGCCTGGATCTTATTACCCTATATAAGAAAAACAAGAGACTTAAAATTGAGTTATATATGAAACAAATTATACAAAATAAATATATTATCAAAACAAACTTACTTCTTCATCAGCTAAGATTAACCTTTGATATTTGTTTGGACTTGATTTAGAAACTCGTGGCATTGCTTTCTCAATAACCACCACTTTTATTGTCCAACCTCTTTGTTGAGCTTGAATATCCTTTATTAGCTTTACTTCTCTAACCATTTTGCTATATTATATTTTAGAAAAACATAAAATGAAATCACTATGAATCAAATAAACCAAATTATAAATGACATAATCATTGACTATTTATTTATTTTTTAGACTGAGAGAAAAAAAACAATGACCATCACGATCTCTTGTGGGATTGCATGCTCTCCTACTACTTTTTCTTTTTCTTTTTTTTTATTGTTTTTTTTCCCACCTAATAAAGGGATTGTTTTGTTAATTATGAGTTTAGAGCTTTAATGAATGTTGGGGTTAGTTAAAATATATTGTTCAATTCTGAAAATGAGTTTTATTATTTTTGTTTAGTTATGTTTGTCTGATGGTGTGGGGTTTAAGGATAGAACAAAAGAATAATCTTAAAGCAAGGTTTTTGAGGGTGGTTCTTTTTAAAATGATTAGATGTTATGTGAATGCTAAGGACATTTATTTAAGTATGGTTTTAGTATAATAATGGGGAAAAAAAAGGGAAAAAAAAAAAAAGAAGAAGAAGAATTGATGTGTGTTTTTGGGCATGGGTAGAGGGTACTCAACTTTTGCTCTACTTAATTAAAAAGCTTTTCGTTTAATGATTTAAAAAAGAAAAAAAAAACAATGGGTATGACGAAAAAAAAAAAACAAAAAAATGAAAGTCTTTAACACGTGTGGGAAAGAGACATGATAGGTAGGAGAATGCCAAAAGAGAAAGCTTATTTTAATTTTAAGCACCACCACTTGAGCAAGTGTGAAAATTTTGTAGCCAACAATTTATATTAAGTTGTTTTTTACATGGTGTTCATAAAAAGTTTTTTTATTTAGATTTTGGTTGGTTGTTGAATATGCTACATTTCATTTTGCAATTTTTAAAACAAATAATGAAATAAGGGAAGACTATAGAATGAGGAACACGGATGCTCTGGCAGTTGTTAGAGCTCTTAAAAAATGAATGTTTGAGATAATCTACGCAGACAAGCTAGTCCTTTTGTTAACATAAATACATGTTGGTTTTTCATATATCAATATGTGATATTGGGTGAAGAACTGAAATATAAATCATATGCATGTGCACACAAAAGCAATGAAAAATGCAAAGATCCATGCACAATGAAATTCATGAACTCACAAAAGAATTGAAATGCACGAGGAAATTAAGTAATAAGACAAAGGAATGGAAAAAATTAAAGTTACCAATTTTGTAGTGAATAACACAATCCTCAGGTTCTTTGTCGTCACTGATAAAGAGAGTAGGGGGAGAGAAAAGCTGAAAACAAAAAAAAAATAGAAAAGAAAAAAAGCCAATGGCATTTAAATACTGAAAACCAAGGAAATAGACTTTAAAATATTATAAATCAAAATCTTTACTTACATGGTAAGTCAAAGTCCTTTCTGAAGTACAATAATGAAGTCCAAAATTTTGTATAAAGTACACCAACTCCATCCTTACCATACTGTAAGTCATCATAACCATAATGCATGTCATACCACAACCCCTGACACCTGTATGGCAAAATAAAAAAAGAAGCATAAAATGTGGATCTCACTAGTATGACAACTGTTGAAGATCAAATATGTGATGGAACATTCAAGGATTTTAATTAACGTAATAGATAAAAGATAAAAGGCTAATGCAAAGCAATAGTTGGAGTAAGTCCAATCCATTATTTATTAACAAAAAAGTCCGGCCCATTTAACAGAAATTTATTTAATATTTAAAGTGAAAAAATTTACTACATCTCACATATGATAAAATATTCAACAAAAATATTTATTTTTTTTTAATTTACTTTGAAAATCATATATATATATATATATATATTGTATGCGAATATTTATATACACATCAAAACATAAATTATTTCTGCATTTTACATTTATTTTTTTATACATATTGGATCAAATCAGTATCATATTATATATATATATACATGCTGGTATATTTGATAAAACATTTAGTAAAAATATTTGATTTTTTTAATTTATTTTAAAATTCAATTTATATGCATACACATGAAACCATAACATATTTCTTAATGGGATATTGTAAACTTGTAGCTGTCCTTACCTTTTTTTCAATAGCTCTTTACATGTTGATTTTTTTATTAGATTAATTTAATATTATATGTAAATAGTATATATTATCTAATATACCATGCTTTTTTAGTCATGATATTATTTAAAATGAAAATTATTTTAATCTATGTAAATGGTATTAACTTGTTATTTTAATTAAAAGATATATGCAGGAGAATTTTTGTTACATTTTTGTATTGAAAAAAAAAAGAGTACATAATATATTATATATATATATATATATATAATATAATGGACATCTAAAAACCTTATCAAGTAAAAACATCAATATAATAAATCTTTTATAAGTGATAAATTTAATATTTATATAAAAAAATATGTTCAAAAACAAAAAATGATGTGTATTGACATCTACTTATTCTAAGGTTATGTTTATTTATATATAAAAATACCATGCCATTCAACATGTTACAGCCTCCTGAAGAAAATTTAATTCAACCATAATTATCCACAGAACAAATAACGATGCACTACAATCCAAAATAGGAAAAGAAGGGCAGTAGGTGTGACAAAGGAAAAACAAATTAAGCATGCTTTGACCATACTGGTGAACGATACTAAATGATATGATAGAATCAACTCAAATATAGAAATTAAAGACGTAAAACCTGAAATTAGTTTCCCTTGATATAGCTTCGAAGAAGCATGCAGAATGTAGACAATATAACGAAAGCATAGAAAACATACCTTTCTTTCAAAGCAGGTATTAGGAGGGGGTACATTTAACCTTGCTTTCCAATCTTGAGAACTAAGGAGCAAAAGAAAAGGGAGAGAAACTATCAGATTGCATGAAAATTAAGCATCACAACTAAGATATTTTTGGCAAAATTAAGCAAAAAAAGACACCCTAAACCCTAGGAAAACGCTTGAAAACATTCTTTAATATAATTCAAAAATGCTACTGCATAACTATAAACAAACATATCCCTGATGCATAATTGTATCCAAACCAACACGCATTGAAAAACATAAGACTATTGTACAGAGCCATTTCCTAACCAGGGATATCCTACATATATAGATACTTGGCACCAATATTTTCAGCTTGTTTCTTCATTTGTGGTGGGGTAGAGAGGAGAAGTGTTCTCAATTTTCAAATTGCTAAAACCATCATACCGAAACATATTTATAATGTACCGATATACGTTGCTGGTTTAACTCACCATTTGCTTCAATAATGAAGAAACCATTTGAATTTGGCAATTCTTAAAAATCTCAAGTCAAAAAGTAGTAGTCAACTATCCTTCTTTTATTATTATTATATTTGTATTTTTCAAATTTAAAAATTTTAATATAGTAAAAAAAATGATAATTAGCTTTGTTCCTAAATTATCAAAATAACAGTGAAAATGAAACTCAATATACTTCTTATATTGTCCTTGTCACATTAAGTAACAGGTGTCACACAATTAAAATATTTCAAAAGTCAGAAACTACCTCTCACTTAAAATGAATGTTATCACAAATTACCAGATAATTATGCATGACAACAGATGTTGTAGTGTTCAACATGTAGAGAAGCGTGATACATACACAATAGAGCATGTTGGTGGCCAAGTGTGTGCATGTGTATCTGTGTGTACGTACAATGCCCTTGCATCTAGCATCTTAGCCTTAGTGTAGTGTCTAGAAAATCACAAAAACGCTTCAATATCCCACATGTAGTGCCTAGAAAATCACAAAAAGGCTTAAATATCCTACTTGCTTGCTACTGATTTCATGAAAAAAAAATTCCAGGTAACTAAAAGTTAACAATGAGTCTTGAATGGAAACATCAAACCTGCTTTGGAGATATCCTTTTTAACACAAAGCCTCCAGCCTTGCCACAGTTTAAAATTCCATATTGACATTAACTACACGATTTCCATTTATAAAATGTCAGTTTATCACATTGATTTCAAACATTGTAAAGAACTTTAAAAGAAAAATGCATGAGAAAGATAGTAACTCATTAAGATAAATCCAAAGTAATTAGAATTAAAATTCAGACCAAAATAATTCCACTATCTGAGCAGTTAACAGTCAAACTAAGTTGCAAAGAACCTAAATTTATATTACTGACAGAGTAATATGTAAAAGGCTTATGCATATTTCAGAACAAAAAAGTAGTAAAAGTGTAATGCTTCATCGTATTCTTTTGGATGCTTAGCAACTTTTCAGCATTACACTAATTTCAGTAATATTCTCCAACACTAATTTCAGCATCTATCACATTTTGATCAAATCTATGACAAATTAATCTCGTTCCATTGCATAGCCCTTCAGAAGGATTAATATTCCTTAATAGTATAACTGGACAATTTACTTTTAATCTTAATTCATGTGGAGGAAATCCATTAGGCACCAACATATTCAAGAAATCTTCATGAATATCTTGTTGACTTTTATCTAAACATTCATCATAACTATAATATGTTATTGTATCACCTACAAATCTATTTATTAAGACATTATTAATTTGATCCACATAATCATTTTTAGGTGTTAAAATAGCTCTATTTATCATGAAATCCAAGTTTTCAGCATACTTTTCAATTTCAACAAATATATGTTTAATTAAGTTATCCAATGCATCTTCTTTATCAACATTTGGAACAATCATTTGACATGGCAATTTAATATAATCATCATGAATATATTCTTCAACTCCATCACCAATGCGTAACAAAAATTGAGCTCGCATATTTTGACTTAATTTTATTTTATGTAATTTTGGCCATAAATATGAATTAACTAAAGATGAATTTATAACTTCTTCTCTAGTACCTTTTGGACAAGGAGAACTTGTCTAAAATCCCCACCACAACAACTACTTTACCACCAAATAACAAATCACATTCATTTATATCTTGTAACATCTTATCTAATGATTCAATTGCTTCCTTTTTTACCACCGGAGCTTCATCCCATACTATTAAACTTGCATCTTTCATAAGTTTCGCTAATCCTGATTGTTTACTAACATGACATGTATTATGTTCTTCCATCACTAAAGGAATTTTAAACCTGGAATGAGCTGTTCTTCCAGCAGGTAAAATGGAAGCCGCAACTCCTGAAGATGCTGTAGCAAGGGCAATTAAACCTTTTGATCTAACAGCAGCAAGAATTGTTTTATATAAGAAAGTTTTTCCACTTCCACCAGGGCCATCAATGAAAAACAAACCAAGTACTTTAGAGAACACGTTATCTAATATTTGATCGTATGCATATTTTTGTTCAATATTTAAAGATTGTGCACATGCAATATCATCATCATTTATAACAATCGATAATTCCTCACTAATTTCTCTATTATCATCATGAATATCATTGTCATCAATATCAAATTCCAAAAGATCATAATCAGCTAAAGTTTTTCCCATTGATTCCAGGATAATGTTAATATGTCCTAAAACTTTTGATCTTTTAACTCTATCACTATAATTTAAATATTTAAAATCATCAGATAATGCTTTCTCATATTTAATCCATAAATCTCTCAGATTACTTGGACTACAATATACTAATAAAGTAGCAAACAACCTTCGTAAACTATAAGGCATTTGGTACAAAGATGCTTCCTCCAAGCATAACTCAAAACTATTATCAATTCTAATAGACCATGCAACAAAGCTGCATCATGATATGATAAGCATTGAACACCATTTACACATTTAAGATCATCAAAAGATGTGGCTCCCCTAACATGATTTAATAATAATCTTAGATAATACCTCTCATGATCAAATGGATTCACATTTACAATTCTACCAACAACATCACACTGTTTGCGTATATTCCAAGTTTTAAATTGGGAGGACCAAACATAATGTGCAGGAAACTCCCTATATAATAATTGTCTACTGTTTACATTTACACAATTCATAACAAAATATTCAGTAAGCATAGTTTTTGCAAAGAAATCATTATTCACAACAGAATGTAAATTAACAGAATTCTTGAAACTCATCATTTGCTTATTTTCCAAATGAATTTGTAATGTCATTACATGTGGATGCATTTCATTTAAAGAAAAGCCATAAATTCTCCACATCGCTTCAGGCGGTGATATCCATCTAGCAGACTGAAAACTATGTATTTCATCAATATCTTCATTATTTTTAAATGACTTTATATTCATTGCAACTTTATCATGTCCTTTGTATATATATTTATATAAATATTTAACAGCCTTTATTGTAGAACATATTTCAACATTTATGTGGCAGTCAAACTTTGCAAGCAAATAAGGATTGTAAGGAACCACCCATCGATTATCTAGAACAGATCCTCTAACCTTAACTTTGCAACCTTCATCACGTCTTCTATACAATGGAAAAGAATTTTTCCCTAAAATAGTTTTTGATGTAAATGACATTGGAAATTTATTTTTACAAGTACCATCTTTTTTCATACATATGTTTTTAGGATTAAATTTTCCACAAGGTCCATGCATCATGTGTTTTTTTACAGCAGAAAATAAATGTAAATTATCATTCTTATTTGGTATTTCAGCACATACAATCTTATCAAATATATCGGGATATAGTAACTTTGAATTAGATTTTAAAATGATTAATATATGAGCATGTGGTAACCCTCTTTTTTGAAATTCAATTACATGTACATATGCAGCTACTGGACCAAAAATTTCATCTTTAAAAAGATCTTTCTTCAACTCTTCTAATTTAGCTCTAAACACACGTGAAACTAAATCTGGTCTATTTTATGCTTCCTCATTTTTTATCAATTCTTGTTTAATTTCTATCCAATTTGGATTGCATGTCATAGTAAGGAAAATATCTGGCTTTCCAAATATTTGAACTAAAGTCATTGCATCCATGTACCTTCTATGCATATCTCTAGGACCACCGATAAAAGTAGAAGGCAATATAATTCTTCGACCGACTTTTATGCCCCTAGTTTCTCCAACATCAACACTATCCATAATTCCTTGATACAATTCAGCATGAATTTCAGTTTGATTTTTTCTAAAATAATCAAGCCTAGAAGTTTCTAATTTTACATACATATCTACAACAAATTGTTGCAAAAGACGTCCTATATGCAAAATCATCGAATCATTTAGTGATCTAATTTGCAACTTATAAGAATAATACTCACGACATGAAACGCTATTTCTTTTCTTCTTCATTCCCATCACTGTAGAAACAATGCAAAGAAGATAAGTTAGCAGGACTATTGAAAATATATATACATACATAAATTCTGTTGTTTTAAAAAAAAAACAAAAAAAAAAAAATACACCTTCTGTTTCCTTATCAAGCATGTCTACAACAGAATCCATTTCAGTCACATTGGTCAAAAATTGACCTTCACAATATGATTGTCTTTTTTTTTGTTAATTTTTTTTATTCCTTAATGCCAACCAGCATCTCCAAAAGGAAATATCAAAGGATATTGTAATGCATCATAACAACCAAAATAGTATTCTATTTTATGACTATATCCAACTTGATTATACACAACAATTTCACGATTTCTATTTTTAGAATTCATATCTTCCATCCATATAGCAGCTACTTAAGATGCAGTGGGAAGATTATACACTCTCTGATCTAATCCTACATCAGATTTGATATGAATAGAATAATTTTGTAAATTTTCAATATCTTTCAAACTTCGAAAAAACTTTACGTAAGGATTCACAGAAAGAATATTGGTTATTTTTTGTAGCAACATTAAATTCATTGAATTAGAACAACAAAGACGATTTTCTAACTCATGTTCAGTGTCGTAAAAATATAATTGTAGATATGATGGTTGCTTATCCATAGGTAACAATTCATTTATGTAATGATAGACCTGTCCTTGTACACGAAAAGTGTAAATACCTTTATTTCTCATACAAAGTTGTTTATCATATTTGACACCAAAAGAAGTGAAAGCAAATGTATTATTGTAGGTTCTAACATATTTTCTAAATTCTTTTGCTTCTTCAGCATCTAAGGTAAATAATTCATACAACTCAATAGGCATTTTATTATGAACCAATAAAACTTCTCCATTTGAACAACAAAATCCTTTGGGTTCATATTGTAATATTTTAGCATTGTAATGATTACAAAATGTAGGATTTGATAGAACATGCACACTACTAACTATTTCTTTCAAAATGTTTTTTCGTTGCTTTCTTTTCTTACAAACACTTGTTCCTTTATTAGATATTAATGACTCATTTTCAATTTGATTTTTCAAATGTGCATTAACTATGCCACTCTTAGTTACATATCCAATGGGTAAATTTTCTGCATCATTAATACCAACCTGATTTGACAAAGATCCTAAATATATAATTTTTAACACTTCATTATGCGCATTTCCTTCTTTGGTTTGTTGCTTATTAATTAGTTTTTTTTTCCCTTTCGATTGTTTTGCATATCTTTCTCTTTTTTTCTTAATTGTTCTTCCTTCTTATTAACTATTACTAAATTATCATTATCTTTTATATGCATACCATTTGTCTTGCTCTTTTTAGAATAGGTGTTTTCTATTCCTAAATTATCTTCTTTTCTTCTTCCTTCATCAACACCTATCATTGCTTCAGATGTATTTCCAATGTTATTACTGTGACATTCAACAAATGAAGTTTTCAAAAATAAACAGTCTCGTCTGACATTTATGTTTAGTAATTCATTACGTAATAGCCTTTTCTCTCTTCGTTTTTTATTTTTTTCTTCTCTTTTAGCATTTGACATACTATCATATTTTTGTTGATCTTGTTTTTGTTTTTCCATACTCTCACCTATCAATGATAAATTAGAACTGAAAATATATACAAGCTTAACAAACTCTCTAATAAACAAAAATGAGGCCAAATTTAAGCTATAGCAACAACGCACACCTAAAAAACAAAATGTTTACAGAGACATCAGCAAAGAACTTAATTATAAATAATTATAAACACAAAAGGGAAAAAAAAAAAGAAAAAAAAAACCACACTTGCTATTTTTTTATTTAAAAAAAAAAAACACCTAAAAAGTGAGGCCAAATGTATAAATACCTGAACTTGCCAAACTTCTTAACAAACAAAAGTGAGGCCAAATGTAAGATGTTGCATAGTCAACACCTAAAAAAAAAAAAATTACGAAGAAACATTAGCAAAGTATATACTTATAAAAAAAAAAAAAAAAACTACACTTGCTAATTTTTTTTTTTTAAATAAACTTCTAATATCCAACACATATTAAAGATAAAATAAGACAGCAAATCAAATTTCTAAGGAACAAAAGAGCCAAAATCTACACTCTTTTTTAGGTTAAAAAATCAAATCCTTAGTCTATATATAAATATAAATACCTGAACTTGCCAAACTTCTTAACAAAAAAAAATGAGGCCAAATGTAAGATGCAGCAGAGTTAACGCCTAAAAAAAAAAGATTTAAAAAGAAACATTAGCAAAGTATATACTTATAAAATAAAAAATAAAAACTACACTTGCTATTTTTTTTTTTTAAATAAACTTCTAATATCCAACACATATTAAAGATAAAACAAGACAGCAAATCAAATTTCTAAGGAACAAAAGAGTCAAAATCTACACTCTTTTTTACGTTAAAAAATCAAATCCTTAGTCTATATATAAATATAAATACATCAAGGAAAATCACAATCATTTGCTATTTATTATTCAAAGCATTAAATGGCTGCTTCCTACTGCTAATGTTTCTTAGGTTCCTCCAGATGGTGAGTTTCCTGTCATGAACTACCGTATGACCCAAGAGTTCAAGCCTCCTTTTCGTATTAATGCTTTGATTGAAGAAGCAGGAGCACCTAAGGTGAATACTTCTACTTTTCACATATGAGCAGGATGTATTCAGGGTGATAATTTTTTCTGTTAATCATTACATGAAGTGTCTTGGCTTGATGGTTTTGGCAGATTATGGCTTTTGAGTTTAAAACATCAGTGGAATGTAATATTTAAATCATACTCAAAATATATGCACATCCTGGTCATAACAAACACCACCAGTTTAATAACAGTGAGATATCACAATCATAGCAGCTTTTCTTGCAGTCTATTTGAGCCATATATAGTCATGGCTCAGGGAAAACAATTTTTGGTTCGAGTTGCATTATATTGGATGTGCATTTGAGAGATCTTGGATGCTGAAGCAAGGCCAAGACAACTAATTATTATGTCTAGCTAGCATTCTAAGGGGCCCTAGAATTTACAATGAACATATAGTTTGGTCAATGTTTACACTTTGGTATTGTTGCAGGCTGAAGTGATTCTTAAAGTACATGCTGAGTTCCCTTCTAGCATTACAGCAAACACAGTTAGTGTCCAGATGCCACTACCTAAAAAAAACTACACTTGCTAATTTTTTTTTTTTTAAATAAACTTCTAATATCCAACACATATTAAAGATAAAACAAGACAGCAAATCAAATTTCTAAGGAACAAAAGAGCCAAAATCTACACTCTTTTTTAGGTTAAAAAATAAAATCCTTAGTCTATATATATAAATAAATACCTGAACTTGCCAAACTTGTTAATAAACAAAAGTGAGACCAAATGTAAGATGTTGCAGAGTTAACACCTAAAAAAAAAAAAAATTACAAAAAAACATTAGCAAAGTATATACTTATAATAAAAAAAAAAAACTACACTTGCTAATTTTTTTTTTTTTTTAAAACTTCTAATATCCAACACATATTAAAGATAAAACAAGACAGCAAATCAAATTTCTAAGGAACAAAAGAGCCAAAATCTACACTCTTTTTTAGGTTAAAAAAATCAAATAATAACATATATATATATAAATATAAATACCTGAACTTGCCAACCTTGTTAACAAACAAAAGTGAGGCCAAATGTAAGATGTAGGAGAGTTAACACCTTAAAAATATATATATATATATATATATATATATATATATATATATATAGAGAGAGAGAGAGAGAGAGAAACATTAGCAAAGAATATAATTATAAAAAATAAAAAAACTACACTTGCTAATTTTTTTTTTAAATAATAAACTTCTAATATCCAACAAAAGTTAAGGATAAAACAAAAATATAACATAAAGCTAAAAAGGCTTGACCTTCTTTATCTTTATCAACCAAGAAGATTAAAAGGAAATTGAAACTACTTTGAATAATATAAATTGGAACAAACATGGGCCTTGTGGGAGAGTTTGGAAACTATAGAGAAGGGGAAGGGCTAAAACTGATATTTCAAAAAACATAGCCTCCATGACAAATCACACATTACATTACTCTCTCTCTCTCTTTTACTTTCTCTCACTCTTTCTTTTCTTTTCGATTTCTTTTTTTTTTATTTCTCTCTCTCTCTCTCTCTCTCTCTCTCCATGAACCAGTCTAGTCAGGGTCCTTTTACTCAACAGCTAAGAAATACTACACTGGTTCCATACCATAAATGCAACTACAATTATAGAACCACTGGCTCAGGTTCCGAAACGCAGACCCACCTATTGATTCCGCTGGTGGTGCCATAAATCCTATCCTTTTCACCTGTTTTTACACCTTTCTTCTTCTTTTTTACTTGTTTTATTATTCCGGATTATAAAAGATTGAATATCCGCAGAATGGGCAGAATACATGTGTTGGTATGTTAAATATTGAAAATAAGAGCAACAAACAAGATACATATATTAATTTTTATGTGAATGAATCAAATTCCATATATGCAAGCACATATTAGAATTTTTTTTTTTTTTTTTTTTGGGTAACAGACATTTTCTTTGGAAAAAAAAAAGAAAAAAGAAAAAAGTAGACTAAAGAAATAGGATATTTTATTTCCACACAACAACACATGGAAAACCTTGATCACCCTATTTGGGGTTTCATTGTCTCTACATTCATAAATAAGATAAATCATAACCCAAAATACTTTAACAAGTTCACCAAGCTTATCAAATATGATCAATAGATTCCAAGTTAATGACTACATTGAAACAATACTGAATTCCAGAACCAACTAAAAGGTTTATGCGGCTTCCAATAACAAACAAATAAAATACAAACCCTAATCTTATTTTCTCTAAAATTGAAACAGATAAATAAGCTTGGTCCAAATTGAAAGGCAGAAAAAAACGCAATCTATACATGAATATGCATACTTGCAGACATACAGGAAGAGAATAATAGAGTTTGGGGGAAAATGGAAAGCCCATTAGAGAGAGAGAGACCACGGAGGATTGTTGAGGAGGAAGGAAGAATAAATAAGGAAAGAAAGAAAAAATAAAATATAATATACACTCACCAGATAACCCAAGCGACCTTGAAGCACATCCAAGAGTTATTTTTCTTTTCTTCTCTTCTGTTTTTTTTTTTTTTTTTTTGGGTGAATCTGAGCTTCAATGGAAGGAGGAATGAAGAATGCACAGGAGAGGAAAGATTCAACTTCCCGTACAAAAGTTGGTAGATACTTTAAAATACGTTAACAACCCTCAAATTTCTTCAAATTTCCAAAAGACATATCTAAATATAAGGAAATAAAATGATCTCTATGGGTATTTATGGATATACAAACTGAAAGTACAAAATAAAATAAAACGCAAAAAAAAATGGTCATTTTTGAACCATTATGAATAGTAAAATATGACCAAATCCTTTGGCTCTTCTCATTTATATTATAGACTAAGGATATATTCACAAAAGCCCTCAAAATTGTTGCATTTATTCAAAAGGATAGTAAATGTAACGATAATAGTTGTATTTTACTAACTAAATCTTCAAAAGAGGGTTCTAAGTTCGTAGTAATTTCAAATAATTGTTTGCTACAAAATGAAAGATTTGTGATGTATGCTTTATAAAAATTTAAATATTAGATTTAGTTCAGTTTAGGTACAAGGAAGAAGCAAAACTATTAGATACATATTTTGAAAAAAGCTAAATTAAAAAAAACTAAAAAATGTTAAATAAAATTTCCTTAATATGTATTACAAATGTAAACATATGTATATATATGTGTGTGTGTGTGTGTGTGTGTGTGTGTGTGTGTGTGTGTGTGTGTGTGTGTGTGTGTGCGCGCACGCGTGTTATTATTCTTTTATAAGTTTAACTAATTACTAATTAGAAAGTTAGCACTATTGCACCTTTAACTTTATTAGGGTTGGCGCTTTGTATCCTAAACAATTTCATTTGGTAGTTTGTAATCTAAACTTTCATATTACTTGAATTGTTGATCCATATATTAAAAACCAAACTGAATTAGTCATGTGCACATTGCATGATGCATTTTTAATGTAAATAAGGTCATTTTGCCTCAAAAATTAAGAATTTTACATTAACAGAAATTATGATTTTATTGTTAAAAAATATAAAAAATAAAAAATAAAAGTGCTTCAACCTTTCATCATGACATTTTCAAAAGGTGCTTCTCATTATTCACATTAAAACTAAACTAATATTTTGGCCAAAACACACACACCCTCATGAAAAATCTCCTACAAAATGGTAAAAGAAAAGAAAAGATAATCCCACTTTTTTCAACTTTTTTAAATTTATTTGTATGGTAAATAATGAAAAGTAGTGATAATGGTTTGCTAAATTTGTGCAAAGAGAGATGACAAAAATTTGCAAGTGCTTTCTCTCTTTTCTCAAGCTTTCACGAAGACAACAAAACTTCCTTCTTACATGTTTTCTCCTCCTCTCCCTCTAAGTATTTGATAAAATTCTTCTTCAAGATTTTTGCATTCAAAGTTCTTTCTTAATTTCTCTCTTTATATTATTCCTCTTCTTATTTCTTGTTAGTTCAATAAAATAATTAACAAATAAATTAATAAAAAAACTTCTTGCCCTTTCTTTGATATGGGACCTTGTTCTTTTCTTTCTTTACCATGGAAGAGTACGTTATGATGATGGGTGGTTGAATCATGGAATTTGAAGTTTTTTTTTTTTTTAATTAGAGATTTTGTCATTCTCCCCACTCTTCATCTTCAAGCTTACGAATTTTAAATCAAGCCTTAAGTATTTTCTTTGCCAACTTTGATCAAGCTACGCAAATTTTTTTTATCAATCTTCATCAAACAATGAGCACTAATTTTCATAGAAGTTTGAAAAAGCGGAACAACAAATTTTTTATCACAACCAGCCCTAATCTTCGTAGAACAATGGCAAAATCCCTAATCTTTATCCTCTCTCTTTCTCTCTCTCTCTCTTTCTCTTCAGATCACCAAGTTCTTTGGTTGCCTAATTTTTTATAATGCAATTATCTAGCACACTTGAAACAACAAATCACTAATTTCTTTTTCTTTTTCTTTTTTGAAACAACAAAATCCTTAATTTTTGATAATGCAAAATCCTTAATTTCTAAGGAAAAATGACGTTACTTACCCCTAAAAATTGCATCACTTGTTGTGCACATTACCAATTCCATTTGTTTTTTAATAGATGAACTAACAGTGCAAATTGCTAAAAAAAATTACTTAGGATGCAAAGTGCAAGTCTCGATAAAATTCAAAGTATAACGATATTGTTGGTGTCATCTCTTTATCAGACTTATCAAACAAAAAAAAATAAAAAATTCTTCCACTATGGAAAAAAATTGTAATTTTATTAGATATAGTTACAATCATAAAGGGTACAAATGTCTTAGTATCACATTACAAAAAATTTGTATGACTCCTAGTGTAATAAAAAATGAAAATTTATTTCTTGATTTTAATGTAAAAATAGGGACCCATGAATCTTCTAACCCTAATATAACTTTTGTTCCATCTGTTGGAATTATGGCAATTGTTAATGTAAAAGTTGTAAACTTGAGGCTAACACTGTAAAGCTTATGGATATTTTGTTTGTTATGTCTTAGTTAAGCTGGTTAAGCATGTCATGGTTAATCTTAGAATAAATTGTTTTAAAATAAGAAAACAGTTGAGAACACAAAATCAAAGTCGGCCAGGACAGGAGCTTGAGGTACTAGAGCTATTTATCACCCAGTACATAAGTGGTTGCTTATTATAAGGAGAATGTGTAAATGTGAGGTTTATCCTCATTTTGGAAAGAATAACAAACCAAAGCTGCATGATGATTAATAAGGTAGAGCTACTGCACGTCAAGTTGTTGGAAAATGCTTCAAGGTTAAGCATACTAAAATCATTACATGACTGGCATTCAAATTGCTACATAGTTAATACTAGTTTTGTATGGTTAGGATAGTTGATACAAACCTAATTTTCAAGTTAGCTTGTAGTATAAATAGGTATTGAAATGTAAAGAAAGGTGTGTGTCTATTTTAGATCACCAAAGAGGTCGAATATATGTCAAAATATACGTATAAGTTCATAATCAAAGTTGATATCAAGTTATTCCTCCATCTTTATTTCTACAAACCCAACAAAACCTTTTCACATTTATCTCTCCACCTTACTAGTTAAACTGCTTGTGGTTTACTGTTAAGCAGAATTTTCACCTTTCTACTTTCTTTTCTTAGAACCAACTTTGTCTTCCAATAAAATGATATCAAAGCTTACATTTTCTTGAAACCAGATTGGACTAGGCTTCAACATCATAATCCATAAGCAACTTTGAGGTAAAGATGATGGAACCAACGAAGGAGAAAGGAAAGAATCCATGTAATCCTATTGAAGAAACCAATCACGAGCTGAACACATGCTTATGAAAACCAAATGTTTCTTGTAGAACATGTAAGCACTTTGGACATGTTGAAAGGGTTCGTACATTCAAAGAAAAGAAGAAGCAAGAAAATGGTATTAAATAGGTTCAATAAATTTTGCACAAAAAGATAGCAAACAACCTTACAGGTATTTATAAAGGTACATCTTTAATTAACAGTAGCTATACAAATCATTTGTGCAATGATAGAGACATCTTCATCAACTTCTATCAAAGCATAACGGGCAAGATCAATATCACAAATGAAATAGTCATGGAAGCATATGGAAAAGGTGATGTTTAAATCTTGACTTATGAAGGTAATATGGTTATTTCCAATGTTTTGTATGTTCATGCCTTGATTAAAAATTTGTTAAATGTGCCTTAATTAATAAGAAGTGGTTATGAGGTGAGGTTCTTCAATGAGCGATCCCTAAAATGATGTTGAGTTGGTCAAGATCCTTTTAAGGAACAAAATCTTTGTTTTAGAATATGAAAATCCAAATTTGTATATGTTCAACAAAAATATCAAAAGAAAACAGTAAGATGTTCAAAAAAAAATGCCACAATCTTCATAAATCATTATCATAGAAGATGATGATGATAATAAGGAGGATATTGTTATTCTATTGAACAAGAAAGTTACTTCAATAATAAGCCAATAGAACATATCACATGGTGTTATTAAAAGCTATATTGTTCAAATTCACGGTGGAAGATGTTGAAGACCATCAAAATGAAGATGAAAAGCATGCTAAAAATTATTTAGATGTTAGAGTCAAGAAAAGGAGAAGAAGTTGAATCAAGGAAGAGCAAAAACAATATTGCATTTGAGAAGTGTTGAAATATATGTCCTTGTAAAAATGTAAGTGTGTTTTGCTTGTTAAGTTTAATGATCTTCTATGTATGTAACACCAACATTGTCAAGGAGGAGTGTTGGAATTATGGCGATTGTTAGTATAAAATTTATAAACCTAAAGCTAACATTATAAAGCTAACAAATATTTTTTGTTCGTTATTTCTTAATTTAAGTTAGTTAAGCTTGGATTTAACATCTCAATCCATAGATGACTTTAGAGCTAAAGATGCTATAACCATTGGAGGAGAAAAGAAAGAGGTTATATGTCTATTTAATCAAAGTGAAAACCCTATCAAGTTCAATATTGTAGGTTTTTATTGGTTCCTAAAAGTTTTATCTCCATTCTAACTTCTTCTAGATACCTACATGCCTTTTCATATTTGATTTTCTACCTTATTAGTTAAACCAATTGTGGTTTTGTGTTAAGCATAATTTTCTCCTTTCTACATTCTCTTCTTAGAACCAACTTTGTTTCCCAACAAAGTTTCTTTGATCTTAAATATTTTTGGAAAATACATCAAGATCTTCTCAATAATTCTTTATCAGGAAGATGCTCACCAAGCATTCAGATTAGGTTTACCACCTTTGTGACTTTGTTTGACAGATCCTTCATAAGTTCATCTTCCACCATTTTTAGCTTTGCAAAGTCTCTTTGGAGGTTGAGTATCTGCACCTGTCTAGCTCTCAAACTTCCTTGGAACTCCTCCTCAATCTTATCCCATGCTTCTCTTGTGGTTTCATATATCATAATCCTTATAAAGATATCTTCAATTACAATAGCTTTGCATTGCTACAATGTCTTGTACGATCTTGCATTTTATTCACTATAAAACTTGATTTGATTTTTGAAAACTCCTGCTTTCAAAGGTTCAACTTCACAGTTAGCTTTTACCACTTCCCAAAGATCAAAAACTTGTAAATAAGGTCTTTTGATGGACCAAATTGGATAGTTTTCTTCATTAAATAAAGGGGATGAAGGTGATGAACAATGTAATGAAGCCATTTAAAATCAATAGGAATCTTAAGGCTCTTTCTCACTCTCTTATGTTTGAATCACTCAAAACTTATAGGAATCTTATTGCAAAAAAGTAGATCACACACCAAAAAATCATTAGTGGAAACCAAATACTTCTTGTAACAATTGTAAGCACTTTGCTTATATCAAGAAGGATTGAAGGTAGGGATATTTTCTTTAAAAAAGGAAGAAAAAAAAGCTTGAAGATGATGTAGACTGGGTTTAAGAAATTTTCCATAAAGAAGCAACAAACAACCTTGCAGGCACAAGTAGAGAAATATGGTTGATTGATAGTGGCTGCACAAATCATTTATGCAATGATAGAGACATCGTTATTAACTTGGCTTAAAGGATAACTAGTAAGATAAAGACCGCAAATGAGACAATTATGGAAGCATATGGAAAAGATAATGCTCATGTTCAATCTAAAGATAGCAAAACTCTATTTAAAGACTTAAATAAGGTCATTTTCATTGATGCTAAAGACATAGCAAAACTCTACTTTCTTTTCTTAGAACCAACCTTGTTTTCTAACTTCAAACTAGTATCAAGGTTTGAGTGTTTTTAAAACCAGACTGAACTTGGCTTTAATATTTTAAACCATGGACAACTTTAGAAGCTGAGATGCTATAACCAACGAATGACAAAATAAAAAGCCCATGTGTCCATTAGTTGAATCACTATAGAGGCTAAAGCCATATTTGTCTTATATAACAATACTTTCCATTGCAAACACAATGCCGTTATGCGTTCATGAGTATATCTATGTTCAATGTTTATGCTTATTGACATGTAGCTTACTTACATCCATTCTTCTTCCTAAAACTAGCAAAACATTTTCTAAAAGTTTAGTTTCCACCTTACTAACTAAACCTAGAGGTTTAGTGAAAGGCAACATTTTTCTTTTCCAAACTTTTTCTTTTTAAAACCAACTTTGCTTCCTAACAAAGTGTTATAATAGTATTTCAATGCAAAATAAACTTTCTTTATCAAAATCATTTTCAAGTACAAGATGTAATAAACCTTCTTCACCAAATTGTAACATCCTAAGACAAGAATGTCCATATACATTTTTACTATCGGATAGCTTAAATGCACAAAATTAAGGTGTTTCTGGCTCAATACTCAAGGATACACCATATCATCATCTACATTGGTTTGCACACTTATATAGGATACAACTCCTCTTACACGCATATTAACTATTGCAAAACAAGCAAAACATCCATAGTCAACTCATCTGATGATCACAAGGCCCAATTTAGATAGATTCAAAAATAAGACTTTTCTATGCAAAATCAAGAACTATGAAAATTGTGGGCATGTATCTACATTTTAAGTACTTTCACACCCCATTAGAAATTAGCCATAGTTGAAGAATTTGATGCAAAAAACTTCGTCCTTGGTTTGATATGATTCTACAATAAACGTCTTTGGCAATAAATGGGTACTTCATATAAAAAGACATATACATAAAGTTTTTTATCAAAGAGTAGATATCGATTACACTAATACTTTTAAACTTGAAATTAAGCCTTTCACAATCCAGATTTATCTTATTCATCACAATGTCAAAAGGAAGGCCTATCAGATAAATTGACATCAAAAATACCTTTTTAAATGGTGTTCTAAAAGAAAATGTATACACGAAACAATAAAAAGGTTTTAAAGATAGTAAAAAACTATATTATGTATGTAAATTTCACAAATTTGTATATGCTTTTAAAGCAATCACAACATACTTGGTTTAATAAATTAACCAGATAATATTTCGGTACGGTTTTAATATCCAAGATGGGATTATCATTCTTCATATGTAATAGCAATATTGGCATAGTATGGATGCTCATCTATATTGATAATATGTTGATTATCGCATATCTTATTATCTAATTGATAAGTTCATTCAACAACTTCACAAAATTTTTTTCTCAAGAATTTTAAACTCCTTTCATATTTTCTTAGAATTGAAGTCATTAGAAACAACAATGATCTTTCATCTTTCTCCAACAAAATATGTGGATGGCTTGCTATTCAAAATTGAGATGACCAATGTAGCATCAACCTCACTCCAACAAGCCCAAGCATGTTACTTAACAAAATTACTGTCAGGACCCGTCCAGAATTCCTTCCCCGGAACCCTAGACAAGCCCTGATCCCAGGGAAACCCTACCGGACCCTCCAAAGGAAAATCCGACAGAGCCTCCCCTAAGAGATTTACTTACCACAACTACCTGCACTGAAAACACACTTCTATAATCACCCCCTTATTTCTCCCGCAAACTACAAATTGTTCCACAAGTTTCAGCACTTCTCAAAAACAACAACAGTCCAGTGCATAAATAAAACAGAAGTATCCCAATAGTATACAGAGCTTTAAGAAGTGCTAAACAACAGAAATACAGTAAGAATGAAAGAAATAATACACTGAAATGAAAGAGTACAGAAGTACTTCTCGAAACACAACAGCAGCGGAAAACTTGGTTCGCTCCGGAAGAACGTCTACCACCACTTGCACCTAAGGGAACGGAATTTACGAGTGTGAGATGCTAATCATCTCCGTGAGTAACCCTAACTACTGAACACTTTTAATAATAAAATAATATTAATAGCAATTAAGGAATAGAACAAATACCAACAATTAATAAATAAATAATAATAACTGTTGGAAAATAATAATTTCCCTCAAAACTCTCACCAATCGCTCCGTTTGAAATGTTCCCTTTTTAAAACCTTTTCGCAAAACCCAATGTACATACCTCCCAAAAACCAAGGGATTAAACCATTTGATACACAATAAATAAATAAAAACATACCCCAATATATAATAAAAATATAATAAATTATAGTAAATAATTTTGAACACCTTTGGGGTTTAAACCATTATTTGCAATTTACACCGACGCACCACACCATATACCGGTGATGCCCTCCGATACCCAGCGTCCCGAGCACCGACTGGCGGGGGGTTAAAGAGAGAAACCTGCAACGGTCACTTCGGCGTCCCGACAGTACCGCTGCTAAAACCATCACCCGGCCAAGGAGGGGGGCGGCTGTGCGCAACAATAATCTTGCTTGCCCACGGGTGAAGTAATAACCGCGTGGCAACTCACGGGTGAAGTAATAACCGCACGCTAAACCACATAATAACCGCGTGCTACCACATGTCCATACACCATACACCAGAACACCAATACTGTATGAGTGCGTCTAAAAATAAACATAAGTAACCAACCGTACCGTTTTCCAAAATTACCGTGGGAAGTATACCAAATTTTCACAAAACACCATCCCACATATTTTTATTTAATAACCCGGTACGAAACATTGATAACCAACAAACCACAGTTTCCTCGAAGTACGAGATGCAACCATAAAAATACCGCGGGCATAATTTATAAAATATAACCAAATATTTTCGTAAAATATTTAACCCAATTATGCCCGGAAAATCAATACTGAAAACCACGTACAAATAATACCGAAACATACTATGCTCATGCATAATAAATAAATTAAACCACAATAAAACCACAAATAAACCACACCACATGAGCATAAATTTAAATATCAATTTAAATACCAAATAAACATAATTAGTTGCCCAAAATAATTTTTGAAGGTGGGTTACTCACCTGGAGCACGCAAATCAACTAAGATCCTCCTCGGGATCAACTCCACTACTCGCACGTGCACCTAAACAACCACAGTGCACAAACCAAAAATATTAATATTTTATTCGGGTAATTCCCAAATGGGTACCCGGGGAGCGAACACCAAATGATATCTAAAGGGTTACGAGTTATATACCGAATCGAAGCTCGCATGATGAGGATCACGGATTCGATCTTACTTTCCGGTGATCGGACCCAACGGGGTCGGAATCTCGCCGGAAAGCTTTTCGAGTTTCGGCTCCGCAATTCTCCCAAACCGTCGCGAATTGGCGGAAACGAAATTCGGGTTCAGGAGGTCGAACACAGCGGACTGGAGCCGGCCGGAAATTCGGGTACTCGCCGGAACAGTACAAGTAGACGAGCCGCCGCGGTCACCGGCAACCGTCGCCGGCGGCGGCGCGTGCGATGGCCGTTGATCGTGAAATGTTGCAGACTTGTAGATCGTGAGGAGAGCAACCCAACGGGACCGGCGATGAGAAAAACGGAGGCCGGACGGCGGAGAAATCACCGTTTGAAGTTTTCCGGCCCCTCACCGGAAAACGCTCCGATCCCGGCGGGTCGGTGGTCCGATGGCCGTGATTTTTGGTGGGTCGGCCGGATTTGAGGAGAGGATCAAGGGTGTATGGCGCGTGTGGCCGGCAAATGGCCGGAAGTGGGTCGATTTGCGGTGGCCGGCGGCGGAGGGGTAAAACTCGCCGCCGATCTTCGGACGTCCGATTCGGGCGCGTCCGGCGGCCGTTCGCCGTGAAACTTGGAGGTTTTGCCGGAAATGGCGAGGGGAAGCTTGCTAGCCAGTGTGTGTACTGTAGATATGCCGGAACAGTTGAAAAATTCCGGTGGCTGGCGGACTCTCTCTCTCTCTTTCTCTCTCCTCTCTCTCTTTCTCTCTCTTCCCCGAGATTTTTATCAAATAAAAACCCTGTGTGATACTGTTCATGCCACGTGGACCAATCAGAAGCTGACACGTGGTGTTTCACTGTTCACAGACCCAAAAACATTAAAATATTACGGTATCCGGTAAACTTCAAACGTCCATAACTTTTTAACCGGATGTCCGTTTTAAGCGTGCCGCTAGTCTGTGAACTTGTATCAACGAGCACTTCACAACCATGTACGGGTCAAAGCTCATTTCCCCATAAATAAAAAGTCAACTCTGGCACCCCTTGGACAGTTTGGACCGCAACTTGTTTTGCTCATAACTTTCAAACCGTAGCTCCGTTTTCGACGTGCTACCAGTCTACGAACTCGGGGCATCGTGCACTTCGCCACGGTACCCTAGTCAACTCAAATTCCAACTAGAGCAAAAAGTCAACTTTTGACCCCTTCGGTCAACGGTCAACCTCAGTCAACGTGCACGGATTCCGGTGCGATTTGGGATGGGGTGTTACAATTACAATACTCTTCTAAATTGGATCAGCATTTAGTATATAGAAGCACAATTAGAGATTTACAATATTTAACCATCATAAGATTGGAGAGAGCATTTATAGTCAAAAAGCTAAGCCAATTCATATACATGCCAACAAACATGCATTGGACTGCCTACAAGAAAGTGCTTCGCTATTTGAAAGGGACAAGATCGTTTTGGCTACAAATCAAAAAGTCACTATAGGATATAATTTTGGTATTTATGGATGTCGACTAGGTTGTTGATATTAATAATAGGCAATCATCCAAAAGCTACTGTATATTTTTTGGCAACAACGTAGTACTTTGGTATTCCAACAAACAATAAGTGGTGATGCATTCAAGGATAAATATGAATACCAATCGCTTGCAAATGGTGCTGTTAAATTACTTGGATTTAATTCTTATTAAATGAACTCAACATACCATTAAAGCAACTTTTATTCTTTGGTGTGAACATCAAACATATTAAAACAAACATATACTTTGTTCGAGACAAAGTAATACAAAAAAAAAAAAAAAGGAAGTTTGATATATTCCAAGAAGCGATCAAATTGCAAATCCTCTAACAAAAATATTGCCTATAGCATGGTTCATTTTATGCCAGTTCAAGCTCAATCTTATTCTCTCTTCGTTCTACCTGAGGGGGAATGATAACATACAATCATAAGTGATTAATATAAGTTCTGTTATACTTTGGATAAATAGATAAAAGTACATATCTGCATAGTTTTGTTTCTTTCAATAGCTTCATCTTAAAGCCTCTACTCTTGTACCAATATAATAAATCAATATACAAAATACATCTCTTTAATCATATACATATTCAGTCTATTATATGTATATATATATATATATGATAATGTTTAGATTAGGATGATCTGATTTTTTAAAAATCGTATCTTAAATGCTAAACTATGATTTGTTACATTTAGATTTGGCTTTACTATTTTTTCAGCTTAAGCAATAAATTCAAATGTCAGAACATTTTTAATTGTGCTCTTTATTTTAAAGTGCGTAATTTTTAAAATAAAAAAGTATCTTAGAGAATCTTATAAAATAAAGAGTGAAATTTTTTATCCAACTCCAATTGTGTTCTTTATCATTACACTTTATTTTTCATTTCCCAATAAAAAGTTTTTATGATTTACTTTTCTCTTCTTTTTTTACTTTTTTTTCTTTCTCTCTAGGTTCCCTTTTTTTGTAATTCCCTACTTTTTATTTTAAATAATTATTAATTGTGCATAAAAAAATTGTATGTACAATAAATAATTGTATTAAAAAACTTTATATAAAGTGAGAGTTTGATTCTTTACATTTAAAAAGTCAAACATCACTCTATAACTTTTTAACTTATAAAGCAGCTGGAGTTATCCAAAGCTGGGTTGGCTCTTTAAAATAGAAAAATTAAAGATTTCCAAATGATTTCTTGGTGATGCTCTTAAAATTTAATACCTGATCTTAAAAAATGAAGGCTATCTTAAGCTAAATTTAATTGTATATGTGTATATATATATAGGGATATTCTATAATGCAAGCTGTCTACATGCGAACTGCACCAAAAGCCAACATTTTTTGGAAAAAAAAAAAAAGATCGGTTTTACTACATATGTGTACACAACGTACCTAGTAAAGCCAATTGTTTTAAAAAATATCGACTTTTTGTGTTGTTCATACTTTAGAACTACTATATATATATATTTGTTTAGATTGAAACTTTCTCATGATAAACTAGAGTAGAAAAGGAAAACATGGTAAAATAAAATAAGTATATATAATTTTTAAAAGATGATTTTTGGATGAATAACATTGTATAGATGATTGATTTAACGAAATATTGATAACTGAATTTTCATTTAAAAAAAAAATTATTGATAATTGAGTTAGTGTAAGTTTATATTTCTTTAAATATTTTATTATATAATAATTGATTATTAATTTATGTCATATGTGATAATTAACTATTGACACATAATAATTAATTTGTTATATGCAACTTTATAGCACGATGTTTATAAATAATTTTTTTCTTTTTCTTTTTTTTTTGCCCTTTTGCCTATTGCTATGTGAAGACTTTAATTTGTCAATAGAAAAATGCCCCCACAAATTCAGCATACAGGGCTACTAAAATCTTAATTGGAAAAAAGAAAAAGAAAAAGAAAAATGGTTATTAAAATCTTGGCCAATGTAGAAGATGGTACACATAGAATATAATTCTTAAGTAGAACGTAAACCTATCTCTCAAAAAATAAATAAATAAATAAAAATAGAACGTAAAAAACAAAATAAAAAATAAAAAATAATAATAAAAACCGTTGATATTTGTAGATCAACGAAAAGACCAAAAACTCCCAAGGATCCCGTGAAACCTGGGATACAACAAAACCGCATTCTCTCACGTCCCCTTTCACCTTCCAATCCCCAATCTCAAATACGCCCGTTATCTCCGTGTCCTTTTCCGTCATTTTACAACCTCCTCCTTCCCTATATTTTCCTCGCTAACATCCTCCATCGATTTTCCCCCAAATGAACAACCAGAGTCTCATGGACCACCGCGACCCGACCCTCATCCGACCCAACTCCCCATCCTCGTCGTCGCTCAAACGGAAGCTCCAGTCCTCCTTCTGCTGCTTCGGCAAAAACCAGCCTCCAATTTCCTCTTCCATTTCCAATTCTTCTTCTTCTTCGTCGTCGTCGTCGTTGTCAACCTCCGTTGTCGACGTTTCGAAGCCGAGGCTCATGCGCAGTTCCACCATGTGGATGAAATCTCGGGCACACGATCTACCAGAATTGAAAGACAAATGCCGGAGTTTCATTTCCCGAATTGGCCGCCACCACAGTCGCCGGCATTCTTCCGACTTCAGGTACGACGCGCTCAGTTATTCATTAAACTTCGACCAGAGCCATGAAGACGATGCCTATCTCGACGAGTCCCCGTTACGGAGCTTCTCGTCGAGGTTACCGCATTCTCCGGAGTCGTCCAGCCACCGCAAGTTGTCGTCGCCGCCTCCTCCCTCCGCACCGACGACGACGACGGAGATTAGTGTCAGCTGAGATTACACTATATATATATATATATATATGAATGGTTAAATTTTGGTATTTGAGGGATTATAGACTGTGAATACGTGATTTTTATGTGGTTCAAGTTTTATTCCTACTTTTTTTTTTTTTTTTTCTTTCCTTCTTTTTCTGGGCAACAAATCCTGCTTGTTAATTTTCATGGATATGTATTTTTTTTTTTTTGGTTTTTCTTTGAAGATAAACAAATTTAATCTCAACGTATATTTCTGCTAGCTCTTCAGCTTTCATAAGCTTTTTCATTTATTACTATTATTTTTTTTTGATTAATTATTTTCAAAAACAAGTTTTCCTTAGTTTCATAATCTTTGTAGTTATAATAGTATTTTTCTTTTTTTTTTTTTCTTTTTTGTTTTATTCTATCGGGACCATTACAATTAAAAACAATATGCATGCAGTTTTCTTTTATAACAAATAATATTATGATCGACTAAAAACGAGAAAGTCGGTTGAGCATGTGCATATCCAACAAGAGTATGATATTATTAATTTATGAATTAATTTAAACTAAAGATTTTGTTGGGTTTTAGCTTTGATGAGTTTAAATCCTTGTTGTATTATATTCATCCTTGTAGTTTCTTCAAATTGTATTTTTTTTCTTTTTTTTTCTTTTTTTTTTCAAAAAGGTAATAAAAGAGAAAAGCAGAAGTTAAAGAATCTGGGAGATTTTGAAAAGATTGGCCCGGAAGTGGCATGCGCATATAGAAATGCCAATATGCCATATTCGGCCATACCCGATTCTAATAATTAGATTTTTGTTTATCCAATATTTCATTGGAATATCATTAATAGTAATTACCATTATTATTGATATATTATTTGGATATAATTTAAGTAGCTGTCTACAATGATTTATTTTTACAAATTAAATTTTTATAATAAAAAATTTAATACATAATTGCTGGCAATAATTTTACTAATGATTGTCATTAATGATAAACAATGAATATTCATTTCACCAATTTTCACATATAAAAAGCTTATTAGTACTCTTGATTTGAGGATAATTAAGGGTTGAACATTATCATGGATGATTTGAAACTAAAGTTACTAAACCTTAATTGGAAAAAGCAATATTGAACATTGTTATGTCAATAAATATTCAATATTAGAAAGGAATTAAGTGTTTAACATAAAGTAAGAATTATATTACTACAATATAAACAATCTAAAATTATTATTGGAGGCTTAATATCATCAATATATATATATATATATATATATATATAGATGTATTATAATTAATAATTATAGAACAATTTGGACGGAATTAAACCCACTTTCAAAATGGAATTTTTTATTTTTTATTTTTTTCACATAAAGTTTTTAAAAGTTTCAGGATCTGGTTTGAATTCGGTCCATGAACCCATATGGAGGGAGTCAACCTGTTCTAATATAATAATATATAAGGTTGATTATTATAGCTTTACAATCATAAAACAATAGCAATAAGTCCATGTCCTCTTACTTTTTTTCTTTTTTCCATTATTTTTTTCACTCCTTTATGTCGTGATCATGTGAATATTTGAAGGGTACTAAGAATTTAAAATTATATAAAGCTGAATAATTTGCATTGCACCCATGTGAGGACGAGGAATATAAAGAATTGCATTGCATTTGAAGCATCGATCTCTAGCTACTAGTTATTTCACGGGATTTGAGACACACACTTTTAATTTCACATGCTTTTAAAATTATTGTCTAACAAATATTTCAACCATTTTGAAAGTACAGAAATTATCACCAATTTGTTTCTTAATTGACTAACAATTTAACAATCACAAAAATGCAAAGCCACTCCGGGACCAATGCTCATTTCTGTCTTCATTGAATATATATATATATATATATATATATTTATTTATTTATTTTTTGAAACAGCCAATTCCTATAAGTACTAGGACGCAAGAAATGGGTTTTTGATAAAAAGCATTTTAGTGGACATGGGCTTGGTCCAGTACTACTTTCCAGGATTCATGCATTGTAAGCCCGTTAGCATGTAGAAAAGTGGAAAACTCGTTCGGCTCCAACCCAACAAAAAAGAAATAAAAAAATCCTGATAACTTGGGATTTTAGTCGGTTGACATTGACTAGGGGTGTATCACCTTAAGAAATTGTCATGTTATTTTATGTTTGGCGTAACCAACTTTTACTCTCTTTAATTATACAAATTTTTTCCACTTTGCCCCTAAACTGTAAACCTCTTACATTATTGCACCATGAACTACTACTTTCATGCCAGTTTACATTACTTTCACGAACTATTACTTCCATGGAAGTTATCCTAAAAGATTTGGTAAAGTTTATTATACATGTTATTGAAATAGAATAAAACAATTTCTAAAGTTTAACAATTAGATGTAAAGTGACAGAAAAAATAAAAGTTTAGGGGATAATATAAAGGGTTTTATAATATAGGGAACAAAATGTGAAGAATAATATAGAAAATGTGCTAAAATGAAGTTATCCCATTATGTTATACTACCCCCCCAAAAAAAAAATAATAATAATTTCTAAAAGAAAAACTCTTAAAAAATAAAACAAGTCTACTAGTTTAAAGTTCGCGTTTGTACCAAATTTTATGAAGATATCTTGATAATAGAATTTTTATATAGTTTAAAGAAATCTTTTTTTTTTTTTTAAATAAGGATTTATCTCTTAGAAAGATGAAGTTTAATATACAAAAATAAATATTAATTGCATTTTAATATTCTATTTGAAAATGTTACACATTCAGCTTTCAATTTTAAAACTTACCATACTAAACCACGATTTTTACAAAATGCATTTTTTTGAAAAATAAAAGTACTAGAGTTCAAAATTTTAAAACTATATTAAAACTTTAACTTTTTTACGGTGTTTGGGTAATGATAAAATTAGTAAGAATGTAAAATTCTTTAGAAAAGTAAAATTTTCTCTTATTTGGATAGTTTTTAAAAAGAAAAATTTGTGGACTCCAGCAGAAAATAAATTTCACAATGTATGAAAGTGAGAGGGCAAGTAAATCCTCCAAAAAATATATCATTTTAAAATTCCGTGAGAAATTAGTTTTATATATTTTGCTAAATATAATTTTACCTTTTAATTTAAATGTATAAATTTATTTAATTACTTTTAAATTATATTTTCTTCTATAATTAACTAAATATTATAAAAAAAATTTAAAGAAATACATTTTCTGGAAATTAAATTTCAAGAAACTAGTTCTTCTTTTACCAAACACTCCATTTATATAATTTAAAGTATAACATTATAAAAAGATCCCTATTTCTCATCCATTTTCAAAGATTGAACCTTAATATCCTATATAATTAAATTTGCAATAAATTAAAAATTAAGGATTTACCCTAATGAGTTTTAAAAAACTAAAGAATCTAAATCACGGACATTTTTAAACTATATGATATCAAATGCAATTAACCCAAAAATAAAAGTTAAACAAGTTTTAAAAAAAATAAAAAATAAAAGGATAATTATTTAACCTAAGTGCATATTATGAAGCGTAAATGGTTTTTCCAAATGATGCACATTCTCTAACAAAGAATTCCCTTTTTGTACTTGAAATAACGTGATCCACAAGTTGGGGTTTGAACAATTCTAATAATTAAAACAGATATGCATACGTGTTTGTTATATGTCACTTTTTTCTTTCTTTGCTATGATTATACATCACTTCAAGATTTGTTTTGTTTTTTTGGTCTCTTTTTGCCAAATTCCTAATGGTCAAAAAAAGTGAAACTTTAACAAAAAGCAGGAAGCGGATAAATATAGATACATATGTATCGAGAGAGAGAGAGAGAGCAGAAGTAATAATTAATCATGGAATTCATAATATTGCATGTCATTATCAATCTATATCCAATTGTACCGTCTAGGTGATTGAAAACCTAAAAGAGACAAATATAACCGCGTAGGGCTCCCATGCAATGTAGCCCACAAAATTTATATGAGAAATATAAGCTACTCGAGGGTTTTTTTTTTTTTTTTTTTTCCTTTTTTTTTGGGGGTAATATTCTATTAGTTGAGGTTGTTAGCACACTTTTCTCTCCTCCATGATTTTAGAGATCGATAAATAGGGATGGGAAATGTATAAATGCCTTGCATATAATCAAGCATAAATTTCATAACCATAATTTTTTGTGTCACTATCTCGGATTGTGAGATTATACTAGACAATCTAAAATTGGTTAAAAACAAAAAGGAAAAAATAAAAATACAAAAATAAATGTTTATTTATGCTCTGCCATATCAGTCATATGCATGCATGAAAGTTCAAAGATTTGTAATCGCTTGGATTCGTCCCTTTCAGTTCCTCTCCAGTATGATTGTAATGACCAATGATCCATCTATCAGATTTATATGAAACTCCCTATTACCCAAGATGCATCTGCGAGTGCATATCAGATCGGAGTTATTTATAGTTGGATGAGACATTGGCAATGAGCACTGATAGTCCATGAACTATATTTATATTTACATTCTGATTTTTAAATTTTTAAAATTTTAATTTTGTTACATTTTGATTTTTAAAATTATTTTAAGTCTAATTTTTATCAATTTTGAAGTGTGTGCGTGGTTCACTTGATATAGCGGTCATAATTTTGTAATTTGTTATTTTTATACTATAATAGGTGCATTTCATATTTTAAAATTGCTTAAAAATTAAATTAAAAATAGTTTCAAGACCAAATCATAACAAAAGTTAAAATTTAAGGACCCAAAAAAAAAAAAATACTTTGGAGACCAAAATGCAAAAAATGAAAAATAAAATAAAATAAATTTCAAAGACATAAGTGCGAATGTGAGCATAATTCATAAAGTTGCCAATAATCCTAAACTCTAATGATATCTATCCACCTATTTATTGTGAAATTAGATATTTTCTTTTGAAAGTTAGACATTTGAAAATGTTGTTTTCCCTCTTTTATTTGTAATTACGGTATTAGGGATTTAAAATTTGATATCCATGTTTGTTCGACAAGTAGACGATTAAGATTGCATGGACAAACAATAAGGATAAGATAGAGAGACTTATTTACGTTGTTCATTTGGAAAATTACAAAATTTCCTTCTCAACTTTCCTCAATGTTTCATTTTACCTTTAAGCTAATTTTTTAAGCAATTTTCTTCTTAAACTATTGCAGCATAAAGTTAAACTTTCCCATCTATAATTTTTTAGTTAATTAGATGAAATTACTACATAATATTCAAATTAATTACTTATATAAACAAAATATATCCAAGTTTTAACCTTTTTTTTTTAAAACAAAATAGGTAAAAGAGGAATCAAAATATATATTTTTTTTTTCAGTGGTGTTGTTTGATTTTGATCAATTTTGACTCAAAACAAGCGATAATTTATATATATATATATATATAAATATATTGTTAATATAAGTGGTTAATTTGAATAATAGATGATCAATTTGGGCAAATTCTAACATTAAAAAGAAGAAGAAGAAGAAAAACAGACTAGAGATGGAGCAATTTGGCTTTATAGAATAGCTTATATGGAAAATTGGTTCAAAAATAAGTTTACGTGTCAAATCGAAACATGGATAAGAATTAAAATGGGTATTTTGTAATTTTACCTTCTTCTTTTTTTCCAACATAATTATTACAAAACGAAAGAAAAACGACAACAACAACAAGAATAATATGCTACTTCGCGAGGTGATATTGTGGATAGTGATGATTTTGACTGAAGTAAACTTTTTGTTGGTAAATACATTCGGCTGAAGTAGATGTCGACAAGTAGAAGTAGCCAGTCTCAAAGAGGGACAAATTGTGTATAACAATAGGAAATTTTGAATTTTGATCCCTACGGTAGAAAATAAAACATAAATCAAACCAAATAGAATCTTTTCACTTTGGTTCTTTAATTTTATTTTTATGCCTTTTTCAAACTTAAAATATTTGCTCACCGACTTTCAAAAGCCGAAAAAAAAAAAAAACAAAAACAACACAGAAAGCTAGACCAACTTATTTTTTTTTTATATTTGTCTCTAGTGTTTGAAAATTTTGTCCCAACAACCTTACCCAAAAGAGGTAGTGTTAAACATATCAAAACGCGTATGGTTTCTTTCACTAATTAATATTACTTTTTCCCAATGGTTTTGTTTTGTTTAATTTTGTTGTTTTGTTTAATTTTTTCTTTGGGACACTTTTTTCCTACACTCATACAAGTCAAGCATTCAGATCTCTGTGATATTATATTGAAAGTGCTTTTGCTTAGAATCTAATCTAGAAAAAGTACTTTTCATTAACAGAAAACTGACTTTCTCTATTTCTATTCAATTTGCTGATCTTAAGGGATTCCAAAAGTTCTCATATTCAGCACCAACAAACTCTTAAGGTATAGGAATGTAAATTTATTACCACCCATAACCAACGACCACCGACCTAATACTAAACAACAAAAAAAATCCATGTCCCACTACTTAGGCAAGAAAATAACAAAAAATTTATATTTCTTGTATATTATATTGAATGGGGAAATTTCCTCTGGTCTTTGTTTAATTGTGCATTGTGACATCACCTTTTATCTTTTATTCTAAAGTTATCATTTTTCTTTAAAAAATAGATTTTTAATAGTAAATTTTGAATGATGGTTAGGCTTTTTTTTTTTTTTTTTGTTTGAATATTGAATGATGGTTGGTTAACGTAGGTGTTAAAAGTCCATATATGCACCCCCTTTTCACACTTGGATATGAAATCCTTTTTTATCAAGTCTCCCTTTGACCGGCATATTCGAGAATTTAAAATATAAAAATGAAAATAGCCAATTGAGAACAGAAAGTGTCCCTGAAATGGATTAGATAAACATGAGGAGCTTCTTTTTTTAAAATAAAAAATAAAAATTAATATGGTAGTAATTTGGCAATTCTAACACATTATCAACTTTAAAACTTTTCTTAAAAAAAAAAAATTGTAGAACAATGGTTTTTTTTTTTTAACAATTTAAGGAAAATGATTTTTTTTTCTTCTTTTTGTGAATTTTTTTTCGTTTTGTAACTTGGTTGCTTGAATTGATTTTGCACTATTATATTAAGTAGTGCAAAATGATGGATGGATACATCTTTACTGCTTATTTTTTTTTTAAAAAAAAAATGATGGATGGGTACATATTGAGTAGATTCTTATTTTGGTATTTTACATTTTTTAGCTAAGTTTAAAGATGCAAAATGATTTCGGATATTCAAGTAGGAAAAAAAATTATAAAATAAAAAATGCAATTAAATGGATGATAGCATGATTTTTTTTTCTTTTTTTAAATATATCTAAGCATGATTTGATTTGAGCGTCACTTAACTGTGTTAGGAATGTACGATAGAATCCTAGTCAATTGCCATAATATGAGGGATGTGTAGAAGAGTTTCATTAGGAGATAAAAACTTATCTCAACATATGTATATCGGCTTAATAATGTGTGATGATCTTACTAATTAGTTTCTTAGACTGTAACTTATTGTTTCGTAGGTTTTATAAATATCAACATAGGCTATATACAACAAAATGAAACTCTTAACAAAATGACACAGCTGTGGACTCACCTCAAAAAAAACATTATTGACCATATAACAAAATTGCACTTAAAAGCATGTATCTTAGTCTCAAAACATACTACATACTCTATTTTTACAATCAATAAAGCTGCAAATGTTTATCCAACACTAATTCATAAAATAGTTTCTACTGCCATAATAAATAACATTCTTTGTATTAAACTTTTAAATTATCTATATATAGCTATCATAATCAGCTCACAAAGCCCTACTGCATCAAAGGAATGGTGTCCTGATCTCAATAAAAAATGGCTATTTCATAGTACACATAACTGGAACTATACAATTATTTACTAGAGCACACCAACAACATAAACAATATCCGATGGTGTGTGATATTGAGTGAACAACAAACTATGGTGTGCAGTGTAACTACTTGGCTTCTAGGCAATGGAGAATGAGAATTTGTTTTGTAAGCTTAAAAAGTCTATTTATAATCTTAAGCAAGTCTTGTGGCAGTGGTATTTAAATTTTTGATGGAGTTGTTACCTAAAATGTTTTTAAAAAGAATGTTATTGATCTGTGTGTCTGTTTGAGCTTCATCGGGGGCAATTTGACATTTATAATATTGTATGTTGAAGACATACTATTGGCTTCCATTGATACTGACCTTTTAACTGAGACAAAACTGTTGTTGTATAGCCATTTTGATATGAAGGATCTTAAAGAGGTTTCATTTGTACTTGAAATAAATATCTCCAATGCTTGGAAGCTAAGTGGTTAGACCATATATATACAAATCTGAATACAATAACTTCATTCCAAAAAACAATTTTGACATTTATCATATGCAATTTCAAGTAACGGTTAGCTACAATCACTATAATGATTCTAAAAAAATCTTTTATGGAACTAGGAAAAAAGGTTTCTCTATAACCAATTCTCTCTTTCCAGCTGAACTCTTTGACAATTAGTCTAGCCTTAGACATCTCCACTTGACCATTGGAGTCTTTCTTAATCTTATAGATCTATTTGTATCCAATATCATTGTTATCTTTAGGTAGTAATCCAAATTTCATTCATCATCTGATGTATGGATATCACATCATCTTCTATTATATCTAACAAAAAATTAGATACTGAACTGCTTATGGCTTCCACATAAGTGACTAGATCCAATACATAATTTATGTCAAACATATATTCCTACAAATAAATCTCATAGTCATCATGTATTATAGATTGACAAACCTTTTGTTACATTCTCAAAAGGCACGCATCACCATTAGCTACAATTAAAATATCTCATTCTATCTCAATGGGTTCATTTCTTACTGATTACTAGTTCCAAAGCTATTAAGTCAACAATATCTTTGTTAGGAATATCAACAGTGAGAATGAATACACTTTCCTTTCTGAATTCAAGTTCCTTTTGGACCTTTTACTTTACCAATGTTAAAACATCTTCATACCCAAGTAAATTAGGCCTAACTTGTCACCCATAAGAAAATTGGCAAATTAAATTTTGCCACCACACATCGCATTATATTCACAATGTGTGGCTCCTTCCTTTCAACAATGTCATTTATTGATGAGGGCCTAGTATTACAAACTAAGCATCATTACTACATTCAAACTAATATATATATATATATATATTACAAATGATATTGGGTTCTGTCCAATCTCGTCATATCTTCTATAATATTCATCACCTTGTTAAACTTCATAGCCTTCAACTGCTTATTTTTCTGAAGCTTCATTTTCACTTCAAACTCCTTTAAATCAACTAAGGAGTTTAACTTCTCATTAATAATTTTAACATATCAATAATAGAAGAAGTTATCAATATAGGTACTAAAATATTTATAACATCTCAAAATAGGTGGTGTACAAAGACACAGAAATTCATGTCATAAAAAAAGAACTATTACAAATTCTGGCAAATACTGGTACAACTATACAAGTAAGAACAACATGACAAAGAAATTAATATAAGCAGTAACTTATAAGCTAATTACCATAAAATACCACATAAAGTCTTACAATAGCGAGCTTCAAATGACTTACTATTCCTTGTCATCTTCTATTAAGCCATCAATTTCCAACAGTTGATCAAATTGTAGCCAAAGTTGCACTATTTAGGAAATGATTCTTTCTTTCCACCTACAGATGAAAAACCACCTTTTACACTAATAAAAATTTGATAAAAAATCCTTTTCTTTATTGGGCTTTAGATCTTCGTCGTCATTACATAAACTTTCTTAAATTTGTCCTTTTAACTGGTCATCATAACAAAAGGCTTAAACTTGTTCAGCTTGATGTTATCTTTCTTATTGAAAAGAATAGTAGTTAACTTCTTCAAGATGCATGTAAATTTCTTAATATAATGAGGTTTGACTCAATATTGTCAAAAAAGATGTAAAGCTCTTCATTACAGTAAGAGATACTCCTTATTAAAATCTTTATCAAAGTTTATGAGATTGATATAATAAGAGAAAAAATTCAAAATCAACTCATTCACATCACTGAATCCATCTTACACAATAAAGTTCAATAAATCAAAATAGTGGTGTTTCTTAATTTATCAAAATCGACAAATTTTCTACTAATCTCAAAGAGCTTATGAACAATATTTATTGAACATAATACCTAAAAATATAGAATCATGCATGTGATTCTCATTGACCATCATATAGTACTTATACAAGTGTTTGAAGTTCTTATAGAATATATAAGCTTGGCAGTATTATAAATTTTTGATATCTCTAGTGGACTGAAATTTAAAGCTAAATCTAGTTTTACAAGGGTCAAACATTTTTCGAAATCTTTAATAGCTTCTGATAATTAGTTTATTATATTTTATCATTGCATTCATAGCCAGAGTATTAGGGGTATTCCCAACTGTGAAATAGCAAATAACAAGAACTCAGTGTATAATAAGAATTATGTGAATGCTATCTTTGTAGCCCTTTCAATCATATCTAAACACATAATGTCGCTAGGGTTCTCGTAGAACAAAAGATACCCAATACACAGGTCAGAGACAGTCAAACAAATTACCATAATCAAATACCTTAAACTAAGTTACTGACAGGATAACTCAGAACCTACAATTCATGATATTTAATCAACTTCCACAGCTATTTCAAGTATCCTATCAAGTAATTAAACCATCATTAGAGTAATCTAATCAACCGTATGGATCTTGGTTTAAAAGTAGAAGAGAATTAGTTACATTGGCAATTTCATGAAATAACATGCTAAGTTTTACAACAGGCATATACTGAACATCTTATCCACTATGTCAACTCCAATTTGTCACCCATAAATTAAATAAATTAAACCTCATTATAGGTGTGAATACATAAAATTACATTTACTATTGCAATTTTATGATATAGACAAATTAGATGTTACAATAGGTAAGTATTTAAAATTCCACATTACTATGCCAACTAGCTATTAAGCCTCATGACAATTTATGATTTGGATATACCAAATCTTGAGACAAGCAAGTACTTAGCCAATTATCACCACTATGTCAAATATGGCATAAAGTTTTTCAATGGACAATTTAATTGAAAAATATGTAATTTGGATCTTGGGCCTTTGTTTTAGGAAAAAAAAAAAAAAAAGAAGTTGGAAATGGAGTTAATTTTCTCAAAAAATATATATTTATATATATAAATGAATAAATAAGACCATATATAGGAAAAATAAGTATAAATAAATAAGTTTTTTTATTTTTTTTATTTTTATTTTTTTAATTTTGATTGCTGAAGTCAGCAATGTAATTGCTAACATTTGTAGACACACAAACAATCTGTCATTTAGGTCTTCTTTATGATACAACCGGGTTGGGTTTTACCCTTGTCCAGACAAATGGGTCATGGGCCCCATATGATTGACCTGCCAGAATCCTCACTTTTCGGCCATCGTTTCTAGTGATTTTAATGTCGTTCGATTCGTCTAGACATCAATGATAGGATTCTGGTATCAAAATGGTCTATAGCCACCGGTAAGCTAATTCCCAAACAAAACAATATGTTGGCCACGGATTTTGTTGTGTTGCTCCATTTCATATGGTTTCAAATCAAATTCAAGCCTCTACATCATTCCATTCAACCCAAAAACCAATTTAAAACATAGCACAGGTCATAAGTTTGTGCAAAAACAATTTTTCCAAAATTTTGCAAAAATACGGTATACTATATAAATTATAACTAAAACCCGATACTACACTCATAAACAATTAAAGGGCTCCAGTTAAAAAAAAAAAAAAAAAGGCTTGAAAATAAATCAATTAATAAAATTCAAAATTTTATTTCAATTATAGCACTGTCAATCATTGTTGATATATGCAGTAATAGTATCCCAATACTTCCATAACATAAAATGCATAAAATATAGTATAATAAATTTGTTTGTGGCTGATATCAATTATTAGTGCTACGATAAATAAACAAATTAAACATGTATTAATCATAGCACTGTAAATCTAGGATCTACACACATGCATATACTTTATTTTAAAATATGATATGTTAACATTTAAGTGTAGCCATTGATTCATCAGATCTTTTGGATCCTTTAACTTGCAAAACAAAGTACAAAAGTAGTACCTAATGAACATACTCAACTCTAACCTTTCTACATTAAGTTTACACCAAATAGATACCCATAAATATCTTAAGGTCCTGTTTGGGAAGTATTAAAGTTGATAGGGAAACTAATTCTCAGGATTTAGTTTTCTGAAAATTAATTTTTTTTCTGGTATATTTGGTGAGTAATAGGAAAGTTGAAACTTGTAAATAATTAAATTTAATATTATATAATAAATTAAAGATAAATATATATTTTAAAAAAAATTAAAAATTATTTTATCTGAGATTCTCAAAACGATACCTTTGTAAGTGGGAACAACTTTCTCACATATTTTCCTACATTTGTGGGAATCTAATTCCTTGTGCCAACATTTTTCCATTTTACAATAAATATCCAAACAAAAGAAAGTCATCACTTTTTCAAGGGAATTAGATTTCCACTAACTATACTACTATCCAAACATGCCGTAAGTTAATTAGCCTTTTAAAGAGAATATTTCTATCAGTTCAATGGGCCAACTAAAGTATTATATAGAGTGTGTATCCAAGGGCTGAATTATATATGTCAATAAATAAACTATTCTCGTTACTAGCACAAAATAAACTCTATAAGTGAGTCACATAATTATATCTAATCTACACAAAATATCTAATAAATTCAATGCTATACCTGATACTGTTAATTCACTTGTGAGTGACCATAACATTTTATTAAATGGTTTTTCCATATATTTATTTAAAAAAATGATAATCAAAAGACAAATATATATCAAATTTTACAATTTAAAAAATTCAGTTATGAGGGAAGATAACATTCTATTAATTGGTTTCCGTTTTGCCATATATCTGTTTTTTTAACAAAAAAAAAAAAAAAAACCAAACAAACAAACAATAGGCAAAAGATATATATATATATATTTCATACATCCCAAATATGATAAATTCCATCATAAAAAATAAATGACAGGATGACTTTATTTTAACTTTTATCTAACCATAGTATGATTTTAATATCGTTTGTAATAAATGATTTTAGCTTTGACAATGATAGAAATATAACATTACACATGCGTAGCCAGATTTCTTTTTCGATGAAACACGTTAAAAAAAGATTCATTTTTTTTGTGAAACGCATTTGAAATTAAGGAAAAAAAAAAAAAAAAAAAGGTTTCACTTAACGCTGCGAATGACAATACAATCGGTGCTTTCATTTCATTCTCTTTTCTTTCTAACAAAGATATATTTATTAAATGAAACAATACGCCATAGATATTTGTCATCTATATCTTTAGAAATATTGGTGCCAATACATTTTCAATTATATATTGCATGACATTTTTTATATTAAACTTTGGTGCCAATACATTTTCAATTATACATTGCTTATATATTAAACTTTTTTGTTTTCTAGCATTTTGTATTTTGAATTTCACTTTTTTGCAACTTGCACCTTTTTTATTTTTTTTATTAACTTTTTAATAAAATTATCACATGATTAATATATGGAACTAAAAATGAAAGTATAAAATGCAATTTTTTAAAATTTAGGATGCAAATTGCAAAAAATAAATTAAATACAAAAATATATTAAATAATGCTATTATTTTTTTAAAAGACAAAAGCTAGTAAAAAAACCTTAAAAAATTACAACGTAATTTTTTTAAAAATAAAAATGTTTATATATAATAGATATCTTTGAAAAAAAATAAAGACCAACAAAAAATTTTGAATATTCATTAAAAAAATATATTTTTTTAAAAATAGTAATATTTTAAAATTTTCTTTTAGATTTTATAAATACTTGATTACAATTTTTTTCTTGGAGTCAATATAATATGCATATTATTTTTTTTTTCAAACAGTACATTTTCATTCCTTTAAAGCTTTACTAATTTATTAAATGAATAATAACTATCTTTAATAAAAACAAGTTTATTAATTTTTTATTTGAAAATTTTTTGACTTTGCACCTTAAAATACAAATAATTGCATTTTGTATTCTCATTTTTTGCCTCATACACCAACCATGTTACAATTTTGTTAAAAAAATTAACAAAATAAAAAAATGATGCAAGGTGCCAAAAGAAAAAAGTGAACTTAAAGTGCATAATTCTAGAAATTAAAGTTTATGATACAGAATATCAAACCGTATATAGTTTAGGATATATTATTATCAATATCCCATATTTTTATTAATAGTAATCAAATTTTACAATAAAATAATTTCATTATTTCAGACATTCCAAGATATGCAAATTCCATAAAAAATAAAATAAAATGAATGACAATCTTCTGAAAAAAAAAAATATATATATATATTTACGACTTTTTCAATTTCGTGACAATAAAGAAAAGGTTAGGAAAGTCCAACAAGACTTAGCTACAAACCAAAACACAGTATCTTTTAATACATATATAAAATTTAGCTACAAACCAAGACACAACATCTTTTAATACATATATTTTTTGATAGAAATGTCAAAAGATATTTACATACATAACGTATAAATAAATATATATAGAAAATGTGTATATATTATTGTTGTTTGTTCTATCACTCTCTTAAGTTTTAATGAAATATGTCCTTGGCAAATCACCAACCTTAAACAACTTTTTGTATGGGGGAAAAAGAAAAGAATATAAGGTATGGGTCCCAATTCCCAATCCAAGTGAGTCTCTCTAGTCTCATTCTCTCTACATATACAAAAACTTGTCATTGTCTCCTAATCAAATGGACCAAAAATAGAATGCCATTTTCTACTCATGAATTTGCATGAAACCATCCACGTGCCTCCAACCCCCATTCTCTATTCACTCTCTCTTTTCACAAATTCCTTAAAACCTAAGAAAAACCAAACAAACGGATAATCTATTTGCTTGCTGCCATTTTCGATAAAAAGAAAAGGAAAAAAAAAAAAATGTTAGTTTTTTTCTTATTTTCCCGAGAAAATAAAATCTACCCAGAAATTTATACTAGTAGATAAACGTTACCCAGAAATAAAGTCCGAATTTTTTTTGACGGTCAGGGAGAAAAAAGATAGAGAAGGTGAAAGAGGGAAGAGATTCATCGTGGCCCTGAATCGAAGGCTCTTTTGGTGTCGCTTGGTCACTGCACCGACTCAGCTTCTCTGTCTCTTTCTTTCTTTCTTCTTCTTCCTTATCTCTCTCCTGCTTTCTCTCTCTCTCAAACGCCGTTTCAAATCTGGTACTCCTCTATTTCTCTCTCTGTTCTCGTTCTTTTTTTTATTTTTCCGTTGAAGAGATTGAAATGTCTTTTTAGTTTTGCGTAATCTGACTAGGGTTTATCTCAGTTTCCTGAGTTCCAATCCCCAATACCTGAATGTAGATAAACACGAGAAAAAAAGTTAGAATCCCCAAATGCAAAAACCCTAGCTGTTTTTTGATTCAATCATTTATTTTCTGTATCTGGATTGGATTTTAAGAGACCTTAAAATAAAATTGGAATTGGTATATTGTAGACATGGCGTTTGATCAAAATTCTATTCCAAAAGATCTAAGACCGTTAAACGTAGCTCGAACTGTGGCCGAAGAACCCCGCATTACGCCAGCTACTACAACGGGTCGAAGCCCAGATGGTTTTTTCCCCAGCTCAGCTCGTGAGATTGGAAGCCCTGATTCTGTACCTGTTTTTTATCCGGCAGCAGTTTCGGAAGCTGGGTTTGTTGGTCTCGGATATGGAAATGCGGCTCCGGGTGTGGCTGCTTGGTGTCCTCTTGTGCCTGCAGCAGTGGGGCATCAAGGTGTGAGCTCGGCTGTTGGATATGGTTATAGTCCTAATTTGGGCACTCGAGTTGCTGGTGCTGCTGTAGACCTTATAAGCAGTGGTCCTCCTATGGTGTCTGGATCCAATCCGAATTTGGGCAATCGGATTGGTGCCGGTGGTGCAGATCATGCTAGTCATGATATGGCAGCCAAGCATGTCTATGGTAATAGAGTTGGTGTTGTTGCTGCTGATCAGACAGGGAATGATTCGGCTACTTGCTCTGGTTATAGTCCTAATTTGGGCGGTCGAACTGGTGGCAGTGGGACCGATCAAGCAAGTGAAGAGGGTGGAGATGATTCTGTGTCAGGGAAGAAAGTAAAATTTTTATGTAGTTTTGGTGGAAAGATTTACCCCAGACCTAGCGACGGGATGTTGAGATATGTTGGAGGGCATACAAGGATTATTAGTGTTAGAAGAGATGTGAGCTTCAATGAGCTTGTGCAGAAGATGGTGGATACCTATGGGCAACCAGTGGTTATAAAATATCAGCTACCTGATGAGGACCTTGATGCACTGGTGTCTGTTTCATGCCCCGATGATCTTGACAATATGATGGATGAGTATGAAAAGCTTCTTGAAAGGTCTTCAGATGGGTCGGCTAAGTTAAGGGTGTTTCTGTTTTCTGCTTCAGAACTAGATCCATCAGGTGTGGTGCAGTTTGGGGATTTGCACGATAGTGGGCAGCGATATGTTGATGCAGTGAATGGTATTATGGATGTGGTTGGTGGCAATATCACAAGGAAGGAGAGTATAGCAAGTGCAACTTCAACGCAAAATTCTGATTTCAGTGGAACTGAGGTTGTTGATAGCTTGGGTCCCGGCCAAGGGGATGTTACTGGACCTCTATCAAACAGCAATTTGTCGCCCAAGGGAAATTCAGATACTTCGCATGATACTGCTTCAAAGTTGGTGTTTGTGGATCCCAGTCATGCAGTTTATGCTGATGCTTCTGCAGTACCATTTGGCATTCCTGTGGTTAAGTCTGGACCTCCCCAAACTCTGACTTCTCGGCCAGAGGTTGAACTAGAAAGGTCTGTGCCTGCAACATTACCACAGCAGCAACTGGGTCTGCAGCAACCTGGAATGGAAATTCCACCTCCAACATCCTATGTCCAATCATATGTTGATCCTCGCCAAGAAGTTGTGAACCATGGAGATTATATTCATCTCTCTCCTCAAATGGGGTTTCCAAGTCCTCATCTGTTGGGTACAGCAGGCCCCGTATTTACCCAACAGCAGTTCCGTGATACTGGTGCTGGCATGACTCCACATCATTTTATTCCTGCAGTGCACATGACATTGAATCCCTCATCTTCTTGTGTTGGTATAAGACCAAATATGGTTCAACCTTTGGTGCAACCCCAGCAAACTCAGTTGGATAGTTTTGTGGATGAAAGAACATTTGGTCCAAGGGTTGTCCAGCTTCCTGTTGAACAAAGCTACAATTCTTATCAGGTTCAGGTCCCATCAGCAGTGGTAGGAGGTGGTTATAGCTGGCATCAGGTTCCACCGCAGGAGCATGTAATTTTCTCTGATGGATCAGTACCCCACCAGCAGGTAATATACCCTGAGAAAATCACAAGGTTGGAGGATTGTTACATGTGTCAGAAAGCATTGCCTCATGCACATTCTGATACTGTGGTACAGGGCCAAAAGGGCAGTCCTTCAAGTTCTGTATCTGATTCAATCTCAACTTATCATAGTCTTCGTTTGGATGACAATCTGAGAACTCAGCCCGTGACTAGGGTTATGGCGACTGGAGCATTAGGGGAAGGCACTCTTGAACAGGGAATTGAGGCTCGGCCTAAGGTCCTTGGTCATGGAGATCCTCAAACTGGAAACATTCAACCAGAGGCAACTAGGCTTCCACAGATTCCTGAGGGAAATCATGAAAATGAAAGGATTAACCTGCAACAAGTTGATAATATTGATCATCCTAGAATTCCTGTTCCACAGGGTGTGATTGGGAGGGTTGCTGATCTGCAAGCATCTAACGGTGCATTTGTGGGCACTATTCCTCAATCTTCTCAAACTGATTCTGTGCAGCAATGGTCTGCTTCGGCTCAGTGCCAGGTTAAACAAGATACATTGGTGAATAAAATTGTTACTCGGGACATGCCTCCTGTTGGAGGTGTGCCTGTTCAAACTTCAGAGTGCATGGTTCATGAATCTCCGAAGGAGTATTCTAGCAAACTTCCAGGTGTCATTCCAAAAGAAGATCCTGTAGACACTTGCATGTCATATGAGCAACTGAGACCAATTGATGCGAGGATGGAAACCCTCAGGATATCCCCCAGTGAAACGTATGTCAATAAGGAGCATGGTAAGCTACCTGTTGATAAATTTAGGATGGAAGAGAGCTCTGATCATAGAATACAGCAAGTTGGAGGGAGGGATGTGCTTCTTGATAAGACCTTTGACAAATTCGAGACTTCTAACTTTATTCCAGCTGAAATGCTCCCCTCTTCCTCCGCAGAATCCCCATATATGCATAATTCAAGGCTCATAGAATCCTATGAGGTGGCACAACCTCCTATGTGGGGTAATCCTGGATCTTATGCACACTCAAAACTAGGAGTGCATCAAATGAATCCAAATGAAGTTCATTATGGCAATCCTGCATTTGCTGGGATTGACTCTGCTCATTTAACTGATAGGGTAAGACCTTCTGCTGAATGGATGGATGACACACTAAGATTGCAGTCTAAAGTAGGGCAAACAAATGCTGACGCTCTTCTCTCAAATGTTCAGGATTCCTCAAACTCACTCTTTAGCAATCAAGATCCCTGGAATTTGCACCATGACACCCAGTTTCCACCTCCAAGACCTAATAGGGTTCCCTCAAGAAAAGAACTCTTTTCTCCTAAAGATCCTGTAAGTGAGAACCATTTGGGCAATAGTGGGGAACTAAACACAATGGAGGATGGAGTTCAACAGCCATTTGGCAATATGAACAGGGATGTCAATTCAGAGCATGCTCGATCTGCCAAAGGTTAGTGAAGTGTTTTCACTTTCTTTAAATATTTTGTTATTGTTGCATTGAGTGCTTATCCATCATATTTTGTCTTCCCTGTCAAAGGCTCAGCAGAGGAACAGATCAAGCAAGAACTTCAAGCTGTTGCTGAGGGCGTAGCTGCTTCTGTTTTTCAGCCATCGACATCTGCTAATCCTGACTTGCGCGATAAAAACGAATCCAGTAACGGTTCTAAGCAAGATGGAGATGTTGAAAACAGTGATGCTGCCGTACAGCACAACGAACAGCATAAAGATGAGGTGATTTGCTAACCTAGTCGTATAATTATATTCGTCTGTATGCGGGAATGAACATGGCATGAGCTTATCTCTCCTTGTTTTTTTCCTCATTCAGGATGTAAAAACTAAGATGCCAGAAAAAGCAAATGTCGGTTTCCCAGTCTCAGATGGCATTGGCCGCTTGCAGGTGACATTTTTGTTTTCTATCCTTGTCAAGATGTTTCTGTGCTGTGAACTTCCCATTAATCAGGGCCATATTATCTTGCAGATTATAATGAACAGTGACCTTGAAGAGTTGAGAGAATTGGGTTCTGGCACCTTTGGCACTGTTTATCATGGAAAATGGAGGGGTACTGATGTAGCAATCAAACGGATCAATGATAGGTGCTTTTCTGGAAAAGCTTCAGAACAAGAGCGCATGGTTTGTGCCCTTCCATGATGAATGATTCCATCTTCTATTGAGATTTTGTACCTTCAATGGCTTGCACAATAAGTCCATCATGGTTTTTCGCTTTTTACAGAGAGATGATTTCTGGAATGAGGCCATTAAGCTTGCTGACTTGCACCATCCAAATGTGGTAGCTTTCTACGGTGTTGTGCTTGATGGTCCTGGAGGTTCTGTGGCTACAGTTACCGAGTATATGGTCAATGGTTCTCTAAGAAATGCTTTGCAGAAGAATGAGAAGTAAGTGTTGTTTTCCCTTTAGCATCCTTATTACTTGGTCTAATTGCAATTTATGATCTTACAAGTATATTATGTTGAAGCGATCAAAAGTTTGACAAACAAGAAATTTTTTCAGGATTCTTGACAAGCGTAAGCGTCTTTTAATTGCAATGGATGTGGCATTTGGAATGGAGTACCTGCATGGAAAGAATATAGTTCACTTTGATTTAAAAAGTGACAACTTGCTTGTAAATCTGCGAGATCCTCACCGTCCTATATGCAAGGTAAATGAAAATCCTGATTTTTCTTGCAATTCTATGGCAAACATGATCATTCTCCATTGTCACCCTGTTCTTATTATATCTGGCAAGAAACATTTCAAGTTTGTCATGTTATCATAATCTTGCTTTTGTAGTTGGCATCAATACAAGCGAGTCGAGAAATTACCTTTATCTTTGAGTTGAACATATCTAGCAGATAATTTGAGACTGATAATGGGGTGATGATGCTGGCAGAGTTGGCACAAGTGGCCTTAGGCATCTTATAAAATATTTTGTTGTGAAGATATACACTAATATGCTCTTTTAAAAAAAAAAAAAAAAAAAGATATATACTATTGTGAATGATTTAGTATTGCGACATTGAACATTTGAATGTATGATAATGTGAAGTTAATAGATTTTTATTTATTGACATGACAGTAGCTAGACATAAAGTTGTGTATCATTTTTTGTCAAAAGAAAGTAATAAACAATTGTGGAAATTCTGGGTTCACTTTTTTGTAGTTTGGCCATGCTGACAAGTCTTCTTTAGAAGGCTCAAAGGAAGCTGTGACTTATGAATAGGAAGATGAGGAGGTAATCGGTGAAGTTTGCTTATTATGTGAGAAGAATGGTTGCTTAAGTGGTTGAGGAGGCATCTTGTGTTGCACCTCTTGTAGCAAAGTTAAAAATTTCATATTGCTGAAAAATTTTAGATGAAGACCCATCGTTTTATGCAGTTGAGCAGGATGGCAAAATATTTTTAGACAGACAAAGAAGAGACACAAATATATAAAATTATCAATATTTCATGGATTTTATGTATGGCTTAATAAATGCTTTGCGCTTTGCAAAAAGCTAGTCTTCTCAGCAGTTTAGTTTACTACAATTTGGATATCATGTGAAATGTCACACTTCTGTTTCTTTGTGTTTTGTCTTGCTGCTGGTTGTGGTCAATATTAATGACTAAAATTCTTCCACATTATTTGGTAATCAAAATTTGGTGCTGATATGCTGTAGTTATTTTAAGCCTTATTTCAATTGCCACTTTTAAGAGATAGATTTTACTCATATGCTAATGGTTTCAGGTCGGTGATTTGGGACTATCAAAAGTGAAATGTCAGACATTGATATCTGGTGGTGTGCGAGGAACACTTCCATGGATGGCACCGGAGCTTCTGAATGGTAGCAGCAGCCTTGTCTCTGAGAAGGTTTGTACTTTGACGCTTGTAATTGAATTATTCCTTATGATGATTTCTGTTGTTCTTTGTGGACCTCAGGTCTGTGTTTTGATTGCTTTATGCAGGTTGATGTATTTTCATTTGGCATTGTGTTATGGGAGCTCCTTACTGGGGAAGAACCGTATGCAGATTTGCATTATGGGGCCATCATAGGTAATGATTTCACATTTGAATAGTATATCACCTTTTTACGTGTTCAGTTTCTTAGTGGCCGACTAGAAATTTTTTGAGGTGCCTTAATGTGTGGTCCAAATATTATACAGGTGGCATTGTAAGCAACACCTTACGGCCAGCGATTCCCGAATCTTGTGATTTAGAATGGAAATCACTAATGGAGAGCTGCTGGTCATCAGAGCCATCCGAGAGACCAAGCTTCACCGAAATTGCAAACCATTTACGAGCTATGGCAGCAAAGATCCCTCCCAAAGGTCAAAACCAACCTCAGCAACCCTCCTCAACACAGCCTCCTGTTCAAAAATGATTCGGTGGAAGTTGCTTTCTTTTTAAGTATCTCATACTTTTGTCTTTGCCTGTGGCTTTTTTTTTTTTTTTGGCTGTTTTGATAGAAATTTAGTTCTTAAAGAAGTGTCAAAACAGTTGTTAGGTTTTACACTGGGAAAATATGTATTAGCTGTACATTTTTACCTATTATCATGAGAATGGGGGATTATATTGTTGGCACTGTTTTGTTGCTTGAGACAAGACCATTTCCCTGTTCTTTTGCTTAATGGAGCCCTCCATAAGAAGGCCTTTACTTTTCGGCTCCACCCAAAACTAGACTGCCATTGTTACTCGGAGGAATGGGTACCCATCTGGCAGACTTGGTGGACCTTACGGTTTTATTATTTTTATTTTTTCATTTTTGAGGATTCGAATTCGACATTATTGTTTGAGGAAACAGTGGGAAAGTGTGGTGGTTTTAGATATACAAATATTATTTATAAAAAAAAAAAAAAAAAGAAGTACGTTTACGTAACAGTAGTATTTTTGATTAATCTACTACATGCACTAACGTGTTCTACAGTTTCTTTTCCTTGTTTGTTTGAAGAGCAGAACTGCACGAATCATTGGAAAATTTAGTTAATCTTCCTTTTTTTCATAACAAATCTTTTGATGAAAAATATTGCTTTTATTTAATTTAATAAATAGTTAAAGTAGAAGATGCATCATGAGTTAATCATAGAGGAACAAATTTAATTTTTGTTTTTTTTTTTTTTTCTTGGGGACATGAAATAAAATTTAATTGGCATTAAAAGAAAACCAAAAATTTTTAATTAGCAACAGGAAATTAATATATGAACCATAAAAGCCATTACTTTTTTAATATCAAATTTTTAGGTAGAGTATTAATATAGAGATGTAAATAGATAACAACTGCAATCATTATTCAAATTCTAATTTTGAAGGAAAACTAAGAAACTTAATTGTTTTGGTGGAATATTGTTAAACACTTTTTTTGTTTATTTTATTTGAATGTAATTACTGTTAGTTTTGTTTTTCCTTTTGTTCTTAGTTACTGTTAGTTCAAATGACATAATTTGATGCTTAAATTACTCAATGCAACCGTTCAGATACTTTTAAGAAGGTAGATGGAAAAGAAAATAACTTGAATAAAATCCCGTGAAGATCCAAATGTCGTTATCCATAGCCCATGAAATATGGTTTTTGTCGTTCAATATTCCAAAGCGTGTGTGGGGCAGACACTCCGTTACGACACCGCGTATCAAACCAAAAGCGGGCAAGTTCCTTCCTCTGGCCGCTGCTGGTCAACTTCACAGCGTTTTCTTGGAAGATAATATTTATTTTTCATCTTTTTCCCTATACAAACGGTTTTCAGTTCAGAATATATATAAGTACATACCTTTTCATAAATTGCAGTTTCCATGAACATTCCCTTCCCTATCAAATCCAACCCAACACACCAAACTCCGGTTTCTTTGATACTTCCCTCTTCAAACTTTCCCACAATTTAAGACCTCCCTCCTCATCACCAATATTCTCCATTAACAAAAACCCTCAAACCCTCCTCTCTCTCTCTCTCTCTCTCTCTCTCTCTGTGTTCTAATGGGTTCCTCTGCAAAGAAACCAAACTTCATGACCCATGGATCACCCATACAGGAGGGCGAACATGAAGGAGAATATTTTAATCACTATGAAGAGCCTGAATCCTCAACTGGGTGCGGTTGCTTTAGGCTTTTCGGGTTCGGATTGAGCCGGAGCAATGAAAGTGGACATTTATTGCAGGAAGGAGGAAGATGCAGTGGAATGACATGGTGGTCCAAGAACATGAGTAGGATTAAGGTGACTTCTGAAGTATTGGCAGGGCCTAAATGGAAGAACTTTATTAGAAAGATTGGTGGGTATTGGAAGGGCAAGAAGGAGAGGAATCGGTTTCAATATGATCCTCATAGTTATGCTCTCAATTTCGATGGTGGTAATGGTAGAGAAGAAGAAGAAAATTTGCTTCTTGGGTTCTCTGCAAGGTTTGCTGCTCCTTCTGTTGGTGAAAATAGGCACACCGGTTCTTTATAGTGATGATGGCGATCTTTTAACTAGAAACCTTTTATTTGCTGGTACAATTTATTTTCTTAAATTTTGTTCATACTCTCTCTGGAATCCATTATAAATATAAACCACATTGCTTTCCATACTGGCTTCCTTTTTTCTATTATTATGGTTATTTCTTCTATAAATTCCTTTTGCCTCTGAGATTGCTACATGCATTTCTGCCATTTTTGTATATATATATATATATATAATAGGGTTAGAAAAAGGAAATTTGTACACGGCAAAGAAACCATATTCTTAATATTTGAAAGAAATTTGGAGTCCTTATGGTCGAAATGTAGCCGTGCCTTGACCTAATAAGTAAATTAAAGAAAAAGAAAAAAGTATTCAAGGCTACCATAGGAAGGAATTTTAATGGTAAAGGAATGTTACTTTTCTGCGTAGCCCAACCGTTTAAAAGGAAATAAAAACGGGGATAAACAATACTTGATTTTGTCTAAAATCTCAATTGGTGAGATTACCACAACTGGTTCGATTTGCTTTGAATTTTGAGGTTCAAAATGAAAACCATGGTCTGCCATGCTTCAGTAAAGGCATAATTAGCATACTGGGGTGATTGGCTACTAGTTTCTTTTCTTTCCCTCAACCTCAAATTTCTTCCAGATATGTTGCTCTCCATCTAGATTCTCAGGCTTTGGAGGAAATGAGGGAAGAAATACTCTCTCTGCATGATATATAATCCCGAGTGTGATGCTTCATTTTCCTCTCCTCTTTACTGTTTTTCTGTTCTTTAAGTTTTGCATTCTTTGTTTTATTGACTTTAGCATTCAAACTATTAAATTGTCATATATTTAAATGCATTTACACAGTCAATTCTTATTCGCAAAAATAAACATAGGAATTAATAATTTTAGAACTCAGGCACGTAGTGCACAAAATGCTACCTAGATCCACCTGCACATGGTTACAAAGAAGGCTAGCAGAACTTGTTTTTGTTTCCCTCCAAGGCTTCAACTGTATGATAGATTGATGCTAGAGATATCACATCTGTCATTACACATTACACCTTCATGCATATCTTTGCACAGAAACCATTATCATAGGTATTATAATGGCAGAATCAAATAAGCTTTCATTGTATAAATGCAAAGTAAAAATCTTCACAAACTACACTAATCTTCCCTTGCAGTACATTCCCGTATCGCCAAAACATTACTCTCAGATAATGACTGTCTGAAAGACTGGAAAGACGAGTATAAACAAGATGTTACCGTTTGTCCTTGTCCATTTACATTGCGTTCTGATTGCTGGTTTTACCTGCATAACTTTTTCCAATTTAAAATCGACAATCATTTATGAAGCAATTGAAATTATGTTAATAATAATCAACCAACCTCTTGCGTTTACTCTTTGAGGTAGGTGAAGATGAAAGGTTGGTATGCCAGTTCCTTTTCCTTTGATTTATAAACCAGTTATTTATCTGCTTCAGTTGCAAGCCTGTTTCTTGCACCAATTTTGCTTTATCTTCCTCCTAAAACATGATATTAAAGCAAATGACAACTTTTTGGCAGACAATAATAAAGCAACAGACAACTCATAGATATGAAGATTACATCAAACTTACTGTTGGGTATGGCCACTTAGAATGTGATTGCCACCAAGCTTTCAAAAGGGAGGTGGTATCACCTGGCAGTTTTCCTGCTCTTCTCTTACGGAGAATTTCCTCTCTAACGTCCACAATCTTATCCTTGTAACCCTGAAGAGCAGACTTTATCAGTCATAGCCTACATGTTTTTGCCCAGCAATATGGATCAAGTTCGTAAATTTTCACCTGTTTCAATTCATGCTTCAATTCTTGCCTTACACGCTCCATCAAGGACCTTTCAGTTTCAGTGGGGATGAGAGGACCAAATCCCATGCTATCAGGGCCATCCAGACTTCCATCATACAAGTTGACATCACTATCTACCTGATCATCATCGTCATCAGACATTGTTGCACCCGTGCCTTCACCTGGCGATACACCTGTTCAGGCATTGCATATTTTTTTAACATAGCAAAAAGCTTTTTATAGATACAGAGACATCATAAAACTAAAAAATAAAGCTAATTAAAAAAAAAAAGTAGAAGAAGGAAATAATATAAGTTGAGACAAGAAGATAAGATTTGCTATTCCTTGGACTGGATTAATAGAAATAAATTATGCTTTAAAGTAGGTATTGTATATGTGTATGTATTTACGTTTATACAAGTTTCATCTATAAGATGAGTTCAATAAGCTGTCGACTGAATTCAGAATCAAATAGTAAAAGCAACTCTAAATTATGAACTTTATGAATTCAGCACAACTAGCTCACATATAGACCTTATTCTGACAAGTAACCAAGTGACCACTTCAGTACAGTTATGACATTAACTTGGAGCATCCACGTGTACACTTTACAAACTAAAACCAAGTACATAAGGATCATGCTCTGGCCTGAAACCTTATTTAAAGCAAAAACTTATGAGTATGCACGACAGAGCTTTCTAGCTAAGTGGTATTTACCCAACTAAGAGACAATAATGCAGGGTAAAACCTACAGGTAGTGGTATTTCCTCCGCACAAAGGTCGCTAGATCAGCTATCATCAAAGTCATACATCAACTACAAGTAATACACTGTCAAATACCACACCTGAGGGAGCTAAGAGATATAGTGACAAAACAATAGTGAGCTTTAGAGATAAGTAAATGAAAATATCTTTTTAAAATTATGTTTTTTTATAATTTACAGCTGAATAAAAATTGCTCAGTTGAAGAGAAAAAGATATTACCTGTTAAGCTCTGCAGAGATTGCTCAAGCTCCCAACAGGTCACCACCGCTTCCATAGCGTGAATACGAACATGTTGCTGCAATTGCTCTTTAAGGGAACAGAGCAATAAAACATAATTTGTCTGCATTAGAATAAAACGAATACGCGTTAGTGAAATTGACAAATCATACAAAATGTTGTTCAATCCACAGGTATATTGTCAGGAATGTGCAACCCTTAAAATGAACAATCTAAGGAAAAGTAAGTATAGTAACTTATAGCCTTATAAAATGTCACAAACATGAGATGTCCTCTCATCCAATTATCATCAACATCAGTTTGCTTACATATAGAATATTAGGTTTTAAATGAGATGCTTTACTAATTATTAAACCTTTTACATTTTTCAGCACTCAATAGAATCAACAAACAAACGAGGTGAGTCGAACCTCAGAGACAACTAAATTCTTGAAAATTATTCAGCAACTGCTACAAGCTGTCTACTTATGTATCATACATCAGCTTCATCTTGTTGACAATGTCTGGCTGGTAAATCCTCTCATGAAAGCATTTGAACTATAAGAATCAGAGAAAATTTTTTTAAGCGTACCGGTAAAGGAATAGGCCCATCAATGTCTCATGGTAATGGTAACTATCTAAGTATAATCAAATTTTAAGACCTATTAAAATTTGAAGACCTGTTAAAATTTGAATTGTCAAATGCCTACTTCTAAAATATTTTAGTTCAGAAAAAAAAAAAAAAATCAATAATTGAATCAGCATAAGCATCGGTCATTGAATTAATAATATTGCATTTCTGGTTCAGTGAGAGGAATTCATCTCAACAAAGTTGTTAAGTCACAATTAAATTAGGAGATCAATAGCTTACAAGATACCACTAAGTCAAGTAATTTAATGCCAGTACAAACTCCACAGTATGACCTAGAAGGCAGCAAGCTATGTACAAGCGGAGAAGCATCACAACGTTAACAAATAGGGGGCAAAAAAAAAAACAGAAAAAAAGAAAAAAAGAAAAAAAGCGAAAAAAAGAAAAAGAAAAAAGAAAAAAAAAAAAAAGAGAAGATTCTTCAAAGCACTGATATAGCAATAATGCGAGTGATGAACAGCATGATTCCTTTCCCAATTCAACATGACAATTCGATTAGCATCACAATCCAAAAAGTATAGTACTACTTATCCACAAATCGTACAATAACCTTTCCTTTTTGAAAATTGCTCAAAGCAATAATGACGACATTATCCACACTTATTCTGCTTAACATCCCCTTCCCCACTCCTCTTTTCTCATCTATACCCATTACACCAACCGAACTTAAAAAAAAAAAAAAAAACCAAACCAAACAAAAACAATAAAAAAAAGAATTGAAACCGTCTCCGGTTTTTTGATTTCTGAGTTCAACAAGAACCAGCAACTACAAAGTAGAAATGCAACAATGAAGAAAAATAATCATATATTAACGAAAACTAAATAAAAATCAAAACCCAAAACGAAAACAAAACTATTTCAATCAGTAACAAACATTCACAGATCGCATAGTATCACATACTTAGAACCCAGAAATATAATTAAAAAAAAAAAAAAAAACAGAAAGTTATTCATCTTGGAAAAGTCTAAATATCCAACACCTTAGAAATTAAAAAAAGGAAAAAAAAAAAAAAGAATGGAGAAAACAAACCATGAACTGATCAAGGTCTTTTTCATCGACAACTTGAAGGCCGCTTTTCATGCCGATCGCGGAGTACTTGGCTACCACGCGATGAGACTGAGCGAGCTGAGCATCGATCTTCGGCAGCTGGTCCACGGGAGTTGCGATCCTCAGGCACGAAACGTGAGCCGATAGCAACTGCTCGTACAGTGGATGCCTGATTATGTCCGCTTTGAACCTCGCGTTCTCACACTCCACCACCACCATCTCCTCCTCCTCCTCTTCCTCTTCCCTTTCTTCTTCCTCATCATCATCCTCCACCTCCTCCTCCTCTTCTCCACGGCAAGTCCTCTGATCGCCGCAATTGAGGCTTTTGTTCGCCGGAGCCGTCGCAATTCCATCGTTCCGCGACTCGGATTCGGCGGCCTGCTGCAAGTTCAGGAATTTCTGCTGCTGCCTAAACATGGCGTTGTTAAGCCACGTCGGAGCTCCGCTTCCTCCGCTGCTTCCGCCGCCACCTATGGAGATTTCCGGCTGATCCATGAAAGTTTGGAAAGCCATTTCGTGAGGAACTTCTTCTTGAAACTCCATTTTTTTTTTTTAATCACTTTCACTTCATTTCACTGCGAAATCATTCAAAAAAAAAAAAAGAAAAAAAGAAAAGAAAGTGTTTTTCGGTTGTAGGAAGAAGAAAAGGAAAGGAAAATGGATAAAAAAAAAAAAAGAAGGGGAAAAAGCTTTGAAGGTGGGTTAAGTTTCGGAGTTGAAAAAAAGGGGGTTTGATTTTTTTCTCAGAGAGAAAAGAGTTGTGTGTTTGGATAGTGGGGAGAGAAAATATAAAGAGAAAGTGAAGGTGAAGGGGGTTTCCTTTTTTGTATTATTATTATTATTATTATTATATCTATTTTTTTTTTTTTAATTTTTAATGCTTTGAGTGATGATTGACGCGAAGACCAGCGAGGATAATCGACGGTCCATTGTTTTACACATGGCGTGAGTTGGTGCGCGATGTATTGGAGGTTGTCTTAATGAGACAAAGGTTGACCAATCATAGGAGACATTAAGGTTTTCATTTTTTTTTTCTTTTTTCATTTTTTTTTCCTCTTTTTTTTAAGTTTTGGGTTGGAAGAAACTGAGATAAATTACCCAACTCTATAAACCACTTCTTTATTATTATTTGTTTTTATAGGAAGAAATTCTATGCCTTTACTTGCTCATCGATACCCTTAAAATTGTTTCACTTTTCTCCTGTACTATTGCATTTTGATCCAAAAAAATATTTTTTGAAAGAAGTGTCAAAAGCTCTGTTCCTCATCTTCCATTCAAATTATCAAACTAAGAGATAGAAAAGGTAAAAATAAAACTAAAAACAAAAATGTTGAAGCTAGATTTGAGAACTACAATAGCCAATTTAATTTAAGACCTTTTTTTTTTGAGGTGAATAATTTAATTTTAGAACTTTTTTTGGTTAATAATTTAATTTAATTTTTTGAACTAGAATGCCCGTTTAATATTGAATTTAATGTTGATAGAGACTAAACTAAGATGTATTAAATGCTATGCTGGCGGCAACTATCAATAATAAATTTTGTCTTGATAATTGAAGCCTCATCAACATATACATATATATATATATATATATGTATGAGATCGTAACTCTATATATTTGAAATTTATCCCAAAAAAAAAAAAACTCTATATATTAAAAAAGAGAATTTATTTAGGGTATAATTAAAGAATAAAATAAATAAAGCGGTTATTATGGTGTTGGTTTAATTTGGTAGGCTCCATAACATAACGTGGTGGACAGCTCAGTCACCAAATCCAAATGATGTCGCTTTCATCGTCACAAACTGAACAGCTTACCTCAAAGTCGTACCATGAAACGTGTCAATCCCAAGTTTCATGGACCACAGTACGGGAACTATTTAGGATTCCGAGCAAATATTCAGCGAATCAAATTCGTACATCTGTAAAGTTGGCAGGTAAGCCCGGGGACCACCTACGGTGCTACGTCGGGACGGGGTCGTATAGATTGCAGACGTGCTGGCGGCTCAAGTCACTGACCTCACGCGCTCCTGTTCGTGGTCCCCTCTGGCTGTGTCAGCCTGCTGTGACTCCCCCACCACTCTGATACTGTTCTTGTGCTCACACGTGGTGTGATATACCAAGCCTAACTAAGAAGATCAGATCGAATTATAATCGATTTATTTTTTAATTGGTTTTTTTTTTTAATAATTTTTCAGGGCTAATATTAGCTATAAAAAGAAAAAAAAAAAAAAAAAAAGAAGAAGTATTTACACTTAAGTTTGCCTCGTATATATATATTTTTTTAAAAAAATTCTCAAAGCTTTTCCCACTTTTTTTGGGTGAAAGATCCAATATGCTACAATAGTAGTAATCTGCAATGACAGAAAAAAAATGTTCATCAAAATGAATTTAATTTTATATTCGGTTTGAAATAGTTTGATTTGGCTTTTCTATTTTTTATAAACTAATACATTCTTTATTCTTTTTTCCACTAAAAAGGATCGGTTTTAATTTTGATAAAAGCATCTCATTTTCAAAATAGTCAAAAACCTCAAAATTATATAAAGGTTTGTTTTCTGCAACAATGGTCCTGAATTTTTAGAGAATTTACAATTTGTAACTCATATTTAATATTCATAGTCTATGCCCCTTGGTTTTTCTATTTTTTATGAACTAATAAATTTTTGTTTCTTTTTTCCCACTAAAAAGGGTAACCCTTAATTTTTTGATAAAAGTTTCTCATTTTCAAAGTCTCAATTGTACAAAAAAGTCAAAAGCTTCAACTACATATAGGTTTTATTTTTCAACTATGAAACTTTATTTTTCAACTTGTATATTGATATATGTGTTTTCAAATGAAAATTCGGCATGGTATACAATTTATATATATATATATATATATACATATAATTCAATTTCACATTATTCAAAGTTTGCATTTGTGTGGTCACAAGGTAAGCACACACACACACACACATATATATATATATATATATTATATATATATGATGCAGCTGACATTGTTATTGGACGTGTCTAGGTGGAATTGAAAAGAGAATAGATTGCCTATTGGATTTTTTAAATCAAGAGACCTTAAGTGGTCTCAAGACATGGAAGACAGGAGCACATGCCGGCATGAAATTAATGTCTTTTGTCTTTCTGACTCAAAACAGTGCCAGAAGCATTCTCAAAATCTAGGATGCTGGGGGTGTACATGTTTTGCGTGCAGTATGACGATATTGTATATATTGCATTTATATAAAGTGACATATATGATGCATGATAGTTTGGCTCATATTACAAATGGAAGTCTATAATTTATTGAATTAGAAGAATAAAAATAAAAGCCAAGAAGAGAGAACTTCACTGATGGACAAATAGTGGGACAACTATGCGGCTTGATTTAATGGGCCACTACAGTCTAGAACTAGTGTGCAAAAGTTAAAAAGCGGGGGAAACCTATTATGAAGTGGCATGGATTGCTTACATTACTCATGGAAGATAGAGTTTTGATAATAAAAGGACTTGTTTCGAATATAACCAGCACAGCCACTACCAAATCACATGAGACCTTTGCACTTGTGAAGCGCTATATAAATTCGAAGAAAGGCACCAATTTATCTTCACATGAATAACAAAAATGAAGTGCAAGACCAAGGCCATGCGTTTGAAGAGAGTACATAATCAAGATTTTCAAAACAAACTTGAGCAAAGTTATGGAACCATGATAATGCATGAATGTTTCAAGAACATTACGGATGATAAAAGTCAAAATCTGCTTTAAGGTAAATTATTGCATATAAGTCAAGAGTTTGCTATGCGCATGTGGTTATGTTCACATGGTTTTGAGAAAAATAGCCACAGGTTATTGAAGATGCTACTACATATGCAGGTATGTGATAAAGGAAGGGCTCAACATGTGCGCAACAAACTATATACAAATATATACATATTTATTTCTCTATGGTGCATACCATATCTTATATGCATAATAGTAGAGCTATATATATATATATATATTTATATACACACCTGCAAATTGGAGCTTCCTTAAACCGTCCGTTTAAGTAAGAAGAGCTTTAAAAAAAAAAAAAAAATCCCAGAAAATTGAAATTGATAACTGTTTTGTTAGGCAAATTGATGTTTTACCAAAGGCATTGGACAAAATATGAGATGGTAGGCATAAAGTAAATCACGAGATCATGAAAATTATTCTTGGGCTGTGGAATATACCTATGTAAATGAGAAAATTGCTTGCTGTTTAAGGAGCTGTGGTAGAAACGAGCAGTGAGTGCATGAATTTTTTATTTGAGAAATTCTAGTTGGAACGCAACTATTTCTATGCGGTCTACTAAAATTTATATTGCCAAATTATTCCCAATTAAACGTTTCTCCTATTTATCAGCGTTGAAAAAAATCAAACATTTAATTCATTTATAATGTTTCTCCTAAGTTACAAATCCATGCCTTAGATGGTAGGAATGACGGTCGACGATAGTTCTTAACTAATAGAGCTGGCGGAAGCAGCTATTGCTGGACTGAATTCCTTTTTTTTTTTGAAATGATAAAAAATAAAAGCTGCAAACATAAGAGATATATATATATATATAGTTCTGATCTTTTTGGATATTTTGATTATATAAAATTAGAATACAATTCAAATTAGATAATTATTATATATATATATATATATAATATAATGACAATATCTTACCATCAAGAAAAAATGGAAATACATGAAAATAGGATCAATCTGCTGGCAACTTTGTGAATTGATAAGGTGATTTTTAGCATCAAAATTCTACGAGCAATTTAAAATACATGAACCCAACAACAAATCGATAAAGCCCTTTAAGAAACAATGTAGATGGACATTGGTGGTGCCAATTATCCCCAAATTAGTGAGAAAGAGGAAGATATCGTTCACGGAGTTTTAAAGTAGAGGGAGAAGCGAGTTGTTAGGGTGTTGAACCCATCGGCGTAGTAATCATTGAAGGGACGCCTGGTTCTCTTGTGGTCAAATCGAAGACGATCAACTCTTTTTGTTTAAATTTTCTTTCTTGAAGAAACTTAAACAAATAGAAAATGGTATCTTCAATAGTCATCAGTTTTTATTCTGCATCGGCCGAGTAATTGTTATTCTAAAAGGAAGAAGAAGATATATTAAAAATCAATTTTAAATGTTAAACTTCAAACCAGGAAATTGAATGGGGATATTTTAGCAATTTAGATGGTTATAAGACTATTGAATTTTATTTTATTTTATTTTATTTTATTTTTTGGCATTGCCAAAAGAGCTACTCTTTTCTTTTCCCGGAGGCCAAGAAAGGCTTTTCTATTGGCAATCAAATAATGGTGTGACTTAATTTGAAAATTTGATCCAAAAGGAAACATATTCTGATAATGAATGTGGCGAGACCGTTATATGAGGGCTCGTCAATTTGGATTGATGTGTTTGGCAAGACAGAATGTTTAGAAATAAAATATTTATCCATGTAGCCATTAGAGTTTTCCTTTGCAAAGAAATTACATGTTTTGGCATAAGGGATAATCTTAGAATACTTTAAATATAGGGATACTGTCATTGTTGTACTCTAAAGTATATTGATAATTGCAATTTGCACACCAAATTAATATTTTTGACATTTTACACTCCAAACTATGCAAAAGTTTGCATCATGGGCCTTTTTAAAGTTTTCCATCTAAACTCTTAAAAGAATAAATATATGCCACTCATGTGACTTTAATGAAAGGTGTAAAAAAAGTCTTTTTGCATACTCCTATTCCACTATTTGCTTCTACCTTCATTGGTTTGAAGATTCTTCATATCTATCAATTCAAAGAAGCAGCAAAAAGGGTTTCTCGACAGCGGAAAAAGCTATGGACGAATACAATTACCTGGTGACAGTAAAAACGCTTTGCTCCTTTGCTTCTTCTCAACCCCATACAATTTTCTCTCATTTATTTTCTTTTCTCTTATTTTCTATTTGCCCAAACATGATAACATTTTATAAATAAAAACGGATGAAGAACTTATAAATTGAAAGATGTAGCTCAACCTCTTATTTTGCTTGTGGCATTTTTGAACTTTGTCTGTCACAAGAAATCGCCATGGAAGCAAGGGTAGTTGTTCCACAGCAAGGCGGAGGTTCTTTTTCACTTATTTTAATTGGTTTTTGTTGGCTGAATTTTACATTGTTTTACCAAGTTTAAAGAATATTTCTTTTTGGCTTGTTTTTTGCTATTTTGAGGTTTTTCAACTGAGCCTATTTCCAATTATGTAATTTTGTATTCTAAAGTAAAATTTTTTTTTCAAATTTTGGGTGGTGATATTTTTTCATTTGGGAGGACTTGTCTGGCATTATCAATTTATATATATTACTAATAAATTTTTCTATTAATTGTTTGATTTTGATAGGTATTAGATGTTTTCTTTCTTAAATTCAAATTTTATCATTTTTCAATTATATGTTCTTGAATGGTGACTGCACTAATTTATTTATTTATTTTTTTCCTTTTATTGTTCTTTCACTTTTCTTTTTGCTTTCTGGTTTGGTGTGTATGAAGAAGAAGAAGCAAAAAGGCAAGTGAAGTCCGGCAGCCGTGAGACGTGGAGCTCTAACTCAAGTAATAGATGTGATAAAAAGACAGTAATTGCCCACATTTGTTTACTTTCTTAACTATTTTGACGGAAAACTTTAAAAAGACCAACAATACAAGCTTTTGCATAGTTTAGGATTCAGAATGTTAGAAAAAATTGTTTGAAGTATAAGTTTCGATATATTTTAAGGTATAATAGTGTCAATATGTTTTATATATAATGGATATGGATGTAACTAATCCATAATTACCTTATTTAACAATGAGATTTTGCTTTATATGGGTTTCATCCATGCTACAACTAATCCATAATTGCCTTATTTAACAATGAGATTTTGCTTTATATGGGTTTCATCCATGCTACGTCAACACTTAGATGGGGAAACAAATATTGATCTTGGGTGGATGTATATTTGATTGAATGATAATTGGATTTGCCATTCTATGGAAATTGAAGTGACAAGGCTAATACATTAATATTGCTTTTAACTTTTTAAATTCCACCAATATGTGGCGATATATTGTGGTGTCAAGGCAAGAGATATTTAACATTGCTTTGCAATTTATTTTGTACAATAAATCTAAAGACCAATCATTTTCCAATTAAACTAAAATATCAATTTAAATATTAAGATTCATAAGTTTACTATGAATTCATTAGAATTTAAAACCATTTAAAATCTTGTCAAAATTTACATGAAATGATAACACATGTAAATAAAGTAGATATTAATATATGCATAAAATAAACATTAAATTATCAAACCATATGTATAATATTCAAACATCACTATAAAAAAAAACAATGATAAAAGATGCAATTAAGGCATTGTGTAAAATAAAAGCTGATGTTTAACAAAATGTTACCTAATATAGTGTCGCTAAAATTATCAAAACAAACTCGATGCTTTTAAAAGTGTCGGCTAATAAAGCATCACACGACGCTTTAAGCGTTGTTTGAAGTTAACAAAAGCCTTGGAAAAAAATATTAGTAAACCTATATAAGTGTCACCCATTGTTTGAAAAACATCTGCTAAAGTATGATAAATCGTTACTTGAAGTTATATTTGGCGACGCATTTTCAAACAAAAGTTTTGTTTGATATTATATTTAGCGACACTTTTATTAATTAAGTATTGCTTGATATGCTATTTAGAAACGCTTTCATGGTTCAACGTGTTGCCTCATTTGGTATTTAGCTACACTTATATTAGTTAAGCGTCACTTGATGGTAATTAGTGACGCTTTCATTGTTCAATTCATTGTTCAAAGTGTCACCTGATATGATAATTAGCGACACTTTCATGGTTCAAAGCGTTGCTTGATATGGTATTTAGCGATGCTTTTTTTTTTTTTTAGCATCGTCTAATATGATATTTAGCGACATTGGGATTATTCATGGATCGCCTCATATAGATTTAGTAATGTTTTTCTTTTTAAAAGCGTCGCGTAATGTTAACATTTAGTGACATTTTTATATTAAAAGTTTCTCCTAATTTCCTATTATATAACAATGTTTTTGTTTAAAAGCGTTATCGTAGGTTTTGTTTATTTTTTTAAACTTAAATATTGTGTTTAATTTTGTCAAATCAGAATTGTTTGATAATTTCACGCCTCATATAAATTTAGTAATGTTTTTCTTTTTAAAAGTGTCACGTAATTGTAACATTTAGCGACATTTTTGTATTAAAAGTTTCTACTAATTTCATATTATATAACAACATTTTTGTTTAAAAGCATTGTCTTTGGTTTTGTTTTTTTTTAAACTTAAATATTGTATTTAATTTTGTCTAATCAAAATTGTTTGATAATTTCATGCAAAACAAATTATAGACAACAAAATTCAAATAAATATTTACATAATTAAAATTTTTTCTAATAAATGAAATATTAATTCGAATAATAATTTTACTATTTGATCAAATATATCATATAGTTATATACAAAACAAAAGCAATGCATAATGAATAATATTTTCATCCAATTCGAAATCATATAATAATTCAACTTTATATTATCAACCAATAAAATAAAGTTAACCATATCCTTTTCAATGATGCCAAATCCGACACAATCTCGACTGACCCAATTTCGGAAACCAAACCCAAACACAATAGCAAACTTGAGGCAAAATCGGTGATCTAATGGAGTAATCTCCAGTCGTCGTGCTAACCCAAACCCTTCACAATCAGCAACCCACCACCCGTTCAAATTAAACTCTAATACGGTGGCAGCCTTGCAACTCCGATGGCCAAACCATTGCACACAGAACAAGCCACCCAAAACCTGTGGAAATCCAATCAGATTACATAAACACACTTCACCAACACCAAATCGTGACCAAAATTGAAAGAAAAACCCCAACCCAATGCAAAATCATGAGCAAAACCCCAATCCTAAGCAAAATAATGAGAAAAACCCCAATCCCCAAAATCACAAAGGAAATATCAAACCAAGCAAGATTAAACAAACACACCAATTACATTTGAAGAAAAATCCACGACCCAACTCTTTCCACCTTATGGCCGTTGAATGTTGGCCCAAAAACCCATCAAAAAACCCAAATGTTAGCAGAACAATGATATGTCAAAACCCATAACTGAACCTAACCTTGCTGCCGTTGAATGTTGGCTGAAAAACCTAGAAAAAAACCCAAATGTTGGCTGACACCAAAAATGTAAAAGCCCGGCAAAACCCAACCGATGTTCAAGAGATAGAGCATTTACTTGCACAATGCTTAGGGCTTGTAGCTTGATCATGAAACAGAGGGGAATTAAAAACATGCAACTAATATATATGTTTAAAATACACAAGATGCAAACAGTGTGGGTTATGTTTGAAAAAAAAAAAAGAAAAAAAAAGGGAATAGATGACACTTTAGAGAAAAGGGTCGACCAATATACATGCTTTCAATAAAAAAAACCAAAGATTTACAATTTGAAATAAAAATCAATTTATTTAATATTTTATATATTTTTGTGTATATTGCTACATAAAATATATACAAATTTCAAAAAATAAAACAAAAGCCAACCCTTTTAACAAAAAAGAGTCACCTAACTTAGATAAATTTTATCCAAAAAATTTTAAGAAAAAATAAACAACATAGCCAAAGCTTTAAACATAAAAAGCATTGCCCAAATTCTGTTTAACTGAATTTTTTCAAAATAAATTTTCTCATAGTTTATATTAATTTACAAAATAAATTAGTCTAATATTGAATCACAAATCAATGAATCAAATAATTTATTTATTTTAGTATCTATTACTAATTGATATATTTAGTATTTATACTACTAAATAGTACATAAAATGAGAATAAATTTTTGAAAAAAATTAATTTAATTTTTTTTTAGTATATAAAATGAGAATAATTTACAAAAAATATTTAAATAAATTTTTACATATTTTTTTAATTTACAAATTAATAACTTTAACATTGAAATCCAAATCAATTAATGAAATAATTTATTTCGCCAAATACTAAATCACGTGACACTTTATGAATTAAGCATCACTTAATGCGCTATTGAGCAATGCTTTCATGGTTCAAAGCGTCATCTGGAGTAATACGGGGCGACGCTTTTTTCTTTTTTTTTTTTAAAAAAACATGTCGCCTGATTTAAGTATTTAGCAATTGTTATATTTTTAATTTACAAATTAATAACTTATTTGAACACAAATCAATTAATTAAATACTTTATTTATTTTGGTGCATATTATTAATTAATATATTTAATATTTTTATACTACTAAATACTATATCAAATTAGAAAAAAATTTTAAAAAATAAAGCGCTTTTAACAGAAAAAGTGTCCCCCCACGTTATTATTTTTTGAAATATTTAATTATTATATAGCTTAAATATTATACATATGTTATATATATATATTTTTTTAATAATTACTTTGCAGACTTACCCAACTCTAATTCCTTAATTATATTATTTTTAATGTTTCCATATAATTCGTTAATTCTTTTATAGTATATTAATTGTAAAAGTAGTTAATTTAATTTTTATTTTTTATGGCTATGTAATTTAATCAACAATTATTTTGATATATCTTCGTTGATATAACTAGATAATATTTGTTTTTTAATTAAATTTAAAAAAGGACAATGCGTTTTTTTCTAAAAGCATCGCCTATTACTTATTTAACTCACCATCATCAAAATGAAGAACAAGTTAGTTTATTACACATAATTATATTTAATAATATGTATCGAAAATTAAAGCATTAAATTTTAAACTTCATATTTTTCATGACACTTTTTTATCTTTAAAGCGTGTGCCTATTTCTAATTTTAAATGATGCTTTAAGCATTGTATTATTGATGACTTTTATGGAGGATTTGTGTATAAAAGCGTCGGTTTCGAAGAACAAACGATGCAAAAAAAAAAGAGTCGTGTATTATTGCTATTAAGCAATGCCTGTATTGTGAAAGTAATATATGATTTTAACATTACAGCTGACACTTTGTCTAACGTGGTAGCTTTCTTTTGGAAGATGCAATTTTTATGAAGTGTCGTGTAATTGGTTCGTTAGTTTACTATTTTCATGTAGTGCATTTATTTACCATAAATATATATATATATATATATATATATATATATTATGTACCAATATAACCAAAACAATTTAAAAATATAAACTACTAATAAAAATTGCTGGTGTTCACTCTTGCTTCATCGCAGGATCACCTCTAGCCATGGTATATGCGCCTTTAATATAATAAAATATTTTTTAGATCCCAAAAACTAAACCAAAGACATTGGTGTATAGCAAATATCTTAAAATAATTTATATAATTCTAAGACTAAACAAATTGGATACTGAATAATCTAATTATACGTTGAACCTTTAGGAGATGGTATTCAAAATTGAAGTTTTTAATTTCAAGGAGAATTTTATGGAACTGAATTTTCTATTGGGTCCTAATAACATATAGGAACATTATACCAACTTATAAATTTGGTCCTAGATTGTCCAAACATAGTTTAATTTTACACTGTATTGAACCAATTGACTCAAAAGTTGTCCAACATTAACAAATTATATACCGGTGGAAAGTCCATGAAATGGATAATACATTTATCTACTCACCTTAGTCCAAAAACTTTACCGATGACTAGAAAATACATTAAATATTGACCAAACTTGATCTTTTCATATCTTACAAGCTAGTTGGAACTAAGGCAAAAGAATGTTGGAAATGAACTTAGAGGGTCCAAAATAGGGGGGAGGGACTTGTGGCATGGCTTGAAACGGTCAAAATTCGATCGAAATTTTGATGATTGGGAAAATGGCTTCTCACTGAAAAATTTGCCAATTCGAGCAAACTTGGTGGATTTCTAGCAAGATTTTTGGTGGAAATGTTGGTGGAGTCATGGTTTATCTAACGGTGGTGGCGGTGAGATCCAACGGTAGGTATTCGAGCTAGAACTGCAGACTGGTTTGACATTGGTTGGAAATGTCTCTGATTCTTATGCATCCATAGGTTGTTTGGCTTGAAATTTTGTAGCTTGATCAATCTCTAAATTCATTATTTAAAGTATGGCGCATGTGGTAAAATGCAAAGGGTTTGTGGGTCAATTTTGGCTGGAAATTTCAGGCTGCATAAAGAATGTGAGTAGACAATGATGGTTGTATGGGAGGAAGGCTGTCATGGTTTAGGGTTTTTTAGGTGTAAAATGGGTATTTCAAGCTTTATAATGCCCAAATGAGAGTTCCCATGCCTTTACATAGATTAGGGTCCACTAGGGATAGAAAATGGGTTCGGATTTGCATAGTAATAAAAATTGATACTTAAATTTTATAGACCCATAACTTTTAAGTTGTAATTCTAAATTGAACATGTGACCAGTATATGAACTTGTGTTGATGAGTTCTATGAAAAGGTATTGGTCAAAACAAGAAATCATTTGTATAAAAAAGTAAACCTTAAAACCCACCCAAATGCCATCCAATTGGTCAAGCCTATTCAAACTTAGTCAAATTTGAAAAAAAAATAAAATTTGGGTATTTATCGACATGGGTTGTTACACTATTCCTAGTACAATAGGAAGGGTAATTTACATAATTAGTTCCTAAATAACATCGCTAACTACGAGTCGATCTTTAAAGTATTTATTTATTTATTTATTGTTTGCCTTTTAGTCCCCAAACTCGTAGAAATGCAACATCATTAGTCCCTAGCCATTTTTCCATCCATTCTAGGGCATTAAGATCATGTAAAAATGTAAGATAATTTAAATAATTGGCCCCAAAACTATGTCGCAAGTTATAAGTTGGTTTTTCCACTATGTTGCAAATTACAAGTTGGTTCTCAAACTATTATTTTTAGCATTTTAGTCTCTAAACATAAAATTAATTCACATGATCTAACAGTTTTGAATGGATAGAAAATTGGCCAAGGACCAAAGGTGTTGCATTTCTACAAGTGTAGGGATTAGAATGCCAAAAAAAAAAAAAAAATTTAGGAACCAACTTATAATTCGCAATATAATATGGGAACCGATTATTTAAATTACTCAAATAGGGATAGCTATTTATGGGATTAAAAAAATGGAAAAGGAATAGTCACTCGTATTATACGTTTGAAAATATATTGAATAAAATTCAGGCTTACCTTTTTTAAATATTTTTTTGTTTAAAAAATTTTCAAAATTGGTAAAAATTAATTAAAATTTTATTTTTATATTCATTTATGTATTTTTCCACTATGATAATTCATTTAAATCTAAATTTATAAAAATGTGTTAAGTATATTTTTTAATTTTATCTAAGTTAGAACATAGGAATAACAATTCTAAGTTTTTTTTTTTTTTTTTTTTTTTTAAATAAGGAATAGCTATTCGAATGAAATAGTCATTTCTAAATTTAAAAATATATCAAATGTAGAAAAAACTAAACCTATAGAATATCTATTCAATTATTACACTATTTCACAAACCAAACGTGCCCTTTATATTAATAAACAATTTCACTTTCTCTCATTCAAAATGCTTTTCACCTTAATTATAAAGAAAAAATAAGGTTTTTTATTTTTATTTTTATTTTTTTTATCTATCTTTGAATTTTTTCTCATTATATAATTGTATTTCCTATGAGTCTTATAAATATATTTCTATTTTTTTATTAATATATTTTTATGTTTTTTATATTAATATATTTTTATTGTTATGCTTAATTATTACTATACCTCTTTTCATATACATTTCTTCAACAAAATTATTATGTTACACACATAATAGGTTTTTTTTTTAATTTATTTTTTTATAAATAAAAATGCTTTATTTTTACTTTTCTTTTTATCACAGGTTTTTATTTGCATTATAATTAATCATTTTTTTGTCATATTTTTACTATTCATTTTTATTTTTTGGCTTATTTACATCGATGTCTCTAGCTTTTAGGGTTTGTTTTAAGTTGTCCTCCAACCTATGAAATTGGTTGCCATGCCATTTGTAACAATGAGACATTGCACTAATGGCCCCTTCCATGATTCCCCATTTAAATTCACAGTTTTCTTACCGATTTGCTGTACAAGCGCATTTCAATCAGCTAAAAGAGGGCTATTTAATTTATTTATTTTTACCCTCCATCTCTCTCCCTTGGCTCGATCTCTCTTTCTCCCATCAGTTCCGTTGTTTCATGCATAGGATAATCTTAATGAAATTTTATAGCAATCATGACAATAAATGAAAATCAAAAGTCCCTAATTCCCAAATTTTTCTTACAATTCGCTTTTTTTTTTTTTTGTTTGTTTTTCCCCAAATGATCTCGGCAATAATTAGTGAAGAAAAAAAAAAAAAAAACAATAATTAGCCATAATTGGAAACATCAACCTCCTCCATTATCTAAGCTTGATCTATTATTTCTCCTTGATAAACTTTAATATACCAGATCAAACTTTATATATATATATATATATATATATAGCAATTTTTAGGACTCAATTTGATACCCAATTATGATGCAGGTAAGAGTAGGTTTTGTTGAAAGAATTGGAACATATATTCTTGATTCTGTTAAGCTTTAGAAGGCTGTTTTAGAGCTATCAAATTGAGAGGGAGATCATTTTTTTAAATATATATATATATATATATATAAAAGGGAGATCAAATTTGATATACATTAATATATATATATATATATATATAACACGACTCTGTTGAAGGTGCCTTTAAGTTGTATAAGTGGGATAAATTTTTTTCAGCCCTTAGATTAAATGGAAATGACATGGATGACTAACATTTTTTAAAATTTAGTACTTATCTTTATTATCAAAAACCAATTTTTACATTTTAACAATTTCACAAAAAAAAAAAAATAAATAAATAAAACTCATCAAACACATGATCTAAAGAGCCAAAACACGAATAATAAGAACCCAAGGCCCTCGACCCATAACAAATAACAAAGAAAGAATGATCCGTTGAACGATCTGGACCTAGGACTCTTTATTTTTTTAGATTTTGGGAAGGAGAAGAACAACGTAAATTCGTTAGGGTTGGGTTCATCGTTAGTTTGTCATTTTCGTTCGACTAGCTGTCTGTGGATTCGTCCATCGGTTCGAATCATCTGTTCTTCATTGAGATTGTGTTTTGGGCGTTGGCTTTAGATTGATTGTTTTTCATTCAAGGTGCTGGGTTCTTGCAATGGGTTCTTCAAATCATGTTTTGGCTTTTGCATGAGTTTTATTTATTTATTTCTCTGTGAAATTGTTAAAATCTAAAAATTGCCTTTTGATAATAAAGAAAACAATTTTAAGAAATCTCAGACATCCATGTCATTTGCATTTAATCTAAGGGTTGAAAATGCCCCACTTATCCTAAAGTTATAAAACTTAAGGGCATCCTCAATGGAACCTTGTTGTGTATATACATATATATAACATATATATATATATATATTTTAATTTAAGCATAAAGACCAAAACAAGGTCAACCTTTTATATGATTTTTTGAAACAAAAAAAGTCAAGACCTAAATATTCTATTCTTTTCAATCATTTCCGCAAACACCAACGCATAATCAAATAAAAGGCACAAAGAAATCACCCCACCCACAAAATCATAGTGTATCACATCTACATACTTAACAACCAAACTAAGTGATATACACCACATGGAGCAATTGCATAACACCAAATCTTACCTCCATGGAGCAATTACATAGGATTGACCTTCGGGCTCTTTGTAGGTCATGTGCTTGATGATCCAGTTGGGGTTGAGCTCTGATGATGATGAAGAATAGAGATAGTGAGCAAGAGAGAAAGAGAGAGAAAATGAGCAAAAGGACTAAATCTTTTAGCTTATTAGAATGCACATGCATAGTGTGAGAGCCTCATGTACCTATTATTTTGTTTATAATGACCAAGTTAATTTCATCAATCATCATTAGTCAAGCCCATGGTCACTTGCTTGGTTTTTTTTTTTTTTTTTTTTTTTTTTTTTTTTTTTTTTCTATTTTTCATTGTAGAAATAGTGCCATCATGATTTTTCTAGTATTTTGATGTTTCTTCTCGCCAGGATCATAATGGCTAAATAAGTTCTTAGAGAGGGGTGGCTAGTCGGTGATGTATTGGGCTAGACTACCAGCAGAAGTGAGAACTCTTTATGCATGTTTCTAACCTCTATGTTGTTCTCTTCATCGTGACTAATAAAATAAAAGCATTTCATTTAGTTTCTTTGTTGCTTTATGTGCTTGTCTCTTTCAATATTGACTATTGTTATTTGCTTTGTTGTTTACTTGGTACTTGCATTATACTAATACTGTGTGGGTTATTTACTTGCGAGGAGCATTGATGTTGGACTTATTACTCACGTGGAGCTAATAAGCACAACATGGTTCATTTTCGCTCACTCCAAAAGTCAAACCATGATAGTTGGTATCAGAGTGCAATTGCAAGACGAACCACATGGATGCCAAAGATGACAAATTAAATGTGATTTGATGCTATCGATTAGCAGCTTGGGGAGCTTGCTGGAATTGTAGATGTCTATATCAAAGACCATGATTGATGTGAAGTCTTTTAAAAAGGTGGAGATGATTGATAATTTGTCTAGTAGAGTCAGAGCACTTGAAAGGAAACAAAACCCATGGAGGGTTGGCGGTGCTTCAATATCAATTGTAGGTGATTAAGAAGGAGCCACGAAAGAGGGAATAGCAAGTATGTTTTCCATTGTGAATGATTTAATGTAAGACTTTCTAGCTACCATAGAGGCATTTAAGATCGAGTTCGGGCAGATGAATACCAAGCTCACTTTTACCATGCGTGCATTAGAAAACCACCCTACCACATCAACAGGAGTGGAGTCTAGACGAGTTAATGTACAAAACCCCAAGCATATGAAGGTGCATGAGATGCAAAAGAGCTCAAAAACTTTCTATTTAAAGCTTAGAAACTTTAGAGGACATGAAACTTTTGAATGGTGATGTCAAATTTAGAGGACATGAAGGTGATAATGGCCACAATGTATTTAACCAATGGTGCAAAGTTGTGGTAATGATCCAATATGACGATGTCAAAAACAATATATGTGTCATTGACACGTGGGAGCAACTATAGAAGGAACTTAAAGACCAATTTCTTCTCGAGAATATGGACTACATTGTCCATCAACATCGGAGAGAGTTAAGATAGATGGTAATGTGAGAGATTATGTGAAGTCTTTCTCGGCACTCATGCTAAATCTCCACAAGATATCAGAGAAGGACAAACTTTTTTATTGTCTAGAGAGTTTAAAGCCTTAGAGAAGGACGGAACTTCAATGACAAAGAGTGCAGGATCTAGCCATGGCATTACCAGCTTTGGAGCACTTAATGGATAATGCGTCTAAATGTTCCAGTAATACAAAACCCCAACCTTATCCATCGGATACCAATTGTTATAGGTTTTTTAAGCTTACCAATCTCATGATATTGGGGGGAGGTGATAACAGGAGACCTTCGAATACGAGAGATTCTTTATCTTGGACATTCATTGCCCTCGGAACCAAGCTCAAACCCAGGGCATGCTTCTTATGTAGTGGTACACACAGAGTTGCTAAGTCTTCATACAACAGCCCTTAATGCTTTATATGCTTCCATTTACTCACATGAATTAGCAAAAGAGCAAGTGAAAGCAATAGAGGAAAGAAAAGACAGTGCCCAAGTGGGCGCATTGAGATTTTTAAATGCCATGAAGAAGTAGGTTGTATAGACTAATAAGATTGATGAGAAAGATCTCATGTTTATGGATGCATTGATTAATGGGAAAGTCACCAAAAGTATGATGGTGGACATTGGTGTCATTTATAACTTTTGTTTAGAAAATGAGGCAAAGAGATTAGGCTTAAAATTACATAACGATGTCAAATGAAGGCTATTAATTCTAAAACCTTACCTACGGTGGGTTCAGTGATATAAGCACCTCTCGAGTTGGGATCTTGGGAGGCGTATGTTGATGTGATTGTGGTTTTGATGGATGATTTTGACATTATCTTGGATATGGATTTTTTTATGAAGAAGAAAGCGATCCTTATTCCCACTGTTAATAGTCCATTGATGTAGGGAGAGCAAACTGGTTTGGTCCCAGCGTAGAGAAGGCAATTGAGTGACTAAAAGATGTTATTGGAACTTCAATTTAAGAAAGGATTGAGATGCAAAAAACATTCTTACGTAGCATTAGTAGTAGTAAAGGATGTTGAAAGTGACGAACCATCCCCTCCTGTGGTAATAGAAGCTTTAAATCCTTTAATGATGTAATGCCCGATAACCTATCGAGGAACCTTCCCCTTCGATAAGAGATCAATCACAAAACTGAATTGATGCATGGAGTAAAATTGTCAGCAAAAGCACCATATCGGATGGCTTCCCCATAGCTGGCAAAATTGCATAAGTAGTTGATAGACCTTTTAGAGGCTAGATTCCTTAGGCCTTCAAAGGCACCATACAACATCCCAGTGCTATTCCCATCGTGATCTTTAATTCTACACTTGATGAGCATGTTGAATATCTTCAATTGGTGTTTCAAAGACTTCGAAAAAATTAGTTGTTCATGAAAATAGAGAAATGAGCTTTTGCTAAGAAACACATTAAATTTTTGGGTCATGTTATTGAACAAGGAAAATTTACTTGGATATGGAGAAGGTGAAGGAAATTCAAGAACGAAAGACTTCCACTAACATCAAAGAACTTAGATCATTTTTTGAATTGGTAAATTACTATCATTGATTTGTTAAGGGATACGCAAAGAAAGGACAACACCTTTAATGGAATTGTTGAATAATGATTTGCTATGGGAATGGAGCAACGAGTATCAGAATGCATTTGATAATTTGAAGAAAGTTATGATGAATGACCCGATTATAGCACTTCTGGATGTTGCAAAGCCATTTGAAGTACAAATCGATGCATCAAATTTTGTTTTAAGTGGAGTCCTTCTTTAAGATGGTCATCCCATTGCCTATAAAAATAGAAAGCTATCAAATGCAGAAATGAATTATACTGCCCAAGAGAAATAGATCCTGGTTATGATTCACTACTTGAGGATGTGGAGGCATTACATATTATGGTCAAGATTCATTATGAAAGCTGAAAAATCGACTGTAAGTCACTTTCTCATGCAACTGAAACTAACTTTAAAGCAAGCTCATTAGCATTAATTTATTGCAGAGATTGACATCCATTTTGAACACATGACAATCAAGCTACTAATGCATTAAGTCGTAAGATGGAACTCTCAGCATTAAAAGTGCTAGCTGATGTGCCAGCTAGTATTATAACTACTTCGATGCAAGAACACTCAGAATGGAGCGCTGAAGGTGAGATTCTTGCATATAGAACGTCATGAAATTGTGTAGAGAAGGGAAAACACGTCAATTTAGGAAAGAAAATGGCCTACTTTGGACATAGATTGTTTACAAAATTTAGTGGTTTAAGGAAGATATTTTTACAAGAGTACCATGATACCCTATGGGTAGGATATCCATGGTGGCAGAGAACATACGTGCTAATCAAATAGGAGTGTTATTGGCCACAGATGCGTGATGATGTTACGGACTACACTTAAACTTGTATTGTTTGCCAACAAGGCAAAATGGAGAAACAAAAGCCACTAGTATTGGTGGACCTGCTTCTCCTTCCATCCCATCCATGGAAAAGTGTATTGTTTGATTTCATCATAAACTTTCCAAGGATTGAAGATCTCTCTAGTATTTTGGTAGTTGTAGACAGATTCTTAAAATATACAACTTTCATCCCTACTTCAAAGTACTGCATAGTTGAGGAGATAGCTCATTTATTTTTCAAGTTTGTGATAAACTATTGGAAAGTGTTCCAACATATTGTTAGCGATTGAGATTCCAAATTCACATAGTCTTTCTTGTCAAAATTCTTCAAACTCCTAAGTTCCTAGCTCAACATTTCCTCCAGTTATCAACCATAAACAAATGGATAAATGGAAAGATTCAATGGCATGTTAGAGGAGTATTTGTGACACTTTGTAGTTAACTAGAAGAATTAGGCACAATTCCGTGATTTAGCTTAATTCTGCTTCAATGCATAGAAGGGCTTTTCCACGAGTAAATGTCCATTTGAGATAGTCAATGATCAAAAGCCCCAGCTATATCGTATAGTAAATGAATACCATGGTAAGAACCCTAAAGGCTTTTAACTTCATGAAGGAATAGAAGAGCATTATGGAGATCGCTAAAAGCCTACTTGGATAAAGTAGCAAACGTGATGAAGAAATGGGCAGACAAATGGTGCGGGACTTTAAAATTCAACGTCAAAGATATGGTGATGGTAAAATTGACATGGGAATAATTCAATTGGCTACAAGATTGAGACCGTAGATTGATGGGTAAATATGAAGGTTTAATGCCAATCGTCACCAAAGTTAAGAGAATTTCATATAAGGTGGTGACTCTGGAATGGATGAAAATGCACCTAGTGTTTCATGTTGGCAACCTCAAGCCATATTACCTAAATGATGAAGATTTAACATGCAACAATCTAGCAAGAACCGATGTTGATATCAAGCTATCAGAGATGATGAAGGAAGCAGAGGAGATCTTAATCGACAGAGTCAGATACGTTCATCAACATCTAGTATAGGAGTACCTCATCAAATGGAAGGAACTAGCAGATTAAATGATTAGCTGGGAGATAGAGGACAACTTGACATCTTTTAAGTAGATAATTGAAGAATTCGAAGAGGTAGAAGTATTGAAAAGATATGGTCGTAGCTAAACCCTTTTTGTAGATAATTGAACTATATATATATATATATATATTGTTGATATTGAAAAGATATGGTTGTAGCTAAATCCTTTTGCATAAGTTTAATCAAATATGACATTAATAACAGTCACCTTTTTTTTCCAACTAAGTTAAATGATAGTTACGTATAGTTATTTTTTTTCCTCGCAAAGTGAAATGCTGTATTTTATATTTAAATTTATTTGTTTTACATAAAGTTAAAATTTGAAATAAAGGAAAAAAAAAACTATATATGTTGTAATAATGTAATTTACTTTTAGGTCCCTATGTTTATTTAGAATTTTTTAAACATTTTTTTAAAAAAACAAAAAAACATACACACAAATGTATAAAAAAATTGCATATTTGTTTGAACAATTTTTTTTTATTTAAAAAAATACACACACTTACATATATATTGAGCTTATATAATAGTCGTTCAAGCTAGAGTGGAGCTAGGATTTCAAGACAATCTAGTCAAGTCAAGAAATCCTAGCTCCACCCTAGCTTGAACGACTATTATATAAGCTCCTAAGCACTCATCAAGTGTAGCCTCTAAACATTTATGCACACCTCAAAGCTATTTCTGTTTCATGAGTTTGACATCCTTCACCCTCTTCGCCATAGGTCCTCATTTCATCCATCTTAGGTTACTTTATTATTATTATTATTAGCTTTTTAAAATTTGTTATTATGATTATAATTGAAAACAAAATAAATGACAAATTTTAAAAACAAGCCCTTAAATTTTAACATTTATTTAAAAACATTTCAATAGGCTTTTTGAAATCCTTAGTTTTTCTATTTTAAAGAATCATACTTATTTTTGATAACTTCAATAGATTTTTTAAATTAAAAAGTTAAAATATTGGATTTAGCTTTTCAAACATAAAAGTTAAACTCACTTTCTAAATAAAGTTTAAACAAATAATACATTTATTTATTACATCTATCAATTTTAATGCAAAATTAATAATTTTATTTAGTTTAATATTTTTTATATATTAATTTTTTTTAGTGTAATTAGATATTATAATGATAAAGAATAATTAGTTGTTAAGAAATAAAAAATAAAGAGTAATGAAAAAGAGTGATGTTGAAAATATTATTTTTATTTTATTGATATTCTCTAATTTGAGAATTATGCCTTTTAAAATAAAAAGTAACATTTATATATATACACACATATTCAATGAATTCTCTCTATAAAATTTCATGTCCTATCTTGTTTAAAGAGATTAGGGATTATGTATTTTTGTGTCAATTTCCTAATATTCAAGGAAAAAAAGCCTTTGTTTTAATTGAGGAAGTTGACAGCAAGGTTTTATTGCACCAGATATAATATACACACACATCCATTTGTAATTTATACGTACTATATAGTCATTCTGTTAAATATATTATTGTAGCAACTTTACTCTTTCTCTTTTACTCTCCAATAAATCTTTTTGCTGACACATACATATATTTAAATTTTCTCAACAAGAAATCTTTTCAGACTCCCTCCTTGTCCTGTATCTCTTTACCTCACAAAGGTTTGTAAATATCATCAGATACGGATAAAGAATGGCTCTTTGCATGGACTCCATAAACCATGAAATAGGAATATTGTGAACCTCAAAAGAGTTCTGAACTTAATGATCTGGTGGTAGAACTGAGGGCTGATTATCAAGTTTACTTGCATAACAAGCAAAAAAAAAAAAAGGTTGGTAACCAACTTTTTGGGCCTGTTTGGCCAGCTGTTTTTAGAACAATTTTCTATTCTTGAAAACAGAAATTTGTTTCTAAAACAACAAGGTAGCTGTTTGACCATTTGTTTCTAAAAACAAATCCAGAAAACAAATTAAAAAAAAAAAATTGGGAAAACATCAAAAAGATGTTTCCACCTGTTCTTTCACCTTTGCCACTCGACTGTTCTCCCACCTTCGCTGTCGACCCGCTCCCTCACTAGTCTTCGAAACTTTCACTGCTCTTTGACCCACTCACACCAGCTAACCTTCATCGAACAGATCTCGAATAGCCAGCCGTTCCTTCAACAAATTCAAACAGATCTCTGCTCTTGAAGTTCACCGATCAAGGTTTTTCTTCTCTTCTCAAATCTTTCAATGTTCTATACTATTATATTGATATACTGGTTGGATTTTGTAATTTTGTTGATAAATTAAGCATGTTTGTAGTTTTGTTGGATTTGAGTTTAATTGCTTATTATCAATTGTGAATTTTTCTTGGTTAACCTTTGAGTCTCATACCAATTTCACAATACTCTGCAACTTTCTTTCTTCTTCTTCTTCTTCCTCCCGACGTCTTCGATGAAACTTCTTTGTCTTTTCCCTCTGTCGGGCTTGCCATTCCTAAAATAGAAAAAATAAAAATTTAAAAAAAAAGGAGCTCAAATTCAACCCAACTTTGCACATATACTAAGTGGTATTCGAAACCAGTCAAAAAGTCACTTTACATCGAATACATGGTCGAAGACGAACTAGGTAATGGTGTGGGTGGCATGCAAGTTAGCCTCAAAACCTTGCCTTCGATTTTTCCTTTTTTTTTTTTTAATTTTTTTTTTTGGTTTTTTCTTTGGGGTCTTTTCATTCTTTATCAGATAACCTTGATATAGAGGGAGTGAGAGTGCGACTGAATAATTGTACTTGGGATAGATGGAGATAGATGAATAATCTTCAAAAATGGATCAAGGATCCTCTGAACATGGTCATGCTTTTATGGATAGGTTGTGTTGCTGTATCTGGTGCAATCCTTTTTCTTGTAATGACAGGAATGTTAAATGGTGTCCTGCCTAAGAAATCACAAAGAAATGTTTTGGTTCGAGGTCAATAATCAAATCCTCAATGCTCTCTTTACCCTCATGTGCTTGTACCAACATCCAAAGCGGTTCCACCACCTAGTACTTCTAATCAGGTGGAAGCCAAAGGATGTAACCACACTCAGAGAGATGTACTGCAAGAGCGGTACAAAGAAGCCCCATGAACAAGCTCACATTATGGTAGTTATTGTGTTACTCCATGTGAATTGCTTCGCTCGATATGCACTTTACAGACTTAACTTGGGATATAAGAGATCTGAACGACCTGCTGCTGGTGTTGGCATCAGCCTCTCTGTTGCAATTGCTCGCGCAGCAATTGCTGGTGTGTACACCGTGATGAGCCCCCTTGGAAGTTGATGAGGAAGCGCAGGATCAAATTCTCATTAATACCACTAGGCAAGCCAAGAACTTGGGATCATTTGAGAGGAGATTCTCATTTGCATCAAGAAATGAGCATATGTTGGTGGAGCATGAACCTGAATGGAATGGAGGGTTATTTGATATTGGGGATGATTTTTCTGTAGCTTATTTTTCTCTCTTCTGCTATATATGCCTTTTCGGGTGGAATATGGAAAGGCTTGGTTTTGGGAACATGTATGTTCACATTGCAACTTTCTTCCTTTTTTGCTTAGCTCCTTTTTGGATCTTCAATTTAGCTGCCGTCAATATTGATAATGAAACTATAAGGGAAGCATTGGGATTAACCGGTATTATCCTTCTTGGATCTTCAATTTAGTTGTCGTCAATTACGTTTAATAATTTATTAATAAAAAAATAATTGATTGATAATGTGGCACACATGGAATGGAGAGATATGGTTCTAGAAAGCTAATTATAAACCAATAAAAAATTATATACATACAGTTAAAAAAAATATATATAACTATTTACATATATATATATATATATATATATTATAATACAATGAATCAATACTAATAGAAAAAAAAAATTAATCAATAATAATAGACAAAAAAAATTCAATGGAAAAAAAAAGTTATATTATATTTCAATATATATTATATATTATATATATATATGTATATAATTCATTAATATGTGAATGAATTAATATTATGTAAATATATATAAATATATTATAGCTATATATATTATATATAAGGTTTTATGTATGAAAGAAAAAAAAAAAAAAAAAAAAACCTTGTATGTAACCAAAGAAAAAAAAAACAAAAAACTATTTAAAAACATGTAACCAAACATGATTTCCATTTTTTGATATTGAAAATTGTTTTCAAACATGAATGGTCAAACGCTCATTATTTTCATTAAACAAGAAAAAATAGTTTTCTATTTTCATTTCTGAAAACAATGTTTCAAAAACAAAAAATAAAAAACATGGCCAAACAGACCCTCTATTTTTATCCAGAAAAAAATCATCATTGTTTTGAACTCAGTTAAAATATTGTCAAGCTGAAATAAGAACTTCAGTATCAATTACAGAGTAGAGGTCACTATTCTTGCTATCTCGGAAATGATAAAAGCTTCAAGCTCCTCCTACAAGAACCAGATTGATTTTGATGCTCTTCTCCGTTCTCACATATACAATAACATATGTACTTGAAAGCTGTATATATATGTTGTTCATAAATTTCATGCTTTAGCTTTCAAATATATACATTATGACAGCCCCCTTTGATTCTTTAATCTCTAAGTAACCATACAATTTTACAGAATTAACTAAAATATATGAAAAGTAAACAAATTTCTTTTTTTTTTTTTTTCTCCTTTATACATTAAAATTAAACTCAATACAAAATCTTAAAAGTAAAGAAAAAGATTTCGATTCCATTACTTGATCAGTGTAAAAAAGAAAATGAGAAAGAGGAAAAAAAGAAAAAAAGAAAAAAGAATTGGGCGTCAAGGAAGACTAGGAGGAGAGAGTGAGGGCTTTGTAACTTTGAGCTCTCCACAGTCACTGATATAAACAGTCTTAAGAGGTCGGTTCCAAGTTGCTCTTGCATTCTGAGCTCTTTCATCTCCGAAAAACCCTGCCAAATCGTTTAGTTGCCGAATCCTTTCTGCTGGTCTGTATGTGGGTATGGAAGCTATGGCCGTAACAACATCTAAACCTGTCAAAAAAAAAAAAAAAAATTCAAATTCAGTTCTAATCTCAGGCTCCATTTCTTTTAATTTTCTTCCATTCACAACCATACAATCAATCAAATTAGTCAATTAGCCAATAGGGTAATCAAATATCAAACAAATTTAACAATTTGTGGATTACCCACAATGGGCTCTATACCTTCAAGAACCGCGCCGAACACTATGTTCTTGAAATCGAGCTGCGGGCAAGGTCTGGGGCCTGTGGTGATCAAGAACTCGACGTTCCGATAATCTGGGTCGAGCTTAATTTGGTCATCATCGTCGTTTTCAGAGAGACAGAGTGACAGCAATCCGGGTCTGGAATGGTTTAGCGAGAAGGCCTTGGATTCAACGGTCTCGGTGTTGCGAGACAGCCCCGAGGGTCGCCGGACTTCTCCGGGCTTGTCGCCTTGGCGGCCGGCCAGTAAGAATTGGCCGGGAAAGACTTTGTGGACCAGAGTACCCTTATAGGAGGAAGACCCATTGGAGGTAATACACATGGATTTGAAGTTAGAGACGGTGAGCGGGACAACATGGCCGTAGAGGCCGAGGACGATGCGGCCCAGAAGAAGGGATTCTGTGCAGAGGGTGGAGAGGTCGTCGGAGACTGTACGGTCGGGTCGGAGGTAGGTGGGGCAGAGGCTGAAGTCCATGAAAACCCGGTCGGTGATGGTGGTGTCGGGTGGTGCAGGTGAGGCAGATGAGAAGGGTGGGATAGTTGTGGTGGCGATCGAAAGAGAGGTGGAGAGGAGGACGGAACGGCGGTTCAAGTGGGTTCTGTGGGTGAGGTTTTGGTGGTGACGGTGGTGGGAGAGGGTTGGTGGAGGACTGGGTGGTACGGTGACGTAGCACGCCATGCCAATGTGGCTCCGGTGGCAGAGAGCATTGCCTTTTGGTCTCTGGGTTTATGGATAACACAAGAAGAGAGAGAACAATAGCTACTGGAGGTCACAGATACTGGTGTGGGTCCTACATTTTCTATGGATAAATATGCAAAATTCAGTTTTCCTCTCTTTTTCTTTCACTCAACCAACTTCCAATTATCAAACATAGCCTTAATTGATTTTGTGGGTTGGTCTATGAGAGCGTGTTTGAGTATACTGTAGGAAAATATATGAATATGTGTATATATGTGGAATAATATTGTATACAAAATACAGAAAAATAAATAATATAAATTAGAATTGGAATTTGTATGTCTTAAATTTGATCTGCTTGTTGAATAATTTGTCCGAGGTCTGTGTAGTATCACAATATCCTTAAAACTAATTCTCGTTCCACTAGTGTAAGTGTTTTCGGACGGTTGTCTTTCAGGATACAACAGATTCTTTAATGCTCTCGGACAAAGCACCACCAAAAACTTTTCCTTCAAACTTTCAGGATACCTTTACTTTACCACTTTCACAATGAAAAAATGCAGAAAAACAAATATTTTCTTTCTATTTTTTTTTTTTATAGAAAATCAACGTGAGTGTGAGAAATTGTGTTTTTTTCTTTTTTTTTTTTCTTACAAAATCAATCCCATCAAAACCCAAAACGGTAAGTAATTAATGCCTTCCAATTAAAGCCATTAAAGGCCCAATCAAATCATTCATATTTAATTTTAATTAAAACCTTTTAATTAAAAAAAAAAAAAGAAGTCACAATCTTCTATATGAATTATTTGACTACTAGGAACTATACAAGATTCTGGTGGTAAAGCTTTACAGTTGGAATCTGCATAGAAGAGGTAGATGTTACTCTTTGAACCTTCTTTTGTAAGACCATATTTTTTTTACTGACTAACGGTAGATACGATATCTTTGAACCATTTCGTGATTTGTGTAAATGATAATATAGTTCACACATATTCCTTTTTGGTACACTTTAGTTCTCACTGTTGTGTTCATTTTGGCCTTGAATACCTACCTGATTCTGCGAGAGTTTTTAAAAAATTGCACCCTTAACAATTCTCCTTTGAAGCGGCCACTCTTCTCTCTCACATAGGTGATTCCTATTTCCAATGTAATCAGAATAACTATGCATAGATTATCAAACACACACTTATAAGAATCATTAAAAATATACTTTATGCTTAACCTCTTTCTATCACTATCTCATCATAGGAATGGGTAGAGGATTAACCCCCACAGTGATTCATACCAATCTTTACAATTGCGTTGTCCCATTGAACCTAGATATTGGGATCTCCAGTCAACTAGGTTGGGTTTCCATCATATCGACTTTACTCATGGGCTTTAATCTCATTCCCCTCAATGATTTCTCAACTAATTCTCTATTTAATCCTTTGGTTAGCGGATCTGCTATGCTATTCTTCTATCTTACATAGTCTATCGAGATAACTCCAGTTAAGATTAATTGTCTGATGGAATTGTGTCTAATACGAATGTGTCTAGATTTTCCATTATGCATAATATTTTGTGACCTGCCAGTCGCATATTGACTATCGCAATGTATACTTATTGCTGGCACAGGTTTAGGCCATCTCAGGTTGTCCTCCAAAAATTAGCTAGCCATTCTGCCACTTCACTACATTTATCTAATACGATGAACTCAGATTTCATCATGGATCAAACTATTAATGTAAATACATAGCTACTAGTGGATTTTGAATCCTTGATATCTGATATTCAATTTGCATCACTGTATCCTTCTAATACTACAGGATATCTTGTATAATACAATCCGTATTTACGAGTATATCATAAATATCTTAATACTCTAACGATTCCTTTCCAATGATCATCACTTGGATTTCTCATGTATCTACTTAGTCTACTTATAGCGTAGGCTATGTCTGGTCGTGTACAATTCATCAAGTACATCAGACTTCCAATCATTCTTATGTATTCCACTCAAGATACACTCTCTCATTTATTATTGGATAAGTGTAAACTTACATCTATGGGTGTTTTGATTATACTAGTAGTATCTTTACTAAAATTAGCCAGTATTTTATCCACATTGACTAAAAATGATTTCATTCGAAGTCCTCATAATTTTCATTTCTAAAATCACATCAGCAAGCCTCATATCTTTCATGTCAAATCTAGATTTTAACATGGCTTTCGTAGCTTAGACCATATTGTCATCACTACATACGATGAGTATGTCATCTACGTATAAACAAAAAATGACGTATCCATTCTCTGTATCTTTTACATAAATACGCTTGTCACACATATTTATTTTAAACTCATCACTTAGCATGTCACTATCAAATTTTTGATGCCATTGCTTTGGAGCTTGTTTCAGTCCATACAAGGACTTCACCAACTATAGACTTTCTTTTCTTATCCTGGAGTGGAGAAACCATCGGGTTGCTTCATGTAGATCTCTTTATCACGATCTCCATTGAAAAAGGCTGTTTTCACATCCATTTGATATACTTCAAGATCTCGTAAAGCAGGGATCACCAATACCATTCTTATGGAACTTACTCTCATCATTGGAGAATAAGTATCAAAATAATCAAGGCCTTCTTATTGCTTGTATCCCTTAATTACAAGCCTCGTTTTATATTTATCTATTGTTTTATATGCTTTCATCTTCCTTTTAAAAATTCATTTGTAATCCAAAGGTTTACAACCTGGAAGAAAACCTACTAACTCCCAAGTGTGATTCTGCAAGATGGAATCAATCTCACTTTTTACGGCTTCTTTCCATAAATTCCCTTTAGGAGAATTTATAGCTTCTTGGAAGCTTTGAGGTTTACTATCTAGCATATAAGTAAGAAAATCCAAACCAAAGGATATTTTCTTTCTTATACTCTTGCTCCGTCTCAATTTAACCTTAGTCTCAACTTCAGTCTCCTGATCTTGATCACTATCATGATTATCATCACTGATAGCATCATAAGTTTGTTTTGACGAAATCGGTCCTTATTCCACTTTATAATGGAAAAATATGTTTGAAAAATGATGCATTTTTTTATTCCATTTTCGTGTTCTTGTGTATATTAGGAATTTCTGACCTATACACATGAAACTGATATGCAATACTATCTTATGCATATACTATGAAGATGTAATCAACTATTTTGGGACCTATCTTCACTCTCTTTGGAGTAGGTACCACAACTTTGGATAGATACCCCCACACTCGTAAATATTTATAGGAAGGTTGTCTTCCTTTCCATGGCTCATAAGGTGTCTTTACTTGGTCCTTCCGGGTCACCTTATTTAAAAGATTGTTTGCTGACCAAACGGCTTCCTCCCACAAGTTCTGGGGTACTTCAGAACTTATCAGCATTGCATTCATCATTTCTTTCAAAATTTTATTTTTCCGTTCAGCCACACCATTTAATTGTGGTGAATATGGTGGAGTAACTTCATGTATAATGCGATGTTGAGTACAATATTCTCCAAATAGAGTTACATACTCCCCACTACGATCACTTCTGATCACTTTTAACTTTTCTGTTGAGTTGATTCTCAACCTCCGTTTTATAAAGAATAAATTTCTCTATAGCTTCATCCTTACTCTTAAACAAGTATACATAGCAATATTTCATGCTATCATCAATAACAGTGATAAAATATTTATTACCACCTCTAGTTGGTGCGAATTTCAAATCACATACATCACTATATATCAAATTCAAAGGTTCATTATTTATTTCAATCGTTTGATATAATAACCTCGTTGATTTTACCTTTACACAAGTTTCACACTTATGTTTGGAATCAATTTCAAAAGTGGGAATGTGATTCAAGTTAATTAACCTCTGTAGAGAATTAAAATTAACATGACCTAGTCTACCATGCCACAAAATGGAAGACTCAAGCAAGTAAACAGAAGCGTACTAGCTTATTAATATTCTTTGGCTTTACAGTCATTACATTTAGTTTGAATAAACCATTGACTACATAGCCCTTTCCCTAAACATCCCATACTTAAACAAAATGATCTTGTCTGACTCAAACACTAAGCGAAAACTATGTTTGCTTAGCAGTGATTCAGACACTAAATTATTACAAATGTTTGAAACACACAATACATTATTCAGAGTCAGATCTTTCTCCGAGATCATCTTTAGGACTATCTTACCCTCCCTTTGGATTTCGGATGTGGTGGAATTTTCCATAAACAATTTCTTTCCATTTTGCTTTGGTTAGAAGGAAGTGAACATGTTCTTATCCGCACACATGTGGCGGGTCGTACTCTTATCTATCCACTACTCTCTTGGATTAGAGATTACCAAGTTCATCTTAGAAATAATAGTACTAAGGTCAATGTCATCAACCTCTGTTATGATGTGTTCCATCATCTGTGCCTCTTTGTTTTTCTTTCTTTTAGGCAATCTACATTAAGCAGCTCTGTGACCCATCTTTTCACAATTAAAGCATTTGCCTTGAAACTTGGCCTTCTTGGAGATGCCTCCTTTAGGCCCCAACTTGGAACTTTTTCCAAGTTCCTTCTTATTCTTGGAGCTATTTCCATGCTCCACAACATTGGCCTTCAGCACGACCTTCATGGATCTTTTGTCAGACCTCTTATTGTTATTTTCAATATGAAGCTTGCCAACAAGAGCCTTCATACGAATCTCCTTTCTTTTGTGTTTGAGATAATTTTTGAAGTCTCCCTAACTAGAAGAAAGCTTTTCAATCATAACAGCAACTTGAAAGGCTTCATTAATGAACATCCCTACGGCAAGAAGTTCTTGGATGAGCACTTGCAACTCATGTACTTGACTCATCAATGGCTTGTTATCCATCATCATGTAATCCAAGAATCGGCCTGCAACAAACTTTCTGGACATAGCATTCTCAGTTTTATACTTTCGGTCCAAAGTTTCCCACAGCTTTTTTGCTGACTTCGTGCCACAGTACACTCTGTACAAGACATAAGATAGGCCATTTAGGATATAATTTCGACATAAATAATCAGAATTCTTTCATACATCCACCGCCATCAGAGTCTCTTTGTCACTTCCTTCATTAGAAGGTGATGCGTCTTCAGTTAGAAACCTCGTAAGGCCCAATGGAGTCAAGTAGAACAATATCTTCTTTTGCCACCTTTTAAAATTTGCTCTATTGAACTTTCCTGGTCTTTGCATATTTGCAGAGGCATTTAAAACATAGGAGCTTGATTTAAGACTTGTGCAGCGGGGACATCTCCACTTGCCATTTCTATAAAATCACAAAAAAAAAAATAATTAGTTGTTATTTTTAATCTTAACAAACTAATTACAACCAATTTCTAATTGGAAAACACAAAAAAAAAAAAAATGTGATTTTCTAATATTTCTGTATACATCATAAAATTTCTATATACACCCATAAAATTATTGTATACATTTATAAAATTGCTATATACACTTACAAAATTGCTTTATATACTCACCAGGATTGGCATAATCAATTACATGATGATGACATCATCAATTAAATGATGATACATCATCACTGATGTCATGCTGATGTGGTAGCTACACATGGCACTATGCTGACATGGCATCCATGCTGATGTGGTGCTTGCCTAGTGGCACCACTGATGATGTGGCCAAGCCATGTGGCTCCACCGCCACATGGCATTAGATGACATGGCACCTGCACTGACTGACACGTGTCGCCAACCAGAGCCGACACGTCTCACATGAACCAATTCGACACGTGGCTCATGTTAGATGCCGACACTTGTTGCCTGTCACAGGTCGACACGTGTCAACTTCGTAGCACGTGGCCTCGCGACTCTTCGACACATGGCCTCGCCAAGGTTCGCCATGTCTCCTTGCCACTGTGTGCCACTTGTCATCATCTCATCGCGCCTCGTGGTACCAGTCATCTCGTGACACGTGGTGACCCATAAATAATTGGGGCTGTTTCTAACGAGCCTGTGTCTAAATTGGGCCTGAATCTTGTGTTGAACAGTAGCATGTTCTAACCACAAACTAGACTTTGTAATTGGGCAAGATCCAACAGAATTTTAAATTCAAACCCACTACCAAAAATTCGGCCCTTACCCGTTTTTCCAACCCATTAACTTAAATTTCTACCTGTCTTCAACCTCCAGCCCGGTTTTCTCAACCTATTTCACTGATAAACGGGTTTTCTGACCCAGTTCAAAATTTTCAATCATATTTTCGCTGTTCCAATACTGGGAAATTGCTGAAATAACACCAAGAATTTCAGAAATTCATGGGCAATTTATTTTATGGAAAAAATTTTGATTAGAACAAAATAAATATTATATATGCCCAAAATTTTTAAAACCCACGGGAACCAATTTTCCTTTTTCTCCAAAACCAAAATAAACTAATATAAAAAATCATGGGCATGTATTTTTTTTTTCTTTTTTTAAAAACAATTTTGACAAACAAAATAAACTAATGCCCATTACAATTTCTTACACACAGGTGTGAAGGAAATAAATTTTTTTTTTATTATTTCTTTCCACCCGAAACACACAATCATAACAATAAAAATATATATATATATATATTCACATCTCCACATATATAAACATGTAAATCAGGATTAGTCTTAAGATTGTAGAAAAATATATGAATATATGTGTATATATATGGAACAATATTGTGTACAAAGTAGAGAAAAATAAATAATATAAATTAGAATTAGAACTTGTATGCCTTAGATTTGATCTGCTTGTTGAACAATTTATCTGATGCCTGTATAGTATCATAGTGTTCTTAAGATTATTCTCATCCCCCGGGTGCAAGTGTTTTCCAATGGTCGTCTCCCACAATACAACGGATTTTCTAAAACTCTCGGACACAGCACCATCAAAAACTTTCATTTCGAACTTTCAGAGTATCTTTACTTTACCACTCTTACAATGCAAAATGCATAAAAAAATTTTTTTTTTCTACTTTTTCCATAAAACCAACGTGAGTGTGAGAGATTGTGTTTTTACCTTTTCTTTTTTTCTTACAAAATCAATCCCATCAAAACACAAAACGGTAAGCAGTCAATGCCTTCCAATTAAAGCCATTAAATGCCCAATCAAATCATTCACATTTAATTTTAATTAGACTTTTTAATTAAGAAAAAACGTTACAGATATTTTGACCGAGAAACAAACAGATGTGCCTTCACGACCTTGTTCTGGTTTTAGTTATCAGGAATAATAACAAGTAGTTCTAGTATTTCCAAAAGCAAACGTAGGGAAATATGCAATGAACAGGCATAGGACCAGAGTCTTCCTCCCCACTGAGACACCATAAAATGGAGGTTTGGGGAAATAGATTAGAAGAGTCATTACACAAAAAGTGTTGCTGCTAGGATAAGCATTATGGAGTGTGCCATATTGCAGCTCTTCTGATGGTACGTGTGACCTTGCTTATTTGATTTGATTCAATACCTTTGTTCTAAAAGCTTATAGCTTGTTAATTATTATTGTTATTGTTATTATTTTTAAAATTTGATGCTGTATTATAGCTCTTCTTTTATTTTATTCCTCCCGTCAAAATTTTCTTTGCCTACAAATACTAACAAATAACAATCTATGTATCCTTGTTTTCACAGACAGTGATAGCTTAAGCACTAGGAAATTTGTACTTAAACCTTAGAAACAAAACAAAACCCTCCCAAAAAAGACAATAAAGTGATAACGTGGAGTCCAAAGTAGTTTGTCTGTTTGAAGTTTGTGTAAGCGTTTCCCGAAGCACCCAAGAGGAGTTTGTCTGCAGGGGCACTGCCAACGTAGTTACTAGATGCATAACCAAGATAGAGGCTTCCCTAGGTCTTTCAATTTGTGAACTGGGTCCTAAATTATATATGCTGAGAAAATGAGGGTCGTAGAAATTGAGTGTTGCTTTGACCTCATATGGTTTGGCTTCTTGTCAAAATAAGAATAGAAGCTTGGTTGATTCTGAGAAATTTCTTGGCAAATTCATCAGAATAACTATGCCGATCTTGGTCTAAAAGTATGTAATCAATAGGTCCCAAACACTCACTCTCGTTTTGACGTTGTTAGTTGTATTGGTTACGGAAAGATAGCACATATGGAACATTACAACTATGAAATAGATGTGAAATAATACTAGAAATTAATCGATTGAATGTAGAAATGAAGCATGACAAGTTTGGGAATACTTTCCCTACAATTTTCCAAGTACAGGGCTTTGGCTAAATTCTGCTTTTAGTATTTAACTTGCTTAGACATAGGGCCTTGGTGGCTATAAATATAATGCAAAATGATTTGCAGGCGTGACTGGGCTTAACTTCTGGAGCTTTTAACTGATTTACAAGCAAATTTAATTAGGCCTTTCGGAAGTCGAGAGAAGTTGATAATCTGGAGCATTGTTGGCAAAAACAACGTTTTCCATTATTGAATTAAGTTCACAGTTCATGATTTAAATGTTCAAGTTTCACCAGAGGATTCAAGGCAGAACTTTATGTTGAAGCTCTGATCCAAAGAAAACAAACTAAAATGACTCTTCTCTGATGTTATAAGGCTAGGTAAAGCTATGCGTTTTGAAAATAGCTGCTATAGTTTTAGTAAGATTTATAAAAATCGCTGCATCGAATATCAGTTAAGCTGGTTGGAACATTCAGTTTTTGCATTAGAGTTGCTCTCTTGTATCATCATCTCAGAATTTTCTTGAGAAAATTTTGAGAACAGTGTAAAGGATCGAAGTGTGTGAGGCTTGAGTGCTAGTAATCAGTGAAGAGAGGTTGTTTTGAACACAGTAATGAAAGCAGAGGATGTTGGCTATTCTTTAGTCAAACCTCTATAAAACTTTGTGTCTACCGTTTGTAATATTCTTGAGTTTATAGTTAATTAAATTCATAATAGCTTGGTTTGGCATGGCTTTGAAATGGCCTAATTTTGATTTTGGTCTGTTATGCCGTGTCCTGGCTTGTATATTCATTGTTGACATGTAAGATTTAATTAACATAGGTGAATGCTTCCAAGGAATATCCATCTCTCTTTTAAAAAACCTAGCAAAGAAGAAAAGAACCCAAGTTTTTTTCATCGTATGGAATTTTGTTTCTAACTAAGCAACAAAAATGATTTCGTAGCCCTCCCAAAGTAATAAGAAAAATGCAGAAGATCTCTACTGTTCATAGCAACGTCACCAAGAGAAACTAAAAAATTGTAGGATTTTGATATGGTAAAGACTACATGAGGACGTTATGGTACGGACATGTTATGTGACAACTCACATCATTCATATTCATTGCCTTGTAGGGAAAAAAAAAAAATTACAATTAATTTGAAGAATATTCAATCAACCACTTTTAAGAATTGTATGTAAGGAAATTGGAAAGGCAGTTGAGGTCTTTCTTGTTGAATTGCTTGGAATTGTCTTTCTTTATAATAATGCCTTCCTGTTACTTGGTTAACAGACAATTGTCTTTGTGCTGTCCTCGTCTTTTTATGGTTTAAAATAATACTGATTCCACTATTCTTGTATGTTGAGGCGAATGTAACCATGCAACTAAGTATCTGAGTTTTGGTATTATTTTTCTTTTTCTTCCCAAGAATCTTAGTTTCAGAATTCTAGGAAATCTCGTCCTAACTTGACCCACAAACAATTTCATGGCTGCTTGCTTGCCTGCCTAGTTGGATGGCCAAGTTCATAATCTCTTTGAACATTTGGGTGATTTGTACTTCTTAGTCAGCTCATAAGAGGAGGGCTAGCTGTGTTGTATCTGGTCCATTGTGCCCTTTCAAACTGTCCAACTAACCAATTTCTTCGTTTTCTCTAGAATGACATAGATATATTTAGTCAACTGATAGGTATTAACATTTTGGTGATTTGTACATTTTAGTCAACTCACAGAGTAAGTCTAGCTGTTGTATCTGGCACATTGTACCCTTTCAAATTGTCACCTACTAACCAATTTCTTTGTTTACTAGGTATGACATAGATATATTTATGTAAAAATGATATCTATGACAAGGTATGTCAAACATATATTTGGAATTATATTCGTATTGAATAAATAAAACTTTGCAAACTAGTCACACTGTCATCTGATACACTTGGAGATGGCAAATGCTGCTGTCCTTTGCTAGAAAAGAAATTGGCTTACTGATGTTTTTGCTTCAAAACATTCTTTATGCCACATTTTTTGGTTTTAGAAGACTTAATGTTGAGATTCATCAAATGTACTGCTCTGAGACATTTTTGCAATTTTTGTAATTTTTGTTTAAGGTTGTTAAGGTACTTACTCACTTCATTGCAGAAAGATTAACACAGAAAACACGGCAAAACGTTTTGGTCTGCATTACTCTTGGGAATTTGTAGTTTAATGTTGCTTGGTAAAATTTATTATAGAATAGAGACAATTGGATGTTGTGTTTATATGCCCTTTTGTCTGCCTGAGCCCCTTATTATTAATTGGCACTTTAACAGCTTATTCAATTAATTAAACTTCATTTAGTAAACATAGTATTGTCGAATACGCAGATTGAATGAATTTGGCTAGTTTCTGAGATCTTGAAGTCTTATGCAGGTATCTTTTCAGACCTGAGCCTACTGAAAAAATGCAAAAAGTACCAAACCCTGCCTTGTTATTTTGCATCTAAAGTATATTATCCACTGTACCTTAGCTGCCAGATTATAGATTAACTAAGAAGAACAAAGATCATAAGCTGTTCACCAATGATTCTTATGACTACATGCCCCTCCTACAAAGGACATGGTTTTCTTTTTGTCTGTGTTGATAGAAACAAACATAAGATTGTATATTTTGTCTTCTCTGTAACTTTGGGCAGAGGAAAGACGTATGGAAAAACGAACACCTTTCACCCAGCTCTTTCGTTTCTATTATATATACTATCAAAATGAAAGGAGAGCTTAGTAATTTTAGGAGATAGAGAGAGAATTTTTTAAAATGCTGAAAACTCAGAGTCACCTATCTTGAATTTTCCGATGTAATAGAAACTCTTGTTCATCAATTTAATAACATATTTTTTTTTGCCTCGTAATAATCTAAAAATAAGCTCTTTCTCAATCTGCCTATACGTTACATGGATATTCTATGCTTTGTTTAATGTTTCCTAATATAAAAAAGCAATGAATAATAAATCAATATAAAGTCAGCAACTTTTTGGACTATGCAGGGAAATCAAAGGAATAGTATTTCGGAAAGCTTGAGAATACTCGACCAATGATTTAAATTCCAATTACTTATGTGAAAATGAGATAAGGAAGTAATTGGGATTCAAGAACTCATGTATATATATTGAGTGCAGTTCAGTAATTCTCTGATGAAATTCAAAGAAAATGAACTAACTTGCATAAAATTTAGTATTTCTTACATGAGGGATGATGCTAGAAGAAAACCCATGGACAAGTTAATGCTCAAAATTTATGAGATCGTAAATGGTGTGTAGCTAGAGGAGTAGAAGATGGGAAGCCAATAATACGAAAATATCTTCTCGATCAGTCTTCGATTTTTTTCTTCCAACTCAGGTTCAGTTGTAGGTAAGCAATATGTAAGCCTCTCTGAAAATTGGCTGTACATACAATTCTATTTCATCTATTTGACAAGTCCCAATTAACATCTTCTCTATTTCTGTTTGAACCGTCATGAGGAAGAGAATGCAGATGAGAAGAAGAAGAAGAACTAGCTGATATGGACAAGGAACTGTTGCTCCAAGACTGTTTCTTGGGGAAGAAAAGCTTCCTTTGTGTAGGACAAGAATTGGAGCAAGCACCCTTCGAACTGTGGAGGGCACAGCCACAGTTTTTGTGGTATGGCCTTCTCGCAATTTCTGTGTCATGCATCGATATGCTTCCTTCAAAGACACATTGAAGCATCATCTGTGCAGCTTTGGTGGCCATTTCTCTCTTTTTGATTTCTCTTTTAAGTTGAGAGGATATGTTTGAAACTTGTGCATGGTTTCGAAAGCATAGCTATTTATATAGATGGACGAGGGGTTGGAGGTGTGTGAAGTGGAGTGATATGGAGACAAAGTTTGTATGTTGGAGATTACTCGTGCGTTGAAATCGAGAGAAAGAATTTGTTACTTGCCAAACTAGTTATGAGAGACTTGGAGCATCGTTTTTTTCTAGGGAAGCTTGTGAGCTTTTTTGAAAGTGAGATTTTGGTCTTAAAAAAAAATTAAAAAATGAGTGGCTACTTTTAAGGCTTTTAGCATTGTTTGCTCCGAAGAATGTGCCTTTTTTTTTTTTTTTGGTTGTTGTTCTTAAGACCTGACTTTGTAGAAAAGAAAACGTTCCATCAAATTTTAGCATTCTCTGAACAAGGAAAACAAAGTGCCAGATAAATCCAATGTACTTAATATGGGACAACAATAGAGCAAAATAATGACAAAACATCTAACATTCATTTTAAAGTTTGCTTTACATAATTAAAAATCGAAACCTCATTTACTAATTAGTAACGATAGTTAAAGCCATCCCCTTCACAAACCATAAATGTGGTACATTTTTTGATTTACCATAATCTAGCACTACCATGTACTTTTTCTCCGTGTATATATATATATATATATGTAAAGTATTCGCGTGTGTGTGTGTGTGCGTATATATGTATAAAGTAAGTCTCTTATCAGAGAATCACTGATTTAGTTAAATAAGAAATATTTATGTGGCAAAAACTTAATTATTAAATAAAGCGATAAGTAATATATATATATATATATATATATATATATATATATATATATATCTAGATCGTTGGATTTCGTTATGAATTTCATTTTCCGAGTATTCACCAAAAAAAAAAAAAAAAAAAAATCATGTTGGGGCAAATTCTTTTATTCATTTTAATGTTTTATAGAGCTGGTCTTATTTTTTTAATTTTTTCACATATTGCATAAATATAGGATCCTAATATATCATACTGTGTAATATGCAAAGCTAACTAGACTTTGGTATCCGAGAGTTCATCTCTTCTCTAGTCCATAATATGTATGAAATGAAATTATAGTATATAATATGTGTTGGTTTGCAAATTTGGATTGAGAATATTGATAAACTAACCCCTGCCAAGGTTGATCACAAAAATTCAAAGTTAGTTTTTAGTTGATAAACTAACCCCTGCCAAGGTTGATCACACAATTCAAAGTTAGTTTTTATTTAGTCAATAAGGAAACGTGCAATGTTATCGTTAGGAACAATGGTCTGGGGCAGATCAAGAATAAAAAATGAACTAATAATAAAGAGAAAACTTTTTGATAGAACAGAGTGATGAACTTCATAGTTTGGGACATGTACAAACCGCATTTTTACGTTTTATAGAGCAAGATACAATTTTCCCCTGACAACAATGCTGTTTATTCATGGCAAAATAATAAACAAAGAAAAAGAAAGAACATGTAAATCATAAAACCGTGCACGGAATGCTAAAATAAACAACATGGAAAAAGAAAAAAGATTTTGCAATAGCTATGAACAGCATATATATCAAAGTTTATTTTTGCCCTTCATCGAGTTAATCAAAGCTCTCCGTCCCATAATTCTTGAAGAAAGTTGGGATCAATTCCATTTCCAAGAGTAACATTAAGTATAAATTTCTTCTGTGGCAGTTGACTGATCTTTTGAAGATCCTCCTCTGTTAGTTCCCAATCAAAGATTTCTAAATTCTCTTTCAACCTATCCTTGTTGTAGCTCTTAGGCACTGAAGTTGCCCCTTGCTCATATATCCATCTAAGAGAAACCTGCCATTCCAAACCAAAAAGTACCATATATCATCCTCTGCTAAACTCAATGTTTCAGATACACAATTAAATGAAAATTTTAAGAACCTGAGCAACGGTTTTGCCTCGAGCCAATGCTATGTCCTTGAGAACTTTATTATCCAAAACATGATTGGAGCCCCATGGTGTGCCTTTGGCTCCCAGTGGAGAGTAGGCAGTGACTATGATATTGTTGGCCTTGCAGAACTCTGTGAGCTTTTCCTGTTGCCATATTGTGTTCATCTCCACCTTTAAAAAAATAAAAATAAAAATGTAACTTAATCAAATTATAGTTCTTGAAAAATGTATGATTTTTACATATCATGAAGCTGAAAAAGAAAAAAAATGGACTCACTTGATTCACAGCAGGTGGGATTGTGGCAAATGATAGCAAGTTTTGAAGCTTCTTGGTAGAGAAATTGCTGACTCCAATGGCCTTGGTAAGCCCAAGTCTCTGGCTTTCCTCCATGTCTGCCCAAACCGACTTGTAGTCCATTGGAATAATATCCTCCTGTTTTACGGGCAATTGCACTTTTCCTGGCTTGGCACTGATGGGCCAGTGAACAAGATAGAGATCTAGGTACTCTAACTGAAGATTCCTGCAATCCAAACAAAAACTCAACCTCAGCATTTCTTTGGGAAAAAATAAAAAATAAAAAATAAAAGGCCATGTTTGGAAAGCATATGTATGTTTATATCTCACTGAAGGGATTTCTGTAGAGCAGGGATAACAAGATGGGGATGAGCATCATTCAACCAGAGCTTGGAAGTGATAAAGAGCTCGTCCCGAGAACCCACAAAGCCAAGTTTAAGAGCTTCAGCTATGGCTTCCCCAAGTGCCAGTTCAGACCCATATAAAGAAGCTGTATCAAAATGGCGGTAACCAAGTTTGATGGCCTCCAACGCTGCCGTTTTCACAAGGGTAGCATCTGTGCTATCGGAAGCTGTGCCAAAGCCAAGGACCGGCATGCTTCGTTGACCGGCAGAGGAGCTCAGAACCACCTTTGGGATAAATTTAGACCCTGCAGCAGCCATTTTCTGTTTCTGTGAGTATGGAAGAGTTTTGGTTATTAATGTTTGATGAAGTGCGTGATTGGCAAATCTGGGAAAATTTATACCAATGTATAGAACATAACAGGGCTGAAAGAGGTAGGTTCAAAGTGATTGCTTGCGTTATTGCATGCGACACAGAAAACTAGGTTGAAAAAATGGGCATATATTCTTATGGTGTACGGTCGCCGAATTTGATACAAATATTTAAGGCGTTCCTAATACATGACTGTCTAGTGAATTTGGTTAACTGATCACTATTTTATATTGTGCAAGTTATGGGAAAACAGAAAAAGTTGGATATATTTATAAAAAAATAACGAAATGTTTTGGTAAAGAAACCGAGAATTTGGCGAGCAGCCCACCCTCAACTTAAGGTTTGCTGATAGTGTTTGTAAAACCAAACCAATTTTAAAAGTCGACACTGCTGACTACTTCATCAAGTTTGGAATGGTTTTTAAAAACAAATACACATACTACACGCATTAAGACATTATTTAATTGATATGTTGAGAATCCATGACCTACGCGGAGGAGTGAAAAGTAGCAAAGTAGGGATTATCATAAATGAGAAAGCAAAAAAAATATAAACATTAAAAATAATAAAAAATAATAAAAAATAATAAGAACGTAAAAACAAGTATTCTCGGATGTAGTGCTAGTAGCAGACAGGGGATCGTAAAAAGGGAACGCTTTTAAACCCAATTTAATGTAGTGCTATTAATAATCACCTATTAATAATAAACATAGTATTTCACTGTACTAAATAAATAAAAATGATTAGAAATACTAAGTAGCAATTGAAATCTTAATTTGTGATCCTACAAAAGTAGAAAACAAATAAATGTGATAGTAGTGACCAATTAACATACTATTTATTAACTCTCTCTCAAGTTTTACCAAAGAAAATCATAATAGAAAATACCATATCTTATTATTACAAACTTACACTATCAATAATCTTTTAGGTTTTTAAATACTTAAATCATGTATAAATCACATGGCTTATCCATTAGCATAAAACATACAAAATAATAATTAATAATATAATAATATAAATTATGGATAAGCCATATGGGCTTTTCAAATAGTTAGTCTTTTAAACTAATAGATCAATTGGAGTATTACAGATAGAATGTATATATAAGGGCTTCATTGTATAAATCAGTAAATAAGTCAATCTCATTACCGATATAAATAAATCTTATAAGTAAGTCATTGATTATGGCTAGTTCACACAGAATATCTAACATTCTCCCACTTAACTGCATAATCATCTCATACAACAACAAATTTACTTACTATAGTATCTTCCAACATAAAATACCATTTTATATAAATATATAGCATGTAAATAGGGCACAACAACATACCAAACTAAGTAGTTTAGATTCTTTCAGTAAATCTTCCAAAATTAGATACAATTTCGACTAAGCATTTTGCATGCTATAACCTTAGCCTAGGTAGTAAAAATTTACCTTAGTAAAGATTTATTTTACCACTGTAATCTTCCAATATAAATATCATTTCATTTAAGTGCATTAGGTACCGACATGATATAACAACATACTTAAACTAGGTAGTAGGAATTCACCATGGTACATGTAGATCCACATATATATATATATATATATATACAGCCTAAAAATCTCAAATCAAGCTTATAAACATAAAGAGTAACAATATATGTAATAAATATCTCATAAATAAATAAATAATGATCCATATACATTTATATGTTACTCAACAATGCAATACTCAAAAAATTAAACAGTACTCAACATGAACCTTATTATATAATACAAAATAAACTCCCACTAAATATAATATTTTAACCCCTTAATTGTAATTAGGATCTCATATGATAAGGTAGTTATTCTTTTGATTTAGAAAATTTAAATTTTTCACGAAAAAAATTGTAACATATTTCTCATTTCATGAATTTGATGAAACTAACTATACACAACCTGTATAATTCACTTTGTTTGCAAGCAACACTTTTACACATATAATTTTGCTCACAAATAAGTTTATAATATTTTATTTTGCTTTTGTACAGTATGATTAATTTGGCAAAATTCATTAAAAAAATGTTTGATTGAACTAAAATGATACAATAATGATAGTTTAAAGGACAATGAGACAAATTTTAGAATTTGAAGGCAAACTTTGTTGAGGATGGATTTCACCATCTTATTTCTTTTGAGGCTCCATTTGGAAAGTGTCAAACTAAAACTGATTCTCGGAATTTAATTTTTGAAAATTAATTTCCTGAAAATTAATTTTTCTCTTGTTATATTTGGTGAGTAGTAGAAAAGTTGGGACTTATAAATAATCAAATTTAATATTGTATAATAATAAATTAAGGATAAATATGTATTTTTAAAAAATTCTAAAACTATTTTCTTTGAGATACTTAAACAAGTGCCAAGATAGTGGTAAGAAAAGTTCGACTCTTTTATGGAAGATCATAGGTACAAGAAGACTATTTCAAATGCCTGTGTATTGGTGAAGAACTTTTTTAATGATGGTCTTATCATTTTTCTATTTTATGTTGATGATATGTTAATTATGAGTCATGATGCAAGTAATATTGAAAGGCTGAAAAATGACCTCAATAAATCCTTTGCTATGAAGGATTTGGGATAAAAAAAACATATTCTTAGCATGAAGATTACTCATGATAGGAACAAAAACTTTGGTCATCTTAAGAGAGGTACATTGAAAAGTTTTTGGAGAGGTTCAACATGAGTAATGCACAATAAGTTATATCTCCATTTGCATATCATTTCAAGATTAGTCGTAGATATTGCCTTGCAAGTGAGAAAGACAAAGAATTGATGAAGAAGGTGTTTTATGCATTAATAGTTGGTAGCTTGATGTACACCATGGTATGCATAAGGTTTGATATCGCTCATACAGTTGGTGTTGTTAGTCAGTTTCATTCAAATCCTAGAAAAAAAAACATTGGGAAGCTGTAAAATGGATTCTTAAAGGCACTTTCAAAGCCTATTTATGTTACCTGTGTTGAATGGATACACAAATGTATACATGGTTGGTGATATTGTTACTAGAAAGTCCACATGGGGTATATTTGATTATGTTTGCAGGAGAGTTATTTCATGACAATTGAAATTGCATAAATTTGTGGCTTTGTCTACCATTGAAGTTGAGTATATTGCAATTGATGAAGGTTGCAAATTAGTCTTATGGATGAAGAAAGTCCTACAAGAACTGAGCCAAAAGCAGGAAAGGTTTATTCATTACTGCGATAGTCATAGTACTATCAATCTTATTAAGTACTCTACTTTCCACTCTAAATCAAAAACATTTATATGAGGTATCAATGGATTAGATATGCATTAGAGAAAAAGCTATTGTAATTTGAGAAAATAAATACTGACAATAATGGCTCGGATATGATGACTAAGACTTTACCCAAAAAAATAAAGAAAAGAAAATTGAGATTTGCTAACAAGTTGCAGGTTTAAAGAGCCCTCCTCCACGTGAGTCCAAAGAGGAAGATTTGTTAAAATGAATCTCTTCCATGTGGAGGAATATGGATCCATACAAAGTGTGTGCTTCCAAAACTTCCACGTGAAAGGCTTGGTGACCAAGTAAGGAAATTTGGAGACCAAGTTTAATTCACTTTTTCAAATCTATAAATTGGATGCCCATTCATTACAGAAATATAAATGAAGTGAGGTAATCTCAAGTGAAGAAATGTGGAAGTGAGAGCTTCTCTTGATAGTAATAGAAAAGTGACTTTTAGGGGGAGAGAGAGAAATAAAGAAGAAAGAGAGAAAAGTAGTGGGTTTTCTCAATTCAACAGTCATAAACTGTTGGATCTTCTTTAAATCTCATTATATTGTTTGGGTAGTCTAGGATACAATCTTAATGGTCCATATCATAGTTTCCTCTTCCTAGGACATTTCATTTAAGAGAGATTTAAACTTTTGTTTGATGAATATTGTTATACTGCATTTTTTTGCTGATAGTGGATGAGTTTCTGAATTGATGTCCCATGGTTTTCACGCAATTTTTTCTTTGCGGTTTTTTCTATTCACTTCTATTATTTCTATTATTTATTTTCGTTTTTCTTGGTTAACCTATTTAATTGCACAAAAATAGAAAAATATATTATATAGCTGCGTTGTAATTTGTGATATTTTTCCCAATAGGAATTATGGTAAATCCAATGGCATATCATTTAATCGACATAGCTACTACTGCTTGCTGATATAGAATTATAGTAGGTCAACTTAAAAATATCCAAAATTTCCTCTAAATTTTTTTAAAATTTCCTTTCTTTTAAGAGGTTGAAATAAAATTTAAGTTACAAATAAAAATGAATAAAATTTACATAATATCCATTGAAATTTTTAAAATTTTACCAAAATTTCTATGAAAATTTCGGTCAAAATATCTATATCAAATTCTTAATAGTTTGGTTAAAAAATTCATAATATCTATTAAAATTTTAGAAATTTTGCATGTAAATTTCCAAAAATTTTTATGTAAATTTTGAAAATATATATAATTTTTTTTTATAAAAAATTCAAACATTTTATTGATGTTTAGTTAATTATTTTACCAAATTAATTTTAGTGATATTTTTTTAATATTTTAATTGCTTTTTAAATATGTAATGATATAAATAAAGCGAAGTAAATTAAATTCAATAACCTTAATAAATTCTATTCATTGATAAAATATATATATATATATATATATATATACTTGCTATACATTTTGTATAAGATGAATTCATTAGAATTTTATAATTACAATATAATAATTGATTATATAATAATGAAAAATGATAACATAAAATAATAACATGAAAATATAATATAATGTAGAATTGATATTGATAACATTTAAATTAATAACATTAAGTAAATAAAAATAAAAAATGATAGAATATATTATACTAAATATAAAAGAAACTATTTTAATACAAGATCCTTATGGTTGACATATTAATAATTACATGAAAATTTATTAACAAGATACATCTTTTAATAATTAGTTTTCACATTTCACATCTTAAAATGAGAATGAAAAAATACTAATAATTTTCAATTATTTAAGATTTATATGAGTATTGAGATAATATTTTTGAACTATAATGTAATTATAATGATTGTTTTATCTTAATAAATAAACAATTTATCAAATATATATATATATGTATTTGTTTTTTTTGCATATTTTTATGCATGATAGTTTATTTATGATCATTACCACTTACTATAAATTAAATTGATTAAGAGAAATATAATATCTATTCAATATTTTTGCAATTTTTATTATCAGTTTGATAATTGATTGTTTAAATAAGACAATACTAAAATTTCAACAAAAATTTCTATATTTTAAAATAGATTTCTATCATTTTTCATGAATTTTTATCTATGTTTGATACTTTTTGATATTTCCATGAAATATTTTATATTTTGAACTTTCGATATTTCCACCGATACCGAAATTTTCAATATTATAGTAGGTAACAAATTAAGAAATCATAGAGATGTAAATTCATAAAACTTCTTTCTGGTATTGATGATGACACAATCCCTTAAGCTAGGCATGTCAATAAAGAACTTCAGTTTATGCTGATAGAAAAAGGCAGCGCAACAAGCTCACAAAATAAATAGTTTCTCATACATGCCGTGGCTTATTTTAAGAGGTCCTTGTCCTTGCCACAGGAGTTTCAAGAAATGCTATTGGAAATTGTCTGGTGTATTTAACCGCAATGGTATGTTTGGATAAATATAAATTTAGTGGAAATCTAATTTCCTAAAAAATGTGATAATTTTTTTTTGTTTGGATATTTATCGTAAGGTAAAAAAGTATGAGTTTAGGGAATTAGATTTCCATCAATGTAGAAAAATATGTGGGAAAATAGTTTCCAGCTATAAATATGTTATTTTGAGAATTACAGAAAAAATAATTTTGAATTTTTTTTAAAATATATATTTACCATTAATTTATTATACAATATTAAATTTAATTACTTCTAAATCCTAACTTTTCTATTACTTATCAAACATATCAAAAGAAAAATTAATTCTAAAAAAATAAGTTTTAAAAAACTAAATCTCGAAAATCAATTTACTTTTTAACTTTAACACTTTCCGGATAGAATCCAAATAAATAGTATAAATTTTAAAGTATTATTAAGTTTTCTTAAAGAAAGTTAAAAATTTTTCTTACATCATTATAAGATCTTAATATGGCAACGACACTGTAAGAATTTAATGATAAAGATATTTTATAGAGCAATTTATGTTGTAGATGTTTAATGAAAAGTGCCACGTTGCCTAGACTTTATAGTGGTTTGTATGAGGAAACCCAAGAAAGGTTGTCGAAAAGTACAAAGGCCCAAAAATAATGTGGTAGCCTGAAATAATAATGTGGGCCTAGCCTAAAATAATGTGGGCCTAGCCTAATCTATAACTTTTAATATTTGATTTTAAAGTAAATATTTGGATTTATATATACATACATACATACATACATACATATATATGTATGTAGGGCTACCTGTGGCGTTTCTTGTACTTTATTCCCTTTCAAATTGTCTGCTTGCCAGTTGTTCAGATAAACAGTATATTTATATAACAAAATGACTTACAAGGTATGTCAAACACATGTTTGGAATTATATTCATATTGAATAAATAAAATTTTGTAAACTAATTACACCGTCATCAAGATACACTTACAGAGGGCAAGTGCCGTCCTTTGTTAGAAAAAGAAATGGCCTACTTATATTTTTGCTTTTTAAACATTCTTTATGCCTCTTACAGAAAATAACAAAATAACAACAAAATAGCAAAAGTAGTAAACTTGGATAACAGAAGACAGTTAGAGAATTCCTTAAAACTCTCAACGTAGGCCTGTCAACACGAATTCCCTAAGCCAGCATGTCTTCGTACGTTTCTTGCCTGGCTCTCCTTCGACCTTCTTCTTGCTTCCTTCAGCTTCCTTATTGATCTCAGCTTCAAAATCACCTCCAATTCGACCTGTTTCAGCTTGAGTACTAACTTGGGTTTTTTCCTCTTGGGCCTGAGATCCAATCCATTTGTTCATCTGTTCTTGGACTTGGCGGCTGTCCAAAATCACTTCAGCCTAAGTATCCAAAAACATATGGAAAAATGAGCACCTTGCACCCAGCTCTAGCTTTCTTTCTATTCTATATTATTAAAGTGAAAGGACAGCTCAGTAATTTTGGGAGAGATAGAGAGAGAAGATTTTCTAAAATGCTGAAAAATCAGAGCCACCAATCGTGAATCTTCCAAGGTAATAGAAATTCTTGTCATCAATTTAAGTACAAGTCTGCCTTGTTATAATCTAAAGAGTAAGCTCTTTTTACATTTTATCCATACATTTCGTGCACTTTAATTGTCAAGAACATCCTGTGCTTTTTTGATGTTTCCTAGCATCAAATTTGACGGCCGTACACTACAAGAATATATATGTGGAGATTTTTTCAACCCAATGTTCTGTGTCGTGTGCAATAACGTAAGCAATCAATTTGAACCTGTCTCTTTCAGCCCTTTAGTTTTCTATAAATTGGTAAAAGTTTTCACAGATTTGCTAACCATACGCTTCGTCCAACATTAATCACCAAAACTACTCCATATTCACAGAAAAAGAAAATGCCTGCTGCAGGGTCTAAGTTTATCCCAGAGGTGGTTCTGAGCTCCTCTGTTGGCCACCGAAGCATGCCAGTCCTTGGCTTTGGCACGGCTTCCCTTAGCTCCGGCGCTACCCTTTTGAAAACCGCAGCATTGGAGGCTATCAAGCTTGGTTACCGCCACTTTGATACAGCTTTTGTATATGGGTCTGAACAGGCACTTGGGGAAGCCATAGCTGAAGCTCTTAAACTAGGCCTTGTTGGTTCCCGGGATGAACTCTTTATCACTTCCAAGCTGTGGTCCAATGATGCTCATCCCAACCTTGTTATCCCTGCTCTACAGAAATCCCTTCGGTGAGATATAAGCATAAATTTGCCTTTCAAAGATGCTATTTTTTATTTTTATTTTATTTTTATTTTTATTTTATTTTTGTTTTCAAAGAAATGTTGAGGATGAGGTTTTTGTTTGGATTGCAGGAATCTTCAGCTGGAGTACCTGGACCTCTATCTTGTCCACTGGCCCATTAGTGCCAAACCAGGAGAAGCCCAACTCCCCATAAAAGATGTTTTGCCAATGGACTACAAATCTGTTTGGGCAGCCATGGAGGAAAGCCAGAGACTTGGGCTTACCAAGTCCATCGGAGTCAGTAATTTCTCTACCAGGAAGCTTCAAAACTTGCTCTCATTTGCCACAATTCCTCCTGCGGTTAATCAAGTGAGTCCCTTTTTTTTTTTTTTTTTTTTTTTCCATGAGCTTCAAGGTAGGAAAATTAATTATAAATTTTCCAAGAACTATAATTTGATTAAATTACATTGTTTTTTGGGGGTTTATAAATAAATAAAAAAAGGTGGAGATGAGCCCAATATGGCAACAGAAGAAGCTCATAGAGTTCTGCATGGCCAACAATATCATAGTCACTGCCTACAGTCCATTGGGAGCCAAAGGCGCCCCATGGGGATCCAATCATGTTATGGAGAACCAAGTTCTGCAGGACATAGCAACTGCTCACAGCAAATCCGTTGCTCAGGTTCTTAAAATTTTCATTTAATTTTGTAGAACTTTCCCTGTTTTGATTAGTATCTAAAAGATTGAGTCTATCAGATGATATATAGTTCTTTTTGGTTTGGAATGGCAGGTTTCTCTTAGATGGATATATGAGCAAGGAGCAACTTCAGTGCCTAAGAGCCACAACAAGGACAGGCTAAAAGAGAATTCGGAAATCTTTGATTGGGAACTAACACGGGAGGATCTTCACAGGATCAGTCAACTCCCACAGAAGAAATTGATACTTGATGTTACTATTGGAAATGGATCTGATCCTGACTTTCTTCAAGAGTTATGGGACGGAGAGTTTTGATTGACTCCATGGAGGGCAAAAATAAACTTTGATATATGTGATATTCATAGCTATTCCTAGATCATTTCTTTTTTCATGTATTTTATTTTAGCATTCGGTGCATAATTTTATGATTTACATGTTCTTTCTTTTTCTTTGTTTCTTGTTTTGCCTTGCATAAAAAGCATCGTTGTTAGAGGAAATTTGTATCTTGCTCTATAAAATGTGACACATACAGTTTGTATATGTCCCAAGCGATGAAGGTTATTACTCTAGTCTATCAAAGTTGTCTCTATATTTATTTGTGCATTCTTGATTCTTCATCGGCGCCGGCCCATTGTACTAACAATAACATTGCATTTTCCCTTATCGACTAAATAAAAACTAACTTTGAATTGTGTGGTCAACCTTGCAGTGGTTAGTTTGTCAATTTTCCCAATCCAAATATGTAAAACCAACACATATTATATACTATAGTTTCATTTTAGTTGAAACACAACATGGACTACAGAAGAGATGAATTCTCGGATACAAAAAGTCTAGTTAGCTATGCATCTTACATAGTATCTATCATATATTAGGATCCTATATTTATGCATTATGTGAAAAAAATTAAAAAATAATACCAGCTCTATAAAACAATAAAATGAATAAAAGAATTTGTTCGAAAATGAAATTTTTTTTTTTGGTGAATATTCGAAAATGAAATTCTTATTTAAATCCAACAACCTAGATATATATATATATATATATATATATATGTATGTATAGAATCATTCTATGATTAGGTTCGACCTCACCAAAATGGTGAGGCCAAAAAACGTGGGAAAATGCCCAGCCATTGGATTTCAAGGAGTCTCACGAACAGCTCAGATACTTCCCTATCACATGTGAGAAAATTGCACCTTTAAAAAAATTTCCTTTAACCTTCCTGCTTTAAAATATCATTTCTTTTTCCGTTCGCACCATTGTTTTGCACATGGCTCACCATTTCAAAATTCTCAAATAAAATCTACCATCTCTGTTTTACATAGACCTCACCATTTCAAAATTCCTAAATAAAATCCACTATCTTTTATCGTTTCAAAATTCCCAAAGTAAATCCACCATCAAAACTCCCAAAAAAAATCCACCATCTCTAAGCATTTTGAAGTTCCCAAATAAAATCCACCATTTCCCACTCTGTTCACACCACCGTTCCAGCCCCAAATATTTTTCTATTGCTGCCACTGCCCAGGCTTTCTTCCTGATAATTCCCAATCCATTGAGGACTTGGATTAAATGTTAGTATTTCTGAGCCATTGGTTTTTTTTTTTTCTTCTTTTTGTGAGCCTTTGTTTTGTTGAAGTGTGGCAATTTTGCCACTTGATGGTGCATGTCATCGGCTAGCATGCACACCTTGGTATCAAATCCTTTCCTTTTATGAGTTTATATTTTTTTGTATGTTTTTAATTGATGCAAGGTATATTTTGATAATGTTTTGTGCCTAAGTTATGTATGCAAAATTATAGGCAAAATTATGCACAAAAGAGTAGGAATGTTATGCTTGAAATGCCTATGGTGCTGGATTCATAATTTCCAGCAACATAGCTCCACTATTTATCTTATATCTCAGGTTGCAAATGGAGTTTTGGGCTGACATTTTGAGGGATGTCTACAGACATATATAGAAGACTATGGTTCAAATATCAGGTCAAAATGACATGGGAAAGTCCATTTTCTATTCCAAACAGATTGCTGTATCTGATGGGCCCAGTATGCAGAGTATGGGCCAGTTTTGGAGCTGTTTGGCCCATGATCCGGTTCCAGAACTTTCCTAGCTCTTGGAATAATATTTATTGATGACCAAGGATGCTTCAAACCAAGTTTCATAAGCAGATAAAAAGGGGAACTAAGTAGGTGAAGCTAGTTTGGTTGTTTACCCAAACTAGTTAAACAATAGGAACTTAGTTCAAACCATGTGCCACTTTTTACTATATTTGGAATAGACATGTTGCAGCTGGTTTTTGACTCTTTTGTGTATGAAAAGTTAGGTGTTGACCATTTTACTTTTTAAATTTCAAATACTTTACTCATTTTGTAAGCTCACATGCTTGGCATGTGTGAACTAGTTGTAATTTCAAGTTTATATTGTAAAATGAATGAAATGGCTACACATCCAAGCCTCATTTTTCAAAAGCCAACGTGTTCCTCTTCTTCTTATCTCTTCTTCAATACCTTAGAACACTTTAGGAACCTTAAAAACCAGAAAACACCATAACCAAAACCTAAAAACACAACTCACACACAACCATTCCCAAGAGCATCACCAAAAGCTTGCTTGTTGCTAACACTTCAAGCTAGCTTGCTCTTGGTCATAACCTTCTCACCCCAACAAAGTGGTATCAGAGCAAGGCACATTTTTGTGAGATTTGTGAGGTTTTTGGGCTGGTTCGTTCCTTGAGTGTGAAGAGATACTTGAAAGCACAAATATATTTTCATATTCCTTCATACTAGAAAGCAACATTCACATGGCTTCTTCAAGTTTTTCAACTCCTTCTCCTCCTATCTTCAATGGGGAGAACTACAACATTTGGAGTATCAAGATGCAAACCTACTTGAAGGCTTATGGTCTTTGGGAGGTCACCATAAATCCCCAAGAACCCGAGCCTTTGAGACAAGGGGCAACGGTCAACCAAATCAAGCACCATGAGGAGGAATTGGCTAAAGGTTTCAAGGCTCTCACCGCCATTCATTCTTGTATTAGTGATACCATTTTCACAAGGATAATGGCATGTGAGAGTGCCAAAGAAGCTTGGGACAAACTTCAAGATGAGTTCCAAGGGAGTGCAAGGACAAGGCAAATGCAAATCCTTAACCTAAGGAGGGAGTTTGAGACTATCAAGATGAAAGAGAAAGAAACGGTTAAGGAGTTCACCACAAGGCTTCTTAATGTGGTAAATCAAATTAGGGTGCTAGGTGAAAGATTAAGTGACCAAAGGATTGTGGAGAAGGTGTTGGTCTCCTTGCCCGAGAGGTTTGAAGCTAAGATATCTTCATTGGAGGAGTCAAGGAACCTAAATGAAATTTCCTTGACCGAGTTGGTGAATGCCTTGCAAGCTACGGAGCAAAGGAGGAGGATTAGACATGAAGAATCAATGGAGGCTACATTTGTGTCTAAACAACATCAAAAGACACAAAATCAAAAGAAGAACAAGCTTAAGGTCATAAAGGAGAAAGGTGAAACTAGCAAACCCGAAAGGAAGTCCTATGAACCTTGTCACCATTGCAAGAAGAAAGGTCATCATCCAAGAAGGTGTTGGTGGAGGCCGGATGCATTTTGCCATAAATGCCAACAAAAGGGTCATGTGGAGAGAGTATGCAAGGCAAACAAGAAAGATAAGCAACAAGCAAATGTTGCTAAAGATAATGCAAGTGATAGTGAATCCGAAGAGTTGTTTGTTGCTACTTGTTTTAGTAGCATCAAGAATGATGAAGGATGGATCATTGATAGTGGAGCAACACACCATATGTCTCACAAGCATGAGTGGTTCACAAACTTGGATAGGAGCAGCCACAACAAAGTCAAAATTGGAAATGGAGCCTTGATGGAAGTGAAAGGCAAAGGAGATGTGGTGATACACACCACCAAAGGTATCAAAACTATCCATGATGTTCTCTATGTACCTTCTTTATGTGAGAACTTACTTAGTGTAGGTCAAATGCTTGAGAACAAATATGCATTACACTTCTCAAACATGACATGCACTATAGTTGATCCACATGGAAATGAATTAATGTGTGTTGGAATGAAGAACAAGAATTTTAGGTTGAATATGGATGAAAATGGTGCATCGGTTGCATTGAACACCAAAGTTGAGAACACCTCTCAACTTTGGCATAAAAGACTAGGCCATGCTAGCTTTAAGTCATTGGTAGGCACACATGAACTTGTTAGAGACATGCCATTGGTGGAGAAGCAAGAACATGTGTGTGAAGTGTGTCAAAAAGGAAAGCATACTAGGCTAGCATTTCAATCTTGTTCTTGGAGATCAAAGGAGAAGCTAGGACTTATACATTCGGATATTTGTGGTCCTATGAGTGTTCCATCCTTAAATGACAGCAAGTATTTCATAACTTTCATTGATGATTACTCAAGAATGTGTTGGGTGTATTTCCTTGAAAGAAAATCACAAGCTTTGGAGAAGTTTGTAGAATTTATGAAGTTAGTGCAAAATCAATCCGGTTGCACTATAAAGGTGTTAAGGACGGACAATGGTGGGGAATACACAAGTGAGGCTTTCAAACAACTTTGTAAGGATCATGGTATAGTTCATCAATTCACTACACCATACACACCACAACAAAATGGTGTATGTGAAAGGAAAAACCGTACCATCATGGAGATGGCTAGATGTTTGTTGTTTGAAAGTGGCTTGCCAAAGAAGTTTTGGGCCGAAGGAGTTAATACATCCATCTACATCCAAAATAGGCTTTACTTCAAGTCTTTGAGGAGTAAAACCCCATTTGAGCTTTGGTTTGGATATAAGCCTTCTCTTGATCATCTAAGGGTATTTGGAAGCATTTGTTACATCCTAGTACCACAAGAGAAGAGAGGAAAGCTTGATGAAAGGTCACAAGTTGGTGTTTTGGTTGGCTATAGTGATGTGACCAAGGGATATAGAGTGTATAACTTGGAAACCAAGAAACTTGTGATAAGTAGAGATGTGAAAGTTGATGAGGAAGCTAAATGGGTTTGTAGTAAGGAGGAGTTGGCTAGTATGGATGAAGACAATCGGCTTGAAGCTCATGATAATAATGAGGAACAAGGAAATGATGAAGGTGCTGCCCATGATGATGAATATGATGAGAATGAGCTAGAAATCTCCATAGGGGCTGATTTGGAGATTGGTGATGGTGTGAGAGGCACAAGACCTCTTAATGAGATTTATGAAAGGTGTAATGTGGCATTGAGTGATCCAATCAATGTCCATGAGGCTATGGCAAGAAAAGAGTGGAGACAAGCCATGCAAGATGAAATCGATGTGATAAACAAGAATGACACTTGGAGCTTGGTAACAAAACCGAAGGGAAAGAATGCTATTAGGGTGAAGTGGATCTTTAGGACCAAGTACAATCCGGATGGGTCCATAAATAAGCACAAGGCAAGGCTTGTTGTCAAATGATATGCACAACAAGCCAGTGTGGATTATGGAGAGACTTTTGCACCGGTTGCAAGGATGGAAACCATAAGACTTCTTCTTGTAATTTCGGCACAAAAGTCTTGGAAAGTATATCACCTTGATGTGAAGTCAGCCTTCTTGAATGGAATATTGAAGGAGGAGGTCTATGTTGTGCAACCCGAAGGTTTTGTGAAGAAAGGAAGTGAAGAGAAGGTATACAAGCTACACAAGGCCTTGTATGGCCTTAAACAAGCTCCTAGGGCATGGTATGCCAAGATAGATGGTTTTTTGACAAAGCATGGATTTAGGAGGAGTCCTAATGAGCCTACATTGTATATTAGGACTCATGGTTGCATGGTGTTGGTTTCTCTTTATGTTGATGACCTCCTAGTGACCGGTGGTAATGAGAAAGAAGTGAGCAACTTCAAAGGTGAGCTAGAATTGAACTTTGAGATGTCTAGCCTTGGAGAGATGAAATACTTTCTTGGAATTGAAGTTGTCCAATCATCCAAGGGCATCTTCATATCTCAAGAAAGCTATGTGAAGGAGTTGCTCAAGAAGTTTGACATGGAGGATTGTAATAGCGTTGCCACACCTATGAATGAAGGCACCAAGTTGGTGAAGGATGATGATTCTCCAAAGGTAAATCCTTCCATCTATAGAAGTTTAATTGGTAGCCTTTTATATGTATGCTCTACTAGACCGGATATCATGTTTAGTGTGGCTGTTTTGTCAAGATTTATGCATAGTCCATCACAAAATCATCTTAGTTGTGCAAAAAGAATCCTAAGGTATTTGAAAGGTACTAGTGATTTTGGTATATGGTACAAGGATGGCATGAATGAAGCTTTGCTTGGTTATAGTGATAGTGATTGGGCTGGTTCTTTGGATGATAGCAAGAGCACATCGGGCTACATTTACACTCTTGGAAATGGTCCTTTCTCATGGAATTCCAAGAAGCAACAAACCGTTGCACAAAGCACCGCGGAAGCCGAGTATATTGCTTGCTCAAGTTGTGCTAATCAAGGTGTTTGGCTTAGGAAATTATTGGAGGACTTGAGCTTGAAGCAAGAGGAAGCCACGGTAATATTGTGTGACAATACTTCAGCAATAGCAATTGCACAAAATCCAGTCCAACATGGGAGGACCAAGCATATACCGGTCAAGTATCATTCCTTAAGGGAATTTGAAGCAAGTGGTGAAGTGAAGTTGGAGTATGTGACTTCCGAGGAGAACTTGGCGAATATCTTCACCAAGCCATTGGGAAAGAAGAGATTTGAGATATTGAGAGGACTTCTCAATGTCTCATACAAAATTGCCAAGGAGGAGTGTTGAAGTGTGGCAATTTTGCCACTTGATGGTGCATGTCATCGGCTAGCATGCACACCTTGGTATCAAATCCTTTCCTTTTATGAGTTTATATTTTTTTGTATGTTTTTAATTGATGCAAGGTATATTTTGATAATGTTTTGTGCCTAAGTTATGTATGCAAAATTATAGGCAAAATTATGCACAAAAGAGTAGGAATGTTATGCTTGAAATGCCTATGGTGCTGGATTCATAATTTCCAGCAACATAGCTCCACTATTTATCTTATATCTCAGGTTGCAAATGGAGTTTTGGGCTGAAATTTTGAGGGATGTCTACAGACATATATAGAAGACTATGGTTCAAATATCAGGTCAAAATGACATGGGAAAGTCCATTTTCTATTCCAAACAGATTGCTGTATCTGATGGGCCCAGTATGCAGAGTATGGGCCAGTTTTGGAGCTGTTTGGCCCATGATCCGGTTCCAGAACTTTCCTAGCTCTTGGAACAATATTTATTGATGACCAAGGATGCTTCAAACCAAGTTTCATAAGCAGATAAAAAGGGGAACTAAGTAGGTGAAGCTAGTTTGGTTGTTTACCCAAACTAGTTAAACAATAGGAACTTAGTTCAAACCATGTGCCACTTTTTACTATATTTGGAATAGACATGTTGCAGCTGGTTTTTGACTCTTTTGTGTATGAAAAGTTAGGTGTTGACCATTTTACTTTTTAAATTTCAAATACTTTACTCATTTTGTAAGCTCACATGCTTGGCATGTGTGAACTAGTTGTAATTTCAAGCTTATATTGTAAAATGAATGAAATGGCTACACATCCAAGCCTTATTTTCAAAAGCCAACGTGTTCCTCTTCTTCTTATCTCTTCTTCAACACCTTAGAACACTTTAGGAACCCTAAAAACCAGAAAACACCATAACCAAAACCTAAAAACACAACTCACACACAACCATTCCCAAGAGCATCACCAAAAGCTTGCTTGTTGCTAACACTTCAAGCTAGCTTGCTCTTGGTCATAACCTTCTCACCCCAACATGTTTAACATTTTTGTTTTTTTTTTTTCAAATGTGAACCAAAGGCTTATTAAATCCTGTATTGTCTTCTTCAGAAGTCACAACTGGAGATTAGTTGTGTAAGCATGTCAACAAGTACTAGTGAAGTTCAACCGATATGGATGTGCTCATGTGGGCAATATATGCATTTAAAAACGTCAAGGACAAATAGGAACCTAAATCGTCAATTTTGAAATTGCTTAGATAGAGAGCAGGTCGTACAGAAATGTTAATTTGTTGAATTTTCATTTGTTTTCGCTTATAAAATAATTAAATTTTATATTTTTAATTGAATACAGAAAAAAAAGGATGTGGTAAATTCATTTGGGCAAAAGAAGGAGAACCTAAGCTTGAAAAAATGGATATACTTATCGGTGAAATTGGTCGTTTGTCTTTGCAAGTGGAGAAATCCAATAATATTCTTGAAGCAATTCAGAAGAATACTAAGAGGAGCCACCAATATGACCTTAAGATTGTTATAGTTGTTTTAATTTTATTATTTGGTTTTGTTTAAAATTTTTGGCTATTGACCTAGTGACCATATATGTGTCTGTTGGTAAACTTATTTTGTACTAAATTTTGCTATATCCTTGTTAAGCATCATATGTATCCCACAAAAATATGACTTGTTCTGTTAAAACTGTGTTAAAATTATCCATGCAATATGACTTGTTATGTTCAACCATTTTGTTAATTAAATGGCATTGTCAAATCTAAAAGAATCACAAAAAAAGGGTAGTAATTGTTAAATATTGACATTGGTTTATGTAAAATGAAACAATATCGAACTATTTTTAGAAGTGCGGTATTGATTGGGTTGAGTTCAAATTATCACTGCTATCTTGATGGGCCTTACTGCTTCTGCAATACTTCCAACAATGTTTTAACGCATTAATGAAATGTCTTAGTTATGGCCTCCAAATCTAATCATAATCAAAATGTTGGCTTTTGTATCGTAAAATAATGGTGCATTTGGCGTAATGTTTTTAGGACGAAAGCTAAATGATCAATGACTTACGGTTTTAAAATTTGTCAAAATTTTTTGTTTTAAAAGCTAGATAAAGATTGAATATTTATTTAATGTTGCAAGCAATATTGATTAAATGTTGCATTGAAAATAATCAATATAATGGTTTAACATCTTGTTATGCAAGAGAAATTAAATATGGTTTTCAAGCAAATAAAATATAAATTTGAAAATGGTGTTAAAGCCGATGTTTTATATGTTAAAAGTGTCAGCTTTGATAAAATATATTTTTTTATTTACTTAATTAATTTTTTTTCTTTTTTTGCATGGTGTTTACAATTTGTCACAATTTGTTGTGTCTAAGCTAGATTGACTATTTAGTTAATGTTGCAAGCTATATTGATAAATGTTGCATTTAAAATGTGCAATAAAATGGTTTAACATTTTGTCGCTCATTCGATTATACTCGTTTAGCATAATTTATTGTATCTAAGCTAAATATCGATATGTTGCATGAAAGTGTTTTTATTTTTCTCTTTGCTCAGTTTCTTTCCTTATACTTAATCAAGATATAATGGTTTAACATCTTGTTACTCATTCAACTCTACTAACTTAGCAACTCGAAGTAAAACATCAAAATGCTTTTGTGCTTAAAAAGCGTCAGCATTTCCCTAATAATTTTTTGTTTTTTCCATGATTTTGATTTTGAAACTTTCTCAAATATGGTATGTTTAAAAGCTAGGTAGATGCAAGAGAAATGAAATATGGTTTTCAAACAAATAAAAGAAAGAATATAAATTTAAAATTTGTGTTAAAGCCGACGTTTTGGTATGTTAAAAGCCATTGGTTGTATAAAATTTTTGTTTTTATTTATTTAATTATTATTTTTTTTCGCATGGTGTTTACATTTTTTCACAATCTAAGATAGATATAGATTGACTGTTTATTTAATGTTGCAAGCTATATTGATAAATGTTGCATTTAAAAAGTCCAATACAATGGTTTAACATCTTGTCACTCATTCAATTATATTCGTTTAGCACAATTTATTGTGTCTAAGCTAAATATAGATATGTTGCACAAAGATGTTTTTATTTTTCTCTTTGTTTATTCTTTTTTCTTATACTTGATAAAGATTGGACCATTTAAAAGCTACTTACAAGCAAGAAAAATGAAAATAAATTTTCAAGCAAAAAATAAATAAACAAAAATCTGGAAATTATTCTAAAGCTGACACTTTTTTATGACACAAGCGTCAGCTTTGATAAAAAATAATTTTTTTAATTTGTATTGTATGTAGAATTTGTCAAAATTTACTGTGTTTAAGCTAAATAGAGACATTTTGCATGAAAGTATGTTCTTTTCCTTTTGTTTAGTTTTTTTCCTTTTACTTATTTAAGATTGGCTGTTGAAATGGAAGCTAAAAGCAATAGAAATGTAAATAAATATTCAAGGAAAACAAAAACTAAATAGAAATTTGAAAATTATGTCAAAGCCGATGCTTTAACATGTTAAAAGCAATTACAAAAAAATTAAAATGAAATTTAGAAAAATAATTAAAATAATTTACAACATTTATAAAAAATGAAAAACAATAAAAAAATAAAACAAAGCCGACGCTTTACGTTGGAAAGGCGTTGGCTTTAGCCCCATTTTAAAGAAATTAGACAAAACAATTAAAATGATTTTGTAGCGTCGGCTTTAGCCCCATTTTAAAGAAATTAGACAAAACAATTAAAATGATTTTAAACAAAAGTTACAAAATCATTAAGAAAACAACAAAATTTACAAAAGAAATAAAAAAAATAAAAAAACCAAAGCCAGTGCTTTTAACATATAAAAGCGTCGGCTTAGGCTTCCTTCTTTATTTTTCTTGTTATCTTTTACTATTGTAATTTCCATTGATGTTTGTAAATTTTTCTAATGATTTTAGGCAAAATAATTACAAAGGATTTTAAACAAAAATTTACAAGAAAAAAAAAAAAAAACCCAAACCCAATGCTTTTAACATGTAAAAGCATTGGCTTTGGCCACATTTTTTTAGTTTTAATTTTATTTTTCTTTTTATCATTCTCTATTGTAATTTCTGTTGATGCTTATAAAATTTTCTAATGATTTTACATAAAATAATTACAAAGGATTGTAAACAAAAGTTAGAATATCATTAAAAAACTTACAAAATTTACAAAAGAAATAAAAATAAATAAAAAAAAGCCAACGCTTTTAAAATGTAAAAGCGTCGGCTTAGACCCCTTTTTTATTTTTAATTTTATTTTTCTTCTTATCCTTCACTATTGTAATTTCCGTTAATACTTATAAATTTTTCTAATGATTTTAGACAAAATAATTATAAAGGATTTTAAAAAAAAGTTACAAAATCATTAAAGAAAGAACAAAATTTGCAAAAGAAATGAAACATTTAAGAAAAACCAAAGCTAACGCTTTTAACATATAAAAGCGTGGTGTAGGCTTCATTTTTATTTTTAATTTTATTTTTCTTGTTATCTTTTACTATTGTAATTTTCATTGATGTTAACAATTTTAGGCAAAATAATTATAAAGAATTTTAAACAAAAGTTATAAAATTATTAAAAAATAACAAGAGTGTCGGCTTTTAAGCATTTTTAATTTTTTTTTTGTCAATTTTGATTTTTTTTGAACTTTTTTTGGAATTTCGTTTAAAATATTTTGTAATTATTTTTTCTAATTTCTTTGTATTTTTATAAGCATAGTTTTACTTTTAGCTTAGACACATTGTTTTTAAATGTAAAGGGCATTGGTTTTGGTCTTTTTTAAAATTTTTTTGGTTTTTTTTAAATATATTTTTTAGTTTTTTTTAATGATTTTGTAACTTTGGACTATAATATTTTGTAATTATTTTGCCTAAAACCATTAAAAAAATTTATAAGCATTAATGAGAATTACAATAGTGAAGGACATGAAGAAAAAAAAGATTAAAAAAAGATGCCCAAAGCCAACGCTTTCATGTGTCAAAGGTGTTGCCTTTGGTCATTTTTTTAGTTTTTTAATTTTTTATGTAACGTTTGTTGTGTGTTTTTTTTTTTTTTTTTTAATGATTTTGTAACTCTTGAGTAAAATCCTTTGTAATTATTTTGTCTAAAAGCGTTAAAAAATTTACAACTATTAATGAAAATTACAATAGTGAAGGATAAGAAGAAAAAAAAAATTTAATAAAAAAGGGGTCCAATGCCAACGTTTTTTTATGTCAAAAGCATTGGCTTTGGTCATTTTTTGAATTTTTTGAATTTTTTTTTTTTTGTAGTTTTTGTTACTCTTTTTAATGATTTTGTAACTTTTGATTAAAATCATTTGTAATTATTTTGTCTAAAAGCGTTAAAAAAAAATTTATAAGAATCAATGGCAATTACTATAGTGAAGGATATTAAAAAAAAAAAAAAATTAAAAAAAGAGGTTGCCAAAGCCGATGCTTTTAAATGTAAAAAGCATTGGCTCAGGTCTTTTTTATTTTATTTTTATATTTTTTTAGTTTTTTAATGATTTTATAACCTTGCACTATAATCCTTTGTAATTATTTTGTCTAAAACCATTTACCAAATTTACAAGCATCAATGAAAATTAAAATCGTGAAAGATATGAAGAAAAAAAAATTAAAAAAAAAGGGTGGCCAAAGCCGATGCTTTGACATGTCAAAAGCATTGGCTTTGGTCAGTTTTTAAAATTTTTGATTTTTTTGGTGATTTTTAATGATTTTGTAACTTTTGATTAAAATCTTTTGTAATTATTTTGTCACAAACTCATTAAAAAAAGTTTACAAGCATTAATGGAAATTAATATAACGAAGGATATGAAGAAAAAAAAGATTAAAAAAAAAAGTGTGCCTAAGCCGACGCTTTTCCAAACTAAAAGCGGTGGCTTTGGTCATTTTTTAAAATTTTTTATTTGTTTTGTAAATTTTTTTAGTTTCTTTAATGATCTTGTAACTTTTGATTATAATCCTTTTTCATTATTTTGTCTAAAGTCGTCAAAAATATTTACAAGCATGAATGGAAATTACAATAGTGAAGGATATGAAGAGAAAAAAAATATTTAAAAAAAGAGAGGGGGGCAAAGCCAATGCTTTTCATTTCAAAAGCGTCGGTGTTGGTTCTTTTTTTAATTTTTTGATATTTTTGTATTTTTTTTATTTTATTTAACTTTGCACTATAATCCTTTATAATTATTTTATCTAAAACATTAAAAAAGTTTACAGCTATCAATAGAAATTACAATAGTGAAGGATATGAAGAAAAAAAAGATTGAAAAAAAAGGGGTGGCCAAATCCGACGCTTTCACATGTCAAAAGTGTTGGCTTTGGTCATTTTTTTAATTTTTTGATTTTGTAACTTTTGATTGTAATCCTTTGTAATTATTTTGTCTAAAATCATTAAAATAATTTATAAGAATCAATGAAAATTACAATAGCAAAAAATAATAAGAAAAAGAAAAATCAATAAAAAGGCGGCCAAAGCCAATGCTTTTACCTATCAAAAATGACGGATTTTGTGATTTTTATAGTTTTTAAAAATATTTTGATAATTTTTCAAATTATTTTTGGAACTTTCGTTTAAAATCTTTTATAATTAATTATTTTTAATTTCTCTATACTTTTACAAGCATATTTGTATTTTTAGCTTAGACGCATTTTTTTTTATCACTTTTAACAAACATATTTTTTATCAAAGCCGATGCTATTGACGTGTAAAAGTATTGGCTTTGGTCATACGTATAAAAAAAAGAAAAAAGAAAAAATCATCATGGTGTTATACTTGGAGTTGCTAAATTAGCATGCTTGAGTGGGAAACAAGATGTTCAACTAATGCTTGATAGTGTTGGCTTTGGCCTTTTCAGTAGATAAAAAAAATGCTAATAGTTCTTCGAATTAGACGGCAAAGACAATTGCACCAAACTAAGAAAACAATTATTTTTACAAAGGTTTTGCAAGATAGTTTTTCACACCCAGGGGTCATCCCTTCAGCTACTAATGTGGACTTGCAAAACAAAATGTTGAAAACTATAAGGACTACTTTTGAGAAGGCATTAGGGACAAGATATTTCAGAGGCATACAACAGTTATAATTTAGTTTTATACTTGTAGAATTAAAACTGTACTTAGTTTTATACCTGTAGAATTAAAACTGTCAGATTTAAATTCCAGTGCTTGTTGAGGAATATTCTCTTGTTGTGAGGACCTACATGAAAATCATAATAGTTTGTACATGATATGATTGTTCCAATTGCATAAAATTAATGAATAATACAGTTTCTTTTCTTACCGATTGCTAAGGACTAGACAGTTTCTTTTGTCATTTGATTATCCAATTTTTCCACATCCATTGCAATGTCGACCTCTATACTTAGCAACATTTGTTGCTTTCTCTTTTCCCCCTTTTAATCTTCTTCCACATCCCTTTGCCCTCACTTGAGATGGGTCTTTCAAAGTTGTGTCATGAACGTTACTACCTTTTTTTAGAAATGCCTTCACTCTTTGTGCTACCAACTATGAATTTAATCTTATCAAGCAGAGTTTGCATACCATCATTCACAATTACAATTGCCTCTTCGTTTGTTATGGATTTATCAATGAGTTCTGAAGTAAGTTTGAATAGTTTACTTCACCACATTAACATGGAACCACCTTTTCTAGTTATCTCTACACCTTCTTTATCGGATATTATTTAAGATTTTGCAACTCTAGTTCACCTTTTCATTATATATTGATTTGGCAAAAGAATATTACCAAAGAGTAGCAAAAATGGCAAAATATGTCTACATAGAATTCTTTCACTCTCAAACTTTTTACAGCTACAAGATAGATAGTCCAAACCTTTATCATAAGCAATTTCCCGAACCCTTGGAACACCTTCATTTGGACAACTTTGGACCATATACATTTTATGTGTATCATTTTCACTAACCATTTATGGCATTGTTACTAAGATATGCCACAACTCATCTTAAGACTTATAAAAAATCTTGCGTGTGTATATCTCAGCCATTTGCTTTTCCATTTCCTATGGCATTTTCAAAACAGAATTCTCATTAATATTAACATGATCAGCACCTAAGTCTTCGTGATGCTGATTTGCAAGTGCCTATTAAATCGAAGTCTAAAATCCATCAATAAAATTTTCTTTGAAACATACTTCTTGAAAAATCCATGGGAGCTTTCTGCACATTGGCTACTTGACATTCCAGTTGAAAATACATGACTAACATATGCTGGCATCCATTTTGAATGTATTTCAAATATTGCTTGCTTTTTGCTATTGTTTTATTGATAAGTTTAATTAAAATATACTTATGATCTAATTGCATTTAGTGGGTGTTTTGATTAGAACTTTGAGATAATTCTTCGAGTGGAAAAAGGCAAGAGAGTGTGAACTTAAAAGAGGATAAAAGCCAAAATTAGTGTGCAAACATGAGTGTCAAGAACTTATTTGAGTGAAACATGTAAAGGAGTGATTTTGGTGAGGTTCTATTTTATTTTTGTGTTATTCATACTAACATGGCAGATTCAAGGGTGAGAAGAGGAGATGTACCATTAATAATTAATGAAGAGGAATCTATAGGGTTTAAGGGTGATTCCCGAGCTTCGGGGAGTGGAGGTGGGCACATAGACATGATGGCGATCTTGGAGCAATTACAATGGATAAATGCTCGCTTTGATCACTAAGATCAAAGGATGGATAGGTTGGAACCATCGCAAGGAGGGCCGAATCCAAGGTTAAATGTACATGGAGGCCGAGGTTGAGGTTGAGGCCGAAGAGGCCATGGTTGACCTAGAGAGGAATTTAGGGAAGGTAATTTTGGAGGTGACTTTGATGAGGGGTTCGATGAAATTTTTGCTTACCAAGGAAGGCAAGACCATGGGAGACTAGCAAGGAATGAGGATGATGAACTTGGAAATATCAATGTCAACATACCACCTTTTTTGAAAAAAAGTGATCCGGAAGCCTACTTAGAATGGGAGGAGAGTATAGAGATGATCTTCTATTGTCAAACTATTCAAAGACTAAGAAGGTAAAAGTGGCAGCAATGGAATTTGGACATTATGCACTCCAATGGTGGATAAATGAATAAAATACCCTATCACAAGGTAGTAGGTCCGTGGAGGATTATTACAAGGAGATGAAGATGCTCATGATGATAATGAGCATGAATGAAGATAGAAAAGCAACCATGGCATGGTTTCTAGGTGGATTGAATTGAGAGATAGCCAATCAATTGGAATTACAACAATATGTGGAATTGGAAGAGATGTTGCATGTGGCTATCAAACTTGAGAATCAATTCAAGAGGAGGGGCACAAGTACAAGGCTTGGAGGAGTTTCAAACCGCGGGAGATCAAATCCAAGTGCTTGGAGAAGCAATCCCACCTTTGAAACAAGACAAAAGTCGAAACTTGGAGAAGAAAGCACCAATCGGCCAAAAAGGGATTCCAAAGCCGAATTTGTCCAAGCACACAAAAATGAAGGTAAATATGATCCTAAACCTTCTAGAACTCATGAAATTGTGTGTTTTAAGTGCCAAGGATGAGGACACATTGCTAGTCAATGCCCGAATAGGAGGATCATGGTACTGAAAGGTAATGGCGTGTTAGAATCTGAAAGTGAAGAAAGTGATGTTGAAACCAAATTTGTTGAAGATGAAGTTGGAGATGAAGGGCATGATCAAAACACTCAAGGTTTCAAGGGCTGAATTGAGTTTGGTGGCAAGAAGGGTTTTATCTATGTATAAAGATGAGGATCAAATTCAAAGAGAGAATATCTTCCACACTCGATGTGAAATTCAAGGTAACATTTGTAGTATGATAGTTGATAGTGGAAGTTGTGCAAATGTAATTAGTAATTTGGTAGCTGATAAATTGGAGTTAGCAAACATTAAATATCCAGAACCATATAGATTACAATGACTTAATGATAGTGGTGAGATGAAAGTAAATAAACATGCCAAAGTAAAATTCAGCATTGATAAATATGTGGATGTTGTATTGTGTGATGTTGTTCCTATGCATGTGGGTCATATTTTGTTGGGTAGATCATGGCAATTTGATAAGGATACAATACATTATGAGAAAGGGAATTTCATTGTATTTAAATTTAAAGGAAAAAAGGTTAAGCTGAAGCCATTAACTCCAAAGGAGGTATTTAGAGACCAACTTCAAATGCAACAAATGAGGGAGGCTGAAAAGCTCAAAGAAAGGACTAGTATGGCACCCATGGCAACAACAACAATTTAAGGGGGTAATGCTATGCAAGACCAACCAGGTAAGATTTCTAGAACCCAAATTGAGTGGAAAAACCAAGGCAAACTTGAAAGTGAGAAGAAACTTGAGAAAACCGAGAGGCATAGTGAGAAACCCAAGAGTGAAGGAAAGAAAGCCATATCTAAAAGGAAGAAAGGAAAAGAAAGGAAAGAGAAGAAAAATAAAAATTTATATCTTAGTTTTGGGGATGTTAATAAGGCCATCTTGAGTAAGAAACCATTGTTGGTCATGATTTATAAAGATAGATATTTGAATGATCAATCTAATCCAGAAGAACTTGAATTGCCAAGTTCTATTTCTTCTCTTTTGCAGGAATTTGATGATGTTTTTCCGAAAGAAATTCCTAATGGATTACCACCTATCCGAGTGATTGAGCATCAAATTGATTTTGTGCTGGGAGCTACAATTCCAAATAGGCATGCATATAAAAGTAATCCCAAGGAGACAAAGGCGCTACAAAGGCGGGTAAGTGAGTTGCTTGATAAAGGATATACTTGTGAGATTATGAGTCCATATGCTGTTCCGGTTTTATTAGTTCCTAAAAAAGATGGTTCATGGTGCATGTGTGTAGATTGTAGAGCTATAAATAATATTACCATTAAATATAGGCATCCAATTCCTAGGTTAGATGATATGTTAGATGAATTACATGGTGCATGCATGTTCATTAATATTGATCTTAGGAGTGGGTATCATCAAATTAGAATGAAAGAGGGTGATGAATGGAAAACCGCATTTAAAACTAAGTATGGATTGTATGAGTGGTTAGTAATGCCTTTTGGTTTAACTAATGCACCTAGCACTTTCATGAGATTAATGAATCATGTTATGTGACCATTCATTGGAAAATTTGTTGTTACTTATTTTGATGATATTTTTGTATATGATAGGCATCTAGATGAGCATGTAGGACATCTTAGGCAAGTTTTAAATATTCTTGGGAAGGAAAGGCTATTTGCTAACTTGAAAAAGTGTGATTTTTGCAAAAGTGAAATTGTTTTTCTAGGATTTATAGTAAGTGCTGCAGGTGTTAAAGTTGATTAGTCCAAGGTGCAAGCAATCCAAGAATGGCCAACACCCACCTCCATTACCCAAATGAGGAGTTTTCATGGTTTGGCTAGCTTTTACCATAGATTTGTCAAAGATTTTAGCACCATCACAACATCTTTGACTGAAGTTGTGAAGAAGAATGTTGGCTTTAAATGGGGGGAAGCACAAGATAAATCTTTTAGTTTGTTGAAAGAAAAATTATCAAATGCACCTTTACTAGTTTTGCCTAATTTTGATAAAATTTTTGAAATTGAATGTGATGCTTCGGGTATAGGTATTGGAGCTGTCTTAATGCAAGAAGGAAGACCCATAACCTATTTTAGTGAGAAATTGAATGGAGCTGCACTAAATTACCAAACATCTGACAAAGAGATGTATGCTTTGGTGAGAGCTTTGAAAACGTGGTAACACTATTTAATGTCAAAAGAATTTATGATTCATACAGATCATGAATCTTTGAAGCACATTAAAGGTCAAGAGATGCTTAATCAAAGGCATGCTAAGTGGATTGAGTTCATTGAAACATTTCCTTATGTCATCTGCTACAAAAAAGGTAAGGAAAATGTGGTCGCCAAAGCATTATCCTAAAGGTATGTATTGTTTTCTACTTTAGATGCTAGATTGCTTGGATTTGAACATTTGAAAGAACTTCATGAGCATGATAGTGACTTTGAAGAAATATTTAGGACCTATACAAAACATGGTTTTAATAAAGTTTACGTCTTTGAAGGGTATTTGTTTAGGGAAAACAAACTTTGTGTGAATAATTATAGCGTTAGGGAATTGTTAGTGAGAGAAAGTCATGGTGGTAGTTTAATGGGTCATTTTGGTGTTTTTAAAACTCTATCCTTGTTGCAAGAATATTTTTATTAGCCTAACATGAGGAGAGATGTGGAGAGAATATGTGAAAGGTGTTTAAAATGCCGAAAAGCTAAGTCTAAATTGAAACCTCATGGTTTGTATCATCCTTTGCCGATTTCTACTTTTCCATGGGTGGATTTGTCTATGGAATTTATTCTTTGTTTACCTAGACCAAGGATAGGTGAGGATTCAATTTTTTGTTGTTGTGGATAGGTTTTCTAAGATGGCATATTTTATCTAGACCAAGGATAGGTGAGGATTCAATTTTTTGTTGTTGTGGATAGGTTTTCTAAGATGGCATATTTTATTACATGTAATAAAACTGCTGATGCATTTAATGTTGATAATTTGTTCCTTAAGGAAATTGTAAGATTACGTGGTATGCCTAGAACAATTGTATCGGATAGGGATGCTAAGTTTTTAAGTTATTTTTGGAAAAATTTGTGGGCTAAGTTAGGAACTAAACTTTTATTTTCAACTACTTGTCATCCACAAACTGATGGACAAACTGAAATAGTAAATAGAACTTTGTCTGCATTGTTATGGGCTTTAATTAGTAGAAACTTCAGAACATGGGAAGAATGTTTGCCACATGTTAAATTTGCTTATGATAGATCTTTGCATTCAACCACTAAATATTCACCATTTGAGATTATTTATGGTTTTAATCCTTTGACTCTATTAGATTTAACACCTTTACCTCTAAGCGAACGTGCTAATCTAGATGGGAAACAAAAAGCTGATTTTGTGAAGCAAATTCATGAGAAGACTAAAGCAAACATTTGAGAGGAGAACGGAGCAATATGCAAGGACTGCTAATTAAGGCTGAAAACAAGTTATTTTTGAATCTGGAGATTGGGTTTGGTTGCACTTAAGGAAGGAAAGATTTCCTGGACAAAGGAAGTCCAAGCTTATGCCGCATGGAGATGGACCTTCTAACGTTTTGGAGCAGACTAATGAAAATGCTTACAAACTTGACTTATCGAGTGAGTATAATGTTAGTGCTATATTTAATGCTACTGATTTATCTCATTTTGCTACAGATGATGACTTTGATTTGAGGGAAAGTCCTTTTCAAGAGGAAGGGAATGACGAGAATCCGCATGAACTCGCATAACCGATAACCCACTAGGGTGTTGATCCAATATGAATGAAGACCGAGCCATTCATTAGAGCTCAAGCCAAGAGATTTAAGGACAACTTGTCTACCTTTATATAGGGAGTAATTCATTCTCAAAAGGGCTTGTCAATTCCCGAAGATACAAAGCCCGTTTGAAGCATCCGAGTGGTGGAGGCCGATACGGACCTAGGTAGCTGTTTTTGTGCAAATACGGACTTTGGCAACAAGAAATGGTTCCAACTCTTCATGGATTCAATGAATATCACTAGAAGGTCATGGAATCAAGCCAATGCAGAATCAAAGGCAAACAAAATGGGCTTGTGTGCATAGGAGGAGTTTTTTTTATCGAAAATTGCTATATTGTTTGATGGCTTTACTTGCTGAGTTGATATTTTCTCTTTATTCCAATCAAAGGAAACATGTGGGACTCAATGATCATCCTATTTGGCATTATACAAGGCATATGGAAGCTGATTTGGAGCTTAAATTAGTCAAAGATTGGTCAAAGACAGTTTAGTTAAAAAGATAGTCAATTTGTTTCCTGATTTGATTTTGACTTTTTGTTTTAGGAAATTAGTCTTTTATTTGATTTATATTTATTTATTTGCTGGAAAAATCAACTTAGGAAAGTTATTATTTTTATTTTAAATTAATTAATTCCTAATTCAAAACAAAGGAATTAATTAATTAAAATTAGATTAGAAAAGGAGAGAGAAAATTTAGCCAAGCTTGGTTTCCTAATTTTTTTAGCCGGTTTTGTCCTAGTTTTTTAGGGTTTTTGTTTTGTTTTGTGACTCTAGCCTATTTAAGGGCTTATTTTTTAGGAAGAACACACATTTAATATTATTTAGAGAATTAATTGTGAGATAGAATTCTCTTAGTTCTCTTTGAATACCTAAAACACCATTCGAAACTGAGTGTTTTTGTTTTGACTTATCAATAGGGCTTCCATAATCTATTATGGCATCTTCATTATACCGAGGTTTCTAATCACAGGTTGGTTAGGGGTTAAGATTTTTTCATAAGAACTTGAACTTAATTGAGATCCGGGTTAATATAATACGGGTTTAGACGCGATTCAACCTAGGTTCATATTGTAAGTAGGTCCAGTGAATCCTCCTTTCAAAATTTAACAGAAAGACCATGATCAGCTGATCATGAAGGAGGTTTGTTGTCTCTTTTATATTACTTTTAAGGGTTTACAAGTTTTGTTATTTTTGTCATGCAGAGAAAGTAAGAATGATGTTGTTGGACATTAGTGTTTCCCTGCTTACTTTGTTTCTTTCTGTTTCTTTGTCAATCATTTTGTTGGAAATTAGTGTTTTGCCTTCTTTTTTTTTCCCCTTTTTAATCATTCTTGTGCCCTTCTTGATCATTCTTTAAGATTCTTTTTTTTTTCTTTTTAATTTTTTACTTTACTGAACTCTTTTATGCATGACATCCCCACTGCTTATGCTTAGTGATTGCTTTTACACACAGTTGCACATGCATTAATATTGTTACCTACATATTGACATATTAGGCATTTTCTTTTCTAGCTTGGAGTCAGCTGGGATTCTTCAGGAATTGGCAAATTACCTGAATGTTCATATTCTAAATGTCCAACTAATTGCTAGTGCAATAGTGGTTGTATTAGTAGTCATAGACAATGTTCCACTAGTTGCTGCAACTATGGGAATGTATGATTTAACCTCCTTCCCCATAGATTTTGAATTTTGGCAGTTGATTGCATTTTGTACTTATACTGGTGGATCTATGCTTGTTAATGGCTCTGCATCTGGGGTTGCTTATATGGGAATGGAAAAGGTGGATTTCTTCTGGTACTTGCAGAAGGTATCAGTTAGCACTGATGTAGTATTAATAAATTGAAGCTTCGTTGTTCATTTTAGTAAATTAATTTACTCTCTTTTTCGCAGGTGAACGGTTTTGCTTTTACAGATTATGCTATTGGTATTGCTACCTATTCAGCAATTCATAACCTCCAGCTTTCCCTACCAACAACTGTAGCTCAGGATCAAATTTGGGTACTGAGGGTATCTATAGAATGAGAGGTTTTGAAAGAAATATTTTACGTATAATTTCTTTTCTCTATTCTTTTAGCAAAGATTGTTCAATTAAAACATGAATCATGTTGAATACATTCATTGCTTAACCCAATTTTAAAATGCATGTTAGTTTGGTGCTTTATAATATAGTATAATCCTGTTGTATAAATCATAAATGCTTGAGATTTCTACTTGAGGTTCTAACTCTTTGTTTTTTGTTTCAATTTTTACCCCCAAAATTCCAAGTATGATCAATTCTCACTCTATTATTAAAAAAAAAAAAAAACCAATTTTAATCAATCATATTTTCTCAAATGTGGAACTGCTTTTCTTAAGAGAACCTGCAGAGTCATGGTAGATAAGGGAATCTCAACCCCTAACCAACCTGTGATTAAAAACCTTGGTATAATGAAGACGCCACAATAGGTGATGGATATCCTATTGATAAGTCAAAACTAAAACACACACTCTCTAATGGTGTTTTAGGTGCTCAAAGAGAACAAAGAGAAATTCAAACTCACAAAATAATTTTTGAATATTATTAAAGGTGTGTTCTTCCTGAAAAACAAGTCCTTAAATAGGCTAGAGTCACAAACAATAAAAACCTTAAAACTAAAGCAAACACCGGCCAAGTATGTTGTTTCCTAAAGGTGGCTGAAATTTGCATCCTTTCCTAATCTAAATTGGATTAATTAATTCCTTTATTTTGAATTAGAAATTAATTAATTTTGCAATGGAAATAATAAAATAATAACTTTCCTAAGTTGAATTGTCCAGCTAATAAATAAATAGAAACCAAAGAAAAGACTAATTTCCTAAAACAAAAGTCAAAATCAAATTAGGAAACTAAAATACTACCTTTTTGACTAAGCCGTCTTTGACCAATTGAAGCTCCAAATAAGCTTCCATATGCTTTTTAGGATGCCAAATATGATTAATGTTGCCCTTGCATGGATCAAAGAGAAAATGCCAACTTAGCAAAATATAGTAATACCGGTCAACTTTCTCTCTCATGCACACAAGCCATAAATGACCAGCTTAGCTTCAGTCTTGACCAGTTCCCATGAATTCTTAATGATATCAAGTGAATTCAAGAAGCTTTGATCCCATTTCCCGTTACCCGGAATCCATAAATGCACCAAAACTGCTACCTGGGTCTGTATTGTCTTCCACCACTTGAATGCTTAAAACTGGCATTGTATCTTTGGATATGGACAAGCTCTTTTGTGAATGGATTACTCTCTATATAAAGGCGGCCAGGTTGTCCTTATACTTCTTAGCTTAGGCCCTAGTGGCTTGGCCTAGTCTTCATCTGTATCGGGTCAGCACCCCAGCTGGTTGTTGGTTGTGCGGGCACGGACGTATTCTCATCATTTCTCTTCTCTTGAAAAGGATTTGCCCTCAAATCAAAATCATCACCTGCAGCAAAAGAAGATAAGTCAGCAACATTAAATGTAGCACTAACATTATACTCTCGGTAAATCAAATTTGTAAGCATTTTCATTAATCCTCTCCAAAACTTGAAAGGGTTCATCTCCATGCGGCATAAGCTTGGACTGGCTTTGTTCGAGAAACCTCTCATTTCTTAGGTGCAACAAACCCAATCTCCAGGTTCAAAGACAACTTGTTTTTTGCCTTGATTATCATTCCTTGCATATTACTCGGTCCTCCTCTCAATATTTGCCTTTGCTTTCTCATGAATCTACTTTACAAAATCAGCTTTTTGTTTTCCATCTAGATTAGCACGTTCACTTAGAGATAAAGGTGTTAAATCTAATGGAGTAAAAGGATTAAAACCATAAACAATCTCAAATGGTGAATATTTAGTGGCTGAATGCAAAGATCTATTATAAGCAAATCAACATGTAGCAAACATTCTTCCTAAGTTCCTAAGTTTCTATTAATTAAAGTCTACAACAATGTAGACAAAGTCCTATTTACTACTTCGGTTTGTCCATCAGTTTGTAGATGAAAAGTAGTTGAAAACAAAAGTTTAGTTCCTAACTTAGCCCACAAATTTTTTCAAAAATAACTTAGAAACTTAGCATCCCTATCCAAAACAATTGTTCTAAGCATACCATGCAACTTAACAATTTCCTTAAAGAACAAGTTAGCAACATTAGATGCATCATCAGTTTTATCACATACAGTAAAATGTACCATCTTAGAAAATCTATCCACAACAACAAATAGTGAATCCTTACTTGTCCTTGACCTAGGTAAACCAAGAATAAAATCCATAGACAAATCTACCCAAGGATAGGAAGGAATCGACAATGGATGATACAACCCGTGCGGTTTCAATGTGGACTTGTTCTTCCTGCATTTCAAACATCTTTCACATATTCTCCCAACATCTCTTTTCATGTTAGGCCAATAAAAATGTTCTTGCAGCAAGGATAAAGTTTTTAAAACTCCAAAATGACCCATTAAACCACCCCCATGACCTTTCCGAACTAGTAACTCCCTAATGCTACGATTAGGCATACAAAGTTTGTTTTCCCTAAACAAATACCCCTCAAAGATGTAAAATTTATTAAAATCTTGTTGTGAACAGGTCCTAAATATTTCTCCAAAGTCACTGTCATGCTCGTAAAGTTCTTTTAATTGTTCAAAACCAAGAAATCTAGTATCTAAGGTAGAAAATAGTACATACCTTCGGGTATACATCAGTGACCACATTTTCCTTACCTTTTGTGTAGCGAATGACATAAGGAAATGTTTCAATGAATTCAATCCACTTAGCATGCTTTTAGTTAAGCTTTTGTTGACCCTTAATGTGCTTCAAAGATTCATGCTCTGTATGAATCACAAATTCTTTCGGCATGAGATAATGCTGCCACGTTTCCAAAACCCTCACCAAAGTATACATCTCCTTGTCGTATGTCGGGTAGTTTAGTGCAGCTCTATTTAATTTCTCACTAAAGTAGGCTATGGGCTTTTGTTCTTGCATTAAAACAGCTCCAATACCTATACCCGAAGCATCACATTCAATTTCAAAAGTCTTAGAAAAATTTGGCAAAACTAGTAAAGGTGCCTTACATAATTTTCTTTCAATAAATTAAAAGATTTTTCATGTACTTCGCCTACTTAAATCGAACATTCTTCTTAACAACTTCATTTAGATGTGCTGCGATGGTCTTAAAGTCCTTGACAAATCTTCGATAGAAATTAGGCAAACCATGAAAGCTCTTCACTTAAGTGATAGATGTTAGTGTCAGCCACTATTAGATTACTTGAACTTTAGATTGATCAACTTTGATTCTAGCAGTACTTACTACATATCTTAGAAAAACAAGCTTATCGTTACAAAAATGACACTTTTTCATGTTAGCAAATAATCTTTCCTTCCTAAGAGTATTCAAAACTTGCCTAAGATGCTCCACATGTTCATCAAGATTTTGGCTATACACTAAAATATCATTAAAATACATAACCATAAATTTACCAATAAATGGACGCATAACATGATTCATAAGCTTCATGAAAGTACTAGGTGCATTAGTTAAACCAAAAGGCATGACCAACCATTCATACAGCCCATATTTAGTCTTAAATACGGTCTTCCATTCATCACCTTCTTTCATCCTAATTTGATGGTATTCACTCTTAAGATCAATTTTAGAAAACATGCAAGCACCATGCAATTCATCAAGCATATCATCTAACCTAGGAATTGGATGTCTGTATTTAATGGTGATATTATTTATAGCCCTACAATCAACACACATTCTCCATGAACCATCTTTTTTAAGCACTAACAAAATAAGAACAGCACATGGACTCATACTCTCACGTATGTAACCTTATCTAGAAGGTCACTTACCTACCATTATAGCTCCTTCGTCTCCTCGGGATTACTTCTATATGCAGGTCTATTTGGTATGGTAGCCCCTGGAACAAAATCAATTTGATGTTCAATTCCTCTAATAGGTGGTAATCCATTTGGAATTTCATCCGGGAAAACATTAACAAATTCCTGCAAAAGATAAGTGATAGAACTTGGCAATTCAAGTTCTTTGGGATTAGTTTGATCATTAAAATAATTATCTTTATAAATCATGACTAGCAATGGTGTTTTTACCCAAGATAACTTTATTAGCATCCGTAAAACTTAAATAAATTTTTTTATTTTTCCTCTCTTTTCTTTCTTTTCCTTTCTCACTCATGGATCGAAGGATTTTTGCATCACTATCAGTTTTTGCTAATTTTTCTTCCCTCTTGGGTGTCTCTCCCTTCCTCACCACACTTTCGGTTTTCTCATGGTTTTTCCACTCAATTTGAGTCTTAGAATGCTTATCGTGAACAAAAAATTCGGACTTACCTGCTTGGATGGATGATGAAGCCGTAGGTGCCATACTAGCCTTCTCCTTGAGTTTTTTGGTCTGCCTTCTTTGTTGTATTTGTAATTGATCTCTATATACCTCATTAGGAGTCAATGGTTCCAGCTTGACCTTCTTTCCATTAAACTTAAAAACAATACAATTCTCTTGACCAAATAAATAGTATTTCTATCAAATTTCCATGGCCTACCTAATAGAAAAGGTTTGGCATGCATAGGCACAACATCACATAAAGCTACATCCCCATATTTATGTATGCTAAATTTTACATTGGCTTGTTTATTCACTTTCATCTCATCACTATCATTAAGTCATTGTAATCTATACGGTTTGGGATCTTTAATAGTTGTTAAGCCTAATTTATCAACCACAATGTTACTAAGTACATTTGTACAACTCCCACTATCAATTATCATACTACGAATCTTACCTTGGATTTCACATCGGGTGTGGAAGATGTTTTCTCTTTAAACTTGATCCTCATCCTTGTATATAGTTAGCACTCTCCTAGAAACCAAGTTTAGTTTGGCATTGGATGCATGCAAGGTCTCGGCTTCCTCCTTAAAGTCTTCCTCTTCTTGCTCGGACTCAATTTCAGCTTCATCATTATCGGACTCTAGCTCACCATTGTCCTTTAACACCATTATTCTCCTATTTGGGCATTGGCTAACGATGTGTCCTTGTCCCTGGCATTTAAAACAAAAAATTTCTCTAGATCTTGAAGGTTTAGTATCGAATTTACATTCATTTTTGTGCACTTGGACAAATTCTGTTCTAGCCTCTCTCTTTGGCTGATTTGAACTTTTTTCTCCCACTTTCGGTTTTAGATTGTTTTCATAGGTAGGATTGTTTCTCCAGCCACTTGGATTTGTCCTTCTGCTGTTGGAAACACCTCCAAACTGTGAGCTTACACCCTTCCTCCTAAATTGATGCTCAAGTTTAATGGCTACATGCAACATCTCCTCCAATTCCACATATTGTTGTAATTCTAGTTGATTGGCTATTTCTCGATTCAAACCACCCAAAACCTTACCATGGTTGCTTCCTTATCTTTGTTCATGCTTAATCTCATCATAAGCATCTCCATCTCCTTGTAATGATCCTCCACAGACCTATTTCCTTGAGATAAAGATTGACATCTTTGATGTAGCAACCTATGACAATGTGAGGGTACAAATCACTTCCTCATGGCTCCTTTCATTTGTCTCCATGTAGTGATCAAGTCATCACCAACTCTTCTTCGGGTGTTTTTCTCATTAGTCCAACATTGGAGTGCATAGTGTCCAAATTTCATTGCTGCCAATTTAACTTTCTTGGTCTTCGAATAGCTGTGACAGTAAAAAATCATCTCCATTTGCTCCTCCCATTCCAAATAAGCTTCCAAATCACTTTTTCCCATGAAAGGTGGAAGTTTTGCCTTCCTTGGAGTGCAAAATTTAAATCAAACTCTTCCTCCAAGTCATCTTCAAAGTTAAATTCCCAAAATTCTTCTCTAGGTTGCCCTCGGCCTCCTCAACCTCGACCTCGACCCCCATGAGCATCAAACCTTGTATTCAGCATTCCTTAGGATGTTTCTAATTTGTCCATCCTTTTATTTATATAGTCAAATTGAGTATTCATCCACCATAATTGCTCCAAGACAGCCCCCATATCCGTTTGCTCATCACTCCTCGTAGCTCGGGAATCAGCTTTGAATCCTATGGACTCTTCTTCATTAATTCTCAATGATGGATCTCCTCTTCTCACCCTTGAATTTGTCATGTTAGTATGAATAAAAATAAAATAAAATAGAACCTCACCAAATTCACTCCCTAACGTGTTTCACTCAAATAAGGATTCGACACTCGTGTTTGCACACTAGTTTCGGCTTTTACACTCTTTTAAGCTCACACTCTCTTGCCTCTTTCCACTCAAAGAATTATCTTAAAGTTCTAATTAAAGCACCCACAAAATTGCGATTAGATCACAAGTATGTTTTAATTAAACTTATCAACAAAACAATAGCAAAAAAAAGTAAGCAATACTGAGTGAATTTTTAAACACTTAATTCTCGGCTTTTCTAAGCAAAAATAAGGCAATTTAACAAAGAAAATTTTGGAATCAATAAGAATTATACCAGATGGTAAGAAATTAAGAACTCAAGAATAAAATTTAGAGAAAAAAATTCAAACACGAATAAGAATCAAATTGAACAAAAATATAAAATAGTTGTTGGTTGTTGTTATTTGTAATTCAAGTTTTTGTATCAAATCATTTAACTAATTTTAATCCAAATAATTTTAGCACCCAAAATTCAAATATCGAGCAGCAAAATTGAATTCCAGCAACTCCAAATATTGAATAAATAAGCAACAACTCAGCAGTACCAACAAATTTCCAGCAAGCAAATTCAAACTTCAAATTCAACAAAAATTGGCCTTCTAATTTTTTTTATTCAACTTTTTTGCTTCTTTTTTTTCAAACTCAAAAAATATTATATCAACTGCAGTAGCAATAATTAATAACTAAATTGCAATTCCAACACCAAATAACTATCAAACCTGAGACCACCAACAGATAGAATAAGGCTAACACAAATCCTAGCAGTACCAAAAACAATACAATCTGCAAACTTCAATGCCAAATTCAACAAACCCGACTCTCCAACAAAAAGAAAAACAATTGCACAATCTTAGGTTTTATGCAATATCCTTTAAAAACTCTCTTTTTTTTTTCTTTTTTTTTTTTGAATATATGAATGCAAATAATTAAGATCAAAACAGTAAAGAAAAATCAACAATAAACTAAATTACTAAGAGCAAAGATGAAAAACAACCAACAAACTAGGAACAAAGAAATACGGTAAAAATAGGAAAACCTAATTTAACTAGGAATTATTATTATTTTTTTTAATATGCTGAATGTGTATGATGATAGAGAGACCCTAATTTAATGTTAAAATTGCAAATTAGCATAAAACAAAGTAAAGCAAATAAGATAGATCAAACCTGAACAAAATTTGGCTATGATACCAAATGATATGAACCTAGGTCGACACGCGCCTAAACCCATATTATATTAGCCCGGATCTCAATGAAGTTCAAATTTTAATGGATTGATCTTAACCCCTAACCAACCTGTGATTAGAAACCTTGGTATAATGAAGATGCCACAATAGGTGATGATATCCTATTGATAAGTCAAAACTAAAACACACACCTTGTAATGGTGTTTTAGGTGTTCAAAGAGAACAAAGAGAAATTCAATCTCACAAAACAATTTTTGAATATTATTAAATGTGTGTTCTTCCTAAAAAATAAGCCCTTAAATAGGCTAGAGTCACAAACAATAAAAACCTTAAAACTAAAGCAAACACCAGCCAAGCATGTTGTTTCCTAAAGGTGGCCGAAATATGCATCATTTCCTAATCTAAATTAGATTAATTAATTCCTTTATTTTGAGTTAGGAATTAATTAATTTTACAATGGAAATAATAAAATAATAACTTTCATAAGTTGATTTTTCCAGCTAATAAATAAATAGAAACCAAATAAAAGACTAATTTCCTAAAACAAAAAGTCAAAATCAAATTAGGAAACTAAAATATTAGCTTTTTGACTAAGCTATCTTTGACCAATCTTTGACCAATTTATGCTCCATATCAGCTTCCATATGCCTTGTAGGATGCCAAATAGAATTATCTTGGGGTCCCATATGTTGCCATTGCTTGGATCAAAGAGAAAATGCCAACTTAGCAAAATACAGTAAAAACGGCCAACTTTCTCTCTCATGCGCACAGGCCCTAAATGACCAGCTTAACTTCAGTATTGAACAGTTCCCATGACTGCTTAATTATATCAAGTGTATTCAAGAAGTTTTGAACCCATTTTCCACTGCCCAGAATCCATAAATGCACCAAAACTGCTACTCGGGTCCGTATCGGCTTCCATCACTTGGATGCTTAAAATAAGCCTTGTATCTTTGGGTATGGACAAGGCATTTTGAGAGTGGATTACTCCCTGTATAAAGGCAGCCAGGTTTTCATTAAATTTCTTAGCTTGAGCCTTAGTGATCGGCCCAGTCTTCATCTGTATCAGGTTAGAACCCCAATGGGTTGTCAATTGTGCGGGCAAGGGCGGATTCTCATCACTGTCATCAACTTCATTAAAGACCTCAAAAATGAAAAAAATTTCTAGCAATACTTCAAAAGGAACCATAGGAGCATTGACTGCAGTGGCAGCAAGCTCCCTTTCTTAAAGCTCCAACAGCAGCTTCGGCTATTTCAATGGCCACACCTTCCTGCACATTAAATTTAAGCACTATTAGGCAAACATAATGAAACAAAATAAAGTTTTAAGATATTTAGATATGAAAGTGGAACATATAAATCACCTGTACTTCCATGGTGCTGGCACTTAGATATGGAGTTGCAATAACTTTCTTATGCTGTACCAATTTGCTGTTTTGTGCTAATGGCTTGATTGTGAAAATATCAAGGGCCACCTATGAAAAAGAGATTGTGTTATCCCACTTTCCCTGATAACAAATTATTTTTCTATCAAAAGGTAAATACCTATGCAACAATTCCAGAATCTAATGCCTCCACAAGAGCATCTTCATCAATAACTCCTCCATGTGCAACATTCACAATTTGGATCTGTTTCTTCATCTTGGCAAAAGTTTCCTCATTGAAAATCTTATTTGTAGAAGGAGTGAAAGGCATGTGCAAAGAGATAAAATCAGCTTTAGATATGGGTTCATCAAAGCTCACAAGATCCACACCTATGATACGGGCATGATCAGTTGGGGCATATGGATCATGTGCTATGACATGCATACCTAGCCCTTTAGCTTGTCGAGCAACTTTGGATCCAAATTTTCCAAGGCCCATCACTGCCAGTGTTTTTCCAACAAAGGATACACCAACATATTTGTTCAACGCCAAGTCCTCATAGAACAATCATGATAAATATAACATTCCTTACATGCAAACCATATACAGATTGCCACAATACAAAAAGTAAGAGTTTGACATATTTTGTGAAACCACGACGAGAAAAAGCACCCAAAAAAAAAAAAATAGAATTCTATATTCAATAATCAGTATTGCCATTCTAAGTGTTCTATTAGAGAAAGTTGTATTACACCATTGCTTTGCCATTCTATCTTATGTCAAATCTAAAATTCTATCAAATACGACCAATGAATCAAATAGATCTGACAAATTTTATTGTTTTCTTTATTTAAACAATAAATTTTTTTTTCTTTTAACACTTTTCAAAGCACTTTTAGATGCTTCTCGAAAGCCCCAAAAAAAAAATTTGTCAAAAAAAAGAAAATTGCCAAATCGAAAAATCAATTTCTATCTCTGAAATGCCCAAGACAAATCGAAATCCAATAAATAAATAAATAAACAAAGCCCACTTACTAGCTTTCACAGACGCATCATCTTAAGCAACGTTCCTAGCCATGCCAGCCAAGAGAGCAATCCCTTGCTCAGCAGTGGACACCGTGTTGGTGGTTGGACCGTTCACCATCAAGCATCCATGCTTGGTTGCCGCAGCCAGATCCACACTATCAATCCCCACACCATTCCTCCCGACCACCTTCAACCCTCGACAGAAGTACTCAAACACATCTCTGGTCAACTTCGTCCCGCTTCGAGCGACAAGCGCATTGCAGAGTGAGATCTTGGTGTAGAGTTCCTCGAGGCTCAAATTATATAAGCAATCAACATTCATGAAGTCTGTCTTTTCTTCTTTGAAATGGGATGAAGAGGAAGGAAGATAGACTGGGATGGATTTGGAAATCTTGAAATGGGTCTGTGTGGAATGGTGGTGCAAGCAGGAAGGGGAATTTCGACAACTTTTCTCATTTGACTTACAATTCAATCTCAGCCATCCGTGCCCGTGGTAGACAATCCAATGGCTATAGCATTTTGGCACTTTTTTGGTCCGGACATTAGCCATCCAGTCAGTCCTGATTGTAGACAAACCCAAATGTTATGTATATATATATATATATATATATCTAAAGAACGAGTCTATGGTGCGGTCCGTTTGCATGCAGTTCTACACCATAGCATTGTCCTATATGTAAGTATATATAGATGTATGTGAATATATATAAATATATATGAATATGCATGTGTGTGAATATATGTGATCATATATATATATATATACATGTGAGTGTATATGAATATATATATATATATATTTATATATTTTTTGCATAAATATGTATATAAGTATGCATATACTTGTTAACAAGATTTTCTTTACATGTATATGACTATATTTATATGTGACTATATATATATATGTGTGTGTATGTTAATGTGTATATATATATGTACATTGTGTTATTTAGGAATTTTGAAAAAATTTATATGTTATGTACGTTTTAAAAATTTACGAAAATTGTTATTTAAATTTATTGTGTAGATTTTATGTGATTTAAATATATTTGATGCATGGACTTTAGATCTATGGTTTTAAAGGGATTATTGTGTTAAATTATTGTTAAACTTATGGTTATGCTTTACTGTTGAGTTTACTATGGTAAATAAAATATATTTATGTATGTTTATTTATGTACAAGTTTCATGTGATTTCATATAATTTTTATGTAAATTACCTTTATGGATTTAAAGAAATAATGATTTCTATTGTATAAATTTTTTTGTGTATTTTGAATATTTACGAAAGTGAAATTATTTTTGGTAATAATTAATTTTATAAAATCATTGGATTTATGCGACAATTTAAAAGGAAATATGGAATTTTATGGAATCAATAAAAGTATATAAGTCCAATTGTAGTTCATTAAATTTCAATATTTATAATATTGTAAAATTTTATAATTTTTAGATGCACCATACAGTACTGGTGTTCTGCACTGTATTGTTGATTAGCGCTTATGTATGGTTGTTCTATAGGAGCCATGGACTTGAAGGCTGGCAAATATATTTACACAGTGAGTGAACATCAATCGTCCCTATCTTTGGTCGCAGGATGATTGTTTATTATGGTTATGGATCAATGTGTAAGTTATATTTATGGACGTGCTTATGAGTTGTGTTGAGAGAGGGTAGGCACTGCTGTCTCTCCCTTTGGCTGCAACATGACTGTTATTACGGATTAGCATGTGCATATATGTATAACCATCTTGTGGGAGCTATAGATCCAAGGTATGATATGTATAGTGCACAGTGAGCATCAGTCACTCTCTTGGTCGAATGACGATTGTTTTAGTCATAGTAAGTTATATGCAATCTGCACCGGGGGATGCCAAAGTGACCAATTGCATGTTTTTCTCTTTAACCTTCCTTCAGGTAGTGCTCAGGATGCTGAATATTGTCTAGTACCACTGGTATATAGTATGGTGTATCAAGTATCTTTTTCATATATATATATATATATATATTAAGTTATGTTATATTTGTATGTACCACACCGTACTGGGACAATGATCCAATCGGTTTATAAGTAGCTTAGCTTTGTGAGTCTGCTGCCTACAAGTCTAAGGGATCGGATGGCCATTATAGGCAACCACTCTGGACTGTATTGGCAGCAGGGCATAGGTGATAGTTGATATCATGAGATCGCATACTAGCATATTATATGGTATCGTATGTACCTCTGATATGAGTGTGCATATTTCGTAGTATATTTATGAAATTTAAAAATTTATTTTACTTTATCTTATTTTATCTGTTCATGATTATGATTTCCAAGTATTACCCTGATACGAACCTAGGTCGATTTGCGCCTAAACCCGCATCATACTATCCCAAATCTTAATTAAGTTTAAGTTCTTATTTGAAAAACCTTAACCCCTAATCAACCTGTGATTAGAAACCTTGGTATAATGAAGACGCCATAATAGGTGATGGTTATCCTATCGATAAGTCAAAACTAAAACATTCACTCTCTAATGGTGTTTTAGGTGTTCAAAGAGAACAAAAAGAATTCTATCTCACAATTAATTTTTTGAATATTATTGAAGGTGTGTTCTTCCTCAAAATTAAGCCCTTAAATAGGCTAGAGTTACAAAACAATAAATCCTAAAAATTTAGTTTAAAACTGGCCGCCAAAGAGGAAAGGAAACATGTTGGCTAAAATTCACCTACTTTCCTAAACTAATTTGGACTAATTAATTCTTTTATTTTGAATTAGAAATTAATTAATTTACAATGAAAACAAAAAAATAATAACTTTCTTAAGTTGATTTATCCAGCAAAGAAATAAATAGAAACCAAATATAAGACTAATTTCCTAAAACAAAAAGTTAAAATCAAATCAGGAAACTAATTGACTAGTTTGACTACCAAGGTATCTTTGATCAATGTTCAGCTTATTTGAGCTCAAAATCAGCTTCCATATGCCATTTAGGATGCCAAATATAATTAATAATAATTCTCACATGTTGCCCCTTGCTTGGAATAAGTCAAACTTGCTTGAACAAGAAGAAAAATCAAAGACAACGGCTAAACAACACATTTTCGGCCAAATTAAGATGCTATCCGTACAAGCTGATTTTAGGTACTTTTAATTCTGCCTTATCATGATTCCATAGCCTTTTGGTGATATCCATTGAATCCAAGAAGTGTTGGATCTATTCGTGGTTGCCCAGAGTCTCTATATGCACTAAAAAAGCTACCCAGGTCCGTAACGGCTTCCACCACTTGGATGCTCAAAATAGGCTTTGTATCTTCGCTCACTAACAAGCCTTTTTGAGAATTGGTTACTCCATGTATAAATTCAGCCAGGTTTTCCTTAAATATCTTTACTTGAGCTCTAATGATTCACCCGATCTTCATCCATATCGGGACAACACCCCAATAGGTTGTTGGTTGTGCGAGTTCGGGAGAATACTCATCATTCCCCTCCTTTTGAAAATGATTTGCCCTCAAATCAAAATCATCTTCTGCAGCAAAAGGAGATAATTCAGAAACATTAAATGTAGTACTAACATTATACTCACCCAGTAGGTCAAGCATGTAGGCATTTTCATTCACCCGCTCCCAGACTTGAAAAGGTCCATCCCCACACGGCATAACCTTCGACTTTATTTGTTCGGGAAACCTCTCCTTTAAATCTAACCAAACACAATCTGTTGGGTCAAACACTATCATAATAACTCCTAGAAATACCAATTTATCTTTACATAAATCACACTTTTAAAGTTAGCAAATAATCTCTCCCAAATTTTCAAATTTCCACTAAGTAAAGCTCTCAACAATGCAGATAAAGTTCTATACAATAAAAGCATATTTAAATAAGCATCTTTATAAATCATTACTAGCAATGGTTTCTTCAAGATGGCTTTATTAACATCCCCAAAACTAATATAAAATTTTTTATTTTTCCTTTCTTTTCTTTCTTTTTCTTTCTCTCTCTCGGCCATCTCACTTTTGCCCACATTCTTAGTTTTTTCTAACTTTCTCATACTCTAGGGTTTCTCTATTTCTTTCCCCTCTAATTTGAGTTCAGGATACTGACTTGGTTTTTCTTGCATGGCCTTGTTCCCTTGAATAATTGTTGAAGCTGTGGGTGCCCTACTAGCCATTTCTTTAAGCTTTTCGGCCTCCCTCCTTTGTTGTATTTGAAGTTGGTGTCTAAGTACCTCATTGGGAGTCGATGGTTCCATCTTGACCTTTTTACCAGTAAATCTAAAAACAATAGCATTCTCTCGACCATAATGTATAGTATCTTTATCAAATTGCCATGGCTTACTTAATAGAATATGACCCCCATGCATGGGAGCAACATCACATAATACAACATCCACATATTTATCAGTGCTGAATTTTACTTTGGCTTGTTTATTTACTTTGATTTCTCCACTATCATTAAGCCATTATTATCTATATGGTTTGGGATATTTAATGGTTGCTAAGCCTAATTTTTCCACTACAACATTACTAATTACATTTGCACAACTTCCACTATCAACTAATCATACTACAAACCTTAACTTGGATTTTACAATGAGTGTGGAAGATGTTGTCTTTTTGAATTTGATCCTCATCTTTATACATGATCAAGACTCTCCTACTCACCAAGCTTATTTTGGGATGTGAAGCATTTAAAGTCTCAGACTCATCTTCAAATTCTTTCTCTTCTTGCTCGGTTTCACCTCCACTTTCCTCACTTTCGGATTCTAGCTCACCATTACCTTTCAACACCATGATTCTTCTATTTGGGCATTGGCTAGCGATGTGTCCTCTTCCCTTGTACTTAAAACACACAATATCATGACTTCTAGAAGGTTTAGGATCAGATTTACCTTCAATCTTTGGTGCTTGGAGACATTCGGTTTTGACCTCCCTTTTTAGCCGATTGGTGCTTTCCTTACCTAGTTTCGGTATTAGCTTTGAATCAAAGACAGCAATGTTTCTCCAAGCACTTGGATTTAACCTCCTGCTGTTTGTAACTCCTCCAAACCATGAGGTTGTACCCCTCCTTTTGAATTGATTCTCAAGTTTGATAGCCACATGTAACATTTCTTCCAATTCCACATATTGTTGTAATTCCAATTGATTGGTTATCTCTCGATTCAATCCACCTAGAAACTTGCCATGGTTGCTTCTCTATCTTCATTCATACTCAATCTCATCATGAGCATCTCCATCTCTTTGTAATAATCTTCATGGACTTACTTCCTTGTGATAATGATTGTAACTTTTGATGCAGCAACCTATGGTAATGAGTCGGTACAAATCGCTTTCCGATAGCTCCTTTCATTTGTCGCCAAGTAGTAACCAATTCATCTCCTAATCTTTTTTGGGTACTTTGGTCATTAGTCCACCATTGGAGTGCATAATGTCCAAATTCCATTGCTGCCAATTTAACTTTCTTAGCATCAAAATAGTTGTGACAATCAAAGATCATCTCCATATGCTCCTCCCATTCCAAGTAAGCCTCTAGGTCATTTTTTCCCATGAAAGGTTGTATGCCAACCGTAATATTCCCAAGATCATCATCCTCATTCCTTGCTGGTCTCCCATGGATTGGCCTTCCTTGAGGTTCAAAAATTTCATCAAACCCCTCATCCAAGTCATCTCCAAAATTACCTTCCTCGAATTTTTCTCTAAGTCACTCTCGGTCTCCTTGACCTTGACCTCGACCTCCATGAGCATCAAACCTTGTATTTGGCATTCCTTGTGATGTTTCTAACCTGTCCATCCTTTGATCTATGTGATCAAATCGAGCACACATCTACTATAATTGCTCTAAGACCGCCCTCATGTCCGTGTGCTCATCTCCACTCCCCGAAACTCGGAAATCACCTTTGAATCCTACGGATTCTTCATTAATTCTTATTGGTGGATCTCCTCTTCTCACCCTTGAATCTGCCATTTTAGTATGAATGACACAAAAATAAAATAGAACCTCACTGAAATCACTACCTTACGTGTTTCATCAAACAAGGTCTCAACACTCGTGTTTGCAAACTAGTTTTGGCTTTTGGCCCTCTTTTAAGCTCACAAACTCTTGTATTTTTTTTCCACTCAAAGAATTAACTCAAATTTCTAACTAAAACACCCATTAAATAGTAATTACAACATAAGTATGTTTTAATTAAACTTATCAACAAAACAATAGCAAAAAGCAAACAATACCGAGTGAATTCATAAAACCTAGCTCTTAGCTTTTCTAAGCAAAACAAGGTAAATCAACAAGAAAATTTTTGGAATGAAATATAAGCTGGCCAGAATAATAATGAAGCAATAATTCAAGGATAAAATATAGAGAAAGAATTCAAACACGAACAAGAATCCATTTGAACAAAAATATAAGATAGTTGTTGGTTGTTCTTTGTAATTCAAGTTTTTGTATCAAATCCTTTTACTAATTTTTAATCTAATTAATTTAGCATCCAAAATTGAAATATCCAGAAGCAAAAATAAATCTCATGCAACTCCAAAAATTGAATAAATAGTCAACAACTCAGCAATTTAGAGAAATTTTCAGCAAACAAATTTCAATACTAAATTCAACAAATCCCGCCTTTTTTTTTCTTTTATTCGGATTTTCTTCCTCTTTTTCTTTTTTTTACTCATAAAATATAATCTCAACTATAGTAGCACAAATTAACAAATAAATTACAATGCCAAAAAAAAATAAAAATTCAACAAACCTGTGACTTCTCTTCTTTTTTTTTTTCTTTTTTTTTCTGAATATATGAATGCAACTAATTAAGATTAAAACAGCAATGAAAAATCAATGCTAAACCAAACCAACTAGAACAATGATGAAAAACAACCAACAAACTAGGAAACAAAAATACGATAAAACAAGGAAACCTAATTTGACTAGGAATTTTTTTTTAAAAAAAAAGATGCAGAACGTGTATGATGATAGAAGCAACCTTAACCTAATGCTAAAATTTCAAATTCACACAAAACAAAATAAAGTAAATAAAATAGATCAAACTTGAACAAAATCTTGGCTCTGATACCAAATGATACGAACCTAGGTCGACTTGCGCCTGAACCCTTATTATATTAGGCTGGATCTCAATTAAGTTCAAGTTCTTATTGAAAAACCTTAACCCCTAACCAAACTGTGATTAGAAACCTTGGTTTAATGAAGATTCCACAATAGGTGATGGTTATTTTATTAATAAGTCAAAAATAAAACACTCACTCTCTAATGGTGTTTAAGGTGTTTGAAGAGAACAAAGAGAATTCTATTTGACAATTAATTTTCTGAATATTATTGAAGGTGTTTTCTTCCTAAAAATTAAGCCCGTAAACATGCTAGAGTCAAAAAACAATAAACCCTAAAAATTTAGGTTAAAACCCGCTACCAAAGAGAAAAGGAAACATGTTGGCCGAAATTCACCTACTTTCCTAAACTTATTTGGATTAATTAATTCCTTTATTTTGAAATGGGATTTAATTAATTTACAGTGAAAACAATAAAATAATAACTTTCCTAGGTTGATTTTTCTAGCAAATAAATAAATAGAAACCAAATATAAGACTAATTTCCTAAAACAAAAAGTCAAAATCAAATTAGGAAACTAGTTGACTAGTTTGACTATTAAGGTATCTTTGATCAATGTCCATTTTGTTTGAGCTCCAAACCAGCTTCCATATGCCATTTAGGATGCCAAATATGATTTATAATAATTCCCATGCATTGGCCCTTGCTTGGAATAACTCAAACTTGCTTGAACAAGATGAAAAGTCAAAGTCAGCGGCTAAACAACATATTTTCTGCCAAATTGAGATGCTGTCCGTACAAGCTGGTTTTAGGTGCTTTTGATTCTACCTTGTCATAATTATATGGCCTCTTGGTGATATCCATTGAATCCAAGAAGTGTTGGATGCATTTGTGGCTGCCCGCAGTCCATATTTACACTAAAACAGCTACCCAGGTCTGTAACGACTTCCACCACTTGGATGCTCAAAACAGGCATTGTATCTTCGGGTATTGACAAGTCCTTTTGAGAATTGGTTACTCCCTATATAAATGCAGCGAAGTTGTCCTTAAATCTTTTGGCTTGAGCTCTAGTAATTGGCCCAGTCTTCATCCATATCGGTTGTGTGGATTCGGAAGGATTCTCATCATACCCTTATTCGCCTTTGTTATTATTATTGTTGTTGTTGTTGTTGTGATTAATATTGTTATTATGTGTTTATTATTATTATCATTGTTATTGGTTATTATCATCACTATCATCATCATTATTATTAATAACATTATTATTATCATTATTATTGTATTTGTTATTAGTATTTATCACGATTATTTTTATTATTATTTCCATTATTTATTATTATTATTGTTATTAATAATGTTACTGTTATTATTATTGTTTCTATTGTTTATTTATTCATTATTGCTACCATTATTATTATTTATATTTACTATTATTATCGTTATTGATATTATTATTATCATTATTATTTTTATTGTTAGTATCCTTTATTATTGTTATTATTATCATCATCATCATCATAGTGTAGCTTTCGGGCAAGTATCACAGCCTATGTGCAAGAACAATAGCCATCGGACAAGTATAAAGGCCTTTAAGCAAGTGGTAGCCTTGGGCAAGGATGGTTGTATGATGGTCTTTTGGTAAGTGGTAGCCTTCGGGCATGTATGTTAGTCCTCAGGCAGATACGGTTATATGGTAGCCCTTAGGTAAGTGGTAGCCTTCGGGCATGTATTTGTTTATTATATTATTTCTAGTATATATATTTTTATATTTTGGTATCGAAGTACTGCTATTTGTGGAATTATTTGTAGTAAGATGGGAGGAATAAGGTAGTGCTTTTAGAAGTGTGTTTTATGTGTAAGGAATTTTGTAGCATGCTCAATCTTTAGGAGAGATGTTGCTAGATTTTTCGTAGGACGATCTTGTAGGATATCCCCTGGGATCAGGGTTTATCTAAGAATCCGAAAAGGGATCCTGGATGGGTCCTGATGATAAAGCTCTGCTTTGAGTCCCTCATTGCTCTTATTCCTGTATAGTATTTCATAGGTGGAGCTAAAGTTTGACCTGGGGTGGCTATGGTCCCAAAGTTTTTAAAATCTTTTACTTTACATATATATTTTCAATACATTTTTAAAGAGACCTATTAGTTAAAGTCTTTTAAAACAATACTTTAACCTCTAAATAAAATTAGTATCTCATCTAAGGTTGTTATCCTTTTGATTTATATAATTTTGTCTTTTCAATGAAAATTTTGAGAATAATCTAGATTTATACTATAAATTGACCCTTTTATGTTTGCCTTTTATGCTTTTGATATTGAATATATAGTTTTTTGGATTTTTTGAAAAGTGTGGTTGGTATACACCCTTACACCAACACCCATATTATCTAAGTGTAGTTTCTTTTTCTTTTTCTTTTTTTTTTCCCCCTAATGGAACAGAACATTCATTTTTTTCTTTTTTAGAATTATTTGTTTTATTAACCTATCAATTTGTTGGGTACCTAAATTTATGTGTAGTTTCCTTATAATTTTGTAATTAATTTAACATATAATAAAAAAAAATTGCATATGAATATATGATTGTACATATGAATTTTAATAATTTTATTTACCACATTTAATAATTTGGCCTCTAAAGGTTATTTTCTCTCTTGGCCATGGCTCCATTGATTGGCCTAGTAATTTCCATATCCCTTCTGGTATTATTTTATTTATTTTTTATTTTTTAATATTTATATCTTTTTATCTCATGCTTTTCTTTTCTTTTTTTTTTTCGTTTGTAAGGGTTTGTATTTCATGATATATATATATATATATATATATAAGTTAATATCATTTCATGATAATGAAATTAATTATACACAACCTATATACTTAACTTTTTTTGCAAACAACAGTTTTATACATATGTTTATTTACAAACAATTTTGTAATATTTTGTTTTGCATCTATGTAGTATAATTAATTTGGTAAAAATTCATTAAAAAATGCTTGATTGAACTAAAATGATACAATAATAATATTTTAAAGGGCAATGTAATAAAATTTTATAATTGGACGGTAAACTTGAAAAATATATCATACTTTGGACGGTATATTTAAAATTTTTTTTTTAATGAAAGGTTTGTAACACCCAGTCCCAAAGTACAACGGAAATTTTCCAACGTTGACCGAGGTTGACCGTTGACCGAGTAGGTCAAAAGTTGACTTTTTGACTGGGATGGAATTCTAGGTTGACTGAGGTATCGTTACGAAGTACACGTTGGCACGAGTTCGTAAACTAGTAGCCCGTTGAAGGGACGGGGTGTTACAATCTGTAAGTGGGGTCAGATTGGAAGATATGCCCGTTGTGAGGGATTTTCCATTGGAGGGTCCGGTAGGATTTCCCTGGGATCAGAGCTTGTCTAGGGTTCCGGTGAGGAATTTTGGACGGGTCCTGACATAAAATAATACTAATCCTTATTTTCATTCCTATTACATTAGAATGATTTAATGTTTTTAATATCAGATTTTTTATCAACCTTTGAATTATGTTTGAAGTTAAAATTTAAAATTTAAAATGGTAAAATATGAATTTAATAATATATTAAAACCCTTTTAGAAAAATTGAATCCTATTTGTATCGGATAATTAATAAATATAATTTTAAATCTAAAAAATTGGTTAAAAACATATTCTAACATTAGTCATGTATATATATATATACATATATTTTTGTTGCTTAAAAGAAAAAGATGCCTCTTGATAGTATTATAGACATCAAGCCGTAATCCTACACCATGTGGCATTGTGGCATGGAACCATCTGAGACAATAATGGGGCTAGCCAAAACTCGAACCTCAACTTCCAAACTCGTTTTTATGCATATTTTGGACAAATTCATATTTGGAGCGGATTAATGAAAATGCTTACAAACTTAACTTACCGGGTGAGTATAATGTTAGTGCTACATTTACTATTGCTGACTTATCTCCTTTTACTACAGGTGATGACTTTGATTTGAAGACAAATCCTTTTCAAGAGGAGAGGAATGATGTGATTTTGCCCGTGCCCGTTCAATCAACTACCTGCTAGGGTACGGGTCCTATACAAATGAAGATGGAGTCAATCACTAGGGCATAAGTTAAGAGATTTAAGGACAAATTGGCTCGATTTATCCATGGAGTGATTCAATCTCAAGAGGGCATTACAATACCTGAAGATACAAGACCCGTTTTAAGCCTCCAAGTGGTGGAGACTGATATAGACCCAGGTAGCTGTTTCCGTGAAAATTTGGACTACGAGCATAAAGAATGGTTCTAACACTTCATGAACTCAATGAACATCATTAAGAGAACATGGAATCCAGCCAATGCAGAATCAAAAGTATGTAAAAAGGACTTGTACGGACAGCCTCTCAATTTGGTCGAAAATGTACTGTTTTGCTGCTGGCTTTAACTTTCCTTCTTGTTTGACTTATTCCAATCAATGGGCAATGTGTGGGAATCATTATTAATAATACTTGGCATCCTACATGACATATGGAAGCTGATTTGGAGCCCAAAAAAGCTGGAGATTGGTCAAAGATACCTTAATAATCAAACTAGTAAACTGGTTTCCTAATTTGATTTTGACTTTTCATTCTAGGAAATTAGTCTTTTATTTTTATTTTTATTTATTTATTTGATAGAAAAATAAGTTTACGAAAGTTATTATTTTAGTATTTCAATTGTAAATTAATTAATTTCTAATTCAAAATAAAGCAATTAATGAATCCAAATTAGTTTAGGAAACTAAGAAAAATTAGGCACTATCATTTTCTCTACTTTCCTTTTCTCTACTTTCTTTTTCTCAACAATTTGTGTCCGGTTTTGAATTAATTTTTTAGGGCTATTGCTTTGTAATCTTAGCCTATTTAAAGGCTTATTTTCAATGAGAAATCAAGTTTGAATTTTATACAGAAAATTATTTGTGAGATTGAATTCTCTTTGTTCTTTTGAACACCTAAAACACCATTAGTGAATGAGTGTTTTAGTTTGACTTATCAATAGGTCTTCCATCACCTATTGTGGCATCTTCATATATACCAATGTTTCTAATCACAAGTTGGTTAGGGGACAAGGTGACTATGAGAACTTGAACATATCCGGGCTAATATAATACAGGTTTAGGTGCAGATCATCCTAGGTTCGTATCATTTGGTATCAGAGCCAAATTTTGTTCAGGTTTGATCTATCTTTATTTGATTTATTTGTTTTTGTGTTATTCTGCAATTCTAGCATTAGGTTAAGGTTTCTTCTAATATCATACACGTTCTGCATTTTTTAAAAAAAAAAATTTCATTCCTAGTCAAATTAGTTTTTCCTTGTTCTACCGTATTTTTGTTTCTTAGTTTGTTGGTTGTCTTTCATTCTTGTTCTTGTTAATTTTTATTTTTTTTATTTTTCTTTGCTGTTTTAGTCTTAAATATTTGCATTCATATATTCAAAAAAAGAAAAAAGAAAAGCTGAATAGATATATAAAAAAAAAAACCTGCACAATTTGTATTTTGTTTGGGAGGTCACATGTTTGGTGATTGTTTGGCATTGGAATTGTAATTTTGGTGTTGATTCTTGATACTGTAGCTGTCTTATGTGAGTAACCAAAAAAAAAAAAAAAAAACGAAAGAAGAAAAATCCGAATAAAAAAAAATTCGGTTTGTTGAATTTGGTGTTGAAATTTGTTGCTGGAAATTTTTTGAAGCTGCTGTTTTGTTGATTATTTATTCAATATTTGGAGTTGCTGGAGAATTATTTTGTTGCTGGAAATTTGAATTTTGGGTGCTTAAATTATTTGGATTAAAATATTTAAAGGAATTGATACAAAACTAGAATTACAAGAACAACAACCAACACTATCCTTTAATTTTGTTCAAATTGATTCTTGTTTGAGTTTGAATTTTTTTCTCTAATTTATCATTCTTGGATTATTAATTCCTTACCATCTGGTCTAGTTCTTATTAATTCCAAAATTTCTTGTTGATTTGCCTTATTTTGCCTAGAAAAGCCGAAAACTATATTTTGTTAATTCATTCGGTATTGCTTACTTTTTGCTACTGTTTTGTTGATAAGTTTAATTAAAATATACTTGTAATCTAATTGCTGTTTTTGGGCTGTTTTAATTAGAACTTTGAGATAATTCATTGAGAGGAAAAAGGCAAGAGTGTGTGAGCTCCCAAAGTGGGTAAAAGCCGAAACTAGTGAGTAAACACAAGTGTCGAGACCTTGTTTGAGTGAAACACATGAGGGAGTGATTTTTGGTGAGAATATATTTTATTTTACTCTTTGTGTTATTTCTACTAACATGGCAGATTCAAGGATGAGGAGAGGAGATCCACCACTAAGAATTAATGAAGAAGAATTCATAGGATTCCATGGTGATTCCCAAGCTATGGGGAGTGGTGAGCAAATGGACATGAGGGCTGTCTTGGAACAATTACAGTGGATGAATGCCCAATTTGACCACATAAATCAAAGGATGGACAGAATAGAAACATCTCATGGTGGGCCAAATTTAAGGCATGAATTCCATGGAGGTTGAGGTCAAGGTTGAGGAGGTCGTGGACGACCTAGAAAGGAGTTTGAAGAGGGAAATTTTGGAGATGATTTTGAGGAAGGAATGGATGAAACGTTTGCTGTTCAAGAGAGGCTAGGCCATGGAAGATATAGGAGAGAGGAGGTAGATGACGATCTTGGAAATATCAAGGTAAACATTCCACCTTTCATGGGAAAAGGTGATTCGGAAGCTTACTTGGAATGGGAGGAGCGAATGGAGATGATTTTTTATTATCACAACTATTCGAAGACCAAGAAAGTTAAATTGGCAGCAATGGAGTTTGGAAATTATGCACTCCAATGGTGGGACCAATGAACAAAACACTTGAAGGAGAGTTTATGATGAATTTATCACTACATGGCGACAAATGAAAGGAGTCGTGAGGAAGTAGTTTGTACCATCACACTATCATAGGTTGCTACATCAAAGACTTCAGTTTTTATCTCAAGGAACTAGGTCTGTGGAGGATTATTACAAGGAGATGGAGATGCTTATGATGAGGTTAAGCATGAATGAAGATAAAGAAGCAAGCATGACAAGGTTTCATGGTGGTTTGAATCGTGAGATAGCCAATCAACTATAATTGCAACAATATATGGAATTGGGGGAGATGTTGCATGTGGCTATTAAATTAGAGCATCAATTCAAGAAGAGGTGTGTAGGCTCATGGTTTAGAGGTGTTTCCAATAGTGGAAGATTAAATCCAAGTGGCTGGAGAAACAATCCTACCTTTAAAAACAACCCAAAGCTGAAAGTTGGAGACGAAAGTTCAGATCGGCTAAGGAGAGATACTAGAACTGAATCTATCCAAGCACACAAAATTGAAGGTAAATATGATCCTAAACCTTCTAAAACTCATGAAATTGTGTGTTTTAAGTGCCAGGGATGAGGATACATCACTAGCCAATGCCCGAATAGGAGGATTATGGTGTTAAAAGGAAATGGTGAGCTAGAATCGAAAAGTGAAGAAAGTGAGTGTGAGACCGAACAAGGAGAGGAAGAACCGGAAGATGAAGTCGAGATACTCCATGCATCCAATTCTGAATTAAATTGGGTTTCTAGGAGAGTACTTGCTATATACAATGATGAGGACCAAGTTCGAAGAGAAAATATCTTCCACACCTGATGTGAAATCCAAGGTAAGATTTGTAGTATGATTATTGATAGTGAAAGTTGTACAAATGTAATTAGTAACATTGTGGTTGATAAATAAGGCTTAACAACTATTAAACATCCAGAACCATATAGATTACAATGGCTTAATGATAGTGATGAGAAAGTGAATAAACAAGCCAAAGTAAAATTTAGCATAGATAAATATGTGGATGTTGTTTTGTGTGATGTTGTGCCTATGCATGCCGAACATATTCTATTAGGTAGACCATGGAAATTTGATAAAGATGCTACTCATTATAGTTAAGAGAATTGTAGTGCTTTTAAATTTAAAGGTAAGAAGGTCAAGCTGGAGCCAGTGACCCCTAAGGAGGTTTTTAGAGACCAATTACAAATGCAACAAAGGAGGGAAAGTGAGGCTCAAAGATAAGGCTAGTATGGCACCAACGGTTCCACCATCTATTCAAGAGGGAAAAGGTGAGGTTGCTGTCCAAGGTAAGTCCTCTAAAACCCAGGTTGAGTGGAAAAATTATAATGAACCCGAGAGTGAGAAACTTGGAGAAACAACCGAGTGTGATATAAAATTCAATGAAACCGTGGGTGAGAAAGGAAAAGAAAGAAAAGAAAGGAAAAATAAAAATTTTTATTTGAGTTTGGGGGATGTTAATAAATCCATCTTGAGTAAGAAACCATTGCTGGTCATAAATTATAAAGGTGCTTATTTAAAGATGCTTTTGTTGTTTAGAACTTTATCTGCATTGTTGAGAGTTTTACTTTGTCCCAATTTGAAAATTAGGAAGAGATTATTTGCTAACTTTAAAAAGTGTAATGTTTACCATAATGAGCATGTACTTTTAGATTTTGTTATGATAGTTTTTAACCAAGGAGATTTGATTTGGTTGCACTTACGAAATGAAAGGTTTCCAAAATGAAAAAAGTCAAAGCTTATGCCGGGCGTGGATGGATCTTTTCAAGTTTTAGAGCAGATTAATGAAAATGCTTACAAACTTAACTTACCAGGTGAGTATAATGTTAGTGCTACATTTAATATTGCTAAACTATCTCCTTTAGCAGCAGGTGATGACTTTGATTTGAGGACAAATCATTTTCAAGAGAAGGGGAATGATGTGATTCCGCCCATGCCTGTTCAATCGACTACTCGCTGGGGTATGGGTCCTATGCAAATGAAGATGGGGCCAATCACTAGGGCATAAGTTAAGAGATTTAAGGAAAAATTGGATGGATTTATTCATGGAGTGATTCAATCTCAAGACGGCATGACAATACCTAAAAATACAAGACCCGTTTTAAGCCTCCAAGTGGTGGAGACTGATATGGACCAGGGTAGCTATTTTCGTACAAATTTGGACTGCGAGCAGCAAGGAATGGTTTTAACACTTCATGAAATCAATGAATATAGTTAAGAGGACATGGAATCCAACCAAGGCAGAATCAAAAGTATCTAAAAAGGACTTGTATGGACAGCCTCTCAATTTGGTCGAAAATGTACTGTTTTGCCGCTGGCTTTGACGTTTCTTCTTTTTTGACTTTTTCCAATCAAGGGGCAACGTGTGGGAATTATTATTAATTATATTTGGCATCCTACATGGCATATGAAAGCTGATTTGGAGCCCAAACAAGCTAGAAATTGGTCAAAGATACCTTAGTAGTCAAATTAATCAACTAGTTTCCTAATTTGATTTTGATTTTTCGCTTTAGGAAATTAGTCTTTTATTTTTAATTTTATTTATTTATTTTCTGGAAAAATAAGTTTAGGAAAGTTATTATTTTAGTATTTCAATTGTAAATTAATTAATTTCTAATTCAAAATAAAGGAATTAATTAATCCAAATTAGTTTAGGAAACTAAGAAAAATTAGGCACTTTCCTTTTCTCTACTTTCTTTTTCTCAACACTTTGTGTCCGGTTCTGAATTAATTTTAACAGCTTTTGCTTTGTAATCTTAGCCTATTTAAAAGCTTATTTTCAATGAGAAATCAAGCTTAAATTTTATATAGAAAATTATTTGTGAGATTGAATTCTGTTTGATCTTTTGAACACCTAAAACTAGTTGAACATAATTAGTGAATAAGTTCATGCTCAACATTAGTGAATAAGTGTTTTAGTTTGACTTATCAATAGGCCTTTCATCACCTATTGTGGCATCTTTATATATTCCAAGGTTTCTAATCATAAGTTGGTTAGGGGTTAAGGTGACCATTAGAACTTGAACATAATTAGATCTGGACTAATATAATACGGGTTTAGGTGCAAGTCATCCTAGGTTCGTATCATTTGGTATCAAAGCCAAATTTTGTTCAGGTTCGATCTATCTTAAATGCTTTATTTGTTTTTGTGTTATTCTACAATTTTAGCATTAGGTTAAGGTTGCTTCTATCATCATACACGTTCTGCATATTTTAAAAAAAAAAATTAATTCATTCCTACTCAAATTAGGTTTTCCTTGTTCTACCGTATTTTTGTTTCTTAGATTTCTTGTGTCATCTTAATAAGAAAAAAACATTTAGATTAGCCAACGATGTAATAGATATAGCTATTAGTCCTTGTCCATATGGAATTATAATTGGTAAGAAATTCAAGAGTCATAGAGATAAACATTCTTTCTGGTTATGTAGGTAATGGTGGTGCAACCCTTTAAATCTAGGTATGTCATGAAGAAATTTAGTTCATGCTGAAAGCAAAACCAAGTTCAATAAGCTCACACCATAAGAGTTTTTGATACCTGCTTTGTCCTGCTATGAGTAGTCTTTGTCGTTGCCATTGAAATTTGAAGAAATGCTACTTCTTTTGGATATCATCTAGAAATACTACTTCTTAACGAGTACTTTAGTTGAAATTTATTAAAAAATCCATGCAATATTCTTGGGGAAGATTATAAACATTTTCACAAAATTTGCTTAACAATAATCAAGATTTCCAAACTATTAGTATTCACTGCTTGAAGGGCAATGAGCTAGAAATAAAGGATCCTAATGGTCAACAGCTTGAGGTATATAATAAATTCACATTCTAATAGTTTAAGTTTTTGGTATCATTAGTAATTTAACATGATATGGACAAGGAATAGTTGGTCCAAGGCTATTTCTTAGGAAAGGAAAGCTTCCTCTATGCAGGACAAGAATTGGAGCAAGCACCCTTCAAACTGTGGAAGGCACAGTCACAGTCACAGTTTTTGTGGTATGGCCTCCTCTCAATTTCTATGCTGACTCAACATAGAAATTATTGTCATTTATTTAAGTACCTTTTTTTATCTGCATTGTTATAATCTAAAGAGTAAGATCTTTTCCATTTTGTCCATACATTACATGCACTTGAATTGCCTAGAACATGTTTAATGTTTTCTAATGCAAAAAGCACTTAATAATAAATTAATATAATAAGCTACTTAGTGTGCAATGCTGGGAAATGGTCAAAAGAATTGTTGGAAAAATGTTTTTATTTCCTACTGTTTAGGAAAATTCTATTTTGGAAAATATGTGTAATCTTTGTATGATAAAATTAGTTGTTGATTTGTAATTAACTACAAATCAAGAGTTAGTTTCCTTTTTTTTTTTTCCTCTCAAACTGATTGTAACCTAATTGTATATAAGAGAGGCTTATTACCTTTTATACGAATATATATAAAATTGATGGCTAGGTATTATATGAACCTACCGGTTTCCACATGGTATCAAAGCAAGGTTCCTACCTTCCTGCATGAACAGTGCGAATGCATGAACAGTATCAAAGCATGAATAGTGCACCGGGTGAACAGTGCCCTGAACAATGCTTCTAATAAAAAACTACCATGTCCGGCACATCCAGTGTAGGTGATTCTGGACTAGTGAAATCATCTTCGAAATCTATTCTCTTGACAAATACTCATGATAGTTTTTCTTCTCAACTGATCACCACTCATAAACTCAATGGAGAAAATTATCTCCAATGGTGTCAGTCGGTCATGTTATTCATCCGAGGTCGTGGAAAAATTGGATTTCTAATGGGAGTTACAAAGAAACTAGAAGAAGGTCTCAGATCCATTGAGATCTGGAAATCTGACAGTACCTTGATCATCTCATGGCTAATTAATTCAATGGAGCCATCGATCAGCAAGATTTATATGTTTCTTGCCACTACTCAAGAAATCTAGGAAGCTACAAAGGAGACTTTCTCGGATCTAGGAAATTTTGCTCAAGTCTATGAAATTGTCACGTGGATCCACAATATGAAACAAGGCAATCTGAGTGTATTGTAATACTAAAATATGCTCAGAACTTTATGGCAGGAACTTGACCTGTTTTATGACTTTGAATGGCACTGTCCACAAGACATCACCATATTCAAAAAAATGATTGAGAAGGAATGTGTTTTCGCATTCTTGGCTGACTTGAACAATGAGCTTGATGAGGTTAGTGGGAGAATTCTTGGACGTGAAGTCTTGCCATCTACTCGTGAAGTGTTCTCTAAAGTCCGCAGGGAGGAAAACAAGAGGAGTGTTATGCTGGGAAAAGAAACCCAAGAGGCTTCTATCACGGAAACCTTTTGAAGCTCCTAAATTCAACATCCCTTCCATCTGCCTCTATTGCTCAGAAAGCTAATTTTCCTCAGTCCTTCAGTATGCTAACCGAGGATAAAATTCCATGGGTTATAGATTTTGGTGCCTCAGACCATATGGCAAGTTGTTTCTTACTTTTCTTTTCTTATACTCCTTGTATTAGGCACTTAAAAGTAAAAATTGTTAATAGTTTGTTAGCCATAGTAGCAGGAAAAGGTTCAATAATTTGTCAAAAAATCTAGTTCTAAAGTCTTTACTTCATGTTCCATCTATTTCATGCAACCCTTTATCCATTAGTAAACTCACACATGACCAAAACTTTTTGCTAAGTTTAGTTCTTCTTCGTGTCAATTTCAGGAACTAGCTTCAGGAAAGATGATTGGCAATGCTAAAGAGTGTGGAGGATTTTACTACCTTGATAAGGAAGACTCAAGTAGACAAAATCTAGTTTGTAAATCTTTTTCTACTTCTTTATGTGAAAATAATATCTTGTTATGGCACTATAAACTCGGCCACCCTAGCTTTCCATATCTAAAAAATTTGTTTCCATCTCTTTCCAATAGTAAAGATCCCTCTTCCTTTCAATGTGAAATTTGTCAAATCTCTAAACATCACCAGGTATTTTTTTTTCCATCTAAATCATACAAACATTCAGCACCATTCTTGGTAATACATAGTGATATATGTGGTTCCTCACGAATTAAAAAATTTCAGGAGCTAGATGGTTTATTACCTTCGTAGACGACCATACTAAACTATGTTGGGTATATCTATTGAAAACAAAATCTAAAATAGAGTAAGTCTTTAAAAATTTTCATTCAATGATCAAAACTCAATTTCAAACCCAAATTCAAATTCTTAGAACGGATAATGGGAGTGAGTATTTTAAAGTTGTTCTAGGTAAATTTCTTCAAAGTGAGGGAACCTAGGAATGGGATGTGTATATTTAATAATAATATTGTTAATAGCCCTACAATCCACACACATATGCTATGAACAATCTTTTTTAGGTACTAATAAAACAGGGACAGCATATGAACTCATATTCTCTCTAATGTAACATTTATCAAGTAATTCACTTACCTACCTTTGTAGCTCCTTTGTCTCCTCAAGATTACTTCTATATGTAAGTCTATTTGAAATTGCAGCTCTTGGCACAAAATTAATTTGATGTTCAATCCCTTGGATAGGTGGTAAAGCATTAGGAATTTCCTCTGAAAAGACATCATCAAATTCTTGCAAAAGAGAAAAAATAGAACTTGGCAATTCAAGTTCTTCGGGATTAGCTTGATCATTCAAATAATTATCTTTATAAATTATGACCAGCAATGGTTTCTTACTCAAGATGGATTTATTATCATCCCCAAAACTAAGATAAAAAATTATATTTTTCCTTTCTTTTCTTTCTTTTTCTTTCTCTCTCTCTCGACCACCTCACTTTTGCCCACATTCTTGATTTTTTCTAACTTTCTCACACTCTCAGGTTTCTCTCTTTCTTTCCCCTCTAATTTGAGTTTAGGACACTTACCTGGTTGCTCTTGCATGGCATTGTTCCCTTGAATTGTTGTTGAAGCTGTGGGTGCCATACTAGCCTTTTCTTTAAGCTTTTCGGCCTCCCTCCTTTGTTGTATTTGAAGTTGATCTCTAAATACTTCCTTTGGTGTTAATGGCTCCAGCTTAACCCTTTTCCCTTTAAATTTAAATACAATGGAGTTCTCGTTCCCATAATGTATGGCATCTTTATCAAATTGTCATGGCCTACCTAACAAAATATGACCCGCATGCATAGAAACAAACAACATCATACACATATTTATCAATGTTGAATTTTACTTTGGCTTGTTTATTTACTTTCATCTTACCACTATCATTAAGCCATTGTAATCTATATGGTTCTGGATGTTTAATGGTTGCTAACCCCCAATTTATCAACTACCAAATTACTAATTACATTTGCATAACTTCCACTATCAACTATCATACTACAAATGTTATCTTAAATTTCACATCGGGTGTGGAAGATATTCTCTCTTTGAATTTGGTCTTCATCTTTGTAAACGGTTAGAACTAGACCTGGCAATTCATGTTCATGGGTCGTGTTCATGTCAACCCATTTAATAATCGTGTCAAAAATGGCTAATCCGAACATGACCCATTTATTAATCGTGTCAGGTACCTAAAACACTAACCCGACTTGTTTATAGATAGGTCAATACAATACGACCCGTTTAACATGATTACTTTAACGGGTCATATTGACCTATTAACCTGTTAACCTGAAATTGATCCGTTAACCCAAAAACTAACCTTTTTTTATGATTTTATTTTTTTTTGTTACAGATTTATTTTTTATCTTTAAAAAATTAATAATAGAAAATTGTTTTTATAAAGTTTTTAATTTATAATGTTTTGTAGTTATTAAATATTATATTATGGATAAAATTATAATTTAAAATTAAATTTAAATGGGTTGTAATAGGTATATAATTGTGTCGGATTGAAATTAACACGTTTAATAAATGGGTCATAACGGGTCAACCCGAAAATGATACAATTAATAATCGTGTTGAACGGGTTGACCCGATTATGACCCAAACCCATTTATTCCGTGTCGTTTTCGAGTCGTGTCGCCGTGTCATAACACAAATTGCCACCTCTAGTTAGAACCCTCCTTGCTATCAAACTCAATTCAACCCTAGATGCTTTGAGTGTTTCGGATTCATCATGCCCTTCATCTCCAACTTCCTATTCAACATATTTGGTTTCAACATCACTTTCTTCACTTTCGGACTCTTACTCACCATTACCTTTCAGCACCATGATCCTCCTATTCGAGCATTGACTAGCAATGTGTTCTCATCCTTGACACTTAAAGCACACAATTTCACTAGTTCTAGAAGGTTTAGGATCAGATTTACCTTCATTTTGTGTGCTTGGATAAATTCGGCTTTGGACTCCCTTTTTAGCCGATTGGTGCTTTTTTTTCCAAGTTTTGGCTTTTATTTTGCTTCAAAGGTGGGATTGCTTCTCCAAGCACTTGGATTTGATCTCCTACTATTTGAAACTCCTCCAAGCCATGTACTTGTGCCCTTCCTCTTGAATTGATTCTTAAGTTTTATAGCCACATGCAATATCTCTTCCAATTGATTGGCTATCTCACAATTCAACCCACCTAGAAACTGCGCCATAGTTGCTTCTCTTTCTTCATTCATGTTCAATCCTATCATGAGCATCTCCATCTCCTTGTAATAATCCTCCACGAACCTTTTTTCACTACCTTGTGATAATGATTGGAGTCTTTGATGAAGTAACCTATGGTAATGAGTCAGTACAAATCGCTTCCTCATGGCTCCTTTCATTTGTCACCAAGTAGTAATCAATTCATCACCTACTCTCTTTTGGTATTTTGCTCATTAGTCCACCATTGAAGTGCATAATATCCAAATTCCATTGCTGCCACTTTTACCTTCTTAGTCTCTAAATAGTTGTGACAATCAAAGATCATTTCCATACGCTCCTCCCACTCTAAATATGCCTCTGGATCACTTTTTTCCATGAAAGGTGGTATGTTGACCTTAATATTTCCAAGATCATCATCCTCTTCCCTTGTTAGTCTCCCACGGTTTTTTCTTCCTTGGTAATCAAAAACTTGATCAAATTCATCCTCTAAATTATCTCCAAAATTACCTTCCCTGAATTCCTCTTTAGGTTGTCCTCGGCCTCCTCGACCTCAACGGCGACCTCCATGGAATTGTTGTCTCAAATTCGGTCCACCTTGTGAAGTCTCTAATCTGACCATCCTTTGGTCTATATGATCAAAATGAGCATTCATCCATTGTAATTGCTCCAAGACCACCATCATGTCCATGTGCTCACCTTCACTCCTCGAAGCTCAAGAATCATCCTTGAATCCTAAAGATTCCTGTTCAATAATTCTTAATGGCACATCTCCTCTTCTCACCCTTGAATCTGCCATGTTAGTATGAATAACACAAAAATAAAATAGAACCTAACCAAAATCACTCCCTTACGTGTTTCACTCAGACAAGGTCTTAACACTTGTGTTTGCATACTAGTTTCGGCTTTTCACCCTCTTTAAGCTTACACCTCTTGCCTTTTTCCACTCAAAGAATTATCTTAAAGCTGTAATTAAAAGACCCACTAAACAGCAATTAGATCACAAGTATGTTTTAATTAAACTTACCAACAAAACAGTAGCAAAAAGCAAGCAATACTGAGTGAATTAATAAAACCTAGTTCTGGGCTTTTCTAAGCAAAAACAAGGCAAATCAACAAGCAAATCTTTTGGAATGAAATAAAAGATATTTAGAATATGAATGAACCAATAATTCAAGGATAAATACAGAGAAAGAAACTCAAACACGAACAAGAATCAAATCGAACAAAATTATTGGATAGTTGTTGGTTATTGTTCTTTGCAATTCAAGTTTTGTATAAAATCCTTTAACTAATTTTTAAGCACCCAAAATTCAAATATTCAGCAGCAAAGTTGAATTTCCAGCAACTCCAAATATTGAATAAATAAGCAACAACTCAGCAGCTCCAATAAATTTCCAACAAACAAATTCAAACTCCAAATTCAACACAAACCCGACTTCTACAACTTTTTTTTTTATCTTTCATTTTTTTTGCTTTTTTTTTTTTTGTTTACTCACAAAGATAAACTCAAATTCAGTAGCAAGAATTTTCAACAAAATTGCAATTCCAACACCAAAATTTGAACAAGCCCGTTACCTCTAAAATTTAACTTGCAAATTTTGTAATTTTTTTGTTTATTGCCGCGAACCCCTCTCTTTTTTTCTTTTTCTTTTTTTTTTTTTGAATATGTGAATGAAAACAATTAAGATCAAAAGAAGCAAAGAAAAATCAACAATAAACTAAATTACTACGAACAAAGATGGAAAACAACCAATAAACTAGGAAGCAAAAATATAGTAAAACAAGGAAAACCTAATTTGACTAGGAATGAGATTTTTTTTTTCTTTTTTTAATATGAATAACGTATATGATGATAGAACCAACTTTAAACTAATGCTAAAATTACAGATTAACACAAAACAAAATAAAGCAAATAAGATAGATCAAACCTGAACAAAATCTTGGCTCTGATACCAAATTATACGGACTTAGGTCGACTTGCCCCTAAACCTGTATTATATTAGCTCGGATCTCAATTAAGTTCAAGTTCTTATGGGAAAACCTTAACCCCTAACCAACCAATGATTAGAAATCTTAGTATAATAAATACGCCACAATAGGTTATGGAAGTCTTATTGATAAGTCAAAACTAAAACATGCATTCTCTAATGGTGTTTTAGGTGTTCAAAATAGAACAAAGAGAAGTCCATCTCACAAATAATTTTATAAATAATATTGAAGGTGTGTTCTTCCTAAAAAATAAGCCCTTAAATAGGCTAGAGTCACAAAGTAACAAAACCCTAAAAACCTAGGACAAAACCGGCCAAAAGGATTAGGAAATCAAGGTTGGCCCATTTTCTCTCTCCTTTCCTAATCTAATTTAATTAAAATAATAACTTTCTTAAGTTGCTTTTTCAAGCAAATAAATCAATAGAAACCAAATAAAAGACTAATTTCCTAAAACAAAAAATCAAAATCAAATTAGGAAACTATTTGACTACCTTTTTAACTAAGCTGTCTTTAACCAATCTTTGATCAATTTGAGCCCCAAATCAGCTTTCATATGCCTTTTAGGATGCCAAATAGGATGATCATTGTGTCCACACGTTGCCCTTGATCAAAACAAAGAAAAAATGTTGACTCAGCAAATATAGTAAAGTCCGCAACAAAATCTAGCAAAACCGGCCACTTTTCCTCTTTTATGCACAAGCCCTTTTTGATTGCTTTTGATTCTGCCTTGGCTTGATTCCATGACCTCTTATTGATATTCATTGATTCCATAAAGTATTGGAACCATTTCTTACTGCCCGGAGTCCATATTTGCACAAAAATAGTTACCCGGGTCCATATTGGCCTCCATCACTTGGATGCTTAAAACAGGCTTTGTATCTTTGGGTATGGACAAGCCCTTTTGAGAATTGATAAATCCCTTAATAAAGGCATCCAGGTTATTCTTAAATCTATTAGCTTGAGCCCTAGTGATTGGCCCGGTCTTCATCCGTATCGGGTCAGCACCCCAGCAGGTTATCGATTGTGCAGGTTCGAATGGATTCTCATCCATTAGATTGATAGGAATTACATGATTGAGGACTCATAGAGGATGTAGGTAATTGAAAATTTCGTAAAATATGACGTAAAATGTTAAAGGAAGGATGACCAAGTCTATTATGCCAGTTCTGACATGGAGCTTTTATTGCATTGAAACTAAGAGGATTTGAAACAGACTGTGATCCACAAAATGGTCATTCGTAAACACCATCTTTATTCTGGCCTTCCATCAGTTTTGCCCCCGTGTTGAGATCCTTCACCACAAAAGACAATGGATAAAATTCAATGGAAACATTGTTAGTGGAGCAAAGTTTAGAGACAAATAATAACTTTTTTCTTCATGTTAAGAACATGAAGAACACTAGATAAATGAATATTACGAAAAGACGAGGGAAGAGATGTAGAACTAGTATGGAAAATTGGGAAATTGTTTCCATCGCCAATTATGATCCCTTCAGGTCTATCATATTCAGTATGTAAGGAGAGATTGTTGAGATCATTGGTGATATGGTGAGAGGCACCAAAATCAACCAACCAGGCAGAAGAAGAGGGCTTGGAATGGGATGCAAAATGAGCTCTAGGAGATGGAACACGGGATGGAGGACCCAACAGTGATGGTGATGAAGAGATGGATTTTTGAGGTTTCCATTTTGAAGAAGATAACCATGGGGTAGCAGCAAGAAGTTTGCAGCAATTGTGAGCAGTGTGACCAGGTACTTCACAGAATTGATAAATAATCCTAGGAGGGAAAGCACCCTTACTAAATGAAGAAGACTTATTAGGATGAATTTTGGATGGATTTTTTTAAGGTTGAGGGGAGTATTGACCACCACGGGAGGCATAATTGACAATAATCAGAAAGACATAACCAGTGGTTGATCGATTTTGATTCATAAAAGCTTCATAGTCTGCAAATTTATCATGCAATTCAGCAGAGGTAATAGAGGAGTCACGTGCCTGAATGGCAGGAGAGATTTCTTTATAATTTGGCCCCAAACCATTAAGAATATGAAACATGATTTCATCTTGACCTAGAGGTCCACCTGCCAATGTGGGAGAATTAGCAAAACTCTGAACTATTTCCATATAATCAGAGATAGATTTGTCATCCTTACTCAAGGTTTCTCGAATGCTCATGATTCTTCCATTTGAAGGTTTGGCATACATGGTGGCAAGATTCAGCCATGCTTCATGAGAAGACCCAGTGGAGGCAATAAAAATCACGATTGTAGGATCAAAAGAGGCAAGAAGGCATTGCAAAGATGATGATCTTGTCGAATCCAAAGCATTTTGTCAGGATCAAAAGGTGGACAAATAGATACCCCAGTCATGAACCCCATTAGGTCATATCCAATCAATAAAGAATACCATTGTGCATGCCAAGTAGTATAGTTATCGGCAATGAGTTTGAGAGGAACTTGGGCAGAGACATTTATGTAGGCAAGAGTGCCAGAATTGGTGTTATTGTTGGGTAAGTGGTGAGTGTTTATGGAGTTTGATTCGGACATGATGATGATAAAGAAAGACAGAAGAAAAGAATGAAACAAGCAGCAAGAACTACAGAGAAAGAAATAATAAAAAAAAAATATTAGAGACGTGGAGGCTTTGATACCATATAGAGAATTGACAGACAATAAAAGGGTTTGTTCTACCCTATTCTTTCATTTATGTACAAAGGAGATTAAATATAGTTACATATAATACATACAAGATAATACAGCTGCACTATATCAGCAAATAAGGATATATACAGATATGGAAAATGATAAAACTGCTATAGCTAGGTAAATCGTGCATGAGAATATATTATGATGCTGAGATTGTTTCCTTAATAATATCATCCTCTGTTAAACTCAATGTTTCAAATACTAATCAAAAGAGGGAAGTGCACAAATTATGAAAATTTAAAGAACATGAGCAATGGATTTGCCATGAGCCTTTGCTATGTCCTCCAGAACTTGGTTGTCCATAACATGATTGGATCCCCATGCTGTGCCTTTGGCTCCCAATGGAGAGCAGGCAGTGACTGTGATATTGTTTGCCTTGCAAAACTGTATGAGCTTCTTCTGCTGCCATATTGGGTTCATCTCCACCCTTTTAAAACCCCCCAATAGACAATGTAATTTAATCAATTATGCAACTAATTTTCATAATTTGAAGCTGAAAATGAAAATAAAAAAATAAAAAAATCAACTCTCACTTGATTCATAGAAGGTGGGATTTTAGCAAATGATCACAAGTTTTGAAGCTTCTTTGTAGTGAAATTTCTGACTCCAATGGATCTGGTAAGCCCAAGTCTCCGGCTTTCCTCCATGTCTGCCCAAACAGAGTTGTAGTCTAGTGGCATAACATCCTCCTCTTTTATAGAGTATTCTAGTTTTCCAGGTCTGGCATTGAAGGGCCAGTGAACAAGATAGAGATCTAGGTACTCTAGCTGAAGATTCCTGGAATCCAAATAGAAACGCATTCACACTCAATAATCCATAAAGCTTTGAAAGAAAGAAAAATATAAATAAATAAAATATAGTGTCTTAATTTGAAAAGTGTATGTATGTTAATACCTCACTGAAGGGATTTCTTCAGAGCTGGGATAAGAAGGCTGGGATGGGCATCATTGCACCACAGTTTGGTGGTGATAAAGAGCTCGTTCTGAGAACCCACAAGGCCATGCTTGAGAGCTTCAGCTATGGCTTCCCCAAGTGTCTGTTCAGACCCATACATGGCAGCTGTATCAAAATGGCGGTAACCAAGCTTGATGGCCTCCAAGACTGCAGTTCTCAAAAGATCTAAGTCTGAGCTAAAGGAAGCCATTCCAAAGCCAAGAACCGGCATGGCACGGTGGCCAACAGAGGAGCTCAGAACCACAGCTGGGATACATTCAGACCCTGCTGTAGTCATTTTTTGTTTCTATGGATACGTAGTTTTAGTAATTAATGTTGGATAAGGGTGTAATTAACAAATTGGTGACATTCATAGAGAGTTCCAGGCTAAAAATTCAAGTTCAAATTGCTTGCTTGCATTATTGGATCACTTTTTTACGGGACCTGTGTCTGCGGCTCTGACGTCTGCCAGATATCTGGGTTGTAAAAATCTACATATATTCCAACGTTTTTAGCATAATAATTTGAATTTGAATCTCCGTGCAAATTAAAAAAAAAAAAACAATCCTAATACACAAAAATGTTGTAAACTTTTTATATGAAAAAAAAAAATATAAAAAAGGAAAGTCTTGCCAAATTGTTGGTTAACCGTTCAATAAAATTAATCACTTTTTGATTCTACAAGTCAATGGGAAAAAACATGGATTTTCTTTTTTGAAAAAATGAAAAAAATAGAGATAAGTTGGCATCTTTCATTAAAAAACAACTTGTATGTGCAAAACTAAATAAATTTTACAGTTAATTGCTGACTAATATTCTGAAATTTTAGATTGTGCAAACTTAACTTTAGAATTTGTAATTGCCCGAGAAGTCTAATTTTTTCGTTAAATAATGTCAGCATGCTGATATCATAATTTATTTTTCAACAAAATATATATTTTTTGAAAAAATAAATTTTAATTTTTTCATTTTATATTCATGGTATTTTATTTATAAAATTGTATTCATTCCTATTTTATTTAAATAAAAATTCCAACAAAAATGTTTTCAAATCTAAAATTAGACCAAAAACTCAAAAAATAAATTGGAATTTTTTTAATAAAAAATTACTAGACCAAATATTAAATAAAGTAAATTTATTAGACCAAAAATTAATAATATTTTTTTATGTCCAAACCATAAACAAATTAGACCAAAAAAAATTTTAAAATATTTAAATTTGATCTAATAAAATTTTTTACTATACCAAAAATGAAATAAGATAGTTTTTATAGACCTAAAATTAATAATAACATTTTACACCTAAATAAAAAATTAGACTAAATTATAAAAATGAAAATCATACAAATAAAAATTAAAAAAATTGAAATTTTGATGAAAAAACAATTATTAGACCCAAAATTAAATAAAATAATTTTATAAGACCAGAAATTAAGAATAATTTTAATGACCAAACCATAAAAAATAAAAATAAATTTTAATTTTTATGCTTGTTTTGATATTTTGATCTAATAAAAATACTTTATTTTTATTACTTTTTATTTATTAGATCTAACCATTTATTTTTATTATTTTTAGATCCTTATCTTTTTAAATAAAAGTCGCCCATCTTTGAGTTTTTAGCGACGGATATTGACTTTTGGCGACGCATTCTTTCAATCCATTTATAGCGATGCATTATTTAGCAACGCTTTATCACAAATGTCACTAAAAATATATTAGAGACTATTTCATATAGCTTCGTTAAATATATTTATCGCTAATGAGTCGCCTATTTAGCAATGCATCTACGCTTTTAGCGACCCTCTCAGCAATGTGTCAAATTTAATGGTCCACTTATAGCGACGCATTATTTAGCGACGCTGTTCAGAAGAATCGCTAAAAAAGCTATTAATGACTTATTTTAAAGTATCGCTAAGTATACAAGTCGCTAAAAATAGGCAATTAAAGGTCGCCAAATATGTTAGACGACGTTGTTATGTGTTAATGCGTCGCCCTTTCTTTTTTTTTTTTAATTTTACTTTTTTTTAACTTTGTAAAAAGTGATTAAAATAGTAAAAATATAAAAATAATTAAAATACAAAAAAACTAAAACTAGCTTCATCCAAAATAATTACAATACAAAAATTTAAAATAAATATTTTTTCATAACAAATTAATTATCAAATAAATTAAATATTATCCCATCGACATATTTTTAAATAATTTGTAAACTATTTTATTTTTTTATAACAAATTTAATATTAATTAAACTTTCATGAATGTACACTCGTTGAGATGGAAGTTGATGTCTTCTTGTTGACCATATTACACCCTCATGCTACGTATGGAAAAATTAAAAAAGTTATTAACACTTATGCAAAATAAATAAAATATTAATCATTGTTAAATTTGTAATTTAGTAAATGAAAATTTAAAAAATATTACCATTGTTCTTAAGATTTGGCGAGGCACATTTATCCTAATTAAAAGTGGAAAACACATAATGAAGCGGATCAAAAAAAATAAATAAATGAATAATAATAATTGTTACAAATATTACTTAAAACATAAGTTAATAAATATACGTACCAATTTATTTAGAAGATATTGTTTATCCATATCCCCTTACAGTCAGTACAAACATAACCACTCTCACATTCATCTTCATTATCATTTTCATCGATACTTGGCAACTATATTACAAATGGATTACGAGCCATCGTAGTATCTCCAAGAACATCTTCTTCAAAAAAAGTACGATGTTGTGGTGAAGTTAAAATAACAGACTATCTCAAATCAAGTTGATCTTCAACATAAAATACTTATTGAATTTAGAAAAACAATGTCAAGCACTATCACAAACAAAATTTCTACAAAAGCAAGATTAATAAAACCCAACAAACCTAACATGTGGTTAAAATGATAAATAAATAAATAAAAAAAAAAAAACAACCCACCACATGTCTCCACCAACCACAAAGAAAAAAGAAACTCACCTAAACGATGGAGACGAAGAAAGAAGAAGCCCAGAAAATTACGGAACACAAAGAAATTCAGCTTCTCGGCCGACGACAACATAGGCAAATGAAAAATGAAATCCAAAATATCGCACTCTTCAAGTCTCTCTTAGATTGCTTCTAGATCTAATATCTATTAGATAGTATACTTGATGTAGTTTTAAAAAAGAAAAGCGATTCAAAGGCGAGCGTAAAAATTTTAAAACGCATCTTTTCTCTCAATTTCATTTTTTTTTCATTGATTAATTTTTTAGTTCTCATCTACAAATAAAACTGAAAATATTTCTTCAAAATGCGAAGCAAAATATCGAAGATTGCTGTTTTTCAAGTACACCTTTATTCTTTATAAAATTTGCATGTCTTTTAAATTTTTTTTTTTTTTAATTGAGAGAACAGGCGACGCATTCTCTTCAAGAAGCGCCTGTTCTTGAATTGTGGGATAAAGCGATGCATTATGGTCGAAAAGCGTTGCCTGTTCCAATTTTTATATTTTCTTTATAATCTTTAAATAGTTTTTTAATTGTTCATCTACAAATATTCATGTAGCAATCCAATGAATATAAATTCCATTGATCTAAAAACAAACAATAGTTTTGTCAATACTCTTCTCAATTATTCACATATATGTGTATAGACAAGACACAAAATATCTCAAGACCTAATTTGAGATAGGGTGCCGAATATAGAATTCTAACTCAACGAGTATTTATTGACCAATTTATCTACATAAGTATATTAAATGAGCTTAACTTTCATGTGTTTATGGTCAATGATAGCTTACTTGTTTTTAAAAATTGAAATTCAATTAAATTGCTTTTTCTTAAAATAAAAAATAAAAAAAATTGAAGGAACAAGCAACGCAATTCCATTAAAATGCGTCACCCATTCCATGTTTTATTATTTTTTTTTTAGTCTTTAATTAGTTTTTTTGATTGCTCATCTACAAATTAAAAAAAAAACATATTTGCAAAATTAAAAAAATTACGAAAAACAACTTTCAAGTTCAAAAAAAGTTAAAAATTGGTCGAGTGAAAAGGCGACGTAGTTGTTGCAAATGTGTCGCCTTTTCATCTATTTGCCAACTCTTTGTTAAAAAAATACTTCACCTAAAACTATATTAGCTAGTTCAAGTTGTATTGTTACATCCAAGTCATTTGGCCTTATGGTGTGGTGATTCCTTTAGAATGTAAGAGGTCCTGGGTTCAATTCTTGACATGGCACTATTTGATTTTATTTAATTTTATGGGTTTGTATATTTGTAAATAAAAAAATTGAAAAAAATAAAAGGCGATCCAGTTGTTGAGATGATTTTATTTTTATTTTTTTGGTTCTTTCAATCAATCTAATGTTATTTCAACTTCAAATAACCGTTGAAAATATTAGAGCAACATAACTGAGATGGATTTTTTTCTTCTTCTTTTTTAAAAGATATTGGTAACAGGCAATGCACAGGCTTCATTGTGCGTCATCTTTTTTTTTTTTAATCAATCTAATTTTATTTCAACTACAAATAACCAGTGAAAATATTAAAGCAATATAATTGCTGTTTTTTTTTTTTTTTCTTTAAGCTTTTGTTAACAGGCGATGCACAATAAAGATTGTGCATCGCCTGTTCTCCTTTTTTTTTTTTTTTTTGTTTGTTCGTTTAGTTAATCTAATTTTATTTCAACTACAAATAACCAGTGAAAATATTAGAGCAACATAATTGAGCTTTTTTTTTTTTTTTTTAAGATTTTGGTAACAGGAGATGCACAATGAAGATTGTGCATCGACTGTTGTCTTTTTTTTTTTTTTTTCTTTTAGTCAATTTTATTTTATTTTAATTACAAATAACCAGTGAAAATATTAGAGCAACATAACTGAGCTGTTTATTTATTTATTTTTTTAGTTTTGGTAACAAGCGATGCCAATGAAAATTATGCATTGACTGTTTTCTTTTTTCTTTTTTTTTATGTTCTTTTAGTCAATCTAATTTTATTTCAACTATAAATAACCAATGAAAATATTAGAGCAACATAACTGAACTGTTTATTTATTTATTTATTTATTTTTAGATTTTGGTAACAAGCGACGCACAGTGAAGATTGTGCGTTACTTGTTCTCTTGTTTTTTTTTTTGTTCTTTTAATCAATATAATTTTATTTCAACTACAAATAACCAATTAGAATATTAGAGTAACATAACTGAGCTAGTTTTTTTTTTTTTTAAGATTTTGGTAACAGGCAATGAATAATGAAGGTTGTGCGTCGCCGATTCTCCTTTTTTTTTTTTTTTTTATTCTTTTAGTCAATCCAGTTTTATTTCAACTACAAATAACAAATGAAAATATTAGAGCAACATAACTGAGCTGTGTTTTTTTTTTTTTTTAATCAATCTAATTTTATTTCAACTACAAATAACTAGTGAAAATATTATAGCAATATAACTGAGCTGGTTTTTTTTTATTTTTGTTTTCTAGATTTTGGTAACAAGCAACGCACAATGAAGATTGTGCGTCGCCTGTTCTCTTTTTTTTTTTTTTGGTTCTTTTAATTAATCTAATTTTATTTGAAGTACAAATAACGAGTGAAAAATATTATAGCAACATAACAGAGCTGGTTTTCTTTCTTTTTTTTTTAAAAGATTTTGGTAACAGGCGACACACAATGAAGGTTGTGCGTTGCCGGTTCTCCCTTTTTTTTTTTTTGTATCTTTTAGTCAATCCAATTTTATTTCAACTACAAATAACAAGTGAAAATATTAGAGCAACATAACTAAGCTGTTTTTTTTTTTAAGATTTTGGTAAGAGGTTAATAACTACAGACGCACAATGTGCGTCGCCTATTACTAATTGGAGACACACAATGCGCATCGCCTATTAATAATTGGAGACGCACAATGTGCGTCGCCTATTGATAATTGGAGACGCACAATGTGTATCGCCTATTACCAAAATCTTAAAAAAAAAAAAAATAGCTCCGTTATGTTGTTCTAATATTTTTACTGGTTATTTATAGTTGAAATATAATTAGATTGATTAAAAGAACCAAAAAAAAAAAAGGGAGAAAAGGAGATGCACAATCTTCGTTGTGCATCGCCTATTACCAAAATCTTAAAAAAAAAAAAAAAAAACAGCTCAGTTATGTTGCTCTAATATTTTCACCGGTTATTATAGTTGAAATAAAATTTAATTGACTAAAAGAACAAAAAAAATTTTAAAAAAAAAACGATAATAGGTGATGCACGTCGCCTGTTACCAAAATTTTAAAAAACAAATCCAGCTCAATTATGATGCTCTAATATTTTCACTAGTTATTTGTAGTTGAAATAAAATTAAATTGACTAAAAGAATTAAAAAAAAAAAAAAAAGAGAATAGGCGACGCACAATCTTCATTGTACATCCCCTGTTACCAAAATCTAAAAATAAAAAAAATAAATAAAAAAACAGCTCAGTTATGTTGCTATAATATTTTCACTGGTTATTTGTAGTTGAAATAAAATTAGATTGAGTAAAAGAACCAAAAAAAAAAAAAAAAAAGGAGAACAAGTGACGCACAATCTTCATTGTGTGTCGTCTGTTACCAAAATCTTAAAAAAAAGGGAAAGCCAGCTCAGTTATGTTACAATAATATTTTTACTGGTTATTTGTAGTCAAAATAAAATTATATTGATTAAAAGAACAAAAAAAAAAAAAAGAAAAAAAAGAGAATCGGCGACGCATAAAGAAGACTATAGGTCGCCTATTACCTTATTTTTTTTGAGGCTCCATTTGGAAAGTGTTAAATTAAAACTGATTTTTGGAATTTATGTAACACCCCATCCCAAAGTACATCGAAAATTTCTCAAGTTGATCGAAGTTGACCGTCGTTGATCGAGAAAGGTCAAACTTTGACTCGCTAAGAATTCTAGGTTGACCAAGGCACCATTGCGAAGTACGCATTGACCCGAGTCCGTAGACTAGTACCATGTCGAAAACAAAGCTACGATTTAAAAGTTATGAGTAAAATAAATTGAGATCTGAATTGTCCAAAGGTGTTAGAGTTGACTTTTTATTCTTCTAAAATTGTGACTTATGTATGGTTGTGAAGTGCTCATTGATACGAATTCGTAAACTAGTGGCACGTCCGATTTGGACATATGGTTGGAAAGTTATGGACTTGTGAAGTTTTTCCAAGATAGCTGTTACTATTCATCGATATGTGAGTGTGCGTGAACAGAAACACCATGTGTAACATTATAAAGGATGCCATGTGTCACGACAAGAAAATGCCACATTTCAAATAATTAAATATTACATTATTTTTTATTATTATTATTTTTATTTTATATTATATTATTATGTTAATATTATTTTATATATTTATTTATTTATTTTCTTTTTCTTTTCTTCTCACCCACGTGGGAAAATACCCACGGGACTCTTTCTTCTTCCTTTCTCCTTCTTCTTTCTTCTTCTCTTTTCCTCTCTCCCTCCTGTTGGTCTCTGTCTCTCTCCTTATTGCATCTCTTCAGGCTGTCGCATGGCCACATGCATCGGATGGCATGGTGGCCAAAGGCTGGGTGAGCCCGAGCACTGAGTAGCCAGCCGATTGGCCAGCAGACACTCCGGGATCGGCGCCCAAAGTCGACGGCCACAAGGTGGTGGGTTGACCGATTTTCCGGCGACCATCAATCCCATAATTGGTCCTTCCCCCTAGATTTCAACCCCTTGGTTCCAAAAATGACCTCCATTTGCTCAAATTCTAAGCTATTTTGAGGAATGTGGAGAGGGAGCTCGGCCGAAACTTCCCGGTGAAATTCTGGTCACCACCGGCGAGGTTGTGGCCAATGGAGGATAGAAATGTATTCCTTGTCTCATTGCCTTTCTATAAGTACCTTATTTGCAAATTATGGTGGAGTATTTAAAAGATGCCTTTTTGAATAAATTATTATTATTTTAATGTGGTAGTCTGAAAAATGTGTCTGTTTAATATTTAAATAATTATTATTTATATTGGAGATGCCAAATTGTGTTGAATTGAATAAATTGTATCTTTATATATATTGATTAATTGCGGAATGCTATGTGGTTGTAATGATATTTGTTATGAAATGATTGGGAGGTTTGAGGAAATAATTATATTAAATTACTAAGATAAAGAAATATGTTTATGTGTTAATTATTTATTTATTTATTTATGGAATTGAATTATTGTTGAAGAGATTAATTTTATAAAATTATGGTTTAATTTTTATTAAATTATTGTTGATTTAAATGTTGAAATTTTGATGCATAAATAATGCATTTATGTGATTTTAATCATATATAAATTTTTTTATATTGTTTTGGTGAAATTAGTTTCATGGATTTGAAGAAAAATATTTATTTAAAATTTAGTAATTCCAAAAAATATATATATCTACATTAATTAATGAATTTATTTATTTATTTATTTATTCATAAACTTGACTTTATTTTATTTTATTGAAACTCTTTATTTTGATAATACTATAAAAATTTAGAATTTAGATGCACCATACACATACCGGTGTTCTGCAGTTGTGGATGTAACTACCACGCAAGTGGATGTGGATGTGATTAGCACGCAGGTTGATTTAGAGGGTTATCTTGTGGTTCCCATCGGACCGAGGGCAGGTGGGGTATAATGCACAGTGAGCATCAGCCACCTCCCCTCCATGGCCAGGATGCCTATTAGCAGCGGCACGGTGGATGCCACATGACCGTATGCCGGTTTCTCTCTTTAACCTCCCCGTCAGACGGTGTTTTGGAATGCTGGGCACTGTAGGGCATCACTAGTATATAGTATGTGCATAAAGTATCTTTTGTATATATGTATATATATATATATATTATATTTGTATGTATCACATTGTATAGGGACAACGATCCGATGTGGTCCATGAAGAGCTAGTCTCGTAACTATATTGCCTACGAGTCCAGAGGATTGGACGACCCATCTAGGCAATCACCTCGGGCTGTTTGGGTAGCAGGGTGCCTGCAACAGCTAGAATCATGGATTGCGCAGCATGTAGAGGGTATCGTTTGTACCCCTGATAGTGTACATTTCATAATATATTTTGAATTTTAAAATATTATTTGACCTCGTACTATTTTATCTATTCATAACATAATTTTCTAAAATTATATGTAATTGCTTTTATTGTCATTACTATTATTAATATTATTCTTGTTATTAATATTACAATTATTATTTATCAGAATTATGTTTACAATTATTTTCATTATTACTAATATTATTATTATTATTATTATTATTATTATTATTATTATTATTGCCATTATTTATGTTTATTTTTATTATTAGTTTATTATTATCATCATATGGAATATCCGGACAAGTATCACAGCCTGCGGGCAAGAAAGATAGCCATTAGGCAAGTATAATAGTCCTTGGACAAGTGGTAGCCTTTGGACAAGTGAGATAGTCCTTGGGACAACTGTGATTATGTGATAGTTCTTGGACAAGTGATTACCTTCGGATAAATATGACAGATGATATTAATACTATTTTTATCATGAAAACGACTGCTATTATTATTGTTGTTGTTAATGTGATGATTGTTTTACTTTTCTTCTTATATTACGCATCGATATATTTTGTAACATGACATTTGAAATGTATTTGAAATGTACGACAGTAAGTGGGTGGTGTGGACGAACGTGAATGATTAAAGGTATATTTGGTTGTTTATTTAGTTGATTATTCCTATTGGATATATATATATATATGTGTGTGTGTGTGTGTGTGTGTGTGTGTGTGTTTTATAAAAATTGTTATCGAAGTGCTGCCATTGTGGAAATTATTTTAGTAATGTGAGAGGGATAAGGTGGCACCATATAGGAGTGCATTTTTGTGCAAGTAAATTTTGTGGTAAGTCCTTCCTTTAGGGGAGATGCTGTCGGATTTTCCATTGGAAGGTTCGGTGCTGTTTTTCTGGGATCAGAGCTTGTCCATGGTTCCAATGAGGGATCTTGGATGGGTCTTGACAATTTAGTTTTTTGTAAATTAATTTCCTGAAAATTAATTTTTCTCTTTTACTATTTGGTAAGTAATAAAAAAGTTGGGACTTATAAATAATTCAACTTAATACAGTATAATAAATTAAGGGTAAATATACATTTTTAAAAAAATCCTAAAACTATTTTTTTTGGGGATCCTTAAACAAGTGCCAAGATAGCGGTAAGAAAAGTTCAACTTTTTATGGAAGATCACAGGTACAAGAAGACTATTTCAAATGCTTGTGTATTGGTGAAGAACTTTTTTGATGATGATCTTATCATTCTTCTACTTTATGTTGATGATATGTTAATTATGACTCATGATGCAAGTAATATTGAAAGGCTGAAAAATGACCTCAATAAATCATTTGCCATGAAAGATATGGGATCGAAAACAAATTCTTAGCATGAAGATTACTTGTGATAGGAACAAAAATCTTTGATTATCTTAAGAGAGGTATATTGAAAAGTTTTTGCAGAGATTCAACATGAGTAAGGCAAATTCAGTTATATTTTCATTTGCAGGCCATTTCAAGATTAGTCATAGATATTGTCCTGCAAGTAAGAAAGACAAAGAATTGATGGAGAAGGTGTTTTATGCATTAGTAGTTGGTAGCTTGATGTATGCCGTGATATGCACAAGATTTGATATTGCTCATGTAGTTGGTGTTATTAGTTGATTTCTTTCAAATCATAGAAAACAAAAAAAAAGAATGGATTTTTAGAGGTACTTTTAAAGCCTATTTATGTTTTGGAGATGGAAAAATCTGTGTTGAATGGATACACATATGCAGACATGGTTGGTGATATCGATACTAGAAAGTCCACAAGGGATATGTTTGACTACGTTTATAGGGAGAGTTATAACATGACAGTTGAAATTGCAAAAATATGTGGCTTTGTCTACCATTGAAGTTGAGTATATTGCAATTAACGAAGGTTACAAATTAGTCTTATGGATGAAGAAATTCCTACAAGAATTGAGCCAAAAGCAGGAATGGTTTATTCATTACTATAAGTACTTTACTTTCCAATATAAATCAAAACACATTTATATGAGGTATTACTACTGGATTAAATATGTATTAGAGAAGAAGCTATTGCAGCTTGAGAAGATCCATATTGACTATAATGGCTTGGATATGATGACTAAGACTTTACCAAAAGAAAGCTTGAGATTTGCAAACAGGTTGCAGGTTTAAAGAGCTCTCCTCCACATGAGTCCAAAGAAGAAGATTTGTTAAATGAATCCCTCCAATGTGGAGGAATAAGGACCCATATAAAGTGTGTGCTCCCAAAACTTCCACGTGAAAGGCTTGGTGACCAAGTAAGGAAATTTGAAGACCAAGTTTAATTCACTTTTTCACATCTATAAATTGGATATCCGTCCATTAGAGAAGCATAAATGAAGTGAGGTAATCTCAAGTGAAGAAACGTTGAAGTGAGAGCTTCTCTTGATAGTAATAGAAAAGTGAGTTTTAGGGAGAGAGAGAGACAGTGAAGTAAAGAAGAAAGAGAGAAAAGTACTGGTTTTTCTCAATTCAATAGTCATAAATTGTTGGATCTTCTTCAAATCTCATTATATTGTTTGGGTAGTCAAGGGTACAATCTTAATGGTCCATACCATAGTTTCCTCTTGCTAGGGCATTTCATTTGAGGGAGATTCAAACTTTAGTTTGATGAATATTGTTAAACTCCATTTTCTACTTATAGTGGATGAGTTTTCTAAATTGATGTCCCGTGGTTTTCTCTCTTTATTTTAAGGGTTTCTTTTCTGGTGTTTTTTTCCTATTTGCTTTTATTTATCTCTATTATTTATTTTCCTTTTGCTTGTATAACCTATTTAGTTGCACGTCGATGGAAAAATATATTATATAGCTGGCATTGTAATTTATTATTTTTATTGTTGTTTTTGATTTTTTTTCCAAATTTAGGAATTATGGCAAAGCCAATGGCATATCATTTAATGGACATAGCTACTGCTGCTTGCCCATATAGAGTTATAGAAGGTAACAAATTAAGAAATCATAGAGATAAAAATTCATAAAACTTCTTTTTGGTATTGATGATGACACAATTCGTTGTGCTAGGCATGTCAATAAAGAACTTCAGTTTATTCTGATAGAAAAAGGCAGTGCAACAAGCTCACAAAATAAAGAGTTTCTCATGCATGCCTCGGCTTGTTTTAAGGGGTCCACGTCTTTTCCATTGGGGTTTGAAGAAATGCTACTGGAAATCGTGTGGTGTAGTTAACTGCAAGTAGATAGTATAAATTTTAAAGTATCACTAAGTTTTCCCAGAGAAAGTTAAAAAGTTTCTTACATCATTATAAGATTTCAATATGGCAACGGCACTGTAAGAATTTAATGATAAAGACATTTTATATAGCAGTTTATGTTGTGGATGTTTAATGAAAAATCTCATGTTGCCTAGACTTTCGAGTGGTTCATATGAAGAAACCAAAGAAAGGTTATTTAAAAGTAGAAAGGCCCTAAAATAATGTGGGCCTAGCCTAATCTATAACTTTTAATATTTGATGTTAAAATAAATATTTGGATTTATACATACGTAAATACATACATACATACATGCATATATATATGTGTATAAGAAATTTGAATTTTATTAAATAAATAAACGTAGCTTATTTATTTAAACGTTTTAAAATAGATGCTGTTGGAGGCAACAGTACATAATCCCCTAAGAAGTATCCTATACTTCTAGAAAAAGACATTTATCTTCTTGCAACCAAGCAACCTTCCATGGAGTCATACCATTCTATGGAATGATGCAATGATTTTGATAAATACAGAAATCAAATATGAGTTTTGGCATTGGTTTATTTTTTTATTTTTTTATTTTTATTTTTTTGTTTTACAATTGCATTCATGTAATACAGGCATACAAAGAGAATCAATATACTGGTTTGAGAGGGTTAAATATTTAGTTCTAAATTTCTAACAACATATAGTTTTATATTGGGGGACAATCTTCTACAGAACTTCAAAGACAAAAAAAGGGGAGAAATATTGTCGTTAGGATATTGTAATATGCAAGACTTTATCTGTTGTGTATAATTAGTTTTCTAATCACTTGTTGTTTAAGTTATATAGTTGCCTTATATATATATATATATATTCTCTTCATGTTCTATATTGTTCTATACAAATAGTTACTGATTGCCTGTGAATTTCCCAACGGTTCAAACCATCCCACATATCAGTTTCCACAGAGGAAAAAAAATTTCCAATCACGTACAAAAAATTCAATCAACCACTTATAATAATTATATATATATAAGGACATAAGAAAGGCAATAGAGGTCTTTCATGTTTGAATGTCTTAGAACTCCGTCTCTTGACGGAGGATTGTTTTTATTTCAGTTTGATATAGTTGAAAAAATAAAATTTTTACCTGTAAAATTTTGTATGATAAATTTTTTAATAAAAATTTTTTTGTTAAAAGGTTAAAAAGTATTTGGTTGTAAAAAAAAAAAAAAATTGCATTAAATACTCATTGGTTTTCCCATATAAATTTAAAAAAAAAATATTTTTTTTAGAAAAGCTCAAAGTATGGGCTTTTCTAAAACAATTTCAAAAAGCTGTTTTCTTTATCTAATAAATACTTATTGACTCATGCTAAACAACCTTATTTTTTTACAAAAGAGTTTTTGGCCCTTAAATAGAGCTTTTCTATTGTGTATGTCTTTTTATGGTTTGGAGTAATACTTATTCCACTTTTCTAGTATGTAGAGGCAATCATAACTATGAAACTAAGGATCTGAATTTTGATATTATTTCTTCTTTATTTCCAAGAATCCGAGTTTCAGAAATCTAGGAAATCTCGTCTTGATTCCAACTACAAACAACTGCAATGTAGCATGCTTGCTCATAGGATGGCCAAGTACATAATCTATACTAACATTTTGGAGATGTGTACTTTTTTAGTTAACTCATAGAGTACGGCTACCTGTTGCGTTTCTGGTACTTTATTCCCTTTCAAATTGTCTGCTTACCAGTTGTTCATATAAACAGTATATTTATGTAAAAAATGACTTACAAGGTATGTCAAACACATGTTTGGATCTATATTCATATTGAATAAATAAAAAATTGTAAACTAATTACACCGTCATCAAGATACACTTACAGAGGGCAAGTGCCGTCCTTTGTTAGAAAAGGAAATGGCCTACTTATGTTTTTGCTTTTTAAAAATTCTTATACCTCACTCTTTGCTTTTAGATGGCTTAATGTTGTCGTGTTGAGAGTGATCAAATGTATTGCTTTGAGACAATTTTGCGATTTTTTAATATGAAGTTTGAATGGAGTTTTCTAAAGTTTCTAAGATCTTGAAGTCACATGCAGGGATCTTTTCAGACTCCAGCCTACTCGAAAACTGCAATAAAAGTATAAAACGCTGCCTTGTGATTTTGCGTCTAAACCATATGTAAGTTATATCATCACTATACCTTTGCAACCAGATTAATTGGTTAATTAAGAATAACAGAGATCATAGGCTGTTTTGATGCTCATATGCTGATGATCTTGTCTTTTAGTCATAAGAAATCATGTATCTGTAAATATATGGCAATTTCCATCATATTACCTGGTTTTCTTTTTGTTTGTATTGATAGAAACAAATATAAGATTCTATTATTTTGTCTCTCTTGAACTTTAAGCAGAGGAAAAACATATGGAAAAATGAGCACCTTGCACCAAGCTCTAGCTTTCTTTCTATTATATATTATTAAAGTGAAAGGAGAGCTTCGTAATCTTCAAAGAGATAGAGAGAGACGATTTTTTAAAATGCTGAAAAATCAGAGCCACCAATCTTGAATCTTCCAAGGTCATAGAAACTCTTGTCATCAATTTAAGTAATTTTTAGTCTGCCTTGTTATAATCTAAAGAGTAAGCTCTTTTACATTTTATTAATACATTACATGCCCTTGAATTGCCTAGAACATTCTGTGCTTTTTTTAATGTTTCCTAATGCAAAAAGCACTCTATTCACCAAACAAATGTACAAAGCACTTAATAATAAATTAATATAATCAGCTACTTTGTGGACAATGCAGGCAAATAATCAAAAGAAAAATATTTTCAGAAAGGTTGAGAAATCTGGACCAATCATTTAAATTCCAACTGCTTATGTGAAAATGCAATATGTCAAAGTCAGATAAGGAAGTGATTGGCATTCAAGAACTTATGTTGAATCAGAACATTGAGTGCAGTTAAGTTGTCTGAGAAGATTCAAAGATGATGAACTAATTTACATAAAATTCAGTATCACTTACATGAGGGATGATGCTAGAGGAAAACCCATGTACAAATTAATCCTCAAAATTTATGAGATTGTAAATGGTGTGTAGCTAGAGTAGAAGATGGAGAAACCGATAATACAAAAATAGGTTCTCGATCAATCTTCCATTTTTTTTTTCCAACTCAGGTTCAACTGTAGGTAACCAATATGTAAGCCTCACTGAAAATTCTATTTCATCTATTTGAGAAGTTCCAATTAACATCTTCTCTGTTTCTGTTTGAATTGTGATGAGGCGGAGAATGCAGATCAGAAAAAGAAGAATAGGCAGCTCATAAGGACAAGGAACAGCTGGTCCAAGACTGTTTCTTGGGCAAGGAAATCTACCTCTGTGTAGGACAAGAATTGGAGCTAGCACCCTTCAAACTGTGGAAGGCACAGTCACAGTTTTTGTGGTATGGCCTTCTCTCAATTTCTGTGTAGTGCATCGACATGCTTCCTTTAAAGACACATTGAGCCATCTGTGGGGCTTTGGTGGCCATTTCTCTCTTTGCGATTTTTTAGTAGAGAGAATCTGTTTGAAACTTGTGCATATGGTTTCGAACGCATAGATATTTATACAGAGCGAAGAGGAGGTGTTGGAGGTGTGTGTGGAGTAAGCTGGAGACAAAGTTCGTTGGTGATTACTCGTGCGTTGAAGTCGAGAGAAAGGAATTTGTTACTTGCCAAACTAGTTATGAGAGACTTCGAGCATCGTTTTTTCCCTGGGAAGCTACTGAGTTTTTCTGAACATGGGATTTTGGTAGAGAAAAAAATGAGTTGAGTTGGCTACTTTTAAGGGTTTTTGCATTGTTTGCTCCGTAGAATTTTTTTAGACCTGACTTTGTGGAAAATAATATGTTCCGTCTAATTTTAGCATCTTCAGAACAAGGAAGACAAAGTGCCAAATAAATCCAATGCACTTAATATGGGAACAACAACAGAGAAAAATAACAAAACATAGAACATTCATTTTAAAGTTTGTTGTATAATTAACAACTAAAACCCTGTTTACTAATTATTAATGATCGTTAAAGCCATCCCTTCACAAACCATAAACATGGTACATTTTCTATTTTCCATAATTTATAACAACCACATATTTTCCCTTCTTATATACATATATATATATATATATATATATGTATTAATCAGTTTCAAATAAAATTTATCTTAATCTATTAAACTAAAGCTCCATTCTTAAGGATGATTGGATTTTATTAATATGCCAGACCTTATCTCTTAAATAAAAATCTAATTGTTATCAAAGGTGGAATTTAGTTTAATAAATATATATATATATATATATATGTAAAATATGAAGTAAGTCTTTTATCATTAAATCCCTCGTTTAGTTAAATTAATAATGCATGCGTGCAAAAAACTAGACTATCAAATAAAGTGGTATATATATATATATATATATATACACACACATATATAAAGGTTGTTGGATTTAAATATGAATTTCATTTTCGGGTATTCACCCAAAAAAAAAATATATCATTGTCGAGCAAATTCTTTTATTCGTTTTCATGTTTTATGGAGCTGGTATTATTTTTTAATTCTTCCACATATTGCAATATAGGATCCTAATAAATGATAGATACTATGTAAGATGCATAGCTAACTAGACTTTTCGTATCCGAGAATTCATCTCTTCTCTAGTCTATATTGTGTTTCAAATGAAATGAAACTATAGTATATAATATGTGTTGGTTTTACGTCTTTGGATTGAGAAAATTGACAAACTAACCCCTGTAAGGTTGACCACACAATTCATAGTTAGTTTTTATTTAGTCGATAAGGAAAAATGCAATCTTATTGTTGGGAGAATGGTCTGGTCTATAAGGAAAAATGCAATCTTATTGTTGGGAGAATGGTCTGGCGCCGATCAAGAATCAAGAATGCACAAAAGAGCACAAATAAATATGGAGAAAACTTTAATAGAATAGAGTAATAACCTTCATAGCTTGGGACGTTTACAAATTGTATGTGTTACATTTTATAGAGCAAGATACAAATTTCCTCTAACAACGATGCTTTTTATCCAAGGCAAAACAAGAAACAAAGAGAAAGAAAGAACACATATATACATATATATATATATATATATCATAAAACTATGCACAGAATGCTAAATAGTAACATCACATATATATATATATATATATCAAAGAAATGAAATGATCTAGATATAGCTATGAACATCATATATATCAAAGTTTATTTTTGCCCTCCATGGAGTTGATCAAAGCTCTCTGTCCCACAACTCTTGAAGAAAGTCGGGATCAGTTCCATTTCTAACAGTAACATCAAGTATAAATTTCTTTTGTGGGAGTTGACTGATCCTGTGAAGATCCTCCTGTGTTAGTTCCCAATCAAAGATTTCCAAATTCTCTTTTAGCCTATCCTTGTTAAAGCTCTTAGGCACTGAAGTTGCTCCTTGCTCATATATCCATCTAAGAGAAACCTGCCATTCCAAACCAAAAAGAACCATATATCATCTGATAGACTCAATCTTTCAGATACTAATCAAAACAGGGAAGGTTCTACAAAATTAAATGAAAATTTTAAGAACCTGAGCAACGGATTTGCCGTGAGCAGTTGCTATGTCCTGCAGAACTTGGTTCTCCATAACATGATTGGATCCCCATGGGGCGCCTTTGGCTCCCAATGGACTGTAGGCAGTGACTATGATATTGTTGGCCTTGCAGAACTCTATGAGCTTCTTCTGTTGCCATATTGGGTTCATCTCCACCTTTTTTTTATTTATTTATAACCCCCAAAAAACAATGTAATTTAATCAAATTATAGTTCTTGAAAAATTTATAATTAATTTTCCTACCTTGAAACTCATTGGTGAAAAAAACAAAAAAAAAGGACTCACTTGATTCACAGCAGGTGGGATCGTGGCAAATGAGAGCAAGTTTTGAAGCTTCCTGGTAGAGAAATTACTGACTCCAATGGACTTGGTAAGCCCAAGTCTCTGGCTTTCCTCCATGGCTGCCCAAACAGATTTGTAGTCCATTGGCAAAACATCTTTTATGGGCAGTTGGGCTTCTCCTGGTTTGGCACTAATGGGAAAGTGGACTTGATAGAGGTCCAGGTACTTCAGCTGAAGAGTCCTGCAATCCAAACAAAAACCTCATCCTCAACATTTCTTCTTTTTTTTTATATAAAAAATAAATAAAAAAAATAAAAAAAAAGCATCTTTGAAAGGCAAATTTATGCTTATATCTCACCGAAGGGATTTCTGTAGAGCAGGGATAACAAGGTTGGGATGAGCATCATTGGACCACAGCTTGGAAGTGATAAAGAGTTCATCCCGGCAACCAACAAGGCCTAGTTTAAGAGCTTCAGCTATGGCTTCCCCGAGTGCCTGTTCAGACCCATATAAAGAAGCTGTATCAAAGTGGCGGTAACCAAGCTTTATAGCCTCCAATACTGCAGTTTTCAAAAGGGTAGCGTCGGAGCTAGCGGAAGAAGTGCCAAGGCCAAGGACCGGCATGCTTCGGTGGCCAACAGAGGAGCTCAGAACCACCTTTGGGATAAACTTAGACCCTGCAGCAGCCATTTTCTTTTTCTGTGAATATGGAGTAGTTTTGGTGATTGATGTTGGACGAAGCGTATGGTTAGCAAATCTGTGAAAACTTTTACCAATTCATAGAAAGGTAAAGGGCTGAAAGAGACAGGTTCAAATTGATTGCTTGCGTTATTGCAAACGACACAGAACACTGGGTTGAAAAAATCTCCACATATATATTCTTGTAGGGTACGTCGTCAAATTTGACGTTGAACTTGGTTAACTGTTCCATAACATTTATCACTATTTTATATTTTGCAAGTTACGGGTAAAAACAGAGAAGGTTGGATATATTTATTAAAAATAATAATAATAACAAGAAGTTTGGAAAGAGACAGAGAATTCAAGGTTGGCTATATAAAATGAAACCACCACAATTTTTTGGTGGACTTCGACAAACTGTGTTTGTAAAACCAAATCAATTTTAAAAGACGACATTCTTGACTTCTTCATCAAAGTCTGGAATGGTTTTAAACAAATATACAGACCACAAGAACTAAGATACTATTCAATTTATATTTTGAGGATCCATGGACTACATGGAGGAGTAAAAAACATAACAAAATTGGGATTGTCATAAATGGGAAAGACAAAAAAATTAAAAATAAAAAAATAAAAATCTAGAAAAGTATATTCTCGGAATATTATTAGCAGACACGGGATGGTAAAAGTGAAGACTTTTAAACCCAATTTGACACGTAGGTTGGATCTAAAATAATCCAATCCAATCAAAAACAAAGTTACACGTAAAGTTTGTTCAGAGACAAAATAGCCAAAGGTGACAAAATTGTCCATCCAGAAGTCAAATATTCTTAATGAAATATAATATCTAATAATAATTCCACACATTTATTATACTTGGCAAAATTTTACTCGTCGGCATGGAAAAATTTTTCAGGAGAAATTTTTTAGTACACAATGTATAAGATGATTTAGTACACATAACCATTTAAAAAATACCACCTCTACTATTAATTACACATCACAAACAAAAAAATCCAAATCAGCAAATATTTTTATGTCGGTAGTTTGTTTTTCTTCCGTGTTTTTTTCTAGCCTACAACTTATTCTTGATAAATTGAAAAATAAATACACTCTACAACTTCTTCTCCATCAGGCAATCCATCATATATCTTTGTTTTTAATAGTTCTTCTCAACTTTGTCTAGCTCTTCCATATATTTGATAATAATATAATTTTACAGAAGGGATGGAAAAACAAAAGAAACAAGATCAGGTTGTATTTTGGACACCCATAAATAGAGGATAGCGCAAATTAATAATGGAGATTTTGAGTGTCTGTTTGCAGTCTATGAAAATTTATTTTGAATGTTCAACTTAGGTTTTTCACTGGTGTCTTCATCAAGGATTGGGATGAAAAAACTAAAGAACCATGATAAAAATTGTTGGAGAATACGACCTATAATCATTCCACTACCAGAGAAAAAGAGTGTGGGCATGAAAAGATTCAAGGTAAGAATTGCTGGAGCTTGTAATATGTAATGATCCAATTGAAGAAAAAGTAATTGTTATGTTAGAGCATCCTCAATTAATTCTTTTAAAAAAAAAAACATTTTTTGTATAATAAAAGTCATTTTAATTTTTAAAGAGTTAAACTTTAAAATCTCTTCCAACAACATTTTTTATATCATATTTTTTATTTTTTTTTTTCAATAAACATTTATTGCTATATTTCTTTCCTTACTTTTTTTGGTTTTTTACTAGAATTTTCTCTTAATTATTTTGTTATTTCCCTCCATTTTTCTTCATAGATCCAACCAAATCATTGACTATATTAATATAGTGGTCTTGAAATTTGATGATCATTAAATAATGAAGAGTGGGTTTAACTCTCCAAAAAAATTAAAATACAGAGTAGGTTGGAAGCTGTTTTTACATATTGACTTTTCAAAATAAAAATATAAAAAATCTATTAGGAATGCTCTTATCCCAATTAAGAAAAATTCAATATTACCAAAAAAAAAAAAAGAAAATTAAAAAAAAAATGAACGGCGATAAAATGTGTTAGTGCCATTTGGACATTTAAAATAATCTGTAATCAATAATACAGGTGGAACTATTCAATAGGTTATGTGTAACAACTCAATTTCCATGTCAGAACACATTGTGTGTACTGAACAAGTTCTCATGGGGATGATATTATTGTGTTTTGTGCATTTTGATTCTTGAGTTTATTTTATTTAAATTCATAACAGCTTGGTTTGATTCTTGAGTTTGTTTTAGTTAAATTCATAACAGCTTAGTTTGGCTTGGCACAGACAAAGATTATCTACTTGAAATGGATGAGTGCTCATTGCTATAAAAACAATGCAGAAGAAATATATATAACACTACGATTTGAAAAAATGTCTTGAGTTAGAAATTTCGATTGAGTTTGCCAAGAGAGATTAAAATTGACCAAATAGGTTTACGGTTGATTTTTTCCTACAGGATGAAATCTATATCAACCGAGATAACATGACAAAATATTCATAAAGCGTTCATTGATACCAATCTATAAGCAAATAGTAGGACAAAAAATTGAAAAGTGATGATGAGAGGTATTTTGATCATTTATTATTTAGACCCCACAATTTAAATGTTCGGCCCCATATATTTAAATATTATATTATTTTATTATTAAATTATTATTTTTGAATAAATCAAAACTCATAATTCGGTTTCACTGCATGCATCCTATATATTATATTATTTTAATAATAGTTCATTAGTTTTTTACTCGCTTACCTTTTTATATATGTATATTATTAAATCATTTTTAAATATTTTCTCACCGATTGATTTGACTTTTACTTTTCACTCATCTTCTTCATCATCTCTCGCGGGGGGAGACAGGAAAAACAAGAAAGAGAAACCAGCCATGGGAAACCAAAAAAAAAGGTGACGGTGAGCTCTACAACTTTTCATCAAAATTTGTAATTTTTATATCCACCCATCCCAAACCATATAGACCTATTTGAAGCCCACATCACTAGCAACCCTTAATTGCCTTATCTTACTGTGAAATGGCATGAATTGGTTGGAAACTACACAAATCCGGTGAGCTTCATCAAGCTCCGATCACCGGATTTTGATGAGTTTCAAACCATGATTAGCTCTTTTCCCACTATTCGGGACCCTTTGAGTCTGATTCCAAGCTCTGTTTAGCTCCATTCGAGTTCGTTTGGTCGGTATGAAGAGACTAACTTTAGGCCGTGATTTTTCTGTAAAATTCCGACCATCACGGGCTACATCGAGTCTAATGAAGGTTAGCATAGTGTTACTTATCTTTTGGACTTTCCATTGATACCTAGATTATGAATTATTGTTAAGCATTTGAGAAGTTGCCATTGATGGATCTAGGATTTGTATTTATGTTGAAATTAGACAAAAATTGGACAAGTCTTTAGGCAATTAATGTTACAATTAGATTCCTAACGATTATGAGGTGCTAATAGAATAATTAATTTCAACTAATTTTTAAGATATTGAAAAATCTCAAAATTGAGCTTTAGGCTAAACAGGTTCATAATCTAATTTGTCCAATCATATGTCTAGTTTTTGTATTTCTTAAGTTATGAAGTGGAATTGGATCTTACAATTCTAGTTGTGTTTTCATTTGCTTTTATAGAAGATCAAATAATATTTTTGTAATATTTTAGACATTCAATACTAAGCTGGTATGTGTGGTGTTTATTTATTACGTAAGTTTATTTATTGTGTTTGATTGAGATTATTATATGAAATTTAGAGCTAGTATGCATGCGTGTAGATTGATATATATATATATATATATTTGTTAAAATATTATGTATATATAAAGAGTGAATTTATGGTGTGGTCCGTCTGCATGCGAATCCACGCCATAATATTATCCTATATATAAATATATATATACATATATGTGAATATATATGAAAAAACATATAAATATATATGAATATGCATGTGTGTGAATATATGTGATCATATATATATATATATATATATGATGTAAGTGTGTATGGATATATATATATATATATATATATTTTGTATAAGTATATATATTAGCATGCTTATATTTGTAAACAAGATTGTCTTTACATATATATGATTATATTTATATGTGAATATATATACATATACTTGTAAACAAGATTGTCTTTACATGTGTATGACTATTTTATACGTGTGTATATATATATATATATATATATATATATGTGAATGTATTTATATATATATATATATTGTGTTATTTAGGAATTTTAAAAAAAATTATATGTTATGTACATTTTAAAAATTTATGAAAATTGTTATTTAAATTTATTGTGTAGATTTTATGTCATTTAAATATATTTGATGCATGAACTTTATATCTATGGTTGTAAAGGAATTATTGTGTTAAACTATTGTTAAACTTATGGTTAGGTTTTATTGTTGAGTTTAGTATGCTAAATAAAATATATTTATGTATGAGTTTCATGTGATTTAATATAATTTTTATGTAAATTAATTTATGGATTTAAAGAAATAATAATTTTTATTGTATAAATATATTTGTGTATTTTGAATATTTGAGAAAATGAAATTATTTTTGGTAATAATTAATTTTATAAAATCATTGGATTTATGCGACAATTTAAAAGGAAATATGGAATTTTATGGAATCAATAAAAGTATATAAATCCAATTGTATTTCGTCAAATTTCAATATTTATAATATTATAAAATTTTATAATTTTTAGATGCATCATACAGTACTGGTGTTTTGTACTATATTGTTAATTGGCGCTCAAATATGTATGGTTGTCTTGTGGGAGCCATAGACTTGAGAGCTAGCAAATATATTTGCACAGCGAGCATCAGCTGCCCCCATCTTTGGTTACAGGATGGTTGTTTATTATGGTTATAGATCAGCGCGTAAGTTATATTCATGGTTGCCCTTATGAGCTGCGTTGAGAGAGGGTAGGCGCACAGTCGTCTCTCCCTTTGGTTGCAAGATTACTATTATTATGGATTAGCCTGTGTATATATGTATGACCATCTTGTGGGAACTATGGGTCTGAAGTATGATATGTATAGTACATAGTAAGCATCAGTCACTCTCTTAGTCGAATGATGATTGTTTTAGCCATGGTAAGTTATAAGCAGTTGGCACCGTGGGACTCCAAAGTAACCGATTGCAGGTTTTTCTCTTTAACCTCCCTGTCAGATAGTGTTCGAGATGCTGAATATCATCTGGCACCACTGGTATATTGTATGATGTATCAAGTATCTTTATATATATATATATATATTAAGTTATGTTATGTTTATATGTACCACACTATATGGGGGGCAATGATCCTATCGGTTTATAAGTAGCTTAGCTTCGTGGGTTTGCTGCCTACAATTCTAGGGGATTGGATGACCATTATAGGCAATCATCCTGGACTGTATTAGCAGCAAGGCAGCGGCGATAGCTGACATCATGAGATCGCGTGTTAGCATATTATATAGTATCGTATATACCTCTGATATAAGTGTGCATATTTCGTGGTATATTTATGAATTTTAAAATTTTATTTTAATTTATCTTATTTTATCTATTAATAATTATGATTTCAAGTATTACCCTTATTTGTCTTTATCATTATTATTGTTGTTGACGTTATGATTAATATTGTTATTATGTCTTTATTATTATTATTATTATTATCATTGTTATTGGTTATCATCATCATCTTTATCATTATTAATATCGTTGTTGTTATTATTATCATTATTATTGTATTTGTTATTAGTATTTATCACAATTATTTTTATTATTAATTCAATTATTTATTATTATTATTATTGTTATTAATAATTTTACTGTCATTATTATTATTTCTATTTTTTATTTATTCATTATTGCTAACATTATTATTACTTATATTTATATTATTATCGTTATTATTTTTATTGTACTATCATTTATTATTATTACTATTATTATCATCATCATACTGTAGCTTTCAAACAAGTATCACAGCCTATGTGCAAGAACGATAGCCATTGGACAAGTATAAAAACCCCTGAGCAAGTGGTAGCTTTGGGCAGGTGTGATAGCCCTTGGGCAAGTAGGTTATATGATAGCTCTTGGGCAAGTGGTAGCTTTCGGGCATATATGTTAGCCATCAGACAGATACGGTTATATGATAGCACTTGGAGAAGTTGTACTAATACTATTATTATCATTACTGTCATTAATACAATAGTAATTATAATTGGTATTGTGGTCGTTGTTTTGTTACCTTCTTTCTACGTTTATGCATTAGTATGTTCATTAACTGGGGTGGAAATATAGAACTGTACTAAGTGGATGGTGTGAACAAATATGAGTATTTAAAGTTTATTAAATTATTTCTAGTATATACATTTTTATATTTTTGTATCGAAGTGCTGCTATTTATGGAATTATTTATAGTAAAATGGGAGGAATAAGGTAGTACTTTTAGCAGTATGTTTTCTGTATAAAGAATTTCATAACACGCCCAATCCTTATGGGAGATGTTGTCGGATTTTTCGTAGGACAATAATATAGAGTTTCCTCTAGGATCAAGACTTATATAGGATTCCGGTAAGGGATCCTGGATGGGTCCTGACAATAAAACTCCACTTTGAGTTCTTCATTGCTTTTATTCCTGTGTAGTATTTAATGGGTGGAGCTAAAGTTTGACCTGGGGGGCTATGGTCCCAGAGTTTTTAAAATCTTTTACTTTACATATATATTTTCAATACATCTTTAAGGAGACTTATTAGTTAAAGTCTTTTAAAGCAATACTTTAACCTCTCAATAAAATTAGTATCTCATCGGAGGCCGTTATCCTTTTGATTTATATAATTTAGTCTTTTCCATGAAAATTTTGATAATAATCTAGATTTGTACGATAATTAGGTGTTAAATTGACCCTTTTATATTTTTGCCTTTTGTGCTTTTGATCTTCAATATATAGTTTTTTGGATTTTTTGAAAAGTGTGGCTGGTATACACCCTTACACCAACACCCATATGATCTAAGTATAGTTTCTTTTTCTTTTTCTTTCTTTCCCCCCCCCCCCCCCCCCCTAATGGAACAGAACATTCTTTTTTTTTTTTTCTTTTTTAGAATTATTTGTTTTATTAGCCTATCAATTTGTTGTGTACCTAAATTTATGTGTAGTTTCCATATAATTTTGTAATTAATTTAACGTGTAATAAATAATAAATATTTACATATGAATATAGATTGTACATGTAAATTTTAATAATTTTATTTACCACATTTATATTGATTAAAATAAAATTCGGCCTCCAAAGATTATTTTCTTCTTGGCCATGGCTCCATTGATTGGCCTAGTAATTTCCATCTCCCTTTTGGTATTATTCTATTTACTTTTTATTTATTTTTTAAAATTTATATCTTTTTATCTCATCCTTTTTTTTTTTTTAAGGATTTATATTTCATGATCTATATATATATATATATATATATATAAGCTGATATCATTTTACCCCTAAGTTATAACATATTTCTCATGCTATGAATTTGATGAAATTAATTATACACAACCTATATAATTAACTTTTTTTTGCAAACAACAGTTTTATACACATATTTGTTTACAAACAATTTTAGAATATTTTATTTTGTGTCTATGTAGTATAATTGATTTGGTAAAACTCATTAAAAAATTATGCATGATTGAACTAAAATGATACAATAATAATATTTTAAGGGACAATGTGACAAATATCAAAGTTGAGGGTAAGCTTAAAAAATATATCATAATTTGGACGGTATTTTTATTTTTATTTTTTTTGTAATGAAAGGTAAAATAATACTAATCTTTATTTTTATTCCTATTACATTAGAACGATTTAATATTTTTAATATCAGATTTTTTATCGACCTTTGAATTATATTCAAAGTTAAGATTTAAAATTCAAAATAGTAAAATATGAATTTAATAATATATCAAAATCCTATTTAAAAAATTTGAACCCTATTTGTATCTAATGATTAATAAATATAATTTTGAATTTAAAAAATTGGTTAAAAAAACATTACAACATTAGTCATGTATATATATATATATATATATTTTTTTTTTGGCTTAAAAGAAAAAAAAAAAAAAAAGATGCATCTTGGTAGTATCATAGGCATCAAGTCGTAGTCCTGCACCATACAGTATTACGACATGGAATCATCTGAGATAATAATAAAGCTTGTCAAAACTCGAACCTTAACTTCAAAACTTATTTTTATACATATTTTGAACTAATTCATATTTGGAGGTAATATAGGTTAATGACTAAACAAATGATATAATGTTCTATGGGAATAGGGATTGACAAAGTCAAAACTATATATATATATATATATATATATGTATGTTCAATGGAGGGCCAATAAATGTGTTCCAAGGCTTATAAAAAAATAAAATAAAAAATAAAAAGGAAAAAAGGGTACAACCTAATTTTTAAAAGCAGTCCTCCATGCCAGCAGGAAAAACAACAATCTCTTATATTTGCGGCACCTCTTTGAAAGCTAGAAATTTTTTGTAATAAAGTCATCGAAGATCATAAGACACGTAAGAGATAATTAAGTATAGAGTACGAACTCTAGTAAGAGTAAAAATAAAAATAAAAATAAAAATAAAAATAATAAAAAAAGGTTGCAACTATCATTTGCTAGGAACTATAGTATCCACACACACACACACACACACACACACACACAGAGAGTTAAATGGAAATTCTAAATTTATATGTTATAAAAGGGACAAAACTATTACCAAAAGAAAAAAAAAATGTCAAGCAAAAATTATTACCCAAAAAAAAAAAAAAAAAAAAAAGCAAAACTTGCTAGACTCTATAGTATCCACACACACACACACACAGAGTTAAATGGAATTTTTTTTTCTTTTTTTTTTTTTGTTTAATATGTAGGAAATTTATTATTATATGTTATAAAAAGGACCAAAACTTATGACCCAAAAAAAAAAAAAAAAAAAAAAAGAAGCAAAACTTGGTTTGGACAGGCTAAATTGGAAACAATATCTACAAAGAAGAATGATAGATCCGAAATGAAAATATGGTGTTCCAGTAGAAGTTTGGGCATATGTTATTTCTAAAAGTAGACGTTCCACTTTCAAATCCTTGGCTAAATTCACAATGTAATAGGAACCTTTGAGTGGTTTTTTTGATTCAAATTTGATTTATTACCTTTTTTTTTTTTTTTCTTTTGGTTCCAACTCGGAGAGTGAAAACTTCAAAAGCAATGCATGTTTCGAAAGCATAGGCTTACAGTGCTATACGTTTGTTTTTATATGTTCTTATGTAACAAATGATTTTTATGTGGTATGAGAATCTAGGCTGGCAAAGATATAGCTGTACATCAGTAAATGAAGTACAGGGATTATCTAGAAAACAGTGCAAAACTCCATTACTTGAAGCAACCCTTCATTTCAAAAAGCATCAACAACATGTTATTCAACTGCATCTCCTCGGCAGCTAGAAAGTCTTTTGTAAAGTTTCTCAATTTAACTCATGTCCCAAAAAAAAAAAAAAAAAAAAAAAACATAATTATTTCCTTTTTTGGATGAATATGATGGCAAACGTCAAATTCTCCGTGTAAATTTTTCATGTTATCTTTAACAATAAACGTGCACCTTAATCTTGCCTCAAAAGGACCAAAATTTTTTTCCAAATAGATTTCTTTTGTCATCTTTATAAGAAAAAAAAAAAAAAAAAAAAAAGAGCATTTAGATTAGTCAATGATGTAATAGATATAGCCATTAGTCCATGTCCATATGGAATTATAATTGGTAAGAAATTCAAGAGTCATAGAGATAAACATTCTTTCTGGCAATGCAGGTAATGGTGGCGCAACCCTTTAAATCTAGGTATGTCATGAAGAAATTCAGTTCATGCTGAAAGCAAAACCAAGTTCAATAAGCTCACACCATAAGAGTTTCTGAAACCTGCTTTGTCCTGTTGTGAGTAGTCTTTGTCGCTGCCTTTGAAATTTGAAGAAATGCTACTTCTTCTGGATATCATCTAGAAATGCTTACTTCTTGACGAGTACTTCAGTTGAAATTTATTAAAAAATTCATGCAATATTCTTGGGGAAGATTATAAACATTTTCAGAAAATCTGCTTAACAATAATCGGGATTTCCAAACTATTACTATTCACTGCTTAAAGAGCAATGAGCTAGAAATAAAGGATCCTAATGGTCAACAGCTTGAGGTATATAATAAATTCACATTCTAATAGTTTAAGTTTTTGGTATCATTAGTAATTTAATATAATATTAAAACTCAAAATCATACACATCTAGGTTTAAGTCATAGTACCGCCACATTACCCTCTACTTGGTGAATGAACCCATATCCTAATAACTTAAACATATACCCAAATGTTAATAACTTGAACACATGGTAGGGAGAATTCCATAATAGATATTATTATGAAATTTGAATAGAATATTTGAAAATATCTATAAAACTTATTTATTTTTTAATTTTGAAAAAAAAGTTATCAAAAAAATTATGAATATTATTAATGTTTAGTAAAACGTTTTGCCAAATTAACATTTAATAATAATTTTTTTTACCTTGTAATAGTCTTCTAACCATTTAATGTATAAGTAAAATAGAATGAAATGAATTGAATAATTTGGATATGTTTTATTCATTGATAAAATATATATATACTTTGCTATCATTTTGTATAAATAGTATTTATTAGAATCTTATAACTGCAAATTAATAGTTGACTATACAAAAATGAAAAATAATAGCATATGGAAATATAATATTATGAAGAATTAATATTGGTACTATTTTTATTAATAACATTAAACAAACAAAAATAAAAAGATGATAGATAATATTTTTCAGCTTGCCAAGTTGGAATATATTCTATGCCAATGTTGGTAAATAGATTATTAAATTTATATATGTGAAATAATAATAGTATCGTTTCAAACTCAACCTGTCAGGACCCGTCCAGAATTCCTTCCCAGAATCCTAGACAAGCCCTGATCCCAGGAAAATACCACCGAATCTTCCAACGGAAAATCCGGCAGCACCTCCCCTAAGGGTAGGACTTACCACAAATTACCTGCACTGAAAACACACTTCTATATTCATCCCCTTATTTCTCCCACAATACTACAAATTGATTCTACAATTTTACAGCACTTCAAGAATAACAGCAACTCAGTGCATAAATAATAACTACATGTCCAATACAATATACAGAGCATTATACAATTAAATGTGGAATTAAAAAAATGACAGATAAGGAAGCAATACAAGATGGAGAGGAAAAAAGGAAGAAATACTTCTTGGACTCTCGGTAATGAACTGAGACGTTGGGCTCGCACCGGACAATCAACGTCTCCCAACCTGGACCTAGGGGAACGGAATTAAAAAACGTGAGATGCTAATCATCTCAGTGAGTGACTCTATCTACTGAACACTTTTAATATTAATAATATAACAAATAGAGGAATTTAATTAATACCAACAATTAAATAAATAAATAATAAACATTTGAAGGTAATACTTTCTCTCAAAACCCTCACTATTCACTCCGTTGGAAATGTTTCCCTTTTAAAACATTTTCACAAAACCCGATATTCGTACTTGCCAAAAACCAAGGGATCAATTAATTTAATAAATAATAAATAAATACCCCAATTATAAATAAAATGTAATAAGATATAATAAATAAATTTTGAATACTTTGGAGTTTGAAATTTTATTTGAAAATTTACACTTGACGCACTACACCATATACCAGTGATGCCTTTCGATACCCAGCGTCTCGAGCACCGACTGGCGGGAGATTAAAGAGAGAAACTTGCATACGGCAATCCGGCGTCCCGACAGTACTGCTGCTGAAACCGTCATCCCGGCCAAGGAGGGGGGCGGCTATGTGCACTATATCAAACTTGCCTGCCCACGGTCCAATGGCAACTCACGGGAGACATAATACTTGCGCGCTAACCACATATACACCGGAACACCAATACTGTATGAGTGCGTCTAAATTAATTATTAAATTAATTATAACCGTACCGTTTTTTCAAAATCACCGTGGGAAATATACCAATTCTTAAATTTACCATCTCACATTTCTTTTTAACATACCCGGTACGAAAACATCGATAACGATAAAACAATAATTTTTCTCGTAACAGGAGGTTCAACAAAGAATATACCACAGGTATAATTATAAAATTTAAACCACCAATTAAACAAATAATTTCCTTAAAATAGTCAAACCAATTATGCCCAAAAATAATATAAAATCCAGACACAATTAATTACTGAAAATACTTGCTCATGTGTAATAAATACAATTAAATCACAATAATAAAAATCGGAGATTTCTTAATAACCCAAAATTTTCATTTAGCACCAATAACATACACGTACGTATAAAATAATATTTTTCCATAATTATAATTAAATTTCACTACATGAGCATAATTGCAGATATCAATTAAACACCAAATAAATATAATTAATTACCCCAAAACATTTTTAAAGGTGGGTCACTCACCTGGAGCACGCAATTAACCTAAGATCTTCCATGGGATCAATTCCACGATTCACCCGTGCTCCTAGAACACAATTCACACACAGTCAAATAAATTAATATTTTATTCGGATAAATAATACTCGGTACCCGGGGGGTTAAACATAAACGTTAACCAAAATAGTCGAATAATATACTTAATCGAAGCTTGTGGAACGAGGATCGCATTACCGGTCTCCATTGACCCCAATTCCACCGGTGATGGCCGGAAAGCTTCGGCCGGTTTTGATCTCCTCGTATCTCGCAAACCGCTTCGAATTTTGGAAATTGGAAGCCATATTTGAACTCAGAGGACCCAAAATAGGGGGAGAGGGGTGGCAATTTGGACTGGGCTGGCCGAAAAACACAAGAAAAGAGGAGAGAGAAATTTTCTGGCCGGCAACTTCTCCGGCCCGATCTGGGCGCTTCCGGTGGCCCGTGACCGTGAAATTTTGCGGCCGAGCTCGCCTCCTCCCTCCACTCGTCACTGGCCTGCACGTGACTCCTCCCGGTGGCCGGTGAGAACAAAAACGGTGAGGCCGAGAGGGAGAAAGGAAAGGAAAGGAAGAAGAAAAGAAGAAGAAGAAGAAGAAGAAAGAAAAGAGAAATTTTCCCCCGTGTCCCCCCCTTTTTCCCCACGTGGGGAGAAGAAAAGAAAAAGAAAAAGAAAAAGAAAAAGGAAAATAAAATAAGATAAAATAAAATTAAATAATTAAATAATATTATTATATAAAATAACAATAATAAAATAATTTGGTATTAAGCATGGTTGACATGTGGCATCTCACCATGGTGACACATGGTCACATTTATTAAGTCACACGTGGCACATCGTTACACGTTTAAAAATAATATTAAAATAATACAGTATTTGAAAAACTCTACAGGTCCATAACTTTCAACCCACATGTCCAAATCGGACGTGCCACTAGTCTACGGACTCGTATCGACGAGCACTTTACAACCATGCATGAGTCAAAGCTCAACTTTGCATGAATAAAAAGTCAACTGCGGCACCCTTGGACAGTTTGGACCTCAACTTATTTTGCTCATATCTTTCAAATCGTAGCTCCGTTTTCAACGTGCTACTAGTCTACAAACTCGTGCCAACGTGTACTTCGTAACGGTACCTCAGTCAACCTACAATTCCATCCAAGTCAAAAAGTCAACTTTTGACCCCTTCGGTCAACGGTCAAAATCAACGGTCAAGCTCGGTCAAAGTTGGAAAATTTTCGTTGTACTTTGGGACGAGGTGTTACACAATCATTAAAGAATAATAGTTATGCATATAGTTAACCAATATAATTATCATTAAGGACAGTTATATGTAATACAAGTTTCATATACTTGGTATATTAACAATTAAATAAAAAATTATAAAGGAAATGGTATTTTAATAATTGTTTATCATATTTTACATCTTAAAATGAGAATTAAGAAGCGATTAACAATTTTCAACCACTTCGAATTCTATGTGATATTAAAATAACATTTATGAAATAGAGTGTAATTGTAATAATTATTTTATATATCTTAATTAATAAGTTATTTTTTAAATAAGTACTTTGTTTAAATATTTTTATTAATAATAATTTATTTGTGATTACTAACGTTTACTATAAATCAATTAAAAAAGATAAATATAATATCCATTTAATATCCTAACAACTTTTATAGTTAATTTGATAATTAATTTATTAAATAAACTAATTTTAAATTTTCAGTAAAAAATTCTATTTTTAAAAATAAATTTCCATTAATATCATAATTGTTTATGAGTTTTTATCAATATTCGATACTTTATTATATTTCTATAAAATTTTCATGTTATAAATTCTCAATATTTTCATCTATGCTGAAATTTTGAACTTGCATATTCCTCTTTCATTTTCATTGTTCCCTCCAGAATAAGCATTATACTTTTAATCTTCAATGTACACTAGCTTAAAAGGGCGTGGGTATTTATCAGCATTTATTCAAAGTCATTCCTGTCTTCATGCTTAATAATGTGAAATCAAGGAATTTGAGAAAAATATCGCAATTCCATCTTAAATTAATTAATTATACCGCAACTTCACTTCATGGGAGCAAATCTTAATTAACAACTCAAAATGTTTACCATTAAGATGAGTCTTTACGTTGATGCTTTTTTTTTTTTTTAATAAAAATAAAAAATTCGATCCAAAAGCGATAATTTTATTTTTGGCATTTTGCTTAGGCTTAGATAGAAAATTGGCTTTATACTAAAAAAATGGCAAGTTGTGCATGCCACTGCCAGCTTAATGCTTCAAGTCACTTCCTCATAGTCGAAGAGGAATACATTTTAAAACTCAACTAGAAATACACTACTTTCTCACTACTTCATGATCAAGAATACATTATATTTACTCATAGAGTTAAACTACCAGTGGCGTATCTGGCAGTTTATTGCTTTTTAAATTGCCTGCTTACTAGTTGTTTATAAAAGTATAAAAAATGATATACAAGGTATGTCAAACATATATTTGGAATTATATTCATATTGAATAAATAAAACTTTGCAAACTAATCACATCGTCATCAAGATACCCTTAGACTGACAGATGGCAAATGCCGTCCTTTGTTAGAAAGAAATTTGGCCTTCTGATGTTTTTGCTTTTTCAAACATTCTTTATGCCTTATTCTTTGCTTTTAGGAGGCTTAATGTTGTCTTGTTGAGAGTGATCAATTGTATTGCTATGAGACAATTTTGTTGTTTAAGGTTGTTAAGGCACTTCTCACTTCATTGAAGACAGATTAACGCAGACAACATGACAAAACATTTTGGCTTGCAATGCTCTTGAGAATTTGGAGCATAATGTCGCTTGCTAATATTTATTATAGAATAGAGACAATAGGATTTTATGTTTATATAAACCCTTTCGTCTGCCTGAGCGTCTTATTATAAATTGGCACTTTAACAGCTCATTCAATTAATTAAACTACATCTAGTAAACATAGTATTTTCAAATATGAAGGTTTAATGGAATCTTCTAAAGTTTCAGAGATCTTGAATCATATGCAGGTATCTTTCTAGACTCAGCCGCACCAAACTCTGCCTTGTGATTTTGCATCTAAACCATGTGTAATTTATATTATACACTATACCTTAGCAACATATCAATAGGTTAATTAAGGGAGATCATAAGCTGTTTTATTGCTCATGATGCTGATGATCTTGTCATTTAGTCACAACAGATCATGTGTCCTTAAATATATATGCAGTTTCCAACATATCACCTACAAAAGAGATGGTTTTCTGTTTTTGTCTTTGTTGATAGGAACAAGTATAAGATTGCATATTTTATCTTTTTAAACTTTGAGTAGAAGAAAAAAATATAGAAAAATGAGCAACTTGCACCCATCTCTTTCTTTCTATTATATACACCATTAAAATGAAAGAACTGTTTACTAATTTTCAGAGAGATAGAGAGAGAAGATTTTTTAAAATGCTGAAAATTCAGAGCAACCAATCTTGATTCTTCCAAGGCAATAGAACTTCTTGTCATCAATTTAAGTACATTGTTATTCTGCCTTGTTATAATTTAAAGAGTAAGCCCCTTTTGATTTTGTCCATTCATTACATGCACTCGAATTGTCTAGAACATTCTGCACTTTGTTAATGTTTCCTAATGTAAAAAGCACTTAACAATAAATTAACATAATCAGTTGCCTTATGCATAATGCAGAAAAATCATCAAAGGAATAATATTTAAGAAAGCTTGACAAAACTGGACCAATCAAAGGAATACTCATCTAATTATGTGAAAATGCAATATGTGAACGTCAGAAAAGGAAGTGATTGGTGTTCAAGAACTTATGTTAAATCAGTACATTAAGTGCAGTTCAGTTCTCTGATGAACTTCAAAGATAATGAACTAATTTACATAAAATTCAATATTACTTACATGTCGGATGATGCTAGAAGAAAACCCATGTAAATATCAATCATCAAAATTTATGCGATGGTAAACGGTGTGCAGCTAGAGGAGTAGAAGATGGAGAAACCAATAATACAAAAATAGCTTCTCGACCAGTCTTTGATTTTTTCTTCCATGTCAGGTTTAGCTGTAGGTACGAATATGTAAGCCTCTCTGAAAATTGTCTAATTCTATTTCATCTATTTGACTAACAAGTCCAGTTAACATCTTCTCTATTTCTGTTTGAACTGTCCTGGACAGAGAATGCAGATGAGAAGAAGAAGAAGAAGAATAAGAAGAAGAAGAAAAGGAAGAAGAAGAAGCTGATAAGGACAAGGAACAGTTGGTCCAAGACTGTTTCTTGGGGAGGGAAAGCTTCCTCTGTGTAGGACAAGAATTGGAGCAAGCATCCTTTAAACTGTGGAAGGCACAGTCACAGTTTTTATGGTATGGCCTAATGAGTCATCTTCTGTCACATGATATATAGTTATTTGTTGTAATCAGGTTGTTTAGTGTAGATAATTATGTGTAGATGTGTTATCTTTATCTTGGTAACTAAAGTCTTCTATATGTACCAGTTCAGTATTCAATGAAGAAGTATCTTTCCACATTAAATAATTTTCTTGTTCTTTTATGGTATCATAGCCACAGGCCTCACACGAGAAATTTTTTTTTTCTTTCTTTTCCCAATGGCTCATACACTGTCTGATGAAACATCCTCTACCTCTAAATCTATTCCCACTGTTTCGATTCAATCTGAGCCCAATATTCATGGTCAAACTCTTATAGCTCTTAATGTCACATCTCAAGCACCATTGAAACTGACAGACTCAACATATTTTCCCTGACATGCATAGTTCGATTCTCTCCTCACTACTTATGATTTATATGGCTATCTAGATGGCTCTACTCCTTGTCCTCCACCAACAATCACTATTATCTCTGATTCTGGCACAACTGTTACTCCAAATCCTAATTATCTTTTTTGGGGTTTGACAAGATAAGTTCATGTTGAATGCTTTGCAAGCTTCTCTTACACCTGAAATCTCCCACTTGGTCTCTGGGGCTAAAACATCTACTGAAGTATGGACAAAATTGGCCACCCAATTTTCCAAATCGTCTCGTTCTCATATCATGAGGTTAAGGGAATGACTCATCAGGCAGTAAGGACATCTTTCATTTTCAGGATATTTACTTGATATTAAGACTGAAGCTAACGAAATGGCACTACTCCATATGCCGATCACAATGAGGACCTCATTCTTTATGTTCTCAATGGACTTGCTTCAGATCGGCTGCTTTTTGAACCCATGATAATTCTGCCTTGTTCGATGATCTTCATGAACAATTAATTGAATATGATTCTTATCTCAAACGTTTATCTCTTCAATCAAAATCTCATTCAACCACATCTAATGTTGCAAATCATTCCTCCTTTTCTTCACGGAAAGGTCTGAAATCTTCTAATGGTTCTACCTCAACTGGTTCTTTTAATAAATTTTCTTCTCATGGTCGTCTGAGTAATTATAAGGGAAAACACCAATTATGTGATCAAATTGGTCACTCTGCCAAGTTTTGTCCTTCTCAAAACAACAATGGACATATAATCCTTCTTGGCCCAACTCGCCAGGCTACCCTTCTGCTCCAATTCCTCATGCATATAATGTCAACTCCATTAATCAAGGAATATTGGGTACTCATCCACAGCCACAGTATTCTGACAATCTAACCTGGCTACTTGATTTTGGAGTTTCTCATCATGTGGCTACAAACTTACAAAATCTTGCAATTCATTTTGAATATGATGGAATAGATGAAATCTTTATGGGAAATGGTAACTCTCTGCCCATAACTCACACTGGTTCTACTTTTTTAAAAACATCAAATAGGTCTTTTCTCTTATTAGATGTTTTATGTGTTCCCACTATGAAACGAAATCTGCTTTCCGTTTCAAAACTTTGTAACTCTAATAATGTCTCTGTGGAATTTATGCCTAATTGTTTTGTTGTAAAGGATATGCAGATGGGCTTAGTTCTTCTAAGGGGACCACACAGTAAGGGTGTCTATGAATGGCCTTCTATACACGTCCATCCCTTTGCATTCATAGCCAATAAAGCCTTTTTTCTTGACTGGCATCTCATTTAGGACATCCATCTACTAAAGTTCCTCATCGTATGCTCTCTCAATTTTCTCTACCAGTGTCTATGTCCAAAACTTTTAATTGTAATGCATGTGATTGTAATGAAGCACATAGACTTCCTTTTGGTGTGTCTTCAATATCTAGTTGTAAACCCCTTCAGTTAATTTATTCAGATGTTTGGGGACCTTTTAAAATTCAATCGTATGATGGTTACAATTATTATGTTATTTTTGTTGATCATTTTACCAAATACATATGGTTGTTTTCTATAAAAAATAAATCTGATGTTTTCCCTGTTTTCAAAAAATTTAGAAAGGTTGTTGAAAACTATTTGCAAACAAAAATAATATCTTTTTACTCTGATAATGGTGGAAAGTTTATTAAATTAAAACATTTTTTTGAAAAGCATGGAATTCCTTATTTTTTGACAACTCCTCATACACCAGAATAAAATGGGTATGCAGAAAGACGTCATAGACACATTCATGAAGCAGGTTTAACTTTATTAACACATGCAAATTTACCATTAAAATTTTGGACGTATGCATTTACCGCTGCTGTCTTTCTTATCAATTGGTTAATAACCCCAACTCTTTCCAATATCTCACCATTTCAAAAGTTATTTAATAAACCTCCTAATTATAAATTCCTTAAAATTTTTAGATGTCTTTGTTATCCACTTTATAAGCCATATAACCATCATAAATTGGAATCTTCATCTCATCCTTGTATTTTTCTAGGATGTCTTCCCTCCCAAAGTGGTTATAGGTGTTATTCTCCTTCACATGATAAAATAATTATTTCTAGACATGTGAAATTTGTTTAAGCCGTATTTCCTTATAAATCCACTCCCATTCACGTTAGTTCCCCTTTGTCAACAAAATATAGTATTGACACATCTATCATGCCATCATTAACTCCATCGAATCCTACTCCTTCTACACCTCTCTCTCTCTCTCAGTCCTACTCATTTGCCTTCACCCTCACGTGTGCAACCTGGAAGTATACTTGAGAGTGTCGGCAATCTGATACAATGCCAAGCACCATCTATAGCTCCACAAATATCTACTCCTTCACCTCCAAAAAGAACACATGCAATGAGAACTTGAGCAATGAATCAGATTTTCAAACCCAAAGTACATTTTTATCTTGCTACAAAAGACTCTTCTTTCCTAAATGAAGAACCATGAACCACAACAAAGGCATTGTCCATACCTGCTTGGTGTGAAGCCATGACCAAAGAATATCATGTCCTGCTTCAAAATAATACATGGAATCTTGTACCTTCATTGCCTCATCAAAATGTGGTGGGAAGTAAATGGATTTTTTGCATTAAGCGTAACCCAGATGGATCAGTTGAGAGGATCAAAGCTAGGTTGGTTGCCAAAGGATTCACTAAGCATCCTAGCCTAGATTATACTGAAACCTTCAATCCTGTAATAAAGCCCGCCACCATTAGGGTTGTTTTAAGCCTTACTCTCACTAATAATTAGCTTATTAAACAGCTCGATGTCAATAGTGCATTCTTGAACGGAAATTTGGATGAGGAGGTTTTCATGGAACAACCCGTTAGTTTTGTAGACTCTACAAAACCTTCGTATGTTTGTCGACTCAACAAAGCGATCTATGGTCTCAAACAGTCTCCTCGGACATGGTACAATGCCCTGAAAGATTTCTACTTCACTTTGGGTTCAAGAATTCTCACTCTGACACTTCTTTATTTTTCTATACCAGAAATGGCAACACTCTGTATCTTCTTGTCTATGTGGATGATATTATCTTAACAGGAAAAAACAATAATTTTCTGTACCAATTTATTCAAACACTCTCAAGCAAATTCTCTCTTAAAGATCTCGATGATCTACACTATTTTTTGGGAGTGGAAGTCCTACCTTCTAAATTTGGTATTCTTCTTTCTCACATAAATATCTTGCAGATTTATTGGATAAAACTAATATGGCAGAAGCACGGGATGTCTCTACACCACTATCCGTTTCAACTTCTCTCTCTATTCATGTTGGAAAGAAGCTGGATAGTCCCACTGATTTTCGAAAAATAGTCGGTAGTTTACAATACTTATCCATAACTCGGCCTGACATAGCCTTCTTAGTGAACAAGCTTGCCAAATTCATGCATTCTCCAACTGATGTGCATTGGAGTGTTGTCAAACGACTATTACGCTACTTAAAAGGTACGAGTGATCATGGCTTATTTCTTCGTCGTTCTTCACCTATGGTTTTACATCCATTTTCGAATGTCGATTGGGCTGGGGACAAGGATGACAGATGCTCCACCACTGACTATATTGTGTTTCTTGGTGCTAACCCTATATCTTGGACATCAAAGAAACAAAAATTAGTTTCTAGATCTTCCACAGAAGTTGAGTATCTAGCCGTAGCAAATGTCATTGCGGAGATCTGTTGGCTTGAATCTTTGCTCAAGGAACTTGGTATTAGATTGACAACCTCATTGGTGGTTTATTGTGATAACTTGGGAGCCATTTAACTTTGCTCAAATCCAGTTTTTCATTCTAAGATGAAGCATGTTGACGTTGACTTACATTTTGTGCGTGAACGAGTAGCATCTGGCTATTTGCGTGTTGCTCATGTGAGCAGTTGTGATCAACTTGCTGATATTCTCACTAAGCCATTGCCTAGATCGCCATTTATTTCTAACAGGTCCCAGATTAATGTTTGTAAATGCTCAATAATCTTGCGGGGGCATAATGAGTCATCTCCCCTCACGTGATATATAGTTATTTGTTGTAATCAGGTTGTTTAGTATAGATAATTATGAATAGACATGTTATCTTTATCTTGGTAACTAAAGTCTTCTATATGTACTAGTTCAGTATTCAATGAAGAAGTATTTTTCCACATTAAATAATTTTCTTGTTCTTTTATAGCCTTCTCTCAATTTCTATACTGATTCAACATAGAAATTATTGTCATAAATTTAAGTACTTTTTTAATCTGCCTTGTTATAATCTAAAGAGTACCATTTTGTCCATACATTACATGCACTTGAATTGCCTAGAACATGTTTAATGTTTTCTAATGTAAAAAGCACTTAATAATAAATTAATATAATCAGCTACTTGGTGTGCAATGCGGGGAAACAGTCAAAGGAATAATATTTAAGAAAGCTTGACAAAAATGGACCAATCAAAGGAATACTCAACTATTCATGTGAAAATGCAATATGTGGAAGTCAGATAACGAAGTGCTTGGCATTCAAGAACTTATGTTGAATAATATATTGAGTGTTGTTTAGTTCTCTGATGAAATTCAAAGATAATGAACTAATTCACATAAAATTCAGTATTAATTACATGAGGGATGATATACCACTTAATCCTTAAAATTATGTAGGATGATAAATGGTGTGGTTACGAGACTAAAAGATGGAGAAACCAATAATACAAAAATAGCTTCTTGATCAATCTTTGATCTTTTTGTTCTAACTTTGCCATAGATAACCAAAATATGCTAGCCTCTTTGAAAATTGTTTGTATGTATATATATATATATATTTTCATTTCATCTATTTGACAAGTTATAAATAACAACTTCTCATTTTCTTTTTTGAACTGTCACGGGGCAGAGAATGCAGATGATAATAATAAGAAGAAGCTACTATGGACAAGGAACAGTTGGTTCGAGACTGTTTATTACGGAAGGAAAGCTTCCTCTTTGTCCGAGAAGAATTAGAGCAAACACCCTTCAAATTTGAAGGAAAGCTTCTTCGTCTTCTTGCACCGTGTCACACGTTTAGTTAGTTATTTCTTCTTTTGTTGTCAAGTCTTGCCTCATAAGCAACTGAATAAGTAGCCATTAGCTAGAACGGTGCCTTTCATCCATTTGAGCCTGTCTAAAAGCTTGGTCATCCCAAAGCCCAAGTCGGTCTTGATTTTTTGCCATGCATGGACATGTAGGCTTTTTGAGCTTGTGTTTTCTAATGGAACTAGATTAGTTGGTTTTGAAATCACTTGACAAACTCAATTTTAGTAATCCTACTGTTTTTTCTTTTACGACTTCCTACATCACGTCTTATGTGGTAGTTTTATCAATTGTCACATAGGAGAAAAAGATTCCAATAAAAAAAAAATTCCAATCATGTTTAAAAAATTCAATTAACCATCGATATCAATTATATATTAGGACATAAGAAAGGCATTAGAGGTTTTTCTTGTTGAATGACTAGGAACTCTCTCTTAATAGAGAATTGTCTTAGTGTTGTCTTTGTCTTTTTATGGTTTGAAGTAATACTTATTCCACTTTTCTTGTATGTAGAGGCAATTGTAACTACGTAACTAGGGATTTGAGTTTTCGTATTATTGTATCTTTAATGCAAAGAATTTGAGCTTCATAAATCTAGGAAATCTCATCCTGGTTCCACCACAAACAATTTTGAGGTTGGATGCTTGCCCATAGGATGGCCAAGTTCATAATCTATATGAACATTTTGGAGACGTGTACTTTTAGTTAACTTATAGATTAGGGCTACCTATGGCATATTTGGTACTTAGTTTCCTTTCAAATTTTATGCTCATTAGTTGTTTATATAAACAATATATTTATACAAAAAAGATATAGAAGGTTATGTAAATAGAGGCTAAGGTTAAAAACACCTAGCTGTTATATGTATATAAGCTTTAGCTATTAAAGGATGACATTTTACATGAAAGAGTTGAATAGATGCTTAAATGGAGTTGTTCTTTTTGGAGCTAACTCATCAAATTTGCTTTCTTGGAAGTTTATAAAAGAGGCGTGATTGCAAAAACAGAAAAGCTGTAAGAGAAGCCACTAGTTTTCGATTGAACGCCATTGTTCTTCTTATTTTACTCTTTTTTATTGTAATCTAGTACGGATTGTTTTTCTCTTTCTCTCAATAAATTAGGATCATTTTGAGTGGGTGATTTGTGAGATAGAAAGAGGCTGTAAAAGGGGTTTTTGGGTTGGTTTTTTGGGTTTAGATATTCTTTATAAACCAAGAGAAATTACTACAATAGCGTCTAAATCTTTGTTCATAGTGCAAAAATTTTTGATGGAGTTCATCGAAGATGTAGGTCAATTCTGGACCATGCTTGTAAATTTATGTGTTCTTTCTTCCTTTGTATATGTTTTGAGTTAGATTATTACTGAATTAGGTTCCAATAGTGGTATCAGAGTGTTCATATATACTTAATTCACAAGAAGAAGTTTATTATTTGTTTAAAGAAACTCCTGAGCCAAGAACCAAAATATTGAATGGGGTCAAAGGTAGAGTTAGAAGTCTTCAATGGAAAAGGAGATTTCCTTTTATGGAAGCAAAAGATGAGGGCAATTCTAGTGCGATAGAAATTTGCCAAAGTAATTGATGGATATTTCTAGGAAAATTTCATTGAAGAGCAAAGGAAGGATATGGATGAAATTGCCTATAGCAATAATCATTTTACATCTATGTGACAATATATTAAGGAAGGTAAATAATTCTTAAATTAAAGCAATTTTGTTTGGTAAAATCTCTACCACATAAAATATATTTGCTGGAAAAATTCTTTGGTTTCAAGATGAATCTTGCAAAGGATTTAGATGAGAATTTTGATCAATTTAACAAATTGGGTTTGGATTAGCTAATTCCACTAAGAAATTTATTGACGAACATCATACTGTGATTGTGTTAAATTCTCTTTCTAACAATTACAAGGATATTAAAAATGCTGTTAAATGTGGAAGAGAGATTTTGACCACTGATACTGTCATAAGTTCTTTGAGATCAAAAGAATTAGGGTTTAAGATTGATAGGCAGGAAAAACTAGTGGAGAAGGTCTAGTTACTACAGGAACTAATCAAATTAAAAATTCAAGAAGCTATAATAACTTCAGAGAAAAGTCTAGATCTAAGTTAAGGATTGGAGGAAGGAAATATTATAATTTCTAGAAAGAAGGTCATCTCATTAAAAATTGCTACAAAAGAGTAAATGAAGAAAATAGAGAGAAGCATTCAGAGAATGGTAATGTTGTTGTAGTGAGTAATGAAGATGATATAGGAGAATTCTTAACTGTCTCAATGGATCAAAAAAGCTATGAACGGATCTTTGATTTTGGATGTGATAAGCACAACCCGACAACCCGCTGGAATGCTGACCTGATATGAATGAACACCGGGCCAATCACTAGAGCTCAAGCTAAGAGATTCAAGGACAACCTTACTGCCTTTATATAGGAGGAAATCCATTCTCAAAAGGGTTTGTCAATACCTGAAGATACAAAGCCCGTTTTAAGCATCCGAGTGGTGGAGACAGATATGGACCTAGGTAACTGTTTTCGTACAATGATGGACTACGGACAGTAAGAAATGGTTCCAAAACTTTATGGGTTCAATGAATATCATTAAGGGGTCATGGAATCAAGTCAAGAAAGCTTCAAAAACAATCAAAAAAGGCTTGTGCGCATGAGAGAGAAAGTTGGCCGGTTTTACTGTATTTTGTTGTTGGCTTTACTGCATTTCACTGAGTTTGTATTTTCTCTTTGATCCAAGCAAGGGCAACGTGTGGGACTCAATGATAATCCTATTTGACATCCTAAAAGGCATATGGAAGCTGATTTGGAGCTTAAATTGGTCAAAGATTGGTCAAAGACAGCTTAGTAAAAAAGATAGTTATTTAGTTTCCTAATTTGTTTTTGACTTTTTGTTTTAGAAAATTAGTCGTTTAGTTGATTTTTATTTATTTATTTGCAGGAAAAATAAGTTTAGGACATTTATTATTTTATTATTTTCATGGTAAATTAATCAATTCCTAATTCAAAATAAAAAGAATTAATTAATCAAAATTAGATTAGGAAAGGAGAGAGAAAATTCGGCCACCTTTAGGAAACATTAGGCTTGGTTGGTTTTTGCTTTATTTTTTAGGGTTTATTGCTTTCTGATTTTTACCTATTTAAGGGTTATTTTTCAATGAGAATACAAGCTTGAATTTTATACAAAAAATTACTATTAGATTGAATTTCTCTTTGTTCTCTTTGAACACCTAAAACATTATTAGAGAGTGAGTGTTTTAGTTTTGACTTATCAATAGAGTCAATAGGATATCTATCACCTATTGTGGCGTCTTCATTATATCAAGGTTTCTAATCATAGGTTGGTTAGGGGTTGAGGTCATTCCATTAAAATCTGAACTTAATTGAGATCCGGGCTAATATATTACAGGTTTAGGTGCATGTTGATCTTGGTTCGTATCATTTGGTATCAGAGCCAAATTATGGTTAGGGTTGATCTATCTTATTTGCTTTATTTTATTTTATGTTAATCTAGAATTTTAGCATTAGGTTAAGGTTGCTTCTATCATCATACATGTTCTGCATATTATAAAAAAAAATTAAAATTCATTCCTATTTAAATTAGGTTTTCTTTGCTTTGTTGTATTTTTGTTTCCTAGTTTGTTGGTTGCTTTCATTATTGTTCTTAGTAATTTAGTTTATTGTTGATTTTTATTTTTTGTTTTGATCTTAAGTATTTGCATTCATATATTCGAAAAAAGAAAAAGAAAAAGGAAAAGAAGAAATTGTTGGAGCTGCTGAGTTATTGTATATTTATTCATTATTTGGAGTTTCTGGAACTTTATTTGCTGCTGGAAATTTGTATTTATGAGTGCTAAAATTATTTGGATTAAAATTAGTTAAAAGATTTGATACAAAAACTTGAATTACAAAGAACAATAACCAACAACTATCCTATATTTTTGTTTGATTTGATTCTTGTTTATGTTTGAATTTATTTTTCTAAATTTTATTCTTGAACTCTTAATTTCTTACCATATGGTCCAGTTCCTTATTGATTCCGAAATTTACCTTGTTAGATTGCCTTATTTTTGCTTAGAAAAATAGAGAATTAGGTGTTTAAAAATTTACTCGGTATTATTAGCTTTTTGCTTCTGTTTTATTGATAAGTTTAATTAAAACATACTTGTGATCTAATTTTTGTTTTGTGGGTGTTTTAATTAGAACTTTGAGATGATTCTTTGAATGGAAAAAGGCAAGAGAGTATGAGCTTAAAAGAGGATAAAAGCCGAAACTAGTGTGCAAACATGAGTGTCGAGATCTTGTTTGAGTGAAACACATGAGGAAGTGCAGTTAGTAAGGTTCTATTTAATTTTTGTGTTATTCATACTAACATGGCAGATTCAAGGGTTAGAAGAGGAGATCCACCAATAAGAATTAATGAAGAAGTATCTGTAGGATTCAAAGGTGATTCTTAAGCTACGGGGAGTAGAGATGAGCACACGGATATGAGGCCCGTCTTGGAGCAATTACAGTGAATGAATGCTCAATTTGATCACATAAATCAAAGGATGGACAAGTTAGAAACATCACAAGGAGGGTCGAATACAAGGTTTTATGCTTATGGAGGTTGAGGTCGAGGTCGAGGAGGCTGAGGGTGACTTAGAGAAGAATTCAGGGAAGGCAATTTTGGAGATGACTTGGATGAAGGGTATGATGAAATTTTTGAACCTCGAGGAAGGCCAATCCATGGGAGACTAGTAAGGAATGAAGATGATGATCTTGAGAATATTAGGGTCAACATACCACCTTTCATGGGAAAAAGTGACACAGATGCTTACTTGGAATGGGAGGAGCGTATGAAGATGATTTTCGATTGCCACAACTATTCAGAGACTAAAAAGGTAAAAGTGGCAGTAATGGAATTTGGACATTATGCACTTCAATGGTGGACTAATGAGTAAAGTATCCGAAAGAGAGTAGGTGATGAATTGATTACTACTTGGCGAAAAATGAAAGGAGCCATGAGGAAGCGATTTGTACCGACTCATTACCATAGGTTGCTACATTAAAGGTTACATTCATTATCACAAAGTAGTAGATCCATGGAGGATTATTTTAAGGAGATGGAGATGCTCATGACGAGATTGAGCATGAATGAGGATCATGAGGCAACCATGGTAAGGTTTTTAGGTAGTTTGAATCGTGAAATAGCCAATCAAGTGGAACTTCAAAAATATGTCGAATTAGAGGAGATGCTTCATGTGGCAATCAAAATTGAAAATCAATTTAAGAGGAAGCTCATGGTTTGGAGGAGTTTCAAGCAGCGGGTGGACAAATTCAACTAGTTGGAGAAGCAACCCAACGTTCAAGCCAAGGCTAAAACCTAATCAAGATGAAGGAAGTACCATTCGACTAAGGAAGATAACCAAGCCGAACTTGTTCAAGCACATAAATCTAAAGGTAAATCTGATTCTAAACCTTCAAGGACTAGAGATATTGTTTACTTTAAGTGCCAGGGTCAAGGACATATTGCCAATCAATGCCCAAACCGAAGAATCATGGTGTTAAAGGACAATGGAGAGTTGGAATCCGATAGCAAAGAAGCTAAAATTGAGTCCGATCATAAAGAGGAAGACATTGAAGATGAAACCGAAACCTTAAAGGCTTCAAATGCCGAATTAAGTTTGGTGTCTAGGAGAGTCTTGATCGTATACAAAGATGAGGATCAAGTTCAAAGAGAAAACATCTTCCACACCCGATGTGAAATCCAAGGTAAGATTTGTAGTATGATTATTGATAGTGGAAGTTGTGCTAATGTGATTAGTATTATTGTGGTTGATAAATTAGGCTTAGCAACAATTAAAAATCCAGAACCATATAGATTACAATGGCTTAATGATAGTGGAGAGATGAAAGCAACTAAACATGCCAAAGTAAAATTCAGCATTGATAAATATGTGGATGTTGTTTTATGTGATGTTGTGCCTATGCTGCGGGTCATATTTTACTTGGTAGACCATGGCAATTTGATAAGATACTATACATTATGGCCGAGAGAATGCTATTGTTTTTAGATTTAAAGGTAAAAAGGTCAAGCTGGAACCATTGACTCCTAAAGAGGTATTTAGAGACCAACTTCAAATATAACAAAGAAAGGAAGCCGACAAGCTCAAACAAAGAATAAGTGTGGCACCCACGGCTTCAACACCAATCCAAGGGGGTAATGCCATGAAACACCAACCAGGTAAGTGTTTTAAACTCAAACATGAGGGGAAAGAAAGAGAGAAAGCTGAGAGGGAGAAGGTGAGGACAAAACCCGAGAGTGTGAGAGAAATTGAAAAAGCCAAGAGTGAACAAGAAAAAGAAAGAAAAGAGAAGAAAAATAAAATTTTTTTTATCTTAGCTTTGGTGATGTAAATAAAGCAATATTGAATAAGAAACCATTGCTGGTTATGATTTATAAAGATGCATAATGATCAAACTAACCTTGAATAACTTGAATTGCCAAATTCTAAATCTTCTCTTTTGCAGGAATTTGATGAACTTGATTTTTGCCAAAATAAACTTGTATTTCTAGGATTTGTTGTGATAGCGTTCGACCCAGGAGATTGAGTTTGGTTGCATTTACGGAAAGAGAGATTTCCCGAACAAAGGAAGTCCAAGCTTATGCCCTGTGAAGATGGACCTTTTCAAGTTTTGGACTAGATAAATGACAATGCTTACAAATTTGATTTGCAGGGTGAGTATAATGTTAGTGGCACATTTAATGTTGCTGAATTGTCTCCTTTGTGCTGTAGGTGTTGATTTTAATTTGAGGGCAAATCCTTTTCAAGAGGAGGGGAATGATGAGAATCCGCCTGTGCCTGCACAACCAACAACCTGCTGGGGTGTTGACCTGATATGGATGAAGACTGGGTCAATCACTAGAGCTCAAGCTATGAGATTCAAGAACAATCTGGATGCCTTTATACAGGGGGCAATCCATTCTCAAAAGGGCTTGCCAATACCTAAAGATGCAAAGCTCGTTTTAAGTATCTGAGTGGTGGAGGCCGATACGGACCCAGGTAGCTGTTTTTTTGCAATTATGGGCTTCGAGCAGCAAGAAATAGTTCCAAAAATTTATGGGTTCAATTAATATCATTAAGAGGTTGTGCAATCAAGTCAAGGCAGCTTCAAAGGCAATAAAAAAGGGCTTGTGCGCATGAGAGAGAAAGTTGATTGTTACTAGCTTTACTATATTTCATTGAGTTGGCATTTTCTCTTTGATCCAAGCAATGGCAACATGTGGGACTATATTATAATCCTATTTGGAATCCTACAAGGCATATGGAAGCTGATTTGGAGCTTAAATTGGTCAAAGATTGGTCAAAGATAGCTTAGTCAAAAAGATAGTTATTTAGTTTCCTAATTTGTTTTTGACTTTTTATTTTAGGAAATTAGTCTTTTAGTTGGTTTTTATTTATTTATTTTCTGGAAAAATAAGTTTAGGAAAATTATTATTTTACTATTTTCATTGTAAATTAATTAATTCCTAATTCAAAATAAATGAATTGATTAATCAAAATTAGATTAGGAAAGGAGAGAGAAAATTAGGTCACCTTTAGGAAACAGCATGCTTGGCTGGTTTTTGCTTTATTTTTTAGGGTTTATTGCTTTGTGACTTTTACCTATTTAGGGGTTATTTTCAATGAGAATACAAGATTGAATTTTATACAGAAAATTAATTATGAGATTGAATTTCTCTTTGTTCTCTTTGAATACCTAAAACATCATTAGAGAGTGAATGCTTTAGTTTTGACTTATCAATATGATATCCATCACCTATTGTGGTGTCCTCATTATACCAAGGTTTCTAATCAAAAGGTTGGTTAAGGTTTGAGGTCATTCCATTAAAATCTAAACTTAATTGAGATCCGGGCTAATATAATATGGGTTTAGACTTGTGTTGACCTAGGTTCGTATCAGGATGTACCTTCTACATGTGTCTAAGACAAGATTGGTTTAGAAATTTCAAAAACTTAAATGGTAGTCAGGTTCTGCTAAGGAATAATCAAGCATGCAATGTGGCTGGTATTGGAGATATCTCAAACAAAATGAGTGATGTAGTAACAAGAACTTTGAGCAATGTTAGATTTGATCCAAAGTTGCAACAAAACGTCATTTCATTAGAGGTTTTAGATGAATCTAATTACTGTTATGAATAAGAAAATGGATCAATGAGGATTAGTAAAGGTATGCTTACTGTCATGAAAGGAATTAAGAAGAATGGGCTATATGTTTTGTGAGGGAAAATAGTAACTAGAATCAATACAACAACTATACCATCAAGTCAAGATGAAACCTAACTTTAGCATAGAATATTGGTTGATATCAGTGAAAAAGGTTTTCTATTACTCAATAAGCAAAGGTTGTTTGGTAAGAACAAAATTAGCAAGATGGAATTTTCTGACCATTGCATATTGGGGAAGTAACATAGACTAAGCTTCAAACTTAGATCTCATAAAGCTACCTCCATATTGGACTTTGCACATGTAGATCTTTAGGGTCCAACCAGCACACCTACACATGGAGGTAACAAGTATTTTCTTTCAATTGTTGATTATTTTTCTAGAAATGTTAGAGTTTTTCTATTAAAACATAAAAGTGATGTTTATGCTAAATTCAAAAATTGGCACTCTTTAATTCAAAACCAAACAGGGAAAAAAATTGAAAGTATTAAGAACATATAATGGATAGGAGTTCTGCAACCTTAAATTTGACATTTACTATAAAGAAGTTGGAATTCTTAGGCATAAGACAGTTAGTTATATCCCTCGGCAAAATGGAGTTGCTGAAAGGATAAACAAGACTTTACTAGATAAGGTTAGATGTATATTATTAAGTTCTAGTTTACCAAAACTTTTTTGGGAAGAAGTTGTAATGAGGCAATTCATTTGGTTAATAAATGCCTACCAACTACCATAGAGTTTAAAATGCTTAAAGAGATGTGTACAAGTAAACCTATAGATTATATCAGGCTTAAAACCTTTGGATGTGTAGCATATGCTGATTAAAGTGAAAGAAAACTTGAAACTAGACCTTTAAAGTGTGTGTTTCTAGGTTATTCTAAACGAATTAAAGGGTATAGACTATAGGCAAAAGATTTGAAAGGTTTTAAAACCATAATAAGTAGGGACATAATCTTTAATGAAAGTACTATGGCTTGCTTGAGTGATAAAGATGCAGGATAAAAGTTACCACCAAAGACAAGTAAATTCAGTTTGAGGTGGAGCCAGTTGTCAAACTAGATGATGACCAGACAACTTAAGTAGAAACTGAAGCTGAAATTCAATTTTCCAAATCTCTAGAAGAACAATCGGATTAAGAAAATGAAGAGGAGACAACTTTTGAACATATCAATCCTCTATAGAATTACTAGTTGGCAAGAGACATACAAGAGAGTGGTTAAGCCTTGAATCAAATTTAATTCCTCTAACTCCACTATGTTTGCTCTAATATATTTTTAGGAATTTTTAGATCAAAAGTCAAAGGCCTATTCTAAAGCAATGAAGAGTAAATGTTCAAAATTATGGTATATTGGTATGTTAGAAAAATCGGACTCTTTACACAAAAATAAAACTTGGGCATTACTTCCTAAGCCCACAACTCAAAAGGTAGCTGACTGTAAGTAGACGTTTAAAGTGAAAGAGGGAATTTCAAGTACAAATTTAGTCATATTCAAGGAAAGATTTGTTGCCAAAGGATTCATGCAAGTACAAGGGGTAGATTATACTGGCATTTTCTCTTCAATGGTAAAGTACACAACTGTTAAAACAATTCTCTCATTAGTTTCTTATTTCAACTGGGAGTTTGAACAACTTGATGTAAAAGCATCTTTTTTGCATGGTGAACTTGAAGAGATTATATATATATATGAAGCAATCTAAAGGTTTTAAGGTCTAAAACTCAAATAAAAAGATGTTTTTTTTTTAAAAGATCATTATATGGTTTGAAGCAATCTCCAAGGCAGAGATATAAGAGATTTGATACGTATTGTTAAATGTTGGATTTAAGAGAGGCAATATGATAGATGTTTATATTATAAAGGTGAAAACTATCATGAGTCAGTGTATTTACTTTTATATGTAGATGATATGTTGTTGACTAGTCAAACATGAAGCATATCTAAATCATAAGGGATGTATTGAAGGTAGAATTTAACATGAAGGAACTTGAACTAGCTAAGAAAATTTGAGGCATGAACATTGAAAAGGATGAATTGAAGAATTAGCTTTTCAATGAGTACTACAATTCCAGCAAATGTACCCTTTGGTAATTGCTACAACTTATCTGCTAATTTGTGTCCTTAGATCGAAGAAGCAAAAGAAAACATTTGTAATGTGCCATTTGCAAATGCAATAGGGTCTGCCATGTATATTATGATATGTATAAGCCCAGATCTTGCTCATGCAATCAGTATTCTTAGTAGGTATATTGCGAATCTAGGAAAAGAGTACTGGAAAGCTCTTCAATGGCTTCTGAGATATGTTAAAGGATCTTTTGAAGTTGGTTTAAGGTATAATCACTCTAAATAATGTGTTGCTCCTAAAGGCTATGTCGGTTTAGACTATACAGGTGATGGAGATAGGAGAAGATCAGCTAGTTCTTATGTGTTTACACTTTGCAACACTTGTATCCATTGGAAGTCCTAACTGCAATCAAGAGTAACCTTATCTTCAACCGACATAGAATATATAGCAACTACAAAAGCTATGAAAAAAGCTTTATGGTTGAAGGGTTTGCGGCTAGAATTGAAGCTTTTAGAGAAAGCAGTTATGGTATATTTAGACAGTTAAATCTCAATTCACCTATATAAAAATCTAGCATATCTTGATAAAAAAAAAAAAAGATATTGATGCGAAGTACCATTTCACAAGGATGCTATGAATGATGGAATTATTGGCTTGGAGAATATTGCAACAGCATACAACCCGACAAATATGGGAACAAAAGTTCTTCCAGTTAGCTAACTTAAAACTTGCAAAAGTTTACTCATAATTAATCCTGGCTGATAGATAAAGTTAGTGAACTGAGAAGTCCAAGAAATCTCGCATAGAGTTTTTTCTCTCATTAGGATCAAGGTGGAGTATGCTGCGTCTATTGTCCAAATAAAGGCTAAGGTCAATAACACCTAGCTATTATATATATATATATATATATAAGCTTTAGCTCTTAAACATTGTTGTTCTATTTGAAAGAGTTGTATAGATGCTTAAATGGAGCTACACTTTTGAAGATGGCTCAATAAGAATCGATTTTGCTTGTTTGGAAGCTTATTAAAGAGGCATGACTGCAAAAACAAAATAGCTATAACAGAAACCACCAGTTTTTTATCAAAGGCCATTGTTCTTCTTGTTTTTCTCTTTCTTCTTTTAACCTTTTGCTTATTGTTTTTCTTTATCTCTTTGTATTGATTAGGATCATTCTGAGTGAGTGGTTTGTGAGATAGAGAGAGGTTGTAAAAGGGTTTTCTAGGTTGGTTTTTTGGGTTAAAGAGAGATTGCTATAATGGTGTATTAATCTTTATTCATAGTGCAAGAACTTCTTAGATGGAGTTCACCAAGGATGTAGGTCAATTCTAGATCAAACCATGTAAATTGTGTGTTCTTTCTTCATTTGTATCTGTTTTGAGTTAGATTAATATTGAATTTAGCTTCAAGAGGAATTATATGCGTATTGAATAAATAAACCTTTGTAAACTAATTACACCATCATCAAGATACACTTATGGCAAATGTCATCCATTGTTAGAAAAGAAAATGCCCTACTGAATTTGCTTAAAAATATTCTTTATAACTCATTCTTTGCTTTTACGAGGCTTAATGTTGTCTTGTTAAAAGTGATCAAATGTATTTCTTTGAGACAATTTTTGTGCTTTTGTTTAAGGTTGTTTAGGCATTTCTCACCTCATTGGAGAATGATTAACATAGACAACATGCCAAAATATTTTGGCCTGCATTGCTCTTGGGGATTTGTAATATAATGTCACTTGGTTATATATATTATAGAATAGAGTTAATAGGATGTTATGTTTATCTAAGTCCTTTCATCTACCTAAGCCCCTTACTATTAATTGGCACTTTAACATATTATTCAATTAATTAAGCTAAATTTCATAAGCATAGTACTTATGAATATGAAGATGGAATGGAGTTTCTAAAGTGTTTGTGATCATGAAGTCACATGCAGGTATCATTTTAGACTTCAACCTACTTAAAAATAGTAAAAAGTACCAAATTCTGCCTTGTGATTTTGCATCTAAACCATATATAATTATATTATGAACCTATACTTTACCAATAGATCAATAGTTAATTAAGAAGAATGGAGATCATAAGTTGTTTTCTAGCTCATGATGCCGATGATCTTATCTTTAAGTAACAACATGTCACGTGTCTGTAAACATATATGGCAGCTCCCATCATATCACCTACAAAAGAGAAGGATTTCGGATTTTGTCTATGTTGATAGGACCAAATATAAGATTGTAAATTTGTCTTCTTGAACTTTGAGCAGGAGAAAAACATATAAAAAAATGAGCACCTGGCGCCCAACACTTTTTTATATTATTATATATACTATTAAAATGAAAGGAGAGCCTAGTAATTTTTAGGCACATAAAAAGAGAAGATTTTTTAAAATGCTGAAAAATCAAAGCCACCAAACTTGAATTTTCCAAGTAATATGAATTTAAGTACATTTTTAGTCTACCTAGTTATAATCTAAAGAGTAAGTTCTTTTTCATTTTGTCCATACATAATATGCACCAAAATTGCCTATAGCATTCTTTGCTTTGTTTAATGTTTCGTATTGTAACAAGCTTTTGACAATACATAAATAAAAAAGTCAACTATTTTGTGGACAATGCATGAAAATAATCAAAGGAATAATATTTAAGAAAGCTTGAGAAAACTATACCAATCATTTTAATCACAATTACTTGTGTGAAAATGAGACATGTGAAAATTAGGTAAGGAAGTGATTGGCATTCATGAACTTATGCTGAGTTAGTATATAAATTGAGTGCAGTTCAGTCCTTAATGAGATTCAAAGGTAATCAACTAAATTACATAAAATTCAGTATGACTTACATGAGGGTTGATGCTATAAGAAAGTTAACTAATGTGAGCTAATGTGGCATTTATCAATTAGTAAAGAGATGAGTGGGCATTACTTTAAATGACATGTTGTTGGTCTTATAACCAGCTTGCACATGAGATGCTTTATAGCATGTTAATAGTTAAATTATCTTTTCTTTGGATCCCAAATAGCCATGTGTGTGAGGTGTGTGGGAGTACTCTTAATGATTAAGAAAAAGGATAGCACTTTTAAAGATAAAAAAAGAAAAAGTTATCTATTCTTGTTCCAAGAACAAAGAAAGCGTATGAGATGCTTATGTCCTTCTCTTGATCAATGAAATCTGAACTCTCCTTTATGGGATTGTGAATGTAGGTTATTTGTAGTTGAATCACATTAAATACTTGTGTTCTTTATCTATCCTTCTCACCTATTTTCCTATTAAGTTTAGGTATGCTGGTATCTATTTTTCAGCTTATATTTGATGGAAATCAATGTGCTACTTGTTTGTCATTTAAGCAGTTGAAAGTCAACTTTTAAAAGTATCAGATAGTTTAGAAATCCTCTACAGTCCGGTATTAGAGCACTTGGTTTAAGATCCTCCATTTAAACAAAATTGAGGTATGGGAAGCATGAAGTTTAATATAGGCCTTTTTGTTGGCATGGAAGATTTTGGATATTGGAGGAAGAAGATGAAAGCTTATTGGTGCATCTGAATCTTCATAAGGCTCTTGGAAATCCCAAAACATTTCTTAATTCATGAAAAATAAGCAAAGGCAGAACTACAAGAATCAGCATATTTGATCATGTTCTTCATTGGCTGATAATATGCTGAGATAGATATATGGAGAAGTTACTGTACTCAAAGTATGGAAGAAACTTGAAGAGCTTTATTTAACCAAATCTTTGATAAATAGGATTTTTCTTAAGGCAAACTTCTTTGGTTTTAAGATGGATACAACGAATAGTTTAGAATAAACCTAGAGGACTTCTAGAAAAATGCCATTACCGTGGTTTTAATTAATGATGAGAAAATTGGTGATGAAAGTTAGGCAATCTTTCTAAACTCATTGGTAGATTCCTATAGAGAAGTTAGATCTGGCATAAAGTTTGGTAGAACAATAATAACTATTTATGAAGTGACTACAACACTTTGTTCTTGGGAGTTAAAGATGGAATCGAAAACAAAAGGAAATGGAAGTGGTAGTGGTGAAAGTCTAAATATCAGAGACAGATCAATAGATAGATAGCATAAAGGCAGAGGTAAATCTTATTCAAACTCAAGGTTTGGACAGAGAACAATTATATGCTACTATTGTCATGAAGAAGGCCATATCCAAAAGTTCTATCCTAAAAGGAAATAGAAACAGAAGAACACTGATGACACAAAGGGTGGTGATGCTATGATAGAATATGGCTATGAAAGTTCTAATGTACTTATAGTTGCAACCTCAAACTCAGAAGAGCAGTGGACACTTGATTCCATTTGCACTTTTCATATGACTCCCAATAAGGATTGGTTTGAAGAATTCAAAAATCGATGGTTGTCTAGTTCTTCTCGAAAATAACAAATCATGTAAGGTTCTTAGTTATGGTTCAATGAGAATCAATATGCATGATGGAACTAAGAGAGTGCTAGAAAATGTCAAGTACATCCTAGAGCTAAAGAGAAATTTAATTTCCCTTGGACTTTGAATTTTGATGGTTACAATTATAAGGCCTTAGGTGGAGTTTTAGAAGTCACAAGAGGCTCTTTGGCAATTATGAAAGGTATAAAGGAAAATGGACTTTATATCTTCCAGGGTAGTACCATGATTGGTGTTTCAATAGAAACTACTAGTATTGATGTTTAGAAAGCTCAAATTTGGCACCAAGGTGTGCACATATTAGCAACAGACGACTACAAGAACTGGAGGAACAAAGCTTGTTGTATTGAGATAGGTTAGGAAAACTTGAATTCTATGAATATTATGCATGTGGACTCCCTTAAGACGTGAATCTTTTGGTGGAGATAGGTACTTCATTGTCAATCATTGATGATTTTTCTACAAAAATTTTGGATTTACATTTTGAAGTCAGAAGATTAAGCTTTTCTAAAGTTTAAGTAAAGGAAAAAAATGATGGAGGTTCAAATTGGTAGAAAAGTCAAGTACTTAAGAACTAATAATGATTGGGAATTCCCTTAATGAAATAGAATTGATGAAATGATGAATAGAACTCTTTTAAAGAGAGTAAGATGCATGTTATCTTATGCAAATACCCTTAAAAAAATTTGGACAGCAGCTTATCTAGTTAACATGAGTCCCTAAACTACAATTAGGTTTAAGACACTAGAAGAAATTTGGTGTGGTGTTGCTTTAAATTATGACCATTTAAAGGTGTTTGGATGTGTGGCTTATGCACATGTTAAATAAGGCAAGTTAGAACCCTGGGCCTTAAAATGTATCTTTGTTGGCTATGCAGATGGTGTCAAGGGGCTTTTAAATTGTGCTATTCAGATGGAATTGGTTCCAAATGTTTTGTGAGGAGAGATGTAATATTTAGAGATGTATATGGAGAAGACATATGCTAAAAATCCATCAGACCAAAATACTACTCAGTTAGAGATGGAGTTTCACTGAAATTCAACATCCAGAAATAAATTTTTTTATGGATGATAATGAGGACATGGCACATGAAGAATTCATACTGGTACAAGAAGAGGAGTTTCAAAAACATTAGTTAATCAGGGATAAAGAAAGGAGACAGATCAAAGCCTTTGTGAGATATGGATTTGCTCATGTAGTTGCTTATGCATTAGAAGTTGTAGAAGATCCCAGTTTTGGAAATCCATAGTCATACTAAGAAGCCTTAAAATTGAAATATTGTGATAAATGGAAGACTATAATGGATGAAAAAAATGACTAATTTTCATAAGAATCAAACATAGTAGTTGGTTGACAAACCTGGAGAGCAAGAGTTGTTGGCTGCAAATGGGTGTTTAATAGGAAGGAATGCATTTCTCAAGTGGAACCACCAAGGATCAAAGCGAGATTTGTGGCTAAGGGGTTCACATAGAAAGAGGGAGTTGATATCCATGTGTTTTTCTCACTTGTTGTGCAACATAGTTCCATTCTAATCTTGTTGTCAATTGTAGCTCAAAAGGATCTTGAGTTGGAAAAACTTGACACAACTAGAAGAAAAGATTCTCATGGAACAACTAAAAGGCTATAAGGTTAAACATTGAAGGGAGCAAGCATGTCACCTAAGAAAGCTCTATATGGTTTGAGGCATGCATCTAGGCAATGGTATAGGAACTTTGATAATAAATGTGACTATTCAAGGAGTAATAATGATAGTTGTGTATACTTCATGAAGTTACCAAGTGATTATTATATATATCTCTTGCTTTATGTTGATGACATGTTGATAGCTTGCAAGAAAAAAACTGAAATTGACAAACTGAAGAAAATGATTAAAGCAAAGAGATGAAGGATCTTGGTGAGGCAAAGAAGATTTTGGTGATGAATATAATCCTTGATAGGAAGAGACATAAAAGATTTGTTCGTCAAAAGAAATATATTGAACTTAAAAAATTCAGAATATCCCTTCAAGATCTTTTTCACTCCATGGGATGCTCATCTCAAATTGTGTACAAAACAATGTCCAAATAATCAACAAGATATAGAAAGGATGGCAAAGGTTCCATATGCTAAAGCTATCGGGTGCTTGATGTATCTAATGGTTTGTACATGGTCAGACATATCTCATGCAGTTAGTGTAGTGAGCCTTTATATGAGTAATCCTAGTCTTGCTCACTTGGAAGCATTGATGTGGATCTTTAAATACCTAAATGATACTAAAGATGTGGGACTTATGTTTAAGAGAAGTAAAAGCAATTATGAATGTTTAGAGGGATTTGAGGATGCTGACTTTGGTGGAAATAGATATAAGAGGAAGTCACTAACTGATTATATATTCACAGCTTAGGGAAATATAATTAGTTAGAAACTGAAGTTACAATTTGGAGTGTCATTTTCGAGCACAGAGGCCGAGTATATAGCTGCAACTGAAGCAATCAAAGTAGCTTTATGGTTAAAGGGGATTGTAAATGAGCTTGGAATTGGCCAAAGTCATGTCACAGTCGATTGTTGGAATCAAAGTGATACCTTCTTGCCAAACAATCAAACTTTTTCTGATAATACCCAGCACATTGATATGAAGTTTCACTTCATCTAGGACATGATAGAGAAGGTTGAAGTGGTATTGAAGAAGATAGCAGGAACTAAAATCAAGCAGACATGTTTGACTAGGTTTATCCAAGGTGACAAGCGTAGGCTCTGTATTAGCCTAACTAAAGTGCTGAACAATTGATGAGATGAATTGAGAAGCAAGAGAGAGTAAAGAAGTTGCCAATGAATTTAATGCCAAGGTGGTGATTGTGAGCTAATGTGGCATTAAATTAATTAATGAAGAGATGAGTAAGCATTGCTTTAAATGACATGTTGCTGATTTGTTGTTGATCTTATAACCAGCTTGCACGTGAGATGCTTTATAGCATGTGAAGAGTTAAATTATCTTTTCTTTATATCCCAAAGAGCCATGTGTGTGAGGTGTGTGGGAGTATTCTTAATGATAAACAAAACATATAGCATTTTTAGGGAGAAGAAAAGAGAGACTGAGCTGTACTTGCTGTAAAAACAGAGAAAGTGTGTGGAATGCTTCTCGATCAATGAAATCTGAGCTCTCCTTTGCTGGCCCGTGGATGTAGGTTGTTTGTAACCGAACCATGTTAAATACTTTTGTTCTTTATCTATCTTTCTCATCTATTTTCGCGTAAAGTTTTGGTATGCTTGTATCTATTTTCTAGCTTATATCTTATGGAATTGCTGCTGTTTTACTTTAATGTGTTGCTGGTTTGTCATTTAAGCAACTGAAAGTTAGCTTGTAAAAGTATAAGATAGTCTAGAAATCCTCTACAACCAATGTATCAATTAATCGTCAAAATTTACGAGGCATGATAAATGGTGTGTAGCTAGAAGACTAGAAGATGTAAAAACTAATAGTACAAAAATAGCTTCACTTTCAATCTCTCATCTTTTTTTCTTCTAACTCAACGAATTGAAGATTTGCCATATTGGAGCCAAGATTCAAGGATCAACACAATCCACTATGATGAATCAACTCCATTAATTTCTCATATTAAATGTAATTGATTATTTTCTTTATTAAATATTCTCTATTTCCTTGATTACATATTTACACATCTATAATTAATATTGGTTATTGTTCATATATTGTAAGCAAGCAACACAGTATAATGGATGAGGTCGATCTGCGTTACTTTTTCTCTCTTCTACTCTCTTGTTTCTTCATAATCACTGTGGTAGGTAACCAATATGCAAGCCTTTCTGAAAATTGTCCGTATATATATATATTTCCATTTCATCGATTTGACAAGTTCCAATTAACATGTTCTCTATTTCTTTTTTGAATTATCACGAGGCAGAGAATGCAGATGAGAAGAAAGAAGAAGAAAAAGAAGCCGATATGGACAAGGAACAGTTGATTAGAGACTGTTTCTTAGGGAAGGAAAGCTTCCTCTTCGTAGGACAAGAATTGGAGCAAACACCCTTCAAACTGTAGAGGGCACAGCCACAGTTTCGGTAGTATGGCCGTCTCTCAATCACCGTATCATGCATGGATAAAACACATCGAAGCATCATCTTCACAGCTTTAATGGCCATTTCTATCTGTGTGTTTTGCCTTGAAGTTGAGAGGAATATTTTTGAAACCTGTGCATGGTTTCGAAATCATATATATTTACAAAAAGAGGGAGTAATCTAGTGACAAAGTTAGTGCCTAGTTGGTTACAAGTTGATAGTGTCTAGTTGGTTACTCGTTGAAGCCCACAGAAAGAAATTTGTGACCTGCCAAACTAGTTATGAGTGAGCTGAAGAGGTAGAGTGAAATATTGAATAGAATGCCGTATATTCCATTGAATCAGAGTCATGATTTAACTACAATTACAGAGCTTCTATATGGCATCATAGCTGCCAGTAATACATGCCAAATATAGATACAATCACATATTCGCTAGAGATATAACAAATATATATATATATATATAGACAGAATATTAAAGATGGAATAATACATATATGGATAGAATATTAAGAATAGAATCAAGAGAGATATGATCCCTATGATGACCTGGAGCATCGTCTTTTTCTAGGGACGCTTGTGAGTTTTTGAAATTTTGCTGGAGAAATAAATGAGTTGGATTTGGTTACTTTTAAGGGCCTATATATATATATATATATATTGTTTTCTAGACATGCCTTTGTAGAACGGATTCGGTTCCATCTAATTAGCATCTTCGAAACATAGAAAACAAGTGCCAAATAAACTCAATATAAATAACTAGATCGATCGGAAAAAAAAACAGAGAAAAAAATACGAAACATCTATCATTCATTTTAAAGTTTGTTTTATAATTAAAAACCCAAACCCCATTTACTACTTATTATTGATTTAAAGCCATCCCCAACATTGTACATTTTTCAATTTACCATAGAGTGGTTCTTTTTACAATTTTAAAGTGATTCTTTACAGTTTCATTCTTTATACACTACTACTTAATTGTATAAAAAATATAAAATTACTTAATACAATATTATTTATTTCTAAATTATCCTTAATTTATACAATTCCAAAATTATATATCTTTTACAAATAAAAATTATTTTCACAATTTTAAACTAACTATATACAATCCCTTTAAAATTAATTTCATTAAAATATTTTTTTTTCTTCTTTTAAGTTTGAATTAGGGTTGATTTTCATTTTCGAACATCTTCAAATTATAACTTATTATTTTGGAGCGTTCAGTAATAAATTTGCAGATTTTCGATTGTGAATGTCTGAACGTATCATTTTGTTTATTTGTATACTTCTGAATGTGCAATTCCACATGGGTACATTTTTAGATGTTCGATCGTAAACTTTTGTACAGGATTAAAATATTTGTTTGTATATTTTTGAACATCTTCAAAATTATAACTTATTATTTTAGAGCGTTAGATTATAAATTTTTGTACGCATTTCAAATGTTTGGTTGTGAACTTCTGAATATTATCTTTTTGTTTATCTATATACTTCTGAACATGTAATTCCACATTGGTATATTTTTTTATATTCAATCGTAAACTTTTGTACACCATTAAAAAATTTGTTTGTATAATTTTGAACATATTAAAATTATTTGATTGTAAATGTTCGAAAGAAATTTTAGATATATTAAATGTACTAATTTTATTTAGAGATAAAAATACAAAACTAAAAGTACAAAAATATCTTTTTGAGATTGCATTTAGTGTCATAATCGCAAAATAATTTGTTCAAAATTATAGACTGTCTAAACTATTGTCTCATGAGTGGCTATATCATCTGAAATTAAGTCCTTTAAAGCTCTTATTTGGAGAGTATATGGTGTTTCCCATCCTTGGGTACATATTTGACGATATTTAAACGATTTATCAACAACTGGCAGCATTGGATATCCGGGTGCCATGAAAAACTATAACAACAACAAAGGTAACAAAAATATTGTCAACATAAATATTAATATAATCCGACACTTTCATTATCTATATCTTTTTCATCCTGCATTTTTTTTACATTCAATTAGATATAAACCATCAATGATTAAAAAAAAAATTGGCATGTTTCATAGCGTAAGGTATTTAATATCTGTATATATATATATATATATATATATAATGCTCGACAGATAAAAGCTGAACATCTTGATAATGTTTGGATGGACCCTTCTGAACAATTAAAAATGTTTAGTTTTAAACTTCCAAATAAAAGATAAATTTTGACATACCAGAATCAAATATAAGCCAACCTTGTCATTGGTACATGATAGAAAAAATAATCCAAACTAAAGCAATCATTATAAAATGAAAAAAAAAAGAAGAAAAAGCCAAATATATATTACTGTTTCATATTTTTGGGCATCCATAATCTGTGAATAATTATTATATTTGCAATCCTAATTTTTAATGGAGTATAAGTTAGATGGATATATGTAACGTATTATTTGATAAGAAGAATGGGACTATATAAAGAAATTATTTAAATAAATTTAGTTAAAAATATCCTTAATAATAATTTTAAATAGGGATAGAAATGTAAATCAATAATGAAACTGTATAAAGTTCAAATGGTAGTGCAACTAGAAATTCTCTTTACCATATTCCTTCACTACTATGTACTTGTCCAAATTTTTTCCTTTTTTTATTATTATTATTTTTTTTAGATTCAAAATTCTGTAATTTGTTTTCCTGTTTTATAGAGCTGCTGCTATTTTGTAATTTTTTATTTTATTTTTTACATATTGCATGAATATAGGATCCTAATATGTAATACCATGTAATATATCGTAGCTGGTAGACTTTTGTTTATGCAACCAAAATAAACAAACAAATTAAAAAAAAAAAAAAAAGACTTGTACTATTCAAGAGTTCATCTCTTGTCTAGTCCATAACATGTATGAAACTATAGTATTATAATACGTATTGGTTTCTAATTAATTTGGATTGAAAAATTGAGAAACTGACCCCTGACAAAGGTTGACCACACAATTCAAAATGAATTTTAATGTGATATAGTAAAGAAGAAAATTATGAACCAGTTTGGTTCCGATCAAGAATCAAGAATGCACTAATAAATAAAGGGAAACTTTCGATGGAACACGGTCATGAATTTCATAGTTTGGGACACATACAAACAACCGTATGTGTAACGGTTTATAAAGCAAGATACAATTTTCCTCTAACAACAATGCTTTTTATCCATGCCCAAAACAGAAACAAAGAAAAACAAACAGATACATCAAAAAGCCATGCCCAGAATGCTAAAAGCAACCATAAGTAAGATCTTGCAATTGTTATATCTATCACAGTTTATTTTTGCCATTGATTGAGCTAGTTAAAACTCTCCGTCCCATAATTCTTTAAGAAGCTTCGGGTCAGTTTCATTTCCAACAGCAGCAGCATGAAGAATAATTTTCTTCTGTGGGAATTGACTGATCTTGTGAATATCTTCCTGTGTTAGCTTCCAATCAAATATATCCAAGTTCTCTTTCAACAACTCCTTGTTGTAGCTCTTTGGCACTGAAGTTCCTCCTTGCTCATATATCCATCTAAGACTAACCTGCCAAACCAAAAGTAGTACATATCATCCTCTGTTAAACTCAATTTAGAAATTCTAATTAGTAAATTACATTGGAAAAACTTGGAAGACAAGGAAAGAAAAATGAAAATAATGAAATTGTTAAGTACCTGAGCAATGGTTTTCCCTCGAGCCACCGCAATGTATTTGAGAACTTGATTATTTATAACGTGGTTGGATCCCCATGTTGTGCCATTGGCTCCCAAAGGAGAGTAGGCAGTCACTATGATGTTGTTGGCCTTGCAGAACTCTGTGAGCTTCTTCTGTTACCACATTGGGTTCATTTCCACCTAAAAACAATGTAATTTAATTAATTTTAGTGCTTGAAAAATGTATAATTAATTTTTATAATATAAAGAAACAAAGAAAAATAAACTCACTTGATTCAGGGCAGGTGGGATTGTGGCAAATGAGAGCAAGTTTTGAAGCTTCTTGGTAGAAAAATTGCTGACTCCAATGGACTTAGTAAGGCCAAGTCTCTGGCTTTCCTTCTTGGCTGCCCAAACAGACTTGTAGTCCATTGGCATAATCTCCTCCTCTTTTATCGGGGATTTTCCTTTTCCTGGTTTGGCACTGATGGGCCAGTGAACAAGATAAAGGTCTAGGTACTCCAGCTGAAGATTCCTGCAATCCAAACAGAAACTCACCCTCAATATTTCTTCGAAAGAACAAAAGAAAAGAAAAAAAAAAAAAAAACAAATTGCATCTCTGAAAAGCAAATATATGTTTACATCTCACTGAAGGGATTTCTGTAGAGCAGGGATAACAAGGTTGGGATGAGAATCATTGCACCAGAGCTTGGAAGTGATAAAGAGTTCATCCCTGCAACCAACGAGGCCTAGTTTAAGAGCTTCAGCTATGGCTTCCCCAAGTGCCTGTTCAGACCCATATAACGAAGCTGTATCGAAGTGGCGGTAACCAAGCTTGATGGCATCCAAGGCTGCAGTTTTCAAATGGGTTGAGTCTGAGCTATCGGAAGCCGTGCCAAAGCCGAGCACCGGCATCTCAGGTGGCCGACAGAGGAGCTCAGAACCACCTTTGGGATAAACTCAGACCCTAAAATAACCATTTTCTGTTTCAGTGAATATGGAGCAGTTTTTTAGTAATCATCAATGTTGGATAAGGGTGTGGCTAGCAAATTGGTGATATTGTACCGAAGTATATATAGTTACAGGGCTGCTGAAAGGGCGAAGTTCCAATTGCTTGCTTGCATCATTGCATAGGACACAGATTGGGATTTTTCATTGTTGTGTGTTTATTGATTTGTATCATTGCTTATGACATTGATTTTGCACCTGAATTTTGCTGTTTCTTACGACCTGTATAGGCGGCTCTGGTTTCTGCCTTCTTGAACAGGAAACTGGGTTTGAAAAATCTGCATGCATTCTTTATGGCATAGAGGCTTTTGCCCCATAATCCACGAATTAATCTGGACGCGTTGAATTTCATCAGTGGTCAAGACTAGATTATGGGTTTTACAAAACCAAATTTACTTTACCTTCTCCGTCGCTTCATTCCAAAAATTTCTCCCAAATTTCAGATCAAATGGTACCTAAGTGCCGCCATTTTCTTCTCCACAATCAGGTTTGACATACCGCCTAACCAACCAAGGGTACAAAACGGTGTTTTACAAGGCGGCAAGATGAAGTGTTCCACCCGTTATGATGATGCATATGTCTTTCGGATATTATATTTTAATATTTTACAAAATTATATATATATATATATATATATATGTTAAATAACCATTATACTAATTATTAGTATCTAAATTCTTTTTCACGAAAAAAAAATGTTTAATTTTTCTTTTTCAAAAATTACAATTTTTCTCTAAATTAAAGGGGAAAAGAGATTTTTTTTACTAATTTGACTAAGCCTAAAATTTAAAAGTGTATTATCTGTAGATTTACTAGACCAAGGCTATCAATATTATTATTATTAATTTTTTTTTTCTGTTTTAATAACCTCCAACGCTCAACAGTATCTAATTGATCATATTTTTATTTATTCAAGGTGGGGTCGGCTTGTTTGTCTCATTAGGGGCTTTAGCCACCTTCTACCTTCCTGGCTTTTGGACTTTCAGCTAAGTTGTCTATTAACGTCTTCCCTTACTTGAAGGAAAGACTACACTGAAAGAACAAAAAATATTCCGGTGAAAGATCATTCCTTGAGGGAGTTCGAAGATCTTGGAAAAGTCTTTTTGGAGTATGTGAATTCGGAGGAGAACCTTACTGATGTGTTCATAAAGACACTTGGAAAGACCAGATTTGAGGCATTAAGGACTGTCCTTAATGTCTCTAGCAAGATTACTAAGGAGGAGTGTTGAAAAAGTGGTGATCTTGCCACCTTGTGCAAACCAAAATCCACCAAGGTTTGCACCCTCTTTCTTTCTTTAAAAGAAATATTTTGTGGAATGACCTAATGCAATATTTATGTCTATGTTTTATGTTCCTTTTAATGTCTTTTGAATGCCTAAGTTTTATTGTATTTAGCTTAGGAATTGTCTTTTTCTTGGGTATTAATTTTATTTTGTAAAATGATTATGTGCTGGAAACACTAAGTCCATTGTTGGGACTGGAGTTCTCTGAGCTTTTAGAACAAGATTAGGATTTTTGGATATGTTATAATATATATGTAAAAGAAATATAGAATAAAGAATGATTCAAAAAGGGTTTGGAAGCCCAAGATATGCAGGTTACAAGTTGGCATAACTGTTGAAATTTCCAGCAGTTATGGCCCATGAGTTTGAGATGAATTGGAGGCCTTACCGAATTCTTTTGAAGTTGTTCTTCTTCAGATTTCATCCTTAATATTTTAATATGCCACCTGCCAAAATTCAAGCAATTTGGATGAAGACATCCCAGCCTTCCATCTGGTCAAAATAGTAGTACAGGATTAGGTGGAGACAGTTTTTTGAAATTCAAAATCTCACCAACCCTTGTCATAATTATGCACTCACATGTGACTTGGTGGTTGAACAATTATGTATCATAATTTTGAGTGGGAAATATGGAAATTTTGAATTTTATAGGCTTCCATTTGGTTTCACACACACCTCACATGTATGAGACAACTTTTGTATCTATATATGCAACAAATGAATGAAAAAAAAAATGAATAAGTGTACTGTCTAGTTTTGTGTAGCCTACTCTAACATCTTCACTTCTTCTTCATCTTCTTCTTCTTCCTTCAAAACAAAAACCCTAACAATCCTAAATATTACCATATAAAAAACAAACATAAAAATCACCTAAACATCAAACTAAAAAATGGATTAAAAGTTATGCACAAGACTAACACATTGTGTACAGCACTCTTGGCCGAGTGAACGCAAAACCACACCAAACTCCAACATAGTATACATTATGGGTATAGTACCGACTTTGATGGTGACTCTTGCAATGTTGGAGAAGAGGATGACATGGCAAGATTGGTGATGTGGTGGTAGGTGTAGATGTGGCATGCTGATGTGGCGAAGCTGATGAGGTGGATTTTATCAAACTTAGTTACTACTAAAAGGTGGGTTTTAGAAATTGGCAGTGAATTTATGGTTGACATTGTTACTAATTCGAATGTGAATATGGCTTTTAGTATTAAACTTGTATGTTGTAAAATATGTTTGTATATATATATATATATATAGATATTTGTGTGTATACTTTTGGGCATGTGTGTAGATGTATGTATCCGTGAATATATATATATATATATATACTTGTTAAAAGATTTTGATATATATATATATATAATAAAAATGGTTCATAATTTGTGACTGACCATAGGATGTCTTTGTAAAGTTGTATTGGGATAGTATGAACTAGTTTTAGTGTAAGATTTGCTAAATATGTTTCCAGTTTAACAAGACCTAATCTTGAGTTATAAGTAAAATGAAAGAAATAGTATTATTTTGTTTATTTATTTATTTATTCAGTTATTTATTTGTTTACTTGGTTAGATTTTCATCTATTTAATTGTTTATTATGTACTTAGCTAAATTGCTACTCATTTATTTATTTATCTATTCATTTATTTACGTTTTTATTTAATTATTTATTTATTTGTTCTTGGTGATCTGGGTTTTAAATGTACCACTTAGTATGGATGTTATAGAATTTTTATTATCCATTTTGGATATAATTTTGTATATATATATATATATATATATAAATATACAGTGTTAAGTTATGTTTAGCCATATGTATGTATAACTATATTTATGATTTGCAAGATTATTTGTTCATATTCACCTATGTGTGTGTGTGTAATTAAACATGTATATATATATATATATATATATTAATTTATTAGTTATTATTAAAAGTTGGATTTAACGGAGTTATTTAACAAATTATTGTTAAATTGAATATTTTATAAAATTTCAAAATGGATTTTGATGATTATGTTGATTTAAAAAATAAATTTTATTAGTGGATTTATGGGCTTATTTATGAAATGGGTTATCATAAATTTCAGCTCTGACAAAGTGAGTATGTTATTAAAATATGTTCGTATATATATATATATATATATATTTATACATGTGAGTATAAATGAATATGTGGATATGACTTTCGTAAGGCTAATTATTATTGAGTATTGATGTATGTAATTATTTATTTGTTTATTTACTTATCTTTGCTGATCTAAGAAAATTAATAGTTGTAAAAGTACCTGATATTAAAATGATGTCTCCATAGCATATTTCCCTAAAATTATATTATAGGTTTCATAAATATTTATTTTAACAATTTATTTATTTATTTATTTTGTTTGTTTAAAACATTAATTGCGTTTTTATAATGTAATTATGTGGAGTTGATATTTTCATAATTATATAATTCTATGTGACTAGTTCATTTGTAGATGCACCATATAGTATTGATCTTTTTTACTGTTATACCTATAGATTAGCACACAAGTTATACTTAGTTATCCTTTGTGAGCAGTGGTGAGAAATGATAGGCATGTATTTTGTGGTAATAATATCAGCTACCCTCTCTATAGCCAAAAGACAGCAGGTTTAGCCATTCTTATAGCTGTTAAGGTAAGGATAGATATGTATTTTTATGGTGATGACATTAGCTACCTTTCCTTGGCCGTAGGATGACATGTTATTTAGCATCGGCACATTGTGACACTAAAAGGGCCACGTGGAAGTTCTCTTCTTTCATTCCCATTTCTTAAGTGGTGTTTGGGATACCAAGCATCACTTGACAACATTGGTATATTGTATGGTGCATCAGATGTCTTTTCGATATATATATATATATATATATATGTTATGTTATGGTGTACCATACTATATTGGGGCAATGATCCGACTCGGCTCATGAACAACTTAGTATCATACTTCTACTGTCTATGAGATCAGTGAGTTGGATGGTCATTATAAGCAATCACCCCTAGCTAGGAGTATACCTACTGATAATTGATATCATGGGACAGTGTATTAGTATACTATATTGTATGTAGAGTGTACTTCACTATAAGTATATAGGTTATGTAATGTATTTATCAGTTTTAGTTTTATTTCACCTATTTATTATTATGATTAATATTATTGTTATTGCTATAATTATTATTATTGTTGTTGTTGTTGTCAACTATATAACTGTTATATTTGTCTGAATTTATGACTTAATAGATTTGGTGGCATCATAGCCTTCGGGGAGGTGTATTAGCCTTTGGGCACTTGTATTAGTCTCCGAGCAACTATTACAACCTTAGGGTAGGAGTAGCCTTTGGAAAAATGCACTAGCCTTTGGGCATGTGTGTTAGCCTTCGGGAGGGTATTGCAATCTTGGGCAGGTATTGTAGGCTTCGGGTAGGTGTATTAGCCTCCAGGTAGGTATTGTAGCCTTAAGGCAGGAGTGTTAGCTTTCAAGCAAGTATCGTAACCTTAGGGCATCTATGTTAACCTTTGGGCGGGTATTGTATTCTTGAGTAGGTTATCCAAATTCTTCGAGAGGTTACATATAGATATGTAGAAAATGTATGTATATATATGTATATTCACATTGGTTTTGGATAGTGGTGATATTATCAGAGTTACTATTAAAACCTCAATTGCTCAATTTAAAATATTGTCCTGTTATGTGCATTTTCTTAAATGTAATTTATTTTATTAAAATTTGTTTTACAATTTATCGATTATTAGCGGTACAATTGATATTGGTACATTTTCTAGACGTTGAAAAGTAGACTGTATAATTTAGGTCTGAGATCCATGTTGTTTTCTCTCTCATTATTATTAATATTATTATTTTTCTATCTGCATTTGTGCGTTGGGTATAGTCATGAAGTGATGTAAAAGTAAGAGATTATAGTCAATGGGTGGTGTGGGTGACCATAAGTTATAAAAGTACATATGTCCTGTACTGAGTAAAGAGTTGGAAAAAGTCAAGGCTATTTAGGGTCCAAGTAAGAAACTCGAGAAAGGGTCCCGAGACCTATAAATGTATTTATGGTTTATTAATTATTTCTTATATCTATATTCCAATGCTATTGTCTTTAAAATGCTGCGAATTTAAGAAAATTTATAGTAAGGCTGGAGGAATAACGCGATTGTATATTTTTAGAATGAGTTTTCTATGCAAGGAATATATTGGATGATTCAGTTCACAGATGAGTTGCTGTTGGATTTTTTGTACGATTTACGATAGGGTTTTTCCTAGTCAAGACAATCCTAGGATTCCAACAGGTAACTCAGAGAGTGTCCTAACAAAAAAGATTGCGAAATGTATAAACATAGATTTTTACATATAATATATTTAATATAATAAAATAAAATAAAAAATACAATAATTAAAATAAAAATTGTAATAAAATAGTCCATAAATATCAAATGTTATTTTATACAAAATAAATGCAGTGCTTATTAGTAAGTAAGTATTGTAAATTTGACTAATTAAATATATATCTAAAATTCTAAATAAATCAAAGGATGCAATTTTATCTAAAATTAATAAGATATATATGTATAAACAATTTATTCTCATGTCATAATGATCGTATTGACTATAATCATGCTAAAATATTATTATTTTAATTGCATGCGATAATACTTGATTAATCATAAGTATAAATTTAAAATCTTAATTAAAAATAATTATTAAATATTATCTTTTTATTACTATTATTATTACTACAACTTAGGTGAGGGTAGATTTCACCTAGATTAAAATTTCAAATTTGATAAGTACGATAATTATTATCTAAAAATACATAAGTTATTAGATAAGGTGATTAATTTTTATCCTATTTAAAAATGGGTAAGAATTTCAAATAATTGATAGTAAAATGGCAATGATATCGTATTTCAGCAGGTAGAAACGATGGAGAGGCTTGAAGCGAGTGTGAGAGAAAGAGAATAAAAAGTCACATGATTTTTGCTAAAATTTAATATTCAAACTTAAAGTTCCAGATGTTAATATAATCCAGGATTCTTAGATAAGAGCCTTATTTATTTTATATATATATATTTATGTAGTTATGAACTTTTGCTAAAATAAACACGTTATAGGTCAAAATGTTAAAAGTGTCAACTTAATTAGTTATATAAATTTTAATTTTTTTAAAAAGAAAAAAAAAAACTAATTTGGCAAGTGATAACCTTTACAATTTGGTAGGTCAATAATATTGCCAGCATAAATGATAGCGTAATTGGTGTGCTTACTACTTAAATTGAACATGTTTTGGCACTTTAGTCCCGGATTCAAATCATTGGTATTTTGGTCACTAAACTCAAATTTTACTTGCACAAATGATCTTTATACTGAATTTCACTTGCATTAATGGTTTTTAAACTGATAATATTTTGACACTTTAAAAACCACTTTTCAAGTGAAATTCAACTTTAGGAACCAAAGTGCCAAAAAAGAAAAAAAAAAAAAAGAGAAAATCCCAAAACATGTTCAATTCAAGATGGAAATGCACCAGTTACTCTAAATGATATGTGTGTATATAAATATATATATATATATATATAGACCGTCTATGGTGCGGACGGTCCTCATGCGGACCACAGTATTGGTGAAGGTTTTTCATAGTATTGGTGACGATTTTCTAAAAAACCGTCGTTAATACTATGAAAAATCGTTACTAATACTGCGGTTCTCATGCAAAACGTCCTCACCATAAAATTTCCATATATATATATGTATATATGGTTTTGCTATAGAGAATACTAGATTTATTTTGTAAGGTGAGAAACTAGTGCCGACATCATTTTAGGAGGGTAAGTTTTATGCTAAACTCTATAGGTCCACTATATATGTATGTTCTGTGAAGGAGTGCCACTTTGGGGCAAATTTGGCCCTCCCAAAATGATATCGATTTTAAATTCTTATCTTACAAAGTGAAAGCAATCCTCTCTATAACAAAATTATATATATATATATATATATCTAACCAACATAACATGGGAACTATATGTTTCAAAACATCAAATCCTATATATTATATATAAATAATTGATTTCTTGAAGATAATTTTGAGTTTTATCTAGAAGATAAGATTATATGCATATCTATGTCACTTATATATATCACTAAAGATGGTAGTTTAGTGGAATGGAACCACTCAACTATCATACTTGTGGGTTTGAGAGTTGTAGTTCAAGTATTAACCAGTCCCTTTATTATCTTTGAAGGTCTTATACCATCATGTTATGTGGCATAGGACTGATGTTTATGCTATGAGGAGACATCTTTTTTGCCGATAAAGAAAAAAATCATTTAATACTTTCATTTTTAGTAAATTATTTTTTATCCACCCTTCCAGCTTAGTTGGTTTTACATGCTAATCATTTCTTCACTTATTTATTTATTTATTACATTTTAAGACTATAAGAACCATATATGGGAGAGTAACCTCGCATAAGTAGCTAATTAAATTACTGTAAGAGTATGTAGATCTTATTTTTAATATCCATATTAGCAAGTATTAGTTAAGAATTATTTCCCATAAAATCATTTTTATACATATATTTGATTTTTTAAACCATTTCTAATATTATTTGCCTTTTCCGTTTAAAAATAATGCTCTAGGACAATTGGTTTAGTAGAGAACAAAATTAATCATAAATCCTTCACCAGGCATTTTTGACAGTTTGACCAAGAATGCATAGGTTTGAGTATCACCATTGCTTAGGTTAGAAGCTCGATAAATCCAAAGAATGCAATTGCTCAATTGACACCTATAGGTCTACCTTTTGATATTATACTAACCTTTACTGTCAGAAACTTTTTTTCTAAATTTACCGTAGAAAAACATATAAGGCCATCATGCAATTCAATAAATGTCTACCAACAAACATGTTTTAAACCATTTTGTTACTTATTGGCATAATTACTTTTTTAAACCATTTTGTTTTATAAAAGGAATAATTAAAAAAAAAAATCAAACTGGTAAAACAGTAGCACAATTAGAAATAAAAAATAACCAAAAATATGAAACATACAATATTTCCAAATATGTCATTTATTAGGGTTCAATATGTAATTTGAGTTGAAAAGCTTGTATCACCACTGATTGCTCTCTCTGTGCATCAATAATCTGTAATTTTTATATGTATGAAACTATCGTACATTATGTATTGGTTTCCAATTTGGATTGAGAAAATTGACAAACCGACGCCTGTTAAAGCTGACCACTCAATTCAAAATGAATTTTGATGTTGTCAACAAGAAAATATACAATGTCAGGACAACGGTTTGGTGCCAAACAAGAATCAAGAATGCACTAATAAGTAAGAGAAAAAACTTTGATAAAACAGAGTGATGAACTTCATAGTTTTGGGACATATACAAACCGTAGGTGATATATTTATAAAGCACGATATAATTTTCCCCTAACGATAATGCTTTTACCTATACCGAAAAACAGAAACAAAAAGAAAAAGAAACCACACTTGCATCATATCATATGGATGTGCAAAATAAATATTATATATATACATGTAATATATATATATATACATACACATATCATAAACATCATATAGATATATATAATAAATATTATAAATATCAAAGTTTATTTTTTGCCCTTGATTAAGTTAGTCAAAGCTCTCCGTCCCATAATTCTTGAAGACAACTTTGGATCAGCTCCATCAGAAGTATGAAGATTCAGTTTCTTCTATGGGAGTTGACTGATCTTGTAAAGATTCTCCTGTGTTATTTTCCAATCAAAGATGTCCAAGTTCTCTTTCAACCTCTCCCTGTTGTAGCTTTTAGGCACTAAAGTTGTTCCTTGCTCATATATCTCCATCAAGAACAAACCTGCCAAACCAAAAGTAGTATATGTCATCCTCTGTTAAAACACATTGTTGTTTCAGACATTAATCAAAATGAGGAAAGTTGTACAAAAATAATGAAAAAGTTCAAGAACTTGAGCAACGGATTTGCCATGATCCAACACAATGTCGTTGAGAACTTGGTTGTCCACAACATGATTGGATCCCCATGGTGTGCCTTGGCTTCCAAAGGAGAGTAGGCAATCACTATGATATTGTTGGCCTTGCAGAACTCTATGAGCTTCCTCTGTTGCTAAATTGGGTTCATTTCCACCTAAAAAACAATGTAATTTGATTAATTATAGTACTGAGAAATGTATGATTAATTTCCATAATGTCAAGCTGAAAACAAAAATGAACTCTCACTTGATTCAGAGACGGTGGGAGACAATGGGATTTTAGCGAATGAGAGCAAGTTTTGAAGCTTCTTGGTGGTGAAACCACTAACTCCAACGAACTTAGTAAGGCCAAGTCTCTGGCTTTCTCCATATCCACCCAAACAGAGTTGTGGTATATTGGCAAAATATCCACCTTTTTTTTTATGGGATATTGCAGTTTTCATGGTTTGGCACTGAAGGGCCAGTGAACAAGATAGAGATCTAGGTATGCCAGCTTAAGGTTCCTGGAATCCAGATAGAAACTCACCCTCAACAATCCACAATGCATTGAAATAAAAAAGAAAAGAAAATAGCATTTTAATTCAAAAAGTAATTATGCTTATTGCTTACTAAAGGGATAACAGGGTTGGGATGAGCATCATTGCACCAGAGCTTGGAAATGATGAAGAGTTCATCCTGTGAATCAACAAGGCCTAATTAAAAAGCTTCAGCTATGGCTTCCCCGAGTGCCTGTTCAGACCCATATAAAAAAGATGTATCAAAGTGGTGGTAACGAAGCTTGATGACTTCCAAGGCTACAATTTTCAAATGGTTGAGTCTGAGCTATTGGAAACCATGCCAAAGCCAAGCACCGGCATGCTCAGGTGAACGACAGAGGAGTCCCGAACCACCTTTGGCATAAACTCAGACCCAACAGTAGCCATTTTATATTTCATTGAATATAGAGAAGTCTTAATAATTATCAATGTTGGATAAGGCTGTGACTAGCCAATTGGTGAAATTGTACCAAAATATATATATAGCTACAGGGCTACTGAAATGGAGAAGTTCAAATTGCTTGCTTTCATCATTGCATAGGACACAGAGTGCGATTTTCCTTTGTTGTGCTTTTATTGTTTTTTATCATTGCTTATGACATTGACTTTGCATCCGACTTTTGCTTTTTCTTAGGACCTGTGTAGGTGGCTCCGGTTCAGTCTTCTTGATCAGGAAACTGGAGTGGCAAAATCTGTATACATTCTTTATGGCAGAGAGGCTTTTACCCCAGAATCCATGAATTAATCTAGACCATTGAATTTCATCAATGGTAAAGATTAGATTCTGGGTTTTAGAAAACCAAATTATTTTACCTTCTCCCTTAATTCATTCCAAAATTTTCCCAAATTTCATGTTAAATGGTATGTAAGTGCTGCCTTTTTCTTCTCCACATCGAGGTTTGACATACCACATAACCAAACTAAGTGTATAGTGGAGGATTTGAAAAGAATGATACATGGGATGTCTGATCCCCTAATCCTTAACTGATGGTATCCAGACCCCAAATCAATCTTGGAGAATACTTTGATACCCTGGAGTTGATCAAATAGGCCGTTGATCTTTGACAACAGGTAACGGTTTGAAATAATTACTTTATTAAGTTGCTTGTAGTCAATACACCATCATAGGCTACCATCTTTTTTATTTATTTTTTTTTTCCTTACAAATAGGACTGGTGCTCCTCAAGGCAAGATGCTAGTATGAGGAAACCTTATCTACTAGCTTTTATAACTGAGCATTTAACTCATTTAATTTTGCAGGTGCCGTTCAGTACAGTGACATGGAAATAGGCACTTCCTTCAACCTTATACCATATGTTTAGGTGTCAATCACATGAGCAAGATATCCTTTGCAAACCTTCTTAAGCAACCATGTGGCAATAAGGGCAAAAATCAACCTTCATAAGGGTCTCCTATACTCTTCACAAACCACCACCTCTAATAAGCCTAGTCGCATAAATGTCACTTCCTTTTCTTATAGCAATCCATGGAGGCATAATATGCAGCAAGCCAATCCATGCCTAGGATCAGATCTAACCCAAAATAATCTAACAAAATTAAGTCTACTTCCATCACTTGGTCTTCAATGCAAAAAAGGAACCCTTGAGTATGTGGCAAAGTCACAAGGACTCTTTTGCAAGAGTGATGATGTCTAACTGACACTCTAAAGGGATTGGAGTTACCCAAACTTGGGTAACAAACTCACACTAGATAAAGGAATGTGTAGCCTCCATGTCGATAAGAACAAATGCATTACTACCAAAAATTTTCAAAGTACCTGTTATCGTATAGGGTGTGGCTAAAACTTCCTGTTGCATCATAGAAAATACCCGGCATTGACCCATTTATTGTAGCCTCTATCTTTCACCTCTACTCGATTCTACGGACTACTGTACTAACATATTATTCTAGTATCACTGTGAAGGTAGGGGCAGTCTTTCTTCATATGGCTCAATTATCCGCATTGGAAGCATAAACAACCCCACTCACATGGTCCACCATATGACTTGCCATAAATTTTAAAAACTTATCTAGAATTGCCTATAAGGGTGGACCTCTAATAAGAACAGCCACTTATCGAAGTTTGTGTGGTCTGTTAGAAATGATGGCCCTTCCATGTCAAGTTGGCATACTTGATCCCAAACTATGATTCCTTTTCAGGACCCTTGGCTCCCACATACTTGCACATCAAGATCTGTCTATCCTATTCAAGTGCAAGCATCTCACGTAGATTGGTAAGCCGAGTGCAGTGCTTGAGTGATATTCAGGGATATGTTCTTATTTAGGCCATCAATAAACCTTGTCTTCTTACTTACATCATTTGAATTCAGGTGCATATAGAACTCGGATAGCTCTTGGAACTTCCTTTTGTAATGGGAAACTATCAAGATCCTTCGGTGTAGCCTCTATAATTCTCTTATTCATAACCCACAGAAAGCAGGGGGCAATATTCTGTGGTAAAGGCATTCTTGAATTGCTCTTAAGTATGACGTCTCCCCATCCCTTCTGCCCACCACCACTTTCTGGTATCTCCCTTTAGCATGAATCTTGCTATTCTAACTTGATCCTAATCAGGGCACTCCATTCCTTCATCCAGGATCTTTTCTATATTGGTCAACCAAGCTATGGCCACTGGTAGACTATCAGCTCTACCAAAATTACAACTCCCAAACATTGTACCTATTCCATGGTTTATCCAATGGTACTTGTATTTCCCAAAGTTTAGGTTAATTGTGAGACAAGATTTTTAAAGGTTAACCTACTACCAAAACTCTTGGTCAAGTCCTCTCGGGAATTGCATCCACCTTGCCTGGGCATCGGTGTAGGTTCTAGAGAAACAAAATAGAGATTCATAAAGAAGATACTTCAACAATGTCAAAATAGAGGAATAACTAGTAGATGGGATGTAAAACAATGCATAGTCCCTTAGGAATACAAGAACCCAAGGATGCATGACAATGCACATTCCTTTAGGAATGGACAATCATTTTTTTTTTTTATTATTCCATCCATGACAATGGCTATGGAGTTTTAATAGAGGAAAGGCTACGGAAACCATCAAGTTTGTTTCACCTTTTACGCCAGAAGAAGATAAACGGTGGAGAAGGATAGTGACGAAGGGGAAATAAAAGTCACGTGACATTTTAAAACCCAAATCTAATCTTGATCGTAGAGGATATATAACGGTTAAAATTAGATTCTTATATTTTATTAGTTTCCAAGAATCATGAATAAGAGCCTTTCTCATATATTTATATTATATGCTTTTATTTACTTATTATTATTATTGTTTTATATATAATGTGTGTGTTCAATGGTGTTAGTGTCTATGTTTTATGGAAAGAGAGCTTTGTAGTAAGTCTCTAAAATTCCATTTTTGAATGGGAAGGGAAGGAATAAAAAAATCCCATACTAACTTTTACGCAAGAGGAAAATAAGTGGTGAAGGATGGTGAAAGAGGAAATAAAAGTCACGTGACATTTTTAAACGCACATCTATTCTTGATCGTAGATGATATCGAGCGGTTAAAATTAAATTCCTGTATTTTATTCAAATCCAAAAATCTTAGATAACAGCCTTTCTCTGCATATGTACATATATATATATATATATATTTATATATTTATATTTTATACTTTTATTTACTTATTATTATTATTGTTTATATATAGTGCGTGCTCAAATGGTGTTAGCTTTGAAGTAAGTCTCTGAAATTTAACTTTTGAATGGGAAGGGATAGAACAAAAAATCTCATACCAAGTATGGTGGCTAAACTAGGAACAATATTGAGAATACTAGGTTTGGCAATGGAGGCAGATTATTACAAATAATATCAGAGTTTCCCAAGAGGTCATGGATTACTCTCATCTGAGTAAGTTCTTTTGAACTTTGAAGCCAACCGTTCTGAAAAAGCTTTGGCATTATGAAAATGAACATTAGTATATTTGAATCATCTTTTGATCTACATCCATGTAATATGAAATTGGACACCAGGTAACGCCCGCACCTACCCACACTGGACATCACAAAAAATAAAAAGAAAAAGAAAATCACAAGATCATCTATAAGAAGAAATGATTCCTTCAATATCAAGATAAATTTGCTTTAGGTATCAAGAATAGAAGAGAAAAAATGAAGCTGATCATTAAGATATAAGCCTCATATGAAGCTAACCGTTGAAATAGAAGCCTTAGATGATTTCCTCACTAAGAAAGTAACTTAATGACAAGCTTCGAATTTACAGTGAGAGTTTAGAATGGGTATTTGAGGAGCTTGAAATTATCCATTTACCGTTCCTTCTTTACAAAAAGTGAAGATATGATGAGAGGCTTTCAAATTTGCAACGGGTTTGAGAATCAGAATGAGTAAAAAGGTGCAATAGCTGCAACAAGCAAAGTCTTATGAAGTCGTCTAATTTTATAATTTTGTTATTTTCATGCTGCAGTAGGTGTACTGCATACCCCAACACTACTAAAAATAGATTTAAGCACCAGGATATAACAAAAACTAAAATTTAAGATCAAAATGCCAAAACAAAATTGAAGCACCAAAGTGCAAATGCAAGCATAGTTCAAGGGCTAACAATACCAATAACTCTAGTTTTTATTATTATTATTTTTATTATTTATTTTTAACAATGACACGTTATTCACCATATTTGATGAACAATTTGGTGCTTATAACATTATTAAAAGATAAAAAAAAGAGAAATTCTAATTGCACTACCAATTTAACTCTATGCAATCCGTTTATTATTAATTTATTAAAATATCCTCCCTTCTCCTTCTTATACTCTATTTAACTAATGGTCTTCATTTCTCTTACCGAGATGGGTGGGAGCTTATTATCCATTTTTTAGAAATATTTCAAACATAACTTAGCAAGCAATGAATTTGAAGACTAAAGGAATATGAAACAAGAAACTGAGTTGTCTAATAAATATGGTTTAACTTAAAAATATGGCAATGGAAAAAACTCCTCGAAAAATCATTTTGTCATTTTTTTTTTTAAATTAGCACGATTAAAAAAAAAAAAAAAAAGCAATATTACCAAATTTGTCATTTTCAGGTACGAATATGTAATTTGAACCGAGAAACTTGTATCACGATTATTTGCTGTCCTCTGTACATCAGTAATCCGAAAATTTTTATGATATGTATGAAATGGTACATAATATGTACTGGTACATAATATGTAATCCGAACAGAAACTCATTCGCGCTCGATAATCCACAAAGCTTTGAAAGAAAGAAAAATATAAATAAAGGAAATATAGTGTCTTAATTTGAAAAGTGTATGTATGTTAATATCTCACTGAAGGGATTTCTTCAGAGCTGGGATAACAAGGCTGGGATGGGCATCATTGTACCACAGTTTGGTGGTGATAAAGAGCTCGTTCCGAGAGCCCACAAGGCCATGCTTGAGAGCTTCGGCTATGGCTTCCCCAAGTGCCTGTTCAGACCCATACATGGCAGCTGTATCAAAGTGGAGGTAACCAAGCTTAATGGCCTCCAAGACTGCAGTTTTCAAAAGATCTGAGTCTGAGCTAAAGGAAGCCGTTCCAAGGCCGAGAACCGGCATGGCACGATGGCCAACAGAAGAGCTCAGAACCACAGCTGGGATACATTCAGAACGTGCAGCAGTCATTTTCTGTTTCTATGGATACGTAGTTTTAGTAATTAATGTTGGATAAGGGTGTAATTAACAAATTGATGACATTCATAGAGAGTTCCAGCCTAAAAATTCAAGTTCAAATTGCTTGCTTGCATTATTGCATCACTTTTTTATGGGACCCGTGTCCGCGGCTCTGACGTCTGCTAGAAACTGGGTTGTAAAAATCTGCATATATTCCAACGTTTTTTAGCATAATAATTTGAATTTGAATTTGAATCTATGTACAAATAAAAAAAATAAAAATAAAAATCCTGATACACAAAAATGTTGTAAACTTTTTATATGTAAAAATAAAAAATAAAAAAAAGGAAAAGTCTTGGCAAATTGCTGGTTAAACGTTCAATAAAATTAATCACTTTTTGATTCTGCAAGTCAATGGGGAAAAAGCATTGATTTTCTTTTTTGAAAAAAAGAAAAAAACAGAGATAAGTTGGCATCTTTCATTGAAAAACAACTTGTATGTGCAAAACTAAATAAATTTTACCGTAAATAAATTTTACCATTAATTGCTGGCTAATATTCTGAAATTTTGGATTGTGCAAACTTAACTTTAAAGTTTGTAATTGCCCTATAAATTTAATTTTCTTGTTAAATGATGTCAGTATGCTAATATCATAATTTATTTTTCAACAAAATATATATTTTTTGAAAAAATAAATTTTAATTTTTTTCATTTTATATTTATTGTATTTTATTTATAAAATTGTATTCATTCCTATTTTATTTAAATAAAAATTCCAAAGAAAATGTTTTCAAACCTAAAATTAGACCATGAACTCAAAAAATAAATTGGAATTTTTTGTTTAACAAAAAATTATTAGACCAAATATTAAATAAAGTAAATTTATTAGACCAAAAATTAATAATTTTTTTTTTATGTCCAAACCATTAACAAATTAGACAAAAAAATAAAAATAAAATTGAAATTTTGATCTGATAAAATTTTTTATTATACCAAAAATGAAATAATATAGTTTTTACAGACCAAAAATTAATAATAACGTTTTACACCTAAATAAAATATTAGACCAAATTACAAAAATAAAAATCATACAAATAAAAATTAAAAAAATGGAATTTTGATGCCAAAAAAAAATTATTAGACCCAAAATTAGATAAAATAATTTTATAAGACCAGAAATTAAGAATAATTTTAATGACCAAACCATAAAAAATAAAAATTAGACAAAATAAAAATAAAAATAAATTTTTATTTTTATGCTTGTTTTGATATTTTGATCTAATAAAAATAAGTTTATTACTATTGATTTATTTTTATTATTTTTTATTTTATTTGATCTAATAATTTATTTTTATTATTTTTAGATCCTTATCTTTTCAAATAAAAGTTTTTCATTCTATTTCTATTCTCTTTATAGTTGTTCATTCTTTGTAGAATCAAGTGATTCATAAGTGAGTGTAAATAGATCAACTGTCTTTTTCCTTTTAGACCAAAATAATAAACTATAGAAATTAAAATTTATTTTTATTTTGCCTAATTTGGGATCTCTTTTTTTTTTATATATATTTTGGACTAATATTTTATGTTTTGAAAAAAATTATTCTTAATTTTTGGTATAAAAATTATTTTATTTAATTTTCATTCAAATAAAAATATTTTTATTAGACCAAAATTCTAATATTATTTTAAATTTTTATTTGGTCTAGTTTTAGGTCCAAAAATATTTAATTTCTTTGGAATTTTAATTTTTTTTTTAAAAAGAAAGGATATAGTTTTCAAATAAAAAAACCCATAAAAATAATATGGGAAAATAAAAATTTATTTTTTTCACAAAATATTTTTATAAATTTGTTTTTTTTTTCCTTGGTTGAAAAGCAAATTAAGATGTTAGCATGCTGACGCTACCTAACGATAAAATTAAGTCTGATAATCAAATGGATTGATTTGCATTAAATTTTAAATTTTAATGTTCAATTTTTTGTATTTTTGAAACTTCACCATACTAATACGCATGTACCCCTAATTTCTAAAAGATGACATTGCTGACTTCATTAAGAATGTAATAATTTAAAAAAAATATATATCTATACGACAAGAATTACGATACTATGTAATTGATATATTGACAATCCATGAAATACATGGAAGAGTGTAGTATAAAACTTTGGATTATCGTAAAATGGAAAAGCAATTAAATAAATAAAAAATAATATTGTCCAAGGAACATTAGTAGATAAGTGCTAGTCCTGCTGCAAAAAGAACTTTACCTAGTTCTATAATTTTTTAACTTATAATGATACTCTTATTAAATTTTTTAGATAATTGGCCAAAGAATAAGGAATTCCATTGGTTTGAAAATCAATGCTATGAAAACAAATCGGAATAGATCCCAAATAAGAAATCTTTCTGGGTCGTCTAAGATTGACAAAGTTGTAATCTGGTTTTGGTAGGGAGGCCAGTCAAAAATAGGGTAGGGGTGGCATTATGGTAAAGGGTTGAGTCGTATGGCATGAACAGAAATGGGAAACAAAGTTAAGAGAAATCAGAGTTTCTATACCATGAATCGGCATATATTCTTATGGTGTACGGTCGCCGAGTTTGATACAAATATTTAAAGCGTTCCTACTACATGAATGTCTAGTGAACTTGGTTAACTGTTCAATAAAATTGATCACTATTTTATACTGTGCAAGTTATGGGAAAACAGAAAAAGTTGGATATATTTATAAAAGAATAACAAAATGTTTTGGAAAACAAACAGAGAATTTGGATAGCAGCCCACCCAAAACTTAAGGTTCGCTGTATAAAATGATATCACCACATTTTGTGGTGGGCTTGTGCAAATTGCGTTTGTAAAACCAAAACAATTTTAATAGTCGACATCGCTGACTACTTCATCAAGTCTGGAATGGTTTAAAACAAATATACATACCACATGCATTAAGACATTATTTAATTGATATACTGAGAATCCATGACCTACGTGGAGGAGTGAAAGGTAGCAAAGTAGGGATTATCATAAATGAGAAAGCAAAAATAATAATAATAATAAAATAAAATAATAAGAACGTAAAAAAAATATTCTCGGAGGAATATTAGTAGCAGATAAGGGATCATAAAAAGGCAAAGCTTTTAAACCCAATTTAATGTGGTGCTATTAATAATCATCTATTGATAATACATATAGTATTTCATTGTATCAAAAATAATAAAAAGGATTAGACTTATTAACCTCTAAAGCTGCAATTGAAGTCTTAATTTGTGATCCTTCAATTGTTTTGAAGACCGAAATCATGTACAAATCACATGGCCTATTCATTCTTGTAAAACATACAAAATAATAATTGGTAATATAATAATATAAATTATGAATAAGTCATATGGGCTTTTAGAGAATTAGTTTTTCAGACTAATGGATCAATTAAAGTATTACAGAGAGTTAGTGTAAGAGCTCTATTGCATAAATTAATAAATAAGTCAATCTCATTACTGATATAAATAAGTCCTATAAGTAAGTTATTAATTATGACTAGTTCACATAGAATATTAAATATTCTTCCACTTAATTGCATAATTATCACATACAACAATAAACTCATTTACTATAAAATCTTTCAAAATAAATTACCATTGTATTTAAACATATAGCATGTTAATAGGACACAACAATATACCAAACTAGGTAGTTTAGATTCTCTAAATAAAATTTTCAAAATTAGATACCATTTTAACTAAGCATTTTGCATGCTATAAGCTTGGTCTAAGTAGTAGAGATTTATCTTACCACGTGTAATTTTCCAATACAAATATCATTTCATTCAAGCACATACCGACATGATACAATAATATACTTAAACTACGTCCTAGGGATTTATCATGGTACATGTAGATCAATATACATATATATAGCCTTCAAAATCTCAAAACAACCCTATAAACATAAAAGATAACAATATATGTAATAAATATTTCCTAAATAAATAAATAATGATCCATAAACATTTATGTATTACTCAACAATGCAATACTCAAAAAAATTAAACAATACTTAACATGAACATTATTACATAATACAAAACAAACTTCCACTAAATCCACTAAATATAATATTTTAACCCCCTAAGTATAATTAGGATCTCATATGATAAGGTAGTTATTCTTCTGATTTAGAAAATTTAATTTTTTCATGAAAAAAAAAAATTATAACATATTTCTCATTTCATGAATTTGATGAAGTAAACTGTACACAACCTATATAATGAACTTTGTTTGCAAGCAACAGTTTTGTGCACATAATTTTGCTCACAAACAAATTTATAATATTTTACTTTACTTTTGTGCAGGATGATTGATGTGGCAAAATTCATTAAAAAAAATGTATGATTGAACTAAAATGATACAATAATAATAGTTTAAAGTACAATGGGACAAATTTCAGTTGAAGGCAAACTTTGTTGAAGATGGATTTTATCACCTTATTTCTTTAGAGGCTCCATTTGAAAAGTAACAAATTGAAACTGATTTTCAGAATTTAATTTTTTGAAAATTAGTTCTCTGGAAGTCAATTTTTCTCTTGTTATATTTAATGAGTAATAGGAAAGTTGGGACTTATAAATAAGGGACTTATAAATAATTAAACTTAATATAGTATAATAAATTAAGGTCAAATATGTATTTTTTAAAAATCCTAAAAATATTTTCCTTGGGATCCTTGAACAAGTGCCAAGTTAGTGGTAAGAAAAGTTTGACTCTTTTATGGAAGATTACAGGTACAAAAAGACTATTTTCAACTACCTGTGTATTGGTGAAGAACTTTTTTGATGATGATCTTATCATTCTTCTACTTTATGTTGACGATATGTTAATTATGAGTCATGATGCAAGTAATATTGAAAGGCTGAAAAATGACCTCAATAAATCCTTTGCAATGAAAGATTTGGGATCAAAAACAAATTCTTAGCATGAAGATTTCTCGTGATAGGAACAAAAAACTTTGACTATCTTAAGAGAGGTACATTAAAATTTTTTTGGAAAGATTCAACATGAGTAAGGAAAATTAAGTTATATCTCCATTTCCTGGTCATTTCACGATTAGTCATAGATATTGTCCTACAAGAAAAACAAAGAATTGATGAAGAAGGTGTTTTATGCATTAGTAGTTGGTACCTTGATGTACGCCATGATATGCACAAGGTTTGATATTTGTCATGCAGTTGGTGTTGTTAGTCTATTTCTTTCAAATCCTAGAAGAAAAAAAAAATAATAAATTCTTAGAGGTACTTTTAAAGCCTATTTATGTTTTGAAGATGGAAAAACCTGTGTTGAACGGATACACAGATGCAGACATGGATCGATACTAGAAAGTCCACATGGGGTATGCCTGATTACGTTTGCAGGAAGAACTATATCATGACAATTGAAATTGCAAAAATGTGTGGCTCTGTCTACCATTGAGGTTGAGTATATTGCAATTAATGAAGGTTGCAACTTAGTCTTAGGTTGAAGAAATTTCTACTAGAATTGAGCCAAAAGCAGGAAAGGTTTATTCATTACTGTGATAGTCATAGTACTATCTATCTTAATAAGTACTCTACTCTCCACTCTAAATCAAAACGTATTTATATGAGGTATAACTAGATTAGATATGTATTAGAGAAGAAGCTACTATAGGTTGAGAAGATTCATATTGACGATAATGGCTTGGATATGATGACTAAGACTTTACTAAAAGAAAAGTTTGAGATTTGCAAACAGGTTGTAGGTTTAAAGAGCCCTCCCACACATGAGTCCAAGGAGGAAAATTTGTTAAAATGAATCCCTCAAAAGTGGAGGAATAAGGACCCACACATAGTGTGTGCTCCCAAAACTTCCATGTGAACGGCGTGGTGACCAAGTAAAGAAACTTGGAGACCAAGTTTAACTCACATTTTCACATCTATTGATAGTAATAGAAAAGTGAGTTTCAAGGAGAGAGAGAAAAGTAGTGGTTTTTTCTCAATTCAACAGTCATAAACTGTTGGATCTTCTTCAAATCTCATTATATTTTTTGGGCAGTCTAGGATACAATCTTAATGGTCCATACCGTAGTTTTCTCTTCCTATGAGATTCAAACTTTTGTTTGATGAATATTGTTATACTCCACTTTCTATTGATAGTGGATGAGTTTACTGAATTGATGTCCGGCGGTTTTCTCTCTTTATTTTAAGGGTCTCCACGTAAAAAAATTTTGATGTTTTTTCTAGCTGCTTTTATTGATCTCTATTATTTATTTTTGTTTTTCTTGGCTAACCTATTTAGTTGCACAAGATGGAAAAATATATTATATAGATGTGTCGTAATTTATTATTGTTATTGTTATTTGTGATATTTTTCCCAACTTTAAGAATTATGGCAAAGCCAATGGCATATCATTTAATGGACATAGCTACTACTGCTTGCCCATATAGAATTATAATAGGTAACAAATTAAGAAATCATAGAGATAGAAATTCATAAAACCTTTTTCTGGTATTGATGATGACACAATCCCTTGAGCTCGGCATGTCAATAAAGAACTTCAGTTTATGGTGATAGAAAAAGGCAGTGCAACAAGCTCATAAAATAAATTATTTCTCATACATGCCTTGGCTTGTTTTAAGGGGTCATTTTCTTTGTCATTGGGGTTTGAAGAAATGCTACTGGAAATCGTATGGTGTAGTTAACAGCAAGTAGATAATATAAATTTTAAAGTATTATTGAGTTTTCCTAGAGAAAGTTAAAAAGTTTCTTACATCATTATAAGATTTTAATATGGTAATGGCACTGTAAGAATTTAATGATAAAGACATTTTATATAGCAGCTTACATTGTGGACGTTTAATGAAAAATGTCATGTTGCCTAGACTATCTAGTGGTAGAAAAGTTTTGGAAAGGGTTTTTTTGAAAAAACCACCCCACTAATCCATTCTTGAAAAATAGCAATTTTTTTTTTTTTTTTAAATCTAGCCAACTGTGGACAAAAATGGTCTTGGCTAAATTGAAAATTACAAAATAGCTCCTCTCTTACCCTTTTCTTTTTCCTCCTTTCTCAAACAACCCATTAACCTAAAAAAAAAAAAAAACATTCTCGCATCTCATCTGCTCTCACTCTCTTGATGAAACATTGATGGTAAACGATGTGAAATTGTCAAACTACTCTCTTATTCTTATATTTTTTCACTTTTGTATTTTTTAAAATTTTTCTTAATATAGGTATGTAATAAATTAGTTTTTGACCTGTTATATTTGAGTTTAAAGATACTTAAATGATATATGGTGTGAAAATTAGTAAAAAATTATGTAGAACTAAAAAATCGTGAAAACCAATAAAATGGAGGAAAATTGGCGAAAAAGATGAATTTCCACAATTTTCCATTAGTTTTTCAGTTTTTGCTAGTTTTCCGCTGGTTTTCTACTAATTGTTTGCCCGTTTTCTACTAATTTTCAACCAGTAGGAAAATGTTATATTTGCCCAAAAAAAGTAGAAGTGATTTTTTTGGGGATATTTAATATGTTTATTTAGTATTATTCATATTTTTATATATTTATTAATTTAATTTAACATTATTCATTTGATTTTATAGTAAAATAGAAGATGATGGTATTGTTATTTCAGTTTTATACAATAGAACATTGGTACAAAATGATGGTGGTCATTGGGAGTATCAAAATAGTATAAATATAATAGTTTCCGTTGGCAAAAGATGCACAAAATCAAAGTTAGATGATGAGATTTTCAATTTTATTGAGATAGACCGAAATGAATATTTGCTAAAGCTAAAATGAATGTATGGACGATGTGCAGAAAAATTGGATCCTATAGAAATACGCAATGATAGGAATGTAAAATACTTTCTTCAACAAGTGAGAAATGGAGGGATAACAATGATGCGACCTCCATTATATGTTAAGGTAATTTCAAAAGTTGAACATGTATATAGAAATGTTCATCAAACAACCTTTGCTTCCGATAATAGGAGTAATCATCATTCTTTTGCTCATCTTCCTATTGGTGTTCGTCTACCACAAAATTATAAACATTCTCACAAAATTTGCTTAACAATGATGGGGATTTCCAAATTATTACTATTCACTGCTTGAAGAGCAATGCACTAGAAATTTAGGACCCCAATGGACAATAGCTTGATGTATATAATAAATTCATATCCTAATAGTTTAAGCCTTTGAGACCAGTAGAAATTTAACATAATATTAAAACTCAAAACTATATATATAGATATATATATATATATATCTAGGTTCAAGTTATAGTACCATCACATTACCACCTGCTTAATGAATAAATCACATCTTAATAACTTAAACACACACCCAAATCTTAATAACTTGAACACATGGTATGTAGTGAGTAACTTAAGCATGTACCCAAATTTTAATAACCTGAACATAGGGTAGGGAGAATTCCATAATAGATATTATTATGAAATTTCCATAGAACATTCAAAAATATCTATGAAATTTATTTATTTTTTAATTTTTTAAAAAAAGTTTTTTTATAAGAAAATTTCATAAATATTATTGATGTCTAGCTTTTTACCAAATTACTATTCATTGATAATTTTCTCTATCTTTTAATTATCTTCCAACCATTTAATGTATAAGCGAAACATAGTGAATTGACTTGAATAACCTAAATATGTTTTATTCATTAATACTATATATGTATATATATATATATATATACATACTTTGATATACATTTTGTATAGATAGTATCTATTAGAATCTTATAACTACAAGTTAATAGTTGACTGCATAAGATTGAAAAATAATAACATAAAATAATAATATGAAAAAAAAATACTATTATGAGGAATTGATATTGATATTACTTAAATTAATAACATTAAGCAAATAAAAATTAAAAAATGATAGATAATATTTTTCAACCCGCCAAATCTCATTATGTGGAATATATTCTATGCAAATGTTTGTAAGTAGATGATTAAAAATATATATATATATATATATATATATATGTATATATATATTTGAAACAATAATGGTATTATTTCAAATTCAACGATTAGATAATAGTAATTATACATATAGGCAACCAATATAATTATCATCAAGAATAGTTACATTTAATATACTTTTCACATAGTTGGCATATTAACAATCAAATTAAAGAATTATAAAGAAAATACATATTTGAATAATTATTTTTTTATATTTTACATCTCAAAATGAAAATGAGAAAATGATTAACAATTTTCAACTATTCAAGAGTTCTATATGATATTAAAATGACATTTATGAAATATAATGTAATCGTAATAATTGTTTTATATATCTTAATTAATAAGTAATTTATGAAATAAATACTTTGTTTATATATTTTTATTAATAATAATTTATTTATGATAATTAACTCTTATTATAAATCAATTAAAAAATATAAATATAATATACATTTAATATTCTAACAACTTTTATAATCAATTTGATAATTGATTAATTAAATAAACTAAATCTAAAGTTTTAATAAAAATTTCTACTTTTAAAAATAAAATTTCTGTCAATTCCATAATTTTTTGTGAGTTTTTATCAATATTTAATATTTTTCGATATTTTTATAAAAATTTTATATTATAAACTTTTAATATATCGATCGATACAGAAATTTTTGAACCAGCTTATTTCTCTTGCCCTTTTCATTGTTCCCTCAATGCACCAGTATAAAAATTATAATTTTATCTTTAATGTACATTGGCTCACAAAGAAAAATAAATAAATAATAAAAGGGGTATTGATCAGCATCTATTCAAAGTTATCCTGTCTTGAGTATATGCTCAATAACGTGAAATCAAAGGAATTTGGGAATAATATTGCCATTCTAAATTAATTAATTATACTAAAACTTCACTTCATGGAAGCAAATTTTAATTAACAACTCAAAATGGTTACCAATAAGATGAGTCCTTACCTTGATGGTTTTTTTTTTTTTTTTTGAAAAAATAAAAATAAAAATTCTTTCCAAGAACGATGATTTTGTTTTTGGCATTTCCCTTAGGCTTAGATAAAAAAATGGCATTATACTCAAAAAAGGCAAGTCGCACATGATACTACCAGCTTAATGCTACAAGTGAATTCCTCATACTCCAAGAGGAATACATTTTAAAACTCAACTAGAAATACACTGCTCTACACTGCTTTCTCGTTATGTCAAGATCAAGAATACATTATATTAACTCATTAAGTAGAGGGATTTTGGAGCATAATGTCGGTTGCTAATATTTCTTATAGAATAGAGACAGTATGATTTTATGTTTATATAAACCTTTTCGTCTGCCTGAGCGTCTTATTATAAATTGGTACTTTAACAGCTTATTCAACTAATTAAACTACATTTAGTAAACATAGTATTTAGTATACATGGTATTTTTCAAATATGAAGGTTGAATTGAGTCTTCTTAAGTTTCTAAGATCTTGAAGTCAGCAGGTATCTTTTTAGACTCAGCCTACTGAAAACTGCAAAACCAAACTCTGCCTTGTGATTTTGCATGTAGTAATTATATCATACAATATACCTTAGCAACAGATCCATAGGTTAATTAAGAAGGGAGATAACAAGCTGTTTTATTGCTCATGATGCTGATGATCTTGTCTTTTAGCCAAACATATATCATGTGTTTGTAAATATATATGGTAGTTTCCATCATATCACCTGCAAAAGATACGGTTCTCTATGTTTGTCTGTGTTAATAGAAATAAATATAAGATTGTACATTTTATCTTTTTAAACTTTGAGCAGAAGATAAGTACGTAGAAAAATGAGCACCTTGTTTTAGATATTTTATATGGACTGGCCATAATCATATAACTTGTTTGTATGGTTTATTTGTTCCAGTAATAGGATAAACTTATTTATTGACTTTTGCAGTAGGATTCTCAAGCATACACTCTCTATAATACATCAATTAACCCATAAGACTGAAGAATCTGTACTATTTTTGAAAGCTCAACTAACTTATTCCCGATTTTATTATGATGGTTATTATTATTATTATTATTATTATTCATTAATTATTTTATGTATATATATAAATAAAGGAATAATTCATGTGTTACTGATGATACATACGACTATTGAGATTAGGGCTTAAGGCATCTATGGTGCCTGTTTGGTAAAAAGGAAAAAAAAATTTGAAGGAAAAAAGTTATAAAAGAGTGTGTCCATTTAGTAATACTCTTATTTGTTTCTTGTTTTTTATTTTGCAAGATGATGATAATTAAGATTCAATAACTACACTTAAAAGTTATTATATCTAATCCCTAATCTAATAAAATACAATATATGCATGTGTTTAGATCAAGGGGTTATGGTGCCATTTTGATTGAAAATTGTTAATTGATTTATCATATTAGCACTAGCACCTTGCACCCAGCTTTTTCTTTCGATTATATATACTATTAAAATGAAAGGAAAGCTTAGTCATTTTCAAGGGGAGAGAGAGAGAGAGAGGATTTTTTTTCAAAAATGCTAAAAATTCGGAACCACCATTCTTGGTACTTCCAAGATAATAGAAATTCTTGTCATCAATTAAAGTACATTTTTTGTCTGTCTGGTTATAATCTATAGAGTATGCTCTTTTTCAGTTTGTCCATACATTACATGCACTTGAATTGCCTTTCTCGTTTGTTTAATGTTGCCAAATGATGCATTGCATTTAGCATTAAATTCTATGGAGCGCATTGAACATCTTAAATATGGATAATTGCTCGTGCTTTTATGGGCTTTTCCAAAAGTATGGGATTTTGATGATTCTTTGGCCTAATTTGATGGGAAATATGATGCCACAGATCATATACGCTGCCTCTGGCAATGACCAATAGGGTTCTACGGTGAAACTCCATCATTTAAGATTATAAACTGAAAAATTAATAGTTTTAATAATATTTTAACTTACAGAACTCTAGACCTAGTAAAGTCCAAATCTATTTGTGCCAACTATTCGTGAATCAGGGGATTGTGGACTTTAATATCACTTTTAATTTAACAAACTTCCCTTTTTTAGCATGTTTCATATTTATTGTAATTTCAATAATTATGTCTCTTTTAACCTCTCCTTTTTAAGTTTTATTCTGGGAGATTACAGTGGCAACAGTTAATGAATAAACATTTTAGAGATTATTCTCTTTTCATTTCAATTCTTGGCATTCATGCATGAATCAACAAGTAATTAGATATCGTTGTCCATATTTTAATAACTCTCATCTTTCTTTCTCATAAGCTTATGCTACATCACCTAATGTAAAAAGCATTTAATAATAAATTAATATAACCAGCTACTTTATGGAAAATGAAGGGAAATAATCAAAGGAATAATATTTAAGAAAGCTTAACAAAATTGGACCAATCAAAGGACTACTAAATTACTTATGTGAAAATTCAATATGTGAAACTCATATAAGGAAGTGATTGGCATTTGAGAACTTATGTTGAACCAGTATATTGAGTGCAATTTAGATTTCTGATGAAATTCAAAGATAATGAAATAATTTACATAATTGCTTTTTTCTAATGTCACGGGACAGAGAATGCAGATGAGAAAAAGAAACAGTTGGTTCGAGACTGTTTGTTGGGGAGCAAACACCCTTCAATCTGTGGAGGGCACAGTTTGAAGGAAAGCTTCCTCGTGTTCTTGCGCCATGTCAACAGTTTGAAGGAAAGCTACCTTCTGTTCTTGCGCCATGTCACACGCTGTCAGCTATTTCTTCTTTTATTGGTCGAGTCCCACCTCGTAAGAAACTTAGTAGCCGTTAGCTAAAACGGTGCGTTTCGTCCATTTAAGTCTGTATAAAAGCTTGGTCATCCCCAAGCTCAAGTCAGTCTTGATTTTCTACCGCTGATGGACATGGAACTAAATTGGTTGTTCTCGAAATCGCTTGCCGAACTAAATTTTAGTAATTTTCCAATCAAGAAAAGATAGGAAATAAAGTTTTCCAATCTTGTGTGGCAGTTCATATCATCCATCATACATATCAGTTGTCACATAGGAAAAAAATTTTCCAATCAAAAAAATATTCCAATCGTGTTTAAGAAATTCAATCAACCACTGATAATGATTATATATTAAGACATAATAAAGGCAATAAATGTCTTTCTTGTTGAATGTCTAGGAACTCTGTCTTGGGTGAGAATTGTCATAGTGTTGGCTTTTGTTTTTATGGTTTAAGTATGTAGAGGCGAACATGACTATGAAACTAAGGATAGGAGTTTTGGTATTATTTTCTCTTTATTCCAAAGAATATGAGCTTCAGAATATAGGAAATCTCATCATGGTTTCACCTACAAAAAAATTTAAAGGTTGCATGCTTGCAAATAGGATGGCCAAGTTCATAATCTATATGAACATTTAGGAGATGTGTACTTCTAGTTAACTCATAGATTTGGGCTACCTATGGCATATCTGGTACTTGGTGCCCTTTCGAATTGTCTGCTTATCAGTTGTTTATATAAACAATATATTTATATAAAAAAGATATACAAGGTTATGTTAAACATTTGTTTGGAATTATATTCATATTGAATAATTAACTTTGTAAACTGATTACACCCTCATCAGGATACAATTATGGCAAATACCATTCCTTGTTAGAAAGAAATTGCCCTATTGATTTTGCTTCAAAACATTCTTTATACCTCATTCTTTGCTTTTAGGAGGCGTAATGTTATCTTGTTAAGAGTGATCAAATGTATTACTTTGAGACAATTTTTGCGATTTTTGTTTAAGGTTGCTTAGGCATTTCTCACTTCGTTGAAGAAAGATTAACACAGACAACATGACAAAACATTTTGGCCTGCAATGCTACTGGGGATTGTTAGTATAATGTTGCTTGGTTATAAATATCATAGAATAGAGACATTAGGATATTATGTTTATATAAGCCTTTCGTCTGCCTAAGCCCCTTACTATTAATTGGCACTTTAACAGATTATTCAATCAATTAAACCAAATTTTGTAAACATAGTACTTTTGAATATGAAGATGGAATGGAGTTTCTATAAGTTTCTCAGATCGTGAAGTCATATGCAGCTATCTTTTCAGACACCACCCTAATGAAAAACGACAAAAAGTACCAAACTCTGCCTTGTGATTTTGCGTCTAAACCATATGTAATTATATTATACACCTATACCTTAGCGATAGATCAATGGATTAATTAAAAAAGAACGGAGATTTTAAGCTGTTTTGCTGCTCATGATGCTGATGATCTTGTCTTTTATTGACAGCATATCATGTGTCTGTAAATATATATGGCAGTTTCCATCATATCACCTACAAAAGAGAAGGTTGTCTGATTTTGTTTATGTTGAGAGGAACAAATGTAAGATTATATATTTTGTCTTCTTTGAAGTTTGGGCAGAAGAAAAACATATGGAAAAATGAGCACCTTGCACCCAGCTCTTGAAAGGAGAGCTTAGAATTTTCAGACAGACAGAGAGAGAAGATTTTTTTTAAAATGTGAACAAATCAGAGCCACCAAACTTGAATTTTCCAAGTAATATGAATTTGAGTACATTTTAGCCTCCCTAGTTATAATCTAAAGAGTAAGTTCTTCTTCATTTTGTCCAGACATAACATGCACTAAAATTACCTATAGCATTCTTTGCTTTGTTTAATGTTTCCTAATGTAAAAAGAATTTTGGGAATAAATAAATATAAAAATCAGCTACTTTGTGGACAATGCAAGGAAATAATCAAATGAATAATATCTGAGAAAGCTTGAGAAAATTGGACCAATCATTTTAATCCCAATTACTTGTGTGAAAATGCAATATGTGAAAATCGGGTAAGGAAGTCATTGGGATTCAAGAACTTATGTTGAGTCAGTATATAAAATGAGTGCAGTTCAATCCCCTCATGAAATTTAAAGAAAATGAACTAATTACATAAAATTCAGGATTACTTACCTGAGGGATGATGCTATAAGAAAACAAATGTGTGCTGATGTGGCATTAAATTAATTAGTGAAGAGATGAGTAAGCCTTACTTTAAATGACATGTTGCTGATCTGTTGGTGGTTAAGAGTTAAATTAGATGCTTTATGGCATGTGAAGAGTTAAATTATCTCTTCTTTGTACCCCAAAGAGCCATGTGTGTGAGGTGTGAGGAAGTAGTCTTAATGACTTAGAAAAGATATAGCACTTATAAGAGAAAAAAAGAGAGAGTGAGCTTTTCTTGCTGTAAGAACAGAGAAAGTGTGTGAAATGCTTGTATTCTTCTCTTGATCAATGAAATCTAAACTCTCCTTTACTGTCTCGTGAATGTAGTTTATTTGTAACCAAACCACATTAGATACTTATGATCCTTTTCTATACTTCTCATAAAATTTTGGTATGCTTGTATCTTTTTTCTAGCTTATATCTGAAGTGATGGAATTTGCCGCTGTTTTACTTTGATGTGTTGCTGGTTTGTCATTTAAGTAACCGAAAGTCAGCTTTTAAAATCATCTGATAGTCTAGAAATCCTCTACAAACTGGTATTAGAGCATCTGGTTTAAGATCCTTTATTTAAACAAAATTGAGATATGGGAAGCATGATGTTTGAGATGTGTCTTTTCGATGGCACATGAGATTTTGGATCTTGGAGGGAGAAGATGAAAGCTTTGCTGGTGCAGCATAAACTTTATAAGGCTCTTGAAGATCCTTGAACACTTCCAGATTCAATGATAGATGAGCAAAAAGCAGAACTACAAGAATTGGCCCATTTGATCATGATTTTTTATTGGCCAATATAATGTGCTAAGAATGATAGATGGAGACGATACTGTACTCAAGATATGGATGAAACTTGAGGAGCTTTATTTCACTAAATCTCTGATGAATATGATTTCGATTAAGGAGAACTTGTTTAGTTTTAAGATGGATACAATAAAGAATTTAGAGCAAAACCTGTTGTTAAAAATATATATGAATACATGTGTATATATGTGGAATAACAATCGTAACAAAATACAGGAAAAATAAATAAAATAAATTAGGAACATGTATCCTTAGAATTGATAATCTGTTTTTGAACGAATTTTTCCGAGGCTTGTGTGGTACCACAGTGCCCTTAAAACTATTCCAGTCCCACCGATGCAAGTGTTTTCCGACAGTCATCTCTCAAGATACAACGGATTCTTGAGCTCTCAGACACAACACCTCCTAAGCTTTTCCTTTGAACTTTCTAAGTACTTTTGCTTTACCATTTTCACAATACAATATGCAGAAAATATAAAATCTTTTCTACTCTTGTTTTTCCAGAAAACCACGTGAGGGAGAGATGTAATTTTGTTTTTCCTCTTAATTCTACTCCTTTAGTCAAAAGACTTTTCCATTTTCAAAACCCAAAAACGGAAACAATGTAAGCCCATTATGACTATTTAATGCCCATTAAAACTAAACCCATCAAATCATTAAAATTAAAACAAAAACGTTACAATCTCCCACATGAATGATTTGACTACTTGAACTATGCAAGACTCTGGTGGTAAAGCTCTGCAGTTGGAACCTGCATAAGATAGGTAGATGTTGCTCTTTGAACCTTCTCTTGTGAGACTATATCTTCTTTACTGACTAATGGTTGATGTGATATCTTTAAATCATTTCGTCGTTTGTGTAAATGACAACATAGTTCACACAGATTCCTTCAGGTACACTTCCATTCTCACTATTGGGTTCATTGTGGCCTTGAACATTTGCCTAGTTCTGCGAGAGTTTCTAAAGAATTACACCCTTAACAATTTTCCTATGAAGCAGCCACTCTTCTCTCTCACATAGGTAATTCCTATTTTCAATGTAATCAGTATAACTATGCATAGATTACCACACACATATATAGGAAACATGAAAAGAATACTTTATGCTTAACCTCTTTCTATCACTGTTTCATCATAGGAATGGGTAGAGAATTAACCCCCACAATGATCCATACCAGTCTTTACAATTGCATTCTCCCATTGAACCTAGATTTTGGGATCTCCAATCAACTAGGTTGGGTTTCCATCGTATCGATTTTACTCACAGGCATCAATCCCCTTCCCTCGATGCTTTCTCAACTAATTCTCTATTTAACCCTTTAGTTAGCGGATCCATTACATTATCTTTCGACTTTACATAGTCTATAGAGATCACTCCAGTTGAGATTAACTGTATAATGGAATTGTGTCTATGACGAATACGTCTAGACTTTCCATTATATATGACATTTTGTGCCCTGCCAATCGCAGATTGACTATCACATTATATACTTATTGTTGGCATAGGTTTCGATCATCTCGGAATGTCCTCCAAAAATTGGCATAGCCATTCTGCCTCTTCACCATATTTATCTAATGTGATGAACTCATATTCCATCATGGATCAAGCTATCACAGTCTGTTTCAAGGACTTCCATGTCACGACTGTACTCGCTAATGTAAATACATAGCCACTAGTAGATTTTGAATCCTTGATATCTGATATCCAGTTAGCATCACTGTATCCTTCTAATACAGTAGGATATCTTGTATAGTACAGTCCGTATTCATGAGTATATCGTAAGTATCTTAATACTTTAACGATTCATTTCGAATGATTATCATTTAGATTACTCATGTATCTACTCAGTCTACTTATAAGGTAAACTATGTTTGGTCTTGTACAATTCATTAAGTGCATCAGACTTCCAATCACCCTTGCGTATTCCACTTGAGATACACTCTTTTCGTTATTCTTAGATAAGTGTAAACTCACATCTATGAGTGTTCTAGCTATACTAGTATCCTCTTTACTAAAATTAGCTAGTATTTTATCTACATAATGTATTTGACTAAGAATGATTCCATTCAAAGTTCTCATGATTTTCATTCCTAAAATCACATTAGCAAGCCTCATATCTTTCATGTCAAATCTAGATTTTAACATTGCTTTTGTAGTTCAGACCATAGTATCGTCACTATCCACAATGATTATGTCATCTGCATACAAACAAAGAATGACATATCCATTCTCTGTATCTTCTATGTAGATACACTTATCACACTCATTTATTTTAAATCCATCACTAAGCATGGTATTATCAAATTTTTGATGAGCTTGTTCAAGTTCATACAAGGACTTTATCAATTTACAAACTTTATTTTCTTTTCCTGGTGAGGAAAAACCCTAAGGTTGCTTCATGTAAATCTCTTCATCTAGATCTCCATTAAGAAATGTTGTTTTCACATTCATTTGATGTACTTCAAGATCCCACAATGCAGCGATCAACAATACCATCCTTATTGAATTTATTCTCGTAATTGGAGAATAAGTATCAAAATAGTCAAGGCCTTCTTGTTGCTTGTATCCCTTAATTACAAGCCTTGCCTTGTATTTTTCTATTATTCCATCTGCTTTCATATTTCTTTCAAAAATCCATTTGTAACCTAAAGGTTTACAACCTGGAGGAAGATCTACCAACTCCCAAGTGTGATTCTGCAAGATAGAATCTTTCCCACTTTTCACAGCTTCTTTCCATAAATTTCCTTTAGGAGAATTTATAGCCTTTTGGAAGCTTTGAGGTTCATTTACTAGCATATAAGTAAGAAAATTCGGACCGTAGGATTTTTTTATTCTTACCCTCTTGCTTTGTCTAAGCTCAACCTCAGTCTCAACATCAGTTTTTTGTTCATGATCACTATCATGATTATCTTCATCGATAGTATTGTATGTTCAAAAAATAATGTAGTTCTCGATTCCATTATCGTATTCTTATGTATATCAGGAATTTCTTACTTATACACGAGAAACCGATATGCACTACTATTTTATGCATATCCTATGAAAATGCAATCAACCGTTTTAGGACCTTTTTTTTTTTTTTTGTTTGGAGTTGATACCACAACTTTGGCTAGACACCCCCACACTCGTAAGAAATGATAAGAAGGTTATTTTCCCTTCCATAGCTCATATGATATCTTTACTTAGTCTTTTCGATGTACCTTATTTAAAAGGTCGTTTGACAACTAAAAAGCTTCCCCCTAAAAGTTTTGAGGCAATTCAGAACTTATCAGCATTGCATTCATCATTTCTTTTAAAGTTATTTTTCTATTTAGCCACACCATTTAATTGTGGCGAATATGGTGAAGTCACTTCATGTATTATGCCATGTTGAGCACAATACTCTCCAAATGGAGTCACATACTTCCCACCACGATCACTTTTGGTCATTTTAACTTTTCTGTAGAATTGATTTTCAACTTCTGTTTATAGAGAATAAATTTCTCTATTGCCTCATCCTTGCTCTTAAGCAAGTACACATAACAATATTTCATGCTATCATCAATAAAGGTGATAAAATATTTATTACCACCTCTAGTCGATGCGAATTTTAAAGCACATACATTGCTATTTATTAAATCCAAAGGTTCATTATTTTTTTCAATCATTTGGTACGATAACCATGTTGATTTTGCCTCTACAAAAGTTTCACACTTATGTTTGGAATCAATCTCAAATATGGAAATATGATTCAAGTTAATTAACTTCCGTAGAAAATTAAAATTAATATGACCTAGTCTACCATGTCACAAAATGGAAGACTCAAGCAAGTAAATAGAAGAAGTACTAACTTTATTATTAATATTCTTTGGCTTTACCATCATTACATTCAATTTGACTAAACCATTGGCTACATAGCCCTTACCCACAAACATTCCAAACTTAGATAGGCCTAGCCGGTACGGTTTTAAAAGGCCTCTCAGTGGTTAGGGGTCCCACCCCTTCACCTGTCAGTCCTATTGGCTCGGGCCTCCCAAGCTCAATTGAGATATTGTCTGCTTTGGCTCACCACCTCACAGCTTTGCTTCCTCACAGGAAAGCCTCTCAAGGGAAAGGTATCCATACCCTCTTATAAGGCATGCTTCGTTTCCCTTTCCAACCGATATGAGATCTCATAATCCACCCCCCTTGAGGCCTAGCATCCTTGCTGGCACACCAATCCGAGTCTGGCTCTGATACCAACTATAATAGTCCAGTCCACCCGCATGAGATATTGTCTGCTTTAGGCCCAACCCGCAATGTTTTAAAATGCCTCTCAGTAGTTAGGGGTCCTACCCTTTCACCTACCAATCCTACTAGCCCGGGCCTCCCAAGCCCAACCGACATATTATTCTCTTTGGCTCACCACCTCATGGCTTTGCTTCCTCACAGGAAGGCCTCTCAATGAAAAGGTATCCACACCCTCTTATAAGGCATGCTTCGTTCTCCTTTCCAACCGATGTAGGATCTCACACCCAGTGTTCTCAGTTTTGAACTTCCGGTCCAAAGTTTTCCACAGCTCATTTGCTATCTTCGTGCCATAATACACTCCATACAAGGCATCAGATAGGCCATTCAGGACATAACTCCAACATAAATAATCAGAATTCTTCCATGCATCCACCGCCATCAGAGCCTCTTTATTACTCTCTTCAGCACTTGGTGGTACGTCCTCAGTTAGAAACCTTGTAAGGTCCAATATCGTTAAGTAGAACAACATCTTCCGTTGCCACCTCTCAAAATTAGCTTCATCGAACTTCTCAGGTCTCTGTACATGATTTGCAAGAGGAGGCACTTGAAACACAAGAGTCTGTGTTGGCACTTGTGCAACGAGCACATCTCTACTTGCCATTTCTGTAAAACCATAAAAATAGAAATCAATTAGTTGCTATTTTCTATCTCAAAAAATTAATTATAACCAATTTCTAATAGGAAAACACAAAAAAATGTTATTTTCTAGAATTTCTGTATACACCACAAAATTACTGTGTACACCCATAGAATTGCTGTATACACCCATAAAATTATGTTATACACCCACTAGCCCAACATCATCAATTATACATGATGACATCATTGCTAACATCATTGCTGTGTGGTACTATGCTGATGTGGCACATAGCCATGTCATGATGATGTTGGTGTGGCACCAGCCACGTGGCACCATGATTGACGTGGCCTTTGCCACATGTCTACGTGCTTACGTGTCACCGGTCACGTGGCACATGCACTAACGTGGTAGCCCGTGTGTTAGATGACATCACATGCTTGTACACATCCCACACATGTGGAGCCTTCTTTGACCAACATGTGTCACATTCATGACTTGACACGTGCCACAAGTCAGAGGCGACATGTGTGTGTGTGTGTGTGTGTGTGTGTATTTTATATGCAAATAATTTATTTTTCAAACTCAAATTTTAATTTGTACAAAATTATAAAAACCACATTATTTTACATAACACAGTTAATAATAATTTTTCTTTCATTTAAAATGGACCATATAATTTTTCAGAAATTTAAACAATACAATTTACATAAATTTAATTACCCAAAAAAGTTTAGAAAATGGACCACTCACCTTCAAATGTGGAATCACTCTAAATCCTCCATAGAATCGATCCCTTGATTCATATAGATGCCTAAAATATTAATAGAACGTAATACCCATTAAAATAATATTTAATCGGCCATTTTATATACAATTTAACCAAGGGAGCTAATGCAAACTTTAACTAAAATTGACGAACTATATACCAAATCAAAGCTTAAGACACAAGACGCAAGGATCACAGATTTCACCTGCGGTGGCCAATATCTGGTTAGAAAAACCTAGACAACTTAATATCCATGGATCTCGCGATCTAGCTAGAATTGAGCAAATCAGAGCTCAGATTTGGACTCAGGGAGTCAACTTTAGTGAGAGAGGTTGGTAGTTTGGTCGGAAATGTGTCAGAGCCGGGGGAACCTGCGAGCTATTGCGGTTGCTAGAAAATTACTCTAGTGCTGGCATATTCGGCGACCATCAGTAGTCAAATTTGGTGGAAAGGATGGTCGTGAAATGGGTAGTTAAGTGGTGGTGCTGATGAGGCAAGGGGTGGCTGAAAAGAGAGAGAAGTTGACCGGCAAAGCAAACAATGGCCGTCAACAAAAAACACCTTGATCCCAATGCGTCATCGGCAATTTCACTATCAGATTTGAGTACGCCACCGATGGCCGAAGAACGGTGAGAATGTGGTGGCCGATTTTTTCTGTTTCTCTCCTCTCTCTCTCTCTATCTCTTCGTTTTCCTCCAAATGGCCTAATAAAGGCCTCCCATGATACCACTGTGCAATCAGGATTGGCTGAAATGGCGACATGTGATAGGTGTCGATGGGGCACTATTCATATATGTTTCACATGTGTCAAATTATACCGGGTAGATTCAGTCTCAGAAAAATAATTTAAAATTTTACATGTCTGTAACTTTTCAACCATAAGTTCAAATTAAGCATGTCATTAATCTATGAGCTCATATCGATGAGTACTTTACAATAAAATATAATTCAAAACCAAAATTCATAAAACTCGGCCTCAATTGATCAATCTAGACCATAACTTGTTTTGTCCATAACATTTTAATCACGGCTCCGATTTTAGCATACCACTAGTTTGTGAATTTGGATCAATATGTACTTCGGCATTATGCCTTGGTTAATGCAAAATTCTTTTTGCACCAAAAAGTCAACAGTGGTGCCCACTCAGTCAACCCCCGTCAACTCTAGTCAAACTTGGTAAATCTGTGAAAATTCTGGCATATTTCAATATGGGGTGTTACAAGCTTGGAGGCCTTCACCTATAATTAGTCATTGGAGGAAGGGCGGGAAAAAAAACTCATATCCAGACACATCAAAACTTCTACATAAAAATCTTATCCTAGAACCTCTTTTCGAATATCTAGAATCTCATTACCTCTCTTGTATTAATATTTTTGTCCTTAACTCTACCATTTATTTAAATTCCTATCATTTTCTTTAGGAAATTTCATTTTATTAAAGTCTCATGTATTTAGGCAATAAAAGAGCCTTTAAATTGTTTTGTTCTATGCAAATTTAATACAATCGCTTGATATTAGTTAGATATTTTATATATTTAATTTTATGTTTCTTATTTCCATTTTTTTTAAAATATTATAACTTTTTAGGTGGCATGCTGGCATCCTTCTAAGACACCCATTGTTGGAAAAAGTACCCACCAAGCTAATAGCTGGGATATAAGCCTCGGATGACTTCTACAAGAATGGATATACAGTACAAATTTAAAAAGACTTTTTATAGACTTACACGGAATTAAAAAGCCTAGTATGGTGTTTGATTTTTCACTTATATCTTTATCGATATTAGTGACTTTTAGATTTTATTAGATTTAAGTGATTAACTCTTATTTTTTTGTTTTATTTGTTTTTTAAGACATAAGAACATCCCAAGGGATTTTTTAAGAATAAAAAACATCTTTCATATAATAAAAAGTATATTTAAAAATATAAAGTAGAACTTTTAAAACTTTTTCAATAATACTCTTTGTATCACACTTTTTTTTTTATTAACATTTATTATTTTGTGTATTTCCTTCCTTTTTGTTTTTTTTTCTTTTAACAATAAATAGTAATTAAAATATATTAATATAATATGGTAGTTTTGGAATTTGATAAATATTAAATAATATTAATATAATATTAAATATAAAGAGTGTTTCTGGTTCTCCAAATTTGGAAAGCCAAATCCACTCTGTATTTTAAAAAGTCAAAATACCAGATGGATTGGAGTTTGTTGTTAAAAATTAGCTCTTCAAAATAAAAAATCTATAATGGATAAAAGAATTTTTTAGGGATGCTCTAAAAAATATCAAATATAACTTATATGAAAGGACTTAATTATCCATTATTAATAAAATAATCTAGATATTTATAAATATTATATTCAAATTCATATTTATTAAAATTTTAACATCTGACCAATCAAAGCCCCTTCCTAATAATTAACCAATTAAAAAAAAAAAAAAAAGAGAGAAGAGATGATCAATAAGAAAGAGAGAGAGCCAGAGAGAGAGAGAGAGATAGAGGAATATGCAAGAGAGAAAGAGAGTAGAGAGAATGAAACGGAGAGAGAGAGAGAGAGAGAGAGAGAGAGAGAGAGAGAGAGAGGAATACCCAAAGAAAAAGAGAAAGAGAGAAAGAGAGAAAGGAATATGCTAGAGGAGACAGAAAGAGAGAGAGGTAGGATTATGCCAGAAGAGAACGAAAGAGAGAAGAATTAGCTAGAGAAAGTGGAGAGAGAAAGAGACAGAGAAAGAGAGGAATACACAGAGGCGAGAGAGAAAGAGGGGTTCTAATGCAAGAGTGTTTTGGAATTAAAAGTTTGGGAAGAATTATTTTGGGTTAAAAAAAAAAAAGGTCATAAGACATTTTTAGTTAAGATAAAAGTGAAAACTTTTTAAAAGTCTTATGTTAATTTTGTTAAGATAAAAAAGCAATCAAAAATAAAATGTGTTATCACTTAAAATAAGTTAAATTAAGACATGAGTTAAAAAAAAGGATAAAAGCCTAGGTATACTTAATATAGATTTATAATGATTCTATAAAAGTTTTAAAGTATTCAATATAAATTTTTAAAAATTTTTAAAATGTCCATAAAAATTATAGTGTATTCAATTAATGCTTTTTAAAAGTCAATAAAATAATGAATATTCAAATTTTCAGTGACTTTTAAAAATTTAAACTTTTATAGTTTTTTTTTTTTTTTGTTAAAAAATGAATACTTTTCGCTCACAAATTCTCTCACCAACCTCTGAAACTTTTACAAACTTTTCTCAAATCTTTTTAACCCCCTCCAGCTGAAAAACTTATAAAAGCTTGAGAATGCACCCCATTTTTTTTTTTTTCCAAATTTTGATATTGGTCTAAATATGAAAATAGAAATAAAGAATTAATAATATTTGTTTTTCATTTAATTCTCCAAATAAATATAGCGGTTTCATGCTTCGATCACTTTCATTCATTAATTTAATTCATGTTGGTTTTATTTTATTTTACATATACCTCTAAAGCTCTAATTCAACTTTAACAAGAAAAACTTTCTAATTTATAGCTTGTGGCAATTATTTTTCTCCTAATTTTCTATTTTATTGTATGTTTGACCAAACTATTATTGTTTTTATAATAATAAAAGTAATAATTGAATATATATATATATATATATTTTTAACACATATACGCATAATAAAATACGCACAATCAACTTGTGATTTAGATTGAAAAAGGGTTTGCTCCGTCTATTTTTATTTATTATTATTAGTATTATTATTTTGATTGCTGCTTAGTATAAGAATTTAAAAGGTTTTTGTATCTCTATGAATTTTTACAGCTACTTTTATAAGTAATTTTTAATTTTCGAGTTGACTTATAATTTTTTAAAAACATTTTTATTGCCATGAGAAATATAATTTTATTATTACAAATTCCATAATATATATTTACAATGTCAGGATCTGTCCAAGATCCTTTACTAGAATCCTAGACAAATCCTGATTCCAGAAAAACCCTATTGAACCTCCCTGTAGAAAATCTGGCAGAATCTCCCCTAATGGTTGAACTTACCACAAAATTTCCTGAACAGAAAACACTCCTATTGATAACACATTATTCCTTCCAGCTTACTACAATCTGAATCCACAATTTCCAGCACTTCAAATAACCAAAAAGGAATAAGTGCAATATTAATTAAATAAATCCAGTACAGTATACAAAGCACCTCATTATCTACAATTGAGAATAGAATTTCTTACAACACAAGGTAGAAAATTTACAAGATGGAAGGAAAAGAAAGAAAAGCTTCTTGGAGTGAAGCATCGAATGAAGACGTCAAACTCACCCTGACGATCAACATCTGCCAACCTAGGTCTAGGAGAACTAATTTAAAAACATGATATGCTAATCATATCAGTGAGTGATCCTATCTACCGTAATAATAATAGTCATATAATAATGTAATAAATTTGGCTAATTAACAGTATTAGGAAATAGCATTTTCTCTCAAAATCCTTATAATTCACTTAGTTGGAAAATATTCCCCTTTTAAAACCTTTCACAAAACCCAACATTTTATATAACCCAAAAACCAATAAAGTAATTAACCAATAAAAAAAATTATTATTCAAATAATTTTGGAATCTAAAATTAACACTTCAAGATTAATATAATAACAAATAATTGAATTTATAATAATTATCATAAGATAAAATACAATCACAAATAATTTAACCAAGCCAACATTTAATTCAACATATAATCATGACATTTATTAATCAAGCCAAGGGAATAATCAAGGAATATTAATAAATAAAATGCAAATAATATGCAACAAGTCAATTTATAACAAAATTGATTTCAATAAATAATTCATAAAAAGTATGCTCAACAATTTAATAAATAATGAAAGACACCATAGAAAACCTTTTTGATAATCTTAAATTTATGTAAGCCTTGAAAACATGGTAAAATATATTTTTGGACACAACTTGAATAAATAATAAAATCACAATTAAATACTTTTAATTTCAAATAAAATTTTGAAAACATTTAATTTTTGATAATCGGTTCGGGAAAATATCTTGATGCACATACTATATACCAGTGATGTTCGATGGTGTCCAACGTCCCAAAGCATCGCCTGATGGGGATGTTATAGAGAGAAACCTACATCCAGGCCGCTTTGACATCCCCGCAGCACTGATGATATAACCCTCAATCTTGACCATGAAAGGGGCGGCTATGGCCAATATATCAAACTTGCCTGCCCTTAGGTCCAATGGCAACCACGGGAGAGTATACAACTTCCGCGCTCATCACAATCCACACGCACGCTAGCACATCCACAACTACAGAACATCGGTACTGCATAGTGCATCTTAAAAACCATATATATACACACACACACACACACACACACACACCATTTTCAAATACCAAAATTTCATCATTTCCACTGGATTTAATATCTCTCTCCACATCCATAAATTCACGTTAAAATCCATTATAATTTTATTTATGCAAATATACCAAAATCCCAATGGCATAAAATAAATCCAAAATCCAACTGTATATATATATGTGTATAAATATATCCAAAATTTTCTAATACCATGAAATGATTTTCCCACCATTGTTTCAATGCATAATAAATTTAAATAAATATTTTCTTCAAATCCTCCAAATTCAGTTCAATTGAAATTGCATTGAGATTTGCATAAAAATCCATATATGCATAAATTCATCTAAATATATTTTTATCAAGCATAAATAATCCACAATTAATTTCAACAAGCATAAATTAAATATAATTTCTTCGAAAACCCAGAATATAAATTCTAATGTATAAGTCCACATAAATCATGATCAAAATTTAATTAATAACTTCCTTAAATATTAAACATAAATAACACATACAACATATTTTTTAATTAATCACTTAATTCAAAATATACATAATTTAATGTCTGAAAATAAATTTGAAGGTGAATCACTCACCTTGAGCATGCTTATTAATCAAGATCTACCATAGGATCATTTTCACAACCCACACGTGCTCCTAAAACATCAAGATCATACAACACCGATTAAAATAATATTTTAATCGGGTAATTTATACAAGTGTACCGAGGGAATTAACACAAATGATATCCAAAATTCACAAATTATATACCAAATCGAAGCTTACAACATAAGGATTAAGAATCAGGTCTTACCTTTCGGAGATTGAACCTGTGTTGGCCGAAATCTTGTCAAAAAAGTCCCAGATTTAAAATTCTCAAATCTCACAAACCATTACGAATTGAAGGAAAAAGACTTCGGATTTGGATTCAATGAGGTCGATTTAGTGGGGAAGGGTAGGTGAGGTGATCAGAAACTCATCGGAACTGGGTTTTCCAGTGAGCCACCATGGTTACCGAAATCCACCACCACCGATGGCGCATCCATTGGTCACTGGCTGCAATTTTTTGTGGAGAGGTAGATCAAGGGATGGGTAAGCCAATGGGACTAGCGGTGTCGAAAGAGGATGACTGGTTTGGGAGAAATCGGTGGTGGAAGGAAACGGATCACTCGCCCAAAAACAGCTCGATCCCGCCATGTCATAGGCGATCTGACCGTGAAATTTGGCCAGTTGGCCGGTTTTTAGGGGTGGGTCACGATGGTGCGGCGCATGTAGGCCATTGGTGGCCAGAAGGTGGTCACCGGTGTAAGGTCGATTCTCCCTCTTTTTCCTCCCTCTCTTCCTTCTTTCTCTCTCCTCTCTCCCCCTTCTCAACCAATCAAAAATGCCACCCGTGGGTGCCACTGTGCACTCATGGGTTGGCCCAGCAAATGACACATGGGTGATACTGTTCACACACACAAATCAATAAATAGTAACTGTTATCTCGGAAAAACTTCATAGGTTCCGTAACTTTCGAACCACATGTCCAAATCAGGTGTGTTGCTAGCCTATGAACTTGTATCGATGAGTACTTTCCAACCATATAGGAGTCAAACCCAAATTTTACAAGAATAAAAAGTCAATTCTGACATCGTCGGACAACTCGGACCTCAACTTGTTTTGCTCATAACTTTTAAACGGTAACTCCGTTTTTTATGTGTTACTAGTCTACAAACTCGGATCGAGGCGTACTTTGAAATGGTGCCTTAGTGAATGCAGAATTCTGAATGGATCAAAAAGTCAAAATTTGACCCCTTTCGTTCAAAGGCATTCAATCTCGGTCAACGTGAAAAAATTCTAGCGTACTGCGTGACAAGGTGTTACATACAAGTCAATAAAAGTCTATGAAATAATTTTGCAGGCATCATCTCATTTACTAACATATCTATCAAGAATATATGTATCATTATTTAATTAATTTATATTCAGTATGTGACGATCCGTTTTGAGAAACACCGTAAATTTTAATTTTTGAGTGGTTTGATTAGGGTTGATCAAGTTTAACTAAATTGAACTTTTAAAAAAGATCAAGTTTGACTTTTTTTTTAAAGATGAAATTTGGCTTTAACCCTTGTACATTTCATAAAGTTCATCGATACAAGTTTGTAAATTGACATAATGTCAAATTCTAATATCTTTAAAATATCACAATTCTGAGAAGTTTTAAGTATCAATATTTTTTTTTTTCATATAAAAAATAATTTAATAACAAAAAAAAGTATTGTAGGAATGGAAAATAACGGGAAACCTTAATAAAAAATTAAAAAAATGCTAACTTAAAAGGAAATAAAATGCATAATTAACATATTTAATTAACTAATAATACATATTTATTAATTTATCAAATTTTATTGATTATGTTAGTTTTTGAATAGTATTAGTTTTTTAATTATATTATATAAATTTATTATAGTTTTAGTTAGTTAAATAAACGAAAATGACTTAGTTGAAAAAAATGTGAAATAAAACTTTGTATTATAATAAAATATTTATTTTTCTTTAGTTAAAGATAAAAAATGAATATCAGCTTTATAATTAAATTGGATGTGTTATATAGCACTTAAAAAATACATGTAAAACAAAAAATAGAAAAGAAAAAAAAATGAAAAAAACTGTTTGTACTAAACTTGTTCTAATGGCAATATGGTAATAAGTTGGAAAACTTATGAGCAATCTTTTTATGTAAATTTGTTTTGTGAAAGTGAAAAGATACGTGTCAGATGAAGAAATGGGAAAGTGTTTGGGCGAGTGAATGGGATGTGTTGCTAGCATTTCTCTGTTTCTCAATCTTCGCTGAGGCCCTCTTTTCTCTCTCTGATTATTTATTGCTCAGTCTGAAAAATCTTGATATTTTTTGTCCTTCTAATCCTTAGAACAAAAGGGACGGTCTGCATGGTCTTGATTTTCTTTATCTTTCGAATCCTCTGAGCAAAAGGGTCAGTCTACATAGTCTCTGGGTGTTTTTCTTTCTTACCCTCCACACGATCTCTCTGTTGCAATTAGAATATGGAGAGATTGGTCTCTCTCCAAGTCTCTTCCAAGCCTCTCCAAAATCTAAGCAAAGCATAGATCAGACCTAAACCCCTCACTCTTCACTTTGCCTAGCTCTCTGTTTTTTTCCATTGTTAATGGCTTCTCTGAGTGTTCCTAAACTTCTAGCCATTTCCACAAATATCGGCGACATTTCCTTAGCTTTCCATCAGAAAACCCCATTTCCACAAATATCGACGATAATGTCGATGTTTTCACGACAATTTAGACAGATATTTTTTCCCTTTGTTGGTGTCGACGCTTGCCGAAATTTGATATTGTAGCTGATATTTCGCTGTTGTCGCTGACTTTTTCTTCGCTGTGTTGGATAAGGTTGTGGTTTGCAAATTTGTGAACTTTATACCAAAGTACAGATAGTTACAGGGCTGTTGAAAGAGCTAGCTTCAAATTGATTGCCTGGTTGATTGCATAGGACAAAGATCAAGAATTTTCTTTGTTGTGATTTTATTTATCTGTATTATTGCTCATGACATTGATGTTGCATCTGACTATTGCTTTTTCATTGGATCGATATAGGCAGCTCTGGTGTTTTCTTGACCAGGAAACTTGCTTGGGAAAAGCATATATTCTTTTATGGGTGAGAGGCTCTTATCCCAGAATCCATGAATTTAATTTGGAGCCGTTAAATTTAATAAATGCCCAACATTAATAATAATAATAATAAATAAAAACCTTACCTTCTCGCTGACTTCATTCCAAAATTTCTCCCAAATTTCAGATTCCATGGTGCTAACTTTATGCCATTTTCTTCTCCTCCACATCCAGGTTTTACGTGCAGCATAACCAACAAATGATACAAAAACAGGGTTTTGTTATGAGGCAAGGGATATGTCTTTCGGATATTATACTTTAATATTTCACAAAATTAGATATATCTATATCTATATATATATATATATATATACAAAAATTCTATGGTGAAGACAGTTCGCATGAGAACTGTAATATTAGTGATGATTTTTCATAGTATTAATGATGGTTTTTTAAAAAATCGTCACTAATACTATGAAAAACCATCATCAATACTATAGTCCATATAAGTACCGTCCGCACCATAAACAAACTGTATATATATATATATATATATTAAACAAAGCGCAAAACCATCAAGAGGCATGTCAACTTTATCAATTATTAGAATCTAATCGATCATATTTATATTTATATATTTAGTTTTTTCTAATGATGAATTTGGAAAGGGCATTCTATCACCAAAATTTAAATTCAAAACTTTAAAAATAAATTAAAGTCATCAGCAAATGATTAGTCTAATAGTCAACACCCATCAAAATTATTACTCTTAATAAATAAATAAAAACTTTAAAAAGAGAGGAAATAAAAGAATATATAAAGAAAATATCCTACAAAAGGCAACAACATCCACAAGATAGACATCAATTGGAGAGTCCGGAATATGAATTGTGAAAATAAGCATGCTACATAAATGATATGAATAATGTTATAAATAAATTACTCTTCAATGATAATGTTAAAAATAGATATTAAGCTGATATTATCTAGACATTTTTCCTTTGTGCTTCTTTAATGACTCTATGTATTTATATGGCACAAGGTTAGTCTATGTGGCATGAATATCTACCTGATATATATTTAATTCAAAAATCGATATTTAATGGTTTTGTTTACATTTCAATTAATTAATGATGTCTCTATTTTTTACTTAGATAAAATAAAAATAATTGTTATGCCTCTGGGTAATTTCCCATCGCCTCGCCGTAGGTGCGTCTAAGGCAGTGCCTTTTAAAAATATAGATGCAGCATGCAAAGGTCTTTTGAAGTTGTTTAATTTTATAATTTTGTTGTTTTCATGATAGAGTAGGTGTACCGCATACCTTAACACTATTAAAAACTATATTGAAAATAGTTTTAAGGATCAAAATTTGAAAAAAACTAAAATTTTAGAATCAAAATGCAAGAACAAAATTGACGCACCAAAATGCAAATGCAAGCATAGTTCAAAAACTAAAAATAACAATAACTCCAGTAATTATTATTATTATTATTATTATTATTTATTTTTTAAAAGTAACATATTATTTTACCATATTTGATGAACAATTTGGTATTTATAGCATTATTAAAAGATAAAAAAGAAAATTTTTAATTGAACTACCAATTTAACTCTATACATTCTTTTATTATTCACTACGCGAAAATTCAGATCTACCGACACTACGAAACAAACACATCTGAAAAAACAAAACCACGACGCTGAGACTAATACGTCGTTAAAATTCCATAAATATACGATGCATTTAAAACTGTCGAAGTCAAACAGTCGGTAAAAACAACAATACGCGACTCTACCTTTCAGCGTCGCTGAATATGCAGCTGAACAAAGTCACCATTAATACTGTGCATATATTTTTTTTCTGAATTGTATTGTTTAAATGCTAGACTCATGCAAAATGATTAACCAACCACTTATTTATGTTTACATAATAACAAAATTTAATTATATGAATACTATAAAAATAGATGAAAATAGGCGATCTTTAAGCAATATAATTGAATTTGTTGTCTAATTATTTAAATTATCATGTACAGTTTATTTACTGTTAATTAAACTTGCACATCTCTTGTATTTTTATTTCTTTTTTTTAAAGATAAAGTGAATAGGCAACACAACAGATTCATTCCACGTTGCCTATTCCCTTTTTTTTTTTTTTAATCAATGTCATTTTCTTTCAACTTCAAATAACTAGTGAAAATATTTAAGCAATACAACTGAGGTGATTTTTTGTTTTTTTGTTTTTTTTTTTTTTTTTTTTTTTTTTTTTAGATAAGGGAAACAAGATTGCTTCATTCCGTGTCACTTGTTCCCCCCTTTTTTTTTTTTTTTAATCAATCTGATTTTCTTTCAACTTTAAATAATCAGTAAAAATATTTAAGTAATATAACTGAGATGGTTTTTTGCTTCTTTTTTTTTTTTTAAAGATATAGGGAACAAGCAACGCAACTGCTTCATTATGTGTCACTTCTTCTCTCTCTCTTTTTTTTAATCAATGTGATTTTCTTTCAACTTTAAATAACCAGTGAAAATATTTAAGCAATATAATTTAAGTGGTTTTTTGTTTTTTACTAAAGATAAAGGGAACAAGCGATGCATTTTTAAAAAAAGAGTTGTCAAATAAAGGAAAAGGTGACACATCGTTCAATAAATGCATCGCCTTTTCTTCTTTTTTTTTCAATTTTTATCTTTACACGTGTACTTTTTTTTTTTTAAATCAATCTAATTTTCTTTCAACTTCAAATAATCAATGAAAATATTTAAACAATATAACTGAGGTGGTTTTTTGATTTTTTTTTTTTTTTAAAGATATAGGGAACAAGCAACGCAACTGCTTCATTATGCGTCACTTGTTCTCTCTCTCTCTCTCTTTTTTTTTAATCAATATGATTTTCTTTCAACTTCAAATAGCCAGTGAAAATATTTAAGCAATATAACTGAAATGGTTTTTCATTTTTTCCTAAAGATAAAGGGAACAAGCAATGCATTTTTAAAAAAAAGAGTTGCCAAATAGAGGAAAAGGCGAAGCATCTTTCAAAAAATGCATCGCCTTTTCTTTTTTTTTTTTTTTTCAATTTTTATCCTTACATGGGTTAATATTTAAGCAATATAGCTGAGGTGGTTTTTTGCTTATTTTTTTTTTTAAAAGATATAGGGAACAAGCAACGCAACTGCTTCATTATGCGTCATTTGTTTTCTCTCTCTCTCTTTTATTTTATTTTTTAATCAATGTGATTTTCTTTCAACTTCAAATAGCCAGTGAAAATATTTAAGCAATATAACTGAAGTGGTTTTTGGTTTTTTCTAAAGATAAAGGGAACAAGCAATACATTTTTAAAAAAAGAGTTGCCAAATAGAGGAAAAGGCGAAGCATCTTTCAAAAAATGCATCGCCTTTTCTTTTTTCTTTTTTTCAATTTTTATCTTTACATGTGTACAAATCCTTGGTTTTTTCTAAAGATAAAGGGAACAAGCAATGCATTTTTAAAAAAAGAGTTGCCAAATAGAGGAAAAGGCGAAGCATCTTTCAAAAAATGCATCGCCTTTTCTTTTTTCTTTTTTTCAATTTTTATCTTTACATGTGTACAAATCCATAAAAAAATAAAAATCAAATAAGGCCATGCCAAGAATTGAACCCAGTTGCTCTTACACTCTCAAAGAATCACTACACCACCAAACCAAATGACTTGAATGTAATAATACAACAAGAACTAGCTTATATAACTGCATCGCCTATTCTTTTTTCTTCTTTTTTTCAATTTTTTTTATTTACACATGCAGAAACCCATAAAAAAATATAATCAAATTGGGCCATACTAAGAATTAAATACAGAACCTCTTACACTCTCAAGGAATCACTACAACACCAGACTAAATGATTTGGATGTAATAATATAATAAGAACTAGCTAATATAGTTTTAGGCGATGCATTCTTTTAACAAAGAGTCGCCAAATAGAGGAAAAGACAATGCATTTTTCAACAACTGCATCACCTTTTCTTTTTTTCTTTTTTTTCCAATTTTTTTATTTACACGTATACAAACCCATGGAAAAAAAAAAAAAAAGGGCCATGCCAAGAATTGAACCTAGAACCTTTTACCCCCTTAAAGAATCATCACACCACCAGATCAAATGTCTTGGATGTAATAATACAACAAGGACTAGTTAATATAGTTTTAGGCGACTCATTGTTTTAACAAGGAAAAGGCGATGCATTTTTCAACAACTGCCTCGCCTATTCTTTTTTTTTTTTTCAATTTTTTTATTTACACATGTACAAACCCATAAAAAGAATAAAATCAGATAGCAGAACCTCTTACACCCTCAAGGAATTACCACACCACCGACCAAATGACTTGGATGTAATAATACAACAAGGACTAACTAATATATTTTAGGGGACTCATTGTTTTAACAAGGAAAAAGCGATGCATTTTTCAACAATTGCGTCGCCTATTCTTTTTTTTTTCTTTCAATTTTTTTGTTTACACATGTACAAACCCATAAAAAAAAATATATATATCAGATAAGGCCATGCAAAGAATTGAACCTAGAACCTCTTACACTCTCAAGGAATCACCACACCACCAAATCAAATGACTTGGATGTCATAATACAAGAAGAAGTAACTAATATAGTTTTAAGCGATGTATTGTTTAAACAAAGAGTCGCCAAATAAACAAAAAGGCGACACATTTTCCAACAAATGCGTCGCCTTTTCACCCAATCAATTTTTACATTTTTTTTAGTTTGAAAGTTATTTTTAGTAATTTTTTTAATTTTGCAAATATGCTTCTTCTTTTTTTAATTTGTAGATGAACAATGAAAAAAACTAGTTAAAGATTAAAAAAAAAAAAAACATGAAATAGGCGACGCATTTTAATGGAATTGCATTACCTGTTCCTTCAATTTTTTTATTTTTTTATTTTTTAAAAAGGCAATTTAATAAACTTTCAATTTTTAAAAACAAGTAAGCTATCATTGAACACAAACACGTGAAAGTTAGGCTCATTTAACATACTTATATAGATAAATTGGTCAATAGATGCTTGTTGAGTTAGAATTCTATATTCGATACCCTATCTCAAATTAGATCTTGAGATATTTGTGTCTCATCTATACACATACATGTGAATATTTGAAAAGAGCATTGACAAAACTATTTTCTGTTTTTAGATCAATAGAATTTATGTTCATTGGATTGCTACATGAATATATTTGTAGATGAACAATTAAAAAACTATTTAAAGATTATAAAGAAAATATAAAAAAAGGAACAGACAATGGTTTTCGACCATAATGCGTCATTGATCCCACAATTCAAGAACAGGTGACCCTTCTTGAAGAAACTGTGTCTCCTGTTCTCTCAATTAAAGAAAATAAAAATTTTAAAAGACATATAAATTTTATAAAGAATAAAGGTATACTTGAAAAACAGAAAAACAAACAGCAATATTCAATATTTTGCTTTGCATTTTTAAAAAATATTTTCAGTGTTTATTTGTAGATGAAAAATAAAAAAATTAATCAAAAAATATGAAATTGAGAGAAAAGGCAACACTTTTAATTGTAAATGTGTCGCCTGTTCTCTTAATTTTAAAAAAAAAAAGAAATATTTTAATACTTGTAACGTTTAAAAGCAAATAAATTGTACTTCAAAAATAAATAATAACTATTAAAAAAAGGAAAAAAATAAAAAGTATCTGGCAACTCTTTTTGCTTTTTATGCATCACCTGTTCTATCAAACTTAAAACAAACAACTTTGTCTGTTGTAAATGCATCGCTTATTCCCCTTTTTTTAAAAAAAAAAATTAAACTTTACAAGATTTTAAAGTAAATAAACTGTACTTGGAAAACAAAATAATTCAACTCCCACTTTGGTAATTTTGTTTCACATATATGAGAAATATTATTAATATTTATTTTTGGATGAAGAATAAAAAACTGATACAAAAATAATGATATTGATGGAACAGGTGACACTTTAAGATGTAAATGCATCGCCTGTTCTCTTAATTTATATATATATAAAATAAAAAAAGAATCTTTAAACGGGTCGCCTTTTTGCCATTTTCTGAAAAAAATTTGTGCGTTTTAATTTTTTTACGCATGCCTTTGAATCCTTTTTCGTTTTTAAAACTATATCAAGTACACTACCTAATAGATATTAGATTTGGAAGCAATCTAAGAAAGATTGAAGAATGGGATATTTCAGGTTTCATTTTTCATTTGCCTACATTGCCGTCGAGAAGCTGGCTTTCTCTGTGTCGCCTTCATGATTTCTGGATTTCTTCTTTCTTCATCTTTATCGCTTAGGTGAGTTTCTTTTTTCTTTGCGGTTGGTGGAGACATGTGGTGGGTTGGTTTTTTTTTTTTTTCTTTTTTTCCATTTTAACAACAGGTTAGGTTCGTTGGGTTTTATTAATCTTGCTTTTGTAGATATTTTGTTTGTGATATTGCTTGACATTGTTTCGTTAAGTTTAATAAGTATTTTATGTTGAATATCAACTTGATTCGAGATGGTCTGTTGTTTTAACTTCACCACAACATCGTACTTTTTTTAAAGAAGATGTTCTTGGAGATACTATGATGGCTCACAATCCATTTGTCATATAGTTGTCAAGTATCGATGAAAATGATAATGAGGATGAATGTGAGAGTGGCTATGTTTGTAATAACTATGAAAGAATATGGATAAACAATATCTTCTAAATAAATTAGTACATATATTTATTAATTTATGTTTTATTCATTTAATTGTTTTTTTGATCCTCTTCATTATGTGTTTTCCATTTTTAATTAGGAGAAATGTGGCTCGCCAAATCTTAAGAACAATGGTAATACTCCTTAAATTTTTATTTACTAAATTACAAATTTAATACTGATTAATATTTATTTATTTTGCATAAGTGTTAATAAACTTTTTAATTTTTCCATATGCAGTATGAGGGTGTAATATCGTCAACAAGAGGATGTCAACTTCCATCTCAATGAGTATGCATTCATGGAAGTTTAATTAATATTGAATTTGCTTTTGCACATACAATAGTTTACCAAATTATGTAAAAATATGTTAATGAGATAATATTTAATTTATTTGATAATTATTTTGTTATAAAAAAATATTTATTTTAAATTTTTATATTCTAATTATTTTGGATGAAGCTAGTTTTGGTTTTTTTTTTAAATTTTTACTATTTTAATCAATTTTCACAAAATTTAAAAAAAGCAAATTTAAAAAATAAATAAATAAATAAAGGGCGACGCATTAAAAAACAGTTGCTAATAGATTTTTTAGCGACTGTTTCATACAGCGTCGCTAAATAATGCATCGCTATAAGTGGAAATCAAATATGACGCATTGTTGAAAGCATCGCTAAAAATATTATTGAAAATCTGACGCATTTGATAAATACGTCGCTAAAAGTGCGTCGCTAAAAATCTAATAAAAACTCTAATGCATTTGATAAATGCGTCGCTAAAAATCTGATCGAAAATCTAACGCATTTGATAAATGCGTCGCTAAAAGTCTAGATGCGTTGCTAAAAACTTTAAAATAGGTGACTCTATTAATGCGTCGCGACAGGATGTCAGGCGACACAGCATAATATGTCTGTCTTTATTTTGTGCGACGCATTAATTGCGTCATTTATCAAAGCGAATCTAGTAGTGATTAATTTACTAAAATGTCCTCACCTTCTCGTTCTTCACTCCTCTATTTAACTAAAATGCCTTTATGTCTCTTACCAAGATGAGTGGTGATTTATTATCCCTTTTCTATTTTAAATATTTCAAACTTCACTTAGCAAGCAATGAATTTGAAGACAAAAGTCAGGAATATGAAACAAGAAACTGAGTTTTCTAATAAATATGGTTTAACTTAAAAATATGGCAATGGAAAAGACTGCTCGAAAAATCATGGAGTGGGCGAGCAATCAAGTTTTCAAAGTGGGATTGTTTGTAATGAAGAAACAATTATAAGATGATACGACATTTCTATGGGTCTAGAGTTTATGTTCTTTTCTTTTCTCTTTGTTTTTTTTTTCATAAAAAAAAACAGAGAAATGGTACTCATGCGGTGGGAGGACCGCCAAAGGCATACCGTAAATCGGCGACCTGACCTGGCCACATGCCGCTGGTGATTCCTTTTACTGCTGGTGGCTATTGGTGGAATGGAAAAGGTTAGGCTAGGTAAAATCTAATTCAAAAGGATAAAAGAAGAAGGAGATACAGATGTTTTGGTAAATTCAAAGTCAATGGGACTGTATAAAGTGGTTATGGAATTGCAAAATGAACTCGTCTATAAAAAAGAAAAATTACTCATATATATATATATATATATATTCATATATACACACAGTCAGTTTCTTATTAGATAGATTTTCCATGAGTCTCCACTTATGGCTATGGGTGTATTATGTACATACACATCGGTTTGGTGCCGATCAAGAATCAAGAATGTACAGATAAACAAGAGAAAACTTTGATAGAACAGAGTGATAAACTTCATAGTTTGGGACATATACAAACCGCATGTGTTTTATTTTATAGAGCAAGATGCAATTTCCCCCAAAGAACAATACTTTTACTCATGCCCCAGAACAGAAACAGAGAAAATGAAACATGTACATGATCAAACCAAATACTAAAAACAACCATAAGAAAGATCTTACATAGTTATGGCGGAAATAAAATTCGTGATCCTATCGGGGATCGACATGCACAAAGTGCAGGGTATCCTGATAGGCGTTTATATTTGCACTAGATTGAGCTGGCTAAATCTCTCCGTCCCATAGTTCTTCAAGAAACTTGGGATTAGTTCCATCTCCAAGAGCATCAAGGTTCACTTTCTTCTGTGGGAGTTGACTGATCTTGTGAAGATCCTCTTGTGTAAGTTCCCAATCAAAGATATCCAAGTTCTCTTTCAACCTATCCTTGCTGTAGCTCTTGGGCACTGAAGTTGCTCCTTGCTGATATATCCATCTAAGAGAAACCTGCCATTCCAAACCAAAAAGTACCATATATCATCCTCTATTAACTCATTTATTCAGATACTAATCAAAAGAGGGAAGTACACAAATTATGAAAATTTTAAGAACCTGAGCAACGGATTTTCCGTGAGCCTTTGCTATGTCATCCAGAACTTGGTTGTCCATAACATTATTGGATCCCCATGCTGTGCCTTTGGCTCCCAGTGGAGAGTAGGCAGTGACTATGATATTGTTGGTCTTGCAGAAATCTATGAGCTTCTTCTGCTGCCATGTTGGGTTCATCTCCACCTTTTTATAACCCCCCAATACACAATGTAATTTAATCAACCATATATCTAATTTTCATAATTTGAGCTGAAAAGAAAAAAAAAATGAACGGTCACCTGATTCACAGAAGGTGGGATTTTAGCGCATGAGAGCAAGTTTTGAAGCTTCTTCATAGTGAAATTGCTGACTCCAATGGATCTGGTAAGCCCAAGTCTCTGGCTTTCTTCCATGTCTGCCCAAACAGAGTTGTAGTCCAGTGGCATAACATCCTCCTCTTTTATAGGGTATTCCAGTTTTCCAGGTTTGGCACTGAAGGGCCAGTGAACAAGATAGAGATCTAGGTACTCCAGCTGAAGATTCCTGGAATCCAAACAGAAACTCATTCACACTCAATAATCCACAAAGCTTTGAAAGAAAGAAAAATATAAATAAATGAAATATAGTGTCTTAATTTGAAAAGTGTATGTATGTTAATATCTCACTGAAGGGATTTCTTCAGAGCTGGGATAACAAGGCTGGGATGGGCATCACTGCACCACAGTTTGGTAGTGATAAAGAGCTCGTTCCGAGAACCCACAAGGCCCTGTTTGAGAGCTTCGGCTATGGCTTCCCCAAGTGCCTGTTCAGACCCATATATAGCAGCTGTATCGAAATGGCGGTAACCAAGCTTGATGGCCTCCAAGACTGCAGTTTTCAAAAGATCTGAGTCTGACCTAAAGGAAGCCGTTCCAAAGCCGAGAACCGGCATGCCACGGTGGCCAACAGAGGAGCTCAGAACCACAATTGGGATACATTCAGACCCTGCAGCAGTCATTTTCCGTCTCTAGGGTTATGTAGTTTTAGTAACTAATGTCAGATAAGGGTGTGGTTAACAAATTGGTGAGATTTATAGTGAGTTCCAAGCTAAAAATGATCGTTCAAATTGCTTTCTTGCATTATCGCATTACTTCTTTATGAGACCCGTGTCGCGGCTCTATCCGCCGCCAGAAATCTGGTTTGGAATAATCTGCATACATTCGTCTTTTTTTTGCATTATTGCATTACTTTTTCATGGGACCCGTGTCCGCGGCTCTATCTGCTGCCATTTCAGAAAATCCAATATGCAAGGATTAGAAGAAGACAAATGTTAATATCATCATCAAGAAAAAAAGGAAGACAGGGTTATGGGGTCGGGCGGCGGCGGGGGGGGGGGGGGGGGGCCGGGGGGGGCGCCGGGGGTGTGTGGAAAAGTTTTATATTGACTTCGTTACCGAGAAAAGGAAAATATGTTACGATTTATAAGTTACAAAAATAGAGAACGAGAAAGAGACAGGGGTTTCTGAAAATAGAGGAAGAAAGATATTTCGAAAAGCACCAAAACCTATACGCCTTATAAGCTTCTCTAATCTACAAACGGAGACACTGTTTGGGTTTGCTTTGGGTTTTCTTTGAACAAAAATAAAAAGAGCACAAAAGAGAACATGTTGATGGGTTTACTACAAAGCTATTATATTACCAAATGCTATTATATTATTTTAAGCCTATTTTTAATATTTACTACATAGCATTTTTATTTTATTTTTATTCTGTTTTAAACGCTATTATCAAGAGCTATGAAAAAACATGAACATGTTGTAGTGAAGACTCCTTCATGTCAATCCATATGACCCCACTCAAAATACCTCTCCCTTATCTCATCTGTCTTGTGATAGACATTCTCATGAGCCTTCACGTCAGACTCCGAAAGCAATAACCTACCCTGCTGGCAATTCTGATAAGGCATCATCATCCTTGCAATCGAATACACCATCCCCACCTAAGATAATTTATAATGTGAGAACTCGGTCCCTTAACCACATTTTTAAACCTAAAATAAACATGTTTGTAGCTACTACACACACTCCAGCTCTTGAAACCAAACCAAAAACAGCTGCCAAAAAATCTCGTTTCACCAAAATGTTGTTGGAAGCAAGTGGATATTCCTAATAAAATGACACCCACATGGTTCAATTCATAGGTAGAAAGCTTGTTTAGTGGCGAAAGGCTTCCATCAACGACCTACTTTTGACAAGTCTAAGACATATTCCATCCCTTGGATGTAAATAATGCTTTCCCGAATGGACCACTGGAGGAAGAAGTCTTCATGCATCAACCTTAAGGATTTATTGACTCAAAACATGTGTTTGTAAACTCAAAAGAGGCCATCTGTGGCCTCAACTCAAACAGGCACCTCAAGCATGGAACACAACACTAAAGGGATTTCTTCTTCAGTTTGGTCTTAAGAATTCCTATACGGATACCTCACTTTTATTCTATAATAATAATGGATGCACACTATATCTATCTGTGTAGGTGGACAACATTATTATCACTGAGAATAGTCCTAATTTTTTAAAGGAATCTGTTCAATCACTTTCTGACCATTTCTCTCTGAAGGATCTTGGACATCTTCATTATTTTCTTGGTGTAGAGGTCCTTTCATCTAAATCAGATTTGTTACTCTCTCAATAAAAAGTATATAGTTGATTTACTAGAAAAGACTAATGTGGTTGAAGAAAAGGTAGTCTCCATGCCACAGTCACCTTCTGGATTGCTGTTTGTCCATGTTGGATCCGGCCTTCCAAGTGAAACCAAATATAGGCGGGTTGTTGGATGCTTACAGTGTCTATCCATCACTCAGCCAAGCATAGCCTTTCCTGTTAACAAGCTTGCCCAGTTCATGCACAAGCCAACTGATATTCCCTGGCGTGCAGTTAAATGTTTGTTGCATTATCTCAAAGGAACAAGCAATCTTGGATTCTTTTTAAAACGTTCAACTTCTCTTATTTTGCACGTAAGCCTTTTCAGACGCTGATTAGGTGGACGATCATTGACGATAGATGTTTAACTACAGCTTACATTGTTTTTCTTGGTGGTAATCCAATTTCTTGGACATCTAAGAAGCGGAAGTTGGCATCCAAATCTTCAACCGAAGCTGAATACCAAGCATTAGCATACGACATAGCTAAGCTATGTTGGAAAGAGTCACCACTGAAGGAGCTGGGTGTCATTCTTCAATCTTCACCTATGCTATATAGTGACAATCTTGGTGCCTCCTACTTATGCTTCAATCCACTGTTTCATTCCAAGATGAAACATGTAGATGCTGATTTTCACTTTGCACGTGAAAGGGTTGCTTCAGGATCATTGCACATTGCTCATGTTTAGTAGTGGAGATCATATGGCAAATATTCTGACAAAGCCACTTTCACACAAACCCTTTCTTGCATACAAGTCCAAGCTTGGTCTTCAAGAATGACCACTAAACTTGAGGGGGCATAGTAGATTATACTCCCCACTTGTCTTAAAGTTATTGGTAACAACTTTTTGTTGTAGTTTAGATATATATGGTTTCATGTATTTATCCTTGTAACACCCGTATAGATATGTACTAGGTTTTACTCATTCAAGAAACAAAGTTTTTTCATAGTTTGTGTTCATCTCTATTACAGAATTATAGTTGGACAGTATCGGCCAAGTTAAGCATTAATTAACAAGAAGCAGCTTCCATTCCTTAAACGAAAGTTTCTGCTTCTAACTAGCTTGATCCCTACACTATTACCACAAATTAACACATATATGAGAATCAACACCTTTGTTAACTAGAAACTGAGGAGAGTTCTGGATGGTTTTTTTTTTTTTTTTTTTTTTTTTTTTTTTTTTTTGGGGTGTGTGTGTAATGTATGGTGTGCAGTTACCAATAAGAATCTCCATTGGAACCAACTCCTCCAAAGGGGCCGGGAGCTTCACCATTTTGTTGTTTTATTTGGGGGTGGGTGAATTTACTTATTTATTTTCTGCATTGATTGATCTTGTGAGTATATGGAAGAAACGTAAAGACTCTGTTTAGGCAGGGAAATATGTCCTGTTTGCCTCTATTTAGTAATGGTAATCAAGGCCACAAATCATACATTTATTATGTGAAGAGGGGAAGAATATGTTCTTATTTCTCATAAAAACAATGTATATATATATATATATATATTCTTCTTCTTTTTGTTATATAACAGGGTAAATGTGACTACTTACACACAGAATAACCATAGCTTTGCCCGTGGGTGATTTTCGATTCTTAAGCTATTAATAATTGAAAATTTTCCTTTGTGATATTTCAATTGAATGAATCTAGATCTGATCTTGAGAAAGGAAAGATGCTGTTAATCACCTAAATTCTACTTTAAGATCATTCCACATAAAACAATTAGGCATCTATAATCTATTATCTGTGCCATGATGCAACTACGATGCAGTAAATGCTAAATGAGGAATCATAACCTGTCTTTCATTACTTTCACCAAAAAAAAGAAAAAATCTCTTTCATTACCTTGGAAACTCCCTGATAAACACTTTTTGGGTTTAATTATAATTAATTCATGCAAGTTTTAGTTTATTCTCTTATTTCGTGTTGACATTATCTACAGTAAAAAGAAAAAGGTGCTACATTTTTTTGGTTCCCTCTTGGATTCTTCACCCCCAATTTGTTTTAGCTAGAGTGATCATCCATTTTAATATTTTACTGATCCTTGTCTTTATAACATTTCCAAGCTTCATGTTCTAACAGTTTTCACAACTTTTTTCCATTTAAAAGGAATAATATATCACCATCCAAGATTCTACTGTCATGTGCTTCCTTTTTTTTTTTTTTGGCTTCCTATATTAATTTTTAAGATACATAGGAGATGTCACATATTTCAAACACATAGTTAATGGTTATATGATTCCAATTATCAAGATTGTGAAATCTCACATGATATCGATCAACAGCTAACGGTTGAAAATAAATGTACTTTGCATTTTGCAACCCCCATCAGTATTTATAATGAAATTCTACCGACCACTGAAAATTAAATTAAAAATTATGGTCAATTATGGTCGTTTACCTAAAAAAAAAAACAAAAAAACTTAAATCGATATTATGGGGTGTTGCAGGTCATGTGCATGTACTTTTGTTCTTTTTCATTTCCGTATGGAGTCGTATTCCACCACCTTACTTTCCCATGTGGCCAGCTCTAATGACTCTCTGTAAAGTTTCTTCTTTCTTTTTTGTTTTTTTTTTTTTTTTTTATATGATGAATATCTGTAAAGTTTCTTCATTCCATGAAAAGAAAGCAACCTTATTTATTATTTGACAAAAGAAGCTATAAAATTTTAAACATTTACAGCAAACAACCTGGATTCTTTTTCTTTTTCTTTTTCTTTTTCTTTTTCTTTTTTTATTAAATTCACTTTCTTGTTTATTTTACTTTCTCTTTTTATGCATAAATTTTACAGTTTTTTTTTTTTTTTTTTTCCTTAAATGCATTGAACATGGTACCCGACCAAATTATGCAATCCAAGCAAAACAATATGGCCTGCCATGATTTTGGGAAATCCAACTCATCAAAGTGTAATTGGGAATAAACAATTATCAAAAGGCTCTGTTTTTGTTAACTAAATCTATTCTTTATCCAATTTAGATTTGAAGGTGATAATGAAGAATATATACAAAATTTTTAATTTCCGTAATTGCAAATATACAAATTGCCAATGAAAAATGATGTTAATAAAAATGAAGAATCAACTACTTCTGGCTTCTAATTTTCATGAATTACAATTCAAACTGTTTCAGAATTCTATCGAAAAAAATCTTTCAAAGTGTTTATCATATTCAAACGACAAAATAATAATAATAATAAATAAATAAATAAAAGCATATAATCCTGCTCCCCCAGAATTGCATAGATGTGAAAAGGGAGTATGTGTAATTATTCTGCACCTTATTTACACTAAATAAAATTACAGATGAAAAGGATTTGATTAGCACCATTTTCACCAAATTACAAAAGATACATATGAACCATTTTGATCGGACCATATACGATTTTAATCATCGATCCCCATCTGAAATCATTTGCTAGAAAGCTTTTTCATTTTTTTTTTCCTTTCCATTTGATGATCAACAACGGTATCAAAACGGTCCATTAAATAAGATTACAAAACTATCTTTCACAGATCTCAACTGGGTTAATTTTCTCAGATATTTCTTGAACACAGAGAAGGTGGACAGGGATAACTCATCATCTTGTGAATATATATATATATATATATATACTGAAAATTACCAAACCATCCCTATTCTTCAAAGTTGATCATCACCAAATTAAATTAAACTCAAACCTTGATGATGAAAGTAGTGTGATGATGATCTTCTTCCTCCTCCTCTTCCTCACACAAACCCAATTGATGATTATTAGTACAACTCTTCCCCACCATGGCAGGAGAAGAAGAAGGCGACGAATTCGGGGAAGCCACAAGAGACAAACAACCTTCGCTCCAAGCCCTTCTCATTGGATAAGAAACGTTTTTACTCTTTTGCCATCCATGAGAGCAATGGTTTCGAGATTTATGGAGAGCGCAGCTGCAGTTGCGGTGGTAAGGCCGTCGTTCGATTCCGGTATCGCATCCGGCTATGGAGCCGTCGAAGACACATCGGAAAACCCCATCGCCGGGTGCGGCAGCTCCGGTGGCCATAAAATATGATGGGAGTAGCCACCCACAAAAAAAAGAGACCCACCGAAATGGAAAGGAAAGTTGGGGTTGGTTTTTTAAAAAGGCCAATGGTGGGTATTCTATACAAGGCAGTTGAAATGGTAGTTATATAGTGAATGAAAAAATAAATAAATAAATAAATAAAATAAATTGGAGCGATAGAACAGTTGGTTGTCGGCACGCGGCATATGCGGCATTTTAAAGCTGTGTGTGTGCGTGTGTGTGTGTGGAGGGCGTGTCTTGTGGAGTTGGGTTTCATTAGGACTTAGTACACATTTATGTTTTTTTCTTTTTATTGTTTAACCGCGTTAAAGTTTGTAGCCAAGAATTAGGAGAGAAATTTGGTGGTTTAAGTTACCGACAAACTACACTCTTATGTTAGACCCAAATACAACAAATTCACCATTTCTTTTTTTTTTCTTTGTTTTTTCATTTTTTTTTTTTTGAGTGTAAATTTTTGTTGCATATATGAAAAAGGGCATTGTGATTATCGATTGGAATAAAAAAAAAATTGAAAAAAAAAAAGGTACTTTTTGCCGTACATATATGTAACAGTAGTGTAGTTTTCATAGGTTCTTTCAATGCTTCATGGGTTGGTTCTATGGAATAATAATGGAATTGCGTTTAGGAATTTTATTTTAGAATTTTTTATCAGCTGATTTTCAGAGATAAGTTATGTGAAATATTGTTTCACATATATTGTATCCAATAATTTATTTTTTTAATATGTATATAAATATATATATATATGTTAAATTGGAAGAGAGAAAATTTTGAATTCCATACTTGCTCAAACCCAAAATCAGTGGTCAATGTTATATGTATTGTCCCAAAGAAATATTGATATTCACTTGGACGTGATAAAAGAGGAGAAAAAAAATATGTATTGATATATATATAGTCTGTATATATTGCATACGTTTATATATTTTTATCATGTGTATTTCCGTAAAAACAATAATTTTTTTAAAAATTATTATTAATATTATCATATAGAAATAAATATTGATGATAATTTTTTAAAAATCGTGATTTTTAAAAAGATCATCTGCACCATAACACGATACGGACTGTCCGCACCATAAAATTTCATTTTATATATATATTGTTCGTAATAAAATAAAATACTATGTATGCATAATATTACTTTGATTTTTGTACCTTTTGTTTTATTTAATCAAAGTCTAATTCCTGTCAAAGGCTGGCAAGGGCACACCACACAGCCCAGCTAATTTCAAATTTGTTATAACCCCTCAAGTGGTCCAGAAACTTTATCAATATTGGATAAGTCAAATGATTGAAAACAACAATTTTGAGGTTTATCAAATTGTAAGAAGAAAAAAACATCTTAGAATTTGTCTCTGATACACATGAACCATTTATGAGCATTTTGCTCAAGTTATTTGTGATGTGTGTTTGGAATATCCTCAGTTTGGCGCAGACCCTACACAAACTCCAAGCCAGTTTTGTTTTTTTTAGGGTTTCTAATACTTTTTCCCAGAAAAAAACAAAGATATTTGTATTTATAAAAACAAGTTTAACATTTGTATCTATACGGCGTATAATATTCAGTTTTTCGATCTCTTTTACTTGTCAGATTGAAATTTGATCGATTTAAATTGGGGGATTTTAAGGCAAAATGGAAGAGAAATTGTGTTTGCTTACTTGTCAAGTTGAAATTTGATTCTTATTGAGTATTTCAGATACATAATAGGACAGATTGATACATGTAGAAAACACATTTTGCATTTTGGTGGTTTATTCCAAATTCTCACCTACTGTATTACATTCAAAATTTGTACTTCATGTTGTAATATGAATATTGATTTACACAAAAATTAATTAAACGGACTTATTTATTTAAAATTTCATGTTTAATTAATTATTATTTAGTTTTTTTATCTTTAATTATTATTTAGTTTATCAACGGAGTTCCACACATGTGCCATAAGTATAGTTTTTATAAGAATTCATTTTATTTAAATGAAACAAATAATTATTTTATTTTCCCACCATTTAAAATTTTATAACCTGGCTTTAGAAAATAAAACAAATAAATAGAGAAACCGTTTGCTTGACAATTGCGTAACTCTTTTAGTCTTCAACGACCTATAATTATTAGTATAAATTAATATTATATATATTATGATTTTTGAAGGTATATATATATATATTATTTAAAGATCTAAACAAGCAATTTAACAAACAATATTGCAATATCATTAGCGACGACCAATTGTTTATTTATTATACATAGTGGATGCTAGTAATCCTATTCCTATCCCAACGTCAGTTCCTTCAATTAAATGGTGCCATGTTATTTCTAAAACTAAAAGAGAAAAATATATATAATAACCATCTTTTAAATATGATAATAAAATATGGTAAATCATTCTAAATTATAGGTTCGTGGAAAAGGCTTGTGCTATGGATTGCGATTTTAGTGTTTGTTTGGAAGGTGAGATTGGGCTAATACTATTTTACATCTCATCCAATAAATTTGGTTAAATACATTGTTCTTTCACACGAACATTTTTTCTATCTCCACTTCATTTCACATAAAATTTACAAAAATATTTTCACCAATTTTTGGTGGATTTCAGCTAAACAATATTAAAAGTCCATTTAGTACAGTTGATAAAAGTAAAACTTTTATTTATAGCATTTTTCATAATAAAACTTTTTATAAATTTTTTTTATTAAAAAACTAATGTCTATTTGATTGTCAATTAAAAAAATACTGTAAACATTAAATTGATTGTTTGGCAATATAATCATAATTATAAAAGTGCTTTCAAATGTGTACAATACTATTTACATTTTATTATACATTAATTATTTTTTATATAATTAATGTTAATTAAAAAATATAACATTTATAAAAATTAATAATACTAATATTAATGTGATAAATATTATTTATTATTATTATTATTATTATTCTTAGATTTTTAGATTATATATTTAGTTCTTTAAATATAAAAAAATATAAAAATAATATTTAGGAAGCAAAAGAAAAAAAGGTGAGGAGCCAAAACATTTTTAGCAATTGAATTTTATGTATGGTTTAATTAGGATATATTGAGTACTTTGTTAAAATAACAAATAAAAATGGTAAATAATAATTTTTTTAGTAATCATGGTAAGTAATAAAGTTTTACTAGCGGGTAAATTGGGCTTCTTGCATATGCTAAGAGTAGAATATTTTTTGGAGAAGAGCTTCTTTAAAATGTTGTTTCCCTTTCCCAACAAGTACTTATTAATTATTTCCATCACCAAAAAAAAAAAAAGACATGTTAATTACAATAATTTTTAATTATTAATTATTGTTATTATTATTATTATTATTTGCAAAAAGAGCTTTTGACTCTCACTTAGAATGTTTTGACCAAAATATTTAAAAAAAAAAAAAATTATTATACTGTTCATTATATATCAATCAAACAACATAAAACTTTTCAATATAAATCAATTGAATTAGATAAATGTATTCAGCTGATAAAAACTAAAAGTACTTTCAACCTTTAAAAAATATCTTTTTATGATGGAGACATTGAAATTTAATTTATTCATATGACAAAGGAGATTTAAATACCCTCAAAGGCTCCAGCCTTAATCATATTTTCCTGTAAGTTTCTTTTTGGATGTATAAATATTTTTGTATCAACTACAAAAAAAAAAAAAAATTGTACAAAAAATATGTTTAATTCTAGTTAGTTGAGCATATTTAAATTATTCAATCCATATGTACAGAACAATGTAATATAATTCAGCTAGAATCTAGCAAATACTTAATAAAAAAGGGAATTTTTTTTAAAAAAATATTATATAAAATGCAGCGGAAGCAGAAAAAATGGTGGTATAAATGAATTCCATTTATACCGATTATATGGATTTGGCACAGTTCCACAGCTTACACATTTGGTCAGTCGTTTTTACATTTTTTTTTTTTCCTAACATATATTAAATTGAAATGGAAGAACTCAAATTGAGAGTGGTATACAATAATAGTCAGCTTTGGGGCCTTTTTTTTTTTTTTTTTTTTTCCCCAGAATAACTTGTGTGCTCTTACTTGTCAAGTTGAAATTGATTTGTAAGAGATATTCTTTTAGAAACACACACGTTTTGCCTTTCGGTTGTTCTTCCAAATTCTCACCAACTATTACCTACAAAAATTATACTTTATGTCGCGATAGGAATATATTATATATTGCTTAAACAAAATCAATGTTATCTAATTTAAAAATCTGCATATTCACAAAAATATATATAATATATATATATATATATATATATATATATATATAGTTATTAGTTAGTTCTTAGAAGGCATTTAACATTCTATCAACTAAAAAAAAAATAGAAGGCATTTAACATGACTTTTACTCAAAAGAATTAAATAATATATATATGTGTGTGTGTGTATGCGCATCTTTTTTTTTTTATGGAATAATATATATATATATAGATATATATATATATATATATGTATAATATAAAAATTATTTTTATTTAACATCATTTAAACACTAATTTGTATTTAATTATTTAATTTATATGAGCTTTTGATACAAGATAAGAGAAAAAAAATATAAAAATAGGAAAAAGCTTGCATGTGATAAAGTTTTGAAATATGCTTCTTAGTAACCTAATTAATTTATTGCCTCTGACCTAATGATAAAAGCTACTATTTTTTATATAATAATCCAAAATTCAAATCTCTCACAGAAATATTGAAAATTTTTAATTAATTATTTATAAAAATTAAAAGTACTTTTTTTTTTTTTGACAAAAAATTAAAAGTACACATGATTTAAGAAATGTTGAAATAAGCACTTTAACCATGCAATATTATCATTTCACCTACAGACATTTAATTATTTAGACATGTGAATTTTTTTTAAAATAATTTCTACATTAATGTGATTTGAGTACAGCAAGAAATCTAAAATACAGTAACCTAAGATTTGAATATCGGAATTCACTAGAGAAGAAGAAATCCAAAATACAGTTACCTAAGATTTGAATATTGGAATTCATTAGAGAAGAAAGATGAAGAGGCAAAAAAAACAATAATAATAATACCAGAGGCAGCGAATATATGTATTAAATAATTAAATAGTTTATCAAACATAATCTTAAATTATATTTACTTTTTAAAATATTCACTCATCCATATTTATATTGTATTTATTTTTTTAACTAATAAGATAATAACATAAGGTCTATATATGCCAGATAAACTCTGTAACGTTGATGAAATATATATATATATATATATATATATCTTCATGAAACATTCAAAATATAAAAAAAATTATATTATCTTTTTATTTTCTTTATAATAATTGATTATTAAAAATTATATTTTTTAAAGATTTTTTTTTTCATAATAAATTTCAAATCTGCATTATTTAAAATTTTCATATAATTCCTACAAATGTTGCCAATAAGTATGAGTTATCAAGTGATTTACTTTGGATTGTTTAAAAAAAAAAAATTTATTCATTTTGGAGCTTAAAAAAAGAAAAAGAAAATGAGCTTGTCAAGTATCAATTTCGACAAAAGAAAACTATCAAACTCAGTAAGTGTTAATTCATGACAACTTCTGGAAAATTAAATTTGTATAATTTTGAGCCATGGACTTGATTTTGAGGTTTCATTTTAGAAACAAAATTGCCTAACTCCTGATCATAAAACACAATCTATATTGCTTGCTAGCTCAACTCATACATAGCACAATTTACATTTTTCTTCAACTTATCAAATTTTAACAATTTGAGGGGGTTTAGTGTAGGAGCTATTTGTAAGTTTCAAATGCTAGATATTTTTGTATGTGGACTAACTTCACTTATAAAGTTTATTTATATCAGTAATGAGACTAATTTGTTTACAAATTTATATAGTAGAATCTTTAAATATATATCTTTTGTAATATTTCAGTTGGTTCATAAAATATAATTATAAGTATGATGAACAACCCATCCTAATTTTTATATATAATGTAGGGTTGATTTTTTTTTTTTTTGGGTAGACTTGAATCATTGTTTAACATAAGAATCAAAAAGTAAAAAGAAAGTACAAATACGTCTAATGAAGAATTTTTATTTTTATTTTGTTCAAAACCCGAATAGAGAAAAATAAATAAATATTAACTTACATTAGAGGTCAGAATGATAATAAATCATAACGGAGATTAATGTCCTATACCAAAAAAACTTAACTTGGAATCCTCCAGTACCCCTTCCAGCGATTATAGTAATAATACCTACTCCCTTCTTCCATTGCATGGCCAACGAAAGATTCATTTACATTTATTCTAATCTTCAGATTCAATTGAATGATCGGGACATATCTCTCCGTGGAGAGAAAACTAGTATCCATTGTAAAAAATTAATTGATAGATTGATACAAAAATAAAAAAGCATTAAAAATAAAATAAAAGTTTATTATAAACAACGTATCAATCATCTACAACTTAGCTCGAACTCCAAAATAATGGAGATCTATATAATATATAAAAGAAAAACCATATACGCGATGTGTCAGTATATTTTTTTTTCAAATTCACTCCAAAAGTATTTTTATTTATTTATTATTATTTATTATTTATTATTCATTATCTTATTTTTTATAGATATAACCAAATATATATAAAATTAATTTTTGATATAAATATCCATAACTATCAAACAATTGATAAAATTATATATTGTAATAATTTTGAAATAAATTGAAAATAAATAAAATATTTGATTTTATTTTATTTACCAAATATATATTTATGGCCTTAATTATGGCTTAATTAGTATACATATATATTATAGCGGAATTATACATACATATGGCCTAATATTAATTGATCTAATATATATTATAATGGAATTATAGTCTAAACATATACATATATATTATAACGGAATTATGGCCTAATTGTGGCCTAATATATATTTTAATAATGTCTACTAAGATGCACCTTGACATCTAATATTTGATTTTATTTTATTTATCAAATAAGTTAAACATATTTGGCTATAAATTAGTAAGTGCCACATCCCGGTTATTTAAAATTTCAATATTCAATAGTTTGTTAGTTTTTATTCTCTCATATTCAAAAAATACATTTGAATTTCAATTTCAATTCTATAGATGGAATATATTTGAATTTAAATTTGAATTTGAATTTTATAAATAGAAAAAATTAAATAGGTAAATATTTTTTAATTTGACTTCCATAAATAATTTACCTTATAAGGTAAAAATGTATTTATAAGATAAATAATAATAATAAATAATTAAATTACATTATGATTATTTAATATATGAAAATTAATTATCTGTATGGAACAAAAAAATGCATTTGAATTTGAATTTCAATTAGAATTCTATATATGGAATATTATTTAAATACATGTGAATTTGAATTAAATTATATGAATGCATTTGAATTTAAATTTAAATTTCATAGATGAAAAAAGTTAGATAGGTAAACATTATTAATATATAACAGTAAACAAATCTTGTACCACGTGTCAGCATATTATCATTTCAAATTTCCTCCAAAATTATTAATAAAAAAATAATCACCTTTTTTAATATTTATGATTCTATCAAAATATTAATCAGTACCAAATGCAGCAGCTATTTAAAAGAATGAAAATTTTTACCTTTATTAGTTGTATTCAAAATATATATTATTATTATTATAATATTAGATAATTGATTGAAAAAGCATAAAAAAATTTATCTTTTATAGTTGTATCCAGATATATATAAAATCAATTTTTTTTGAAATAAATTTTAAATAAATAATAAATATATATATATATATATATTTATAATATTATATACATAAAATTTTACTATAATGAATAGTGCCATGTACATTAAATATACATCATAATCAAATTATATGTAATATTAAAAATAAAATATACACAACACATCATAAGTTATACATAATTTGATGTCGATTTGTATCATAATGTACAAACCGACACATATAGCAGTGGGACTATATAAATATGGTATGTATATATATACACCTCTTTTTAAATCCAGATTATTGTTAATTAGGTTATAATAATAATAATAATAATAAATATAATTATATTATATTATAAGGATTTAACATAGGAAAATTAATCTATATTTGTGTAATATATAAATGAAGAAAAGTATGTGCCACGTGTCAGTATACTATTCTTCCGAATTTCCTCCAAAATCACCTTCTTCATTTTTCTTTTATTTATTTATTTATTTATTTATTTATTCTTTATTTATGATGCATATAATGTGAGGTATTTATTTTTTAAATTTAGAAATCAAAGACAAAAATTTGGGAAATTGCCATACACGGAATTTATTCTTATTTTTATTTTATTTATTTGCTTATAGTGCATAAAATGTGAGGTATTTATTTTTTAATTTATATATATGGCAGTTTTTTTTTTTTTTTTGTTACAGTTAATAGAATTGTCATACATAAAATTGTATTGTTATATAGTTCTCACCATACACGGAATTGTCATACATGGAATTGCATTATTGTACAGTTTTTACCATACACAAAATGGCATTATTATATGTAATGGAATTGCATTATTATAATAACTTTTTGAAATAAATTTAAAATAAACAAAATATTTTATTTTATTATATTTATCAAATAAGTCAAATATTTTTTACTATAAATAACTAGGTGCCAGCTTCTGTTTATTTAAAATTTTGATATTCAATATTTTACTGGGTTTTACTCTTTCATATTTCTATTTTAGTTATTAAATTTTTTTTTTGTTTAATTTCAATTTATTTTCTTTCTTTGATGAATCCTAATAAAAATCATCTTAATCATAAGCACGTCCGTGAACCATGCTATGAATTTTTTATTGAAGATGATGATGTTGATGTGGAAATTGATGTAAAAAAAGAAAACTTTTTCTGATGAAGAATCCTCACTGATTATAGATTCACCTATATATCCTCACTGATTATAGATTCACCTATATATCCTCACTGATTATAGATTCACCTATATCTATTAATTTTTTCAAGAAGATGAAGAACAAAAAGATAAAAGGGACAAGACGTAGGAGATTATTTAGGCAGAGAGCATGTAAGAAAGAAGAGTATGATAGTTTTCACAATAAGGTGGTACCGAAATTCTCGGACATTGCGACAACTTCATTGAACAAGAAGCAATTTAGGGAGATGAAACGTTTCTCCTAGACATTATGGTTATTTTTTATGTTTCATTTTTCTTATTGGAATCTATTATGTTTATTGGGATTAAAATAAAAAAATGGTTTTATTTTAGTTATTATAAATTTTGTTCTCTTCCATTTATCTATCAATCTATTCCATGGTCAAGATTTGTTCTCTTTTATATATATATTTTTTTAGAAAACTTATAAATATAGGTTATTTGGTAATAATTATACCTAATAAATACAAAAACAATAGATTTTAATGCTACTTTTTTATGTACCCTTTTTTATAAAAAAAATTATATATTGTCCATAATCAGCAATTCAAGTATTTACTCAAATTTTGTCCTTCTATATTTGTCCATAATCGGCAATTCAATATATATTTATATATATATTGTCAAGAACAGATAAATATATATAAACAAATAAATATGGGTTCTTTCTTCGGTAATAAATATACCTAATAAATCAATACACAAGCTGTAGACCTGAATTTGTTAACAAAAATGATAAATATCAATTTTTTCCATATTAGGATGACATTGAAGAATCAAATTCAATTTTTTCCTTATTGATTTTTGAAAAATAATATGTAGCTTCCATATTATGCTGTACATAAAGGGAATAAATTTTCCATAATCACATAATATTATAGGTTGTAACCTTTAAAACTATTTAAATTTAATTTTTTTAAGATAAATATCAATTTTTTTCTTATTAGGATGACATTGAAGAATCAAAATATTTATTGTGTTTCTACTTCTTACTGGTGCCAAATGCTATAATTTAAGCTAAAAAACAATTAAAATAGCATAATTGATGTACCAAATGCTGAACTTTCTAAAAAAGACATTTTCTTATAACTATTTAATTATGAAATATTTATATATATATTGTCAAGAACATATGGCAATTCAATGTTTGTATATTGTCCATAATCGGCAATTTAATGTTTTCCATAATCGACAATTCAATATATATTTGTATATAATGTCAAGAACAAATGGCATAATGTTGGGTATATTATCAAAAATTGACTTATTATATACTTATTATGTATTACATCATGATTCCTGATTAGCTATTTGAACTATCAATTAATTAGGGAGGTTCACAAAGAAATTATATTCATTTGTCATTATTTTTAAAAGCTACAGGTGGAAAAAATTATTTGAACATCAATTATTTGAATTTGAATTTAAATTCCACGTATGGAAAAAATTAAATACATAAGCATTTTTTAATTTGATTTTCATGAGTGAATAATATTATACATAGATATCAAATTTTTAGTTATTAAAAAACATTTATAATATACATTGAAAAAAATAAGATCCAAATATATTTATTATCAATAAAAATTTTAAAATAAGTTTTCAAATATGGCCAGGCAGATTGATTTATCAACGAGATTAATGCTAACAAGACGCAGTAAACGTTCAAAGTTGGAATCTTGAAACTTTGGAAGGTGCCAAGCTTTGATGCCAGGACAGAAATTAGTAGTATTGAAATGCTAATGTTTTGTTCTTTTTACTTTTTCTTTTTTTTAAATTTTCATTATATATGTTAGTGATTAATATTATACAATATAAGAAGAAAAAAAATTATATTTATATATATATATATATATATATATATATGTATACGGAAATTCTATGGTGAGGATGGTCCGCATAAGGACCGTAGTATTAGTGACGGTTTTTCATAGTATTAACGACAGTTTCTTAGAAAATCATCACCAATACAATGAAAAACCGTCACCAATACTGTGGTCCGCATGAGGACCGTCCGCACCATAAACGGATTGTATATGTATATATAATTTCGTGCATGTGTATATATATATATAGTGATATTATTAGTATACAATATAATATTATACATACAATAATATAATATATATATATATATATAATTTCGTGCATGTGTATATATTATATATAATATATTATCTATAATATAAATGCAATATCATGCATGTTTATATAACATACTAAATAATATATGTATATATATATATATAATATTATATATAATAATATAATAATATTATATATCGATTATTTTGTTCAAGGTTTAAACATTTTTTCCCAATAATATAATAATGTTCTGGGTTGCCTAATCATCAGTTGAAATTGAAGGTCGGTGTCCCCATTATGCTATTAAGAAATGTTGATCATTCTTCGAGGTTGTGCAATGGGACTATATTGGTCATTAGAAGGCTTGGCAATCATGTTCTCGAAGGCAAAGTTATTTCAAGGAGCAATATTAGGTTTAAAGCGTTTAGTCCAAGAATGACTTTAACTCCATAGGATCCAAGGTTATGTTTTAAGTTTCAAAGAAAACAATATCATTTGGTTGTATCATATGCTATGACTATTAATAAAAGTCAAGGTCAATCTCTTTCGCATGTCAGAATTGATCTTAAAAAATCAGTTTGCAGTCATAGACAGTTATATCTTGCAGTCTTTAGAGTTACAAATAGAAAAAGATTGAAGATATTAATTTGTGATGAAGATGGAAAACCTACCAATTCAACCAGTAATGTGGTATTCAAAGAAGTTTTTCAAAATTTGGATTAGTTATGTTAAATTTAAAGTTTTAGTTTAATATTGTTTTTATGATACTTTATATTTGATTTGATTATAATTCTTTTTTATAATCTATTATCAAAATAATGTATTGCAATTATATATGTCGTGCATTGCACGGGTATGTATCTAGTTAGGGTTAAAGCAGTTACTTCCCTGAAAAAAGGAAAAAGAAAAAAATAATAATAAAAAATTGGATGGGTAAAGTAATAAATAATGTGATCATTATAATTCTTTTGATTAATTAAAGCCATCAATAATAGTCCATCTTGTATTAATTCCATGTAGATTTGTAGAAGCTTACATTCTTCCGCGTATTCAAGGAATCCATATAATGTATTTTAAATTCTCTTATTTTGATTTTCTGAATAAATTTTTATAAAAATTCCTTAATAAGAGAAAAAATCATTAAACTACATAAAAATTTAGACAAATTTTAGCAAATTTATTTACTGTGTGATATGAGAGTTTATTAATGATTGACATAAAGATAATGCTCTAAAATCATGCAAGGTAAAACCAAATCTTTGATACAAAAAATTTGATTAATAAATTTGGTAAGTCTAAAATTACTTTAAATAGAAATTCTCCTATTAAACTTCACTTATCAATTCTTAAATTGCTTTGATGTCTCAAATTTAAAAAATAGTTGAGATTTAAAAATACATAAACAGGATTCACTTTGTCCTCTTAGGATTTTAATATATAATTAAACTTATATAATCCATCAAAACATTTTTAATTTAAGCTCTTAAATCAATTTAAAGTCTAATAATAAAGGATCTGATGAAAAAATCATCATGACATCATGATAGAAGATTTATCGTTACCTTAAATTTTTTATATATGATTATATATACATATCCACTATAATAGATTTTTGCATGCACTTGTTATGGTGGTGTTACACATTTATATTCACCAATAAATCGATTTATGACTAACAAATTATGTACTATATATTTTAGCAATCGTTTGCTACCCAGAATCGGGCAGCTTATATCGGAGGTTCATCACTTAAAGTCCATATATGTATTAAAGATCAGTTTATTATTGGAGAATACTATAAACATATTATTACTAGAATGGGTGCCTTTCCTAGCATTATGTTATATATCTACCGTAGCAAATTGATATATATATATATATATATATATATGTATATATATATATATATATATATATATAGAGAGAGAGAGAGAGAGGGAGAGAGAGCCCCATAGGCAAAACTAAATTGTATAGTTGCATTAATTTTTAATTAGATTTTTGGGGAATTTTGCCCGATACCCCTATTTGAAAGCCTTTAATGAAATATACCCCTCTCCTTTCAAGGTTTTTTGTTTTACCCTTTTATTTTTTAATATTCCTAAACTATCCTTTTCAAATATCAAAAGGAAAAATACACATGAAATGCCCAACGAAAAGAGGAAAGGGAAAATGAGAGAATGGCGAAGCAGCTACCAGAGAGTTCTTCAGGAGGAGAGATGAGTGGAGGAAGCATCCTAGGTTCAGTAATTAGCCCAGCCATGCCCTTCTCGGTTTTGGCCTTGGAGTCTCGTCATCGACATCTACCTGATCGACAAGCAAATCTACAGCAAACTCCTTGGTCCTTCCTCCTCCTCCTCTTTTGGGTCTGCTTTTAATGGTGTGGTCTTTCCTGGGTTTTTCAAGAAATCTTCAAAATGGAAAAATACAATTAGAATCCTATCATCAGAACCCTAGCTTGGTTTTTGTCATAGGGACTTGCCAAATGGAAGTTTGTTTTGGAAGCTGCAGCAGGAGGAATCATCCATGGTTAGATTCAATTCTGCTATACTTTTAATCTTTTTCTCTTAATTTTATTGCTTTTCTTGCTTTGAGTAGGGAGAGAAAAAAAAAGTGAAAATTTGTTCTAAAAATGCAAAACTTTAGTAGTTAAGTTTTGTCAAGCATTCTGAATTCTTGACTATATATGTTTTTATGATAAATTTTTAGATGAAGTATTCAAGAGGGCCTAATCCTACCAACTGTGAATAATTTTTTGATCTTTTTTTTTTTTTTTTTTTTAGTTGTCGTTGTTGATTTATAGAATTTTGTTGGCCGCTAAGAAAATCTTGGTAAAGGGAGGGGAGAAGTTAATTTTTTGAAATATCAAATTCGCATTTTTGAGCAAAAGATATTGATTTTTCTTAGTTAATTATATTAAATTTTGGTCTAAAACAAGGCTTTTCACTAGGGGTTTTCTTCAGTGTCTAAACAGAAGTTAGATTAGTTAAACATGGTTTTAGTTTTGGAAAATTTATTATTAATGTTGTTTTTTATGATCTTAATAAGCCTGCAAAGCCAAAGGATCAGACCTATGATTTCATTTTAAGGTATGCTTGTTCAACTAGATTGCCTTATTAATTGCTTTTATGTGGTTGGTTCTGTACTTTGTGATAAACAATAGTTCTACAGATCACCATTTGTTCTTTAAAGCCTATTTGATTGGTGGACCTATAAGGTATATTATTGGGTTCACTGGAACACAATAATGGAAGCTGTATTGAGTTGGGATAGATGAATGTCCTATGTTGTTATTGGAAGATAGAATTTCTTTTTTGTTCGCTTCCTTCCTTTTGCTATGGCTTTATGTCAGGACCCGTGCAACCTCGGTCAACGTGCACGGATTCCGGTGCGATTTGGGACGGGGTGTTACACTTTATGTACCAAAGTGTCTTTTAGAATTAAGGTCCTAGTATGCATGATAGACATAGATATTTTTTCCATGGGCATGTCATTTCTTATTTTGATTGAATCTTGAATCTATGCTTACAAAATTTCTCATTTGTAGGATTGCTACGTTGACATCTGCTCCCCAGAGGTTCTAATCATTTTTACTAACAATTTTGATTACCAACATCTATAGTGCCATTTTGTCTAGGGATTGCTTGTTGATGATGTATGTATTTCAAATCAACTATCTATTGTGTTAAAACAAATTCAACCTGTCAGCTGGATTTACATTTCCATCTCATACTTATATATTGTATTACATAAATGGAGGCACAAATACACATACATGATGCTCACGCCTCTACCAACATGAATTGTGCATAAATTATTCAAACTTTATGTTTTAAAATGTAAACAGAACTCTCTTTGATTAGAATGTAGTAGAATTGTTTCAGATCACTCCTTTAGTATCTTCCATTCTATATATATATATATATTGATAAATACATATTTATATATATATATATGTATATATGTATATACTGTTATCTACAGTGCCGTTCTTGATCAAACATGTTTGCACGACAAAATATCTTCTGAATTTAAGAACATATTATACACACTTTTATAAAGGTCATATATATATATATATATATATATTTAGCATTGAACAGATCTTGAAGAGAGTGGGGCTCTGGAATATCTAAATAGGGTTAATGAATATCTAAATCCATATATTATATTGCTTCTAATATATATATATATATATATATGTCCCATCCCATAGATGAACATATAATATGTGCATAACTAGTGACTCCAAATCTTTATAGACCTACTAGAACTCCTATTCCAAATGTACATTGGCCAAAGCATGCCATGTAGACAAATCAGCTGGAAATGAGATGTAAGGCAATCAATGTATCGTACAAGTTCACTTATTTTACTTTAGTATCAATATTAACGTAGCTAGAGGACATTTGTAGTAAAAATTATTGATTGCAAGAACTACATCCCAGCATAAGTTATTTTATTTAATTTTCTCATTATGGATTGCATGTTTTTGAATATTTATTTGCTAATTATATGCTGATTGTATTAGTCTGCTGTGTTTGTATAGCATTCTAAAATTAGTGAAACTTGGTGCATTCTAACTAGTGCATCTTTTGCCTTGTGCAGTGTCTTTATGAGTCTTTTGAGGAAGAAGCTAGATATTTTCAGTTTGCTACGGCAATAACATTGAATGATATTGATGAAATATAGAAGTTTCTTGATGCTGCTGTTGATGCAAGGTATTCACTTTTTAGCTTTTAGTAAATTAATTATTCTGGTCCCTTTGATGATGACTCAAATAGCAATTACCTCTTCTTTTTACCCCCAAGTACAGGTGGTTAGGCCTAGAGCATTGGGGGAAAAAAAAAAAGGATATTCCAAGCATGATGTACTGGATTAAACAAATTTAATTATGTAAATATGGTAATCCTGCATTTGGATGGCATAAGTGATGCCAATTGTGTAGAAGTTCTTTTCACCAATGATGAGAACCACAGACGAATTTATGTTGTTTGCCTTAGTTTCTCTGAATTACATTTAGTCTAGAATATTTGTAATTAATTTTTCACTGCTAGTTGCATCTTAGTGTATAATTATTATTTTTTTCCCACAGACTTTATCATTGATTTATTGTATTATTTATAATCTTAAGTGATCGTAGTTTACAGTTGTGAGGGTTTGATTATTAAGACTTTGAATAAGATGCTACATATGAGCATTCCAAGCGGTCATTGAACTGGCTGGAATTAACAAGAGCATTGTCACACAAAGCAAGGTCATCCCAATTATATGATATCGTCTTTCATCAGCTTCTAACATTTCCCTTATCCCTTTTGTTTCTTCCTCCAAAACATGGTCTTATTCATTCAAGATAAAGGATTAAATAATGCCCTTGTTTGTTACCATGAAATGTTAACATTAAATTTATGATACATTTTGCTATATATAATTATATAATCGGGCTTTTGGTTGTATTTTTTCCTGTTATTTTAAATCCCTTTTCGCTGGTTCAATCAATTCCACTTTTTGTAAGTCTTAAAAAGCAATGTACCCGGGTGGTTATCTGCAGAAGTTACAAGCTTATCTCCAAAAGCAACATAAAAGGATGTTTATGATTTTTTCACTTATTGTGGTGCAATTGAGCATGTTGAAATCATCAGGTAGAGTCCTTCTACACAAATCAATAGTAGTCCATGGAACCATGAGGGCAATAGTGGTTCATCAGTAACAAATCAATAGAAATAATATCCATTGGATGGGAAAGACAATTTAGTTCCCACCAAATTCTAAAATTATTCTGTATAAGGATCTTCATTTCCAGGATCTTAGTGTTTATGAAGATTGATATATGGGCATCACTTATCTCTTATTCAACTAAAGCACCCAAATTTCTAGAGTATTCTCTCTTATCTAAAATTCTCTGCATTCTAAAACTTGCAACTGAAATTACCACTATCTTCTATATTAGGTTCCACCATATCATGCCTGCTAAAATGACCATAAATTGAATGGAAGTCAACTACTTGCACTCGATAATGTATTTGCACAATTTTTATTGTGTCATACATAATATGTATGCTACTTGTTGAGAATATACATCCATTTTTCTTATATTTCTGATTTACCATGTACTTTTGGTATGCTTGCAGAGAAGCTCTTAGTGTAGCAAAAGTCGTAGCTGCAATGATTGCTTTATTTATAATCCTTTTGTTAGAAGTCCTTGGTTGGGATGATTGCTTAAGTGAGATATTAGCATGGGATACCTTGGCTTGGTTTGTTGTTCTAGAGTGGGCATGGCCAGGCAACTGACAAATCTTGGTAATGTAACCCGGATGTCTAGCTGTGTTGCCAAGTTACTTCAATCCTTCTCTTTGAGCTGACTAGCTGCATTTGGTGTTCTTCAGGCATCTTATTTCTTTATCCACTACCTATTTGCAAGTCATTTTTTACCTCAAGATTAGTTCACAAACAATTTGTAATTTTTGCTATTTGCATACTACATCTATCTTGTATGATATAAAATTATATTCAAAATTTGTTAATGTTTCCAAGGTGTTTTTGTCATGCTTCTCTTAATTTGGAATCAATGAGTATGTCATCATTAAATATTTTTTTGGCCACTGTGTTGTTGGTAGTATTTATATTTATATCCTATATACATATGTTTGTCTAAATATTTATATTTATATTTTAGCCTTTTCAATATATATGGTATATTTGATGGTTTGTTGTCAACAAAAAAATAAATAAATAAATAATAGTATAGCAAGAACTATTATGTATGAGCCTATGTGCTTGCTGAAAAAATTACTGACAGTTTACTTCAGTAATTACCAATGCACCATCGGTAATTTACAATTGTCCATCCAACAACTTCGATGATGTATTTTTCCATCAATAACATACTAAATATAACTTTATTAATGATCCTCAACAAAAAAATTTACAAAAAGACTGGGAAAAGTGGAAAAATTCCAAATAAAGTTGATTACTGATGGTGCATCCATAATTACCGATACCTTATCGGTAATTTCAATTTGTCAAAGAAAATAATCACAATTCAATCCGACAACTTCGATAATTTGTGTTTCCACTAAGAACATGCAAAATATAGCTTTATTAATGATCCTCAATAATACAATCCACAAAAACTTTGGAAAAACTTAGAAAATTACACCCAAAGTTGATTACCGACGGGTCATCGGTAATCCATATTAGGAGTCCCAATGTTTGCTAGAAAAATTACCTACAGTTCCATCGGTAATTACCGAAACCCCGTTGGTAATTTCAATTTGACCATTTTTTGGGTTTTTTCTCTTTAGGATCATTGAAGAATGTATATTGTGCATGTTGTTGCATTTAACACACATTAGGGGACTTGTGAGGGCCAAAAAAATAGTAAAATGTGATTATCATAAAAGTTTCGGTAATTACCAATTTAACCTATGGTAATTTTTCAAGCAAGGACAAATTGATTACCGTAGGTTTCATCGGTAATTACCGAAGGCCCTATAGTAATCAAATTTTTGTGCCAATTTGAGAACTTTTTCCAAAATTTTGAGGTTTTTTCTCTTTAGGATCATTGAAGAATGTATATTTTGCATGTTGCTGCATTTAATACACATTAGGGGACTTGTGAGGGCCAAAAAATTGGTAAAATGTGACTACCATAAGGGTTTCGGTAATTATCAATGAAACCTACGATAATTTTTCCGGCAACTACAAATTTATTACTGTAGATTTCATCAATAATTATCGAAGACCCTATGGTAATCAAATTGTTGTGCCAATTTGAGAACTTTTTCAGAACGTTTGGGGCTTTTTCTCTTTAGGATCATTAAAGAATATATATTTTGCATGTTGTTGCATTTAACACACATTAGGGGACTTGTGAGGGCCAAAAAATTAGTAAAATGTAATTACCATAGGGGTTTCGGTAATTATCGATAAAACCTGTGATAATTTTTCCAGTAACTACAAATTGATTACTGTAGGTTTCAATGGTAATTTCCGAAGGCCCTACGGTAATCAAATTTTTGTGCCAATTTGAGAACTTTTTCAGAAATTTTGGGGTTTTTTCTCTTTAGGATCATTGAAGAATGTATATTTTGTATGTTGTTGCATTTAACACACATTAGAGGACTTGTGGGAGCCAAAAAATTGGTAAAATGTGATTACTATAGGGGTTTCGGTAATTACTGATGAAAGCTATGGTAATTTTTCTAGAAACTACAAATTGATTGCCATGGGTTTCATTGGTAATTACCGAAAGCCCTATGGTAATCGAAATTTTTATGCCAATTTGATAACTTTTTCAGAACTTTTGGGGTTTTTTCTCTTTAGGATCATTGAAGAATATATATTTTGCATGTTATTGCATTTAACGCACATTAGGGGACTTTGAGAGCCAAAAAATTGGTAAAATGTGATTACCATAGGGGTTTCGGCAAGTATCGATGAAACCTACGATAATTTTTCCAGCAACTACAATTGATTACTGTAGATTTCATCGGTAATTACTGAAGGCCCTATGGTAATCAAATTTTTGTGCCAATTTTGAGAACTTTTTCAGAACTTTTGAATTTTTTCTCTTTAGGATCATTGAAGAGTGTATATTTTGCATGTTGTTGCATTTAGCACACATTAGGGGACTTGTGGGGGCCAAAAAATTGGTAAAATATGATAATCATAGGGGTTTCGATAATTATCTAAATTTGCAAGTGAAATAAGCTAATTTTACAAAATGCCTAACCCATTGAACAAGTATGGGAGGGATGGAGATAGGTACACACAGAGGAGTTGCCAAATTCACTATCAGTCACCCTTTGGACCACTTAAGAATAAGCTAAAGACGATAAGGACAACAGACCATGACATGGAGATGAGTTAGTATTTGAACATAAATACAGGCTGTAACAACAAAATAGATCCTGAATGTTTAAGTCAGTACCATGTGAAGGGCTTTACATAAAAGGCAGAAAAAGTAACAAGAAAACATTCATCAAAAAGGCACAGCTCCAAGTTGATTACTTAAAATTTCCTTATGAAGAGACACGAAAATTACAAAAACAAAAAAGAATATGTAGGATATAACTATTACATATAACCCTATTATCTGGAGTAGGGTATGAACTACGACCTCCATGGCTGCTTCAAGTGCGTATTTCCTATACATTTTAAGCACTAAATTTACGAGAACGTCATGCTCTTACTGTCTATTATTTGCTCTCCTATCATTTAGCTTATTTTTCATCACTCAAAAGGTAAACTATTTGTTCGGTGTATTCATGTTTTCTTATCTTTGTATTTACCAAAAACTTACAGAACAAAGCGTTTATGTCGTAGTAAAAATAACTATGTACTCCTTTGATGTTTGTATTATAGGATTTTGGGTTGCAACAGATACAGAAAGTGGTGGGTTTACAGCTGTTTATAGCTAGTTTGGTGGTTCTTGCTCTCAATTCATAATATAGCTCTTCACAACCTATGCCCTCAAGGTAATTACTCTCCCTTTCTGCTTGGTGATTTTTTTCTATTTGAATATGCAATATAGGGGTTTAGTTACTTTATTCATCAGGGTGTGACTTGAAGCTAGCATAATGGCAGGCTATTCAACTCTATCCACTCTTAACATTGCATTTCCTGTTTTCCCTAATCCTAAGATGTCAAGAACCCAATTTTTTATTTTAAAGAATTTTATAAATTTCAACTAAAATAAAACAGCATAGATAATAGAAATGTAAACTGTACAAGAATGCCAACAGATTAGAGAAAATTGGTGATTGTTATGCTGTCATTAATGTTTAAAATTATAATTTTAAATATGGTTATAATGTATAAGACATTTTCAGTGACTTATTTCCCTTATTTCATTTCTTGGTCAGCCTGGCTGAAATTGAACTGCCATATTTTACAACTGAGATAACATCACCATCAAGTCCTTTTGCTCTTTCTCTTGCAAAGCATCTGCAATCAATTGGTGCTAAAATGTATGGGGCTTTCTGGTATTCACACTACCTAGAACAAAAACAGGTAACTCTGCGCCCTGTAACTTTTTGTTTTAGAAGCTGATTTGAACCATAAGGTTAATACAATTGAAAATTTGGTAACTGTATTCACATTGATCATCTCTTATGCATTTTGTTTTCAAAAAATGAATTACTTGCTACATTATGGTATTTGCATGGTGACACTGAATGCAGACGTTTGGAAGTGAGGCGACAAAACTATTGAATTATGTTGAATGCTTCCCTGATGGTTATAAGAAAGGAACCAAAATTTTAAAGGCATGCGCAGATGCTGGAATTGAAGGTTTCCCAACATGGGTGATAAACGAGCAGGTGAGAAAGCGTTAAAATTCATTCATTGGATTTTACTAATTACTCAATTTGGAGAAGATGAAATTGCCATTGGAGTTTCTCCCCTCCCGACATTTTATTTTCTCGTCCTTTGAAATTCATCCATTTCTCATCAAAGATGGGTGTTTCTGCAGGTTTTGAGTGGTGAACAAGAGTTGTCAGATCTTGCACAAGCATCCGGTTTTAATGTTAAATGAATCTAGTCTGCCCACACAGGATGATTCTGTTCAAATTGTGTTGTTTCATATATGTATAGAGTGAATAGTCTCTTCGTGATTTACGTAGTAATCATATTCGAACTGCAATATTTGTACATCTTTTGAGTTTCTTTTTGCTTTCTCTAAAAAGATGAGGTAGCTTTACAATAATCAGATTCGAACTGCAATACTTTTACATCTTTTGAGTTTTTTATGCAATCTTTATTTTTGTTTCTTACCTGTAAAAAGATAAACTCTTCGTTCCACGCATAAATAGAAAACCAACTCAGCAACCCATTAAAATAGCAATTGAAGATCTACCAAAACCATCAAGTGGACCAAAATTGCAATCCAGAACCAAAGGACTAATTAGGAAGCAAACCATATTCCCAGTTATGGCTCCCAAAGCCCCAAAGAGAACATTCAATTACTTATCCGACCTCCTCAATGCAGATTTTTCAAAAGAAACCTTGGTGAGCAATGTCAAAAACTTAAAAACACTCACAAATCCTAGTAGAATCCAAACAAAACCCCCATTTGCTAAAATCCCAAATTCTTCCGATCCACCATTCAAGTATTTCTAAAGCAGCAAAGAAGAAATAACCACAAGCGAGAAGGTAACCTCGTATTAGATCTAAAATAAAGGACACCGAGGTCTTTTAAAATTTTTTAAGGGTGTAATGGATATTAAAGGGCAAAACAAAAAAGTTCATCAATGCAAGGGTATATATCGTTATGACCCTTCTAAAAAGGGCATTGGGCCAAATTTCCCTACATTTTTTTCTCCAAGCAAAATTTATATTACTATATCTATCATGTTTAAAATTATATATGATTTATATAATCGTCAAATGAGAGGAGAAAAAAGAAGTCTTGCTATTTATCATTAATATTAACGATCACCAATCTACATGGTAAATTTTAATTTTAGCATTTAATTCCTTTTTTTTCCTAAAACTCTAGAAGTAAATCATTTAATAATAATCATTTAAATTGTCATTTGACATGTAAATCTCATTAGTGAATAATCATCAGTGATGCTAAATAGAATTTTTCAAAATAATAAAAAAAAATGGTTAATTACACTTCTAGAACAGTATTTAGGTCAGATTGTATATTATGCCTTTGAATTTAAAACATTCCTTATTGAAACTTTAATTTATAATATGTTTCACATTAGTCTATTCCCAATTAATTTGTAGAAAATTTAAAAATTGAAAAATTAACTAGTTTTACAATAATCATTAATCAATCAATTATTTTCTTATCTTGTTTTTAAATTGAGAAAACTAATCAATTTTCTGAATTTTATAAAAAAAAAAAAAAGTTATCTATATTTGAAAATTAGATTGATGTGAAATAAATTACAAATTAAGGTTCTATGTGGAAAATTTCAAATTTGAAGGCGTAATCTACATTCTACCTAAAATACAAGATATTAAAAGTACAATTAATAATTAAAAAAAAAGGAAAAAAGAAGAAAGAAAGTATGATTTATATCACATAATTGTCCAAATTCTCTATTACCAATCGGATGGAATTGAAGGCATATACATATCTTGTCCATCTTGAGGGCTTTAGGAAAATAGGAGGGCGAAGTATTTTCTCATTTTTTTTTTTTGTATTTTATTATTATTATTATTTTTTTTTGGTGATGAGTAGGGGAAGTCAGCTTTTGGTAAAGAAATTGAGCTAGATTCTTAGTGTTGTTTGGTTAGATGGGACATTAGAGAGTGGGTTTATTTATTTATTTTTCATTTGTTTAATTAGTTTTTCTCACATTAATAGTTTTTTGAAAGTAAGAAAATAAAAATAAGTGCCTATATATCACATACAGGAGTTATTATTGAAATTTCTGCATTATATATAGTTATATACTAATAATTTCAACATTAGTTATCCAAATTAATTTGGAATATTGAGTTTTTTTTTTAAAAAAAAAACTTTATTATTTTTTATAGTTGGTATATAGATTAAAAAAAAATAACATAATTGTTATAAATTGATTGCATAATCAGAGAAATAGTACTTAATATTGCATGTATTTGCACAAGCACAATAACAAATTAAATAAAGCATAAAAGCTTAAGAATGGGATACAAATTAAAAGGAATTAATTAAGCAGCATATAAAATTCCAATAGCTTTTATAATTGGATAATTGGCGTGTTCCCCTCTGACCCCAAGCAGTTTTCACATTTTAGTCCACGAACATATTATTTTGGCCTTTTGATCTTTAAAGTCGAATTTTGTTTAAAATTTAATCTGTAAATTGTAAAATATAATTAATTTAAGGATCATTTATGTAAGAAAAATTCAGTTTAAAAACTATTTATACAAGTTAATTTGAAATTCAAAGATCAAAATGTAGAAAAAGAAATTAGAAACTAAACTACCAAAACATGTTCAATTCAGGAAAAACCCACCAATTAACATTTATAATTTTTAGCTGTGCCTCCTGTTAAAACATTCTTTATATTTATGAAGTAGACAAAGATGCTTCTCTTCATACCTTCCTGGATATTTTTGCATTCAGATGAGGCAAAATCTCGGAAATGATTAATTGTTCGGTGACACCTAATCCTTCACCAAAAATATCGACAGAAAACTAATGCAATAGCAGGGTGGATCATATCTACTACTGCTGCTTTCAATATTTGCCTCCTCATAATTATCAACATCTATGATCAATTCTATTCACCAAACCAAAAAAAAAAAAAAAAAAAGGAACAAATACTTATGATCAATTGCATACTTAAATACATTAATATTATTACCACAAGCACTAAATCTAGTTTTCTATTCATCTCGATTAATTAATTTTACCAAAATGAAATAGGTCACCGAAGCCAAAACTTCGCGCATGCAATTTTGTTTATATCCGTGCAAGATCATATCCTTTTTTCATCAAAGGTTTATTTAAATTTTTGAAGATCAAGAGATACGTGGCAGCTACTATATAAATGGTGAAAATTTATCTTTTTTTATTTATTATTCTTTTTTTTTCTTTTTATATATGCAAATCCAATCATATATGGCGGCTAGCAAATTTAGGACCAGGATTTATTCTTTTATTTTTTTGGTTTTAAAGATTTTCAATTTTTTTATTATTTATAATAATTTGCCCCCGACTTCGATATCTCAAACTTATAATCTCACTTCGATATGAGTGGTTTACTAACTAAGTCAACCTTACTTGATCAAAAAAAATATTCATTCAAGAAAAACAAAAAAAAAATGAGAAAATAAAAAAAAAGTTTTATATACTAATTGTTTTTAATTATTTCAAAAATATTAATTCAGTTCAAGTCATAAATATATATAATTACGAAAATTGTAGCAAAAGAGCCTTATTTGAAAGTTAATGAAAAACCAAAATATGTTAGGAAATTAACAATTACAGGAAATCAAAACGTGTATATATATATAACTATCTACAAAAAAAATATAAATATGAATATATCGATGTATATTAATATATCAAACAATTAGAATAATTATTATGTGATACGGAAGAAGAACGCACATGTAGTGTGTTAGAATTAAAATTTCTAAAATTTTTATCTTTATATATTGCTTGAGGTAAGAGTTCAACTCTCTTTCTTTAAAATAATATTCGCTCTACTATGGTGTTTATAGTTTTATAGGATTGTCTTTTGGAATACAACGATCACTTTTTTAAATAGTAGCACTCCAAATTCAAAGAACACCGAATCATATAACAAACAACAATGAACATACAAAGTTTTGAATTCTCTATACACTCATTTGTTTAATCATTTTTAATGCCTTCAACAATAATCTCATATGGTATTTATAGACTTCATAAGGATATCAAGAAGAGACACAATGATCAGAAGAAGATATGGCAAACATATACAATGATTTAAGGGAAGATACAATGATTTTCAAAAGACTCATTGATAGAAATATACATACATACGTGGAAAACATCACAACTGTTAATAATAAATCATTGTAAGTTGTAACTTTCCATCAACAGTTATAATGTTCCATAAATAATTTTTTGTTCATTATAAATTTCTAACAATCCCCTCATAAATAAAAATTAACACGTTTAGAGAGAATTCACTCAAAAAGTAATTGCTCAGGGAAAGATAACTTTTAACTTTGAATCTTTCTTAATGACAAACTATCTGATTTACAAGCTAATAAGTGAACATGATATATTGAACTTTTAGCAATTGTTGTAAACCACGATAGTAGAATTCACACAAGCAACCTTGTAAACATTGTTATTTCTTTTGGTTGTGTTCATTTTAGCATTGAGCATTCCTGGTTTTTCAAAAGTGCTCTAGAGAATTTTAGCCTCTAAAAATTCTCATAGAAGTGGTCCCTTCACGCTCACATAGGTGGCTTCCTATTAAAAGTTTCCTGTAAAATCTCCATTTGGATTTCCAAAGTATAAGAATCATTAAAACCAATGCTTATCCTTACACACATTACAGGCAAAATAATTATCAAGAAATGGATAAACTTATACAAATCTTACTATTTTTTAGAGTTAATGAAGATTCGGTTGTCCCTTTGAACCTAGATCTTAGGATCTTTAGTTAACTAGGTAAAGTTGCGATCAAGACAACTTTAAATTATGGTTTTAATCACATTCCCCTCGATAAATAGTAAACTTGCTATTTTTTTAAACCTTTAGTAAGCGAATTCGCAAGATTATCCTTAAATTTTACATAACCTACAAATAGTATTCCATTTGAGAGCAACTGTTTTACAATATTATGTCTTCAATGTATATGTTGAGATTTAGCATTATAATTTTGGCTTATGCCCTTTTCAAAAGTGGATTGACAATCAGAATGTATGCAAATAGCATGTAGAGGTTTTGACCATCTTAGAATATCCTCTAGGAAATGTTGAAGCCATTCCACTTCTTCTCCAATTTTATCTAAATCAATAAATTTAGGTTCCATTATGGACCTTGCAATACAAGTCTGCTTGGAAGATTTCCTAGATACAATTGCACCTCCAAGCATAAAAACATATCCATTTGTGGATCTTGAATCATTTGAGTCAGATATCTAATTAGCATTACTATATCCCTCAAGTACAGTAGTTTGTCTTATGTAATATAATTCATAATCTATGGTATGCCTTAGACATTTAAAAACTCTAATTATTACTGTCCAGTGATCTTTATTAAGATTACTTATGTACCTACTCAATTTGCTAACTGAGTAAGCTATATCTGGTCTAGTATGACTCATAACATATATTAAACTATCAATAATTTGAGAATATTCTAATTGTGATACACCATTCCCATGGTGTTTTTGAAATACAGTCATTGTCTCCATCAAACTTATAAAGCAATTTTTGAATATAGTATTTTTGAGATAGAATAAAACGATATTGTGTTCTAGAAATTTTAATTCCTAGAATAACATCTACGATACCCAAATCTTTCATATCAAATTTATTAATCAAAATCTTCTTAATAGCTTAAATTATTTTTATAGTGCTAGCAATGATGAGCACATCATATATATAAAGACATACAAATGACATAACCATATTTAGTGTATTTCTCATAAACACGTTTATCATATTCATTTATTTTAAACCCAATCGGGAGATGTTTCGGCTTATATTCCTACTAATATAATTTCCATCACAGATGGACAAATATTCTTATATGCCGATCTACTTTTGACTTCATTACATTGTCAAACTTTTCATGCTATTGTTTTGGAGCTTATTTTAAACCATATAATTATTTTACAAGTTTGCAAACTTTATTTTGATTTCTAAGAGCTACAAATCCTTCATGTTGTTCCATGTAAATCTCTTCATCTAATTCACCATTCAAGAATGTCACTTTTACATCCATTTGATGTATATCTAAATTCTTTAGTGCAATAATAGCAATTAATATTGGAATAGATGTAATTCTCATAATTGGTAAATATTCTATACCTTCTTTTTGTTCATAGCCCTTTTCTACTAATCTAGCCTTATATTTATCAATTTATCTATATTAGCTTTCATATTTTTCTTAAAGATCCACTTGTAACTTAAAAGTTTACTTCCAGGTGGAAGATTTGCTAATTCCCATGTGTGGTTTTGTATGATGGATTCAATTTCACTATTAATTGCTTCTTCTAATAAGGAGCTTCGGGTGTAGACGTAGCTTTTTCAAAATTCTTTGGTTAGTTTCTAATATGTAAGTTAAAAATTTTGAAACCAAAGATTTTGAAATTTTCATTATTTTGTTGCATCTTGGCTCACTGTCCAAATCCTTTTGATTTTCATTCTCATCATAAGTTCTTCCTGAAGAACTTGGATCATGTGCCATTTTATAAGGAAGTACATCTTTATAAAATTATGTATTTCTAGATTTAATAATTGTATTAACATGAATATCATAGATTTCAGACTTATGCACAAGGAACTTATAAGCATTACTATTAACTGCATATCCAATAAATATACAATCAACAGTTTTAGGTCCTATATTATTTCTCTTATAATTAGGTATTATTATTTTATCAAGACACCTCCACACTTTTAAGTATTTATAGATAGGTTTTCTACCTTTCTACAACTCATAAGGCATTATATTAGTTTTCTTATGAGGTATTTTTTTAAGAAGCAAATTTGCAAAAAGCAATGCTTCCCCCCACATATTTTAAGGTAAACCAAGCATTCATCATCTCTTTTAAAGTTTTGTTTTTGCATTCTAGAACACTATTAGATTAGGGTGACTATGGAGCAATGGCTTGGTGAATAATTCCATGTTCAAAACAAAACAAATCAAAAGGAGTATCATATTCACCACTTTTATCGCTTCTTAACACCTTAATCTTTTTGCTAAGTTGATTTTCAACTTCATTTTTATAAAATTTAAATGCTTTCAAAGCCTTATCTTTGGATCTCAATAAGTACACATAACAATAACGTGTACAATCATCAATGAATATGATACCACCTTTTATTTGCATAAATTTTAAATCATATATATTACTATGAGTTAAATCTAAAGATTGAGTATATCTATCAATGGTATGAAAATGTGCCTTTGTTAATTTAGATTCAACACATGTTTCACATTTATAATATAAATTAATATCAAAATTTGGTATTAGATTTAAATTAATTGATCTCTTCATAGTAATATAACTAACATGTCCTAATGTACTGTACCAAATATTAAAAGACTCAATCAAATAAGCAAAAAAAAATTGCATTATTATTATTGTTATTAAGAGTAGGCATCACAGTCATTATATTAAGTTTAAAGAACCCCTCATTCCAATAACCTTTGCCCATTTACATATCCCCTTTAGAAAGTTTAAATTTATCAAACTTAAAGACCAACTTAAAGCCATTTTAACTAAGTAATGAGATTTTTGCAAATGTAAAGAACATGCAGGCACATTTGTGAGGGTAACTTCCTTTCCTGATATCATATTAAGTATAACCTTTTCTTTTCCTTCAACTTTAAAAGTAGAAGAATTCCCCATTAAAAGTTGTTTTTCTTCATGACTTGGAGTTTGATAAGTGGTGAACATATTCGTTTCAGAACATATATGGCGAGTAGCCCCAATGTCCAACCACCATGAACTCGGATTCCTTAACAAGTTGGGTTCAAAAAAAATAACAAAAAGATTCATCTCATTGCCAATCATTGGAAAGATTTTCAATTTCAGTGATATTAGCATAAATGGTTTTCCTCTTTTTGTTCTCTTGGATTTTACTGTTATGACAAACCTTTGCACGATGCTCTGACTTATCACATACAAAACATTTGCCATTAAACCTTTAAGTTCATTGTCATTAGACCCTCCATTGAAATTTTGATTTTCAAATTCTGATTTTCAAATTTCATTTTCCTTATTATTGTTGGTCTTATGCCTTGTTCTACTACACTTACCTTACTTTCCGTTGGATTTCTACTTTTATTTTTAGAAATTTGATTATCTTCTTCTATTTTCAATCTTACAATTAAGTTCTCAAGCCTATCTCTTTATGTTTATGTTTTAAATAATTTTTTATATCCATCCAAAATGGTGGCAATTTTCCACTTACCATAACCACTTGGAGAGACTACTAATTACATTTTTTCAGCATGTATTTCACGAAAAATGAGTTGGAGCTCTTGGACTTGATTTATGACACTCTTTGAATCAACCATTTTAAAATCCAAAAAAAATAAAAAAGTATTAACAACAAATTTCTTCATTCCGGCATCTTCTGTTTTATATTTTTCTCCAAAGATTGCCATAATTTTTTTGCAGTTTTAACACTACCATATGCATTATATAGTACGTAACTTAAACCATTAAGGATATAATTTTTACGTAGAAAGTCGGAATGTTGCCTTACATCCACTGTAGCTATTGTTTGAGCATTAGTCTCATTTTCATTAAGAACATGAGCAATCATAGTGAGAAATTTGGTTAAGTTTAAAGTACTGAGATAAAATAATACTTTTTCTTGCTGTTTTTTAAAATCAGAATCACCAAATTTTTCAGATTTCTCAGCTTGATCTAAGGATGTAGACAAAATAGCAACAGGTAAAGATGCACCAGATGCCAATCTATATAATATATATATATATATATTACCAAATAATTACTAATTAAGCAATAATTAAACTAAACAAATAATTTTGTCTATAAAACAAAATTAAAAATATGCAAACAGTGCAAGAATATAAATATTTGATAAATCTAAGATGTAAATATAAAATATTTAATTTCCACTATAATATTTATTGTAATATAAGTAAATATACTTTGTCTATAAAATATAGTAATCACTTGGGTAAATATGTAATGAAATATGTATATATACACATATAATAAACACTGAAATAGTTATACATCGAATATTATTTAATAACTACAAAAATTCGAAATATATGTATCTATGTATATATATATATAGAACTTCTATATATATATATATATTTATTTATTTATTTATTTATTTATATGTATTTGTATAAGCAAACATAAATAATTAAAGAAGCAATAAAGAAGATAGGTATGTAAATACGGATAAACTTTAGAAACTTTACAAAATAGATATCTGTATATAAAAACTTCGTAGAATTACGAAAACCCAAAGTTTTGGAAGAGAAAATTTATCAAATTTATTTATTAATATTTATATTGTCTTTAGTTTGTTAGGAAATTAACAATCACAGGACATACAAAACGTGTATGTATATATATACAAAATAAATATAAATATGAATATATCTATGTATATTAATATATTAAATAATAAGAATAACTTACAAGTATTGTGCTAGAATTAAATTTTTTGAAAATTTGATCTTTATATATTGATCGAGACAAAAGTTGGACTTTTCTTAAAACAATATTTGCTCTGCTATGGTACTTATAGTTTTACAACAATTGTCTCCCAAGGTATTACGATCACTCTTTTGAATAATAGCACTCTAAATGAATCAGACAAAGTTTTGAATTTTCTCTATAAAAACATAGCACTCCAAATGAATCAGACAAAGTTTTGAATTCTCTCTATAACACTTATTTAATTGTTTTAAATACCTTCAACAATAATTTTATATGTTATTTATAGATTTCATAAGGATATCAAGATGGGACATAATAATTTATAAGAAGATACGACAACAGATACAATAATGCAAGGGAAGACATAATGATTTTCAAAAGACATATTAATTAGGAATATATATATATACACCTGAAAAACATCATAACAGTTGATAATAAACCATTGTAATTTGTAATTTTCCATTAAGAATCATAATGTTAAATAATTTTTTATTCATTATAAATTTCTAATAAAATATAAACAATTTTATCTTAACCATACAACTATTGAATTGATGTATATCATCTAATACTCAAAAGCTTAAATAAAACTTAGTTGAGGAAAGAATCCTGATCAAAATATATAATATATAACAAGCAGTTTATATATTTTAAAATCCAACTGATAATATTATACTAATGACATATCACGTCAAACCATTTAAACTTTTATTATAGAAGAATTACATATAAGAACTTATGATTCAGAGGAAGGGCTAGCATTTTAATGTCAAAAACACAAAGTCATTCTTTTGTTAGAAAAAAAAAATTCCAAAAATTCATTAGTAGAGCGCGAGTCAAGAATAATATTACTTTAATTTAATCTAAAGCTGTAGCTTAGCTACCTTTTACTCATTGTTATTATTATTTTGATAAATGACCTTTTACTTATTCATATGTCACTTTGAATAATTATTCAAATTATGATTAACCAAAAAAAATAAAAATTATGACAGGCACTTAGTAGTAAGAACGTGCATTAAACTTATATATATATATATATAAATATACAATATGGTCAGAACCATACATTCAGGAATAGTTAGGATATGTAACATGTGGTAACCAAGGTTTAAAATATCTAATATTATCTCGAAATTTCTTCGATATTTCTATTTTTTAAAGGAGTCGAAATAAAATTTAAATTTGAAATGTAAATGAATAGAATTTCCATAATATCCATTGAAATTTTTTAAATTTCACTAAAGTATCCATGGAAATTTCCGTAAAATATACACATCAAATCCTTAACGATTTGGTTAAAAAATTTATAATTTCTATGAAAATTTCTGAAATTTCCATGAAATTTTAGTGAATTTTTTAATTTTTTTTTAAAAATTCATAAATAGTATTGATATTTAGTAAAACAATTATCAAATTAACTTCATTGATAATTTTTTTACTCTTTAATTGCTTTTTAGACATTTAGTGATATAAGCAAAATAGAATGAATTGAATTAAATAACATTAATAAGTTCTACTTATTGAATATCGATAAAGTAAAAATACAAAGATTGTAAATTATATTTTTTAACTCGGCAAATTTTATTGTCAGGAATATCTTTTTTACAAATGTGGGTAAATAGATGATGAAATATATACATGTGAAATAATAATGTTTGTTTGAAAAATAAAAAAAAATTCCTGGCAATTCACAAGCCTTTTTTTTTTTTTTTTTTTTTTTTACATTTTTGAAAAAGTTAGAAAAGATAGTGGCCAAAGGGAATCACCAAGTCAAAGAAGTTGTATTAAGTCCATTTACTGATGAACAATATTACACACATGCAATATAAGATGAATATCATGAGAGTAAAGATGCAAGTTAAAGATTCAGTACTGTTGAAAAAGACTATATACATAAAGAGAAATATATAATGGAGATATTATAACAAGAAGAATATTCGATTTCTATGAATTTTGGATCTATATGGTTTGGAAGTCATTTTCATAATTCTTATTTAATGGATATTTATGGAATGTCATCAAGTAATAACTCATGGGTACCATCTCAAAATCAAAATGAGGAAGAAATCGATGATTTTCAACCATCCAGAAATTCTATGTGGTATTAAGATGACATTTATAAACTATAATATAATTGTAATAATTGTTTTATATATTTTATTTAATAAATAATTTTATCATATATGTATTTTTTATATATTTTTATTAATAATAATTCATCTATGATCATTAATGCTCGTTATAAATCAATTCATTAAGAAAAATATAATATTTATTCAATATTTTAGCAAGTTTTATAATCAATTTGATAATTTATGGATAAAATAAATTAATTCTAAAGTTTTAATAAAAATTTCCATTTTTTAAAACAAATTTTTATCATTTTTTATAATTTTTTATTGATAAGATTTATAAATTATAAAGTAATTTAATAATTGTTTTATATATTTTAGTTAATAAATAATTTTATCATATATGTATTTTTGACATATTTTTATTAATAATAATTTATTTATGGTCATTAATGCTAATTATAAATCAAATCACTAAGAAAAATATAACATTCATTCAATATTTTAGCAAGTTTTATAATCAATTTGATTATTGATGGATTAAATTAATTAATTCTAAAGTTTCAATAAAAATTTTCATTTTTTAAAACAAATTTCTATCATTTTTTATAATTTCTTATTAATATTCGATATTTTCCGATATATCTATGAAAATTTTCATATTTCAAACTTTTTATATTTCTATCGATATCGATTTTTTAAATATTAGTGCTAACTTATTGGTATTGATCAAGTTCTAATAAATGATCTGTACTTGATCCTATGTATATTGAAAGTAGTTGGAAGTCAAATACTAGAAAAAAATTTTATACATGATCATAGCATAAAATTTAGGATTAATTGTATTTTAATATTTTTAATTTTTAAAATTTATGGTTTGTTTTTTTTAATTTTTGAAAGTAGCCATTCAAGCTTCCAACTTTTCAATTTGCAGCAGATTAGTTAAATTCTTAATTTGGTAATATAAATTGATAACGGTTTCATGTGGCTGCTTTTTCCTCTTTCCTCATGCACTTTATTGTTTTCAATTCTATTATGAAAACGAGTTCTAGATGGAACATTAGTAATTTGTTTATCAAAACTAAGGTCTATTTACGACAAATGTTGAAAAATTAAATATTTAAATTGTTGTTTTTAAAAATTAAATATTTAAATTGCAAAACTGCATAAATTAAAATATCAGAATGTAGTTAATTATAAAATTAATTTATTTTAGGTTGTAATGCTAATTACTGTTATTTCATGAGTCCAAAAAGAGCTAACAGCTTTTGTAATTGATCAAGAGGGATAAATTTAGCACCACTAAAACATCGAACGGCTTGAAACATAGGCATAACCATATAGAAAAAGATTATGAAGTGGTTCATCGGCATCCTATAAAAACGGATATTTTTTTAAAAATAAAAATTAATTTATATATAGTAAAATTGATATATTTTTTTTTTAAATGTCGATTTTAATACAAATTTATATGCAAACGGATCGCATTATAATTTCTTTTTAAATATATATATATATATAATATATATATATATATATATATATATATATAAATTTTTGATAAAATTTACATTCTTAGAAGAGAAAAAAAAAAAAAAGGTATTATTTTTTATTGATTAATAAGTGTAAGAAAACTTATTATTATTATTATTTCGGGAAGGCAGTCTCTGGATTCGAATGGATTATTTCGTCTATTAATTTTTTCTTTAAAAAAAAAAAAAAAAAAAAAAGGAACAAAAGAGAAAATAAAAAAATAAAATATAATACTCCAGATGAATCAGGACCGTTCACCCTAAAATAGTGAACGGTCCTGATGCAACCGCGAAGATGAATCACTATAGCCGTGTTGAAGGGGAGGTGGAGAAGGTGGAGGAGGACCGTAGGAGGAGTTGATTCTGAAGAAGACAAAGGGAGTTGAAAGCACAGCCATGGGAGAAGGAAGAAGGAAAGGAAGGAGAGGACCCAGCACCAATAGCAGCCGCAAAAGCAACAGTAACAGCAAGAGCAAAGGCAAAAGAAGAGGTTCAAACCCATCGCCATCTTCATCCGTTAAAGGGGCTCTGTTTGTGGAAGGAGGTCTTTTATCTGATTGGAACTCCACGCCCACCACCAAAACTCAAGGTTATTCTGCTTTCTACTTCTTCTTCTTCTTCTTTGTTGCGTATATTTCTGGCACTTTCGCCATGAACAATTCGCTAATTTTGTAACTGTCTGTTTGGTCGCTGAGAAAATGGATGAAATCGACAGCAAAAAATGGATGTTTTTATTGGGCTTCACTGATATTAATATTGTATAACTTTGTTTGGGTAAGAAGGCAAGAACTTTATGTTTTTTCGGGGGTGAATGGACTTGGATTAAAGGCTTATTTCCTTGTTAACGATCTCTGATGGTGCAAAGTTTCACTTTTCCACTGGTTTCCTGCATTTTCCAAGCTACCAAAAATTTTGGGCATCAGATGATGGGCCTATAATCAATTTTTCGTTTTATTTTATACTTTTGTTTTGAATTTCCTTATGCTTCTGAATTGCAGGAAAAAAAACCCGGTGTGAATAAGGAATCTGGGTCTAAATCTAGAAGCTTTGATCGAAAAATAGCGGCTTGTACTTCTAAAAATGCGCCTCGAAACTCCAGTGAAAACCATTTTGGTTATCGATACCCTTCCGTTGATCTTCAGGTGTCATATCTCTCAAATAAAATTGACCATTTATACAAGTTACAGCAATGTTTTGAACCACACTAACCGTTTTTTATACTGGTGTAAGTTGAACCGATTTAGTAAGACTTTTGATTTTGTTGTTGGAGCCAATATTATTCACTAGAAACTTAGCTGTTACTTCCTATATTTAAAGTTCTGACAGCAAATCACAATTCCATGAAATTTCATTTCCTATAGACCTATGGGCTTGTGAAGTGATGCATGAAGCAAGTGGGTGTAATTCCTCGACTGATTGGATAGAATATTATATGTCACTTCTAATTTCTTTTTCCTTTGCGAAAATGTTTGCAGAAGCACCGATCAATTTAGCCACACAACAGGAACTTTGTGATGATAAACTAGAAATGTTTGTCATGGCTCATTTTGATGGATTTGTCTTGACTTTTTGACAGGGGGGTTTGCATCCAGGATCACATGTTGAGAGAAATGATAAAAATAATAATTTTGATGAGTCGCGACCTTTTGTTTTAGTTGATTCCAAGGAGGCCCAGATTTTTGCTTATGTTGACAAAACACCATCTTCTAGGCCCAATGATGTGGAAATTACTTATGATTATGGTTCAAATTTAATCTTAGGTGACAGCTCTCATAGAGGATTGGGATTCTCTGACAAACTTGAGGGGACTTCAAGTGGTGTTGAAGCTTCCGCAGAGCAAATGAAAGAACAAGAAGAGTCATGTTTTGACTCATCCTCCTCTGAGAAGGAAATGAATACAGAGGAGAGAAGCAATCATGAATTAGGTGTCAATGTCACTGAAGATTTACCAGCAATAACGGTGTCTCCAAAGAAAAATTCTGGTTTCGTGTCAATTGGAGGCATGAAGTTGTACACTCAAGATATATCTGATGAGGAAAGTGATGAAGATGGAGATGAAGATGAAGAAGAGGAAATGGTGGATGGAGAAAGCTCGGAGTCTTCTGGGCAAGGAGGAACATCTGGATCATCTGAAAGTGATGACTCTGAAGACATGTCTGACAGTGATTTGGATGTTGATGACCAGGTTGCAGAAGACTATATAGAAGGAATTGGTGGGAGCCACAACATTTTGAAAGCAAAATGGTTGGTTGAGCAGGAATTTGATGAGTCAGACGATGATACTTCTTCAAGCACTGATTATGATGACACCTTGGAGAAATTGGGTGGAGTCACACTTCAAGAAGCATCTAGGGAGTATGGAATGAAGAAGGCCCATCCAAGGCAAAAATACAAGGTGTCTACAGTGGATTCTTGGTCTTTGGCAATGGATGATCTTACACTTGTAAAGGATCCAAGAGCTGTTCATCCAAAAAAGAAGCATGTTGCCCGTTTTCCTCAATCTTGGCCTTCAGAGGCTTATAGGAGTAAAACTTCCAGACGTTTTCCTGGTATAAGGTTTCTTAGATACTATTTGTCTTTATAACTTTATAATTTTGCTTGCGTATATTTTCTTGGTTACCATGCCCGGGGTCTTCAAGTCTTGTTTGGTTAAATGGGATGTAGTTTGTGGCACCCAAATTTATGCTTAGTTGTTTAGTTGGAGATGGAGATGAGTGTACTCTTCCATCCCATTCTACCTAGAGTTTATTTAGACTTCTCTCTAGTTCACATCAAAGTAATTGCTTTCAAATATCCATTGTAATGACTGACTTGGAATATTTGTTCATTTAATTCTTATCTGATTAAATGACTGTCTTTTTATGTGTCATATATGGCTTTGAATATTTGTTCATTTAATTCTCATCTGATTAAATGACTGTCTTTTTATGTGTCATATATGGCTTTCTTTTCCTGAATTACCTTTTCTTGGTTGACTATATTATTTATTCTTCTAATTCTCTTGCTTCTTAGGTGAAAAGAAGAAACATCGAAAAGAATCTATTGCCAAGAAGCGGAGGGAGAGAATGCTGCACCGAGGTGTTGATCTTGAGGAAATAAACTTAGTAAGAGCTGATTTGAGGATATTTGTTTATGTTTGTTTAATTGTGTATGTGTAGCATGCATTTAGTTATGATCCTCCTGTATAAAGTTAGGAATATTTTAAGTTGTCTGAACTGATTGTCTATATCTGATTCTTTACAAAAGCTTACAGCTTTAGTGTTTTGAATTTTAGAAATTAGAACAGGTCGTTTTGGAAGAAAAAGATATATACTCGTTTCAACCTATGCACTCCAAAGATTGTTCTCAGGTAAGGAGATTTTTCTGTTTATATTATATTGTACTTTGTAACTTCTCTTTCCCTGTCAATTTCAGTCTTCCCCATGCTTAATGTCATGAATGACGCTGAACTTTACGGCTAGTTAGAATCCTAACTTGAGAAGTCTGTGTTTGGAGGTGTTTTGTTGTGTTAAAGAGTTAAAGGCAAGCTAACTTGTCTATGTATAAGTAAAATGGGTTTATTTATGTTACAAAGTGGTGTGCTTAATTTTGGAAAGTAACTTAATGCATTGTTATAAATAACTTTATAGTGCGAATTCATTTCAATTTCATTGAAAGAAGCCATTCGTGGCCTACCAAATGAAGCTCTTTTTTTTTATATCTAAAGTGAAATTGTATCGTTAGGTTAGTTAGGGGATTACAGGAATCTGGCATTTTGGTTATTTGTGAGATATTTAAAATATGTTCTTTTGATTTTCAGTAGTAGATCTTCCGCATAAACAACATTGTGTATGGTAGTGAGGTTCTGTGTATATTCTGTAACATATGTGACAATTTTGTGCCTACAATGTTTCTGCTTTGACGTGCTTTAAGATATCAAAGTATCATGTTTTGAACTTTTCATTACTAAAAACTTGTCTTATTCATTTTAGGTACGGCGATTGGCAGGAATATATCGCTTGCGAAGTGGCATTCAAGGTTCTGGCAAGAAAAGGTATAGTTTTTTTTTTATTTTTTTTTATTTTTTTTATTTTTTTTATATACAAGTCAACCAATAGATCAATACATAAACTAGCTGGCAACTTCTCTTTCCAGTTTTGTAACAGTAACACGGACACCACATACCTGCATGCCATCATCTGGTGATAGACTTCGTTTGGAAAAGGTTTGAATTCTCTATTTCCATTTACATTGCATTTATTAATTTATATATTGCATGCTATGGGATGCAATACATTATTTCAAGGTGCTCTTGTTTGGTAAGTATTTCTGTTTGTGTTTGTCTCTAATTGCCTTTTGGACCATGCTCTGAAGAGTTTTAAAATGTGCATAAGCCTCTGTCACAATTTATATATTGCATGCCATGGGATGCAATACATTATTTTAAGTTCTCCTGTTTGGTAAGTATTTCTGTATGTATTTGTCTCTCATTGCCTTTTGGACCATGCTCTGAAGAGTTTGAAAATGTGTTTAAGCCTCCATTGCAACTGCAGCATAACATAATGGTTATTTAACTTATTTCAGCTGTTAGGAGCTGGCATGGAAGATGCTGATTTTGCTGTGGCTGAGAGCTCAAATATAAAATCAGACAGTGCAGATAAGAAGAGGTCTAAGAAATTCGTAAAAGGGAGTGGTCTTAGCCCTTCCGGACTTGAATCTGCCCCAAGAAAGACATCAAAGATCTCAACAAGCCGCCGTGGCAGTGGCAGAGTCAATGAGTTTAAAAAGACTGGGAAGAAGGATTCATATGCTAATCAACCCGTCTCATTTGTATCTAGTGGTGTCATGCAAGAAACTGTTAAGATCATGACTGTTGATTCAGTAGAGATGGATTCTGGTTGTAAAAATGATAATTCTGCTGGACCAGCAGATATTGGTGCATTTGAGGTGCATACTAAGGGTTTTGGATCAAAAATGATGGCTAAAATGGGATTTGTTGAAGGTGGTGGTTTAGGAATAGAAGGTCAAGGTATCGCACAGCCCATTGAAGTAATCAAACGGCCTAAATCACTTGGATTAGGGGTGGAGTTCTCCGATGCTGCTGACAATGGGACAAGGAGTAACCCAGTAAGAAACAAATCTCAAACAATTGGAGCTTTTGAAAAGCATACCAAGAGGACTAGAAGTGACCCAGGTCAAAAAATTGGAGCTTTTGAAAAGCATACTAAAGGGTTTGGATCAAAGATGATGGCAAAGATGGGATTTGTTGAAGGCATGGGGTTAGGGAAAGATTCACAAGGCAGGGCCAACCCTCTGGTTGCTGTCAGGCTACCAAAATCAAGAGGATTGGGTGCTGAAGGTTAAGAGTTATATAACCTTATTGAATTTCTCAGCTAACCATTAGATTTGCCAAATTATGTACTTTAATTTACACATTCATCATAAAGTTATAAGATATATGTATTATTATTATTATTATTATTATTTTAAGTATGGGAATTGGCGATTCTAACTCAGAATCATTGTCTAAGATAATAGTGTTTTGCCACTAGTTGTTCTCAAGGGGACTGTTTATCTGTTATTATTCTTCCCAGCTTTCTTCAATCAGATTTATTATATGATTATGTTTATGTTCTGCCTATGCCCTTTTTATCTATTTCTATTTTGTCTATTTTTTGTTGTAGAAAAAGTAACATTTATAGTTCCTTTTTTCATTGGGTGCGCTCTCTCAATTTTTCATTATCTATGAGGACCTTTGAAATGGAAAGAATTGAAGGGTAAGATATGTGTAAATGTCAAATTGGCTTAAACTTGTGAATATAAGATTATGAGTGATACTATTGGGGTAGGACTTGTAGTTAATGGGATATTTATGGGAATGGCAAGTGGAAATGTCAACAACAAGAAAAAAAAAATTGGGGAAAGAAACGTGATAAACACTGGTTGGTGATGCCATCACTACTCAATCACCAATGGTTCCCCCATTAAACATTTTTTTCTTGGCTCTGGTAATCTTTCTTCATCAGGGTTCATTTGGTGTATTTGTCAAGCTTCAATTGAAATTTAAACCCAAAAAGAGAGAGAAAAAGAGAAAAGGAAGAAGATGAAGAATAAAGAGAAGTTCATGGCTGCATTGACCAGTAAAGCAATTGTAATTTTGGATAATGATTGGAAGTTAAAAGTTCACGGGAAGAAAAAAAAAAAATTTCCATCATATTTAGAAATTAGAAACTAGTAAGAAACAAATAAAAAGAAAGGAGAGTTAATGGCAAATTTCCAAATTAAACATTATGTAATAATCCCCATCTCCTTTGTGTAATAAACTGATTCAATAAACCACCAAAATTTGATTCTCCTTTGTGTAATAAACTGATTCAATAAATCACCAAAATTTGATTGTGGAAGTCAACTCCTTTCACCCAATGACTTTCATGATCTTCAATGCAATTAAATTTTTTTTTTTTTTTAATCGTTTGGTTGATTTCTACTCCTTTGAAAAAACTTTTGGCGACTTTGATCACCTCAAAGTTAAATCCAATTCTAAGGTATAACATGGGTGGGTCTTTATCATAATAGTTCCTTTTTTTTCTTTTTTTTTTTTTTTTTTTTGGGATGAACTTTATTATAATAGTTAAGAATATATACATATCATTTTTTTTTTTTGTTTTTTAATGTTATAAGACGCAGATCCACATGTATCATTGGCTAATACAGATCCAATATCAAATAGGGGTAATGAAAATAATATAATTGAAAAAAAGCATAAAATATTATCATTATTTCCACCTTCTTCTTTTTGTTTCCATTAAGAAAGCTACAGCTAAACATTGTTGGCAAAGTGTAGTAATCCTTCAAACATAGGGTCTAATATATTTTCTTTTTTTAACATAAAATTGATTATTTTGAACAATTAATTAAATGTCTAGCAATTATATCAATATGTATATCAATAATTTTCAAAAGTAGATATTGTATCCATTTAAAATTGCTTTAAAATTTTATATCAAATGATTTGGTAGTTACTCATTTTATTTGCTAAATAAATTAAATGATTTGGTAGTTACTCATTTTATTTGCTAAATAAATTAGTAAAATGCTTATGTTTTTTTCTTTCATTTCTTTTTTTTTTCCCCCCTTAACGGGATGTAATTCATACTTTAAAATTTTGATAATATTCTTATAAATCTCTTTTTTTTTTTAAGAAAATAAATAAATCACTATTATAATGATAATAATAAGGATATATTACACTGCATACATTCAAAATTTCTTTTAATTATAATCAAATACTTTCATGAAGTTATAAAAATATAAATATAAAAATATCCAATTGTAATAAAAAAAATTTTTAAAAAAATATACAGTGTAATATACCTTCATAATAAAATTTTCGATTTGGTAGTCCTTTAAGCTACTTGGCGTTGGGTACTTGAATTGACATAACCAGGATAGGATGGCTTGTATAAAATAAAAATAATAAATCAATCTAAATAAAAATGTAAAGTGAAAATATATCTATTTAGAAAGAGATATAGTGAATTTTATCTATCAATATATATTATTATAATATATTAACTTTAAAGAATAAAAGTAAAAAAAGCAAATATAAATTAGGCATAACAAAAGAAAAAATCAAATTATAACATCCAAATCAACTTTGAATTTTTATATCCATTATGATTATAGTAATAAAATATTAACTAAGTAAACCAAATTGCAAAAAAATATCTTCTAGTAAAATATCTTCTAGTTCTAAATCGTCATTTAAGATCAATCAACACAGTAGATGCGACTAAAAATTACTAATTTTAATACAAAACTTATTTTAATTTGATAAAGTTTATAATCTCAACTCTCCACATTTTTATTTTTTATTGCTTCTAACAAGCCATTTTGGAACTTATTTTTCTCAAATTTAAGATAAAAAAATAAAAAATATTACATGTAAATTACAAAGATATTTATTTTTTTTAATATCCGTTTTTCCTTCTTCTATTTTTCTAACTCTTCTCTTTTTTTTCTTTTTCCCCCCCTCTCCTTTTATAGTTTCAATTTAATATTAATATTAATATGAATATATATATATTTTTTATTGGGGTTGAGCACACCCTAGAGTCTATGTGGTCGTCTGAATTGGGTTACACCTAAAAGTCTAGTGCATCTAAACCTTTTCTTTTCTTTTTTTTTTTTCTTTTTTTTTGGATTATAAAATAATTCTAAATTAATTCCAGATCCAACGTTTGTTTTGATAATAAAGTCCAGATCCAACGTTGGCTGCATTGCAAAAATAGCAAATTACGAAAACGACAATTTATTAACTGAAAAATAAAATAAATAAATAAGAAAATTGACACTGAAGTCAAGTTTGGTAATTGAGCATTTGTTAGGGTCATTAAAATAAAATTAAAAAAAATAAATAAATAAATAATAAAGCTGGTCGATACGGTGGCACTCTCCAGAAGAAAACCCATCCATTATATATCACCACTCGTGCCTCCCATTTTCAATCCTCTCTCTCTCATCTCCGAAACCCAAACCTACAGATTCCCAGAGCTCGAAGATCTCTGCTTTGGTGCAAAAAACCTGTGCTACCCTGAGACATATTGTCTCAGTTCTAGATATCTCATTTCTCGTTAGAGGTCAGTTAGATCCGTACTTTCTTTTAAAAAAAACGAATTCTTTGCTTTTTGTCTGCGTGTTTCTGGCTTTTTTTTCTTTAATGCTTTGACTGTTTTATATCTCTTGGGGGTTTGGTATATGAATCTAAATTGAAATTCGAAAACCCGTATAGACGTAGCATTGCATTTTTGGTTTCTTTCACTTGTTTTGTGATCTGGGTCTCCCAGATCTGTCATAAATACCACACAAACCTTTCAAAAATGGATTCCTTTCATCGATTTGGGATCTGGGTCTTGACCATTTGCTTGATTTTTCAATCATGTTATGGGTTTTACCTTCCTGGTAGTTACCCCCACAAGTACGCTGTCGGTGACCCTTTATCTGTGAAAGTGAATTCTCTGACTTCCATAGACACTGAAATGCCCTTTAGCTATTATAGTTTACCCTTTTGCAAGCCCCAAGAGGGTGTTAAGGACAGTGCTGAGAATCTTGGTGAGCTTCTAATGGGAGATCGGATTGAGAACTCACCCTACCGGTTTAAAATGCACGTCAATGAATCGGAGATCTTTCTGTGTCAAACGGATAAGTTGTCAGGCGACCATCTTAAGATCTTGAAGGAGAGGATTGATGAGATGTACCAGGTCAATCTGATTCTTGATAATTTACCTGCGATTCGATATACCAAGAAGGAAGGTTACACCTTGCGGTGGACTGGATATCCAGTTGGAATTAAGGTTAAGGATGCTTACTACATCTTTAACCATTTGAAGTTTAATGTTCTTGTCAATAAGTATGAGGAAGCCAATGTGGCACGTGTGATGGGCACTGGTGATGCAGCAGAGGTCATCCCAACGATAGGAAAATCGGGATCAGAAGTTCCTGGTTATATGGTTGTGGGGTTTGAGGTGGTGCCTTGCAGTGTCATGCACAATGCTGACTCGACAAAGAACTTGAAAATGTATGATAAGTATCCATCTGCTATCAAATGTGATCCAACCACTGTGGGAATGCCGATCAATGAAGGCCAGCCGGTTGTGTTCACTTATGAGGTCGAGTTTGAGGAGAGAGACATCAAGTGGCCATCAAGGTGGGATGCTTATTTGAAGATGGAGGGATCCAAAGTCCATTGGTTCTCAATCCTCAATTCTTTGATGGTGATCACATTCCTTGCTGGTATTGTCCTTGTGATCTTTTTGAGGACTGTTCGTCGGGATCTGACCCGTTATGAGGAGCTTGACAAGGAGGCTCAAGCACAGATGAATGAGGAGTTGTCTGGTTGGAAGCTTGTTGTAGGGGATGTTTTCCGTGCTCCATCCAATGCTGACCTCCTATGTATAATGGTGGGTGATGGGGTTCAGATTCTTGGGATGGCAGTGGTCACAATCTTGTTTGCTGCTCTTGGTTTCATGTCACCTGCTTCTCGTGGGACACTTGTTACAGGTATGCTATTTTTCTATATGATTCTTGGTGTTGCAGCTGGATATGTTGCAGTCCGTCTTTGGAGAACAATTGGCTGCGGAGATTACAAAGGATGGGTTTCAGTCTCATGGCGGGTTGCCTGTTTCTTCCCTGGAATTGCCTTTTTGATTCTAACCACTCTGAATTTCCTATTGTGGGGTAGTCACAGTACAGGAGCCATTCCAATTTCTCTATATATTATTCTGATTTTGCTCTGGTTCTGCATTTCTGTCCCTCTTACCCTTATTGGAGGATACCTTGGGGCTAAGGCACCTCATATTGAATACCCAGTTAGAACCAACCAAATTCCTAGGGAAATACCAGCACAGAAATATCCATCCTGGTTGTTAGTTCTTGGGGCTGGCACCCTCCCATTTGGTACCCTATTCATTGAGCTTTTCTTTATCATGTCTAGCATTTGGATGGGCCGAGTCTATTATGTTTTCGGTTTTCTCTTTATTGTATTGGTCCTTCTTATTGTGGTTTGTGCCGAAGTGTCTCTAGTTCTAACCTACATGCATCTATGTGTGGAGGACTGGAAATGGTGGTGGAAATCCTTCTTCGCCTCTGGTTCAGTTGCCATATACATTTTCCTGTACTCCATAAATTATCTCATATTCGATCTGAAGAGTTTGAGTGGACCTGTTTCTGCTACTCTGTACTTGGGATATTCACTCTTCATGGTTGTAGCAATCATGCTTGCAACAGGCACAGTTGGGTTCCTTTCTTCCTTCTGGTTTGTGCACTACCTGTTCTCTTCTGTGAAGCTGGACTGAAGACATTTTCCTGCAAAGTTTGGAGCTCTGAAGAGGTGGTGATCAATCATTGGAGAAAGAAATGCTACAGTAGAGAAGTTCTATCATATCATGTTTACTTTTCTTCAACTTTATTTTGGTAGGGAACTTAGTCAATGTAATAACAAATAACTTTTTAAGTTTTGCTAAATTCTTTAGTAGATGAACATCACGGCGTTATAGTTTGATACTGAAGTATTGCATTCCATTCTGCCAAGTGCCAGCAGAAAGGCAGGCATTATATAGTTGATGATAGGTATTTTTTATTATTTGTGCAACTTTGAATTGCTTATGTTTCACATGTCAGCGATATTAAAGAATTTCTTCGGATTGTCAAATTTTCATTTTGTTTTTACGTTGATTATTCACTTTGAGTAGCTAAAAATAAGCAAAAATCTGGAAATTATGAGAATTTGTTGTATAGTTTTGAACTTGATGAAGTTCTTCCACAACCATTAGCAGACGCACACTGCACCGAAAAAATGCTCGCAATAGATCAGATATGCATTGTCCTGCAGTAAAATTATGTGAAGTTGGTTCTTTAGCATCGATAAGTATCCACTGAATTAAGGAATGGTCCTCAGTTTGATAAAATAAAATAAAATCTGTTGATATCGGGCAAGACCATTCCTTCTTCAAGCATTTGAAAATAACATCCTTATGATCTGGATAGTACATATAAACACACTCATATTGTGTATGATTGCAAGAATTTAACTATGTATAAAAATAACGATTTGATTTTGTTACTCTGTGACTACTCTTTTCTGGCTGTTGCAAGCTATTATATATGTTGCTCTTATTTTAACTTTCAGTTTTCGTTTGAAATTCATGTCTTTCCTAGTATTTGATTTTAAGCTTAAAGGCATGATAAGGTTTGCAGTTTTCCTATTTAAATTCCTTAGCCTGACATGCTTGTTTCACCTAAGCTTTTCAAGTGCATCTTGTGCTAAGGCGCCCCTCAAGGGTCTTGTGAGATGCATATTCTCGGATTAATATTTTCATAGTGAACATGGGTTTTCTCGTTTTCCTTTAAAAGCTAAAAAATTTCAAGGAAAATGATAAGTCTATCAATCATTATATGGTATTCAGTGCTCTATGTTTTCTATCACTATCATTTAATGCACAAAGTGTAATGTGTGTGAAACTACAATTTCATGAGAACGTGGATCAAATGGCAATGCATAAGGAAACTCTCTCAGAATGCCAATATCAGTATTTCCATTGTATAAAACATTGCTTCAAGACTTATGAAATCGACAATTTCTTTCAGTTACCAAAAAAAAAATAATAATAATAATAATAATAATAAGCAAAACTCTCTCAGAATGGCAACGTCAGCAATCCTAATGCATAAGGCATTGCTTTAAGACTTCTGAAATTCAAAATTTTTCTTTAGTTGCAAATAAAGAAAGGGCTTCAAGGTTTTTTTTTTTTTTTTTTTTTTTTGGTTAATTTAAAAAAAAAAAAAAAAAGGACCTTGGAGTTGAGAATTATAGAAGCTATATCCCATGACAGTTAGGATAAAAAAGCTCCTTGTTGAGTTGGGTCTCCACACTGAAAAAAGAGGGAGGAGAAAAACAAACCTGGTCCAATCTTGAGAGCATCATGTTATTATTTTATTGCGAGTCTAGCAACCAATTTTAAATTCACATATCAAAAGAAGTGAAGCCCTAGTTGCATTACATTATTATTTTCTATAATCTTAAAATTCAGCATATCATTTTGCCATACACGGGAGTAAGTGGTATATAGTGTATTTGTACGTGAAAACGAAAAAGAGTGTATTCAAATTTAAAAGAATTAAAAATTGAGAAATATTTAATTTGAATGGATATTCAATTCATATAAATTCCATAAAAATTCATTAAAATTTATATTTGTTCAATTAAAATTTTATAAAAATTTTTTAAGATATAAAAATATTTAAAATATCATTGATTTTAAATGATTTTTAAAAATAATGAATTTTAATACTTTAAAGAATTTTAAAAAAATGAAATTGCGAGGAAAATACCATATGAAATCCAACATCCATTTCGAATATTTTATTGGAATTTTACAATTTGTAGGAGTCTTTGAGCAAAGGATAAAATACGCCGAACATAACTCTGTTTGAAGCCAAGCAAAGACTTCACCCAGTATTAAAAATTTGATTTTGACAATGCCCATGTGTAGTATTAGAGCATCTCTAATAATTTTTTTTATTAGAATCTATGTGATATTGATTTTGAAAAATATTCATATTTATATGATATTTTTTTTATTTAATAGATAATATTTTAAACCATTTCTTTTCAATTGATTCTGTTTAAAATATCCTAAAATACTAATATATAATTTTTTATTTTAAAATTATATCAAATTAAAAAAATCAAAAATCTATTTAGAAGTTTTTTTTTTAATAAAAATTAATAAAATACTAATTCAATCTATTTAACAGAATTTTCAATAATAAATAATATTTTTTATAATTTCTATTTATTTTATTATCGTATAAGCTTCACAAAACTAATCCATAAAATTATGGAAGAAAATATTTTAAGACCTCGTTTTTTTTATACGACGTGATAAAGAATTTTTAAATAGAATGGACAGACCCTTAAGGAGATGCTTTTGTTACTCAGTCAGTTAAAGTGAAAGAATATCTATGGTGTCCGTTTATCCGTTAGTGTCAGCCACTTAAACCTTTTTGGTGTTTGCCCTTACATTCCTTCCTATTCTCCTACACTTCCTTTCTGCTTCAAAACTCTCTCTCTCCGTACATAATATGGTGCCCGCTTCACTCTCTCCTTTACACTCCGCCAATGTCTCTTCTGCTCCCTCACTCTCTCCTCTCTCCCCATTCTCTCTTTACCCGTCCCTGGCCTCTTCTTCTTCCTGCGTTCTATCTGCTCAACCATCTTCTCACTGGCGTTGCTCTTTCCGTGTCTATGGAAATAATACCCATTTGAGTGTTTGCTATAGATCAAAGGTTAGTTACCTGAAAAAGCGTATGGCATTAAGTTTGTGTTTGTGGGTTTTCTTTTATATCGATATCCGTGGTTGTTTATCTTCTTTTCTATTTTGACTTGGGGCAGGGTTTGAAGGTCAATTGTTCAGTAACTGAGCCACTGAAGGTGATGATATCGGGTGCACCAGCTTCAGGCAAAGGAACTCAATGCGAGTTGATTGTTCAGAAGGTGGTCAAATTTTGTGTGTGTATATATATTATATGAATTGTATAGACAACCATGTGAAGTTATTAGGTAGATTACTATATATGACTATCTGTGATAATCCATGAAACCAAGTTAACATCTTGAAAACATTATACACTGGAATTACTATTTTTATTTTTTATTTTTTATTTTTTGGTTTGATTTTGCAACTGTTTGCTTGTGGTTACGTTTTTATGTTCAATTAAGTTTTGGATTCGGGTTGAGAAATTGGCATCTAGATTTTCTATCTTGGCATCTTTGGTTGCAACATAGGCTATTTTCTAATGAATCTGAGAAATTTGTTTTTGATTTGTAGATTGGGTCTGAACTATAATTCTTAGTCTGTTCCTAGACTGTTCATTTTCAATTTATTAGTTTGTTATTATGTTTATTGTATACATCTGGATATATGGACAGGAACATTATACACAACTACATGGATGTATATGTAAATATATACATTGTACACGCACACACATATAACATTCTAGTTGAAGTGGTTGCAGCCTATGAAGACTTCCTTAAAGTTAGAAATTTGTCACTAGTTACACATTTGGAACTTCATTCCATAAATCAATCTTTATACATTTCTTTCTTTCATAAACATATTTGTTATGAGCACAATAGTCTGATTTTGTGGCTCTATCTGACTCTTATGAAAAAACAAAATGCAAATATCTGTCTCCGAAGTGTAAAAAGTTTAGGGCTAGATGGTTACAGGAAGTCAAAATTCCAGGATTTAGGCTGTGGTTGTCAATTAATTCTCTGAAGTTTTATGATAACAGTAGCTACTTTTGGCTGCTTGTTGGCTTAGTTATGCGATGTAATTTTTTAAGCTGTATTATGGTGTAAAGAGCTATGAACATTTCTTTTGATCTAAAACTGAATTTCTTTTTGTCTGGTTTTCCTAAATTAGTTTACTTTTAGGCCTCAAATTTTTTAAATTAACTGATTATCATTTATATAAGCATCCTTAACTGCTTTCTCTTGGTTCTTCAGTTTGGATTAGTGCACATATCAACAGGAGATCTTCTACGAGCTGAAGTGTCATCTGGGACAGAAATTGGGAATAAAGCAAAAGAGTACATGAATGCGGGTCGTCTGGTGCCTGATGAAATTGTGACAGCGGTGTGTCACCAATTTAGAGTGACAACCTTACATGATGTGTTTTTTGTTACATAGTTCATAATGCAACTGTTTTGTTTGTAGATGGTCACAACAAGATTATCACGTGCAGATGCAAAAGAAAAAGGGTGGCTTCTAGATGGGTATCCACGAACTTTCACCCAAGCACAGAGTTTGGAGGAACTGAATATCAAGCCAGACGTTTATATTGTGTTAGATGTGTGATTCTGCACATTTGGTTATGTTGTAGCTGCTTTTGTATTTTGCTAAAAATGATCTGATCTTGTTTGCCCATAAACCCATGAATATTTTGAACTTCTTGGATCTGCATAGCTACTATAAGATATTAACCACCATAGAACTCTTACACAAAAAACATAATTTCATATTCTTTATGCAAAACTAGTGTAAAATTTGTTATCTTGGAAGCTGTGTCATTTCACGTGAACCGTCATAATTATTAGAGACAGAATTCCTTGTTTTGATTTATTTCATACTACGGTTTTGTCCAACATGAAAGACATAGTTTGACAGAAATTATTTTGCATTTGTGGTTATCGAGAGATAATGAAATTTTCATTTCTAGAAATAGGAGTTAATTTCAAGCAAAAAATTAAATAAATAAATAATAATAATAATGACAGAGAGGGAAAGAGCGGAGTAGTTTTTGGCATTCATGATAATTTTGGTTGATGATGAAGCATAATTTAATTTTTCTACTTTTTTCATCTTTTGTTTATGATATTTTCAAATTTCAACAAAGTTACTTTAAGACAAATTTTAATTGCATATGTTGATCCTTTTGTACGTATTAACTTTTTCATTATCAGGTCCCTGATGAAACTCTAATCGACAGATGCATAGGAAGAAGGTTAGACCCAGTAACGGGGAAGATTTATCACCTGAAAAATTTCCCTCCAGACACTGAGGAGATTAAAGCAAGACTTGTTACTCGGCCTGATGATACTGAGGAAAAGGTATGATTTCGCATCACAGGGTTACACTCACAATTATCTATATTAGTTGAAAAATTTTTCCTCTATATGCATGTTGTTTGGATATTGTAGAATAACCTATATGAAAACAATTCAACATGGCATTTTACATAGAAGTAGTATTCCCTGATGCAAGTCAACCCCATAGGCTTTGCTGTTGAATTGCAGTCCATATTACACTGTTGAATATCCTTATTTTAAGATATAACATCCTCTAAGTTCTCCAAACTATTATTTATTTAGAAATATCAGCTTACTCTTGTTAATTGTACCTGTGAACTCTTTGTTCCTGCATTTGACTTCTGACATTTTTTGTAAATTTCTTTGTAGGTGAAGTCACGTCTTGAAATATACAAAAAAAATGTCGAAGCAGTCATCTCCACTTACTCAAAGCTATTGAGAAGGGTATCTCGATATTGAGACACTGCTATCATTTTTATATCTCTCATTATTATATGAATTTGTTTAAATAACTTTTATTTTTTAAATTATTTTTGGAGAGCACAGGTTGATGGAAACCGTCCAAAAGAAGTAGTTTTCAAAGAAATAGACTCTTTGCTATCTCAAGTGCAGAAGGATAAAGAGAAACCAGCAAAATTAGGTACCTCCTTTTCTGGATTGGAGACACATCAACAAACGTTGGCCTAAACTAAACAGTTATTACCCTTAACATGATTTTTGTAAACTTTGTTTCAAGATTTAAGAACTTCGTAAATGAACTTTATTTTATGTCATTTGCCAAGTTCTTTTTTATATGTTCATTCTTTTACAGGGAAATCAATACTTGAAAGTGGGAGCCTCTTGAATCAGTCATCTTCCAGTCTGGTATATTGTTTTTCCTTGTGTAGAATGAATTTAACATTTGTTGTTTGTATCAGGTTTGCATTACATAATTGTGGTAAATAATTTTCATGTTTGTTTTCTTATTTTGCTTTAGCCTTTTACAGGATAACTGGAGGGGAATTCCTACAAGATTGAATAACATTCCTCATTCTAGAGAAATTAGAAAATATTTCTATAGTGATGTGTTACAAGCCACAAAAAGAGCTATAGAAGATGGAAGAACTCGCTTAAAGGTTTGATATCACCTATTCTGCATTTGGTTCTCTTAGCTAGGAGTCTATAGTAATAGCGGAACATAAATAGATTACTGTTCAGCAGTACCTAATTTTAGAATTGTGGTGGTTCTTTGATGGAAATCCGAGAGGTATTCCATTCATTTAAACATAATAAATGGAATTTAGGTAAGAATTTGTTGATGTCCACTATTGCTTAATTTCAGTAATATGTGTTTGGCTAATTCTTGTTTGCTCTATCATAGGTGTATATTGATTTGGTTTGTTGTGTACAAATCAAACAGAGTTCACAGAAGATTAAAAACACACTTACTAGATGAAGAAAGGTGATATGGTCATAAAAATTAACCACATGACATAGTAACTTGTGTTAAGATATTGCTTGCTGTTGTACTTGATTACTTTTATAAAGTCCTTGACCGAGTTTTTCACTTTGAGACTGCACTTTCGGGTGCTATATTCAAATTAGGGAAACTCATATTTTCAGTTTAGGTCCCCTAACGGTAAGCATTATTGCATATTCAGTTTATGGTGCTCTTAGTTTTAATAATTGTTGTCGACAGCAAATAGTCAGTGTGCCGAAATGCTGCCTTTTTTTCCATTGTGAACAGGTGGTTGTTAATGCCTATGCGGTATTTTTATCAGATTATTAAGGTTGCTTCTTATAACTAGGTTGCTTCTTATAACTAATTTGAACTTCATAATGAGTGAAAGCCTCAGAAAGGCATGATGATGTAGGACAGACAGACCACTTTGTGCCAGACAGCAAACGGATAAATTTTTGTTGTTCAGAAAAATTCAGTGATTTTGTGGGGGCACTTGTATATTGTGTAGGTGTCTGAATATGTAATGTACCTCCTGACTACTGAAAAATGAGGATTATATCTTTGTCTCTTTAGCAACTAATACAATAGAAGAGTGAGAGAGAAGCTGCTCCTTTGCTTGCACTACCAATGCTATGTTGTAGTTACACCAGAAATGTTTAATGTTTTCTTTTGTCTTTTCTGTACAATGCTTTGTTTTTTGGGCAAAATTGTTTCTCTTGAGGCTTTATGAATTTGGATTAATTTCCTGATTCCATATTGACAGGTGGAGATTAATATCCCAGAGCTGAACCCAGAAATGGTATTCGATTCTTCTTCTTTTTTTCTTTTTTTTTTTTCACACCCCCCCCCCCCCCCCCCCCCCCCCCCTAACTACCTTCTTTTAAAGAAATTAACTATATCTTACTATGCACAGGATGTTTATCGAATAGGTACCTTAATGGAACTTGTTCGAAATATTGCTCTTTCGTTTGCTGATGATGGAAAACGTGTCAAGGTAATTTAATCATTCGTCTCACAGTTGTTAGTTAGTGGCTATGAAATCTAAATATTTTACTCATCCAATCCATTTTCCCCTCTGCAGGTTTGCGTTCAAGGATCGATGGGGGAAGGTGCGCTTGCTGGCATGCCATTGCAGCTCGCTGGTACTCGAAAGATCTTAGAGTTTATGGACTGGGGTGACTATGGTGCTAGGGGGACTTTTATCAACATTGGATCTATAGGTACAGAAAAATCTTAAGAGTTCATAATACATATGATTTCATATCATGCCCTTGGAACATTTTGGATAGAGCCTGTATGATGGTGATGTGTCTCATGGAACTCATGATTGGTGCCTTTGACATTGACACTAGCTGTTAATGAAGAAAAGTCTACCTTATCAGATGAACTATTAGACAACAATTCGATTATGTTTGTTCTCTGAGCCAAAAAAGTAACACAGAGATTCACAGTTGCACATTTCCTTGGTCAAGTCTCCATCTCTAGTTTCTATTCCTTGTTCATATATCATGTCATACCACTGAAGTTAATTTGTGAACAAACATCATCAACTTTGACTGTTAAAGATTTACTTGATCTTCTTCAGAGTAAGTTATTAAGAAGTCAACACTTGAAAAAACAGTGGTACTAGTGATATAAATCTGAATTTGCAAATAAGTATCTCTTTTCCCTTTCTTTCTTAATTTCTATTACAAGTTTTTTATCATGGATGTTTCATAGTTATCCACTGTATACTCTGTACAATAACATGATATCTGTAAAGACATCCATACTAGATACATCCCAAAGCATTTTTCTTTCTGAAGCATGTCTAAGTTTCTTGTACAGTATTCTTAATTGGTAAGTGACTGACCATGTAGCTCCTTTTAGTTTGTAGGCTCTTTAGTCAAAACTTGGATTTTTAGAACTTTCTAGTACAAGTACACATTAATCTGATGCATAGAAACAAGGAAATTCGTAATATTAAGCATGTAAATATCACAGGAACTAATTTTACAGCTTTTAAGTTTCCATCAACCAAAAAGGCTTATTTGATAGGAAGTAGGCCCAACTATGCTTTAAAGACACATCATAAACTAAAATATCGAATTTTAATTATATGATATGATCGAATGTAAATTTCTACTTCCCTACTTTGGCAATGGTGTTGTTGGTACCTGGAGTTTATAGAAGAATTGGAGTTCCCTATAAATATAATTTCATTTCCAAGTAGCTAGGTTGAAAGTTTGATTGGAGTATGATGATACTCCTTGCCCTCAACCTGGAGTTTATGGAAGAATTGGAGTTCACCTATAAATATAATTTCATTTCCTAGTAGCTTGGTTGAAAGTTTAATTATGATGATACTCCTTGCCCTCAATTATACATTTTCCAAGTGCAGGTGCCAAAGAAGTAGAAGAGCAAGATGACTTGTTTATTTTAGTGGCTCCTCAAAATGCTGTAGGAAATTGTATCATCGATGTGAGTAGCTTGGACCAGAATATGAGCCTCATAATACTTAAAAGATCACAATTACATAACATGCATTTGTGATTACCTTTCATTTCCAAGAGCCTTATGGATCTAAAAGCCTTTCTGATATACAGGACCTAAAAGCAATGACTGATGCTGCTGGGAACCGGCCAGTCGTTCTTGTCAATCCACGTCTCAAGGTTCAGTTCCTATTTGCTGCAATTCATGTGTAGATAACAAAATGAACTCCATGCTTGATCTAAAGAAAATCATATGGGAACTTCATAAACTTCCTTTCTTACAATTATGTGGCATTGTCTAACTTGCTATATATTATAGGATAGTTTCTCAGAAAGAGCTATTATGTATGGAGCACTAATCATAAAATTAGCATTTTGGCTTAAAAAATTCCTCTGGACAAGTGAGACGTAAGTTGCAAATTGACTTTCCATTTCCTCTTATCTTTCCTCATAAGAAAGAGGGAATGTAATTTTCCATCTTTTCTGCATAATTAAAAATTATGAGGCATTGCTAAGGAAATCTGATGGTTGATTGGAAATCTGATTGATTACATAATCAACTTCCTGCACCTTGGGGATGGTATCAACTTCCTGCACTGTTGTTGTTCGTGTCAATTAACCTTTCGTTAGTTAAACTTCATAAGTTTTAGGCACATATCTGGTGTTTTATAGTAATACGAGTCATACAACACTGACATCATTTATCTTACCAATCATTTTCTCTTAGGCAAAAATAAAATCTATCCTATTATATTACATTTTAGTTTACTTTTGTCCCTTATCAATATTTGAAAAAAAAAAAAAAAAAAAAAAAAAAACTAGGAGCTATCTATGTTACTTGGAATCTTCACTTTACCTGCAACACTGGACACTCCAAGCAAGTGGGAAAGCCTTACGAAACAAACAAATCCAACAGTTGGACAAATACCACACTAAAACTCCTACTAGAGGCATAAATTTTGTTAAAAATTATTAAAGTTACTCATAACTTTTCTATTCTACAATATTTGTGGTGAGCACAGATTATTTAAGACACTTAAGTGGTTTTGACAACGATTGTACAAATCAACATTAGGGGTTTGATTAAAAGATTAAGGATATTTAATTAGAAAATACAAGTTGAAGTAAAGATTATTTCTTTTCTTTTAATTAGTTTGTCAAAGATATCTGCTATGGGATTATGGTTTTGCTACTTCATGCCTCCAGCAACCTTTTTCATAATAATTACTTTGCTGTGACTTATATATGATGAATTTTCTTCAAAACTCAGGATCTACCTGGTTCCAGTGGAATTATGCAAGTAAGTAAAGATCCAATGAGTTCAAAAGAATGAGACATAGACACATCAGTTTCTTGTTTGTTTATTTATTATTATTTGTTTTTAAGACAATGGGTCGTGAAAAGAGATTGGAGTATGCTGCATCATTCGAAAGTTGCTATAACTTTCGACTTCTCTATTATGCCGGAACCCAGTATCCGATCATGGGTGCTCTCAGGTAAGCTCTTGATAACTTTCTACACAACCAATTTATTTCTACCAAACATCTGATCTTGCTTGTTCCATCCATGAAATATTTTGTCGAAGTTCTGAAAGGAAAAAGAAGACAAATCAGAGGATGCAATACTTTGGATGTATCCTTGTCCTCAAATTGCTGGAAAAGTGAAACCTAGGCTAGAAATGCTGTTAACATAACCAATATAAATATCAAGCTTGTTTGTTTATACACTACATTATACAGTAGATCAATCTGGATACATTTGATAATCTGTGAACCAGTCAAACACCTATTCAATCATCATGCCATAAGAATTCTCCATACTAAGCTGGATCCTAAGGATTGGAAATATTTAAAAGAATTTCCCAAGACATATAAGGGAGATACTTTCGGCATGTTCTCTATAATTGAAAATAAATCCAGTTTTAGATTTCCATCTGTATCCATTATTTTCCCTTCTATCAGCATCTCAGGTTTCTCTTTTCAATTTTTATTAAAAGATATAACATTATATAGAAAACAATAAAGAAGGAATGGATGCGATAATTATCTCCTGCAAGATGTTATTATTTGGAGATATCACTTCAGGTTACATTTGTAGCATTCTCACTTCTAACATCCCATTTCAGGATGGCTTATCCATACCGTTATGAATTGTACAAGAGGGTGGATGAACCTTCCGGGAAGGAGAAGTACGTTATCTTGGCAACATTTCCTCAAATGCCAAATTCTGATGAAGTCAACAATGCTTTCCTAGGAAAGACTAGGTAACCACATTTAATGGATATAGTTTCATTTTCTACAAATACAAAGTAAAAATAAACACTTGGATTAAGTTCAGTTTGAAAAAATTTGTTTCTTGGTATAAAAGTTGAAATAAATACCTATATCTATAGAACTCAATTACAGTTTGAAGCCAATGAAAAATTACTTCATTTTGATAACTTGTAAACTTAAGAAATTATAATATCAGTAAACTTCTCCAATCTCAAATAAATATACCAAATAGTTTCAAAATAGTTATGAATTTGGGTTCAGTGGAATTATTTATTTGTTTGATAGATCTACTAAGTTGTAATTCTGATTGTTGATCCAACTATTGAAGTAATTGGTCTTTTAGGGGAGTTACCTTTATTTCTTTTTCTTCTATACTTTTAAGAACCAGCATTTATCCTAACTGAATCATTACATTTCTCTCTACATATGCAGAGAAGAAAGCAAGAAAGCCTCTGGCATTTGGTAAGAAACACAAACCTTTGTATCATGTGCAACTGATCATATCTTGATTTTGTTTTAACTTGTATTCTTGTAGGGGATTCTTGAGTGGAATACTCTGAAAAGAAAGCAATGCCAGACATAGCCTGCCTCATATTCAAGTTTCAACTGTAGTGCGAAAAACTATGCTTTTCTTAATGCCTTTCGTCAGTAAAAATTTTCAACACCAACCGATCCATGGAAGCATATTATTTTAGGAATCTTTTGGTACTCTTATTAGATCTCACAATATATGCTTCTTAAAACTTGTGGGTAGTTCGTACAATTTACAAGCACAAAGAGACTAAGTTGAAAAAAACTGTATAGCTGCTGTCCAATAGTTGCAAGTAGAAAGAACGAAATGGAAAAGTAAAACCAACAAAGTTGATATCTGCCAGATATCATTTACTGTTATCATCACTTGAATATTCATGTAATAGTGAGAGTTGATATGTGCAATTTACTAGCTTCTTAAATCACTTCCGATTAGTTTAAACTTTTAGGATAGAGGATGATTTGATTTGGTATCAAAACCTTGATGACCGTGAGGTTTTAAATTCAAATCTTGGTGTCCCCATTTGTATGTTTGGCACTTTTAAGGCACGACTTCTTCTTCCTCTCTAAATGGGCCTACACATAAGAGAAAGTGTTTATATGTATAATTTGTTAGCTTGATATATGTAGTTGGGCTACTTTCTTCATGCTTAAACTTAAAATTTCTTTTGGAACCCAAAGTCCTAAATTTATACCTTAGGAAAGACCTTGCTACATTTCTCATGAGTTAGATGGTAATATGATTATTTTTTATTTTTTATTTTTTATTTTTTATTTTTTGGGTTAGATGTTAACATGATAATTTTTTTTATTTTTTTTTTGGGGGGTGAATGATAATATGATATTGATCTTGCTTGAGGTAAACCATATAATAATAGCAGTGTGGTTGGAAGGTAATATCAAGAGAAATTAGATATTATTTGGAGTAGTAAGAAATTATTTTGGGATTGTGATATGCAAATTCTTATGAAGGGTATTTCTGGTTCACTTTAGATACGTTATAGATTCTGTTAATGGTGACTTATCTGACTAAGCCATTTGAGTTGACAGACATTTTAAATTTGTGGTGTGCCTCATATCTTTTTAATGGAATCAAATGTAAGAATGATAAGGGAAAGTTGGACTAAATCAAACTTTTGAAATAAGATATCCTAGTCGACGTATAAGAACATGTTAAATGGAAATTAACATTTGGAACATAGTGGCATTAGTGAATAGAATGATCAATTAGAAACTGAGAAAAATTATATATATTTATCTAGTGAAATATCCCTCTAGAAAATATCATTTCATTTACTAATATTCAAATGTCAATGAATTTTTTTTTATGATATATATATAAATATATATTTTGTCTGGGCTATTTGGTTTCTACGAGTGCAATAAGTAAAGTAAGAGGTCCGAAACCATCTCCTATTGCGGTGGAAATATTTCTATTGGTAAATTATCTTTTTATATGATATCCTGTCACGATGCCATGTCAAGTAGAAACTGACATTTTAGGGCCAAATAAAAAAATAATAATAATAATAAATAATAAATAAACAAAACCCTTTAAAACTAATAGTTTAAACCCATATCCATACGACAGTTTCGCATTCCAATTATTTGTTTCAATTCCTTTTTGACAGTTCTTGCATGTTATACTAAAAAATGTTATATAGTTTTAACCATAACTTGATCTGCAAGAATTGTAAATTCCAAGTTTTAGAATTGGTCTAGATACTCCAGGGAAATTTTGGAATGTCTAAGATCTCAATTTCGTGTTTATCTCACACAAATTTAATTTTCCTTTTTTTGGGTGAAAACAGAAAATTCCACATGTTTTTTTTTTTTTTTGTATTTGTGTATCAAATAGCATTACCATAGGGATCTATCGTAGATATGCCTTTCTCTTTTTTTTTTCTTTTTTCTTTTTTTGTTTTGTGCTGAATAATGGGTTTTCATTAGAAATCAAAAGCAAGGCCAGAAAAGGCCAGGATCAAGCAGAATCCCAGTGGCTTCTATCTTGATTCAAACAGGTCAAAAATTCAGGAGAAATGCCTAGGTTTGTAGAACATTATCTCATCTATATATTTATGGCAAAAAGCAAACAATAATAGCATATTGATTGGACACTTGGAGCTTATAGAAGCAATGTACCAGTCTGTATGAAAGAGACCAGAATATCAAAAATCCAAAAGTTTACAAAAGGTGGAGTCATAATGGATAAGTGACTATACAAGCTAGCCTCCTGCACTCATTATGTACCATGTACTATCAGATAAAGGTTGTGTCACATCCTGAGTAATTGTTTTTGGAAATCCAGCCCCACACTAAGTGGGGAAAAAGCCTATACTGTTAATACCCATTTGATATAACATTGGAAAAGTATATGAACTACTGATAAAATCCTCAATATTAAAGTGAATTAGGATTACATTTTTATTTTTATTTTTATTTTTTTTGTGAATAAAGTGAATTAGGATTACTACTTATTCATAATATCTTCTTAAGCAAAGTAAATCCAGTCCTTTTTGGTAATGAAGAAAATCCATATTCCTGATTCACCTTGATATGGAAGATTGTATGAGTAAGTATCCACTAACTTTCTATGTCATCTTCATCTTTAATTTGTCCCCCAAAAAGAAAAAGAAAATGTGAATCAGAAAATTCGATAATTAATAGCAGTTGCTTCCAGATCCCAGTTTTTGGTTGCGTAGTTTGCGGTTTTTGAAATCAAAGAATTAAACATTTACCCTTGGTTTATGTTTTGTAATGTTTACTTTTTTTGTTTTCCTTTTTCAATTTTTTTAAGGCTTTACATAAATTATGTATAGCTAAAAATGATAGTTAGGCTTCTAATCTATCTATATGCTTAAAGAAAAGAAAAAAACAAATGAAAACCATTTTGTATTGTTTCCAAAACGAGGCTCATTTTTATAAACTTTTTTTTTTTTTTTTGTCTTCTTGTCTTGATGATAGTGTTATTTATCATATATATATATATATATATATATATATATATATATGTTTAATATTTGAAAAAATATATATAGAAAAGCATAAATATAGACATTAGTGTTCTTTCGGGCAACCGTTGATTTTAAGTTGTTTCTACCTAATTCTATGCAATTTATTTACTTGTTAGTATTAATTTTAATTAGATGTTTTAATTAACTAAAAATTTAAAAGAGGAAAAATAATATCAAATAAGAAAATTGTTTGAAATGGTTTTTAGTTTGATGTTTATGTTTTTCTATTTGTTCATTATTTTTGTCTTTCAAAATTTATAGCTATTTGAGATACTTAAACAATTTTTATTTATTATTAAATAACATTGATAAGCACTTGAAATCAAAATATCCGAATTTTATTGAAATTTTCATATTTTTAGAGGGTTGAAATAAAATTTAGGTTTCAAATGGAAATGTATAGAATTTTTATAATATCCATTGAAATTTTTGAAATTTTATCAAAATTTATGTGGAAATTTCCCTCTAAATATCTACATCAAATTCTTAACAATTTGATTAAAAAATCCATAATATCCAATAAAATTTCAAAAATTTCCATGTAAATTTTCAAAAATTTCCATGCAAATTTTCAAAATATCTATGAAATTTTTTTATAAAAAATTTAAAAATATTATTGCTGTTTAGTAAATTATTTTAACAAATTAATTTTAGTGATAGTTCTTTTTTTTTACATTTTAATTATTTTTTAAGTATTTAATGATATAAATAAAATAAAGTGAATTGAATTTAATAGCTTTCATAAATTTTATTTATTGATTAAATATATATTTACTTGCTATACATTTTGTATAAGATGAATTCAGTAGAATCTCATAATTACACGTTAATAATTGATTATATAAAAATAAAAAATAATAACACAAAATAATAACATAAAAATATAATATTATGTAGAATTGATATTGATAGCATTTAAACTAATAACATTAAGTAGATAAAAAAAAATGATAAAATATATTATATTAAACATTAAACATTAAAGATACAAGATCTTTATGGTTGACATATTAATAATTATATGAAACATTATTAAGAAGATGCATATTTTAATAATTACTGTTCACATTTCACATCTCAAAATGAAAACGAGAAAGATAATAATTTTCAATTATCTAAAATTTCTACAAGTATTGAGATGATATTTATGAATTATAATATAATTGTAAAATAAACAATTTATCAAATATATTATTTTTATATATTTTTATCAATAATAGTTTATTTATGTCCGTTTCTGCTTACTATAAATTAAATTGATTAAGAGAAATATAATATCTATCCAATATTTTTGCAAGTTTTATAACCAATTTGATAATTGATTGTTTAAATAAGTTTATACTAAAATTTCAACAAAAATTTTTATTTTTTAAAATAGATTTTTATTATTTTTTATAAATTATTATCGATATTCGATACTTTCCGATATTTCCATAAAAATATTTATATTTTGAACGTTCGATATTTCCATCAATACTGAAATTTCGAACCTTGTTTCAAATAAGCAAATAACTTATAATTAAATAGGAAAAAAAAAAACCAATAATCAAAAACCAGCACATTACCAAATAATAGGTAGGAAAATCCTTTTTACTTTTTGAAATACAATAATACTGCTCAAATTTATAATGAAATCATGAAATAGAAATAGAACTGATTTACAGTGAAGTATTATCTTTTTCCTACACATTAAAAATCATGAAATAGAATTGACTTACAATAGTATTTCTCCTTGCAAGTTGTGTTTTTATAACACCAAAATCAGTATATATATTATCGCAAATCATTTTCAAAATATTAATATATAAATCCGAGCGTGTTAAAGAATAACATAAACCAAAAGTCAGAAACAAAGCAGCATGATCAATACAGCCACAGTCCAAAACTTTGTTTATAATTTAATAGCATTTTAAGTTCCAATCAAAGTACCAAAAATTCTTTAGCCAGATGTATTATGTAATAGATTAATGAGATTTATAGTTATATAATAAAATATTAATATTCCATTTAAAAAATAATAATAATGTACCAACTGAGAGGGTCAAATGATACCCACTTTGAGCTGCACTGCATCTCCAATTTGCTAAGAAAATATTAATTACTTCCTGTTTTCTTTTTTTTTTGGGGGTGGTGGAATAATTAATTACTTCCTTACGATCTCTGTCTTTTATAGTTTTCAAGAATGATATTTAATGGATTAACCTACGTAAAATTTTTCTAAAAGCTATCAAAAAATAAGAAAATTTGGATAGAACAGATCAAATTCAAATTTATGATCACATGATTTTTAATATTATTTATTATTGAATTTCAATGGAGTGCTATTATGGTCAATAGACCAACTTGATGCATATACTACACTATTCCAAAGTTATTCAACAGTCAATAATTTTATTTTTTTTCCACACTCTTTAATCTCTTTCATCAATTCATAAAAAACACTAAAAAATCATTATTTTTCAAAATGGTACCTTCTCATAATTAAAATCTACTTATTATTATAAAAAAAATTCTATTTTTTATGCATTTAATAATTTTATTTAAATGATTTATATCTTATGGGATAAAATAATAATAATATAATAATACTATTTTTTAAAATATGTGCAACAGAAATTGTCCTTGGTTTTGAAATTTGTTTAACTGATTACCAGTGATTCAATTGCAAGAAAACCAACTTTTCCTTCTAGATTTTGCCTCTTTCTAGGAACTTGTTTGCGTCACATTTAATTTCCTAGCCCCAATAAATGGAGTTGAAGAAAATAATAACAATATGGCAACATCCTTCCATGGGTCTAAGTTCCCAACCATTTCAAGAAACAAGAAATAATAAAAATTTTACTGACTTTAGTATAACCTTCTAGATGATAAAAAAATAAATAATTAATTAAAAATAAAAAAACATTTTTAAGCATATTTTAATGGTAAATATTATTTTGTAATTGTCATTTTTAAATTTTGATAGTAATACGCGTTCTTCAATCATAAACATCAATATCAATAGTAAATTTTAACATTATCTTTTCAATAGTATATGTTAAAAATTAGCATTGACAAATCCATATTTTATTTAATGACATTGTTATATCAAATTTTTATCTTAATTATATATTATATCTTTATCAATCACATTTTTATATCAAAATTTTGAAAAAATGTTAAGCATCAATTGATATTTTTGAAGATGTGCCATTAGAAACAATAAAAAGTATATGTATATTATATTTTAGTATGGCAATGATAGTATAATAAACCATTTGCAATCAATATTTAATAATGATTTAATAATAAGATCTTATGTTTAATTTTAATATTGCACATCAACATAGATCCTTTCAAGTTTGTATTGTATTTATTATTTTTTTGGTAATATTCAATTTACATTGTATTTATGCATAATTTTGTATGAATGATGTGATATAGGCGTTTTCAAACATTTTTCTCAAGTTGGAGGTTGCAGAAATCAAAATAAACTCTCTTCGTTTTTCATAAACCATCATTTCACTAAGAAAAGCAATTCATAAAGAGATTTGACAATGTAGCTTTTTGTGTATGTGGTTACGAATTGTACACATTTGGTAGATCAAAGCCGACTTCCGACTAGGCTCATTCAAATCCAAACAAGAAAGAGAGTGTTTTTAAGAATCTTAGAAAAGATAACAAACGGACACGTGGGAAAGGTCATTGAACACGAAGCAAGTGGAGATTACACCTCAAACATAAGACCAGGGAAATTTCTGAAGACTCATTATCAACTACAAATAATCAAATAGCACATCTCACTCTCACTCTCTCTTTCCACATTTATAGAATAAAGATATAGGCTAATAAATACAAATATAAATTATATTATCTCACTTCTGGAAAGGGTAGAAAAAATGAACTGCTTGTCCAATTAGCTTGAAAGAGTGTACAAAATTTTCTCCATCGAGTTTTCAACTTAAATGTGCCTTCTCAAGCCTGTCTACTTTGAATTGGATGTACATTATTGCCCTTATCAATCTAAAAATGACATTTCAATTAAAAAAAAATTAATAATAATAATAAATTTACTATTTGTTATCATCATAATCACGAATTTTATATTGTTAAATTTTAATTAAAATATTTAATTTTATTATTTTTTATTTAAAATTTAAAATTAAACATTTTAAGCAATCATTTAAAAAAATGATTTCACATGTAGGTTTGCAGTATTGTTCGAAAAACAAAATAATAAAAATAATATTTTGGGTATACAAATTAGATACTGTGCAAATAAGTCCAAAAAACAAAAACAAAAAAAAAACTCATATGTGTACACACCGTGAAGCACGTTCTCCTTATCCAAAGCTTCAAAATGAGGAAATAAATGAAACACCCCAGATTAGCATTCTTCTTCTAATCCGTATAGCCGTTGCACCAGGTAAAGATTGTGCTTTGCTTATAAAGAAAGAATTAATTTTTTTGACGAAGATTTTCTATATCCAAATTTTTAATTCTTTTTCCAAAACGAATAAAGACATCAGTGAGAGAGTTGTTGATTTCTTTTTTCCAAGTTATAGACAAAACGCATTGTTTTCAGTCCATCTGTTAGAACAAAGTGGCATTTTTCATCATGCCGTTTTGGTCAACTGTGGAGTAGAATAAAAACCCCAGATGAGTGTTCTTAGCTTGATATCCAATCCACAAGTGTGAAGTGGTTTTCTGTTTTCTCTGTTATCTCAGATAAGTGGTGAGGTTTAAGGAGGAAGAAAATCAAATCTTTCTCTCTGTTTTTTGGAGATGGCCGGAGGGAGTCTTGCTCCGGCAGGTAAGGGCACAGAAAGAGCACAGCAGTACAAAGGGAAGGTCACCTCCTATGTTGTCATAGCATGCATTGTTGCTGCTGTTGGTGGTTCACTTTTTGGCTATGATATTGGAATTTCAGGTACATTTTTTTTTCCCCCTCTTAACAGGATATCTGACCAAATTCTGATTCTGATTAGAGAATTGGACCGTGAATCAATAGTTAGATCTGGGTTTCTCACTGAAAAGTAATGGAACTTTTTTCTTGTTTTGAGTCAACAAGTAATGATCAATATTAAAAGTTGGTGCTGTATAATTAATGAACAAAAAGAAATAGAATTAAACACCTCTTGATGATCTTTTTGGTTTAGAACAAGAAGGAGGGTTGTTGGACTTCTTGTATTACAGTCGACCATATTGAGGTTACAAAACAATGTTTTGGTAAGAACTGTGTCATTTATTTTCAGGGGCAACTTGAAAAGATAAAGGGATTTTTTTTATTTTTTGTTTTTTCATAGGTAATAAAAGAAGAAAAAGGGATTTACTTATTCAGATTTTCATATTTTTTCTTCCTGTGAATAAATAATTGAGTCATGTAATGCAATTCAGTTTTCAAAACAATTTCAAAACCAATAATATCAATTCCGTGGATCTCATGCCAAACAATGGTTTTTCATCTTCATTATCCTCTCTTCCATTTCTTTAGTTTTTTCTGCATTTCTGATAAGAAATTCATTAGAAAATCTCACCCAGAGTCCCTGTGCCATTGGTGTACCATGAGAGTTAGATCCTCAAATTGCCCTTAGGCCAGAAAATAAAATAAAATAATTTAAAAAAAAAAAAAGCTGTTTTTTTTTTTTTTTTTTTTTTTTGTTTCATATAAAAATTTCCTCTGTTTCTCTTCAGTGAATTCAGAAACATGTGAGTAAATTTTGTCCATCACTGCAAATCAAAAGGAAGAGACTAGTAAGAGACTATTATAAGCTCACCAAAATGATCATGTTGTACAAAAATCACGTAAATCAAATAAAAATGACCAAAAAAATGTTCAACACTAGAATACACAGTACTCTTGAACAAGTATCGTTTCATGACTGGGGGTGGGCAAAGTGAGATCATTAGGTTTCACCAATCAAAGAAATAAAAAACCCTGATGAAACAGTGAGGAAATCTATGAAATTATGACAACCCATTTACTAATAATTAGGCGAACATAATGTTACTCATTCTTATCAGATGGTTACTAAGTTCTATAGTCATGGATCCAGAGAGTTCTGTACTTTATATGTTAGTATGGATGAACAAATCAATCAACATACCGAATCATGAAAAAACCAGGACTTTTACTATCAAATTTGCTCATGGATTACTTATTAACAGGAGGTGTGACATCTATGGATGGATTTCTTGAGAAATTCTTCTACACAGTTTACAAAAACAAGAAGCATGCACATGAAAACAATTATTGCAAGTATAACAACCAAGGGCTTGCAGCATTTACTTCCTCTTTGTATCTTGCTGGTTTGATATCATCTTTGGTCGCTTCTCCTGTTACGAGAAAATATGGTCGTCGGGGTAGCATAATTTGCGGTGGAGTCAGTTTCCTGGTTGGAGCAACTCTAAATGCAGCAGCAGTCAATATGGCAATGCTTCTACTGGGTAGGATCATGCTTGGTGTTGGGATTGGATTTGGAAATCAGGTATAACAAGATTTTGCTTGTCATCAGAAATACTGTTTACACTTACTAACATTTTTTTGGCTACAAAATCAGTATCACATATGTATTAAGAACTCCTCCTTAATTTTCTTGATCTTCCCAGTAACCTAATTTTCTGTTTCTCCTGATTGTTATAAAGGCAGTTCCACTATATTTATCAGAGATGGCACCAACACATCTTAGAGGTGGCTTGAATATGATGTTTCAGTTAGCTACTACCCTAGGAATCTTCACTGCAAACATGATCAACTTCGGAACCCAGCATCTCGAAAAGTGGGGGTGGAGGCTCTCTCTGGGATTGGCTGCAGCACCAGCCTTGTTGATGACAGTGGGGGGAATACTTCTTCCTGAAACACCCAACAGCTTAATTGAAAGGGGTTTAAAAGAGAGAGGCAGAAAAGTTCTGGAAAGACTTAGAGGAACTGGAGATGTAAATGCGGAGTTTGCAGACATGTTAGATGCAAGTGAAATTGCCAATGCAATTAAGCATCCTTTCAGAAACATTCTTGAGAAAAAGAACAGACCGGAACTGGTTATGGCAATCTTCATGCCAACTTTCCAGATCCTCACAGGCATAAACTCTATTCTCTTCTATGCTCCAGTGTTATTTCAAACTATGGGATTCGGTGGAAATGCTTCCCTCTATTCCTCAGCTTTAACTGGTGCGGTTCTTTGTTCATCTACACTGATATCGATTGCTACTGTCGATAAACTGGGCCGTAGATTTTTGCTTATTAGCGGTGGAATACAAATGATTACATGCCAGGTAAATTTTCACCTAGTTCATGAGAAATAGAATGCTATGGTTCTTATAGGAAAGAAACACTCCAATGCAATGCTGATAATACCAAGTGCTATCATGTTTGTGTTGCTTATAGTGTACTGAACAGCCATCTGCACTCTCACCTAGTATTTTTATCTGCTTCAAAACCATCATACCAAGAAAATGACAAATAATCAATGTGAGCATATGGGAAATCACGCATAAATCACCCACTCCTCCCAAGTTAAATCTGGTTAGATGACCCAATTAAAAAGTGAGAATGAGTTTAGTTCTTTGCTTTATTTAGACATAAGAACAGAGTAAAAAAGTAGTACATGTATTCCTAATCAATTTTTCTTTATTGTAAATGTGATACAGATCATAGTTGCCATAATCTTGGGGATCAAGTTCGGCGATAACCAGACACTATCAAAAGGCTACTCCATATTGGTGGTGGTGGTGATTTGCCTCTTCGTTGTAGCCTTTGGATGGTCATGGGGTCCCCTTGGCTGGACTGTGCCAAGTGAGATTTTTCCTTTAGAGATCCGATCAGCTGGACAAAGCATTACAGTGGCTGTGAACCTTCTTTTCACCTTCATCATTGCTCAGTCTTTCCTTTCCCTCCTCTGTGCGTTCAAGTTTGGAATCTTCCTCTTCTTTGCCGGCTGGATCACTGTCATGACCATCTTTGTCTATGTGTTCCTGCCTGAAACCAAAGGGATACCAATTGAAGAGATGAAATTTGTATGGAGACAGCACTGGTTCTGGAAGAGGATAGTGCCTGAATATCCAGAAGATGAGAGTAACTGGACGCAAAGCAATTGACCCCGTTGACGATAGAATGTGCAGAACGATTTCGAAAATTCAGTCTAGCATTATATAACAAGCAGCAATGTAATACAAGCAGCATTTTTAACGTTTCATTCAGTTCCCTTGATTTCCTAGTAGAATCATGATGTAGAAAATATCTTTTGTTCAAGCAAAATTTCAGTCTGGATTAGCCCACATTTGTGTAATGTAGGTTATACTCGGCTGTAATGTAGGTTATACTCGGCAAACTTATATACCCGTGACGTTTATTTGAATCAGTAAATTAACCGACCAATAATAAGAACAAGAATTGCAATGGACAAGCATGGAGGGCATCAATTTAACCACAGTGGCTCCCAGCAGGCCATCAAAGCCTAGCTGCAGACAAACATTGGTTGTCTTCGATGGCCTGGCCTAGAATAAGCAAATCTAGTGTAACCAACAGAATATCAGCACCCTCCAACAACACTAGCATCAATGCATGCCTCTATGTTTCTAAGTATGATAAAGAGCAAGTTATAAAGTCAGTACAGAAAAAAAAATTCCAAAAAACTCCTACCAGAATAGCAAGAGAAGCAGTGTCCTCAAGAGTAAACTGTTTTCATTATGAGCAACAAACATATTCAAAGCCACAAGGTCATGGAACCATAATCATTTCAAACATGTATCTGGAACCTCTAGAAGTCCATTTCTCATACCACACCATAACAAACAAACGGAGGTAAAAAAAAAAAAATGGTTCTTATCTCAGCGGGCACAGTAGAAAGAAGCCACAAAGCCTGACCTGTTTAAAACAATGTGACCGAGAAAAAATGATCCCCTAGTGCTTGAAAAATCCTATAACCTAGCTAAATAGCCAATTATGAATACATCATATTCAAATGGAAGGTGTACTCCAAGAATAAATAAATCAAGCATATATACATCAAAATTTAATTATTGTACAGACCAAAAGAACAGAAAAGAAATGGTAATCTAGGCTTTTATTCCAGTAAAATGTAATTAAAAAAAAAAAAAAAAACAAAGTACAGTGCTTAAAACTGATTAGAATACGAAACCATCTCCAAACACTAAGTGCGTACATGTAGAAATCTAAATAATCAAATCCAACTTCCCATGTAAAAATCAACCCACACATACATCTCCTTTAATTGCCGCTACATCAACCCCACATTAGGCTACAAGAATATACACAACCCTAAGCTTTCTATTCTTCTTCTTCTTTTTCTTCATTCTTCATTCTTCTGGAAATTTAACCCCCAAAAAAAAAATATAAAGGGAAAAAAAAAAAAACCCTAAATTTTAAAGAAACTAAAAAGAAATTTAATCTGCTAGCACTCAATAATCTTCCCCTTGAAAAAATAAAGGAAGATAATAGAGAGAGCGAAAAACAACAAGGCAGCGACAGCGGAGCATTCAATTCCCCTGTTTCGATCAAAGATCAAAAAGCACAGATGCTAAACCGATAAAGTTCCATTTTTCCATTTCGTTGACTCTTCGAGCCCGTTATCAATCCAGATCGAGCCCCAAAATCCGACGTAAATCGCTGGTCGCGGCGCCGTTCTTGCCTAGAAAAGCCGGCAGCGGAACCGAGCTCGGTGGCGGCGAAGAATAAAAAGCCGCCGATCCGGCATAAACCCCATCCACAACCTTGAATTCGGCAACCCTAATCTGTTTCTGCACCATTTCCGGGTCAGGACCCAAACGATCCGTCGATCCCAACACCAAATCCAAATCCTCCTCGCTTTTCGCCCTCGGCTTCCTATTATTCTCACCCGAGAGTCCACCTCCTCGATTATTATTCTTCACAGGGCTCACGCTCAACGTCTCACCGCGCTTCAGGATCTTAACCTGGCCCATAACGAGATTCTTCGCCGGAACCCTCGCCTCCATAGACCGATCTGCAAACCGATTACGTTCACGATCTAGTTGTTGTTGTGGCGGACTGGATTGCAACCCAACCGGGCTCCGCTTTCGCCGTCGGGACTGCGAAACATCACCGCCTTTTGAGGCATCGCCAGTGCTAGTCGGGTAAGAATAACTAGGTTTCCGGCGCGATCTGACGGAATGGCTTAGGATTAGGGTTTCGTGTTGAAACCGAGACTGCAAGCAGTCCTGAGATCGTAGAATCGCCGTGCCCATTCTTTTTCCTCTCAAAGGAACAAAAAAATCAGAGGAAAAACAATAAAAAGAAAAAACAAATTTTTTTTCCCGGAAAAGAAAAAGAAAAATGAGAATTGCGTGTACGGACGCCGAATTATATTCTTCCAGATCTTGGTATGAAATCCAGATCGATGAAGTAGCGGCTATTTATAGAGAAAATCAAATGCTTCAAAACTCTGCAAAGAAAAATAGAAGAGCTTTGGGATCTAGAATAACCGCCTTTAGAGGTTATCTAGTCGGTTACCTACGGGTGATTTAAGAAGGTCACGGGACGATTTGGTTGGATGATTGACCGGGTTAGCTGAGGAGGTTTGAGTTGTAGACTTGGGTTTTGGAATATGTTTACGGTTTGTGTCCCTGAAGTTAGGTATTGATTGCAAGGCGGTGATGAGGATGTGGATGTGAAGTCGACGGCTGAGATTCTGTGTGTGATGGGGAAAAAACAAAAGAAAAAAAAAAAAAAAAGGCTTGATTGGTTGCCGTGAAAGAGAGGGAACCACGCGTCGCGATGTGAAAGGTTGGATTGTTTTGATCTTATCGACACGTGGCATAAGATCAACCGACTTTCTTTAAGGGACTTGGGTGTAAAACCGCTTCTGTCATGTCGGATGGTCCGAGGAAACCCATGGCAATACCCAAATAAAGAATCCGCGAGTTTCGACTTGAATTTTCACGTTTTATCACATTATTATAGTCATGTATTCATGATGATCTTGCCAAAAAAATAGACAAAATGTAAGAATTTTTTTTTATTTTTTTTGGTATAACAAAATGTTAGATTTTTATATGCTCGGACATGTTTCAAAAAAACAAAAATTAAAAAAAAAATATAGGATTTTTTTTGGGTCAGATTTTAATATAGGATAATTTGATTAAATTATAGTTTTTAAAAATTGAAGAAAAATATTTAGTTTGAGGATAAAAAAGTATAAATCTCAATTTGTATTTTGAATGGGTCATAAAGCTTTCGTGACTAGAAAAGATGTATCAAGAAAATTAAATGCTATATTTAGAAATATTGTTGCAAATTTTCCTACATATATAAAAATATTATCCTTTCTCCCAATCTATCTAATATATAAGATAGTATTGTTGAAAAGCATAACCGTCTACTAGAAATAAAATGGAATATGAGTTTTTTTTCTTTTTTCTTTTTTTTTTTTAACTAGAAATATGAGCTTTCAACGCAAGCTCAAATTGCTTGACTTATTTAACAGCTTTTATGTTGTTCCAAAGAAAGAGTTCAAATCCTCTGAATAGAAAATATTAAATATTGATAAAATAACCATAATGGTTAAATATATTTTGCATTCCAAAACCCCCAATAATAGATCTATACAAACTATGCAATTTTTTTCACTTTTGTATCCTAAATTTTTAGAACTTTTGGGGCTCATTTGGTTCATGATAAAATTTTGAGAGGAATCATTTTTTTTTTTTTTTTTTGGTAACTAAGTTCGGGAGAAACTAATTAGTTCCTATTAAAATATTTTTTTATTAAATATATGCGTATTGGAGATAAGGGTAAGATTGTCAATATAAAAAATATTAAAACTAATATTGGGCCTCGTGGCCCAATATTTTCTTCCCATAAAATAAAATAAAATTAAAAAAAAAAAAATACCCAAACCCGCAGAACTTTCTTTTGTAGGGAATCTCCATTTGCATCTATGTCGGATAAAAACGGATGCTTGGTATAAGTGTTTAACACTATTCAACATTTGGACCCATATGTACAAGTTACAGAGTCTGATCAAAGATATTTTCGTAGAAAATCAACTAAAAACAGATGAAATTGATAGAATTAATAATAACACGAAAAATCCATGTAACAACAAATAGGGCGTCTTTTTATTACAATAGAACAATAAGTATCATAGATTTTAATTATCAGAAATGTTACAATCATCAAATTATTATCAATAAAAGTATGGCAAATAATGTGTTAATAATTATTAGTTTAAAAAAAATATAACTTAAATATGAACAAAATAATTTCAATAATAGCCAATATAATACTATCCATCATTTATCATGTGATTAATAAAAAAAAATTGGTAAAATGATTTGATATCTCTTTTACTATACAATTATGTATATGTATATCTATATATTAAATCCATTATATCAGAATTAATGTTGAAATTTTTTTAAATTTTTTTTTATTATATTAAAGATTTACATTTAAAATTATATTTGTACATTATTAGATCTTGATAAAGTTTTTTTTTTAAATAAGATTTTAATATATTATGAAATTTATATTTAACCGTATTTTAAATTTTAAATTTTAACTATTAATGTAATTAAAAAATTAAAAATAGAAAATATAATGTTAAAATCATCAGATTATCTTAATTTGAATCTGATTCTATATATCTTTCATTTTTAAGTTATTTTTCTTCCCAAAGTCTTCTTGAGAAGATATGATTTATACAAATTATAATCCTCTATTTATGTAAGCTTTATCTAAATATTTTAAAATTTGATACCATGCTTCAGCTACTATATCTACTTATTTATTTTTCTATTTACATAATCTAATGATATTTAACACCTAGCGAATTAAGAAGATAAAAAAGTGGAAGGAAAGAAAATGTTAAGGTTGTTTGGTTTGCGAAGAAAATGGGAAGGATAAAAAGTTGGATGGAAACTTTTCATCCTAACCAATGCTTTCTAAATTGGAAGGGTTTTTAGAAGGAAAGTTTCCCTTGTTTTTTCCTATATATACATACATTTTCATTTTTCATTATTTTTTCTTTATTTCCTCCCTTTTTTTTTTTTTTTCCCCTTACATTGTATTTTACACTTTTATGTATACTCAAAAAATCTATTTGTTTTCGATTTCTATATTTTTTTTCCCTTCATATCAATCATCTTTCTTCATTTTCCTTATTTTAGTTTTTAGCAAGTCTTAAAAGAAAAAAAAAAAAACTCAAAAAAAATCATTTTTTAACACAAATCTTTCATATGGTATTCCTTTTATTTTCCTTACGTTTTGTGTTTCAAGACATATTCATTTGACTCCCTTTTTTTTTTTTTTTATTCATTTCCTTTATTTTCAACTTAAGTTTTTTCTTTTTACTCATGCTTTTTTATTTTTTAGCAAGTATTTCCATTTTTGTTTTATTTTCTTATTTTTTTATACTCAAATCATTTTAGTTTTCTTTTCATTTTTTAATTATATCTTCTGTGTTTTTTTTTTCCTAAAATATTGTATGTCCAGGTCATTGGTAAAACAGCACCAAGTAAAAATAAAAATATTTGATTTATAAAAAATATAAATTGAAGGCGTTTGTTTTATAAAAATATGATTTTATATAAAATGTAAAATTAAGAATATCCAACTTATGTAAGAAAAAAAGAATTTGAGAAAATTAAGAACACCCGATTTATAAAAATATATATTAGTTAAAACGAAGCCTACGTAAAAATAATAAAAATAATAATGATTAAATTGATTTAACAATCAAAATTTTCTTCCTTTTCATTTTTCCCTTCTATATTACGAAAAGTTATTTTCGTATCCTTCATATAAAATCAAACAGAAGGAGGTATAAATATAAACTTTTTCATCCTTTCATTTTTACTTCCCTTACTCCTCTTCCATCTTTTCTATTTTTCATCTCTCCTGCCAAATGAAGGTTTATTCTATTATTTTATTTTATTTTTCTTTCTCTTTTAACCTTATGAATTTCAAACTTTTAGAAGATTTGTTTTAATTCATTGGGATTCTCTATATTTGATTTTATTAAATTTCGCTTGAGTTTTCTTCCTAACTCCAACAACATATTTCTAACAGAAAATTTAGTTGAATACAATAAAAATTTTAGCGGTTGGATATTTGTTTTACTTTTTTTTTTCTATTTTAATTTTTTAAAATTTCATATCAATGAATATTAATACTATGGTAAAAAAAAGATCCAACAAATATTTTCTGTATCAAGATTCATAAGTCTTAAAAAAAAAAAAAAAAAAAAAGAAAGAAACTCAATTGTTCTATCTATTAATTAGTTAGAGAAGTTTTCACAATTATAATAAAACTTTGTACGATACCATTCTTTATGTACTATCATTAAAATATATAAAATAACTATATACAATATTCTTAGTATTCTTAATGCGTAAAATACCCATAATTTATACAATCCCAACTAAGCTAGAATACTTTTTCTTTTTCTTTTTTTCCACAAATCAAACACTATTCCACAGAAACTGATAGTTAAATTAGATAATGAATCAGGATGCTTTTAGATGAAATTGATAGTTACAGAAACACCACAGAATTTTCTTTTTGTTCATAATGGTTTTGGGCAATGGAAAGATTTAACATTGGAGTTTTCAACATTAAAATTATCAACGTTTTTAAAGATGCACTGTCATGTACTTTTAGACACACTTGATATGTCCACTCACATATTTTTGAAAACGTTTGAGATATATGTATCTAAAAATATTCGATCGCATACATTTGAGATATTCAGTCACACATCCTTGCTATCCAATGCTTACATGGTATCAACTCAAGCAAAACCCTCATCGTATAACTTAGCTAGAAGCATCATGTCCTAAAACCATGTCATCAAGCCAATCCATTAAGTATAAAGACAAGCAAGAAGTTGATATAGATAAGGCATCTCGAAGTATAAAAGGCATCTTCAAGTGATAAAGCCATGAGTGATAAGACATCCCCAAGTGATAAAACCGCGAGTGCTGATGTTGATGTAGCCATAAATGCTAAGGTTGATGTAACAAAGTGATCATTTTGTATAACTAATATGTATCTGCTATAATGCATAAATAATGTTGTAAAGGTTACCTTTAATTTGTCAGTTCAATAGAAGACTTGTTTCTTACAATTTCAATTATTTCATCATCTAGAGCATATAGTCCATTTTATCTATGCCCCTTGCCTATTAATTGGTTGTTGAGATCCTTAATCAAAAAACCAGAATGGATGAATTCCACACTACAGGCATTATCATCAGTCAATTTACTGTCTAAAAGAAGGTTCTTTGTCACATTTGGAGCTACCAAAAGATTTTTTTCAAGAGATGTTTTTCTGTCAAGTTTTAATTATAGTGTTTCCAATATGAGAAATTGGCAAAGATTTTCCATTACCCACATATATAACATCAATACCTTTATAGGTTTAGAGTTTGACAAAGTACCTGTGTCATTAGTCATGTGAGCAGTGGCTACAGAGTCTGCTAAGAAACTCAATAAAGTTTAAGGTGCTTAGTTGCCAATATCCCTTTTTTAAATAGCGTTGGCTTCGTTAAATCCATTAGCTTCGTCTATAACATCATATATATTCCAATAGTCAAGAGCAGTGTGATAAGGTCTATCACATATTTGGCATACAACTACTTCCTTTTGAGGAGGTCTCAAATTCTAAGTAATGTTTGAAGGTGGTGTAGTGGCTGTATTGCGTGGAAAGGAGCCTCCTTGATCCTGTACTAGGTAACTAGAGCCACCACAACCTTGGATAGAATAATTTGCAAGACCAAAACCACATCCACTGGAATTGAACCTGCCACCATGCCCTTTTCCTATTCCGTGGCCTCTCTTGCCAACAAACACATAATCTTGGTTAATATCCTTTTTTTTTCTTCTGAAAAATTCCTTAGAATCTATTCATGACTTTTCAAAGAGAGAACAAATTGTGTGAACGTTGGATATGGGAGTTTTGACAGTAAAGCCAATCTGAAATCTTGATATTTATGCCCTAATCCTCTAGATAAAGGAAAACACTTGCCCAAATCATTAACTGGCTTGTCCAATTGTACACAGATTATAATAAATAAAGTTAAAAGTTTTAAGGTACTCATCTAAAGACACTGATCCTTTCTTCAATCCCATGAGACGATCAGTTACATAAATTTCCTTTTCCTTCATGGATGGCAATACATGCTTTTCAATGGTGTGCCAAACGTGGAAAGTTATATTCAGGCTAAAGGTAAAGCTGAGTACATCAACCGTCATTGTTCTAAAAAGCCAAATTATAAAAAAGACCATCGTTATTGATCCACAATAGATAATTTGGATTGTGAACTCTACTGCTTACATTGCTTCTACTAGTTTCGACTTGAAGCTCCTCTAATGGACATTCATCATCAAATATATAATGTAGAATTCCTAAATATCGAATTAAGGGAAGCACTTTCAATTTCCACAATAAGTAATTTGAAGAATCAAGTTTTAAGGATATCAAACTAGAACATTGATAAGGATATTAAATTAGAATATTGATGAAATGATTAGGTAGTTAATTTTGGCTCAACTTCAGAAGCTACATTCAAGTTGAGCTTTGAAGCTTTTTCTAGCTCTGATACCATGATAAAATAATTGAAATAGTAGGAAATAAATCTTATATCAAAATGACAAAAGATGTATACTTAACTTGTATATTAAAGGTAACCTTTACAACATTATTTATACATATAACAGAAACATATTAGTTATGCAAAATGATCTCTTTGTTACATTAACCTTAGCATTCATGGCTATATCAACCTTAGCACTCATAGCTTTATCACTTGAAGATGCCTTATCTATAACAACTTCTTGCTAGGCTTTATACTTGATAGATTAGCTTGAGTGTGATGATATATGGCTTTAAGACATGATGCATCTAGCTTATCATTTATAAGTATACACAACATATATATTAAAGGTAACATTTACAACATTATTTGTACTGTATAGAGATAAATATTAGTTATACAAAATGATCACTTTGTTATATCAACCTTAGCACTCATGGCTACATCAACCTTAGCATTGGCAGCTTTATCACTAGGGGATGCCTTATCACTCACAACTTTATCACTTGAAAATGCCTTTTATCACTCGGAGATGCCTTATCTATAACAACTTCTTGCTGGTCTTTATACCTGATGGATTGGCTTGAATGTGATGACATAGCTTAAGACATGATGCTTTTAGCTTATCATCCCCCCCTTAAACCGACAAGTGGCATATTATGAACTCTTAGTTTGTCTCGAAAATGAACAAATTGAAGACAATTGAGAGGTTTTGTAAATAAATTTGCAACTTGGTGAGCAGATGATAAATACTGAGTGTTTTAAATCTCCTGATGCAACCTTCTCTCTAACAAAGTGATAGTCTAACTAGATGTGTTAGGTTCTATTATGGAAAAGAAGATTGATTGTAAGATGAAAAGCACTTATATTGTCACAGTACAATTTGATTAGTTTTGTATAAAAGAATCCAATTTCTTGCAACAAGTATGAAATCCATGTGAGTTCAGCTGCACTGGAGGCCATGACTCTATATTCGGCTTCTGTACTTGAACGAGCAATGATGGATTGCTTTTTGGAAGACCAGCAGATTAAGTTAGCTTCAAAATAAATGCAGAAACTAGTGGTACTTCTTCTTGTTAAAAGACAACCAGCCAAGTCAGCATCAGAGCATCTTTGAAATAAATTTGAACTTAGCTTTAAAAAACATAAACCATAGTCTATGATTCCAAAAACATATCTTAACATACATTTAATTGCTTGAAAATTCTATTGAGTGGGGTGTGAAAATGCTGACAAACATGATTGATTGCATGTTGAATGTCAAGAGTTGTTTCTTACTATTTGAATTATTTCATCAAACCACACAATTGTTAATTGACATATGTCATCAAATATTTTTTTGGAAAACATCTCCAATATTCAATGTGAATTGTTGTCTATGTAACATAAAAATTAACCTCATTTAAATCTAGTTGGGATAAATATACAATTAATTTTAAAATTAATGTTCAATGACAATGTATATAAGACTATTTACGGATATTAATTAATTATATATATTTTATTAAGTTTTTTTCATTTTTGAAAAAAACTGAATTTTTAAGGAAAAGTTTTACTTTTATAGAAATTTTATAATGTCTGACAGAATCTTCAAAAAAAAGGTATCATTTTGATTGCATTTAATTTTTTTAGCATATCAGCTTAATAAGGTGTTTAGATAGATCTATTGAAGTTTTCTTCTTCTTCTTCTTTTTTTTTTTTTTTTTTTTGAATATTTGTCTATTTTTCTAATGTAGCAAAAAGAATCTAGCAAGAAAAAAAACCATTAGAGATGCTCTTAAATAAAGTTTAAATGAAGAGAGGATCCTAACCTAATTTGTACATGCAATGTGGGTGTTATCATCCAAATTTTGAATGCTAACCAAAATTAGAGAAAAATAATAACAACATGGAAATTTTTAAAGGTTGGGATGCAAAATAAAATAGTAGTCCATTAGGTACCAAAATGTCCATAAAAATATTTATTAAAAGACATGTATTAATATATTATTGATTGATTTATTTTTATATAATTTAAATATGGATAAATAAATTTTTAAATAGATAAGTAAATTTAAAAAGAATTATGCTAAGAAAACTAAGAAATCAAATTATAGGGATTCCAAATCTTTATAAAATGATTGTAATGATTTTAATGGTACAAGTGGAGAGAAAATAATTCTAAAATACCACCCCTAAAAAGGACCAACCAGTAATTCTAAAATAATTCTAAAACTATTTTTTCTTGAATTTTTAAAATAATACTTTTATGGATGGTAACAATTTTTCTATAGAGTTATGAATCTAATTCTTTGGTTTTACACATTTTCATCTCAAAATAAATATCTAAGCAAAAAAATATTATTATTTTTTTCAAGGAGATTAGATTTTCATAAACTTTACTCTTATCCAAATGGATCCTAATTAAAATCGTCCGAACACATGAGAAATTTATTTTACCAAAGAATATCAAATTCTTACTAATTTTAATACTTTTCAAATAAAATCTTAAAGTCATCCACTCTTTTATTATACTTAACTGATTGTTTTTTCTCTTATATTTTTTTAAGGAAATTTTCCCTTATATATGAGTGGTAGAGATTTGAACTTTTAGCATATTTGTTCGAGAAATAATTACTTTACTACTAGTCTATCTTCAAAGATATATACTAAACAAATTAGTTAATCGAAATTAACGGTCAAACCACAAACTCTAGAGATAATGGTGGATACCATTTTATTTTTCTTTGAGATTTGAACTTTTATTACATTTGTTTAAAAAATAATTACGTAACCCAGGACCTATAGGATTATAGTATCAATGGTTTTATCAATAGACTCACCTTATAAACATATAATAATAATAATAAGCTTAAATCCCTTTTTCTAAAATGGAAAAAATAAAAAAATCCATAAGGAAAACCTAATAGCAAAAGCGCTACCTTCAATATACCTATGTTGAACTCCTCTACTTTCAATATAATTAAAAAAAATAGAAAAAAAAAATTGACTATGTACCCATAACCAAACATTTAAAAAAAAAAAAATGCTAAAATAGGTTCAATAATTTTCCTTTCAAAAATGAGAATTTAATTATTTTAAGTTTCTATTTTGTGTTTTTAAAGTATTTTAATATATTTTCGATATATCTCAAACCATTAGCGGAATACCATTTAAAAAATATTTTATTTTTCAAAATTATATAAAAATTTATAATATAAATGATGTTATCAATATTTTTAAGCTGAAGGAGAAAAAGGTGAATAACATGATAAATTGAACTACAAAATAAAAGAAACCTTATTATTTGAAGATATCATTTAAAATTTTTGTTTAAAAAAAAGAAAAAAGAAAAAAAAGATGAAGAGTGAGCTTCTATTTGCATGATTAAAATTCCTCCTTGCACCATTAAATATCGTATAATTGAACATTCAAAGCATGTTTGGCTCAAACCATTCAACATTTTAAAAAATGTTCAGGTTGGAAATATCAAACATATTTAAGTTATTTGGTAACACAACTCCATACAATTTAAAATTGTTCTCTTTGTCCGTATATCTTTTATTGATCCAAATATGAATTTTCCAACCTTCAATATATATAAAAAAAAAATAAAAAATACCAAACAAAAATTCAGTTGCACAAAGAGAACTTGGTTAGGTTTTGCCTTTTTCTCCCTAGGAATTAATTATGCGGCATCACTAAAGATATTCTTTAAGGATAGTTACACTTTAATACCTTCTAAAATAATTTAATTTGTTTTTGGAGGCTCTAAAATTAATGTTATCACATTGATACCTTTGTTTTTAAAATTCTTATAAATTAGTCTAACCTAATTAAAATTGATGGAACCATCAAATACGAGTTATGTGTGGTGCATGTGACTCCTAAATATGATTTTTTTTAAAAATTTATTTTTCAGATTTTTCCATTTAAAAAATTCAAAAAAATTGAGAATTCAAAAAAAAAAAAATTAAAAAAAAAATCAGATGTTAAAAAAAAATCCAAGAGCCCAAAGAAATACTAGATGGTAAAAGAATTTCCGAGTGCATAATAAAAAGTACCAGGTGTTCAAAAAAAATTTGAAAACTCGGAGAAAATAATATTAAATAATAAAAAATTTTTTGAGAGTTCAAAATAATACCAAATGTTTAAAACAATTCTAAAAACCCAAAAAAATATTAGATGTTCAATAAAAAAATCAGCGAGATCAAAAGAAATATCAGATATTCAAAAAAAAAAATTGAGAGCTCAAGAAAATACCAAGTGATTAAAAAAATTTTGAGTGCCTAAAAAAATCAGATAGTAAAAAAAATTTTTAGAGATTGAAAAAAATACAAAATGTTTTAAAAAAAATTTGAGAGCTAAAAAAAATCAGATGGTTAAAAAAATTCACAGTGTTTAAAAAAATATCATATGGTAAAAATTATTTCGAAAAACTTGAAAAATACCATATATTCAAAAAAAATTTCTGAGAGCCTAACAAAAATCAATTGGTTAGAAAAATTTCGAGTGCCAGAAAAAATATTAAGTGGTAAAAAAAATTATGAGAGTTATAAAAATCGGATGTTTAAAAAAATTCTGAAAATCCATAAAATATTTAGTATTTTTATCGAACTTAAGGAATTTTTCTTTACTATCTGTTATTTTTTTTTTTGGGCATTCAAAAGTTTTTTTAACCTTTTAGTATTTTTTTAGATCTCAAAATTTATTTATCATAAGATATTTTTATTATGTTCTCAAAATTTTTTAACCATCTAATATGCTTTTGGGTATAAAGTATTTTTTTGGATTCTCCAATTTTTTTTAGGTAATCAAAATATTTTTTTAACCATCTGATTTTTTTTTTGTGCTTTCAGAATTATTTGAATATATAATATTTTTATCGAGTTCTTAAAGTATTTTTTAAATATCTGATATTTTTTTATCATGTTTTTAAAAATTTTTTCTAAATGTTATTTTTTTGATCTCTCAAATTTTTTTAAATATTTGATATTTTTTTGAAGAACTTAGAATTTTTTTACCGTATGATATTTTTATTGTACTCTCAAAATTGTTTTATTATTTGATTTTTTTGGTTCTTAGTTTTTTTTTTTTTTTTAACATTTGATATTTTTTAGGCTCTCATAATTTTTTTTAATATTTAGTATTTTCTAGACACCTGAATTGTTTTTAACCATCTAGTAGTTTTTTTACGATCTCAAATTTTTTTTGAACATCTAGTAATTTTTATCGTGCAATTGGAATTTTTTTAGACTTTTTAATTTTTTTGAACATATGTTATTTTTTGAAATCTTAATTTTTTTGAAAATTTTTAAATTAAAGAAATTTAAAAAATAAAGCAAAAAAATCATATTTAGAGGTCACATGCACTGCACATAATTTATATTTAATGGTTTTCATCCGTTTTAACCGAATTGGATCAATTTATAGGATTTTTGAGAACAAGAATATCAATATAAAAAAATTAATTTTAAAGATCCAAATGGAATTAGATGAAAAGTGGGACCAAAATTATTTTGTTATTGATATAAATTTTTCTTTGGATCCTTTTGTAATGATTTTGAAAATGCTAAAATCATATCCAAATAAATAAAAATACTACATATAATGTTTGATTGAAAAATATAATTTTTGATGATTCTAAAATTACCCGTTTGATGATTATTAAAAAAAATCAATTAAATTATTCTTGAAAAATCAATTAAGGTAATTTTTAGAAATTACTTCTAGACGAACATAATACAAAAGTTTCTATTCTTTCGGCTAAAAAGCAGAGAAATTAGGGGTAATGGCAAATTGACAAGTAAAAAAAAAAAAAAAAAAAATTAAAGCAAATTTATGGGAACAGTTATACCTACCAGGGCTTTTAATAGAATAATTTGGGCAAAATATAAAAAAATATATATATATCTATACATACAGACTGCTATGACGAAGCGGGTTGGCGTTAAGCACGAAAAAGCACACCCTCACGGCCGTTTTGTTGAGACATCCACTAATCAATCAAAACGCGCCGTTTTTTTAAAAAAAAGGGAAAAACGTTTTTAAACACTCATTAAATAAAAAAAAGAAAAAAAAGAGAAAAATAATGTTGAATCCTTCCTTCCTCTTCCTCTTTCCTGTTTTCCTTCCTTAATAAAATCCCTAAGTGCAGAAAGCTTAAGACCTTCCTCTCTCCACATTCCTTCGTAAAATCCCTAAAATTTGAAGTGCAGAAAGCTTAACCCACCAGCTCGCCACCACTTTTCACTCTCAGCCACTGCACACTCGCCACCATTGGTATGTGATTTCTCGTTTGTTCTTTTTTTATTTTATTTTTGTTTTTAAATGATTATATTGAGCTTGTTGTTTGATTGCTTAGAAAATGAAAAATTGAATCCTTAATATTGGGTTAGTTTTGTGGTTTTTAAGAGGATACAGGGACAAACTAAGTCCCTCTTGACTGACACAATACGAGGGAAGGAAGACAGAAAAGAGGAAAGAAGGATTCAACGGTATTTATTTATTTTTTTAAACGGTGCGTTTTTGATTAGTGGATGTCTCAACAAAACGGCTCGTTGTTATGAGGACTGTGTCACTCTATGGCAGTCCTGTCCTGTCTCTATATATATATATATATATTTTTTTTTTTTTTAATTATCTTTTTTTTCTTATTCTTTTTAGCGGAAGCCCAAAACAAAACCTACACTAGAGAACAGATACTGACGCGTGCCCAGGACGAACCGCCGACCACCGGCTCGAGAGCCCAGCTTAAAACCGCTCTGAAGATGAAGTAGACAGTCGTTTTATTAATCATTGTTCTCCGTTTTGCTTCTAATCGCTGACCCTCTTATATATATATATATATATATATATGTATATTTCTGAGTGGAATTATTAGACTGTGGAAGAAGAAGAAGAAAGAAGAAAAATGCCGCTATATGATTGTATGCTTCTGCTGAAACCCCATGTGAGGAAGGAGTCCATGATCGAGTTAGCATCCAGAGTAGGCAAACATGTTTACAAACGAAATGGAGTTCTCACCGAGATTAAGTCCTTTGGACAAGTTCAGTTGGGTTACGGTATCAAGAAACTTGATGGAAGATATTATCAGGTTAGTCCTTTTTACAAAATTTTTCTTTCATTCCAGTTGATACTTCTCTCTACTTTGCCGCTTCAGATTTCGTTCTGGCTTTCCATGGGATATTTAAACATTTTCTTTTGCTTTTACTTTTCTCTTTATGCCAGCCTTGTTACAAAATAGGGGATAAAGTTTTTTTTTTAATGCGCTTTACATTTGCAATTTTTATTTGATTGGTGATGATATGAAGAAGATTATGGTCATGTTAGATTTGTCATCTTCTATTGCAACATGCAATAATTTGATAGAGAAATATCTTAAAATGGGTTATTATTAGTCAGTGAAAAAGAGGCATAAGGAATGTGCAAAAACCAATCCCACATCCTGAAAATTTGTATTTTCCAATACGCTGCTTTTTTTAGCTTTTTATAGTAAGACTCTGAATTTCTAATGGAAGCAAGAAGCGAAAATTCTAAGGAATGGCGTTGAATTATATTATTGTGTTATATATGTATGTATGTATATAAACCCACCAAAAATCTATGTTCCTTGAACTATCATAGATAGTTGGAAGTTGTTGCAATTTGTTGCTACAATGTCAAATGGAGATGATGCTTTGATTGAAACTTGCATTCTTGCAGAAGTTCTTGTGCTAATGATTTCATTTTATGTGGCTCTAAAAGTTGGTTTCTTGAGATATATTTCAAGAGTATGAACAATTATTGATATTTAATAAAAGGAAAAGCAACTGTCATTGTTTAGATTGTGATAGAGATGGGTAACAATCAAAGAAGTTGAGATTATATTGTCATTCTTTCAATTAGGTTTATAACATTGTGCTTAGGAATGGCAATGGGACATGGAAAGCAAGTTAGACCTTCTCCATCCTTACCCAAATTCTTGTTCCCCATCCATGCCAATACCTTTCTTGGCATCTTGAACGTTCCTTCTACTAATTTAACTTCTGTAGCTGTCCTATACTCATCTCTGCCCACAAATTCAACATCTATAGCTGTTCCTTCAGGAGTGGGCATTCATGGGGACTCAAAACCACTGTTAATTTTTTCCATCTATAGTTTCTCTGGAAGTTGAAATTCATGTTGATGTTGAAGCCCAAAGAAGGGTAAAAGAAAAATTGTAAATGAGAAATAATGATCCAAGTCTTTGTAATTCTGTTCAGATCGTGGATGGATATTTTTTGCTGACTATTTGATGTTCATGGGTTGGACCATTTTCAAGATTTATAGAAAGTACCAACTTTAATATTCATGAATTCTCTTATCTGACTTTTATGCGAACTCTGCTCCCTACTTTTAAAGCTTTCAAAATTTCAAACACCTTAATCATAAAGTAATGATTAAGAATATATAATGATAAAATGAAATTAGTACATATGAATTTGAGGAAAGTATCTCGCTCTGTTAATTCAGATATTCTTAATCCTTTGACAATTCTTAGGTTTGTTCCAAGGGTGATCCCATGAGGTTTTTTCATATGATCTTGTTTGGGCTCTTTGTTGTTTTAAAATTATTGTCTAAACTGAATTTAAGAGGAAATTATGGTCTGTGGTCAACTAGTCATATTTCATGCTTCTGCATTGAGAGGCAAATTTGAAAAATGAAATTGAACATATTTTGAAATGGAGCTTAACCCTCCATGGCAAATTGACAAATTGTACTTTCTTATGAAAATCAATGTTGTTGCAGATTGAATATGGAGAAGGCAGAAATATACTTCTAGAGAGCTTTGAAATTTGTCACAAATTCCAAATTGATAAAGCATATGGAGTATAATTTCATGATGCTCATGCATTGTTAGATTTTATAGATTACATTCATAAAGATGAAACATAAGCATGAAAGAAACATTTTGCATGGAGAAATTGCTGACATTTGGTAGTTTGTTCTTGTTGCTGGTAAAACATTAGTTGAATATTATATTTGAAATTCAAGAATATTGGTTCTTATGGGTGCATTTGGCTTTGTGTGGTAGGTAGTTTGAAGAAATTTCTTATTCATTACGTTATGATAACACTTCTGTGATTAGCATTTAAAGAAGATATAACCTGTTCCTGGCAATAGATATATTCACTGTTTTATGTGATACTTAATGCATGCTACCCTTAAAGTATATACAGACATACATACATATATATATACATATATTATATGTTTACTTTTGCGGTTAAATATGTAAAAAAACCATACATGCTTCTTCTTTTGTCCTTTTTTCCTTTAGACATTATGCACGCATATTTATGTACGTGTATTGTATGTATATGTAACTTGTAAGGGAAAACAATATGATAATAGGGAGTTTCAATGTCTCATAAAATGATCATTTCACATTGGATGTTTGGTCTTCTCATCCCTATTTCATTTGTGTTGTCCTTCAGTTTCTTACAGAGTCTATGTTTCTTATGAGCTGATTGGAACTTTCCTTTAATTGAGTAAATGAAACACATTTTTGTTTTGTTTGTATATGGTATAGGGCCAACTTATGCAGATGACTATGATGGCTACGCCCAACATCAACAAAGAGCTGCATTACCTGAACAAGGAAGATCGTTTGCTGCGATGGCTTCTTGTTAAACACCGTGATGTAAAATTTGGGTTGGACTTTCTTAGTGAAGAGGATTCTAGAAATGAACTCAGTAGATTACCTCGAAGCAGCATATTTAATTTTAATGAGGATGATGATGATGATGACGACGAATATGATTCGGATCAAGAAGGAAAACAGACTTGACAGTTATTCTGTCATAGCTGTTTGTTTTGCATCAGGTTTCATCTGTTGGTATTTACTATGTTGTTGGATTGCTTGTATGTTCTGTCACAGTATTAGGTGACGATAAGTGGTATGGAATTTTAGTGAATTAGTACATCATTCTTTTAGAGCTGTTACCTGAATGATGGATCTAGACTCCTTTATTTCTTAGCCAGTTAACAGAAACAAAAGATGAGCTTTGTCCATTTGTTTTTAGGATAATTTTGTGGGTATACGTGAGAAAAGTTCTTGGAATTCCAATTTTATTTCATCTCCTCATTACAAAACAACTAAAATATCTTATGAATTGGGCAAGTTCTAGAGTTTGTATTCATTGGTTTTGATTGATTACAATATATACTTTATGAGAGCTATAATATTTATCTACCAGTCAATTACGGTTAACTAAAATATCTTATGAATTGGGCAAGTTCTAGAGTTTGTATTCATTGGTTTTGATTGAGTACAATATATACTTTATGAGAGCTATAATATTTATCTACCAGTCAATTAAGGTTCATTCATTTTGTTTGGTCAAAAGCTTTCTTTCTCATTACCAGTTATGAAGGGTGCAAAAGTGCTGTGGAAACACTGTTCCACATGCCCACTGAACAAAAGTGGGGCAGAGAAAAAAGGCACTGTTTAAGGTGATATGACCATGAAAATTTAATACGGGTAGAAAGTTGGTTTTTTTATTTATTCATTTATTTATTTGCTTCAAAGAGAGTTGATTTCAATGTTCAACATGATGAAAGGTAGCTATTATTACCCATAATTTGTGGTTTGGAACAAACAAAAGCTTAGAAGTGGAACTAAAATAATGGAAAACGATAATTTAAGTTGGAAGGGCTAAGGTAGAAGGAAGGTATGAGAACTTCAGGTATAGAGAATGTCCAGTTGGCCCATAAACGCACTAATTGATAATGTTTTCACATTTCTTTTTAGGTTTTTGATGAAATGTTTTCTCATTACTGGATGATAGATTTAATTCTGAATGGATTTTGTTCATTATTTATTTTATTTTACTTTTTTTTTTTTTTTTCCCTTGGATGGGTATCTTAGCATCAACCATGAGATCGAAATTTGGGTTTGCTGTCTCTCTCTCTCCACCTCTCTCTCTTTTTTTTTTTTTTTTTTTTTAAAAATTTTGGGGCTCGCAATCAAGTTGGGTTTGTTCTCCTTAATCCATAAAAGCTGGCTTTTATATTACCGAAGAAGCTTCGATAAAGTTTTGTTCTTCATGTTCTTACCACCCTTTTAAAATCACTGTGACCATCGTATGTACATCTTTCTGAAAACCTTTGATATCCATGGAAAAAAAATTATGGGCCTATTGTTGACTTTTTTTTTTTTTTTTTTGAGTTGTATTTCTGGAAATGGTTTGCAAAATAATTAAAAAGAAATTGTTTTATGAAATTAAGTTGGACAGTTTTCTGCCGTTTTACAGAATCAAATTTAACATGGTTTGGAAATACATGGTGGAACAACGCGAAGAAACTCAACGGATCAAATAGGATAGTTCTTTAAACAAATTGTTCTTTCATAATTAGAGTTTTTGAATAAAATTCAAAACAAATTTTTTGGTTTATTTTTTATTTTTTATATTTGTTTTTGAAAATTTACTTTCAAATAACTGCAGGCCTAACACTTTGTATGGTACGGGTTTTTCAACCAGATATGGAAATTAGTTTTGGGCCTTTAAAAATCAAAAGAAAAAGAATAACTTATCCAATGATAAATAAGTTTTGTCTTCTAGAGCTTTTTTGGTCCTTTAATAAAAAAATTAACCCCAAAAAAAAAAAAAAAATCCAAAGAATTTAATCAAAATGTGCAAAAAAGACGAATAAAATCGAGGCACAAAAACTTTCTGTATCATGATGATGGATGGGTCACCATATTCCCATTCTCCAAGCCTGAAAATCGCCAATGGGCCATGCTGACGCAACATTCCACCACGTGGCGACGAATCTAAGAAGGTATTTGGACTATTTGAATTATGGCAGTGTACTTTTAACTACCACCTTGTCCCAATTTTTTTATTTTTTTAATTTCTTTCTTTCGTTGTCCGAAATGTTACTTACGTGGACGTTGCGAAGGCCATTTGCATGTTGACCCCAAAACCAATGACCCAAAAACAAGTAAAAATAAATACTCCCTAAAAAATAAAAAAAAAGAGGAGATAGGCAAAATCATTGGGATATAAGACAACGTGTACGATTCAGATCTCAATCTGCGTCGACCAACTTTCCCGGTTGGAAGTTAAAAAAAAAAAAAAAGAAAAAAAGAAAAACGATGGAGAAACACTAACCAAAAATAGACCAAAAAAAAAAAAAAAAAAAAAAAAAGAAGAAGAAAAAGGGCTTGAATGTTGGAGCAGAGTCTCCATCCTCCCCCTTCCCTTTCTTCATCTGCCTCTTGTCTCTGTCTCTCTGTATTCATTTAATTTTTTTTTTTTTTTTTTTTTTTTTGGGGGCGGAGATTGAAGTAAGAGCTTTGAATCCAGAGATAGGAGGTGGGAGATTATTATTCTAATAATAATAATATAGTAATCTACGACAATGGAAGCGGCGTCGTTGAAGAAGGGAGGGAGCGAGAGATCGGAGGGGTCGCAGAACAGCGGAGGAGGAGGAGGAGATGAGAGAAATATATTTGAATATTTTGGATGGGTTTACCATTTGGGCGTGAATTCCATTGGGCATGATTTCTGTCACCTCCGATTCCTATTCATTCGAGGCAAGTACGTCGAGATGTACAAGCGCGATCCTCATGAGAATCCTGGCATTGTAAGCTAACGTCCTCCGTTTTTTCAGCGCTTTTACTCCATTTTGTTTCCCCTGTTTTGATGTTTGTTAGCTCATGCATTCATATAATAAATATGGATGAACATGAATGAATGTGTGTTTGATATTTTGTCATTTGGGAAATTGATAATTCCAATCGAAACGTATTGAATGCGAGAGTTGAGATGAGTGTTATTTATTTGTTTATTTTTTGGGGGTTGAAAAATGGAATCGCAAAGGAATTTTCCGGTTTAGGAAAAGAAAAAGTGAATTTTTTTTTTTTTTTTTTTTTTTTTTTTTTTTTTTTTACGTATCATTTTGGAAGCATAAATCACGAGGGAAATGTGTTGAAGCACTGAATTAAAAAAAGAAAAAAAGAAAAGAAAAGATGGATTGCTTGTACATGTAAAATGTTGCAATTGGATACGAGAAGACATATGAGGATTTGATTAGCAAAACATTTATTTACCAAATGATGTGGCAAATATAATGTAGCCATATATTAGTGGTTTGAAAATTCATATACTAAATATGGATTTGTGAAACCCCTAAGACTGAATAAGTGAAATCCAATGGAAGCTTTAAGTGTCGCCACATCATTTTGCCATGTCATTTGGTAAATAATTCTGGTATCTCTAGCAATGTTGTTGTCCAAATGGATATGTATGTTATGTTATTATTTCACTTTCTCTCATTTCTATTATTCTCAAGTGGAGAGTTTAAGAAGGTGACAGTTATGATATCTACTTAATTTCCTTGTAAGTTCTTTGTGTGATTTAATTTTAGTAAGTAATTGATGTAGCAGGGTAAGAAGTATTCTGTTTTTTCTTCCCCTGTATTATAGATTTTGGTGATCCAAGTATTATGTGGGTTCGCAATAGACTATAGATGAGTCTCATTTAGTTTAGGGTTGATTTGGGTGAATAAAGTTACAAGTTACAAAGCATACTGCACGTCTTTGATGCACTTTTTTTTTTTTTTTTTTTTTTTTTGGGTGAAACGTCTTTGAAGCACTTGGGTACATATTGGGGCATACATATCTAAGATTCCTCAATTGACTTCATAATGTTTACCATAGACATCTTGGGTATATTTTGGACTAAATGAACATGGCATTCTTTTTTGGGGACATTATGTTATTTTACATTTTAAGCGTGTTAGATTTGATGTTTTTGTTGTTCTAAGGGTTTCTGTCTTCTCTCTATTCCTCTTACTGTGTTATACAACATATGGTTTTTCCTTAAGTTTGACTTTCAATGAATATTTACTTTTAGTTCATATTTTTCTGGCCAGGATCCTATCAGGAGAGGTGTTATCGGGCCCACATTTATGGTGGAAGAGCTAGGACGTCGAAGGTTCAACATTAGTGTAAGCCCCTTGTAAATTTACTATCATCTCTACCTTTTAGTAGATGTCTAAGCTTGTTTTTTGGTTCTTGTGAGGATGCACCAGATTATTGTTCGATATTTCTTTGTATTTTGCTACGATTTGTATTCTTAAAATTGATGCAAATTGTGTATATGGTCTTATGTTCTTGAGGAGATAACAAAAGCTAAAGCTTTTTTAACATATTCCTTGTAGGATTTATACGTTCTACGATTCTACAATCGTTTGGATGAAACAAAAAGGGGAGAGGTAAGTTATAGTTTCAAATTCTTTTGTTGGGTAGGTATAGCTAGAGTATTAATTCTTCATTCTATTGCATATGGAAAACCATTTTTTGCTTTGTATATTATCTGTCATCTTAGGATTTCAAGATAAGAAAAGTTGTTCTTTATAGACTTTATTTTAGAATTTTGGTTACTATTATTTTCATTTTTCTTTTGTTTGATTATTTTTTTAGTGAAGGCTAATATTACAACTCTAGTAGTTTGGGAAAAATACAAGGCACGTAAAGCTCAACCTATAAAGAGAGTACTTTTAGCCTCTATACTGCAGTACAACTTATTTGCATATCTTCTATTTTTTGGGCTTGGGTTGAGCTGTCTGTTCACAAATGTTCTTCCTGTATGTCAACAAATGTGGAATGAACCTTGAAACATGGATAGCCTGTTATACTGCAAGCTACAATATGATTTATCTAGTGTATTAAGAATTTGCTAAGCTGCAGGATAATTATATCGATATGATAAGCATTAGAAGTGGACTTTTGCCCTTAACTTGGAGGGGAAGATATAGTAGGAATATTGAGGAAGTGAACCATTCTATGACCGAGATTCCTTATTGGGGATGCATTTCTTTTTGAGCCTTTATTTGTTCCACCTCTTCCTTTAACCCATTTTGGATTGTACTATTTTATTAGTTTTTATAATTTTTCTGTGCTTATTTGTTCTTGGTAACTCGAGTTAAGCCCCCTTTTGGTGTCTTTTAAAAAGACAAACTTTTGTCATATAAGAAAAGGAAGGAGCTGTAGAATCTATAGTTACATGATATTTTGCACCTTCAATGAATGGAATGGGTGAAACATTCTAGTTTGTCCAACTGGATGGACAGTCCACATGATATTGGCTCTCTTTTGAAGTTCATATTCCATTTTGGTTCAATTAATGAGATTATTCACAATTGGTTGTTTTCTAAAGATTGCTTGTGGTACGGCCGGAGAAGCACGGAAATGGATGGAAGCATTTGATCAGGCCAAGCAACAGGTACAGGATATTTTTTACTGAGAAAATTATGAAACCCTAGAAATGCTTTCTTTGAGGGAATTTATTTTTGCAATCCTAAGTTAACTATTTTAAGGCTCTTGTGATATAAAATTGGAACTTTGTTTTTAAATTGGTAAATATGTATTGCTGCAAATATCTATTACAAAATTTTCCTAGTTTTTAATTAATATAATATACTTGGAACCTGTGTGTCAGGCTGAGTATGAGCTTCAAAGAGGAGGTGGCACCAGAACCAAATTGAACATGGAGGCTGAGTATGCTGTTTACCTTAATTTATGATATTATTTTACATGCTTTGGTAACTCAACCAGTAAAACTTCTTTGCTCATTTAATGTAACAGTCTCTGAACCATGTTATTGAGGTTTGAGGGGAAAATACAATTAAATGATTTGGTGGTCTTTTCCGAAAAACCAATGTGTATATTGAGAAATGATCTGCAAAGTCTGCTGAATTCAATTTAAATATAATTATGAAACTCTACTCAGATGCGAAATTTTGATTTTGGTACTGACCTCTGAATTAATTTTATTTTTATTTTTATTTTTTTAAATTTTTTTATGCTGGGGTAATAAATTTTTCATTTCATCTGCTTGGTTAAATTCTCTTCATTGAGTGTAGTTTGAAGGATGGCTGATGCAAGATGGAAACAACCTCTGAAAACTTATCAGAGAAGAGGAAAAACAGATTCTAAGGCCCAAACATTAATTTGGCATGATCTAGGACAAGATGGGCTTATTTGGGATCTTCAAGGATTTTAGTAGATTAATTTAGTTTCCTATTTTTAATTAGAGTATTTTATTATTTAATTAGGTTTCCTATTATTTTCAGTTTCTTAATGTTATTAGTTTCCTTATTTAACTAGGTTTCCTATTATTTTAGTTTCCTAATGTTATTAGATGATTTTTAATATAAATAGGGTTCTTTGTAATTCTTGGAAAAGTTAATCAATATTACAAGAATTTTATGAGATTATTTTCTCTGGTTTTGTGTGATGCAAAACAAACTTAGGTGTGATGCCTAAGGATTTGGGAGTGATTCCTAAAATCATTCTAGTGTGATACTAGGATCCTATCTATTTCTTTTCTATTTTCTTTCTTTCCCTATCTGTCCTACATCAATGGCACATTGAGCAACTATAATGTCTAACAAGTCTTGAAAATTTTCATTGGAAGGATCAATCTGGATAGACATCGACCTAGAGTAAGGCGCTATGCATATGGGTTGAAGAAACTTATAAGAATTGGGCAAGGTAAGACAGCATGTACATATTTGACCATGAAGTTATCTTGGATGTATTGTCAAGGTCCCTACTTATGCTTATGTTGATAACTTTTTCCATTTACATATGTTTGGTGCTTGCTTATACCTATTGGCACTCATCCTTACATATGTACAATTTGTAAAATTGAATGCATCATAAAGGTAAAATTTTACATTCCAGGACTTAAAAACATTGTTTCCCTAAAATCTACATCTAGTAAGATATTCTCATTCCTGTTACAGGCCCAGAGTCCCTTTTGCGCCATGTCACAAACGTGGTTGCTAATGCTCAGTCAGATAGGTACTATGAGAGGGACGTTAGTGATGCAACTGAGGCACATGAGTGGAAATGTGTTCAAACAATAAATGGTATTTTTCTTGATCTTGACTATGAAAATATCTATTGCCTCTGCTCTTAATGGTATGAGTGTTTCTATTGTTTTTGTTTTATCTTTCATTCTGTTGTTGAGCATGGTACTATTAATTACGAATAACGGTGTCAAATGGTTTACAAGATGATGCCTCATCTTATAGGATTGACTATAATGCTCAAACTGTCATATTACATTGTCAAGACGGGGGGTGGCTCTGGCTCTCTTCCAAGGTTCATAAGTTTGCCAAATTAATTTGAAGTTAGTAATATTAGATATATTCATATTAATTTTTTTTTTTTTTTTTTTTTTTTTTGTGGTGATTCTTTTTTGGGTGAAAATAATATGTGGAAAAGGTTTTAGAATCTATATCTAATTTGATGCTGTTTAATCTATCATTTGTTTTTCTTGCTTTCTGTTATGTTTGGATAAAATATAGTTGTCCTATGATATCTTTTAGAAAATGTTGTAGATCTATAATTTTAAGATAATCTTAAGTTGACTTTTCTTTTCTCTAATTTAGGAGGTTTTACAGAAGTGTTTCAAATTTGATGATTTGAAAGTTTTCATTTCATGTCATGTGTTGTTGTTTTTTTGGGGGGGTGTGGTGTGTGTGTGAAGAGACCTACAGTCCTAAGATTATTAGAGGTCTCAAGCAGGTCATAATAAATGATCTTTCAATTTCCAAACGGGGATTGAAAAAAGATTTAGCATCAATTTCTATATGGGAAGATTTGTCCAGACTTGATGTTAGCTGTTGAAAGCATGCATGTCTGTATGGTAGGTTGGAGCAGGGAATGGAGAGGGTAAGTTGGAGCAGGGCGCAGAGAGGTCATTTATTTGAAACTATGGATGAAGGAGTTGTAATAAGTAATCCAGGATGTAATGAATAACTAGAGCGATTCACTATAAGGGCTTTGATACTGGTCCTCAATGAACATGTGACAAGACTGGAAAACTCTTGTGCCTAGCTGTATGCTAAGACATATTGCTTAGGGTTTTCTAGTACTTATCCTTTTTAATCTTGCAGGTGTTAGAATCTTTGAAGATGTTGCTGAGTCCCAGGTATCCATCGCAGACTACTTTGAATTTGATGTATTATCTAAAATGTGAAATTTCCTGCTGAAAAATTTCAAATATTTTCCCTTTTCTACCAATTAAAATTATAGCTTTTTACGAAATGTTACATGAGTCCAAGATCCTGCAGTATTAACAATTCACTGTTCAGATTGGTAAAGGTGTTCTTGTGAAGGCTGTTAGTGTTGTGGATGCAAGTGCAGACACTACTTTTGAAGTGCTTTTAAGCCTTGAACGACATCAGAGATATGAGTAAGTCAACTTCAGAATGGTTAAATGGTTAAATGGTCAAACAACTTTAAATTCTCTAATAATCTTGTTTTCACAGGTGGGATATGCTGACTGGTGATTTGGAGATGGTAGATCCTTGTGATGGGCACTATGATGTTGTCTATGGGACGTATGATCCTAAATACGTTACTCGGTAATTCTATTAGAAATGGTTGCATGTCTATGAGTTTAGTTAAATGAATAATCTGTCAAATGGTTGTACAAATATGTGCTATGTAGTTGTCATTTTTTTGACACTCTTGTTTCTTTCTTGTCAATTTAGAGTTGCTTTGCATGTCAGATTATTTCATATGTACCACTGGGAAAAGGAGGAGAGCTGTTCATACTCATCTTTAGCTCCATTTTCATTGTACCTTACTGCTTAATCCATTGTTTCAGACAACTGAAGCACTGTATATAAGTGTTTTATGGTTGCACTTTGATAATTTGCATTAGGTTTATCCTTATCTTGTTTTTTATTTGTTAAAAGGCATGGGCGTATATACAGAGGGCCCAAGGGGGGTAACTTGCCTGTTCTCCCCCTTCCCTACATCTTCATTTCCCTTCTGAAATTCTTTTATTTGAAGAAATCTGTATAAACACATATTTTAAGTAATAATAAAATAAACTGTTTAGAACTATTTTACTTATTTAGAGAGTTTATTTGCTATTTTTACATATTTTTAATCAATCCAATTTATTTTCTATGCTACAGTATTTTATATTTTAAATTTTCATTAGCAAAATGTTATTCATTTAAAAATTAATATAAAGAAAACCAACTTAAGTTAATATTTGATCATGATGCTTTGAAATATGAATATTATAACTTAAAAAAAAAAAAAAAACTAATTAAATTTTGAATAGCTACAAAAGTAGTTTTTGAAAATTATTTTATCACTTATCCAAGTAAAATTTTATTCAATCCTCTCAAAATATACTTTCTGTTGCCTGTGAAGGGTGATGCATAGATGAACAATTTTTACTCCATATGAAAGGTTCAATGAATTAAAAAACTTATCAACTTTTTCAAATCCATGCAAGGCTTACACCCTGAAGTGGCTCTAGATTTGTATTTTTGAAAATTTTGGTGGATGGAATTTCTGGGTGGTAGGCATATTGAAGAAGAAATTCCTTATTATGTTTGTTTAGGATATATTTTTAGTTGACAAAACTAATGTAGGGTTTGCTAAAAAGTTAAAACATGTGTATCTATTTTTAAACATGTGCATCTACCACTGCTACCTAGTATATAATATTGTCATAAAATGTTATGATTTTGTGTTTGACTGTGCCTTAACATGGTAATAAAGCCAAGGTTGTCTATTTGGTCTTCTAGTCAATTTTTGGCAGCCTTATTTATGGTAATGTGTTGTTTGATGTGTGTAAAACCTGATTTATATTGGTTATTGGATGGGTCTATAAGTGAGACAAAGTGTTCAATGTGTGTTGGTCTACTTTTTAACAACTTAAGCTTTTAGAATTGATGGTAGCTTAATGCTAAGTTTTTTTGGTAATAATTATATTCATCAGTCTTTCAATTCACTACACATTAGTTCATGATAATTGTTATTTGCATTGTAAAGTTGGTCTTTATTCCTTTTGTTTTCTTAGTGCACTGTTATTCCAGTCGCTATAATATGTTTTACAGGTGGCAATCCAAAAGAGATTTTGTCTTCTCTAGGCAATGGTTTCGTGGACAAGATGGAACATATAGTAAGAGAATATGATTATTGTTATAAATTTGCTGGAATTGCTTGTTCTTTATCGTCTTATTAATGAAAATTTTTTGCACAATAAGATATATGTTTTTATTTGATATTTAAATTTTAACTAATAAAAGTTAAACCTGCAAATCAGAGGATGAGAAATCCTCTAATGAGCGAGAAAATTTTCCCAAATTAACTTAAGCATAAAGTTTTAAGTGCCTAATATGTTAGATTGATTTGCATGTTTGGCTCACTTCATCACAATTTAAGCTTTTGGGAGTAATGGTAAATTCTTTATCAGAGCCTAATTGTTTACTTGGTCCCTTTTGGGGGTAATGGTAACTTAAATCCATATTAGAGCCTAATTGTTTACTTGGTCCCCGTGTTTATGGGTTTCATTTGTAGCACATGTACCACGAAAATATGAGAAGGGGAAAAGAAGTAAAAAGTGAGAAAATGATGGTAATGAGTAGTTACTGAGTCTAATAGATATTCTTTAAAATATTCAACATTTTCATTTTTTTTTTTTTTTAAATATCCTAGATATGGTAGCTTTCTGCAAGTCAGTTGGTTTTGAGTAAATAATATATGTAATATGGTGCTGTATTTAAAATGCTTCTGTGAGACAAATTACATATCACTTTAATGATTTATGATGTAATACGATGCATTTTGAAAATGTGAGTGAAAGACAATGTAGTGCTTTTTACTGGTTTTAGTTCACGACATAATGTATATTACTCATGTGGCGGCAGTTAATTGGTTCTTTATTGTTTCTTATGAAGTCTTACACACTTTACAAAATGTTTAACATAAGGATTTCTAATGCCAGTTGCCCAAAGCAATATGAACCTTTGTTGTATATTTTTTGGTAAAGAACCTTTTTGTTGTATTTCGTTACAAGAAAACAACCTGTTTTCCCTAGTATGCTGTTTGATATATGCTATGCTACTATTCATGCAGCAATCTTGCAATTTCCGGCCATACATAAGAAGAAGCCTCCGAGATCTGGATATCGCCGTACCAAAATTAATCGTAAGAAATTTCATTTGCTCAAATGCGAAACTTTCTTAACCGCAGATTCTTTAACCAGCAACCATGAATTCTTTTAGTAATGTTAATGTTTTTGGTTTTTAATTTTTTGCAGAATTATTTTTCAATAATTATATATGAATAATAAATTGTTACCTTAGTTTATAATTTATTCATATTGTAAGTATATATATTTATATATTGATGTGTAGAGAGAGAGAGTTATGTTTCTGTTGGGAATGTATTCCCAACGTAAGATGAGAATGTGCTTAAGTGTTAAGTGTGCCACATCAATGAATAATTCAAACTAAAAGCCTAGTTGCGCAAGTGACAACCATGTCAATAAGTTCCCAACAAATCAAAATTTGACATATATATATATATAGGGAAATATTCTACTGGCAATGGAGCCTAGGATATCTTGGGCAACACAACGTCTTGCAACTTATTGCATGACATGTGTGGCCAAGGTTATTTTGGGCTCCATCATCTGGGAGACTAGAACTATATGTATATAAACATATATAGCCATTCTCCTATTAGGACGTCTTGATGGTTTTGCGGTGCGGGTATACATCCCACCAGATCCAGGATGTCCTTATGGGAGAATGGTTGATATATACACAATTTCTCTAATCTAGAAATTTCTTGACCAGATTGTCCAGGACAATGCCACACTAGATTTGGCATGGTGTGTAAATTTTTGTATAACGCAGCTTCACATCTGGTGTGATATTGTCCAGATAATACTGAATAAAAAATGTCTTGGATAAGGGAATTACTGTATATTTATGTATTATAATAGGTGTTTAAAATGATTTGAAATATTTTCAACTTTAGGTTTCTGATTTTTTTCTTCAAGCTTATAATTAGGTGAGAAGTCCAACCATCATTAGAATTAAAAGCTTAATTTTAAACCACTAAAGTACAAAGCTTTAAGAGAAGGAAAAAGAGGGGTAAAAAAAAATGCGAAATCTAATACCAGAAACGTAATCAAACAATTAGTATGTTTGTTTTCCATTGCTAGGATGACATGCTTACCTTGGTACCTTTATCATTCAGATTATTTTATGTAGTACTACATAAATCTTTTATTCTTGATATCTTTTTCACTAATGAAAATTGAGCATCTCCTTGAATTTAAACAATGCAGATGAGCCCTCACTGAGTTTTTCATTTTAATATTTCTAATTTGCATTTTAGCATCAACTTGGGAAATCAGAGATTTGAACACATCAATGGGTTCACATACTCCAAGGTGTGTTGTGACACAAACGCTAGAGATACATTCAGCAGGCTGGTTTAGATGGAAGAAAAATCACTGCTCAAAGTTTGAAAAGAGTGTGCCTTATGCATTATTGTGCCAAGTGGCAGGTGAGGAATTAACTATTCATTTCTTCATGCTTCTCTTTCATTCACAACTAAACCAATTGACAAACTGTCAAATTAAAGCTTTATCAACAATAAAACCATCCTACTTTCAAAACTATTTATAAGTTCACCATCAATCTAGTTTCTGCTATCCTATATTGTGTTAATTTGCGAGTAAATCAAGCAACAAGCAGGTCTCATGAAAGCCAATCAACTCTTGAAACCAATATGTGAAACTGGCTATTTATTCACCATTAAAGTAGTTGCCTTCTTTCTATCTCCATGAACTTTGCCCGTCTGTATATCTTAATCCCTCAATCTCCATCTATCCTTGGCCTTCAAGGTTGAGTGTTCTGCAATTTTTGATGGATAAGTATTCGATCCTTACTTCAACTTTTTGGAATTTAGAACATACTGTTTCCTTGAGCTTTGCCTTAAAAAATGGTAGAGTGCAAGCAGTAAAACTTGGTATGAGAGTGCCTTCCAATGCCAAAATTGGTATCAGAGCAAATTTTCCCAAATTTATTTATTTTGTAAACCTCTATTCCAGAGACATTTATGATTCCTTGTCATTAATTTTCAGGACTTAAGGAATTCATTGCAGCAAACCCTCCACTCAAATTTGAATCTGCCGCTACAGTTGTCCATTCAAAAGTCTCTGAAGTTTCTGTTTCCAATGGAGAATATGAGGATGCAGAAGTGCAGGATCAATTCTTTGATGCTACAGATTCATCATCAGAAGAGGAAGATAGTGACGAAAATGAAGTAACAGACAAGAAGGTTATCTCCCTTATTTTTTTCTGTAACTCAGTAGAGAGTGTCTAAGTAATACAGCTTGCCTTTTTGTAGCATTCTTGTTGTGGAATTTCAAAATTTAATACCTATCCCCATTGTTAATTAGGATGCTAGGGTGAAGCTGAAGAATGTTTCGTGGGCCATCTCAAGCTTGGCTCTGAAGAAAACTTCAGGTTTGCTAATTATTCCGTTCTTCTAACTATGCACTGAACTGTTGTCGCATTTTCCATTGTCACCATCAATGGTCCTTTAGAAACAAGTTGTTTGAATTTCATTTATTTGTGCTACACATGTAAGATCCACAATAGTTTCTAATTCTTTGTTGCTTGCACACGAGGAGGAGAATTCAAGAGTGTTTTTTGGCCCTTATATGTGGCTTCATATACATGATTAGGTCCACTTCCTAATTGTGAGTGGTTGGTAACTAACAAGGTTTATTTATTTATTTATTTATTTTAATTTTTTAACATAAACTTTACGCTATTTTTATTTTAACATAGCATGTAACTAGATATTATCCTGGTGAGAAAATGAGAAGTTTATTATTTATTTTATTTCATTACCTCTGATGCTCAAATCTAATTATAAAATAGAAACAGAAAAATGTGAATAATGGGATATTTTATTATGCTTCTGTACATTAGGTTTTATAACCTTTTCTAGGATACATAATAGGTAATAAATCCCCTTAATTCTAAATATAAATAAAATAAAATAAAACTGATTCTTAAATATCTGTACAGCTCATAACTACCTAAAAAAAAAAAAACACATAATCAAACACATATGTAGAGAATCTTCCAACACTCCCCCTCAAGCTGGCATGAATATATCACTCATGGCAAGCTTGCTAACTAAGTTCTCATACTGCCCTCTAGGAAGTCCTTTGGTAAGAACATCCGCTGCTTGGCTCATGGTGGGTATGTAAGACATACATATCACACTGCTGTCTATCTTCTCCTTGATGAAATGTTTATCCACTTCTACATGTTTTGTTCTATCGTGTAGAACTGGATTATGAGCTATGGAAATAGCTGCCTTGTTATCACAGTAGACTTTAATAGGTGCTGGTGTAGGAATCTTCAACTCTTCTAGGAGTCTTTTGATCCATAACACTTCACAAAAGGTATGTGCAACGGAGTGGAATTCTGCCTCTGCACTACTCCTTGTTACAACATTCTGTTTTTTGCTTCTCCAAGTGACCAAATTCCCTCCTATCAAAGTGCAGTAGCCTGAGGTAGATCTTCTATCATTTATATCACCTGCCCAATCTGCATCTGTGTAGGCTTCAACTTGGAGATGACCCCTATTTTTGAACAAAAGTCTTTTTCCCGGAGTTCCTTTTAGATATCTCAAAATCCTGAACACAGCTTCAAAATGAGTAGATCCAGGTGAATGCATAAATTGGCTTACTACACTTACTGCAAAAGCTATATCAGGTCTTGTGTGCGATAGATAGATTAGCCTTCCCACTAATCTTTGATAGTGTTCTCGATCAACCACCTCAGTGTTGTTGCTGCATTTAGCTTCACATTTGGGTCTATTGGAGTTTCTGTAACTTTACAACCTGTCATCCCTGTTTCTTTGAGCAAATCAAGAATGTATTTTCGTTGGTTGATGAAAATTCCCTCCTTGGACCTTGCAAACTCCATCCCTAGAAAATACCTAAGCTTTCCGAGGTCTTTAATGTCAAGTTCAACCTCAAGCTTATTCTTCAGCTTGTTAATCTCGAACAGATCATTTCCAATTATTATAATATCATCTACACACACTATCAGAACCTCTATCTTACTCTCGGTGGAGTGCTTGAAAAATAAAGTATGATCAGCTTGGCTTTGTGAGAATCCGTGCCTCCTTACTACATCCCCAAATCGTTCAAACCAAGCTCTTGGTGATTGTTTCAACCCATATAAGGATTTTTTTAAACTGCAAACTTTGCCTCTTCCAAGACTTTCTTCAAATCCGGGTGGTAGGTCCATATATATTTCTTTCTTTAGGTCTCCGTTCAAGAAAGCATTTTTGACATCAAACTGACGAAGTGGCCAATTGAAATTTACTGCAAGAGAAAGAAGTATTCTGATGGAGTTAATTTTAGCAACAGGAGCAAAAGTTTCTTGGTAGTCTATACCATGAGTTTGGGTAAATCCTTTTGCTACGAGTCTTGCTTTGTATCTTTCCACACTTCCATCAGCTTTGCGCTTCACTGTAAACATCCATTTGCACCCAATTGTTTTCTTGTCATGAGGTAGATCAGTGATACTCCACGTATTATTTTTCTCGAGAGCATTCATCTCTTCCATCACAGCTAACCTCCACTTCGAATCATCTAATGCTTCCTGAACAGTTCTTGGCACATACAGATTAGAAATCCTAGACACAAATGCTTTATGAGTATGTGATAATCTTTCATATGACAAGTATTTTGCAATAGGATGTTTTGTACAAGCTCGGATACCTTTTCTTAATGCAATTGGGAGATCAAGATCTGAGGATGATGGATTAGGCAAATTATTAGAAAGAGATGGAATATGAGTAGAAGAAGGCTTACTTTGAGTTATAGGACCTTCACTCGGCAAATTGGATTGGACTTCTGCTAGAGGAACAATTGGAACAGTAGTACCTTTATGAAACCTCTTCCTGGTATAAAACTGAAGTTCAGGATGAGAATTGTTATCTGTTTGTAGTATTTCTCCCTCTGTTTTTGATAATGTAATATCTGGCAAATTTAGATTAAGGGTACTATCACTCGGTTCCATTCTTTCAGCAATTGTTTCTGGTATTTGCTTATCAGAAATAATTAAAGGTATAAATTTTTCTGGAATAGGTAAACTTTCCCAAAAATTATCTTCCTTTGTTATGTTCTCCCCCTGAAGAGAATTTTTTTGAAAGAAAAGTTGGTCCTCAACAAAGTGTACATCCATACTCTCAAAAAACTTTTGTGTAACTGGATTAAAGCATTTGTATCCTTTTTTATTAGACGCATAACCAAGGAAAACACATTTTTCAGCTTTAGGATCTAGTTTAGAGCGAAAAACATTTGGTATATACACATAACAAACACAACCAAGCACTTTTAAAGGAAGATCTACAGTTATCCGAGATGTGGGAAAAAAGTTTTTCAGAATCTGTAAAGGTGTTTCCATATTTGAAAACTTTAGATGGCATTCTATTTATTAGATAACAAGCAGTTAGGATTGCATTTCCCCATAGATATTTAGGTACATTCATAGAAAACATGATGGCTCTAGCTACCTCAAGAAGGTGTCTATTTTTTCTTTCAGTAATTCCATTCTGTTGTGGTGTATCACGACAAGTTGATTGATGAATAATACCTTTTTGGGTCAGAAATGCTCCTAAATATTTATTAAAGTATTCAGTCTCATTATCTGATCTTAAAATACCAATCTTGGTTTGAAATTGATTTTCAATCATTAGGAAAAATTCTTTAAATCTTTGTTCAACCTCTGATTTCTTTGCCAACAAGTAAACCCAACACACCCTTGTATGGTCATCAATAAAAGTTACAAACCATTTTTAGCCAGAAAGTGTAGTAACCTTAGAAGGACCCCAAACAATCACTATGAAACAAATAAAATGGTTTTGAAGCAAGATAAGATTTTATTGGAAATGAAACTCGATGATCTTTAGCCAAATGACAAGACTCACAATGAAGTTTCGAACAATCAATTCCTTTAAATAATTTAGGAAATAAATATTTAAGATATGGAAAACTAGGATGTCCTAATCTTTTATGCCATAATATAACTTGATCATAGACAGGGTTTGAACTAGTACTACTTAGGCCATGAACTTTTTTATTACAGTAGCGGTTTCATCAAAGTAGTAGAGCCCATTTATCTCTCTAGCAGTTCCAATCATCTTCCCCGAGTTCTGGTCCTGAAAAATACAAATGGAAGGAAAGAAGAGAATGGAGCAATTAGTATCTTTAGATAGTTTGTTGACAGAAAGAAGATTGCAGGCAAGTTTTGGAACATGTAAAACAGATTTTAGAGTAATTTTTTCAGAAATTTTAATGTTTCCCTTTCCTGTAATAGATGACAAACTACCATCAGTTCTGGTCCTGAAAAATACAAATGGAAGGAAAGAAGAGAATGGAGCAATTAGTATCTTTAGATAGTTTGTTGACAGAAAGAAGATTGCAGGCAAGTTTTGGAACATGTAAAACAGATTTTAGAGTAATTTTTTCAGAAATTTTAATGTTTCCCTTTCCTGTAATAGATGACAAACTACCATCAGCTATTCTCACTTTTTCAATACCAGAACAAGGATAATAGGAACTGAACAGGTTAGAGTAACTTGTCATATGATCAGAGGCCCCTGAATCTATGATCCAAGGATATGATTTTCCTAGAACTGAGAGTGCCAAAGAATTGCTACCTGTTTGTGCCATAGACCCGACAGGAGTATTAGGTGACGAATAAGATTTTAGAAGTTTAAGAAGATGATCTAGTTGTTCAGATGATTCTGCCTCGTTTGCTAAGGGTAAACGCTGTTCACCAGATTTGCTCATCCTTCCAATGGGTGGTCTACCGTGCAACTTGTAGCAATTCTCTCGAGTATGGCGAGGTTTCCCACAGTAATCACAGCGTAGGTTATACTTGTCTCCAACCCGCTGATTTTGGAATGACTTTCGACTGACTTGGGCTTCGGATATAATTAGGGCTGATCCTTCCACAAGTCCGGTTGTACTTGCAGTATTCTTCATGAGCATCACTTGTCTCCGGCTCTCTTCTCTACGTACTTCTGCAAATACCTCACCAATTGGGGGCAAAGGGTTCCTGCCAATAACCCGGCCACGAACCTCATCAAATTCAACATTTAAACCTGCAAGAAACTTGAAGACTCGGCCAACATTCACCATCTTCTTGTAGTAATTGCAGTCATCAGGTGACTTCCACTCATAATCGTTGAATAAATCCAGGTCCTGCCAAATTCTCTTAAGAGAATTAAAATATTTAGTCACAGAGTCCTCACCTTGGCGAATATCTCCAAGTTGTAGAGTTAATTCGTAAACTTGGGATTGATTCTCTAAATCTGAGTACATCTGTGAGACATTATCCCATAATTCCTTGGCTGTAGAATAGCAGAGATAATTGCCCCTATCTCTTCAGCCATAGAATTAACCAACCATGTCATTACCATGGAGTTTTCAGCATCCCAAATAGCATAGGCTGGATCATTCACATCGGGCTTCTTTGTGTTTCCTGTGATATAGTCAATTTTTCCTCTTCCTCTGATATACATGCGAACAGATTGTGACCACCGGAGAAAATTGTCACCATTTAGTCGGATTGTAGTGATCTGAAAAGGGTGATTTTCAGGTAAATTCCGGGCAATCTGAGGCTCAGATTGAGAAGATTGGGGCTGAAAATTGGATGTGATTTTGGACATTTTTAGTGCAGAAACGCAGAAAGTACTGTTTACGCGAGGATACTGTTTACGCTGGGTTACTGTTCACGTAAGATTACTGTTTACGAGGGTACTGTTCACGCCGCCGCACTTTTTCACAGATAGGTTTAACCTGCTCTGATACCATATAAAATAGAAACAGAAAAATGTGAATATCCCATGTGAATAATGGGATATTTTATTATGTTTCTGTACATTAGGTTTTATAACCTTTTCTAGGATACATAATAGGTAATAAATCCCCTTAATTCTGAATATAAATAAAATAAAATAAAACTGATTCCTAAATATCTGTACAGCTCATAACTACCTAAAAAAAAAAACACATAATCAAACACATATGTACAGAATCTTCCAACACTAATAGTATGTTATTACTTTGTCCTTCTGTGTTTCAGCACCAGATGCAAATAAGGAATTGGATCCACATGCAAATCCTATAGTAATTGATTCAAGCCAGTTCAATGGTTCCCTACACAAAGGAAAGGATGAGACTGACGTGAACTGCTGGACTGCACCAAGTGGTAAGGGATTTATGATCAGAGGAAAGAATTACCTAAAAGACCATTCAAAGGTGGGTGTTACATTTTTTTATTTTTTTTTCCAAAATTGTTCTTACTTGCATAGACGGCCATGTTCATCTATGTAAATATTTTAAGTATTATATAATTTTACATGCTTATACTCATTTTCATTCCTCCATTGTGAGTAAAAATTTGAAAGCTTCAAGAATCAAATAAGAGAGAACAAAAATTAGAGGTTTGAAGACACCACATATCCTGGTATTTAGGTAGATCGTTATGTCATTGGCCACCCAAATGTAAAGAACCCAAAAAAGTAGTTTAAATCTCATGCAGTGAATGCTTCAGCTGATAAAAAGACTTGGCTAATTCCTTTCCAAGCATATGCACAAAGAAGTCATCATGATTGTGATCTGCAAACTGTTCTGTACTTGTTAATAATCTACATGCTATCATGCATAAAACTCTCAAGTGGAAGATTAGGGGAAAAGAAACACAAAAAGTTTTCAGGTTCAAGGACTAACACTAGATGAATGATTTGTTTTCTTTTCTAACGCTTTCACTTTAGAGATTAAAGGCAGTCCAAACAACATTAGAAAAGAGACAGTGAAACCCTTGCTGTCTGTTTTATTATGAAAAAATAGAGTGAAGACAACAATGGTTTTAATACTGCTTTACTAACCTTTACCTTAAATTTTTCTTTCATTTTTTCCTAAGAGATTTTAATCTTGTTTTTTGTCCATGTCATTGTCAAGCGATAATGGTGGTTAGAGCTCTCTCGTCATATCTCCTTCTGAATTTGACAAGCATAGTTGCAAACTGTCCTTCAATTAAGATAAAAATTTCTACTTGTGGAGATACTATTTTAGCATAAACTAGTTAATTCTACTTTGAGAAAGTAAGATTAATCAGAGGATGAGCCTAAAGCTGTTTCCTGGTATGCTATGTAATTTGTACTAGAGGATACAACTGTTTCTAGTAATCTGAAGGCAAAAAGTGAGTTTTCCATTCAAGATCAACCCATCATGTTTCATTCCTTTCTACTTTTATGCTTGGGGATGAAAACTGATTCTTAATCCTGATTCTGAATTCTGAGTTATAGTTTTTATATTCCTTCTTGTAATTTAATAGGTTGAGTTTTGTTAGTTTTGTCTAAATCTGGGCCATAGGCAATATATAGGATATGGAGTTGATTGCTTGTTATTGTAGTCATGTGTAACCTTCTAGTTAATTTGATATGTACCCTTGTAGTTAATTTTATGTTTGCTGAATTTTTAATCTAGAAATTTCCTAATGCCATCCATCCTCTTATGACTAGTATGGTCTAGTAAAAGAAAATTGAAGATGTTTTGGTGGATAGAAGTCATTCTTAGTATCTAAGGACACATTAAAAATTTATATCAGAACAGTCAGAACCTTGTGGTTTCTTTTACTTTGGTTTCCCTTAATTTTTTTGTTGTTCCATTCTTTTCCATTGCATACATACAAACTATTGACATTTAGTCCTCTATTAAGTCTCTATTATTGTATGTACAATTTCTTGGATATTTAGTTAATACTTGTGACCTTTTCAGGTAACGGGAGGAGATTCCCTTCTCAAGCTCCTGGCAGTTGATTGGTTAAAAGCTGATAGATGCATAGATAGCATTGCACTCCATCCTAAGTGTATTGTTCAGGTAGAACTGCTTATATCATCTTCATAAATTTCCTGAAGATAATATGATATGGTAAAATGTGACATTTAAATTTTACAGATATCTTTTCTATGATGTACAATATTGCAAACTGAGCTCCTATTAATTAAACATTCTACAGTAGTGTTTGATGGTTTGGATTACCATCTGGATTTAATTTCCTAGGTGACATTGGTATATCATGACCCTTATTTTGCTTTTCTACATTAAACATGAGTAGTAAACCTTTTCATTATGATAGAGCACAATAGAGATCAGAAGGTGCATTCTTCTTATTCTTTTGATTTTCTAATGTGTGAGGTAAATTTTGTTTTGAACTCCATAGCCGGTTCTAAAGGAGGGGGAAAAAATGCTTATATTTATTTAGATAGTGATCTTGGTGTGGCTGATAACTCCCTCAGTCATAATTGGCCTTCTCTTGGCGGCAGAAGTCATATTAATGACCCATTTTGTGCTTAGTTATTCACGCCAAGCACAATTCTGAAATGAACCTTTGTTTCATACAATTTTAGATGTAACATATACATGCAAAAATAGTTCTATTGTTGTCTACTTTTACAAGGCATATATATAAGTTGGATAACAAATCTATCAAAAATAACTAAATTAGATAACATAAAATTCTACTTTTATATTATTATTGTATATATGCTGGATAACAAATCTATCAAAAATAACTAAATTAGTAACATAAAATTCTACTTTTATATTATTATTGTATATATGCCATGTCCAAGTTCTGGCATCCATAATGTGTATTCTTTCCAGCTAAGACCTTGTGTAGAGATGAACTAATTCGTCCACCTGAAACTGGAATCTGACACTCATACCTATACCTGAGTGCTTGTAACATGGTCAGTTCATAGAAGTGCATTTCGTATTTAAATCTTAGTGTATGGTGTTAGTTCTGAATAGATTATGCTAAGGAGTTACTTGGCATTTTTTTGGTTATAATCACCTATCTCCTCTTTACTCTCTTTTTGTTATTATTATTTTTTGGTTCTCTTAAGTGTTGAATTTTATGATGGATTGAAGTCTTCTTTTATGTTTAATAAATATTCAGAGGACTTCTTAATCTTTTCAATTTTGTACCTACTTTAAAAATAAAAAAAATTTGGTCCTTTGGAAGTTAAAAGAAAATTTGTGTGCGTGTTATCTGTGTGCATCCCTAGTTATGTTTAACAATATTACAAATGATGTATGTTTAACAATATTACAAATGATGTCTAAAAATATGGCATGTTCCTCTTCATGATTAAGTTTTTAAGTTCTCAATCATTTTTATTATGTGTCTAACCACTTCTTAATTTTAGTCTGAAGCAGGGAAGAGGCTTCCATTCATGCTTGTCATTAATCTCATGGTATGTCCATTAGTTGCCTTAATCTCATTTCATGTGAAATATGTTACCATTGTTAAACTACCGGTATTCCCAAATGGTTTAAATTCTTGCGAAGTGGGTCAACTTTATATATATGTATATATATTAGTATCATAACAATCATCAGAATATTAACTGGGAATTAGTCTTCCTGTTTAATAAAGTATAAGCAGATTACTTTTGTAATTGTGTTATAATTTTCACAATTGATTGCTGCAGAGTTCTGTCAAAGCTAATTATTAGGATGCCTCCATTGTTGAGCAAAAATGCTCCTAAACCTAACAGATGACTGAATTAAATTTCAAGGGTATTAGGCTACTGTTAATCCCAAAGTTTAATTGGAAGTGAACACAACTGTGTAAATCAAGTCAACACAATGCAACATATATAAGCAGATTACTTTTGTAATTGTGTTATAATTTTCACAATTGATTGCTGCAGAGTTCTGTCAAAGCTAATTATGAGGATGCCTCCATTGTTGAGCAAAAATGTTCCTAAACCTAACAGATGACTGAATTAAATTTCAAGGGTATTAGGCTACTGTTAATCCCAAAGTTTAATTGGAAGTGAACACAACTGTGTAAATCAAGTCAACACAATGCAACATATTTAACACAGTTTACATCCTTCTACATGCATGTCTATCCGATAACGGAACATAGTGGGCCAAACATATCCTCAGAGATAGAAAGTGTCTAATAATGGGATGGAAAGCAAGATCACTAGGATTTAAACACAAAATTAGACAGACAATTGATGTTTTGATATCATGTAAAGTTACTGCTAAAGCCAAAAGTTCAACATTAGGAAGTGGACACCAACGCGCATGTCAAGTTAACACAAACACAACACACTTGACACATCATATGAAGTAATTTAATGTTCCGCTATCTGCTTCATAATAATAGGTTTTGGGAATAGCAAGAGATGTAGGGTTGAAACATGAAACAAGTGTTTGAACAGCTATGCCCTCTAAACATTTTTCTCGTGAATGGCACTGAGAAAATTTTAACTATGTTATATCTTAGGATTTTCTTAGTAACATGATTTCTTGTTAGCATTTTATGGTGGTCAGAATTTGTCTGGTTATCATATCAGGTTCCAGCTAAGCCAAATTACAATTTGATCCTTTACTATGCTGCGGACAGACCTTTAAATCCAGATTCTTTGTTGGCAAAATTCGTCAATGGAAGTGACTTGTATCGAGATTCAAGATTCAAACTAATTCCAAGTATTGTTGAGGTATGGTATTTCTACAGTTTAAATGCAGAGCAGTGTGGCTAGTAGCTTTTTCCCCCTATTGACATTAAGTTGCTATTGGTTAATTAATGCTACAGGGATATTGGATGGTCAAGCGTGCTGTTGGATCAAAAGCTTGCCTGCTTGGGAAAGCTGTAACTTGCAACTACCTCAGACAAGACAATTTTCTGGAGGTATGGTATCTCAAATAGTATGATATTAGGGAAATTTAAGTGTGTTTCAATGTATGTTTTGTGTAAAACTAAGAGAATTGGCAATTAGAATGGAAAACAGTCAATTTTCAATTGCCATCCTCTCCTTTCTTCCATCATCTCTGTCTCTCTGTCTCTCTGTCTCTCTGTCTCTCTGTCTCTCTCTATTCTTGCAGCTTTTTGGTTGTTATGTCAATTAAACTGCTTATTCTTATTAATTTTAAATAGGAATTTTAAGAGTTCTTTTAAGACATGATTTGGAGGATCTTCTATGATGCAATGTATTATTCTTTGTTCATATGCTACTGTATTTCCAAAAGCTTAAGCTAGTTATTAGGAGGTTGGTCAAGTTTATATTTATATTTTCTTAAGACAACTCCTCATCTGTAGGTCAGACCATCTTGGCTCAAACTGGGCCTTATTGTTTTTTGAACGACATTGATAGATCTATGGGTTTGATGTTATGTTGAATTACCACTATTCCAAAACTTAAGCTTTTGGGAGGTGGACAAATTTTATATTTATATATTCCTTAACACTTTGTCTCACCTGTAGGTTGGTTCTCTTTTGGGCTCAAACGAGGCCTTACATGTGTTTTTTTATTTGCTTGATAGCTTTAAATCCATGACATTTTAGATCTCTAGCTTTGATAAAATGTTCAAATACTATTGTTCCCAAAAGCTTAAGCTATTCATAAGGTGGGGCGACTTTATATTAATGTTCACTTAACACTTTTATTATCATCGAGTTATTTTTGAGACGTTAAAAAAGAATCAAGTCTTTTTGCTTGTTTGTTTATGTAGTATTAATATGAAATCTTAGAAAGACATTGAATTTTGTTATTTTTGTTGGGGACTGTAAAAATAAATTTTCTTTAACCCAAAAAAAAAAAAAAAAAAAAAAAAAAAAATCGCTATTACAATTTAATGGAGAAAAACTATTAATATTGCAGGCTTTTGGAAATTAGGATGTAAGTGATGCATATCTTGAGTTTGTGGTGTCTATAATATTTTCACTTGTGTTGCACTCAGCTTAAGATGCTGGATGTGAAATCCTAATCTGGTGTGGTTTTGGTATTAGTCATTTGCTTTTTCATTAGTTGACCTCTTGAGCATGTATGTTTAGTCAATTATGCAAAAATATCGCAGATAAGATGAGAAATGTTAGGCCAAGAGATGTATTTCCTGCCTAATTTTTATCCATAATTTCTAATTGCTAGTCAGCATAGTTATGCTTGATCTGCTGCCTACTTGATTTTTTTCCCTTAAAATGCTTAATTACATCCCAGTCCTAAATTTTGCAGATCAATGTGGATATTGGATCGTCATCTGTTGCAAGAGGTGTTATTGGCCTTGTCTTGGGATATGTCACAAGCATAGTAGTTGACCTGGCAATTTTGATAGAGGTTTGTTTCTTTCTACATGTTATTGAAATGTATCTATTCTTTTTTCAACATTTACTCTTGTTTGGGCGTGGACTTCTAGTTGCAAGTGCTTCTTACTGACAAACCAGTGATAGATGTTTCAGTTCTTTCACAATTTATGAAACAGCCATATTTGACTGCTTATTTGATTAGATTAAAAGTCATAACTCTCAAGTGTTCAGTCTTATATCAAAAATGTTGTTGTATACATGAAATAGTATGTAATTGTTGCATATTCACCATAATGTTTTCTTTTCTCGAGGTTGGTTATATATTATATATACATATGTTCCTGTGTTTCCTTCATATAATTTAATATATTTCTTTAAGCTAGTAATACAGTGCTCTTGCAGTCTTTCGTTTTCCTTTCTTTTTCCTTTGTTGAAGTTACCATCAACTCCACAAGTCTAAATTGTTAAGAAGTGCAGAGGAGCATAATTTGTCCAAATTCCCATGTAATTTTAAAATTACTCCTCTTGCGCGCGGTAAAAAAGAACAGCAAGTGTATCACCTTCTACATTTAAAGAGAGCATTTGCTTGGGAAAAGCAAATACTCTCGCTCATCTCACTCATTCTCTTTTGTTAACGATCAAAAAGCATTCGTTTGCTTTTTTAAAGATTTGGTAGCAAGCCTCTGCTAATGAGCTGAGCTAAAGACCACCACTTATGAAGAAGAAATGCCTCAGGTTGAAATAATGCCCTTAATATTCATTCCAAAAGCTTGGGTTGTTTGGAAGAGGCAACATTAAGCTCACATACCATATTAAGGGTTAGTTCTTGTGTGATATCAAACTATACATTTCACCAAGCTCCTTGTGGGATTCTTTTACACCTTGATGTTTTATCAGTAGTACTTAAGTGCACCCTCTGCAACTTGCATGTGTCTTCTTGGGACCAGTCCAAAGGATCCACCAGCATTTTTGTCTGCTTGGAAGCACACCCTTTACAAATTATTCTAGCCTCTTTTTACTCTAATGCCAATTTTATTTTATTTTATTTTTTGGGTAACACACTTTGTACGCTCTTGACTATGCCTATGCCTTTGCATGATTTACGTATCTAATGTTGCCTCTTCCCAATAGTTTAGGCTTTTAGGAAAAGGATCAAGGATTTGGCACAAAGATCACCGCATTACATTTGAGTTTCTCAAAGAGGGTTAACAACACTAGTGTGCCACCAATTTTGTAGCAATCTCAATATGGGCCCTATTATTTGAAAAATCCATTTGTGGCCTGATGGTTAGAAACTCAACTAAGAATTGTTTACAAGGTTGGTGTATTGCATGCGTATATTCGAAATTATTGTAGAAGTGTGCATTTCCAAATTTTATGTGGTTTATCCTCATCGGTCTATTTTTTTTCTCCTTTTTATTAAATCCTTTAAGCAGGAGTTAGTTTGGTAGTTATATAATATACAGCAAGATGTTAAGCTCTCATTTTCCTCTCTTTGATCTTTTATCTCTTTGATCTTTTAAAAGAAAGTAAAATACGCGAGAAGCTTCACATATTCCTAATTTTTGTAGCAGTGTGCATTTTCAAATTCTCTCAATTCATTCTCCCCTTTGAGTTGGATTTCCTAATTAGTCACCGCAATATATATATATATATATATATAATTATATGTGCATATAGTTTACCAGAAAATGTTAATACCTATTGTGATGCAGGCAAAGGAAGAGGCAGAGTTGCCCGAATACATTCTTGGGACAGTCCGATTAAGTCGTGTTAAGCCTGATTTGGCTGTACAATTCAAGGTTTGAAGTTGTTTTTAACCTCGTATAGAAATTTTCTTTGTCTTGGTTACAGTAGCCACCTGTGAATGGGTCCATATATTCCAATGATTTTCAACGGTCTAATATAGATTGTAAGGTTTTCATTGATGGATGTGACATGCATGTTACAAGTTATATATATGATAAAAAAGCCTCTCTTTTTTTCCTCTCCAAAATTCTTGTTTGATTATTCAACTTGTATCTCTAACATTGTGCGAGAATCAAGCATGGGTTCGTCCTTGGATTTAAATTTGCTTCATCATCTCAAGAAGGTAGGTAGAAGTGAGGTGGGATTTGAGGCTTATTCTATTTTTATTTTTTTTTATTTTTTTATAATAATAATGTCAAATCTTGATTTGCTTGTATTAAAGTGGGTTATACTCTTGGATTTTGATTAACTTGGATAAGTTGCATTTTGTAGTATTTACTTTAGCAGAGAAACACTAGCAGAATTTCGTAATAAGCAATTTAAATTTATTATTATTTTCTTGTTTTTTTATTTTTCCATTTTCTGAGTATGCAACATAAAGGAAGCAAAAGGTCATAGATGGTTGGCCTTGAGCATCTAGTACGTAGAATTTGGTAGTTGCCTCTTGAAATTAGCAGCATGGTAGATAATATGTCTTTTTCCATTTTCATAATCTAGCTGCTCCACATGGAAGTCCTTTCCTGAAAATAGAAAGTAAAGATTGAAGAGAAAGAGGGCATTGGTAAGATTATTATTATTATTATTATTATGAAAAAAAAAAAAAAAACAAAAGGTTTGGATCGTCATCTTCTTTACACAGCTTTTAATAGATAATTGTTTTATCCCATTATTGCTGACTAACGAACAAGCATGCCCATAGTTTTTATAATTAAGCTTTGTGATAACCTTGATGATGCATTTTAAGCTTTCAGTGACATTTAAGACAGCTACTTATTTCTTCAATCGATCCTTGAAAACACTTCTTTTTGTTTTACCAAAAAAACAAAAATAAAAATAAATTGAACACTGCCTTTTTAAGGTTCCATTTATGGTAATATTCTTATCGACAGTATCATTGTAGGCTTTTATATTCTTTTATTGTTGTCAAGAGGTCAGAAATTTCCTGTGACTTCTGAAAATAACCTTGATGTATCCATATTTTGTTTAACCATATAATAATGAAATTTAACTATATAATAATGGTCGAGTGATAATCCAATCAAATGATATTTGAATTAGTTGGTAAATTTTGACATTTATATTTGAGAGGTTTTAGAGTTTGACATAAGAAAATTATTGTTATAGGGTTTGAAAGACAAGATAAGAAAATTATTTTAAATTATAACCAAAAATAATAAAACAATGTCCCTGTAGGGACATCCTGATGACAAGTGACAACCACTAATTTCTACTATTTTCTCTAACAAAGGTTCAGACTATGAATCCTCCTCTACTTCAATATCCGAAAACCTAGGCTACAATCCCATAGTTTATATGCTAATATGTTATGAAATTCGTAATGACAACCACTGATTTCTTTATTAAAGGTCCAGACTTTGGATCCCCACTTTAATATTAAAAAACCAGGCAATGATCTCATATATTTGTGCTACTATGTTTTTTAATTTCATAACTTATATAGGCTCTTCTTAAGAACTTATTTTAATCACCGATTGGTTGTGCTACCTTTCTTTCTTTTTCTTTTTTTCTTTTTTTTTTTAAATTGATATATAATTTTTGTTTCGGATATTTTGAGACAAACATAAAAAACAAAGCATAATTAAACATTCAATCATGCATTTTGTGGCCAAGTTGTTGTTGTAATATATAGTCCTTTCTTGATTAAAAAAAAAAAAAGCATATAAAAAACAGTAAATCTGATAGAATCGTCTATTATCAAGAGAAGGAAATGAAGAGGGTCCCCTTTTTTCAATCACTTTACTAACTCCACCCAATTTCAAATCTTTGCTTTATTGTTTATATATGTTGCTCCATGATTGATGTCTTTGTTTATAGAACTCTTAAACCTAATTTGGCTCATTTTGTGCACCACTAATAATTTTGACTAAATGTTACACCCTTCTAGGTATTGACCCAAAAAGGTCCAAATTATCCTTCAAAATAAAAATTATTCACAGCATTATCTTAATCCATCTAAACTAAAATAGTCTTTTTGATTGGTGATCCCCACATTTCTTAAAAAGAATAGAACATAAACGTTTATCTTATATAATATAGTTAAATATTTCTAATTGTACTTTCTATATATATATATATATTTTTTATTTTGCTTGAATAATTTTACTTTCTATATAATGTTTAGATTAGTGTGATATCAAATCAAAGATTACCTTTTTTAAGCCAAAAAAACAAAGGCAAAAAAAAAAAAAAAAGAAGAAAACAACCATTAGCTACTTTCAATTCTCTTTTGACTGTAATGGGAATCCAGTTCAAGTTTATTTCTTTTCCTAAAAAGATGTGTTTTTTCTGATCGAGCTCACGCCCACATGGGTAGGCGTGCGGTCATTTTACAACTGTGTTTCGGAAATTACTTTGAAATTCTTTACTATTTTTTCTTCATTGTATTCGGGAATGATTGTCTGTTTAAAGTTTAAAATTTATCCAATTAATTAGGCAAAATAATAATAATAATAATAATCACAGTAATATTTCGGAACCAGGTTTTCAAATCAAACCCTACAACTTTTACATATAACCCCACTCTTCATTCCCCAATCCCAAGGTATAAAGTGATTGATCAAGGGTGATATATGTGACGGGTAGTTGCAATGTTACATGTATATCATCCTATAGTTTTTATTGATTAATGAAGCAAAAGACCGATGGAAATGACAACACTTCTTATGAAGCTATTAAATAAAATATATGTATATGAAAAGTGCTTAACATCATTATATCTCATTTAGATTTTTAATTTTTAATCATAACAATTATTAATGCATTCTAATCTAAATATTTTATAGTATATTGATATAACTAAATTTAGTTATTATTTTTATTATTACTTTTTAAATTGTTAAGGTTTAAAAGTATATCAATAATTTATTAAATCGTAAATACATTTTTAATTAAATCACCAAAGGCCATTATAGAAGGCTATGATAATTTTTTTTTTTTTTTTTATGATAGTCCTAACTTGAGAATTCTTATGATATATATACTTAAATTTACATTGTGGATTTGATGATAAAATCATAAGGATTATTTTTTATTAGTCTTTAAAAGATCTTAAAAAAAGAATTAGAAATTTAAATGGGTCTAATGAATCATTGATATTATAAAGGCAATACAAATCTCATATGTAACCATTTAGACTACTAATGCATTTTCAAATCATATTTATTGAAATAATCTAATAATTAATAAAAGAATAAATCTTGATAATAAAACTATAAAGTCCAACGATCATTATCTTTTTGGTTAAAAAAATACAATTAAAGATAATAGAAAACTATCAAAAAAAAAATTAAAATTGGAAGCAAAAATAATCATAGAAAAAAAAAAAAAAACCAAGAATAATATAAGGACATTGAACTTATTTATTTTATAGAGTTTGAAAGCACTTTATCTTCCGAACTACCATACTGGTGCACTTTATTTTCCAAACTACAAAAATTCTTCTATTACCTTCAAAACTATGTTCTTTTTTTTAATTTTTTTTTTATAATATTAGGTTAGTTTAATTATGCAATTTTCACTAATAAATTTGACAAAATTATGGATAGCACGGAAATATAATAAAAAGTATAAGAAAATGATTTCTAAATAAAATTAGATGAGCTGTGTTTGGTTGATTAATTTTCTTCATATTCCTATGTCAGAAATGCATGATTGCACTTAACAAACGAAAATCCAATAGCTTGGAAGGATAAATGTGAGAGTTTTTCTAGTTTAGCTAGAGATACAAAATGCAAAATGTGCAACAGTTGAGAAGTGTAATTTTTTTTTTTTTTTTTTTTTTAGGAATGAAAATAAGTCATAATTTTATTTATTTATTTATTTTCCATTGGTAGATTTTATAAGATTTTAAAAAAAAAAAATTGGAATTTTAATTATTTATATAGGGTCACGAGATGTTAAAATATGCAAGTGTTCGTCTGACATTGGCTTTGAGTGTAGAAGGTGTCCGTCCTCATCCTCAGTGTATTAATTTAAATAAGACTCACGGGAATCCTCTGAATCAGAAAATAGAGCAGAACAGGTTCCCATTCACGTGATGATTAAAACCAAAATTGAATTAAGAGGGATTAAAACCATAACTTGTTCTGTTTCTCATAAAACCTAAAACCACACTTGCATATGAAAATGTGGCCCAAGTTTTACAATTTAGCTGGGGAACCATAATTCTTATTTTTATTAAAAAAAAAAAAAAGAAGCAGAAGAACCCATAAATTAATAACCTTTCTTCGTTGGTCTGCACTGGTACTAATAAAAGGACAAGCTTCTTTTGTCTACTTCTGTATGCTATAAATACCATTACTTTTCACTGCCATATATACTGCTAATGACTTGTCTAATGTATCCAACTTCCATAAATTTATAAAAATATATATATATTTAAAAAAAGAAGATTTTGATAGAGGGGGTCGATGCATGTCAGGTTTCCAAAGCATGCATGTAAGCTTCATTTGTGAAGCTACCAAATAAGGGAAAAGGGCATAATAAGCATTAGTAGTACTATATAAAAAGCTGGTTTTATCACTAGCCATTAGTCATTATCATGGTCTATTTATATCTATTTTATACAGCTCAAAAAGTTCGAGTGTGAATATATTCCTCAAGTTTAAAGGCAATGGATTTGGAAAATAGAAAGATATCATTGGTCTCCTCCAAGATTTGCCATAATTTCATATAGATTTTAATAAAATTATTTTTAATCACGTACCTCTCAGGTTATTTATCCAATTTATTCATTTTTTTTTTTTAATGTTTCCACTTCTTTTAAAATGGAAGATTACGAGTCATTGATCATTTTTGGTAGTGGAAGGGAGCAATTTTAAGGTTCTAATTTCTATGTGAGAAGTCATTTAAAATAATCCACCCCAGCCTCTCCACATGTATACTCCACCTATATTTGTTTTATTTTATTTTATTTTTTCTTTTATCTTCTTTCCTCTCACTTTTTGTTCTCCTCGATAGTAGAAAAAGTAGAGAACTACTCTCCTCCAAACCAATCACCAACTGGATGAAGATTATTTTGGAGTCTAGGGTTGTTAATGAATTTCAGATCGGTTTTTATTAATTCTTTTTCAATGCCCACTGTTGTTTAGTGTTTTCAAATTGTGCTCTTTTTCTTTGTTCCTCGTTTCTTTATGAACATGAGAATCAGATTTGTAAATATGTTTGAAGATTTATTAAATTTCATTTTTAGTTTGGTAAATAAAACATATAAAAGCATAAATTTATTTGTCAAAGAAAGATAGACAAAAAAGTTTGATTATTTAAAAGAATATTGAAAGAGGAGAATCATGACTTGAATGTAGAGTTTAGTTTTTTGGAAAGAAAAGAATACTGTTTTTTTGTTAATACCGCTTAAATTAAATTATTGAAAAAAAAAAAAAGAAGAAGAAGAAGAAGAGAAGAAGGTGGATTTTTTATTAAATTAATGGGATTAGGTGAGACACATGGAACTTCTTTGTTGGCTATATGCATCCTCATGTAATACAACTTGGTATACTGTGTGTATCCAAGAATTTCTGCTAATATTTTTAGTTGAAGGGTGTAATTAAACAATAGTAGAAAAGGGTTTGGAATATGTGCAACAAACAAATCCATCATAAAAAAACATATCCCCTAAACCCTTGAAAAATTTGTGCAAGGAAAGTAAGTGATCAAAAACAATTTTGCTAAGGTCTGTGTATTATAATAAACCGCAAAGCAAATCAATGATATTACTCAAAATGAAACTATGTTATTATACCCTTTGACCGTTATTTTGACTAACATGGATAGTCGAGGGGAAATGTAAGTGATGAAAAACAATTTACTGAGGTCTATGTGTAATTATTATTATTATTATTATTATTATTTTGGGGTAATTGGTCCATGTGTAATTATAGCAAGTCTCATAGGAGGTAAATGGTATTTCCCCTTGAAAATATGGTACAAGTTGAGTGGTAATTTCTGGAATTAAAATCTTTGAAAATCCTTGGTAAGCATTGCCCAAGTCTGCATCAATGTCTAAGAAGTTTTTTTCTTGGTCAGTACTGTTTTGGTTGGTTAGAAATTTGGTAAAAGTTTGTGAATCTAAAACCAGGGATGGATCAATATGAACAAGGAAACACTGAAAAGTCACTTTCATGCAACCCCCTTTTTTCACTTTCCTTTTTCCTCCTCCTTACAACCCTTTCTCTCCTTCAATCCTCTTTGCATTGGACAAATAAACTTTCCTCTCCTTTTTTGCTTTTTCCATATTTTTCCTTTTTCCTTCAACATGTTTAACTAGCTATCATCACATTAGAAGCATGTATATGACCGTTAATTGTCTAAAACATAAGTGGTGTCTGTTAATTTCAAAATAAAAGGCACAGGTCTTTAACATGTCGAAGAGCATTTTGTTGCCTTTTCTTTTTCTTTGTCAAATTCAATATCCCTTTTAATAAATTTTTTTGGATCGGTTTGTGAAACAATATAATTCCTAGAAATATTACCAACATTTTTAGTATGTTCATCCATGTTAGGAGAAGTCTTTGTCATGACCTTGTCATAGCTTTGAGTCTTATGATTTATAGTAGCACAATGAATATTATTGCATCGTAACATGATGTTCCTAATTCAATAGTATTTTTGAGCCATGAAAAATAAAGCATGTATTATAATCCTATATAGATGAAATGTAGGTCATTAAAAGTTTAAAATACACCATGTACAAACTTGACAGTCCAATTTTGATTGCCCTGACAAAAATCTATTTCCAAGGTCCTTCAACTAGTGTTCCAATTCATTATAAATCATTCAAATAAATAATAAAAATTCAATTGAAAACCATATTTTAAAGAAGAAAAAAGGAAAAAAAGAAAAATCAAAATAGCAGTAAGGATCAGATAAAGAGTATATATTCATTACCTTGAAGCACTTTGAAGTATATGGTGACTGATGAGGATTAACTAAGCACATAAAAAGTGACTTGTTGATGAACACAATCCACTTCAACCGAAAGAAATGGAGACAAGTGTGAAATAAAAGATGAAATGACCAAAAAAGGTGAAATCTTGTACAGCAAGCTCACCTTCCTCTTCTTCCCAAAAGAACATAAATAAATAAATAAATAAATAAAAGTAAAAAAAAAAAAAAAAAAAAGAAAAAAAAGAAACCCACGAACTAAGGTAAGGAATCACTGCTATGGTCAAGATTTTAGGTCCTTCAGGGACACAAAAGGCTCTGCTCATCATATATGATAGAGATAAAGGCGACTTCTTTTTTATCAATACGTCTTGTCTTTTTCCCTTTACCTTCTCTGCACCTGCTTCTGTCATTTCATAAGCTAATTGAATCCCCCACAAACGCCTAATTTTGTCCTTATAATTTACCTTTATTTAATTTGCTTACAAAATAAGAATGTCTCTACATTTTTTAGAAAGCTGTCCAAACACTTTTAAAACATTGCTTTTGAGTTTGAAAAGCCAGTAATAGCATCTTATAAACAGGGCTTAATTCTTTTTTTTTTTTTTTTTTTTCCTCCTTATTATGAATTTCTTCAGCTTAATTCTTTTCTGTTAGGAATATTTCTTCAGCTTCTAGTAAATTTATAAGAGAGAATGTAAAATTTGAGTAGCAAGGTAATCCAATTCAACATCATTATGTGACTGACAGCTAAAACCAGTTTAGAAAAACTTATATATATATATATTATATTTTCTTCTCTATGCTCTTTGAACGTATTATGTAAGCCTACTTAAGAAATTTTTGTTGCAGTATAGGAAGGAAACAGCAAAAAGGAATGAATGTCATGATTAACACAATGCCTCTATTCTCCATGGTATACTAACCTGATCTTTTCACTGGTACCATAATCATGACTTAAGATTCCCTTCACATTATTTTTAATGCAAAACCATTATGCACCATGATTATTACAAAAGGTTTAACTTAATGAGGACTTACTTAAAACTCGAAAGAAAACAGTTAAGAGCACTTCCACATAACTATTATCATTTAATTTTCTATATATACACGCATTTATATATATCCCCAGCAAAATTTATAAGCATATATTCATAGTATATATATATAGATATAATTTTATTACGTGAATTTAGATGCTCATCGTAAGATGGGTACGTGTGAAGTCTTCCGTAATTGGTGGACTATACATGCCTCTCCACATTGTGAGAATTTGGAAGAAAAAATTTCCATTCTTTCTTAGCCTCTTCAATTTTGTCCACAGCTCAGTAGAGGACCTTGCCTACATTAGCAAAATTATATTATATTATTTATATATATATATTATATTATATTATATTATATTATATGCATGTTTATATTTGTGACAAAAACAAGCCACCTTGAAATTCAGCAATTTGCTTTAACCCATCAAACCGAAAGTGACCACACAAGACACCTTTATTATTTGTATAACATAAACATGGATATTGATGATTTTGGTTTATGTCCCACACACTGTCCAAATTCCAATTCAAAAATTTAGCCACAGCAGCTAGGTTATTGGATTCTCAAAAGGAAAAAAAGAAGGAAAAGATGCTCTTTGATGTGAAAACTTTATTCCCTAATGGCCAACACCATCCAAATAAACAAACACACAAAGGACCCTTCTTGCTCCCAAAAGCAACCCAATAGTATTCTCATATCAACTAATCATGAACACTCATTCCCCCTCCTTTTGTGCACCATTTCCCTAGTCCCCATGCATGGCCTCAGTCAGCAAAACAATTATACACCTTGTTATAATCTGACACAATTTTCTTAACCTGGGTGTCTCTAAATTGTCCCTCTTTCTTCGCTGCAAGTTCCAATGGAGATTTTCCATTGTTTGTACTCTCAACTTCTTGCTGCTTCAATTTTCTTTCTAGCGGTTTCTGCAGTTGATATCTACTCAGAAGCCCTTCTGAGCTTAAAATCTGAGTTTATAGATGATCAAGAAAGTCTGAGTGACTGGTCTGTGCCTTCTGGAGCAAACCCATCTGGGAAAATCTATGCTTGTTCTTGGTCTGGTGTCACTTGTAATCTAAATTCTACCAGTGTCATCGGTTTAGACTTGTCCATGAAGAATCTTGGTGGTGCAATGTCTGGGAAGCAGTTCAATGCCTTTACTGAGCTTGTTGATCTCAACCTGAGTTACAACTCATTCTCTGGTCAGATTCCTTTGGGAATTTTCAACCTCAGCAGTCTTAGAACCTTGGATATTAGCAGAAACAATTTTTCTGGCCACTTCCCTGCTGGTGCCTCTGGACTTCACAACCTGGTTGTGCTTGATGCTTTCAGCAACAGCTTTTCAGGTCCATTGCCTGTAGATTTTTCACAGCTTGAAAAGCTTAAGGTTCTCAATTTAGCTGGGAGTTATTTCAGGGGACCAATCCCATCAGAATATGGTTCTTTTAAGAGCCTTGAGTTCCTTCATCTTGCTGGGAATTTACTTAGTGGAAGCATACCATCAGAACTGGGGAAGCTCAAAACAATCACACACATGGAGATTGGCTACAACTCTTACCAGGGAAGCATTCCTTGGCAATTGGGCAACATGAGCGAGCTTCAGTATCTTGATATTGCTGATGCAAACCTCTCTGGCTCAATACCAAAGGAACTCAGCAATCTCACCAAGCTTGAGTCACTGTTTCTCTTCAGAAACCAGCTCACTGGGTTCATACCAGAAGATTTTGGCAGAATTGGGAGTCTTGCAAGCTTGGATCTTTCTGACAACCTAATCTCTGGGCCAATCCCTGACAGCTTTTCAGAGTTGAAAAATCTGAGACTGTTGAGTCTTATGTACAACAACATGAATGGCACGGTTCCTCAAGGAATTGCAGAGCTTCCATCTCTGGAAACTCTTCTAATATGGAACAACTACTTCAATGGGATGCTACCAGAGGGCTTGGGCAGGAACTCCAAACTCAAATGGGTGGATGTTTCCACAAACACTTTCGTTGGCAAAATTCCACCAGATATCTGTGTAAACGGTATGCTGTTTAAGTTGATCCTGTTTTCTAATAACTTTACTGGTGGTCTTTCTCCATCTCTCTCAAATTGTTCTTCACTTGTTCGTCTTAGACTCGAAGATAACTCGTTCTCAGGTGAGATCCCCTTAAAATTTAGTCATCTTCCTGATATCACATATGTCGACCTATCCAGGAATCAGTTTACCGGAGGGATCCCATCAGATTTATCTCAAGCTTACAATCTTCAATACTTTAACATCTCTGGTAATCCACAGTTAGGTGGGATAATTCCAGCAAAAACATGGACTTCGCCACTTCTTCAGAATTTTTCAGCATCTTCTTGTGGTATCTCGGGCCCACTTCCTCCATTCCAAGTATGTAAATCCATTTCTGTGATTGAACTGAGCATGAACAATTTATTTGGAGCTCTACCAATAAGTATTTCCAAATGCCAAAGTCTTGAGAGTATTGCTTTAGCAAACAACAATTTATCAGGTCAGATACCTGAAGAGCTTGCAAGTCTTCCTGCTCTTGGTGTCATAGACTTGTCCCACAATAGTTTTAGTGGACCAATACCAGCAAAGTTCAGATATTCTTCAAGCTTACAACTTCTGAATGTGTCCTTCAATGATATCTCTGGTTCAATTCCCTCTGAAAGGTTATTTAAAACAATGGGTAGCAGTGCATTTACTGGAAATCCAAAGCTATGTGGTTCACCTCTGCAATCATGTTCTGGTTCAATAGCAATATTTGGAAGCAAAGGCACTGGGAAGCTTATATGGGTTGTTCTACTGTGTGCCGGTGTGGTCATGTTCACAGCATTGTCCATACTGGCCGTGTTTTATTTTCGAAGAGCCAAGCAAGGTCAATGGAATATGATCTCCTATAGTGGACTTCCTCGATTTACAGTGAATGATGTTTTGAGGAGCTTCAGTTCTACAGAATCAGTGGATGCCATGCCATCACCATCGGGTTCAGTATGCAAAGCAGTTCTGCCTACAGGAATAACAGTTTCAGTGAAGAAGATCGAATGGGAAGCGAAGAAGATGAGGGATATGTCAGAATTTATTACCCAAATAGGAAATGTTAGGCATAAGAACTTGGCAAGATTACTGGGACTTTGCTACAACAAGCATCTGGCTTATCTCTTGTATGATTATCTGCCCAATGGAAGTCTGTCTGAGAGGATTGGAATGAGAAGGGAATGGGCAGCCAAATACAAAATTGTGATGGGCATTGCAAGGGGATTATGCTTCCTTCACCATGACTGCTATCCTGCAATTCCACATGGAGATTTGAAATCAAGCAACATAGTCTTTGATGAAAATATGGAACCCCATTTAGCAGAATTTGGATTCAAATATCTGCTAGAGGGCTCATTACCAGCTTCATCTTCCAAGAGAGAAACAGGTACGGTTAACAATTATGTTCCTTCATGAACTTAATATACAAATATCAGTAGGTGCTTTACTCTCAAAACTTCTCTTTCTTAATCTCAAATAGACAAATTAAGTTTTCCCATCAATAGTTCTATTGCCAAAGTATAGAGAATTCCTTAAAAAATCACCAAGATTTTAATACAAAGCAAAAATAGAAAATTAGTTCTGTTATCTAAACCACAGAAATAATTCGTCTCTTTTGCCTACAGTGGAAGTGCAGTAATACTTGGGAAAAAAATAATTTGAGCTTTCCTTCCTAGTCTTTTTTGGAGAATCAGAAATAATTTCTATAAATTCGTTTCAATTTCTTTTATCAGGTGAATTCAGCAGTGCCATAAAGGAGGAGCTATGCATGGATATATACAGCTTTGGGGAGATCATACTGGAAATTCTAACGAACGGCAGGTTGACAAATGCAGGGGCAAGTGTGCAGGGCAAGCCAAAGGAAGTTCTTTTGACAGATATTTACAGTGAGAATGAAGTAGGTTCTAGCAATTCAGTGCAGGAGGAGATCAAACTAGTACTTGAAGTTGCTTTTCTTTGTACTCAAAGCAGGTCATATGATAGGCCAACCATGGAAGATGCATTGAAACTTCTATCAGGGTTAAAGCCACAAAGAAAGTAACTGAAACTTTTTGAAGCAGCAGGGCTTTGATTTTGGCTGCACATTGCTATATATATATATATATATATACGGAGGCATAACATATACAGCAAATAGTTAACTTATAACACTGGTTGTTTGTAGTTGATTTGTTTTTTTTTTTTGGGGTAATTTTGTAGTTAATTTGTTTAATAGCTTTGTTTATGTCATATTTTATAATTGTTCTGTTTTATACTTGTTCCACGTAAGTTTGTGTATTTTAAATCCAGTAGGAAATTTAATGGCTGCAAGAAAAAATAAAAAACTCTGTTTGAAGCAAAAGCTTTTACAGTGATTAGGAGCTTATTTCCTGCACCATATCTGAATCACTTTCCAGTCCCTAACAGCTTTCAGAAAAGTCCTACCTTCACCCATGAAAAATCAAAGTCGAGATCGAAAAATCATTACTGTACTAAAAAATAATCAAATGAATCAGGTTTACAAGAAAAAATAGCAAACTCCAGAAGAGATTATTGAGATGCAGTCCATTCCATATTTCCATGAATACCCAAGTCATGTAACAGAAATTGGGTACTAAAACCTCTTTTAAATACCACTAGAAAATTAATGGTAATTGTAGGAATAAAAAACATAGCAATTTAAAACAGATCATTAGCTGCTCTAACTTCTGCTTACTATTTGACCCATGTTCTGAATCATTGTCAAATTCACAAAAAAGCTCCCAAAACTGATTCAGAAAACTAGCTGCAAAGTGTGCAGAAAGAATTACAAAGCGAAATCCAATAAAATAGAACTTGGTTCTACAAAATGAATAAAGAATTTGTCATTCTTTGCAACATTATGATCACAAAATATACATTCTGTTGACAATTCAACAGAGTTTGAACAACCAAATACAACTAAACCATTTCAACTGGAGTTGAACTTCAAACCAAGAGCCTTAACAACACCCTCAAAGCTATCAAACCTATCACTCACCAATTCAACTCCAACACCGAGCCTCTCCGCTCCGGCCGCCGTCACAGGACCATGAGCCGCCACTACCAGTTCTGGCCACCTCTGCTTCACCGTCTTCCAATCCAGTCTGAATTGCTTCAAGCCCTTCAACAGCCCCTCCACCTCAGCTGTGCTGGTGAACACTATGGCGTCCAACTCTCCCTCCTCCAATCTCTGCACCACTTCCTTCGCACACTCTTCCCCCGCCCACCGTGTCTCGTACGCATTCACTCTAACCGGAACCCAACCGTTTGACTCCAGCTCCCTCAGAAAATCCGGAACCACCGGAGGCTCTTCCAGCCCCACCACCACCGGTATCGGACACAGAACCCTCCGGCCAATCCCCTCTCCTAGAGCCTTCACAAGGCCGCTCGGCGTGGCCTTCGGAGGGACCAGGATTCTAATCCGGTTCGAATTCGAGCACAGTTTAGCCACGAAGTCGCTGTCGATGAGCTCCGAGTCCTTGCCCAGTGCAGCGATGGTAAATGCATCGCCGGAAGGGGACAGAGGAGGTTCTTCGATAGCAGTGATGGCGTGACAAAGCGCGGTGATTGAGGTCCGGGAAGTGAAGGCAATGGCGGAGAAATGGCGGAGGGAGTGGGGAGAGAGGTAGGGTTTGAGAGCGGAGATGGTGGAGGGAGTGGGCTCGACGACGAGAGTTGGGGAAGAGAGTGGGACGAAGCCATTGAGGGAGAGGAGGTTGGAAAGCCTGGTGGCGTAGTTGGGAGGCGTCGTGAATGCCACCATTGGCTTGGTGGAGTGGGCCAGAGCCGGTGGTTCATGCATGGCCGCCATGTTTATGGAGCTCATCCGCATGGTTGTGTCCGTGGGAGACTTTGCTTACCATCATTACTACATGATATATTAATTATTTAAAACTTTCATTTTTTTATATTATTTTAAAAAATATTTTTTTATTTAATTTTAATTGGACTTAAATACATAGAAAATCCTGGATCTCAAACTTTTGAGAAATTCCATTTTCATTCACTGTCCTATCTTGGATTACAATTCATTACAAACACAAAAAGAAATATATAAAAAAAATAAATAATACACAAAAAAGAAGAATTAAAAAAAATTTACAGAACTAGAAATAAGAAAAAGAGAAAAAAAAGAAAAAAAGAAAAATCATGAGCACTTGGAAGATGAAACATATCAGTTAAAGCTTTTGTTTATGATTGAATGCTTCAAGATTCCTTAGTCTTGATCATGGGATATAGTAAAATCAGGCACCTCTTCTATATTCCCTGCAGGCTAATGGGGATTTTCAAAGGAGAGATTAGTTGGGCAAAAATAAGTAGATATTGAAAGTCAGTATACATACATACATATATATACATATATATATATATATATATATATATATAGAACTACCTGCCATATTTGCAGTAGACGCCACAGCAAAAAATCAATGATCATAACCAAGCAAAAAAGCTTCCCTGCCCATGCTCCACATGAAAGGTACCTATTCCATATTCTATGTAATTAGCAACTTTTCCAAACTCCTCTAGCATCAAGATAAATGTATCAGGAAGTTTATGTGACCAAGGGTATTATGAAATAAAGGAAATAAGATGCTGTCTAGATTATTTTGTTTTTAAGTACAGGTAGTGATCATAATAAAAATCCATATACAAGAGCTGGTTCCCATAACAGACATCTATTTGAGCATCTAACTTTCAATAGCCTACCGTGAAAGTCGTTCTAGAAGATTTTGATTTGAGCATTTCAAAGCACGATCATACACAATCTCTGTCCTTCGGGCAACATCATGCCAATTGTAGAGTTCTTTCATCTAGAAGCAATTATAGAATCAAAGAGAGCATAACTAACCAATGTTCAAGTAGTTGACACATTCATAAAGATTTGTTTATACCATAAAATATACTCACACGGTTGTGCATGATTTGCGGATCAATCTTGGGAAGTATAGATATTGCCTTCTTGATTGCTTGTACCATATCACCAGGATCTGGTTTAGCTAGTACAATCATATCATCTGGTAGAACCTACAGCCAGTCAGGGGATTAGCTATATAAACTATGTAAGGACATTCCTGGATGTTAGGTTATTTTAAGAAACATGTAATTTCCACAAAGTTGAACGTAAAGAAGCAAATTTACATTGTTAACAAGCTAAGAGGAGAATGTTTCATATTACACACCTCTGGGACACCTCCTACGCGTGTACTAACTGTCAATAATCCACAACTAGCAGCCTCTAATATGGCTATGCAAAAGGCCTCTGTTAAAGAACTGCAACAGGCAATAAACAGGATCCAACAGAAATGAAAACCCTAAAACAACCGTGTCTTGGTACAAAAGAAATCATTCATGTATGCATTTGAGATTACAACAAACAAAATTATAATGTATCCCATATTTAAGTACCTGTTTAAGAATATATGGCCAGAAATAAGGACAGATCGCACTAGGGCATGTGGTACAGCACCCAACATTTCAACTCGATCTTGAAGAGAATGTTTCTCCCTCATCTCTTCTAACCGCACACGTTTAGGTCCATCTCCCCCAACAATGAAACGAACCTTATCATACATTTCTGAATGAGATGAGAAGCCATGAAAATTATCACATCCCATGATGTTAATAAATTAAAGTATCCTGAATCATTCTTTTCTTTAGTAACAAGGAGAGCATCTTCATTAGGCTATATACATGCTATCACTGAAAGATATGAATATATCAAGAGAACATCATGATATATACATTAATATCCTTGACAAATATCAACGTCCACCATAAGCAGTTTGAAAACCTTAAGAAATGCAATATTTTCACTAAATAATCAGAATATCATAAAATATTCAACTAGACAAATAGAAACATAGAAGCAAAAGCTAAATTGCAAACAGAGCATGTTGCAACAAGTAAACAAATCTCTAACAATAAGTCATACATCCACAAGAATATAATACCTGATTAATCAATAAAATGGAAGAAATCAATTTAGAGTATCAATTTTCTTATATCCATACCTAACTTTCAGACTTCCTCGCTTTCTTGTTCAAATAAATTTTGGTACCTTACCTCATGTAACTTTAATACAATGTAATAGAGGCTGCTACCTTAGAATTACCATCCTATAGCTTAAAAACATTTAATGACATACAACATATGACCTCCAAACATGATTTGCAATGGATTAAAAGCATAGTTCATTCTGATTCCACATCAAGGAAGATAACCAAACATACACTACATGCCAACGAGTGTCAATCAAAATTGCATAAGCAATATGGTGCTTCATAACTCACATTGGGATATAGACGGCAGACTTCTGGAATAACTTCAACCAGCAGATCCGCACCCTTCCGGTAAACCAATCTACTTATAACGATGATAATAATTTCATTACCACTTGGTCTCAGTGGAGCAGGCTTGAACATTGCTGTATCAACAGCATTAGGTATTACAAAAACCTTTTCTGGTGGCAAACCTGATCGTAGCACTGTGTTTTCTTTACTTGTATGAGAGACACAGATGGCCTGACTTACATCCGCTAAAGTAAACTGCAATACCTTGTTCATGTGGATGCTCCCCACATCAGCAAAACCATAGAGTGAATGATCAGTAAACACAACCTTATACCCCATAGTTCGAGCATGCATCAAAGCTTCATGACAAAGTGTTGAGAAAGCCTGATGCCCATGTACCAACGATATCTTTTCTCGAATAAGGATAGTCCTAATAATCGGTAGAGTCCCATAGAAAGTTGGTAATGTATTCTGCATAAGGAAGGGTTTCCATGGTAAGTAGTAAACTTTCAGTCCACCAGTCATATATCTCACCCCAGAACGAGTTCCATAAGCATGAGTCATAACTACCACCTGAACAATCCAACAGATATTAGGTCCATAAATATCATCTTCTTGAAAACCTTTACGGGGACCTCAACCTGATCATGAGGCACCTATTACTACATAAACAGCAAGCTGGCACATCCACTTGGTTTTCATAGCAAAGCAATAAAAAATGGAAAAGACAGTAAGCAAGTCCAAAATTATTCTTTCAACGCACTAACCTACAAACAAGTGGCTATATCATATACACAAGAATGTGTGCAAATACACAGACAAATTACTTGTATACTTAAAACAGAATAAAAGCACTCAGCACGTAAACAAACTGAAAGATCTTGTCTATTCTCAGACCTTGTGACCAAGCTTCAGCAGGCATTGAGAGAGATAGTAGATGTGATTTTCCACGCCACCAAAGTTGGGGTAGAAAAAATCCGAGACCATCAGAATTCTATGCCTTTTCTTCTGGTCACCCATTAGATTATCCCAACAGCCTTCAAACAGAGTTTTGTTTACAACTTTTCCATTAAATCTTAGCTCTAGTTATCTGGTTTTCAAGAAAACAACAAATAATAGTCAGTTAGTTTTAAATAAATCCCAAGTTTCTTGTTACCAAAATGTAAAGGAGGAAAACCCATCTCAGAAATAAAGGTCAATCCTAAGTTTCGTGGATCCAAACACACACAAACAGTCAAAAACTGGAAAACTGCAACAAACAATACAGAGGAAGGACACTGCATTGTGATGAATACAACAATTGAAAATTAACCGGGACAGGTGGTGCAATCAATGGCTTTTACCAAATTCTACTGCATTAATTTCTATAAAGATCATACTACATACTACATTCAATCCTATAAAATAAAAATAACACAAACAAACAAACAAAGAAAATACCTTCAAGTAAAAGACGGAGGAGGGTTAATCAAGTAAAAGGGTTTGAGAAGTAGAATTGGGAGATTAGGTGTCGATGCAGGTGAGGAGGTAAGGGAAGGCTCTGGTTATCAATCAGCTTTGCTGTCGCTGAATTGGTGAACAAAAAGGCTGAAGTATTATCTACAGTGGCTGGACAAGCAGAGAAGACGGCCGGAGATGGTGAGGCCGCTGGATTAATTTGGATCAACGGCCAAGGTGAGAGGTAGTGATGCTATGCGAACTACCACATGAAGATTCAATGATTTTGTGTTTTATATTTTATTTCCATAATTAACACTTTTGGCACAAATGGAAAGGTAAGACTATACAAAACTTTCCAAAGCATCGTATGGGACGGTTTTTTTCTTTTTGTTTTTAATCATTCCAAGCAACAACTAAAAAAACCTACCATAAATATGTTAAAAAAAATAAAAATAATATAAAAATATATGGTCTCGTATTTGATATATAATATTGTATAGATTAGAATTCATTGTATTCAAATGATTTGTATATTTTAATACTATATATAATGTCTGATATTGTGATGCATCATATTATATTTGTATTAAAATAAACATATCCATATTTAATGATATCCAAATTTATATATTTTATTATTACAATAAAATTATTATTATTATTATTTCTGTCCTATTTATTATTCATATAGCTTTTATTAATACTTCCTTATTTTTTGGGTAAAGTTTGATGATAATTTCATGGTGTTGGACTTTGGCAACCAAAAAGGCCAAAAAAAAAAAAAAAAGTTTTATAAGATATTCAATAGTTGAAGTTTTTATCTTGCTAAGCTTCATGCGAAGGGACTTTACCAAAATAAATAAATAAATAAATAAAAATAAAAAGCTTCATAAGGAATTCGGTGACCGAAGTTTCTCTATCTTGCAAAGCTTCATTTGAAAGGAAGGTCACTTGAATAGAAGAGATTCCATGTTACAGAAGCTAAGGGAGTTGAGATCTAGCTATGGATGTACAAGAAAGAAAATCTTTGCAAAGCCTATTTTTACCTAAAATAAAATAAAAAAAAAGGACCATGTCAATCGCGTATCACGCTTGTCACCACCAATTCAAATAACTCGGTTATTATTCTTGCAATAATCCAATCCAAATCTCCAAACAAAAAAAAATAAATAATAAATAAATACTCAAATCTGATCTACAATTTTATACAAAACGGCTTGAAAACCCCATTTTGAAACTCACTTCCCCTACTTATTGGAACCTTTTACACCAATTCCACCATTAACACAACAGCCGATGCCTATGTCTCCATTGTCTTAATTGCTTATGTCATTGCCGATCAACATTAAGATATCTTACATCAAATCATAATGGCCCGAAAGTGCTTCGGCTTTTCTCTTGTGTGGAAGCTTTATATAATTTAACACCAACCATTTGAGATGTATTAGTTATCCATTATGGACCTTATTGAAAAATGATAAGGATATTTATTACATTAGTCAGCCATTTGCATTACCAAATACTATTGGATAAAATAATATAATAAAATCTCTTAATACGACCTAATACAGGTCGCCAAACGAGATCTAACTCTATGTTTGGATTGAAGGAATAGAAGGGAAGGAAAGGAGAAGAAAATGAAGGAAAGGAGAGAAATTGGCTCTTTCATTTTTACGTGTATTGTTTTCCACTCAAAACTGACTCAAAACGGATGGAAAGGAATAGATTTTAATAATTTTTTTAAACACCATAAAATCACTGTTATTTCTATTATGTAACAATATTTATTACCTTCTATATCCTAACCTTTATTTTTATATGTAAGCTAATTATTAAATCACCCAAAACTATAAAACAATCCGTTCTTGATCTTGCCGTCCAAAATCAAAGCCAGTTAACCTAGTTTCCACATCCTTGTTTAGCACTAGGTATTGTTTTTCGTTCTTTATTGATACATGAATTATCTATCTTTTTTCATTCTTTGAAATATAATCTTTTACATACCACTTATTTTTAAAATTCCTTTTCATTCATCAAGAAATCTTTTATATACGTTTAAATATTTTTAGATAATAAATGGTATGAACAATATTGATAGCTATATTTATCACTTGCTTTTGAAAGTTTAGATGGTTGGCGGCATGAGAGCTGTAATATTGATAGCTTATCACTTGCTTTGAAATCTATGGATAATTGGCAATGGCTTGCTGGATGATTGGGTCATGGGTATTTAGCTTTTATTATTATTATTATTATTTTTTGTCATGCATTTGAACCTTTGATAACTAAACTTGAGATATTATTTTTTGTCATGCATTTGAACCTTTGATAACCAAACTTGAGAAAGAAGTATATATATATATATATATATATATATATATATATGACTTTATTCTATCACAGAAGATCATTTGAAATAAGGGGATAAACCACATTGCCCCTGATAACCAAATTTAAGAAAGAAATATAATATATATGTATATATATATATATATATAATTTGTAATGCAACTTTATCTTTTCATTGTAGTGCTCTTTTTAAATTATTTTTTTTCACAAATTATTAAAATGTCATTGTGCTTGGTTATTACATTATTGGAAATTTGGAATACTAGTATCTGCAAAAGATTATTTATCCTAATCAAAATTTTCATTTGAAAATCTATTTTTGTGTTATTTGATTATGTTTTATGCGTGAGTTTTGGTACACATATATGTTCAGTAACGATGCTCCACGATCTATAGAATGAAAGAGTTTGCTATAATTTTCAGTGATGTATATGTTTAATTGCCACATTGAATTTAAGCCATTCATAAAAGGTTCTAAGATGTTACATTTTCCATGAGGTTGTTAAGTTAGCTTTTCTATGAAAGTTGATCTTTAAAATGTTGTTTATAAAACCTATTAAAACTAGGGTTTTAATTTATATTAGTAAATTTAAACAAAGTAAAGTTGAACAATTTAAATAAAATATCAAATAAAAATTTATTGACCATGGAGACTTATCATTTTAGCAGAATCATCTATTGGTATAATTTACTTATTTAGGGTGCATTAAGTGTTATAAATTTGATTATGTTGCCTATTCTACTTTGTGTATTTTCTCATAATTGATCCATGTGCTAACAATTTTTTTATTTTTTATTTTTTTGTATAGAGTAAGGAAGGTTGTGAACTTGGATGATCACATTGCATCAACGCGTGCTTTACTCAAAGCAAATTGTAGTGTCTTCAAATGTTCATAATAGATCAGTTTTTGTATCGACATTACCTTAACTTCTATGTATGATATATATACATATATATATATATATATATATATATATATATATATATATAATATTATATTACTCAATGACGATATAATATTAATATTTAAGCACAATTTAGTTTAACACATACTTTTTTTCAATAGCTTAAAATGTCAAAAAGATGCTAGTATAATATTAGGCAAATTTTCATAGGTAGATGGATGATCAAGAAAATAGGCAAAAGAAGATTTTATTGTAAATATGGAAGTGAAGCCATCAATTAGATTCTGTACAAGTAATATGTATTATTTTTCATTGGTTAATTCGTGAACGTAGAAAACATGTAGCTTGACCAATTAAATAATCAAAGATTTATAAACAGAAAGTATGTAATAAACTAATGAACCAACTTCAAACTAATGAAATATGTTAAAACATTATTTGTATGGGCCCGAAGCATTTAAAAATGTATATAAAATTCTAGAAGAATATGGTGGCCTTTAACATATGAAATTGGTGACAATTGAATAACAAGTTGCTAAATTTCTTTACATATTATCACATAACATGAAGAATCGCACCATATCTTTTTTCTTTTACTACTTCAGTGAAACCATTAATTGTTATTTTTAGAGAGTTTTGCATTCAATTATTTCTTTAGAAGAACAATTTCTTTGTCAACTTACTAAATTGCAAGTTTCTCCATAAGTAAAAAGTAGCTATAGATTCTTTCCATATTTCATGGTACATATATTTAGCTTTTTAATAAATCTATATTTAAATCTATTTCTATATACACTATTATATTTACTAATATGATAGAATTGTGTTAGGGCAATTGATGGAACATATTTTGGTGTAAAAGTTTCAAAAGAGGTTGCACAAAGGTACCATGGTAGAAAGGTTACTTAGTTTTGAATGTTTTAGTTGCATGTTCATTTGACTTGAGGTTTACATATGTATTATCTGGATGGGAAGGGATTACATCTTATTCAAGGATTATGGAAAATGCACTAACAAGAGAAGATAAATTGATAATTCCTAGTGGTATATTTTAATTGGAAAATTTAAGATAAAGCTTTGTTATACAATTGGAAAAAGTACTATATAGTAATTCTGGTTTTTTTTAATAGAAAAATACTATCTAGTTGATGTTGGACACATGTTAAATAGTGGACTTAGCGTACCATATAGAGGAATTCATTATCATTTCAAAGAGTATTCTTCACATCTACTAGAAAATCCTCGAGAGTTATTCAACCTTCATCATGCATCACTGTGCAATGCAATTGAGAGGGCTTTTGGTGTACATAAAAAAATGTTTTCAAATTATAGTAAGTTCAACTAAGCCTAATTATCCAGCCAACACTCAGTCATCAATTGTTTTTAGTATATAGGAGCCTACATAATTATAGTATCATATTTAAATTTTTTTTGTTTTATTTTGTTTTGTTTGGAATTATTTTTAAGGTATTAAGGTGATCACCAATGGGAAAGAAAACAGATAATAATGATACAACTAAAAGGGATAGATTTTTATGGACACCACAAATGGTGATCATCTTATTGATGCATTGCATACATAACATATCAAATGAAATAAGATTGATAGAAATTTTATATCAAAGGCAAATGAAAATATTCTTGTAGAAGTGTGTTAAAAACTTGGATTGGATATTAGTAAGGATAAAGTGAAAAATTGTCTAAAAGGTTTTAAAACTAATTTTAATGAATGTTATGACTTCTTCCACAAGGGAGGTTTAAGTGGCTTTGCTTGGAACCTAGAGACAAACATTTGGACTATTAGGCCTGAAGTTTGGGAGATTTTGTTAAAGGTATTTTTATAAGTTTACTCTATATATATATATATATATATATTGTATTGCAACATATAATTTTATATTTGTGTATTGTTTTATGTAACTGATTTAATTGTTTTATTTTATCCAAATAAGCAAATCCTAATTTTAAAAAATGACTAAATGCATCTATTGTTAATTATAAGAAATTGGTTGAGCTTTTTCCAAAACATAGGGCAATAGGTGATGTTGTAGAAAGTGCAAAAAGTAAACATAAATGGTGGGAAACTAGAATTGGTGATGATTATGAAATTATTGAAGATATCCATCAATTATTGTCGCAAAATGAAGTCGCTTTGGAGAACTTTGATTGCATGGATGATTATCTAGACAAAATGGTATTTCTGAGAACCTATCTCAAGTATCAACTCATAGTGCACAATTGAAATATAAGAAAAGAAAAGTTTTCAATGTTGAGGATAATGTTGATGAGATGATTAAATCAGTTCATTTAATTGTATTCATCTCAACAATACTATTTTACACTCAAAATGATAATCTAGTAACTTTATTTATTTGTTTTTTTCATTTGGAAACCTAAGTAACTTTAAATATTATGTTTTCATTAGATCAATAATTTATTTTTAAGGTTTTTTTTACAGTGATGCCCCTTAAAATTACAGGAGATTTGCAAATTGCACTCTGAATTTAACATTCACTATCTATACACCCTAAACTCACATATATTTTGCATCATACTCCTTAATCTATATTTTGTCTAGCTTTGGTTGTTAAGTGAAATGAATATGCACTATTAAGTCAGGGTTATAATCAACATTTTATCTTTATCTTCTTCCTCTATCTTCTTCTTCTTCCTTTTAACCGATTTTAAAAAATTATAGAAAAAAATAGGTTCTCTTTCTCTATCTCTTTCTCCTTCCCTAAACTATGTCATTTTTTGTCTTTTTCTCCTCTTTGTGTTCCTTCAAGACCATCATCAACTTTTCTGCTCTTCACTGCTCTCCTCATCTCGTACCGAATCTCCTCCATCCTTTGCCATCATCACCTCTATCCTCAAGTTCTCCTTAGCATGCCTTTCAACCCTTGGATTTCTCGCATATGAGCTTGTTCATCTAGTTGTTGGGGTCTAGGAGTTGATGCTAGGAATCTGAGTGACTTTTTGATCATTTTATGCATGATCTGCCGACTCCATTTGTCAGCTTTGTTTAGGACAATATTCTAAGGCTTGGAAAAGATGGCGTTCTTTGTTTTCTTCTTCTCCTCGGCTTTTAAGTGATGAATCGATTGGGCATAGATTGAACTTTCTCTTATGGAAAATCCCCAAAATCCTAATCTTAGAAGAAAAAGTAGTCTCAATATTCAAAATACATAATCCAAATTGGAAATAGCATTTTTGATCAACCTCTTAAGTTCCATGCACAAATAAAAAAAAAACTTAGATGGGGAGAGAGATTGAATTTAAAAGAAAGATTGAAGAGAAATTGGATGCAAAATTGAATTTTTGAATTTGAGAGAGAGAGGCTCCCAGCACATGGTACAGTCCCAGTCTTTGCTTGATAAAGCATGTTCTTTTTGCTTGAACTCAAAAAGAAGAAGAAGAAGAAGGGTTTGCAGAATTTTAAAAAAAAAAAAAAAACTGCACATTTATTTTTTTGTTGGAGGCCACGGGTTTGGTGAAATTTTTCTATTGGAATTGCTATTTGGTTGCTAATTTTTGTTACTGGAGTTGTGTTTTATATTTAGTGAAGAGAAAAACAAAATTAGCCGAATTAGTTTTCAAACACTTGAGGTCAACGGATTGGTCTATTTTCATTGAAGTTTGATGCGATTGGGATTTCTTTAGTTTTATAAAGCTTGTTCTTTTGGCTTGAACACAAAAAAAAGAAAAAAAAAAGACAAGAAGGATTTACGGAATAAAAACAAAAACAAAAAAAAAAACTGGACATTTATTTTTTTGTTGGCGGCCACGAGTTCGATGAAATTTTTCTATTGGAATTGCTATTTCGTTGCTAATTTTGATTACTGGAGTTGTGTTTTATATTCAATGAAGAGAAAAAAAAAATAAAAAATTAGCCAAATTTGTTTTCAAAAACTTGAGGTCGTGCGATTGGGATAGTGAAATAGATTTTAAGGAAAACTAAGAAAAAAAAAAAACAAACTTTGTTGTGGTTATTTCGAGGGAACAAGGCCTCCAACTATTCAAAAATAGTAATATGAATTATTTCCTACCTTTATTTCAATCTAGGGTCTAACTTAAATACAAGTGGTTCAACAATCTATAGCTAAAAAGTAGGAAAACGACTACCAAAAAGTAGGAACAATAAATGCTAAAAATATGCAACTGACAAATTAGACTAGCTAACAACTCACTTTGACTAGATCTCTGACTAGATCTCCTAAAGACTAAGTCTTTTATGGCTCCATAACAATCCTTCCCTCTTAAAAAGCATCCTTGTCCCCAAGGATATAATATGGAAATTGAAGTTTCAAGGAATCAAAATCTTCCCATGTTGCTTCAACTAGAGAAAGACCTTGCCAGTGAACCAAAACTTCTTGTCTTTTCTTGCGCAAACGATGATCCAAAATTGCTTGTGCCCTGGGCATCAAGTGATTGTCTCCATCTTGTACTAACGATAATTGAGGATGTACCATAACCTTGTCACCTAATTTCTTTTTTTGCTGACGCATAAGAAAAACTGGATGTATTCTTGATCCTGGTGGCATTTCCAGCTTGTAAGCAACTGAAACAATTCTTTGAAGCACTTTGAATGGTCCAAAATATCTAGCAGCTATTTTGGCATTCTTCCTCAAAGCAATAGAAGTTTGGTGATATGGCTGCAATTTAAGATAAACCTAATCACCAACATCAAATCCTTTTTCTAGATGATGAGCATCATAGAATTTCTTCATCCTTGCTTGAGCTGCTTTTAAATTATTCTTTAAATCCTTAAACAATTGATCCCTTTCTAGCAATTCTCGTTCCATAGCTTCCACTTTGGCTATTCCTAGAAGATAAGTTAACAGCATAGGAGGCTTTTGTCCATAGACAACTTCAAAAGGAGCTCTCTTTATTGATGAATGCCAGCTAGTGTTATAATAATATTCAGCCCAAGAAGGCCATCTGACCCAATTCTTCGGTTGTGAACTGGTTAAACATCTTAAATACATTTCTAAAGTTTTGTTCACCACCTCATTTTGCCCATCAGTCTATGGATGATATGCACAACTGAAGTTAAAGTCAGTACCATTAAGATGAAATAATTCCTTCAAAAATAAACTTGTGAATGTTGGATCACGATCATAAAAATCGTTCAAGGAATCCCATGTAACTTAAAAATATGATCAAAGAAAATTTGTGCCACAAAAGCAGCTGTATAAGGATGAGAAAGAGAAACAAAATGAGCATACTTGGAAAGTTGATCCACCACCAACAAGAAAGTTGTTTTACCTTTCGTGCATGGCAACCCTTCTATGAAATCCATGGAAATATCCTCCCCTACTGGATTGGGTATTGGTAGCGGCTGAAGTAGTCCAGCAGGTGCCAAATTTTCCACCTTATGCCTTTGACAAACATCACATTCTTTGATGAAGTTTTTAATTCTTAACTTCATACCTTTCTAATAATAATTTTCTCTAATCCACTAGTATGTCTTCTGATATCCTTAATGGAAATTACCATGAAACTGCCTAATTGTCTCAATTATTAAAGATGAGTTCTTAGCAAGATAAATTTTATCCTTGAAGAATAAAATTCCATTTGAAATTTTTCATGGACCCAATGCTTCCCCTTCTTTAACCAGCTTGCAAAGATTTACCAAGATAGAATTCTTGGCAGTTTCCTCTCTAATTGCTTCCATATAGTTTAAAATTGGTTGAGATATGGCTGCAAAGGTAGCTTCATCATTTTCTTCTTTTCTGGACAATGCATCTGTGACAATATTTTCTTTTCCCTTCTCATATTCTATGGAAAAGTCAAATCCCATTAGCTTATAAAGCCATACCTGTTGGGCAGACGTTGAAATCTTCTAGGACCACAGATGCTTAAGGCTCTTTTGATCACTTCTCACTTAAAATGCCTTCCCAATAAATATGGATGCCATCTTTGTACAGCTTGAACTGATGCAAAAATTTCTTTTTCATAGGTTGACCATAATAACTGCTTCCCTTATAAAGGTTGACTAAAGAAAGCAATCGGTCTTCTTTAATGTAATATAGCTCCTACACCTATCCTTGCAGTATGACATTCTACAATAAAGGTTTTAGAAAAATCTGGTAATGCTAAAACAGGAGCTTGAGTCATTGCTTGCTTCAGTTTTTCAAATGCCATCTCTACTGCAATGGTCCATTTAAAATTATTCTTTTTAAGCATTTGATTGAGAGATGCAGCTATTTTACTATAATCTTGAATAAACTTGAAATAATAACCTGTCAACCCCAAAAAACCACGCAAAGCCTTAATTGATGTTGGTTTTGGCCAGCTTAACATGGTGGAAATCTTCATGGGATCAACTCCAACACCTTCCGCAGAACGTACATGCCCAAGATATTTGACTTCATTCTGTCCAAAGTTACACTTTTCTTTTTTGACAAATAATGGGTGAGACTTTAATATTGATAAAACAATATCAATATGCCGAAGATGCTTATCCCAAGTTCCATTATAAATTAAAATATGATCAAAGAACACAAGTACAAACTTTCTAAGATAATCTTGGAATACCTTGTTCATTAATGCTTGGAAGGTTGATGGCGTATTTGTAAGTCCAAATGGCATGACAAGAAATTCATTGTGACCGTGGTGTGTTCGAAATGCTATCTTCTCCACATCTTCTAGAGCAACTCTGATTTGATGATATCCTGAATGCAAATCAAGCTTGGTAAAAAATCTAGCACCATTTAATTCATCCAATAGCTCGTCGATCACAAGTATGAGAAATTTATCTTTCACTGTGAGTTTATTTAATGCTCTATAATCTATGCACATTCGTCAAGATCCATCATGTTCCTTAACTAATATGACAGGAGATGAACATGGACTATTGGAAGGACGAATCACTCCTGAAGCAAGCATTTGAGCTACCAACTTCTCTATTTCTGCCTTTTGGTAGTACGGATAATGATAAGTCTTCACACAAACTGGTCCACTTCCTGGAGGTAATCGAATTTTATGGTCTTTAGCACGTGGAGGAGGTAAACCAGAGGGATCTTAAAAAAGCTCTTTGTATTTTTCCAATAGGGAAGATAATTGCTCATCTCCACCTCTTGCTTCCTTTTGTCTTTGTGGAGCTCCCAAACAAGATAATTAAAATATCTCGCAGTTTTTATCTTTCCTGATAACCCGATCAATTTTATGCTTCTCGACCAATCGATTTTCTAATGGTGAGCTTCAATGGAGAATAACTTCTTTCCCATTTATGTGGAATTCATCTTCATCAATGTAAAATCCCATGTGATTTGTCCCAACGTAGAAAGCCATTGTGCGCCTAACACTATGCCATATCTCTTTAAAGGTAACAAATAGAAGTCAACATGAATTGGGAAACCTTGCAAGATTAGATTTACCTAATTGCACTTTCCTGGACTTGTCAACTTTTCTCCAAAGGCCACCACCACATTTAATCTTCCTTTATGCTTTGGATGTAAGCCCACTCTCTTTGCTATCTCTTCAATCACAAAATTATGGGTGTCTCCAGAGTCAATTAATACCATAACCTTTAAATTTCAAATTTTTCCTTGAACCTGCATAGTTGTTGGTACTCTAGTTCCAGTAATAGCATGTAAGGAAATACCTAGTACTTCCTCATCCTTTGCATCTTCTATTCCCATTTTAATTCCGCCATCATCCTTACGGTTTTCATTGCATGCTTCAATCATAAACAGCTGTTGACAACGATGTCCAGGACGAAATTGCTCGTTGCATTTGCAACATAATCCCTTTTCTTTTCTTTCCTTTAACTTAGCAGGTGTCAACCTCTTAATTGGTAGGCTAGGTGGCTATCCAAGCACTTCTTTGGCTGAAGGCAGTGTATTCTTCTTAGAATCTAGAAAAGTAATTTTTCTTAAAGAAGTATTTATGGCTTCATATACTCTAGCCAACCCAATTGCTGTAGAAAGACTTGACGGCTGTCCAACAAGAACATCTACCTTGATGTTCTCTTTCAATCCACTGACAAAGCAACTTACTTGTCTATCTTGTGAGAGAGTGCCAGCCTTTGTCAGCAACTTTTCAAACTGAGTTTGTTAGTCATGTATGCTTCCTGTTTGTTGTAATTTGGTGAGTTTCCCAAATGGATCATAGTATTTAGTTGGACCATATCATGAGTGAAGTCCCACTTTAAATTCGCCTCATATCACTACTGTATCTTCTTAGCGCAGCAATTGATACCACAGTTAAGCTTCATCTTCAAGATGAAAAGGTGTCAATAGCACCTTTTCCTCCTCTAGGGTGTCATAAAATTAAAAAAATTGTTTAGCTCTGCATAACGAGCTTGTAGGATTTTCCCCTCCATTGTATCATGAAAAATCTGACTTGACAAGTTTTGGGGTATATGATTAATGTAAAGTTGAAGTGCATTGATTGGTATAACCATTATTGGCTCCAACTGATGTTTATACCTCGTGTATAGCTTTGGACCCCCCATTGGAAGACAACTTTTGGAACAATTCTGTAAGTCGATCCATAATTTTTTGCTATCCATTAGAAAGAGAACTAACTATATTCTCCAATTGCTCAAAATGTTCTTCCATCCCCAGGCTCTGATACCACTTTGGTACAGTCCCAATTTTTGCTTTTACCTTTGGACCTATAGTGAAATAGATTTTAAGGGGGGAAAAAAAACAAACTTTGTTCTAGTTACTTCGAGGGAACTGGGCCTCCAACTATTCAAAAATAATAATATGAATTATTTCCTGCCTTTATGCCAATTAAGAGTCCAACTTAAATACAAGTGGTTCAACAATCTACATCTAAAAAGTAGGAAAATGACTACCAAAAAGTAAGAACGATAAATACTAAAAATATGCAATTGACAAACAAATTAGACTAGCTAACAACTCATTTTGACTAGGTCTCCTAAAAGACTATCTTTTATGGCTCCATAACAGCACACCTCTTGAATGCAAAATTGAATTTTTGAGAGTTTGGTGGATTTCGATTTTGAACACGAAGAGAGAAATAGAAGAGATGGAATGAGTAAGTGTTGAATCTGAGTTGAAGCAATGGATTTGATACAAAAGGAATAGCCAGATGACAGAGGAAAGAAGAATTGTTGGATTGGATTGTATGATAACTGGAAAATTATTGGGAATGATTTTTTTATTTTTAATAGATTTTTTTTTTAAAAAAAAAAAAAACTACTCTCATTAGGAAGATGATTTGCACTTGCTGAGACAAGGATTTTTTTCTATATAATTGGAATAGTTCCTAAACAACTCATGAAGTATCCAAATCCATTTAAAAAATCCTTAAGCACGAATTTTTGTTTCTTCATCTCTGATTTGAAGGATATGCTTTTTATGCCCAATTGTTAGTAGATGAGGTTGATTTCATCCTGTCTATGTAGTTTTCTATTTAAGGCCCCTTTTGTGCTTATATGAAGCCAAATTTATTAAAAAAAGAAAAAAAAGAATAAACAAATAGAAAGACATTAGGAAAATGAAATACATATTTGGGACCATTTCAATTTTTTTCCATCTTTCTTCTTCTTTTCCATTACCATTACATCTACATACATATTCACAGTCACATGTAAACTTAAACGTTTCTAATAATAAAGTTGCAACTTTTTTTCTTCTTTGTAAAATATAGTTTTCTTTTGTTTTGGAAGAAGATGAAGATAAAATGTTGATTACGTCCCTAACTTAACAATACACATGCATAACAATACATGTGCATTTCACATGATACTTAGCATCCAAATCTAGATGGGATCAAAGTCAAGGGACTTTGGTACAAAAGATTTGTAAATTCAAGGTGCACATATGGTGAATGTTGGGGGTGCAATTTGCAAATCCCCTATAAGTTCAGAGTGCACTACTGCAAAAACCTTTATTTTTATTTTAAGATTGTTCTCTGATGTTTTTTTCTTTTGTTCTCTGGTTTGGAAGTTAATTTTTGTTTAAGTTAATTATAAGGACATCTCTTTAAACATACTGAAAAGATGCCTAACAACATAACATCTATAATTTAAAAAGAGTTTAAAAAAAAAGTACTATTAATTTCAATATAATACTAAAATTGTAAATGATTTTGACAATTTTAAATCTCTTTCTTTTCAAAATGTTAGAGCATACTATATTACATAGTTGAAAAAATATGTATATTAATCCCACATTGAATAACTAATTCATTAAAAAAAAATTGAAAATGATAACAAGTCTAGATCTAAGGGGTAACCAATTTTATTTTATTTTTTCAAATAGAGGACTTTCATAGAATCAACTAGAACTCAATTATTGGGTAATTATATTTATATGTCAATGCTAATAAATAAATAAATAAATGATGGACCAAGATCTTGTTGGCTTATTTCATATATGCATTAAAGGTAATTTTGTAAATAACTCATTTTTGTTTCCTTTCCTTTCCTTTCCTTTCCTCCTTTCAATCCAAAAATAAAGGATTTGTATTGTATTATTTTATCCAATACAATGTTTTGCAATGTAAATGGGCTTGATAATTTAATATCCTTCCCCTTTTTTTAAACAATCCACAATGGATAACTAATGCATTTCAAATGGTTGGCGTTAAATTATACAAAGCTCCCATGAGAGAAAAGCTAGAGCAACATTGGCCCCTTCGGAATCAATGTGAGAGATTCCAGCATTCCTTTAACAGTGACAACATAGGCAATAGAGATGGCGACGACCTAGGCACTGGTTATGGTGCCAATGGCAGTATCGGTGTAATAGGTTCCAATAAGTAAAGGAAGTGAGTTTGAGAATGGAGTTTTTGAGTCATTAAGTGCAAAACTATAGATTAGATTTGAGAATGTTTTTTTTTTTTTTTTTCTTTTTGAGATTTAGATTGGATGATTGAAAGAATAATAAACTGGGTTATTTGAAATTTGGATTGGTCGTGACAATGGTGATATGCAATGGTCTTTTTTTTTTTTTTTTGTGCTTCCACGGCTAGATATCTCAAATCCCTTTGTTTCCATAGCATGGAATCTCTTCTATCCTAGCTTACCTTACTCTCAAATGAAATATTGTAAGATAGAAACTTCAACCATAAAATATCTTATGAAGTGTTTGCTATTTTTTGTTTTTTTTGTTTTGTTTTTTTGGTTAAACTCTTGATCTTACTTTGCATGTAATGACTTAAGGGATTTGAAACATAAATTTGAGGTTGCAATCCAAATTGGTTCAATCGGGTTTGATATATTGTTAGGAATCAAGGTTTTCTTGTGCTTAAAATCCTTGAATTCATGTTCAAAATTTATCGTTGTTTATTTTTCTTAAATTTCTTAGCTTGCATGTTGAGTTATTATAGGATTTTGAAAGAATTGCCAAATAATAATAATAATAATAAATAAATAAATAAAAAATAAAGAAAAAATAAAAAATAAAGAGAACGAGAAATTGCTCTCCACCAAGAGCAGTGGAAAATTTCCCATGCAGTCCTTGCTTCTTGTGTTTCCAATTTGTTTTATACCCCTACTTTCGAAAAATTTAGCTAAACTTTTGATTTCTCTTTTAAACTATGATATGTAGTGATGCATGAGTTAGAATTAAGAAATGTTTTTTTGTTTTGGCTATGTTTGATATGAAACCATGTAGTAATAAAGTTTGATTTGTTTGAATTTGTTTCAAGATCTAGGTTGCTAATGTTTTAAGCCTTGGACTTGAAGAGCTTTTAATTTAAAGCTTGAAGTAGGTTTTATCTTGCATTGGATGACCTTGTCGTGTAATTTCCATTTAAAATGTTCTGAAATTCTTACTTATTTGTGTTTCAATTACTTTATTTTGGCTTGAGACTCCACCAAAAGTTTGCAATACGGAGCTCTTATGTATGATAAAAAAATTTGGTATATCAAAGGGGTTTTGAACAAGAAAATGGTTCATTTTCCCTATGTCTTTATATTTAGGTTTATAAGTTTTCAACTTGTTAAGATGAATTTTGTTTAATACATTTTCTAAGTCTTATATTTCAAGTTTTCGATACTGTAGATAATGTTTTGACCAACCGAGACTGTTGATTTATCTTTTACTTAATTTTGTACCAAGAGTTTTGTTTCAAAGCTTGCTTTCAATACTTATACTATTTTTCTTTAAGTATGAAAGTTGTGTAGTAAAAAGTTTTGATGTTAGAATTTTTTGGATTCTATGCTTTGATCAAGCTGAGAGACATGATTTAAATTGCAGTTTTGATCTTTTTTTTTTTTTTTTGTGAAAATTTGTTTCTTCACCAAAATGACTTTTCTCAAACAATTTTTGAGCTTGTTGTTGTCTTTAATTTGAGAATTTTGTATTTGTTCTACCAATATTTCTTGTTATGTGCCTAATTCACAGACTTGCTATATCTTGCCTTAGTTTTAAAAGAATTTCTCTTTACTTGTGTAGAATTTAAAACTTCTATTTTTGTTTATTTTTGAAACTAGAAAAGTTTAAAGGAAATTTATTTTAGTTAAGCATATAATGAATTGAATTTAAAAGACATGGATAAGATTGTTTAATTGGGTACTTGAGCATAAAAAAGACAAAAATTTTTAAGTAAAGACTTGAAGGTAAGGTGAGTAATTGGTCTTGACCACAATTATTTATTCAATTAAACGGAATAGATAAAATCCAAGATGTGGTTAAAGATTAATAAAAAAGGATTAAGTTGAGGTTGATCAAATGGAGGTTTACAAAAAAATAGTTTGAATTGTTTTAATCGTATTAATACAAAATGGGCTTTTAAGTTGTATTTTGTAATTTGAGGTTAAGAGGATTCTTTTACAATTAATTAGAGATTTTATTGGACTTTGAAAATTTATTTTCAAAAGGTTAAGTTTCAAGTTTTCTAAGTTATTAAAAAACTTTGGGACAACTAAGAGTATTTTGAGATCAAATTTTAATTTTCTTATTTTAAGAGACAATAGGAATCATTTTTTTTTTCATATAAGCTTGACAAAATTGATTATCTTAATTGGAGACTACTGAGTTTATTTTAATATGATGTTTGTGAAGTATTTTGGATTTAAATGATTGATTTTAAGGTTAAATTTAATGGGGTTTATTCATAAACTATTATGGACCTTTACTTTCCTTTCTTGGAAGTTAAATTACATTTCTTGGATTACAAGTTATCTAAATTATTAATGTTAGGGATTTAATGGAAGTGTTAATGTGAACTATGGAATTAATCTTACGATATCTGAATTGTTGGGTTATATACAAATTATGCAGATATTTTATTAGATTTTTAATAGAAAATTTAGTAGAGGTTTCCTAGAAAGAGCCACTCAGGTGTTCAGGAAGGACCTAGGGGATAGTCATGTTATTTGCTATCTCCTATTCATCCATATATCTAAGTTGTGCTTCATATGTCTTGGACAAGTATTGTTCCAAAATCTAAATTTACACAAGTATTATGCCAAAAAGTTACTATCACCTATAATAAAACATGCTAATATTGTAGTAACTATTAACTACTATCAAAATTTATGCAGTAATTAAAAAGGCAAAAGTCTAAGCAAAAGAATGTTTCTATTAGCTTCTACAACTCTTATCCTTCACCTTGTCTTTTACATATTTTTTCACATTTGACTTTGTTGGTAGTGATGGTGGTGGTGTTAAGCTAACTAAAATGGATTCTGCTTGCTTGCCATGCTTCTTGGGTGATCTTCTGAGTAATTATATGGGTGTTTGGTTAGCTAAAATGGAATCTTGCTACTTGCCATGTTTTCTAAGTGGTCGTCTGATTGCCTATGTGGATTCGTTCTACTTGCTAGATGATTTTGTAGTTGACTGTGAGGGTATTGAATTGCCCTGCATCAAATCTTGCTAACAATGTTTTAAAAGGTAAAAGTGTTGGGCTGGGCATTTTGGCTATCTTTAGGTGAGGCGTATGCCATAGAGCATTTCGGCATACGCCATTTAGGTATTAAATTTTAATATTTTGCAAAATTAAATATATTTAAAATATTTGTTAAATTAATAAATTATATATATATATATATATATAAACATCACTAATAAATATAATACTATTTTTTCTAAGTTTTATTAAACCAGTCAAAACATTTAGTTGCAATCATAATTTTTCCAATTACATTTATGGAGGAAAAAAAAAAAAACTTAAGTGAAGATACACCATTAACCTAGCACCTGCAAGTAGTAAATGATACCAATCATAATACTTACACAAGAAATTGAAAAAAAAAAAAAAAGGAAATTAAGAATCAAGAAGCAGATGGGTAAGCTTGTGATTTGTATAGAATACTGTTTTGTAAGCACTGTAACTTAACCAAGGTAAGAATTTGAAGTTGTCAAATAAATCTCAGATCTGAAAGTATTATCAGTGTGCTTTCCTCTGCTCGAATTTCAACCTATCATGTGATTCACTAGAGAGAAGGAGTAGAATGATAAAGAGAATCCATCATATATATGATTTAGATCTGGAGGAAAAAGGGTTAAGAGAATGGGTGAGGTTCGATGCAAACACCATGGGTTTGGATGATACTCGTTGGAGTGCTCGCCATTCATGAGAATAGATCAGAGAGATGAGATGTTAAAAAGTGGGTATATGGTTGTCCAAGTGCATATGCCTTCTAAATTAAGCATATAAAAAAATGATTTTTACAACTTGACGAAAGCTTGGTCATTGGAAGTGATCGCCTTTTAGGTATGTCACCTAAAATACTATGCTTTGAGGCAATTTTCCACCATTAACCTTGAGGTGCACACAAGGCTACACTTTGCCAATGCCTTTTAAAATACTGTTTTCTGGTTGAGTAGCATGGATTGATGGATTATTGGTTCATCACTCACTAGTTGATTGGTTGTTAGCTTTTTGATTGGAAACTCTGGGTTAAATTCTCTTATTGAAAGTTGAACTTACATTCAAAATCAAAGAAAAATTGAACAATCAATCACAAAAAAAATTGTATAATCACAATTTGTAATTAGTGAATGTAATAAGCAAAACAAGTTAATCTACATGCGATTGGCCTCGATGTTGTGCTTTAAGACTAGTAGGTCCCATTGATGATCCATTAAGACTAGCTGTTGGCACATGAAAATGAGTAAGTTCCATTGATGGCTCAGTGATTCTAGTAAACTAAGGTCCCTCAACATGTCCTGACCTAGTAGGAGAAGCAATTCCCATAAATGTAGGTAGAATGAGATATGTAAACCATGGAGGTTCCACCAATGATGGCAGTTCTAGTTGTTATGGCCTACTACTAGAAGTAACTCCAATACATGCTTGATGCCTCATATGCTGATACCCCATTGAAACCAGCTGCTCCTATACTAGATGCTTCATTCAAACTAACAGCTACCATAGTTGCAGCCTCATTAACACCAACAAATTCTATACTTAATGTATTATTGATCATATCCCATATTTGATGCCACATTGGGAATGTCATCCCCTATATATGCTTTTTCACCATTATTCTTCTTCTTCTTTTGTTGTAATGCAATAGTACACAAAAAAAAAGTGTACAAGTTAACTTTTGTTTTTTTTTTTAATGTACAAGTGTTAAAAAGTAAATTTATTTAAATGAACAAGTGCAAAAGAGTTGAATTTGACATTTTTGTTAGGATTTGGTGGTTTTGTGCATTTTCTATTGTTATGCCTAGCTTGTTCGCAATTTCAACATGTTATCACATTCTAACTTTCCTAATTTCTGTTGTTGAAGGTTGCTCATAATGCTCTCTGTGCTTTAGCTTCTTAGGCCTTCTTGGTTATTTGTGGAACTTTGACCCTTGCAGAGTTGACACACCTACTTTTCCCCATAACATAGGTTCATTAATTAAGTATACAACTAAAGCATATGATACCATATTTGTTGATTTCTTATGCAATGGATTAACCAAGTCACTTGAATTTATAACTCTGACGTATATGCAAAATGCTGCATACATGCATGGAATACCATTTAGATCCTATTTTCTATATGAATATTTGTATTGCAGATCAACAACATATTTTGCAACATTTGAAAATTTTAACCCAAAATTTGAAGTCCCCATCCTAATCTGCAATGCAATAACTAGCATCTTTATTCACTTTTGCTAAAATCTATCATTTTGGGACTCACAACCCCAGTCTACTTAAACAAATTTTCTCTTTTTAGTCATCCTATTCATAAGATAACATCTTACTGTTGCCGGCAATGTGAAGATTGGTTGATCTTTCGGACTAAGTATAGTTGCATAAAAAGCTTCATACAGTTTATTGAGATGCATGTCACATTTAAGCATGGTGCTAAAGTTTTGACCTAGACTAATGCCTAAGTGGCTTCTCATTGATCCAATTGAAGGCCTCCTACACTTACCTTGTTGATCTCACTCATCTCTGTCTTAAATCTAGGTACTATTGAAGCCTTAACAGTAGCTTATAATCTTTGTTTTAGAAACAATATTTTAAACGGAAACTTAAAATTATTATGTATATGCCTAAGACAATGTTAAGACTCAACATTAGGCATTATCTCATCTAAAGCGTTTATAAGTCCTTTCTACTTGTTGGACATGAAAGTCTAGTCATGTTAATTCACAATTTCTACATCTTTGGTTAACAACTCTAAAAAACCATGATCAATTATTCTTTACCTTTACCACTGCATATGGTATAGGGTATATAACATTTTTAGCATTAATACCTACTGTTGAAAGTAATTGGCCTCAATGTTTTCATTTGATAAAACAACCATCAAGTCTAATTATTGGCCTACACCCTTGCATAAATCCTTTCTTCAATGTCCTTAAATAGATATAAATTCTTTAAAATTGAGATACTTTCCTTGTAAATCACTCATAATTACCATTGTGCTATATTCATAGGTTTTTCTTAACTCATCACAATAATCCATAGCATTCTATATTGTGCTTCAATTGACCTTTCAATAGCTCTCAATGCTCTCTTTTTAGTCCTATAATACCATCATTCAAAAACTTTACCAAAGGAATCCTCTCCCATAGAGTCGATAAATGATCTCGTTTTCCACTTAGGATCAGATCTAAATTTGTTCGGGTATTTTATTTAAACAACCAAGTTGAATTGACATTGTTATTCATGAAAACCTTGTCACATTTATGCTCACCTACATATGTCCTGACTTGAATAGTTCTTTTATCATGGTGTATACTACCATAAATAATCCACTCGCATGGTGGAGTACATAGCTCTAATGTTGCCCTTATCATTCTTTGTGAATTTATACCTCTGTTATTCTCAATAGCATGTTCTTTTATTGTTTGTTTAAACTCAATTACACTCCCAAATAACATCCCTAACTTAAATTTAGAGTCACTCATTTTAATTGCAACATTAAACTCTAGAAATCTCACTCTATCATGGCTTATCTTGTCCTCTTCATCATCATTATTAGTCTTGATTTTAGATTCTGCAATATTTTCCTCTCTTACTTTTAAACCACCCCATTCTACAGTTTGATCAATATGCTTTCTAAAGTAATATCATCTTCATCTTGCTCATAGTCTATCATAGAAATCACTATCATTTGCATCACTATTACTGCTGTTACTACTAGTTCATTTCCAACATCATTTACCATACCCTCTTCAATACCCTCTTGAACATCCTTTCAATGCCCTTTTCAACTTCCATTGGTTTAGGGGCAGCATTTCATTTTGCATAAGTGAACTCAAGAAATTCAAAGTCTTCAAGGTTTACATCAAAGTTTGAAGTCTCAAAGATAAATCTTGCATGTTTTGATTTTGATATGGATTTGGAAGTTTGTGTTTCGTTGAAGATTGACTCAGACATTAAAATTAGTTTGGCTTTGGAACTCTATTGGGGGCTATGATTTAGTTTGTATATATGTATCAAGGTTGGTTCATTAAGCTAATTCAATCTTAAAATATACCTTAGCTCCTTTATTTTCAGGTAAATGTAATGTCATTTTCAACACATCACTATCAATCAAAATTATGGCATGCCCCTCAATCAACCCCATTTAGACAATTTAAAGTATATTTTAATCAATAGATTGTATCCTAAAACCTCGGCCATGTCATGCAACTCAAGCAATGACATGTAATCACATGACAATAATAAATAAAAAAAGATCAACTTTACCCCCTAAATACACAATTTTCCCATACTTATTATAAAATTCAAAAACATGATAAACTTTTATAGTGAACAATGCAAATATAGTAGTTGTGGAATGAAAAAAAGATGTATATACTGACCAACCAAACACAATAATACATGATATCACCATAGCCAATATGCTATATTTTATTGTACCACTTTAGTACCATTATCTTAAAAAAAGAAAAAAAAGAAAAAAAGAAGCATATATATGCATTTAGTGGATCAAACATGTTTATTATACTTTATTTGACCACAGCAGCATCAAAAGGAATGTGTTATACTATTCATACACTTTCAATGCAAATAAAAAAGGTAAGCAAAATTGATCAAGGAGTTACAATATTTAATAAATTGTCCAATATTCATTGTCTAATTGGTTTAGTAGACCATATATCTATAAACTCTTTTAAAATTAATTACATGATAAATATGAAACAAGGAAAGAGATTACATGGCAATGGATCACATATAGCAACAAAAACAACCTTTTTTTTTTTTTTTTTTGGAAAGATACAAACCAGACAGTCATTCTTGCCATTTTTATTATTCTATTAGTTAAAAATCGCAAAGGAAACAACATTAATAATATTTTATGGACCATACAAAACACATTATAGATATAACTACTTAATATAGGTAACTAAATTTCCTTTTCCTGATGCTAGTCATATACATTCCCAACATGTTTTATAAAAATTATTGTCTATAATATACTCAAACCACAAATTTCAATTTACCAAATGCTTATACTACTACCTAATAACCAAAATTTTTAGTAATAAACACTCACTATATTTGGGTGCCAACTCCTTAAATTTCCTCAGCTGCTAAGTATCCCCCATCTTTAATATTAATAATCAATTGGTTGATTGTTGTGATTTAATTTTTCGCTCCTACTGATTTACTTTTTAAAATAAACAATCAACTTGCTTAGAGTGGTTGATCGAACATATTTGACAAGCATATGCCATACACGTGCTATTTTAACAATGGATTGATGAAAAATATGTTATATCCCAATAGTACAAACAGAATGTGAGGTTGGAGGGTAAAGTGTCAAAAAGCAAAAAAGTTGGAAGGCAAAGTATAAGTAATGGTAAAGATTGTAAGGCAACTACACTAATAATCCAAATTGTTATTATTTATATATATATATATATATTTTTTTTTTTTTCTGAAAATGTGGGTTTTATAAACCAAAAAAGGTAATAAGATAGCCTAGAAGCAGAGGTTAGCCAACATGCCCAAACCCTTGATTCCCATATAAAAGGAGAAATGGAGATAATTGAGAAGGGCTGAGAAGCCTTGATACATCATTGTTTGCCACTCATTATCTAGCAAATTGAGCCAACATATCAATCTACCAAGAGATCCGAAGAAAAGAGATGGAATTAAGCTTTAAGGATAACCAATGAGAAAATTATTTACTTTCATCTAAATTATACTATTATATCCGTAAGCATAATATAGTGATGAAAGTGTGCAAGATCTATGTGAGATTTCCTTCTTTGAGTTAACAAGTTGTAAAGCAACACCGATAAATAGAAAATAGGAAAAGAAAAAAAAAGGTTATATTGTTGTTCATGGTTATTATTTATGTTTATTTTGGTTAACTAAAAAAATTAACCACAATTCTAAATAAATAAGGAAAACTTTAATGAGAATCTCATTTGAATATCAAATATTATTGTATACATTTGGATTTGACAATAAGTTTTTTTTGGACTATCATATATTATCATGTACTTTAATTTTCACAGTACATTTATTTAGGATATCACACATATTATGGTGTACAGTACTTTAGTTTTCACTTTTTTTTTTTTTTTATGAAACTTTAGTTAAATATTTTTCCCAAAAAAGAAAAAAAAATCTTATTTAGAATATCACATATTATCATATACAATAGTATATATATATATATATATTTTTTCTTTTTGCTAAGGCACAAGGAAGAAAAAGTCGAGGATGTCGTTGGAATGTCATCAATAATTTTGAGGATCACCAGCTGCCCAAGAACATAGGGAGGAAGAAATTTCCATCAACATTGTCGTCAGAATCTCGCCGATGCTATTCGATATCGACGTTGTCTGTTTAAATCACCAGAATTTAGAGAAATCAGAGGAAAAAAGGTGGAATTTCGACGACAACAGGTGGAATTTCTAATTGTTCAAGCCTAAAGTGGGTTTATTCATAGGGGATTGCTAGAAAATCAAAACCTATATGTGCTAGGGGTTGATCATCAAAGTGTCAAACAAAATAAAACACATCCTCTTTTTGAAGATGAAGTGGACCAATTTTTTGCACATGCATGCTCTATATACAAAGGAAGTTTATCAAAGTCTCTTGCTAAAGGATTAAAAATTGTTTGCCATTGCTCAAATTCTTGTCATTCAAGTATTCTTCAATCTAATGATTCCCTTTCTGAGTTATTATAAAGAAATGTGGAAGCATTTAATATCTAATTTTCTCTTTCCTTCCCTTTCTTTTCTTGCTGTACAGATCTAGTAAATTTGGCAATGCACGGAAATTAAGAAGCATAGGATTAAGAAAGATGCTTACAAGATGGACATTTGACTGTTATTCCAACTAACAAACATAAACCATAAGAAAAATACACATGATAATTAGCATAATGTCACACATTACATTGACAAAAAGACAACCGAGGTGGATTGGAGATGGACTGGGTGGATTCATAGGGTATTAACAGGGCCAACCGAGTGGGTGGAATGGGGAGTTAACAAAAAAGAATGAATTTTTGATGAAGTAATACTGCATTTGGAGAAAGAATAAAATTTAGTTTGATGTTTAATGAGGTAGTGCAGACAACAAAGGAGGTTTTAATGAGCTCGAGGTAGTCAAATGTGATAAACATTGAGAAGAAAGAATAGAAAAACAATCAGTCTGTTGGTTCATGAGAAAAGAGAATCTTTGCAAATATTCTGCTGTTTCTAAAATTAAAGCATAGTTCACATGTTAATAGTAATAATAATTTAAAATTTTTATCACGGATTTATATTAATTTTCGATACATATTGAAAAAGAAGAAACGATAAAAGAATAGAGGAAATGACAAAATAAAATAATAACGAATTCAAAATTGATACTATTGTTTGATTCTTCTTTAAAAACGTGATACTTATTCATTCATTACTCATGCGAAATTTTACTTTTGAATTTTGAATCATCTCTTTGCAATATAAAATTCTATAGAGAAAATAACTGAAGCTTTGTTCAATTCAACATTTTTTTATTTATTTAGTCTAGATTTTATGTTCAAAAGAAGAAAAACTTTTGGAGGTGTAAAGATAGAAAGAGAATCTTAATTCATAATTTCTAAATCTTCAAAAGTAAGTATTTTAATAACAAATATTGCAAAAATTTAACTTTTTCTTATCTTTGTTATTATATTAATATTATTAATATTATTATTATTATTATTAGTTTTTTCTTATTAATGTTATTATTATTATTGTTAATTTTTGTAATTCTTGCTGTTATTATCATTGTTATTATTGTGACTATTATTTTTGTTTTTATTGTTATTATTATTATTATTTTATTGTTAGTATTTTTATTATTGTTAATTTTTTCCTATTCTTGTTATTATTATTATTGTGACTATTATTTTTGTTCTCATTATTATTATTATTATTGTTAATTTTTTCTTATTATAATTGTTGTTGTTGTTAAATTTTTCTTATTTGTGTAATTATTATTATTATTATTATTATTGTTATTTTTTTCTTATTCATGTTAGTATTATTATTATTATTGTTATTTTTTTCTTATTTTTGTTATTATTATTATTGTTGTTGTTATTATTGTGACTATTATTTTTGTTTTTGTTATTATTATTTTTAATTTTTTCTTATTCTTGTTATTCTTATTATTATTATTATTGTTACTTTTTTTATTTTTCTTGTTATTCTTATTGTTATTATACTTATTATTATCATTATTATTATTATTATTGTTATTGTTGTTGTTGTTGTTATTGTTGTTGTTGTTATTATTATTGCTATTGTTATTATTGTTATTGTTATTCTTTTTATTATTATTATTGTTATTGTTGTTGTTGTTATTATTATTATTACTACTACTACTACTACTACTGTCATTGTTTTGTTATTATTATTATTATTATTGCTATTATTTTTATTTTTATTGTTGTTATTATTATTATTGTTATTATACTTACTGTTATTATTGTTATTATTATTATTATTATTATTATTATTGATATTGTTACTGATATTGTTATTTTTTTTAACATTTTTATTGTTACTGTTGTTATTATATTATTCTTATTATTGTTATTGCTATTATTATTATTGTTATTGTTATTCCTTTTATTATTATTATTGTTATTTTTATTATTATTATTGTTTTTGTTGTTGTTGTTATTATTATTATTGTTATTCCTTTTATTATTATTATTGTTATTTTTATTATTATTATTGCTGTTATTGTTATTGTTATTGTTATTGTTATTGTTATTGTTATTGTTATGCTTTTTAACATTTTTATTGTTATTGTTGTTATTATATTATTGTTATTATTGTTATTATTAATAATTGTTATTGTTATAATTGTTATTATTATTATTATTATTGCTATTATTGTTATTGTTATTATTATAATTATTATTGGTATTATACTTACTATCATTGCTATTATTATTGTTATTGTTATTATTGCTATTATTGTTATTGTTATTGTTATTCTTTTTAACATTTTTATTGTTACTCTTGTTCTTATATTATTGTTATTATATTTACTATTGTTATTGTTATTATTATTATTATTATTATTATTATTGTTGTTGTTGTTGTTGTTGTGTTGTTATTGTTATTGTTGCTATTATTATTATTGTTATTCTTTTTAACATTTTTATTGTTATTCCTGCTATTATATTATTATTATTATTGTTATTATTATTATTATTATTATTCTTACTATTGTTATTATTGTTATTACTATTATTCTTATCGTTGTTATTATTATGAGAAATTAACTTAATAATTATTTATGATTATTAAGAAAAAAGATGGAAAGTAGTAATGGAAAAGCAGATCCAGCTTGGTCACACTGTATTCTAATTGAATGTAACAAGTATGGTATAATTTGCAAATATTGTAATGATAAAATGCAAAGTGGTGGAATAACAAGATTAAAGCGGCATTTATCATATTTTGATCCAAAAAATAATGTCAAAAAAATGCCCGAATATACTCCAGAATTGAAAAACGAGATTTATAATTATTTAAGAAAGAAAGAACATGCAAAATTGAAAAAAAAAAAAGGCAATCGAAAAAGATATTTGTTAAGATTTGTGGAGTAATTTAGCTTCATTTCGAAGTAATTATGATGATGATGATGTATGTATGTATATATCCAGCTGATATACATCCTGATGAACGAGACTTGTATAGAGCTACAATACATGCATCTAAACAAGATAGATAGGAAAAAGAATAAAAGAGAAATTTTTTTGATCCAAGAGGTCAAGGATCAGGATCAGGATCTTATATAAGTCATCCGGAGCAAAATAAAAGAATATAAAAGATGTGTTGACAAAAGATGGTATGAAAGAAACATTAGGAAGACTAGGAGTAAAGTTCTTTATTTATGATAATGTTCCACCTACGAAAGCAAAATCACACCATTTCAAAAATATGATCGTTGGTGCTTAACAGACAGGTATGGAAGTTGAAATTCCATATCCATATGAAATTAAAGAAAAGTATCTAGATATGGAGTAATATGCAAAAGCATATTGAAAAATTCAAAGCAAAGTGGAAGGCATATGGTTGTACAATTATGTACAATGGATGGACATGACCAACTAAATTATCCATATTGAATTTTATGGTTTATTGCAAAGGATCATCTCTTAAGTCAATTGATGGCTCACATAAAATCAAAAACCACAAGTATATATATAAGCTTTTGGAAAATGTTATCTATGAAATGGACTAGAGCAATATTGTGCAAGTAGTCACGGATAATGGTTCTGCATTTGTGAAAGCTGGAAAAAAGTTGATGCAAAATTATAACTTGTACTTGACATCATGTGCTGCACACTGTATTAACCTTATATTTGAAGATATAGAATAGTATAAGAGTATTGCAAGGGTCATTCAGCGTGCAAGAATAATAACTAATTATATTTATAATCATAATTACTTACAATTAATCATAAAAATATCGATGTTAATAGAAATATCAAATGTAAAATTTTATAAAAATATTGATATCGATGTAAATATCGATAAAATTATAAAAATTATAAATATTTAATTTAAAATATAAATTTTTAAATATAAGATAATTAATACAGTAAAATAATATAAAAATATAATAATTATAATATAATGATAATAACATAGTTCATTAATATTAAAAATTATTGTAACTAAATAAAATATAATATTTATTATCACCCAAAATATAGAAAATTTAATAAATAATATTAAGATACATGAAATTATTAAATATAATTTATAATACATTATCAATACCAAAAAGAACTTTTTGATGCTTCAAATTGATAACCATATCCAGATGTTTCACAAGTATAACAATAAGAATTTTAACTCATCATATTAGAAAAATTTTCCATGTAATTTTGAATATATCAGTTATATATCTCTCTGTCAATTCCAACCAACTATCCAAGTAGAGGGTAATGTGGATTTACCCAAGAAGGAGTATGGCATTCGTTTTGATATATGGGATGATTAAAGCTACCAACACCATAAGCATTATAAGGATTATGTGATTTCGTTTGACCAAATGGGTACACAATTGAAATCTCTAAATTTTCATATTAAAACTAACTTGTGTACTTAAATTTATTACATCCAAAGAGTTAGAAAGATAACCTTCATCAAGTTGATTCATTGCAAAAATTTCATAGTGCCTTCTTAAATCAATATTTGCTATTTGGGCCCCATGATCTAAATCTTTTGTTGCATGTGTGTATTGATCTTCACCAGTAAATGGACTTAATGGTTGTTGGCTTGGTTCCCGATAATATATTCCTCCATCTTTACCATAACCATTACCTCCATCATCATCATCATCATCGTCATCATCATCATCGTCATCATCATCATCATCATCGTCGTCATCATCGTCGTTGTCATAATTAAGATCAACAACATCATCATCATCATCATCATCATCTTCATCTTTGTAGTCATTTGGTTGAGCATAAAAGCCACCAAATGTTTTTAAAGTCAACTAAATCATTTAGATGAAAGCTTTGTCACCACTTCAAATGAATTATTCCTCCACTTTCACTGCTTATAACTTCTTCTACAATAACATTATCAACATTTATCCCTAATTGTGAAGCATGAATTGCAACTTGAGGATTTGGATTACTTTCATCATCATCTAAGTATAAATTCTTAACCCATTGGATAATAGGGCTATTTTCATCTTCACCAGGGTCAGCTCCAATTTCAAAAAAATCTAAATAATTCAAATCTAATTGCAGTTGATTTACTAATTCCATATCGCGAATCCGCAATTTCATGTTATAATAGCAAAAAAACCATTTTTTGAAGTTTTTTATATGCGAGCTTATTTCGTTATTTTGTGTGTATCAAAGCAAATGTACTCTAATTACACTCGCATGCAGATAATGATACAGTTTGTGACAAAATACACATTGTCAATTTTTTGAGTGTTGGAGTGCTATTCTCATACATTGTCTACTATTCAACTATATATTTCAACATTATAAATCAAAATATATTAAATTTAAATAAAATTTTAAATATTCTATATATGATTTTTCTATTAGAATTAATAAATATAGCCATAATGCATATACCAGGTATCATTTCTGCCCGGGCCACAACTGCTGCACAATCACCAAACCCTTTTTGTGCGTCTCTAAATATATTATCTACATATAATTACAAAAAAATTATAAGAAGCTTTATTTTATTAACATGTTAGTTTGATTAAAAATAATAATAAATCTTACTTTATTTCCAAATTGAGATATATGATCCGAATTTGGATCTAACACTGCAAAAACATCACGAATAGCTTATATAAGATATGGATCAGTACCAATTCCTTCTTTATACTGGAATAGTGGATTTAGAAAGTATGTTGCAATAATTTTAAAAAATTAAATCTAATATATAAATTATTTGACAAAATAACAATTACAAATAAGTAATTGAGATAAAATAACCAACCATATAGAGAGAGGATGAGAAAGTGTATTATCTCATCAATGATTTATGATGTTCATAATCCATTGAGTTCCTCTTTGATTGTTGATTACATATCTCATTTTTTAAAAACAATCGTACAATATTGGCATTCTAGATATGAACTCAACATCAACAATTTGCAAAATAATATGTAATGGCTTATATATACTAACAGTGTGAGCAACAGAATTCCAAAAATAATTGTCAATGATAAGTTTTCTACTTCTTTACCTACTTTTGTTCGACTTAATTGATGTTCAACCTAAGCATCGCTAGTAAGCACTTGTTTTAGAGAATATTTCATTTCAAGAAGACTATTTAAAGTAATGTAATTTGTTACAAATTTTGTTTTTCTAGGTCGCACTAATTTTTGTTGGGATATCTAATAAAATATTTATTGAACTGAAAGAGAATGCGAATACATGTCAGAATTGATTGAGAACTAGTGGGTTTCGAAACAAAAAGCGGTTCCTAGATTCGTTGCTTGCGTCCTAAGCACAGGTATCGAAGACAAAGACCCGAGCTCCACAGATTGAGTAAAGTCATTGACTTGACTTGGACTTGGCCGAGTCTTCATTGTACGGAACTCCGGGTCCCACTCAAAACCCATTTCGCAAGGAAAAGAAAATAGCCGTTTCTTGATTCTCTTAATGTATAGATTTTCTGATTACGCAGCTCAGTGCGGAACGCCAAAGCACGCTCAAAAAGAGAGACTAAGACAAAGACAAAGACGAAGACGAAGACGCAGAGTTTGATTGAGCCCCCACCGGCGGAGCTCGATCATCTTCTTCACTGTTTCAGGAACTGAGTCCCGTCCTGCTGCTTTTTTCTACCTCTTCGCTGTTTTGGGTAACCGTCTATGGGTCTCACTTCTGTGGTCGGTGATGATGAGGAATCGAGTTCCAGAGTTCAGAATCCGGAGAAAGACCCTAGGAAAATTGCTAGGAAGTATGTTTTCTTTCCCATTTTTTCTTTTTCTAAAACTGCATTTGCGATGTGGGTTTTTATGAATTTCGTTTTTTTTTGTTTTTCTGCTTCCTGCTTGATTTATACCCTGTTTGGCTGCCTAGAAAGTAGAAGTGGAGTAAAATCAAAGGAAAATATCTGGATGCTTTTGTTTATTTACGTTGCAGTTTCTGAAAAAATAAATGAAGCGTAATGCTGTTTTTTTGATTTTTTAATTATTATTTTTTTAATTTATTTAGTTCAGAACAGACTTCGCAGTGTCCTATACTTATTTTTTTTGTTTTTTGTTTTTTTTTTTTTTTGGTTTTTGAACTTGAGAAGGTACCAGCTTGATCTTTGCAAGAAAGCTATGGAGGAGAACATAATCGTGTATTTGGGGACCGGTTGTGGGAAGACCCACATAGCTGTACTGCTTATATACGAGCTAGGCCACTTGATCCGTAGACCCCAGAAGAGTGTATGTGTTTTTCTTGCGCCCACCGTGGATCTGGCTCAGCAGGTGATATGCCCTTGATAGGTTTGAAATTTATGAATTAATTCTGCACCGAGTTGGTGATGTTTTAACTTTTTGAATTGGAGATTGGAATTGTAGTCTATCATATTAATGTTGGACTTTTTCTTTGCCACAAAATACATGTATGCTTGAAGCAATTCTTGCAGTTTCCTGTTGTCAACATAATGTCAATGCGGTGTTTCTCTGATTCCAGGCTTCTTTTGGTGATTGTGGCTTTTGATTAGTTTAGATCATTTAGCATTATGTATTTTTTTTTTTAAAAAAAAAAAAAAAATATTGGGAGTGAAGGATTTGAACTCAGGCTCTCTACTTTGGAAACAATGAATTTTTACTGCTAGGCCTTCCCTGGAGGGACCATATATCACCCTGTGTTGAAGTAATTTCTTTGTTCATATGTAATTATATATGTAAGTGAATGAGTTTGTCAACTTATGAGCAAAGATTGGGTAAACAAAACTTCGTAGTAACTGTAAATTTAAAAACGAGCTTCACTATTCTTTCCAATCACCAAATGATGAGACCTCAAGATTTTAGCTTTTAAGAAGAAGCTATGCCTATGTGCATATCCTAAGTAAAAAGAGGGGATTGATCCTTTGTCTTAGGAGCTCGAAGTCCTATATGAGCTTGATATGATCTAATGACAAATTTTAAATTAAAGTTATGAAACTTGGTGAGACAAATTATTACTTTTCCTTTCATCAACATACATTCTTATGACAGTATATTATAACCTTTTCTTTGATTGCTTGGTAGTTTGCTTGTGAATTGTTTGATTTTCTTCCTCTTTTAACTGTATTTGGCAAGATGATAATGAGTTCTATGTTAATGCAAACCATACGTCTTTCCTTGTCAAACTTACATTGTTTTAAGTCAAAATCCGTTATAATTTTGGAACAAGCTACTGTTATAAAAGATTTTATTGCAAGGTTATGGAAGACCTCTTCCTTTTTATTACTACTTGATATTAAATCAAATTCATTATAATTATGTAGCAAGCCAGGGTTATAGAAGATTCCATTGATTTCAAGGTAGGAGTCTACAGTGGGAGCTTTAAGGGATTGAAGAGCCATGAGGATTGGGAAAAGCAGATGAAACAATATGAGGTAATTATTTGCTTGTTGATTGATATAAAAGTTAACATTTGTCTGCTTTTTATTTTTTTTATTTTTTGGATTAGGAACTTTCATCCTGAAATGGATTAAGTTGTCATCAATTTAAAGCTCTCAGGAAGTGAGCCCATTTCTTATATATCAAGCGAACACAAAAACACACATATTACTCCCCTTTTATGTAGGTCTGTGCAATAGTGATATCGAAAGTAAGTCTTACACTTGTAGAACTGCCAATTACCAAAAATGAGGGTCAGTTGGACTTGAGCACCCGAACAATCAGCTAGAGAATCAACCAGAGCTTTATACTGTGTAAATAAATTGTCATCTATTCTAAAAGTTTAATCGGTTAAAAAGTAGACCGATCATGCATATCGAGTTAATACTAAAAACAAATATAACAATTGATATGAACTTGTGCAGCATGTATCTTTACCTGATAAAATATTATTATATTTTTTATTATTGTTGTTGCTGTTTTTGATAATATTATCTATATATGTAAGGTTTAATTCCATTCAATCAATGTAGAAAACACTAATTTTGGAGGAATTATCCTGTCAAGTTTAACAAACTATTAATTTAACTATATTGGAACAATTTTGAAAAAGATTCCTAATACTATTTCAAGAATACTCTGTCTCTTATCTGCCCAAATATTAGCCATAACAAGTTCATCCAATTAACAGTTCATGATTTGTGTCTTAATTGGGGTAGAATAAAATTTGCATTGTATATTGTTCGAAATATAATAAATATAAATCTTATTATGTGTATATAAATATGTATATATGTGTATGTACATGAATTTGTGATCATCTGCAGATAAAGATACAGCTTACATGCGGCTTTTATCCTCGAGTCAAATTTGCTGATTGTTTGATGCAGGTTCTTGTAATGACCCCACAAATACTATTGCGGAACTTATCTCATTGTTTCATCAAGATGGAATTTATTGCATTACTAATATTTGATGAGTGTCATCATGCTCAAGTAAACAGCAATCACCCATATGCTGAAATCATGAGAGTAAGAATATCTCTTACATGCATATGTATAGAGTAGTGACTCCCACATGAAATGTGTTGATGCTAGATGATTCTCGAATTTTTATAGGAGTTCTACAAAAGTAATGCCACAAATCTACCTCGTATATTTGGCATGACAGCATCTCCAGTTGTAGGTAAAGGTAATGTTTGTCCTGACTATGTATTCTTACTTTGGGTGTATTACTTCTGTTGTCATACAGATTCAATTTAGAATTCATCTGGCTTTTGCTTATGTATAATTATGTCAGTGTGTCTCCTATAAGAGTTTGGCCAAAATAGAATATTATCTGTATTTGGAGTTTTGGGAAATTAAAGAATGTGCTCCTAAGTCAACCATTAGATGAAAATTTATATGAAGTTAATCGGAGTCTCTCTGATGGCTTCTAATTTTTATTTAAACCTAATCTGACTATGGTAAAACAAGAAAGCAATTTCCAATCTATGTTTATTTATTATGTTACTATTTCTATTCGTCTCAGAAGCTGAAATCAGCAATATGTAAACCCAATGTCAGATAGACAACTAGACTCAGTTACAATGGTAAATTACCTTCAGTCAAAAGTCAAGCTGACAGGAAGTGGCCACAACTACTTTGTACATCAAGCTAACACATGGTCCATGCTTAAGCATATTATATACATTTGCTTTGGTGAAATTTGGGGCAAAAATCCAATAACAAAACTACTCAGAATTATAATATATCTGTGTTGAATGCATGTATTTCATAAATTTTATTGTTTTTATTTAATTTAATAAATTGTATTTGAGCCGTGAATCTCTTTACGTATGTGTATATCTATAAATATTTGTATGTAAATAGTTGTCTATATATTATAACCTGAGGGAGAAAAGAAAGTGACTTCCCGCATAATTTTGCCTCCAATTCCTTGTCCTTATAGACTGAACTTTCATACCATTATTGGAACATAATGGTGTGAATCAAATTTATTATTGCACATATAGGAAGCTTCTGTCCTTCACTAGTGCTTTTTTTATTCATGTATTTTCCCTTGTATAATTGATGTATTTATCAATTTCTTTCTATCAAATTACTCCCATTTCAGTTTACATTGTGTGAATTATAACATGTAGAGATGATAACTTTTAAATCTCTTAATAAAATGTTGGTACATACCATTATGCTTCTTACTGTGTATTTAGTTTATATCTCTGCTTGTCTTGCTTCCAGTTGATTTATGTATTTGTCATAAAGTAGAAGTGGATGCCTTTTTGATGCTACATATGTTGGTAGAAAATCTGAATATTGAAAGCTCAAACTTATTGTTTTTTTTTTTTTTTAGGGCTTATAATTTAAAGGAGCTTACTGATATTCCCTATTTATAGTTTGATTACGTTGGAAGGATGCATGTTTATTGCTTTTCTAAAGGATTTCTTCGTCTTCTTGAAAGGATGTATTCAATTTATTTATAACTATGGAAGAGAGCACATTATCTGTATCATTTCTAGAAATAATAATAAAAGAAAGTTTTATTAAGATAAATAAGTACAGCATAATGAAAAGGTGGATCAATGTTCCAACCTGCAATACATCAAACAAAATAAAGACAACAAAAGCAACCTAAAAGGCACTCCTAGGCAAGACTTATCCATCCATTAGAAGACAAACTCTACAGCCTTTGCAAGCAATGCCCATGATGAAGCAATCTATTCCTTCCATTCCACTTCCCCCAAAACATTGCCACTATTATGCAAGTAGTTCATCCAATTTCCATTTTTTTGTCAAATTTACTTTAATGAGTATTTTTCGAATGTTTATCTGGACAAACCATTTTGACTTGATTCTTATTGCTTATGGGATCTGGCACAGCACACATGAACAAAGTTCAGTTCATATCTTCCATATCTATGTCTGGCTCACCAACACTGACGTTTTCTGACAAGTTGTAGTGAGAGATTTGGCTGAGTTTATATAGCAAACGAGCTGTTTCATTTTCTTGTGTATTGTATGTATCTAGGACCCCTTTCTTGCTAGCAGTAGATAATTCATCAAATTGTCTGAAATGTTATTCCCCTTTTTAGTTATGTTGTTAATTTATAGAATGTTAACAATTTATATCATTCTATGCTGTTTATTTTTAGGATCTTTACATGCAAGTTTTACTCTTTCAGGTGCTTGTAGTGAAGGGAATTTACCAAAAAGCATCAATAGTCTTGAGAAATTACTTGATGCTAAGGTGGGTTGTCAAGATATATAGACCTTTGCTGTCCCTCCCCTAAACTCTTCTTCATTTGTTCCTCATATTAAATCATTTGGAACCATTGAAGTTAGATTTGATTTGTAATCAATATAGTTTGTAAGGAGCTTGTGAGGACCTTGTACTAACGCATCCTTTGTGTCCCTTGAAACATTGTATGCAACCATTTTTCTGTGATTCCATATTGCTTTTTAGTAATAAATGAAGGTGGTGGCTCAATTTCCATGCACATTTATGGATGGCTGACACACCTTGGGCACAAACTTATTAAAAAAAAAAAAAAAAAAAAATAGATCATGGGTTGGAAGCGACTTGAATTTGTTACAGACTGGTTCAAACATAATCTCAGATGGACTAGGTCACTTCATAATATTTATTATAGAAGATTTTTGTTTCTTTATCAGACTCTTTTAAAGTAGAGCCCTTTTGAAAGATATATATGATTTTATTTGTTTATAATAGGGTTGTTGATGTGGTTGGAAACAGAGTTCCTTCTAGAAGGGAAAAAATATATATATATATATATGTATATATATATATATATGTATGTATATATATAACTTGTAGAGATCCTAACCAAAAGGGAAAAAATAAAAAAGTGAAAGGAAAGAGACAGCGATGGCAGCAGTAAGCTAGACATAAAGCATAAGTTGATATATGCTTGTATATGTCATTTTTGTCTTGTTTCTTTTGATGTGCATCTGTCTTTGTGTTTGTGATTCTTAGAAGCAAATGTTGGAGTAGGACATAAATTCAGGATAAAGAATGCAAAAATGTTGCTTGTCATTCCTTATGTGCTTAAACTTGGTGATAAATCTCTTCAAAAACATATTTCTTGCTTCTATATTGAGTGTGATATCAAACATCAATAGAAGTCAACGTATTCAAATGGCAACGCTCTTGGAGTGGGTCATTTGGACCCAGATTATCTATTGCTGCAGTGTTGATCGTACGGATGGTTTCTTAAGTTGCTGGCCATGTCAGTAGGTTTCTGTACTGATCATGTATCTGCTCTCAATTTCTGTATCTAATTTTCAGTTTTACCCTTATTTGTTAGGTATATTCAGTAGAAGATAAGGAAGAATTGGATAGTGTTGTGGCATCTCCTTTGGTAAGAGTATATCATTATGGTTCAGTTGAAAATGGTGCTTCCAGTCCTTATCTGCCTTATTGCAGTAATCTTGATGAGATTAGACGCCAGGTATACCTTTCTTTTTCCTAACATTTATCTATGGTGCTTTCAAGTAGCCTTCTCATATTGCTATTCCTTTATGGCTAGAGCAGTGCATATCAACACTTAGTAGGAAGACGGATGACTACCAAAGTCTGCGCAGCACGAAGAAAATGCTGAACAGATTGCATGATAATTTACTTTTTTGCTTGGAAAGTCTTGGCCTTTGGGGAGCGCTACAAGTAAGAACTGAGTTCTTTTAACAATGTTTGTTACCTAGCTTTTTTTTAACCAATTTTTAGAACCATTAGTTGTCTTTTCTGTTTTATTCTTTTTAGTGATGAGCCAAGTTATAAGTTCCATCTTCTGCAAATCGTACAGTGTTTATACAATAATATCTTGAAGGTTATGCCCTATGATTTCTGCAGCTTTTGGAAAGATAATTGAACACTAATTGTAGTAATATTTCTAGCAGATTATTTATGTGATGGAGAATGATGGAGATTACATAGGATTATAATTACTAGGGCTTAATGATTTCTAAGGTTTTAATATTATTATGTTTATTTAATTTCTAGGCTTTAATATTATTGTGTTTATTAGGACTTTTTTTTTTTTTTACTTTCCTTGAGTTTTAAGGAAGTTTTATTATTTAGTTTCCTTATATAATTAGAGTATTTTACTTTTAGTTTCCTAATGTTATTAGGTGCTTTTATTATAAATAGGGATCTTTGTAACTCTTTTAGCAAAGTACATTAGTAATACAAGTATTTTTTCAAAAGTTATTTCTCTAGTTTTGTACAATGCAAACCAGACTTAGATGTAATGCCTAAGGATTTTAGGAGTGATTCCTAAAATTGTTCTAGTGTGATAATAGATATTATCTTCTAATTTTCAATTTTCAATTTTCTTTTCTTTCTCACCTGTCCTACATTAGTTTTGTACCAGAGTCTGGTTCCAACCCTCTCTGTGAACAGAGTTGCCCTAGGAACAGTAACCATGTGAAAAGTACCTACATGAACAGTAACCCCTATGCCTAGGTGAACGGTAACCCTGCGTGAAGTATCCATTGATCAAATTGTTTCTTTTGCTTAAAAAAAAGTCATGACTATGCGATCTGGAAAGAGTTTTAGGGGCAGAATAACTGGCAGTCAATTGGAAGAACTATTTATTCATATGGTAGAACAAGTATAATAGAACTATTTATTCGTATGGTAGAACAATTATAGTAGAACAAGTGGAGTCACTTAATGCTCAGGTTAGCAATATTGAGGCAAAAATATCACGGTCTAGTCGAGCTTCAACTAAAAATAAATAAGATGAAGCTTCTCAAGTCAACTATGATTAAAATAAAGAAATGCAACAAGCAAATACAACTGCTCCAACACCCACTCCTCAATCTAGTTTATGAAGATCTGAAAAATTGTCTAAACAGATTTCTGAGCACATACACACACAGCCTTTTGGTTATAAATCTGAATCCTTACCTGAACCTTTGCCTACACCTACACCACCTACACCACCTGCTACCTTACCTGAATCCCTACCTGAATCCTTACCTACACAACCTGTCACCTTACATGAACTCTTACCTACTAAACCTGTCACCTTAGACAACTACCTAAACAGCCCAAATATGTCAAGTTGGACTTGGATCAATTGAATGAAAGGTTTTTGTTGACCTTGGATGTCCCTAACTTTGCTAGTCATGTAGTCCTCTTCATCAAGTTTGAGCTTATGCCGCTGATGCTATCATTCTTGAAGTTCTGCTTACTGCTTTATGATTTTAGCTTTAAACTCGTTGGAGTCTCGTTCTTTAAGAGGGGGAGAATGATGGAGATTACATAGGATTATAATTACTAGGGCTTAATGATTTTTAGGTTTTAATATTATTATGTTTATTTGATCTCTAGGGTTTTAATATTATTATGTTTATTAGGATTTTTTTAATTTTCTTAAGTTTAAGGAAGTTTTATTATTTAGGTTCCTTATTTAATTAGAGTATCTTACTTTTAGTTTCCTAATGTTGTTAGGTGGTTTTGATATTTGTAAGTCTTTCAGAGAAGTTGATTAATAATACAAGTATTTTTCCGAGAGTTGTGTGATGCCTAAGGATTTTAGAAGTGACTCCTAAAATTGTTCTAATCTGATACTAGAGCCTATCTTTTAATTTTCAATTTTTTTTCTTCCCCACCTGTCCTACATCAGTATGCTTGTTTGCAAGTAAAGAAATATGTTGGTGGTTGAAGTGTTTTTTGTGTTGCATGTTAAGGAGTTTGTAGATATAGAAAGCACAGATCCATGTTACATATGGAGGGAGGTAGGGAATTTCATTTCTGGATTATGAAACCTTCCAATTTTTGTATAATAAGTTCTAGTTTCTTTGTATATAACATGTGAAGTTACAATCATTACCAACCAAAAATTTGAGCTATTAGGAAATGGACCTGACTGTGCATGTAAAGGCAACATGACACACAGTTAACACTCCTCTTTGTTGTAGGTCTATCTGATAAATTGGAAACGTATTGGGCCATAAATGTCAAGTAAGAGTGCATAAATATCGTAGTCAACATTCAACACCTGGAACATTTTTATCTGAGAAAGTTGAAGCATATTTTCATTACTAGATGTGTTGTATATTTTGATCATGGTAAAAATTTTTGAGAATCCATTGGTGCAATGGAATTACACAATAATAATGATAATGTGGGTAATCTTTACTAGGTTCTGTCTTCTTAATTCTTAAAATCCTTGATGAATTGTACCTCTGTCTTTTGGTCATTGTGAAGGAAAATTGCAATCGGTTAGCTCTTATTTCTCTTGATATGCCATAAGAGAAGATCTTGGTCAGCTGTTCTCATATTTCCAATGTTTATGGGATTAATATTAATTGTTGGCTCCTCAACTGATATGTATTCTTAAAAGGTTCTGCAGAAATCACCTAATCATATATATATGGCTTCTATGAAAACTGCTTAGAAGGTGTTGTACAGGAAGAAAGCACACATGTTTTCTTTATCTCTCTTTCTTATCAATCTTTTAATAACTTTATTTCCAGTTGATTTTACTTCGTATTTTCTTTGATTAGTTTCTTGCTTCTTGAAATTTCCCTTTTCTGTTCTTTTCCGATTTTGTTAGGCTAGTCGCATTCTTTTGAGTGGTGATTACTATGAACGGAATGAACTTGTAGAGGGAGAGGGGAGCTACAGTGATGATTCTTTATGTGATAGATATCTAGCACAAGCTGCTGACATGTTTTCTTCTGCCTGTAAGGGAGGTATTATGATATATTCCTCTTTATTTTCTTCTGGCCATTATCTCTTTTCATATGATCAATATGAACTGCAAGCACAAATACACTCTTTCTTATGTGCATTTCAACACTTTAACTATATATTTGTATATTTGACTTACGAACACAGAAAGTTCCATCAAAATTTTGAAACACAGAACATGTGGAAAAATCAGGCATCATGTGTTATACAATTAATGAAGAGGAAATGTTTGATTCTTGTAGATGGCATTGAGTTTGATCTATCTCATTTAGAGATTTTCAAAGAGCCATTTTTCTCAAGAAAGCTCGTGCGCCTTATTGGAATTCTTTCAACCTTCAGGTAGCTATTTTAGTTTTTGTTGATGCACTTGCTGATCGATATGTGCTTTGATAATCACACAAAAGCTAACGGAATGCTAGAAAGTTTCTTAAGGATTGTTGTAATGTTATCACTTTATTATTTTGGGTTTCCACCAGTTTTTATTTTATTTTGTCAGTTCTTGTAGAAATATTGAGTACAATAAATTAAAATCATGCTTTGCAATTGGATATACTGGTAACCTAATACAATTAGTAGTGTAGTCAACTTAAATATGTTTTCCACTGTCATATTATTCCTGAACATAACAAGTGATGAATGTTCAATAAAAACTGCTGAAAGTGATAATTTGTTTCACTTTTGGCCCACGAACTTGGATTTCATATGCTGGTGTTCTGTGAAAAGTAAAAGAATTATGGAGGTTTTTTTGCGGTAGTGTGTTTGCTAATGTTTCATTGCTATCAGGGTTTTAAGTTTAGAGACAAAAATGAAAGAAAAGAGAAACAAACATTCAGGAACAGTTTTGCTGTCCTGGAACTATAAATGGAGTTATATTCTGCTTAATTATATAAATAACCCTGGCACACTGTGGTGCACGACATGGTTATCATGGCTTGTTGCAAACTATTTAATAATTCTACTTTTCTAAAATTTGGTGGTTTAAATCAGTCTTTATTATTCAACATCAAAGCCTTTCTTAAGCTCTCATTATGTCTTAAACTAATTCTACTAGTCCACACTTGTTGGAGTATGGAGTCAGCAATATAAGAATGCACCCACCTTGAAGCAAAAAGGATGTTCAATGATTGTGCATTAGAGATTAGAAATGTCACATTTACTCAAAGATTAAACGATTAGATTGGGTTATTAAGTGGCGAATGTTGGATTGGTATATATTAAACTTCAGAAAATGAAAGTCAGATGATTCAAACGTTATCTTCTGCTTAGTCTGTTCTTTGAGTCACCTACACTGGGGGGTAGTAGGGGCATAAATTCTACAATCATATAACTGGAATCTATCGGAATGAGATTGTTAATTTGAATACTGGGGAGACAATGTCATGCGATGGAATGCTATTTATAGAAATCTGGAGGGGGGGAAAAAAAAAGTAGGTGGTAGATGTTTGATTATTATCATGTAATTTGGTGCTCAACTTCTAAATCAATTATTTTGGAGCTCATGTTTTTTCTGTTGAAGAAGAAAAATATATTGAAAGATAGCTTAAGAAAAACGTTTAATAAGTATTTTGGAAGGTTGTTATATAAGAAGATAAAATGAAATTGTTGGCTTTTTATTTCATATTATCATCATCATCATCATCATCATCTTCTAATTAAAGATTTTCTCCTCTTTTCAGGTTACAACCAAATATGAAATGTATAATTTTTGTTAACAGGATTGTTACTGCGAGATCCCTCTCATACATACTACAAAACCTTAAGATTCTAGAATCTTGGAAGTGCAGTTTTCTTGTAGGTGTCCACTCTGGATTGAAGAATATGTCGAGGAAGACCATGAACATCATTCTTGAGAAGTTCCGTTCTGGAGAGGTAATGCTTTTATTTTTCAATTGTCAACAATGAATTTTGTGTATCACAGCATCTAAATCTAGTCTATAAAATTACAATCCATCTATTCCTTTGTCAGCTTTGTTTCTTATAACTTGAATATTACAAGACATGATACTTGATTTGTTGAGTATTAATCAATATCGAAAGCTTACACTAATAGGAGTAGATTCAACTAAGTATATCAAGTCAACATAATAGACATTCCCACTCATATGTATGCCCATTCAATAACTAGAATGAATTCTGGCCTTGAACGTGGAAAATAACAAATTAATAAAAATCTGGTTTGTGAAGATTAGAAATATGACCGAATAAATAGCCTGAGCTTATGATGCCAACCAGAATGTACTTAGTGGAACATGACTCAAATACAAGGCAGCATAGCACCTTCCTCATGCTTTTCTTGGTAATTTGTGTATTCGATAGCTGTGGCACTCACCTTCATAGTGGTTATAAACTTATGGATTATCACAGTAGATGTTTATCATATGACTCTCAGCAGCTGGATATAAATTATAGCGTCTTATTTTTATTGGCAGTTGAATCTATTGATTGCTACTAAGGTAGGTGAAGAAGGACTTGATATTCAGACATGCTGCCTGGTGATTCGGTATGATCTTCCAGAAACTGTTGCTAGCTTTATACAATCAAGAGGTCGTGCGCGAATGCGTGAGTCTGAATATGTACTTCTGGTGGACAGGTGCTTTTTATTGCATACCTTGAAAAATTCATTAGTTCAGGTTTTCTTTCCAAGTTGGAGTAAATATTCTTCTTCTTATTTCAGTGGCAATGAGAAAGAGGTAAATTTGATAGAAAATTTTAAAAAAGATGAAGACAGAATCAACTTGGAAATTACTTCCAGAACATCCAGTGAGACGTTTATTGGTTTGGAGGAAAGCACATATAAAGTTGATTCATCTGGTGCTTCGATCAGTTCTGGATACAGTATATCATTACTCCACCAGTATTGTTCAAAACTGCCTCATGATGAGTATGCTCTTGTTCTAAATGTGACCCTTTCTTTTTCATTTAGTTTCATGACTTGTAAATCAAAACTGTAATCACTTTAGGAGCTGTTGATAATTTAGTAACTATATGTTGGGATATGTCTATCTTACAGGTTTTTTGACCCCAGGCCAAAATTCTTTTATCTTGATGATATAGAGGGAACTGTTTGTCATGCAATTTTACCTTCCAATTCACCATTGCATCAAATTATCAGTTCACCACGATCTTCGATGGATGCTGCTAAGAAAGATGCTTGTCTCAAAGCAATTGAAGAGTTGCATAAACTGGGTGCCTTAAATGACTATCTCTTGCCAGGGAAAGAGAATGCAACTCTAGAGGAACCTGTACTTAACCCATCTGTTTCTGACAGCCGCAAAGGTTGAGCCATAGTAAATCTTCATTTGGTTTCTCTTCATGCTTGGCATTGTACAATTTATCATTTATTTAATTATTGGCAGATGAGGGTTCACGAGGAGAACTGCATGAGATGCTAGTTCCTGCTACACTAAAATATCCAAGGAATAGGGGGGATATTCCTGTTTATCTCAATTCTTACTATATAAAATTTAGTCCTGAACCTAATGATAGGACCTATAAAAGTTTTGGACTATTTGTCAAGGAACCTCTTCCTGCAGAAGCTGAGAAAATGGAACTTGATCTTCATCTGGCTCGTGGTAGATCTGTAATGACAAAGTTTGTTCCATCAGGGGTTGCAGAATTTGATAAAGATGAGGTAAAGAATTGTTTTCTGAATGGTATTCAGACTTTCATATTCTTTATTTACTATTGTTAGGGTGTTTGTGGTAGTTTGATTTGTATATAGTATCCATATCCTTTAAAATTAGCTTTTTGGTTTAGATGGTAACTTAACATGGTATTAAAGATCATGTTGGATGTTCTGGCCTTGCATTCAAATGTTGCTGCTGCATATCTAGTAATTTATGCTCTGCACGTGTAAGGGTTAGTATGTTTAGATCTACAAGAGTGTTACTACGTTTGTGTTAGCTTGATAGACAAAGTTGGATCTACTTCTACCAATTTTAAATTTTGGATTCCTGATAAATTAACAAGTACTTGTACATTTACAGATTATGCTCGCACAGAATTTTCAAGAAATGTTCCTGAAAGTCATCCTTGACCGGAATGAATTTGTTTCTGAATTTGTTGAATTGGGAAATAATGATTCTCGTAAAGCAAGCTCATTGACCTTCTACCTGTTGCTTCCTGTAACTTTTGATGACAATGAAAATACAATGAGTATAGATTGGAATGTTATCAGAAGATGTCTCTCATCTCCAGTTTTCAGGACTCCAGTAGATGCTTTGGATGAAAATATTCTTCCTTCAGATATTCAGTTAGAACTTGCCAATGGTTGCAAAAGTAGAAGGGATATCGAGAATAGTTTAGTTTATGCTCCTCATAAGAACCTCTTTTTCTTCATTACTAATGTTGTTTTTGACAAGAATGGGTATAGTCCATACAAAGATTCGGGCACTTTAAGCTATGCAGAGCACTTAAATAAAAAGTAGGTAACTCGACTTCTTTACTTTTATATACTTTAATGCAATTATATTACTGTATCTTGTTGGCACATCTTGTATATCGTCCTTTGAGTTTAAGCTTATTTACCATAAATTTGTTACAAAAATGTGAAGTGCTTAATGCTAAAATTTTCATAGAAGTATGATGATCATACACCAAGTTCACTAGTTTGAAAGATTAGATTTTTTAAAAACTTTTTATTGTAGGATTTTCATTTTTGACATTTGGTGCAGGTTTGGCATTCAGCTAGGAAACCCCAGACAACCGCTTCTACATGCTAAACCACTTTTCTGTTTGCACAACTTGCTCCACAATCGAAGGCAAGGGCATTCAGGTAAGCTTTTTTTATTGGGTCTTACTAAATGTTATTTGGACTTCATTATAGTTTTAATTGATATTGATCCATGCTATGTCAGACTGCATATATATGTTGTTGTTTTTAAGTGTTATGTGTTCTCATACATATATTTAGTTTGCTTGCAAAGAAACATGATCTTTGTGAAAACTTTAATATTCATCAGTCTTGCTGCTTATGTGTCTTACTAAAGATGTAAAACTGCCCAGTTTTTGTTAATTAGGCATTGACACCACACTAAATTACCATCAACCCTAAAAGGTGAAGTTGTTCGGAAGTAGGTAAAACTATGTATTTTAACACGATATAAAATTCATAAGATAATAAAGAAATGTGTCAAATTATGATTGCACCACTGTTTCAAATCTAAGTTAATTGGACCTTATTTTTCAGTGATTTATCTATTTTTTGAAAGCTTAAATGGCTGAGAGTGAAAAGTAGGGTGCTGAATCAGGGAGAAATAGGAAAGAGAAGCAATCAAGATACAGAGAAGAGTGGCTAGGAAGTTGATGCAAGAGCCAACAAAGAATAACAAACTGAAATAAAATACTAGAGAAAACTAAAGTGATATTAAACTTATAAAAATTCATTTAATGTCATTCAGAGTCCCTGCTTGGGGTTTTAAGAAAATCCAATTTATAATGAAACAACATAGCAACATAAGGTAGCTAAATATAATCAAACCTAATTAAACTAGGAAGCTATATAAAAACTAATAAATCATAAACCATAATAAATCAAAATTGTTTTATTATTTTATTTTATTCCTTTTTTTCCATCATTCTCCTGGGTTAAAGGACTTGATTCTGGTAATTTTAAGGGGCGGAAATTTCCATCATTGGTCAACAATTGCAACTTCGAAAACATCACTATTAGTTGCATTAGCTCATTCTTGAGGAGAAGGTAAGAACATGGACGAGAACAAATTTGAGTAAGAACAATAAAGTAGTTGGTCACCATCAAGCAGATCTTAAATGATGGCAGCAACTCTCTTTGGTGTGCAGTGGTGGATAACTGTAGTACTAGTATCGTTGAGCTTGTCCTGAGCCTAGGCTACTAGTGGTAGTAGTAGTGTGAGAGTGGTGGTGGGCCCTTATTGTGGTGCCATGTGGATAATTCGAAGAGGTGGGCTTGCCAGCGTGGTGGTTGCTGGGGGTGGGTGGTTCGTAAGCAATGAAAGGTCATCATGGGTGGCGGCACTAGGTGATTATGTGATTGGTTTGGGAAACAGCACAATTATATGGTGAAAATTTCAAACAAGAAACGTCAATGAGGTAGTATGTCAAAGTATTAGGACACCGGAAGAGTGGAGAAATGGAAAATGCTCTGATACCAATTGATGCAAGAATTGACAAATAACAAACTAAAGGAAAATACTTGAGGAAACCGAAGCGATAATCAACTTAAATTCATTCAATATTGTATATTTTGAGATTAGAGGGAAGAAATTCTCATAGCTTTGTGAAAAAGAATTACAGGCCTATTTAACATAGATGTGGCTGGTATTCCAGTCTACAAAACGAGGAAAGTAATCCTTGTAAATCAAGACAATCGAATTCTAAGGATTTGGTCAATGGGCTGATCCTATTTATTAGGAGACAAAATAAATAAATAAATATCCTAAAATAATATAAATCTTTCTAATTAATTAAATAAAAATAAATAAATATCCTAAAATAATATAAATCTTTCTAATTAATTAAATAAAAACTATATATAATCCCAGCTTGGAGCTAAATTCTTTGAAATTGGTTTTTGGAAGATCTTTGGTGAGGATATCAGTGGTTTGCAATCTTGTAGGAATGTAGGTCTGTTGAACTATTCCGTTGTTGACCTTCTTAAATATAAAATGTCTATCTCGATGTGTTTCATCTTGTCGTGATGAACTGGATTTTTGGCAATACTAGTAGCAGCTTGGCTGTCTGAAAGCATTCTTGTGGTGTTTTCTGTGATAGCTCCGAGTTCGCTAAGCAATCTTTGAAGCCACATTCTCTCACAGATGTCTAGAGCAAGTGCACGGTATTCTGACTCGGCACTGCTTTTAGAAACCACTGATTGTTTCTTGCTTCTCAATGTTATTAGATTTTCCCACGCATATGAACAGTAGTCAGTTGTAGATCTTTTGCCAGTCAACTCTCCAATCCAGTGTGCATCTGTGTAGATCTCTATCTCTGTTTTCACATGTTTTGAACAACAATCCATGCTCTGGTGTCATCTTCAAGTACCTCAAAATCCGATACATAGCTTGTAGATAATCTTCTGTTGGATTGTTCATGTGCTGACTTAACACACTAACTGAGAATGCAGTGTCTGGTCTGGTATGTGAGAGGTATATCAGTTTTCTCATGTCTTTGATATTTCCCTTTGTCCATTGGAGTACTCTCTTCACTTGTCTTCATCTTCTTATTGGGATCCATAAGGGTATCGGTCGGTTTATATCAAAGCATGCTCGTTTCATTCAGTAAATCTAAGATGTACTTCCTTTGAGCGATAACAATTAATTTCTTAGATCGAGCAATATCCATCCCTAGGAATTATTTGAGGGGGCCGAGATCCTGAATTTCAAACTCGATAGCAAGTAGCTTTTTCAACTTGATAATCTCGTCTTCATAGTCTCCAAGTAGAATAATGTCATCAACATACACAATTAGGATATCAATATTCTTCTCTGATGAGAATTTCACAACAGTGTATGATCAGTTTGACACTGTTTATATCTTTGTGAGACTATTATTTTGTCAAACTTGTCAAACTAAGTACGAGGTGACTGCTTTAAACCATACAGTGCTTTTTTGAGTTTACATACCATTCGACTGTCGGAGGAATTCTCTAATCTCGGAGTTACTTCCATGTATACTTCTTCTAGATCGCCATTTAGGAACGCATTCTTGATATCAAGTTGGTGTAGCGGCCAGTCTTGATTCACTGCAAGGGAGAATAGAACTTGGATTGTATTAAGTTCGGGAACTGATGCAAATGTCTCTTGATAATAAGTACCATAAGGTTGCTTGAAGCCCTTAGCTATCAAACGGGCTTTATACCTTTCAATGCTCCCATCTGTCTTGTAGTTAACTATATTTATCCACTTGCACCCCACTGGTTTCTTCCCATGAGGAAGGTCTGAAAGTATCCAAATACCATTGCTTTATAGTATCCTGAGTTTTTCTTGCACTGTTTGTTTCCATGCTGGAATTCTTAGAGCTTCTGGAATAGAGTTTGGAACCTGCATATTATCAAGAGTAAAAACAAATGCACTATAGAGAGGTAGTAGCTTTTCATAAGCAACATAGTTTCCAATGGGGTGTTTCGTGCATGATCGAACACCTTTACTCAGAGGGATAGGCAAGTTAGAATTATTATCGATAGGACTAGTGACCTCATGATTTGATGGATCCATACTTGTACAAATTTTTGAAGCAAGAAGAATCGATACTAGTTCTTGACCTTGCCTGATTTGTGTCGTGTGCTCCATATGCTCAATAGGTTTTCTCTTCTTTCTAACATAGACTTGAAGTTCCAGTTCATTATTGGTCTCCGGTAGTTGTGAAATAGGTTCGGGCTGATCTGGTTGGCAGGTTTGACAAATTTAGGTAGGGCTATATAGATTCGTGAAAGACTCGAATTGTTTTGATGAGGATGAAAATGGGGTTATTGATGATTTTTGAGGATGACGAGAGTGAGAAAATTAAGTGTGTCTTGTAGAATGTCCCAAAACTGATATTCTCTCAAATGCTCTCCCTGAATTTCAGGTTTGGGAAAGTAGAACTGGTGCTTGGAGAATGTGACATCCATGGAGATATATATTTTTCTACTAAGAGGTGAATAGCACTTATATCCTTTTTGATTGGATGAGTAACCTAAAAAGCTATACTTGAGGGATTTTGGGTCAAGTTTGGTTCGATTATGATGATGAATGTGGACAAAAGCTGAACACCCAAAGATTTTAAGTGGAAGATCTGAAGTGAATGATTTGAAGTGAGGAAAGGATTGTATAAGAATTTGATGGGGATTTTAAAATTTTAGAATTCGGCTTGGCATTTTGTTAATGAGATAGGTGGCTGTTAAGATAGTTTCTCCTCAAAAGTATTTAGGAATATTTTTGGAGAACATGATTGGTCGAGCCACTTTAAGTAGGTTTCTATTTTTCCTCTCTGCTATTCTATTTTGTTGAGGGGTATCTACACATGAGCTCAAGTATATAATGCCTTGTTACAAGAGATAAGGACCAAGATAGAATTGAAGTATTCCCTGGCATTGTCGGTTTTTAGGACCTGAATTTTGCTTTGAATTGGGTGTTAATCATCGAGCGAAAAGATTTGAAGATGGCCTTTGTTTCTGATTTGTCTTTAATGAGAAATGTCCATGTGATTTTAATGTGGTCATCAATGAAAGTCACAAACCAACGAGTTTCATTTATGTTTTAACTCTTGAGGTTCTCCAAATGTCACTATGGAGCATAGAAAATGGATATGAGGGTATATATTGGATGGTTGAATTGACATTGTCTCATGTACTTAGCAAGTTGGCAGATTTCACAATGATAAAAATGGAACTTTTATTATGAAATAATTGAAGGAACATCTTTTCAAGATACTCAAAATTTGGATGATCGAGACTAAAATGCCACAACATAACTTTATTTTCATCTGAAATTGACACAGAATTGAAAACAGAGTGAAAGACACAACTGGTAGAAGAAATTTTTTGATGAAATGAAGTATTTCTTTGAGCAAATAGTCCACCACATAGGCCAGCACTGTCAATCACCTTCCCCGAATCCACTGTTGAAATTCACTCAAATTTGGACAGAATTTAGTCATACAATTTAAATCACAAGTAAGTTTACTTATGGAAATCAAATTACAATCCAAGTTTGGCACATAAAGAACAGAAGAGAGAAGCAAATCTTCTGTTAATTGTATTCCTCTTGTTCCAACCACTTTTGAAAGTGAACCATCTGTTATTCTTACTGTGCAAACACCATGAGTCGGTTTATAGTGTTGAAAAATACTAATATCTCCTGTCATATGATTGGAGGCTCCCGAATCAACTATCTAAGACTTTGACATTGTGACTTTTGTAGTGAAGGCAGAGGAGAGAGTACTTTGGTGTGCTAACATACTAGTATGTTGTTGTGAAGTCGTTGGAGTCGATTGAGAGGAATTAGAAATCTGAGCAAATATCTTCTGCAATGCATCTAGTTGTTCCTTGGTAAAAGGGCTAGTTTCGGCATTGTTGGTATCATCCGATGTTGTAGCAGCATGAAAGCGGCTCTCACGATCATTCTGTACATGATTAGGCTTCCAATCTGTTGGTCTTCCATGCATTTTCTAGCACCTTTCCTTAGTGTGCCCGGGTCTCCTGCAATGTTTGCGCCACGACCTCTTCTTTTTCAATTTCTTATCTTGAGAAGAAGTATGCGTGTATAGGGCTGAGCTTTCCACGTTTGGAGCAGTGCTGGAGTCACCTCTCATCATTAGTTTCCTACGGCTCTCCTCCCCTCAAACTTTTGAAAACGCTTCTCAAAGCATAGGCAAGGGTTTAATTCCCATGATTCTCCCCCTTCCCTCATCTAGGTCTTTGTTGAGATCGAGAACAAACTTGAATGTTCTTTTTTGTTCAATAATGTTCCTACACAAAGCAGCATCATCAGGGCATTTCTAGGAATATATCAAGATGCTGCCAGTATCGTGCAAGGATATTAAAATATTGGGTGACATTTAAATCCCCTTGTCGTAGTTCATAAAGTCTGGTTTCAATCTCGAACAACTCTGAGGTATTTTTTGAACTGAAGTAGGTTTCATGTTCTACTTCCCAAATCTCTTTGGCTGTCTTGTAAAACAGAAAATTTTCTCCTGCTTCGGTGGTCATAGAATTGATTAACCACGACATAACCATGTGGTTTTCCGTGTTCCGGGTCCGATACTTAGGATTTGATTTTTCTGGAGACCTCGCCTGTGAGATATTCGTCCTTCCCTTTGCTGCAGCCATACATGAGAATAGATTATGACCATTGAAGAAAATTATGGCCGTTAAGTCTGTGATTGGTGATAATAAAGGATGAATTTTCTTGGATGTTGGCTGATGGAATTTGCTCGGGTTTAGTCATCGTGGTAAGAAACTGGTAACGAAGAAATTAGGGTTCCGAATCAAGCTTTGAATCCATGTAGATTTTGAGATGAGAGGGAAGAAATTCTCATAGCTTTCTGAAAAAGAATTACAGATCTATTTAACATAGATGTGATTGGAATTCCAGTCCATAAAACTAGGAAAGTAATCTCTGTAAATTAGGGAGATCGAATTCTAAGGAATCAGTCAATGAACTGATCCTATTTATAAGGAAACAAACTAAATAAGTAAATATTCTAAAATAATAAGAATCTTCCTAATTAATTAAATAAGAACGGGCTCCGTTCAAAGTTCCGCTCTTAGGGTATATTTGATATGTGGAATAGATGTAGGAATATTATAGCTGTTTCATAGGATTAGCCATTTCTATTTCATAGGATTAGCCAATTCTATGTTTAGTGTGTTTTCAATTTTAGGAATATCTATTCCGTAGGAATACTTATTCCTTCATTTTAAGGAATAACCTAAGAATTGGTATTATTTTATTCCAATTTGGATATATATATTCTAACCATATTTTTAAAGGTTTAAATTTAGATGGATTATCATACAACAAAAACACATAAAATTACTAGATAACTTTTTTTGGTTATGGTAACTAGAGAATTTAACTTATAACTAGAGAATCAACTTATATCGATAGGAATAACTATTCTTTTTTCCTTTTTTTTTGGTTCCTATGAATAGGTATTCCTATTGCAGCAAGTATTCCAAATATGCCCTTAGGCTTTTAAAGAAACCCTATTATAATAAAACAATCTAGCAACATAAAGAAACTGTATAATAACACCTAATTAAACAAGGAAACTAAATAAAAACCCTAATACAATAAATTATTAATAAAACCATAATAAATCATAATTAATTTAAATTTTATTCTTCTTCTCCATCAGATGTAAGAAAGTAACCATTTAAGGTATCTGAAGCAATTGAGGAAGCTTAGGGACTGATATATAAGGCATGGTAAAGAAGTATCCAAAAACGTGAAGGGAATTGGTAGGTTTTGACAAATGATGCTTATGTACTAAGCTTGCAAAGAGTCGGGAATCATTATGTAGACGAAATCGACTTTTTGTGATAAAAGACCATTCAGATAGAAATAGAGAGTGAGAAATACTCTGAACATAACAAAAAAGAAAAGATATAATCTGAAACTAACACTCACCAATTTTCTATAAGCAGGAAAGGAAAAATGAAGAAGGTATTGGATTTTCTTTTTTCGTTTTTTGACACATCATCTTATGTGCAGTGGTGATGTCTAGAGGGACAATTAACTAATAATTAATATTTACAGAAAAGAAGTGGTAAAACTTTTAAAAAGGAAGAAGGGGATGCATAAACGAACACAGTTACCAATCAAGATGGTAATATATAAGGTCAGTCAGTCAGTCAGTCTTAATGTTGTTGTCTCAGTTTCAAGTTAAATCATTGCTGAGGTCTAACCAGCTCTTTAGTTGTCAATTGAAGTTATGAAGTGTTAAAACACAAATTTAGCGCATCTGAAATTGCTGAGGCCAAAGAGTATGATTCTCCTACTCTTGAATAAGGCATAGTTTCTCACTTTTGTAGCTGAAGCTAAGAAGCAACAAAGAAACATTCTTAGGGCTTTAGATAATTTTATATAAGAAGTAGACAGATGTTTCCTTTGGATATTAGATTGCTATTGAGTACCGCAGGATAATTAACCATGTGTTTCAAACCCCAGTCAAAGTTTATGGGGTAATGAAACTACATTTTGTTAGATTCTGGACTCATAATACTATCTGCATCTCTCTCCTTTCTACTACTATGGAAGATTATTCTAATGTTACATGATAAACAGGACCAAGTAAACTAGATGAGTACTTTATATGTTTGCCTCCTGAGATTTGTCACTTGAAGATACTAGGCTTTTCAAAAGATATTGGGAGTTCAATATCTCTGTTACCATCAATTATGCATCGTGTGGAAAACTTGCTCGTGGCCATTGAACTTAAGAACGTATTTTCTGCATCGTTCCCAGAGGGATCTGAAGTTACTGCTGAAAGAGTAAGGCCTTACCTTATGTTATTCTATTGGGTACTGGCTTTGATAAGTGGTGTACTTCTAATTATATACTAATAATGCAAATGACTTCTGTAGTTGTCTACCTAGAGATTGTAGACAATATTGACATGAACTTTGTTCCTACTGAATGATATGATTTTTTGTTAGGTTCTAGAGGCACTCACCACTGAGAAATGCCAGGAGCGTTTTTCTCTTGAAAGGCTTGAAGTACTCGGTGATGCTTTCCTCAAATTTGCTGTTGCAAGACACCTTTTTCTTTTGCATGATACTCTTGATGAAGGTGAACTAACAAGGAGGCGTTCTGATATAGTAAACAATACCAATTTATTCAAGCTAGCAATAAGGAGCAACTTACAGGTCTGACTAACTTCCAGGACATGATCTATATTACTTAAAGTTTGTATGCATGTATGTTTACTTAGTAAACATTTCTTGTTTTTTCTTACCAATACTCCGGATCTTGGAATGCTTCTTTGTCAGGTCTGACATGATATGCTAAAATGTAAATTCAACTAGTGAAGTTAATTCTGAAGCTAAATATCAAAGGTGAAAGCCTAATATTCAACCTGTATGGATAAAAGATGTAAACATGCTACCTTCAAAAAACAAAAGGACTAATATGCTGTAGTAACCAATAACTTCCACATGAAAATGATAGTTGCCTCTATAAACAAAGTATACATTTCATGCAATCTCATTTATGCTGAAATAATTGTCTTGTCTCTCTCTCTCTCTGGTCTGGTCAACTTCCAAGTTTGGAAATCTTTTTTTCTAATACGTTTCTGGTTACACATGCTTCATGTTTTGTGCTGTTACATGGAAAAGATTCAACAAAAAGAGAAAATCTTAAAGTTTGTAATATATATCTGCATATGTAATAAGTTAATATTATATAGAGTGAAATTTTGTATTCTTATTTCAGGTATACATACGTGATCAGTCATTCGAGCCCAGTCAATTCTTTGCTTTGGGTCGCACATGCCCATTAATTTGCAATAAAGAAACAGAAGGAACCATTCATTCACAATGTTTGAATGATGACGCAAATCATGAAGATGCTTGTGAAGTCAGGTGTAGCAAAGGTCACCATTGGTTACATAAGAAAACAATTGCTGATGTTGTTGAAGCTCTTGTTGGAGCATTCATTGTTGACAGTGGCTTTAAAGCTGCTATTGCATTTCTTTGTTGGATTGGCATACAAGTGGAATTTGAAGCTTCACAGCTTACTAATGTTTGCATGGCAAGCACTAAATACATCCCTCTTGCTGCTTGTATTGACGTTGCTGCCCTTGAAAAGTCACTCGATTATCAGTTTCTTTATAAGGGTCTGCTTCTACAGGCATTTGTACATCCTTCTTACAACAAGCATGGAGGAGGCTGCTATCAGGTGTGCACTCTGCATTTAGTAGCATTTCATGTGTTTGACAAATTGTTCCTCCCCGCTTAATGACTTTGCAGATTAACCACAACTTGCTACATTTTACACTCAGACAAACTCTTTTTTCCTAATATTCTTTTACTAGAGGTTGGAGTTTCTGGGAGATGCTGTCTTGGATTACTTAATCACCTCCTACCTGTATTCGGTTTATCCAAATTTGAAGCCTGGTCAGTTGACAGATTTGAGATCACTTTCTGTGAATAATAAAGCCTTTGCAAATGTTGCAGTGAATCGTTCCTTTCAAAAATATATTATTTGTGATTCAAATAGCTTATCTGAGGCCATAAAAGTTTATGTTGACTTCATTGAAACACCTGCATCAGAAAGGGATTTGCTTGATGAGCCAAAATGTCCTAAGGTAGACAGTTGGACTTCTTTTTTTTTTTTTGGGTTATAACATGGCCTGCTATATTTTTGCCTCTCTCTTTTTTTTATTTTATTTTAATTTTTTATAAACGTATTCTTGTTGTTGTTTTTGAAAATGTTCATTATTAGTTCAATGAAATTTTATGTAAGAGTTAGGATTTCAAACGACAGTCTACTACTCATTAAGATTGATACCAGCTACTTTTTGTGAGGAGACTCTTAGATGAAAATATGAACATCCCCAACTGGACCAAGATACCTTGTGCATTGATCCACTCAAGGATGATATTTGCACTTTAAATGAAAACTTGTCCCTAATAGGATTTTGATCCTTGTAAAACTACTTACGTGCCAGTTTATAAATAAGTTACAGTTTTTTTTCTCATTAGGGAATCATTGACTTATGAGCTTTGAGAACTCATTAGTTTTTCTGTTGTTGTAATTGTTATCCTAGTCTTAGTACATATCAAATTATTTCTTATCTTGTTCGCGTGTGAATTCCACTCATCTTATTGAGACTACTTTGATATCTCTATCATGGGTAAGTAAGGAAAGTTTAGTTTATCGCTCTTTAATATATTGTATAATGGGGGATGTTTGTTTTCATTATAGATTTTTTTCTTTGCTATGTTTATGATCTTTCAAGGATTTCTTATCTTCTACCACCCCCACCTATCAATGAAAAATTGTTTCTTAAAACAAATGGTTTTGTTTTTCATTTAGGAAGGAAGAAGCTGACCTCTTTATAACTTTAAAAAATTATATTTGATGAATAATTTATCATTCTTCATTTAAATGAAGTATGGTTCTGAAGTTATACTCCTTGCTTCAGGCTTTGGGTGACTTGGTAGAGTCATGTATGGGTGCCATTCTGCTTGATACGGGGTTCAATTTGAAATGTGTTTGGAAGATAATGCTATCCTTTTTGGATCCAATTATGAGCTTTTCGAGCTTGCAGCTTTGTCCAATTAGGGAACTACAAGAACTTTGTCAATCTTATTCTTGGGATCTTCAATTTTTCCCATCAAAGAAGGGTAGAAACTATTCAGTAGAAGTAAAAGTGAACAGCAGTAATTTTAGTGCGAGTGCTTCTGCAACCAATTTGAATAAAAAGGATGCTACTAGAAATGCTGCCCAACAAATTTTTCCAAAGTTGAAGGTAAAATTACATATTTTTAACTTATTTTATTTATCATCATTATTAATATTATAAATATTATTATTTTCGCTATATGTTCTCTCAATCCTATGGAAGTGTAGTCATTGCATTGCTTGCTTGAATTTGGTTTGATTTGGTGTACTGTTAATTAGTTTTTTCTGGTCAAAAGTTGATTTATCAGGTTAAACACTGATCTTCTTCTTCCTTTTTCTCAATGTTGAAGGTTTGGAACTATTGAAAAGAAGTAATGCTGTATTTACAAATTTTTTTTTTTTTAACATGATATCAATGTAGGAAATACTTTGATAAATCCATGAGGCCTCTAAATTTACTTAAAAGTTCCAATTGTAGGCCCCAGATTGTGGCCAATGCATGGGGATGGTGGTACAGTATTTTAGGGTGTAAACAAGTCAATGTTACACTGATATCTAATGTTAAATACAAGATGTACAGGATGCATAATTGGATCCATTTTAACAACTTAAGCTTTAGGGATTGATAATAATTCATCATGGTATTAGAGGTTAATTATCTTGCACCACTATGTTTGTGCTAATTTAATTTGCTGGTTATGTAAGGCCCAATTTATGTGTTATGTTGGCTTGAAACTACATAGTTGATCCGAGTTGCTTATACTTTTGTGGCTGATGGTAATTTTCTAACATCTATTAATAAGTTTTTGTTTTTTATTTATACTGGGATACCATATATTTTGAATAATCTTGACAACATTATTTGATATTGACCTGTTATAATTGGGATGGTAATTAGTTTGTCACTAGTTGTTTCATGCTCTCATTTCTAAGCCTTCTCCAAGAGGTAAAGAATATTTAAGCATGGGCGTTGGATACCAGACCTCTTTATTATGCACCCATTCAAATGGAATCACTGACAACAAGATCAAGAGTTCTAAGTATTTAGATTTGTTGTTGCTAGCATATATGCCCATCATCTCCATCATTGGACTATTTTGACAGTTGAAATAAAAATCTATATTAAAGTCTATGTCTTGTTAAATTTTTTCCTCTCTGATCAAGCCCAAAGTTAATGTGACTTTAACAGGATATAAGTTAATCAATTTTGCAAGAACTACCTGTATGTTCAATATTGATGCATACAAACACAAAACAAAGATGGTCCTTTTAGATTTTGCTACCATTAAATTGCTTTGCTAATGTAATTTGGTGAACGAACCTGATCTCGTTGAAGTCCTTGCACTTTTCGTGCACACTGCCACTGTGAATTTTTTTGCAAGGTGAAATTCTCCTACACCCATGACTTGAGACAAGTCATGTAGGTATTGTGCCCTTGGGATGTGGAGACATTTTGTTTCTCTGGCTGCTTTAAATAGGTCCTGCATAACAATGGGCCCAAGAATTCGGTGAATAGACCTGCTTTAATATGACTTTAGTGTAGGATGGGAACCCTAGCCATTAGCTTCAATTGTTAGGTGGATGAGTCCAGTGCCACTTAGCCCGTAATTTTCTCCCAAACATTTATTTCTTATGGTCATCAGACTCCAACAATGTGGGATTTTTGGTTAGTCTTTTCTATTTGACATGTACTATGTCTTCTGTGATTAAGCTTTTGGGGGGTTGTTTGCTGGATGTTCAGGCTGAAGGCTGTACATTCAGGATTAAATCTTTGGAGAAAGTCTTAGAGTCAAGCTGCAAGTTGGAGGCCAAGCTGATTGGATATGATGAAATGCCAATAGATTTAGTTCCTTCCAATGCCACTGGATCTGAAATTCCAAATGTAAAAGAATCTTTTGGCTGCAGTTTTGATCCCAAAGTCCATCCTGCCAGTCATGTAGTCAGTTCCTTATCCTCAAAATCTATAAGAAGACTCTGCCCTTCCACATTAGGCTCAGAAAGAACGCATCGTGACGAGACCATTCAAAATCATGCCTCTGACACTGACTCGGTGACTTCAGGTATTATTATTGATGTACCATTTGCAGAATACAAGTATGGAGCACTTAACCACATTTGTCTATGAAAAAATTCCAGGTGGGTCGCGCAAAGATGCAGCAACAGCAAAATCACGTTTATATGAGGTTTGCACTGCGAACTGTTGGAAACCCCCTTCTTTTGAATGCTGCAAAGAGGAGGGACCAAGCCATTTGAAGTTGTAAGTTCACGATGCATGATGGCACCTACCACCCCGCACCCCAAAAAACAAAGAAGAGAAAAAAGATTGTGGTAAAATATGACTGCTCAGTCATGTTGGTTGTCAGTTCTTTAATGGTTCAAGCAAATCTTTTTGCAGGTTCACTTTCAAGGTTGTAGTGGAGATTGAAGAACATCCTGACATGGTTTTGGAGTGCTTTGGTTCGCCACATGTGAAGAAGAAGGCAGCAGCAGAGCATGCTGCAGAAGGGGCACTTTGGTTCTTGACAAAAGAAGGATATACCTGCATGTCCGGCTAAAAGAGGCAGGCCACTAGGCCTTTCTCTAGGGACCACTGAGAATGTAATTATAAATGTTGTGTCCTTTTTCTTTTCTTTTTTTTTATATATGTATATTGTCAAATAAATTGTTAATGTATATGGATTCTTTTCATTAACAGAATCGAAACATTGTGGTACATGCTGTGAGCTAAGCATGAGCTAAAGATGCATAACCAGTTTGGTTGGACTTGGATATGATGCTTTTTGGCTCATGACCATCCTTGAAAATTTTAGTTGAATAAAGTTGAGTAATTTTCTAGTGTAATATTATATATATATATATATATATAGTTCGTTTTTTATCAAGACATCTGATAAAATTTGATAAAAATTCACATCACGCAACATGTGGGAATAAAAAGTCAAGCAACATGTTGCATGATGGGGTAAGCATCAAAATCTGTTAGAGCATCTTGATGAAAGATTCATTATATATATAATTATTATAAAACGAGTGCATGCTCATGTTATAAAATGCGTGCATGTCAGATTACATGTAATCAGTTACTTGGTTTCATAAAAAATATAGCAAATTATATGAAATTTTGGTGCGCATGCATTTTATTACAAATATATATACATATATATATGTATGATTTTTCTTTCATCAGGGATTAAAATCTAGGATTTGTCTAGGGCAACTCGTATCCTTTCTAGATAAATTTTGGATAGTAAATTTCTAGTGAGAGAATTATGGAATGTAGTTCTATTCTTTTAAGCTATAAAGCTCATGATATGCTGCCTGACATGTGGGAATGTAAAATCCGTTATCAAAGTCACCCAATATGTTTCGGGATGTTGTATCCGGCAGCATACCATAGGCTCTGTTATCTAGTAGAATATTTTCCCATATATTTATATATACAAAATCATATTCTTATTAAGATGCATGGGCAAATTTAGCATGGGGGCAGTGGGGGCAGCAGTCTATGCCAAATTCAAATTTCTCTTAACAGTAATTCTATAGATATTAAAATATTTATTAAATGATACGTATTAAAATATTATTAGTTAACGTATTCATATAAGTTAATATGAAAAATTGAATATTTAAGTGAATAATTGAATAAAAAAATTCAACTAATTATAGTTACATCATCTACCACATTATTTTGTAATTAAATTTGGTGGACATTTTGGTAATTCGAACATTATTGTTCACTTAGTGTTCGTTTGGCATAATTGTTTTGAATAGAACTTTTGAAATAGAGTTTTTGTAGGTAGATCTTTTTTAAAAATAGCTTTTTTTAAAAAGATATTAAATGTTTGGTTGTCAATTAAAAAAGTGTTGTGAATATTAAATTGAGTGTTTGGTAAGACAATTTAAAAGTGCTTTTGATTTAAAACTTTACAACATTATTTTTTATTATAATAATCTCATAATTTTTTTTTAAACAATATATATAAGAAAAATGCATCATCTATAAAAAAAAAAGTTGTTTATGATTTGTATTATTTTAAATTTACTGATTAGATTTTATTTATATGATTTTGAAAATATATTGTAACTCATCATCATATAATATATTTTGACATTTTCGTATATAAATAGTGCAATAACAAAAGCAACATAAATGCATATCATATTAGTTTTTCATAAATTCTTTAGGTTATACAAACTAATATATATATATATATATATATATTATCGAAACATAAGAAAATTTGCTATATGATCACGCTCATCGCTCATCTCTTGCTCATATAGAATGTCATAATTATTTGCTTCAACACCATCTATTTTTCCAAACACCAAAAGTTCTTTTAATTGTGCACCTTAACTATGAATGTGCATGATTAAATACTTTTTTCTTTCCCCTTGGAAAACCAGCACGTCTAAAATTAAGAAGATGATATCGTTTACCTTTATATGGTCCTAAATAACCCTTTATATGAGGATATCTAGCATATACTAAATAATATTTACCTACATTAAAGAAAAACAGTTAAATTAAATAATTTTTTAAAAACATAAAAATAAAGAAATAAATTAGATGTGAAAATGTAAATCATAATATAAATAGTCATTTTTAAATTCACAAACCTCTTAGTCGATGAGAAAAATTTATGTTTTTCTATGGAGAGCCTCTAAGAAAATACATGTATCATGAGTGTGCCCTCCCATCCAGCCCATGCAAATGTAAAGCACATGTTAAAATCATATACGACCATCACATTTTGTGCTGGAGTGCTTTTCCTTCTAATACATGGTATTTGATTTGCTCTAGGAACCACAAATAGTATATGTGTCCCATCAATTGCTCCAATACAATTTTTAAAATACAGCCAATATCTTTTATCATCCATAATTTTTTTTGGAGCTGTTCTAAATTGTGGATCACTAAGTCTTATGAAATCAACTACCATACATGAAACAACATCTAGCACAACTTCAAACCATCTAGATATAGTTTCACCTGAATGTTGAAATCTCTCTTAAACCATTCTATTACCAAGTCCATGGCCTAAAATTATTAAAAAGATAGCTACTGTTTCCATTAAGTTTATATTTTTTGGGAATATTCTATCTAGACCCCTTGAGTTTTGTATTAATTTCAATTTAGTCTCTTAGATTTTGAAAATTACAACTGGCACCCTTATAAGGGGTGTAAATGAAATTATTTTGAAGGGTCTAAATAAAATAAAAAGGGAGGAAAATAAAAAACTGTTTGAAACTGAGGGGATATAAATGATATTTTTGAAACCATAGGGATCGAATTGTAATTAAATCAAATTTCAAGGGAGATAAATGAAATTATCCCTATGTTTTTCTACTGTTTAATCCATAAGATTGATTCAACAATTTACACAATTTCATAAATACATGTTTTTCCATTCTAAATTGTTGGTGACACCTATCCTCACGACCATTTAATATTTCCATCACAAACTTTCATCCCGTATGAGGAGATGTCCTAAGTGGTTCTTTCACAAAATATTTAATAAAATGATTTACAGTCGATGCTGCTCCTGCAACTACCATAACCAAAAATTCTTCTTCAACTTCATTATCATCATCATTATATTCAGAGTCACTATTAGAATCATTACTAGAAGATGCCATATCTGTATCAACAAGTATATTAAAACATGTAAGATAAAGATTTAAAATTTATAAACTTAAAACATTATAAGATAACAATATAAAAATTAAATGTATAAATCCAAAATAATTAAAATGTATATGTGACCAAAGTAAGGACACTACATCAAGGAAATAACATAAATATTTAGAAAATACATGATGACATAACATCATTTCATTTGCTTAAGCCATTCAATTTGAAGATCAAAATCCTTAAGGGCAATAAACATTTGCCTATTCTCTTTCCTAAGAAATAGTTTTGTAGCAGCCATAAAAAGTTCACTTCCTCTCTTAATTCCTAGTATATTATGCAGCATGTCAGTTGCTTCAGGAATACTACAACCAAGATCATCTTTATTCCTATTTTCAACTGTAGTACGTATGCCATCTAACTCTTTAGATAATTTTGCTGCAACTCCACTTATAGTGTCATTGTTTTTTTTTTCTTTTCTTTCCCTTATCTTGTGTGGAAGCTCCAAGCACAGAATTTGATATGTTAGAGTCATTACTAATGTCCTCAATTTGGTAAACAATTCAAGAGTATAATAATTCCAATCTGCTTTAATCTTTTTCTTCCCATTACCATCTCCTTGAGTTTGTTGAGTTGGATTTCACATTTTCTACTAAATTGAACGATTAAAATAAATATAGCTTAACAAGTTAAAGTAATAAACACAAATTTAAAATGAATGATGCAAACCATGACAAGATAGAAAACCAGTAATTGCATTATATATTATATATGTAGAATACATAGATAATTTATTTACTACCAAAGTATGAGAAACTAAAATACTAATGTCAAATTAATCAAGTCAAAATCAATCTAAACTCAATATTTCAACTTTCTGTGTACACTAAAATGTATCATTTTCCAAATCTCACGTGAAGCCTTGGAGGATGGACCTATCAAATATACATCATATGTTTTATGTTTTTAGTTTTTTTATTGTTGCACACTAGATATGCAACAGAAGAATCCTTACAAAACTGGTTTTAAATCAATCAAATAAATGGTGGGATGTGATAAGCCACAGTATTACCAAAAAAGAAGAAGATAAAATTGATGAACTGCAGTACAAGTTAACGCAATGGAAGAAGGAGAAACAAAAGTTAACACAAAGCAAAATCAATTAATAGAAAGCAAAATCAATTAATAGGTAGCAAAAAATAAAATAAAAATAAATGGCAAAAAAGAGTGCATCTATACTCTTTGATTTTTCTTTAACTTCTTGAAACTTTTGTGGAAGACAAAGAAAAGAAGGAGAAGGAATCGTTTTCTTACTTAGGGTTTAATTTGGATAAATTTGATATTTTAAAAAAATAATAAAGATAAAATTGGAAATAAAAAAATATTATTAAATGATCCATTGATCTTCCCATATAAGTTCAAAATAAAACTTTTTTAGAGAAGTCCAAATTTTAGATTTTTCTTAAATAGTTGATTTTTTTTGTTAACAAGTATTTGTTTACTTTTATCAAACACTTTTAGTTTTTTATAAAAGAACTTTTTGACCTTTAAATAGAACTTTTAAACAAAAAAAAAAAAAAACAAAAAAACTCTGCCAAATAGAGGCTTAATATGGTTTAATACGTAAGTATAAAATTTTATAACTTCATCTTTTTACCCCATGTAGAAAATTTACTTTGTTTATAGAGAAGGTTAATAAAGTCTTAACACGTTTTAATATTTTAAGCTATTTTATTTAGAAGTATCATTTGGAAAATAATCCTCTTTTATAGTTTTTTTTCCAAAACAATCTCTTTTTTTTTTTTTTAACAATAAATGCTACTAAATTAATCGTTGGTTAAAAAAAAAAAATTACTGTTGCAAAAGAGCACTTTTGTTTCTTTTTTTTTTTTGTTATTTTATTTTATTTTGTCTCTTAAACTCTTTTACTTAGTTATTAAAAACTAATTTTTAGAGGTATTTCGTTCGAAGTACTCATATTTAATTTATATTTATACCATAAATGCTTGTTTTTATATGCTTAACTTAAAAAAAAAAAAATTTAATGTTTTAGTTCATTTTATTGTATAATCTTATTTGTTTATTTATGATTCTTAATAATATTAAGCATTTGTTCATGCTCTAGTTTTATAGTTTTAATTTTTTTGGACCTGAGTTATATAGTTTTTGATATTGTGTAATCTTATAATCTCCTCATAAAAGCTATATTTTTTTGGACATGAAATAAGCTATTTAGTTAAAGATTTTTTTTTTTTTTTTTTTTTTGGTGGTTGGGAAAAGGGTTACTATATATGATTTTCATTTTGCCCTCGCTATCCTGAAATCTTTGCTCTACCACTGTCAAGTCCATTTGATAGTTTTACCATCTCTTCCTTGTTCAACCCTTAAAATACTTCAATGACTAAAATTTAACAACACACTTATGATTCTCTAAATTTCCATTGGATTTATTTTGCCTAATTAGTATGTCATTAAATTTTTCTTTAATCACTAATTGAATTTTAATTTTAGCCGTTGTTATGCTTTAAGGGTTAATGAAAGAAGATTTAATGTCAAAACTAGGAGATCAACCTTATGTGAGAAACTGATGTGAAACTGACTGTTACATATATATATATATTTATAGACCATTCTCTAGGCGACGGAGCTTAAGATATATTGCCAGACCACATCCTAAATCATGCAGTAGGTTATGTAAAATCAAAATCAACATCCTGTAACATATTGTCTAATCTATACATCTAACTTTGATACAGTAAGACTGCAATGAGGACCTTATGGTAAAGAACCTATGTGGTAAGTCGTGTCTTTCATGTTGATTGCCAAGAAAATCAAATTATCAATCAAATTTTTAAAAAATCCAATTAATTTTTTATAATAAATTTCAGTGTATTCCACGCAAATTTGATGGGATTGTTACTTCCCATTTTAGGTTTTATTAAAAAAAGTAACAAAATATATTTAAATGATGTGGCATTATTTAGATTATGTGATTTGCCACCTAGATTATCCTTACCATAAGATCCTTATTGTGTCTTTATTATATCAAAACTAATATACAGTTTTATTCTCTAAGGTGGTGAAGCCTAGGATATGCTGCTTCACCACGCATCCTATAACATGTTGTAGGACATATAATATTATAATAAATATCTTGTAACATGTTACAGGATGCTGTGCTGAGCATCATTCCATGGTTTCCATCACACAATAGAATATTTTCCCATATATATAAATATATATATAATATGAAAAATTTCTCTTGGAGGACATAGCCCATTGACCGCCTTAATGTCCTACACATGTTGCTGGACACAGAATGAGACATTGAAATGCCCAAAATATTTTTAACTCCATCCTACTATGTATATAATTTTGCTAAAAAATAAGCCAAACCCCTACCATAATTTGAGCACCTCACATCAAGCAGCATGTTGCTTGATGTGAGCGATGTGAAAGGACAGCCCCCGAGAACCTTTTCGGACATTCGAGAGTGTTTTGCCTAAGGAAACCCCGCTAAATGGTATCGAAAGTTCATTGAAAGCTCCTTGTAAATTAGATATAACCCAACAATATAGATGAGATATCACAAATGTTTTTAATAAAAATCTCATAAAATCGTCGATCAAAGGTATTTTAAGAGCCATATATATTTGTTTAATCCACCAAAGTAATCTAAGAAGTACAAATGAATAAATGAAAAATATCAAAATGCTTAATATAATGTATACATCAGAATTAGTAAAAGAAAGAATATTTATTATCATTAAAGTTAAGAAAAAGAATAATACATTCACAGCGAAATAACATATGAACAATGAAGATGCTTGACGTGATGTATGTATTTTGTAAGCTAAAGCCTAGGGGAACAATGTAAAATTACAGAACTATGAAATGAGCATAGTGAGTGAACAAGTAAAATAATAAAAAAAATAAATGTTATTATTAAAACTCACTTCTCTCAAGACTTCACTTTCACTTTTTGAAAATTCTCTTGTTTTGACAAATAGTTTTCACAAAATTCATAATTATCCCTAAAGCATAGCAATTTTTTAAACCATTAAATAAGAAATTTAAAATCCAATATTATCCATCATCTCATAAATAATTAATATATTTATGAATTGTAAATATCAGTAAAGAAATATATATATAAGAATCAAAAAAATTTATTGTATTTGTAATATACCAATGATATCCTTATGTACCATATCTATTACCATAACTACAACTAGCATCCAAGGGGGGAGGGAAAAACTATTAATGTGATCTTTGACATCTCAAAGATGTCGCAAACTGGGATCTCTCATCCAACTTCAAGAATCACGTGATCAAGCAATGGATGATCAAATAAGTGCTCGTAGTAATAATTCAAGTGCATAATAATTCAACTCATAACCCAAAATATTTATAAAATTTATCAAATAATACTCGTAATTATCATATCAAAATGTTCTCACAAATACCAACATAAAAATATATACATACGTACATACATACATACATATATATATATATATATATATATATATATATATATATATATATATATAAGCCATAAATGGAATTTTATTTAAGCCAAACCATTCCTTATAATACGCCAGAATATGATAATTCAATTAATTATTTCACAGCATATAATAAAGCATATGATTTAAATAATTCTAGAAATAATAATAATAATAATAAGATAATTTACATATCATATAAAATCAAACACACAATTCTTAAAACCATTTCAAAAATCAAGTTCACTCACAGAAATATAGTTCATTCTTGATCCACAGTTAAATCGCCTCCACTTCCCATCTCGATGCCTAAAATATTTCCAAAATTGCACAATTAGGCACCATAATTTGATACAATAAAATTATGGATACATACGCAAGGCTAAAATCATTCTCACACTCTTGTAATCCCATTTTCTCGTGTTGAAAACCCAATTTCTCTAAAGTTTTGAAAAACCCTAAAAATTAGGGTTTTTCAATTTAGGGTCTAATTAATGAAATTGAAACACCTAACAAGTCCTATTAAACTCCAATTACACTTTTACAACTTGAATTTGGTCCTAGGTCATTCGATTACAGTCCAATTTGATCGGATAATTACCTAATTTATCTAGTTTGACCAAAAAATTTAACCAAGAAAACCACGCAAACAGTGTTGAAAAATGGAAAATAATACATCTTTGGAAAACATATGAAACAAGGATTACAATGGTGAACTCACCTTGTTGGAACTACATCATTGGTTGTCGATACCAAAAAGTGGTTGTGAAGCTTGTATCTTCCAAACCGAAGAGATAAATGGACACCAGATATGGGTTTAAGAGGATCAAAATAGGTGGAGTATGGTGGGCAATGGGCCCTGGGTTGACTGAAATATGGCCAAATTGAAAATTAGCCAAAACTTAACCATCGGTGTTGGCGATTGCAAGTGCATCACTGGTTGGAATGGCCTGAATTTTTTATCATCAATGGATCAGAGGGTGCATAATTCTCTTGGCCACTGTGTAGTACAAGTCTGGTGGGAAGGAGGTCTTTTTAGGGTGAGAAGAAAGATATGGTCGTCGGACTTCAAATGGCCAACACCGATGCATCGATGGTCTAATCGCCATGAATTTTTGTGGAGTTGTTCGAAATTCTGTGGGCTTTCTTCTGGCTAGAGATGGATCAATCAAAGCAAACTATTGTGGAGGATGGTGGTCCAAGGGATTTCCATTAAGGGTTAGGTTTCATTCAAATTTTTGGATTTTTAAGGGGTATTTTAGTAATTTTAATCTTATGGGAAAGTTTCCAAATATGAGAATCCCTAGTCACTAATTTCTAGGCCTTATATAGATTTTAGGTCCACTATAGGAAAAAATGCATAAGTTTGAATATTATAAAAATTATGTTGTGTGAGAAATTTTACAGAACCATTACTTTGGATTCGCAACTCAGAATCACTTGTGCTGCTAGTCGACAAATTTATATCAATGAGCTCTATGCAAATATACAAAAGTTATAACCAAAAGCCGTCTCTTAAGAAAAGTTAAACTTGGACTTACTTAAAAAGTCTAATTGGATCAAACCTGGTCAACTTTAGTTAAACTATTTAAAATTTTCAAATTCTGGGTATTTTCTCAAGACGGATTGTTACAACCTATCTCCTTTATGAAAATTTGGTCCTTGAAATGTCAAACCTTATCATTGGAATGATAAAGGATGCTAATTTAGAATGGTTTTCTCATTCGTAATCCAACATAGCTCCCACTTCCTAAGAACATTAGTCCTAGAGCTCTTACTCGATTCAACCCACTTGTGTTGGAGAACACTACTACCACAAAGTAAAACCACTAAGTACTCACTTTCCAACTCTAAAAGGATAGCATCTTTAAACTTTATGAAAAATAGTCAAATTCTTAAATACCACAACTACAATACTGGATCTCAAGATGCGAAATAATCCTTAACAAAGTGATTGACAACAATCCACGAAAATCACAACTGAAATAAGAGATCTCTTTTAAACTTCTAAAAATAAAATCACCTAAAAATCTATCTTCCAGTGATCAATTCCAAGGTCACCTCATAACCATCAATATCACTCTTACAAAGTCATAATTGTACCATTCATAACTAACTCTGATAATCTATCCATTACCTAAAAGAAAGTTTGCAACTTAAGTCTAATTCCTCAAACCAAGTACCAATGATCAAAAGTTAAATTGAGATCATTCTTCTTGCCGTTCCTCTAAACTTCTCATACTTCCAAATGTAAGATCCATAGTCTTCATTAATTCTTAGTCCTCTAATCCTTAAACAATATAGTTTTATTACAGTCACGGAATAAAATTTCAACACTTGTTTTAATAAAATATCTCGAATCTCTTATGAAACCTAATATAATCATCAAAATTATCAACCCACAAGTGGTAAAAGATACTAACCATTACAAAAATAAAATACAAAAGATAACAAACATCCAAAAGATCAAGTCCATGCTCTTTCATAAACCCAAAATATCAATATTGAGAAAATCACACCTCCTTCTATTCCAAGAAGACTCGGAGAATTAATTCCTCAATAATGAAAAGTCTAAATCTTAATTCCAATATCACAATATAATACTAAGAGACTAAATGCTAAATCCTCAAATTATTGAAAAGTATTCATCTTAACTTTTGTAATCTTTCTATATCCTCCAAATCAACATTACCCTTAAAGATGAAAATCTACCAAAGAGTATCAACTATTTAATCTAGTTTACGGTACATCCCTTACAAAATAAACTTTTCATAGTAAAAACATAAATCAAACTAAGTGTGGTTTTCCTCACTAAAGATAAATGACGATTCTTAAGCATCCATCTAGACCATAAAGAGTATTCTATAGGTGTAAAAATCTTGCCACATCATCCAAATGATCTAGATGACATGTTGGGTCTTGACGAACACTCTGCCTTTACCTATCTGTTGTCTTTCCTGATCTCTGCTTCTAGCTATAGCTATAAAATATATATGATGCTATTCAATGCTAATAGAACCTCCTATAGCCTTGCTTGCTTGTACCCTATTTCTTAGAATCAATAATCCACTACTAGCTCAAAAAACTTTAATATCATTATACCTCGACTGACGACAATCTCTTTTGAAGTGGCCCAACTATCCACTAGAGAAACAATCCTTCCACTAACCCCATAGTGATGTCTATCACAAGAATTATAGGAAACATAAACATCACATCTAGATTATAGTTTAAATTTCATATCCAAGGAAACATGAAAACTATGAATGCTGAGCTTGCATATACACATCCCATGTCTCTAAGCAATTGCTTCATTTGTGTATTTTTTTCACAATATTTTCTTAAATGGTAAGGTTCGAAACAAAACACATGGTCCTTCTTGTAGTGGATCCTTATTAGCTGCTCCTCGTATATAAACAACACCATGTAACTAGACGAGTTTTGCTTTGAACACCATGAAGATCCAATTTATACTTGTGAAGCATAGTTCATGAAAACGTATTTGCATTTGAAAAAGATTTTTAGTAAAATTATTTCTAACGGTGGCAACTCAAAAGGTCATCGGCCCCTCATCTGTAAAGTCTGAACTGGATAAAGATCTTCAAGTGTCAAGATAAGGGGGTGGGTACTAAATACATAATAGCATGTTGAAAATGCATGCATAAATCATGGAGGAAGAGTTCTACGCCCTTCGTAGAGCAATGCCTTAGGTTGACTTGTTTGCAAGAGCATAACTTTCTTACAAAGAAATCTATTAAAACTTATTTGGTAGCAACTATTGCATCTTCAAAATAACATCGAAGCCTTGACGTAAAAGAGTTAAATTTGACCATTAATCATGATTATAAATATGTAACTATATTTGGAGTTGCATGAGCATCTTGCTGTGTCATGGTAAAACTTTGCCTCAATCTGATGATTGTCTCCTTTGACCAGTACCGCTGCCTTTACATGTCAATTATACCCTATTACTTGAAGAAGTACCATCCATTTGTCCTACTTACGTACTCTGCCTCTTATATCACTGGCTTGTTGATGAGAAAAACTAAACCTAGGAGCTCGAGCACTATACAATACTAAAAGAAGACACATTCTCTTGAAATGACTAATCTATCCATAATAGTAGTATCCATTACCAGTCTAATAAATCAAAAAATGAAATCTACCACAAAAGCTATATGGAACATGATAATTTTGTTTAAATTGTCCATTGCTGGCTATTAAGCTGTTAAAAATGATGAAAACCACTAATGCAATCCATTAACTACAGGCTAGTACCATTTGAGAATGTAGCTCTATAAACTCCATGACTTTAACACCAATACTACCTTCTCTAATATTGAAACTACTAGATAACTCAAAATTTTAAAAACCACTTTTGGAATAATCTCTGACTTGAAATGCCTAAGAAAGTACAACTAATAGGTCAATACCTAGCACTACCCATGAATTTCACCTTCGATAGTCTTCGTTAAAACCTTAGTTAAACAATTTGTGGGATCCACTCTCTATACAATTTAATCAACCCTCCCATCTTACTCATGCTGAATCCTAAGTCCACCACGTCCACAACTAAGAGGCATCTTATCAATATGAAAGACAAAAAGAACTCAAACATCACATATAAACTAATTAATACAACTGTGATAAATTTTATGTTTGAAAAGAAAAAAAAAATCAAATATTGGAAAACAAAAAGATATTGCAACTCGAATATTGTAACTTCGTCAAATATTTATCAAGATTAAAGGCAATATTAAGAAAGTTAAAATAATATCAAAGGAAGATAAGGATGCAACTCAAGTGTCACATCACCACCAACTTAACATCAAGAATGAGAATGATGTCAAGAATATAAAACAATTATCAGAAAGAAAAGGTTGAACACATTGGTGTGAGTCTATAAGATCAAGAAATCTATTGCTCTAATACTAAGTTGATAAGACCACTCCTGTGAAAGAATGAGGGCAAGGTTAATCAAAATAAAACAAGGTATAAAGGATTGAAATTGATTTGGAGTGAAGGTGTATCTCAGCTTTGATGTAATAAGCTGCTGAAAAATTTGCAACAAGGCCGGTTTTAGTGTTCTCTTGGTTTCAAATGGAAACTAAGGTATATTTCTCCAAAATTCAATATATTCATTCATGGAACTGTAATACATATTTATAACATACAAAATAGGTGTGAAAGCACACCATGACCGGTTTTAAGGACCAATACAAACAAGTCCTTCATGGTGAAGCAAAACAACATGTGTAAAGTAACTTTGTCACATGCATCATGGTTGGTTGACAAGTGTTGCTGCCTCATTAGTTGCTTCATGGTGAAGCAGTCCTCATGCATGATGACACATGTCCTTCCATGCATTGGTTGAGAGAAAGGCCGAATGGTGAAGCTCCATGTCACCAAGTAGCTTCCTTGTTACCATCCTTGTCACCAAGGTGCTTTCCATGTCATCTAGATGCTTGGTTTTTCTTAAACTTTAATTTGGCTAGTATACTTTAAACAACATATTTTAGTGTCTTTGTGCACTAACTTATCTAGCCTAGATTACACAATTTGCTAGAATTAAAATATAAACCAAATATGAAACAAAATAGGTTAATGATTTCGGCCAAGGCATTTCAGCTTTACCTTGCCTTGGTCTCGGTTTTGCATGTTTCATGGCTAACACTTGCCATGATTCTCTAATACTCCTCCTTGGCAATGTTAGTTATGATGTGAAGAAGACTCCTAAGCATTTGAAGTCTTTCTTTTGGCAATGGTTTTGTAAGAATGTCGGCCAGCTGGTCTTGTGTTGAACAATGCATCAAACTAATTTCTTTGTTTCTTTCAGCCTCACGGATGCTATGGTACTTCACAGGGATATGCTTGGTTTTTCTGTATTGTACAGGATTTTTGGTGGCTATGGCTGAAGTATTGTCACAGTACATGGTGGTTGCATTTGTTTGCTTGCAACCTAAGTCATCAAGCAATTTCCTTAGCCAAATTGCTTGGTTTGATGCAGCCACTGCCGAGATGTATTCAGCTTCTACTGTTGATTGTGCCGTGGTTCCTTGCTTGTGTGAACTCCATGAAAATGGACCTGAATCAAACATAAACAAGTATCCAGAGGTGCTCTTCATGTCTTCCAAGCTACCTGCCCAATCACTATCACATTTACATACCGTAGGACTCTTTTTGCAGCTTGGTAATGGTTTTGAGATGGTGCATTCATAAACCTTGATAGCACACTTACGGCATACATAATATCAGGTCTTGAAGCACACAAATAAACCAAGCTTCCAATTAAGCTTCTATAAACCGAAGCATTCACTTTCTCACTTCCATCCTCACGTTCGAACTTGGCATTTTGTATCATTGGTGTATCAACAATCTTTGCATTTTCTAGTTGGAACTTATCAAGCAAATTCAAAGCATATTGTTCTTAAGATAAAATTATACCTTTACTTGTTTGCTTGTCTCCAATCCTAGAAAGCAATTCATCAAACCAAGGTCGGATATCTCACTTTGTCTTTGAATTCTTGAATGCCTTCGGTATTGCAACCTGTTATGAGTAAATCATCTACATAAAGAGAGATTACCATTGCATCTTCATGTGTGTTAGCTTTGATGTAGAGGGTAGGCTCATTATCACTTCTAGAAAAGCCTTCATGAGTGAGGTAGTCATCAATTCTTGCATACCAAGCTCTTGGAGCTTGTTTGAGCCCGTATAAAGCTTTATGAAGCTTGTACACTTTTTCCTCCTCTCCTTCTATGATGAATCCTTTAGGTTGCTCAACATATACTTCTTCTTCTAATATACCATTTAGAAAAGCTGATTTTACATCCAAATGGTATATTTTCCAAGATTTGTTGGCTGCATATGCAAGTAGAAGCCAAATGGTTTCATATCTTGCCACCGGTGCAAAAGTCTCCATATAGTCTACACCATATTGTTGAACGTAGCCTTTAACAACCAGCCTTGCTTTGTGTTTGTTCAAGGTGCCTTTAGGGTTTAGTTTGGTTCTAAAAACCCATTTAACACCTATCACATGTCCTTTCTTTAGTCTCGGCACCAAACTCCAAGTTTTGTTCTTGTCAATCATGTGAAGCTCCTCCTTCATTGCAGCTTGCCATTCTTTGTGTTGTGAAGCATCACTATATGTTGTAGGATCAGGTGTTTCCATCCTTGCACTTGCATAAAGTTCTTCAATTGATTTTGTGCCTCTCTTGCCCACATAATCTTCATTGGCCGGGTCATCATCATCTTCATCATTATTTTCAACATCAAAATCACTTTGATCGGTGGAAGGAGTTCTTGATTGAATATAAGTGTTTGCTTCCACTTTATGCTCCTTCCAACTCCAATATGAGTTCTCATCTATTATTACATCTCGAGAGACAACAACCTGCATCTTAGATACATCAAAGATTCTATAGCCTTTTGAAACCAAGCTATAGCCTACAAGAACACCAATACTTGCTTTCTTATCAAGTTTGGTTCTTTTGGAGTCATGGACATGCATGTAACAAATACTTCCAAAGACTTTTAAGTGAGCAATTGAAGGTTTAAAGCCATACCATAATTCATGTGGTGTTGTGGATGCAATTGCCTTACTTGGAAGTCGGTTTAGGAGGTATACACTTGTATTAGCTGCTTCGGCCCAAAATTTCTTTGACAAGCACTTCTCAAACAGCAAGCATCTTGACATCTCCATGATTGTTCTATTCTTCCTTTCACTCACTCCATTTTGTTGTGGTGTCTATGGAGTGGTGAGTTGATGTATGATGCCATTTGTCTTGCAAATATCTTGGAAAGTTTTGGATATGTACTCTCCACCATTGTCGGTTCTAATTACCTTGATGGTTGTTTGTGCTTGATTTTCAACAAGTGTTTTGAACTCTTCAAATGTGGCTGCAGCTTTTGACTTTTGTTTAAGGAAGTAGATCCAGCACTTCCTTGAATAATCATCAATAAAGATGATAAAATACTTCCTCCCAGCATGTGTTACTTCATTCATATTTCCACACAAATTCGAATGCACCAATTGTAATTTTTCCTTTGCCTTGCCGATTGTAGTCAAAGGAAATGGTTATCTTTTGATTTTGCTAAATTGACATGTTTGGCAAACAGCATCATCTCCAAGGATTTGTGGTAAGTTCTCAACAATTTGTTGAGTATGCATCTGCTTCATGGTGGCACAGTTGTAGTGGTCGAACGTTCTATGCCATAGCTTTGATTCTTCATGGATTTTGGTATTCATAGCCATTTGATTTTGTTGATTAAAATCAATTACAAGGCTATTATCTTTCATATGGACAAGTTAGACAATTTTTTCATCCTTAAATATTTCACAACATTTATCTAAGAACTTCAAAGTATATCCTTTTTTCATAAGTTGAGGAACACTAAGTAAATTTTCAGACAGATTTGGTACAAATAAAACATTAGTAATTGAATTGTACCTTTTGGAGTTTTAATGACCAAATCTCCTTTTCCTTGTGCCTCCATGATTTGTCCATTTGCTGCCCTGATTTTTGTTGCAATTCTAGGGTTTCACTTGACAAACAAGTCCCGGTTGTTGCACATGTGATTTGTGTACCCGCTGTCTAAGATCCATGAGTCTTTAATTGAGCTTGCAAGGTTGCAAGTTGCTGTGAAGGTATATGCATGCTCACCATTTGCCTCTTCGGGTTCATGAGCATGTCTAGCTTCTTGCCTTTAGTTCCTTTGCCTGCAAACTCTTTCCATGTGACCAAATTGCCTGCAAATTATGCATTGAGTATTCGGTCTCCACCAACATATCTTAGCCGTGTGTCCTTGCTTTTTGCAAATTATGCAAGGACCATATGTCGTCTTGTTCTCTCTTTGGTTTGTTGTTTCCTTGCCTCTATTTTGCCTTTGGAAAGGACTTTGTTGCTGGATTGATTTACCTTTGTTATTTGTTTCAAGGGCTGCTTCACCCGAGCTTGATTCACCTTATAGCTGAAGACTCCTCCTTTGTTCCGTGGCTTGCAAGGCATTGATCAATTCAGCAACTGTGAGTTGTGTAAGGTCTCTTGTCTCCTCCAAAGTTGAGATCTTTGCTTCATACTTCTCTGGAAAGCATATAAGGATCTTTTCAACAATCCTTTGATCTGGTAAAAACTCACCATGCAACCGGATTTGGTTGACAATCTTCATAAGTTTGTTGGAAAACTCCTTCACGGTTTCATGCTCCAACATCTTCATATTTTTGAATTCTCATCTAAGGTTGAGCAGCTACATCTTTCTTGATCTTGTACTTCCTTGGAATTCCTCTTGAAGCTTTTCCTATGCTTGTCTAGGATTTGTACAGGTCATAATTCTAGTGAAGATGTCATCGGTCACAGCAGCTTGTATTGCTGTGAGAGTTTTGTAAGGTCTTGCATTTTCTTCACTATGAAGTTTGATTTGATTTATAGTAGCACCTGCTCTCAATGGTTTTACCTCATAATCAACTTCAACAAGCTCCCAAAGATCATAAGCTTGAAGATAAGATCTCATTTTGATTGCCCAAACAGGATAGTTGTTGCCATCAAACATGGGAGGTGAAGCTGTTGAAAAATGTGAGGAAGCCATTTAAACCGGTTGGTGTTTTGTGAGTTTTGAATCGGTTTTTGTTGAGGGATTGATGAAAGAAGGCTCTGATACAAATTTGAAAGAATGAGGGCAAGGTTAATCAAAACAAAACAAGGTATGAAGGATTGAAATTAATTTAGAGTGAAGGTGTATCTCGGCTTTGATGTTATAAGCTGCTGAAAAATTTGTAACAAGGCCGGTTTTAGTGTTCTCTTGGTTTCAAATGGAAACTAAGGTATATTTCTCCAAAATTCAATATATTCATTCATGGAACTGTAATACATATTTATAGCATACAAAATAGGTGTGAAAGCACATCGTGACCGGTTTTAAGGACCAATACAAACAAGTCCTTCATGGTGAAGCAAAACAACATGTGTAAAGTAACTTTTTCACATGCATCATGGTTGGTTGACAAGTGTTGCTGCCTCATTAGTTGCTTCATAGTGAAGTAGTCCTCATGCATGATGACACATGTCCTTCCATGCATTGGTTGAGAGAAAGGCCGAATGGTGAAGCTCCATGTCACCAAGTAGCTTCCTTGTCATCATCCTTGTCATCAAGGCGCCTTCCATGTCATCTAGATGCTTGGTTTTTCTTAAACCCTAATTTGGCTAGTATACTTTAAACAACATATTTTGGTGTCTTTGTGCACCAACTTATCTAGCCTAGAATACACAGTTTGCTAGAATTAAAATACAAACCAAATATGAAATAAACTAAGTTAATGATTTCGGCCAAGGCATTTCAGCTTTTACCTTGCCTTGGTCTCAGTTTTGCATGTTTCATGGCTAACACTTGCCATGATTCTCTAACATCCTGTGGCTCTTTCGAACACCAAAGAGGGTCCCATCTAGGAAAATTTTCCTGTTTTGACAAATGGTTTTTACAAAACCCATAATTATCCTTTAAACATAGCAATTTCTTACACCATTAAATAAGGAAATTAACACTCAATAATATCTATCACCTCATTAAATAATTAATATTTTTACGAATCATAATTTATAAATATTGGTAATAAAAAATATATAAAATCATATAAGCCTATATTGTATTTTAATGTACTAATAATATCCTTTTGTTCTACATCCATTATCATAACCTATCACACAACCACAACAATCATCTTAGTGTATTATCGTTTACCCGAGGAGGGAGAAACTGATAATACGATCCTCGACGTTGCAAAGGTGTTGCAGACTGGGACCTCCCATTCAACCTCAATAATCACGTGTTTAAATAAGGGATAGTCAAATAAGCACGCATAATTATAATCCAATAAATCCATGTCTATAATAAAGTATGGTACACAATGATACACAATTCAATATCAAACTTATAACCCAAAATATTTATAAAATTTATCAAATAGTACCCATAATTATCATATCAAAATGTTCTCACAAATACCAACATAAATAATAATAATAATAATATAATTTATATACCATATAAAATCAAAGACATAATCCTTAAAACCATTTCAGACAATAAAGTTCACTCATAAAAATTTTGTTCACTCCTGATCTGTAGTCGAATTGTCTTCAATCCCTATCTCGGGTGCCTAAAATATTTCCAAAATTACACAATTAGGCATCAAAATTTGATAAAATCAAATTATGGGTATATATGCAAGGCCAACCTTGTTCTTACAACTTCATAATCTCGATTCCCTGGTGTCGAAAAATCTAATTTCCCAAAATTTTCCAAAAACCCTAACTCTAGAAATTAGGTTTTTCAATTTAGGGTCTAATTAATGAAATTGAAACTCCCAACAAGTCCTATTAAACTCCTATTACACCTTTACAACATTAATTTGGTTTTAGATTGTCCGGTTACAGTCTAATTTCATCTAATAATTATCTAATTTATCTAATTTAACCAAGAAATTAGAAAACTACCTAAATGGTGTTGAATAATTGCAAATAATATATTACAAGAAAGCCTATGAGATAAGGATTAGAACGATGAACTCGCCATTGCATAACTTGCATCCTCCAAACTAGATAGAATCTGGACAAAAGGACACTTGATATGGATTCAGGAGGGTCAAACTAGTTGAGGTAAGATGTGCAATGGGTTTGGGATGGTTGCAAATTGCCCAGACTAGAGTTTGGTTGAAGCTACACCACCGGCAACGATGATTGCTAGCACATTGCTAGTCGGAATAGCCTAAATTTTTGGTCATTGATAGGTCGAAGTGTGGGCAATTCTCCTAGCAACATATGCAGTATAAATCCAGTGGGAAAAATGTCTTCTTCTTCTTTTTTGGCAAGAAGAAAAACATGGTTGTTCTATTTCAAACAGCCACCACATTTGCATTGAATTTTGTGGAGTTTTTAGAAATCTTTTGGGCTTTCTTCTAGGGTGGCTTTAATAGTAAAATAGTCGTGGATGGGTCAATCAGAGCAAGCCATGGTGGTGAGTGATGGTGCATGGTGGTATCCTGATGGGATTAGGGTTTCTCATAGATTTTTGGGTTTATAAGGTGTATTTTAGTAATTCTAGTCATTTGGGAGAGTTTCGAAACATGAGAAACCCTAGGCATTTATATAGATTTTGGTTCCACTACAGGACAAAATACATAGGTTTGGACACTGTAAAAAGTATAATGCTAGAGAAACTTTGTAGAATCATAATTTTGGATCTGTAACTCAGAATCGGGCACTTAAGAGTTAAAATCAGGATATATCTACAAAGAAAAGTCAAATTTAATCCAACTTAAAAGGTCCAATTTGGTCAAACTTAATCAATTTTGGTCAAACTGCTCAAAAATTTCAAATTCCAAACATTTTCTTGGGATGGGTCATTGCACACTGCATATGTTATGGAGGGGGATAGTTGCATATATATATATGTATATGCATTATTCTAATATGCGGTGAGAACTTCATGGTTAAGATATTGTATTTGGTACGACACGCCATATAAATAATGTCACCTTATTTGAATATATTTTGATTGCTTTTAGATTAACCTCAGTTGGTGGAATTTTGAACGTTGTATGCGAATTTGGATCTTAGGTTTTGAAAGATTGAAGTTGGGGTTTTAGTTTTAGATGAAATTACATTGTCGTTGGCCATGGATGTGAGCTTTTAAGCTCATTGATGGTAAGAAGAGGAGCTGATGATGTTGATGGAATGCATGCATGCTGGTTCTTTGTAATAGATACGAGATTCATGGGAAGATCTTGAAACATGGAGATTGGAAAACTTGAGATTTGTAAGCTTCCATTGCAACCGGTTATGGATCTTAGGTCGCATTTTACCAGCTGCAATGCTTAGTAATGTTGTGAGGATGATGTTGGGGAATAAAGAGTTAAATTGATTGCATGTGATGAATTCCAAATGCATGTTGCTTTGATTTAAAGTTCTAAGAAGAAATTATGAGTTTTTGTGGTTGTTTGGGGCAATATTAATGGTGTTGGTTCTCATAAGTGGTAAAAGACACTTCGTCAGTGCTAATGTAGCATTAATGGTGACTTGGCAATGTAGGTGTTGTGGCATGCCATGTGTCACACCAATGTGGTTCTGGTAGGTGACAGGGCGAGTGACATGGAATCTATTTAATCTTGTATTTGTTAGGAAATTGCATAATTAGTTTATTAATGAGACTATAATATATTAAAATTTTTGATCCTTTAAAGGGACGAACACTATGCATAGAAACCTAAGGCGAGCAGTGCATTGAATCGGTCTAGGACTCGCTATCTTTATGAATGGAATTTTTATTAAATAATAATATTTAAACTATCATTGTTTGAATCGAAATTGCCAAGAGAATTTAATTATTTTGGTATATGAAGTATAATGGTATTTTCAAGTTCTATTTAAATTTTGGGAATATATTTTGGAAATTGAACAGTAAAATCTTGAAATTTATTATCTATTTATATGTATATGTCGATTTATCTACTATGTGGCTTTGGAATTCTATTATTTATGTTCTGTTGCGATGTTAGATATTACTGTGAAATTAGATATCCCTGCAATATTGGTTTTATTGTGAAATGGATTCTTATATTAGATATTAATATGATGTAATTTTGATACTAGATGATTGGTATGACATGTCATTGATTTTGGATATTTTTATGTGATTTGGCCGATGGAGGCCTGATCACTACCTAATCCATGTTTGCATCCCTACCCTTAGTTCTTGATTAGCCAGACCAAGCTGGTCATAAACTAGCGCCTAGTTTATGATCAGCTTGGTCTGGCTAATCAAGAACTAAAGGTAAGGGCGCAAACATGGATTAGGCAGTGTATGGTATTGTTTCGAGCTTGCTCAACCGAGCTCTACTTGTCATGGAGATGATTGGTCTATTTATCGGAAAATTTAAATGTTTCGGTTTTGAGTTTTATACTATGAGGATTTGTATCCTTAATTTTGGTTATAACATTATATTGTTTTATCTTTATTATCCCTACTCTTATCTCCAATATTAATATTATTATTGTTATTGTTATTATTATTATTATTTTGTTATTATTATCCATGTAAATGTTTTCTTGAATTCTTAAATCACTCATTAAATTCCTTCAAATACTCACCTTTATTTCCCTTTTTTCTTGGGTTGTTTTAACATTTTGTGTTGGAATAAAACAAATAACAAAACTGAATTATAATTACAAATACAAAATACCAAACAATAATAAAATAATAAACAATTACTTAGAGTTTAGGATGGCCTATTTAGTTGGATCGAGGCATGCAATAGCGCTGCCCTTAGAGAAGATACACCCCCCTCCTACACTGGGTTGTCTAACGTTCCTCTGCTAAGATACAACGATCCTTCAGGAATCTTGTGTGCAATTAAGAATTCCCACGAACTCCTAGAACCCCTATAATGCTCAATATATATATCCTAAAGTATATTTGATAGTAATAAAATAATTTTATAATAATAAGAAGAAAATATGGAGGATTTGAGAAAAGTATTTAAAGAGAAGAAGAGAGAATAAATAGCTTTCTATTGTTATGTGTTTCCAAATGGGAAAGAAAACTCCAATTTATAGAGTTTGGAGCAAGAGATAGTTATGGACATAGATGATTTTTAGGAATAAAAATAGTAACAAAAATAAATGTTAGAAACCAAATTAATGTTAATAAACTAATATATACTAATAAATATGTTGAAACAGTAGATAAAATAGGGAACTAACTTTTACTAAATGACTAAATATATATATATATATGTTAAAAGGTACTATTTTGTAGGAACTAAAAAAATGACCTAAACTTAGTTTTTCAATAAAATACTTCTTCATATAATATATAAAATAATATTTAATAATAATTTTTTTTTTAAATTAATTATAACATTTTGTCTACCGATTCTGTTGGAACTCACAGCGTGAAGAGTTGGCCCTTGGATCGTGAAAGAAGATCATGCATGCCTCTAGGAGTTTATGATTTGTTAATAGCATTAGGGCTCTTTTACCCAATGCTAATAATTTTAATTCTTAGATTGTATCGAATTTCTTTTCAAATTTAGTTTTAGCTGGCTCTGATGGAGATCGTATAACTAATCTACTATATTTTCTTAACTCATGTAGTGTGAATTTAAGACTTAAACTTTTTAATGCAGTCGATTTTCTTATCCATATGGAGCAAGGTTATAATCATATTGATTTTTAACCGGTGAAGTTGTTTTATAGGCAAAGCTCCGGGATGTGAGTTCTATCACAAATAATCAATAAAATCATTTAAAACAAAGAAAAAAATATTTAGTATCACATCGGACTTCTTCCTTTTTTCATCAGTGTCGAGTCATGAAAGGAATAACGATGATAATAGGGTGAGGGGGGACCAAGTTTCCAATTCCCATCCCCATCTCCGTAGGAGTTTAGGGTCCTTATCCCCACATATAAATGAGTTGGGGTGGGGCCTAGGATTCCTTGTTACCCATTCTAAATTTATTAAAAAAAAAAAAAAACCTAATTTACTATTTTTTGTAAAATCAAATAATCTTCATGCCAAGTTGCCCACCTCCATCTCTTTTCAGTTTAGAGGGGTGTATTCAATCTAGAGTTTAATAAATTTAAAATGAGTTATAGATTTTAAAAGATTTGATGGATTGTAATGGAATTCTATAGATTTCATAAAGAGTTTATAAGAATCCAATAAAATCTTTGCGATTAAGACTGGGTTTCATATTAACAATTTTCTTCATAATTTCACTGTTAAATTCCTTTCAAATCCATTAAAATCCATCATTTTTTAAAATCTTTTAAAATAAATGACTTTTTTAATACCATTAGATTTCAAAAGAATTCTACAAAATGCTAATTGAATATATCTTGATTTAATGGACTTTTATAAAATCCATTAAAATCTTAATTGAATATCATTGGATTTGTATAAATTCCTTTAAAATCTAAATCGAATACCTTCAAACTTTTAAACACATTTAAAATCCTTCAAACTACAGATTGAATACACCCCTCTTAAACTTTTACAAATAAACACTATTTATCGAATTGCCAATCAAAACTGCAAAAATTTGGACATGGATAAGATGATTAATATAATATTCTATATAGATAAATTTTCCCACATCCAAATTAGTATTGTTTCTCAAAATGAAAATACAATCTCTTACATAAAAATGGATCAGAACAAATCAAACATAAAACAAAATCTATAAAAAAAAATGTCATACCTTAAAAAAAAAAAAAAAAAAAAACCAAAAATAATGAGATGTAATCTAGTGAGAAAGGGAAGATGTGAGAGCTCTGAAGCCATGGATATAGATCAGAATATAGTCAATGATGAACAAATGATTGTTGGATTTGTGTGGTTTTTTAATTTGCGATTTTTGCTAGTGGCTGGAGATAGATTTGTGCGGCTGTGCCAAAATCAAAGGCATGAGACGGTGAGAGAGAGGTTGAAAGTCTCTATTCTAAAGCTTCAAAGAAGGGAGTTCAATGATAAAGGACAGTAACTGTGTTAGTAGGTGGAGGAAGGAAAAAGAAGGAATCACTTTTCTCACATAAATTTAACACCAAGATAGGACACCTTCAAAGTCAATCAAAATTAGAAAGAAAAAAGAAGGGAATGATGTTATGATGGTGATGGTGGCAGCCAGAACAATAGAGCTGTAGTGAAAATATTTTACTAGACAATGTCAAGCATATTATGTTGCTCGACAGTTTTTTGATTCAAGGTATTCTAGCAATAAATCGAAAGGTTATCGGGCAATATAGAATGCCTGACATCGTCAATTAAAATATTTATAATTATTTAAAAGAGAAATTATAGTTGTACTACAAAATGAACTCTATAAAGTCCAATTATAAATTTATATTTTTACCCCATTTAAAATTTAGTATTAAGGATATTTACTAATTAAATATATTTATGTTCACATTTCAAATGTATTCAGAAATATGTGATTAAACATTTTAAATTTATTTAGAAATATGCCATCGAATGTTTTTATATATGAATATCTCAGATTTACTTAGAAATATGCAACTGAATGTCTCAAATGTGTTCAGAAGTATACTATTAAACATCTTTAGAAACGTTCATTATTTTGAGACTGAACAGTTCCAATGAATATATCTTTTTTATGCCCAAAAATATTCTAATCAGAAAGAAAATTTTATGGAATTTCCATGACTATCAGTTTCATCCAAAAACATTATGAAAAGTTTTCAAAGAGTGGTGCTTGATTTGAAAACGATTTATGAAAAAAATCAAGAAGTGTTTTTTTTTTTTTTGGCTTAATTAAGACTCTATGAACTGTGGATATTTTAGGTATTAGAAATATTGTATAAATTTATTTATATTTTTTTATATATTTGAATGGTAGTGTGTAAAGAACAACACTGTATAAAGTTATTTTAAAATTGTGAAATAAACTTCTCTATTTAAATATTTATCAAAGTGTATTCGAGGTGGCGACCATGTTCTTCGTCCCCACCTTGTTCTCGCTCTGAAACAAAATATTTTACTCGATGCCCACCTCACCACCCAAAATAAATCGGGAAAATCTGCCCCATTGGGATCGGGTCCCTACACATATCACATAGGCAAGGAAAATTGCCATCGGTGTAAAGGATAACATACTTAGTAACTGCATCATCCTTAGGCATGAAAGCATTGGGACAATTTGTTGACTTCCGATGATGGCTTGAATGATAAGAAAATGATGATGCTTTTGGTAGAAATAGATGAACCTAAAATGATTGAACTCACATATTTGTAAAAAGTCATCTCTATTCCTTCGATTGAACCCCTTGTATTTGAAGAGATCGTAGAACAAGATGAAGAGTTCTCATGGCTTAGTCAATATTACTTTAGACCTAATGCAGCTAATGCCTGGGATGTATAAATACAAAAATGTAGTAATGATAATGTTAACTAAGAGACAATTGGAAATATGTATTCAATACAACAGAGAGAAATTTAAATTTTAGTCCTACTATCACAAAGAAATAGTAATTATAGCATAGGCAGGGGAAGGGAACTTGTTGCAACTACATTCCGAGAAAATGGTTAAACTTACAGCATGTTTGGGTAATGGTAAAGTTAGTATGAATCTAATTCCATTGGAAAAGTAATAATTTTTTTTGTTTATATTTATTGTGAAGTGGAAAAAATATGGTCCCAGGGAATTAGATTCCTACTAATGTAAGAAAATATGTAGGAAAGTTGTTCTCACTTATAAATGTATCATTTTGAGAATTCAGAGAAAATAGTTTAAATTTTTTTTTTCAAAATACATATTTACCCTTAGTTTATTATATAATATTAAATTTAATTACTTATAAGTCTCAACTTTTCTATTACTCACCAAACATACGGGAAAAATTAATTTTCAGAAAACTCACTAAACATGAAGCTGTTAATTAATCAATGACATATTAATATTCATAGTTTCTCTTCGTCCAATCTCTACATGCCAATTTGCTAATGATACCAGGAACCACATTGAAATAATTATCAAGCAACCGAGCAAAAAACAAAAATAATAATAATAATAAATAAATAAATAAATACAAATGAAGCGAAGCTCATAATATTCCCGGTAGTTACGTGTTACTTACCTTTTAGAGAAATATTAATTTATACATCATTATATAAATATAAAGAGAATGGAATCAGAAAGTTTTTCAAATTCATTATCAAACATGTCAGTAAATTCATTGATGAAGATTTAACACTAGAAAAGAAAGATTCAGATAAAAGTACGAAAAAAAAAATTGAAACCTTAAAGTTCTGTAACTAAATTGAATAATAAATTGAAGTGCAAGTGAGAAAGTTACAAACCAGTATGTGTTGGTATACGCTGAAGAACGACACTCCTAATGGATTCAGCATGCAAATATAAGAACCCTAGTTTCACCATTTGTAATTTTTTTCTTTTTTCCTCTTAAATTTTTGCCGTCGGCAATATATATAGGTTTGCTGTTTGTAATTTTCACTCTCAAGTATTAAACATTCAAATTTAACTACCTAACCACTCAAAATTTCCATGCAAAAAATACTTCCAACTCACAAATAGCGACAATGCCCAAAAAACAAGAAAAAGAAGCAACTAGACAGAAAATAAGGCGCAAAGGGGAAAAGAAGTAGCTAGAGATAAACATTATAATCCCATTTTATTTTATAATATATATATATATATAAATGTGTGTGTGTATATATATATATATTATCTTTGTTATTTTGGAAAAAAAATATTTGTTTTAATCATAATCTATTACATGGTTTATAGGAAAAAAAAAATTATCTAACAAAGATTGAATTCTTTCAAAAAAATAATAATAAAATATTTGATATCATTTATTTAGCATACAAAACATATTGTAAATACTAAAAATAATTTAATAATAATATTTATATGTAATTTTGCGATTTCTTTTGAATATATTAAATAACCGGCGGCAAATACAACTTAAAATCTTAAATTTTTAGGCAAGGCCGCATGGAAGCTGTTTGCCAGCCTTTTCAACTTTCTCTATCTTGCCGCCAATGAGCTTAAAACCTCAACCTTCATATCCAGCGGCGAAGGAGCTTCCCAGTCACTCCCAACTCTAAATCTTCCTCCCTAAAGGCATGCAAACACAATACCAACTCCAGTTCATCTCTAAGTTAGAGTTTTTTTTTTTTTCTTTTTTTTAAGTTTACCTTTTAGCTTGAATCCAACTCTCACTCCCTATACCTTTCAGCTTGAATCCAACTCTCACTCTCTACTCGTAAGAAGGCTTTTTTTTTTTTTTTTCCTTTTAAAGTTTACCTTTCAGCTTGAATCCAACTCTCACTCTCTATAATCTAATGGCTTCCCACTTCATCACGTTTCTGGTCCGGAAATTCTATATCCAGTAGGTCCTTATTGTAGACCCTCTATATATATATGTATAATCACATATGTTCACAAGTATATGTATATTCATATGCATATAATTATTTTAACAAGCCTATATACATATATTCATATACTTAATATATATATACATCTACACACATACCAAAGCAGTACACACATATACTCACATATATATATATATATACAAGAATACGCATTTACAGACATATATGTACATATTCTTTAGTAGTTTTTATTTTCTTCAAGCCTTTAATTATGAACCTTATTTTTAATAATTATGGATGTTGAATTTAGCTTTGTTATGGATACTTATAATAATTTAGTTTTGCTATGAATGTAGAAGACATAGGCATGGATTTGCTTAGAGAAGAAAACCACAACTTGGAGAGCTTTTGGAGAATTTATTTACTAGTTTTTATTATCTTCAAGTCTTTAGTTATGAATTTTATTTTTAATAATTATTGATGTTGAATTTAATTTTGCTATGAACTACTTTTCATAACTAGAGCTATGATGTAGCCCTGACTAATAAAGCTTTAATTACTTTAATATATGTTTAATTTTATTTAATTTGTAACATGTTTTATTAATAAATTATTGGTATGTTTAATGCTTTTATAGGCTAAAAGGAATGAATTATTTTAATAATATTTAAGTTTGAAAAATGATAATATTATAGATCTATAATGATTTACATGAATGTCAAATTGATTAGAAAATAATTATGTTTCATACTATGTTATTGCTTAATTTATACTTAAGAAATTTGCATGATTTAACTTATAGGCTAAAATATAAATTAGGTTATTTGAATATTATTAGCTATGAATAGGAACTGCTTTTCATTAATTCCATGATTAAGTGTGTTTAACAAAGTCACTAGTTAATTAGATTTACATGTTGAGGTTTTGAATTGAAAAAGTTGGTGTTCATAATTGCTAAATTCACTTTCTTACTTGAAATTGATTTAATTTAATTGTTTGCTTTTATTTAATTTTAATTTGATAAATTTTCAATTGTCATAAATTTTTAGCTCAAATATTATCAAATCTAATTATGTTTAGTATTTAACTTCTATGGGTACAACAATCTTATTTTTTAATTTTTATTATTTAAAAACGATTCGTACATTTGTGAGTTGATTTTATGCATTAATAAGCCGCCATTTTGGTGATAGAAGGTTAATCCGGCTTCTTACGAGTAGAAAGTGAGAGTTGGATTCCAGCTGAAAGGTAAACTTAAAAAAAAAAATAAATAAATAAAAAACAAAACCTCTTACGAGTAGAGAGTGAGAGTTGGATTCAAGTTGAAAGGTAAACTTTAAAAGGAAAAAAAAAAAGAAAAAAAAAAGCCTTCTTACGAGTAAAGAGTGAGAGTTGGATTCAAGCTGAAAGGTAAGATATTGTTTAAAAGATGCCTGAGATAATCAAGAATAATCAGTACTCCATCGTTGAAGATATCGTTTAAAAGATGCATGATATAATGAAGGATTGGTCAGCATAACATATATAATGGAGAAATGCGATTCAATTCACAAAACAGTTCAACATACTTGATAAGTCATATTGCATAGATAATTGTAATAGACAATTTCAACAAAACATACAACGAGCTTAATAGGATACATATGGTGCTTAACAAGCACATAGCAGAATTTAGTACATAATTAGTTTACTAACCGAACAAACACATATATTACTTGACTACATCACTAGGCAAACATTTTAAAGAAAAAAAATAATAAAAGTATAAGAACTATAACAATCATATTGGTTGCTCCTCTTAGTATTTTTCTAAATTGCTTTCAAGAATATTATTAGATTTCTCCACTTGCAAAGATAAACAACAAACTTCACTGACAAGTATATCTATTTTGTCTAATTTAGCTTCCCCTTCTTTTGCCCAAATGAATTTACCACATCCTTTTTCTTGTGTCAAGTAAACATATATAATTTAATTATTTTATAAGCGAAAAGAAATGAAAATTCAACACATTAACAATTATGTACGACTGTTATCCATCTAAGCAATTCCAGAATTGACTATTTAGGTTCTTATCTATCCTTGATGTTTTTAAATGCATATATTATCCACATGAACGCATCCGGCTGGGTTAAACATCACTAGTACTTGTTGACATACTTACACAACTAATCTCTAGCTCTAACTTTTAAAGAAGACAAGACAGGATTTAATAAACTATAAAAAGCGAAGAGACATACATTATAAATAAATAAATAAATAAATAAAACCATCAGCAACCTTTCTACATGAATGAATGGATCTAACTTAGCAATAACAATGACTATGACGCAATAGCAATAACAATAGCAATAACAACCTCTATATATATATATATATATATATATATATTATATGGCTTTTCCCTATTCATACGGTTTGCTTAATATTCACTTTCAACATTACTATACATGCTCATCTTGTCACCCCTATTTTTTATTTATTCCTTGAGTGAATATGCTCATCCCGTCACTATAAAGTATACTGCAACGTAGTGAAACAGAGCATTCACAAACATTACCTATCTTTTTTCGAACCTTTTCAGTTCAATTAATTATTCCTATACTCCTTCAGAAAATTCAAACCAAAAAATAGGAGTCATAATACACATTCTACAATATTATGGTACTATTTAACCAAACAAATGAACACAACATATTCTCCACAAACAAAAAAGAATAAAAAATTAATATAACATTGGCAAATTAAAGAAGTCCAAAAAAACATTTCAAATCATTAGCATATTAATATTCAAAGTCACCTTCTAATTATAATCCCTTTGCCAATGAGTGCCCATAGAACACACGTAACATAACAGAAAAACCAAACCAAAACATATTCCTATACACTACCTGGTTTTATATGTTCTTCTCAAAGATTACAGAATGGTCCTAACTTTTCAATCTTCATGGTTCTATGTTGGCAGGCCTAGAAAGAGAAAGTTAATTCTCAAGGATTATTCCTCTTTTTAGCTAATTATGAGTATTGAAATTAACAAGGATGATGTATGCTAACAAAGGAAACAAAGAACCATATCTTACAAAAAATCATTCTTGCTAATTCAGAGTATTAGTTTAAACAGTTAACCTAAAATGGCAGACATAATAACAAATATTCAAAATCGTACATGTTGAGCGTCTGGCAGACACACCCTTCCTATCTCATCTTCCCAAAGAAAACAAAGATGTAAAATAATAACAAAAATATATATATACAGATGCTATTCAAATAATGACCATCATGGTTTCATTTAATTTATAATTTATTGTCACATGAAAGTTTGATAATTAATCAATTACGACTTGCTTGCAAGTTGACCATTAACTAATGTACCATTGTCAATTTAGGTTGGTGTAAATATCACCTAATTTTCAGATATGATGCAATTACTTAATTAATACAAAGTATGCATATATTACGTTGAGAAGCAAAAGCTTAGTATACATATGAAAGTAGGTATGAAATTAAAGCCATTTACTACCATTCAGATTATTAGAAAACTATAAAGACACAAATTACAAAAAGACAGGGGCAAAATTATATGTGAAAAATAAATAAATTGAACAACTTGTATAGCTAGTGACATAGCTATTTATAAAATATAAAACATACCAAATGTATTCTTTTACTTGGAGGAGGAGATGAATTCCCAACAAAAAAAAAAAAAAAAAGCAGGAATAAAACCGATTAATGGTGAGTGGAGCCCCATGCATATATATGCAATTGCAAAAACACCTTTTATTGAAACACATTTTTGCCTAACCACCCACTTTTGCATTTGTAGTAATATAAATTCAAGACATAAAAACTGGAAAAATTATTATAATTGCTCGAAATAATAAAAAGAAACACACCCTTCAGTTATTTGCGCCTCACTGTTTGTGTGACACTCACCTAACAAATTAATGCACCTTCTTCTTCAAATTAAATTGGGATATAACCATAACCACTAAATATAAGGCAAAAGCAGAAGTTGCAGATTTAACCTAAGCCCTAAATGGTGAAAGTAGCGGAGAATCTGGGGCAGGGCTAGCCAGTGGAAGCAAGGGAGAATGGTTGGAACGGTGGGGCTAGGACGGTGGGGAGAAGTTCCAAATTTAACCCAAGCCCTAGATGGTGGAAGCAGTGGAGAATGGCTGGAACGGGTGGGGTTGGAACAGCTTGCATGCGAGTTGGAGATGGTGGTGGCTTGCAAAGTCGCTGGAGTAGTGGAAGTGTGGAAGCAGAGGAGAAGATGAGAAGAGAAGAGAAAGGTACAAATGGGAAGGGGAGATTTGGGCGAAATTTCTCACATGAGAGTTGCAAGATTATTCTTGATTATCTCAGTTAATGGCTTCATTTTTTCCCTAGGAGTTTTAGCTCATTTACGTATACTCATGTATAGTCATGTGAATGTTGCAATACATAGGTACACTGGAGAATGTTGAAGATCTCAACATTTTCCATCACAATTATGGTTGTTAGGATGTCAAGGTTTTCACCCTTGTCTTTATGTTGTTGATATACATTCATGCATTGGAATTTTTGTCGTTTGACATTTTTTCGCTTGCTTCTTGTGTATAGGTTGCTGTTGAAATTTCCTTCATGGAAGTTGTTTTGGCATGCACACAAACTGTGACATTTCAAGCTTTTTGGTAGTGGTTTAATACTGTTTGGTTGTGGAAAGTAAAATCCCCAATGTATGGTTCAGTTTGTTGGGCATCCTCAAAAGGTCTTTTTGGGGCTCCATTTGTAGTCGATTGTTCTGTAAGTGGTACTGGTGAATATCAAATGAAAGAATTTACTGCTCGCGAGTGTTGTATCTCGTAATCGTTGTATGGTTGATTAAAAAATTGCTTTTTAAATTACTATCTTTTTATATTTCCAGTTTCCTCTATGGATAGATAGAAGCTTTTATATTAAAAGGATTTGCTACTTTCATGAATGTTGAAATGTCCAAGCTTGAATGTGGGGCCAAGTTTTGTGCCATTTCTTATCTAAGGGCCTGGTATGTGCATCTAACAGTCATATACATTTGTACAATTCATAAGTGGGTCTTGCCTCAGCTTGCATGAAAATTTTCCGATTTGTTGTCCAAGGGAGCAATGACAGTGATCCTAAAAGGAGTGCTGGAATTCTACTTGTGCAAGCTGACAGTTCTGTCATGGTGAGTTTCCAAATCCTGATATGAACCATTCTATTTACATGTTTGAAAAGCTGGAAAAATTTTAAATTCATCATTGGCTTACTCTAGAACTAAAAGTAGAAGTTCTTTTATTTATTTATTTATTTTTTTTGGGGCCAAGTTTCAATCCTTAGGAGTAAAAATCAACAAAGAAATGGTGTAGACCATTTTGAAGCGTTGATTGATTGATCTAGAGAAAAGCTACTATGAATACTACCCAACTAGTAGAAATTATTTCAATGAACCATTTGATGCTTAAGCACATTGTAGCTGTTAGCCTTAATATTAGTGACAATATTACTAAAATTTAAGTTCCATAAATTCTTGTTGCATTTGTATCCTCTTTTTTTTAAAAAAAAAAAACCAAAATATTAGTTTTTTAATGGATTTAAGTTGTGGCATTCTCCCCCTTTTTGGTTCCTCGTATAGTCAACAGCTATAATATGACAATTATTTTCAACGTTTTAGTTACCAAATGACTAAACGGTAGCTTTCAACAAGTATATTTTATTGAGTTGCATTTTTAAAAAACACAACATTTTCTTCAAAAAGCTTCTAAAAGGTTCTTTAAATATAATTATTATAAGTGAAATATACTTATTCCAACAAACAAATTGTCTACATCTTCCCTCTACCAGCATTAAACAGAAATTGAGCTATACAAACAGATAAAGAAGTCACTATTCATTAAATGAAATAGTACTTACAGCAACAACACAGCTGGACTTATGTATATATGATATTTTTTTTCCATGAGAATGTTTTTACCATTTACAGCAACAACATAGTACTAAACCATGAGTATTTTTTTTTCCACTTGCATCTGGAGTTATGTATGTACTATATACATCATAAGTGCATGATGAGGAGACTGCTATTAGCTCAGAGGAACCAGCTGATGTCACTGCCCTGATTATTGTACAATAGTCTTCAAAGTTAAAACATTTCAAGAAACGTTAGAGTATTTTGTACAATGGAAATTCTATATCTAAACCATCAACAATTGAAACTGAACACATAAAGGAATAAGGAAATCACCAAATTATCAACTGGAGCATCTTTCAAAGATTTCATATCCAATATGAAAATATACAGATGATAGTTCTAGTGTTAAATCTCTCTTCCTATGCACCATTGCACTTAAAAAATGAAGTTGACATGCTGAAACTTACATGAAAAGAATAGTAAGTAGAATAATAGAACGTCCTTTCCACATCAAAGCTATAGCGGTAGCAGGAGGAACCAGACCATGCCTTGCCTCACTTTCTGTTATGGTACATCGAGGGCAAGTGCTACCAGACCCAATGATGTTGCCAAAGAAAATGGCACTAAAAACCAGATCAGTCCACTTAATAAGTAGCCTTTATGAGTTGATGAAGGTCGTGCGGCTATGGCACCTACCCAATATCAGTAAAGTTCTCAAATGTATGTAGTACACCAAAATTAGTACAATTATGAGCTTAAAAAAAAAAACACATAAGGAAGATGAGCTGCCCCCTAATTGTAGAGCAACTAGCATTATCAAAAAAATAAATAAATAATGCCAAAGTTACCACTAACAAGACCACAAGATTGACCATGATGTCGAATTGGCTCCTCACATATTCTTGATTTACTTGCTACCTCCAACATATGGCTGTATACAGTGCTGGGGCTACCAAGCTCACTGTTTATCGTAAATACAAGATAGACGAATATGACCAAAACCACATGAATTGAAGCCGGTTACTCCACCACACCAAAACAAGCGAGAGGGTCAGAACATATTTCCTTGACCACAAATTTAAAAGAGTTTGGAATGAAAGAGTTATGAAATTGGATCATTGTTACCATCAGATACAAAATAAAGAAATTTCCCAATCTTCTTCATATTAAGCATGGATACTAAAGAAACTTACAATGAAAGAAGTACCGTGGGAAAATCCAGTTAATATCAATAATGCTAGTGTGTGTACAAAGGTTGCATGACTAAGAGTATTCACATTACAACAAAGTTATACTAACATTGATTTAAGTACAAAATAAGGACTAGCAGGATCTGTAACAATTAGCTGACAAAAATAGCTTCACTTCTTGCATTTTTGTGAAAAGTACATAAATTCCTTTACTCTAGGTGCTTGTTATGCAAATTAAAAGGGAACAGTTTTATAACTGTTATGGTTAGCACTACACCACCAATTGAAGTCGAAGCTTCTCCTTCCTGCCAACTGAAGCAATCTACAATGTATAAATCGGTTACATATTTGAATGTAAACCACAAGCTCATCATTGGTTCCAAAAAACAAAATGCCTACTGATATCCACATAATTGTATCTATGCAGCCAGAAAGAGCAACCTCAATAATCCATGTAATTAGTATGCACATGTACAAAGTAAATACATGCTGATACCAGTGAATGTGACCAGCATATTAAATACCAATGCCACCAATGGCAATCACATGCAACTTTCAATCAAAAGTACATATTACTGTCTGAATTACATATTAAAATGAGAGGCTTGCATTGGAAAAATAAACAGCAAACCAGCATACATTCATTCCATGAATCAAACAACACTTCATATTACAATACATGGCATGGTACAGAGTCTATTATCATAACACAACTTTATTTACTAACTAAGCTGATAATTCTTGTAATAAGATAGAAAAACCCAGACAACCACACCAAACTAAGAAAACAATCATTTCCTTAAAGCTATTGCAAGATAGTTTATCACACCCAGGGGGTCATCCCTTAGTTTTCTCATGCAAACCTGCCAAAACGAAGCAAGTTATTAGATAAGCAGCATGTTAGTTCAAGAAAATGTTGAAGACCATAAGGAAACTACTTAGTTTTATATATAGAAGTAAAACTATCAGCTTCATATTCAAATTCCGATGCTTGTTAAGGATTATCCTCATTTTGTGAGGACCTATATAGAAATGATAATACTTTGTACAAGGTATGATCATTCCAATTGCATAAGAATAATAAATAATAAATGTATTAATTTCTTACGAATTGTTGAGGACTGGATAATTTCTTTTGTCGTGCGATTATCAAATTTTTCCATATCCATTGCAATGTTGACCTCTATACTTTGCGACATATGTTGCCTTCTCCTTTTCCCCTTTTAATCTTCTTACACATCCATTTGCCCTCACTTAATATGGGTCTTTCAAAGTTATGTCATGAGCATTACCACATTTTTCAGAAATGCCTCCACTCTTCATATTGCCAACTATGGATTTAATCTTGTCTAGAAAACTTTGAAGACCATCATTTACAATTACATTTGCCTCTTCATTTGTTATGGCTTTGTCAATGACTCCTGAAGCAAGTTGGAATAGTTCAGCTTGCCACATCAACATTGAACTACATTTTCCACTTACTCAACACCTTGCTTGTCGGATATTATTTGAGATATTGCAACTATAGTCCACCTTTTCATGATATATTGATTTGGCAAAGGAATATTACCAAAGAGTCGCAAGAATGCCAAAATATATCTACATGGAATTCTTTTACTCTCAAACTTTTTACAATTACAAGATGCATAGTCCAAAACTTTATCATAAGCAATTTTCCAAACTCTACCAACACCTTCATTTGGACTACTCTCGACCACATACATTTTATGTTTATCATTTTCACTCACAAGTTGTGGCTTTGTTAGTAAGTTATGCCACAAATCATCTTGAAACTTAAGAAAAATCTTGCATGTGTAAATCTCAACCATTTGCTTTTCCATTTCCAATGGCAATTTCAAAACAGGCTTCTCATTAATATCAACGTAATCAACACCTAACTCTTCATGACGTTGATGTGCAAGTGCCCTATTAAATCGAAGTATGAAATTCATCAATAAGTTTTTCTTCGAAACATATTTGTTGGAAAACGCATGGGAGCTTTTTGCACGTTGGCTACTTGACATTCCAGCTAAGGTTATATGATTAACATATGCATGCGAGTATCTTGAACGTATCTCAAATAAAGATTTTAACCAATCATTGTCATATAGGCTCGCCTTTTTTATGGTTGTCACCAATTTTCTTTCAAACTCTTTAGAGCATTCTAATTCCCAAATGTATTGTTGGAAGTCCTTATAAAAATTTCTATAAGTGATTGCATTTAAATATGTTGAAAACTTCTGAAGTATATACCAACTACAATACCTATGAAATGTATTCGGTAAGCTCTGAGTTATAGCCTTTGTCATTGCAGGATCTTGATCGGTAATGATCATCTTTGGGTTGTTAGTATGCATATTCTTCTTTAATATCTCAAACAACCAAACAAATGATTCATTTCTTTCATCACTTAAAAATGCACATGCAAATAGCACCATTTGACCATGATTGTTAACCCCAACCAAAGGTGCAAATATCATACCATACTAATTGATGTTGTAAGTTGTATCAAATACAATTACATCACCAAAACTAAGCTCTTCTAAACACTGAATCAGCCCAAAAACAACACTTCAATTTACAATCATCATCTACATCTACTTCAAAAAAGAAGCATGGACCATTTCTTGCTCAGTTAGGAAATATTCCTTCAATAGTTCTGCATCTTGTCCTTTCCTTCCATTACGCAACTTAGCTTCATGGTTATACATATCCTTCTTCATACAACTAATATTCTCTATACCTCTAACTTCAAATTCAAGAATACTTATTTATTGGTGAATTGGCATATTTATTGCTGAAAACTGTTACGTTAGTGATTTTTTGGCTTCAGATACACTATGATGTGACCTCAATAAATGCACTTTTCGTGGGGTTGATAATTGATTACTATGTTCTTCAACAAATACACTGATGAGATATTTCCCCAATTTTGACCTCACCATGGCAAGTTTTTCCTTGCAATTTTCTCTTGTTATCCCCCGACATCTTTTTTTCTCACCATCCCTTATAAAAGACAATCCTTCCTTATAATATACAAATTCTTTCTTTACAACTTCATTTGTATCTTTACATCTCTTATTGGAATAGCTACAAACACTAAACGCTACCTCTTTTGAATATTTAATGTAAAACTCATATGCCTCATCTATCGATTCAAACTATTGTCCAACCTTTGGTTTGCAGTTTTCCGACATTTGGGGAGTGTAAACATCATCAACGGATTGCGAACATGACAGCAGGGATATTCTTCAACTCCTATACGATCATAATTTGCTTCTATATGTAAATCATTCATGTTTCCAATATTACAAAGCTAATTGCACTCAAACAAGCTTCCTTTCGATCATTTTCTAACCTAATAGACAGCAAAGGAAAACCATAAAAAACTTTCATCAATTAACATGATATTAAATGTTAAATTTTCACACTTAATGCAAATATGTAAAAAAAAAAAAAAAAATTAGGAATAAGCTTGTCTTTTCCAAACTCATCAGAATATAAGTATGTAAACAAAAAACCTTGTAAAGTATTTACTAATTTAGCACTAGCAAATCTATGCATTTATTCCCAAACAATATAGCTAACCTAAACAACATTATTAAAAAAATTGTTGTTTCATTCTCTGTTCCAACAGGTTGAGTCTATATTTTGGATGTATTCAACCCGAAATATATCTATTTTTCAGTTGTCTACTTTATAAATCTTGCTAAAGGTTTTTGAAAAATGTTTATATTATCACAGTGAAGCTACTTAAGATCTAATGTTCCTTATACTATTGGCTCCCATTAAACTAATGATCTAATCTATCAAGCTTGGATTGTGTCATGGACTTGAGAACAACGTTTGTTTTCATCCCCTTTTTATTCAAATTCATCTTTACTTGGTTTATTGTATCATCTTACTATTTCCCTTTTTTTTTCTTTTTTTTCTTTTTTTTTTTTTTTTTTTACCCATTTCATCTTTTAAGTATCGATTGATTTTTTTTTCTTTGCATTTTTCTTCTGATGGTTTCATATAGGTAGTTGCAAATATTCTGTCTAAAGGTACTAAACTATGGGAGTATACTAAGGGGGTTAAGAACAACATACGGCAAGTTGGACAGGACTCAATTCAAGTTTGTAGTTATTTTTTAGAATCTTTTCTTTGCAACCAATAGTTCTATGATTAGATCATATTTTAAGTTTTAACCATTTCAACAATGCAGGCTACATACAAAGAAAGTGATAATTTGGTACCTCTCCATGATCAGATTCATGATTTTGAAAGCATCTTGTCACAGATGGAAACCCTTCTCAGTGATCTTTAGGTATTCTGGTTCTTCATTGGTAGTATTTCAACAAATTTTATACTCACACCTAGAGTTAAACTCTTTTGTCTTATATCCATGTATGAACAGTGATACCACTTTCAATCATGTACAACGTAAGTTGATACCGACTTCGTTCATGTACTACATAAGTAAGAATTATATGAAATCAAAACACTAGAGACATTTTAAAGAATATGATTTCTTATTATATGCTTGTTGGAGTAAATTAGATTCATTCATGTAGTATTAGGATTTCTTATTTTTTATGTTTTGTTGAAATTTTTATATCCTAGTTGATTTTGTTTTTTCCCCTTTCAAAAATATTGTTTTCTGCCGAAATAGTTCCTCTATTATCAAGATTACTTATAGTTTTAGAAACTCTTCCAAGGGTGTAATTGACAAGCTTTATGATTTTATCCATATTAATTTACCTTCATGATAAAACTATTGGTCAATTTTTTATGAACCATATATACTCTTTTCCTTGTGTATTTGCTTTCAAATTTTATTAACTAGGTCAAGTTATAGCTGTTCATTATCAACTAAGTAATAAATTACATACGAAGTACACCCAATTGAGTAAATAACACTTTGGACATCTATATATTTAGGTCGAGATATGTACAATTGATCCTGAGTTGATACACATAAAACAATATAGTCCAAATTATGTCATTTTCCCATGGTTTCCATCCAACTAAGCAAACATACAACACAAAACAAAACCAATTCCAAAGTTTCAAAAATTAAAAACACTGCTAATTCACTGCCATTACATCCTGCAAATGCAAATAGCCTAATTGAAGCAGTCAAATAGCATAATGCAATAGCATGTTTAGGTTGTATAATTTTCACACTTTAATGATAGTCAAAAGATGGGAATGAGATAGATACACGGTCTCCAATTCAGAATGAAAAACCAGAATGAAAAAAAAAATACAAAACATAAAAACACCAACAAAGGACAGAGGTAAAATCAAAATGAGGCAATCAAAATAAATAAGTGGAAGGAAGCAATGGCAACAAACTCACACTTCGCGGGCAATGCAATCACGGTGGCTACTCTCCGAAATGGCTCGAACGGTGGCTGGAATGGTGGGTTGAGAAAGGTGGAAGCAAACTAGAAGAGGAGAAGAGGAAGCTAGGTTGGGAATTTTAGCAATGGTGGTGCAAGTTGGTGCGATTGGCAATTTTGGCAAGATGGTGCGAGTTAGTGCAAGTGGGAATGCAAGTTGATGCGAGCGGGAATGGCAGATTTGGGCAAAATTTCACACGTGAGTTGCTATGCAATCTAGGCCGTTCATGCCAGGTGTGTCAATCCAATGGCTTCCCAAATTTGGCATGTTTTTGGTCTGAAAATTCTATATCCAATCGGTCTTTATTGTAGACCTCTCAATATATAAATATGAGTATATATATATATATATATATATTTTTGTATAAATATATTTATGAGCATGTATACACTTGTTAAAGAGATTGTGTTATGTATATAGACATATATATATATATATATACTTTTATATAAATATATATATAAGCATGTACTTATTAAAAAGATTGTGTTATGTATATAGGCGAATATATATACTTGTGTACATAAAGGTGTGTCTATATATATATATATATATATTTTTTTTTTGTGTTATTTAAAATTTCAAAAAATATTATGTATGTTTTAAAATTTAAGAAAATTGTTATTTAATTTTTTTGTGTAAGACTTATGTGATTTAAATATATTTGTTATATAAAATTTATATGTATGATTGTAAAGAAATTATTATACTAATACTTAATTTTATAAAATTGCTGAATTTATGGGGTTCTTAAAAAGGAAATATAGAATTTTATAAGTTTAGTAAAGGTGTATAAACCTAGTTGTATTTTATCAAATTTTAGTATTTATGATATTGTAAATTTTTATAGTTTTTAGATGCACCGAATAGTAATGATGTTCTGTACTGCATTTGTTATTTAGCGTGCAAGTATATATGATCACCCTATGGGAGTCATGGACCTGAGGGTTGGCGAATATTTTACACAGTGAGCATCAGTCGCCCCCCCTCTTTGACCGCAAGATGGCTGATTATTATATTATGATCATCCTGTGGGAGCTGTGGACCTGAAGGTTGGCAAGTATTTTGCATAGCGAGTGTCAGCCACCCCTTTCCTTGACTATAAGATGGTTGGTTTTTATGTTATATATTAGTGGGAAAGTTATATACAAGTCGTCCTTTGTGAGCTATGGTGAGAGAGGATAAGTAAGTATTTTATAGAGTGAGCATTAGCCATCCCACCCTAGCTACAACATAGCTGATTATTATCTATTAGCGTGCATGTATTTATGACCGTTCTGTGGGAGCTATGGATCTGAGAATTGGCAAGTATTTTGCTCAATGAGCATTAGCCACCTCCCTTCAGTCAAAGGACAACTGGTTTAGCCATAACAAGTTACTAGTAATTGTGCCTCAAGACACCAAGGAGATCGATTTTAAGTTTCTCTCTTTAAGCTCCCGTTAAAATAGTGCTTGGGATGCCGAGTATTGTCTAACACCACTGGTGTATCATATGATGCATCAAGTGTATTTTTATGTATATGTATACATACATATAAATTATGTTATGTCCGTATGTATCACACCATATGGAAGCAACGATCCGATTCCACCCATAAATAGCTTCGTCTCGTAACTCTGTTACCTACGAGATCAGTGGATCGGATGGCCACTATAGGCAACTCCGAACCATATTGGTAGCAGTGTATTTGTGATAACTGTTATTATGGGACCATGTATTTGCATGTTATATATGTATATCGAGCACATCTCTGCTTCAAGTGTGCGAATTACATAGTATATTTATGTATTTTAAAATTTTATTTTAGCTATTTATGATTTTATTTCTTTATTAATATCATTATTTGTTGTTGTTGTTGTTATTATTATTATTATTATTATTATTATTATTATTATTATTAATAATTGTTATTGGTATTATTATTATTATTATTACTGTTATTATTTTCATTATTATTATTACTGCTTGTTATCATTTTTATTCTTATTGTCATTTGTTATTATTTTTATTATTATTATTATTATTATTATTTATCATTGTTGTTGTTAATTATTACTGTAGTTATGATTATTTTTATTTATTATTAGTATTATTATTATTACTTGTAAATTTGTTATTGTCATTATTATCATCATTCGTATCAACTGCATACTCATCGTACTTATCCCATCAGATAAATATGATAGCTTTTGGACAGGTATGATAGCCTCAGACAAGTGTGGTAGCTTTTAGGCAGGTATGGTAGTCTTCGGGCAAGTTGTATTATTATTATTATTATTATTATTATTATTATTATTATTATTGTGGTTGTTGTTGTTTTAGTACCCTTCTATGTATGTTTATGAGTTTGGTGTGTTCATAAAGGAGTATAAAAATGTAGAACTGTACTAAGTGGTTGATGTAGGCGAACAAGAGTTATAAAGATGTTTATGTCTTATTAAACTATTCCTTGCATCTATATCCCTGTGCCATTATTATAGATCTCTTGAAAAATTTATGGAAAATTTTGTAGTAAGGTGGGAGGAATAAGGTGGCATGATATTAAAGTGTGTTTTCTGTGTAGAAAAATTTTGGAACATGTCCAACCCTTAGGAGAGATGCTGCCAGATTTTCCGTTAGAAGGTTCGGTAGGATTTTCCTAGCTAGGGATCGTCTAGGGTTCCGATAAGAAATCTTTGGTAGGTCTTAACAGGTTAGACCATTTTTGCTAGTACATTCTCATTGGAGCACAACCTTAAATGCCAACAAACTTGGAGCAAATAAGAATTGGAGAAATGAACATTAATATTGCCCATGCAAGATAATGAGGAGATTCATCTAGATGCTTCAGCATGGAAATGTCTATGGTCCTTAAAGGTACATCCTAAGATCATCTCCTTCATGTGGCATGTTATATGTCCAATTTGCAAGCAAGATGGTCAATCTATGGTTCACTTACTATGGCTTTGTGAATGGACAAAGCCTATTTGGTTGCGAAGGATTTTAAATTTGCCTTTTCATCACACAAGTTCTACAAGGCCAATGGAATTTTTCTTGGAAATGAAAAGACAATCAAGAGCTACTAATAACCATGGGGATTTCCTTACTTTAGCTGCTTATATTTGTTGGGAAATATGGAAAAGAAAGTTTGTTCATAAGGATAAATAACCTAATTCGATTCTCACAATAAATACTTCTTATGGTCTATGGTCTGAATATAAAAATCATAAGATGGATGCAATTCATAATTCACATATTGGAGTAGCAGTGATACAACCTATCCAATGAGAATCATCATGGATGCCACCTTCTTTTGGTAATTTTAAAATTAATATGGATGGTTTTTATGTGGAAGGCTCTGTAGGAGCTAGTATTCCATGTGTATTTCGTAATTCAAATGGAAGTCTAGTACATTACATGCATGCGTTGATTCCATGTGATTCTTCCCTGAAAGCAGAATGCATGGCTTTTTTCTATGCTTGTACATGGGCTGTGGAGCAAGAGTATAAGAATGTCATATTTGAAGATGACCCGAAGGAGCTACCATTGTCTCTTGCTGTCATTATAGATGATATATGGGGATGTTTATATTTGCTTAATTTTGTTGATTTCTTGTTTAGCTAGCTAGATCTGCTATGAATAAGTTACTCCATCTTGGTTGGGTTGTTAGCTTGACTTTATCTTTGGAAAAAATCTTGAATTTTGATTCAAGCTTGCTAGGGAGATAAGATAGTATCCCGGTCAGTTATGATAACATTGAGGGATGTGGTGAAGAGTTTCATTAGGAGATAAAGATCTATCTTGACATGTATATTTGCCTAATAATATGTGACGGCTTTACTCATTACTTTCTTAGACCTTATTTCATTATTCCATAGGCTGTATAAATATCAACTCATGATATAATATAAATCATCTTTCCAATATACTCTTTATTAAATCTTGCATGTTATCATAGCTAAAGACTAATGTCATATCTCTCATTACCTCAAATTCTTTCACTATTCCTCAAAGATAAGTCAGGTTACATTGCCTAACTATGCATTTCCCTTCAAATTAGAACACAAGAACTATTTGATTTAAAAGGCTCAAATTTTACTGGCAATTGTAGGAAGCAATCTTGAAGAATTCTTGGCTGGAGCAATTCAACCACCACCAAAGTTTATCATGGAAAAAGGAAAAGATGAAACCAACAACTCGAAGCAAACAGTAAATCCATATTTTTTGCTTTGGCATCAATTGGACCCTGGATGGATTTAGTCGTCAATCTTTCCTGAGGTTCAGACTCAATTAACAAAAACTAAAACTTGTTTTAACTTGAGGACTTCATTAAACGAGCTATTTGGAACCTAGTCACGAGCAAAACTAATGCAACTAAAGTTGCAATTGCAATCTATGAAAAAGGAAGGGCTCATTGTGACAGAATACTACACAAAGCTAAAGGAAGTTGCAGACAATCTCTCCATAGCTGGATACACCGTAAGTTATGAGGATTTCATTCTCCATTTATTACAGGGACTATGATACGAACCGAGGACGATCTGCTCCTAAACCCGTATTATATTAGCCCGGATCTAATTATGTTCAAGTTCTAATGGTCACCTTGACTCCTAACCAACCTGTGATTAGCAACCTTGGTATATAATGAAGACGCCACAATAGGTGATGGAAGGCCTATTGATAAGTCAAACTAAAACACTCATTCACTAATGGTGTTTTAGGTGTTCAAAAGAACAAAGAGAATTCAATCTCACAAATAATTTTCTATATAAAATTCAAGCTTCCTTTTTTCTCATTGAAAATAAGCCTTTAAATAGGCTTTGAATGAATAAAATAAAACCCTAAAAGGATTAGGAAATTTCAGCCAACATAGAATCCAATTAGGAAATTGCCTAATTTTACATCATTTCCTAATATAATTTGGATTAATTAATTTCCTTATTTTGAAGTAGGAATTAATTAATTGACAATGAAAATAATAAAATAATAACTTTCCTAAACTTATTTGTCCAGCAAATAAATAAATAAAAACCTAAAAAAAAGTCAAACGCAAATTAGAAAACGAGTTGACTAGTTTGACAACTAAGCTGACTTATGTCTGATGTCCGAGCTAACTTATGTCTGCCTGATGTCCGAGCTAACTTATGTCTATCAGAGCTAACTTATGTCTGCCTGATGTCCGAACTAAGTTATGTTTAATGTCCGAAGTCCAAAGTCAAATGTCCGAGGCATGAGTGTCTGATATAAAATGTCCGATGTATCAGCCTCCACCACTTGGATGCTTAAAACAGGTCTTTTATCTTCAGGTATGGACAAGCCCTTTTGAGAATGAATTACTTTCTGAATAAAGGCAGTAAGATTGTCCTTAAACCTCTTAGCTTGAGCCCTAGTGATCGGTCCAGTCTTCATCTGTATCGGATCAATACTCCAGTGAGTTGTCGGTTGTGCGAACTAGGACGGATTCGCATCAGACTACCTATTGAGTAAATGCAGTGGTGACAAATATACACAGCGACTGCCCCTTGAAATCGAGAAGATTGTAGCCTTGTTATTAAATCAAGAAATCAGACTCAACAACCTTATGATATCATCTCAACCTATAGCTAACAAGGCTAATTGAAACTCAAAGAAGCATGGACAATTTGAGTCAGCATTGTTGTCAAGCCATAGAGGACCAACTAGAGGTCATGGTCATGGTAGAGGCTATGGTTCAAGAAGCTCAAATGTCTCTCAAGGTGGTTCAGGCTTCTCTCGTCAATATTATCAGCTATGTAACCATCGTGGACACACTATAGTTGACTATTGGCATCGCTTTAACAAAAATTTTATGCCACCGACCACACATAATAATAACAGTTGGATGTTCCACCTTCTTCTGCTAACTAGGCTTCTTCACCGACTATTGATCTTAATGTTGACTTACCATCTGTGCGACCTCAATCTGTTCATCCCATGGTTACATGATCTAGAGCTGGTATCTTCGAAAAGAAATCTTTTGTCTATGCATCCAACAATGACCTTAACCATATGGAACCAGTTTCTATCAAGCAAGCCCTCTCACATGTCAAGTGGAAGCAAGTTATGGAGAATGAGTTGACTGCTCTCTCTAACAACTATACATGGGAATTAGTTTCGCTTTCTTCAAATATGAATATACTTGGCAATCGATGGGTGTTTTAGTTTAAAAAAAATAAAACTTTGATGGATTTGTTAATCGATACAAGGCCCACTTAGTCGTTAAGGGGTTTCATCAGAATCCTAGTATCAACTTCAAAGATACCTTCAAGCTTGTGATAATGCCTTCCACCATTCAGTTAATGTTGTCTATTCCTATTTCTAATAATTGGCTAGTCCATCAGGTTAACATTAACAATGCCTTTCTTGATGAGAAACTTTATGAGATTGCTTACATGGGTTAACCTGATGAACCCATCCTTAGCCATTCATGTCTGCAAGCTTCACAAGTCATTATACACACTTAAACAAGCCCATTGGACCTGGTGTGATAAACTTTGGTCTACATTATGTAATTGGTTTTTTCAAAGGTCGGTATGGATTCATCTCTTTTTATGCTTACTATTCAATTAGATGTTTTATGGGTTTTACTTTATGTTGATGATATTATTATCATTCTCTAATCCTACCCTTATTCATAAGTCCATCAAGAAGTTGAATATGAAATTTTCATTAAAAAACCTTGGTAATCTTTCTTTCTTCCTCATCATAGAGGTATTTCTAGATGCAACTGGGCTATATCTTTGTCAAACCAAATATATCAAAGCTACTTGACCGTCTGGATATGCTAGAATGTTGCACCAACCTTACACCAGTTAGTACTTCAACTCAACTTAGTGCCACGTCAGATTTTCCATTTAATAATACATTTCTTTACAAAAGTACAATTGGTATCTTACAATATATACTAATCACTCAATCTAAACTCAATTTTATTGTTAATAAGTTGAGTCAATTCATGCAACACCCAATTAAAGTCCACTAGTCAGCCTGTAAGCGAATATTAAGATATTTAAAAGGCACTCTTCGTGTCTTCGTATCAAACTCCTCATCTCGACTATTTTATCTGGCTTTGCTAATGCCAACTAGGCATCTAACGTTGATGATAGACTTTCTACAGAAGGTTATTGTATCTATCTTTGTGATAACCTTATCTCCTGTTTCTCCAAGAAACAAACTGTTGTTGCATGGTCTGGTGTAGAATTTGAGCATCAAGCTCTTGCTAATGGCACTATGGAACTAAAATAGATTCAAGAGTTATTGCATGAGATGGGCATTCATGTTAGTGGTCTACCAGTATTGTGGTATGACAATATAAGTGCTGGTAGCCTAGTCTCCAATCCTATATTTCATCAGCGAACGAAGCATATTAAGGTGGACATTCATTTTGTGAGAGATCATGTTGTCTCTAATAAGCTTACTAATCATTATGTTCCGAGTGAATATTAGGTTGCTGACATTCTTAAAAGGTTTTACCAAGTCATTAGTTTCTAGTTATAAGAGACAAACTGAACTTACATTAAATACAGTCCAATTTGAGGGGATGTTAGGGATATATAATAGTATACCAGTCAGTTGTGATAACATTGAGGGATGTGTAGAAGAGTTTCATTAGGAGATAAAAGACTTATCTCACATGTGTGTATCGGCTTAATAATGTGTGATGTATACTATAATATAGATTATCTGTCCAGTATATACTCTTTATTAAATCTTTCAAGGTTGATATATTTTCTACTCTAATATAATATCCCATTTTATGACCAAAACAAAATAAGTGTAAATGTTTGCTTTTAATTTTGTATTCTAAAATAATTCTAAATGGATGAACAAACAATGATTGAGAAATGGAAAATCATTTGTCCAATGAATAACTAAGTTGTGCATACATTTCTACACATTTTATCATTATTTAAAAAGGATTAGAAAGAGGTGACAGAAAAGTATATATACATATAATACACATATGTATATATATATAGATATATTCATGATTTTTTTATTAAAAGTAAAAAAGAAAAAAAAAAGAAAAAGAAAAATAAAACGAATTCTGAAGGAAAAAGAAATTATATGATCGGATAGTAATTTCAACCTTTCATTTTTTTTTTTTTTTTTTTTCGTATTTTAACTCGCTCTGCTGTGTTAAAGAGTTAAGAGCAAGATGCACGTGCCATTTGCACGTGCAACAGCCGACCCATTACCTTCATCATGTTCCCGCCAAAACGTTTCCCGCCAAAACTGAGAAGATTTGGGTGATATACTCTATCCTTGGTTTTACATCGAAAGCCGCCGACCCACTTTGCAGAGAGAGAGAGACAGAGACAGAGACAGAGAAAGAGAGAGAAAGCGAGCGTCCCGTATTCTTGAGAGAGAGAGAGAGAGAGAGAAAGAGAATGTCGGGGTGGGATGAGGGAGCGATCTATTACAGTGATCAGGCACAGTCGCTCGGCGGCGACGGCTCCGGCGGTACCGGAGACTCATCAGCGTCGGCCAGCCACCACTCCGTCCTCCAGAAGTTTAAGGAATTCCTCCGGAACTTCGGGGCCGATAAGAACGTTTTCCCTTACAGAGAAAGCCTCAAATCCAACTCAAAGTACCTGATTGTAGACCTTGAAGACCTCCACGCCTTCGATGCCGATCTCCCCGCCAAGCTCCGTTCCGCCCCTGCCGATTACTTGCCCCTGGTACACATCATTTTCCACATCAACCGCCTTCAACCTTTACAGCCAATTTCTAGCTTTCCGATCCCAATTATATTTTGTATTTATTATCATTTTTGGTTTTGGGGGGGTTTGTGGTTGTAGTTTGAGAATGCAGCAGGACAGGTCTTGGCAAGCTTGAAAACAAAAGAGCCTGGAAATGAAGGACAATTGGAGGAACCGATCCCTGAAGATGTCCAGATTTTGCTCACTTCGAAGGAAGACCCAGTGTCCATGCGTTCGCTTGGGGTTAGTAATTTGGCCATTTTCGTTTTAAATTTTTTTTTATCTTTGTTTGGGAAAAAGTGGAGCTGTTGGGTTTTTGTTTATGGGTTTCTTGGGAATATTGAAGGTTTGTGATTGATGTTTTTCGGTGTTAATTGATAGTCACAATATATATCCGAACTTGTGAAAATTGCTATGTGGTAGGTTTTCTTTTTCTTTTTCTTTTTCTTTTTATTTTTTTTTTGGGTTGGGGTTTTGTTGGGAATCTTAAGGTTTAGTATTATTAATACTTTTTTTTTTGGGTGAATTGAATCTTGAAGCTTTTAATTGATGTTTTTGGGTGTTTAACTAATAGGCTCAATATATATCCAAACTTGTGAAAGTTGCTGGTATCACTATAGCGGCTTCGAGGGTTAAGGCAAAGGCCACTTATGTGATTGTGATGTGCAAGAACTGTAAGAATGTGCAGAGGGTTCCTTGTAGGCCAGGTCTTGGTGGAGCCATTGTCCCTCGTTCATGTAGCCATATTCCTCAGGTTGATTCCATTTCCTAAATTAGTTAGTTTGTTTGTTTGCTTTCAGTGTTTGGCTTTTCTGTTTGAATATTGATGCAAGCATTATTTAATTTTACTTTTGTAGCCGGGAGAAGAGCCATGCCCACTTGATCCATGGGTTGTGGTTCCTGAGAAAAGCAAGTATGTTGATCAACAAACCTTGAAGCTGCAGGAAAATCCAGAGGTATTGTTTAAAAAGTTTGATGGATTTTTTTATTTTTATTTTTATATAAATGAATATTCGTTTAGTTGGTGATTTTGATTTTTTTACTTTTTTATTTTTTTTGTGGTTATTGAAGGATGTTCCTACTGGAGAGCTTCCAAGAAACATGCTTTTATCGGTGGATCGTCATCTTGTTCAAACTATTGTACCTGGCACAAGATTAACCATCATGGGAATCTACAGTATCTATCAAGCTGCCAATTCTTCCACATCGTGAGAATTGTTATATTTCGAGATGAAAATTTATTGTGTTTTTCAATTTGTACTCTTGACACTAATTGTTATTTTTTTTTTTTTATTCAGCCACAAAGGAGCAGTTGCTGTTAGACAGCCTTACATTAGAGTTGTAGGAATTGAAGAAGCAAATGAAGCCAACTCTCGAGGTCCAACTGATTTTACACAACAAGAGGTAATTGTTAACAATTGTAAACGCGTAAGGTTTCTTAGTAAGAAGGCTTCTTAGTGGAAAAAAGTACCATCTACTGCATATTAAGGATGCATGTGTATAATGAAGTTCCTGTTGCAATAGGTTTTTGCATCACCAATTGATTGCTAAATGCTTGTGTAGTAGAATAAAATTCGTTACGTGATGAGAGGTTATAAGATAAGTTAGAAAATATAACTTTTCAATGCATAACCATTTTTTATTTTTGGTGAATCAATGCATGACCATTTTGCAGATATCAGAAATAAGTTTAAGGATAAATTAACTTGAAATACCACTGTAAATCTCAAATTTTCGGAAGTTCGTCTTTAATTTTCCCTATGGTATTGAACCAAGCTTTTTGCTGCTCATGGATCCCTCGTAATGTACCTAATCAATTTAGAGTGAGATAATACAATTGCTGATAGCTATGGATTTGGATCCTTTTTTTAATAATTTTCATTGGTATAAGTGGTATAAGTTATAGGTATCTTTTGCAGATAGCAGATTTTAAGAGTTTTGCTGCAAATCCTGATGCATACAAAAACATATGCTCCAAGATAGCGCCATCTATATTTGGTCATGATGATGTGAAGAAGGCTGTGGCTTGCCTTTTGTTTGGAGGATCTAGGAAGGTATATCACAAACTTTAACTTCTTCTTCTTCTTTTTTTTTTTTTTTTTTTTTTTTTTTTTTCCCTTTTTCCATCACAAACTATAACTCTTAATATGTGAAAATTTACTGAGGGGAATAATCAAATTTTCTGTGAGCAGAATCTACCAGATGGTGTCAAGCTAAGAGGTGATATCAATGTTTTGCTTTTGGGGGATCCATCAACTGCTAAATCACAGGTTAGTTATCTATCTCTTTCAGCTCTCTTACAATTTGTAGGGAAGACTGCTGTCATCCTAGTCTTTTCTGATCCTCAGTTTAGAGCAAAATTACTCTAGTTAGTTTCTGACTAATATGTCTAGATGTATCAAATCTTGTTTCTATGACAAATCTCGCTCATGCATTAATTTCCCAATATCTGGGTGCACTAATTTAGTATTGCATAACTTGTAAAGTTTCTCAAGTTTGTGGAGAAGACGGCTCCTGTGGCTGTTTATACTTCAGGAAAAGGCTCATCTGCAGCTGGTCTTACAGCTTCTGTAATCAGAGATACTAGTTCTGTAAGTTCTTAATCTCTGTGGTTCGTATGCAAAAGTATTATTTTTAAGTTCTTAATCTCTGTGGTTCGTATACAAAAGTATTATTTTATCTATAGCTTTGGCATTGTGTTGAGGAGATCCTTTGAATGGATTAATATATTTTTTTTCTCATGGAGAAAAGTTTTTTCTGATTTCTTGCATACGTGTGCAATCCAGCGTGAATTTTATCTTGAAGGAGGAGCCATGGTTTTGGCTGATGGAGGTGTTGTCTGTATTGATGAGTTTGACAAAATGAGACCGGAAGATAGGTAAAACAAACTAGAAATATATCTTGGTGACCTGTACTTTGTCTTTCATAAGTAGTTTTAGTACTTAATCTTGATCTGCATGTGACATAGGGTTGCTATCCACGAAGCCATGGAGCAGCAAACCATATCCATAGCTAAAGCAGGAATAACAACAGTTCTTAATTCTAGAACATCAGTTCTTGCGGCTGCTAACCCTCCATCTGGGCGTTACGATGATCTGAAGGTCAATATTCATCCTTCTCAATCACTTTCAGTTTCTTCAATTCATGCTTACTATTCCTTATTGAGAGCTAATTAAAATGTTCACCTTCTTCCAGACTGCACAGGATAATATTGATTTACAGACAACGATTCTTTCTAGATTTGATTTAATCTTCATTGTCAAAGATGTTAGGAATCAAGGTCAAGATAAGGTATAGAATGTGTACTAATTTTGTTATCATATTTCAACACAACTTCTCTTTCACAATAGAATATTTTTATTCTCAGCAATAGTTATGGTTATGCACTATATGATTTTGTTTCCTGAAACCTTGATGATGATTTTTCTGACTCTTGTTTAAGGGCTTACCTTTAAATGCTATGGGAAGACAAATTGGAAAAGTTATATCTATATGCGGTCTCCTGATAACCTTAAGAAAATGCAGCAGCTACTAAAAAATTCAAAGTTTTATTTCATGACAGATTATAGCAAGTCATATCATAAAAGTCCATGCATCGGCTGATGCATCTATTGGTGACAATAGATCTTCTGAAGAAGATAATTGGTTGAAGAGGTATGTCTTTTTATAGAAAGTTAGCCTAGAATTCTTTGGTAGTGCTTTTATGTATCAACGAGGTTAATTCTATTGCAAAATATGTGCAGGTATATACAGTATTGTAGAACAAATGTTCACCCCCGTTTATCAGAACCTGCAACAACTTTGCTACAAAATAATTATGTAAATATCAGACAGGTAAGCTTGCTGCTAAATCATAAGCGGAAGATTAGTAGTTTGAAGATTGTTAATTGATGTCAAACCAGCAGAGCAAAATGGCACCAAGTGTTGAAGTAATAGTGATGCCATAAGTTATTTTCAGAATTACCATCCAATTAATTTTCCAGTCTCCCAGTTGGCAATTTAATTTGATTCAGTGCTACTGAGCATTTAATGACTCCACTATGTGGGTTATCTTATAGGATATGAGAAATCAGGCAAATGATACTGGGGAGTCTGCAGCAATACCTATTACTGTTAGGCAGCTTGAAGCTATTGTAAGGTTGAGTGAAGCACTTGCCAAAATGAAACTGTAAGTTCTGACCTTTAACTTGATATTGCTCATGGTTTATGTTATACTTGTCAGATTGATACATAGAACTTTGAGTTTTAACACATTAATAGGAAAGTGAATTTTGAATTTTATTTATTAAAGAGCTGCTTTGATAAGGTTGTGGAAGATATGGGTTATACATGCAAAATTAGGAAAGATATGAGCGTTTAATGGCCACATATGCTTTTATTATGATAACAGAGCCCAAGACAAAGTACTCTTAGGGTTGATTTGCTGGTATTCAAATACTAACATCTAAAATTTCTGACATAAAAATAAATTTATCATAGTATAAAGCATGAAATATGACAATGATTGCTTGAATCTGATCTTTTATATTTGCCTTGTGAAAATGACTTTGATTATTATCCTCTATTTGGCTATCTAAATATTGGAAGAAATGACCAATTATATGCTCACTAATGTGACATGTTAATTGCAATAAGATCCTCATCAAATGATATCAAAGATTTAACTTATGTTTGCTAAATTGAATTTCGTCTTAGTTTCTTTTCATGTTTTGCTATCTGCTTTGTTTCCATAGTCTAATTTGCAGTCAGTTTTTGTATAAGGTTTCTACTCAATTTTCACTCGTTTTATGACACTTTGATATCAGGTCTCATGTTGCTACTGAGGAAAATGTGCAGGAAGCATTAAGGCTTTTTAAAGTTGCCACAATGGATGCAGCAAGATCTGGAATAAATCAACAAATTAATCTTACTACTCAGATGGCAAATGAAGTAAAGGTTTGTAGAGTCAACTTTTCTTGTAAAAATAAGGATAAAATCCTTTTTACTCTCTTATTTTTTTTCTTTCTCCTTTCAGTGGTAGCTAATCGTAGTTCTTCTCTTAAACAGCAAGCAGAAACTCAGATAAAAAGAAGAATAGGAATTGGGAACCACATATCTGAGAGAAAGCTGATTGATGAGTTCACCAGGATGGGAATGAATGAATCTATAGTAAGTTGGAATTTAACAATATCTGATTTAAATTTGAATTTTCCATTACAATTGGCCTATTATATGTGCAATGGCTGAATTGAAACGATGTTCCACATTTTTATATCTAGAATTTATGCTGCCTTGCATTTGGTCCTTTTGTTTATGGTGGGAATTGGTTTTTGAAATGAAATATCAGGCTGTGATATTAATTTTACCTAAAGAATGTGAATATCCAGGCAAATAGTATTATTTCAGTCAGCCTTTGAACTTTATCAAATTATCATAAAGGATCTGCTTCAAATCCCAAGATATTAATAAGTTAAAGACAATTTCAACTAGGAAAATATATTGTGGTGTTCCATTGATTGACGTTCATAATTTGACAACCTATGGCAGGTGAGAAGAGCTCTGATAATCATGCATCAAAGAGATGAAGTTGAATACAAGCGAGAAAGGCGTCTTATTTACCGTAAAGCATAAGATCATTGTAATTATATTTGAAACCCCTTGTGCTTATTAACAGGAGAGGAAAAATCTAGCTTTTAATTATGTAGTGTTCTTATATTAATACCTAGAGGCTACGTTTATCTTTTGCTCGCAAGACCAAGAAAAAAGTCCAAAACAGAGATAACAGTGAAAAGTGGATGCATATCATAATGTATATTTGACCCAGAAGAGACATCTGCATTAATTTCAGACATTGGTATAACTGTAGAACAGCAAATTTTATTTTACTAATTTAATTTTAGGCGGACTAGTAGAAGTTATGGATACATAACAGCATGTTGTTCACTGTTTCCGTGTTAAAACATATGCATATGCATATACAGAACTACTATTATAGTTAATATACGTATATATCAACCACTACAACTGCCTAATCTGCAGACTACAGCTCTAACTGCTAGGTTGCAAGCAATACTAATGTTGAGTCGCTACGGATATGAATCTCTCTCCAACACTGCTTATTTGTTTTGTATATTTTCAATAAATTTCAACCATGATTAGCCTTTTAGTCCATTTGAATTTGGAGCTGTAAGATCTTTGCTCTGCGTAGTCATTCATCCATAACACAGCAAGTACTGCTACTTGGATCAATGATCAAACCATTGAACTAAAGTCTAGCAAATACTTGTAGAAGAATCACACGTCATTTTCTTCCCTGTAATATGAGCTCTAGAGCCACCCTTCCATGGTTATACACATCCTTCTTTAAAAAAATCCAACTCCTAGACCCCACTATTTATGTACGGTCCCGTATCAGTGCTGTCATTCGGTTGCACAAAGAATTGCCACTCCATGATTCATACGATTGTTGTTCCAAACTTGATTATGGGCCTTGAAGTAATTAACGATCAAGTGAGAGAGAATTGTGGTGCAATGATGTAATGTACTAATCGAAACCGATGGCAATTTTGACTCTGAAAGGCCATTCCTAAATGTTGTCCCCAACTGCTTTTGCCAAGTGTTGCCTAGGGTATTGTCCCAATCTTTCCCATTCCCAAGACATTATGCACACTGAAATTGTCCGTTTAGTGTTTCCTTGATTAGTTGTGCTAAGTTTATTTTGTTTACCAATTTTTCAAGCCTAGCACTCTGTTCATGAGATCATAACAAACTCAATTCATACATGAAATAACTCTATATTCATATGATGACCATATTCATATGATTGTGGTCATCCAGGTGTTAGCATTCAACCCCAAAACAGTTCAGATGTGCAATCTTTTGCATAACTGTTAAACGGATCTTCAAGAGATTCTTGAATACACATCAAGCAAATTATATCTTTCTCTCCATCCATCACTCACACTGAAGCTACCTAATTCAGCAAATAAGTGAAGCCAAAGAGGAATGCTAAACTAATTACAGGAAAGAACATTTCTAAAGCTTTGGACATCCTTCATGGAAAATATCCATATCTTGAATATCATTATGTTGAGATGGACGATGCTGAAATTTCAATCTTACTCCAAGTTTTCTAATTTCCCTATTTAACTCATATTTAATTTCTAAGTCAAAGGGCTACATGACAGATCATATATAAACAAAAAAAAATCAAAAAAGCATATATGACCTAGAAGAGAGATAGATAGGAATAGGATAATTCCTTACACTTTTGATACAGGTACATATATACCAATTAGCACAACAAATTTGTATTTCTTTTCACTTATTTCATTTTAGGCATACTTGGCCTAGCGTGCATGCATGTGAATGTGATATATGTAATACATCCATCATGTTCATGTGGAATAGCATGGAAAAACACCCTTCTCAAAAGAGATTTATAGTAGTCATTAGTCTGTAATTTCCATATCTCAACCACGCAACTACTTCATCTGCAGCACTAACTGCTTCTCGGTTGCCACAATATTAATGTTGAATCACTTTGGATCCCATATTTCTCACCAAAACTGCTTATTCTTTGGCATACTTGAAGCATTGTGGATCTTTGGTATGGAAAAGGCCGCACACAGTCTGTTGTGATTCGTAGGAGCTCCAAGATCTCACCATCAAATCCTTGTCCAATTAAACGTTTATCAATGATTTCATCCATAATACAACTAGTATTGCTATTTGGAGCATCATCAAACCATTCAACCAAGTCTTGTGCATACTTGTAGAAGAACCAGAAATAGTTTTCTTCCCTGTAATGAGCTCCAGAGCCACCCTTCCATAGTCATACACATCCTTCTTGACAAAATCTGACTCCCAGACCCCACCATTCTCATACAAGCCAGAATCAGTGCTACTGTCTTCTGGATACACTAACGATGCAGCATCATGATTTGATATGATTGATTTTGCAAAATTCGATATCTTGGGCTCGAAGTAATGATCAAGCAAGATAGAATTGGTATCAATGTTACGATGGATTACCAGAAAGTTGCACTCATGATGGAGCCATGCCAAGCCCTGGCTATTTTGACTCGCAGAGGCCATTCCAAGATCTTGTTGTCACCATGCACCGGATGTAACCAATCATCAAGATTACCATTGGACATGTATTTGTACACCAGCAACTTTTCATTCTTTTCTATGCAGTAACCCAACAGGGGAATTAAGTTGTCATGTTTCAATATACTCAAAGCCTATAGCTCAGATATGAATTGGCTCTCAAATTGCTGGGACTCGTGTATCCTCTTAACCGCAAGGAACTGATTGTTTGGAAATGGCGCCCTGTACATTGTCCCAATCTTTCCCTTTCCGACGATGTTATCCACACTGAAATTGCCAGTTGCTTTGATGAGTTCTGTAAGGCTTATTTTAGCAACCAATTTTTCAAGCCCTGGGACCTGTTGATGATAAATTGCTAACCAATGAATCTAGAAGTTCGTTTAATTATTGAAGATTTACAGTATTGAGATTTTAAGGTTCAAGGACAACACAATCAATCTAATGAATTAACTTTGGTATTTTCTCAATCAATCATATTTGAAGTGAATGATACATTTCCTTTATTATATACCCTATACCTATAAATATAGGGTATTGTAAGCAAGCAAGAGAGTATAAGAAGATATAGCTCTCAGGGTTTTGTGTCTTTTTTTTATCTCTTCTACTCTTTTGTTTCTTTATATTTTATCAGTTTAATTTTCCTATAATCTTATAAAAGGAATTTTTTTTTTTTTTTTTTTGGTGAAAAAAGAGGGTACAATTTAACTACTGGAGAGAGAGAGAGAGAGAGAGAGAGAGAGAGAGAGAACAAACCTCCTCATTGTGCTCCATGGTTGGTAAGTGGCTCTGATGGTCATCAGCTTCGTTTCTCTTGTTCTTGGTCCCCAGCATAGACAGTAGTAGCATCAACGTTCGGGTTACCAGTTCCTTAATTTGCACCCAAGACCAACACATAAACTCACTGCAACAACAATAGTATTCAATCACAGCTACAACAGAAACCGCATAACCAAATCCAAATCCAAATATGAATGGATTTCGATCTTTGCTGCAGGGATCCAAAGGCCCTCCACAAAGATGTTGATTGTTTGCATAGCTCTCATTCGTAAAATTAGCATTGATGAAAACAGGAACTGGTCCTGACAAGAGATTGTCAGCAACACTAAAACTTTTGATCCTATGTAGCTCACCAAGTTCTGTAGGTATATCACCTTTAAGTTGGTTGTGGTCAAGTTTAAGAACATTCAGATAACTAAGGTTAGCAAGGCTTTTTGGGATTTCACCTGAAAAATTGTTGCTAGAAAGATCAAGGAATGTAACATAAGGTAGCAAGTCTGCTATGTCAGATGGAATAATTCCTGAGAGTTCATTTTTGTAAAGGTCTAACCCTGTTAAGGTGGTGCAGTTTTTAATCCCCTTAAGGAAACTACCCTTAAAGGCCAAAATGTGAGAGTCTTATGTTTAGTACCTTGTTCTCATCAGGTTGCCAGCACTCAACCCCATCAAAATGACAGATGAATCCAATCCTTTTGTATGATTGTTGAAGGTCCATGATGAGGCAAATCTATTGGAAGGATCTTCAAGGGATTCTTTAATGGATCTCAAGCAATCTATATCTGTCTCCTCATTATCACTCGCCGCGCTCCTGCTGAATCTACATACACATGAGCATACAAATAAGTAATGAAGCAATAGGATAAGAAATATTGTTGAATTGAGGGCCATTGCTGTGTAATTCTTACTCTTCTGAGTTCATAACATTAGCGGTACATATACATATATATATATATATATATATATAGGACAGGAATCCTGTAGAGGATTTAGACTGGCAAACCAAGACCGAGACTTCTCTAATGTCAAGACTAGAAAAGTCAATACCTCTAAGTCAACAACAAGGCCCCACAGAGAATGGTTCCTCGCATTGCTCTTTCAACACAGGGTCCCCTTATTTCAAAACAATAATAACGACATTGATATGCATGCGTATTCTTAAAAAAAAAAAAAAAAAGAAAAAAAAAAGAAAAAAAAAAAAAAAGAGGAAATGATATATTTGGGATATGAAATTTACATTAATTACAATTTTATGCCTTATATTTTAAAAATTATAGCTAATATTTTTTAAAATATATGGATAATATTATTTTTAAAAATATAAAAGAAATAATTAATTATAATTTTTTTAAAATTAAAAAAAAATTGATGATATTTTTAAAATTAAAAAAATTAATTTGTATTTAAATTAAATTTCATAGAAGATGTATGAAATTAATCCAATTTCTATAAATATAAAAAAATAATAATAAAAAGAATAAAAACTAAAACTAAAAACTAAAAACCTATCGTATTAGCATAGGACATCTTTTATTTATTTATTTATTTAGGACGGCATGTATGTGATTATGATCATTTTGTGGACAACTTTTCAAACCATAAAAATTAAAGAAGGGTTTTTTACACCATTGCCTCTATAACCTTTCCGTCATTTTCACAATTTATTCCTAACCTTTATATTTGACAGTATGGGAGATGTTTGAAATTAACACAATTTCTATAATTAGATTTAAAAAAATAAAAATAAAAAGACTAAAAACTAAAAACTACCATATTAGAATAGGACACCTTCTATTTATTTATTTAGGACGGCATGCATGTAATTATTATCATTTTGTGAACAATTTTTCAAAGCATAAAAATTGAATAATGAGAAGGGTTTTTTTTTTTACACCGTTGCTTCTATGACCTTTCCATCATTTTGACAATTTATTCCTGACCTTGACTTTTATATTTGACACTATAATTTCCTGATCTTTACAAAAAGTGTTGTTATATCCCAAAATGTTAACACCGTTTATATTAAAGTATTAAAACCCAAGTTCATTGCATGCCCATATCTTTTTTCTTTTTGATTTCAAGGACAAATTAAGAACGGTAACCAACCTAACTCACCCATTCACATGCAGTGCGCACACACCCAATTACCTTTTCGCTTAACCAACATCACATATCAATTAAGGCCAATGAGTCTAAGAGCATCTCTCTGAATAGGCTTTATCAACTAATCACAAGCTCCATGAATTATACCCTTCATTAAAGCATATTATTTATCATAATATGATACCACTAACAAGCAAAATCTGGAACATTCTAAATTAAGAAACAATCAAAAATTAAATTCTACAAAATAAAAACCAGGATTAAAATATTCTTCCCAATTATACTAAATCTTGAAAAAATTATTTGCTCAGGTTAAGTAAAATTCAAATGTGAAAGCGAACAGGTGCACTCAACCAATTTATTTCTTATTGCGGCTTAAATATTAATCATCTCAAGTATATTGTAAAGGGATTGCAAGTATGACATTTGACTTGTTGCCATTTCTTCTGTTGGAATCATATTTGATAGTTCTATTTAGTTTTCTCATCATTACGAGCAGGGTACCTTTACCATCCCTTTTAATCATATCAACTTATATTTTGAAGTCACGGAAAATTTATATATTTATTATTATTTTTTTTAATCAAAAGCTTTTGTATTTGGCAAAGTATTGCAAAACTCATTAATTAATACAGTGTAAATGAATAAAATTAAACACAAAGATCATTAAAGTTTTTGGTGGCTAAGGATGGCAATATCAGTTCATTAAGGATTGCACCCACCAAATCTAAGTTTGGACAAACCGAACTAAAAAGAAAAAGTAAAGAAAAACTCAATATTTAAGACTTTCAAATTTGTAGTTATCAAATTTGTGGCTTGATGCGCAGTAGTGGTGAGGAGATAATATGATAAACAAAAATTCAACATAGCCTACTTAGGGTAATAAATAATTAAATTAAAAACCATAGTCTCCTTACCTTGTAAAATTCTTTTTCTTTAAAATAGGAGTTGTATTAACCAAAAGGAGTCAATCATACAGAAAAGCACACTGGCAATGATTCAAGATGTGGTTAACATACCACATTCCTGAAGTATAACTTCTACAAAATGTTTGGAAATTATAAAGGGGGATTTTAAGTACTCCAACTTGTTATTTTGTCTCGGGATCCAAACGAAAATTATAGAGTGAAAGAGGGAACATAAATCTAAAATCTTCTTGATAATTCCAGTTGCAGACCAATGATCAAATTGATTCCCCAGATTATTCAATTTTTGTATTACAGCTTTGGCATCACTCTTGCAATAGAGATTGAGATGACCATCATCAAAAGCTAGCAAAAAGGTATCAAGAGCCAGCAAAACTGCATTGAAAATTGCTGCAGCTTCCGCAGCTTTAGGGATTTCTATTTTTTTCCTTTAGTACTTGAACTTTTAGTACTCTTCCATTATGGTTCCTCCCAATAGAGGCATCAGAGTTAATTTTAATAACTTCATTCGGGGGAGGGGACCAAAAGCTGACTGCATCTGGGGGCCATTGGATGTGGAATTAGTGTTCATAAACTCTTCAAACCTTCTCTACAAAGCCCTAACCTCTTCTTCAAATAAGCTCCTTACCTTGTAAAATTCACACCATAAAATTTCCACCCACGAATTATATTTGTCCATGATGACCTTATGGTTTGTTGCCCTCTATTGTAGTATAACACATCCTCCATCTTTGATAATTTCTAAATTTTCAAATAAACCCTAAACTTTTACCTCTTTTGAAAATTGCAAATTGTTTTAGGTGCCAAAGAATAGTTTGGATAGATGATGTTCCACATCCTTCATCTTTGATAATTTCAAAATTTTCAAATAAACTCTAAACTTTCACCTCTTTTGAAAATTTCAAATTATTTTAGTTGCCAAAGAATAGTTTGGATAGATAATGTTCCAATTTACCCTTGAAATCTGAATGAAAAAGGGATGAGCATGTACTGCACATGGATTTTAACACCTTATATAAACGGTGTTCACATTTTGAGGTATAACAACCTATTTGAAAAGATCACTGAGTTATAGTGCCAAATATAAAAGTTAAGGGACAAATTGCAAAAATAATAAAAGATCAAAGGGCAATGTAGCAAAAAATCCTAAAGAGAAAGAACAACTGGACTAATCTATTTTATTGAAATCGACAAATCTTTCATGAAAAATTAATAATAAAAAATTTAAGTTGGAAAATAATATTTTAAAAAAATGAAATACATATTACATATAAAAGATTTTTTATTTATTTATTTACTTTTTAAACTAAAAAGAATGTATTTAATTTAAAATTTAAATGATTTTAAAAATTTTTAAAAGTTTAGAAGTATCCGATTTATATTTTAAAAGAGTCCATACAAGTTTAATAATATTCAATTCAGATTTTGATAAATTTTATAAAAATTCATTAAAATCTAGGTTTATTCAATTAGGATTTTATAAAATTTTTTTAAAATCTGATGGTATTAAAAAATGCATTAATTTTAAAAGCTTTTAAAAAATGATAGATTTTAATAAATTTGAAAGGATTTTAACAGTGAAATTATAAAAAAAATTGTTAATATGAAATCTAGCTTTAAATCCAAAAATTTCGTTGGATTTTTATAAAATCTTTATGGAATCTGTAGAATTCCATAACAATCCATCAAATTCTTTATAAAGTCTATAGTTTATTTTAAATCCATCAAATTCTAAATTAAATACATCCCTCTAAATATTTGAATGTTAGATGGCTAACTAATATTAAAAAGTGTATATATTTCTTCATTTAAAATAAATTAAACTCTTTTAAATAATAATAATAAATATTATGAAAAAAAAAATAGCGAACAAAAATAAATAATTAGTCATTCAATAAAATTTTCAAGTTATTATTCAATTTTTTCTAAAATATGATTTTGTGCTTCAGAGTTAAAGTTTTTATTTTTTATTTTTTTTAATCCTCTTTATTATCATTATTATTATAAATTTATAATTGATTTGTTTTTTAATAAATTTTATTTATTGTAATGGTGGATTATTAATTAATTGGCAATTGTGAAATGTTACAAGACTTAGAGCTAAGAATTTTAAGTTTTTATAAAACAAATATAAGTTGTTTCCGTCCATCGACATACTGTATTTGGGTCGATACCTATCTTTCCATCCTCAGTAAAATTAAGAAGAAATTATCCCAAAACTCGACACTGAAAGGGCCGTCGGAAGAGAACGATGGCTATGGCCATAGGCAGCTTGAGTCGTTTCTGTGGAGTTGATTGTAGACTAACAAACCCTCCACCATTTCTTTCCTTCTCCTCGTCCTCTGCTGCTTCTCTCTCTCATCACCATCCTCCTCTCAGGTACTCTCTCTCTCTCTCCATATATATATATATATAATATTAGTACATCTATACGCTGAAAAAGACAAGGATATAACTGAGAAATGGAATATTGTTTTGTTGTAGATACGCCGTGCTTGGTGCTGGGTTTGCTGGGCTCTCTGTTGCATGGCATTTGCTCACTGTATTTTCTGTCTTGTATCCCTCTATTTCCGCTAATGGTGGTAGTGCTTCCAAAGAGTGTTTGATATAATAGTATAATATTTTCAGCAGGTGGCTAAGGACTTGAATGTCTGCATCGACATATATGATGAATTTGGGGTTGGGGGAGGTGCTTCTGGTGTTTCTGGAGGTCTTCTTCATCCTTATTCCCCCAAAGGTTTAACATCATTTCATTTTTTTTGTTTTTGTTTTTTGTTTTATTTTATTTTATTATTATTATTATTATTATTATTACTATTTTTTTGGCTAAAACTATTGTTGCTGTAGTGAGTTTTACCTACAGTCTGCTAATATATTCATAATTTCCACAATTCCTTTCTGGGTTTCTACCAGCTAAGCTTCTCTGGCGGGGTGCTGAGTGTTGGAACGAATCCATGAAGCTTTTGAGCGTTGCCGAAGCAGCAATGGGTTTTAAGGAAACTGCACAACTTGATCCTGAGTTCCAAGGCCTCATAGTTCGCAGAAGGTTTTTTCCTCATTTTTGTTTCTCTCCAATACTAGGGTGTAGATGTTCTTTCTTTAAGTTACCATTTACAGATAAAGCGAGTAATACATTTTGATTTAGTACTCTCACATTTGAGAATGTCCTCCACTATCGTTTTGGGCTGTTGCAAAATGTGGGTATGTTTATTTAGTTCCGAATTTTAGATCTCAAACTTACTGAGCCCTGAATTCCTTTATATGGAATAGTCTGAATTATAAAATGCTTTGGTTTGAATGAAAATTTTCCGAACGTCTGGAATCCTAGTACGCAATGTGCAACTGTACTTATTCAAACTTACAGTAAGGATCATTAATTGATAATCTCTTATTTGTTTAAAAAATTTTCTACTAGGATGTTCATGCACGAGGGGTATCATTTTGTTGCCTCCTATCGTCAAAGAGTTTCATTTCTCTTATTCTTAGATCAGTTAGCTATTATGCATGGGGTTTATTGCTCTTTGCTTGAATTTCTTGATTCAGGGGCATCTTGAGACCAGCAGTGAGCATGAAGAACCTGACCTTGTTTAATGAAGTAATTTGTTCTCACCTTATCGTATGCACAGGGGATTGCTTGGTTTTGATATATGATCTCATGATGATGTTGTTGGTGCTTCTTGCTTTACGTGATTAGAATGCTCAGAATTGCCTTGCCAGTTGCAGAATAGAGAAAGTTGACGAGGATGCTGCCCAAACTCTTGTACCCAATCTATCTCTACCTTTCAACACAGCATTCTATATGCCAGAAGCTGTAAATATCCATCCCCAACGCTATCTCCAGGTCTGAATAATTCATATAATTTATCTTTTGAGCGAGTATGCTCTTTTTATTTATTTATTTATCTGTGGTTGACTTCTTCATGTCGTGCTTATTTGATAGGCACTCTACTTAGCTTGTGAAAGTTTAGTTAAAGAGTCATGCTATTCTGGTTTTGGAGGAAAAGAACTATATTTTCACAAGAAATCTGTGCACAAACTCCTCGACTTAAAAGGTGCCTTATTTTTGTTTTTATCTTTAAGTAGGTTCATGTTATTAGAACAGTTCTAGGATCTTTCGATGATTTTATTTTATTTTATTTTTCAGTTTCATGAAACTCCCACCCATAAATTTATGTTGTCTTTTTTCTGATGGTTACATTCATGATAATGAGCTTGTATATAAAACTGTATGTATGACATAATGGAGCAAAATCCAACTACCTTGAAAACATCCTTATGAGCCCTTTATATTTCAGTCAGATACCGGATCGGATTTGTTAATTAAATAGTAATATGTGATTGCATACCATGATAGGGGAGTACCAGGCAGTAATAATATGTCTAGGTGCCAAAGCAGACACACTACCTGAGCTCTCTGGAAAGCTTCCTCTAAGGATGTGCAGAGGTGTTGTTGCGCACCTTCAGCTGCCTGATGATATAGGGTAAAGTTCTTTGGTGCCTTGTATATAACATGAACTTTAAAGTTGTCATGAGGACAACTTGAACCCCTTTTATATTTGGATTGTTATCAGATATATACGGACTGCCTAATGAGGTATTTTTCATTTCCATATTGTTGGATGCATGCATAATTGCATGAACTCCGTGCTTTAAACTGGTTATGAGAGCCAAATTCAACTTTACAGTACATGTACATAATCACATAATGGATATTGAAATAGTACTTCAGTATATATTACATGTTTCTTTGAGATTGGAGTTGGTATTGCAGTGCCAGATGACCCTTTCATCCTGATTTTCCAAAACTCATATAAGTCAATGTTTCAGAGAAGAGTATCCAGATCATGGACCCTCAATATTGTCAGATGCTTGGCTAGCGATCCAGGGGCGTCGTAGCTTATATATGGGATCTACTTGGGATTGGAAATCAAGAAATTCATCCCCAAATGTCTCAACTGCAGAAGCATCAGAAGCACTCAAGGAACTTCTGCCAAAGGCATATGCCATTTATCCAGATCTAAAGAAATGGGTGTTTGCTGAAGCTAGGGCTGGTCTGAGGGCAATGCCACCACTCACTCCCTATGGATCACTTCCACTTTTGGGTTGTGTCAATGACATGGTAGGTGGAAATAGTAAATGCAAATACTGGTTTTTCGGAGGGCTTGGTTCAAGAGGATTGCTGTACCATGGTTGGCTTGGGAAGTTGATGGCACAAGCTGTGCTTTCTTGTAATGAACGGTTAATCCCATCTGAATTAACCTCATGGAAGAATATAAACAGATAGTAATAAAATTATTATTCATCTGTGTTTTTTAGCGCCAAAGCTCACCTTCAAGCATTCAATCATCAGTTACAATATATTTTGGTAAGTTCCTAAGTATAGATTTACCTTCTATATTTGCCCATGGAAAATGCAGACAACCTTCTTTGTGCTGTTATAATTTTTGAGGCATTACAGTTTCTCAAATTCAATAATTTTCTAATCATCATTCTGACTTGAATCATCCTTATTTTTCTTAATTTCTCATTAATATTTAGGACTATCAATATAATCTGAATTCAAGCTCTTTTGTCAGCAGTTAATTATGACCAGACATACTAATTTCACCAAAACTAGGGAGAAGTAATATGGAGTTTTAATTTAGGGTATATGAAACTTGTGTCATAGTTCAAAAGTCAAGGGCATTTTTCACCTCATAGCAAGAGAGAGAAGACACCTAATAACCTTTCGCTCTTTCTGCCACTGCATATTTATTTATTTATTTATTTATTTTTGGGTGAATTCTTTCAGCCCCTGCTGAAAAAGATTTTTCTACTTTCTAATGTCAACTGTCTGCTCACCTAGAAGCTGCCTAAGGTTAGCTAGAACAACAAACCATGTCTACATACGACAAGAACTCCCATTCAAAGACTAAATTCCATGGCCCAACGTCCACACATAAACCTTGCTACCACCTGTAGCTCCTGCTAGCATCCCAACATCAGAAGGGTGAGCATCAAATCTGCATGGAACTGCAGAAATGTGCGGGCTATGCAAGGTAAAAAAATATTTCCTTTGAACAGGGCAGATAATATTAACACCTCTTTTCATATTGCCAATGAAGACACACGATTTCAATTAGCAACCTTTAAAAAAGAGACAAGCAAGATAGACAAGAAGTATTTTTAGATTCAAGCAAAGGGTACCCTACAGAGTTATGCGAAGAAAAAGATCTTCCGTATTAACAACACTTGTTATGCCAATGTTCTTGTCAGAACTACATCAACAGACAAGAAAATCCCTCAAAAGTCAAAAGCAAGATCAGTCAAAATGTAACTAATAAGTCAAATGCTATGTTATATATAAGATAGAATAGAACCTTGACAGTATTATCAGTATAGCATTGAGGAAATAAATACTTAAACTGAACGTCATCTTATTTTTGAGCTCTATTGCTGCAGACTGAACTAAAAAAATATAACCGTAATTCTATATGCATTTAATAGAAGTGTTGATAATTTTAAGAAATCCAGAGGTTTTCACCTCATCTATCACTTTCACTATCAACCAAATTGCTGATATGATTTTCTTTCGGGTAGTAAATATTGCCTAATAGAATCATATGATGAAAAACAACACTGTCTAGTACATACCTAGTTGTAGCGAGGGAACTTCCATAGGATGAGAAATAAGCAGAATGTACAGCCCTTTCGTGGCTACCCGTTTTCAAGGTCTTAGGCTTATCCGCATTAATATTTCTCAAATCCCAGATAGAGGCAGTTCTATCTGAGGAACTAGTGGGGATGATGTTCGGGTTTCCTGGATCGAAGTCAATGGTGCTAATCCTATCACCATGCAAACTCCATTTGGTTGGGCAGTTTCCTGTCCTCTTATCAAAGATATTCAAACCTCCACACCCCTCACAAAAATATAAGCAGTTTCCATCGTTTGGTTGTTGAGAGAAAGAGAATATAATATTTTCACAGGGATATACTAGATCAAACACCTTTCTCCCAGCATCCATCAACAGGACAACTCCTTCATAACAACTGCTAAATATCTGCATTGAATACAACAACCATGAATCATCTAAACGTCAGAAAAAACACTAATCATTACCAAAATATATATGCAAAAAAATATGGCTGAAGTTGCTAGTGGCAATTAACAAAAGCCACCTTCAAAGCAGATGGGATGGCTTTGCAAATGGCTCAAACAAACACTTTCTAAGGAAAGCCATCTGCATCAACTATCCTACCAAATCACCAGCAGGAGGCACGGAACACGTATTAGATTGTGATTTCTTCTCGATTATACAAAATACTATCACGTGGATAGACATATATCAGCTTCAAAAATTCCTCATTCTTAACTGCGATAAGCTTCTGCTTTCATATTAATAAGTTTACCTTATCTGAATTAAATGGGCTTTCACCAAATCAAAATATTATAACAAGTAAATACAAGTCACGTTGAGAACTTAATATTAATAATGTACACACACACACACACACACACACACACACACACATATATATATATATATATATAAAATTAAAAAGCAAAAAATAGTTGTTATTTTCTGCCTATCGCATATTCCTTCATGAGGAAGCTAACAAAAAAGGCTCTTTTAGTTGTTCAAGTGTTCAACCATTTACAAGTATTCCCAAAGCAGATTCTTTTACTTAAATTTTGGGGGCAATCTGTCATTACGATAACACTGCAATATGGAATCAAGAGCAATACCCCCAATCCCAAGAGCATAAAAAGGTAATCTTTGAATCAAATATTACCTTTTTATGCTCTTGGGATTGGGAGTATTGCTCTTGATTCCATATTGCATAAAAAGGTAATATTTGAATCAAAATTACCTTGGACATGCAATGGTGCTGAACTGAAATCCCTGTAAAATAGGACCCCAATGTGGATGATTCAGATAGATCCCATCTTCTCCCTCTCCATTAGAATCAAGATTCCAAAATACAATATAACCTGAAATGTTTCCGGCCACAATCATCCTTGAATTACTACCAAGGAAGAAACTTGACCTCCGTAATCCGTCCCGGCATGACGTGTGCTACATTCTCTGAATTCAGAGTCAAAGACGACAACTTCAAACAACTCCCACCATCAATGTCATCTCTCTTAACCAAATTTTTGGAAATTTGGTCTTCCCAAGCCTCAAGGCTAACAAATTCCACTCGCTTAACCAAATTTTTGCAAATTTGGTCTTCCCAAGCCTTAACGCTACCAAATTCCACTCCAACTGAAGAATCCACTCCAGAATTCTTCTCAATACCGACAAGGGTTTTAATCAATGCTCGACTAGACTCATCTTCAACATTTAGAGGGCGGGGTGCACCAGGCTTGGCAGTGGTGGTCAGAGGCTTATGGATCCTGGCAGCTGACTCGGCTCGTTTTGCACCGGGCTTCGCACGGGTCAGAGGCTTCGGGTTCTTGGCGGCTGACTTGACGTGGAGATCTTCGACCTCCGGTGGCATTCCTCTGGTACGCAGAGACCGCAGCATTACAATCGGGGCCTCTGTTTTGGGTTTCTTCTGAGCTCTTTCTTTGTCCAATTTGGTTGCGGCCCCGTTACAAATATGAGAAATCCGAAGTGGGTTTTCGGTAAAACAGTGAAATATTAATGTCAGTATGTGTGTGTGTGTGTGTGTGTGTGTACATATATACATATATATATATATATAGAGAGAGAGAGAGAGAGAGAGAGCGAGAGAGAGAGAGAGAGACCTGTGGCGCTTGGTTGAGGCGGAGAGTTGAGTGGCCATGGAGTGAAGCTCGAGGGTAGCCACCATTTCCACGTTCAGCCAGATGTTGTCGAGCCTCTTGCGCTCGTAGTCTGTGAGCTCCTGATCCGACATGATCGATGACATCAATAAGAGAAGAAGATAGAGAGACTCAGTGAGAGAGAGAGAGAGAGAGAGAGGGAGAGGGAGTATATATAATATAATTGCTTCTTCTGGGAGTGGGAAGGGAATTTGGCGGGAATTAATATTTAATAGACTACGTGGCACGACATTGGTCGTCGACTGTAGTATGCCGTTCCGTTTGACCGTTAGATTCTGAGCATGTTATTGCAAGAGAAGAATTTTTTTATTATTATTTTTTTGGGGGAAATAAGAAAAGGAAATAAAAGCTAGACCTCATTATTGTTTTATAATAATAATAATAAGCATTTTTCTAATTATTTGAAGAATTAATGCTCCAAAATGGTTGCATATTTGCCTGAAAGAATGATGAAAAAAGAAAATAAAACTATTTTTCGATAATTTTGCCTTTGCATTACAACGTTTAAAAGAAAGATGTGGTTGGCTGTTCCACTATAAAATACTAACAAAACTTAACTTCCACTCCATTTTTTTTTTTTCGACAATTTTATAGGCCAAGACAATGTTATCCTCGTATGCCCAAAATCATATGATACATTTTTGGGCTAATCATGCAACTCATCAGAGATTAAAAGATTGTGATATTTGAAAATGTTAATTACAAATCATAAATTTCAGTTAAAATCCATATTCAAGACGGTATTAGTGTAAAGACAAGGGAAGTAAACAAAGCAAGCTGATTTTTGAAAGGAATAGAATCCATTTGAATAAAGCAAGTTGTATGATATTATACTGAAAATGAATTCAGCTTCTATTCTGTTAAGGACCTTCCTCGATGAACTGTTACGTATAGTTGGCCATGGAAAACAGTAAGCATATTGTTCATAGAACCTGATCCTCTGCCTTTTTTTTTTTTTCAAAAAAAAAAAAATAAATGCTTTTTTATTTCTAAAATGTCCAACTCATATTGTATATCTTCTATGCGAAAATGTTTCATTTTTGTAAGATCTTCTTTATTGTTATTCAAAAATTCTAATACGATATGTATATTGAACTTTTTAAAGTAGTTATAAATCCTAGGGTGCAATTCTAATTGATCAATGAAAATATATTTCAATGCTATTTTTTACTTAGTTTAACCAAACTATAATGAAAAATAAAAGAAGAAAGTAACTTTATATTGGTTTTTTTTTTTTTAAATGAAGTTTTCTTCTTTTGCATGTAAAAAAATAATAAATAAATTAATCAAACTCTGAACCTTTATGAAATTCTTCTTTAGAAGTTAAACTTTCATTTCTCCATATTTCAAAATATATATATATATATATATATACACGATGTATGATATATAAACGGAAAAAATTTATTTATCTTTTTATTCACAATATATCATAATATTATAAATTATTATTTATTTTTTTATTCACAATATATCATAATATAATAAATTATATATATATATATATATATATATATATATTGATAAAGATGATTTACCTATTCAATCGACAAAACACAGCTCAAATTGAAAAGCAAACATATATTGAACTATAATATACAAAAATAACATCATTTAAAAATGACATTATTTAAAAATCAATAAATTAAAAAAATAAAAATAAAAATAAAAGCTAGACCTGTTTATTGAAAATAAGCATTTTTGTACTTATGCTCCAAAAACGTCGTATATTTTCTCATCAAGCTGCCTGATTGGTGGTAGTAAAAACAAAGAAGCTCAATACTAACAAAACAAAACTGAATATTAACTCCCACTCATTCACCAAAATAATAATAATAATAATAACTCCCCACTACATTTTATTTTATTTTATTTTATTTTATTTTTTTTGTCCCCAAAGAATATTTTTCTACTTTTTCAATAGCCCCAACGATGTGATCCTGGTATGTCCAAATCATATGACACATTTTTGAAGGATTATGATATTTGAAAATGTTATTCACAAAATAATAATAATAATAATAATAATGATATTTGAACATGTTAATTGCAAGTTACAACTATAAACTTCATTTAAAATCTATATTCAAGTAGTGTGAATGTAATGAAAAAGGAGGTAAATAATAATTATTTAAAACCTGAAAGTAAACTGTGATTTTTCGAAACCAGTAGAATCCAGTTGAATTTAGCAAACTGAATGATATTATACCAAAAATAAATTCAATCTCAAACTCTGCAGAGGACCCTACTTAATAAACTATTACATATGGTTGGTCAGGGTGAACAGTTCGCGTAAGACTTGGTTCTAACCATTCGTCCTTGCTCTTTTTTTTTTATTTATTAATATTAATAAAGATGATTTGAACTTAGAGAAGTCTTTTCTAACAATTGCAAAATAACTTTATATACTATCCTATTCACACACATTACCGGCATAAAAAGAAAAAAAAAATAAAAAAACATATACGTATATATAAATAACTTTGTATAATATTTTTTAATTTTTAAAATGCCTATATTTCATACAATCTCAGTTAAATAAAAAATACTTTTTTTTTTTTCATTCAAAATACTTAACAGAAACTCTCTACGAAAACTAGTAGTTACGGCTGAAATGGAAACAACAAAGAATTTTCTTTCAACATTTTTTAGTAATGAAAAAATATATTTATTTGATCGCATATATATAAATACATTTGAAATAGTATTGTTTAATACATCTAAAATGTTTATCTCTAAAAATATTTAATTGCACATTTTGTAAATACAATTGCAATGTTCAGTCATATAATTTTGAATATATTTAAAATATTTAATTATATATTTATGAATATAAATATATTTATTTATTAAATATCTTTAATAGTAATTTTAAATAGAAATAAAAATATAAATTTATAATTTAACTGCATAGAGTTGATTTAGTAGTCTAATAAAAACTTCTCGAAATTATCTATACAATTGACAATTAGAATTAAAAAGCAAACATAGAAAGACATGGAAAAACAAAAATTAAAAATTAGATAGATGATTCTAATTCATTTATCTCAAAAACATAACGATAAGACAATCTGTCACAGAAACGGATTTTTCTACCATCCAATGTCAACTGTTTGCTTACTTAGAAACTGCATAAGGTTAGTGACAACATCTCTAGATACAACAATAACTCTCATTCAAAGACTAACTTCCCTGGAGCAACGTCCACACATAAACCTGGCCACCACTTGTAGCTCCTGCTAGCATCCCGACATTATAAGGGTGTGCATCAAATCTGCATGGAATTGCAGACATGTGTGGGCTATGCAAGGTAAAAACAGATCTCCTTTGAACAGGGGAGATAATATCAACACCTCTTTTCATATTGCCAATGAAGACATACGACTCGTCCCACCCCCATATCGCCCTATGTACACAGAAGTATGCTAGTTGTCAATAAGCAACACAGGAAAAAGCGACTAGTAAGAGAGACAGAAAGTATTTTTAGATTCAAGCAAAAGCTTCTCTCTAGGGTGAATCTAACAGTGGTCAAGAATTAGTAATTTGGGTGGACATAAACAGAGTGGTGGCTATTGTATTCAATCATTCAAATATTCGTAGAATTTTTTATAGAAGACTAAAACACCATACAAGAATTATGCAAAAATAAAGACCATCCGCATTAGAAATTTGCCAAAAGTCATACCTGAAAGTAGAAATCCATCGACCAGTCTGATTATAATGGTGTATCATTGATGTTTCCTCAAAATTTACTCCACTTGTTATGCCAACATTGTCATCATAACTACATCAACAGATGAAATCTCTCAAAAGCAAGAACAGTTAAAATGTAGCTAATAAGTCAACTCTTATGTTTTATGTACAATACAACAAAACTTGGACAGTATTACCAGTATTTAAAATGTATCTCAACTGCATATGAAAGAGGAAATAAATACTTTTTAACATTTACCACATCTTACTTGTGAGACTATTGATGGAGACTGAACTGAAAAATATAACTCTGATCCTATATGCATTTAATAGCAGTGGTAATCATTTCAACAAATCCAGAAGCTTTCACCTCATCTATGACTTGCACTATCAACCAAACTTGCTGATATGATTTCCTTTCAGGTAGTCAATATTGTCTAATGGAATCATAAGACAGAAAACAAAACTTTCCAGTACATACCTAGTTGTAGCGAGAGACCTTCCATATGGTGAGAAATAAGCAGAATGTATAGCTCTTTTGTGGCTGACCGTCTTCAAAGCCTTAGGTTTATCTGCATTAATACTTCTCAAATCCCAGATACAGGCAGTTCCATCTGTGGAACTAGTGGCCATGATGTTGGGGTTACCCGGATTGAAGTCTATGGTGTTAATCCTAGCATCATGCAAACTCCATTTGGTTGGACAGTTTCCAGTCCTCCTATCAAAGATACTCAAACCACCATACCCCTCACAAAAGTATAAGCAGTTCGCATTGTTTGGTTGTTGAGAGAGAGAGAATATGGTATCCTCACAGGAATATACTAGATCAAATACCTCTTTCTCGGCATCCATCAACCGGATAACTCCTTCATAACAACTGGTAAATATCTGCATTGAATGCAGTGATCATGAACTAGCTTAAACGTAAGAAAAGACATTGTGCGGTATTTAAATATATTTGCAACATAATCAGGATAATCTTGGTAGTCGCATTTATCAAATGGCACCTTCAAAGCAACTGGTCAGAACAGACACTTTATGACCTAAATGACCTAGAGGTGGCTAAGAACATGAATTAGATTGCCATTTCTTATTGGTTATACAAAAGAGTTACCGAATTAAATGTGCTCTTGTCCGCTACATCAGCATATAATAACAAGTAAATACAGGTAAGACTGAGAAAAGGTTAATGGCATTTGAAAAAGATCTTGCTTTGTACTTGTATCTTTTCTACTGCATATTCCTTCATGAAGAAGATCCTTGAATTTCACTCTAACAATATAGCAAATTGCCTTCTTATTTCCAAAACTTACATCCATGTAACAGAAAGAATGTTAATGCATGTGGAGACAAACTGTGTAATTTCAAAGAAAGATAATTAGAGAGCCAAAGCACCTATCTTTTTGTCGTCCAAGTGGATAATGTTTGATTGACAAAAGAATGATGCAGCAACGCTGTCTACTGGTGTTAGTTTCCATATGAGTTAGAGTTCAGTTAGATTGTTATGAGTGTAGTTTTTTTTTTTTTTTTTTTAATAACCATTTACGACAATTCCCCCGCTATCTCAAACCCATGAACTCAGTTTTGATAAGCTGTATGGTTATAACAAATACACCTGTAACAGTTTTATTGGTCTATCATTTATATATATATATATATAAATGAATCAGAGAGATAATCAGAATCACCTTTAGCATTGTTTAACACTTCGTCCTCTCTCACTACAACTCTCTCCAACTCTCTCTCTTTCTTCCTTGAAACTCAATCAATGTTCAACTATTTACAACCATTCCCGAAGAAGATTTTTTTACTTAAATTTTGGGCAATCTATCATAACCATAACAATAAAAAAAAAAATAAAAAGAAAAAGAAAAAAATCAAAAGCAATATTCCGGACAGCATAAAAGGGTGATATTTCAATCAAAAATTACCTTCGACAAGCAATGTTGGTGAACTGAAATTCCTGAAATAGGACCCGGATGTGGATGATACAGATAGATCCCATCTTCTCCCTCTCCCTTAGAATCAAGATTCCAAAATACAATATTACCTAACTTGTTCCCGGCTACAATCATCCTCGAATTATTACAAGGAAGAAAACGGACCGCCATAATCCTTCCCGGCATGACCCTCGCTATATTCTCCGGATTCAGAGTCAAAGACGACAACTTCAAACAACTCCCACCATCGTTGCCCTCTCTCTTAACCAAATTGCCGGAAATTTCGTCTTTACAAACCTTAACACTACCAAATTCCACTCCAACTGAAGTATCCACACCAGAATTCTTCCCAATACCCACAAGGGTTTCAATCAATTCTCGATCAGACCCACTTCCAGTATACGCTTCTTCCATATTTAGAGGGCCCCAAACGCGGGACGCACCGGGCTTGGCAGGGGTCAGAGGCTTATGGATCTTGGCGACTGACTCGACCAGATCATCGTCGAGACCTTTGGCCTCCGGTGGCATTCCTCTGGTACGCAGAGACCGCCGCATAACAATTGGGGTCTCGATTTTGGGTTTCTTCTGCGGACTAGTTTTGTACGATTTGGTTGCTGCCCTATTACTAAAATCAGAAATCCGAAGTGGGTTTACGATAAATCTGTGAAATATTGATGTATATGCACATATAGTATATATAGAGAGAGAAGGAGAGGAGAGAGATACCTTTGGCGCTTGGTTGAGGCGGAGAGTTGCGTGGCCATGGCTTGAAGCTTGAGGGCAGCCACCATTTCATCATTCCGACGGATGTTCTCAAGCCTCTTGCGCTCGTAGTCTGTGAGTTTCTGAGTCTCCATGATCGATGAGAGCAATTGGAGAAGACGATTGGGAAATAATAGAGGACTAAGACACTGAGTCAGATATATAGATATATATATATATATAGAGAGAGAGAGAGAGAGAGAATGTAATTAGCAGGTCTGGGCGGGAATTCAATCTGGCGGGAATTAATACTTAAGAGACTACGTGGCACAACAATTGGCCGTCAATTGTACAGATAGATTTTCAGAGTTTTTTTTTTTTTTTTTTTTTTTTTTTTTTGGGAAACAGAACGTCATTGCTACAGGAAGATTTTTTTTTTGGGAAAACAGAACGTCATTACAAAAGAAAACTTATATATTTTATATACATAATAAAAAAATAAATAAATAAAGAGATCATAGGGGTCTTCATCATTTCCAAATAAACATTTTTATAATTACATGAAAAATAAAGTTCCTGTTTCCCCATCAGACTGTTCGGTTGATAGGACTGTTTGGTTGGCAGGAAAGAATGGCGGTGTATTCATTTAACCAAAAAAAAAACCAAGGTGGTGAACAAGGAAAATTAAAGCTATTTTATGTAAATTTGTAATTACATTGTAATGTAAATACTAACAAAAGTAAATATCAATTCACCCAAAAAAAAAAAAAAAAAAAAAAAACAAACAAACAAACAAAGGTGAATATTAACTCCCACTTATGGAAGAAAATTTTTCTACTTTTTCCATGTGCCCCATCCATGTTATCCCAATTTATCCAAATGATAAATTTTTTGGTTAATCATGCAACTGCTGAGAGATTGAAAGTTTAGGATATTTGAAAATGTTAATTACAGCCATAATCTTTACTTAAAATCCATTTTCACCTTCAATTATACATTTTTTTTTCTTCTTATTTAACAATTATACATAGTTTTGATCAACACAAATGTAAAAATTTGAACTTGAAATCAATAAATAAAAAAAAATAATGATTTTATCATTAAATTGTTAAAATATAAATGCATTTTAGATAGCTAATTTGGCTTGGCATGATCAAGTTTTGCAGCTTAATTATCGTACATCACATCCATTGTTATATAGTTGGTGAAATGCCAAGTTATTGACAGTTAAAATATCTAAAACCTCAAAATGAAAAAGAAAACTCTTGTATAAAAAATTGAACGAGTATATTGGAAAAAGAACAATGCAGAAACAAAAGAAATATATGAGGAAACAAATATATACAAAAGGAGTTTGTCATAAAAAGAAAAAATTATGACACAAAAGCTCATTTCTATAGTAAGATATATAAATTATAAAAATGGCTCCCTTGCTCTCCATTCCATCTCATAAATTTCTTTTCCAAATCTCAAGTTTAAGGCTACATAAAATAGTCCCGTCCATTCAATCTGCTTATTTCCAATAATCTAATTTTTCATTATTATATGAAAAATTAAGAACAAAGAATGCAAGAGAGAACAAAAGAAGAAAAAATATTTAGGTTTCTAAAGAAATGTTTGTTTCTTGTACTCCCTCAGCCAATCATCTCCGTTGGTTTTTCCAAAAACATTCTAAATTTATGTTTTCTTTTTTCTTTTTTGAACAAGATGAAAAGAGAAAAAGGAAGTGTTTTTAAACAGTGTAATGTTGTTGGATAGTCTCAATGTCCAGTCCCTTTATCTTCACCACAGATTCAACATGTCCCTTCAATGTGTGGAGCTCCCTAAGCCTGCAAAACAAAAAAATAAGCTTACAATCTTTCCTGACCAAGTGTTTTGAGTTTTACTTTCTACCATTGTTTCTTTTTTTTACTGTCTTTTTTTCGAAGTGGTAAATGAAAAAACAATTTCCAGTCAATTTTGTTAATGAGCAGATGAAACATTTAGTTTGCAGAACATGTAAAAAGAAATGGAGTTTCAAAAGATTTTGGTGGGCATTCAATAGTTTTGCTCCAACTAAACAGCTTTTTGGAGTACATGGTAGCTTTAATGGTGCTGTTTCTTTTTTTTTTTGTTTTTGTATTACCTAGCAACTTCAGCACGCCTTTTGGCTTGCTCAGCAATATCTGACGTATCCTGGTGGTTGCTCTTATCATGGAAGAGAGCTTCTGGGGGTTGGAGACCATGAAGTGTGCGTTGAGCTAAGGCCCATTGTGCCTCTCTTTCTCCTTTTCCGTAGTCCATCTTTGTTGAGAAGGCAACCTTTATTGGTGTCCGCAACATACATGATGAAAATCCAGTGAGGCATATACACATATAAAAGAAAACAGAAAGAAACTAGGTAAGAAAATAAGGGGTTATGAACTTTTTATTCAGAATAAACCTTGTTCTGGTACAGGTTTTCCCAACCCTTGCCGCTCAATCCATAGCGGATCATGAATTTGAGGATATCAAGAGGGATGTACGTGATGAGGCTGAAAATCCATATAACACCTGCCCATCCCCACCCAATTCCATGGATCCTGGCAAAACCCCAGTCTGCATACACGGCAATGATGGTAGCCAACTGATTTTGGAGGAGTTACCAAATTCAAAAGACAAAGTTAGTTGTATCGGTCTTTCTTGTATACCAAAAGAAGAAAGATTTAAATTCAATGACATGGAAAGTGAAAACCTGAGAAAAAGTACTAACCAGTTGTGCAATGAGGAATGCAACAGCGAGCAAGATACCAGGGCGTTCAAAATATGACCAGCTTCTTGATCGGGTCACGAAGATGAGCGCTTGACTGATGATACTAACTTGAAGGTAGAGAGCTGAGTTAAGCTCATGCTCATTGTCTCTGATATGCCTCACGCCGAATGCATTCTGCAAAATTGTTTGTAAGTTTTTAAGTATTGTGTTCTTGATTTAAGAAGATCAATGTGTTGTTGGGATTTTCCATCTGGAAAATTTTATATACTGTTATTGACTTACAGGGAAGAAGTCAGTTTTGTGTGCAAGCCAGAAGAAGAGCACTGATATGAGGGCCATATAGGTACCGAGGACAACTCCGGTGGAAAAGATTTCCTTGAGTTTCCATGAGTCAGGCACAGGAGATGGCTTCACCCTGTCCTTTGAGATGGTCATGATGGTTCCGTCATTCAAGATGGCAATGATGAGGACCATGAATGGTGAAAAGTCAAACTTCCAGATGAGTGCAATTAGCATGAATCCCATAACAATACGGATTGTGATGGAAACAGCGTAGATTGTGTAGTTCTTCATCCTTTGGAAGATGGCCCTGCTTGTCAAAACAGCACTGACAATCACACTCAGTCCAGGCTCTGTCAGAACAATATCTGAAGCACTTCTGGCTGCATCAGTTGCATCAGCCACTGCAATGCCAATGTCTGCCTTCTTAAGTGCTGGCGCGTCATTCACACCATCTCCAGTCATACCGCAAATGTGTTTCCTCCCCTGAAGCTTCTTAACAATCTCATACTTGTGCTCTGCAATACCCAAAATTTTGAATTACCTAACAACTTACAAAATGGAAGATATTTTTGCATAAATATGACAATATCATTACCAGGGAAGACCCCAGCAAATCCATCAGCCTTCTCTATAAGCTCATCAACAGGAATGGTAGCAATAGATTCATCCTTGCACTGCCCGAGGAGAGAAGATGAAGGATACATGTTGGTTCCCATGCCAAGCCTACGACCAGTCTCTTTTCCGATGGCAAGTTGGTCTCCGGTGATCATCTTAACATTGACACCGAGTTCAAGAGCCCGACGGATGGTCTCAGCACTGTCATGTCTTGGAGGATCAAAGAGGGGCAGGAGACCCACGAACTCCCATGGTCCTCCTGCACTCTCCTTGCTCTTCTCTGGAACTGTCTGTTTGTTTTAATAGAGTACACAATCCCATCAATGTCAAAGAAACTTGAATTTGGCAAGGATTTTTTTTTCTTTTTTGAAAAAAAAAAAAAGCAAAACCTCCAGATGTTAGGCTTATTTACCTGTCGAGAAACTGCCAAGGAACGAAGACCGCGGTTAGCATAATTGTCAATGATGGCATGAGCCTTGGTCCTTTCATCTCCCTTGAGCTCACAAAGGTCGATAATCTGATGCACAAATGATACGATTAGTAGCAACAAGGAAGACGGAAATTCTATAAAAGGGTAGGAGAAAATATCAGAGCTAAACGGCCAAATTAGCACGAGAGATATTGGATTGTCTTACTTGCTCTGGAGCTCCCTTGCTGCATCTGTGCCAGTTACCTTTGCTATCAATGTAGGTGATTGCTGTACGTTTATCCACTGGATTGAATGGCAGGAAATGAATCTCTTCGATTCCGGCTCTTGCCTACAAAAACATCAAAAAGTAGAACCAATCAGATTAAAGCATTTCAACTATTCAAGGTTGCTGCTTGCTGCATGGAAGTAGCAACGGAGATATATGAAAATGTTGTATATTGAAGGTCATTGAATTTGTATTATACCTCCTTGGGATCGCCCAACATTCCAACAATTGAAGCATCAATAGCATCTTGGTTCTCAACCCTAGAAGCCCTGGCAGCAAGCAAGAGGAGAGTGTCTTTGTCCACGTCCTTGGGGAACACCTCAACCAAGGTCTTGTCCACAGTTAGCTTGTTGAGGGTAAGGGTTCCAGTTTTGTCACTGCAAAGGACATCCATTCCTGCCATTTCTTCAATGGCTGTCATTCTCTTAGTAATGGCACCTTGCTCCGACAAGCGGTGAGATCCAATAGCCATGGTCACAGACAAGACTGTCGGCATGGCAATTGGAATTCCTCCGATCAGAAGCACCAATAGGTTGTCAATACCATTTCTGTATGCCCTCTTCTGAATTGGGTACATCACAACAATCTCAATCAACATTCCCACTGCTATGGAGCAGATACAGAAGTTACCAATGGCAGTCAACACCTGTTGAGCATAGGATCCATTATCAACCATATCCAAATGTTACTTCAAAAAAAAAAAAAAAAAAAAAAAAAAAGAAAGGGTCCTCAATATGACTTAGAATTCAAAAAAACAAGTCTGCATATTTTATAAAATCCAGATCATATATAAATGTACCTTTTGGAAGTGGCCAACTTGGTTGGTGCTGTCCACAAGGTGGGCAGCTTTGCCAAAGAAGGTGTGGACACCAGTGGCAATAACAACAGCCTCAATCTCACCCTGTTTGCATGTGGAACCAGAGAAGACCCCATCCCCTGGGTTCTTAGTAACGGGAAGAGACTCACCGGTGAGAGCGGACTGATCAATTTTTAGGGGATCTCCTTCCAAGAGACGAGCATCAGCTGGAACAATGTCTCCCAACTTAATGCTGATCACATCTCCAGGTACCAAGATTGATGCTTCTTGTTCACTCCACTTTCCATCCCTCAAGACCTGCACTAGTTTTATTTTCCTATGTAAGTATGCATATACATTTCTTCGGTGAGCTGCAAAATATATACATATATATGTATTATATAACCTTAGTCTTGGGGGCTAGACCAGCCATTAAAGCGGCTGCAGCGTTGCCAGCATTATTTTCTTCAATGAAACTGATAGTGGAGTTAAGAATGAGCAGGACCATAATACCAACGAAGTCTTGCCAATCTGGTGCTTTGCCCTACGAATAATTTTTTTCAGTGTTTTTCGTAAATCATTGAGAAAGAGAGAAAAAGAAAATGTGGGTTTTGTATAAACAGTTGTGGTTACCCCTCCATTGGCCAAAGCAATGGCCATGATAGCAGCGCATTCCATGACCCAAGATAAAGGATTCCACATAAAACCCAAGAACTTGAGGAGCTTGCTATCCTTTTTCTCCTCAAGCTTGTTGGGACCAAATATCTGTAGCCTCTTCTCTCCCTCGTCATTAGTCAAACCCCCTCTAGTACATTTCAGCTGCTCAAAAACTTCCTCAACTGGAATTCTCTCCTGACAAACAAACACATGCATACATATCCATGTGAAAAAAAAAAAAAAAAAAAAAAAAAAAAGAAAAATCTCATGCATGCATGTAAAAAGAAAAAAAAACTCATGCATGCATGGAAGGAATATATTGATTTATGATCCAAAGGGTTTGTATAACTTACAAGGTCGACGGTCTCATTCTTGACATCTTCTAAGGAGATGTTAGCCATGATGATATGAAGTTAAAAAGTTCCAAGAAGAAGCCCAAGCAAAGAAAACAAATTAGCTTGAAAAACCAAGCAGCTTGGTTGCGTCCGCTTGGTTTTTCTCTCTTGCAATAGACAGACCCCTCCCCTCAGGTCCCTCCTCTTCCCATTGAAGAGACAGAGAGGAAGAGAGGACGGAAAAAAATTAAAAAAAAAAAAAGAATAAACAAGTTAAAAACTAGAGAATTTGTGTTGCAACGTAGATGCAGCAGCTTTAGCTTCAATTGCCTCTCTGTTTATATAGTGAAAAAGGTATGGACAATGGAGGAGATTTAGACTGCTACCATCTAGCGGTTTTGACATGTTCATCGTTTTTCCTGGTGCTGTTTGTTACTATTACACTTTTTACTCTGTGGCTGCCCAAACTCCACGGTCATTCTTCTTGCTGGTTCATTAGTTTTATTATTATTATTATTATTATTATTATTATTATTATTATTATTTATATTATTGCGCTTCATGCATGGTTATTGTATTGAGCTGTACTTTTTCTTTTTTTGGTTTTGTCTTCATTATTTTAACTAAATTAATGCAAAAATTATATATTTTGGGTTTGATTTTAATTTTTATGTGAAAAAGAAACTAAATATTAAGGGATTAATTATCAATTCTTAGTTTAGGCAAGAAATTTTTTTTTTTTTGGTGAAACAGACGGAACCACTCTAAAAGAGACAGATAAGGGGAACGAGTTTGTTTGTTCACTTATTTATTTATTTATACTAAAATAAGGGGGAAGAGTTGGAAAGTTAAATGACGTATCCGTTTACAATGGGCAAAAACATCATCGTGACAGAGAATAAAAGATTCAGATTTTTCCAAGAAAGGGGTAAACAAAATTTTAATTGGATAGCATAACAATGGGTGAAAAATTGCGTTTAAATACAAACCAGACTTACATTTTTTTATTTTTCGTTTAAATACAAAATTTTAATTGGATACCATAACAATGGTTGAAAATTTGCGTTTAAATACAAACCAAACTCACATTTTTTATTTCATTATTTTTCGCTTTACCAACATCCCAATTTTGTTTTGACCCAAAAAAAAAAAAAAAAAAAAAATCCCAAGTTTGGGTACCCTATTTTGGATTTACTACTTAACACTGATCAAATTTGGTTATTGACACTGTATTATATTTGTACCTAGTATGTGCTACAGTAATCTTGTCTGATTTTTCCCACTTTAGCATGAGGAAATTTTACTTTGTTTTATTTGTTTTGGTGGTCTAAGTCACCGTGGAGTTGAGGAATATATTGATTTATGAACCAAACTATTTTTATTTGTCCATAAAAACAAGGGATGTTTTGTCATTATGTTTGAAAACAATTTTTAAAATAAAAAAATATCATTTTAATTTTTTTAAATATTTTTTTAACTTGTTTTTTAAAACTGTTTTTAAAAATTGATGGTTAAATAAATTTATTTTTATTTTAGAAATAATTTTCTATTTTGTACAATCGAAAATTGTTTTAAAACCAATTGCCCAAACAGTTACGTTGTATTCAAAAAAATAAAAAATAAAAATGAAAAAAATGAAGGATATTTTAGTTACTTAAATAAATTTGCCGTGCGATACGAAATTTCTGTGGTGTAAATATCAACACCCTTCAATCCATTCGTACAGATAATTTGACTTTTCTATTCAATGAAAGAGAAAGAAAATCATATAAAATTAAAAAATGTAGATGAAGAGAAATTGTTCATTGTTCATAATACAGAGATTTACCCTTCCTTTGCTTGAAAAGTTAATGTTTCCGATTTACAATTTTTAATTTTTTCTTAAAAGGTTTTATGTTGAGTTGAGTTTACTTATTTTTCTGTAAGGTTTATTCAAATTGTGGACAATTTGCTTATGGTCTAGATAATAGTCAAACTTTCAACTAGCCATAAACTCAAAAGAAAAAAGTAAAAAAGAAAGTACCAAACAGAAACTATTTCGAACTGTCTACGATGAGCTTTAGCTGGTTCATTGACTAAGCAAAAGATAAATGGTGTACACGAATGCCATTTCGCAGATGAAGTTAGTGCCCATTTTTCTCTTCAAATTGTTTTTGATTCTCAAATGCAGGTGTGACTTCAGTTTACAAATAAGAAAGAGGTAATTGTAATGCAGAAACCCATGTGAAAAAATGAAAACTGGTAAAGTATAAATTTCGATAGAAATGGCCCGTAAGTTTAACCAATAAGACCTGTAACGTCCAATGAATATTAAGTTGTAATAATTGATTTTGTAAAATTCCCAGTTGAAAACCAAATTCAAAATTGAATTTATCTCCTTAATTTGAAATTTGACAAACTGAAGAATCAAGTCTCCAAGGAATTATGATAATTAATGAAAGACAAAAAGGGGTAAAGTAGAGCAACAATCCATGTGCAACTTGGAAGTGTGACTTCTTCGGTTAAGGGGGTTTCTTGATTATTATCATATTCCCACTGATCATCCTCTCTAAAACCATTCCAACTTAAAGAATCATACGACTAACCATATTTACCTTCGGAATGAATGCAATTCCCAGCACAAACAACTAAGAGTTAAAACATATCTAAAACCCCATCAAATATATGAATCAAGCGAGGTTTGTAATTGCAGATTCTTCAGAAATTAACCATCTTAAATATTGGCGGTTTCAAAGATAGAACTGGCCAAGACTCTTCCTACCTCACAAGTTAACAGGACTGGAAAGCTAAATAATCCTCAAGCATACAACCCCCCTTAATCAATGGAGAATTTGAAAGTCAACGTTAAAAATTTATCTGCAAACTATAAAGAGTACTAAGATCACATACTGCGTTCCTGCCTAATACCGTATGATCGACTAAGCCGCAAACTGACATTCTTGTCCTCAACTAGGGTTAGAAGCCACTGTAAAAGGGAAAAGAACATCAGAAAAATCTAACCCTGCCACCTTCCCTACTATGGCCTACTATGGATTATGGATCACCTAACAAACCATTTTAAATATGCCCATTTTTGGTCCACCTCATCTCATCTTCTCACGCACACCCTACCCTAGTATTCCATCAACTAAGTCTAAGAATCAAATCAACAATTACTACAAGTTTCATCACACAGAATGATAGCTAAAAAAAGAAACATATTTCTTTTTGGAAAGAAAGCAAATGCTATACCAAATGAATTTCGCAACAGCTATGAAGTTCTAACAAGTACCAGAGCTTTACATATCCAAGTAACTGAGTTACACATTAAAAATAGCCCAGAAAATAATAATGATAAAAATCAGACAGCAAGAACTATAATCGGATTAAATCAAAAACAGATAAAATTCCCATTACTTGAAATACCGGAAAAATTATAAATCAAACATCAATCAATCTCATAAAATATCCTTGCTAAAGGACTCTTCTAGAGTTCCTTACAGATTTAAATTAAAACATTTTTTTTTAAGTCATTTTCCAAATCACGTCTAAAAGCTAACAGGAAAATATAAAAACTAACTCCAAAGGCATCCATCCAACTCAAAATCCGAGCTTCGTGCGACGCCAGTGTCTGCGCTTTGCGTTGTATCTGCACAAGAACAAAACTCACTCATATCAAAACCAAGTTCGCGGCTTTTGCTTTCTAGATTTCAAAAGTAAAAAAAAAAAAAAAAAAAAAAAAAAAAAAAAAAAAAGATAAGACAAACCAAAATTCATTACAAAAAAGGGCTCAGTTAGAAGAGGACCAACCTGATGGTGTTGTCGGTCCTCATGCGGATCCAGTGAGGAATGGGCCTGTTCTGCCTCATCTTCTTCGCCAGCTTCTTCTTGATGATGAACGTCTTGTGGGACGGCTGCGAATCAGAAAACCAAAAACATAACAAACTTCGTAGATTAGAACAACACCACCGATTATTTAGGGTTCCGATAAAGAATCACAGAAAAAGTAAAAAGTAGAATACAGGGTTTTACCATTTTCGCTTGGAGGCTGGAGTTGCTCAGACACGTAACGATACAAAAACCCTAGTCTGTTCAGATTCAGCTATTTATAGTAGCAGCGATTTCAGTCGGCCGAAGGAGCTATAAGCCCCCTTCAGGCCCAATATGATAATTTTAATGTATTTGTTATTATTATTTTTTGTTTAAAAAAAATGTTTTATAAAATAAATTACTTTTATTTTTGTTAGAATATAAAAAAATGTTGGTATTATTCATTAATATTTTATACATTTTTTGTATAATTTTAAATAAATATTTTGTGAAAACATGAAATCGTCAATAATTTGAGTAAAATAATTTTATAATAGTCTAAATTCCTCTATCTATTAGAATTTCTTGGCAACCATAACTGTATGCGTAAAAAAACTCGTTTTCTTTTATTGAAATACAATTTTATAATTCCAAGCTTATAAATTACCTTAATTTATTGGGATACACAAGAAATGTAAGATAAAAACAAACCATATATCTTTTAGCCAAAAGAAAAGAAAAAAAAAAGGAAAAAAAAAAGATATCTCCTACTATGTGGCCATCGTCATTTTGATATAAAGTTATAGGTTTTCTTTCTGATATAAAGTTCTCAATTTTATTTATTTTATTTATTTTTGATAATTTATAATATATTTTTCTATATTTTGATGTTTTAAAAATTCATTACTTATTAAGGATGTAAATAACACATCAACCTAAATCAATCTCTATTGATTATCAAAGTTTTAATTTTAACAAGTCCAAAAAAAAATAATAAATGCTGCCAATTAAATCATGTTATCAATGAATTATACTAGTAATTATTTAATAATTACAAATAGCAAAACTCTTTAATTAATACATCCAAAAAATATAAAAACCATGGAAACACCTAATTTTCCCAGCAACTTTTGAATGCTTATCGCATATATTTTTTATAACCAACATGGTTTGTAAAAATTTGTTTGTCAAATGTCTTGATCCATATAACACTCTTCTATGCATATTCAATAGAAGTTATATGGTCAAACTGATGATACGAAGTAGCAAAAATGTGAAGTTAAACAGAGATTAACATTTTATATTAACAAATTGGATTGTGCTAATTAAATATATTGATTTGTATAGCAAAAAGGAGAATAATGTATCATCATTCCATGATTTAGTTTTATCATCACCATGTATATATATTCATTACAACATGATCAACCATCGTGCAATAAACTGATATGATTAACCAGTAGCGCTCAAAATTGATCAGTAATAAAGGCTGTACTGTAGCATAAATCTTGGAGAACTTAAATTAATATCTAAATTAATATGTAGCCAATGGCCATAAGAGAAACGTAAACTACAATCTAAAACGATAAAGTGTATAATCCAAGCTTTTGTGCATATTGCCTCCGAATCTTTACCAAAAAAAGAAAAAAAAAAATCCCAGAAGCATATAATGCAAGACTATCTCTGACTAGTTTCTCCATAATTTTCTTGGTTAGTTGATATTGAATCTCTTCGTGGCCGGTGCTCCTTCCATCTGAGTTTGGGCAATGTCAAGGCCCAAGAGGGAACCTCACAGCCTGATGCTGCCATCGCATTAGCAATATTTCGCAAAAATGGGATATCTTGCTCTGTGTAAAAAGTAATTGCTTCTCCCCTCCTCCCTGCTCTGCCAGATCGACCTTGATGGAAAATTAACAAATTTTGTTTCAGCAACCACATAAATCAGTTTTAAAACCAATACAAACAGTTTTTTCAAATCATATTCGTTTAGCCTTAGAAAAATCGTGTAAAAACAATAATTTAGCTGTCTGAAGTTATATCACAATGAATAAGATATGTAAGATACAATAAACAAGGTAGTTCAGCAGACTTTAGAGGCAATTAATAAACTATAAACTTCAAGAAACTGTAACAATCAATAAAATTCTGAATATCTTAGGAAAAAAAATAACGTTATTTTAAGGATTTGAGCAATTTGAAAGCTGCGATCTAAGAAAACAAATGAATCTAGCTTACATCATCAATGTTCTTAAATAGTTCCCAAATAACTTTTTATTCAATCATTCCAAATACCACATGTAGTATAAGACTAGAAGTCTGGAAGTCTGGAATTCAGTAACGTACCAATTCTGTGAATGTATGCGGCAGCAGAATCTGGAAAATCATAATTAATCACACAGTTGACACCTTTGAAATCCATACCCCGGGCAATAACATCAGTGGCAATCAAAACCCATGTTTTGCCAGCTCTGAAGTCATCAACAGCATTTTCTCTCTGCATTCCATTTGATAGATTAAGACACAGGACTACAATTGTTATTCAAGTAGATAGAACCATAAAGACATACTTAAGCACTAAATTCCAAAAGAAAGTTCAAAATCTATAAGCACAAAGGTGGGCAACAAACAGAAGAACTCCTAGATACCAAAAGTCTTTACTTGAAATCATATAATCGGAAGTCTAGCTTAGTCACTTCAAGGGGAAATAATAATAGTAACAAATCCAATGTAAAATAGTGCAGCAATAGAACCTTTGAAGACAAGGAGATGGACAGTGAAGATCTTTTTGAGAAAGCTAAACACTTAGCATCTTTGCGGGCCTCTACAGATAAAGCTTTCAAAGATTCTCCTTTTTCTAGATTGTTCTAAATTGGAGAGATGTCATGGGTGGCTGATGTGTTCATAAGTTTTATTATCGTCTTAATTTTACTGTACTGCTTTGTTTTTCTGCTGTATTTTCGTTTTTGATGATTTCCTATCCACTCCTTTACCCTTTGTACTGATTTCCTATCAATAAAAGGTCGTTTCTTACAAAACAAGCCAATACATAGTCTCAGAGATATGAGATAATGTCCTTATTCAAGTTTTACCATAATCAAGAATTTTCATCAAATAAAAATTTTTCTTGAAAAGTATGGTATGAGTTGTGCAAGTTAGAAGGGGCTTGCTAGGTAACAACAAGATTAAATTAGTTAGTCGGAACCAGTAAAACATACCTGCATCTGAGACAAATCAGAATGGATGACATCAACTCTAATGTTGGCAACTGATAGTTCTGCATAGAGTTCCTTAGCTCGCTCCTTGCTTTGGAGAAAGATTAACACCGGTGGATTCAGACTCTACTGACAAGTAAAGGGAAAACAAAAAAGTTGGTAAGGATAACAAAATGCTCCAATTAAAAGTGCTGGTAGTGAATGACAAAAGAAACGCTTAATACTGCATAACCAACAAGCATGCCAACCACCATTCCAAGGGGATTAATGAAGCACTGAACGCATTGCACAATCACTAATAAATAATCACAGACAACATTTACTAGGCCCCACTTTCTATGGATTGGTATCTCAGGCCAAAACTAAATTGTCAGAAATGCAAGCTTTCGGTCTAGGTAATGGTAAGAAAGAAGCTTTCTTTAGCAGCATACCTCTGCAAAGCTTTGACGAAGTGCTATAAGTTTCCCTTCTTCACTTCCAGTAAATATCAACTTTTGCTTTACAGTTTCAGTAGCAGTGTTCCTGTTTAAAACCAAAATAAGTCATGTAAACACCAAAATGCAATACACATCAAACTCTGGTTTTCTGTCAAAGTTACATCAAACTTACTTCCTGCCAATAATAACTCGAACAGCATCATGCATTTTTGTACGTGCAATCTCTTCAACATAATCAGGTAAAGTAGCACTAAACAATGAGAGTATGATTGAGGGATTTGTGCATGCTTTTACTATTGAATCAATCTGCTTTATCATCAAGCTCTCAAGCTCAAATAGCTTATCAGATTCATCCAAGACAAGATACTCAACCCTGAATAATAGAAAATTGATGAGAAAGAAACTCAATGTAACTCATATTAAGTGAGTACTTATTTTACTTTAGTATTACCAGTTATTCAAATTGACATTCTGAAACTTCTGACCATTTTATTACTTCTGACCATTTTATTATCATGCGAGATATGCATATTCTCAACAATCACCAAGTTATGTTTTGCATTATACCAAAATACATGCAATTATACATTTTTTATTTTTTTTCCTGTCATTTGAATTGAAGGCGAACTAATCAGTGCAGGAAAGTACATAGCTTCTTTATTTTTCTATCTGCATATGAAGATTGTACTAGATCATAAAAATTAATAAATATTTCAGCAGATACCTGCTTAAATCCATCTTCTTTTTCCGCACAGCCAACCTTAATCGAAGTGGAGTAGATATAAGTACATCACAAAAAAAATTTGATAAATCATTCTGTCTTACAAGCTCTTTAGTCATCAACTTAATACGGAATTTATATCCTTTAGCCATTTTTTTGCACTCTCTGATCGATTGACAAGCTAATTCACGTGTAGGACAAAGGATAACAGCTCGGATGCCATCTCTAGATGGATGCTGGTTACATGGAGAAAGCTCATCAGGTTAACTCTATAATCAGCTTGCAAAAATAGTTCAATTAAATGAAGATTACCTTAAGTTTCATAAGCATAGGGCAAACGAAAGCCAAGGTTTTTCCAGACCCAGTTGGAGCACAAGCAAAGCAATCTCGCCCCTGAGACAAAACATGGCAAGAACAGCTATTAGGACATAATGTTTAAAATTAGAATGGTTGTAAACCTCTCTAAAAGCAACTCATAATGTTGCTGAAAGTAAACCCTGTTTGATTTCAATCACTAACAACAAGTACAGAGTAAAATAGAAAGCAAACTATAGCTTAAATAGAAGATCATACAGATAAGAGGACTGGTATAGCCTGCCTTTGAATTGGTGTTGGTTCTTTAAATCCAAGTTCTGCCAAATTGCGTAATAATTTTGACCTGCATCCATATCTATAAGAACAATCCAAATAAAGGTTCATTTTCAGTCAAGATAACAGGAGACAATTAAACAAACAATTTTCAAAATAACAAAAATTGAAAGAAATAGGACAATGTAACTGGAATAAAAATCAAGAATTCCATTGAAAGTAAGAGAGAGCCCCATATCAGCTTCTAAAAGCTATAATATGAACAAAGAAGAAAACAGAGGAAAATAAAGGAACAGAGAAATGAAGTAAGGAAAACTCATTCTCCATTTCTCTGCTTGCATGTCATAAGCACACAGATGTTAAAGGCCAAATTAGTAACATATGATAGAAAATATTATCATTCTGATTTATTATCAATCTGATTCAGATAGAGGTAAGTGTGGCATTTATGAAATACATAATAATGACACTAAAAGCATTTATAATAATAACACTAACAGTAACAAGCTAAATTATAAACTACTCCGATGCGAATCTGTACAATCCAAAACAATGCCTAAACATACAACAAATGTTGGACACTTGTAGCATAACCCATATAAATAAATAAATAAATACCTAGAGCTTAGTTCTGTGAAATTCTGAAGTGGGCAGGGGACATTATTCCCAGACACATGAATGTTGTACTTCTTCCGAAAAATTGCATCTTGCTGACCGAAAGGAGAACAATCATACATATATCAAGCGGAAACCAAAAGCATTAATTATAAACAAACAGTACTAAGGCAACCAAAGAGGTACCTCAAGTTGCCTATTAAGTTTCTTTTTCTCCTGAGAGGATTCTTTTTTAGCTTGCTCATTCTCTACTGATGCTGATTTCGAATTCTTAAAGACGGTGAAACCCTCTACGGTTTCTTCTTTCATCAAAACAGAAAAATCAGCTCAAAAGTTAAAAAAAGCTTTATACCTTCAATTGCAAGCCCAATCAACACCCAGAAATTAAAAATAAAAATAAATAAAATGAATTACCAGAAACCGCTGCGTTTCGCTTCCTCTTCTTCGTAGACACTTTCTTCTCTTCCTCTTTTTCCACTTCAACCAAGCTCAAGTTCTCTATCAGGTCATCACTATTTTCCTTCTCCTAAAACACAATTAATCAAAGCAATATTAGCACAAGAAAAAAAAAAAAAAAGAAAAAAAAAAACTTAGAAATAAAAAGCCGCTAAATCCTAAACCTTCTTTCTCGGGAACCAAACACAGATTGCGGAAACATCGTACCTTGAATCTGGAGAAGTCTTTGGCGAACTTCTTCCTATCAAAATGCAGGCCAGAGAACAAAAAAGAAGTGTCTTCGCTCATGGTTGAAGAGAATGATGGGCTTTTGGGTTAAACCCTAGGATGATGTATTATGTATTTTGTTTTATTTTTATTTTTTTGGTTAAACCCTACCTACACCTCAGTATAAACAATAATCTCATAAAAACAGGTCAAACATTTTACCGAAGCTAGTTTACATGGCATAATCATGGTAACTGCACACTTATCAGCAGGACAAAACAGCAAAAAGACGAATTGAAGCAGAGCAACAAGGTAATTTCAGCTGTGATCGACGGATATGAGGAAATTTCGCCCAATACCCTATTTGTGGGTTTAATAATAGGATGTCAATTTGCCCCGTCCATTTCTAAAATCGCGGTGCACTGCCCCTAGCGGAGCAGTTTTTCCCTGAAAATTCGAGGATATGGGGCGGACTTGGGGCAAATGTCTAAAAATCGAGTTGGGGACGGATCGGGGATGGGGAATAATAACCCCGCCCCGAACCCGTCCCGACATATATATATATATATATATATTTTTTTTTTATAAAATTTTATTTATGTAAAATCATTTTTTTATTTTTTTAATTTATTTTTCTAAATATGTATTTTATTATAATTGTAAATTTGTTCCTTGATGTATTTTATTACATTTTTATTGCATTGTAGTCATTTTCTTTATATTTTAATCATAAAATAATTTTTTATATAAATTTTTTTAAAAAATATCAATTAAAAAACAAAATGGGGAAAATCGTCCCGTCCCGTCCCCGCTCCGCAAAATCCCTGATCCCGCCCCCCACCTAAAGAAACGGGAAAAACCGATCCCGCCCCGCCCCGTTGACATCCCTACTTAATAACATCTACCCATCCTATTTTAATTATTTTTGTTTTACCATTTCATTTTTTATATTTTCAAATATCAATAGGAAAAATTAATATGAAAGGATAAGAGAGCATGAACTAAAGAGGAAGAGAAAGTGAGAGAATGGCGAGGTGGCTTGGGACAGAAAAGAAGGAGAGAGAGGATTTGGAGGGGGGAGAATTGGATTTTAGGCTTTAGCAGTTGTTGTTAGATTAGTACTAGTCGATTGCGGATTAAAAATAGCATTGAGAGCGGTTGTTCTACAATAAGACAGAGGTATTACTATCCATTATTTGTTCTTTATGCTTTCATATTTTTGGTTTTTTTAAATGAGTTAATCTGAAAGTCTTGTTCAGATAGAGAGATTTCAATTCGCTGATAGACTTTGCTGATGAACTAAGCAGATGACTACATTCTCTAAATTATAGAGTGATTTGCTTCTTGCTAGACCAAGGGATTTCTTATTGCGCTATTTCAATGGAAAGCATGGAACTTCGAAGATTACATTGCTCAAAACTTGGTTTTTCTTTTACTATTTTTGCCAAGAGGTGTTTCATTAATAACTTAATGGATAAGCATCTAAGAAAGATTATTTGTGTAATGGATAATGCAATTTTCAAAGTCTTTAAGCTCAAGAGGGAGGGAAAATGACTTATTCTAGGAAGATTATGAGCTTGCCTTTCTAATCGCTAAAGCGGAATAGACCCATGTCTGTTTCAGTGATTTGAACTCGAATGGTGCTTTATTGAAGGCTTAAAAAAAATCTATGGGCTAGATTTTGACTGTTCAGTCGCACTATAGGTTCTCTGCTTTGATCGTTGTTCTTGCCATGAACTATTTTGATAGATTCATTTCAAATGTGCAATTTCAAAGGGATAAACCGTGGGTGAGTCAACTCACTGCTGTAAGTTGTTTATCTCTAGCTACCAAAGTGAAGGAGACCCATGTGCCTTTGCTTCTGGACCTGCAAGTGAGTACAATGCCCTTTTATGCAATCCGGGTGTTTATTGAAATGCCATACTATATTTGTGTTTCTTTGGTCCCTTTTGTAATCAATGTGGAGTCTTATTGTTGTGTGTAGTAGGTAGAGGAATCAAGATTTATATTTGAAGTGAAGACTAGCCAGAGAACGGATCTCCTAGTACTATCAACTCTAAAGTGGAGACTAAAGTGGAGAATGTATCTGGTAACCCCAATTTCATTCTTTAATCACATCATCAGGAGGCTTGGTTGGAAGACCCATTTCCACTGGAAGTTTTTATGTAAGTGTGAGCACCTCCTCCTCTCTATCATTCCAGGTAAGAGTTTAGAGGCTTGATTATTTGATTACTAGTAAAAGATTTGTCCATATAAAAATGATTTATGTAAAGCATAGATTAAAAAATAAATAATAAAAATCCTAATTTGGTTTTCTAATATTAACTTCAATATTGGATTTTGATTTCAGATTCAAGATTTGTAAGCTATCTCCCTTCCATACTAGCTACTGCAACAATGCTGCATGTTATTAATGAGATTGAACCATTTAATCCGTTGGAATACTAAAACCAGCTCATATGTGTACTTAAAATCAAATAGGTTGATAGCTAATTTCATTTCATTCTCTATTTTTATGTAGTTTATTATAAATAATTGTGTAATGCTAGTTTTAAACTGATGACTCTATGATGCAATAGGACACTATGAATGAGTGTTATAAGCTCATCTAGAAACAAACCATGACTACATCCAACAGCCAAGTCATTTTGATCTTCCCAGAATGAGGAGTGTACTTGAATAGGTTAGTAGAATTTCTATCTGAAAGTCTTTGCACACTTTCCACTTTGATACATAACCGTTCAACCATCAACTTCACATGTGAGTGCATAATCATGACAAGAGTTCGTGAGATTTTGAATTTCAAAAAACTGTCTCCATCTAATCCTGTACCACTACTTTGACCAGATGGAAGGTTGGGATATCTTCATCCAAATTGCTTGAATTTTGGCATGTAGCATGTTGAAATATCAAGGATGAAATCTGGAGAAGACCAAGTCCAAAAGAATTGGGTAAGACCTTCAATTCATCTCAAACTCGTGGGCCATGAGTGCTGGAAATCTCAGCAGTTATGTCAACTTGCAACCTACATATCTTGGGCTTCCCAAGGCCTTTTTGAGTCATTCTTTTTTGATATTTTCATTTGCATGTTTACTACAACATATCCAAAATTCATAAACTTGTTCTAAAATATCAGACAACGCTAGCCCCAATAATGGACCTATGTTGCTGGAAACACTGTTTCCAGCACATAGCAATTTTACAAAATAAAATCAATACCCAACAAAGAGAAAATTCCTAAGCTGAATTCAATAAAACTTAGGTATTCAAAAGACATTAAAAGAAAAATAAAACATAGACATAAATATTGCATTAGGTCATTCAACAAAAATATTTCTTTTAAAGAAAGAAAGAGGGTGCAAACCTTGGTGGATTTTAATTTGCACAAGGTGGCAAGATTATCACCTTTTCAACACCGACAACTCGCTGGATTGCTTACCCGATACGGATGAAGATCGGACCGATCACTAGGGCTCAAGCTAAGAGGTTTAGGGACAAGTTTTCTACCTTTATCCAGGGGGTAATTCATTCTCAAGAGCACTTGTCCATACCTGAAGATCCAAGACCTGTTTGGGGCATACACGTGGTGGGAGTCGATACGGACCTGGGTAGCGGTTTTGGTGCATTTATGGAGTCCGGGTAGCAAGAAATGGTTCTAACTCTTTATGGATTCAATAAATATCACTAAGAGGTTATGGAAACAAGTCAAGGCAGAAGTAAAACTAACTTGTATGGACAGCTTCAAAATTTGGTCCAAAATTGCTATATTACTTGCTGACTTTATTGTATTTTGCTGAGTTGGCTTTTTCTCCTTCCTCCAAGCAAGGACAGCGTGTGGGACTCCATAATAATCCTATTTGGCATCCTACAAAGCATATAGAAGCTGATTTGGAGCTAAAATTGGTCAAAGATTGGTCAAAGTTAACTTAGTCAAAAAGCTAGTATTTTAGTTTCCTAATTTGATTTCTACTTTTTGTTTTAGGAAATTACCTTTACTTTTGGTTTTTATTTATTTATTTGCTGCAAAAATAAGTTTACAAAAGTTATTATTTTATTATTTTCATTGTAAATTAATTAATTCCTAATTCAAAATAAGAGAATTAATTAATTCAAATTAGATTAGGAAAGGATGTGAAATTAGGCAATTTCCTAATTGGATTCTATGTTGGCCAAAATTTCCTAATCCTTTTAGGGTTTTATTTTGTTCATTCAAAGCCTATTTCAAGGCTTATTTTCTATGAGAAATCAAGCTTGAATTTTATACAGTAAATTATTTGTGAGATTGAATTTTCTTTGTTCTTTGAACACCTAAAACACCATTAGTGAATGAGTGTTTTAGTTTGACTTATCAATAGGCCTTCCATCACCTATTGTGGCATCTTGATTATATTCCAAGGTTTCTAATCACAGGTTGGTTAGGGGTCAAGGTGACCATTAGGACTTGAACATAATTAGATCGGGGCTAATATAATATGGGTTTAGACGTAGGTCGTCCTACGTTAGTATTAGAGCCAAATTTTGTTCAGGTTTGATCTATCTTTATTTGCTTTCTTTGTTTTTGTGTTAATCTGCAATTTTAGCATTAGGTTAAGGTTGCTTCTATCATCATCCACATTCTGCATATTTTAAAAAAAAAATAAAAATTCATTCCTAATTAAATTAGGTTTTCCTAGTTTTACTGTATTTTTATTTGCTAGTTTGTTGGTTGTCTTTTATCATTGTTCCTGTTAATTTGGTTTTTGTTGATTTTTCTTCTCTTAATTCGATGTTGGGAGTGTTGAACATGTGAGTTAGATCTTCAATGTCCTTTCGTAGCAGCGATACGTGAAATACATCACATACCCCTACTAACTTTTCCTAAAATGCTAACTTATATGCCACAAAACCAATTCTTCTAATGACCTCGTAGGGACCAAGGTAATGAGAACTTAGCTTTTCTTGTCGGCCAAAGCATACTACTCTCTTCCATGGAGATAACTTTAAAAAAATCTAATCTCCATTTTTGGATGCAAGATCCTTTCTAAGCACATCGACGTAACTCTTTTGTCAATCCTGAGCAGCCTTCAAAGTTTCTCAGATGACCTTCACCTTGTCTATAGCCATCCGTAAGTATTTAGATCCAATCATATTGGTCGTTGTATGGTGCTTCTCCTTACCCACTTCACTCCAATATAGTGGGGTTCGATGTTGCCTTCCATATAGAGCATCATACGGAGACATGTTGATGCTCACTTGGTAGCTAATATTATCACGACTCCTATCAACGACAATTGCTCATCCTAGCTTCCTCCGACATTGCATAGTGCAGGGTCTTAGCATATCTTCCAAAGGATGAATTTTGCGCTCCACTTGTCCATCAATTTATGGATGAAAGGCGATACTGTAATTTAATCTTGCTCTCAATGTAGCTACTAACTTCCGCCACAATCGTGAAGTAAAAATGTGGATCTTTATCGAATGTGATGATGATTAATACAATAATATAAAGATATAAGATTAAGGGAATGATTAATACAATAATATAGAATTCTTTCCACCATTTCTTTACTCTCTTGTGTTCTATATTTCATATTATATTCCTCTATATTCTTGTTAAGTTTTAATTAATTTATAATAGGTACAAGTAGTTGTAGTAGTAGTAGTATAGCAGGAAAAGAAAGAGAGTAGTGAGTACTTAAAATAAAGTTGATTAGCACTACAAAATAAAGTTGGTGGTACTAGTAGTAGTAGTAACAATAATAAGAATAATAGTAAGAAAAAGTGATTAAATTACTTAAAGTTACTGGATATCCCAACTAGGTTAGCATTCCCTAAAGACCCACTAACCCCAGCCAAACTATTTTGAAATAAAAATAAATGTAATACAAACCAAACTGAAAAGGCCATGCAAATGTACAGAAAGAACTAGAACTATAAAACATACAAAATTAATCACCAAAATAAAATTAATCACCAAAACAGCCTCATTAAAACCCTTTTGGAGAAAAACCCTAGAAGGAAAAATAACCAAAGTGAAAAAGAGTACGGCAGAAATTTGAAAGATGTCACCACCAAAATAAATCGTCATGAGCAAGAGCATACTTAGAAAAAGTGTAAGCCACTTAATTACCCTCCCGATAAATGTATGAAACTCGAAAGTTAATCTTTAAAATGTAATCCTTACAATGAGACCAATGTGCTTTCCATTTCTATAGCACTAAAGTAGAATTAGATTGAAAACATGAACCAAAGTAGTGGAATCACATTCAAGCCATCCTAAGAATATTTCTTAGCCATCTTTTCCATCCATAAGTTCAGCTATAAAAGCAAGCCCAATGCCAAGAGGAAGATCAAAACAACCCTTCATAAAACCCCTACTGGTCTACAAGATACCATCGTAATCCGCAATACCAAGACTACCACTAGTAGCACCATCAAAATTAATTTTAATCCAACCATGTGAAGGTAAAGCCCAAGGAACATATAGAATTTTTGGAGCCTTGGCCAACCTATTTGAAACATTAATACATTTAAGAATGAGCAAATCCTTAATAGTATTAAGCATGGAACCAATTTGAAATTTGTTAGTTTATGGACAAATAAAATATCATTTAAAGTAGGAATGAAAGTATCATCATAAAATCTTTGATTGCAGGTGAACAACATAGCCACCAAACTTAAAACAATTGTAGACTGCCAAAGAAAAGAAACTTAAGCACTTAAATTTAAGACCATTACATGCATGAAAAACTCAACCACATTATCAAAATAAACAATTAATACCCAAAAATACTGCTAACATATCTCTAAATCTCTACTGCATGAGAACAACTCAAGAAAAGATGAGATGACGATTCATAAGCAACCTTGCAATGACCACATTATGACAATATGAAAAAACCTTTAGAACAACTAAAATCATTTGTCAGTAGTTTATTATTAAACAAATGCCAACAAAGAACTAAGCGAGAATGAGGAGTATAATGGACCCACAAGTATTTCATCCACGTAGGAGCAATAACAAAATCAAGAAAATGGATGTACAAAGCATTGAAACTACCCTCATCGTAGCTATCCATATGCTAGACCAATTGGTTAGAGGAATTACAATCCGTCCAAACCTCATCAATAGTTGTAGAAATGCTAGGTAAGGAAGATCAAAAACTAGCAAGAAGACACCATTGATTATTCACCCCCAAAACATGTGAAACTAACATAGGTGGATCCCAAAGTAGACTAGGCAAATTAAGAAGCTCAATAATTGTTTTACGAATTTGATTGTTCTACAAAAAGTAAACCTTAGAGTGTTAACCAAATAACTAACAACATTCCGAACTTAAACTAAGCTTTAGATGTGACAATTAGTGTGGGTAGGTGCTAGAGGCAATGGCAAGCTATCTGGTGTCCCATCCTATCTCATCTCTGTGTAGAATAGAGGATGTTAAAATATAATGATAGTCACTCTCATAATGCGAAAACCTTTTCAAAATGGTGGGCTTCAGAATTTGATTGAATTTCAAAGTTAAGAGTGCTCAAGCGATAGTATTCCAATGATAGATGACCTCTCAGGAAACTCTGAATAAAAAACCCTCATAGCGAGTGCGGTAACTAAATTAGGAACAATATTAGCAGAAAGTGATAAATCTGCCAGTGAAGGCATGGTGTTATATAAGATATCTTACTACATAATTTTTGCAAGATTACAGCACTCCGAAAAAAAAAATAATAAATAAATAAAAGAATAAGGCACAAAATAATGATTAATAATTATGCAGCACTAAGCAAGTCACCAAATTCACAATTCAGTATTGGTGCATTCTAAAATTTATACGATAAAATAAAACAGAAATATAGAAAGAAGAGTTTGTATTTGATTGCGGCAATGAAAGGAGTTAGTCAAAGGAACTTGCAGCCAGATGATCGATCCACTACTTATTTGGACTTAGAGGAAAATGTTGAAAAACGAGGAAAAACTAACAAGTTGCTAATCATTTCAATCAGTGGCACCACTTCAATTACTATCAATAATATTAAATAATAATAAAAATATGCACATGAATACATAAATAAATAATTAGGAAATTAAAGGATTAATAATGGCAAAGGTAATTTAAGAAATTATTTAGAAATATAATTTTCTCTTAAAACCCTTACCAATTTACTCCATTTGAAAAGTTTCTCCATTTAAAATCATTTCTCACAAAAAAACTATAAAATATTATTATGGGAAATAAAAATTAAATAAGATACAGTGAAATAAAATAAATTTTAAATAAGATTAAAATGAAATAAAACATTATTTAGATAAATGTCCCAAAAATATTTGTCTAAAATAAATAATAAAATTAAGATGAAAATAATATGATTTAATAAATATTATATACAGACAATTAAATAAATTTTATAAATGAGTAACCAAGCAATTTAAAACATAATTTAAATAAATAATTATGTTTGAAAACAGTTTTAAAACATGTACTAGATATATATTTGATGCACTATACTATATACTAAATAATGTCATATGGAACTTCGCGTCCAAGGTAGCACTAGACATGGAAATAGGGAGAGGTATTTGCAATCAAATACCTTGGCATCCCAATGTATTGATGTTAACAACCTGCCATTCAATGGCTAACGGGAGAGTAATTAATGCTCACAGTGCAAAATACCTACTGAGAATCTCTCACTTAGCTCTCATCAGATGACTAAAATAATATCTGCTCATTAAACAATAATAATAGTAGTGTAGAATACTAGTACTGTATAATGCATGTAAAAACAGTAAAAATGTATAGATTCATCATAATACCATTTTTATAAATTTTTACATTACAGTATACCAAGCCCATAAAAATTACTCAATTTAATTTAAAACTTATTTATAAAACTCATGGCTTTTACCAAAAATACTTTACAAAAGATAATTGTAAACAATTTATTACTCAAATATCAGTCAACCATTTTTTCAAAAATAATTGTAAAAACATTATTATCACAGGTACATAAATTAATAATTTTCTTTAAGTGATTTACAACATATTTAACAAAATTATAATAGCAAAAATAAAATAATTTAATTCCCAAAATTATGCTTTGGAAAATACATCACTTTCTTGAAAATATGAGTCACTCTAGAGCCTCCACAACATCTATCCCCCCAGTTTACATAGGTGCCTAGAATACCAACAAAAATACAATATCCATTAAAAGATTATTTTTATCAGATACTTTACACAAAATTTACCAGGGGATTCAAACACAAACCTCAACCAAAACTAGCAACCTATATACCAAAACAAAACTTAGGATACAAGGATCACAAATTGAGTTTTACTTATCGAAGATTTGGCCGACAAAATAGAGATCTCGTTGAAAAGATCGGGTCCAATTAATGTCCCTTAATCTTACAAACTATCTCAAATTTGGGTTTAAAAGGGTGAAAAATGGTGGGAAATAGTGGTGTGTCGGTCAAAAACTCATAGAAACTGGGAAACTAGTGAGACACCACTGTCATTAGAAAAGATCATTTGTGTTGGCTCGTCAATAGTCCTTCAGTTATGAAATTTTAGGGTTTGGTTGGTTTTAAAAGGGTAAGAAGGAGGTGGCAACAGTGAAGCAAGATGGTGATCAAGAGAGAAAAATCAGTCAGCATAGTAAATGACCACCGCTGTTGAAAATAACCTTATCCTAATGAGTCGCCAACAATCTTGTCGAGATTTTTAGCTGGTCAATTGGGTTTGAGGCAGACTTCATCGTGGGGTGGCACATGCGGCAGGGAGATGGCTAGAGATGGAGGTAGCTTATGGTGGCTAGAATCTTCCTTTCTCTCCTCTTTTGGCCAGGTGGCCAAATTAAAGCCTTCCCCGATACCACTTTGCACTCATGGGAGTGGCTTTCACATTGACACATGGTGTGTGTTAGTTGGGTCTTTAATCTCACATGTTACACATGTGTCAAATATAGCCAAAAAAAATTTAAAATTTTACAGGTTCACAATTTTTCAACTGTAAATCCAAATTAAATATGTCATCAGTCAACGGACTTGTATCGATGAACACTATACAATGGTACACAAGTCAAAACCATAACCCATAAAAATAAAAGTCAACCCTAGCCTCACTTGATTAATTAGGATCGTACCTGGTTCTTATCAAAACTTTCTAATTTCAGTTCCAATTTTGGTGTGCTACTAATGTACGAACTTAGGATGATGCGTACTTCATAATGATGCCTCGGTCAAAGCAAAATTTATCTCATGGCAAAAAGTCAATTATAGAACCCACTTGGTCAATCTCGATCAACTCTATTCAAACTTGGTGAAAGTATGAAAATTTCCAATACACTTTGGTATGAGTGTTATAGAAAGCCACTAGTTTATCACTGAAAAGTTTTTGCATATGTTCGTTACTACCATATACCTTCACAAAATAGGGAAAATGTTGATGAGAAATGTGTGAAATGTATCTTCATTGGGTATAGTGATGAGTCAAAGGGATATAGTTTATATAATCCTTATTCAAGGGAACTAGTAATCTCAAACGATGTCATTTTTTATGAAAATGGAGCTTGGAAATGGAACAATGAGGAGCTACTAGAACCCCCATTATTTAAAGCAGCTGAAACATAAAAAAGGAGTGAGGAAAATACATTTTGCACTTCATCGGCAAGTCCAAAATAGCAAAAAGACACTTCATAGCAAGTCCAAGACAACAACAAAACATAAGTCTAGGCACAAATTCACCAGACTCATCATCAACACCACCAAGGAAGACACGCTCATTAGAAGAAATTTATCAAAATTGTGATGTTACTTATATTTCTTATGAGCCTAAAAAATATGAAGAAGTTGTGAAAGATCCAACTCAGAGAAAAGCAATGGATGAAGAGATGAAAATGATTGAGAAAAATAATACATGGAGTTTGTTGATAAACCAAAGGAGAAATAGGTAATTGGACTGAAATGGGCGTATAAAACAAAATTCAATGAGGATGGTCCAATTCAAAGATATAAGGCGAGACTTGTGGCCAAAAGGTACGCGCAGCAGCTTGGTATTGATTTTATGGAAACTTTTGCACTTGTAGCAAAAATGGAAACCATAAGAACTGTTTTAGCATTGGCTGCACAAATGGAACTTCAAGTTTTACAACTTGGTGTCAAATATGCGTTTTTCAATGGACAGAATAAAAGGAGGTGTATGTTGAACTGCCACATGGTTATGTTATTAGGGGACAAGAACACAAGGTTTACCGTCTTCAAAAGGCTTTATACGGAGTCAAGTAAGCACTCGTGTGTGGAATAGCAGAATTGATCAATATTTTTAGCAACGTAGTTTTCAAAAAAGTCCAAATGAACCATCACATTATGTGAAAATACAAGGTACGCATGATTTTCTCATTGTACGCCTTTATGTTGATGATTTAGTTTATATGGGAACTAATAAATAAAATGATTCAAGATTTCAAGGAAGCTATGATGAAAGAATTTGAGATGACTAATCCTGGTCTTATGAGGTATTTTTTAGGTACTCAAGTAAAGCAAGAACCAGGAAGAATTTTTTTTTTTTTTTTTTTATCTTAGGAGAAATATGCAGACGATTTCTTGAAAAAGTTTAATATGTCTAATTGCAATCTTACACAGACTTCCATGAGCCCAAGTGAAAAGTTATCAAGATACGATGTAAAAAGAAAAATTGATGAATTAATTTATAGGAGCCCTATTGGATCACTTAACTATCTTACAAACACAAGGCCAGATATTGTTTTTCCTATCAATGTTGCTGCCGGATCCATGGACTGCCCAAGCAAGGAGCAATTTCCAGCAACTAAGAAGATTTTAGGATATATCAAAGGAACAAAGAATTTTGACATCTTATACAAGAAAGAAGAAGAAAGTAAACTAAAAGGTTACACAGATAGTGATTGGGCAGGTTCTATTGTTGATGGAAAAAGTACTTCAAGCTATGTGTTTTGTTTGGGAACTAAAGTCACATCTTGGTCATCAAACAAGCAAAAGTTTGTAGCTTGTGAAGCAGTATGGCTTAGAAGACTTCTAGAAGACTTACAATAAGAATAAGAAGCTGCTACAAATGTTTTTTGTGTTAATACGTTAGCCATTGCCATGACGAAGAATCCAATTTTTCATGCTTGCCCAAAGCACATCGAGATTCGATACATTTAGTGAGAGAGTTGGTTGACGATTAAAAAATAATAATATTAATAATAATAATAATAATAAAGCTGTAGTTTTGCACAACAGGAAAGCAGCTGGCTGATATTTTTTACCAAGGGACTACTAAAAGAAAATTGGGGTTCAAGATTATTAAATTAAGAGGGAGTGTTGGGTCAGTGGTTTCTATAATGTATCTCATTATTTGTGTTTCATTTAATTAGCTATTGAGAAGAGTAAAAGAATGTAATTAGCTTATTCTTGGACTCTTTATGGATATCTATATTTAGAGTCCTTGTTTAAGATGTAACGCAATGAGAAAATAATAAAAAAGGAATACCACTTCCTTATTAAAATAATAAAAATCATTTCACATCATAGTATCATATTTTTCATTCTCGTGTTTTGTTTGCTTTATATTTCAAGATTGCTTTTATGCATACAGAACCCAACAGAAGTGTGTAGTTTTTGTGTTGGAGTTTCATGGTCGGTATTCTGTGGCTATGATTCCTGAATTTTGATGAGCCCAAAAGCTGTTCTGCAGTGAGTTATTATTATTATTATTTAATATAATAACAATAATAATAATAATAGAAAAAAAAAAAACAAAAAAAAAAAGAAAAAGGATACAACTGAACAAAGGATATAAATAAATGGAAACTTTTAATTTTTTTGGGGATAATTTTTAATATTTATTTTTTTTTTGCAATAAGCTTTTTGACAATTTAACACTAAATTATTTGGATCTTTAATTTGGTGTGCAAATAGATGAAAATCCCTGCAAGATTGCGGCAATGTCGACTTTTTCCTTGTGTCATATGTGAGATCCTGATTAAATTAAGCCAATGATTAAAAAAAAAAAAAAAGATAGGCCATCCTTTATTTTTAATGTGCTGTGGTACTTCCAATTAGTTGTTTGGGCTAAAAGTATATATATATATATATATATATATATATTATATATATATATATATATATATATATATCTATATATATATATATATATGTATATATACATATGAAGGTAATAACGTAAGACGAGAAGTTTTATTTCACATTAGACGAGGCATAAGCCTCGAGTTGCTGGGCATAAGCCTTTCGGGTATTTGAATTTATCATATATTAAAAAATTATAAATAGTTTGGGTTATACATATACATATACATATATATATATATATATACTATATATTATATATATATATATATATATATATATATATATATATTATATATATATATACTATATATTGATGATTATTACTACATATTGGCTACATAAGCATTTTACTAGTTGAAAAGGAAATTTTCTTCATAAGGTAAGAATCTAATGTTAAACATCATTTTAGAAATATCAATTTTGCGTTGGTACGGACAAATCTGCTCTATAAGTATGTTTTGTGTAAAACTGTCTATGCCGATACAATACTGGTCCTTCCAAAATGATGTTTAATATTAAATTCCCACTTTATAGAAAGAACATGATCCTTTCTATAGCAAAACGCTATATATATATATATATATGCACATTCAAAACCTACACTAAAATCTTTAATTTGGTGTGCAAATAGATGAAAATCCCTACGAGATAGCGGCAATGTCGACTCTTTCCTTGTGTCATATGTGAGATCCTGATTAAATTCAGCCAATGATTAAAAAAAAGAAAAAATATAGGACATCCTTTATTTTTAATGTGCTGTGGTACTTCCAATTAGTTGTTTGGGCTAAAAGTATATATATATGTATATATACATATGAAGGTAATAACGTAAGACGAGATGTTCTATTTCACATTAGACAAGGCGTAAGCCTCGAGTTGCTGGGGCATAAGCCTTTCGGGTATTTGAATTTATCATATATTAAAAATTATAAATAGTTTGGGTTATACATATACATATACATATATATATATATATATATATATATATATATATATACATTTATATTTGTGTTATACATATGCATATATACAGTTTTGCTATAAAAAGGAAATTTTCTCCATAAGGTGAGAATCTAATGTTAAACATCATTTTAAAAATATCAATTTTGCGTCGGTACGGACAAATCTGCTCTATAAGTATGTTTTGTGAAAAACTGTCTATGCCGATACAATACTGGTCCTTCCAAAATGATGTTTAATATTAGATTCCCACTTTATAGAAAGAACATGATCCATTCTATAGCAGAACGCTACATATATATATATATATATGCACATTCAAAACCTACACTAAAAATTAACAAATGGCATAGGTCTCAACTTTATGCCTTTCCTTTTCATACTAGCTTCCTTGACCACCATCACCGGGTGCCTCGGCGAGTCATCTCCTCCACATGTAGGTGAACAAAGATTGTTAATGGATGAAGGTGGAAAGGTTGTAGACCAAGAAGGATGATACTTTCCACCAAGAAGGAATATATATATATATATATATATATATATAAGCACATTCAAAATCTACACTAAAAATTAACAAATGGCAAAGCTCTCAACTTTATGCCTTTCCTTTTCATACTATCTTCCTTGTCCACCATCACCAGGTGCCTCAGCGAGTCATCTCCTCCAAATGTAGGTGAACAAAGATGTGTTAATGGATGAAGGTGGAAAGGTTGTAGACCAAGAAAGATAATACTTTCCATCAAGAAGGATAATAAGCACCAAGATGTGTTAATGGATGAAGGTGGAAAGGTTGTAGACCAAGAAGGATAATACTTTCCATCAAGAAGGATAATAAGCTCCTTTGACTACTGGTGGAGGAGATGACTCGCCGAGGCACCCGGTGATGGTGGTCAACGAAGCTAGTATGAAAAGGAAAGGCATAAAGTTGAGGCCTTTTGCCATTGTTAATTTTTAATGGAGGTCTTGAATGCGCTTATACATATACTATTCAAAAGGGTGGAATTTTGTGGTTGATATTTTTGTATTATTGTGCTTATTCAGAGAACAAGCAGGGAATAAATATTGCTGATGGGTGGTTTTAACAATATATAGTGAATTGAGAGAGCGATTGTTGACATTTACAGCCCTACCAATCTTTTTTCTTGTTTCGAAAAGTAGGCACTACTAGTTTGATAATTCTTAAAGAGTCGGTAAAATAAATTGTTGGGATTTTATATTTTTTGTTCATAGCTCTAGAAAGCCGACACCTTTATGACTAGTTCAGAATATTCGCTAACATTTCGAGGAAGGTGGAGACACGTTTTTACTGTGCTCTTTGGCTTACAACCCTTTTTTTTTTTTTTTTTTGGGAACAAGTTGATAGCTTCTTTTTGATGTCATCTTAAAGTATAGTATGTAATTGTTGATTATTAGATTTAAAATAATACAGTAGTGGATAGTAATTTTAATTTTTTTATTAAAAAAATAGTATCATTTATAAAAAAATTTATTGTTATACTAAAAGGAAATCGTAATAAGTACCACTTATCATATAACTGATTGTTTATAGAATTTTTTTTTTTATATTTGACTATAGTAAAATTAAGTTATTATATATCTATTTATGATTTTAAAGTTGACCTATATCATGTTATATTTACTTTTTTTTAAGTTTTCATCATTTTTTTAATACTATACAAATATATAAGTATTGTTCAAAGTTTGGGTATAAACACATCATTCAAATTATATTATCTAATTATAAAAAATACAATAATATATTACACTAACTATAAACTATATAATAATTTTTACACTAAAATACTGTATAAATTTGAATTAATTTCATAAAACATAAAAAATTCATAGCTAAAAATTAGGAAAAATAATAAAATGAAGTAAACAAAGTGTAAAAGCAAAGGTCTATCTTTATCTCTTTCTTTTTCTCTCTTGCTAGACAGAGAGAAAAGAAAAAGAGAAACAAAACAAACCAATAAAAAAAATAAATAAATAAAATAAAGTTGAGTAGATAAGGGATTTTTAACTTCTCTCTCTCTCTATCTCATAAAAGACTATGGATATCTTTTTGTGGGATTTTCATGTGTGGATGATTTTATTATTCTTATATTTCTAAACTAATAAAAAAGAAGAAAAAAGCATACTTAAAAATCATTTGTATAAGACATACTTAAAAATCGTTTATAATAACAATTAGCCTTTTCATAATAAGGTCATCAAAAATGGCATCCTCTACTGATTTGGCTTTAGATTTAAGTTGGAACCAAAACTTTTTTAATTTCTATGACGCTAAGTTTGTGTTTTGATGGTGCTTTATTTTCATCTTCTCTTCTTATCAATTAGTTTGTTCCGCTTTACAAAAGTCCCAGCTTTGGTAGTAAGTTAGAAAGAGAGATGAGTTTCACTAGAAAGAAGATGATTTTTACGTGATTTTCCTTGATTTCACATTAAATAAGAATAATTTGAGAATAGATTGGCAAAATAAAAAATATTTTAGTGAAGAGGGCATCCACTTGTTGAGGCCAGATTCCTATTCAACAATTAAACAGACCACATGCCAGATTTAAGTACCAGTCCAAAAATCCGTTGGTTGCATATATAAATAACTAAATACATTTTTTTAGAGAAAAAAAAAGAAAAAATAAATAATACATTTAATTAATAATTTTAGATCTGTGAAAGTATTTATCAGATAATGTGTAAGAAGAATGATATATCATCATTCCATGATTTAGTTTTATCATCGTCACAATCAATATTTGTCGTTGTGCTTTTTACATACGTATAAACTATATACCAACAATTGTAAAATCAAGTTTGTCCACAGTTACTTGTAATTACGTATATGTAAAATATCTTTTTATATTACTGTCAATATACATGCGCATATATTTTTACCTTACCTTCTATTTTTGTGGCCAAATTGATGTGCTAAGAGTCTAAAGAGCACTAAATATCAAGCTTGTAATTATTTTTCAATTCTGTACACTCTTGCGAGAGAGGGATGCATTCCTTTTTTCATAACATTAGTTTTCAATATAAATTACTTTGTGCAAATTTTATTCACCGAAAAAAAAAAAAGGGTAAAATGTCTTCTTTATTAAAGAAAATCATTAGAAGATGTATCTTAAGCGAATATTAGAGATAAATATTTGTTTTTGTTATTTTATTAAATCTACAACAATGAATATCAAATTTTACAAATACAGCAACAAACACAATAAACATGAGAAAAAAAATCGAAAGATTTTCATTTATTTTTATTTTTATTTTTATTTTTTGCATCCTACCGCTAAATTTTACACATTGAGAATCTTATATCCAGTGCAATGTTAATGAAATCTTGCAAGAACTTGAAGTATGATTCTCATTACTTTGGCTTCAACTTGAAGTATCATTCTGATTTGTCTAGAACCCATGACTTTGAAGCTGTAAATACAAAAATTAGTCAATATATTAGTATTTAAATGTAAAAAATAAAAAATAAAAAATTAAAATTACATTTTTTTGCCTTTTGATTTTGATTTTTTTTTTTATCATTTAAGGAATTTATGTTTGGGCTCATTCTTTAGTGTGCAAACAGAAATACCTTGTGATGAGATTTCCCACTTCTGATCATAACTCAAGGCCCAAAAGAAATATCCACGAAGGCCTAGGGCTTGAGCAAATCCAACCTTTGTGGTTGTGGTAAGGGCATCGTCGTATCCAATCCATGAAGAGCCCACAGCTAAATATACAGACACAGTGTCCACATCATACACAACAGTGGCATCAGGCTCATTCTTCAACTTCACTATCTGCGAGTAAGTTTGCACACCATCTCCTGGGCCTGGCCCAATAGCCTCTGCTCCTATCCCAATTACTTTTGGGTTTTTGAGCTTCCAAGACCGACCGTAAAGCGGCAAACCCATTACTATTTTCTTCGGCGGCAAACCAGCATTGATCCATGAATTGATCCCGTAGATAGTGTTTATATTACTATTTGGGTCAAACAATGCGGCATTTGGACCTGTTATATTGCTCCATGCACCATGATAGTCGTAACACATTGCATTGATCCAGTCCAAGTTTCTCCGAATTGAAGGCACCGGAAACGACCGCCTAACGTTGGACAAGAAAAAGTCAACGGAGAAGTAAACGGCTGCTGTGAGCAAAAGAGGTGGCCGGTGGGTGTCTTTAGCCTCTTTGTTAATTGCTTGCCGCCAGTCATCAAACAAATGGGCCAAATCTTCCATCTCTTTTGGGGTTCGAGGAGACTCCCAATCAAGGTCCAGCCCATCAAACCCATATTTACGAGCAACCTCAATGGTAGAGTTTATGAACACACTGCGTGAGGATGGTTTGGAGGCCATTCGAGCAAAGGCGCCTGAATCGGAATCTCCACCACCAATGGAGTAGAGTGTCTTCACCGGCGGAGTACCATAACGTAGGGTGGTGGTGAAGTTGAAGAGCTTGACAGCCGTGGAATCCGATATGTCGAATTTGAATGTGACATTGTTAGGCACAAGGAAAGCATAGAAGATGTGGGTGAACAAAGATGTGTTAATGGATGAAGGTGGGAAGGTAGTAAACCAAGAAGGATAATAAGCACCTTTGACTACTGGAGGATGAGCCGACTCGCCGAGACATCCGCTGATGGTGCTCATGGAAGCTAGTATAAAAAGAAAAGGCATAAAGTTGAGGCTTTTTGCCATTTGATAAGTTTTAGTGTAAGTTTTGAATGTGCTTATACAAACATCTAGATATATATAGCACAAACTATTTAAAAAGGGTGGAATTTTGTGGTTGATATTTTTTTTTTTTTTTTTTTTGGGCTCTGGTTTTGTATTCTTGTGCTTATCCATAGAACAAGCAGAAAATAAATATTGCTTGTTCGGTGGTTTTAATAATATATAGTGAATTGAGAGAGCGATGTTGACTTTTTTAGGCCCTACAAATTTATTATTATTATTATTATTTTTTTTCAAAGTAGGCACAATTAGTTTGATACTTCTTACTTTTTTTTGTTGGGTTTTTACTTTTTTTTTTTTTTTTTTGGTCGAAGCTCTAGAAAGCCGCCCCTTTATGACCTGTTCAGAATATTTTGTTATTATGGAATTGAGTATAAAAATGTGACTGCATTTAAGTTTTGGTCGAGTAATTGACAGGGAATGTGCAAGATATCAATAAAAAAAAGTTTTGAATAGTCAACGATCTTAGGGCTTACGGGAAATGAACATGGTTTATCTAGTTTCAAATAAAGAATTTAGAAGCTAATCAATTACACATAAGGAAGGCAAGATTATATATTGAAAGCCAAAATTTTAAAATGGGTTTGTATTAATTATGAATTCTCTTTTGGATGTTTGAGTGGGAAAGCAATAGGTTTGCTTAACTGATTTACTAATAGATTTTTTTTCTTGGTCAAAATTTTCAGCTAGAAGTCATACATTAGAAAACAATATTTAAAATGCGTTATTGCCAAATTTTTCCAAAGCAAGTGAATCATGAAGAAAGAAATGAAAAGACAATCACACATATATATAGAAAGCTGAGTCGTATTTTTATTATTTTAAAAGTACCTGTTTTTGAAGTTTTTTGTGGAGGAGAGTATTTAATCATACAGTGTTTTTAACTTTTATTGGTTGTATTTTGCACTTGTCCTGCATTACTGAATGCTTTGTGATTTGTAGTTTTGTGAAGAATTTGTCAAATAGTGAAGGGAGTAGTTAAAACTCTACTCTTTTGAATTAACAGATGGCATAAGAAAATCAATTGTCAAATAATTATTTTTGATTTTTCAAATAAGAAAAAAACGAGTTTTCAGTACATTAACCGAATAAGAAGTAATTTAACAAACAAGGTTTTCAAAACTTGGTATAATCATATTATAAATTTATAATACTACTTTTAACCCCTTAACTTGAAAGCCAAATTTGACTGATTTGCCTTCTAATTTAACCCCAACTAATTTTAAATGGCATAGAAAGGATTCATTTATGGTTAGCAATGGTTATTTCTCTTGTTCATGAATGTTCTTGATTTTGCATAGACTCCAAATAGGAAAATTGACCAGATATCTAATTGGGAACGAAATTTTGTTTTACTATTCATATTTTTGGCCAGAGTTAGAGCCCAAACCTCATGCTAAAAAGGCAAGCATTGAGTATTTGAGACCAAGCTTGGACCTGCAATGACAAATATTTATGTGATTAACATTTCTTTTAAGGGTATATATAAAAATTAAAATTAGTTTTTTATTTTATAATATTCTATATTTTCAGTCTATCTCCAATGAAGAACCCCATGTTCATGCCAAGTAAATTTATAATTCAAAGTTAAGAAGCAATTACTCATTGGACCTATATGGTCTCAAATAAACGAATATCTGCTAATTTTGTTAAGCAGGAAATTCCAAATACAAAGCAACAAATCATCAGAATAATCAAATAAGCCACTTTCAATTGCTGTTATCAACCGCAACTTTAACCTTACTGAAGCCATCTTCACTTCTCTAAGCCACTTCTATTTTAACATAATACTTTTAAATTTGCTTTTTCTTAAGGAAGGAATAAATGGTTTTCCAAAGCAATATAAAGATTCAAGCAATGATAAAGAACTTAATGAATTATTACAAATTGAAGGAGGTCCATATTCTTTTAGGATGGTATTGCTTGGGGGTAAAGTCAAAACAAAGTATGAACTTTAATATACATATCATGAAAGCTAACTTGAAGAAGACCAAAAAAAAAAAAAAAAAAAAAAAAAAAAAAAAAAAAACCCATATTATGACTTCTATATTCTTTTTGTATTTTCAATGCTTCTTGCAAAAACTTCAATAGGATTGGATTATGAAAAAGGGTGGCATAAAAAAAACAGATTAATTATTGGACATCAGACTATTTTTTAGTGTAAACAATAAAGTCAATGAGGAGCTGATCTTTGAATGTTGAACATTTTTGGCCAAATAGAATCACTGGATTTTCTTTGGCCATAAGAGTTCTATACAGAAAAAGTTAATAGACGTGTGACGTGGTCCTACAATAGAAGGCTATTGATTTGTAGACTCACACTTATTGTAAATGGGATGTTGTTCTTGGGTTCTTCTCTATCTGTTTTGGTGTGTCTCAGCTGTATGCATTCCGTTTCTTGCTAGTTGGCATTATGTTTTCTTTCTTGAATAAAATCATTTTGAAATATTAAAAGCAATTTAAACCTCAGTAGTCTAACCTGATTTCAATTTGCTTATAGAACTTCTAGCATACCAATATCTTCTCCATATTTTGTGCTTTTTTTGAAAATACAAAACTTCTGGGAAAGTATAGTGACAAGAAAAGAAAGAGAAATTTCTTTGCTGACCCATCTCTGGTCAGAGGCTGCAGTATCATCGTGGTAGCACTTGGGAAATCAATGCATCAGTTACCGAAGAACTGCCGACATTATCATCTTCTTTTACAGAGAAAGCTGGTCTTTTAGGAGTAGAAATAGCCTTTGTATCATTTCTAAGCATTGAATAGATTTCCAACATTGAAGGCCTATCCTCTGGATTTTCTTGAACACATAATAGAGCTACTTGTAAGCATCTAAATACTTTGCAAGATGAAGATGAATCATCCAGTGATGGATCCACAAACTCAATTCCTTTGCCTTCTTTCCATGATTCATATGCCTGGTGTAGAGTTAAATGTTAACAATTTAAACCATTATTATGATAAGATAAGGGATTATAAGTAACTTACAAATTCTAGAAGGTTCAAACGTTCGTTCACACCATAAAAACGTGTACTTCTCTTTCCGCTTATGATTTGCAAGAGCAGGACTCCAAAGCTATAGACATCATACTTCATGGAGTATATACCTTTTCTTACATATTCAGGAGGAACATAGCCACTGCATTATATGATATAAGTAGTAAATTTGACAGATTAGAAACATGTGTGATAATACCAATTAGGAGGCAGTTACTTACTATGTTCCAACAATCCTACTCGTATTTGCTTCAAGTTCATCTTTCCTGAAGAGTTTAGCCATTCCAAAATCTGATATCTTAGGGTTCAAGTCATGGTCCAGTAAGATGTTGCTAGATTTCAGATCGCGATGAATTATAGTGAAATTGGAGTACTCTTGGAGATAGAGAAGTCCTTGAGTAATCCCATCGATAATCTGCACCCGTTTTATCCAATCTAATTCATACCGTCTGATTGGATCTGCATAATATCTCATTAGTAACAAGCAAAGACTGGGTACAGATAGTCGCAAAGTGAAAGGCACAAACTCAAATGTTTCTGCTATATCCAAAAGCTTAAATAGGACTAACCATTTATTTGAAGATATACCATTGAAAGTTATAACCTATCTATGTTAATTTGCATTCAAAAACTACTATATTTATCTAGCATGAAGCATGAAAGACTGCAGACCAAAGATGTAGAAGTCCAAGCTATGTTTTGGCATGTACTCGTAAATCAGCATCTTTTCTTCCCCTTCGGAGCAAAATCCCAGTACTCTAACTAAATTTACATGCTGTAGTCTTGCAGTGAGCGTAACCTCGTTTTTGAATTCTTCCACTCCTTGAGTTGATGCTTTTGAAAGTCTCTTAACTGCTACTTCCTGTCCCCTAGGAAGTCTACCCTATCAAAATTAAAATCGATATGTTATTTGTAAAGATTTACAAAAAAAAAAAAAAAAAAATTCTAAGAACTATAAGAAAAGTTGAAATAAAGCCTGTCTAGACTTGAATACAAGCACAATTTTGTCAAGTGCTTCCAATATGTGCTGCAGAAGTTGGTAAGCTTTTGAACCATTTAAAGGTAACAAGTTTCCAATCATTAGGCTCAGCTTTGATCTTTATATTCTATATCTTTTGCAAAACAAGGAGGCTAGGTACTTCTATAAACGAAAAGTTAATAGCCTCATTTTGGTCCCTTGCCACAAAAGAGAATAAAAGTCATCAATCTAGCTTTGCTTTTTTGTTCAACATCTAGATAAAACCAAATTTTACCTTGTAGACAGGGCCAAACCCACCCTCTCCAAGCTTGTTTTCACTTGAAAAGTTATTTGTGGCGGCTTTGATTGTGGAAAAGCTGAATGCTTGCAGATTTGGAACATCACTGCCAAAATTTTCAGCAGGCGCTGGAATAGTGGTCCTTGGTGTTGATAGATTTACATTTCCTAAAACTGTAGTCTCTGTAATCACAAGAGAAAAAGGAAGAAGATATGAAAAGCAAGTTTGTTCATCTTAAAAAACAAAGTCAAAGTCAAAATCTCTTCAATTAGTTGTCAAAAATAGAAAATTGTCACAATTAATGGAAGTTACCTTTTGATTTTTTGTGTCGTACATACAAAATCACGAAGATTAGGAGAATTATGACTACAGCAATTGGAAGCATGATTAGTAGCAATAACCTCGTCTTGTTTTGTTGACCGTTTTCTTCGTCCTGGGCTGTCATTCAAATAGCAATCGCATTCTGTCATATAAAATTATAAATATATGCACCTAAACTTTTCAATTGTCTATTATCATTCATTGAAAAATATAAAGGAGGCCTTTTTGCTAATATACCATACACCATATAGGTGCTTGTTGCTGTACATATTAGTGGCCTTGCTTTCTTCCAAGAAGTGCAACACTTTTCTAAATTTCAGTAATGGCTTGATACCATGTTAAGTTACTATCCATGAAAAAAGAAAAAATAAAAAAAAAATAAAAAATACTTGGGCACTTTGGAAAGGAGCCCAAATATGTTTATTATGCTAATACAACAGATAGTTGATGCCGTTCAATGCACAGACCAAAAGTGTACAGACTGCTCCTATTGGCACAAAACAGAACATAGGAAGAGGATTAGCCTCCTATCGTGGCAAAGACATTGGTGCATTATGCGAGCATCCCAGTTAGGCTATAGCTCTCTTTGGATGCAGTGTTTAAGAACTACCAAACTGATAATATTTACACAAGCCTTGAGAAAGCAATTTTTTATTTCCAAAAAAAGCATGTTAGCATGGTTATTCTTCATGTAATATCATGAACTCTAAAATGGAATAGCAAAACTATGGCAGTCTCTCTTGCACAAAGTGACAGATAACCTACCTGCACGAGAAAGCACCCAATTATCGTCATTGGTGACCATAAACACATTGTAACCTAGTAGCTTCTTCTCCTTGGCATAAGCAATTTTAGTTCTGATAGCCTCCACATCATCAAAACCAATCCAAGTTGATCCTATGCTGCAGTAATTCACTACATAAGTAGCATTATATGTAATATGGGATCCATAACTTCGAGTATACCACTTGATGTACTTATAACTCATTGACCCGTCTTGTGTTACAGCCAGGCCTGATGCCAATGCATTAATTCCATTATCATTGGCATTCACAAGTGTCCATGCATAGCCATGGTAAGGCAAACCCAAAGCCAGTTTGCTAGCAGGAAATCCTTTGCTCAGCCATTTCCCTATTCCATAATCTGTACTTATATTGCTTGATGGGTCATATAAAGCAGCATGAGCATGAGTAACGTTCTCCTTTGTAGGCAGATGATAGTCATATGCCACAACATGTGCCCAATCCAAATTCCTCCGTATAGACTCAATTGGATAACTCAAATTTCCGAAATCAGGCACATAACGAAGTGCCATTGTCAACATCAATTTTGACTGATTTGAGTTTCTTGGCTCGGAATTTATAGCGGCACGCCACTCCTCCAAGACGATTCCCATGTTGGTCATGTCAGAAACTTCGTTAGGCCACAGCCAGAACAAGTCCATCCCTTGAAACCCATATTTCCTAGCTGTTCTAATAGAAGACTCGATGAAAGACTTTCTGTTGGAAGATTGTTCAAGCATTGAAGATAAGACTGAAGTATTGGATTTCTCTCCAAGAATGGATTGAGCAGTTGCAGCCTGTCCATTCCAAATTGAAAGAAGGGTTATGATCGACGGGTTTTTGCGTTTGACAATGGAGGTGAAACCAGAGAAATACTGGTCATCTGCAGTGGGGATGGAGAGCTGGTAGGTGGAGGAGTTGACATTAGCAAAACCACAAAGAAGGTGTGTGAACAAGGCAGAGTTTATGTCTGGTATAGGGGATTCACTACTTGCATACCAGTAACCGGCTCGAACCCAAGTTTCTGCACTGCAATAGTACAGATGAAAAGAAAAGAAGAGACAGAAAAGGAGGATTGGATTTTTGGATGCCATGGAAAGAAAAGCTAGCATAGTTCTTACTGTTTATTCTTAGTAGCACCATAGATCTGATATACCCAAAATAAGGAATGATAATCTACAAATAGTTTTCACACCAGAATTGAAAAAGAAATTGGATGGAAGAAGGGCATACCTTGAAAATTATGAATGGAAAACATATATGAATGTATGTGAGTTTAATATACCATTCTTTATGAACATCCATAGCCAACTGATCAGTACGCTGAAAAATAGACGGTGATGACAAGGAAAATAACATTGAACTATAATCCTACGAGAGAAAATTAGATGTGTTTGAAAATAAATGGTTTGGAGCTTGGAAGAATTCCAAATAGACTTTTGCTATTGGCAATTTTCTTTATCGCATCATTTACGTTTAAAATATCTTAGACAATACTTGTCTTGTTTCATGGAAGGGAAGTCATTTCGTGGAAAGAAAGAACGGTTCCCGATTAGTTTTTACTAAAAAGTTGTTGACTTTGATAGTTAATATATATTACTCCCTGTCTATTCATTATATATTATATATTCCTTTTCCTTCAAATATGTATGTATATATATATATATATATATATTAAATTCCTCAACTTACTGATCATTTTGAAATTAATATGTTGGGGTTGGAAAAAATAATTTAGTCCACAGCCTAATTACTCCCTAAAACATAAGTATTTTATGAACAAAATTAAAACCTTCCTTTGTAATGCCATATTATGTCAAATAAGATTGGTTTACTGGTAAATTTTTCACATCTACATCCTAAGATCGTGGATTCAAAATATCTGTGCTTGCTTATACATCATGAATTCATGATCAAAGAATCTTGTACTACACGGCATTGATGTTAAGGGTTAGCCATAGATATTAAATACACCCACAACTACAACTCAATAAAAGGTAAGGTAAACGTACAGCCTTCCCTGATCCCTAAAATGGCTTTTTCTCATCAAGGAAAGCTTTGGAGAAGATTTTTATGAAATTTTATGGCGTGCAGTAGCCAGCTATACCAAATGCCAAATTCAATTATTCAGCTATTTAAGTCAGTGGGTCAGTTGCTTTTTCTGGTTTTAGGGGAAATAGGTTGATCAGATATTAGTTGATAATCACCCTTTCACATGTAAGAAATGTTGTATCCTTTGATCACATATTAAATTTTACAAATTAATTTTTGATTTATTCAAATATTATTTTTGGAGATGGATTAAATGACATAGATCCCATATTGATTAGAGAGTACAAATCACTTGGATTTTCATCCGTATAAATGGTAACATGGGAGATGAAATTTGCAGTTATCCTATATCGGAAGTGCAACAAGCATCTTAGGAGGCTTCTTGTCACGGTCCTACATTTTATGCAGCGGAAATAGACCGTGCGGCGCCAAGACTCTCTAGTCATGGCCAGCCTTTTCACTATCCGAGTTCATATATCGACCCATCTGATACCAATTGTATGCTCATAAGGTTCCCATAGTCATCATGGCTCATGTCGCTCAGCAAGCTAGCCCGATGGCCTCACGCCCACTCGGTAGCTTGTTACTCAATCTTGTGCCAAGATCTAGCCAGCAACCCATCTCTCCACTCTTGGGCCTTGGTCCATGCACATCTCGAATAGCATCCGACCCTAGAGCATGCGCACCAGCATCGTGCCAACATGCCCTCAGGGTAGCAACACAAGATTGGAAGCCCACATATGAATGTCACCCGATGGCACGGTGTCGCCCCGTCCGTGCCTGTTTAACTTCCAACCCTCGTGAGCGAGGCAGAACCCGAGCCCCCGCTCATTGGCACATTTGCCACAACCTTGTAACAAAGGCCTACGTGTGTTCTTGGCATAGCCGATAGAAAACGGCATAGCGAATGCTACACTTAGCCTCTGACACAGGAGTGACGCGCAATACCAGCTCGTAGCGCCTACCGGTACTGTCCTCGGGACTCCCTGTCCCTCGGAGACATAAGCCCACCTTCGTGGCACTATATGTCCGCCCCATGGCTTGCCATCGCCCATGGGAGGCTCGCTTAGCCCAAGCTAGAAGCCGGAGCCGGGGGCCGTGGAGAGCCAGACACGGACCACCCCCCCTAAAGAGCTTATTGAGCCATTTCCTTTCTGGCACCCATAGATATCACTTTGTGCGAGGAATCATAATGGGGTTTTCTCTAGCAAACCTTCACATCTTGGTTTGCCATTCGATATGCACCATCCTAGTGACATTCTTAAGAACTTCCCACGGCCCAGGATCAAAGATCCCGACCTTCAAATATTTATGAAAATGCCACTAGGCCATTCCAAAGGTGCGGACCGTCACATCCTCCCCCACTTCATTATGTCGATGCCCTCATCGACGTGCCCGCTGGCTATCCTCAAGACTCCTGCACTCCGCGCAACACTTTTCATCCACATAAGCTCTTCAGGCTCAAACTCAAGATCCTGCATACTTCGTCCCTCTACCTCTGTAGAATCACCTCTGTGACGACCTTCGCGCGCCCACTCTTGGACTTGGCCAAGGACCTACTGCATGCGTTCACCCAAACTCAAGCTTTCCTCAAAACGTGCACCTCCTTGTGCATAAATTAGTGCTTTGCCCCGCACTTTCAGCTCCCTATGCAGATGGTGTCCCCCTCGGACGAATTTTGCCTTGTATATCTCGCTGGCACCCTAGCCAGACTCATGTCCCCCTTGGACAAATGCTCTCTTCACTTGTTGGCATTCACTTTAGCCAACTCCGTGTCCCTTCTTGGACGATGTTCTCTTCCTTCATTGGCACCCAAGCCAATGCTTATTGTCCCTCTTGGACGAATGCTTTCTTCACTTGTTGGCATCACTCTTAGCCAACTTCATGTCCCTTCTTGGACGATGTTCCCTTCCTTCATTAGCATCCAAGCCAACGCTTATTGTCCCTCTTGGACGAATGCTTTCTTCACTTGTTGGCATCACTCTTAGCCAACTTCATGTCCCTTCTTGGACGAATAGCTTCCCGAGCTCCAAAGTAAGGCATTCTCTTGCCTTCAAGGTCCTCTCGTGGACCGAACTCTACCGAATAATCCAATGGTGACATTGACCCTCTCATCGAGCACACCGTCTCCTCTCAGGTGTTGCCCCTACATCAACTGCCCCAACGGTACCCAAACTCGAGAGTTCTTCAGGTGGTAGTTCTTCTCTCTCTTGAACTCCACTTCATGCTTCTTCGGCACTCTGTTGCCGTGACGAGCTAAGTTTCCCTTCTTAGCTCTTGTTCCCGCGCCCAAATTTCCATCCCCACGATGGTGATGTGCTAGCAAGTCTCAAGCTAGCTTTGCCTTCTCCAATGGCAAATTGATGCACAACATCCCTCAAGTGTGCATTTATTCTTGTGGCTTCCAACGCCAATCCCCTACGCAAGTGGCATCCTCTACTTGACGAGTTACCACATCTTGAATGGAGGTCCTCTCTTCTACGACCCCCTTATTTCGGCTGTTGACACCTAGTGTCACCTTGAACTAAGTCCTTTCCTTAGTTCTTTGCCTCAATCTTGCTCACTTTTGTATCTCGGCTCCTTCTCTGAGCCAGTTTTACCCTCTGGCAAATTTACAATGCTCCACGCATCCAAGGTTCCTTCTTGAACCCAAATCTTGCTCTCCGGCAATTTACCACACTCAAACTTGACCCTCTTGGTCATATAAGGACATTTTATTGGTCTCCGCTGAGACTTTTCCATCATAGTCCTTTCCCTTTCCATGCTTACATACGTCTTTTGGCATTTCGCTTTTGTGAGGTTCTGGATTTCTCTGGATTCATCGTTGTCTGGCCCTTATCCTTCCACAAATGACTTTCAAACTCCACAAGGCTACTTGATCATGGGCCTACTTTTGGCTCCATCCAACTCTGGCTAAAAGATTCAAGGATAAGGTATTGTCCCTTATGAACTTCTTCAACCAGACTTCTGCTTCAATGCACGCTGCCTATCTCAGATTTAGGCTTCCAAAACCGCCACTTCTTTATGCTCAAGGTGTAGGGAGTCAATGCAATGAACACTCCCCCACTTATGCCTTCGATGCCTGCCTCCAGTGCTCGTCTGAATTCCACCCAAGCAAACGTTTACTCTCTCACCGAACCGGCTCACTTAAGGCTTCCTTATGGACTCGCACTAGAGTCTCGTGCCCTCATGGCACTGACCACCATGCCCTCCAGGCTGTTGCTTCTATTGAAGTCCTTTGCCTCCACATCCGACATTTTGGTGCTCATGTGCACCAATATTTCTGAGGCTACCCAAACTCTGTGGTCCAGTTGTGCTTCCTCTGAAGCTCATGCCTCCACGGCATTCCCACATTCGGCCTTCATGCCTTGTTGTCATCGTCTCTTGCTCTCTGCCTTTTCTTTGGCAGTCCCTTGGCCTTCTCGGCCTTATCTGCTATGTTGCTCGCATTTGGTGCCTCTGTGGCATCCACAATTTTGGCCCTGCCGGCCTGATCTCTTGAGTTCACGCCCACTATCATGCCTTCATGGCATGCACGATTCTTGGCCCTTTTGGCCTAATCTCCAATTCTTGCCTGTACTTGTGCCTTATTGGCATCCAAACTTTGGCCCTGATGGCCCCATCATTCGATGATGCTCAACGGGAGTCTCCCTCAGAACATACACCCCTGCACCCACTCGTCTTGACTTCTTATTCGCATTGACAAGGTTGTCTTTTCTCTTGGACAAACGTGGACTCTGCCACCCAGCCGCGCCGGCTTGCTCTTTCTTCCCCACTCTTTGTGGCTGTCAAGACTCCTCTTCAAAATGGATCTATTTTTGGTATTTTCTATAATTCTTAAGACCAATACCCCAAAAGAAACACATGGCTAACAAGCCCTCAATTATTCAAGAGAACTGCACTACTTACGGCTTGTGCTCTCATTTAACAACGCATGAATTCCTTTCTGAGCACCAGTCACTTATTCCAAATGCTTGTCCCATTCATGAACTTCGCATTTGCCTCGCTGCTCGAGCATCCAATTAAGGTATTTGTATCGCACACTGGTACTCGTTTGGTGAACATCCCCAAATCATATTCAAGTTGGGCATGCTGCCACAACTAACCACGCTCCATGCAAGAATGCCCCCTTCACAGTAGCATCGGGGTTCTACGGATCCAAGCATCACCAACCAATACCATCCGTTCCTCGGTTCGCCTATTGCAGGACAAACCGGGCTCTGATACCAACTGTCACGGTCCTACATTTTATGCAGCGGAAATAGACCGTGCGGCGCCAAGACTCTCTAGTCATGGCCAGCCTTTTCACTATCCGAGTTCATATATCGACCCATCTGATACCAATTGTATGCTCATAAGGTTCCCATAGTCATCATGGCTCATGTCGCTCAGCAAGCTAGCCCGATGGCCTCACGCCCACTCGGTAGCTTGTTACTCAATCTTGTGCCAAGATCTAGCCAGCAACCCATCTCTCCACTCTTGGGCCTTGGTCCATGCACATCTCGAATAGCATCTGACCCTAGAGCATGCGCACCAGCATCGTGCCAACATGCCCTCAGGGTAGCAACACAAGATTGGAAGCCCACATATGAATGTCACCCGATGGCACGGTGTCGCCCCGTCCGTGCCTGTTTAGCTTCCAACCCTCGTGAGCGAGGCAGAACCCGAGCCCCCACTCATTGGCACATTTGCCACAACCTTGTAACAAAGGCCTACGTGTGTTCTTGGCATAGCCGATAGAAAACGGCATAGCGAATGCTACACTTAGCCTCTAACACAGGAGTGACGCGCAATACCAGCTCGTAGCGCCTACCGGTACTGTCCTCGGGACTCCCTGTCCCTCGGAGACATAAGCCCACCTTCGTGGCACTATATGTCCGCCCCATGGCTTGTCGTCGCCTATGGGAGGCTCGCTTAGCCCAAGCTAGAAGCCGGAGCCGGGGGCCGTGGAGAGCCAGACACGGACCACCCCCCCTAAAGAGCTTATTGAGCCATTTCCTTTCTGGCACCCATAGATATCACTTTGTGCGAGGAATCATAATGGGGTTTTCTCTAGCAAACCTTCACATCTTGGTTTGCCATTCGATATGCACCATCCTAGTGACATTCTTAAGAACTTCCCACGGCCCGGGATCGAAGATCCCGACCTTCAAATATTTATGAAAATGCCACTAGGCCATTCCAAAGGTGCGGACCGTCACACTTCTCATCAATAAAGTACAGTTTCATTAACATTAAAAAGGATCCAAGCATAACTAAAAGATATTAGTCTACTTAGAATTTAATTTAGTTAGTCAATTGTTTGTAATTATTTTTAGTTGAAATTTTATTTTTAATTCTTTTGATCTTAAAGACAATTGCAACATATTAATTATAATAACAACCTATTAATTATTGTTTTATGCACAATTACATACCTTGAATTGTTATAGGTTCAGGTATTGCGCACTAGGAGATGACAAGTAGTTAAAGATAAAGGGCAATTTGGGTGAATGCCCCCACCGACATGACCTTAAGGATTTATACCCGTCAATGCGTGAAAGTTTTTATTTTGCCCTCTTTTTTTTCAATATCTCTAAAGTACCCTTATACACTTTTTCTTGAAACATTTTATTTCGCCCTTGGTACCATCGATGTTCTTCTCGGCGTAAAGGAAATTGGTCTGTTCGGTGGACAAGGGCGAGTTCTGAAGTGGGTCTAATGCCATTACAGGGGAAAGTGAAAGGAAGTTTTGCGGTGGTGAAGAAATCCAGTGATCCCCACAACGATTTCAGGACTTCAATGGTGGAAATGATCGTGGAGAAACAGATCTTCTCGGCTAAAGATCTTGAGCACCTTTTGCAGTGTTTTTTGTCACTGAATTTACACCATCATCATAAGGTCATCGTTGAAGTTTTCACAGAGAAATGCTAAGCATTGTTCTCTAACTGGGGATCTGGAAAAAAAAAAAGAAAGTAAAGAAAACTTTTCTCTGTTTTCTTCTCTGTGATTCTGCCATTTGTGTTTTTTAATTAATGGTTAGAATTCTAACTTCGATAGACTAATTAGTGTATTATCCCCCATTTCTCTACCACCCAATAGCTACCTTTCTGGGTTTATTATGGTGGTGAATCATATTCTTGTTTTAATATGGAAAGGACTATGAAATGGACTTTAAATTTTCTTTTAATTTTCTACTTTGTTGATAATAAAAACAATCCTGCTGCTCATGGTGTTTCACGAGCAGATTTCATGGTCTTTGTTGATCATGACCATTGTTGGATGGTTAAAGTAAGTCTTATAATTCCTTTTTTTTTTTTTTTTTCATTAATTTTTCGAGAGAATGTGTATGGGTTTGGCAGGTTGTAGTGAACCGTTTTAGTTTGGTTCTATAAATTTTGCAGGAAGAAGTTCAGTTTTTAATGAATCCTGCAGTGAATAGGCATCCAAACTTGGTGATATTGATTGGTTATTGCTGTGAAAAAGAAGTGAGAGGTGTGATTTATGACCTTAACCCAAAGAACACTTTGCACAATTTGACCCTAGCGGTTACATATTTACACAGCAAAATCTACACAATTTTTTGATATTTTCAATTTCATATTATTGAAATCTTTAATAGAAGGTTTTTCCTAATGTTGTAGACACCTTGACTTGAGCAAATATAGGACATATACCTATAAAAAAAGCAATGATATAGGTGGATTATGGTAAAAATCTTTGTTTTGGAGTAGCATCTTGAATAAAATTTCTTTGTTTTGCAGTAGCATGTTTGATATGTATTATTACTATTGGTACTTTTTTTTTCCCCCCCCACTAGATATGACTTTCTAGAATAGACGAAGATGAAAAAAAAAAAAATGTTCATATTACATTGTTAGGAGTTAGGACCACATTTCATTTGCTATAGTTTCACCAAATAAGTTGGGACTTAATAAAGGATGAGCAACGTGTCTATGTGTTTGTCTGCCATGCTTCACTGGCTACGCTTAGTGGGTGCTTTACGAAAATCTATTTAATGGTGAAGCAATAATAGAGTTTTTTCCATCTCTATCTCTCAATATAAACAAGAAATCTGTGAGAGTATTGAAAACTCAAGAAATAAGTTAAAGAAAAATTAAAAAAAAGGGGTAGAAGAGAGTACAGAGATGCTGAGATACTGCTAAAGAAGGTGGTTTACTATGAGAATTGCCCAATTTGTAAGGTGGAATAGTACAAAGAAACACAATGTGGTTTACCAATTCGAGATCTTCTTTTTATTGGGATTGTTGTGTTGTGTAATGGTATGCTTTTTCTTATTCTTCTATTGGTTGTTATTTATTTATATATTATTACTATTTCTTGGTTTTTGGCGTTTCAAAGCATTGTTGAATGTTGATCATATTGATGTTTTGTTTGATTTATTGCATTTGTGTGTGTGTATTTTGTTCTTTGCTACATGTTTTCTACTTGTTAGATTACTGGTGGATGAATTTGATGCTGCAGTTTGGAAGGTTGGCGGAAGTTGACAAGGAAGTAGCAAAAGAATTTGATGGTGAAAACATTTTCACATTCTTCCATCTTCTTGACACTGTTTTTGATGGACATGCTTTGAAGCAGGGTTGAATGAAGATCCAACAAACATCTTTAACTTTTATTCAGTTTTGTTCATCTTTTTGAAGTGCAACTTATAGTCCTATTTCTTCTTCTTCTTCTTCTTCATCCTTTTTTTTTTTTCAAGTTATTTTATTCTATCTGTAAATAGATTAGACATGGATTATTGTCTCTTTTTTTTTTTTTTCCCTTTCCAAACAGAATTTGGTTTTGCACCACAATGATTTTTTCTTTTTCTTTTTTTCTTATGGAAGTTATGCATAGATTAAAAAAAAAAAAAAAAGGGGGAATCGAAAATGCTAAAGAGAAGAAAACACTACAAAAAGAGAAAAAAGGGCAAAAATTTGATTTATGGTTGATTACCGACGGACCATTGGTAATCTTTTCAAAAATTGACAAGATTGCTGGAAAAATTACGGAAAGCTCCCATCGGTAATACCGATGGTCTGTCGGTAATTATCGATGAAAATCATCGGCAATCCAATATAGGTTTCTATGTATTTGCTAGAAAAATTACCGACGGTTTGCATCGGTAATTATTGAGGGACTATTGGTAATTTACATTTATCCATTTTTTTAAAAATAAATCACCACAATTCAATCCGACAACTTAAATAATTTTGTCAGAAAAAAATTAATAATATTTTTTAATGCTCAAACTATAAGAAAAATAAAATTAGACAAAAATAAAAATAAAAATAAAAAAATTGATTTTATTTTTATTTTGGTCTAACAAAAATAATAAAAAATAAATTTATTATTTTTATTTTTATTTTTTGGTTTATTAGACCAAAATAAATAAATAAAACCTTAAAATTTAAATTTCTTTTTGTTTTTATTTTTATTTTTTGTCTAATTTTTGGTCTTTTTTTTTTGGACTATTTTTTGTATGGCTTGGGCAAAAAAAATTATTATTAAATTTTTTTGTAATAAAATTATTTTATTTAATTTTTAGTCTAATAAAATATTTATATTAGGCCAAAAGTTCCAATTTTATTTTTATTTTCTTGGTCAATTTTTATGTCCAAAAGTATTTAATTTCTTTTGAATTTGAATTTAAATAAAATAAGAATGAATATAATATTTATTTAAAAACCAAAAATATGAAATGGAAAAATAACAAATTTATTTTTTTAAATATATATATATATATATTTTAATTTTGTCAGAAAAATAAATTATAATATTAATATGATATCAACATGCTACTATCGTCTAAGGATAAAATTAATTTGTTAGGCAATTGAACAAATTTGCAATAAATTTGAAACTTTAAATTTCAGTTTGCTCCATTCCAAACTTCAGAATTTGCACTACTCTTGAATTTTAGGTTATCATTGTGCAATTAACCCTGTTTATTTTTGTAAATCAAATTTATTATTATTATTTATACTATTGATAATTAATTAAATCTAATTTTGTATTGATTTTTTATCTTAATATTTTGATATAATTTGTTTTTGTATTTTTATTTAAAAATCAATTATATAATTGGGCTCAACAGGTTAATAGGTTATTAATGGATTGTACTTGGGTTTTTTTTTCCTATGATTTACAATAATTTTCGTATAGCTTTTTCCATATAAGTTGCTATTTTATATATATATATATATATATTTATAAATTGAGTGGCATTTCAATTGAAACAATTGCTAGTGTTAAGCTCATCCGATGCATGGAAAGTATAATCGTAATACATGATTTCTATAATTATCAACAAAATTTAATTAATTATAATCAAATTAAATATTAAAGCATTGTATAATCATATTCCATAATAAAATTTTTAATTGGAATATATGTAAATTTTAAAAATTATAAATTAATATAATTTTTGAATCTTTTGGAATTATAAATATGGTAATTACTTCTAGATAACGATTAATCTAAAACAATTCAACCACAAAATATATATAAATTTGTTTTATTTGAAAAAATAAAGAAAATATATATATATATATATATATCAAAACTCGTTCAATAATATATGTAAATAAGATTATAATTTAACATTTAAAATAGTTATGGATGAAATAGCTCTTAGCTCCGAAACACAATATCAATGAACTTGCTCTTCCTTTCATAACATTTTTAGCGCTTAAAATTGATTTTAACAGTAACCTTTTAAATTATATTTTAAATAAAATTGACAAAAAAATATCAATTACAAAAACATAAATCATTTTATAATGAACTTTATACTTATGAAACAATTCGTATTCATTATATTAAATCGTACTTCAACATCCACAAACAATGTAAAGATAAAATTTTATATCAGAAAATCTTCATCTATAGCATCTAAAAAATAGACTTCCGCATAACACCTATATTTATGTCAATATGTTTTTCTATACTTTTCCTTTCTTTTTTTTTTTCTTTGTCACTTTTTCTATCCCCTGTATTTTTTAACACTTTTCTACTATTTTTCCAACATCTTTTTCTTTTTTGGTTTCTCCCTCTGTTCATAGAGTTGTGAGACTTTCAATAAAATACAATTTTGAATTTCAATTTATTTTTTTAATTCAATTTTTGTCTTTTAAATTTTGATTTTTGAAATTTATATTTTGAAATATAAATTTGAAATATATCTTTATCTTTCCATTAAAATATAAATTTCAAATATACCTTATTTTTCCATATAAAAGATTTAATTTGATTAGATAAGGAATTTGATTTAAATGGAATAATTATATTCATTTATCTAATATATTTTCTTTCTTTTAATTTTAGGGATCTTTCCTTTTATATATATTTTAAAATATTATTAATAAAACAATTATATTCATTAAATTTTATAACTTATTGTTTCTATTTACAATTATTTGTACCATATATAGAATATTTTACCTTGTACATATTAGTCAAATCTGGCATAAATATGTATTTTTATGAGTAATAAAAATCATGCCTTGACATATTTTCTTGAAAAATCTTCAATTATCTTTTATATTAAATATTAGATATTAGATAATTTGATATTGAATACTAAATATTAAAATTATAGATAATTATCAAATTTTCGATTTAAATTCAAATTTAATAAATATATTATATTCAAGTTAATCAATTTTTTATATTCAAGAATATAACAATATAATAATAAAAATAATTAAATAGTAGAATAATTATTTAATAATATTATCATTCTTGTTAATAAAATAATATTAGGATGTGATAGTAATCAAGATTCGAGATTGAATAAAATCATAAAAATCAACTCGCTCATAATTACAAATCGAATTGATGGTCATTAGTCTTATACAATTTTTATTACATTGTATAGTAATCCAAAAAAATTTACATTATCTTAAACCCTAAACCTTATATCCAAAACCCAAAAATATTCAATTATACTTTTAAATACAAAATCCACATTTTATATAAAATCGATTTTATATTGTTCCACATTATTGAAATCTTGTCATATATATATATATATATGTATATTTTGAGCACTTTTTCACTACTAGAACCGCATTGATAAATGGCGCAATAAATGCGTCGCACAAAATAAACAACGTCCTATCGCTAAATCCATAAGACAATAAGCGACGCAGTATGAGAGTCGTCTACCTTTTAGTTTTTAGCGACGCATATTGACTTTTAGTACGCATTCTATCAATCCACTTATAGTGACACATTATTTAGCAACGCTTTACCACAATGTCACTAAAAATATATTAGCGACTGTTTCATATAGCGTCGCTAAATATATTAGTTGCTAATGAGTCGCCTATTTAGCGACGCATTAATAGAGTCGCCTATTTAGCAACACATTAATAGAGTTGCCTATTTAGCGATGCATTAATAGAGTCGTCTATTTAGCGACGCATCGACATTTTTAATTATTTGTTGATGCATTGCCCCTTCTTTTTTTTTTTTTTTAATTTTCTTAAATTTTGTGAAAAGTGATTAAAATAGTAAAAATATAAGCATAATTAAAATACAAAAAAATGAAAACTAGCTTCATCCAAAATAATTAGAATACAAAAATTTAAAATAAATATTTTGTCATAATAAATTAATTATCAAATAAATTAAATATCATCTATTGATATATTTTTACATAATTTGTAAACTATTGTATTTTTCATAACAAATTTAATATTAATTAAACTTCCATGAATGCATACTCATTGAGATGGAAGTTGACATCCTCTTGTTGACGATATTACACCCTCATACTGCATATGGAAAAATTAAAAAAGTTATTAATAGTTATGCAAAATAAATAAAATATTAATCATTATTAAATTTGTAATTTAGTAAATGAAAATTTAAAGAATATTACCATTGTTCTTAAGATTTGATGATGCACATTTCTCCCCTCACAGTCATTACAAACATAGTCACTCTCAAATTCATCCTCATTATCATTTTCATCGATACTTGGCAACTATATGACAAATAGATTGTGAGTTATCGTAGTATCTCCAATAACATCTTCTTCAACAAAAGTACGATGTTGTGGTCTAGTTAAAACAATAGACTATCTTGAATCAAATTGATCTTCAACATAAAATACTTGTTGAACTTAGCAAAACAATGTCAAGCAATATCACAAACAAAATTTCTATAAAAGCAAGATTAATAAAACCCAACGAACCTAACCTGCGGTTAAAATGAAAAAAAAAAAAAAAACCACCTCATGTCTCTGCCAACCACAAAGAAAAAAGAAACTCACATAAACAATGGAGACAAAGAAAGAAGAAACCCAGAAAATCACGAGGATGACACAGAGAAATCCAGCTTCCCGGCCGCCGACAACGTAGGCAAATGAAAAATGAAATCTGAAGTATCTCACTCTTCAAGTCTCTCTTAGATTGCTTCCAAATCTAATATCTATTAGGTAGTGTACTTGATGTAGTTTTAAAAAAGAAAAGGGCTTCAAAGGAGCGCGTAAAAATTTTAAAACGCGCCAAAAATTTTCAAAAAATGGCAAAAATGTGCTTTTTCTCCCAATTGCATTTTTTTTTCTTGGATTAATTTTTTATTTTTCATCTACAAATAAAACTGAAACTATTTCTTAAAAATGCAAAGCAAAATATCGAAGATTGCTGTTTATTTTTTTGTTTTTCAAGTACACCTTTATTCTTTATAAAATTTGCATGTCTTTCAAAATTTTTATTTTTTTTTAATTGAGAGAATAGGCGACGCATTATCTTCAAGAAGGGTTGCCTGTTCTTGAATTGTGGGATCAAGCAACGCATTATGGTCGAAAAGCGTCACCTGTTTAATTTTTTATATTTTCTTTATAATCTTTAAATAATTTTTTAATTGTTCATCTACAAATATATTCATGTAGTAATCCAATGAACATAAATTCCATCGATCTAAAAATAGAAAATAGTTTTGCCAATGCTCTTCTCAGTTATTCACATATAAGTGTATAGACGAGACACAAAATATCTCAAAACCTAATTTGACATAGGGTACCGAATTAGAATTCTAATTCAACAAGCATTTATTGACCAATTTATCTACATAAATATGTTAAATGAGCTTAACTTTCATTTATTTGTGGTCAATGATAGTTTACTTGTTTTTAAAAATTGAAAGTCTATTAATTGCTTTTTAAAAAAAAAAAAATTGAAGGAACAGGCGACGCAATTCCATTAAAATGCGTCACCTATTCCATGTTTTTTTTTAATCTTTAATTAGTTTTGTTGATTACTCATCTACAAATTAAAAAAAAAAAGCATATTTGCAAAGTTAAAAAATTACTAAAAACAACTTTCAAATTAAAAAAAAAGTTAAAAATTGGCTGGGTGAAACGGCAACGCAGTTGTTTACAAATACATCACCTTTTTGTATATTTGGCGACGTATTTTTAAAATAATGCATCACCTAACACTACATTAGCTAGTTATTGTTGTATTATTACATCCAAGTCGTTAGGCCTGGTGGTGTGGTGATTGCTTGAGAGTGTAGGAGGTCTTGGGTTCGATTCTTGTTATGGCCCTATTTTGATTTTATTTTTTAATGGGTTTCTAATTGTTTAAACAAAAAAATGAAAAGGCGACGCATTCTTAATGAGTCGTCTAACACTATATTAGCTCGTTCTTGTTGTATTATTACATCCAAGTCATTTGGTCTGGTGGTGCGGTGATTGTTTGAGAGTGTAGGAGGTTCTGGGTTCAATTCTTGTCATGACCCTATTTTGATTTCATTTTTTTTATGGGTTTCTAATTGTTTAAAAAAAAAAATTGAAAAAAAAAAACAAAAAGGTGATGCATTTTTCATCTATTTGGCAACACATTCTTAGAATAATGCATCACCTAACACTATATTAGCTAGTTCTTGTTGTATTATTACATCCAAGTCGTTTGGCCTGGTAGTGTGGTGATTTTTTGAGAGTGTAGGAGGTTTTGGGTTCAATTCATGGCATGGCCCTATCTGATATATATATATATTTTTTATGGGTTTGACTATGTTTAAAAGAACTAAAAAAAAAACAACTTAAAAAAAAAGAGAACCAGCGACACACAATCTAAGTAGTGCGTCGCCTGTTAACTATATAAAAAAATAAAAAAAAAGCTTAGTTTTGCCGCTCTAATATTTTTGCTGGTAATTTGTTGTTGAAATAAAATTAGATTTATTAAAAGAACTAAAAAAAAAAAACGGTGAGGAGAGAATAGGCAATGCACAATCTAAATAGTGAGTTGCCTATTAACTTTATATATATATATATAAAAGAACTAAAAAAAAAAAACTTAAAAAAAAGAGAACCAGCAATGCACAATCTAAATAGTGCGTCGCCCGTTAACTATATAAAAAAAAAAGCTCAGTTTTGACGCTATAATATTTTTACTGGTTATTTGTTGTTGAAATAAAATTAGATTATTAAAAGAACTAAAAAAGAAAAAGTGAGGAGAGAACAGGCGACGCACAATCTAAATAGTGCATCGCTTGTTAGCTATATAAAAAAAAAAGGCTCAGTTTTGGCGCTCTAATATTTTTACTTGTTATTTGTTGTTGAAATAAAATTAGATTGATTAAAAAAACTAAAAAAAAAAAGATGAGGAGAGAACAGCGACGCACAATCTAAATAGTGCATCACCTGTTAACTATATATATATATATATATATAAAATTTAGTTTTGGCATTCTAATATTTTTACTGGTTATTATTATTGAAATAAAATTAGATTATTTAAAAGAACTAAAAAAAAAAAAAGTGAGGAGATAACAGGCGACGCACAATTTTAGTAGTGTGTCACCTGTTAACTATATATAAAAAAATAATAATAATAACCAGCTCAGTTTTGGCACACTAATATTTTCTGGTTATTTATTATTGAAATAAAATTAATTGATTAAAAGATCTTAAAAAAAAAAAGTGAAGAGAGAACAGGCGACGCACAATCTTATTTGTGCATGGCCTGTTACACATATAACAAAAAAAAAAAAAAAAAAAAACCAGTTCAGTTATGTTACTCTAATATTTTTATGGATTATTTGTTGTTGAATTAAAATTAAATTAATTAAAAGAACTAAAAAAAAGGAGAGGAAAGAACAGGCGACGCACAATCTATATACTATATATTAAAAAAAAAAAGCTCATTTTTATCAATCTAATATTTTTACTGGTTATTTGTTGTTGAAATAAAATTATATTATTTAAAAAAACTAAAAAAAATTAGAAAGTAAAGAGAAGAGAACAGGCGACGCACAATCTAATTAGTGCGTCGCTTGTCACATATATAATAAACATAAATAAAAAAACAGCTCGTTTATGTTGCTCTAATATTTTTACTGCTTATTTGTTATTGAAATAAAATTAAATTGATTAAAAGAACTGAAAAAAAAAAGAAAAAAAGGTAGGAGTGAATAGGCAACGCACAATCTAATCTAAATAGTGCGTCGCCTGTTAACTATATATTAAAAAAAAATCTCAATTTTGTTACTCTAATATTTTTACTGGTTATTTGTTGTTGAAATAAAATTAGATTGTTTAAAAGAACTTAAAAAAAAAAATTAAAAAGTAAAGAGAAGGTAACAGGTGACGCATAATCTAAATAGTGCGTTGCCTGTTACATCTATTCAAAAAAAAAAAAAAACCAGTTCTAATAGTTTTACTGATTATTTGTAGGTGAAATAAAAGAATACTATTTAAGAGATTTGCAAGAATAATCTATACAAGGAAAATTATAAAATTGAACAACATCCTTGTATAATTAAATTTTATTATTATGTAAACATAGATTAGTGGTTGGTATTCATTTTTCATGAGTAGCATTTAAACGTACAATATAATTCAGATAAAATATACATGCAGTATTAATGGCGACTCTAGTCAGCCCCACATTCAGTGACCCTTAACGAATGTGTCGTGTGTTTTTTATTTTTAGCAACCTTTTGAGGTCAACAATTTTTGGATGCGTCGTATATTTATTGAATTTTTACTGACGTATTAGTCTAAGAGTCGTGGTTTTGTTTTTTCAGAAGCGTTTGTTTCGTAGCATCGTTAAATGAATGTCGCTAGATATTAATTTTCGTGTCGTGTTTGAAAAATAAATAAAAATATATTATTCATTTTCAATTTCTAACAAAAAGATCAATTTTATTATTAATAATGATAAATGATACGAACCTAGAGCGACTTGCCTCTAAACTTGTAACAAAGATAGAATTAGGACTGTCTAATTACAAGCTATCAATGGAAGACCTCGACCTGTTATCTATATTTAAGGTAAGAACCTTGGTATAGTAAAGACGCCACAATAGAGTGCGGAATAACCTATTGATAAGTCAAATTTGAACTCCACAAACAAAGCTTGAAAAAGTTCGATATAGTTCTTATAGAACCAAGAGAATCACTCTTACTTTGAATAAAAATCGTAATCTCTTCTTTATTCATGACTTATGTGCCTTTAAATAGTCAAAATAAATTACAAAGCTTTCCTAAATTTACTAAAAGTAAAGGTGGAATAATAATGGACGAAAATTAGGTTTAGGAAACCTAATTTTGATAGGTTTAGGAAATCTAATGTGGTTAGGTTTAGGAACCCTAATGTAGTTAGGTTTAGGAAACCTAATTTAGCTCCTAGTTTCCAAATTTGAATGGCTTTTAATTCTTTAACCAATTCAACTCTAATAAAATTAGGAAAGTAATTTAAAAACCTAATAAAAACTAAAGTAGGAAAGTAAATAGGCAACATGCCAAAATCCAATCAAAACATAAATAAAAATTAATATTTTTCTAATTATAAAATTTGGTTAAGCTTAGTTGGATGCCATGTCACCATATGATGCCACATCACCATGTTGTAGAAGTCCATGCGTTAAACTCTCTTTCACGTTGGCATCCACCATCCCAATCATATGAACCAATTTTAGTTCATCTTCACTAATGAACTTGCTTCCTTGGGTTGTAAACACCTCCCGGATTAAACCATTTAGTGTCTCTTTCAATCTCTTTGCTCGTGCTCAGGTTATGGGTCTTGTAGACATTTGAAGTGGATCTGGGCTCCATCTTGAAGGGCTCTTGGTCATGTCCTCATCAATAAACAATCTTATTATTAATTACCATATATTAATCCTATTATTTTACAATAAAATTATATTTATTACATATCCATATATAAATATGTATTAATATATGGAGTTTTTTTTTTTAAAATATCTTTAATAATAAAAATATATTTTATTATATACATGTTTTGTTATCCCATATTTAAAAAAATTAAAAAGAAACCAAATAAGGAGAAAAAAAATTCCTCTTGCCAAGTTTCATTCCATCACCAAAAATAAAATCTTTTGTACCCACATATTATAGAAATTTTCAAAAATCAAGATCAAAATTTTCCTTCCAAGCTTTATGAAGATTGTGAAATTTTTATTTGTGGAATTATTATTTATGTAAATTATTTGTGAAGTTAATATTTATATAAATTATGTTAAAACTGTTGTATACATTTATATAAAGATTTATAGCTAAATCTTGGTAATACCCATACATTATGGAAATTTTTAAAAATTAAGATCAAACTATTTTTTTTTAATTTTTATTAAGATTGTAAAATTTTTCAAACAATTTTACTTTTGAATTTTATTTTTTTTAATAATGCTTTTAGAATCAAATAAAATGAATATAAAGATGATATATGATAATTATTTTAAAACTGTGGAATTTTTCAGATAATTTTATTTTTAAATTTTAATTTTTTTGTAATGTTTTTGGAAGGAAAAGAATAAATATAATAATGACATGTGGTAAAAGTTTTGCTCACTATCTTATTTTTATATAGTATATAGATACCTAATGACATGTGGTAAAATTTTTGCTCACTATCTTATTTTTATATAGTATATAGATACCTAACAACATATCATGTTTGAATTAAGGAATTTGCATCTGAATATCATGACTATACGATCACGAACATGTCACATGTCTATTTATGTCTTTGGTACGTAATAATAATAAAGACAGGACCAAACGATGTACGTTAATAATATTTAAGACATGACAACCCAAATCGTTTTTCTTCCAGCGACACCGTCATTGCCCAGCCCTACGTACTACATCTATATATACACAAGAGCACCAAGCCTCTTTTGTTAACCTTTCTCGCACTCCTAATTCAATTTCTTGGTTTTAATAACTTTTTTTGTTTTTATTTTGTTTATTTTTAGACTCCAAATGGGTAGCTTTGATTTGAACCATTCTCTGAAACCCAATTCTGACAATTTGGAAAACCTTCTTGATCCTGAAGAGTTCAGGAGGCAAGGCCATATGATCATCGACTTCATTGCTGATTACTACAAAACCATTGAGAAATATCCGGTTTTAACCCAAGTAAAACCTGGTTATCTCCGAAAAAGATTGCCAAAATCCGCACAGTATAACCCCGAACCAATCGAAACCATCCTCCATGATGTACAGGATCATATAATTCCAGGTCTAACACACTGGCAAAGCCCTAGCCACTTTGCATTCTTCCCTTCAAGTGGGAGCATTGCAGGGTTTCTCGGCGAAATGCTCGCCACCGGATTCAACGTCGTTGGCTTCAACTGGATGTCGTCGCCGGTCGCGAGTGAGCTCGAAAGCATAGTCATGGATTGGCTCGGAGAAATGCTTAAGCTTCCCGAGTCTTTCCTTTTCTCCGGGGGAGGCGGTGGCGTTTTGCATGGAACTACCTGCGAGGCCGTTTTATGTACCCTAGTTGCTGCTAGGGATCAAATGCTGAGCAAAATCGGGAGAGAAAATATCGGAAAGCTAGTCGTTTATGCGTCGGACCAAACGCATTGTGCAATCAAGAAAGCTGCACAAATTGCTGGAATTGAACCGAAGAATTTCCGTGTCATCACGACTTCGAGATCAACATCATTTTCTCTCCCTCCTGATTTGCTAAGATCCACCATTCGTTCGGATATCGAAGCTGGTTTATTTCCTAGTTTTGTATGTGCAACCATGGGAACAACCTCAACCACTGCTGTTGACCCATTGCCATCCATATGTGACGTCGCAAAAGATTACGGCATGTGGGTTCATGTCGATGCTGCATATACTGGGAGTTGCTGCATTTGTCCCGAGTTTCGACATTTCATCGATGGCGTTGAAGGTGCAAACTCGTTCAGTTTCAACGCACACAAATGGTTCTTCACGACCCTCGACTGCTGCTGCCTCTGGCTAAAAGATCCAAGTGCCTTGATCAAATCACTCTCTACCAACCCCGAGTATTTAAGAAACAAAGCCACCGATTCAAAACAAGTAGTGAACTACAAAGACTGGCAAATTGCACTCAGCAGGAGGTTCAGAGCCTTAAAGCTTTGGCTGGTGCTGAGAAGCTATGGAGTTGAGAAACTCAGGGACACGCTTCGAAGGCATGTAGAAATGGCCAAGACTTTTGAAAGACTCATAGCTGCAGATAAAAGGTTCGAGATTGTTCATCCTAGGTATTTTGGCCTGGTCTGCTTTAGGATCTCTCCGACGGCTATCATCGATCATAAGCCTAAGAACAAGCCGATCCAGAACGTTGGAGCATATAATGATGATCGTGATGATCAGAAATGTATAAACGAGATTAACCACAAGTTGCTCGAGTCCATCAATGCGTCGGGATCTATGTATATCACTCACGCGGTGGTTGATAAAATATTTTTGCTGCGTTTCGCAGTTGGTGCGACCCTGACGGAAGAGTCACATATTTTCATGGCTTGGAAGGTGGTGAAACAACATGCAGAAGATATTCTTAAGGATGTCTAAAAAAAAAAATATATGTGGAATTACTTTATTCTTGTTGAGGCAATAAGAATTTCCCACTATAAGCACGTACGGTATGATCTATTGTGCACCTTATGGTATAGACCTAAAAAAGAAAAAAAATAATGGAATTATATATCACGCTGCCTTAATTTCGTGAGGCAGATTATAGAATAAGTCCCGGCATATTGAGCCAATATCCATCGAATTGATAAGGAAGTTGTAAGGAAAAGGTTGTAATTGTGATTTCCTTGTCTTTACGTACGTAATTTATTGCTTATTAAATATATGTACCATGAAGCTGCAAAATATTAAGTATGCATATGTATGAAGTTGTTGTTTTTTCTTTTTTCTTTTCTTTTTTTTAATATATGTGATAATAGTTATGCCTATGGTAATTTTGCAGAAGTCAGACTTTTTTTTTTTTTTTTTTGGGCTTAGTATATTAATATATATCTAATAGCTACAAAAAAAAAAAAATAATAATAATAATAAATAATTATTCAAATATTACTAATTTTAATATTTTCAAATATTACTAATTTTAAAATTTTTATTTTTTTTAAATTAATATTATATAGTTTTAGATAATGTTGTTATTATTCATGAATAATAAAAAAGATTCAATTTAATATTGTGTAATTATTATTAAAAAATGGTAAATTGAGAGACCTACAACCACTGGAGTCCTGTCTACATGACTGAGATCTACTAAAGCCACAAGGATGAACAAAACACTCTTTATACTTAGCAAAGTTGTAAAAAATGAGAAGATCCATACAAACCCACAAGTGAAAGTAGGGACTTATCAATCATACCAAAGTTTCCAATACATTCAAAAATAAAAGAGTAAGTACTAGCGAATAAAAGAGTCCTGCAGCTACACCAAGAAAAATTAATACAGGTACCTAGACCATACCCTCAACCATGAAAAGATAGTAACTATGGCCAACTTCTTACTGAGCGAACATCAGTGCAGACCAGCAGATAGAACACTAAAACAACTAGGTAGGAAAACAAAAACAGTGGTTAGTACTTGAAATACTAAGTAGTTTTTAACATCCACCACAAAATAAAAGTTAGTAGTAGTAGTAGTAGTAGTAGTAGTAGTAGTAGAAGTGGTAGAAGTTGTAGCGAAAGTTGGTGGTACTTGTTGTAGAAGTGGTAGTAGTTGTAGCGGTGGTACTAGTTGTAGTAATAATAATAATAGTAGATGCTAGAAATATCTAGACCCTATAAAAGAGGACATCCCGGCTATGTTGGTATCTCCAACAACCAAAAGATCAGACCAGAAAATTTATCAAAGAAAAGAAAAAAAAAAATATAATAAGTATCGGTAATAATGAACAGCAGAAAATGGGCAATACATAACCAGTGCCATCGGCCTCATTAAAACCTTTAGGGAAAAACCCAAAGGGAAAACCCGAAAGGAAAAAAGAGTACAAAGAAAACACAAAATCACAAAAGGACTAATAATAAAATCTGAATGTTCCACACCATTGAGATTCTCCTGATGAGCTCATAAGTAATGAGTAGGCAAATAGGAGTGCCATAAGAAGAAGCGATAATGGCATCTTTGGATAGGATATCAGCTACCATGTTACACTCACTCAGAATATGAGAAACACGAAAATAGATTGTGTAACAAAATGTAAATAAGTAGCCCAGCTTGCAAGCAAATACCATTAAGCCAGCAAAGAAAAACTGTGAAACAAATTAACAACATAAATGGAGTCACATTCCAACCAAATTCTCAACCAAGAAAAATCCTTTGCAAATCTCCAAATCATGAATAACCAGAATCAACTCCACTTTAAGGGCATAAGCAAAAACAATTGGAGGAATAAAAAAAAAAAAAAACCAGAAACCAAACATACACCATCACCCCCTAAAACACTAGGCAACCCAAGAGAAGCACCATCTATATTGACCTTAATCTGCAGGAGGCAAATACCAATGAACTTACACAACTCGAGGAGCTTTGCGAGGACAAATAGAAACCCCCAGTCTGTGAAGAGTCAATAAATCCTGTACAATATTAAGCATGCTGCCAGATTGTAACTTATTAGCATCTGATTGTTTCTTACGGCTTACAAAACCAGCAAACCAAAAAAAACCAGCAACATATTTATACTAGTTGCTAACCCTATTTGCATAAAGAAAACTTGGACTCTAAGAAAAAAACTTGGACTAAACTTGGACTCTAAGTAACTAAGGCCCACAAAATTAATAACCAAAAAAAAAAAAAAAAAAAAAAACCAATAAAAATCAAGTTTATATTTCAACGCTCCCCCTTAAACTTGATTAGTGATTCCTATGAGACTTCTCAATTTAACAAAGACTTCATGCTTGAGAGGCTTGGTAAAAATAATGATTACTTGATCTTGAAACTTCACATACTCCAGCTGTACATCTCCTTTGATAATGCATTCTCTAATATAATGATAACGTGTATCAATATGTTTGCTTCGATCATGAAAAATTGGATTCTTGGTGAGGGCTATTGCTGACTTGTTATCCACGCATATCTTGGTTGGTTCTTCTTGTGGTCAACCCAACTTCTTTAACAAGTTTCTAAGCCAAATTGCATGGCAAACACATGAAGTGGCAGCTACATACTGCTTCACATGTTGAAAGAGTAACAATTTGCTGCTTTTTTGACATCCATGTAAAGGCCATATCTCCCAAATAAAACACAAAACAACTTGTGCTTTTGTGATCATCTGTATCTCCACCCAATCACTATCTGTATATCCAACAAGCTTGTAATCATCGAAAAGTGAATAATACAAACCAAAACTTATTGTACCTTTTAGATAGCGAAGAATTTTTTTGCAACCTTCAAATGAGTTGTTGTTGGATTCTCCATGTAGTGACTTATAACTCCTACTTCGTAGAGAATGTCTGGACTTGTGCACGTCAAATATCTTAAGCTTCTAACCAAGCTCTTAAAAAATGTTTGATCCACTTTTTCTCCTTCCTCATGCTTCGATAACTTGACTCCATATTCTATTGGTGTGCCAACCGAATTTGCATCATCCATCTTGAACTTCTTAAGTACCTTCTTAGCATAACCTTCTTAAGTAATTAGAATGCCTTCATCTCCTTGCTTTACTTCAATGTCAAGATAGTAAGACATGAGCCCAATATCTGTCATTTCGAATTCTTTCATCATCTCCTCCTTAAACTCGGCAAACATACTTGGATTGCTGCCCGTGAATATTAAATCATCTACATACAAGCACACAATCAGTATATCATCACTCTTAATTTTAATGTAAAGTGCATGCTCATATGGACATTTGATAAAATTTCTTTCTTGGAGATACTTGTCAATTATAGTATTCCAAGCTCTTGGTGCTTGCTTCAACCCATAGAGTGCTTTCTTCAACTTTAAGACTTTTTTTTTTCTTGTCCCTTGATTTCATACCCTTGTGGTTTCTCTATGTAAACATCTTCCTCAAGAACTCCGTTCAAGAATGCAAACTTCACATCCATTTGATTTATTCTCCAATTGTGTTGAGCTGCCAATGAGATGATTAATCTTACCGTTTTTAGCCGTGCAGCAGGAGCAAAAACTTCATCGTAGTCTATGTCAGCCCTTTGACTATAGTCTTTCACCACCAATCTTGCCTTGTACCTTTCAACCTCACCTTTAGCATTCTTCTTGGTCTTATACACCCACTTCACACCGATAGCATTGCTTCCTTTTGGAAATGAATTTGGTTCCCACGTATCATTCTTCTTAATTGCTTTTATCTCCTCATCCATGGGATTCCTCCAATTCTTGTCTTCCATTGCCTCTTGAAAGTTCACGAGTTCACAATCAGCAGATAAACAAAACAACATGAGATCATTTTGGTTTTCGGTTACCTCATAAATCTCTTGCAAACTCTTGAACGGTGGGACTCTTTCACTTGAATTTTGGCCTTCTTGAAAACCCACGATTGGTGAAGCTAGTGGGGTGATTGGCTCCTCTCTTGTTAGCTCCATTCTTGTTTGTTTTGTTTCTTCCTCTTCGAAATATGGGAAAAAAATTGTAATTTTCCTCATGTGATTCCCAATTCCACTCTTCTTTTCTTCATTAAATATAACATCCCGACTGATTATTGTTTTACCACTCTTAGGAACGTAAAGCTTATACCCTTTGGAGTTTATGTCATAACCAATGAAAACATATTTCTCGCTTTTATCATCCAATTTGCTTCTTTTCTCATCAGGTACATGCACATGAGCTATGCTTCCAAACACTCTTAGGTAAGAGATACCCGGCTTCCTTCCATTCCAAGCTTCTTGTTGTGTCTTTCCCCACACACTTCTTGTTGGAGATCGATTGGATAGGTAGATAACACATGCAACTACCTCTGCCCAAAATTCCTTTGGCAATCTTTTACTTTTAAGCATGCTTCTCACTATATCTAGAATTGTACTATTCTTATTTTCTACCACACCGTTCTGTTAGGGGGATCTTTGCACCGTTAGAAACCTTCGAATTCCGTGATCTTCACAATATTTTTGGAATTCATTTGATGTAAACTCTCCTCCATGGTCAGATCTCATAGCTTTGATAAAAAATCCACTTTCCTTCTCAACAAGAGCCTTAAACTTCTTAAAGTTCTCAAACATCACCGAGTTCTCCTTCAAAAAAATATACCCATGTCTTTCTTGAAAAATCATCAATAAAAAAGAAGGAAGTAGTTACTCTTACCAAGTAAGCTTGGCTTCAAAGGACCACACACATCCGTGTGTATGAGCTTCAAAGGCTTTCGGGTTCTTGAATTTGTCTTCTTTGGAAAAATTCCATTGAATTGTTCTCCAAGTAAGCACCCTTCGCATACTTCATCCGGATTGCAAATACTAGGTAGTCTTCTCACCATCTCCTTTTTGGACACCAACTTTAGACCTCCAAAGTTGAGATGCCCATATCTAAGATGCCAAAGCCAAGACCCATCTTTGTAACATGCCTTGAGACACTTGGCAACATCATTTTGAATGTTGAACATGAACATTCAATTTCTTGACTTTGGCACTTTAGCTATTAAATTACTTGCATTGTCCCTTATGCAAAGTTTGTTATCCCTTAGATGAATATCATATCCTTCCATCAAGAGCTGTCTAAGACTCAAGATGTTGCTTTTCATACTCGGCACATAGTACACATTTGAGATGAACTGATGCTTTCCAATCATTAATCATATGAGGATGCTTCCTTTGCCTTTCACTGCCACCTTGGACTCATCCCTAAAAGACACATTGCCTCTCATGGATTCATCAAGCTCCACAAACATGCCTCTTCTTCCGCACATGTGATTGCTTGCACCAGTGTCCAAATACTATGTATTGTCTTCACTTCTTTCATTATCTTTGTAAGCCAACAGCAAGGTACCATCTTCTTGACTTCTTTCTTTGACATAGTCCACCTTCTCTTTAATCTTATTATAGCCAAAGTTTCTACATTCGGAAGCATAATGATCAAATTTTCCATATTTGTAACACATTACATAGGACTTGTCGTACCTTGATTTTGAATTTCTTCTTCCACGGCCTCTTATTGATCCTCTTCCTCTTTGAAAGTTGCTGTTGTAATAATCACCAAATTTCCAGCCCCATCCAGATCCTTGCCCACAGCCATTCTGACCACCACTGCTTTTTTCTTTAGCTCCATCAATCCGAATCTTGAACAATTGTTCCACTATTCCTTCCTTCTTCCTTTTCTTTTCTTCATAGGCTTGCAACGAACCTAAGAGCTGTTCCAATGTCATAGCTTCCAAGTCTTTTATTTATTCAATGATGGTAACAATATGATCAAACTTTGATTAAATGATCTAAGAAATTTCTCCATGATTTTAACATCATCTAACTTTTCACCATTCCTTTTTAATTGATTAGTCACCATTAAAACTCTAGAAAAATAATTAGTTACGATTTCTCCTTCCTTCATATGCAGCATTTCAAACTCGGCTCTTAAGGTTTGAAGCCGTACTTTCTTGACTGGATCGACTCCCTTGTAGGAGATTTGAAGCTTCTCCCATGCTTCTGTAGCCGACATGGCTTCCGAGACCTTTCCAAACGCATCATCATCTAATTCTTGATAGATTAGATAGAGAGCTTTCTTGTCTCTCTTTCTTAAGTCTCTCAAACTATCTTTTTGATTTTGAGATAGACTACCTTCATTCTCTGATTTGATATAACCTTTCTCCACTATCTCCTACACATCTTGAGTGCCAAGGAGAGCCTTGATCTTGATGCTCCCGTTGTCATAGTTAGTCTTGCTAAATGTTGGAACTTGGAAGGGAACCATACTGTTATTAGCCATCTTTTGGCTAAATAAACAATTTGATCACCAGTACTATTCATGTAAATACTGTTCACGTGATTGTTTACGTAGATACTATTCACGCAGATGCTGTGCTTTGATACTATGTTGAAATACCACTGATCCCAAAAGCTAAGTTGATGGAAGGTGGGCTTTCATTTTATTTATATTTTTTTCTAATACTCCCCGTCAAATGTAAGCCTGCCTCTTTTAGGCTTCTCTCTGGTTCCTTACATATATATATATATATTTTATATTTTGGACAAAGTTGTTAAGTTTTGAACTCAAGACCTCTTGGATCTCTGGCTCTGATACCATGTTGTTTCTTACGGCTTACAAAACTAGCAAAACAAAAACAAAACTAGCAACATATTTATACTAGTTGCTAACCCTATTTGCATAAAGAAAACTTGGACTCTAAGTAACTAAGGCCCACAAAATTAATAACAAAAAAAAAAACAATAAAAATCACGTTTATATTTCAACACTAATATGGTCGCAAAAATGAAACTTAAACTCCTTGAAATAGAAAGTTAAATATTTTGATAAACATATTGATCTCGATGATGATGATTATAGTATAAAAAAAATAGTATAATTATAGAAAAATATAGTTTTGCATAGTAAACAACAAGTCAATGAAAAATGATCTAACTGTAACCTAAAGCCCAACCTTTTCCTGCAAAGCACGGGGACCCTTAGCTGATAAGACGAATGCTTGAATGAGTTAATTGTATCCCAATCATCCCCGAGAATCTGGAATCGTCGATCTCTTCCTTAAAGATTGGGATGAGTCGATGTTGGTTGATGGTGTGAAAACACTTCCTGATGTCGAATTTCAAAAACCAGTGGGAGGGTCCCCACTCTTCTTTAATCCGTCTTAGGGTCGAGTGGTGGCCTTGCAGACCAAGAGCACCCCCTTGAGTAAAAGTTTCCGTGGCCGGTTGGCTAAAATGAGGATCCCAAATTGCATGAGTAATAGGTTTTACATGTAAGGGGTCCTGTACCCATGCCTTAAATTTTCCTTGCCAAGCTACATGAAACAAATTTCTGGAAGTCCAAAAATAGATTATTGCTAGTTGCCCAAAATGAAAATTTTTTTTTATAGAAAGAGAGTCAAGGGGGCTTCCGCAGGCGATTCTGTAACCGCAGGTAGCTCAGATCTATAATCTATATAGTTTTCATGGTATCAAAGCCAACAAAAGAATTAGGGTGCTGAAATAATAACCTAAAACCTGGTTACTTAAAGAATCAAACTGTTCATGTCTGCTTTTTTTTGTTTTCTTTTTTTTTTTAATGAAGCTTTTTGAGTTCATTGTCAGTAGAAGAGAAATCAAAGTCAACCTGCAAAAGCCAAAGCAATTCTCGACATGCCGGTACCAAAGAAAAAGAAAGAAATCCGGGCTTTTTTAGGCAGGCTATGTAGGTTCATTGCCCTGCTCACAGATGGGTGTGAATTGAAGTTGGCCTTAGGTGTAATAGGACTCCCAGTTACTGCGTGCGATCGTATACTGAGGTGCTCCCCGTCGGTTGTTTGAATGATGCGAGCCAGGCCAAAAACTAGCAGTTCGCGCTGTCAATCCTCCAGGGCCCAGATAACTTGATTTTCTCCTATGAATTATTTGTGTCAATAGATTAGTTCGATCCAAAACTTGAGATAATGTATGCCACCTACGCTCCGCCATCCATTCCAAGTTTAGGAACCTAGGTAATAGTATCCTGATCAAATAGCTGACAAAGGGGACAAGTGAAGCAGGGAGTCTATTGGATAGGGTTCAACTAGCAGAGACTCTTGGACCAGCTGGAGTAAGAGATTCCCAAAAAAGTTGAAGCGATATGACTTATGATACCGGATCCAGGCAGAATAAGAATATAAACTTCAGGGTGCTTCTATGTTCTACTAATATAAGCGGATGAATAGAAGAAATGTGGACTATATCATCAACTTATTCCATTTGTCTAGGAAAGCTAGCCATGCTTTATGGTGAATACTATCAGGTTTTTATGCTTTGAGATCGTAAAGATGGTACTATTCCCCAATAACTGGGGGTCGCACAGCTTGCTCGACGCATCCTTTCTTTCTACCTTATTAGCATTAGTAGGTAGGATGGACTGGTTAATTTCCCCTGGGTTGTTGATGTAGTTGCTTATAGTTTTCTTTGATTTTTATTGAGTTGCTAAAAATAATATATAACCAACTACATAGTTTAGGAGAGAGAATCAATGTTCAGTAGTATGCCCGGTTCATTAGGTTCTACCACTGTGGAGCCCATTTATACTCAAACTAAGAGTTTGATTTTTGATAAAAGCAAAAATTGATTCTCATTCTCAAGTGCTAGGAAAATCCTTATTGCAACCATGGGAAAAGAAAGCCCTAACCGCATACTAGAAGATAGCCATAGAAGATTTGAATCCCCCAAAGCCCATGCTCTAAGGAAGAGATTGTAGAAAAAGCCATACCCTTTAACAATCCTTGTAGGTGAATCAGAGAGAGAGGAGGCCCTTGCCTTACTCGTATTCTTCAGCTAAGCCCAGAGGGCATAGCTGTTTCCATATGGTAGCTAGCCTAACACAATTCTAGGCTTCTAGAATTGAGGCTAGCTTCTATAAGGTAGTACACGGGTACACTTTAAATGCTAGTTTTTCCCAGTCTTTTGAACAACCAACTTGACATAAGGATTCTAACTCGCCCACTTAAAGCGGATGGAGATTCTTGGATGGGGAAGAGTGTATAGCCAAATCCAGATGAGACGGGATAGACGGTCAGAGGCCGCAGCGGGACTACCATAGGAAAGCTTACCCCTACTAGCTAACATAGAAAGAAATCCATTCTCGGAAAGAGATAGTATCTATGTGAATCTTTTCCCGACCAAGCCAGATTCGGGGTGGCCTGATTCGGCTTGGCCTGGTCAGGAAGAGATTCACATAGATACTATCTCTTTCTGGGAATGGATTTCTTTCTATGTTAGCTAACAGGGGCAGGCTTTCCTATGGTAGTCCCACTACGGCCTCTGACCATCCATCCCATCTCATATGGATTTAGCTATACGCTTTTCCCATCCGAGAATCTCTATCTACTTTAAGTGGGTGAGCTAAAATCCTTATGTCAGGTTGGTTATTCAAAAGACTGGGTGAGGAAGAAAAACAAAGATCAACCTATTACCAAAAGGAAAGGTGATACATCGTTGAAGGTAGCAAGCACCATCCACTTAAGAATAGGCTCTTTACATTAAAAGAAGCTAGGGAGCTTCCCCCATACATAAGTAATTGAGCATGAGAGCCAAATGAATTGAAAGATTCATGTTTGGTTTGGGAAAGCATCGTGGAAGTTTTGAAATGAATGGAAAGATAATCTACTTTCTTAAGTGATTTATTAGATAATTGGAAGTTTTGAAATGAATGGAAAGATAATCTACTTTCTTAAGTGATTTATTAGATAATCGAAAACAGCGGATCTTAAAGACATATTATGAGGAGTGGCTAGCTTTCCTAAAAGATTTAGTTTCAAAAGGGGCATTCGATAGAGTAATATACGGCTTACGACTGTTTAGAACTTCAGTTAGGATTTGGCTACGCCCTATGAGTGGTGTAACACCCTGTCCCAAAGTACATCGAAATTTCTAAAATTTGACCAAGGTTGATCGGGTTTGACCGTCGTTGACCGAGAATGGGTCAAATGTTGACTTTTTGCTCCTAATGGAATTTCACATTGACCGAAGTACCGTTAAAAAGTACACATTGTCACGAGTTCATATACTAGTAGCACGTTGAAAACGGAGCTACGGTTTGAAAGTTATGACCAAAACAAGTTGAGGTCCAAACTGTCCAAGAGGTGTCGGAGTTCACTTTTTGTTCATGCAAAGTTGAGCTTTGACTCATGCATGGTTATGAAGTACTCGTCGATATGAGTTTATAGACTAGCGGCACGTCCGATTTGGACATGTGGTTTAAAAGTTATGGACCTGTAGAGTTTTTCAAATATAGTATTATTTTAATATTATTTTTAAATATGTGAACAGTATGCCACGTGTAACTTAATAAAGGGTGCCATGTGTCACAACGGTGAGATGCCACATGTCAACTATGGTTAAATACCATATTATTTTATTATTATTCTGTACAATAATATTATTTTAATATTATATATATATATATATATATATTTTTTTTTTTCTTTTTTCTCTTTTTTTTTTCTTCCCCCACGTGGGAAAAACACCCAGCCACCCCGAGCCTTTCTTCTTCTTCTTCTTTCTTCTTTTTTCTTTTTCTTTCCTTTTCCTCCTCTCGAGCCCTTGCCGTTTCTCAGATTCCAGCCATCGGACGGCCACACGCGCCGGCCAGGGAGGGAGCCCAGTCCCCAGCGATGCCACCCTCCAAATTTCCGGGCCAGACGCCGCCGGACGCGGTGAAGTCGGCGGTGAGTTGAGTTGAGTTTGGCCGGTGAAGTCGGCGGCGGTGAGTTGAGTTTTCCGGCAATTCTCGCCGTTTTCGGCCAACCCAGTCCGGTCTTCCACCCCTCTCCCCCTATTTTGGGTTCTTTGAACTCAAATATAGTCTCCAATTGTTTAAATTCAAAGTGGTTTGCGAGTTATGAGGAGGTGAAGTTCAGCCGGTACTTCCCGGGCAATTTCCGACCAGCACCGGCGAAATTGGGGTCAATGAAGGCCGGTAATGCGATCCTCATTCCACAAGCTTCGATTCGGTATATTACTCGTCAATTTTGGTTAACGTTTGTGTTAGTCCCCCCGGATACCGGGTATTATTTACCCGAATAAAATATTAATTTATTTGAGTTGTGTAATATTGTTGTTCTAGGAGCACGTGTGTGTCGTAGAATTGATCCCATGGAGGATCTTGGATTAATTGCGTGCTCGAGGTGAGTGACCCATCTTCGAAATTAATTTTGGGAGTCAAATTAATTATATCGTGATATTTTAATATTTGAACGTTTTATTTTATGTTAATTGTTAGATAAATTGTGAATTAAATTTTGATGCCTATCTTTGAATAAATTGAAATATATGATTTTTGATAAATTATGGAAATCTAGATTTTATGACAATTTGATATTTAAAGGAATTGTAAAAGTAATATTATTTGATTTATTACGGAATTTATTTGTAAATTTATTTTGATTAATAAAAAATGCATTTATATAAATTTATGCATTGTGGAAATTATTTTATGGTATTGAGGATTTGTGGAATTAAATTATATATGAAATTCATGTGGTTTTAATATTATTTTTGGTATGATTTGATTTTAAAGATTTAAAGGAAAATATTGATTGAAGTTATGGTGCTCTCAAAAATATATTTATGCACTGGAAATATTATCTAGTTGATTTTATGATATGAGAGAAATTATATATTATTGATGGATTTATGCTGGTGTTATTAAAGAAAAATGTGGGATGGTGAATTTGAAAAATGGTATAATTCTCACGGTGAATTTTGGAAAAAATTAGGTATTTTAATAATAAACTTGGTTATTTGTTTTAGATGCACTCATACAATATTGGTGTTCTGTACTGTATATGTGGATGAGCACGCAAGTTATAATGTCTCCCGTGAGTTGCCATTGGACCGAGGGCAGGCAAGTTCTATATGGTGCACATAAGCCGCCCCCCTCCATGGCTGGATGACGGTTTAAGCAGCGGTGCTGTCGGGACGCCGAAGTGACCGTATGCAAGTTTCTCTCTTTAATCTCCTGTTACACAGTGCTCGGGACGCTGGGTATCGTGGGACATCACTGGTATATAGTGTAGTGCATCAAGTAGCTTTTGATATTATTTCCAAATAATAATGTTTTTAAAGAGTATCTAAAATAAAAATGCATCTAATGGAATTTTTATAATTTATTTAATCAATGTTTCTAAAATGCATTTTACCTTGATTATTTTACTATTTAAATGGATTGGTGTTTTCAAATAAATTCTTTTATAGTTTTATCATTTACTTCAAATAGATGATTAAAATGATTTAAGTATTTTTTTTATTAATTAAATGATTTATTTTACTATTTATATTGATTTGCTGATTTTAAAGCGATTTTACTATGTTCTTCGCATTCATTTTAAATGGAGGTTTTAATTTGATTTAATTATTCATTTATTCAATTGTTCAATTAATTGATTCATTCTAATTATTTTATTATTTCCTGAATTGCCTTAATGTAAGTTTCATTAATATTTTTGTATTATTTGTTTATGACATTTATTAATCATTTAGTAATTGTTACGAAATTATTTTTATTTCTATTCCTATTTTATTTTCATTATAAATTTTGGATGCTTGATTTATTATATTTTATTTGATATTTAGTTGACTAATTTATTCCTTGATTTTTGGGGCATAAAAGATTGGGTTTTGCGAAAATGTTTTAAAAGGGAAACCTTTCCAATGGAGTGAATGGTGAGGGTTTTGAGAGAAAATATTATTTATTTATTATTTATTCTTAATTAATCAAATGTGCTATAATTATCGTTACTATTATAATTGTACAGTAGATAGGGTCACTCACTGAGATGATTAGCATCTCATATTTCTAAATTCCGTTCCCCTAGGTACAAAGTTTAGGAGACGTTGATCGTCTGGGGCGAGCCCGACATCTCAATTCATTGCCGAAAGTCCAAGAAGCATTTCCTCCCTTTTTCCTCCTCATCTTGCATTGCTTCTTTATCTGACATTGTATTAATTTCATATTTATTTTTATAATGCTCTGTATATTGTATTAGGCACATTTTATTTAAATACTGCATTAATTCCCTGTTATTATTTTGAAGTGTTGCAAATTTGTGGAATTAAATTGTAGTAATGTGGGAGGAATAAGGTGGTGTTTATAGAAGTGTGTTTTCAGTGCAGGAAATTTGTGGTAAGTCCAACCCTTAGGGGAGGTTCTGCCGGATTTTCCATTGGAAGATCCAGTAGGATTTCCTTGGGATCAGGGCTTCTCTAGGGTTCCGGTGAGAAATTTTGGACGGGTCCTAACAGTTGATATCAGAGCTCTAGGTTCTAGTATTCCTGAGGGACTGTGCATTGTTGTACGTCCCATCCGCGTCTAATCTCTCGTTTTACCCATTTTAAAGCATTGCTTCCCTTTATCTTGAAGCAAATTCGTTGCCCGAGTTGAAATAACTCTAATCTTCGAGGGTGTCAATTAGAATCACCTATCCTAACAGGGAATTCCTATGGCCTAATCAATGGTTGAGGATTTCCTTTTCTTTATCGAAGGGCAATTAATGGGGGCAGTTCAAATTCTGTGAATCTTTTTGGGATCCGAAGTGGTCCTAGATATGGATTGAGTAGTTATGAATCTTATGTTTATGGACCGCTACTATAAAGGAGTAAAGTTAAAGTGATTCAGCTGACCTGAAGTGGTGCTTCGTGGAGGAGTTAGGAGGCTTTTATCGTGGTTAATTTCTATCCTCATCTCCAAGGAGCTATCGGAGAATGGTTTTCAAGGGTATTACATGCCCGAGTAGATGGTGAGCGTTGGAAGTGCTCATAGTGGGAAGCAATTCGAAAGCGTTTTTCCAACAAGTTACCTGGATTACGACCGTAAAAAGGACATCAAATCACCATTGAATTGGCTTTGGATACCGATGTATTTTCCTTACCACCATACCGTGTGGCTCCTTAGAGTTAAAGGAGCTTAAAGGCTTAGCTGCAAGATTTGGTGAATAAAGGTTTCACTGGTTCAAGCTTATCATCGTGAATGGTATCCGTTTCATTCATAGAGAAGAAGGAGGATTACCTAAGGGTGTGTATCGACTACCAACAATTTAATAAGGTCACCACCCATAATCGATACTTGTTGTCGAGTATGAATGTGTGTCGATCAACCTCAAGGTGTCAAGATATTTTTCCGATCGATTATCAAAATTAAATGCTTTTCAAAGTGATATTTGAAATTAAAGGTATTTTATTCATGTTTTTATTATTTATTTAAATCGATGTTTTAGCATGAATTTCATTTACATTGATTTTATTATTTATTTAAAATTGTGATTTAAAATGTAGTTTTACATGTTTTTATAATTTACCTTAATTATGAGAGGTTACATAAAATGTGTTTTTATCATTTATTCAATTAATGTTTTAAAGTGCATTTTACTATGACCTTATTGTTTGAATTGATTGGATGATTTAAAATGAATTTTATTATATTGTTACTCTTATTTTAAATGCATGTTTTAAATATTTCTTTTATTATTTAATCGATTCATTTTACTTATTTTAAAATGATTATTAAAATGCATTTATCCATGTTTTTATTATTGATTCACTGTGGAATTTTAACAATTGCCTATGCAAGTTAAGGTATTTTAAACTAATTGAAATAATTTTCTTATTATTTATTATTTCATTGATTTAATTAGTAAATTTCATAAACTATATTTTGATTGTTGAGGAAATTTGAAAATTTAATTTGGGTTGATAAATTGTATATATTTTATGTTGGTGGTATATTTGAAAAATATATTTTATTATTTGTTTTATGTTAAGGTTTTTCCAAGACCGATTTAAGGTTTAGGTATCGTTAATTGAGAATCCAAGAGTAGGATATCGTTGAGTTCAAAAAAAAAAAAAAAAAAAAGGAGATCCTAAAGGAAGCACGTGATTCGATATATGTGATACACTCCAAAGGTATGAAGAAATATCGAACGCTCACTAAGTATTATTGGTGAATTGGCACGATAAAGGAAGTTGCCGAATTAGAATCAAGGTACATAAGTTGCCGACAAGTGGAAGCGGGAAGTAGAAATGTTAGTGCACTTTTTACTGGTACGAGAGTGGTTCTCATTGAGACAAGTCGGCCAAGCTGTTCATAAAGCGTATTATGAGTCTGCACAGAGCATCAATCGCCATTATGTCTAATTGAGATTGGAGCTTTACTTCAAGACTATGACGAAGGTTAACAGATATACTTGGAGCGAGACTTAACTACTGTATCGCCTTCCCCCACAAGTCATTGGACAAGTGAAGTGCAGAATTTATACTTTGGAAGTTATGCTAAGACCGTGCATTATGTAATGTCAAAAGGCGTGGGAATAAGCAATTGTGGTTGATAAGGTCCATTGTAATATTAGCTACCAAGCGAGCATCGAGGTGTCTTCATATGAGATTCTATATGGAAGGCAGTGTTTAACCCCACTATGTTGAAGTGAAGTGGGTGAGGAGAAGCACCACACGACGACCAACATGAATTGGATGCGAACACCTACGGATGACTATGAATAATGTGAAGGTCATCCGAGAGAGTTTGAAAGCTGCTCAAGATCAACCAATTAGTTAAGCCGACGTGCATGGAAAAGATCTTGAATTCAAAGTCCGAGATTGAGTTTTTGAAATTATCTCCGTAGGAGAGAGTCGTACGCTTTGGTTGACAGAGAGAGCTAAGTTCTCATTATCTTGGTTTCTATGAGGTTAGCAAAAGAATTGATTTTGTAGCGTACGAGTTAGCATTTTTGGAAGAGTTAACACAGGTATGTAACGTATTTCACACATCGAAGCTACGAAAAGACATTGAAGACCTGTCATGTAAGAAGCGACCAATGCAGATTTTAAGTCATGAAGAATGCATATGGGTCAATAAGACTTATTTCTCAAGTCAAAAGTCTCGTGGTGAATTAATCTAGTTGAGAAAGTGACGTGGAAGCTCGAGGCATAAATCCGCAACCAATATTCTTATGCGTTTTAATGACGTATAAAATTTCAAGGATGAAATTTTTGTAAGGGGGGAAGATTGTAACACCCCGTCCCAAAGTATATTGGAATTTCTAAAATTTGACCAAGGTTGACTGGGTTTGACCGTCATTGACCGAGAAGGGGTCAAATGTTGACTTTTTGTTCCTAATGGAATTTCACATTGACCGAGGTACCATTAAAAAGTGCACGTTGTCACGAGTTCATATACTAGTAGCACGTTGAAAACGGAGCTACGGTTTGAAAGTTATGACTAAAACAAGTTGAGGTCCAAACTGTCCAAGAGGTGCCGGAGTTGACTTTTTGTTCATGCAAAGTTGAGCTTTGACTCATGCATAGTTGTGAAGTACTCATCAATATGAGTTTATAGACTAGCGGCACGTCCGATTTGGACATGTGGTTTGAAAGTTATGAACCTGTAGAGTTTTTCAAATATAATATTATTTTAATATTATTTTTAAATATGTGAACAATATGCCATGTGTAACTTAATAAAGGGTGCCATGTGTCACAACGGTAAGATGCCACATGTCAACTATGGTTAAATACCATATTATTTTATTATTATTCTATACAATAATATTATTTAATTATTTTATTTTATTTTATTTTTTCTTTTTTTCTTTTTTTTTTCCTTCCCCCATGTGGGAAAAACACCCGGCCACCCCGAGCCTTTCTTCTTCTTCTTCTTTCTTTTTCTTTCCTTTTCCTCCTCTCGGGCCCTTGCCGTTTCTCAGATTCCAGCCATCGAACGGCCACACGCGCCGGCCAGGGAGGGAGCCTAGTCCCCGGTGATGCCACCCTCCAAATTTCTCGGCCAGACGCAACTGGACGCGCCCAGATAGGGCCGGTGAAGTCGGCGGTGGTGAGTTGAGTTTTCCGGCGATTCTCGCCGTTTCCGGCCAAGCCAGTCCGGTCTTCCAACCCTTACCCCCTATTTTGGGTCCTCTGAGCTCAAATATGGTCTCCAATTGTTTAAATTCAAAGTGGTTCACGAGTTATGAGGAGGTGAAGTTCGGCCGGTACTTCCCGGGAAATTTCCGTGGCCGGGATGACGGTTTAAGCAGCGGCACTGTAGGGATGCCAAAGCGACCGTATGCAAGTTTTTCTCTTTAACCTCCCGTTACACGGTGCTCGAGATGCTGGGTATCATGGGACATCACTGGTATATAGTGTGGTGCGTCAAGTAGCTTTTGATATTATTTCCAAATAATAATGTTTTTAAAGAGTATCTAAAATAAAAATGTATCTAATGGAATTTTTATAATTTATTTAATCAATGTTTCTAAAATGCATTTTACCTTGATTATTTTACTATTTAAATGGATTGGTGTTTTCAAATAAATTCTTTTATAGTTTTATCATTTACTTCAAATAGATGATTAAATTGATTTAAGTATTTTTTTATTAATTAAATGATTTATTTTACTATTTATATTGATTTGCTGATTTTAAAGCGATTTTACTATGTTCTTACCATTCATTTTAAATGGAGGTTTTAATTTGATTTAATTATTCATTTATTTAATTGTTCAATTAATTGATTCATTCTAATTATTTTATTATTTCCTGAATTGCCTTAATGTAAGTTTCATTAATATTTTTGTATTATTTGTTTATGACATTTATTAATCATTTAGTAATTGATACGAAATTATTTTCATTTCTATTCCTATTTTATTTTCATTATAAATTTTGGATGCTTGATTTATTATATTTTATTTGATATTTAGTTGACTAATTTATTCCTTGATTTTTGGGGCATAAAAGATTGGGTTTTGCGAAAATGTTTTAAAAGGGGAACCTTTCCAATGGAGTGAATGGTGAGGGTTTTGAGAGAAAATATTATTTTCAATTAATTATTATTTATTTACTTATTTATTCTTAATTAATCAAATGTGCTATAATTATCGTTACTATTATAATTGTACAGTAGATAGGGTCACTCACTGAGATGATTAGCATCTCATATTTCTAAAGTCTGTTCCCCTAGGTACAAGCTTTGGGAGACGTTGATCGTCCGGGACGAGCCCGACGTCTCAGTTCATTGTCGAAAGTCCAAGAAGCATTTTCTCCCTTTTTCCTCATCATCTTGCATTGCTTCTTTATCTGACATTGTATTAATTTCATATTTATTTGTATAATGCTCTGTATACTGTATTGGACACATTTTATTTAAATACTGCATTAATTCCCTGTTATTATTTTGAAATGCTGCAAATTTGTGGAATTAAATTGTAATAATGTGGGAGGAATAAGGTGGTGTTTATAGAAGTGTGTTTTCAGTGCAGGAAATTTGTGGTAAGTCCAACCCTTAGGGGAGGTTCTGCCAGATTTTCCATTGGAAGGTCCGGTAGGATTTCCTTGGGATCAGGGCTTGTCTAGGATTTCGGTGGGGAATTTTGGACGGGTCCTGACAGTGGTATCAATTAACTATTGATTCTTCCTCCTACTCCTCTTAGGGCCTCTTTCCTCCTCCCTTTTCTCCTCACTCGTAGGGGTCCGGACCCCCACAAAGGGGGAGGGAGTCGACTAAACATCTTAGTCATTGGTGGGAATTTCGCCCGCATCCAATCTGCAATTCTTGTTCACCCTGGATGATAATGTTGGGTGAATTGTGACCTCGTATGATCTTGTCGGTGAGAATAGCCGCTTCGTCACAATACTTACTTATGTGCTAACGGGTCACATTTTGGCCAAGTATCCTACAAAGAGATTCCTAAGAGCTAAAAGTATTGAAGGAATGGCCATAGGGATGGGCGCATCATGACATCGTAAGATGTCTCGCCCGAATGAAGTTGGCCTTAGGTGACAAAACCCTACACTTTTCATTACAAAACCAATAAACCAGAAAAAGATGGATTACTTTGTTAAAAAAATTGTTGGCATATAAAAAGTGGGATTTGTGCTTGTGGAAATTATCGAGTAATCAGAGATGAAAAAGAAGAACCAAAATTTTATGTATACATACTTATATATCCCTCTCTATAAATTCTTTACTATATTAAAATTATATATATATATATATATTTTTTTTTTTATGAAGATTTAACTTATTTTAGAAAACAAGCAACTAATTATGAAATTCATGCTCCGCACAAGTACAAAACATACCAGTACATGTAAGGTGTAGAGCAATGTCATCACATCGTCTCCACTACTTGGTGGAGGTATCTCTATGTCAAGTGGGAGGTAGAAATGGGACGAGAAATATCTCTAGGTCATAAAATGCATCATTTTCCATATCATATCAATATCTCAATCACTATCTCTACTCCTTGGTGGGTATCTCCACACCAAGCTAGAGGTAGAATTGGGCTAACCTATGCTTTAGTCTGCAGCATCACAATGGTGTCCCACCATAATAGTCATCATGGTGATTAACATTAATCATAATCATATCTCAAAGTGCAATGACTTCTTTTTTGACTCAAAACAATACCCAAGTGCTATTGAAGAACTGTACACAGCAGGCCAAGCCTTGAAAATCCCAAATGGCATTAAGCATTGACCACAAAATTTAATAACTTAGTCCACAACAATGCTTTTCTACACGGCACCTTGCAAGAAGTCTTCATGTCTCAACCCACTTGCTTTGTTGATAGTAACTAGTCTTCTCATGTCTGTAAGTTGAGAAAAGTAATCTATGGTCTCAACATGGCTGTAACGCCACTTTGCTTTTTAATTAAGCCTTTGACTACATCAAAGGAAGTGGAAATGCTCTATACAGCATATCTCAAGCCGTAATTATAGCTCACATAACCGCCACATATAGGTGGCAAAAGTTACTTCCTCTTCTTTCTTTGCCTAAACATAAGACCACCTTCCTCCACTATATATATATATGCTTCACCTCCTCCATTTTGATACAAAGAAATAGAGGGAAAGAAGGAAAGTATTAGAGAGAGAAAATTTGAAAGACTTTTCCTAAATACTTATGTCTTTCCTTTCTTAGAAAGAGTGTGTTTTTTCTTCTATTATAAGAGAGAGGATATTGTCAATTATGCTATCTTATTTTAGAGAGAAATTATTGTATTCTTTTACCATAATGAAATCTTTCTACAATTACCTATTGTTTTGTGCCTAGTTTATTTGAAAATTTTCACTCATAAAATTCTCACTGTTATAGTTTCTACTTCAGTTGTAATTGTATGTCCTATACCATAAATCCCAACAAAGGTAACAGAGTAGGGCTTATAGCCAGTTTTTCATGCTATAGTCAAATCCAGTTAGTGGAGTGGAGGCTTCTTCAACAGTGGCGATGAAATACGAAATAGAAAAGTTCAATGAGAATAATTTCTTTTTGTGAAAAACGAGCATAAAAGCAATTTAAAGAAAAGATAATTGTTTGGCAGCAACTGGAGAAAGGCCCCATGAGATCTTTAATGACAGCAAGTGAAATGAGATGAATGGTAGTGTTATTGATAAGTTGCATTTAACACTGGCCGACGAGTATCGTCAAGTGTGGCAAAGAAAAAGATAGCAAAAGAGATATGGGATACTCTAACAAAATTGTACGAGGCCAAATCACTACACTACAAAATCTTCTTGAAAAGAAGGCAACCCTTTTTTAATGATGGAGTCAACTACGATGATTGATCGACTAGATCAACACCTTTAATACTTTATTTTCATGACTCACAATAATGGGAGATAACATAGAGATGGGTGAGTGTGCTAAAATTCTAGTTCAAAGTCTATTTGATTCATATGATCAACTCATCATTAACTTATCCAATAACATAGAAATTCTAGTCTTCGATGATATTACAGCTGTGATTTTTGAAGAAGAAAGTTGATATAAGAGCAAAGAAGTTAAATTAAGAACCACACAATAGGTTAAAGCTTTGACGATGACAAGAGGGAGATCAATGAAACTTGACCCCGGTGGGAATCAAAATCTAGAAGTAAGACAAATGTCAAGTATCGTCACCATGGAAATAAAAAGCACCATAAAAGGGAGCATTACCATCATAAGAAGAACGAAAAAGCCAAAGAAAATGGTGCTAAGTCATCAAAAGCTCAAGGTAGTGTAGTAAGTACCTTGGATGATGGTGAAATTTTATAAATCGAGGCAACAACAGTTTCTGAAGGCAGAAGTAGATAAGCTGATGTTTGGCTCATGGACTCAGAAGCAACATGGCATATGACCCCCAGGGAGAATGATTCCACTAATAGAAACCAATCTCAGTAGGATTTATGTTCATAGAAGACAATCATGCCTTGGAGATTGCAGGTATTTATACCATCAAATTGAAGATGTATGATGGTATGATTCTTACTATCCGGTTGAAGAAAAATCTATTGTCCTTGGGATAATTAGATACTAATGGGTGTAAAACCCATGTTTAAGATAGGGTTACGAAAATAGTTAAAGGCAAACTTGTGGCAATGAAAGCGCAAAAGATAGCTACAAATTTGTACATGCTTAAAGGAGAAAAACAACGAGAAAGAGAAGGTTTGCATTCGGCAAGTTTTATAGAAGAATCAAAGATGATATGGTACCACTAGCTCTGCCACATATCAAAATAATGTTTGAAGATCCTTAATGAATAAAAGTTTCTTCCACAACTTAAAAAGGTTTCATTACCCATTTGTGAGAACTGTGTTATTAGTAAATAGTACGGATTAAAGTTCAATGGTTCTAATGCTATAAACAAAACTATCTTAGAATTGATCCACTTTGATGTTTGGCAAACACCAGTTCTGTCTATAGGAGATGTAAGATACTTTTTATATTTTATTGAAAATTGCTACAGGAGATGTTGGGTGTATCCAATCAAGAGGAAAGCAGATGTATTTCTAGTTTTCAAAATATTGAAAGCGCTGGTGGATTGTGAATCTAAAAAGAAGATCAGTGTTTGAAGACAGACAACTTAGGAGAATATACTGGTGAAGAATTTCATAAGCATTGGTCAATAAGAAGGTATTAAGAGGCAATTAATAGTGGCATACCCTCCACAACAAAATGGGATAGCAGAGTGGATGGAAAAAACCTTATTGGAATGGACAAGAGCAAAGCTGAGAACTGTGGGGATGGCCAAATCATTTTAGGCAAAAGCAATTTAGATCACCTGTTATGATACGAACCTAGGACGATTTGCACTTAAACCCGTATTATATTAGCCTGGATCTAATTATATTCAAGTTCTAATGGTCACTTTGACCCCTAACCAACCTATGATTAGAAACCTTGGTATATAGTGAAGACGGCACAATAGGTGATGGAAGTCCTATTGATAAGTCAAACTAAAACACTCACTTTCTAATGGTGTTTTAGGTGTTCAAAAGAACAAAGAGAAATTCAATCTTACAAAATAAATTCTGAATATTATTAATAGTGTGTTCTTCCTAAAAAACAAGCTCTTTTATAGGCTAAGAGAAAATAAAATAAAACCTTAAAACGAAAAGGAAAAACCGGCCATGCAATGACGAATCCTAATATGGCCGAAAGTCTTCTCCTTTCCTAATCTAATTTGGATTAATTATTTCTTTTGTTTGAATTAGAAATTAATCAATTTACAATTGAAATACTAAAATAATAACTTTCCTAAACTTATTTGTCCAGCAAATAAATAAATAAAAATCAAAATAAAAGACTAATTTCCTAAAACAAAAAGTCAAAATCAAATTAGGAAACTAGTTGACTAGTTTCACTACTAAAGTATCTTTGACCAATCTTCAGCTTCTTTGGGCACAAAATTAGCTTCTGTATGCCATTTAAGATGCCAAATATGATTAATAATGATTCACACACATTGTCTCTTGATTGGAATAAGTCAAATAAGCAGAAAAGTCAAAGCCAGTGGCAAAACAGCACATTTTCGACCAAATTGAGAGGTTGTCCGTACAAGTCCTTTTTAGATACTTTTGATTCTGCCTTGGCTGGATTACATGTCCTATTAATGATATTCATTGAGTTCATGAAGTGTTAGAACCATTCGTTGCTGTCCGGAGTCCAAATTTACACGAAAATAGCTATCCGGGTCCGTATCGATCTTTACCACTTGGAGGCTTAGAACGGGTCTTGTATCTTCAGGTATTGTCATGCCCTCTTGAGTTTGAATCACTCCATGAATAAATACAGTGAATTTGTCCTTAAATCTCTTAACTTGTGCCCTAATAATTGACCCCATCTTCATTTGTATAGGATCCATACCCCAATAGGTAGTCGGTTGAATGGGCACTGGCGAAATCACATCATTATGTGATCATTCAATCACCATCAACCGCAATTGATCTGAAGTTGCTGATGGAGATGTGAATTGGTAAGCTAGCTGTTTATTCTCACTTACATACATTTGGAAGTCTTGTGTATGTCATGTACAACACCCAAGAAATATCAAAGTTGGATCTAAAATTCAAAAAATATATTTTGTTAGGGTATGCTAATGGACTTAAAGGGTACCACCTGTGGGATCCCACTACACATGAAGTGATAATCAATAGAGATATGATATTTGCAGAAGATAAAGTACAAGAAAAATAAAATGATAGCACTTCGAAAAAGAAACTAGAGACTACTACAGTTCAAGTTAAGGAAAAATATGAACAAGAAGTTTCAGATTCTTTTGAAGCAATACTAGAGCATGTAGAACAAGAGAAAGATGAGTTTGCAACTTTGCAAGTTAGATTGTTAACTCGGGAGAGGAGAAAACCAGCTTAGCACTCAGAATACATTATGAAAGGAAATGTAGCATGCTGTCTACTAATAGAGGATAGAGAGCCATCAAATTTCCATAAGGTTACAAAAGGGTAAGAAGCTTCTCTATGGATGATAGCAATGTAAGAAGAAATTGAAGCTCTCTATAAAAACAAGACATGGGATCTTGTTCCACTACCACAAGGAAATGAGGCTATTGGCAACAAATGGGTCTACAAAATCAAATGAGAAAGCAACGACTAAGTAGAGTTGTATCATGCTAGATTATTGGTGAAATGATTTGCTAAAAAAGAAGGCATTGATTTCAATGAGATATTCTCTCCTATTGTTTGATTTACAACAGGTCGAGTAGTAATAGTGATGTGTACTACATTTGACTTGTATTTAGAACAGTTGGATGTGAAAATTTAATTTTTTCATGGAGAACTTAAAGAAGAGATTTACATACTCCAACTAAGAGGTTATTAAGGAAAGGAAAAGAGTACTTGGTTTGCAAGTTAAACAAATCTCTATATGGCCTCAAACAGGCACAAAGATGTTGGTGTAAAAGATTTAATTCCTTCATCATGAGCCTTGGATACAACAAACTTCATATAGATCTTTATGCTTACTATAAGAGATTTGTGATGGTAATTTCATTATTCTGCTGTGTATGTTGATGGCATGTTGGTAGTAGCCCCCAACAAAAATTGTGTTAAGGACTTGAGGGCATAGTTGGCTGGGGACTTTGAAATGAAGGATTCAGGATCAGTAAATAAGATTCTAGGGATGCAGATTTACTGAGATAGAAATAATAGGAAGAATACTTGAAGAAAATATTACAGCACTTCAACATGCAAAATTGTAACCTAATATTTACCCTTTTTCCTAGTAATGAAGCTAAAAGGATGGAAATGTCCTGAATACCATGTGTATTAGCAATGGGTAGCTTAATGTTTGCTATGGTTTACACAAGACCAAACATGGCACAAGTAGTGGGAGCTGTTAGTTGATACATGGCGAATCCTGATAAAAAGCATGGAGTGATATGAAAAGGATCTTGAGATATGTAAAGGGTACCTCAACTGTTGCATTATGTTATTGAGGATCAGACTTTACTGTCAGAGGCTATGTTGATTCAAATTATACAAGTAATCTTGATAAAAGCAAGTCCACCACAAGATATGTGTTTACTTTTGCTGGAGGACCTATAAGCTGGTTTCAAAACTACAGCCTACCATGGTTACTTCTACAATGGAAGCAAAATATATCGCAGCTTTGTAAGCCAGCAAAGAGGCAATTTAATTGCAAATGCTACTAGAGTAGCTCAGAAACAAACAAGAGAATATGACTCTATTTTGTGATAGTCAAAGCACTTTACATTTAGTAAAAAATCCAATATTTGACTCGAGACAAAATACATACGAGTTCCATTTTAATTCATTCATGAGAAGGTGGAAGAAGAAAGTTTACATCTACATAAAATCCACACTAAAGACAACCTAGATAATGTGTTAACAAAGCTAATCAATAATTACAAATTTTACACATTTACTTAGTGTCGATCCTCCACTAGTTTAGCAGAAACGTAAGCAGTATGTGTATGGAAATGGCAAGTAGAAAAGATAGAAGTATTACAGCAAAAGTGAGTTTAAGTGGGAGATATATGACAATAAAGCCACTTTGCTTTTTGATTAAGCTTTTCACTAAGTTAAAGGAGCTGGAAATGTTATATACAACATATCTCAAGCTATAATTACAGCTTGCATAACCTTAACATATGGGCGGCAAATGTTACTTCTCTTCGTTCTTTGCCTAAGCATAAGACTGTCTTCCTCCATTATATATGTATGCTTCACTTTTTCCTTTTTGATACATAAAAATAGAGAGAAAAAAGGAAAGTATTAGAGCAAAACAATTTAGAGGGTTTCTCCTAGATACTTGTGTATTTCCTTTGTTAAAGAGGGCGTGCTTTTTTCCATTATAAAAGAGAATGCATTATCAATTATGCTCTCCATACTTTAGAGAGAAATTATTGTATTATTTTACTATAATGAAATCCTTCTACAATTACCTATTATTTTGTATCTAGTTTATTTGGAAACTTTCACACACAAAATTCTAATTTTCATAATTTGTACCTCAGTTGTAATTATATATACCATAATATCCTAACTTCAAACAAGGTATTAGGTCATGGTTCACTAGACTCGTATTATCCCTTCTCTCTTATGGGTTTTACAACTCTTATACGGATTCATCACTTTTTATTTTGGTAAGTGACTGATCTATCCTGTATCTACCAGTTTGCGTTGATGACATAGTTCTGATATATAAGAATACTTCTCAAATGATCTGTATGACAAATTGTTATCCAATCGTTTCTCAATAAAAGATCTAGGTGAGTTGAATTATTTCCTTGGAGTTGAAGTCATTCTAATGTCAAAAAGAATTTTTTTATCACATAAACAAATACATAATGGACATACTAGACAAAAAAAATATGATGGATACCAAAAAGGTGGCCACACGTATGTCTTCAACTTCTTCTCTTCTTCTCCGTGATGGCAAGCCACCACCCGTAGCTACATATTATAGTTAAACTGTAGGCAGTCTCCAATACCTCTCTCTAACTAGACATGACATTGCATTTACTATGAGCAAGTTTTCATAGTTTATGCATCGCCTGTTAGAGAATCATGGCAAGTGTTAGCCATGAAACATGCAAACCCGAGACCAAGGCAAGGTAAAAGTTGAAATGCCTTGGCTGAAATCATTAACCTAGTTTGTTTCACATTTGGCTTGTATTTTTAATTCTAGCAAATTGTGTAATTTAGGCTAGATAAGTTGGTCCATAAAGACACCAAAATATGTTGTTTAAAGTATACTAGACAAATTAGGGTTTAGGAAAAACCAAGCACCTAGATGACATGGAAAGCACCTTGGTGACATGGAAGCTACTTGGTGACATGGAGCTTTACCATTCGGCCTCTCTCTCAACCAATGCATGAAAGGACATGTGTCATCATGCATGATAACTACTTCACCATGAAGCAACTAATGAGGCAGCAACACTTGTCAACCAACCATGATGCATGTGGCAAAGTTACTTTATACATGTGATTTTGCTTCACCATGAAGGACTTGTTTGTATTGGTCCTTAAAACAGGTCATGGTGTGCTTTCACACCTATTTTGTATGCTATAAATATGTATTACATTTAATGAATGAATATATTGAATTTTGGAGAAATATACCTTAGTTTCCATTTGAAACCAAGAGAACACTAAAACCGGCCTTGTTACAATTTTTTAGCAGTTTATTACATCAAAGCCGAGATACACCTTCACTCCAAATCAATTTCAATCCTTCATACCTTGTTTTCTTTTGATTAACCTTGCCCTCATTCTTTCAAATTGGTATCAGAGCCTTCTTTCATCAATCCCTCAGCAAAAAATGATTCAAAACTCACAAAACACCAACCGGTTTAAATGGCTTCCTCACATTTTTCAGTACCTTCACCTCCCATGTTTGATGGCCACAACTATCCTGTTTGGGCAATCAAAATGAGATCTTATCTTCAAGCTTATAACCTTTGGGAGCTTGTTAAAGTTGATTATGAGGTAGAACCATTGAGATCAGGTGCTACTGTGAATCAAATCAAACCTCATAGTGAAGAAAATGCAAGATCTTACAAAACTCTCACAGCATTACAAGCTACTGTGACCGATGACATCTTAACTAGAATTGTGAGTTGTACAACTCCTAGAAAAGCATGGGAAAAGCTTCAAGAGGAGTTCCAAGGAAGTACAAGATCATGACAGATGCAGCTGTTCAACCTTAGAAGAGAATTCAAAAATTTGAAGATGTTAGAGCATGAAACCGTGAAGGAGTTTTCCAACAAACTTATGAAGAATGTCAACCAAATCCGGTTGCATGGTGAGTTTTTTCCAGATCAAAGGATTGTTGAAAAGATCCTTATATGTCTTCCACAAAAGTCTGAAGCAAAGATCTCAACTTTGGAGGAGACAAGAGACCTTACACAACTCACAGTTGCTGAATTGATCAATGCCTTACAAGCCACGGAACAAAGGAGGAGTCTTCGACTACAAGGTGAATCAAGCTCGGGTGAAGCAGCCCTTGTAGCAAATAACAAAGGTAAATCAATCCAGCAACCAAGGCCTTTCCAAAGGCAAAATAAAGGCAAGGAGACAACAAACCAAAGAGAGAACAAGATGACATATGGTCCTTGCATAATTTGCAAAAAGCAAGGACACACGGCTAAGATATGCTAGTGGAGATTGAATGCTCAATGCAAAATTTGCAAGCAATTCGGTCACATAGAAAGAGTTTGCAGGTAAAGGAACTAAAGTCAAGAAGCTATACATGCTTATGAACCCGAAGAGGCAAGTGGTGAGCATGCACATACCTTCACAGCAACTTGCAACCTTGCAAGCTCAATCAAAGACTCATGGATCTTGGACAGCGGGTGCATAAATCACATGTGCAACAACCGTGACTTGTTTGTCAAGTTTAACCTTAGAATTGCAACAAAAATCATAGCAGCAAATGAACAAATCATGGAGGAAAAAGGAAAAGGAGATTTGGTCATTAAAACACCAAAATGTACAATTCAAATTACCAATGTTTTATTTGTACCAAATCTGTCCGAAAATTTACTTAGTGTGCCTTAACTTATGAAAAAAGGATATACTTTGAAGTTCTTAGATAAATGTTGTGAAATATCTAAGGATGAAAAAATTGTATTACTTGTCCATATGAAAGACAATATCCTTGTAATTGATTTTAATCAACAAAATCAAATGGCTATGAATACCAAAATCCATGAAAAATTAAAGCTATGGCATAGAAGGTTCGACCACTACAACTATGCCACCATGAAGCAGATGCATACTCAACAAATTGTTTTAGACTTACCACAAATCCATGGGGATGATGCTGTTTGCCAAATATGTCAACTTGACAAAATCAAAAGACAATCATTTCCTTTGGCCATAATCGGCAAGGCAAAGGAAAAATTACAATTGGTGCATTCGGATTTGTGTGGACCTATGAATGAAGCAACACATGCTGGGAGGAGATATTTTATCATCTTTATTGATGATTATTCAAGGAAGTGCTGGATCTACTTCCTCAACAAAAGTCAGAAGTAGCAGAAGCTGAATACATCTCGGCAGCTGCTGAATCAAACCAAACAATTTGGCTAAAGAAATTGCTTGATGACTTAGGTTGCAAGTAAACAAATGCAACCACCATGTATTGTGACAATACTTCAGCCATAGCCATCACCAAAAATCCAATACAATACAGAAGAACCAACCATATCCCTATGAAGTACCATAGCAATTGTGAGGCTGAAAGAAACAAAGAAATCAGTTTGATGCATTGTTGAACACAAGACCAGCTGGCCGACATTCTTACAAAACCATTGCCAAAAGAAAGACTTCAAATGCTTAGGAGTCTTATTCACATCATATCTAACATTGCCAAGGAGGAGTGTTAGAGAATCATGGCAAGTGTTAGCTATGAAACATGCAAACCCGATACCAAGGCAAGGTAAAAGCTGAAATGCCTTGGCCGAAATCATTAACCTAGTTTGTTTCATATTTGGCTTGTAATTTTAATTCTAGCAAATTGTGTAATTTAGGCTAGATAAGTTGGTGCACAAAGACACCAAAATATGTTGTTTAAAGTATACTAGCCAAATTAGGGTTTAGGAAAAACCAAGCATCTAGATGACATGGAAAGCACCTTGGTGACAAGGATGGTGACATGGAGCTTCACCATTCGGCCTCTCTCTCAACCAATGCATGAAAGGACATGTGTCATCATGCATGAGGACTACTTCACCACGAAGCAACTAATGAGGCAGCAACATTTGTTAACCAACCTTGATGCATGTGGCAAAGTTATTTTACATATATATTTTTCCTTCACCATGAAGGACTTGTTTGTATTGGTCTTTAAAACCGGTCATGGTGTGCTTTCACACCTATTTTGTATGCTATAAATATGTATTACATTTCAATGAATGAATATATTAAATTTTGGAGAAATATACCTTAGTTTCCATTTGAAACCAAGAGAACACTAAAACCGGTCTTGTTACAATTTTTCAGCAGCTTATTACATGAAAGCCGAGATACACCTTCACTCCAAATCAATTTAAATCCTTCATACCTTGTTTTCTTTTGATTAAACTTACCCTCATTCTTCCATTGCCAAGCAGGCATTTAGATTTGTATGTGCAAATCCGAAGGTTCACTCCAAAATGAAGCATGTTGACTTTCATTTTGTACGGGTTAAAATTACAGAAGGCTCCATTCGAGTATAACCTGTGTGGAGTGAAGATTAGCTAGGTGATGCTCTTACCAAGCCATTATCTAGGCAGTGGCTCCAAACATTACAATCCTAGATTTTTTCTTTTTTTTTTTTTTTTTTTTCATCATTTCAGAGCACCAATCTTGAGGGCATAATAAGATCTGTATTACTAAGCATATGCATAGCGGGTACTTCAGTCAGCAAGCTTTTATGTACATTGCGTATTTAAATAGTGGTTTTTCTCTTTTATAGGACTATGAGTTTTTTCCCAACTACTTGCATCTCTTACAACGACGATGGCATTGATGAATGACTTTACTTTATATATGTGTGATGCAGGGCAAAAGTTTTCTTTTGAAGTTTATAGTTTTTGTGTTGGAGTTTCAGGGTAAGCTTTCTGTGGCCATGATTACTGAATTTTAATGAACCCAAAAGCTGTTCTGTAGTGAGATTTTAAAAAATAATAGTAATAATAATAAAGAAAAAAAAAAGGGGGGGGGGGGGGGGGGGCGGATACAACTGAACAAAGGATATGAATAATTGGGAACTTTTAAATTTTGGCTTTTTTGATATTTTTTTAAAATTTTTTATTTTTTTTGTTTTATTATTATTATTATTATTATTTTGCAATAAGCTTTTGACAATTTAATACTAAATTATTAGAATCCCTGTGAGATAGTGGCAATGTCGACTCTTTCCTTATGTGATATGTGAAAACCTGATTATATTTAGCCAATGATAAAAAAAAATATTACAGGACATCCATTATTTGTAATGTGCTCTGGTACTTAGAATTTATTGTTTGTGCTAAGTGTGAGTGTGTGTGTATATATATATATATATATATAATTGCCATATTGTACCACATTAATCCTTTTTTTTTTAATAGAAAGTTAATTAAAAGCATTAAGCAAGAAAATTTGTACCCTGAAATGTTTTATTGATAATTGATTAATCACGGTACATTAAAAAGGTCAAAATAAAAACAAAACAAACAGCAACACAGATAAAAACCAATGAAATTCAACATAACACATATATATTATTTTGCCTGTTCAGCGATTATGGTTTGTTTACTGCAGCTGAGAAAAAATCATTTATTAATAGCAGCCAAATTAGAAGCTTTTTAATTATGGCTGCTGATCCAAAATTTAGTAGATAAGGTAGGGATAATTAGCAGAAAACTTAGAAGCTATTTAATTGTGGCTGCTGATCCAAAATTTAGTAGATAAGGTAGAAATAATTGCGCCACAAATTTCATAAACAAAGCACAATTTAAAGAAGATGCTGGTCCAATTTGGTATTTAATTCGATTCCTCATCTCAGATAGGTGGCATAATTGAAAAAAGTTATCATTTCAAATGCCTTTATTTATTTATATATTCATTATTATTTATTATTATTTTAAGGTGTTTTGGATTTACAAAACAATACAAGTAAACCAATTGACGTTTTTCTATTATATTATCTTAAGAACACAAGATTTGTACAATATACACCAGACAGACTTGCCTGCAGCTCCTACAAAACAAAGGTGATTACTGCATTCTATAAACAGAATTTCGCAATTGCTCTTCATGATTATCGAGCTATCAACTGGAAGATCGATGCATTATTGACCAATGAATTACCAGCTTTTCTTTCCTCATCTTCGTTTCTTCTAGAGAATAAGCAGGCTTATTTGGATATCCCACAGAAATACTTTCATTTTTCAGGATGGAAAAAACTTCCAACATAGTTGGCCTGTCATTTGCATTTTCCTGAACACATAAGAGAGCAATTTGCATGCATTTCATTAATTTACATGATAAATCTGTGTCATCTATTGAAGGGTCCATAAACTCCATTCCTTTTCCATCCTTTCAAAGTCAAAGTTCATAAGCCTGAAAATTGTTAAAGATTACCAATCATAAACTTGCCAAATGAGAAAAGAGAGAAAAATAAAATCTAGGCATGTGTATTAATTAATAATTCATATAACTTACATATTCTAAGATGTTTAGATCTTCATCTGAACCATAAAATGAGGCAATCACCTTGCCACTTATGATTTGTAGAAGGAGAACTCCAAAGCTATAAACGTCTGATTTGGTTGAGTATAAACCTTTCTTCACATATTCCAGAGGAATATATCCATATGTTCCAAAAATTCTGCCTGTGTTTGCTTCCAATCCATCTTTTGTGAAATTTCTGGCTATACCAAAATCTGAGATCTTAGGCTTCATATGATTGTCGAGTAATATGTTACTAGCTTTCAAGTCTCGATGTATTACTGTCCTTCTTGAGTATTCTTGGAGATATATAATTCCTTGAGTAACCCCTTCAATTATGTGAAGTCGTTACCTCCAATCCAAGATATACCTTCTAATTGGGTCTACAGAGAATTGGACCATAACAAATCACTTTTACATACAAATGCAGAAGCATAGTGAAAAGAAGAACGAAACCAAATCAAATAGTCAGTGCATGAAAGTGTAAATATACTACAAATGTGCCACAGTTTATATATACTACAAACGTGCCAGACCCTCCAGGCCGAAATTGAGTTCGGATTTGCTAATTGGTATTTTTGTCCGGTATAGAAAGAGAAAAGATTAACTGCTGATAGGTTCTTAGAAGCTCTGTATTCCTTCGTTACCAGTAATGGATTAACACTAATTCCTCTGTTCTCTCTGTTCATTATCCCCTTTCCATCATCAAATATTTATCACATATACAGAAATTTAAAAGCATGCACGTAAAGGAAGGAAGAATATTGCTGACCAAAGAGATAGAAGTCCAAGCTCTTGTTTGGCATGTACTCGTATACCAGCATTTGCTCGCCTCGCTCAATGCAACACCCAAAGACCCGGACAAGATTAACATGTTGTAGTTTTGTAGTAAGCATAACCTCATTCTTGAACTCCTCAAGGCCTTGGGTTGAAGCTGATGATAGTTTTTTAACTGCAATTTCCAGTCTATTTGGCAGAATACCCTAGCAAAATAGACATTCATGGTCTTAATATATATCTCCAATAGTGAGCATTTCAAGATTACAAGTTCTCTTTCAATTTTTTAATTGTGATAAACAACAACGTATCGAATTTACCTTGAAAACAGGACCGTAACCCCTTTCTCCGAGCTTATTTTCAACTGAAAATCTGTCTGTAGCCGCCTCAATTTCAGCAAGGCTGAAGATTTGCAGATTTGGAGCATTGTTATCAAAATCTCCACCTGCTGCCACTTTAATGCTTTCTCTGTCATGTCATTTCCAGAAGTAAGAAAAATGTAAATTAATTATAAAATTAATCATGAAAACTTGGAGCTTGAGAATAATGTACTTTTTGACTTGATCCTTCTCCTCCACAAGAGCACAAGATCGAGCCTAGGAAAATAGCTGTAGCTGTTGAGGCCAAAATGATTACTACTAATAGCCATTTCGGTTTTTCCCTGCTTCTTCTACTTGTCTGAGCCGTAAAGATGAATTATTTTACACAGTATAATAGTAAGATTAAAGATTTTTCCGTGAAGATGCTGTAAATTTGTATTTTGTCATACTAGTTGACCTTTGTAGTATCAATGACAATCATAATTTTCCTATGTAGTGCTAGTTGGACCAACTGAAAATATTTCATGGTTTACAAATAAGGCTACGACTAGAAGTACAATTCTTCCCTTAAAATATAAAAGATGGATAATAACTACAATGTCATCCATATATTAATTTATTAGTTTGCATGAAAGATATAATGATAAAATTCATTTGACCAAATTCTCAATTGTCATTTATGCCGGCTAAACAGCCTAACCTCATTGAAAAGATAGAAAATTCATAAAGGAAAACAAATCTATCAGTTGGGGTCATTGAATTCATAACAGAAGAAGAAAATTTGCAAGTCAAAGTAGAAAATTTTTCCTACTTTTCTTTTGCCTTAAATGTCAAAGTTTCACAAATAGGAAGGTAATACTCTACAGAGAGTTAAAACAGACCATAAAAAATGAGATATATGATTTGCCTTACTTACCTGCAAGGGAAAGCACGCAATTTTCATCATCATAAGGGACCTGCCAGACAAAATAGCCAAGTAGCTTATTCTCCCTAGCTCAATCAACCTTAATTTTAACAATTTGGGCATCATCGAAACCAATCCAAGTTGATCCAACAGTGAAATACTTCACTATATATGTAGCATTATACACAACTTGAGCATTATATCTTCCAATGTAACCTTTAATTTCCTTATAACTCATTGATCCATCATCTGGAATGGCTGGTCCTTTTGCTGGTGCACCAATACTGTTCTCTTGGAAGCACAAGTGTCCAAGCATAGCCATAGAAAGGCAATCCCAAAATCAATTTGCTAGAAGGCATTCCTCTACTAATCCATGCTTCGATGCCATAATCAGTGCTAGACTCGCTCGATGGATCATTTAAAGCAGCAGGAGCACCAGTAATGTTTGCCCATTGAGGCATGCAGTAGTCATATGCCATAATATGTATCGAATTCAAGTTGTTTCTAATCGAGTCCACAGGGAAAGAAGCATCATCATCCACATCCGGTGAGTACTGAACTGCAGCGGTTAAGATAAGTTCCGCTTGACTGCTGTCAGAGTTTCTAGCCTCAGAATTCACAGCAGCTCTCCACTCTTTAAAAAGGGTGCCCAAATCCGCCATGTCTGGGCTTGTGTTTGCTGAGACCCATCAAAGATCAAGTTCTTGGAAACCATAAACCCTGTCTGTTTTAATTGAAGAATCAATGAAAGACTTTCTGTGAGATGAGTTCCTGACCAGTGTTGATAAGACTGAGTAATCTGCATTTCCACCTGCAATAGAAAGGATGGTGGAGACTGAAGGGTTCTTTTGCTTGACACTGTCCGTGAACGAGGAGAAATATTGTTCAGATGAGGAAGAGAAGGAGAGCTGATAGGAAGAAGAATTGACATCAGCAAAAGCACAAACAACGTGAGTAAAAGAGTGCAGAATTTATGTTGGAAATGGGGAATTCGCTTCCATAAAACCAGTATCCTGCTTTGATCCAGGATTGTGCTTTTGAAGGTTTCAGTTGTAGAGAAAGGAAAATGTAGAAAAGGATAATGATAATCTTGGACACCATGGAGGATAGAATTACCGGGTAGTTGATGCACGGAGGAAGATAACTGTAATTCAATATAATCTCATATGTGTGTGTGAAGCTACATGGAGCCAAATTTAATTACTTTCAAACCTGAGTTTAGAAAAAAATCATAAACTGTATAAACAAATTCTATAAAAATAGGCAAAGAGACATCGTCTTAGTCTATACACAGGAGATTTATGTGCATATTTTTCTAGATCTAGTACTATATATTTATAAGACGAGAGTCACAGGTACAGACATTTTCTACTTATATAGATTAAATGCAAAAATAAAAACATATTAAAAATAAAATTAAAAATAAAAAAATAAAAAAGAAAAGAAAGGCATATGCTCTCATAGAAGGAAAAGTCTCTATCCTCGTGTTTATATGCTAATGGAAAATGTCAAAACTCTCCATTTGAAGAAGTTGTTTGATAATTCGGCGGAAAATGCAGTTTGACCCACATAAAATTGTATGTGTGACATTAAAAAAGTCCCAAACCGACCTAAAGTTGCAGGAAAAGAGAGCATTAATAAAATGGTCCCCTGCACTTGCTGTCTGCAGACTGGTTTTGCCTCTTCTTCAGGTCATGCCTCTAAATTACATCCACTTCCTTTAGATCAAGCATAATTACATTATAAATTTTCACTATCAAAAATTTTGAAGCCATTTGAAATGATCATGTATGGGGTCCAATTTAGTTTTTATGTATAGGAATGCCAAAGACCAAATTTTCTTACAGAAACCAATTCTTTGACACCAACTAAACCAAAATCAAGAAGTTGATATTCAAATTTCTAGGAATACAGACTTCCTCTTAGAGGGTGCAATTATCACAATTATAACTAAAACAATTTCCCTTAACTCTTAAAGTTCTAAGAATACATTTTATTAGTACCATTTATCTTAGCTGTAGTAAATCAACGAATAATGCTTCTCTTCTCCCTTTCAGTAATAAGGCCCCAGCAATGGACGATCATCCATTGGAAGCAATATCCAATGGAAGCTGTCCAAGTATACCATGAGTTTCAGCCCTCAAAACACATAAAAGTACCCAAAGATTATCGACCTACCATCTGTGAAATGGATACGCTATTAACTGAACAAGTATGCGGACTTATTTCGGTTTTACTTCCACTAGTAACAGAACTACTATCGCCTTTTCTTCCTTCATCTTCATTTTTTCTAGAGAAAAAAGCAGGCTTTTTGGGATTTATGACATCGGTATTTTCACTTTTCAGCATCGAAAACACTTGCAACATGGATGGCCTGTCATTTGCATTTTCCTGGACACACAAGAGTGCTATTTTCATGCATCTTATTAGTTTGCATGATGAATGTGTGTCATCCAGTGAAGGGTCCATAAACTCCATTTCCTTACCTTCTTTCCACAGTTCATATGCCTGAAAAATTTGTCAAGTAACATTACTCATCATGCGTTTGAAATTCAGAGTAGATGTTACCTAAAGAAAAAAAGGGAAAATCATATAAGCAATTGTTAGTTATTCATACGGCATACATATTCTAGGATGCTTAGATCTTCATTTACACCATAAGCTGCGGAAGTCCTCTTGCCACTTATTATCTGTAGAAGGAGAACTCCAAAGCTGTAAACATCGGATTTGGTTGAATACAGACCTTGCCTCACATATTCTGGAGGAATGTATCCACTGCATGCATATGACTGTTAGACATATAATTTACCACAATATTTGAGTTGAATGTAATGTTAACAAGAAAACTAAGTTTGAAGAGAAAGTAGCTAGCCTTGAATATGTACAGACTTACTATGTTCCAACTATCCTTTCTGTATTTGCTTCATCTCCATCTTTTGTGAAAATTTTGGCCATACCAAAATCTGATATCTTAGGCTTCATGTCATCATCAAGTAATATGTTGCTAGCTTTTAAGTCTCGATGTATTATTGTCAATCTCGAGTATTCTTGGAGATAAAGAAGCCCTTGAGTAATCCCTTCGATGATGTGAACTCTTTTACCCCAGTCCAAAATATACTTTCTAATTGGGTCTGCATGGAATTAGGTCATGAACTCAGTTTTACATGTGCATACTACAGGACTAATAAAGAAGCATATCGAAAAAATATATAAAAGGAAAAAAGCCACTCATGTTATATCATTTGGTGGAACTAATACAAAGAAGAATGGTTGCAGACCAAAAAGGTACATGTCCAAGCTCATATTCGGCATATACTCATATATCAGCATTTGTTCATCTTGTTCGATGCAAAATCCCAAGACCTTGACAAGATTCACATGTTGTAGTTTTGCAGTAAGTGAAACCTCATTCTTGAACTCCTCAAAACCTTGTGTAGAAGCTGCTGATAGCTTTTTCACAGCTATTTCCTGTCCATTTGGCAATATACCCTGTCAAAATAGACACACATGATCAGAAAGACTGATTCCCTTTTGATTCAATGCTCTGCTCATTATATTGAGCAGAGGCCATTAAATTTCTCTAATATATACCTTGTAAACGGGACCATAACCGCCTTGTCCAAGCTTGTTTTCAATAGAAAATCTTTCTGTAGCTGCTTCAATGTCAGCAAGGGTAAAAACTTGCAAATTTGGAGCATTGTTATTAAAATCTCCAGCTGCTGCCCTCTTGTTTTCATTAAATTTTGATACTTTGGCTGCCATTCATGCCATCCCAGCCAGGAGCAAAAAATTAAAAATTAAAAAAAAAAAAAAAAGAAAAAAAAAAAAAAGAAGAAAAAGTCAAATGAATGCAAGAGAGAACTCTCAAAAATGTTTAGTTACAGACAATAAATATGGTAAAGGCTTATAATAGAGAATATTTATACCTTTCGACTTGAGCTTTCTTCTCCAGAAGTAACAAAACAAATAGACTAAGATTAAAGTAGCTGAAGCTGTTGTTGTCGAGACGATTATTATTATTCGCCTTTTTGGCTTTCCCCCGCTGCTAACACTTTCCTTAGCTGATCATATAATAAATTTAATTAGTGTAAATCTGTGTTTTGTCAGGTAAATATGATTTGGAGATGAATTATGTGGAATAATAAATAGTATATCACTTGAGCATAGAATTATGCTTTTGATTTTCATACCTGCATGAGAAAGCATCCAATTATCATCGTCATGAGAAACCTCCCAGGCAACATAGCCAAGTAACTTCTTCTCCTTGGCGTAAGAAACCTTAGCTGTTACGATATCGGCGTCATCAAAATTGACCCAAATTGATCCAACACTGAAGTGCTTCATCACATAAGTTGCATTGTATATCACTTGAGCATTATTCCTTTCAACATAATCCTTAATGTCTTTATAGCTTGGGCTACCTCCTCGGTATGTAGAAATATTAGCCGGACCTATTGCCGGTGAACCAATGCTGTTTTCCGTAGGATTAGTAAGTGTCCACGCATGGCCATAGTAAGGTAGTCCCAGAACCAATTTTTTGGGATCTGATCCTGTAGCAATCCATTGTTTGATACTATAGTCTACACTATATTGGGTTGATGGATCATATAAAGCAGCTTGAGGAGCAGTAAATTTTTCCCATTTCCAATCTGGATTATGGTATTCAATAGCCATAACGTGTACCCAATCCAGATTTGCAAAAATTGAGTCCACAGGCAAAGAAGGACCACCGCCAGCATCCGGTGAGGATTTAACATTAGCAGTTAAGATAAGTTGAGATAGGCCGGAGTTTCTAACCTCGGAATTCACAGCAGCTCTCCATTCTTCAAATAGTTTCCCCATGTTTTCCATGTCTGAGGTAGTGTTTGCTGAGCTCCAAGCCAAGTCAAGACCTTGGAAAGCATATAGCCTCGCAACTTTTATCGAAGAATCAATGAAAGACTTTCTGTAAGATGAGCTACTCACTAATGTTGAGATGACTGAGTAGTCTGCCTTTTCACCTCCAATAGAAAGAAGGGTGGAGATTGATGGGTTGCTTTGTTTGAGAGTGTTTGTGAAGGAGGAAAATTGTTGTTCATGAGAAGAAGGGATGGAAAGCTCATAGGAGGAAGAATTAACATCAGCAAAAGCACAAATAAGGTGAGTAAAAAGTGCAGAGTTTATGTTGGAAATGGGGAATTCAGTGCCATAGTACCAGTATCCAGCTTGAATCCATGATTGTGCTCTGAAATGTTGCAGTTTCAGAGAAAGGATTATGTGGAAAAGGATAATGATAATGTTCTTGGACTCCATGGAGGATGAATTACTAGGCAGTAGAGGCCGGCTTGGAGGAAGATATGTATATATATATATATATAGAGAGAGAGAGAGAGAGAGAGGGAGAGAGAGAAAGAGAAATATAAGGTATAATATGGACTAAAGGTTAACTAGAAAGAAAAGTAATTGTAGCATATGGGATAAAATTAGCAGTAGTGGAAGCTAGGAAGAAGATATCTATATAATCTATGTTAAAAGAGACGATGCAAAATTCTTTTTGCCTAATTTTAGGGACTATTTTTAGGGCTATTTTAGAGTTTTCAATATTTTTCTTTCACAATTTTTATTCATGGATATATTTGTCTTGATACAACCTTTTGGATGGTTTTGTAAATTAAAAGGTTTATATTTATTTCTTTTCTACTGCTACCTGTGGTCTCCACTCCTTCCCCTCCAAATTTATTATTATTATTTTTTTATTTTTATTCTGTTATAAATAGATATAAAAATTTACATATTGGTATTTTTTAACAATATATAATATATTAAATTAGTATCCTAATTGATCAAATATTCTAATCATTATTTTAAACATTTATATTTATTATTCTTATTAAATATAAAAGGAAAATTAAAATTGTTATAATCCATGATTATTGACTATAATCATTCTAAAATTTTGAAGTTTGAAATTCATTCAAGGAGGACAGAAAAAAAAAAAAAGGGGGGGCGAAAATTTATTATATTATATTTTATTCTTATTTTTATGTTATATTTTATATTTTGTCTATATTATTTTAACCAAATAATAAAAATTAAATCATGTATATGCGTATTTCTTTTTCTTTTACTAGCTCTAAATACAATTTAAAGGACTTTGTAATTTGCTAAAAAATAAAGAATTTATTACTACGCTTATACTTGAAAAATTAAATAAATATTATAATTCATAATACACTATACATGTACGTGTTATAGTTTGCTTTACTGGAAAAAAAAAATTATATGTATAATAAAATGAATGTAAAAAGTATTAGTGTGTTTGCTATTTTAAATTGTAACAAAAAAGAGATTTTGTTTGTATATAAAGTAACAACGAATATAAAATAATCCGGTTTCTAATATTGGACACCTACAAAAAATCATCTTTTTTATCTTTTTAATATATTTGCACTATAAGTTATATCTTTTAATAAATCAAAACTCCACAAATGGATAATTTACAATCAAAATGAAAAATATATACAACATTTGCATGATTGTAAGTGAAAAATATTATATAAGAATCATATAGCTTAAAGCAAACGACTTTCCATTCATAATTTTTGTTTCCATGCATCTCAAATTTTTTCTTTGTTTCTATTATGTTTTTTGTGTTTAAAGGTTAAAATTGCTAAAAATATTGTTTTGGTATTTATAACTGTTAGTTTTTGGTGGAGAATGTTTCAATATTTTGATATTTGACAGGTTTTGTTATTTCATTTTTCATTGGAAAAAAATTTAACATATGTGATTATTACATGTTTTCTTAGGAAAAGTAAAAGAAGTTATTGATTTATCTTATTAATCTCTTTATTATACATTCTATTTTAAAATAAAATAATATGAATGCAGATATAAAAATACAGAGTAGTAAAATTAAGCTGAAAAATGGATGTTAATTGTTTAATTATTGTAATTTTAATTTGTATTATCCGTTTATAATAAATAAATATGTTGTTTTTAGTAAGTATATTTTAAACAAGATGACTACCTAAATAAACGAGCGAAGCACGTGACCCATGTCTAATATACATATATAAGGATAGGAAGAGAGACAGAGTAGGCATATAATATAGAACGAAGGTTGACTAGAAAGAAAAGTAGGTGTAGTAGAGGGGATAAAATTACCAGGCAGAGGCGTGGAGGAATATATGTATATATATATATATATATATAAAATAAAATTTTATAGGGCAGACCGTTTCAATATTTGTGTTCATATGATAATTTTGATGATAATTTTTTTTAAAACAGTTATTTTTATAGAATTCCACATGATAAAAATATATGGATATATATAGATATATATATATATATATATATATATATATAGAGAGAGAGAGAGAGAGAGAGAGAGAGAGAGAGAGAGAGAGAGAGAGAGAGGGGTATAAGCATATAATATAGACTAAAGGTTCACTAGAAAGAAAAGTTGCAGTAGACTATATACGTTTAGTCATTTTCAACGACTAGATCAAAATTAAGTTGTCATGTAGATCAAATGGAAAATACAAAATGGAAAAATGAAATAACAAGGAAGGTGTTTGTTTTACAGTCAAAGAAGGAAGGAGAAGTCTTTTTTGTTTTTTTGTTTTTTTTTTTTGGTGTCTTTCTTTTTTATTTATTGTAATGCTACTAATCAAAGTTGAAAGTTGAAGTTATAATTAATTAATTAGTTAATTAACCGTGTGATTTGTTTACTCAGAAAGAAAAGGATTAAGGTGTGACTTGTAAACTTATTAACAAGAAGATTTATATAATAGTAATTGATGCTTTCAGCATAGTCGTAAAATTATTGTAAGTTTCTCATAACTAATTAATGTTCAACTGGAATTTGGGAACTTTTTCCATAAAAAAAATATTTATTGTTTCGAGAACTTAAAGGCTGATATCATCTTGAATGCTACTAAAAGATTAAAAAAGAACTAAAAAAAATTCCTACCTAGAAAATTTATAGAACAGTAGAAAGATTTTGAATTGACGTACCAAATTTATCTAATAAATGATAAAGTAAGTTTAAAAACGGGAAAAAAAAAAATTTGATGAAGCAAGTTTCAAAAAAAGGAAAAAAAAAATGCTAAGGCAAATAATGTAAACATGATTAGTATATTGTTAATGGCTCAAAACCATTGACCGAGTTGTGGGAAACATGATATATAATTATTTTATTAGTTGATAAATAATATAATTTAACAATCAATCTATCATCAGTGTACCATGATGGATATTTCATCAAAATTTCACTTATTAGTTTTTATGCATCTTTTTAGGAGCTAAAATTTAAAAACATATTTGAAGTTTTATATAAGTTTAATGAAATATTAAAATTTTAAAAAAGTAAAGTAAATCTTGTCAAAACTTATATAAACCCTTAATGCATCTTAAATTTGAAAAAAATATTCAAAAGTTGATAAAAAAAAAGTCTAATGAAAAATCTATTCGAATGTCTCAATGAAAAATTGGTTATATAACTTAAGTATAAATTAATGAATCACATTATTTGCTAAGAATATATTTAATATGGTAAATATAAACTTTAAAATGATAAAGGTAACTTAATATAATAAAAGCCAATAAGATGACGGCACGTCACTTAGTCATGTTTTTGGTAAACAAGTTGGTAGAGCCACCTTAATGTCCCTATCATTATTCATTTTTAACTTGTTTTGGGATTTATTTATCTATCAAAAGGTTCAGTTATCCATATCTGATTTATATTAATTTTCCAATGAATAAAAGTATATTGGCACATCATTTGGTAAACAATTTAGAGATGCTGGATTTTTGTGGTTATTATCCCTAGGCTAAGCCTATGAATACCATGTAGATGCTAATTAATATGTAAAGTAATTTTTTTTATGAAGAAATCCCTGACTAAATGTCAGGACCCGTCTAGAATTCCTTCCCCGGAATCCTAGACAGCCCTGATCCTAGGGAAACCCTACCGGACCCTCCAACGGAAAATCCGACAGAGACTCCCCTAAGGGATTTACTTACCACAAATTACCTGCACTGAAAACACACTTCTAAAACATCCCCTTATTCCTCCCACGAACTACAACTGATTCCACAAATTTCAGCACTTCTCAAAAGCAACAACAGTCCAGTGCATAAATAAAACAGAAGTATCCCAATAGTATACAGAGCTTTAAGAAGTGCTAAACAACCGAAATACAACAAGGCTGAAAAGAAATAATACACTGAAATGAAAGAGTACAAAGATACTTCTCGAAACACAACAGCAGCGGAAAACTTGGTTCGCTCCGGAAGAACGTCTACCACCACTTGCACCTAAGGGAACGAAATTTAAGAGTGTGAGATGCTAATCATCTCCGTGAGTAACCCAAACTACTGAACACCTTTTAATAATAAAATAATAATAATAATGATGATCAAGGGAATTGAATAAATACGAACAATTAATAAATAAATAATAACTACTGTTGGAAAATAATAATTTCCCTCAAAACTCTCACCAATCGCTCCGTTTGAAATGTTCCCTTTTTAAAACCTTTTCGCAAAACCCAATGTATATACCTCCCAAAAACCAAGGGATTAAACCAGTTGATACACAATAAATAAATAGAAAACATACCCCAAATATATAATAAAAATATAATAAATTATAGTAAATAAATTTTGAACACCTTTGGGGTTTAAACCATTATTTGCAATTTACACCGACATTTACACCTGACGCACCACACCATATACCGGTGATGCCCTCCGATACCCAGCGTCCCGAGCACCGACTGGCGGGGGGTTAAAGAGAGAAACCTGCAGTGGTCACTTCGGCGTCCCGACAGTACCGACTGCTAAAAAAACCATCACCCGGCCAAGGAGGGGGGCGGCTGTGCGCAACAATAACCTTGCCTGCCCACGGTCCAATGGCAACTCACGGGTGAAGTAATAACCGTGCGCTAAACCACATAATAACCGCGCACTACCACGTGTCCATACACTATACACCAGAACACCAATACTGTATGAGTGCGTCTAAAAATAAACAATAACAACCAACCGTACCGTTTTTCCAAAAACCACCGTGGGAAGTATACCATATTTTCACAAAACACCATCCCACATATTTTTATTTAAACAACCCGGTACGAAACAGCGATAATCAACAAACCACAATTTTTCCTCGAAATAGGAGATGCAACCATAAAAATACCGCGGGCATAATTGATAAAATTCAAACCAATAATTTCGTAAAATATTTAACCCAATTATGCCCGGAAAATCAATTTTAAAAACCACGTACAAATAATACCGAAACATACTATGCTCATGCGTAATAAATAAATTAAACCACAATTAAATCATAATTAAACCACACCACATGAGCATAATTTTAATATCAATTTAAATACCAATTAAATATAATTAATTGCCCAAAATAATTTTTGAAGGTGGGTCACTCACCTGGACCGCGCAAATCAACTAAGATCCTCCTCGGGATCAACTCCACTATTCTCGCGTGCACCTAAACAACCACAGTGCACAAACCAAAAATATTAATATTTTATTCGGGTAATTCCCAAATGGATACCCGGGGAGCGAACACCAAACGACATCTAAGGGTTACGAATTATATACCGAATCGAAGCTCGCGTGATGAGGATCACGGATTCGGTTTTACTTTCCGATGATCGGAATCTCGCCGGAAAGCTTTTCGAGTTTCGGCTCCGCAATTCTCCTAAACCGTCGTGAATTGGCGGAAACGGAAGCCGGATTCGGGTTCAGGAGATCGAACACTGTGGACTGGAGCTGGCCGGAATTTCGGGTACTCGCCGGAACAGTAATTTCCGGCGAGCCGCCACGGTCACCGGCAACCGTCGCCGGCGGCGGCGCGTGCGGTGGCCGTTGGTGGTGAAATTTTGCAGACTTGTAGATCTTGAGGAGAGCAACCCAACGGGACCGGCGGTGAGCAAAACGGAGGTCGGACGGCGGAGAAATCTCGGTTTGAAGATTTCCGGCCCCTCGCCGGAAAACGCTCCGATCCCGGCGCGTCGGTCGTCCGATGGCCGTGATTTTTGGTGGGTAGGCCGGACTTGAGGAGAGGATGAAGGCTAGCTGGCGCGTGTACTGTAGATAGGCCGGAACAGGGTCGATTCGCGGTGGCCAGCGGTGGAGGGGAAAAATCGCCGCCAAACTTCGGACGTCCGATCCGGGCGCGTCCAGCGGCCGTTCGCCGTGAAATTTGGAGGTTTTGCTGGAAATGAGGAGAGCAAGCTTTCTGTCCGGTGCGTGTACAGTAACTCGGCCGGAACAGTGGAAAACTCCGGTGGCCGACGGTGGCTCTCTCTCTCTCTTTCCCGGGAATTTTAACAAATAAAAACCCCGATGTGACACTGTTCATGCCACGTGGACCAATCAGAAGTTGACACGTGGCATTTCACTGTTCACCAACCCAAAAACATTAAAATAATACGGTATCCGGTAAGCTTCAAACGTCCATAACTTTTTAACCGGATGTCCGTTTCGAGCGTGCCGCTAGTCTGTGAACTCGTATCGACGAGCACTTCACAACCATGCATGAGTCAAAGCTCAATTCCCCATAAACAAAAAGTCAACTCTGGCACCCCTTGGACAGTTTGGACCGCAACTTGTTTCGTCCATAACTTTCAAACCGTAGCTCCGTTTTCGACGTGCTACCAGTCTACGAACTCGTGGCATCGTGCTCTTCGCCACGGTACCTTGGTCAACGCGAAATTCCCACCGAGTCAAAAAGTCAACTTTTGACCCCTTCGGTCAATGGTCAACGGTCAACCTCCGTCAACGTGCACGGATTCCGGTGCGATTTGGGACGGGGTGTTACACTAAATATGCTTACATGATAAAGTTTTAACTATTAAATAAAATTATAATTAATATTTGAATTCAAATATAAAACTCTGAATGTGAAAATGCTTTGCTTTTACCACATACTAGTCAATCGTTATTAAATTCCAGTAATACTTTATTAAATCAAGAATCTTTAGGAGGCAAATGTTAAAGGATTATCATATCCCATTTTAGGTTGTTGGAATTAAATTTAAATAACAAAAAAATGATAACACCAACTAACAAACATTTGCCATATAAGCAAATAGATTTAATTAAAGATATATTACACTGCACACCTTTGAGATTTCTCTTAATTATAACTAGATACCTTCATGCAGTTATAAAAATATTGAAGGTGTGCAGTGTAATATACCCTTTAGTTAATTAATGATTCCCTAGTGACTCCCTATAAGAGATGAACTCTATATACGTTTTTTGTGTGTGTGTGTGTGTGTGTGTGTGTGTGTGTGTAGAGTTTAGCTATAGTGGGCATGCATGAACACTTTACGGTGTGTATATTATGCCCGTCCACATGGAAAAAGAAAAAGAAAAAAAAAAGTAGCATAAGCCTATTGACAGCTGCATCTGAGATCCTTTCTAAAGAAAAAAAAAAGTAGCATAAGCCTATTGACAGCTGCATCTGAGATCCTTTCTAAACATCCCAAGTAATCTCACCTAAAAAAATCCTACTAAATCATTACCAAAAATTCAATGGATCTCCTTGTACGTTATATATAACGCAATATTAAAAATAAAGAAACATAAACGCTTTTATAGAAATATTATAAATCATAATCAATACCCTTCAAGGGTTTCAACTTAACATCCAAGAGGGAAAAAAAAAAAATGAAAGCATACATATTAGATTAATCAATCAGAACATACTAAAGATGTAAATGAGTACAAAAATAAATAAACAATATAAATAGTAAATCTCATAAGAGTGTAGAAAAGGGAAGGTACATCAGCATTTAAAGTGCAGCAAAGATGAATATGCAAGAATGATAAAATACACGAATGACATTATGAATAATGCCTAGACATAGTATGTATTGAACAATTTAGAATTATAAATTTATGAAACGAGCTCAATAAATGAACAAGTAAAATATTATAAAAATAAATCAGATTCTTAAAAATCTTTTCCCCTCAAGGTCTCACTTTAAGTTTTCCTTATTTTATCAAACAATTTTTACAAAATCTATAATTATCCTCATACCATAACAATTCATATAATTCATAAGATAAAAAATTAATATAAGAAAATGTCCATCACTTTTTAGATAAAATAATACTTTTTTTAGATCATAATTATGAATATTAATAACCATGTATATATAGACTCTATATTTAGTGTATCCAATAACGTCCATGTGTACTATAGTCATTACCCTAATTTGTCACATGACCACATCTAGTATCCTAATGTGTCATTGATTATCGGGAGAGGGGAAAACTTTCAATGTGACCCTCAGTGCCTTTAATACGTTCTAACCTAGAACCTTCCATCCAACTTAAAAAATCTGATGATCAAACTCAAATTATAATCCATCAAATTCATAACTATGGTACATATGGTACATTATAATTCACAAAATAGTATTACAAAAAAAATGAATGAACTTAAAATTTTCTTTTTTTGTCTTCCTTTTGATTTGCATGAAGGATAAATATATATATATATATATATATATATGTTGAGTTGTTTGTTCCAAATTTATCAGTGATAAAGAAACAAAATTTACTAAATTTTTTTTTGGGATTTGTCTTGATTCATGTGAGGAAAATAATATTTGTTAAATTCTTTCCTTGATAATTCGGTTCTGCCAAAAGTAAAAAGCAAAAGAACAGTTTACTAAGAGGGTGCCTATTTGACCAATTGGTTTTAAAATAATTTTTTATTCTACTAAATAAAAAACTGTTTTCAAAATAAAAATAAATCCGTTTGGCCATCAATTTTTAAAAACAGTTTTAGAAAAAAAATTTTAAAAAAAAATGTAGAAAACATTAAAATGATGTTTTCTGTTATTTTATTTTTTAATTTAAAAAATGTTTTTAAATACCACTAACTAACTACCGATTGTTTTTATGAAACAAATAAAAATGATTTTCTATTTTTTTGTTTTTAAAATAATGTTTTGAAAACTGAAAATGGAAAACATAGTCAAAGAGTACTTTTAATTTTTTCTTGATTTACATGAAAACAGAAAGAGTAATCAATAAATATATATATATTTTTTGAAGCTCTCTAACAATTTCATAAAGTTAAAAAGAAAAAAATAAATAAAACAATATAATTTCTTTATCAATGCAAATCAAAGGATAGTTCATTGGTAATTTACCTGGTTTTCAAGCAACTCTTCAGTTCTTTAAAACTATTCAACAGTGGTCCTCATGATTTTATTTTTATTTTTTTCTAATCATTCACAAATTTTTTCCACCGCTGTTTTCAATCCATGATTTATCAGTCATAAGTGTGAATGCAGTTCTCATGCGAGCTAAAATATATACATATGTATATATATATATATATATATATATATATATTTTTCTTTATATTCTGATAGAAAGAGTTTGAATAAAAAGTTATGGTTGGTTTGGATAATTTATTGAATAACAAAATAAATTATTTTAAAAAAATATAAAAAACTGTTTGATCACTTAAAATTTAAAATAAAAGATTCAAACTCTTTCTTCTAGAAGATAATGTTTAAATTGGAATCTGGATTCTGTTAATTAAAAGGTATAAATCTGAAGCAAATAAAGTGGGGTACATGGTTTAAATCAAATTGGATTTATTATATGTGCCGTGAGCCAAAATCCAAGGGGAATTTGGCCCAATACCCTTATTTGAAAAGTGTTAATGAAATCTATCCATCTTGATTGAATTTTTTTTGTTTTACCCTTTTATTTTCATATATTCCCAAATTACCCTTTTCAAATATCAAAAAGGAAAAATCAAGCCCTAAACGGAACATGATGAAGAAGGAGAGGAAGAAAAAGTGAGAAAGAATGGAAAAACGGCTTGGGATGACCAAAGAGTTCTTCAGGAGGAGGAGGGACGGAAGTCAATAATCATGGTTTAGATGGTTTCTTCCTTGTCGAATCTGAGATAAAAGTGTAGGGATTAAAGCGTGGAACTGAAAGCCTATCCAGAAATTTGCAGGTGATGTATGCTTTGTCACTGGACAAGTCAAATCTAGCTATTTAAAAATATCAGGCTAAGTGCATGGGTGCTAAAGGATTAGCAGAACCAAACCATCAAACTCCAGAGGTAAGTTGCTGTGAAATATGTTTATATAACTTATATTTTTATTTTTATTTTATTTTTCTAAAAATAATTAATTTCACATCAAGATTCAACGTTGTGGAACTTCTAAATTATCCTTCATTCATAGTTTGTCACAATTAGAGAAAAGATAATGGCAGTATCTGGTTTTTGCTTGAATTATTTACTTTGTTATTTGGTAGGCCGATAATTCCCAAGGAAAATACTTTATAAAGGAATATGACTTTGTAAACTGTAATGTTGTTTTTTTTTTTTTTTTTTTTGGGAAGCTATTTGGGACATGTTGAGAGAAGTATTTTTTAATTCAAACTTGTTCCCAAAAAAAAAAAAAAAAATCTAAGTTTCATTATCCTAGATTTTTAAAATTTTTGTTCCTTCTTATATTTTCCATGCACCAAATACTAAAGAATTTTCAAAATCAATTTCTGGAAAATGATTCCTCATTGAAATAATGTAATAAACATTTTAGTGTGTTATTCATACAAGGAAAACATTATATTTTGCTTATGCTATCTTAGTAGTCCGTTGGAAAAAATATTAACATAGATGCATTGAAGAAATGTATTAGTACAACACAATGATCTCGTATATATTATGAAATAATTGCAATAACAATTATGGATAGGATTGCCTAAAGGTGATATATAAACCTATTCTTTCATCTTGTATTTTAATTGGTAAAAAAGTAAATTTATGCCCCTGTTTATTATTTCTTTCATGCACAGACTATATATATATATATTACATGCATTGGTAACAATAGGTTATAATGTTTTTTCAAAGGATAACTCATGGGCTTGGTTTATCTTATGATTGCATTTTTTATCTTGCCATGGAAAAATAAGTTACTGTGGAGATTGGTGGCTCAAAAAAGGAGGTATAATATTAAACCAAAAGTATATTTCAATGAACTTTACACAACTTTATTATCAATTAAAGACGTAAATATTTGAAATATATTTCTATTTCATTCACATTTACATACTTTTAGTCATGATTCTTTCAAGAAAAAAGGTATATATTAAATCATAATTTTAGTTATTGGGTTGCTGCAAATACATATCGATGGCAGAATATGATGATCACATATTAGAAAATTTTAAGGTCTATTTCATTTTTCTACATTAAGCCCACTCAAACTATCCCACTTGCAAATTTTGATGATCCAATTGGAAATTTCTCCAATAATCATCAAGAAGATTATATATTTTGGAGTTAATATTCTTTGCCTTGTGGTATTGGATAAGAGTTAGGCATTATATTCCATTTGTTGCTCAAATTAATATTCATATGTTCTGTAAATTGAAAAAATTTAATATTTTTGTGGTTAGGTTGAGATACATGTTTTGTACATTTGAAATTTGACTCTTAACAAATTCTGCAAAATGCCTGCACCTCAGTTGAAGAATTTTGAAGGTCTTTTATCAACTGCAGTAAACTCTTGTGAGTGGATTACTTAAATTCTGCATAGAGCAGGTAATTCACCAGAAGAATTCTAACAGCAGTTATATTTCTTGGTGATAATATACCTAAAACAAATTTGGAAAAGGAAGGTGTATTTACTATATGATAATAATAATTCTGATACATAGCTGCAGTAGCCATTCCTTACCATAGTTACTTGGTTACATGGATGACTTTCTTTGTTTGTTTTTCCTTTTATAAACAAAGAATCTGACGATAGTTGTTCTCTTTCTTTGTTTGACAAGTTCAACTTAAAGAAGCTCATATATGAAGAAAGGAAGAACTAGTTAATTGAAGGATTGACTAAATTTGGGCAGTGGCATAAATTTTCAAAGGTATGTAGCGTAAATTTTTCTCCCTAATTTTGTCTTTATTTTTAATGAAGTATGGAAGAATGTGAATTTTTTATGCTGATGAATGTGGATTTTGTATGCTGGAAGAATTATATTTTGTGTTTTTTTGTATGCTAGAAATAATTTAAAGCATTTTATCCTCCTAATGCAGCTCTGTTATGTTAACTATGATTTGGAGGAAATGGATTTTATTATGTCCATGAGAGAAAATAACTTGATGACCTTTTGCTTTATTTTTTTATATGACATTCTCTAAATTATTACCATGTAGTTTTGTATGTTATCGGTGTTTGATTTGTTTACCTAAAGAGCTTTTCTTTTATGTTGTCTAACCATATACTATAAACTTTTCTTTGGGAACATGGATACAACCATTTTTCTTTGGGGACATGTTTACAACCTTTCTTTATCATAGTGTTGGCAATGAGGAGTGTACTTGATTAGGCTGGTAAAATTTCTGTCTGAAAGTCTTTGCACACTTTTCAATTTATTAGAGTTGATTTTCTCTAGATTGCATCATTCATTTCATAAGCACCCTTATTTAGTAGTCACTGAAGCATATTATTCATTTAAATTTGACAGTTAATGCACATGCCATATAGAGAAACCTAGCTTTCCTTGTGTCCATGCAATTGCACCATGTAAGCATCAACATATTTCTCCATATATCCTTTGCTCGGTGCATTACTCAGTTGACTCACTCCGTGAAACATATTCGGAAACCATATATCCACTTGGAGAAAAATGTCAGTGGCATGCTCTAGATGATGTCATAAACCAGCTTGTACTTTCACCTAAGATTGGCAAACAGTCAGGAAGACCAAGAAAGGAGAGGATTCCATCTCAAGGAGAGGAGCGTCATCAATATAGATTCAGAAGGTGCAAACAGATTGGTCACAGCAGTCGATCATGCTCAACCGTCATACCTCTTGATAGCACTGCCAACCAACAGCACCATTCAACTGAAGGACCATAAATCGCTCTATGCTATATTAAGACAATGAGGGCATGCTATGTGGTATGCATGTGTTATGCAATGTAGTAAGGAATGCAATTAGTAGCTCAACCGTGTAACGTGTGTTTTGGCATAATAGATGTTGGTTTTATGTGTTGTTTTGTTGGAAAAGTCATTTGTCGTATTGTGTTGATAAAATATCAATGACCCTAAACAGAAAAAACTCCAAAAAGTTTGGAAAAAGTTCTCAAATTGGCAAAAATATTTGGTTACTGTAGGTTTCATCGATAATTATCGAAACCCCTGTGGTAATCACATTTTTCCAATTTTTTGGCCCCCATAATTTCCCTAATGTGTGTTAAATGCAAAAACATGTAAAATATACATTCTTCAATGATCCTAAAAAAAAAAAAAACCCCAAAAGTTCTGAAAAAAGTTCTCAAATTGGCATAAAAATTTGATTACCGTAGGGCCTTCGATAATTACCGATGAAACCTACAGTAATCAATTTATACTTGTTGGAAAAATTACCGTAGAAATCATCGGTAATTACTGAAACCCCTATGGTAATCACATGCGACAACTTTTTTGGCCCCCACAAGTCCCCTAATGTGTGTTAAATGCAACAACATGTAAAATATACATTCTTCAATGATCCTAAGGAGAAAAAGCCCCAAAAGTTCTGAAAAAGTTCTCAAATTGGCACAAAAATTTGATTATCGTAGGACCTTCGGTAATTACCGATGAAACCTATAGTAATCAATTTATACTTGCTGGAAAAATTACCGTAGAAATCATCGGTAATTATCGAAACTCCTATGGTAATTACATTTGACAACTTTTTTGGTCCCCACAAGTCCCCTAATGTGTGTTAAATGCAACAACATGCAAAATATACATTCTTCAATGATCCTAAGGAGAAAAAATCCTAAAAGTTCTGAAAACATTTTCAAATTGGCACAAAAATTTGATTACCATAGGGCCTTTGGTAATTACTGATGAAACCTACGGTAATAAATTTATACTTGCTGAAAAAATTATCGAAGGTTTCATCGGTAATTACCGAAACCCTTGTGGTAATCATATTTTACCAATTTTTTGGCCCCCACAAGTCCCCTAATGTGTGTTAAATGCAAAAACATACAAAATATACATTATTCAATGATCCTAAGGAGAAAAAACCACAAAAGTTCTAAAAAAATTTGATTGCCGTAAGGCTTTCGGTAATTACCGATGAAACCTTCGGTAATTTTTCCACCAAGTATAAATTGATTACCGTAGGTTTCATCTGTAATTACTGAATACCCTATGGTAATCAAATTTTTGTGCCAATTTGAAAACTTTTTTAGAACTTTTAGGGCTTTTTCTCCTTATGATCATTGAAGAATGTATATTTTGCATGTTTTTGCATTTAACACACATTAGGGGACTTGTGGGGGCCAAAAAATTGGTAAAATGTGATTACCACTGGGGTTTCGGTAATTACCAATGAAACCTTCGGTAATGTTTCCAGCAAGTATAAATTGATTACCATAGGTTTCATCGGTAATTACTGAAGGCCCTATGGTAATCAAATTTTTGTGCCAATTTGAGAACTTTTTTAGAATTTTTGGGGTTTTTTTTTTCTTAGGATTATTGAAGAATGTATATTTGAATGTTTTTGCATTTAACACACATTAGAGGACTTGTGGGGGCCAAAAAATTGGTAAAATGTGATAACCATACGGGTTTCGGTAATTATCGATGAAACCTACGGTAATTTTTCCAGCAACTATAAACTGATTATCGTAGGTTTCATCTGTAATTATCGAAGGCCCTACGATAATCCAGAACCAAAGGACATTGGTCGCCATTAAAACAGCAATTGAAGATCTACCAAAACCATCAAGTGGACCAAAATTGAAATCCAGAACCAAAGGACTAATTAGGAAGCAAACCATATTCCCAGCTATGGCTCCCAAAGCCCCAAAGAGAACATTCAATTGCTTCTCCAACCTCCTTGATGTAGATTTTTCAAAAGAAGCCTTGGCGAGCAACGTCAAAAACTTAAAAACACCCACAAATCCTAGTAGAATCTGAACAAAATCACCGTTTGTTAAAGACCCAGATTCTTTCGATCCACCATTCAAATATTTCTGGAGCAATAAAGAAGAAATAACCACAAGCGAGAAGGTAAAAGAATTTCGATACTCATAGAAATAAAGGCGAGATTGAAGATGGGCATCGTCGAGCATTAGCCTGAAGATCTGAGCATTGCTTTCATTGAACTCAAACTTGTTGTCCTTGGATTTGGTCCTCTTTCTAATCTTAGCATTGGTTTTGGATGAAAACCCAGAAGCTGAATCGAAGGAGCCACAGAAGGTTTTCTTGTATTAGATCTAAAATAAAGCACATCCAGGTCTTTTAAAATTATTTTTAAGGGTGTAATGGTTATCAAAGGACAAAACAAAAAAGTTCACCAATGTAAGGGTATATATCGTCATAGCCCTTCTAAAAAGGACATTGGGCCAAATTCCCCAAAATAGAATTCCATACAAGTGTATGCTTTCAACATTTAAACCGTTAATGCATAATAAAAAATAAAAAATAAATTTAAGCCCAATAAATTTTTGGGCCCGAAATCCAAACCCTAACAAAGTTGATTTCATGCCAATTGATGTAGGTTTCAATTGAAAAAATTATCTAGACCAAGTTAAATTCAACATGTAATCCAGAACTGAAAAAACCAAAGAAAAAAGGGGGCTTTTTGTAACAGTCCAGTCCACCTGCATGCGATATTGTCCACTTTGGGCCTAGCCCGCACGGTTTTGTCAAAATACGCCACAAGGGAAAGCTATCCACACCCTCTTTTAAGGCATGCTTCGTTCCCCTTTCCAACCGATGTGGGATCTCACAATCCTCCCCCTTTGGGACCCAGCGTCCTCCCTGGCACACCGATCCAGGTATTGGCTCTGATACCAACTATAACATCCCAGTCCACCCGCATGCGATATTGTCCGCTTTGGGCCCAGCCCACACGGTTTTGTCAAAACGCGTCGTAAGGGAAAGGTATCCACACCCTCTTTTAAGGCATGCTTCGTTTCCCTTTCCAACCGATGTGGGATCTCACACTTTTAGTTAATTTAAAAGGTCCAGATTTCTTTAAAAAAAAAGAAAAAGAAATTAATTAATAGTCCAAAAAGTTATTGGACTCTTAATTTCAAAAAGAAGTTCCGATTCCATGAATGATTCTATGTAGTCCAAACTTTTCTTAAATTGCTTTTCTATATTATTTTTATTACATAAAAATCTTTTATTTCCAATTGGCAAAATGTCATACAACTTTTTAATACGATATAAAATCATACGATAATTTACGGATTTGCATCTACAATATTGAATTGGATCTCTATCAGTATCATTCAATATGATCCATTAAAAAACTAAATGATAACGGATAGAACTTGTTAGACCATTGGACCTTTTAATATAGGATATTTTTGGAATTTGACATGATATAATAATTTTACTCTAAAATTAATTTTATATAAAAACTTAAATAGTAATGTGTTATTCTAGATTTATTATTTTATAATAATTATGTTAAATTTTGAATGTTGGTTTGGTTTATAATTTTTAAATATTTTAAATTAGCAATGCATGTTCCTTAATTACGATGTATATTTAATATGGATCTAATTTATAACATTTTGAATTGATAACCATTAATGCATGTGGAATTTTAGTATGTTGATGTTTTTCTTTGCTTTTTTTTTTTTTTTTAATGAAATGTTAGCTTTTAAGAAACATGTCCATTTGATCTTTTTTTTTTCCCCTTAAAAAAAAAAAAAGATTTCATATATCATTTTGGTATGTAACCAAAATTTGGTATATATACTTAATAGGTTAATAGATTGAATGAAGGATTATATAAAACTTTAATGAATGTGTTTAGTTTTACATATCTTAATACGAAAACTTAACTGATTGTGTTTTGATCAAAGAAATTTGATGAACAAGATACGACACAATATAAATAAAGTTCAACAAGATAAGTTGCGATGCCTAATACAATGGAGCATCAATCATGAGATAGTGCATAAGTTGAAATTCTAATTTCTGAAAATCCACATAAGTTGCAAGCATTATTCTAGAGATAGTGCATTTTTTTTTTCGAAAATATTAAAATGATTTTAAGAATTAAAAAAAAAAAAAAGGTTGAAAACAAAGCTTTGAACTTTTTTCTCTTGGGTGTCTTCTGCCACGACAGTTGCTTGTAAGATGGTATTGTTAGAAGTTTACAAACTAGGGAAAACAATCCTGTGATACAGGAATCCTCTACTTCTGCAAAGATCTTCCATTATAATTTTGATAGTGGCCGACAAGATTTTCAGGTTTGCCAAATCAACCTTTTAACTTTCCTTTTAATAGAGTGTGACGGAAAGTCCAAAATGATTTTAAGAAAATCCAAATATTAATTGGGAAAATTTATTTTTATATGGCAAAAATAGAAAAAAAATTAAAAGATTAAGGAAAAAAATTTAACAAAGACTAATCTTTATGTAGCGAAAATGGGGGGGGGGGGGGGGAAACAAGAAGAAGAAGAAGAAGAGAACGAAATAAGCATTAATTTGGGAAAGAAATTAGGTGGCAGAAAATTTTTAAGTGAGTAAACTGAGAAAAAAAAGTGTTCCATGTCTACAGAGGAAAAGCTACAGCTTTAGCTTTTGAAACGCCACATTGTACCAGCCAACAAAACCTCTGCAACCCAATTCCTTTTTTTTTTTTTTTTTTGTTTTTTGGTTCTTTTTTGCATTCATTCTTCTCTCTGTATGTATGGGAAAGAAGCAGATTAGATGTTAGATTTTCTTAGGAAGCTGATAAAACCACTCTGGTAAGCAGCTTTACCTCCACTTTTGATGAGAGTTAGAAGAGGCCAATCTCATTCTTGTGTTGCTGTGGCATTTCAATGAAGACTTTCTTATTATTTGTTGGGAGAAAAATTCTGTGGACTTGCAAAGGTAAACTCCCCAAAAATGAATTTTTTCCCAAATTAACGTCCTAGTTTTTTCTCTTTTTATTATTGCAAGTTTGACGGTAAATTTTTAGTAGATTTGACAATAAAGATCTACATGTTCTCCCTTCTTTACTCCGTTAGAACGTGTTTGATGGAAAATTGATTTGGCACTTTAAAAATGATCCATGGAAGGCATTTATAGAAGTAGGTGGTCCCAAGATTTTATGATTTTTCTTCGTAAATTGGACTCCATTGGTCCTTGCCCACCAACGATTGTTAGGTGTTACAGTTGGGGAAAGAGAATTGGTATGGGATATGAGAGATGGTTGCTTTTGAGGCTTAGATCCTGTTGCTGAGTTAGAGCAATTGGAAGGATCCTTGGAGACTTGAGGTTCTTAAGGATAAGATGCGAGACCCTGTTGCAGATGTAGGGAGAACCCAAGAAATGTGCATGGGATAGAGGTCAACGACTGGTTCGTGAGCTTGTTGGTTGTGTTAGCGTTGGCTTTAAACGTAATTAGAGCTTCCAAATATAAGCTAGATGAAGCATGAAGAAAACAGAAGAAATGGAGGACAATGCGATGTTAGATACATATAAATATCTTATGAACTTAGCATAATCAATTACTCACAGCACTCATTTATGTCATTAATGGGACTGACTTGATTACTAACTTATGTAATAAGGGCTCTTAGGCACACGCTTTCTGCACTACTTCAATTGGTCTATTGGACTGAAGGACCAACTTTCTTTAGAGGACCATTTGACTCATCCATATTTTTATTATTATTATATTTATTATTAAATTATTATTTTGGTGTGGGTTCAATTTAGTGGGTAAATTTGTGACTTGCACGTAATTTTAGTATATAAAAGGCTAAAGTTTTATTGTTAGGGAAGTGAACAGATACATGCTGTATTAATGTTAGGGTTTTCAGATATTAGATTGAGAGTGGTTTGAGAGCAGTGTATCCATAAGCACTATTATTGCATTACTTTTGTTTTGCAGGATTGTAGATCTATTTTATCAATGGCTGCATTTGAAGGTTAGTACCTTTACGAATAAATTATTAACATCGAATGGAATAATTTATTGAATGGAATTTTATTATGTATGTTTATGATCCGTATATTCATATAAGTCCAACAATTGGTATTAGAGCCACATGCATAGTAAATTTCATTATGATGTGTTATTATATTGACTGTGCATATATATATCGGCCATTGATCGATCTATATATTGATCCGTACATGTTGTTATTTTATTTTTCCTTTCTTTGAATCATGAGAATTTTATGCCTGATCTGTTATGTGAAATTATATATATATATATTTGAAACCATTGTTGAATCATGTGTATATATGTACATAAATGTTTTGTTCTGCGATATAAAAATTTCACTGATTGTTTCCGTTAAAAAAAATTACTTATGATAAATTCATGACCTAGGTATTATGGAATCATTTTCTATGTGGAATGGAATATTTTGTAAGCCCTATTTTTCGATCTGAAACTCATAAACCCATTAAAAACCCGTGTATATTCAAATTGATAAGTCATTGTTTTTGAGTTGAAATTGACTAAAATTTGGCCTGAATTACACTTACATGTCACTAGACAACTGCATCGCCACTGGAACAGCCAGAAAGCAGTTTTCCAGTCTGGTCAACACTAGTTCACGTGACCCATTTTACTACAACCGGGTCAACCGTTGACTCCACTAGGTTTGGAAGGTGATGTAAACGATGTATTGTTATGGGTGTGCAGACGTCTTCATGCTAACATAAGCATGATGTCAGTTGACATCAGCATGATGTGTCCTACCAATGTCATCATGACATTAGACAACACGTTGTGGTAAGTGTTGATGTCAAATGACAATGTCAGCATGATGTGTATGCTGACATCAGCATAGCATGGGATGATTGTGATGATGTCAACATGATGATGTTATTGTGCTGACGTCAGTAATCTGTTAAATTTTTTTAAACGATTGTTATTTTCTTATTTATTTATTTGTTTGTTTATTGATTTATATATATTATATATAAAAAAATTCATTCCAAAATTTTTCGAATTAAAATATTTATGGCAAGAATTGAATAATGTTAGCTTTCCCTAAGGAGGCTTTGTGTCTAGTTGGTATAGTGGTGTGGGATTAACCTATTGTGGGACTTATTTGCATACATTATACGTACCAATGTAATTTGTGTTGATATAGTAGATAGAAGTTTGGATTCTCTCCTATCGTAAGACTTAATTTTATTCAGTTTATGGTTGTTAATACAATATTGATATAATTGATAGGATATTCTTCTATCTACCTATTTCATGAAATTGACAATATGTTAATTATCTCCCACTAGTTAACTAAGGTCTGTACAGGTAATTAGGCTACCTTGTCGATGGCTTTAGTTGCTTTGTATGATGCTTAGAATGACAGTGGAAGCCGATTGAATATCATGAATTGCAAGTTTTGAGTTATTATGTCGGTAATTCGATTCAATGCGGTAGATTGTGGTTATTTGGTTGACTGTTCCTGACCCATGTAAGGATATCTTCAGTGCTATAAAGACCCTGACTATATATATATTTTGTGTTTTATGTTGAGAGGTTGGAAAATGGTAATTGCATTATTTTATGTTTTAAATGCTTAGTTGTGTTTGCTATTTTCACAACTAGTAGCACCCTGAATGTTCTGCCAGTGACTACCATGATAAAGTTAGATCGGACAAATTACCGAAAATAAAGAAGACTTTAGTTATGAATCTAATCTTTATGAAGTTAGATTTTGCTTTGGAGATGGATCCACTGAAGGCACCAACCGATGTGAGTAGTGCAGCATCTAAGAAACTCTGTGAGGATTGGAAGCACTCTAACAAGTGCTGTATCATAATGATGAAGAACTATATGGATGAGTCCATATATGCAAGTTTTTCAAAGGTGGATACTGCAAACAAATTTCTTGAGGAGATATGAAAGAAGTTTATTAAGCATTATATGAATAAGAAGTACCATTATTTGGACCTTTTGAACAATACTAAGTATGATGGAGTTAAAGGAGTAAGGGATCATATTATGTTACTTTTGTCCAATTATAACAAGCTCAAGGACCTTAAGATGAACATTGGAGAGGAGTTCTTAACCTATTCTATAATGACGAGCCTCCTATTTCAGTTTGATAGTATAAGGTCAAGTTTGAATACTAAGAAGGAAGGTTGTAACTTGGAAGAGTTTACTGCTATTCTTGTTAAGGAGGAGAATAATATTAATTTAAACAGGTCAAGGTTTGTTGCTATGGTAGCGCATCATATAGACAAGTCTAAAAAGTTTTTCAAAAAGAAGGGATAAGGGTTTAAGCCCAACAAGAGGAAGTTTTTTGGTGTGAAGTGCAAAGGGTATAAGGGTGGTGCTTATCATATAGGAGAGAAGAAAGAATACTTCAATGGAAAGTGTAGCTACTACAATAAGATTGGACATAAGAAGGTAAACTGTTAGAAATTAAAAGGAAACCAAAATAAGATAGGTAATATTTTAATGATTGAGACCAATATTATTGATGTACTTATGAATAGTTGGTGGTTTGATACTGGAGCAACAATTAATGTTACTAATTCATTGCAGCAAATGATAAGTCAAAGGGGGCTAACCTGATACGAACCTAAGTTGACTCGCATCTAAACCTGTATTATATTAGGCCAGATCTTATGGGAAAACCTTAACCCCTAACCAACCTGTGATTAGAAACCTTAGGATAATGAAGACGCCACAATAGCTGATGGATTTCCTATTGATAAGTCAAAACTAAAACACTCACTCTATAATGGTGTTTTAGGTGTTCAAAGAGAATAAAGAGAAATTAAATCTCACAAATTAATTTTTGAACATTATTGAAGCTGTGTTCTTCCTCAAAATTAAGCCCTTAAATAGGCTAGAGTCACAAAACAATAAATCCTAAAAATTTAGGTTGAAACCGGCCACCAAAGATAAAAGGAAACATGTTGGCTGAAATTCACCTACTTTCCTAAACTAATTTGGATTAATTAATTCCTTTATTTTGAATTAGAAATTAATTAATTTACATTGAAAATATTAAAACAATAACTTTCCTAAGTTGATTTGTCCAAAAAATAAACAAATGGAAACAAATATCAGACTAATTTTCTAAAAAAAGAAGTTAAAATCAAATTAGGAAATTAGTTGTCTAGTTTGACTACTAAGGTATCTTTGACCAATGCCCAGCTTATCTGAGCTCCAAATCAGCTTCCATATGCCATGTAGGATGCGAAATATGACTAAAAATGACTCTCACATGTTGCCTTTTGATTGGAATAAGTCAAACTTGCTTGAATAAGAAAAAAAAATCAAAGCTGGCAGCTAAACAGTACATTTTCGGCCAATTTGAGATGATGTCCTTACAAGCTGATTTTAGGTGCTTTTGATTCTGCCTTGTCATAATGACATGGCCTCTTGGTGATTCCATTGAATCCAAAAAGTGTTGGATCCATTTGTGGCTGCCTGGATTCCATATTTGCACTAAAACACGTACCTGAGTCCATAACGGCTTCCACCACTTGAATGCTTAAAACAGGCATTGTATCTTTGGGTATTGACAAGCCCTTATGAGAATTGGTTACTCCTTGTATAAATGCAGCCAAGTTGTCCTTAGATTTTCTGGCTTGAGTCGTAGTGATAGGCTTAGTCTTCATCCGTATCTGGTCATCACCTCAGTGGGTTGTCGGTTGTGAGGGCATGGGTGGATTCTCATCATTCTCCTCCTCTTGAAAATAATTATCTCTCAAATTAAAATCATCACCTGCAGCAAACAGAGGTAATTCAGAAACTTTAAATGTAGGACTAACATTGTACTCACCTAGTAAATCAAGTTTGTAACATTTTCATTCATCCGCTCCAAAAGTTGAAAGGGTCCATCTCCACGCGGCATAAGCTTAGACTTCCTTTGTTCGGGAAAACTCTCCTTCCTTAAGTGCAACCAAACCAAATCTCCTGGGTCAAACACTATAACAAAAAATCCGAGAAATACCAATTTATCTTTACATAAATGACACTTTTTAAGGTTAACAAATAATCTCTCTCAAAATTTCAAATTTCCACTAAGTAAAGCTCTCAATAATGCAGACAAAGTTCTATACAGCAAAAACATCTTTAAATAAGCATCTTTATAAATCATAACTAGCACAGGCTTATTACTCACAAGTTCCTTTTTAAGCTCACCTAAGTTAAGATAAAAAAATTTTCTTTTTCTTTTCTTTCCACTCTTTTTCTTTCACATACAAGGGTTCCATTTGTTTTCTCTCACTCTCGACTTTTTCAAGTTTCTTCTCACTCTCGGCTTTATCACTGTTTTTCCCCTCACCATTGAGTTTAGGACACTTACCTGGTTGTTCTTGTATGGCCTTGTTTCCTTGAATAGTTGTTGAAGTCATGGGTGACATACTAGCCTTTTTTCTTTAAGCTTTTAGGCCTTCCTCCTTTGTTGCATTTGAAGTTAATCTCTTAATACTTCTTTTGGAGTTAATTGCTCCAACTTAACCTTTTTCCCATTAAATTTAAATACAATGGAATTCTCTCTCCCATAATGTATGGCATCCTTAACAAAATGCCATGGTCTACCCAACAAAATATGATCCGCATGCATAGGAACAACATCATATAATACAACATCCATATATTTATCAATGCTGAATTTTACTTTGGCTTGTTTATTCATTTTCATCTCACCACTATCATTAAGCCATTGCAATCTACATGGTTTTGGATGTTTAATGGTTGCTAACCCTAATTTTTCAACTACCAAATTACTAATTACATTTGCACAACTTCCAATATCAACTATTATACTACAAATGTTACCTTCAATTTCATGTCAGGTGTGGTATCTTCTCTCTTTGAATTTGGTCCTAATCCTTGTACACGTTTAGAACCCTCCTTTCTACCAAACTCAAATCAGCCCTAGATGCTTTGAGTGTTTTGAATTCATCATGTTCTTCATCTCCTACTTCTTTACCATCAATTTCGGTTTCAGCATCACTTTCTTCACTTTCGAATTCTAGTTCGCCATTACCTTTCAGCATCATGATTCTTCTATTCAGGCATTGGCTAGCAACGTGTCCACATCCCTGACAATTAAAACACACAATTTCATGAGTTCTAGAAGGTTTAGGATCAAATTTACCTTCACTTTTGTGTGCTCGGAAAAATTTGATTTTGGACTCCCTTTTTGGCCGTGTGGTGCTTTCTTCTCTAAGTTTCGATTTTTGTCTTGCTTTAAAGGTGGGATTGCTTCTCCAAGCACTTGGATTTGATCTCCCGCTGTTTGAAACACCTCTAAGCCATATACTTGTGCCCCTCCTCTTGAATTGATTCTCAAGTTTGATAGCCACATGTAACATTTCTTCCAATTCCACATATTGTTGCAATTTCAATTGGTTAGCTATGTCACGATTCAATCCACCTAGAAACCATGCCATGGTTGCTTCCTTCTCTTTATTCATGCTTAATCTCATCATGAGCATCTCCATCTCCTTGTAATAATCCTCAACGGACCTACTACCTTGTGATAATGATTGGAGTCTTTGATGAAGCAACCTATGATAATGAGTCGGTACAAATCGCTTCCTCATGGCTCATTTCATTTATTGCCAAGTAGTAATCAATTAATCTCCTACTTTTCTTCGGGTAATTTTTTCATTAGTCCACTATTGGAATGCATAATTTCCAAATTCCATTGCTGCCAATTTAACTTTCTTAGCCTTCAAATAGTTGTGACAATCAAAGATCATCTCTATACACTCCTCCCATTCCAAGTAAGCTTTTGGGTCACTTTTTCCCATGAAAGGTGGTATGTTGACCTTAATATTCCCAAGATCATCCTTCTCATTCCTTGCTGCTCTCCCATGGATTAGCCTTCCTTGAGGTTCAAAAATTTCATCAAACCCCTCATCCAAGTCATCTCCAAAATTGCCTTCCCCGAATTCTTCTCTAAGTCACCCTCAGCCCCCTCGACCTCGACCTCAGCATCCATGAACATCAAACTTTATATTTGGCCCGCCTTATGATGTTTCTAACCAGTTCATCCTTTGATCTATGTGATCAAATTGAGCATTCATCTGCTGTAATTGTTCCAAGACCGCCCTCATGTTCGTGTGCTCATCTCCACTCCCCGTAGCTTGGGAGTCACCTTTGAATCCTACAGATTCTTCTTCATTAAATCTTATAGGTGGATCTTCTCTTCTCATCCTTGAATCTACCATATTAGTATGAATAACACAAAAATAAACTAAAACCTCACCAAATTCACTCCCTTACATGTGTCACTCAAACAAGGTCTCGACATTCGTGTTTACACACTAGTTTCAGCTTTTACCCACTTTTAAGCTCACACTTTCTTGCCTTTTTCCACTCAAATAATTATCTCAAAGTTCTAATTAAAATGCCGACTAAAAAATAATTAGATCACAAGTATGTTTTAATTAAACTTATCAACAAAACAGTAGTGAAAAGCAAGCAATACCGAGTGAATTAATAAAACCTAGTTCTCGACTTTTTTAAGCAAAAAACAAGGTAAATCAACAAGAAAATTTTTGAAATGAAATAAAATCTGTCCAGAATATGAATGAACCAATAATTCAAGGATAAAATATAGAGAAAGAAATTCAAACACGAACAAGAATCAAATTGAACAAAAATATATGATAATTATTGGTTGTTGTTTTTCGTAATTGAAGTTTTGTATCAAATCCTTTAACTAATTTGAATCCAATAGTTTTAGCACCCAAAATTCAAATATAAAGCAGCAAGAATGAATTTCCAGCAACTCCAAATATTGAATAAAAAAGCAACAACTCAGCAGTTCTAACAAATTTCCAGCAAAAAAATTCAAACTCCAACTTTAACCAAACTGGAAAATTTTTTTTATTTGGTTTTTGGCTTTTTTTTTGTTCATATTTTAACACAAATATAATGATGCAAACACAATTTCCGGCAGCACCAAACACAAAAAAAACCGTAAACTTAAATGCCAAATTCAACAAACTCGATTCTACTCTCCAACAAAAAGAAATTGCACAATTTTTAGATTTTCAAGCAATATGCTTTCAAACTCCCTTTTTTTTCTTTTTTATTCACAGAATATAAAATCAACTACAATAGCAAGAATTAACAACAAAATTAAAAATTCCCACACCAAAATTCCACCAAACCCGTGACGTGACCTCACTCCAATAGTAACAAATTGTATAATATTTAGATTTTTATGCGATATGCTTTCAAAACTCTCTTTTTTTCTTTTTTTTTTCTTTTTTTGAATATATGAATGCAACTAAGTAAGATTAAAATAGAAAATAAAAATAAAAAATAAACCAAATTAACAAGAACAATGATGAAAAACAACCAACAAACTAGGAAGCAAAAATACGGTAAAATAAGGAAACCTAATTTCATTAGGAATAAATTTTTTTTTTAATATGCAGAATGTGTATGATGATAGAAACAACATTAACCTAATGCTAAAATTGCAGATTAACAAAAAAATAAATAAAACAATTATGATAGATCAAGCCTGAACAAAATCTTCGTTCTGATACCAAATGATATGAACCTAGGTCGACTCACACCTAAACCTATACTGTATTAGCCTGGAGCTCAATTAAGTTCAAATTCTTATGGGAGAACTTTAACCCCTAACCAACCTATGATTGGAAACCTTGGTATAATGAAGACACTATATGATGTGATTCCGCCCGAGCCCGCTCCACCGATAACCTGCTGTAGTGATGACTTGAGACGGATGAAGACTAGGCCAATCACAAGAGCTCAAATTAAGAGATTTAAGGACAATCTGGGAGTATTTATACAGGGGGTAATCAATCTCAATAGAGCTTGTCCATACTTGAAGATACAAAGCATATTCTAAGCATTCAAGTGGTGGAAGCCGATACGGACTCGGGTGACGATTTTGGTACATTTTTGGAGTCCGGGAAGCATGAAATGGTTCCAATGCTTTATGGGTTCAATACATATGCCTAAGATGTCATGGAATCAATTTAAATCAGCCTCAAATGTAATCAAAAAGGGCTTGTATGGACAGCATCAACAATTTGGCCGAATTTGCTGTATTGCTTGCTGGCTTTACTATATTTTACTGTATTAGCCTTTTCTTATTTTTCCAAGCATGGGCAACGTGTATAACTTCATATTCAGCTTATTTGGCATCCTAAAAAGCATCTAGAAGCTGATTTGGGGCTCAAAGAGGTCAAAGATTGATCAAAGTCAACTTGATCAAAAGGCTAGCATTTTTAGTTTCCTAATTTGTTTTTACTTTTTGTTTTAGGAAACTACCATTACTTTTTGGCTTTTATTTATTTATTTTCTGGACAAATAACTTTAGGAAGGTTTTTATTTTATTCTTTCCATTGTAAATCAATTAATTCCTAATTTAATATAAAGGAATTAATTAATCAAACTTAGATTAGGAAAGGAAGTATAGTTTCGGCCAACTAGGTTTCTTTATGTGTGGTGGCCGATTTTCTTTATTTTTAGGGTTTTATTTCGTGGCTTTGTAGCCTATTTAAAGGCTTATTTTTCAATATGAATACAACTTTGATTTGATAAAGAAAATACTTGTAAGATTAATTATCTCTTTGTTCTTTGAGAACACCTAAAACACCATTAAAGAATTGGTTGTTTTAGCTTGACTTATCAATAGGTTTTCTATCCCCTATTGTGGCGTCTACATTATACCAAGGTTTCTAACCACAGGTTGGTTAGGGGTTGAGGTCCATTCCATTAGAACTTGAACTTAATTAAGATCCGGGCTAATATAATACGGGTTTAGGAGCAGGTCGTCCTAGGTTCGTATCACCATAATAGGTAATGGATTCCCTATTGATAAGTCAAAACTAAAACACTAATTCTTTAATGGTGTTTTAGGTATCCAAAGAGAACAAAAAGAAATTCAATCTTACAAATTAATTTTCTAAACATTATTGAAGGTGTGTTCTTTCTCAAAATTAAGCCCTTAAATAGGCTAGAGTCACAAAACAATAAACCCAAAAAATTTAGGTTAAAACTGGCCATCAAAGAGAAAAGGAAACATGTTGGCCGAAATTCACCTACTTTCCTAAACTAATTTGGATTAATTAATTCCTTTATTTTGAATTAGGAATTAATTAATTTACAATGAAAATAATAAAATAATAACTTTTCTAAGTTGATTTTTTTCAGAAAATAAATAAATAGAAACCAAATATAAGACTAATTTCCTAAAACAAAAAGTCAAAATCAAATTACGACTCTAGTTGACTAGTTTGACTACTAAGGTATCGTTGACCAATGTCCAGCTTGTTTGAGCTCCAAATCAGCTTCCATATGCCATTTATGATGCCAAATATGATTAATAATGATTCCCACACATTTCCCCTTAATTGGAATAAGTCAAAGTCGGCGGCTAAACAGCACATTTTCGGCCAACTTGAGATGATGTCCTTACAAGCTGATTTTAGGTGCTTTTGAATCTTCCTTGTCATGATTCCATAGCCTCATGGTGATATCCATTGAATCCAAGAAGTGTTGGATCCATTCATGGCTACTTGGAGTCCATATTTGCACTAAAACAACTACCCTGGTCCTTAACGGCTTCTGCCACTTGGATGCTCAAAACAAGCTTTGTATCTTCGGGTATTGACAAGCCCTTTTGGAAATTGGTTACTCCCTGTATAAATGTAGCCAAGTTATCCTTAAATCTCTTGGCTTGAGCCCTATGATCAGCCCAGTCTTCATTCGTATCAGGTCAGCACCCTAGCGGGTTGTCGATTGTGTGGGCACGGGCAGATTCTCATCATAACCAGTTTTAAGCAGCATGTTTACATGGGAGATAGCACAAAATTGAAGCTGGATATCATGGAAATAATCAAGTTAAAGCTTTCCACTACATATGTTTTAGAGTTACAAAAGGTTTCCTATGTACCCTTAATAAAAAGGAACTTGTTATCTGTTTCTCTTTTGGATGGTCAACGTTATAATTTTTTAGTAAAATAGGCATGAATTGTATAAGGATAGTAAATTTATTAGTTTTTTATTTTTATGTGGCAATTTATATCAACTTGGTTTATTTAATAATGGTCTCAATTCTTCTATTAATTATGCTACTGCCCCTATTGTTGCTTCGAAATGCCCAAGAGTTAATGATAATTTCTCGATGTTATGGAATAAGTGTTTAGGATATATTTCAAGGCATATAATGGAAAGCTTGGTGAACGATGAAATATTTCCTAATTTTGAATTCTTTGACTTGTTATATCATGTAGAATGTGTGAAAGGAAAGCTAACTTCCAAGGTTAGAAATAATAATATAGCTCGTTGTTGAGAAGTTTTGGAGTTAATGTGAAACTTTCACACTAATTGCTTTGGGTGGTTATAGGTATTTTATTTCCTTCATTAATGACTTCTCTCGTTATGGACACGTTGACCTTATCTATCAGAAGGCAGATTCTTTGATTGCCTTTAAGGAGTACACAGTAAAGATGGAGCTTAAAAAAAATAAGAAGTTAAAGGCTATGAGGTCTAACAGAGGTGGTGAATTTTACAGCAGATATGATGAGATTGGATGGAACCGAATGCCATTCACAATTTATTTGTGTGAGTGTGACATTGGTTCCCAGTATACAATGCCTGATACTCCTTAACAAAATGGCATAGCTGAAAGCAGAAATCAGATCTTGTTAGATATGGTGTGATGTATGTTTGCAAATTCTAGTTTGCCAGATTATTTGTGGGGAGAAGCTTTGAGGATAGCAGCTTATATTCTAAACCAAGTATCAAGTAAATCTGTTCTAAAGACCCCTTTTGAGTTGTGGTTAGGAAGAAAGCCTAATATGCACTATTTTCGTGTATGGGGTTGCAAACCTAAGGTTTGAATTTATAATTTGCAAATTAAGAAGTTGGATCCTAAAACCATCAGTGGTTATTTTGTTGGCTATTGTATAGGATCTAGGGTTTCAAGATTCTTTTATCCATCTCACACCACTAGAATCATGGAGTCGGACAAGGCTGTTTATTTTGAAGATGATTTTGGATTTGATAACAGTAACGGTCCAAAGGAGCACTAATTTAGGGAAGAAAGTGTTTTCATTCCAGCGTTGTTGTTCCTGACAGAGATGTTGTTGATCCAATTGTTGATGAACCAGTAATTGATTAAGATGAACTTGTTATACAATAGTAGGATGTTCCAACTATTGTAGATACTGGTGTGCCTTTGAGAAGATCACAAAGAATTAGAAGATTAGCTATTTATGATGACTATGAGGTTTATCTACAAGAGCATAAGTTTGACATAAGTGATGATTTAGATCTAGTCTCTTATGAAGAGGCCAAAAGCATTTCGCACTCAAATTTTTGGTTAGATGCAATGGAAGATAAAATGAAATCCATGAACTGAATGGTGTATGGGACTTAGTTGAGTTACTGGAGGATAACAAACCTATTAGGTGCAAATGGGCCTTTAAAACTAAAAGAGACTTCAATGGTCAAGTGGAGAGGCATAAGGCTAAACTTGTTGCCAAAGGTGTTATTCCGAAGGAAGGAATTGATTATACATAGACATTCTCCCTTGTATCGACAAAGGATTCTTTTAGAATAATTATGGCAATTGTGGCACATTATGATTTGGAGTTGCACCAGATGGATGTTAGAACTATTTTTTTTAAATGGTGATTTGTATGAGGATGTGTATATAGTTCAACCAGTTGACTTCTAGCATACGAGGGATGGTAATTTTGTTTGCAAGCTTAAGAAGTCTATTTATGGTCTTAAATATGTTTCAAGGCAATGGTATCTTAAGTTTATTAAGGTTGTTACCAAAAATGACTTTAAGGAGAATGTTTTCAATAGGTGCATATATATGAAGATCAGTGGCAGCAGTTTCATATTTCTAGTATTATATGTTGATGACATACTTTTGGCTACCAATGACACCAACCTATTAGCTAAGACATGGCAAATGCTATGCAAACATTTTGACATGAAAGATCTTGGGGAGACTTCTTTTGTTTTGGGTTTCAAGATTGTTTGAGATAGGACTAATTATGTGTTGCATTTGTCTTAGAGAGCCTATATTGATAGGATCCTTATGATACGAATCTGCCCGTGCTAGCACAACCGACAACCTGTTGGGGTATTGATCCGATACGTATGAAGACTGGGCCGATCACTAGAGCTTAAGCCAAAAGATATAAGGACAACCTGGCTGCTTTTATATAGGCAGTAATTAATTCTTAAAAGGGCTTGTCAATACCTAAAGATACAAAGCCTGTTTTAAACATACAAGTAGTGGAAGCCATTATGGATCCGGATAGCTGTTTTAGTGCAAATATGGACTCCGAGCAGCAATGAATGGATCCAACACTTCTTGGATTCAGTGGATATCACCAAGAGGTTTCAAGGTAGAATCAAAAGCATCTAAAACCAGCTTGTATGGACAGCATCTCAATTTGGCCGAAAATGTGCTGTTTAGCCGCTGGCTTGGACTTGTCTTCTTGTTCAAGCACGTTTGACTTATTCCAATCAAGGGAGAATGAGTGGGAATCATTATTAATAATATTTTTCATCCTACATGGCATATGGAAGCTGATTTGGCACTCAAACAAGCTGAACATTGGTCAAAGGTACCTTAGTAGTCAAACTAGTCAACTAGTTTCCTAATTTGATTTTAACTTTTTGTTTTAGGAAATTAGTCTTATATTTGGTTTCCATTTATTTATTTGCTGGAAAAATCAACTTAGGAAGTTATTATTTTATTATTTTCATTTTAAATTAATTAATTCCAAATTCAAAATAAAGAAATTAATTAATCCAAATTAGTTTAGGAAAGTAGGTGAATTTTGGCCAACATGTTTCCTTTTCTCTTTGGTGGCCGATTTTAACCTAACTTTTTAGGGTTTATTGTTTTGTGACTCTAGCCTATTTAAGGGCTTAAATTTTAGAAAGAACAAACCTTAGATATTATACAGGAAATTATTTGTGAGAAAGAATTCTCTTTATTCTCTTTGAACACCTAAAACATCATTAGAGAGTGTGTGTTTTAGTTTAACTTATCTATAGGACATCCATCACCTATTGTGACATCTTCATTATATAAGAAGGTTTCTAATCACACGTTGATTAGGGCTTAAGGTGACCATTAGAACCTAAACTTAATTGTGATCTGGGCTAATGTAATACAGGTTTAGGTGCTAGTCAACCTAGGTTCGTATCATTTGGTATCAGAGACAAACTTTGTTGAGGTTTGATCTATCTTTATTTGCTTTATTTGTTTTTGTGCTAATCTACAATTTTAGCATTAGGTTAAGGTTTTTTCTATCATCATACACCTTCTGCATCTTAAAAAAAAAAAAAATCATTCATAGCCGAAATTAGGTTCCTTGTTTTACCGTGTTTTTGCTTCCTAGTTTGTTGATTGTTTTTCATCTTTCTTCTTAGTAATTTAGTTTATTGTTGATTTTTTTTCTTTTTTTTTAACCTTAATTATTTACATTCATATATTAAAAAAAATAGAGAGATATGGGTTTGCGGCAACAAAAGAAAAAAACATTTATTACAAAATTTACAAGTTGAATTTTGGAGGTAACGAATTTGTTGAAATTTTGTTGTTGGAATTGGAATTTTGTTGTTGATGTTTGCTACTGGAGTTGTGTTTTAAGTTTTGTGAGTAAAAAAAAAAAGAAGAAAAAAAAACTGCAGTTTGCTGGAAATTTGTTGGAGCTGCTGAGTTGTTGCTTATTTATTCAATATTTGGAGTTGCTAGAAATTCAATTTTGCTGCTGGATATTTGAATTTGAGTGCTAGAATTAATTGGATTAAAAATTAGTTAAAGGATTTGATACAAAAACTTGAATTACAAAGAACAACAACTAACAACTATCCTATATTTTTGTTTGATTTGATTCTTGTTCGTGTTTGAATTTCTTGCTCTATATTTTATCCTTGAATTATTGGTTCATTCACATTCTGGACAGCTTTTATTTCATTCCAAAAATTTGCTTGTTGATTTACCTTTTTTTTGCTTAGAAAAGTCGAGAACTAGGTTTTATTAATTCACTCGGCATTGCTTGCTTTTTGCTATTGTTTTGTTGATAAGTTTAAGTAGAACATACTTGTGATCTAGTTGATATTTTATGTGTGTTTTAATTAGAACTTTGAGATAATCCTTTGAGCAAAAAAGGCAAGAGAGTGTGAGCTTAAAAGAGGGTAAAAGCCAAAACTATTGTGTAAACACGAGTGTTAAGACCTTGTTTGGGTGAAACACATGAGGAAGTGAATTTGGTGAGGATTTATTTTATTTGTACAATATCCTTACTAACATGGCAGATTCAATGATGAGAAAAGGAGTAGGAGATGGCTCATTGAGAATTAATGAAAAGGAGTTCGTAGGATTCAAAGGCAATTCCCAAGCTACGGGGATGGAGATGAGCACACTAAAATGATGGCAGTCTTGGAGCAATTATAGCGGATGAATGCTCACTTTGATAACTTAAATCAAAGTATGGATAGGTTGGAAATATCACAAAGAAGGCCGAATCCAAGATTAGATGTACATGGAGGCCGAGGCCGAGGTCAAGGTTGAGGAGGCCGTGGCTGATCTATAGATGAATTTGGGGAATGTAATTTTGGAGATGACCTTGATGAGGGGTTTGATGAAATTTTTGCTTGCCAAAGAAGGCAAAATCATGGGAGAACAGCAAGGAAGGAGGAGGATGATGTTGGAAATATTAAGGTCAATATAACACCTTTTATGGGAAAAAGTGATCCGGAGGCTTACTTATAGTGGGAGGAGCATATGGAGATAATCTTTGATTGTCACAACTATTCAGAAGCTAAGAAAGTTAAATTTGTAGCTTTGGAATTTGGTCATTATGCACTCCAATGGTGGACAAATGAGAAAAGTACCTGATGCAAATCTACCGGAACCCGCTCAACCAATAACCCGCTGAGGTGCCGACCTGATACGGATGAAAACCGGCTCGATTACTAGGGCCCAAGCTAAGAAGTTTATGGACAATCTTGTTGCCTTTATCCAGGAAGTAATTCATATTCAAAAGGGTTTGTCTATATCCAAAGATCCAAGACCTATCTTGAGCATACAAGTGGTGGAAGCCGATATGGACCCGCGTAACGGTTTTGGTGCAAGTAAGGAGGCCGGAAAGCATGAAATGGTTCCAATGTTTCATGGATTCAATACATATGTATAAGAGGACATGGAATCAAGTCAAATCAGCTTCAAAGTCATCCAAAAATGGGTTGTACAGACAATTAGTAAATTTGGCCTATTTTTGCTGTATCTTGTGCTGGCTTTACTGTATTGTGTTGAATTGGTTTTTCTCTTTCTTCCAAGAAAGGAAAATGTGTGGGACTTCATGGTCAGATTATTTGGCATCCTAAAAAGCATATTGAAGCTGATTTGGAGCTCAAATTGGTCAAAGAATGGTCAAAGTCAACTTAGTTAAAAAGCTAGTATTTTAGTTTCCTAATTTGATTCTACTTCTTGTTTTAGGAAATTATCATTACTTTTTGGTTTTTATTTATTTATTTTCTGGACAAATAATTTTAGAAAGTTATTATTTTATTATTTTCATTATAAATTAATTAATTACTAATTCAAAATAAAGGAATTAATTAATCCAAATTAGATTAGGAAAGGAGTGAGAATTTCGGCCACCATAGGAAACCACTTTGTATGGCTAGTTTTCCCTTTGTTTTTAGGGTTTATTTCATGACTTTGTAGCCTATTTAAAGGCTTATTTTTCAATCAAAATGAAGCTTAAATTTTATACAGAAAACTATTTATGAGATTGAATTCTCTTTGTTTTTTTAAACACCTAAAACACCATTAGAGAGTGAGTGTTTTAGTTTGACTTATCAATAGGATTTCCATCACCTATTGTGGCATCTTTGATATACCAAGGTTTCTAATCACAAGTTGGTTAGGGGTTGAGGTGACCACTAAAACTTGAATATAATTAGATCCGGGCTAATATAATACGAGTTTAGGCGCAGGTCGTCCTAGGTTCGTATCAGTACCCGAAGGAGAGTAGGTGATGAATTGATTACTACTTGGCGACAAATGAAGGGAGCCGTGAGGAAACGATTTGTACCGACTCATTATAACATGCTGCTACATCAAAGGTTACAAACTTTATCTCAAGGAAATAGGACTGTTGAAGATTATTACAAGGAGATGGAGATGCTCATGATGAGATTGAGTATGAATGAGGATCGTGAGGCAACCATGGCAAGGTTTTTGGGAGGTTTGAATCGAGACATAGCCAATCAACTAGAATTACAACAATATGTGGAACTGGAAAAGATGTTGCATGTGGTTATCAAACTTGAGAATCAATCCAAGAGGAGGGGTATAAGCTCAGGGTTTGGAGGAGTTACAAACAGCAGGAGATCAAATGCAGGTGGTTGGAGAAGCAATCCCACCTTTGAAGCAAGACAAAAGCTAAAACTTGGAGAAGAAAGCACCAATCGGCTAAAAAGGAAGTCCAAAATCGAATCTGTCCAAGTACACAAAAGTGAAGGTAAATCTGATCCTAAACCTTCTAGAAGTCATGAAATTGTGTGTTTTAAGTGCCAGGGACATGGACACATTACTAGCCAATGCCCGAATAGGAGGATTATGGTGCTTAAAGGTAATGGCGAACTAGAATCCCAAAGTAAAGAAAGTGATGCTTAAACCGAAATTGATGGTGGAAAACTAGGAGATGAAGGGCATGATGAATCCGAAACTCTCAAGGCATCTAGGGCTAAATTGAGTTTGGTGGCGAGAAGGGTTCAAATTGTATACAAAGATGAGGAACAAATTCAAAGATAGAATGTCTTCCACACCTGATGTGAAATTCAACGTAACATTTGTAGTATGATAGTTGATAGTGAGAGTTGTGCAAATGTAATTAGTAATTTGGTAGTTGAAAAATTAGGGTTAGCAACCATTAAACATCCAGAACCATATAGATTACAGTGGCTTAATGATAGTGGTGAGATGAAAGTGAATAAACAAGCCAAAGTAAAATTCAGCAATTATAAATATGTGGATGTTGTATTATGTTATGTTCTTCCTATGCATGTGAGTCATATTTTGTTGGGTAGGCCATGGCATTTTGATAAGAATGCCATACATTATGGGAGAGAGAACTCTATTGTATTTAAATTTAAAGGAAAAAAGGTTAAGTTGGAGCCATTAACTCCAAAGGAAGTATTTAGAGATCAACTTCAGATGCTACAAAGGAGGGAGGTCGAAAAGCTTAAAAAAAAGGCTAGTATGGCATCCACGGCTTCAACAATTATTCAAAGGAACAAGGACCTGCAAGAACAGCTAGGTAAGTGTCCTAAACTCAAATTATGGGGGAAAGAAATAGAGAAACCCGAGAGTGAGAAGAAACTTGAAAAAGCCTAGAGTGAGAGAAAGCAAATGGAACCCGTGAATGTGATAGAAAAAGAGAGTAAAGAAAAGAAAAAGAAATATTTTTTTTTTATCTTAGCTTAGGCTAGCTTAAAAAGGCATTTGTGAGTAATAAACCTATGCTGGTTATGATGTATAAAGATGCTTATTTAAAGATGTTTTTGTTGTATAGAACTTTATCTGCATTGTTGAGAGCTTTAGTGGAAATTTGAAAATTTGGGAGAGATTATTTGTTAACTTTAAAAAAGTGTGATTTCTATAAAGATAAATTAGTATTTCTAGGATTTTTTGTTATAGTGTTTGGCCAAGGAGATTTGGTTTGTTGCACTTAAAGAAGGAGAGGTTTCCAAAACAAAGGAAGTCCAAGCATATGCCGCTTGAAGATGGACCCTTTTAAGTTTTGGAGCGGATTAATGAAGATGCATAAAAACTTGATTTAGCGGGTGAGTATAATGTTAGTGCTACATTTAATGTTGCTGAATTATCTTCTTTTGCTGTAGGTGATGATTTTGATTTAAGGGCAAATCTGTTTCAAGAGGAGGGGAATGATGAGAATCTACCTGTGCGCGCACAACTGACAACCTGCTAGGGTGCTGACCCGATACGGATGAAGATTGGACCAATCAGTAGAGCTCAAGCCAAGAGATTTAAGGAAAACCTGGCTACTTTTATACAGGGAGTAATTAATTCCCAAAAGGGCTTATCAATACCCGAAAATACAAAGCTTATTTTAAGCATCTAAGTGGTGGAAGCCGTTACGGATCCGGGTAGTTGTTTTAGTATAAATATGGACTCTGAGCAGCAATGAATGGATCCAAAACTTCTTGGATTAACTAAATATCATCAAGAGGTCATGGAATCATGTCAAGGTAGAATCAACAGTATCTAAAACCAGCTTGTACGGACAACATCTTAATTTGGTCGAGAATGTACTGTTTAGCCAGTGGCTTTAGCTTTTCTTCTTCTTCACGTAAGTTTGACTTATTCCAATCAAAGGGCAACGTGTATGAATCATTATTAATCATATTGTGGCATCCTACATGGCATGTGGAAGCTGATTTGGAGCTCAAACAAGCCGGACATTGTTCAAAGATACCTTAGTAGTCAAACTAGTCAACTAGTTTCCTAATTTGATTTTGACTTTTTGTTTTAGTAAATTAGTCTTATTTTTGGTTTCTATTTATTTATTTGGTGGGAAAATCAACTTAGGAAAGTTATTATTTTATTATTTTCATTGTAAATTAATTAATTCTAATTCGAAATAAAGGAATTAATCAATCCAAATTAGTTTAGGAAAGTAGGTGAATTTAGCCAACATTTTTCCTTTTCTCTTTGGTGGCCAGTTCTAACCTAAAGTTTTAGGATCTATTGTTTTGTGACTCTAGCCTATTTAAGGGCTTAATTTTGAGGAAGAACAAACCTTCAATATTATATAGAAAATTATTTGTGAGAAAGAATTCTCTTTGTTCTCTTTGAACACCTAAAATACCATTAGAGAGTATATGTTTTAGTTTGACTTATCAATAGGAAATCCATCACCTATTGTGGCGTCTTCATCATATACAAACATTTCTAATCACAAGTTGATTAGGGATTAAGGTGACCATTAGATCCTTAACTTCATTGTGATTCGGACTAAGAGCAATCTGAGTCCTATTCATTATCAAGCAGTTAAAAAGATCTTTAGGTATCTTTATGATACTAAAGATCATTTGTTAACATATCAACACACCAATTCTCTTGATGTAGTTGGTTATAGTGGCAGATTATAAAGGCTATGTGGATGATAAGAAATCTACCATAGGATATATATTTATCATGGCAGTAGGTGCTGCGTCTTGGTGGAGTGCTAAGCAATATGTGACAGCATTATCAACTATGGAGCCAAAGTATGTGGTGTGTTATGAGGCAACCCGCCATGCAGTTTGGCTTCAAAATTTTATTCGTGATTTGGTAGTAGTTGACTCCATTAAAAGGCCTATTATGATGTATTGTGGCAATACTACAGTGATGTCTTTCTCCAATAATTGAAAAGGTAATTCTTGTACAAGGTACATTGATGTAAAGTATTTTGTAGTGAAGGAGAAAGCTGAAGAGTGCCTCATTACTGTTGTTCACATGCCGACTTACAGCATAGTGGTATATCCATTGACCAAGACCTTATCGGTAGACATATTTGAAAAGCATGTATCTCATATGGGACTGTTAGGCAGTTGAGATTGCTGGGGTCAATGGGAGTTTATTGGACATTTCAAAATTCTCTCAACCAAATCACCACTCACAATGAAAATTTCAATCACTTAGAGAACAGATAATGCTATGTAAAATATATGCAAGAACATAATTTATCTTAAAATTTTTCAAAATGATTCATAAATAAATGAATATGACTTTATCTTATTTCTTGTAAAGTTTAGATGTTGACAAACAAAAACAAGAATATAGTAAAACCTAATCACTCACATAATGAAATCATCTATAATAAGTAATTCTAAATAGATGAGAAATTACCAATACAATATCAAGCACATATGCAAACTAAGAAATAATAAGACATGACAAAAAGAGGTAAGAAACATCATTTACTTTCTTCATTCTCCATTTAGTTTTTGTGGTCCTTACTCCCCCTACCTTGTGGCCACCATTTTTCTTACTATTCTTTCTCTTTTTGTTGTTCCCATTCTTCTTAAACTTGGACAAATTAGTACGTCTTGAATCAATCTATGAATCTTCCTCAACATCCTATTAACACCACCAAATTAATTTTCACTTGAATATTGTGTCGAAATGCCCAATTTCCTCAATTCAAAAATTTTTAGGTCTAACATGACCTCTTTTCCCAAAAAGATGAAAAATGGGAACAAAAAAAGATCTAAGGGGATAGTGATGCATAAAAGGATGTCTATGTACTGGAGGAACTATATGAAAATTAGGGGTTGTTACTTTAGGGCTTCATTTCTTCACTTAAGACTTGTGAACAACTTTCTTCTTACCTTGCCCATCATCATGAGTTTCATCTTCAAAAAGAACTTTTACTTTTTCTTTTCCTTTTCTACTTTTCTCACATGAAACTTCCTCTTTTGACACATATTAGAAGCAATTTGGTGATAAGATTTGATGAACACTATCTTGGAATTAGGTGGAGCAAAAACTTGATAAATGAAGCCCAGTTATATTCTATCATCGAATTCTTTTCCAATACTTATGTATGGTATTTTTTGATTCATCAAGCTCCATAGTGTGAGAAATTTGTTTCTTATTCAACTTATCTATCATCACATTTGCTTCAATAAAAGAAGTCTTCGATATCTCCAAGTTAGCTTCAGTTTTAGTATTGGAGGCATCCAAGTTTCTCAATTTATCTTCATAAGACTTGTACAAGGCTTTAACATTCTTCAATGTGACATCCCGTTCCAAAGTACACCGAAACTTTCTTCTTGTTAACCGAGGTTGGCCGGGTTTGACCGCCGTTGATCGAGAAGGGGTAAATTTTGACTTTTTGTTCCGGGTGCAATTTTTGCATTTACCGTGGTACCATAGCAAAGTACATGTCATCCCGAGTTCGTAGGCTAGTAGCATGTCATAATCGGAGCTACCGTTTAAAAGTTATGAGTAACACAAGTTGTCATCTGAATTGTCTGAGAGTGCCAAGTTTACTTTTTATTTACGTAGAATTTTGATTTGACTCTTGTATGGTTGTAAAGGACTAGTCGATATGAGTTCATGGACTAGCAGCATGTCTAATTTGGACATTTGGTTGAAAAGTTATGGACTTGCAAAATTTCTCGAATACCGTAATATTTTATTAATATTTTAAACGTGTGCCTAGTGTGCCACATGTCATTCTCTCAGCTTGTCTGGTGAGTGAACAGTGTCACCCATAGGTGGCTTTTATTTGGCCAAAATGCATGAGCCAATATAGAGAGAGAGAGAGAGAGAGAGAGAAACGGAGAGAGAGAGGGGAGAGAAACACCGCCGGCCACGTCCGTTTCAACCCTTTTCTGGCCACCCCTTTCTACATGTGCCTGACCACCTTGTAGTCCAACCCATTTCCTATCAAACCCCAGAAAGATCACAGCCAGCCGACCATCGACGTGCCCAGATTGAGGCTTTTTCCCGCCGCTCTGCCGATTTCTTCAAACCGAGATTTCTCTCTAATCCAACTCCATTTGCCTAACTGCCAGTCCCACTGAGTCACTCGTCCTCCGATCTATCACCTCATCAACAATCACGACCATTGGCCACTGGACGCGTCGTTGGCGGTAATGGTTTCTGGTGACCAAGGCGGCTCATCGGGGAACCGATTTTCGACGGGTTCCCAGTCACACCGCCCACCTTTTTCCACTAATTTCGACCCCGTGAACCTAAATCTGAGGTCGGTTTCTTCCAACTCACAGTGGTTTATGAAATCCAAGGATCCAAAACCTAAGACCTTTCCGATGAGATTTTGGCCACCTCGGGTCCGATCTCTGGAAGGAGCATGTGTGGGTCGTAGGACTGATCTTGTGGAGGATCTCGATTGATACGCGTGCTCTAGGTGAGTGACCCACCTTCAAAATTATTTTGGGTTGATAAATTGTATGTATTTTGTGTTGATTATATATTTGGAAATTATATTTCATGTGTTAAATGTTTAGTAAATTTCTATTTGAAATTTTGATGCCAAATTGATTGATTTTTGAGTAATTACGAATATAATTTTATTAAATTGTTGAGGGAGTAAATTGTGGATTAATTATATTTGATAAAATGTTTTTATGTGAAATTTTTCATCGTGAGTTTTATTGCGATTTTAAATAAATTTTATTTAAATTGATTTTTCTGAGAAATTGAGGAAATATATGATTTGGAATTATTACGCTTAATAATATTTTAGTTAAATATTTGATGATTGATGGAGTTTCAATCACTGTTTTTAAGTGATGAATTTTTATGGATGATTAAAAGAGAAATGTGAAAATATCATGAGTTTAAATGTGATGTAAACCAACGGATTTGAAAAGTAGAATTTATGAGATTTCGATATTTAAAAATATATAGATTTTATGATTTTTAGACGCACTCATACAGTACTGGTGTTCTGTACTGGATTAACATGGATATGATTAGCGCGCATAATTAGGCCATTGGACTTGAGGGCTGGCAGGGTATAATGGATAATGAGCATTAGCCGCCCCCTCCATGACCAGGTTATTGTTGATAGCATCGGCCTGGTGCGACGCGACAATGACCAAATGCAGGTTCTCTCTTAACCTCCCCGTCAGACGGTGCTTTAGGACACTGGGCACCATCGGACATTACTGGTATATAGTATGGTGCGTCATGATATTTTGACATGATTTCTTAAATGCAAATATGTTTTAAAATCATATTTTAAAGTTTAATGGATTTAATTGTGGTCTTATTATTTAATTAATTGGTGTCTTTTGTTATTTTATTTATTGCATGTTACTTGCATTTTTTTTATTTACTAGTATTTTTTGATTATTTCATTGATTTAATTCTTGGTTAATTAAATTGATTTGTGCTAGATGCGTCCAATACAAATTTTAGCATTTATTTATTTATTTATTGTGACCTTGTGTATCTCATGGTATTCTATAATAAATTCTATTAATTGTTATTCAATTATTCCCAAGGTAAAGTTTAATTTCTCAATATTTCATTTATTTATTTATGGACTTCTCTTATTTTGGGATATACGAGTTATCGGATTTTGCGAAATGTTTGAAGGGGGAACATTTCTAACAGAGTGGATTGTGAGTGTTTTGAGTACAAACATTATTTTGAAATATTGTCATTATTATTGTATATTAGAACTGGGTCACTAACTGAGATGGCTAGCATTTCATATTTCTAAATTTCATTCCCCTAGGCTCAGGTTGTAGGCGTTGATTGATCAGGGTGAGTTCGATGGCGTGATCATTCCCAAGAGTCCGCGAAGTCTTTGTTTCCTCATTTTGCTATCTTGTAATATTTCTTTCTATCTCGTATTGTAATAACTCTCACACTTAGAATTCTTTTAATGCTCTGTATGCTACATTAGATATATTGCATAAATTAATTATGCATTGATTTCCTGCTATTTGTTTGAAGTACTGTAAAGTGTGGATATAAATTATAGTAAGGTGGAAGGAACAAGGGGGTGTGTTTAGGAGTGTGTTTTCTATGCAGGAAATTTTGTGGTAAGTCCAACCTTTAGGGGAGATGCTACCAGATTTTCCATTGGGGGTCCGGTAGGGTTTCCCTGGGATCAGGGCTTGTCTAGGGTTCCGGTGAGGAATCTTGGTCGGGTCCTGACATCAATGTATAAATTTTCATTTTTGAGCTCCATATATTTTTTATGATTCTCTTCCAACACAATCTTCAATGATTTATTCTCTTTCGATTGCTTCTAAAGTTTCAACTTGGCCTTAATGAGTTTCTCCATAGTTTTCAAGCTTTCTTCAAAGTATTCTTCATGAGCTCTTTGACGATTTCCCTCCTCATGAATATCATCAACATCAAAATCACCATAGGAAATAAAGGAGATCTATTATGTTTCGAAGTATGAAAAGCCATAAATGCATTGTAATTCCCCATCTCGCCAACTATGTCACTGTCAATAGATTCACTGGTGTCTTTATCTGGGTCAATACAAGTTATATTTATATATTCTTATTTTCCTTTTCCCTTAACAAACATACTTTTCCTTCTTTATGGATATTAATTTGCAATATATCCATGTATCTGGCACTTCTAACATTGAATTTGTCCTTTATCTTTGCTATGTGAACTCATTCTCTTTTTTTTGCTTTGATACCAATTGAAAGTATGAAATGGACTTAGAAGAGGAGTTGAGTAGGTCCTTAGTAATTTAAAAATTTGTTCTTCTAACATTATTTGTCAAAGGAATCTACAAGAGCCTAATTTATTCATTTCATATTACCAGCCCTTTATACTAAAAATTCACTAGAATAATAGAATATCCACTAATACTTGAGGACTCAGTCATCCCATAACATATATATATGTAGTAGAGTGTACAAATGTAAATAACAAAAAAATAAAAATTAGGCACACAAATTTTTATGTAGAAACCTTATATGTAAAAAACGACCCGTGCCAAACCACCACCTCTAATTTAAAGTCCATAAAGAAAGGAAAACCATATAGTCACATAGTTATATCTAAGTGAAAGAAATGATACCAACACTCGTATCCACTATGATTTAGGGTGAATAGATCTTCTAACTACTACAATTCTATCTTCAAAACCTCCCTTTCAAAGGACAATACACCACCATAGTACTATGAATTCACAAGAATAATATAATAACTAGCAACAATCATGGACTTAGTCACCTTACAACATACATATATATGGATTTTTGCATGGAAACCTTATATGGGAAAAACTACAAGTGCTAGCCACCATCTCTAATCAAAAATATACTAAAAAGGAAAAATCTTATTGTCACACAGTTTTATTCTAAATGCAAGATATGATACTAACATTCCTAGCCACTATAAGAGCAGGGTAACTTGATCTCCTAACTTTGGACACAGCAATTTTAAGCCCAAACCACCACAGTTGCTACTTCTTGCCAGGATAATACCATGGCTCTGTTTTAAAAACCTTCCTTGTAAGTGACAACACATCATTACTATTGCAATGGTCTTCCTCACAAGGGTACTCCTCCTCAAAGATCTTGTTACAAATAGGTCTTGGAGAGTATCAACTCAAGTATGATAGTATAAAGGCGTTTAAGGTGTTTGGATGATTGGAAAATCCTACAGGTTTCTCTCACTTAATGGGAAAAATAAAATATAGAAACTCAAGATATAATCACACATAAAACTCACAATAAAATGGAAAAATGCAATCCATGGTCAAGATAATTAATAAAATATACTGAGAATTGATTGTAAGGGTTTTAAGCTCACATAGTTTGTAGAAAGCTCAAGACAATCATCAATGGAGGCTCACGAGCATTTTCCTTCATGTCAAACGTAATGGGAATAGTTTTTTTTTTCAACCTAGGGGTGTTGTTCGAACAACAATCTAAAAATTAAATGAGAACAAGGTAAGTGTTAAAAAAGTTGTTTGAACAATGTTCAACGTTGTTTCAATAATCATTGTTCCAACAATATTTAAGCATTTTTCAAAATAAATATTTTTATTTCCAAAAAATTTATAAAAATTATTTTAAGCCTTAGTGAAAATACTCTAAGCATAAATCTAATTAAAATAATAAAACTCGATGAAAAAAAAAACTTGAGTTTATAAATATATATATATATTGTGTGGAACAATGTGTGTGAAACCACCTAATAATAAAAAAGGGTCTCTATGTCACTTACTATTCCTAATTGAGATTTTTTTTTATGTTTCAACATAGACTATGACTGACTCACTTACAACTCAGTATTCAAAATACGAAAATCTTTGACACATAAAAGCCGTCTTAACAGGGGGCAATGTTTATACCACTATTTTCAACATAAAATAATAGGGATCATGATGTTTAAAGAAAAAAGATATATCCTAAATTAATTGGAAGGAAAAAGTAAACTATTTGGTTGTAACATAAATACCGAAGAATTTATCCCATATTGGAAAAGCAAGAGATTTTAAGTGGCTTCGGCTCTATATATTGAAACCTCCTATACACTTCGAAGACACACCACAACATCTACTATTCATTTCTATATTAGAATATTTTTCTTACTTTTAATTATAGTTTCCAATAGAGAGCATGTTTTTTTTGCTTTTTTTTTTTATATTTTTTTTCAATTTAGTGTTGACCTTTAGGCTGCTAGTAGTGTATAATTTTTTGGGACTTTATCATTAAGGCATTGAAATCTTTGTAATTGTTTAGTCTCTCAATTAAATATAGTCATTTAATAGTTAGATTTTTTTTTCTGTATTTACTATTTTTGTTATTATTATTTTTTTCCTTTCCTTCCATTTAGAAGGTGGCATGCCCCTACATTAAGAGACGTATACTATTGAAATTTTTTTCCTACATGATGGTATGCAAAGCTTGCCTACTAAAATTTCATATACAAAAGGTCAACCCATAAAAGGCCCTATTTGATATAATGATTAGTCAGCATTACACTTACTAATCTACCATATTCTAACTTAATTTTTGTTTGTTTTCTCAAGTCTCTTGTGTTGTTTGATATGTTTTAATTTCTTTTATAAGAAAAGCTTTAATTAAGTATTTTCAAGTTTATTCACTTGAAAATTGAAGTTTTTAAAAACATTGAAGCTATTTCTTAATAGCCAAGGTAAAAGAGTTGAAGATAAACACTAAAAGCTAAGTCTTCAATGTACACACTGACTAAAAAAGCATACATGCCACTCGAGGCTTCACAAAGGCAAAAATGTAGCAGCTTTGGCATGTTGGTTTATGAGTATTTTACTAAGTAATCTAGCCTATTCTAACTTAATTATTTGTTTGTTTAATCAAACTTTTGGTTTTTTTTTATATGTTTTGTTCTTTTACGTATAAAGCTGCAATAATGGATTTTGAAGATAAATGGCTTAAAAATTGAATGTCTAGAGCTTATTGGAGCCATTTGTTGAGAGCCAAGCAAAGAATTAGACACTCTAATGAATGAAGACTTTGAAACACCAATTTGTTAAAAAACAGCCAAGGTTGTGTACACTCTCTTCCTATTGGTGTACACACCACTCTTATTGGTAATATAATAGAGATGGCGTGCACACTTTCTTCCAAAGAGTGTACATGGCAATGCAACTAGTTTCCCCTTATTGGTCTTCAATTTTTGCTAACTATTGGATGAGGTTTGGATTTTTAATGAAGTATATGTCTTGCATGTGCCTCTTTATAAGCCATTTGATAGAAATCAAGGGGAGGAGATTAGGTTTGATAGGGTAAAGTTTATTAAGGCAATTGAAGAGTTGGTTACATTATCCCTAAAGAGCTAAAACTTTTTATTTTTTGCTTAGAAATAGACCAAAATTTAGGGAGAGAAGTTATGGGGATTTCGGAGATTCTTGAAGAGCCTAAGGTATTTGGTTGTTTGAAGTAGCCATCTTCTACTTAGGATTTCTCTTTTTCTTAATATTTACTCTTAATTTCTTGGTTATTTTGTTAGGATTCTAGGCTTTTTTAAGAAAACATTTAGATTTGTGAGATTCTATTTTGAGTGCTTGTTGTTTGTTCATACAATTGGTTAGATTTTTAATCTAGGACCTTGATGTAGCTTAGATCTTGAATGTGATGTATCAATTTGGTTTTCTTATGGCTTAATTTCTCTCTACTTATTTGTGTTTCCTTGGGTTTATAGATAATCACACCTAATTTGAATGAGAATTGGTTAAGTATTGTCTACATTAAACAATTAAACTTTAGGTAAGCCTAATTTAGTAAATTGAACACTATAAAAACAAAATCTAAAAGCTAGATTGATCTTGAGAGACCCTTTTAGGTCTCGAACAATCTTAATCTTAGCTTAAATTGAGATTGTAAGAACCAATTTGGCTTGAATAATTGTAAGGGGAATTAATTGAACGATTAATTGGTAGAATTAATAAGAGATTCTAATTTGATTCAATTTTCCACATATTTTGCTTACCATATGATGTGAAGTAATTGAATTTAGAAACCTTTTGTTTCTAATTAGAGTGGAATTAGTAATAAATAACCAAATTAAGTAGTTACATGATAATTCTAAGTGAACTTAAAGTTCTAGAGTTTTTATTTCACATATTTCAAAACTATTTGTATGGTGTTGTTTTGGTTTTCTTTAATTTGCAATTTAATTGTTAATTTAGCTTAGAGTTTATTACAAATTGGTCTTAATTTTCAATTTCTAGATAAAAATAGTAGTATAAATCTCTAATATTTGACTAAAATAGAATTTACACTTTTAACAATCAATTATTGCAATATGGTACTCTTACTCATTCACTTTATTAATTAAGTGATACATATACTTGTGGAAGTTAAAACAATCAAGTTCTTGGAACCATTGCCCAAAATTTGACATTGTTCAACATCATTAATCATGTGTGTGCTTTCAAAGAAAGAGTGTTCATGCCATTAATTAAGTCAGACCAAGAGGAAGTGACATCTACAACCAATTTTAAGGCTATACATGCCATTTATAGAGAGTTTGTCCTAAGTGTCTTTAACTTGAACATCATTAATCATGTGTGTGCTTTCAAAGAGAGTGTACATGCCACTAATTAAGTCATGCCAAGAGGAAGTGGCGTGTGCAGCCCATTTTAAGGAAGTACATGCCATTTATAGAGATTTTCTCCTAAATATCTTTAATTTTGGCTAAGTTTTGGATAAGACAATGGTTTTTTAATGAAATATGTGACTTGCATGTGTCTCTTTATGATCAATTTGAAGAAAATCTATGGGAGGAGATTAGGTCTAATAGGATAAAGATTATGAAGGCTCTTGAAAAGGTGGCTATATTTATTCCTATAAAAGCAAAAGTAACACATCATGGAGGACAACATTCTACACAAGAGACACCATGATACGAGCCTAGTGTTGAAAAGGTGGTAATCTTGCCACTTTGTGTAAACCAAAATCTACCAAGGTTTGCACCCTCTTTCTTTATTTAAAAGAAATATTTTGTTGAATGACTTAATGCAATATTTATGTCTATGTTTTCTGTTCCTTTTAATGTCTTTTAAATGCCTAAGTTTTATTGTATTTAGTTTAGGAATTGTCTCTTTGTTGGGTATTGATTTTATTTTGTAAAATGGCTATGTACTGGAACCAGTGTTTCCAGCAACATAGGTCCATTGTTGGGGCTGACATTCTCTAAGCTTTTAGAATGAGGTTATTATTTTTGGATATGTTGTAATAGACATGTAAAAGAAAATATAGAAAAAATAATGACTCAAAAAGGCCTTGAGAAGCTCAAGATATGTAGGTTACAAGTTGGCATAACTGCTGAGATTTCCAGCAGTTATGGCCCATGGGTTTGAGATGAATTGGAGGCCTTACCAATTGTTTTGGACTTGTTTTTCTCCATATTTCATCCTTAATATTTCAAAATGCAACATGCCAAAATTCAAGCAATTTGGATGAATATATCCCAGCCTTCCATCTGGTCAAAGCAGTAGTACAGGATTAGGTGGAGACAGTTTTTTTAAATTCAAAATCTCACCAACCCTTGTCATAATTATGCACTCACATGTGAGTTGGTGGTTGAACGGTTATATATCATAATTTTGAGTGGAAAATGTGTAAATTTTGAATTTTAAAGGCTTCCATTTGGTCCCACACACACCTCACATGTATGAGACAAGTTTTGTATATATATATATATATATATGCAACAAATGCATGAAAAGGAAAATGAATTTGTGTGCTGTCTAGTTTTGTGTGGCCTACTCTAACATCTTCTCTTCTTCTTCATCTTCTTCTTCTTCATTCAAAACAAAAATCCTAAAAATCCTAAATATCACCATACCAAAAACAAACACCAAAATCACCTAAACATCAAACCAAAAACCCGATTAAAGGTTGTGCACAAGACTAACACCTTATGCATAACACTCTTGGCCAAGTGAACCCAAAACCACACCAAACTCCAACACCTAGGTCGATTTGCTTCTAAACTCGTATTATATTAGCCCGGATAGAAAAATTAAGTTCATATTCTAATGTCACCTTAACTCTTAATCAGCTTGTGATTAGAAACCTTGGTATATGATGAATGCGCCACAATAGGTGATGGATGTCCTATTGATAAATCAAACTAAAACTCTAGTTTTCTATTAAGTGTTTTAGGTGTTCAAAGAGAACAAAAAGAATTCTTCTCACAAATATTTTTGAATAATATTCTAAGCTTCTGGTCATTGAAAAATAAGCTCTCAAATAGGTTAAAGTTACAAAACAAAAACCCTAAAACACATTAGGAAAACCGCCCATGGGTAAAGGAAACATGATGTGGCTGAAATTCCTTTTCTTTCCCAATCTAAATTGAATTAATTAATTCCTTAATTTTGAAATAGGAATTAATTAATTTACAACCAAAATAATAATATATCAACCTTCCTAAAGTAATTTTTGTAGCAAATAAATAAATAAAAGTCAAAATAAAAGACTAATTTCTTAAAACAAAAGTCAAATTCCAGATTAGGAAACTAGTTGACTAGTTTTATAACTAAGCTGTCTTTGCCCAATCACCGGCTAGTTTAGGCTCCAAATCAGCTCCAATATGCCATATAGGATGCCAAGTAGGGTTAATATTGGTTCCCATACGTTGTCTTTTTTTGGAATAAGAAAAACTTGTTTGAACAACAAGAAAGACGAAAGTCAGCGCCAAAATAGTGATTTTCAGCCAAAATGGAAGCTTCTGCTCAAATGTGGTTTATGAAAAGCTTTGATTTAGAATTGATGTGATTTCATGATCTCTTGGAGTGCTCAATCTCATTCATAAGTCAACAAATTCATTCTTTTCTACCCGGAGTCCATAGAAGCACGAAAACAGCTTGTCGGGTCCATTTTCGCCTTCATAACTTGGATGCATAAGACGGGCTTTGGATCTTCAAGTATTGTCATGCCCTCTTGGAATTTGATAACACCTTGAATGAAACTAACCAGGTTGTCTTTAAATCTCTTAGCTTGTGCCGTCTTCAATTGTCTGGATCAGTGCCACAGTGAGTAGTCGGTTGTATGGGTACAGGCAGATTCTCGTCACACCACAATATTAAGAGAAACAAAAAATTTGTAGAGAGAGAAGCTCCAACAATTTGGGCAGTTTCTTGAAAACCCAAGGAATTGGGTGCTTAGAGGAGCCATAATCTACTTAAGATTTCTCTATGTCTCACTCTCTACTCTTGATTTCTAGTACTTTATAATAGAATTCTTGACTATTTCATAGAAGATAATGTTTAGATATATGAAATTTTATTTTGTTTTTGTATTTATTGTTTTTATGAATACAAGTGGCTAGATTTTTTATCTAAGACCTTAATGTAGCTTAAATCTTAACTGCGATTATGTAACTTGATTATTTAATGGCTTAATTTCCCTTTAATTATTTATGTTGCCTTGGATTAATTGAAGAATATACCTAATTAAAATGAAATTTGATTGGATGTTAATGTTTAGATTAAACAATTACAACTGGGGTAAGCCTAATTTGAAAAATTGAACACTAGAAAATCACAACTTAAGTACTAATTTGAGCTTTTGGTGAGTAAATTAGCTTGGGCAACCTAGATCATGGCTAAAATTTAGTTTGAAAAAATCAATTTGGCTTGGATAATTAAAAAGGGGAATTAACAACATGGTTGATTGGTAAAATTAAAAAGAAATTCTAATTTTAGTAAATTTTCCATATATATTTGTTAGCTTGAAAGAATCATTGAGTTAATTTAGAAACCTTTTGTCGATAATTGGAGTGAAATTGGTCATTAATTATCAGATTAAGTAGTCATATGATAGGTTTAAGTCAAGTCATGGTCCTACATGTTTTATTTCATAGATTTCGAATAAATTTGTGTGGTATTTGTTTTATTTTTATTGAATTTGCACATTGTTGATTAATTTAGTTTAGAGTTTAAATTCTTCTTGTTTCGCAATTATTGAATTCAATTTCCCAGATAAAATTAGCTAGTGAAAATCTTTGGCACACAGCTAGAATAGAGTTTTCTTTGCTAAAATGCAATCCTCATGTCAATGATACTCTACTCATTCTCTTTATTACTTGTACCATCAATGTGCTTATGACAAGATTCAAATACACATAGCTTTTGCTTTTGCTTCTTCTTCTTCTACTTTTCCAAAATTACTTCCTAAGAAAGCCATTCTCTACTGGTTTTGATTAGAAGTGCTTCTAGAGGTCTAAACTACTTCTAAAAATATCCAAACACTCCAAGAAGTATTTTTTAAGCCTTAAAAGTTGCTTTTGATTTCCCAATGGTTATGTCAAACATGGTAAAAAATATATATATGTTTCTATAGAATTTATCTATAGTATAATGTAATTAAATTTTTTTGCTATTATTATTGTTAACTTGTTATTGTAGCTTCATGTATATGGAAATCATATAGGCCACTATAGGAAATTTAATTCATAGTTATAAAACTTTTAACAACAAACATAAAAGTTGTAATTAATATATTGTGTAACAAAAGAAAGTTTTTCAACAAGATTTGTGACAAAAATACTTCACCAAGAACGATAGAATTTGTCACTAAATACTTTTTGGTAAAACTATAGGGACAAATTTGTAAGAAATAATATTCTTAGTAACAAAATCATTTTTAATCATGTATTGTAGCTAGTTGGCACTAAAGCTGTGTTTAAAAAAAAATGCTTTAGTCAACAAAGTTTTTGGGTTTTAGCAAAATCTTTTATTAGCCACAAATATACTGATACGAACCTAGGACGACCTACTCCAAAACCCATATAATATTAGCCTACATCCGATTATGTTCAATTTCTAATGGTCACCTTGACCCCTAACTAACCTGTGATTAGAAACTTTGGTGAATAGTAAAGACGCCACAATAGGTGACGGAAGTCCTATTGATAAGTCAAACTAAAATACTCACTCTCTAATGGTGTTTTAGGTGTTCAAAAGAACAAAGAGAAATTCAATCTTACAAAATAAATTCTGAATATTATTGATGGTGTGTTCTTCCTAAAAAACAAGCCCTTTTATAGGCTAATAGAAAACAAAATAAAACCCTAAAACAAAAAAGAAAAACCGTCCATGCAATGAAGAATTCTAATATGGCCAAAAGTCTCCTCCTTTTCTAATCTAATTTGGATTAATTATTTCCTTTATTTTGAATTAGGAATTAATTAATTTACAATGAAAATAATAAAATAATAAATTTCCTAAACTTATTTTTCCAGAAAATAAATAAATAAAAACAAAAAAGTAATAATACTTTTCTAAAACAAAAAGTAGAATTAAATTAGGAAACTAAAATACTAGCTTTCTGGCTAAGTTGACTTTGATACATTTTTGACCAATTTGAGCTCCAAATCAGCTTCTATATGCTTTTTAGGATTTCAAATAGGATTATTATGGAGTCCCACACGTTTCCCTTGCTTGGAGGAAAGAGAAAAAGCCAACTCAGCAAAATACAGTAAAGCCAACAAGCAATATAGCAATTTTCAGCCAAATTTTGAAGCTGTCCGTACCAGTTGGTTTTACTTCTGCCTTGATTTGTTTCCATGATCTCTTAGTGATATTTATTGAATTCATAAAGATTTGGAACCATTTCTTGCTTTCCGGAGTCCATAAATGCACCAAAACTGCTACCCAGGTCTGTATCGGCTTCCACCACTTGTATGCCCAAAACAAGTGTTAGATCTTCGAGTATGGACAAGTGCTCTTGAGAATGAATTCCCCCTGGATAAAGGCAGAACATTTGTCCCTAAACCTCTTAGCTTGAGCCCTAGTGATCGGCCTGATCTTCATCCGTATCAGGTCAACAATCCAGCGAGTTGTCGGTTGTGCAGGCATGGACGGATTCGCATCATTCCCCTCCTCTTGAAAAGGATTTGTCCTCAAATCAAGATCATCACCTACAAAAAAAGGAGATAATTTAGCAACATTAAATATGACACTAACATTGTACTTACCTAGTAAGTAAAGTTTGTAGGCATTTTCATTGATTCGCTCCAAAATTTGAAAAAGTCCATCCCCTCGAGGCAGAAGCTTTGACTTTTGTTGCTTCGAAAACCTTTCCTTTCTTAAGTGCAACCAAATCCAATCTCCTAGGTCAAACACTAACACAACAAAATCTAAAATTACATGTTCATTATGGCTAAAATTACACTTTTTAAAGTGAACAAATAATCTCTTCCAAAATTTTAAATTTCCACAAAGTAAAGCTCTCAAAAAGGAAGATAAATTTCTATACAACAAAAACATTTTTAAATAACCGTCTTTATGATTCACGACCAGCAATGGTTTCTTACTCAAGATAGCTTTATTAACATCCCCAAAACTCAAATAAAATTTTGTATTTTTGTTTTCTTTTCTTTCTTTTTCTTTCTTCCCCTCGGTTTGGCTCTCACTCTCAGCCTTTCTCACTTCTCTCACACTTTAGGGTTTATCTTTATCTCCCCTTCTTGCCTCACTTTTGGCTTTCCACTTAATTGAAGTCTTAGAGCACTTACCTAGTTGGTCTTGCATGGCCTGGACTCCTTGGATGGGTGTTGTTGCCGTGGGGGCCATGCTAGTTCTCTCCTTGAGTTATTCGGCCACCCTCCTTTGTTATATTTTTATTTGATCTTTGTACACCTCTTTTGGAGTTAATGCCTCCAGCTTGACCTTTTTACCTTTAAATCTAAAAACAATACTATTCTCTCTACCATAATGATAGCATCTCTATCAAATTGCCAAGGCCTACAAAGTAAAATATGTCCTGCATGCATAGGCACAACATAACACAAAACCACATCCACATATTTATTAATGCTGAATTTTACTTTGGCTTTTTATTAACTTTCATCTCTCCACTATCATTAAGCCATTGTAACCTATAGGGTTTTGGGTGTTTAATTGTTGTCAAGCCTAATTTATCTACCACAACATTACTAATTACATTGGTACAACTTTTACTATCAATAATCATACTACAAATCTTACCTTGGATTTCACATCGAGTGTGGAAGATTTTCTCTCTTTGAATTTCATCCTCATCTTTGTATGCAGCCAGCACTCTCCTAGAAACCAAGCTTAATTCAGCATGGGAAGCATTCAAGGTTTTGGCCTCACTTTCAAGCTTTTCCTCCACCTCTTGCTCAGTTTCATCACCACTTTCTTCACTTTCCGATTCTAGCTCACCATTACCCTTCAACACCATGATCCTTCTATTTGGGCATTGGCTAGCGATGTGTCCTCATCCTGGCACTTAAAACAAATAATTTCTGTTGATCTTGAAGGTTTAGGATCGGATTTTACCTCATTTTTTTGTGCTTGGACAGATTCGGCTTTAAGTTCCTTTCTTAGCTGATTGGTGCTTTCTTATTCCACCTTCGTCTTTAGCTTGCCTTCATAGGTTGGATTTTTCTTCAGCCATTTGGAATTGATCTTCCACTATTGGAAACTCCCCCAAACTGTGAGCCTACACCCCTCCTCTTGAATTGATGCTCCAATTTGATAGCCACATGCAACATCTCCTCCAATTCCACATATTGTTGCAATTCTAGTTGATTGGCTATCTCACGATTCAAACCACTAAGGAACCTTGCCATGGTTGCTTCTCTATCCTCATTCATATATAACCTCATCATAAGCATCTCCATCTCCTTGTAATAATCCTCCAGGAACCTACTTCTTTGAGATAGGGATTGAAGCCTTTGAGGCAGCAACCTATGATAATGTGATAGTACGAACCGCTTCCTCATGGCTCCTTTCATTTGTCGACATGCAATGATCAAGTCATCACCAACTCTCCTTCGGGTGTTTTGCTCATTGGTCCATCATTAGAGTGCATAATGACCAAATTCCATTGCTGCCAACTTCACCTTCTTGGCCTCCGAACAATTATGACAATCAAAAATCATCTCCATTCTCTCCTCCCATTCCAAATATGCCTTCGGATCATTTTTTCCCATGAAAGGTGGAATGTTTACCTTGATATTCCCTAGATCATCATCCTCATTCCTTGCTGGTCTCCCATGGATTGGCCTTTCTTGAGGTTCAAAAATCTCATCAAACCCTTCATCCAACTCATCTCCAAAGCTATTTCCCCCGAATTCCTCTCTTGGTCGCCCTAGGCCTCTTCGACCTCGACTTCGGCCTCCATGAGCATCCAACCTTATATTTGGCCCTCCTTGTGATGCTTCTATCCTATCCATCCTTTGATCTATGTTATCAAATCGGGTATTCATCTGCTGCAATTGCTCCAATATAGCCCTCATATCCATTTGCTCACCACTCCCAGTAGCTCGAGAACCACCATGGAATCCTATGGACTCTTCATAATTAAAATGGTGGATCTCCTCTTCTCACCCTTGAATCTGCCATGTTAGTATAAATAATGCAAAATAAAATAAATTCTCACCAAATATCACTCCCTCACATGTTTCACTCAATCAAGGTCTCGACACTCGTATTTTCACATTAGTTTCGGCTTTTTTCCTATTTAAAGCTCACACACTCTTGCCTTTTTCCACTTAGTGAATTATCTCAAAGTTCTAATTAAAACACCCACAAAAAAGCAATTATATCACAAGTATATTTTAATTAAACTTATCAACAAAACAGTAGCAAAAAGTAAGCAATACTGAATGAATTAACAAATCTTAGTTTTCGGCTTTTCTAGGCAAAATAAGGCAAATCAATGAGAAAATTTTGGAATTGTCAAGAACTGGACCAGATGGTATGAGATTAAGGATTCAAGAATAAAATTTAGGAAAAGAATTTCAAATCAAACAAGAATCAAATCGAACAAAGATATAAAATAGTGCTGGTTGTTATCTTGTAATTCAAGTTTTGTATCAATTCCTTTATCTACTTTTAATCCAAATAATTTATGCACCCAAAATCTAAATATCCAGCAGCAAAAATAATTCTCCAGCAACTCCAAATATGTAACAAATAGTCAACAATGTAGCAGTTCAAAGAAATTTCCAACAAACACGAAATTCAACAAATCGAAATTTTTTTTTTATTCGGCTTTTTTTTTTTGCACTCACAGAACATAAAACAACTGCAGTAGCAAAGATCAACACCAAAAATTGCAATTCCACACCAAAAATCATCCACACCTGTGACCACCAACAAAATAAAATGTGCAGCTTTTTTTTTTTATTTTTTATATTGCCGCAAACCCTTCTCCTTTTTATTTTTTTTCATATATGAATGCAAAATTTAAGACTAAAACAGCAAAGAAAAATCAACAAAAACAAAAATTAACAATAACAATAATGAAAGACAACCAACAAACTAGGAAACAAAAATACGGTAACACTAGGAAATCCTAATTCAATTAGGAATGAAAATTTGTTTTTTTCAAAGATGCAGAATGTGTATGGGATGGATGCAACCTTAACCTAATGCTAAAATTGCAGAATAACATAAACAAATAAAGCAAATAAAGATAGATCAAACCTAAACAAAATTTGGCTCTGATACCAACTGATACGAACCTAGGACGACCTCCTCCTAAACCCGTATAATATTAGCCCGGATCCAATTATGTTCAAGTTCTAATGGTCAACTTGACCCCTAACCAACCTGTGATTAGAAACTTTGGTGTATAGTGAAGACGCCACAATAGGTGATGGAAGTCCTATTGATAAGTCAAACTAAAACACTTACTCTCTAATGATGTTTTAGGTGTTCAAAAGAACAAAGAGAAATTCAATCTCACAAAATAAATTCTAAATATTATTAATGGTGTGTTCTTCCTCAAAAACAAGCCCTTTTATAGGCTAAGAGAAAAGAAAGTGAAACCCTAAAACAAAAAGGAAAAACTGACCATGCAATGGAGAATCCTAATATGGCCGAAAGTCTCCTCCTTTCCTAATCTAATTTGGATTAATTATTTCCTTTATTTTGAATTAGAAATTAATTAAATTACAATGAAAATAATAAAATAATAAAATTCATAAACTTATTTGTCCAGAAAATAAATAAATAATAATGGTAATTTCCTAAAACAAAAAAGTAGAATCAAATTAAGAAACTAAAATACTAGCTTTTTGACTAAGTTGACTTTGACAAGTCTTTGATCAATTTGAGCTCCAAATCAGCTTCTACATACTTTTTAGGATTCCAAATAGGATTATTATGGAGTTCCACATGTTGCCCTTGCTTGGAGGAAAGTGAAAAAGCCAATTCAGCAAAATACAGTAAAGCCAGCAAGCAATACAGCAATTTTCGGCCAAATTTTGAAGCTGTCTATACAAGTTGGTTTTACTTCTGCCTTGACTTGTTCCTATGACCTCTTAGTGATATTTATTGAATCCATAAAGATTTGGAATCATTTTTTGCTGCCTGGACTCCATAAATGCACCAAAACTGCTACCCGGGTCCATATCGACTTCCACCACTTGTATGCCCTAAACAGGTTTTGGATCTTCGGGTATGGAAAAGTGCTCTTGAGAATGATTTACTCCTTGGATAAAGGCAGCAAATTTTTCCCTAAACCTCTTAGCTTGAGCCGTAGTGATCGGCTCAATCTTAATCCGTATCGGGTTAGCAATCCAGCGGGTTGTCAGTTGTGCGGGGCATGGACGGATTCGCATCATATACACAAACATATTTTTAGTGGCAATTTACATTATAGCTAAGTCACATTGTATTAAACTTCTTGTAGTGAAAGGTTGAATTTAGAAATCCTTGTCCTCATCATGGATGAGTTTATAATTTATTACTCAATAAAGCCAATTAGCAATATTAAGGCTGTTTCAACCATTATTGAGGCCCTAAGCAAAAATTGTTGTGAGGTTTTATAAAATATTGTTAATATTTTTTTTTAAACTAAATTGAATTTTTTTATTTAAAATATTAGTTTTTTTTTTTCACTTATTGTGATAAGTCTTGATAATAAATATATTTTTAAAACTAATCAAGAATTGAGCAAGTGCCAATTGTTAATCAATTTAATCAAAAATTTTAAAAAAGAGAAAACAAACAATGCACATCAAAACACCGGTTTATTTTTATATAGTGAATAGTAATACAATTGGGAAATTGGTAATTATAAACATGAATTCATAGAAAACCAAAAATATATATTATGAGAATGAAAATTATAACCTTATTGAAGAATAATAACTAATAAGTTAATGAGCAAAAAAAAAAACACTAATAACTAACAAGTAATATGAGAAACAAAAAATTAATAAGCAACAAGATTACCCAAAGTCCACCAGTCACGGAAGAGAGGGTTACCGTACATACAAGAGTCTTCAAGTTTTTACGTAAGCTTTTTCTTACTAGTCAAGTAGTACAACGGCTGTATCTTATCTTATAGCCCAATGCGGTTGGTAGCCTTTTGAATTCAGTAAGAAGATAGAAGGAAACTATTAGATAGATAAGTCATAGGTGAGTGAGTGAGTCCTCACTGACCTAAGCGATTTTGATCACCTAGCAAGCCTTTTATTTTGTAGGTAACATCACGAAGCATATCATCATATTTGACTACAAAGGAAGGAATCCGAAGTGAGATGGCACCGTCTTGTCCAACACATCGATAGTTAGCCCTCTATCATCTTCTATTTAGTAGACTTGGTTAAGGGGCCCAGACTTATTTCCAAAATTAGAGTTCGACCGCAGTAGCCCCTTTTTTTGGGGGGATCCAGTTCCTTATCAACTATCGACCCCGAACTCTTTTCATTTGTTTTGGGTATTACCAAACCTAGCCTAGCCTTCGTCAAGCACACTAATGCAGAGAACCCAACTATGGAAAGGCCCCCTTAATTAAGGTTTAGGTTAGTCAATCCGGCCCGGGACGAGTTAGTTGACAAAACCGCCGTAGGGATGGAGACCATTCAACAAAGCGGAGGCACACTGATCAATGAGAAAGAGGCCCTACTCACTAGAAACAAATACACCATAAGATCAAACTACACTCATGCCTCTCATGCAACAAGTTGACTGATCCCCCCTCCCTCCACACACACATAGTGATTCTATTAATCATGTATGTAGGTAGGGCCCTCATCCTACTTGGTATATCATGAGCCTTGTGCACCAGGTGCATTGCGCTTTCTCTTGCACAGATGTTCACCTTTCTAAGTCAAGTAATGGTGACCTGCCAAAGACTAGAGCCTTGTAACATGTTGATGAAGACCTCCGAACTGAGGGTTCGATCAGTAGAGGGGACGACTTTTCCTCCTGATACAAACCTAGGTCGACTTGCTCCTAAGCCTGGATTGGAATTAAGTTCAGATTCTAATGGTCACCTTGACCCATAATCATCTTGTGATTAGAAACTTTGGTATATGATAAAGATGCCATAATAGATTATGGATGTCATATTAATAAGTCAAACTAAAATACTCAACCTCTATTTGATGTTTTAGGTGTTCAAAGAGAATAAAGATATATCTTTCTCACAATAATTTTTTAGTCAATAATGTAAGCTACTTTGCACTGAAGAAATAATTCCTTAAATAGGCTAAAGTCATAAAAGAAATAAACCCTAAGACTACTAGGTAAAACTGGCCAATAGGAAAGTATTATGGTGTGGCCGAATTTTAGGTATCTTTCCTAATCTAATTTGTATTAATTAATTCCTTAATTTTGTAAAGGAATTAATTAATTTACAATCAAAATATTAAAATATCAACTTTACTAAATACATTTGTCCACCAAATAATTAAATAAAAATCAAACTAAAAGACTATTTCCTAAAAAAAAAAAATCAAATTTCAGATTTGGATAGTAGTTGACTAGTTTTCCAAATAAGTTGTCTTTGTCCAATCACCAGCCAAAAGTTCCAAATCAGATCAATTATGCCTTGTAGGATGCCTAGTAGGATTAGAAATGGTCCCCACACGTTGCCATTGATTGGAATGATCAAAGCTTGCTTGGATTATAAGAAACCACTTTTCCAGCGCCAAAACAAGCCAAACCTTCCACTATTGAAATGTGTGCACAATGTGGCATTTGAACAGCTTTGCTTCTACCTTGGCATGATTCCATGATCCCTTGGTGGACTTAATCACGTTCACAAGTTAACAAATCCATCCCTTATTGCCCAACATCCACAAATGTACTAAAACAGCTTTTCGGATCCATTTCTACCTTCACAACTTGGATACTCAGCACAGGCTTAGAATATTTGGTATAACCATGCCTTCTTGAAATTTGATCACACCTAGTATGAAGCTAACCAGATTATCCTTAAATCTCTTAGCTAGTGCCCTAGTAATTTGTCTCGTCTTCAGTTGCATAGGATCAACACCCTAGTGTGTAGTTATTAGTATGGATATGGCGGGTTCTCATCATTTTCCTCTTCTTGAAAAGGATTTATCTTCAAATTAAAATCATCATCTACAAAAAAAGGACGTAAATTAGCAACATTAAAGGTGGCACTCACATTGTACTTAGCTAGCAAATCAAGCTTGTAGGTGATTGAAGTAGGTTTCGACCACTCTTTGATTGCTTTGAGCTTTGATTGGTCAACTTTAATTTTTCCAGCACTCATAACAAATCTTAGAAACATAAGCTCATCTTTACAAAAATCACAATTTTTAAGATTAGAAAACAATCTTTCTTTCTTAAGTATTTCTAAAACTATCCTAAGTTGTCCTACATTCTCATCTAAGTTCCTACCATATACAATAATATCATTAAAATAAACAACCATAAATTTTCCAATGAATGGACGCATGACATAGTTCATTAGTCTCATGAAAGTGCTAGGTGCATTAGTTAAATCAAAAGGCATTACGAACTCCTCATATACCATACTTTGTCTTAAATGCGATTTTCCACTCATCTCCCTCTTTCATTCTCATTTGATGATACCCACTCCTAAGGTCAATTTTTGAAAATATGCATGCACGATATAATTCATCAAGCATATCATCTAATCTAGTAATAGGATGTCTATACTTGATAGTTATGTTATTAACAGCCTTACAATTTGCACCCATTCTCCATGATCCATCTTTTTTAGGTACTAACAACACAGGTATAGCAATGGACTCATGCTTTCTGTAAAGTAACCTTTTTTCATGCAATTCACTTACTTGGCATTGAAGTTCCCTTTTCACCCTAGGATTACTTCTATATGCAAGCCTATTAGGAATTACAGCTCTAAAATAAAATCTATTTGGTGTTCAATCCCTCGAATAGGTGGTAAACCACTAGGAATCTCTTCCAAAAAGACATCATCAAATTTCTGCAAAAGAGAAGAAATAAAGCTCGGCAACATAGGATCTTAAGGGTTAGCTAGATGATTTAAATAAGCATTTTTATATAACATGATAATCATAGGTATCTTACTTAAAAATGCCTTTTTAGGTTCACCTTGGCTAAGATAAAAGTTGGTCTTTTTCTTCTCTTCCTTTTTCTTCTGACTCTCTTGAAAGCATGTTGAAGCTGTGGGTGGCATGGTGGACTTCTTCCTTTGCCGTTCGGTTTCCCTTCTTTGTTGCATTTGCATTTGATCTCTGAACACTTCTCTTGGTGTTAACAGCTAAAGCTTAATTTTCTTACCTTTAAATCAGAGCACAATAGAAGTTTTCTGACTATAGTGTATGGTGTTCTTGCCACATTGCCATGGTCTTCCCAATAATTATCAATACTAAATTTTACCTTGGCTTGCTTATTTACCTTCATCTCTCCACTATCATTAAGCAATCGAAGTCTATATGGTTCGGGATATTTGATTGTTTTAAACCTAATTTCTACACCAAAACAGTATTAATAACATTGGCACAGCTTCCACTATCAATAATCATACCACAAATATTACCTTGGATATCACATCGAGTATGGAAGATGTTTTCACTTTGCACTTGATCTTCATCCTTGATTCGGTCCTTAAAGCTCTTTTAGTCTCGGGTTCACCTTGTTCTTCCTCTTCAAAATCTTCCTCATTTTGTTCGAATTTAGCTTTATCTTCATCACTATCGAACTTCAACTCTCCATTTTCCTTCAGCACCATAATTCTTCTATTTGGGCATTAGTTGGCAACATGTCCTCGGCCTTGACACTTAAAACACACAATATCATGAGTTCTAGATGGTTTAGAATCACACTTACCACTCAGGTTTAGCGTTTGTATGGATTTGGCCAGATCGTCTCTCTTGGCCAATTGGAGCTACCTTTTCTAGTTTCGATTTTAGCTTTGATTCGAATGCAGGATTGGTTCTCCAACCACTTGAACTTGTCCTCCCGCTACTTGAAACTCCTCCAAATCATGAGCTACTACCCCTCCTCTAAGTTGGTTCCTAATTTTGATGGCCACAGCAGCATCTCTTCCAATTCAACATATTGTTGTAATTCAACCTGGTTGGCAATCTCTCGGATTAATCCTCCAAGAAACCTAGCAATTGTTGCCTCATGGTCCTCATTCATGCTCAACCACATTTCTACTTCGTTGAGACAAAGCTTGTAATCATTGATGCAGCATGCTATGGTAATGGCTTGGTACAAACCTTCTCCTTATGGCCCCTTTCATTTGTCTCCAAATGGTTATTAGCTCATCACCAACTCTCCTTTAGGTACTTTGCTCATTGCTCCACCATTGTAATGCATAATGTCCAAATTCCAAAGTGGCCAACTTAACCTTTTTAGCCTCCAAATAGTTATGACAATTAAAAATCATCTCCATCTGTTCCTCCCATTCCAATAAGCCTCCAGATCACTTTTTCCCAAGAATGGTAGTATGTTGATTTTAATATTTTTGAGATCATCATCTTCTTCTCAAGTTTGTCTTCCATGGATTTACCTTTCTTAGACTGCAAATACATCTTCGTGCTCCTCCTCAAAATTATCTCCAAAATCACCTTTTTCAAATTCCTCCCTAAAATGTATATGACCTCCTAGACCTTAACCACGTCCTCCATGTGGTTTTATCCTAGAGTTGGGCCTTCCTTGTGAATTTTCAAACCCTTTCATCCTTAGATAAAGTTGATCAAATTGAGCATTCATTCTTTATAACTGGTCCAACACCTCTTGCATGTCCGTAGGTGCCGATGAACTCCCTGATGCCTTAGATTTGCCTTTGAACCCCACAAAATCCTCTCCAAGTTCTCGTATTAAGTCACCTCCTCTTTTTATTCTTGAATATGTCATGTTAGTGAAATAATGCAAGAAAACCTCATCAAATTCACTCCCTCACATGTATCACTCAAACAGGGTCTTGTTCACTCGTTTCTCACATTAGTTTCGGCTTTTTAACCCTATGATAAGCTCACACTCTCTTGCCTTTTTCCACTCAAAGATTATCTCAAACTTTTAATAAAACACATTTAGAACCAGCAATTAGATCAAAAGTATGTCCTAATTAAACCTATCAATAAAGCAAAAACAAGAAGCAAGAAATTTTCCAGTGAATGATAAAACCTAGTCTCGGCTTTACTAACAAATAACAAGGAAATTAACATAGCAAATTTTGGATTCAACAAAGGAATAAACAAAATATTAAGAGATCAAAATTCAAGGATAAAAAATTTAGAAAAGGATTCAATCAATTAACAAAAACACAATTCGAATAAAATATGGAATAGTTGTTGGTTGTAGTTCTCGTAATTTAAGCTTTGTATCAAATCCTTAAACCAATTTAAATTCAATCAATCAGCAACAATATTCAACTATCCAGCAACCAGTACTGAATAATCAAATAGTATCTTGAACAAACACAATTGAATTTCCAAATCCAAATCAAATTCAAATTTTAAACTTCTCCAAAACGAGCCTTTTGCAATTTCTGTTTAAAACTTTGACTTTTTTTTCTCTCTCTTTTTTTTTTTTAATCTCAACATAATAAAACCAACACAATATCCAGTAGTACAATCACCACAAAAATCACAAGTTCAATGCCAACAAATTGTCAAACGCGATTGCACCGTCCAAACTAACAAATTGCAAAGTTTTAGGTTTATGCAATATGTTCTCAAAATTCCCTTCTTTTTTGTTTTTTTGAATATATGAATACAATTAATTAAGATTAAAACAGCAAGTAAAAATAAAAAATAAACCAAATTACTAAGAACTAATATGCAAAACCAACCAACAAACTAGAAAGTGAAAATTCAGCTACCATAAAGAATCCTAATTTGGCTAAGAATTTTTTGTTTAATATGCAGAATGTGTATAGATAGAAGCAACATTAACCTAACATCAAAATTATAAAATAACACAAAAATAAAACAAAGCAAATAAAATAGATCAAATCTAAACAAAATTCAACTTTGATACCAAATGATAGGAACCTAAGTCGACTCGCTTCTAAACCCATATTAAATTAGCCCGAATCAAAATTAAGTTCACATTCTAATGGTCACCTTGATATCTAATCAACTTGTGATTAGAAATCTTTGCATATGATGAAGACGCCACAATAGGTGATGGATGTCCTATTGATAAGATAAATTAAAACGCTCGATCTCTATTTGATGTTATAGGTGTTCAAAGAGAACAAAGATAATTCTTTCTCACAATAATTTTTGAATCAATAATGTAAGCTGCTTTATATTGAAGAAATAAGCCCTTAAATAGGCTAAAGACATAAAATAAATAAACCCTAAAACTACTAGGCAAAACCGACCAATAGGAAAGCATTATGGTGTAGCTGACTTTTAGGTATCTTTCCTAATTTAATTTGTATTAATTAATTCCTCAATTTTGAAAAAAAAATTAATTAATGTATAATCAAAATACTAAAATATCAAATTTCCTCAATACATTTTTCCAGCAAATAATTAAATAAAAACCAAAATAAAAGACTATTTCCTAAAACAAAAAGCCAAATTTCAGATCTGGAAAGTATTGACTAGTTTTCCAAATAAGTTATCTTTGTCCAATCACCAGCCAATTTAAGCTCTAAATCAAATCCATTATGCCTTGTAGGATTAGAACTGGTCCTCACATATTTCCATTTATTGGAATGATCAAAGCTTGCTTGGATTACAAAAAACCACATTTTCGGTGTTAAAACAAGCAAAACCGGCCACTATTGAAATGTGTGTGCAAATGTGGCCATTGAATAGCTTTGCTTCTGCCTTGGCATGATTCCATGATCCCTTGGTGAGCTTAATCACATTCACAAGTTAACAAATCCATCATTTTCTGCCCGGAGTTCACAAATGTACTAAAACAACTTTCCTAGTCCATTTCTGCCTTCACAACTTGGATGCTCAGCACGGGTTTAGAATCTTTGGGTATAACAATGCCTTCTTAAGATTTAATCACACCTTGTATGAAGCTAACATATTACCCTTAAATCTCTTAGCTTGTGCCTTTCTAATTTGTCCCCTCTTCAATTGTACAGGATCAATGCCTCAACGTGTATTTATTGGTATAGATATGGGTGGGTTCTCATCATTCAATGATACGAACCTAAGTCTACTTGCTCCTAAACCCGTATTAAATTAGCTCTGATCGAAATTAAGTTCAGATTCTAATGGTCACATTAACCCTTAATCAACTTAAGATTAGAAACCTTGGTATATGATGAAGATGCCACAATAGGTAATGGATGTCCTATTGATAAGTTAAACCAAAACATTTGATCACTATCCAATGTTTTAGGTGTTCAAAGAGAACAAAGATAATTCTTTCTTACAATAATTTTAGAATCAATATTGTAAGTTATTTTTTAATGAAGAAATAAGCCCTTAAATAGGCTAAAGTCATAAAAGAAGTAAACCCTAAAACTACTAGGTAAAACTAGCCAATAGGAAAGTATTACGGTGTGGCCAAATTTTAGGTATCTTTTCTAATCTAATTTATATTAATTAATTCCTTAATTTTGAAAAGAAAAATTCAATAATTTCAATCAAAATATTAAAATATCAACTTTTCTAAATACATTTTTCCAAAAAATAATTAAATACAAACCAAAATAAAAGACTATTTCATAAAATAAAAGTCAAATTTCAAATTTGGAAAGTAGTTGACTAGTTTTCCAAATAAGTTGTTTTTGTCCAATCACCAGCCAATTTAAGCTCCAAATTAGATCCATTATACCTTGTAGGATTAGACCTGGTCCCCACATGTTGCCATTGATTGGAATGATCAAAGCTTGCTTGGATTACAATAAACCACCTTCCCAACTCCAAAACAAGCAAAACCTGCCATTATTGAAATATGTGTTCAAATGTGGCATTTGAACAGCTTTGCTTTTGCCTTGGCATGATTTCATGATCCCTTGGTGAGCTTAATCATGTTCACAAGTTAACGAATCCATCCCTTGCTGTCCTGAGTCCACAAATGTACTAAAATAGCTTTCCGGGTCCATTTCTGCCTTCACAACTTGGATGCTCAGCACGGGCTTACAATCTTTGTGTATAACAATGCCTTCTTGAGATTTAATTACACCTTGTATGAAGCTAACCAAATTATCCTTAAATCTCTTAGCTTATGCCCTAGTAATTGATTCCATCGTCAATTGCACAGGATCATCACCCTAGTGTGTAGTTATTGGTAGGGATACAGGCAGGTTCTCATCATCTCCCCAGAAGAAGAATTGCCCCGCTCTCTAGCCGAATGATCCCTGTTGATCATATAACTAGGAGGGAACATGTTACATTAAAGGTGAACAATCAGAGATGTCCTCTAATTAGCATGATGAGGCTGGTCCCTCTTTTAGTATACTAACTAAGTTATGAATATGAATGAAGAACTGAATGCCCAACTCTTTCTTTCACTGCTAATCCCAAGAGGATTCTTAATGCTGATACTTTCTATTTAATTGAGCCCTAGGCTTATGGTCGTCCTTTAGGTGTGGGTTCGGTTCAATTGGAGAAAGCTATCAAGTAAAGGTCAACATACATAATTGCAAGGGTGGTGCATCGCCTATTTATCATTCTTGCTCCAGAACAAGACAACTGCAAATACAATGGATGACTATGCCAATCTGAAGTAAAATCCCAAGTTATTACTCAAAGAAAAAACACAGCAGAACACAATGCCACAGAATGACTTTAGTTCGAATAGAAAAGATGATGAACTTTTTAGGTTTTGGAATAGTTTCTATAATGATTTGAAAATGAATAATCTTATTTCAGGAAATGGTTCAACTAAATCTGAGCAGTATAAAGACTTAGTCTTTGAGAAATTGGAAAATGGAAAACATGATATGGAATCTGAACGCTTACATTTATTTACAGCAAACTTCTATCCTCCATGTCAACAGCCAAAGCTTGCAATGGGATTGCCTCCTCATTATGATCTTGGCCTTTTGACACTTCTTATTCATAATGTAATTGATGGCCTTCAAATACAACACAATGGGAATTGGTTCAATGTCACACCTTGAGGTGCATTATATTCCTTTTTCACCATTAATTCTACATTTCATAACTTTTCGATATTTCTTTGGGTCCTGTTTCTTCTACTTTCTATTTCATCACTTTTTATTATATCAATTAATAGTCAGCCTTCATGAAAGCAAAGTAATTGGGTAAGTGATGTCCTTCACACCTATAGCTTTGTGATCAGTAATCTTGACCAAAAAGGTGATTAAAAAGAAGAAAAAAAAGCTCTTTCAAAACTAGCTAGCAAGGTTTTACATTTATATAGTCATTTTTTTTTTCACTTTTTTCTTTTTCATTTTTTTGAGAGAGAGAAAAATGTAATTTAATTTTTTTTTGCTTATTTATATTTTTATTTATGTATTTATGTTTCAATTTGAGTGATGGGAAGTACAAAAGTATTGTACATCGCGCAAATAGTGAACAAGAAAAAGACTAGGATATCTATATTGAGATCAAATATAACGACTACTTCCAACTTCAACAGGGCAATCAACTCTACACAAAATCTTGTTTAGAATGTTTGAGCATTTAATTTCAAATTATTTAATACTCTATTATTCAGAGAAAATGATTAATTATTTCCTTTCTCCTTATATAAGAGTTGTCATTTTAGTTATTATTACCAATAAAAAACAATTATCATATTAATTCCATCTAGATTTTTAAATTTAAATTTAAATAATATTGGTAATGCATCCCTGATTAAACTAAATCTAAGATTCAATGATTCATGATGAGGATAAATGCTTTCCATACCACTATAGAGGGAAACACATGCATACATATATACATATATAATTGATCTTTTAGGAACCATCTACAAATTTATTTTAAAAGAAATAATGCTATGGATAATAAAAATGAAACCCATATTAATTAATAAATTTGATTTTACATCTTAAATTTAAAAAAAAAATTATTTTAGTTTAAATTTTAAATGAGATAATATGGGTCCATTTTTATTTTTCACATTAACGAAGTTTCCAAAAAATATTTCTAATATATATACATATATTATTCTGGGATATTATATTGTCTAGTCATAGTTAGGTGGGCGACTATTTGCGGCAGCTAGCCTTGAACCCTACTCAAGCAACTATTTGCTTGTATCATCCTTATGCACAATCACCTCTATGAAACACAAGCAGCCCATCTTTTCTCCTATTACTGTCTCAATCGCTGCAACTAGTTCCTCCTTGTAACTTATCTAATTTGAAGAGATTATTATTCTAATTAATTAATAATCAGGATATTATTTACTATCAACAAATCTTCTTGTATACATATCTTACCTTAGTTGTCCAACATTTTCCCTCACCATTATAAATTGCATCAATCAAAGCTGTGTAGTTCTAGTTTTTAATGACATTATAAGGTCCATCATGGATAGCTACTTCTATGGTGTAGCCACTTGTGTTGACTAGAAATATAATGCCACAATGGCCACATCACAGCATTGTCGACACTTCCTATGCTGTCCACTATAGATGCCTTAAGCCCCGATCTTTCAATTTCTTATATATCTTTCAATTTCTCATGTATAGTGTTAATAAACTGATGACTTATTCCCCAATTTGTATACATATATATATATAATAATTAATAATAATAATAATAATAAGATATAATAAATATAGTAATATAATAATAATAAAAACAAAGAATAAGTCAACAAGGCTTTTAGAGAAAATAGATCTTTCATAAGTATTACAAAGAGTGTATGTGCCCAAGGACTATATTATTGAAGTAAGTAAACAAGCTAGTGTTATTATTGGCACAAACAAGCCTTATAAGTGAGTCTTGTAATCAGTCCACACAAAATATCTAACATGCGTGTAATCTAGTGAAGGGTCCATAAACTCCAGTCCTTTACCTTCATTCTACAGCTGAAATGTCTGAAAAATTTGTATAATAACATTATCCATCATGTAGTTGAAATGCAAACAAGTTCTTAGCACATGAAAAGTGAAATTTTCTATTAGCACATGAAAAAGGGAAATTTTATATGCATTGGTTTGCTATAATCTCAAAAAGAAAGAGAAAAAGATAAAAGAAGAATAGAGAAAAAGACACAAAGAGAGAGATAGTATTTCATAGAAATTAATGTTAGCTTCATTATGAAGCTATTGTTTGCATTTATATCAATATTAGTAAAATTTCAGAGTTGGTTGCAACTAAAAAAGCTAGTTACAATGAAACTAACTGATGAGAATCCCCTTGTGACCGCACAATCGTCTACCCGCTGAGGTGCTGATCCGATATAGATGAAGATCGAACCGATCACTAGAGCACAAGGTAAGAGATTTAAGGACAACTGGATGCTTTTATACAAGGAGTAATTAATTCTTAAAAGGACTTGTCAATACCTGAAGATACAAAGCCTGTTTTAAGCATCCAAGTGGTGGAAACAATTACAGACCCAGATAGTTGTTTTAGTGCATATATGGACTTCGAACAGTAAGAAATTGTTTCAACACTTCATGGATTCAATGAATGTCGTGGAATCAATTCAAGGCAGCTTCAAAGGCAATCAAAAAGGGCTTGTACGCATGGGAGAGAAAGTTGGCCGATTTTACTATATTATTTGCTGGCTTTATTATATTGTGCTGAGTTGGCATTTTCTCTTTATTCTAAGCAAGGGCAACCTGTGGGAATCATCATTAATCTTATTTTTCATCCTACTTGGCATATAGGGGCTGATTTGGAGCCTCTATAAGCTGGAAATTGGTCAAAAATACCTTTGTGGTCAAACTAGTCAACTAGTTTCCTAATTTGATTTTGACTTTTTGTTTTAGGAAATTAGTCTTTTATTTGGTTTCTATTTATTTATTTTCGGGATAAATCAACTTAGGAAAATTATTATTTTATTATTTCAATTGTAAATTAATTAATTAATTCCTAATTCAAAATAAGGGAATAAATTAATTAGTTTAGGAAAGTATCAATTTCGGTTACACCATACTTCTTACCTTATGGCGAATTTTACATGTTTGTTTTACGATTTTTGTTTCGTACTCTTAGCCTATTTAAGGGCTTATTTTCAATAAGAAATCAACCTTAATATTATTCAAAATTTATTTTGTGAGATAGAATTCTCTTTATGCTTTTTGAACACCTAAAACACCATTAGAGAGTGAGTGTTTTAGTTTTGACTTATCAATAGGATATCCATCACCTATTGTGGCATCTTCATTATACCAAGGTTTCTAATCACAGGTTGGTTAGAGGTTTAGGTCAATCCATTAAAATATGAATTTGATTGAGATCCAGGCTAATATAATACGGGTTTAGGCGCATGTCGACCTAGGTTGGTATCACTAACCAAAGCTGACTAGGCTAACTAACAAAAGTTGACATGGCATTATTAGCACGTGATATCCAACCTTCCCCTTTCAACTTAAGATTGTTAGGAAAGATAAGCTTGAGTTGGTCACATATCAAATATTGCCCCTTAATTAGTTGAACTAAGACAAAGAGTTAGCAACCTTAAGCTTTGATTTGAGATACAAAAATTTCAGTGTGCCAATAGGCTTAGTAAAGAGATTAGCTACCTGTTTCTTAATGGGAATACACCGAATTTCAATAAACTTCTCCAAAACTTTGCCAAAACTTTGTTACGAATGAAATGAAGATTAATTTGAAAATGTTTCATTTGTTGATAAAGAACTAGATTACAAGCTAAAGTAGCAGCACTTAAGTTGTCAATCCAAACAATTGGAGTAGGGAAATAAACTTTCAACTTAATAATCAAATTTTTTAACCAAAACAATTCAGTTGTATGATAAGTAATGGCCCTGTATTCAGCCTCTGTGATACATCTAACAACCATAGATTGTTTTTTAAGTTCCACAAAATAAAATTTGGATCTAGAAACATTGAATAACCACTAATTAAGCATCTGTCATCACGATAACTAGCCCAGTTAGAATCTGGGAAACCATGAAGAGCAAAGTTTGTAGAAGCTTGCAACCTTAAACCATGATTTACTATCTCTCGTAGGTAACACAACAGTCTTTTATGACTTTCTCAATGTGCTAAGGTTGGATAAGTAATAAACTCGCTCAACTTGTTAATAGCAAAAGAAATGTTAGGTCTTGTGATTGTTAAGTACTAAAAAGCACCAATAGTACTTTGCTACAAATCTAGATCGAGAATAACATCTCCCATTGAAGCTGTTAGAGGTTTGTTAGCCATCATAGGAGAAAGGTAACAACTTGCTTCCTGAATTTTAGTTTTGAGAAGTAAGTATTTGGTCTACTTAGTTTGAGTAAGCAGCATACTATGAGAATTTCTTACAACTTCAATTCCTTAGAAAAAACTAAGATTACTAAGATCCTTTAAAGAAAATTGATAATTCAAAACTAACAATTAATTTTTGAATAGCCTTCAAATTTGAACATGTAACAATGACATCATTAACATAAACCAGTAGCAGCAGCATATCAGTGTTGCCTTGTCTTAGCACAAACAAAGAGAGTTAGCATAAACATGATGAGGAAAATCTTTATTTTCATATCCTCAAGGCTATGACATATATACAACTTCTTGCAAATCTCCATTCAAAAAGGCATTATTGGATTCAAGTTGTTTAATTGGCCCATGTAAAGAAACAACTAGACTTAAAACTAACCTGATGGTTACTAGTTTAATCATTGGACTAAATGTCTCATTGAAATTAAAACCAGGCTTTTGATGAAAGCCATTGGCAACCAAATGGGCCCTATAATGTTGGATAGATCCATCAGCAGTCTGTTTCACTCAAGAACCCATTTATGACCAAAGACTAGGTACCATTCTTTTGTAGAGCTTTATACTCCAAGTGCATTGCTGCTTTCCATTTCGAATCCTACAAAGCAACTCTAAAGATACAGGTAAAGCCATATCAGAAAAAGTTGATGGAGAACCATGTTGTATATAAAAACATTGAGCTTTAACAATTCCATTCTTTGACCATGTCTGCATAGGACAAGTACAAGTGGTTGTTACAAATTTATGTTGATCATATTCAGCTTTGTGCTTATCACTTTTAACAATTCTACTATTTAACCGTGTCTGCACAGGATGAGTAGAAGTGGTTGTTACTGATTTGAGTTGATCATATCTAGCTTAATGCTGATTAGTTGGTGAGGTTGAAACATGAGTATAGGAAACTTGATCGAAAACAAAAATATAATTATCCGGAGCAGAAACAGATTCAATAGATGAAGCTATTGAATTATCAGATCTGAAGTAGAAGGTTGAAGAAATATATCACCAATAAGAGAAATTGGATGTTAAGCTAAATTGTGGACTTATGAAGTCGCATGGGACATAGGAGACTGAGAAATTGGTTTTAAGAGTAAAAGAGGAGTAGCTGAGTAATTATGAGAACAATTACATATTATGTAGCTAATGGATCTAAAGCCTGTTTGAAAAGGAAACTCATCTTCATTAAATATGACACTTCTAGAAAAATACACTCTTCCTAACTTGTCTAGGCACTTATAGCCTTTGTGATTGTCACCATAGGCAAGAAAACACATTTTGCTATATGAAACTAAAATTTATAATTATTCTAAGGTCTAAGAAAAGGAAAACAAGAATAACTAAAGACCTTGAGAAACTCATAGTTAGGATCTTTATGAAACAAAATTTGGTATGGACTTTTGAACTCCAAGACAAAAGATGGCAACCTATTAATGACATATACAGCTGAACTAAAGATTTCCCACCAATAAACCAGTGGCATCGAAGCTTGTGATAGCAAATATAAACCATTTCAACAATATGATGATGCTTCCTCTTAGCCCTTCCATTTTGTTGATGAGTATAAGGATAAGAATGCTTAAACTGAATATGAAGGGAGTTTAGATAAGGTAGAAAAGCTTTGTATTCACCACCTTAATTAGAAAATAAGAACTTCAATTTGGTAGAGAACATCCTACGAACCTGTGTTATTAAAATTGGATGATTCATGATACGAATTGGACGATTCGTATCAAGTTTGATGTAAAACAATCTAAACTGTTTACCTGAATTGGTCTAAAGGTGAATCGCACATTTCCCCTATTGATCGAATCATCGACTCACCGTTTTCTTCTCCCCTATTGAAGATGATGCAGAAGCTGAGAAGAATACGAAAATGAATGGTAGAAAATAGAGAAGAAGATGCAGAAACGTAGGAGAAGACAGAAAATACAGAAGAAGATGCAGAACCAGAAAAGAAGACGAAGGTCAATGGCAGAGATGAGGAAAATTTGTTATTATTTTATTTGTTTTCTTTTTAATTTTTATTGGTTAAAAAGTTAAAAGTTGAAACAATAACTTGATATAACCATGCAAGTGAATAAAGAGAATTTATATAATATACAAAAGAAGAATCGTATGTGCCACGCGTCAGTACGCCATTCTTCCAAATTACCTCCAAAAACGTATTTTATTTATTTATTTATTATTATTATTATTATTTATTAGTTATTATTTATTATTTATTATTTATTATCTTACATTTTATGGATATAACTAAATATATATAAAATTAAATTTTGATATAATTTAATTACATATGGTAAGAATTTTGAAATATTTTTATTTTATTTATTATTACTTATTATTTATCATTCATTATCTTACCTTTTATGGATATAACCAAACATATATAAAATTAATTTTTAATAAAATATTTGATTTGATATTACTTACCAAATATATATTTATGGGTTTGTGTAACCATAATTAAATATATAAGCCCGTGCATGTACAGCATATATATAATTAAAGATTTAGGGAATCTTTTGCTTGTACTGTTATTTAATATTTGAATTTTATTTTATTTGCCAAATAAGTTAAACATATTTGGCTATAAATTAGTAAGTCACATATCTTGGCTATAAAATTTCGGTATTCAATATTTTATTAGTTTTTATTTATCTCATATTTCTGTTTTAGGGTTTAAGGTTTTTTTTTTTTTTTAATTCTTTAATCTCAAATTTTTTTTTTTATTTTTTTTTATGGATCCTAAACATAATCATGTTAATCATAAGCATGTACGTGAGTCATGCTATGGATTTTTGAAAAACATTAATGATTCTGAATCAAGATATGATGTAGAAACTCTTAAAAAAGAAGAAGATGCTTCTGACGAAGAATCCTTGCTTATTGATTCACCTTTGTCTATCAATTTTTTCAAGATGATGGATAAGAAAAAGATAAAAATGAGAAGACGCATGAGATTATTTAGACCAAAGGCATGCAAGAAAAAGCAATATGATCATCAAATCAAATATATTTATTTTCAATAAAACTTTTATTTTACTTTCGAGAATATGTCCAGGCAGATCAATTTTATCAAACACATCAATACTAACAAAATACAGTGGACATTCAAGGTTCGTGTCCTAAGACTTTTAAAGATCCCATACTTTAATGATAAATAAGAAATTAGTAGCATTGAAATAGTGTTAATGGATGAGCAGTTTTTTTTTTTTTTCATCACATGTTATTGATATTGTTATTATTATTATTATGTGTTTATATTATACAATATAATATTATATATAATATTGTGCATATGTATCTAATATACTATATAATATATATTATTATTATTATTATTATAATTATACTTATTATTATATATAATATATACAATATCATGCATGTGTATATAACATACTATATAAAATATACTATTATTATTATAATTTTACTTATTATTATTATATAGATTATACAATATAATCCTAGATATATAATAATATAATAATATTATGTATCCACTCTTTCATTTAAGGTTTAAAAATTTTAACAAATATTTATAGGGTGAAAAGATTCATACTACAGTAAATCATTCATTGATTCGTTGTTTCAATCCACTGATTCGTGAAGGGCAATTGTATTTAATGCAAAATTTTATAGTTGGATTCAATAATTTCAAATTTAAGACCACAAGACACAAATACAAACTGAACTTTATGTCGAATACTAATATTATTGATGCTTTGGATGAAAGTTTTCCAATGCAATCATGTTCATAAAATAAAATAAAATAATTATTTGTGTTAAAAATATTCTATATATGATATAAATAATTATAAATAGAAACAATAAGTTATAAAATATAATGAAAATAATTATTTTATCAAAACTATTTTAAAATATATATAAAAAGAAAGATCCCTTAAATTGATATATGTATATATATATTAGATGAGGGAAGAGATACAGAGGATGTTATTATTTTATTTAAACTGAATTATTTATCTAATTAAATTAAATATAAGGATTTAACATAAGAAAATTAATTATTTTATAAATAATCAAAAAATATATTTGAATTTGAATTTTAATATCATAGATTGAAAATATTATATAAATACATTTGAATTTGAATTAAATCATATAAATACATTTGGATTTGAATTTAAATTTTAGAGGTGAAAAAAATTAAATAGGTAAATATTTTTTAATTGAATTCCATAAATAATTGATCTTATAATGTAAAAATTATTTATAGGATAAATAATAATAATAATAAATAATTATATTATATTATGAGTATTTAATATATGGAAATTAATTATTTGCAAGGAGCCAAAAAATACATTTGAATTCTATAGATGAAAAATATTGTTTAAATACATTTAAATTTAAATTTAAATTCCATAGATGAAAAAATTAAATAGAAAAATTCCTTTGATAGAAAAAATTATATAGGTAATTTTTGAATTTGAATTTCATAATTGAATATTATTATATATAGAAGTCAAATTTATAATTCTTAACAAACTTTTATAGTATAGATTGAAAAAAAAAATTCAAATATACTTATTAGCAATAAAACTTTCCAATAATTTATTTTAAATATAATTAATTATTATAGATTATATTTAACATCATCTATATGGTTACATCATAGATGGAAAAAATTATATAGGTAATTTATATAGGTAATTTTTGAATTTGAATTTCATAAAATAGTACTATATATAGAAGTAAATATATAATTCTTAACAAACTTTTATAGTCTAGACTGAAAAAAAAAAAAAAAAAAAAAGATCAAAATATACTTATTAGCAATAAAGCTTTTAAATAAATTTTTAAATATAATTAATTATTATAGATTATATTTAAAATCATCTATTATGATTATACATTCTGTGTATCACACGGCAATGAATGCTAGTAAATAAAATAATAAAGAAAGTTGAAACAATAAATTGACACGATCGTGAAAGTTGAAACAATTATTTTATTTCTTTTTTTTTTATGTTTATTGTTAAAGAGATGGATGATAAGATGAAGACCACATGAATAAAAAGTGATAATAATATAAAAAAATAAATAAATAATAAAATAAAAAGTGTTGTGTGATGTATCTTTATATAATAATAATATAAGTATATATCTTACAATACACGTTTCGTTTCGATATACGTTTCACAATTTTAACAAAATGATTTACGTTTCGATTTACGATTTGACAACATTGCTTTGAACCATGAGATTGAAGGATTTAAAAATAGAATGTCCTTCTAACTTGGCTTCTAGTGGAAAAATCAAAATATATCATGCAAAATCATTAATAAAGTGGATGTAATAATAAAATCCTTCTTTAGGGACAATAGGTGTTGGTCCCTAAATGGAAGTATGTATCAATTCTAAAGGAGTTGAGGCTTTAGATTCAGTTAAATGAAAGACATATATATGTCCTTTGCCATATTGACAAGTAGCATAGAAATCTAAACTTTTATTCATTGATAAACTTGGTTTATACAAGGAAATAACTTTCTTGATCAGCAAAGAAAAAGCATGCCAAGTCTCCAATGTTAAAATTCTAAAATGATGACAAGCTTTACAATAGTCAGAGGTACTATTATTAAACAACTGCAACAACATTATTCATATTTATAGAACTGGTAGAAGCAACGCTTCCATCAAGACAATTTGTATTAGAAACACTAATATCAATAGTAGCATCATCAGAACTCGTAAGTACAGAAATGATAAAACCAACATCACCATCATTACAACTTCTATTTGAATTAACAACATCAACTAATGAATGAACTAAAAACCAGCCAAGTTATAAAGACTATCATTATTGACTTGTTCAGCACAAAAAATTTTCTTAAGAATTGAATGTATTCTTACATTGCTTGTAGATTGAAGATATAAAACTCTTCTTGAAGATATGCAAAAGGGAACTTGTAATTTGTATGAATCTCTTTCAAGATCTCTTTGTAGAACGACCTTGCCCATCTGTTTGTTCTTTATTAAGCAATGAGAATTAGTAAATTCAAAGTTACATTATTATCCACAATTAACTCAGATATGCTCAACAAGTTTTCAGCAATACACGGAACAATTAGAACACCTTTAAGTAGTAACATATATTTAGGAAAAAACAAAGAGTAGAAGTGTAATACCTATACTTGTAATATCAAGTCCTTGTCCATTACCACTGAGAAGCTTATTATATTCAGATTGATGAATCATATTTGTGCCATTAGAGAGCATGGTTGGTGGCCCCACTATCAAGATACCAACTAGGATCTCCAATAAAAATAGGTGTAACTGCAAAATTAACTGATGCTTGGCCACTGATTTTGTTAAAAATATTAGATGATGTACCAGGATTAGTGGTAATCTGAGGTCCAAAAGTGGATCCAACAGTGGAGGAATAACCAACATTACCAGGCAACAAAGGCAAAGAAGCAGGCAAAATGGGTTGACCAGCACCAAAAGATGTCATAACACTAAGATTGCCTTGAGATCCATTACTAGAATCGCTTGGGTAGGGAGAGACAAATCCTCCATTGAAAAAGTGAGCTTGAGGCATATTCCTTAACATAGAAGGACCAAAAATACCAGAGAGTGGATATTGAGAGAATTGAGTAGACATACCACCAGAGCCTACACAATTCAAACCAAAGTTCATAGTACTCAGGTTGAAATGATTTTGAAAACTAGAATTGTGAAAAATTACATTACCTGAATTAAAGTAGCACATGTTTGCAGTATGACCAATCTGACCATATATCTGATATTAAGGTTTCCAGGGCCTACCATTTTTGCCTCTACAATGGCTTCTACCAAAATGGCTTCCTCTAAAATTCTCATTATAACCTCTCTCACCATGATTAGAATAGTTCTCAGCAAAAGGATTATGAGAATGGATATGAGAATTAGGATAAATTCGTGCAAAATCAAGGGAAGGATTAGTGGTCACAAAATTAGAATTGTTATTCAAGTGAATCCGACTATTGAAAGCAAAAACAAGATTGGTTGAATCGAACATTGTAATACTATTATTATGTTCAAGCTTAGATTCATAATGAATGAGATAATTTTTTACCTCTAGAAGACTTGGCAGTGGAGGATGGCTAGTAAAATTAACAAATACTACCCCAGTCCAATAGGAATGCATATGACCAATTCTTTTTTGAAAACAAAGAAACCACCCGCAGTCATTTGATCAACTAGCTTTTTCATTTTCTTGCTAAATCAACTAAAACCAATAATTTTCATATTGTCCTTTTTCATAGTTTGAAGTTGAATCCTCAATTACAACATTTAAACCTCAAATTGAGGATCATAAGTTTCCTCAATAATGTGCCAAATTTGACAAGAAGTACAAAAAGCAACCCAATCACCTAGCTTACGAACATCAATGGCAGAAATCAACCAGCCTTGAAGAAATTGATCTTAGAGAATTCAGATTTGCTGTTCAATAGAAAAATATACGAAATTATCCTCAATAATTTCTTTGTCAACAAAAAGAAATTCATTCAAGAAATTTTGTTCTGAACATAGAACAAATTTATCAAGCTTGTGACCATGAAGGATTGGTAAAATCTGTGACTTCCAAATTAGAAAATTTTCATCATCCAGCTTCAAAATAGTTCTTGGAAATGGTGAGACGATAATCAGAGACTCAAAGATCTTAAGAGAAAACCTTGCATTGCGAACTTGTCATCTTAGATCTGATTTTGTCTGCCATACATGCATGCCCTAGACCTTTCTATCTCTACTCTGATACCTTGCTATAATCTCAAAAAGAAAGAGAAAAAGAAAGAAGAAGAAAAGAGAAAGAAACATAAAGAGAGATAGTGATAGCATTTCCTAGAAATTCATGTCAGTTCATTATGAAGACACTGTTTGCATTTATATCAATATTGGTGCAGTTTTAGAGTTGGTTACAATTGAAAAAGCTAGTTACAAAGAAACTAACCAAAACTGACTAGGCTAACTAACAGAAGGTGACATGGAATAGTTAGCATGTGATATCCAACATTGTTCATTGTTCATATGACTTACATATTCCAGGATGTTTAAATCTTAACTTAGACTTTAAATTGGGGCATTCCTCTTACCATTTATGATTTGTAGAAGAACTCCAAAGCTGTAAAACATCCAATTTGGTAGAATATAGACCTTGCTTCACATATGCAGGTGGAATGTGTCCACTGCGTATATATAATTCTTTAATTATATAATTTCCTAAATAGTTGAGTATACACTTAAAAAGAAAGGTATGTTTGAACAAAAAGTAGCAAGCATTGCACAGAATTAGACTTACTATGTTCCAGCTATATTTTCTATAGTTGCTTCAAGCCAATCTTTTACGACAGTTTTAGCCATTCCAAAATTTGCGAGCTTAAGCTTCATTTCATCATCAAGTATTATATTGCTAGTTTTCAAATCTTGATGAATTATTGTCAATCTCAAGAATTCTTGGAGATAAAGAAACCTTTGAGCAATCCCTTCAATGATGTGAACTTATTTTATCCAATCCAAAATATACTTTCTAATTGGGTCTACATAGAACCAGCTCATGGACAACCAATTTTAGGTATGTTAGCTGAGGAAGGAGAAGTTGTATGAGTCAAAACATATTAGATCATTAAGTGGAATTAATAGCATGGAAGGTTGGATTACAGACCAAAATGGTACATGTCCAATTAGCATGTATTCATGTACCAGCATCGTTCATCTTGTTCAATGCAGAATAACCTTAGGCTGAAGCTGATGATTGCTTGTTAAATTCAATTTCCAATCCATTTAACAAAATAAGTTAGCAAAAATAAACATTCATGGTCATATCATATATCTCCAATAGTGACCTATTGAAGAATACAAGTTCTCTTTCAAATTTTACTTTTTTTGTTTGTGATAAACAACAATGTATAGAATTCACCTTATACAAATAAGTTAAAATCAAAACTTATACAAATAAAAAGTCAACTTGAGCTCGCTTGATCAGTTTTGACCGTACCTTATTTTGACCATAACTTCCCAATCGTAGCTCCGATTTCGGCATACTACTAGTTTACAAATGCAGATCGATAAGTACTTCATCACGGTGCCTCTATCAAAGCTAAATTCTTCTCACAGTAAAAAATCAATTGTTGGGTACATTTGGTCAACATACATCAATCCTATCAAACTTGGTAAAAAATTTAAATTTATAGTGTTTTCTCAAATCGGGGTGTTATGATACGAACCTAGAACAACCTGCTCCTAAAGCCATATTATATTAACCCAGATATAATTATGTTCAAGTTCTAATGGACACCTTGACCACTAACCAACCTGTGATTAGAAACTTTGGTATATAATGAGGACGCCACAATAGGTGATGCAAAGCCTATTGATAAGTCAAACTAAAACACTCATTCACTATGGTGTTTTAGGTGTTCAAAAGAAAAAAGAGAGATTCAATCTCACAAAATAAATTCTAAATATTATTAGTGGTGTGTTCTTCCTAAAAAACAAAAAATTTTACAGGCTAAGAGAAAAAAAACTAAAACCCTAAAACAAAAAGGAAAAACCAACCATGCAATGAAGAATCCTAATATGGCCGAAAGTCTCCTCATTTCCTAATCTAATTTGAAGTAATTAATTCTTTTATTTTGAATTAGGAATTAATTAATTTACAATGAAAATAATTAAAATAATAACTTTCCTAAACTTATTTTTCCAGCAAATAAATAAATAAATAAATAATAATGGTAATTTCCTAAAACAAAAAGTAGAATCAAATTAGGAAACTAAGATACTAGCTTTTTGACTAAGCTGTCTTTGACCAATTTGAGCTCCAAATCAGCTTCAATATGCTTTGTAGGATGCGAAATAAGCTGACCATGTAAGTCCCACATGTTCCCTTGCTTAGAAGAAAGAGAAAAAATCAACTTACCAAAATACAGTAAAGCCAGCACAAAATATAGTAAAACCAGCCAATTCTTCAATCCATGCACACAGCCCCTTTTTGGATGGGTTTGAATTTGCCTTGACTTGATTCCATATTCTCTTAAATATATGTATTGAATCCATGAAGCATTGGACCCAATTCATGCTGCTCGGACTCCTGCAATGTACCAAAACCGCTATCCGGGCCCGTATCGGCTTCCACAACTTGTATGCTCAAAACAGGTCTTGCATCTTCGAGTATGGACAAGCCCTCTTAAGAATAAATCACTCCCTGGATAAAGGCAGCAATTTTGTCCCCAAACCTCATGGCTGTGCAGGCTCGGACGGATTCACATCAATCCTTTCCTCTTGAAAATGATTTGCCCTCAAATCAAAGTCATCACCTGCAGCAAAAAGAGACAAATCAGCAATATTAAAGGTAGCACTAACATTATACTCATCGGCAAATCAAGTTTGTAGGCATTGTCATTTATCCGCTCCAAAACTTGAAAAGGTCCATCTCCTCGCGGCATTAATTTTGATTTCCACTGTTTGGGGAACCTCTCATTCCTTAAGTGCAATCAAACCCAATCTCCAGGTTCAAAGAAAACTTGTTTTCGACCTTGGTTAGCATTCCTTGCATATTGCTTGGTCCTCCTCTCAATATTTACCTTAGTTTTCTCATAAATCTGCTTTACAAAATAAGCTTTTTGTTTTCCATCTAGATTAGCACGCTCAGTTAAAGGTAAAGGTGTTCGATCTAATGGAGTCAAAAGATTAAAACCATAAACAATTTCAAAAGGAGTAAATTTAGTTGCTGATTGCAAAGACTTATTATAAGCAAATTCAATATGTGGCAAACAAACAATCCTTCTAAGTTCTCAAATTTCTACTAATTAATGCTCTCAACAATGCAGACAAGGTCCTATTTACTACTTCAGTTTGTCCATCAGTTTGTGGATAACAAGTAGTTGAAAATAACAGCTTATTACCTAACTTAGCCCACAAAGTTTTCCAAAAATAACTTAAGAACTTAGCATCCCTATTCGAAACAATAGTCCTAGGTATTCCATGCAATCTCACAATTTCTTTAAAAAACAAATTAGTAACATTAGATGCATCATCAATTTTATTACATACAATAATGTAACATCCCACATCGGTTGGAGAGGGGCACGAAGCGGTCTTTATAAGGCTGTGGACACCTCTCCCTTCAAGACGCGTTTTGACAAAACCTTGAGGCTAGGGGGGAGAGAGGGAGTGAACCCTGGGCCAAAGAGGACAATATCTTGATGCGGGTGGACTGGGCCGTTACAGTGGTATCAGAGCCAGTACCCGGATCGGTGTGCCAGCGAGGACGCTGAGCCCCAAGGGGGGAGGATTGTAACATCCCACATCGGTTGGAGAGGGGCACGAAGTGGTGTTTATAAGGCTGTGGACACCTCTCCCTTCAAAACATGTTTTGACAAAACCTTAAGGCCAGGGGGGAGAGAGGGAGTGAACCCTGGGCCAAAGAGGACAATATCTTGATGCGGGTGGACTGGGCCGTTACAAATAAAATGTGCCATCTTAGAAAATCTATCCACAACAACAAATATTGAATCTTACCTATCCTTGACCTAGGCAAACCAAGAATAAAATCCATAGGCAAATCTACCTAAGGATAGGAAGGAATCGGCAAAGGATGGTATAATCCGTGTGACTTCAATGTGGACTTGGTCTTTTGGCATTTCAAGCACCTTTCACATATTCTCTCAACATCTCTCTTCATGTTAGGCCAATAAAATTGTTCTTACATTAATACAGCTCCAATACCTACACCCAAAGCATCACATTCAATTTCAAAAGTCTTAGAAAATTTTGGCAAAACTAATAAAAGTGCATTACATAATTTTTCTTTCAATAAATTAAAAGATTTTTCTTGTACTTCCCCCCATTTAAAGCCAATATTCTTTTTTACAACTTCATTCAAACGTGCTACAATGATACTAAAGTCCTTGACAAATATTCGATAAAAACTTGCCAAGCCATGAAAGCTCCTGATGTGATTCCGCCCGAGCCCGCTCAACCGATAACCCGCTGGGGTGCTGACTCGACACGGATGAAGACTAGGCCAATCACAAGAGCTCAAATTAAGAGATTTAAGGACAAACTGGAAGTATTTATACAGGGGGTAATCAATCTCAACAGAGCTTGTCCATACTTGAAGATACAAAGCCTATTTTAAGCATCCAAGTGGTGGAAGCCGATACGGACCCGGGTGACGGTTTTGGTACATTTTTGGAGTCTGAGAAGCATGAAATGGTTCCAATGCTTTATGGGTTCAATACATATGCCTAAGAGGTCATGGAATCAAGTTAAAGCAGCCTCAAATGCAATCAAAAAGGGCTTGTACGGACAGCTTCAACAATTTGGCCGAATTTGCTGTATTGCTTGCTGGCTTTACTGTATTTTACTGTATTAGCCTTTTCTTATTTTTCCAAGCATGGGCAACGTGTGGGCCTTCATATTCAGTTTATTTGGCATCCTACAAAGCATCTAGAAGCTGATTTGGAGCTCAATTTGGTCAAAGATTGGTCAAAATCAACTTAGTCAAAAAGCTAGTATTATAGTTTCCTAATTTGATTCTACTTTTTGTTTTAGGAAATTACCATTACTTTTTAGTTTTTATTTATTTATTTTCTGGAAAAATAAGTTTAGGAAAGTTATTATTTTATTATTTTCATTGTAAATTAATTAATGCCTAATTCAAAATAAAGGAATTAATTAATCCAAATTAGATTAGGAAAGGAGTGAGAATTTCGGCCACCATAGAACTCTTTATTGTGTGGCCTGTTTTACCTAGGGTTTTTAGGGTTTACTTTGTTTCTTTCAAAGCCTATTTAAAGGCTTATTTTTCAATATGAATAAAACTTTGATTTGATTGAGAAAATACTTGTGAGATCAATTATCTCTTTGTTCTTTGAGAACACCTAAAACACCATTAGAGAATTGGTTGTTTTAGCTTGACTTATCAATAGGTTTTCCATCCCCTATTGTGGCGTCTACATTATACCAAGGTTTCTAACCACAGGTTGGTTAGGGGTTGAGGTTCATTCCATTAGAACTTGAACTTAATTAAAGATCCGGGCTAATATAATACGGGTTTAGGAGCAGGTCGTCCTAGGTTCGTATCAGCTCCTAACTTGAGTAAGAGTAGTTGGCGTTGGCCATTCCTTGATTGCTTGAACTTTAGATTGATCAACTTTGATTCCTGCAGCACTTACTACAAATCCTAGGAAAACAAGCTCATCTTTGCAAAAGTCACACTTTTTCATGTTAGCAAATAACCTTTCTTTCCTAAGAGTATTTAAAACTTGCCTAAGATGTTCTAAATGCTCATCTAAGTTTCAGCTATACACAAAAATGTCATCAAAGAACACAACCACAAATGTACCAATAAATGGACACATAACATGATTCATAAGCCTTATAAAAGTACTAGGTCCATTAATTAAATCAAAAGCCATGACTAACCATTCATACAGCCCATATTTAGTCTTAAATGCGGTCTTCCATTCATCATCTTCTTTCATCCTAATTTGATAGTATCCACTCCTAAGATCAATTTTAGTGAACATGCAAGTACCATGCAATTCATCAAACATATCATTTAATCTAGGAGTTGGATGTCTATATTTAATGGTGATATTATTTATAGCCTTACAATCAATACATATTCTCCAAGAACCATCTTTTTAGGCACTAATAAAACAGGAACAGCACATGGACTCATCCTCTCACAAATGTAAACTTTATCAAGTAACTTACTTACCCGTTTTTGTAACTCCTTTGGTTCTTCGGGATTACTTCTATATGCAGGTCTATTTGGTATGGTAGCCCTTGGAACAAAGTCAATTTGATGTTTAATCCCTCTAATAGGTGGTAATCCATTTGAAATTTCATCCGAAAAGACATTTTCAAAATCTTACAAAAGAGAAAGAATTGAGCTTGGCAATTCAAGTTCTTCCAAGTTAGCTTGATCATTAAAATAATTATCTTTATAAGTCATGACTAGCAATGGTTTCTCACCCAAGATAGCCTTATTAACATCCCCAAAACTAAAATAAAAATTTTTATTTTTCTTTTCTTTCCTTTCTTTTTCTTTCTTCCCCTCGGTTTGGCTTTCACTCTTGGCTTTTCTCATTTCTCTCACACTCTCGGGTTTCTCTCACCTTTTCACCTCACTTTCGGCTTTCCCATGATTTTTCCACTCAATTTGAGTCTTAGAGCACTTACCTGGTTGGTCCTACAGGCTTGGACTTCTTGGATGGGTGTTATTGTCGTGGGGGCCATGCTAGTTCTCTCCTTGAGTTGTTCGGCCACCTTCCTTTGCTGTATTTGTATTTGATCTTGTATACCTCTTTGGGAGTTAATGTCTCCAGCTTGACCTTTTTACCTTTAAATCTAAAAACAATATTATTCTCTCTACCATAATGAATAACATCTCTATCAAATTGCCAAGCCCTACAAAGTAAAATATATCTCACATGTATAGGCACAACATCACACAAAACCACATCCACATATTTATCAATGCTGAATTTTACTTTGACTTGTTTATTAACTTTCATCTCACCACTATCATTAAGCCATTGTAACCTATAAGGTTCTGGATGTTTAATTGTTGTCAAGCCTAATTTATCTACCATAATATTACTAATTAAATTGGTACAACTTCCACTATCAATAATCATACTACAAATCTTACCTTGGATTTCACATCGAGTGTGGAAGATGTTCTCTCTTTGAATTTCATCCTCATCTTTGTATGCAAATAGCACTCTCCTAGAAACCAAGCTTAATTCAGCACGGGAAGCATTAAAAGTTTTAGTCTCACCTTCAAGCTCTTCCTCCTCCTCTTGCTCGATTTCATCACCACTTTCTTCACTTTCCGATTCTAGCACACCATTACCCTTCAACACCATGATCTTTCTATTCGGACATTGGCTAGCGATGTGTTCTCATCCCTGGCACTTAAAACAAATAATTTTTCTTGATCTTGAAGGTTTAGGATCAGATTTTACCTCATTCTTTGGTGCTTGGACAAATTCGGTTTTGTACTCCTTTTTTGGCCCAATGGAACTTTCTTCCCCAACTTTCGGTTTTGGTTTTGAATCATAGATGGGATTGCTTCTCCAAACACTTAGATTTGATCTTCCACTGTTGGAAATACCCTCAAACCGTAAGCCTACACCCCTCCTCTTGAATTGATGCTCTAGTTTAATAGCCACAAGCAACATCTCCTCCAATTCCACATCTTGTTGCAATTCTAGTTGATTGGCTATTTCACGATTCAAACCACCAAGGAATCTTGCCATGGTTGCTTCTCTATCCTCATTTGTGCTTAACCTCATCATAAACATCTCCATCTCCTTGTAATAATCCTCCACAGACCTACTTCCTTGAGATAAAGATTGAAGCCTTTGATGCAGTAACCTATGATAGTGTGATGGTACGAACACCCCCAAACCGTGAGCCTACACCCCTCCTCTTGAATTGATACTCTAGTTTAATAGCCACATGCAACATCTCCTCCAATTCCACATATTGTTGCAATTCTAGTTGATTGACTATTTCAAGATTCAAACCACCAAGGAATCTTGCCATGGTTGCTTCTCTATCCTCATTCATGCTTAACCTCATCATAAGCATCTCCATCTCCTTGTAATAATCCTCCATGGATATACTTCCTTGAGATAAATATTGAAGCCTTTGATGCAGAAACCTATGATAGTGTGATGGTATGAATCGCTTCCTCATGGCTCCTTTCATTTGTCGCCATGTAGGGATCAAGTTATCACCAACTTTCCTTCGGGTGTTTTATTCATTGGTCCACCATTGGAGTGCACAATGACCAAACTCCATTGCTGCCAACTTAAACTTCTTGGCCTCTGAATAATTATGATAATAAAAAATCATCTCCATTCTCTCCTCCCATTCCAAATATGATTCTGGATCACTTTTTCCCATGAAAGGTGGAATGTTTACCTTGATATTCCCTAGATCATCATCTTCATTCCTTACTGGTCTCCCACGGATTGGCCTTTCTTGAGGTTCAAAAATTTCATCAAACCCGTTATCCAAGTCATCTCCAAAGTTACTTTCCCTGAATTCCTCTCTTGGTCGCCCTCGGCGTCCTCGACATCCATAAGCATCTAACCTTATATTCGGCCCTCCTTGTGATGTTTCTATCTGATACAAAGATAGGACGACCTGCTCCTAAACCCGTATTATATTAGCCCGGATCTTAATTAAGCTCAAGTTCTAATGGAATGGACCTCAACCCCTAAGCAACCTATGGTTAGAAACCTTGGTATAATGTAGGCACCACAATAGGGGATGGAAAACCTATTGATAAGTCAAGCTAAAACAACCAATTCTTTAATGGTGTTTTAGGTGTTCTCAAAGAACAAAGAGATAATTAATCTCACAAGTATTTTCTCAATCAAATCAAAGTTATGTTCTTATTGAAAAATAAGCCTTTAAATAGGCTTTGAAAGAAACAAAATAAACTTTAAAAACCCTAGGTAAAACCGGCCACACACATAAAGAAACTTAGTTGGCCAAAACTATACTTCATTTCCTAATCTAAGTTTGATTAATTAATTCCTTTATATTAAATTAGAAATTAATTAATTTACAATGGAAAGAATAAAATAAAAACCTTCCTAAAGTTATTTGTCCAGAAAATAAATAAATAAAAGCCAAAAAGTAATGGTAGTTTCCTAAAAAAGTAAAAACAAATTAGGAAACTAAAAATGCTAGCCTTTTTGATAAAGTTGACTTTGATCAATCTTTGACCTCTTTGAGCTCCAAATCAACTTGTAGATGCTTTGTAGGATGCCAAATAATCTGAATATGAAGTCCCACACGTTGCCCATGCTTGGAAAAATAAGAAAGGCTAATACAGTAAAATACAGTAAAGCCAGCAAGCAATACAGCAAATTCGGCTAAATTGTTGATGCTGTCCGTACAAGCCCTTTTTGATTGCATTTCAGGCTGCTTTAACTTGATTCCATGACCTCTTAGCCATATGTATTGGACCCATAAAGCATTGGAACCATTTCATGTTTCTCAGACTCTAAAAATGTACCAAAACCGTCACCCGGGTCCGTACCAGTCTCCAGTGCTTGTATCAGTAAAACAGGTCTTGGTTCTTTGGTAATGATCATTCCTTCTTGATTATGATTTATCCTTTGAATAAAGACAGCAAGATTTTCCTTGAACTTCTTGGCGTGGGCTCTAGTGATCGGCCCCACCTTCATCTGTATTGGGTCAGCACCCTAGTGGGTTGTCGGTTGAACAGTCTCGGGCGACTTCGCATCATTCCCATCCTCTTGAAAAGGATTTGCCCTCAAATCAAAGTCATCACCTGCAGAAAAAGGAGACAAATCAACAACATTGAAGGTAGCACTAACATTATACTCACCTGGTAGATCAAGTTTGTAGGCAGGGTCGTTTATCCTCTCCAAAACTTGAAAAGGTCCATCACCCCTCAGCATGAGTTTTGATTTCCTTTGTTTAGGAAACCTTTCCTTTCGTAAGTGCAACCAAACCAATTCTCCTGTGTCAAACACTATTACAAAAAAATCTAGAAATACATGCTCATTATGGTAAAAATTAAACTTTTTAAAGTTAGCAAATAATATTTCCCAAATTTTCAAATTGCCACTAAGTAAAGCTCTCAACAATGCAGATAAAGTTCTATGCAATAAAGACATCTTTAAATAAATATCTTTAAAATTCATGGTCAGCAATGATTTCTTATTTATAATTACTTTATTAACATCACCAAAGCTAAGATAAAAATTTATATTTTTCCTTTCTTTTTCTTTCACACTCACGGATTCAATGGGTTTTACATCACTCTCGGCTTTTGCACCAAATTTCTCACTTTCAGGTTTAATATAATTTTTCCACTCAAACTGGGTTTTAGAAAACTTACCTTGGACAGCAAGTTCACATTTTTCCTCTTGAATGGATGGTAGTCCACTTGGAATTTCATTTGGGAAGACATCTCCAAATTCCTTCAAAAGAGAAATCATTGAACTTGGCAATTCAAGTTCTTCAAAGTTAGTTTGATCATTAAAATAATTTTCTTTATAAATCATGACCAGCAAAAGTTTCTTACACTCAATAACCTTATTAATATCCCCTAAACTCAAATAAAAGTTGCTACTTGACCTTTCTTATCTTTCTTTTTCTTTTTCCCCCTTGGATTGGCGCAAACCTTCGGATTTCCCTTCCTTCTCCAAGCTCTCGGGTTTGCCACTTTCTTTCCCCTCTCTTTCGGTTTTTCCTTGATCTTTCCACTCAATATGAGTTTTAGAAACCTTACCTTGATCAGCAACCTCATTCTTACCTTCTTGAAAGGGTGGTGAAGCCGTTGGTGCCATACTTGCTTTTTCCTTGAGCTTTTCGACTTCTCTCCTTTGTTGCATTTGTAATTGATCTTTGTAAACCTCTTTAGGAGATAATGGTTCCAGCTTAATCTTCTTCCCTTTAAACCTTAAAACAATACTATTTTCTCGACCAAAATGAGTAGCATCTTTATCAAATTGCCATGGCCTACCTAATAGTATATGTCCAGCAATCATGGGTATAATATCACATAAAACTACATCCTCATATCTACCTATACTAAATTTTACTTTGGCTTGTTTGTTTACTTTCACCTCACCACTATCATTAAGCCATTGTAATCTATATGGTTCAAGATGTTTTATTGTTTTTAAGCCCAATTTATCAACTACAAGGTTACTTATTACATTAGTACAACTCCCACTATGTACAATCATGCTACAAATTTTACCTTGTATTTCACAATGAGTGTGGAAGATGTTCTCTCGTTGAATTTGTTCTTCATCCTTGTAAACAGCAAGTACCCTCCTTGAGACCAAATTTAGCTCAACATTTTATTTGTTTAATGGTTCGGCCTCATCATCAAGTCCTTCGTCTTCTTGTTTGATTTCAGCCTCACTAGCCTCACTTTCGGATTCCACCTCTCCATTACCCCTAATTACCATTATCCTTCTATTCGGGCATTGGCTGGCTATATGTCCTCTTCCTTGGCACTTGAAACAAATAATTTCTCTTGACTTTTGAGGTTTAGGTTCAGATTTTACCTCACCTTTAATGGCTTGGGCAGATTCGGCTTTAAATTCTCTCCTTGGCCGGTTGGTAGTTTCTTCACCAAGTTTCGGTTTCAGCTTGCTTTCATAAGTGGAATTGTTTTTCCAGCCACTTGAACCTGTCCTTCCACTGCTAGAAACTCCTCCAAACCGTGTGCTAACACCCCTCCTCTTGAATTGGTTCTCAAGCTTAATTGCTACATGCAACATCTCCTTCAATTCCAAGTATTGTTGTAATTCAAGCTGGTTGGCAATGTCACGGTTCAAACCACTAAGAAATCTCACCATTGTTGCCTCCCTATCCTCATTTATATTCAGCCTCATCATTAACATCTCCATCTCTTTGTAATAATCCTCCACGGACCTACTTCCTTGAGTCAAAGATTGAAGCTGTTGATGCAGCAACCTATGGTAATGTGATGGCACAAACCAGTTTCTCATGGCTCCTTTCATTTGTCGCCATGTTGTAATCAAGTCATCACCAATTCTCCTTCGGGTGCTTTGCTCATTTGTCCACTATTGGAGTGCATAATGGCCAAACTCCATTGCTGCCAACTTCACCTTCTTACCTTCCGAATAGTTGTGGCAGTCAAAAATCATCTCCATTTTTTCTTCCCACTCCAAATAAGCTTCAGGATCACTTTTACCCATAAAAGGTGGGATGTTAGCCTTGATATTTCCCAAATCATCATCTGTATCTTCCCTCCTATATCTCCCTCGGTCAGCTCTATCTTGGACAGCAAAAGTTTCATCCATACCTTCTTCAAAGTCTCCACCGAATGGCTTTTCATCAAATTCCTCTCTCGATCTCTCGCGACCTCTTCGTCCTCGGCCTCGCCCTCCATGGAATTCTTGCCTATTTCTTGTATTTGGCACTCCTTGTGAGGCTTCTAGTCTTCCCACTCTTTTATTCACATGCTCAACTTGAGCACTAACCCGCTGTATTGACTCCAAAACAGCTCTCATGTCCACTTGGTCTCCACTCCCGGTAGCTCGGGCATCACCATGGAATGCTACGGACTCCTCCTCATTGATCCTCAAGGGTGGATCTCCTCTCCTCATTCTTGATTCTGACATGTTAGTATAATAATGCAATAGAAATAAAATAGGACCTTACAATTTCACTCCCTTACGTGTTTCACTCAAATGAGGACTCGACACTCGTGTTTGCACACTAGTTTCGGCTTTTACCATCTTTTAAGCTTACACACTCTTGCCTTTTTCCACTCAATGAATTATCTCAAAGTTCTAATTAAAACACCCATAAAACAGCAATTAGATCACTAGTATGTTTTAATTAAACTTATCAACAAACAGTAAGTAAAAATAAACAAATACCGAAAAGAATGAAAATACCTATTTTCAATTTTTCTAGACAAAATAAAGCAAATTAATGAGAAAAATTTTGAATTTTGAAGAACTGGACCATATGGTAGTATATTATGAGCTCAAGAATAAAATTCTAGAAAAAGAAATTCAAATACGAACAAGAATCAAAGAGAACAAAAGTATAGAAAAAGTGTTGGTTGTTGTTCTTATAATTCAAGTTTTGTATCAAATCCTTTAACCAATTTTAATCCAAATAATTTAGCACTCAAACTCAAATATCCAGCAGTAAAAATAACTCTCCAGAAACTCCAAATATGGAATAAATAATCAACACAGCTGCAGTTACAAGAAATTTCCAGCAACAAACTTCAACACCAATTTTCAACAAACCGATATATATATATATTTTTTTAATATTCGGCTTTCTTCTTTTCTTTTCCTTTTTTTTTTTCACTCACTGAATATCAGACACAACTGCAGTAGCAAGAACAAACAACAAATTTGCAATTCCGACTCCAAAATTCACCAAACCCATGACCTCCAAATAAACACAAATGTGCAGTTTTTTTTTTTCTCTTTTTTTTTTTTTTTTGAATATATAAATGCAAATATCTAAGACTAAAACAGCAAAGAAAAATAAAAATAAAAAACAAAATTAACAAGAACAATGATAAAAGACAACCAACAAACTAGGAGACAAAAATATATACGATAAAACTAGGAAATCCTAATTCAACTAGGAATGAAATTTTTTTTTTAATGATGCAGAACGTGTATGGGATGGATGCAACCTTAACCTAATGCTAAAATTTCAGAATAACACAAAAACAAATACAGTAATAAAGATAGATCAAACCTGAACAAAATTTGACTCTGATACCAAATGATACGAATCTAGGACGACCTGCTCCTAAACCCGTTTTATATTAGCCCGAATCTTAATTAAGTTCAAGTTCTAATGGAATGGACCTCAACCCCTAAGCAACCTGTGGTTAGAAACCTTGGTATAATATAGACACCACAATAGGGGATGGAAAACCTATTGATAAGTCAAGTTAAAACAACCAATTCTCTAATGGTGTTTTAGGTGTTCTCCAAGAACAAAGAGATAATTAATCTCACAAGTATTTTCTCAATCAAATCAAAGTTATGTTCTTATTGAAAAATAAGCCTTTAAATAGGCTTTGAAAGAAACAAAATAAACCCTAAAAACCCTAGGTAAAATCGGCCACACACATATAAAGAAACCTAGTTGGCCGAAACTATACTTCCTTTCCTAATCTAAGTTTGATTAATTAATTCTTTTATATTAAATTAGGAATTAATTAATTTACAATGGAAAGAATAAAATAAAAAACTTCCTAAAGTTATGTTTCCAGAAAATAAATAAATAAAAGCCAAAAAGTAATGGTAGTTTCCTAAAAAAGTAAAAACAAATTAGGAAACTAAAAATGCTAGCCTTTTTGATAAAGTTGACTTTGATCAATCTTTGACCTCTTTGAGGTCCAAATCAGCTTGTAGATGCTTTGTAGGATGCCAAATAAGCTGAATATGAAGTCCCACACGTTTCCCATGCTTGGAAAAATAAGAAAAGGCTAATACAGTAAAATACAGTAAATCCAGCAAGCAATACAGCAAATTCGGCCAAATTGTTGATGCTATCCGTATAAGCCCTTTTTTATTGCATTTGAGGCTGCTTTAACTTGATTCCATAACCTCCTAGGCATATGTATTGGACCCATAAAGCATTGGAACCATTTCATGCTTCTCGGACTCTAAAAATGTACCAAAATCGTCACCCGGGTCTATACCAGTCTCCAGTGCTTGTATCAGCAAAACAGGTCTTGGTTATGATCATTCCTTCTTGATTATGATTTATCCTTTGAATAAAGACAGCAAGATTTTTCTTGAACTTCTTGGCTTGGGCTCTAGTGATCGGCCCCACCTTCATCTGTATTGGGTCAGCAACCTAGCGGGTTGTCGGTTGAACGATCTCGGGTGGATTCACATCACTATCCTGTCCATCCTTTGATCTATGTTGTCAAATTGGGCATTCATCCGCTGCAATTGCTCCAATATAGCCCTCATGTCCGTTTGCTCACCACTCCCCGTAGCTGGGGAACCATCATGGAATCCTACGAACTCTTCTTCATTAATTTTTAAAGGTGGATCTCCTCTTCTCACCCTTGAATCTGCCATGTTAGTATAAATAATGCAAAAATAAAATAAGACCTCACCAAATTCACTCTCTTACGTGTTTCACTCAAACAAGGTCTCAATACTCGTGTTTTCACACTAGTTTCGGCTTTTACCCTCTTTTAAGCTCACACACTCTTGTCTTTTTTCACTCAATGAATTATCTCAAAGTTCTAATTAAAACACTCACAAAACAGCAATTAGATCACAAGTATGTTTTAATTAAACTTATCAACAAAAAAGTAGCAAAAAGCAAGCAATACCAATGAATTTAACAAATCCTAGTTTTCGGCTTTCGAGTCAAAATAAAGTAAAATAATAAGGAAAATTTCAGAAATAGCAAGAACTGGACCAGATGGTAAGAGATTAAGGATTCAAGAATAAAATTTAGGGAAAAGAATTTCAAACACGAACAAGAAACAAATCGAACAAAAATATAGATTAGTGTTGGTTGTTGTCCTTGTAATTCAAGTTTTGTATCAAATCCTTCAACTAATTTTAATCCAAATAATTTAAACACCCAAAATTCAAATATCCAGCAGCAAAAATAATTCTCCAGAAACTCCAAAGATTAAATAAATAATCAACAAAACAGCAGCTCCAATAATTTCCAGCAACAAATCAAACTCCAACAAACCGAAATTTTTTTTTTTTTTTATTCGGCTTTTCTTCTTCCCTTTTCTTTTTTTCACTCACAAATCATAAAACAGCTGCAGTAGTAAGAATCAACACCAAAATTTGCAATTCCAACACCAAATATTCACCAAACCCATGACCTCCCAAATAAAATACAAATTGTGCATTTTTTTTTTATATCTATTCGGCTCTTTTTCTTTTCTTTTTTTTGAATATATAAATTCAAATATTTAATACTAAAACAGCAAATAAAAATCAACAAAAACCAAATTAACAAGAACAATGATGAAAAACAACCAACAAACTAGGAAACAAAAAATACGGTAAAACAAGGAAACCTAATTCAACTAGGAATGAAATTTTTTTTTTTTTTAAATGCAGAACATGTATGATGATAGAAGCAACCTTAACCTAATGCTAAAATTTCAGATTAACATAAAAACAAATAAAGAAAATAAAGATAGATCAAACCTAAACAAAATTTAGCTCTGATACCAAATGATACGAACCTAGGACGACCTGCTCCTAAACCCATATTATATTAGCCCGGATCTAATTATGTTCAAGTTCTAATGGTCACCTTGACCCCTAAACAACTTGTGATTAGAAACATTGATATATAATGAGGATGCCACAATAGGTGATGGAAAGTCTATTGATAAGTCAAACTAAAACGCTCATTCACTAATGGTGTTTTAGGTGTTCGAAAGAATAAAGAGAGATTCAATCTCACAAAATAAATTCTTAATATTATTAATGGTGTGTTCTTCCTCAAAAACAAACCCTTTTATAGGCTAAGAGAAAACAAAATAAAACCTTAAAACAAAAAGGAAAAACCAGCCATGCAATGAAGAATCCTAATATGGCCGAAAGTCTCCTCCCTTCCTAATCTAATTTGGATTAATTAATTATTTTATTTTAAATTAGAAATTAATTAATTTAAAATGAAAATAATTAAAATAATAACTTTCCTAAACTTATTTTTCCAGAAAATAAATAAATAAAAGTCAAAAAGTAATGGTAATTTCCTAAAACAAAAAGTAGAATCAAATTAGGAAACTAAAATACTAGTTTTTTAACTAAGTTGACTTTGACAAATTTGAGCTCCAAATAAGCTTCAATATGCTTTGTAGGATGCCAGATAAGCTGACCATGAAGTTTCACATGTTGCCCTTGCTTGGAAGAAAGAGAAAAAACAACTCAGCAAAATACAGTAAAGCCAGCACAAAATACAGTAAAACCGGTCAATTCTTCAATCCATCCGTACAACCCCTTTTTGGATGGGTTTGAATCTGCCTTGACTTGATTCCATATCCTCTTAAATATATGTATTGAATCCATGATGCATTGGACCCAATTCATGCTGCCCGGACTCCTTGAATGTACCAAAACCGCTACCCGGGTCTGTATCGACTTCCACCACTTGTATGCTCAAAACAGGTCTTGAATTTTCGGGTATGGACAAGCTCTTTTGAGAATGAATTACTCCCTGGATAAAGGCAGCAAGGTTTTCCGTAAACCTCTTGATTTGAGCTCTAGTGATCGGCCCGGTCTTCATCCATATCGGATCGGCACCCCAGCAGGTTGTCGGCTGTATGGGCTCAGACGGATTCGCATCATGTTACATATTTTTTCATGGTAGAAATAAAAAGCTTTAATTGATTTAACTATATAAATTTTAAATATAATTATATTTAATGGAAAGGATTTAATCAACAAAATATTTTAACTTTAAACATGTTTATTCAAAAAAAATTGACAGCAAAATATGTTTAAAGGATATTTAAACCTCCTTTAGGTATGTTCTTTTTGTATTAGCGCTGAATATATCTTTATATTTCGGTTGATTTGTATTTATGAACATCTCAGTATTGTTCGGTTGGAGTCTACAAAGCGTTTAAACAATCTATTCTAATCAAATATTTAAATAATGTTTAATACTATAAAACTAAATATTTTATCTTATATAACTAAGAACTTTTTGAAAAATTAAATAAAAATTAATGCAAAGAGAAACAATGGTCATACTCATATGTAAAGAACCGCTCTAAAATAAATGTAGGAGGATCAAAGCTAAATTACCAGCGGAATCACCTGTAACCCATTGATATAGTGGGTCCTAAAATTTGTGAGTTGGGATTACGGAAAGGAATAATTTTTATGTGGAGACCAATGCCTTCCGGACCATGTAACCTAAAATCAAGTATCATATTCAAACTTCTTGGAAGACTAAAAGTTCTATAAACTTCTTTATTTATTTTTTATTTTTTTTTTAAACGGCGTAATTTGATGATGTAATTAACAAAAGATTGCAAAATTTTAAGTGGTGTTTGGTTGGTGAAATGAGATCCCTCCCATTAAATTTACCCCTGTCAATACTTTTTTAAAATTTAAAATTAACTTAAAACCTATTTTTTCTCTCCTTTATCTCTCTAATTATTTCATTCACCTTTTCACTACAAATTCTTCCTCCGTCTTGATTCTATATTATTTTTTTTCTTTCTCTATTTTCTCCCATTATATTTTCTCTCTCTACTTGTTTGTTCTATATTGTTTTTTAAATATGTATACAACAAATGATAATGTAAGACTTATCAAAATATTTACAAAATTTATTGATTAAATGATGCCGCAAAAAATATAATAATATTTAATTAGTTTTCTATTTAAAAATTTACTCATCCATATTTAGGGAATATGAATGTGCCAATTAATAACATCTTAACATATTTTTATTTTTATATATGTAGCATTATTGATAGACAAAATATATGAAAATTTGAACATTTTTATTTATGAAAAATATAAAAATTGAAATTTAAACGAGATTACATGACTAATCATCCAAAGTGCTCATGGTTAGTAAACAACAATTTTAGCAGCAAATTCTTCAATGCTAGAACTTTCATTACTATTGGATTAGTTAGGGCATAAGCTATTCGGTGTTTTTTTTATTCTGGTCATTATTGCGCTTGCTAATATAACAAAAATTATTTAAAAAATGTAAAAGAAACAAGAATCTTTTAGGCGTGGGAAGACAGAGATCACTACGCTCTGCAATTTGTGGACTCAAAAGGTCCGTATATCAAACGGTACGGCAATAGAGGTACTCATAATTTCCTAGACTTTTATTTTTTTCATCTCACAATTAACAATGGATTTTATCCATTTTTTAAATTAAAAAATAAAAACAGAGACCCTTTTTCCTTTAAGAGATAATTTCCCAGCTGACAATTTAGACCAGAAATATTTTATTACTGCAAACTGGGCCATTGACCCATTGACCCTGACCCTGACATGTATATAAAATAAAATCTATCTTACACACATGGCAATGAATCAGCTCGCCAAATTAAAGTTCTTGAACCGCTCTATATTAATACTAATGACCTCTTTCTGCATATTCCTCCATCAACAGTAACCAAATTTTCACTCCAACAAAAATAGGGAAAAAAAAAAATGTTAACTAATTTCTCTAAGTTGAAACTTCAAATTATAATATAGCACGTAACTACATCCACCACGATATCATCATCTTATATTACCCAAATAATAATAATAATTATATCATCATCCTAGGCAAAGATTTTGACATGTATGTGTAACTTGTAAATGTGAAATATGTACATATAATATCATATATATATGTATATGTATAGCAGATTTAATTATCAAGGAAACAGAAAGACTATTTCCGATTTCTTTAATCTTCTGCAACCATGGCTTCCAAAGCCTCACCATTTCTGTTTTCCATCTTCTTCTTCTTTCTTGGCCTCCACTCGTGTGCCGGCCAAACTGCCAACGTAAAAGCAGTCTACTGGTTTCCAGACAGTGAATTCCCAGTCTCCAGCATTGATTCAACCCTTTTCACCCACATTTTCTGCGCCTTCGCCGACCTCAATAACATCACCTACCAAGTCACCATTTCTTCAGCAAACGAAGCACAATTCAAAAACTTCACTCAGACCGTCCAACAGAAGAATCCTAATGTGAAAACCCTTTTATCCATCGGCGGAGGAGGCGCTAATGAAGAGGCTGCTAATATTATTAAAGCTGCTTTTTCTTCCATGGCAAGCCAAGCCAGCAGGCGAAAATCATTCATCGATTCCTCCATAAACCTAGCAAGGTCCAACAACTTCCACGGCCTCGACCTCGACTGGGAGAACTTGGATACGGCGGTCGATTACACCAACTTCGGTACTCTCCTCAACGAATGGAGAACCGCCATCGCCAACGAAGCCAGGATTTCCGGTAAGCCGACATTGCTTCTAACTGCGGCAGTCTTTCGCTCCTCCAACTATGGCGACTCATTGAATTATCCTGTCCAGTCTGTATCAGACAACTTGGATTGGATCAACGTCATGAGCTATGACTTCTATGGCCCCGGCTGGTCGCCAAACTTCACCGCTCCCCCGGCTGCATTATACAGTGGAGCTTCCGGTCAGGTCAACGGGGATGCCGGAATCAGCGATTGGATTCAGTCCGGCGTGGCTGCTAGGAAGATAGTCCTTGGCCTTCCTTTCTATGGCTATGCATGGCGTTTGGTGAACTCGAATAACCATGGACTTTTTGCTCCGGCTAATGGGTCGGCGATATCAGGCGGCATTGGTTACGGTCAGATCAGGACCTTTATAAGCCAAAATGAAGCGACGGCCGTGTACAACGGAACTGTGGTTACGGACTATGCTTATTCAGGGACGACATGGATTGGATACGATGACACGCAGAGTGTGTCTACCAAGGTTTCTTATGCTAAAGGAAAAGGGTTGCTTGGCTACTTTGCTTGGCATGTTGGAGCTGATTCCAACTGGGTTCTTTCTCAAACAGGTTTGTCAAACTTTATTATTAACAAGCATAAATAAATACTTTTCAAAGTTGATTACCGTAAATTTTCAATGCTTTATGTATTTTTTTTTTTTTTTATTATTCTCTTTGAAACTTTCTAGTTGAACCCATTAAAATAAAATAACAAAAATAATATATTTGCTTAGAATTTATTTACTGTACCTGTTAATGTAGTTGATCAATTTTTATGTATGTTTTTGTAGCTTCGCGCACATGGGGAGCATAGAGAGGAGGCCCAATTCACCAGATGCTGGCACGATATGAATAGTTTCTATATATAGTTTTAATATATACAGACTTAATAAAGGCTTTTGATATGTACTTAATTTTGCGAATAAATGAAAAATTAATTAATGAAGAACAATAAGCAATTAATAGTATTATTTTCTGGTCTTCAATCATATATAGCAATTTTGCATTTTTCTCATGATAATTTTTGCTCGTCATTTGATTTGTTTTTCCTGATTTTTCTCTCTTCCATTTATCATGTGATGTGCCTGTCATAAATAATCAATATAACCTTTTTTGTTTTTTTTTTTTTTTGTTTTTTTTTTTTTTTTTTTTTGGTGAAAACAGAAGAGATATATTAATTAAAGAACAACAATACAAATATCATCCTGAATAGAAGACATAGGCCAATTAGGACAACTTTCAGCCAGGATTGAAAATCATGTAAAGATACTGCATATGAAGCAATCTCTTGAGCAACTCGATTTTACATTAGCGCATCTCCAAACAAGCCTTTTAAAAACTTTCATATTTTAAAGAGCTACAATACTTTTATCATAAATTCAATAAATACTTCAAATTAAAGAGGAGAGTTATCTATTTAAATGTAAAAAACCAAAACTACTATTTATATAAAACTTTTAATAAATTCATGTGCATTGTGCTACAATTTTTTATGCACCTAATAATTAAATTTATTAATTATAATTTTATTGATAATTTAATGCTTTTAAATACTACTTTGGTGTAAAGAGGGAGAAAACCTTCAGTGCAACGGTGGTACGGGGAAAAAAAAAATGAAGGGATAGGTGCATCATAATTTTTTATCGAGCAACACAAAATGAATATTAATTCAAGAGTGTCTTATCGAAATTGGATTAAAAAAAAAAAAAAAACTCAATTTCTATATTTTTAAGTTTCATCAAAATACCTTTTATTTTGAAAGTTATGTTTTTTAAAATTTAAAAAAAAAAAACCACTGTTAGTGATACTCCCAACGCAGTTTTTTTTTTTTTTGTCTCTCTCTTATAATCACCCAAAAATAAATTTTTTTTTTTTTCACTAGCTTGTTCAAATTGAATTAATCAAATTAATTGGAAAATTTTGTCCCTTATATTCAATAACTTAGTTGACCCTCAATTGGCTTAACCACGATTAGTCTAAAAAATAAATAAATAAATAAATAGAAGAAAGCTTTAATTCATAGTTTGTTCAAGATACATGATAAGAGAGCTCTTGCCCACTTGAGATAGGAAGGGGAGTTTTCTTACGGGTCCAGATCTTATGTTCAATTTTTAGTATCTCTAGCTTTATCCTACTAATAATATATATCACATGTCATATCATCTAAAAAGGATATAAAAAAGAAAAACTAAATAAGCAAACAAAGAGTAACGGAAACAGGGATCTAGATGATCACCATCCATTTTGTTTTGCATTCTAGGGAAGCAACAAATTCAGAACAAAAATTCCAAATAGCCAGCCAAATCATTGGTGGACCGACTTCTTCTAATTCCTATGGTAGACTAGGTTGAAATTTCATGGTCTAAAGACGGAAGATTCCTTTTCCTGTTATATTAAATATTTTGTCTAGCTAAAAGTCCTCATCACATTGCCAATTAACTAAAAGTGTTGATTTAAAAGGGAGCAGTTAGATCAATAAGATCTTTAAGCATACAAATTACATTTCTCTATTTTATGGCTGGAGCATATATATATGATTGGCAAATTGATCAATTCATGAATTGATGTAGAAGTCTTTCTTGTGTTTCTGTCAAATTTTTAAGTACGTCTTGTTAATTTTATTTTATTTTCAAAGGTATAACTTAATACCTCAGCTCAACAATTATTTAAATATACATAGTTGAGTCGCAAGAAAATAGTTTTTTTTTTATTATTATACGAAAATACTTTAATAATATTGAGATTATTCTTTTTTTAAGTAATAGTAAAGATTTCATAAGGAATATCATCCTAGAAAATTTATCCTTATCCCTATACTATATTTATTGAAACTAGGCTTGATTGCATTTTAATGCTTTTTATTAATATAGAGAAGTTGATACTTCTAGATTTGGCATAGGGGTAAAACCATTGAAATTATACCTCTAGATCTTGATTCAAATTTTGATTTGGATAAAATCCGAGCTATTAGTTATAATAAAACAACATATATAGGGAAATCGGCTCTAATGGATACTAAATTAAACACCATTTGATACTTTGTACCCTAAAATATTTTTTTTTCCTCTGTAATTTTGCATCTTAAACTTCTTCTCCGTTTTTTTTTTTTTTTTTCCTTTTTTGGTCACATGTTGCACCCTCCACTTTCTTGTTGCAAACTTTTTAACATAGTTGTCACATGTCTAGCAAATGGGGAAAAAAGTGAGGATACAATATACTACTATGTGTAGTTAAGAGTGCAAAGTGCAAATTTTCCAATTAAAAATTTTAATGAAAAATAAATAACTTTTGTCATTAATAAGAATTATTATTCTTTTGAAAAATTAATAAAGTTTTAAAGGAATGCAAGTAAAATTTTTGAAAAATAAGATTTTGTTAAAATCCAAAAAAATATCATACAATTATTATTTATAAAATATATTATTTTATTTGTTACATGTAATTTTTACATTTAATTTAATATTTTGGGAAAAGATCCTTATAAGATTTTTTTATTTTTCAAAATAAATTATGTATAATAAAATTTTAACTTTTCTAAAAAAAATATTTTTCAACGCGTGTTCAATTTTGTTTTTTGTTGGTCTTTATTTTTTTTTTTTTAAGATATCGACTATATGTAAATATTTTATTTTTTATTTTTGAAAAAGGTACATTTGTAATTTCTTTTGGTCTTTTTACTAACTTATTTTAAAAATAATAGTATTACTTAGTAATTTTATACTTTAATTAATTTTTTATTTAAATTTTTTTCACTTTGCACCCCAAGCTATATAAAATTGCATTTTATCATCCTCACTTTTTGTTCCCATGTCCAATTATATTACAATTAAGTTAAAAAGTTAACCACAAAAAAAAAAAAAAAAAAAAAGAGAGAGAGGATGCAACGGGCCCAAAAAAAAAAAAAATTAAGAAAATGACCAAAAAAAATAAAAATTTAAGGGTACGTAAACTGGCACATTGGTTACCTTTAATTTCAATGCCTTACATGTTAATTGGGGAGGATGGTTTGAGAACCATGCATAATCAACTCCAAGACAGGGCTCATTACCATTGCCATCAGGCCTGTCACCAAGGGACTTATAATTTTCTATGTGTTATAAATGGTTGATTACATGTAAATGGTTGGAAAAACTGGTTGAACTAATATTTCCACCACCTTAAGCAAAACCAAGACCATGTCAATGCTACACAAATTAAATTAAATTAAATATGTGCCAAAACATATAGATCAATACACAACAATATTGTAGCACTACATTCTTTAAATCTATATATAAAACTATGTTTCAATTAGAGATATATCAAAATTTGTTGACCCTAAAACATAGCCATTGATTCATCAGATCCTTTGAATCTTATAGCCTAAAAAACATAGCACAAACCAATACCTAATGGAAATGTTCCTTTCTAACCTTTTTCACTCAGATTTTCATGAAAATAGATATCATAGATGCCCTCAAGCCCTAATCTCTCAATATCGTATGTATCATCGTTAAATCTGACTTACCCCCCATTTTTTATACATATATATATACACATAAAATAATTAATAAATAATAATAATAATAATAATAATATAATAATAAAAATAGGGAATAAGTCAATTGGGTTTTTAAAGAGAATAGGTCCTCCAGTCCAATGGACCAACTAAAATATTACAGAAAATGCGTGTCAAAGGGTCCTGTTGCAAAAAGACTATAAATAAGTCAGTCCTATTACTGGCATAAATAAGCTCAGTAAATGAGAAACATAATTATCGCTAGTCCATGTAAAATATCTAATATGCTTCCATTTGGACTCCATATTCATTACATATAACAACAAACTCACTACAAAATCTCCTTAAAAAAAAATATCATTGCATCTAAGAATATTGTATGTCGACAGGGCATAATAACATACTAGACTTGGTAATAGAGAATCTCTTAATAAATCTTTCAAAACTAGATACAATCTAAGAGTACGCGGTATAGTTGGACCGTTCAGTGTCCAATTTATGTAATTCTATAGTAGTATAAATCATTTTAAGATATTTGGGTCGTACAAGTGTCTTTAGTTTAGTTATTAGAGCATGAGAAATATTTTATTATATTACAAGCACTCGAGTTGAGCTTGGAGGCCATCCTGTAGAGGAGCAAGAGTGAGCATCTATACTACTATGAATGGTTATATCATTTTTAAATATTTTGGGCATATAGTATAATACATATGTGGTTTAAATATTTACGTATATATCATTTGATTGAAATATTTTTATGCATATATAAATATCTGCACTCACATATATGTGTTTATGTGACTTTTGACAATATTTTAAGCGATTTTCAATTTTAATAAGTTCATAAATAGACTTGAGGCATTTAAAAATCTTCATACTTGAATTGAGGTTTTAAATCTATCAAAAAATAATTGATTTGAGAAAGCGAATTGAAAATCATATGATTTTAAGCATGTTCAAATATTTTATGATTTTATGTACTTAAAATTGATTTATGATGAATATATTTCACTGTGGTATTTTTGGTTTTAGCATGAACTGATGTTTTGAAACTTTTGAAATATTTAAATAAGCGGTGGAATTAAAATATCAAATTATAATTTATGATACAATCTTGTTGGAAATGTATTTAGGATCTTACAATATTTTTTTAAGAATACTGTATTGGTTATTTTTAATAGATGTACCATATAGTACCAGAGTTCGGTTCAGAATTATATTACAACATGCTGGGTTTGCCACAATGCCATGAAGTTGGGTTCATCCCGCATGTTATTTATTGCCACAGACCGTGAGATTGAGTTTATCCCACAAGTTTATTTATTGTCATGGTACTGTGAGGTTGGGTTCATCCCATAGGTTATTTATCCTATAGGTTATTTATTGACACGGGCCATGAGCTTGGGGTCATCCCACAGATTTATTATTGTCACGATGCCATAAGGTTAGGCTCATCTCACAGGTTTATTATTGCCACGAGTTGTGAGGTTGAGTACGTCTTGGCGGTTTATTATTTCCACGATGCCTTTCGTATATTAAGGATCGTGAGATGGGTATATCCCATGGTTTATAGTTTGGTACATAGAATGGTACATTGTATATGTTTTGAGTATATTATTGGTTTTCAAATAATGTGATTATTACTACACTATCATAACTATTTTGCAAAACTGTGTTTATAATATTTTATACTCAATTTTTACATCTTAATCAAGGCATTATAATATTATATTGATTGTTCACTTTATACCTTCTGAGCATCTATTTCATGAAATTGAATTGGAGTACAAGTTCGGGTTTTATGAAATAATTTTAAAAGGGAAACTTTTCGAATGAGTGGAATGAGATGTCTTGAGAGAAAGATTTTACGGAATTAAATTATTATTTTTCTATTATATTATGCCACTCACTGAGATTTCTTTATCTCATGTTTTATTGTTTTAAATTTGTTCCCCTAGGTCCAGGTAGTGAGTAGCAGTCTACTTCGTGCATCGCTTGTTACTTCGTTGCTTCCACGACAACAGCAGTACTTAAATTTTATTTATTTTAGCCTTATCTTTATTGACTCATTTATTGTTAACTTGTACTTCTAAACTTTGTTTACACTCTTAGAATGCTCTGATCTAAATGTTGGACTCATTATAGATCATATTATATGCATGTGTAGTTATGGCTTATGAATAGGCGGGTTGTGGACTTTTGCACTACTGTGAATATATTGCATGTGTTCGTTATCCACGTTTTAAGTGAGGTTCCATTGAATATCTTCAAGGGATTTTCCAATAGGACTTCACGAGGCAGGACCACCCAAGAGATCCTGGGAGGGTTCTTAGGGCAGGTCCTGTCGGCTTCGTATCAGAGCTTTATATTCTGAATTTCCTCGGGGTTGTGCATCGCTGTACGACTCATCCTGTATTTTACCTTCCATACCTACCCTTTTGTTGGTGTTAATTATATTTTGACCGATTCAACCGTATAGAAATTTTTCTTGATGTCGCGAGGAAGTAGACGTGGTTGCCAGCATGCTATAGCTGGAAGTACAGATGTGTCCACTTATAAGGAGCATCTTGTATAGCGCTAGGCTCGATCACTCGAGAGGAGTGGATTTACTAGGTATTCTGTTAATTAGGCTCGTAGACTTGGAGCAGTGGATTTTAATGGCTCCACAAATCCTATGCAATGTTTGGAGGAGGACAAGATCTTATTAACTAGCTTTATGCTAAAGGGAAGCACAAAGAAGTGGTGGACAATTGGAAAGAACTAGAAGACATCACACTTGGACATAGTTCAAGACTATATTTTACACCGAGTTTTGTCCTCCAACCTTTGTTAAGATTGAGAGGTTAAAGTTGAGACACCCATTCAAAGGTCAAGATAATGGATAGTGAATAATAGTAGCGACCATTTTCAGAGATCTGCAGTCTGAGGTAGCTTATGTGGCAAGTTTCATGATGGGCAATGCTAGTGAAATGGATCATGATTTTATCATAGGCAGTTGGAATACTTTAAAAAGAATTGCCCCTATCGAGGACATAGGCATGCTAGAGCTTTAAGGTCGGGTGCACAATTTCAGCTAACTGATGGGTATAAAGTACTTGATATATAAATAGGTTAGACTTCAGAAGGTTCTACCAACACTGGACAATGATCTTCTTCCATAGTCAGAGGCAGAGGCTAGAAGGGACAACCAAGGTATATGCTATGATCCATTAGGAGGCACATATCAATACAATATTGTGACAAATACATTACCTATGCTTGGTAGTGATGGATATATTTTAATGGCTCAAGGAACACACGCTCTTTTGTTTTACGTGAATATGTTACACAAGTTAAGATGTCTCTAGTTCCTTTGGGATGTTACATGAAAAGTTCCACATCCACAGGAAGATTCTTTTGACCCCGTCAGATATTTAAGAGTAGTTATCTTTTTTGCATGGACACTAAGATCTTATATTAGAATTTAGTATAGACCAAGTTTGGTTGATGCATTTCGATGATCTGATGTGGGACAACTTGTTGAGAACTAAGCTGTAAATTTTATAAGTTAGTTTTATGGCATCTGTTTTTGGGTGATAATTTTATATCTTGGTTTTGATATTTTGTTTTCTTAGAGATTAATGGTTTTATGCCAACGATGTTTTATGGATCTAAGGTGGTTGATATTCTTGATGATAACTTAATCTCCTAAGGAATATGATTATTGGAGCATAGCTAGAATATAAGAAAATGATTAATGTTTCCTTATGTTTTGAAGATCTAGTAACTAGTTCTTAATATTTAGTTGTGATATTAGAATTAAGATCTAATTTGCTTTATTACTCGAGTTGTAGTTTGTTTGAAATAGGAAAAATTTAAAGTTTCTTCAAAAATGATATTTGAGATGACAAGAGGACTTGGACTTGATCTTTTGACTTCATATTCATTGGTGTTGATAATCTTGAGGATTTCTTTTAGGTTTTATAAGCAATCTAAGGCTCTCCATTGGAATAAGTGTGAGAATTTTTCATTTTTATGACTTTGATGAATTTGGTTAAAAGAAAGACGTTTGTCGAGGTTAGGAAAATTGGATAATTAATGAGGAACATAGATCTTATAATTGTAAGTACTAGGAAGAACAATCTCAGTTTTAACTTTGTGATACTGGTATTTGGTTTAAGAAAATTATATTTAAATTCTAAACTTACTTTTTGATTTGTTGGATACATTTTTTTTAGAAAATTATGAGTTGTTACTTATGCTTCTAGGCAGTTGAAGAAGTACGAGTTGAATTATCCAACTCATTATTTAAGGCTTGCTGCAGCGATCTTTATATTGAAGGCATGGAGGCACTACTTGGATAGGTTTCTTGTTGAACCTTTACCAATCATAAAAGCGTTATGTGTTTGTTTACTTATAAGGAATTGAACTTAAGGCAAAGGAGATGAATGAGGTTGCTCAAGGATTATGATTGCACTATTCCTTTCATGTGTGAGTTGCAACAGTTGGGTGTTAATTTGTGGATGCATATTTCATGAGAACTTTTTACTAGCTTTTGACCATGACCGATACTTATGGATTGTGTTCTTAAGGCCTAATTCGAAGACCCTTACTTAATGAGCATGAGAAGGAAAGTTAAATAAGGAGGAAAGTCATATTTCGCTATTAGAGGCAATGGAGCCTTGGTAATGGATTCTAGGCTCTGTGTTCCTGCAAATGAAGAGCTGAAAAGGCAAATACTGGAAGAAGTCCATAGTTCTGCCTATGCTATGCACCCCGGTAGCATCAAAATGTACCGTACCTTAAAAGAGTATTATTGGTGGGCAGGAATGAAAAGAGAAGTTGTTGAGTATGTATCCAAGTATTTCCTTTGCCAGTAAGTGAAGGCAGAAAGATAAAAGCCTTCTAGACTCCTACAGCATTTACCCATTCCAGAATGGAAATGGGAGCAAATTACAATGGATTTTATATTTAAGCTTCCTCCCATAGTTTTGAGGCATGATGGTATTTGGGTGATAGTGGATCGACTCACCAAGTCCATATATTTCCTACCCATTTGTAAGAGGTTTTCTCCTCAGAAATTAGCAGAATTCTTTATGAATCATATAATGAGTTTGTATGGGGTGCCAATATCGATTATATCTGATAGAGATCCATGATTCACCTCGAGATTTTGGCCAAAATTATTGAATGAACTAGGTGTCAAGTTGAATTTGAATACTGCTTTTCACCCTCAGACCGATGGACAATCTGAGAGGACTATTCAGACCTTAGAGGACATGTTGAGGTCATGTGTACTACAATTCAAGGGAAATTTGAATGAGGGTTTATCTTTAACAGATTTCACATACAACAACAATTATTGCTTGATCATTTAGATGTCACCTTATGAGGCATTGTATGGGAAAAAATGTCAGCCACCGTTACATTGGAATGAGACGGGTGAAAGAAAACTTTTTGGTCCCAAAATTATACAAGCGACAATGGACAAGGTTAATATTATATAGGTAAGGTTGAAAGCAGCACAGGATAGGCAAAAGAGCTATGCGGACGTGCTTAAGAAGGATCTCAAGTTTGAGATTGGTGATCAGGTATTCTTGAAACTCTCTTCTTAGAAGGCGTAGTATGCTTTGGAAAATGAGGGAAGCTAAGTCTTCGCTACATTGGACCATATGAGATAGTTGAAAGGATAGGTCCAGTGGCTTACAGGTTAGACTTGCCAGAGGAGATTTCTCGAGTCCGTGATATATTTCACATCTCAATGCTTCGCAAGTATATCTCGGATCCATCATATGTGTTGGAGACGCTGGAGTTTGAGTCTAGGGATGACTTGTCTTATGAAGAGCAGCCAATGTAGATTCTAAGTAGGGAAGAGAAAAGGCTTTACAACAAGACCATACATTTAGTGAAAAGTCTATGGAGAAATCACCTAGTCGATGAGGCAACTTGAGAGTGAGAGGATCAAATGCGGAGTCAATATCCTCACCTCTTCCAAAACTAACGTGTAAATTTCATGGATGAAATTTCTTTAAGGGGGGTAGGTTGTAACAACCCATACCAAAATACCCCTATTGTACAAGTTTGACCAAGTGAACAGTATATGGGTCCAAGGTTGACTTTTTCTATGGTTGAGATTTTTGGTTTTACTGATGTACTATTGTATAGAGCTCGTTGATACGAGATCATAGACCGGCGGCATGCTAAATTTTGAGTTACTGATAAAAAGTTATAGTTCTGTGAAAGTTTCAAATATCAGTTTTATATCAGCATTTAACCAGTCCCAGATTTTCCTTTGTTAGTGACCCAAGGCTTTATATAAATATTGGAAAGTGTTCCCAATACGAAACAAACTCCAAAATACTCATTTCATTCCCAAAACCCCAGAAATTCTCCCCCAAGACCCGTGGGTCCGAACTGCATCGTTTTGATCCATTTAATTTTGAATCGGGTCACTGCAGTTTTTACTCATTTAAGCCACCAATCTCTCACATATGCCAGCCAGGGAGGAAGCCCACGTGAAGGTGAGCTCAGTTGTGAGATTTCACGGCGAACGGCGGCCGAATGCTCCCGAATCTAGCTAGCAAGGTTGGTGGCCATTTTTCGTGTTTTTTGGCCATTTTAGGCCAACTCACATACCTATCCTACCATTTTTGGACCCTCTGAAATCATTTCCGTGGTTCTTTTGTCTAAATTCCTCACCATTTGAGAAATACGACAAAGGGAATTTCCACAGAAACTTCAACCAAGTTTTTCGATCATCCGAGGAACTTTTGGACCGAGGTGAGCATACCACTATGTTCCTTATCTCTTGGGCTTTCTGTCGATATAAAGTTTATGAATTTTAGAGGTCATTTGATAATTTTTCCATTTTTTAGTCAATTAGTTAAATGCCAGATAAATTGGGACTATGTTTGCACAAAATTAGTCAAATTGGTTAAAATTGGAGTTAGATTAGTGAAATTAGATATTATTAGGACCCATTAGAAGGTTCAATTTCAAAAGATTAGCTTCCAGATGAAAAATCCCAATTTTGGGTACGAGATCCTAAGAGTACGCGGTATAGCCGGACCATTCGATGTCCAATTTATATAATTTTATAGCAGTATAAATCATTTTCAGACATGTGGATCATACAAGTGTCTTTAATTTAGTTATTGGAGTCTGAAAAATATTTTATTATACTGCAAGTACTCGAGTTGAGCCTGAAGGTGATCCTGTAGAGGAGCAGGAGTAAGCATCTGCAGTAACTTGAGTGGTTATCTCAATTTTAAATGTTTTGAGTATATAGTGTAATATATATGTGGTTTAAATATTTTATGTATATATCATTTGATTGAAATGTTGTTTTATGCATATATAAATATCTGCTTTCACATATGTGCATTATCATTTTATGTGATTTTTGACAATACGTTAAGTGATTTTCAATTTTAATGAGTTCATAAATGGACTTGTGGTATTTAAAAATCTTGGTAATTGAATTGAGGTTTTAAATCTTTCAAAAAATAATTGATTTGAGAAAGCGGATTGAAAATCATATGATTTTAAGTATGTTCAAATATTTTATAATTTTATGTGATTAAAATTGGTTTATGGTGAATATATTTCACTGTGGTATTTTTTTTTTCTTTAGCATGAACTGATGTTTTGAAATTTTTGAAATATTTAAATAAGCTGTGAAATTAAAATATCAAATTATAATTTATCATGCAGTCTTGTTGGAAAACTATTTAGGATCTCACAATATTTTTTTAAAAATACTGTATTGGTTATTTTTAATAGATGTAGCATATAATACCAGAGTTTGGTTCAGAATTGTATTACAATATGCTGGGTTTGCCACGGTGCTGTGAAGTTGGGTTCATCCTACAGGCTATTTATTGCCACGGACCGTGACGTTGGGTTTATCCCACAAGTTTATTTATTGCCACGGTATCGTGAGGTTAGGTTCATCCCACATGTTATTTATCCTATAGGTTATTTATTGGCACGGACCGTGAGCTTGGGGTCATCCCAGAGGTTTATTATTGTCACAATGCAGTGAGGTTAGGTTCATCTCACAGGTTTATTATTGCCACGGGTCATGAGGTTGGGTACATCCTAACAGTTTATTATTTCCACAATGCCTTTCGTATATTAAGGATTGTAAGGTGGGTATATCCCACGGTTTACAGTTTGGTACATAGAATGGTACATTGTATATGTTTTGAGTACATTGTTGATTTTCAAATAATGTGATTATTACTGCACTATCATAACTATTTTGTAAAATTGTGTTTATAATGTTTTATGCTCAATTTTTACATCTTAATCAAGGCATTGTCATATTATATTGATTGTTCACTTTATACCTTCTGAGCATCCATTTCGACTTTATACCTTCTGAGTATCCATTTCATGATATTGAATTTGGGTACAAGTTTCAATTTTTTGAAATAATTTTAAAAAGGAACTTTTCAAATGAGTGGAATGAGATATCTTGAGAGAAAGATTTTACAGAATTAAATTATTATTTTTCTATTATATTATACCAATCACTGAGATTTCTTTATCTCATGTTTTATTGTTTTAAATTTGTTCCCTCAGGTCCAGGTAGTTAGTAGCAGTCTACCTCACGCACCACTTGTTACTTCGTTCCTTCCACGACAGCAGCAGTACTTAAATTTTATTTATTTTAGCCTACCTTTCTTAACTCATTTATTATTCAATTGTACTTCTAAACTTTGTTTACACTTTTAGAATGCTCTAATCTAAATATTGGACTCATTATAGATAATATTATATGCATGTGTGGTATTTCTGGTTTTAACGTGAACTGATGTTTTGAAAATTTTGAAATATTTAAGTAAACGGTGGAATTTAAATATTAAATTATGATTTATGATACAGGATTGTTTGAAAAGTATTTAGGATCTTACAAAATTATTTTAAGAATATTGTATTAGTTATTTCTAATTGATATACCATATAGTACTAGAGTTCGGTTCAGAATTATATTACAGCACACTGGGTTTGCCACAGTACCGTGAGGTTGGATTTATCCCATAGCTTTATTTATTACCACGGTACCGTGAGGTTGGGTTCTTCCCACAAGTTATTTATTGCCACAAACCTTGAGGTTAGGTTTATCTCACAAGTTTATTATTGCCACGGTACCGTTAGGTTGAGTTCATCCCGTAGAGTGTTTATTGCCACGGGCTGTGAGCTTAGGGTCATCCCACAGGTTTATTATAGACACGGTGCCGTGAGATTGGGTTCATCTCACAAGTTTATTATTGCCACGGGCGGTGAGGTTGGGTACATCCTGATGTTTATTATTTTCACGATGCCTTTCGTATATTAAGGATCATGAGGTGGGTATATCCCACGTTTTACAGTTTGGTACATCGAATGGTACGTTGTATATGTTTTGAGTACATTGTTGGTTTTCAAATAATGTGATTATTACTGCACTATCATAATTATTTTTCGAAATTGTGTTTATAATATTTTATACCCAATTTTTACATCTTAATCAAGGTATTTTATAATATTATATTGATTGTTCACTTTATACCTTTTAAGCATCCATTTCATGATATTGAATTGGGGTACAAGTTTAGGTTTTATGAAATAATTGTTAAACGGGGAGCTTTTCAAACGATGGAATGAGATGTCTTAAGAGAAAGATTTTACGGAATTAAATTATTATTTTTCTATTATACTATGCCACTCACTGAGATTTCTTTATCTCATGTTTTATTGTTTTAAATTCGTTCCTTAGGTCTAGGCAATTAGTGGCAGTTTGCAATTAGTGGCAAATGGTCTGTAACTTTTGTTAATAGTTCTGAAGATGATATCCAGCAAGAACCTTATTCTTAACAATGTTCTTCATGTACCTAATATAAGAAAGAATCTAATTTTTGGATCTTTGCTTAGCAAAAATGTATTTAAGTTAGTCTTTGTGGCTGACAAATTTGTACTCATTAAAAATGGGATGTATGTGGGAAAGGGGTATTTGACTATTGTACCTTCTATTAATAATAATAAAGTTAACTCTTCTACTTATATTGTGGAGTCATTTAATTTATGACATGGTAGATTGAGACATGTAAATTATAACGCATTATGCAAATTAATGAACATGGACTTATTACCTAAATTTGAGAGTCACTCTAATCATAAATGTGAAACATGTGTAGAAGCTAAATTAACTAGAATCCCATTTCAAAATACGCAAAGGAATATAGAAACTTTAGAATTAATCCATACTAATACATGTGATTTAAAATAAATACAAACTAGAGGCGAAAAAAAGTATTTTATTAATTTTATAGATGATTGTAAAAGATATTATTATGTTTATTTATTACGAAGCAAATATGAAGCAATTGAAATGTTTAAAATATAATACTAAATAAGTTACCTCGTAAGAAATTAGATAAAACACCATATGAGTTATGAAAATGTTGAAAACCTACATATAAGTACATAAAAATGTGGGGATGTCTTGCTGAAGTTGCAGTACCTTTTCCTAAAAAGGTTAAAAGAGGACCTAAAACTATTGACTGTATTTTCATTGGCTATACACAAAATAGTAGTATATATCAATTTTTGGTGTATAAATTTGATATTCCTGATGTACATGTCAATACCATTATAGAATGGAGAACTGCATCTTTCTTTGAAGATATTTTTCCATGCAAAATAAAAAAATAGATAGTTCACTAAAAAGGTCTCATGAGGATATGATTACTAGTAATCAAACTCAAAGAGACACAAATGAAGGAAAAAAGGATGAACCAAGAGGTAGTAAGAGAACTAAAAGTCATTTGGTCTTGATATTATGAATTATTTGTTAGAAAATGAACCTCAAACCTTCAAAAAAGCAATGTCAACTCCTGAAGCTCCATTTTGGAAGGACGCAATTGATAATGAAATTGATTCTGTAATGCAAAATCATACATGGGAGTTGGTAGATCTTCTATCTAATACTAAACCATTGGGTTATAAGTGGATTTTTAAAAGGAAATTAAAACCAAATGGTACTATTGATAAATAGAAAGCTAGACTAGTAGCTAAAGGTTACAAGCAAATGGAAGGCTTGGACTATTTTGATACTTATTCACTAGTAACTAGAATTACATCAATCCAAATTTTGATTGCAATAGCAGCTTTGTATAATCTTGAAATACATCAAATTAATGTGAAAAACTGCATTTTCAAATAGAGATCTAGAAGAAGAGATCTATATAGAACAAACCAAAAGGGTTTATAATTTCAGGACAAGAGAAGAAATTTTGCAAGCTAGTTAAGTCATTGTATGGATTAAAACAAGCACCAAAACAATGGCATGGAAAATTTGATAATGTAATGATGACAAATGGCTTCAAAATTAATGAGTGTCATAAATGTGTATATTATAAAAGCACTCAAAAAGGGTATATCATGATTTGCTTATACGTAGATGATATGCTAATAATGGATAGCAATATGGAAATTATTAAAGCTACTAAAACGATGTTGACTGATAAGTTTGATATGAAAGATCTAGGTGAAGTTGATGTGATTTTAGGTATTAAAATTACTAAGACATCAAATGGAATAGTTCTGTCACAATCTCATTACATTAAAAATGTATTTGAGACATTTGATAAGTATGATGGAGGTCCGGAAAAGACTCATGTTGACATAACTTTGCACCTAGCTAAAAATCATGGTCAAAGTGTATATATAATTATAGGAAGCCTAATGTATACCTCGAATTGCACTCAATCAGAGATAGCTTATGCTGTAAATAAGTTAAGTAGATTTACTAGTAACACAAATAAAGATCATTGGAAAGCTTTAATTAGAGTTTTGAAATACTTAAGATATACAATGATATATAGGTTACACTATACAAGATATCCCGCTATATTAGAAGGATATTGTGATGCGATGCTAACTGGATATCAGACACAAAAGACTTAAAGTTTACAAGTGAATATGTGTTTACACTTGGAGGTGCTGCTGTGTCATGAAAGTCTTCAAAAAAAATTTGTATCATGAGATCAACTATGGAATTTGAATTATAGCTTTAGATAAAGCTGGAGAAAAAGCCGAATGTCTTAGAAATTTTTTAGAAGATATTCCAAATTGGTCAAAGCCCGTGCCTGCTATATGTATTCATTGTGATAGTCAATCAGTAATTGGTAGGGCACAAATTAATATGTATAATGGTAAATCATGATATATACGTCGAATACATAATACCATTTGATGACTTCTCTATAATCGAATTATAAATGTTGAATATGTAAAATCAAAAGACAACCTAGTGGATCCACTTACTAAAGGTTTGTCTAGAAAGTAAGTTTATAAGTCATTGAGGGGAATGGGATTAAAGTGTAAATCTAATGAATCATCATAAACAGAAACCCAACCTAGCTGAATGTTGATCCCAGGGTCTACATTCAATGGGACAATGTAAGTATGTATGATTCACAAGAAATACTATGAAGTATTAAAAGAGAAAATACGTCTTCCCATTTCTAAAGTGAAACAGTATTGCCTGCAATGTGTTATTAGGATAAGCTATGCTTTTAATGATGTCTATATATTGGAAATCCAAGTAAAATATGGCAGGATATTTCTTATAGAAAGTCATCTATATAAGTGTAGAAGTGGGGCCGCTTCTATGAGAATTATAAAAAGCGTAATTATCTAAAGCACTTATGAAAACCAGGTTGGTTAAAACCAAAATGAACACAACAATAAGAACAAATTTTGTGCAGAAAAGGAATTGTGTGTTGGTTATTGTCTCAGTTTACATCAAAAGTCGACAATTCAAAGCATTATGCATATTGATCGACAAGTAAACTCGATAACTATTCACTAAGGACGATTCAAGGCGAAAGCTATCTATCCTGATGCAATCTCTTTTTGTCAAACTCTCTTTAGTGTCGGCATAATCATCTTGCACTAATTTCTATTCATGTGGGGATTGAAGGAATTTTGTGAATAGAAATTATAAATACTATTTATTTATTTAGTTGCTATAATATTTAAAATACTGGAATTTTATCTTAAAATAAATAAACAAATAAATAAAATAATAACAAACAATATTCTAATGAAATAACACGTCTTTAAAGTGGAAAGGTACCTGTTATTATAAACGAAGCAACTTTTAACGCTTCATATATTCTAAAACATTGAGTTTCTTCATATAGGTGTAATATTTCCTATAATAACAATTTCTTTTCCACAATTGAAACATAAGAATAGAAAGAAATTTTTGTTATTTTGTTTTTATCATTCATTCATATAAAAAACAGAGGGAAAGTAAAGCATTAAAATTGTTCATTGCTTTTGGGAATTTGGAGTGCCACTATTTTGAAAAAGTAGTTGTTGTACCTGGGAGCCATTCGTCATCTATCAATCCATTGAGCACCAGTGCGGGGCGAAAATTGTTTTAAGGCCAAAAAATCAAATTCTTACCTCGACTAACAGGTTTTTCTATCATATTCTTTTTAAATGTGCATCTGGTGTTTATGTATTTAGCAGTAGAAACCCATATTTAGAATAACAATACCCACCCTCTATTCATAATTGTAAATGAGATTTATAGTTACAGAAGATATACCTTTCGACTTGAGCATTCTCCTCCGGAAGTAATACAAAATAGAAAGTAAAGAGGAAAATAGCTGTAGCTTCTGTTGTCAAAATGATTATTATTAATCGCCACTTCTGTTTCCCGCTGTTCGCACTTTCTTTAGCTGACCATATAATTAATTTATTAGTGAAATTGTCAGAGATCAGTGTGTTCTTGAAACCTGTGGAATAAACAGTATTTTGCAGAAAGTTCAAATAGTGCACACAAATATGCTTTTGATTTGCCTACCCGCAAGAGAAAGCTCCCAATTATCATCATCATGGGAGACCATCCAGGCAGCATACCCGCGTTACTTCATATCCTTCGCATAAGAAACCTTGGTTTTAACAATTTCAGCATCATCAAAGCTGATCCACTTTGTTCCAACAGTGATGTATCTCACTACATATGTAGCATTGTTTTTCACTTTAGGATTATTTGCTTCCTAATAATCCCGAATTTCCTTGTAGCTCATGGCTGCTTCATCAATATTTGAAATCCCAACTGCTGGTGAACCAATCTCTGGGATTTGCAAGTGTCAAAGCATAGCTGTAGAAAGGCATGCCCAGAACCAATCTGGCGGGATCTGATCCTCTAATAATCCATTAATTGAAGCTATACTTTATAATTGATTGGCTTGATGGGTTATGTAAAGCAACATAAGCAGCATAAGCACCAGTAAAGTTATCTTTTGGACTATGGTACCCATAAGGCATACCAAGTATCCAATCCAGATTGCGGAGAATTGATTCTACGGGCAAAGAAGCAATTCCACCCACATCTGGTGAGGATTTGACAGCAGCAGTCAACATAAGTTGTGCATGGCTTATGTTTCTAGCCTCAGAATTCACAGCAGCTCTCCACTCTTCGAATAGGGTGCCCTTGTTTGTCATGTCCGGGGTTGTGCTTGCATTGCCCCAAGGAAAGTCCAGTCCTTGGAAACCATAAAGCCTGGCAGCTTTTATTGAAGAATCATAGAAAGACTTTCTGTAAGATGAGTTGCTCAAAAAGGTTGAGATGACCGAGTAGTTTGCCTTCTCAACCCCAATCGAAAAAGGGCGGAGATTGATGGGTTCTTTAGGCTGACAATGGCTGTGAAGGAGGAGAATTGTTGTTCATGAGAGGAAGGGAAGGAGAGCTCCTAGGTGGAAGATTTAACCTCTGCAAAAGAACAAATGATGTGAGTAAAGAGTGCAGAGTTTATATTTGAAATGGGAAATTCACTGCCATGAAACCGGTATCCAGCTTGAATCCAAGATTGTGCTCTTGAATGTTCAAGTACTAGAGAAAGGAAATTTTGGAAAAGGATAACAATAATCTTGGACACCATGTTAGATATAGTTGACGATTAAAGGGCGATACATAGAATACTTTTATGAAGGCCTATTTAGAAAAGCGAGCATTTGTTTATGTATCAAGCTACAATGGAGCTAAGTTTGTGTTGACTTAAGAAACAATATTATGATAGATAAGCATACAAGTCAAGAACAATATAGAGGGCATTCAACTAATATTCAAATAACAAGACACATTCGGAAATTTCCACCAAGCCTTGCATTCAAATTTGAGCTTTTACTTTTGGAAAACTCGCCTTAAACAAGCTACGAAACAGTCAATCTAGCTGCTTATTTGTAATTTCGATAGTCTATATTAACCAAAGAATATTGTTGCCTATTCTGATAGGTCCAAAAATGCTATGCTATTGTGGAGGAATTGTCCATCACTTGTTAGGGAAGAAGCATCCAGAATGGAATTGTACAAATCTAATGGTTATTAATAGTTGTCGCCCATCTTATGGCACTGGACTTTGCTCACAGTAGCAGTCCTGTTGCTACATTGCTACATCTATTGCAATTGGGAAAAATCATATTAATTTTACATGCACCTAATTTGACCCATATGGTACCCCACTTTGCCCATAGTAGCAGTTCTGTTGATCAGTCTATTGCAATTGGCAAAAATCGTATTAATTTTACATGCACCTAATTTGACCCGTATCATGGGCAAGTTTAAGCCGGCTTAGACCCCACTTTGGTGGGATAGGAATAGGTCTAAACAAATAGAAGCTTTACTTATAGAAAACCTCCCATAAACTGTTATTTAAATTTGAACTTTTGATAATACAAATAAATTATTATCCAGCTTGGATTGAAGATTGAATTACTAGAGAAAGGTAAACGTGTAAAAGAAGAATGATACTCTTGGCCACCATGGTAGATATAGTTGATGATTAAAGGAAGATGTATAAAAGTAGACCTATTTAGAAAAGCGAAGCTTTTTTTAATATATCAAGCTACAATGGAGCTAAGTTTATGTTGACTTAAGAAACGATATTATAGTAGATCAGCATACTGCAAGTCAAGAACAATATGGAGGACATTCAAATAATAAGACATATACGGGAATTTCCCACCAAGCCTTGTGTTCAAATTTGAGCTTTTCCTTATGAAAAACTCGCCTAAAAATAGTCAATCTGGCTGCTTCTATGTAATTTCGACAGTCTATATTAACCAGAGTATTGTTACCAATTTTGGTACGTCAATTGCAATTGACAAAAATTATATTAATTTTGCATGCACCCATTTTGCCCAGGGCAAGTTTACGCTGGCTTAGACAACACCTGGGAGGGATAGTAATAGCACAAATCAAATAGAAGCTTTAGTTATATAAAACCTCACATAAACTCTCTGACGTTTACATTTGGACTTCTAATAATACAAACAAACTGTTAAGTTAATTGTTATTTACCCTGAAATAATATTATCGTTAATTTAGTACCACATTAAAATAAACTATTAAGTTAATTGTTATTTACCCTAAAATAATATTATCGTTAATTTAGTGCCACATTAGAAACATAGTTGTTATTTGCCCTTAAAAAAATTATCATTAGTTTACTACAACATTAAAAACGTGAGAAAGGTGTATATCATTTTAATTTTTTTTCATAAAAATATGATATTAATATTCAATAGATAAAATAGATATATTAAAAATATATACTCTTTGCTACCTCATCAAACTACAATCAGCATTCAGGCTGCACGAACTGATTGCATATTTCCTAGCTTACTTTAACTGCTATTCAATAAAAATTCATATTATACTTAATAAAGTCAGCTTCTGAAGGGGAATCTAGAGATATGAAAAAGAACCCCACAGTTAAGAGTCTTGACCACCACTAAACTAAAAACTACAAAACATGGTTCTTCCATACTAGCAGCTATGTATCGGATCATATCCCTACAAAGCCATAATCACTGTGATCTGGCCACTGGTTCAAGAGCTTCAACAGTGACCACACTATTTCCCCTGATGACCTGCAACAATAGAAGTATTATTAGTTGCAAAATGCTAAATTAGTTAAGAGGGAAGCAGACTACAGATAACAAAAAAAAAGATAACAGTGGAGACCCACCACCATGCCTATGTCGGTCTTCTCATTGCCATTCACTTCCACAGTATTGTCAACCACAAGATTCATGAATTGATCAAATCCACGAAGTGTTCCAACAACCATCCGATTTGCATTCAGTTTTACTACATGGTGAAAATACCAGTTAAATCAGCATTTCCAGTTGTACTAAGTTCCTAAAATGCACATTACAGTAATTTATATATTAGCCTAAAGATTTGTTAGTCCTGGAACTGTGGATGAAAAAATGTGCACATTTTCTTGCCCCTGACTTAACTACAAGCCAAGGAAAGATTTATACATGTTCAATCCTATTAAATAGTGACAAAAAGTGGAAATGGGGTAGGCCATAGAAACATCAATAAAAGCCCAACGCATGCTCCAGGTATATTTGATCTAAGTCATCTGATCTTGCTGATGCATATTGCAAACAATATGAGGACTACAAGTAAAAAGGTGACCCATGCATACCACTATAAGGCAGAATTCTGCATGTACTACATAGTTCTTAAACATATTCCAACTAGCTGATATAGATAACCAACTTGTCAAACATGGTTCAAATAGAGTTGATCATTGTTATGATCCTTTACTCAGAATATAATTAGGTTCACAAGATGATTTGCTAAAAAGTTATAGATTTGTGAGACCCGCTATTCGTGAGACCCGCATAGCGCTATCCAAAAGTCTTATTTCACCAATATAAAGAATGTAGTGAATGTGAGTTTATACTCTAGCAGTTCATGGATAGAAAGATTTAACCCACCATCTAAGAAATATAATTTTTTTAAAGAAAAAAAGGGGCTTCACATAGGACATTAAGCATCAGACCAATAAAGCTCTTCCCAATAGCCATACTTCGCAAAGCCTATTTGGATTGTAGAGGAGCCACATGTCCAAGAGGATCCTGGATCAAATCTTTAACTAAAAGAACAAGCATTGATATACAAATAACCAATAGATTTCAACGAAAAGAAATTCGTAAAAAATTGGATCTTCATACATATATGAAAACGAAAAAGGACATCTCATCATGCACTTCAAAGGGGTCAGTATTTGTTTTAAGAAACATAAAAGGTTTACAAAGGCACAACAGAAGATTTCTCCACGACTTATAAACCGCATGACATATAAAATAAACGTTGTGACTACAAAATAGAAAACAGAGGCCCATATAATATCATCTCTGAAAAATGAATCATGTACTAGAAGAATGTCACAAAAGGACCCGAGTTTTGTTGATTTTAACACCTTAATCCCCAAGCGCAACCTAAAGCTACAATGCACACCGCTAAATTTTTGCATCGATATAAAGCCAAAACCACCATTATCAACAGTAACGTATAATTTGCCCAACTAAACGAAACCAGCGTCCAAATTTCAATCTTTACAAATTAAATAGCTAATTGTGTCAAGGGAAACGTCAACTGTTAAAATAGAGTACAACCAACACAACAAAACGACACAAAATTCACATTTTAATAATACTAACCCATTAAGATTTTCCCAAAAAATAAACAAAGAAACTTGAAATCAAGAGGAAACAAAGCAAGCATTTTCTTTTCCGCACAAGCATTATCTAAAACCAAACTCAAGAAACAATAAGCCAGTAATTAGCTCGATACTTGTCAATTTTAGCTAGACTTGTGGATAGTCAAACAACAGGAATACAGTGGACGGAAAATTACTGGAAACAAATAACCCAAAAAAAAAAAAAAAAATAGCAGAGCATCCCCAAAAAATGTGACAAAGGACTTACTCTGGAGCTTCTTGTCCATGTACCTGTCAAAGAAGAGCGGCTGTTAAAAATCTAGAAGATAGTCTAAAGACCTAAATAGTGTAACATATAGAGCATGGAACAGAGATTATAAACTTGAGAAAGCAGCAGAAGGCGCTTACTTTTTGAGATCTGGAGGTTGACCTGACCTGCTCATTCCGTCGGGATCGAATTCAGAGAGAGAGAGAGAGAGAGAGAGAGAGATATACAGAGGCGTTAGAGACTTCGGCTTCCCAAAAACCAAAACCCTAAGATAGCTACGCGGCATATGAGGGAAAGCAGAGGAATTGGGCAGGATTTGGAGGGAATCCTCAATTTGGGCCGGTTCGGGTTTAGAAAACCCTTGACCCAATACCACTTTTTAGCCGAAAATTGAAAATATGTATATTATTTACATAAAAAATTGCTGCCTAACTTTTGATAAATAGAACTTCGATCAAATAAAAATAACAATTAAACTTTTAGAAGTAAAATAAAAGCTGAAAAAGAAAGACATAACTTTTTTACTAACATATAGTATGTAAACATAGAAACTATCATATTAACAAAATTTTGTGAATATAATTTTCATTAGAAAAATTTGGAATTTAAGATATTGATAAGTAATATATTTTCGCCAAAGCCCGTTTTAAACATCCGAGTGGTGGAAGCCGATATGGATCCAGATAGCTGTTTTTGTGCAAATATAGACTCCAAACAGTAAGAAATGGTTCCAGCTTTTCATGGATTCAATGATTATCACTAAGAGATCATGGAATTAAAGCAAGATAGAATCAAAGGTAAACAAAATAAGCTTATGCGCATAGGAGAAATTTTGGCCGGTTTTACTGGATTTTGTTGCTGGTTTTATTGTATTTTGCTAAGTTGGCATTTTTTCTTTGTTCCAATCAAGGGCAACATGTGGGACTCAATGATCATCATATTTGGCATCCTATAAGGCATATGGAAGTTGATTTGAAGCTTAAATTGGACAAAAATTTGTTAAAGACAGCTTAGTTAAAAAGATAATCAAATAGTTTTCTAATTTAACTTTGACTTTTTGTTTTAGGAAATTAATTTTTTATTTGGTTTCAATTTATTTATTTGCTAGACAAATGAACTTAGAAAAGTTATTATTTTTTTTTCATTGTAAGTTAATTAATTCATAATTCAAAGTAAAAGAATTCATTAATCAAAATTAGATTAGGAAAAGAAAGAAAAAATTCGGCCACATTAGGTTTCCTAATCTTTTTGCCTGGTTTTTTCTTATGTTTTTAGGGTTTATTGTTTTTTGACTCTAGCCTATTTAAAGACTTAATTTTGAAAAAGAACACACCTTTAATATTATTCAGAAAATTATTTGTGAGATATAATTCTCTTTATTCTTCTTGAACACCTAAAACACCATTAAAGAGTGAGTGTTTTAATTTTGACTTATCAATAGGACTTCCATAACCTATTGTGATGTCTTCATTATACAAAAGTTTATAATCATAGGTTTTTCTATAAGAACTTGAACTTCATTAAGATCCGGCTAATATAATACAGGTTTAGACGTGAGTCGACCTAGGTTAGTATCATATGTTCAAAGGGTAATGTATTCTCGTGTCCACTTTATTGATCATTATTTTGATATATTTCTTGATGAGAATTTGCTCGAGCTGGCACAATTGATAACCCGCTGGGGTGCTGATCCGATATGGATAAAGACTGGGCTGATCACTAAGCCTCAAACTAAAAAATTTAAAGAAAACATAGGTGCCTTTATACAGGGAGTAATTAATTCTCAAAAGGGCTTGTCAATACCCGAAGATACAAGATCCGTTATAAACATCCAAATGGTGGAAACCGACACGGACCCGGGTAGCTGTTTTTATGCAAATTTAGACTCCAAGTAGTAAGGAATGGTTCCAACACTTCATGAACTCAATGAATATCATTAAGAGGACATGGAATCCAGCCAAGGCAGAATCAAAAGCATATAAAAAGGACTTGTACAGACAACATCTCAATTTAACCAAAAATGTGCTATTAAGTGCTGACTTTGACTTTTCTTCTTGTTTGACTTATTCCAATCAAGAGGCAATGTGTGGAAATCATTATTAATCATATCTGGCATCCTACATAGCATATGGAAGCTGATTTAGAGCCCAAACAAGCTGGAGATTGGTCAAAGATACCTTAGTAGTCAAACTAGTCAACTTGTTTCTTAATTTGATTTTGACTTTTTGTTTTAGGAAATTAGTCTTTTATTTGGTTTCTATTTATTTATTTGCTGGACAAATCAACTTAGGAAAGTTATTGTTTTATTATTTTCATTGTAAATTAATTAATTCCTAATTCAAAATTAAAGAATTAATTAATCCAAATTAGATTAGGAAATGAGGTGAATTTCGGCCAAGCTAGGTTTACTATTCTTTGGTGGCCGCTTTTACCTACATAATTAGGGTGTCAACATACGCTTAAACCCGTATTATATTAGCCCGGGTCTCAATTAAGTTCAGATTTTAATGGATTGATCTTACCCTCTAACCAACTTGTGATTAGAAACCTTAATATAATGAAGACACCACAATAGGTAATAGATATCCTATTGATAAGTCAAAACTAAAATACACACTCTCTAATGGTGTTTTAGGTGTTCAAAGAGATCAAAGGGAATTCTATCTCACAAAATTTTTTTTGAATATTATTAAAGTTGTGTTCCTCCTAAAAAAGAAACCCTTAAATAGGCTATAAAAGAATAGAATAAAACCTTAATTATCTAGGTAAAATCACCTATTTTCCTAATCTAATTTGAATTAATTAATTTCTTATTTTGAATTAGGAGTTGATTAATTTACAATGAAACTAATAAAATAATAACTTTTCTAAATTGATTTTTCTATTAAATAAATAAATAGAAACCAAATAAATGACTAATTTCCTAAAACAAAAAGTTAAAATCAAATTAGGAAACTAGTTGACTAGTTTGACTACTAAGGTATCTTTGACCAATCTCCAACTTGTTTGGACTCCAAATCAGCTTCTATATGCCATGTAGGATGCCAAATATGATTAATAATGATTCTTACATGTTGCCTCTTGATTGGAATAAGTCAAACAAGAAAAAAAGTCAAAACCAGCGACTAAACAACACATTTTCATCCAAATTGAGATGCTATCCGTACAAGTCCCTTTTAGATGCTTTTGATTCTTCCTTGGCTGGATTCCATGTCCTCTTAATGATATTCATTGAGTTCATAAAGTTTTGGAACCATTCCTTACTGCTCGGCCTCCAAATTTGCATGAAAATAACTACCTGGGTCTGTATCGGCTTCCACCACATGGATGCTTAAAATGGGTTTTGTATCTTTAGGTATTGACAAGCCCTTTTGAGAATTAATTACTCCCTATATAAAGGCAGTGAGGTTTTCCTTAAATCTCTTAACTTGAGCTCTAATTATCGGCCCAATCTTTATCCTTATCGGGTCAATACCCCAGCGGATTGTCGGTTGTGAGGGCTCGGACGGATTCTCATCATTCCCCTCCTCTTGAAAAGGATTTGTCCTCAAATCAAGATCATCACTTGCAGCAAAAGGAGATAAGTCAGTAACATTAAATGTGGCACTAACATTGTACTCACCTGTTAAATCAAGTTTGTAGGCATTGTCTTTAATCCGCTCCAAAACTTAAAAAGGTTCATCCACACGCGGCATAAGCTTTAACTTTCTTTGTTCTGGAAATCTCTCCTTTCATAAGTGAAACCAAACCAAATCTCTTGGTTCAAACACTATCACAAGAAAATCTAGAAATACATGCTCATTATGGCAAAAATTACACTTCTTAAAGTTAGCAAATAATCTCTTCCAAATTTTCAAATTTCCATAAAGTAAAGCTCTTAACAAGGTAGATAAAGTTCTATACAACAAAAGGATTTTTAAATAAGCATCTTTATAAATCATAACCAGCAATGGTTTCTTACTCAAGATGGCTTTATTTACATAACCAAAGCTAAGATAAAAATTTTTATTTTTCTTTTCTTTTCTTTCTTTTTCTTTCCCACTCATGGAGTCACTTTTTCCACTCTCACTCTTGGGTTTTGCTCTCTCTTTCTCTCTCTCAGCTTTCTCTCTTTCTTTCCCCTCAAGTTTGAGTTTAGGACACTTACCTGGTTGGTTTTGTTCGGCCTTGTCTCCTTAGATTGGTGTTGTTGCTGTGGGTACCATATTAGTCCTTTCTTTTAGCTTTTCGGCTTCCCTCATTTGTTATATTTGTAATTGATCTCTATACACCTCCTTGGGAGTCAATGGTTCCAACTTGACCTTCTTCCCTTTAAAGTTAGGGACAATAGAATTTTCTCGATCATAATGAATAACATTTTTATCAAATTCCCATGGTCTACCTAATAGAATACGTCCGACATGTATAGACACAACATTACACAAAACAACATCCACACATTTATCTATGTTAAATTTTACCTTGGCTTGTTTATTCACTTTCATCTCACCACTATCATTAAGCCATTGTAATCCATAAGGTTTGGGATGTTTAATTGTTGCTAAGCCTAATTTATCAACCACAATATTACTAATCACATTTGTACAACTCCCACTATCAATTATCATACTACACATATTACCTTAAATTTCACACTGTGTGTGGAAAGTGTTCTCTCTTTGAATTTGATCCTCATCTTTGTATACAGTAAGGACCCCCCTTGCAACTAAACTCAAATCAACCTTTAAAGGTTGGAGTGTTTCGGATTCCTCATGCTCATCCTCTCCAAGTTCTTCATCATCCAATTCTGCCTTTCCCCCACTTTTGTCACTTTCAAATTCTTGTTCACCATTGCCTTTTAGCACCATGATTATTCTATTTAGGCATTGATTGGCTATGTGTCCTCATCTCTGGCACTTAAAACAAATAATTTCTCTAGATCTTGAAAGTTTAGGATCAGATTTATCTTCATTTTTGGGTGCTTAGATAGATTCGATTCTAGCCTATCTCTTTGGCTGATTTGAACTTTCTTCTTCAAGTTTCAATTTTGACTTGCTTTCATAGATAGGAATGTTTTTCTACCCACTTGGATTTGACCTCCCGCTGTTAGAAAGACTCCTAAACCATGAGCTTACACCCCTCCTCCTGATTTGATGCTCAAGTTTAATAGCCACATGCAACATCTCCTCCAATTTTACATATTGTTGCAATTCTAGTTGATTGGCTATCTCACGATTCAAACCACCTAAAAACCTTACCATGGTTTCTTCATTCATGTTTAACCTCATCAAAACATCTTCATCTCCTTGTAATAATCCTCCACGGTCTTATTTCCATGACATAAAGATTGAAGTCTTTGATGCAGCAATCTATGATAGTGTGATGGTACAAATCGCTTCCTTATGGCTCCTTTCATTTGTCGCCATGTAGTAATCAAGTCATCACTAGCTCTTCTTTGGGTGTTTTGCTCATTAATCCACCATTGGAGTGCATAATATCCAAATTCCATTGCTGCCAATTTAACTTTTTTGGCCTCTAAATAGTTGTGACAATAAAAAATCATCTTCATTCGCTCCTCCCATTCCAAAGAAGCCTTCGGGTCACTTTTTCCCATGAAAGGCGGTATGTTGACCTTAATATTCCCAAGATCATCATCTTCATTCCTTGCTGGTCTCCTATGGATTGGCCTTCCTTGAGGTTCAAAAATTTCATTATATCCCTTATCCAAGGCGTCTCTAAAGTTACCTTCCTAAAATTCCTCTCTTGGTCACTCTCAGCCTCCTCAACCTCAACCTCGGCCTCCATAAGCATCAAACCTTGTATTCGGCACTCCTTAGGATATTTCTAATCTATCTATCCTTTGATATATATTGTCAAATTGAGTATTCATCTGCTGTAATTGCTGCAAGATAGCCCTCATGTCTGTTTGCTCCCCATTCCCCATAGCTCAGGAATCGCTCTTAAATCCTATGGACTCCTCTTCATTAATTCTCAAAGGTGAATCTCCTCTTCTCACCCTTGAATCTGCCATGTTAGTATGAATATCACAAAAATTAAATAGGACCTCACCGAATTCACTCCTTTATGTGTTTCACTCAATCAAGGTCTCGATACTCATGTTTGCACACTAGTTTCGGCTTTTACCCTATTTTAAGCTCACACACTTTTGCCTTTTTCCATTCAAAAAATGATCTCAAAGTTATAATTAAAACACCCACTAAACAACAATTAGATTACAAGTATGTTTTAATTAAACTTATCAACAAAACAGTAGCAAAAAGCAAACAATACCAAGTGAATTTTTAAACACTTATTTCTCGGATTTTCTAATAAAAAATAAGGCAATTTAGCCAAGATATTTTTGGAATCAATAAGAATTGGGCCAGATGGTAAGAAATTAAGAATTTAAGAATAAAATTTAGAAAAATAAATTTAAACATGAACAAGAATAAAATCAAACAGAACTATGGAATAGTTATTGGTTGTTATTCTTTGTAATTCAAGTTTTTTTGTATCAAATCCTTTAACTAATTTTAATCCAAATAATTTTAGCACCCGAATTCAAATATCCAGCAGCAAAAATAAATCTCCAGCAACTCCAAATATTGAATAAATAGTCAACAAATTAGCAGTTCCAAGAAATTTCCAGCAACAAATTTTAACACTAAATTCAACAAACCGATTTCTTTTTTTTTTTTACTCATAGAACATAAAAACAACTGCAACAGCAAGAATCAACACCAAATTTGCAATTCCAACATCAAATAACCACCAAACCTGTGACCACCAACAACAAAATACAAATTTGTATTTTTTTATAAATTTATATATATTGCTGCAAACACACTTTTTTTTTTTTTGAATATACGAATGCAAATATTTAAGATCGAAACAGCAAATAAAAATCAATAATAAACTAAATTAACAAGGACAATAATGAAGAACGCCCAACAAACTTGGAAATAAAAAATACGGTAAAACTAAGAAAACCGAATTTAACTAGGAACAATTTTTTATTTTTTATTTTGATAATATACAGAATGTGTATGATGATAGAAGCAACCTTAATCTATTGCTAAAATTGTAGATCAACACAAAACAAAATAAAGCAAGTAAGATAGATCTAACCTGAACAAAATCTTGTCTCTGGTACCATATGATACGAACCTAGGTCGACATGCGCCTAAACCCATATTATATTAGCCTGGATCTCAATTAAGTTCAGATTTTAATAAATTGACCTCAAACCCTATTTTAATGAATTGACCTCAAACCCTAACCAACTTGTGATTAGAAACCTTGGTATATTGAAGACGCCACAATAGGTGATGGATCTCCTATTAATAAGTCAAAACTAAAACACATACTCTCTAATGGTGTTTTAGGTGTTCAAAGAGAATAAAGAGAATCCTATCTTACAAAATAAATTCTGAACATTATTAAAGTGTGTTCCTTCTAAAAATTAAGCCCTTAAATAGGCTAGAAAAGAACAAAATAAAACCCTAATTATTTAGGTAAAACCGGCCACCAAAGAATAGGAAACCTAGCTTGGCCGAAATTCATCTCCTTTCCTAATCTAATTTGGATTAATTAAATTTTTTATTTTAAATTAGGAATTAATTAATTTACAATGAAAATAATAAAATAATAACTTTCCTAAGTTGATTTTTCCAGCAAATAAATAAATAGAAACCAAATAAAAGACTAATTTCCTAAAACAAAAAGTTAAAATCAAATTAGGAAACTAGTTGACCAGTTTGACTACTAAGGTATCTTTGACCAATCTTCAGCTTGTTTGGGCTCCAAATCAGTTTTCATATGCCATTTAGGATGCCAAATATGATTACTAATTATTCTCATACATTCCCCCTTTAGTGGAATAAGTTAAAGAAGAAGAAAAGTCAAAGCCAATGGCTAAACAGTACATTTTTGGCCAAATTGAGATGCTGTCTGTACAAGTCCTTTTAGATACTTTTGATTCTACCTTGGCTGGATTCCATATCCTCTTAATGATATTCATTGAGTTCATGAAATGTTGGAACCATTCCTTACTGCCCGGAGTCCAAATTTGCACGAAAACAGCTACCTGGGTCCGTATTGGCTTCCACTACTTGGATGCTTAAAACGGGTCTTGTATCTTCAGGTATTGACAAGCCTTTTTGAGAATTAATTACTCCCTGTATAAAGTCAGCCAAGTTTTCCCTAAATATCTTGGCTTGAGCTCTACTGATTGGCTCAGTCTTCATCCGTATCGGGTCAGAACTCCAGCAGGTTGTTAGTTGTACAGCCTTGGATGGATTTTCATCATTTCTTGTGCAAGCTAAATGGAGGAAGGAATCAACAAATCCCATTCAATAATCAAATTAATGACTTCAAATTATACAAATTGGAAGTTTAGAATGGAGGATTTGTTATTTGAGGATGATCTCTATGAGCCCATAGAAGAAGATGCTGGCACGCAAAGCAACATTAATGACGTTAAATGGAAAAAAATTTGAACAAAAAAGCTTTTGGAAAGATTAGGTAATGGGTTGGCCACATTGTTTGTTGCATAGGAAACCAATTCTCATCATTTATGGGAGACCCTAGAACTGATGTTCGAGATAAAAGCTGCTTAAAAGTAAGCTTTTTTATTTTTAAATTAAAAAGTTTATGAAGCCAAAATATCAACATTGAAGTCCCATGGCAAAGCATCTAAGAAAGTTCAAAGATTTGTTAAATCAACTTAGGGCATTGTAGATGACATTCAATGACAAAGTATAAGCCTTGATATTGATGGATTTATTGGCTGATAACTAGAACCACTCATTATTTTTTCATCAAGTAATTATGCTTTTGATAGAAAAGTTATCATAAGAATGGTCTATGACAGCATGAAAAATGAAGAAAACAAAACAAAAGAGCACGAAATAAATCCACAATCTCAAGTAGTTGTTTTAGAAAAATTAGAAAGTAGTAAAAGTTGAATTCCATAGTACAATCACAAACATGATGACAAGTCATAGGGAAGAGCTAAGCCAAGGAAGGAGTTTATAGGCTTTCACTATGGACAACCTGGCCACAAGAAATATCAGTGTAAATAGTAAAAAAAGGGAACAAAAATAAATAAAGAGGTGATAATAGGAAAGAAGATAATAATACTATAGTAGCATCTAATGGAGACATCATTATACTTTGTAACAATGATTCTATAAACCTAAGTCACAATAATTCTCAATGGGTTGTTGACTTTGGTACCTCATATCACATCATATCTTGATGTAATTTCTTCACATCATATTCCAACAAACAATCTAGTTATATAAAGATGGGAAATAATGCAGAGTGTAAGATTGCAGCATTAGAAATGTATGTTTGGAGATGAACAAAAGGTGTTAGTTGCTATTGAAAAATGTCAAAAATGTTCCTGACCTCCATCTTAACTTAATATCTACTAGTGTACTTGGTGATGAAGGCTATCAAAATTGCTTTGATGATGGAAAATGAAAGCTCATTAGATGGTCTTTTGTGGTTGCTAAAGGTATAAGAAATTGTTTCTTATAGACAATGCAAGCAAAGCAACATAAAAAGGGCTATGACTATTGCTGAATCTTCTACTGAGTTATGGCACACGAGGGTTAACCATCTAAGTAAAAACAGGATGCGAATATTATTCAAGAAACATAAAATTCTTGCTTTGAAGAGTACAGATTTGAAGGTATGCACACATTGCTTAACTGGTAAATAATAAAGTTATGTTCCAAAGTTTTCCTCCTTCTAGAAAATCAATATCTTGGATTTAGTGCATACTAGTGTCTATTTGATGGATGCCAAAATTTTGTGTGGTGCTAAATACTATGTTGTTTTTTTTTTTTTTTTTAAAGACTACTCAAAAACACTTTGGAGTTTCTCATTGAAAGAAAAAAAGCCAAGTGTTTGATACTTTCAAACAATTTCACACTACTTTTGAAAGAGAAATTGGAAAAAAGTTGAGATTAGTTTGTGATGTAATTCTGCCCGTACCTATTCAACCGACCACCTGCTTGGGTACGGGTCCTATACAAATGAAGGTGGGGCCAATCACTAGGGCACAAGTTCATATTTTTATTTAAGAAAAAAATGGATGAATTTATTCATGGAGTGATTAAATTTCAAGAGGACATGACAGTACCCAAAGATACAAGATTCGTTTTAAGCCTCCAAATGGTGGAGATCGATACAGATCTTGGTAGCTATTTTTGTGCAAATTTGGTCTCCGAGTAGCAAAGAATGGTTCTAACATTTCATTAACTCAATGAACATCATTACGAGGGCATGGAATCCAGCCAAGATAGAATCAAAAGCATCTAAAAAGGACTTGTACTGACAGCATCTCAATTTGGCTGCAAATGTGCTGTTTTGCCGCAAGCTTTGACTTTTCTTCATGTTTGACTTATTCCAATCAAGGGGCAACGTGTGGGAATCATTATTAATCATATTTGGCATCCTAAATGGCATATGGAAGCTGATTTGGAGCCCAAACAAGCTGAAGATTGGTCAAAGATACCTTAGTAGTCAAACTGGTCAACTAGTTTCCTAATTTGATTTTGACTGTTCGTTTTAGGAAATTAGTCTTCTATTTTAATTTTTATTTATTTATTTGCTGGAAAAATAAGTTTAGAAAATTTATTATTTTATTATTTCAATTGTAAATTAATTAATTCCTAATTCAAAATAAAGGAATTAATTAATCCAAATTTGGAAACTTAGAAAAATTAGGCACTTTCCTTTTCTCAACACTTTGTGTCCGGTTTTGAATTAGTTTTTTAGGGATTTTGCTTTGTAATATTAGCCTATTTAAAGGATTATTTTCAATGAGAAATCAAGCTTGAATTTTATACAGAAAATTATTTGTGAGATTGAATTCTCTTTGTTCTTTTGAACACCTAAAACACCATTAGTGAATGAGTGTTTTAGTTTGACTTATTAATAGGCCTTCCATCACCTATTGCAGCATCTTCAATATACCAAGATTTATAATCATATATTGGTTAGGGATTGAGGTGACCATTAGAACTTGAACATAATTAGATATGGGATAATATAATATGGGTTTAGGTACAGATTGTCCTAGGTTTGTATCATTTGGTATCAAAGCCGAATTTTTTTCAGGTTTTATCTATATTTATTTGCTTTATTTTTTATTGTGTTATTCTGTAATTTTAGCATTAGGTTAAGGTTCCTTCTATCATCATACATGTTCTGTGTATTTTTTTTAAAAAAAAATTCATTCCTAGTTGAATTAGGATTTTCTAGTTTTACCGTATTTTTACTTCCTAGTTTTTGGTTGTTTTTCATCATTGTTATTGTTAATTTTGGTTTTTTCTAATTTTGATTTACTGTTTTAGTCTTAAATAATTACATTCATCTATTCAAAAAAAGAAAAAAAAATAAAAAATAAAAAAACAGAACAAATTAAAAAAAAAAAACTACACTTTTGTATTTTGTTGGAGGTCATGGGTTTGGAGATTATTTGGTGTTGGAATTGCAATTTAGGTGTTGCTAATGCAGTTATTTTATGATCTAGGAGTGGAAAAAAAAAAGGAAGAAGAAAAGCCGAATAAAAAAAAAATTTCGGTTTGTCGGAGTTTGATTTGTTTGTTGGAAATTTTTTGGAGCTGCTGGTTTGTGATTATTTATTCAATATTTTGAGTTTTTGGAGAATTATTTTTGTTGCTGGATATTTGAATTTTGGGTGTTTAAATTATTTGGATTAAAATTAGTTTTAGGATTTGATGCAAAACTTAAATTACGAGGACAATAGCCAACACTATTCTATAATTTGTTCGATTTGATTCTTGTTCATGTTTGAAATTCTTTTTCCTAAATTTTATTCCTTAATCTTTAATTGCTTACCATCTGGTCTAGTTCTTGCTAGTGTCGAAAATTTCCTTATTAATTTGCTTTATTTTGCCTAGACAGCCGAAAACTAGGTTTTGTTAATTCATTCGGTATTGCTTGCTTTTTGCTACTGTTTTGTTGATATGTTTTATTAAAACATATTTCTGTTCTAATTGCGATTTTGTGGGTGTTTTAATTAGAACTATGAGATAATCCATTGAGAGGAAAAAGGCAAGAGAGTGTGAGCTCAAAAGAGGGTTAAAAGCAAAAATTAGTGTGGAAACACGAGTGTCGAGTTCTTGTTTGAGTGAAACACGTGTGGGAGTCAATTTGGTGAGGTCTTATTTCATTTTTTTATTATTTATACTAACATGGCAGATTCAAGGGTGAGAAGAGGAGATCCACCTTTAAGAATTAATGAAGAAGAGTCAATGGGATTCCATAGTGGTTCACGAGCTATGGGGAGTGGTGAGCAAACAGACATAAAGGCTATATTGAAGCAATTGCAACAGATGAATGCCCGATTTGACAACACAGATCAACGGATGGATAGGATAGAAACATCATGAGGAGGGCCACATATAAGGTGAGATGCTCATGGAGGTCGAGGGCGACCAAGAGAGGAATTTGGGGGAAGTAACTTTGGAGATGACTTGGATGAGGGGTTTGATGAAATTTTTGAACCTCAAGAAAGGCTAATTCATGAGAGACCAATAAGGAATGAAGATAATGATCTAGGGAATATCAAGGTAAACATTGCACCTTTCATGGGAAAAAGTGAACCGGAGGCTTACTGGGAATGGGAGGAGCATATGGAGATGATCTTCGATTGCCACAGCTATTCGGAGGCTAAGAAAGTGAAATCGGGAGCAATGGAATTTGGATATTATGCACTCTAATGGTAAACCAATGAGAAAAACACCCAAAGGAGAGTTGGTGAAGACTTGATCACTACATGGCGACAAATGAAAGAAGCCATGAGGAAGTGGTTTGTACCATCATACTATTATAGGTTGCTGCATCAAAGAATTCAATCTTTATCTTAAGGAAGTAAGTCCGTGGAGGATTATTACAAGGAGATAGAGATTCTTATGATGAGGTTAAGTATGAATGAGGATAGAGAAGCAACCATAGCAAGATTCCTTGGTGGTTTGAATCGTGAGATAGCCAATCAACTAGAATTGCAACAATATATTGAATTGGAGAAGATGTTGCATGTGGCTATTAAATTAGAGCATCAATTCAAGAGGAGGGGTGTAGGCTCACAGTTTGGGGAGTCCAACAGCGGAAGATCAAATCCAAGTGGCTAGAGAAACAATCCTACCTTTGTGAACAAGCCAAAACAGAAACTTGGTGAAGAAAGTTCCAATCAGCCAAAAAGGTAGTCCAAGACCGAATCTGTCCAAGCACCAAAGAATGAGGTAAAATTTGATCCTAAACCTTCAACATTAAAAGAAATTATTTGTTTTAAGTGCCAGGGATGAGGACACATCGCTAGCCAATGCTCGAATAGAAGGATCATTAGGTTGAAGGGTAATGGTGAGCTAGAATTGGAAAGTGAGGAAAGTGGTGATGAAACCAAGCAAGGGGCGGAGGAAGAGCTTGAATGTGAGACCGAAACTTTGAATGCTTCCCATGTTAAATTAAGCTTGGTTTCTAGGAGAGTGCTGGCTGCATACAAAGATGATGATGAAATTCAAAGAGAGAACATCTTCCACACCCGATGTGAAATTCAAGGTAAGATTTGTAGTATGATTATTGATAGTGGAAGTTGTACAAATGTAATTGGTAACATTATGATTGATAAATTAGGCTTGAAAACTATTAAACATCCCAAATCATATAGATTACAATGGCTTAATGATAGTGGTGAAATGAAAGTGAATAAACAAACCAAGATAAAATTTAGCATAGATAAATATGTGGATGTTGTTTTGTGCGATGTTGTGCCAATGCATGCCGGACATATTCTATTAGGTAGACCATAGCAATTTGATAAAGATGCTATTCATTATGGATGAGAAAATTGTATTGATTTTAGATTTAAAGGTAAAAAGGTCAAGCTGGAGCCATTAACCCCAAATGAGATTTTTAGAGACCAACTACAAATGCAACAAAGGAGGGAAGCCGAGAGGCTCAAAGAGAAGGTGAGTATGGCCCAAAGATTCCACCATCCATTCAAGAGGGAAAATGTGAGCTTGCTATCCAAGGTAAGTCCTCTAAAACCCAGGGTGAGTGGAAAAATTTTAACAAACCCGAGAGTGATGAAAAATTCAATGAATCCATGAGTGAGAAAGGAAAAGAAAGAAAAGGAAGGAAAAAAAATTATTTTGTTTGAGTTTTGGGGATGTTAATAAAGTCATCTTGAGTAAGAAACCATTTCTGGTCATGAATTATAAAGATGCTTATTTAAATATGCTTTTGTTATTTAGAACTTTATTTGCATTGTTGAGAGCTTTACTTTGTGGCAATTTGAAAATTAAGAAGAGAATATTTGCTAACTTTAAAAAATGTAATTTTTGCCATAATGAGCATGTATTTTAGATTTTGATGTGATAGTGTTTGACCTAAGAGATTTGCTTTGATTGCACTTACGAAAGGAAAGATTCCAAAATAAAGAAAGTCAAAGCTTATGCCGTGCGTGAATGGACCTTTTCAAGTTTTGGAGCGGATTAAAGAAAATGCTTACAGACTTAACTTACCGGATCAGTATAATGTTAATGCTACATTTACTAATGCTGGCTTATCTCCTTTTTACAGGTGATGACTTTGATTTGAGGGCAAATCCTTTTCAAGAGGAGAGGAATGATGTCATTCTGTTAGTGCCGTTTCAACAGACTACTTGCTGGGGTACGGATCCTATACAAATGAAGATGGAGCCAATCACTAGGGCACAAGTTAAGAGATTTAAGGATAAATTGGCTGGATTTATTCATGGAGTGATTCAATCTCAAGAGGATATGATAATACCTGAAGATACGAGACCCGTTTTAAGTCGCCAAGTGGTGGAGACTGATATAGACCCGAGTAGCTATTTTCATGCAAATTTGGTCTTCGAGCAGCAAGGAATGGTTCTAATACTTCATGAAATCAATGAATATCAATGAAATCAAAAGCATCTAAAAAGGCCATGTACAGACAGCCTCTCAATTTGGCCGAAAATGTGCTGTTTTGCCGCTGGCTTTGACTTTTTTTCTTGTTTGACTTATTGCAATCAAGGGGAAATGTGTGGGAATTATTATTAATCATATTTGACATCCTAAATGGCATATGGAAGCTGATTTGGAGCCCAAACATGCTGGAGATTGGTCAAAGATAACTTAGTAGTAAAACTTGTCAACTAGTTTCCTAATTTGATTTTGACTTTTTATTTTAGGAAATTATTTTTTATTTTAATATTTATTTATTTTTTTTGCTGTAAAAATAAGTTTAGGAAAGTTATTATTTTAGTATTTCAATTGTAAATTAATTAATTCCTAATTCAAAATAAAAAAATTAATTAATCCAAATTAGTTTAGGAAACTAACAAAAATTAGGCACTTCCCTTTTCTCTACTTTCTTTTTCTCAACACTTTGTGTCTGGTTTTAAATTAATTTTTAGGGCTTTTTCTTTGTAATATTAGCCTATTTAAAGGCTTATTTTCAATAAGAAATCAACCTGAATTTTATACAGAAAATTATTTGTGAGATTGAATTCTCTTTGCTTTTTTAAACACTTAAAACACCATTAGTGAATGAGTGTTTTAGTTTGACTTATCAATAGGTCCATCACCTATTGTGGCGTCTTCGATATACCAAGGTTTCTAATAATAGGTTAGTTAGGAATTGAGATAACCATTAGAACTTGAACATAATTAGATCCAGGCTAATATAATATGGGTTTAGGTGCAGATTATCCTAGGCTCGTATCAGTTTGGGCAGATAATGGTGGTGTATATAGAGGATCATTTAAAGAGCATTGCAAAATTCATAGAATTAGATTGGAGAAATCTTTTACGAAAACAACACAACACAATAACGTTGCAAAGAAATGAATTAGACAATTAATGATAGAATCAAGTGCATGCTCTCTCATGTAAAGCTACCTAAATCCTTTTGGGTAAGGCTATGAGAATTGTTGTGGGCCTTATTAATGGGAGTCCCCTTTAGTTCCTTTTGATGGTGATGTACTAGAAAAAGTTTGGACATGAAAAGATATTTCGTATGACCACTTTAGGGTTTTTGGTTGTAAGACATTTATTTATGTGCATAGAGACGAATGGATTAAGCTTAAGTACAGAACAAGGCAATGCATTTTCATTAAGTATGGCCATGAAGAATTTGTCTCTTGATTTTGGAATCTCGTTAACAAAAAGGTCATCAAAAACAAAGATGTTGTAGTCTTTGAATGTTAAACCATTAAGACCTTAAGAAGAATGACAAACCAAAGTCCACCAATAAATAAATAATTGTTCTAGCTCCTCCATCTATGAGACATGACAATGAAAAAGGAGATGTTCAAGAAGCTAATTCTAATATAGAGGATAAACCTCTCATTAATGAGCCTATGAATTTAAATGAGCAAGATCATTAATATCTACAACTTAAACTTCAACTGAGAAGATCTACAAGGGTAAGACGATCTTCTAGCTTGTATCCATCTTATGAGTATGTGATAATCATTGATGGGGGAGAATGAGATAGCTATAAAGAAGTTGTGGTCACTGAGAAGAAAAACAAATGGATAAATTCTATGCAAAAAGAGATGAAATTATTGCATGAAAATCGCACATATAACTTGGTATAATTACCAGATGATAGAAGAGCTTCGAAGAACAAACAGGTTTTCAAGTCGAGCACTTAAGAAAATTGGTCACAACTAAAGTATAAGGCAAGATAAGCTATGAAAAGGTTTAAACAAAAACAACGAATAGATTTTGAAGAAAAATTTTCACTTGTAATAATGTTTTTCTTCTATGAGAGTTGCGTTGGGTTTAAAGCTAGTAACAATTTGGAGATTGAAGAACTTGATGTGAATACTAATTTTTCCATGGGAATGTGAAGTAAGAGATTTAAATAGAGCAATCTAAAGGATTAAAGATTAAAGGCAAAAAGCATCTTGTCTCCATATTGAAGAAAAGCCTATATGGCCTCAAACAAGCCTCAAGATAATGGTACAAAAAATTTGACTCTTTCATGGAAGATCATGGATATGAAAATTTCAGCTTCAGTCTATGCATTTTTGAAGAAATTTTCTAATAATGATGTCATTACTCTTCTCCTTTATGTTGAATAAATATGTTAATTGTGAGTCATGATGCAAGTAAAATTGAAATGATAAAAAAGGACCTTATAAAAAAGGACCTTAATATATCCTTTGCCATGAAGAACTTGGGATCGACAAAATAGATTTTTAGGATGAAGATTACTCATGATAAAACATAAAACTTTGGTTATCTTAGGAAAGGTATATTGAGAAAATTTTAGAGAGATTCAACATGAGCAAGGCAAAACCAGTTATATCTCCACTTACAAGTCATTTCAAGCTTAGTTGAAAACAATATCTTACAAGTGAGAAAGACAAAGAATTGATGAATAAGGTACATTATGCATCAGTAATTGGTAGCTTACATTATGGTATGCACAAGGCCTCATATCACTTATGTAGTTGGAATAGTCTGTCGATTTCTCTCAAATTTAGGCAAGAGCATTGAGAAGTTGTAAAATGGATTCTTAAATATTGCAGAGGTACTTCTAAAGCTTGTCTATGCTTTGAAGATGGAAAATCTATGTAAAAATGGATACACAAATGCATACATTACTGGTGATGTTAATTTTAGGCAGTCCACATCCGGGTATCTAATTACTTTTTAAGGGTGAGCTATATCGTGGGAATCAAAATTGCAGAAATGTGTTGTTTTGTTTAACATTGAAGCTAAGTATATTGCAATTATTGAATGTTGCAAGGAAATTTTAAGGATGACAAGATTCTTACAAGAGTTAGGCTAGAAGTAGGAAAGGTTTGTTCTCTACTGTGATAGTTAGAGTATCCATCTAAGTAAGTGTTGAAAATGTGGTAATTTTGCCATTTGTGCAGGCCAAAGTCCACCAAGATTTGCATCCTCTTTCTTTCTTCACAAGAGATGTTTTGTTGAATGTTTTAATGATATATTTATATCTATGTTTTATTCTCCTTTTAATGTCTTTGGATTGCCTATGTATTATTGTATCTATCTTTGGAATTGTCCTTTTTGTTGGGTATTGCTACTTACTTGTAAAATGACTATGTGTTGAAAATTATGTTTTCAGCAACATAGGTCCATTGTGGGGTTGGTGTGCTCTGTGTTGTTTGAACCAGGTTATGATTTTTGGATATGTTGTAATAGACATGTAATGGAAAATATCACCAAAAAAATGACTCAAAAAGGACTTAGAAAGCCTAAGATATGCAGGTTACAAGTTTACATAACTGCTGAGATTTTCAGCAGTACTAGCCCACATGTTTAAGATGAATTTACAGCTCTACCCAATTCTTTTAGACCTAGTCTTCTTTAGATTTCATTCTCAATATTTTAACATACCAAGCAGTTTGTATGAAGATATCCTAGCCTTCCATCAGGTCAAAGTAGCTTTACCCAACTTGGAAGGAGACAGTTTTTGTAATTCAAAATCTTACCAACCTTTACCATCTTTGTACATTTACACATGCAGCTGCTAGTTCAACATTTTGTTATTAGATTATTGGTGGGAAATTTATATTTTTTTGAATTTTAAAGGCTTTATTTGGTCTCACACACACTTCACATATGTGAACTAAGTTTTGCACCAATATAATATAACTATGAAATGAAAAATAACATTATTAAGTTGTCTAGTGTGTGTGGCCAATCCTAGCACATTCTCTTATTCTTCATCTTTGTCTTCTTCCTTTCAAATAAAAGCCCCTAACAAACCTTAATATCACCATACCAAAAAAAAAAAAAAAAAAAACACAAAAATACCTAAATAGCGAACAAAAATCGGATTAAAAGTTGTACACAAGATTAATACCTTGTGTACAACATTCTTAGTCAAGTGAACCTAAAACCACACCAAACTCTAACATGGTATTAGAGCTTTGTTTGAACCATTGAAGGACCTTGTACGTTTTCTATCTAGCCAATTTTCTTATGGGACCCCCCATTTCATTCTTTCATTTTTGGTTTGAAATGGTTAAAAAACCTTGTTAGAAAATTCACCAAAAGTCCAACCTGAGAGTTACTTTCTTCAAAATTCAATTTTGTGTCATGGCTTCTCAAAGTTTTGTACCACCCACTCCATCAAAATTCAAAGGCCAAAACTGCTCCATTTGAAGCATAAAGATGAAAGCCTACCTACAAGTCTTTAGACTTTGGGCTGTAATGGGAGAAGGTTATAAAGTTGAGGAGTTAAGACCAAATGCCACACAAGCACAAGGAGTTGCACATGAGGCCAAGATAGCTAAAGGATTCAAGGCCTTAACAGCCTTTCATTTTTTGGTAAATGACTCCATCTTCACTACAATCATGTCTTGTACAAGTGCTAGAGACGTTTGGTTAAAGTTGCAAAAAGAATTTCAAGGAAACACTAGGACTAGACAAATGCAAGTTTTAAACTTAAGAAAAGAGTTTGAAATAATTAGAATGAAAGAAAATGTGTTGGTTAAGGACTTCACTAATAGAATACTAAAGGTTGTAACCAAATTAGAGTCCTTGGAGAGCCATTAATCGACCAAAGGGTTATAGAGAAGGTATTGGTAAGCTTGCCCGAAAAGTTTGAAGCTAAGATTTCTTCCCTTAAGGAATTAAAGAATCTTAGTGAGATTACTTTGAATGAACTTATCAATGCCCTTCAAGAAATCAAATAAAGAAGAGCCATAAAAAAGAAGGAGTTTTTGGAAAGTGCATTTATATCTAGTAAAAGTAAAAAGAAGAATAAAAAGAACAAGAACAATAATAATAATAGTAATACAATTTAGGCCCCATACCCTAAACCATTCAGCCTAGGCCTTTAACATCTAGAAAGTATTTATATACAAATTGTACTGCTAATAATCGATAAATTGTAAGACAACTTTTAATAAAATAAATTACACTTAAAAAAACACACATAATAGAAAAGTATTTTAAATTGGATAGTTGAGGTTTTAACGGTAGTATCGATAACATCACTACTATTGAGAACCAACGTAAATATATGTATATATATATATATATATATATTTTTTTTCTACATATTTGTACATAGCCTATCAAAAAGTTGGGTAACCTACCTAAGAATGAAATACCCACCCAGAGGTTAACACACATACTCAACGGTTAACACATCTGCCCAAAAGCTACCATACTTGCCCGACAGTTAATACACTTGTCCAAAGGCTACAATACCTACCCTGAAAACTACAGTACCTGTCTGAAGGTTAATATACTTGTCCAAAGGTTACAATACTTGCCTTGTCTAAAAGCTACAATAACTGCTCGAAGGCTGCAATCCTTCCAACTTATTAAGTCATCCATTAAGACAAATATGATAATTATGCAGTTGACATTGACAACAACAACAATAACACTAATAATAACAATAACCATAATCATAAATAGGTAAAATGGAACTAAAATTGATAAATACATTATATAACTCACACACTCATAGCGAAAATATATCTGATATACTGTACAGTATATTAATGCACAATCCCACAATATTAGCTATTCATAGGTATATTACTACCAATATGACTAGGGATGGTTGCATATAATAGCAGTCCAATTTGCTGGTCCAGTAGATAGTAGAAATATGATACTAAGCTGTTCATAAGTCGAGCTTGGTTGTTGCCTTGTACAATGTGGTCTGTACCACAACATAACCTAACATATATATACACACACATATACGTCAAAAGGATATTTTGATGCACCATATGATATAACAATATCATCAAGTGATGCCTGGCATCCCAAACAATACTTGATAGATAGGGGAGAAGAGAACTTGTACGTGGCTCTATTAGCATCCCAATGGTGCTGGTGCTAAATAACCTGCATCCTATAGCTACGGGGGTGACTACTGTTATCACGATAGAATTACCTGCCAACCTTCGCTCACCATAGCGTCTATAAGAATAGCAAACCTACCGTCCTTCGGCTATGAGGAAGGTAGCTAATGTTATCATTGTCAAATACATGTCTATCCTTGCTCATCACAACTCATAGAGGATGATTAAATATAATCTGCGGTAATATCGATCATGTCTATAACGAAAACATCAGTACTCTATGTTGCATCATAAAAAAACCACATAATCCCAATTTTTAAAACCATAAATAAAAATATAATTGAATAAATAAGTAAACAAATAAAATAAAATTAAAATTAAAATAAATATAATTAAGCATAAATAATAATCTTGCAAAAATCATAGTTATATATATACACATTTATATATTTACACAGTACATAATCTGACAATATAAACATATCATGTTAAAATCAAATTGAATAATAGATTTTTTATAACCCACAAACAATGTTTAGAAAAATATAATCACTTTTGATATAAAATAAAATCTATAGTAGATTATAATTTATAAACAATTTTCATTATATATATAGTAAAGTAAAATCCTTTAACGAATATATATACCATATATATATAGATGGGGTCCTTCTATGGTGTAAACATCTGTATCTTTTTATTGTTTGGACATCCAAAAAGACAATAGTTTTTTAAGAAATCGTCGTCAATACCATCAAATACGCAAGCACACACACACACATATATATATATGTATCTACATACATACAAGTATGACATTAAGTAATACAAAAATTCCAAAATTCCATAATAGAAAATAAATATTTAACCACGGAAGTGTTTTAGGAGAGTAAATCATTTGCATCTAAATATTTTCAAAGTAAAAAAAAAAATTATGTAAACAACACTCCTTAATTCCAATACCAACCTAAAAGTCAAACATACCAAGTCCAACAAAATCATTTTCCTAAGCCAAACTAGTGGTATCAAATTATCAATTACAAGAAAAGACTTTCAAAAATTCTTAATCAAGATGTATTCATAAGCCTTAAAATGACAGTTCCATGAAAACATGATTATATGCCCGTAATTTCAAAACTATATAAATCCATCAAATGTATAGACATGAAAGTGTATATATATATATATATAAATATAAACTCTTGAATATATATATTCATCTAGGCATATAACAAATTTTAGCACTTACATGCTTTTTGTTTTTAACTTCTAAATAATTATTTGTATAAGCCACTCATAAAACTTGTGCTTCTATATTGAACTTGGTTTACGTGCTCCTCAAGGACCCTTATATAGTGTTCCTACATTTATTTAAGACTTTCAAGATCAAATGGCTATTGCCATTGGCTAAATTACTCCCATGATTCAACAATTTCAACTTATAAACTTTGACCCCCACTTTCAAATACCCAAAAACAAACTTATCCATTAACTTTCTTAATAGAACACCTTAATTTTGGCAACTACAACAGTCAAATCAGCATATTAACTTACCAAAACTGAATTTCCAACTTACTACATCCATATAAAAACTTACCCAATCAGCTAGTTTCAAAACCACATAAATCTCCATTCAAACCCACCCAATCTCCACAAAATTTTCCAAATAAAACAAGATAGTTGTAGCCCTTTATAATGAATATTCTACAATCCTACAATTTCACCTCAACACCTTTACCAACAATTTCATCAACGTAAACCAACCTTAACCAAGCTAGTTCCTTTCCCTAAATTACTTTAAATTTGGCCTACACAACTCCAAACCACCAAAACATGATTCATCTACAAAGTTAAATTTAGTAACACTTCAAATTCAAATACCAAAGCATTCATAACAAATTATCAACATTACCCAAACATCAAATCCATATGCCTCAATTAGCTACTAGTTCACTAGCATCATAAAAATTAATTTCCATATTTATTACACATAAGCTTTAGTAACTGACCTTATAAGAAGTTTAATCTTCACAAAACCATTTCATAAATAGACAAACAAAGATGCTATCATGATATGAACCCAGGTCAACTTGCCCTTAAACTCATATTAAATTAGCTCGGATCGAAATTAAGTTCAGATTCTAATGGTTACCTTGACCCCTTATCAACATAAGATTATAAGCCTTGGTATATGATGAAGACGCTACAATAGGTTATGGAATGTCCTATTGATAAGTCAAGCTAGAACACTAGTTCTCTAATGGAGTTCTATGTGTGCTAAGAAAACAAAGAGAAATCTTTCTCACAAGTAATTTTTTGTATGAATGATGATCTGCATATTATTGAGAAAATAATCCTTTAAATAGGTTTGAGTGATAAAAATAAAACGCTAAAGTAACTGGGTCAAATTCGGCCAACATAGCAACATAATAGGTAATTGCCGAATTATCCAAGTCATTTCCCAAACTAATTTGGATTAATTAATTTCTAAATTTTGAAATAGAAATTAATTAATTTACAATAAAATATTAAAATATCAACCGTCTCAAAAAATTTATCCAGCAAATAAATAAATAAAAACTAACAATAAAGGATTATTCTTGAAACAAAAGTCAAATTTTAGATTTGGAAAGAAGTTGACTAGTTTTCAAAATAAGTTGTCTTTGTCCAATCACCAACTAGTTTAGGCTCCAAATCAGATCCAATATGCCATATACGATGCCTAATAGGATGAGAATTGGTCCCTACACGTTGCCATTGATTAGAATGATCAAAGCTTACTTGGATTACAAGATAACTCCTTCCCAGCGCCAAACATGCTCAATTCGGCCAATGTGGAAGCTTGGACGCAAATGATGAACTTGGATGCCCTAGCTTCTGTCTTGGCTTGATTCCATGGTCCATTGGTGAGATCAATCATGTTCATAAGCTAACACGGCCATAGAATCTTCCATCGTCCCTAGCTTCTCGAGTCCATTTTGGCCTTTACAACTTCGATACTCAACAAGGCCATAGAATCTTCTAGTATCATTATGCCTTCTTGAGATTTAAGAACTCCTTGTATAAAGCTGAAAAAGATTGTCCTTAAGCCTCTTACCTTGAGCTCTAGTAATTGGTCCGGTCTTCGGTTGCACAACACCCCAGCTTATTGTTGTTTGCACAAGTGTAAGCGGTTTCTCATCATTCCCCTCCTCTTGGGAGTAATTTGTCCTCAAATCAAAGTCATCACATTTTTAGGAAACCTCTCTTTTCTTAAATGCAACCAAACTTAATCTCATGGTTCAAACACTGCCTTAAACCAGCCTTGATTAGCTACCTTTACATATTGCTCAATCCACTTTTCAATGTTTGCTTTAGTCTTCTCATGAATCTACTTAACAAATTTAGCTTCTTCTTTTTTTCCATTTAGATTAGCACATTCATTTTAAGGTAAAAGCATTAAGTCTAATGAAGTCAATGGATTAAAACCATAACCAATTTCAAATGGTAAATATTTAATAGCAAACTATATCATTTTATTATAGCAAATTCAACTTGTGGTAAACATTCTTCCCAAGTTCTCAAATTTCTACTAATCAATGCTCTTAACAATGCAGATAAAGTTTTATTCACCACTTTAGTTTGACCATCAGTTTGTAGATGACAAATAGTTGAAAATAAAAGTTTAGTGCCTAACTTAGCCCATAAAATTTTTCAAAAGTAAGTTAAGAACTTAACATCCCTATTTGAAACAATAGTCATAGGTATATCGTGAAGTCTTACCACTTCCCTAAAGAACAAATTAGCTACATGAGATGCATCATCAATTTTATTACATGCAATAAAGTGTGCCATCGTAAAAAATCTATCGACAAGCACAAAAATTAAATCCTTACCCATCGTAGACCTAGGTGATCCAAGTACAAAATCCATTGACAAGTCAACCCATGGATGTAAAGGAATAGGTAAGGGAATGTACAAGCCGTGCTGCTTTAACTTTGATTCTAACTTCCTACAATTTATGCAGTTTTCACACACCCTCTCTATATCTTTCCTCATGTTCGGCCAATAAAAATGTTCTTGCAATATGAACAAAGTTTTTGCGACACCAAAGTGTCCCATTAAGCCCCAACCTTGACCTTCTCTAACTTACGATTCCCTAATACTACAATAAGGTACACAAAGTTGACTTTCTAGAAACAAATACCCCTTAAAGATATAGAACTTATTATAGCTATGTTTTGCACAATTTCTATATAGTCCACTAAAGTCACTATCATGCTCATAAATTTCTTTTAATTGTTCAAAACCAAGCAATCTAGAATCTAACGTTGAAAACAAAACATACATTCGGAATAAGGCATCGGCTACCACATTTTCCTTATCTATCTTGTAGTGGACAACATAAGGAAAAGTCTCGATGAATTCAATCCATCTTGGATGCCTTCGATTAAGCTTTCCTTGTCCTTTGATATACTACAAAGTTTCATGATCCGTGCGAATCACAAATTCCTTCGGCATGAGCTGCCATGTCTCAATAATGCATGTGGACATGTGGTAAACATTCTTCCTAGGTTCTCAAATTTCAACTAATCAATGCTCTCAACAATGCAGATAAAGTTCTATTCACCACCTTAGTTTGACCATCAATTTGTGGATGACAAGTAGTTAAAAATAAAAGTTTAGTGCCTAACTTAACCCATTAAATTTTTCAAAAATAAGTTAAGAACTTAGCATCCCTATCTGAAATAATAGTCATAGGCATACCATGAAGTCTTACCACTTCCCTAAAGAACAAATTAGTTATATAAGATGCATCATCAGTTTTATTACATGCAATAAAGTGTGCCATTGTAAAAAATCTATTGATAAGCACAAAAATTGAATCCTCACCCATCATAGACCTCGGTGATCCAAGTACAAAATCCATTGACAAGTCAACCCACAGATGTGAAGGAATAGGTAAGGGAATGTACAAGCCATGCTGCTTTAACTTTGATTTTGACTTCCTACAATTTATGAACTTTTCACACAACCTCTCTATATGTCTCCTCATGTCCGGCCAATAAAAATGTTCTTGCAATATGAACAAAGTTTTTGCTACACCAAAGTGTCCCATTAAGCCCCAACCTTGACCTTTTCTAACTTACAATTCCCTAATACTACAATAAGGTACACGAAGTTGACTTTCTCGAAACAAATACCCTTTAACGATATAGAATTTATTATAGACATGTTTAGCACAATATCTATATATTGCACTAAAATCACTATCATGCTCATAAATTTCTTTTAATTGTTCAAAACCAAGCAATCTAAAATCTAACATTGAAAACAAAACATATATTCAGGATAAGGTATCGGCTACCACGTTTTCCTCACCTATCTTGTAGCAGATGATATAAGGAAAAGTCTCAATGAATTCAATCCACCTTGCATGCCTTCGGTTAAGCTTTCCTTGGTGTTGATGTACTTCAAAAATTCATGATCTGTTCGAATCATAAATTCCTTTGGTATGAAGTAATGCTGCCATGTCTCCAAAGCCAAACTAAAACATACATCTCTTTATTGTAGATTGGATAATTTAATGTCGCGCATTCAACTTCTCACTAAAGTACGCTATAGGTCATCCTTCTTGCATCAACATAGCTCCAATACCTACCTATACCTGAAGCATCACATTCAATTTCAAAAGTTTTAGAAAAATTTGATAAGATCAATAAAGGAGCATTATTTAATTTTTCTTTCAATAAATTAAAAGACTTATCTTGTGCTTCTCCCCATTGGAATCCTACATTCTTCTTGACAATTTTGGTCAATGATGCTGCACTTGTACTAAAATCTTTGACAAATCTCCTATAAGAGCTAGCCAAAGCATGAAAAATTCTTACCTGGGTTATAGTAGTAGGTTTTGGCCACTCTTGAATTACCTTGATCTTGGATTGGTCAACTTTAATTCCTACAGAACTAACAATAGATCTTAGAAATACAAGTTCATCTTTGCAAAAATCATACTTTTTAAAATTAGCAAATACCTTTCTTTGCTAAGTATCTGTAAAGTTAACCTAAGGTGTCCTACAAGATCATCTAAGTTTCTACTATATATAAAAATATCATCAAAGTAAACAACCACAAATTTTTCCAATGAATGGATGCAAAACATGGTTCATTAGTCTCAGAAAGTGCTAGGTGCATTAGTTAAGCCAAAAGGCATTACTAACCATTCATATAAACCATGCTTTGTCTCAAATGCGGTTTTCCACTTATCTATCTCTTTCATTCTAATTTGATGATACTCAATCCAAAGGTCAATTTTTGAAAACCTGCATGCACTATGTAATTCATCAAGCATATCATCTAATCTAGGAATAGGATGTCTATACTTAATGATTATATTATTAATAGCCATACAACACATACGCCATGAACCATCTTTCTTAGGCACTAATAACATGGGTACGGCACATGGACTCAAGTTTTCTCTAATGTATCCTTTTTCAAGCAATTCATTAACCTAACTTTGTAGTTCCTTTATCTCCTTAAGATTACTTCTATATGCAGGCCTATTAGGAATTGTAACTCTAAGAATAAAATCTATTTGATATTCAATCCCTCGAATAGGTGGTAATCGACTAGGAATCTCCTATAGAAAGACATCATCAAACTCCTACAAATGAGAAGATATAGAACTTGGAAATACAAGCTCTTCAGTTAGCTAGATGATTTAAATAAGCATATTTAAACATCATGACCAGAATAGGTTTATTACTCAAAAATGCCTTTTTAATCTCACCTTGGCTAAGATAAAAAATTCTCTTTTTCTTCTCTTTCCTTTCTTTCTCACTCTCAAATTTCTCTTTATCACCATTGGGCTCCTCTTTCTTTTTCTTCTCACTCTCGATCTTAGAAAACTTACCTGAATGATGATGCTCGGACTTGCCCTCTTGAATACTAGTTGAAGCCGTGGGTGGCATGATAGACTTCTCCCTTTGCCGTTCAGCTTCCTTCCTCTGTTGCATTTGCAATTGATCTCTAAATACCACCTTTAGTGTCAATGGTTAAAGCTTAATTTTCTTACCTTTAAATCAGAATACAATAGCATTTTCTCAATGATAATGTATGGTATCCTGATACAAACCTAGGATGACCTGCTCCTAAACCCGTATTATATTAGCTCAGATCTAATTATGTTTAAGTTCTAATGGTCACCTTGACCCTAATCAACCTATGATTATAAACCTTGGTATATAATCAACACGTTACAATAGGTGATGGAAGGCCTATTGATAAGTCAAACTAAAACACTTATTCACTAATGGTGTTTTAGGTGTTCAAAAGAACAAATAGAATTCAATCTCACAAATAATTTTCTGTATAAAATTCAAGCTTAATTCTTATTGAAAAATAAGCCTTTAAATAGGCTAAAAAGTCATGAAATAAACCCTAAAAAACAAAGGGAAAACAACCATACAAAGTGGTTTCCTATGGTGCCGAAGTTTTCACTCATTTCCTAATCTAATTTGAATTAATTAATTCCTTTATTTTGAATTAGGAATTAATTAATTTGCAATGAAAATAATAAAATAATAACTTTTCTAAACTTATTTCTCCAGAAAATAAGTAATGTTAATTTCCTAAAACAAAAAGTGGAATCAAATTAGGAAACTAAAATACTAGCTTTTTGACTAAGTTGACTTTGACCGATCTTTAACCTCTTTGAGCTCCAAATCAGCTTCCATATGCTTTTTCGGATGCCAAACAAACTTATTATGGAGTCCCACACGTTGCCCTTGCTTGGAGGAAAGAGAAAAAGCGAACTCAGCACAATACAGTAAAGCCAACACGAAATACAGCGAAAAGAGGCCAAATTTACTAACTGTCTGTACAACCCCATTTTGGCTGACTTTGAAGCTGCTTTGACTTGATTCCATGTCCTCTTAAACATATTTATTGAATCCATGAAACATTGGAACCATTTCATGCTTCCCGGCCTCCATAATTGCACCAAAAATGTTACCCGGGTCCGTACTGGCTTCCATCACTTGTATGCTCAAAATAGGTCTAAGATCTTCAGGTATGGACAAGCCCTTTTGAATATGAATTACTCCCTGGATAAAGACAGCAAGATTTTTCTTAAACTTCTTAGCTTGATCCCTAGTGATCGGCCCGGTCTTCATCTGTATTGGGTCGGCACCCCAGCGGGTTGTCGGTTGAGTAGGTTCGGGCAGATTCGCATCATTCCCCTCCTCTTAAAAAGGATTTGCCCTCAAATCAGAGTCATCACCTACAACAGAAGGAGACAAATAAGCAACATTAAATGTAGCACTCATATTATACTCACCCGGTAAATCAAGCTTGTAGGTGTTTTCATTGATCATTTCCAAAACTTGAAAATATCCATCTCCTCGTAGCATAAACACTTTCTTTCTTTGGGAATCCTCTCCTTCCTTGGTTGAAACCAAAACCAATCTCCTGGGTCAAACATTATCACAACAAATACTAAAAATACAAGTTCACCAAACCTTTTAATATTAGTAAACAATCTTTCCTAATTTTCAAATTTCCACTAAGTAAAGCTTTTAACAATACAGATAAAGTTCTATGCATAAAAAACATCTTTAAATAAGTATCTTTAAAATTCATGACCAGCAATGGTTTCTTACTCAAGATAGCTTTATTTACTTCTCCAAAACTCAAATAAATATTTTTATTCTTTCTTTTTTTCCCTCTCTCTCTCTCAGCCACAACACATTTTTCATCACTCACGGGTTTCTTGCTATAGCTCTCAGGTTTCTCTTTTTTTTCCACTCCAATTTCGACCTTCTCTTGGTTTTTCCACTCAAGTTGGGTTTTAGAACACTTACCTGGTTGGTTTTGCATGGCTTGGACTCCTTGGATGGGTGTTGTTGCCGTGGGGGCCATACTAGTCCTTTCCTTGAGTTGTTCGGCCATCCTCCTTTGTTGTATTTGAATTTGATCTTTGTACACCTCTTTAGGAGTTAATGCCTCTAACTTGACCTTTTTACCTTTAAATCTAAAAATAATACTATTCTTTCTACCATAATGAATAGCATCTCTATCAAATTGCCAAGGCCTACCAAGTAAAATATGTCCTGCATGCATAGGCACAACATAACACAAAACTACATCCATATATTTATCAATGCTGAATTTTACTTTGGCTTGTTTATTTACTTTCATCTCACCACTATCATTTAGCCATTGTAATCTATATGGTTTGGGATTTTTAATTGTGGTTAAGCCTAGTTTATCTTCCACGAGATTACTACCTACATTGGTACTACTTCCACTATCAATAATTATACTATAAATCTTACCTTGGATTTCACATCGGGTGTGGAAGATGTTTTCTCTTTGAATTACATCCTCAAATTTGGATGCAGCTAGCATTCTCCTAGAAACCAAGCTTAATTCAGCATGTGAAGCATTCAAAGTTTCGGCCTTACCTTCAAGCTCTTCCTCTTCCTCTTGCTTGGTTTCATCACCACTTTCCTCACTTTCTGATTCTAGCTCACCATTACCTTTCAGCACTATCATCCTTCTATTCGGGCATTAGCTCGCGATGTGTCCTCATCCCTGGCACTTAAAACAAATAATTTTCCTTGATCTTGAAGGTTTATGATTAGATTTTACCTCATTTTTATGTGCTTGGACAGATTCGGCTTTATGCTCCATTTTTCATCGGTTGGTGCTTTCTTCTTCCACCTTCGGCTTTGGCTTGCTTTCATAGGTAGGATTGCTTCTCCAGCCACTTGGAATTGATCTTCCACTGTTGGAAAATACCCTAAACCATGAGCTTACACCCTTCCTCTTAAATTGATGCTCAAGCTTAATAGCCACATGCAACATCTCCTCCAATTCCACATATTGTTGCAATTCGAGTTGATTGGCTATCTCACAATTCAAACCACCAAGGAACCTTGCCATAGTTGCTTCTCTATCCCCATTCATTCTTAGCCTCATCATAAGCATCTCCATCTCCTTGTAATAATCCTCCACGGACCTACTTCCTTGAGATAAAGATTGAAGCCTTTGATGCAACAACCTATGATAGTGGGATGATATGAATCGCTTCCTCATGGCTCCTTTCATTTGTCGCCATGTAGTGATCAATTCATCACCAACTCTCCTTCAGGTGTCTTGCTCATTGCTCCACCATTGGAGTGCATAATGACCAAACTCCATTGCTGCCAATTTCACCTTTGTAGCCTCCGAATAATTATGACAGTAAAAGATCATCTCCATTCTCTCTTCTCATTCCAAATATGCTTCCGGATCACTTTTACCCATGAATGGTGGGATGTTTACCTTGATGTTGCCAAGATCATCATCTACATCCTCTCTCCGATGCCTCCCATGGCCTAGCCTCTCTTGGACAGCAAGTGTTTCATCCATTCCTTTTTCAAAGTCATCTCCAAAATTTTCCTCCTATAACTCCTCTCTTGGTCTCCCACGGGCTCCTCGACCTCCATGGGATTCTTGTGTCAAATTTGTCCCTCCATGAGATGTTTCTATTCTATCCATCCTTTAATTGATGTGGTTGAATTAAGCATTCATCCACTGTAGTTGCTCCATTATAGCCCTCATGTCCGTTTGCTCGCCACTCCTTGTAGCTCGGGATTCGTTGTTAAATCCTACGGACTCCTCTTCATTATTTCTTAAAGGTGGATCTCCTTTTCTCACCCTTGAATATGCCATGTTAGTATAAATAATGTAAAAATGAAATAAGACCTCACCAAATTCACTCCCTCATGTGTTTCACTCAAACAAGGTCTCGACACTCATGTTTTCACACTAGTTTCGGCTTTTATCCTCTTTTAAGCTCACACACTCTTTCCTTTTTCCACTCAATGAATTATCCAAAGTTCTAATTAAAACATCCACTAAACAGCAATTAGATCACAAGTACATTCTAATTAAACTTATCAACAAAACAGAAAAGTAAGCAATACCGAAAGAATTAACAAATCCTAGTTTTCGACTTTTCTAGGCAAAATAAGGAAAACCAATGAGAAATTTTTGGAATTTTTAAGAACTGGACCAGATAGTAAGAGTGTAAGGATTTGATAATAAAATTTAGGAAAAAGAATTTCAAACTCAAACAAGAATCAATTCGAACAAAAATAAGGAATAGTGTTGGTTGTTATTCTCGTAATTCTAGTTGTGTATCAATCCCTTTAACTAATTTTAATCCAATAATTTAAGCACCCAAAATTCCAAATATCCAGCAGCAAAAATAATTCTCCAGCAACTCAAATATTGAATAAGTAATCACAAACCAGCAGCTCCAACAAATTTCCAGCAAACAAATCAAACTCCAAACAAACCGAATTTTTTTTTTTATTCAGCTTTTTCTTCTTCTCTTTTTTTTTTTATTTCTTTTTTCATTAAAAGAACATAAAACAACTGCAGTAGCAAAGATCAACACCAAAAATTGCAATTCCATACCAAAAATCCACCAAACCCGTGGCCTCCGGCAAAAACAAAAGTGCAATTTTTTTTTTTAATATCTGTTTGAATTTTCTTTTCCTTTTTTTTTTTTTTGAATATATGAATGCAAATACTGAGGACTAAAACATCAAAGAAAAATCAACAAAAAACCAAAATTAACAAGAACAATATGAAAGACAACCAACAAACTAGGAAACAAAAATATGGTAAAACTAGGAAATCCTAATTCAACTAGGAATGATTTTTTTTTTTTAATGATGCAGAATGTGTATGGGATGGATGCAACCTTAACCTAATGGTAAAATTGTAGAATAACACAAAAACAAATAAAGAAAATAAAGATAGATCAAACGTGAACAAAATTCAGCTCTGATACTAAATGATACGAACCTAGGACGACCTGCTTCTAAACCCGTATTATATCAGCTAAGATCTAATTATGTTCTAGTTCTAAGGGTCACCTTGACTCCTAACCAACCTCTGATTAGAAACCTTGGTATATAATGAAGACGTCACAATAAGTGATGGAAGGCCTATTGATAAGTCAAACTAAAATACTCATTCACTAATGGTGTTTAAGGTGTCCAATAGAACAAAGAGAATTCAATCTGACAAATAATTTTCTATATAAAATTCAAGCTTAATTATTATTGAAAAATAAGCCTTTAAATAGGCTATAAATTCATGAAATAAATCCTAAAAACCAAAGGGAAAACCGACCATACAAAGTGGTTTCCTATGGTGGCCGAAATTCTCACTCCTTTCCTAATCTAATTTGGATTAATTAATTCCTTTATTTTGAATTAAGAATTAATTAATTTACAATGAAAATAATTAATTAATAACTTTCCTAAAATTATTTCTCCAGAAAATAAATAAATAAAAACCAAAAAGTAATGGTAATTTCCTAAAACAAAAAGTAGAATCAAATTAGGAAACTAAAATACTAGCTTTTTGACTAAGTTGACTTTGACCAATCTTTAACCTCTTTGAGTGCCAAATCAGTTTCTATATGCTTTTTAGGTTGCCAAATAGCTTATTATGGAGTCCCACACATTGCCCTTGCTTGGAGGAAAGAGAAAAAGCCAACTTAGAACAATACAGTAAAGCTAACACAAAATACAGCGAAAATAGGCCAAACTTACTAACTGTCTGTACAGCCCCTTTTTGGACAACTCTGAGGCTTCATTGACTTGATTCCATGTCCTCTTAGACATATGTATTGAATCCATGAAACATTGGAACCATTTCATGTGTCTTGGCCTCCATAATTGCACCAAAACTGCTACCTGGGTCCGTACCGGCTTCCACCACTTGTATGCTCAAAATAGGTCTTAGATCTTTGGGTATGGACAAGCCCTTTTGAATATGAATTACTCCCTGGATAAAGACATCAAGATTGCCCTTAAAATTCTTAGATTGAGCCCTAGTGATCGGCCCAGTCTTCATCCATATCGGGTCGGCACCCCAAAAGGTTGTCGGTTGAGCGGGTTTCGATGGATTCGCATCATATCCTTATCAAATTACCATGATCTTCCTAAAAACATATATCCAGCATGCATAGATACAACATCACACAAAAATACATCCACATAATTATCAATACTAAACTTTACCTTGCATTTTTTTGTTTATCTTCATTTCTCCACTATTATTAAGCCATTGAAGTCTATATGGCTAGGGATATTTGAATGTTGTTAAACTTAATTTCTCCACAACAACATTGTTAATAACATTGCCACAACTTCCACTATCTATAATCATACTACAAATATTACCTTGGATATCACAATAAGTATGGAAGATGTTTTCCCTTTGCACTTGATCTTCATCCTTGTAAATGGTCAAGCCCGTTCATGCTACCAAGCTTAATTCGGCCTTTGAAGCTTTTTGAGTCTTAGGTTCACCTTGTTCTTCCTCTTCGAATTCTCCATCATCCTGTTCAGTTTCAGCTTCAACTTCATCATTATTGGACCTTAACTCTCCATTACCTTTAAGCACCATAATTCTTCTATTTGGGCATTGGTTGGCAACATGTCATCGGCCCTGATACTTAAAATACACAATATCATGAGTTCTAGATGGTTTAGAATCAAACTTACCAGTCGGCTTTGGTGTTTGTATGGATTCAACCATATTGTTCTTCCTTGGCTGATTGGAACTACCTTCCTCCAGTATTGGTTTTGGCTTTGATTCGATTGCAGGATTGCTTCTCCAACCACTTGAACTTGTCCTTCCACTGTTTGAAACTTTTTCAAACCTTGAGCTACTACCCCTCCTCTTGAGTTGGTTTTTAATTTTGATGGCCACATGCAGCAACTTTTCCAATTACACATATTGTTGTAATTCCACTTGGTTGGAAATCTCTCAGTTTAATCTTCTAAGAAACCTAGCCATTGTTGCCTCATGGTCCTCATTCATGCTCAACCTCATCATAATCATCTCCATCTCCTTGTAATAATCCTCCATGATTCTACTTCCTTGAGACAAAGCTTGTAACCTTTGATACGACATTCTATGGTAATGGCTTGGTATGAATCTCTTCCTCATGGCTCTTTTCATTTGTCTCCAAGTGGTTATTAATTCATCACCAATTCTTCTTCAGGTACTTTGCTCATTATTCTGCCATTGGAGGTACTTTGCTCATTATTCTGCCATTGGAATGCATAATGTCCAAATTCTAAAGCGGCCAACTTAATATTTTTAGCCTCCGAATAGTTATGACAATAAAAAATCATCTCCATCCTTTCTTCCCATTCCAAGTAAGCCTCCAGATCACTTTTTTCCAAGAATGGTGGTGATTCGAACCTGGTTGACTTGCTCCTAAATCCGTATTATATTAGCCCAGATTTTAATTATGTTTAGATTCTAATGGTCACCTTGACTCCTAATCTACCTGTGATTAGAAACCTTGGTATATGATGAAGATGCCACAATAGGTTATGGATGTCCTATTTATAAGTCAAACTAAAACACTCGATCTATATTCAATGTTTTAGGTGTTCAAAGAAAACAAAATGAATTCTTCTCAAAAATAATTTTTGAATAATAATCTAAGCTTCTTTCTCATTGAAAAATGAGCCTTTAAATAGGCTAACAGTACCTAATTCAGCCAACATTGGTGAATAAAAGGAAAATGCCAAATTTCACACCCTTTCCTAATCTAATTTGTATTAATTAATTCCCTAATTTTGAAATAAAAATTAATTAATTTACAATTGAAATAATAAAATATCAACTTTCCTAAGTTAATTTTTCCAGCAAGTAATCAAATAAAAAGACTAATTTCCTAAACAAAATGTCAAACTCAAATTAGGAAACTAACTGACTAGTTTTCAAACTAAGCTATTTTTTACCAATCACCAGCTAGTTTATGTTCCAAATCAGCTCTAATATGACATGTAGGATGCCAAATAGGATTAACATTGATTCTCATGCGTTGCCCCTTTAATGGAATAAGTCAAGCTTGCTTGATCAACAAAAGAAGTCAAAGTCAGAATACTAGAATGAGCATTTCAGCCAAAAAGAAAGCTTATGCACACAAACTGAATTTGGATGCTTGCTTCTACGTTGATATGATTCTATGGCCTTTTAGTGATATCAATTGAGTTCATAAAGTGTTGAATCCACTCATTGCTGCCTAGAGTCCATAGAAGCACCAAAATAGCTTGTCGGGTCCATTTCAGCCTCATAACTTGGATGCATAAGACAGGCTCTGGATCTTCTGGTATTGCCATTCCCTCTTAAGATTGAATCACTCCTTGGATGGAAACTAACTAGGTTATCCTTGAATTTCTTAGCTTGTGCCCTCATGATTGGTCTTGTCTTCATTTGTATAGGATTGGCACCCCAGCGGGCAGTCGGTTGTACGGGAACGGGTGTTTTTCATCATTCCCCTCCTATTGAAAAGGATTTATCCTCAAATCAAAATCATCACCTGCAAAAAATAGAGATAAATTAGTAACATTAAAGGTAGCACCCATATGATACTCACTTGGTAAGTCAAGTTTGTAAGCATTTTCATTGATCCTCTCCAAGACTTGAAAATGTTCATTCCTTCAAGGCATATGCTTTGACTTTCGTTGTTCCAAAAGCCTCTCCTTTCTTAAGTGTAACCAAACCCAATCTCCTAAATCAGACACTATCACAACAAATCCTAGAAATACAAGCTCATCTTGGAAAAAATCACACTTTTTGAAGTTAGCATACAATCTTTCTTTCCTAAGTACTTTTAAAACTAGCCTAAGATGTTCTACATGTTCATCAAGATTTCAACTATACACTAAAATATCATTAAAATAAACAAACATAAATTTTCCAATGAATGGACGCATAACATGATTCATTAACCTCATGAAAGTGCTAGGTGTGTTAGTTAATCCAAAAGGCATTATTAACCATTCATACCATCCATATTCAGTCTTAAATTCAGTTTTCTATTCATTCTCCTTTTTCATCCTAATTTGATGATACCCACTTCTAAAGTCAATTTTAGTAAACATGCATGCACCATGTAATTCATCAAGCATATCATCTAACCTAGGAACTAGATGCCTATATTTAACAGTTATATTATTAATAGCCTACAATTAATGCACATGCGCCATGAACCATCTTTCTTAGGTACTAATAAAATAAGAATAGCACATGGACTCATGCTCTCATGAATATAACCTTTGTCTGACAACTCATTTACCTGCCTTAATAGTTCCTTTGTCTCCTCGGGATTACTCCTATATGCAGGTCTATTAGGAATTACTGCTCCCAAAACAAAATCAATTTGATGGTCAATCCCTTGAATAGGTGGTAAACCAATAGGAATTTCCTCCAGAAAGACATCATTACATTCCTATGAAAGAGAAGAAATAGAACTTGGCAACTCAAGCTATTCAAGGTTAACTTGATCATTTAGATAAATATCTTTATAAATCATGACTAGCAATGGTTTATTACTCAAAACTACCTTTTTAACCTCACCAAAACTAAGGTAAAATTTTTCTTTTTCTTCTCCTTCCACTCTTTTTTTTTTTTTTTTTTACCTCTCTCGGCCACCAATATTTTTCCCTCACTTTCTGCTTTCTCACCATTTTCCTCTCTCTTGGTTGGTCCTTCTTTTTCCCCAAAAATTCAGTTTTTGAAGACTTACCTTGGATGGATGAGTTGGCCTTACCTTCCTTCATAAATGGTGAAGCCATGGGTGCCATGCTTGGTTTTTCCTTGAGCCATTCGACCTTCCTTCTTTATTGCATTTGAAATTGGTCTCTAAATACATCCTTTAGAGTTAGTGGCTCCAGCTTAATCTTCTTTCCCTTAATTTAAATACAACGGAATTCTCTTTACCATAATTTATAGCATCTTTATCAAATTGTCGTGGCCTACCCAATAAAATATGGCCAGCATGTATGGAAACAACATCACATAAAATAACATCCACATATTTATCAATGCTAAATTTTACCTTGGCTTGTTTGTTTACTTTCATCTCACCACTATCATTAAGCCATTGTAATCTATATGGTTCAGGATGTTTAATGGTTGTTAACTCTAATTTCTCAACTACCATATTACTAATTACATTAGCATAACTTCCACTATCAATTATCATGCTACAAATATTTCCTTGAATTTCACATCGAGTGTGGAAGATGTTATCCCTTTGGACTTGATCCTCATCTTTATACATGGTCAAGACCCTTCTTGCTACCAAACTCAATTTGGCTTTTGAAGCTTTGATAGTCTTGGCTTCCTCTTGTTCTTCATCCTCAATTGCTTCATCTACAAATTCAATTTCAGCTTCGGATTCCTCACTTTCAAGCTCTAACTCTCTATTGCCTTTCCACATCATAATTCTTCTATTCGAGCATGGGTTGGCAATATGTCCTTGTTCCTGGCACTTAAAAAAAACAATATCTTGAGTTCCAAAAGGTTTAGAATCAAGCTTACCACTTGATTTAGGTGCTGGTGGGTGTTCGGCCAGATTGTCCTTCCTTGGCCGATTAGAGCTCTCTTCACCATGTTTCAGTTTTGGCTTTGTATCATATGTGGGATTGCTTCTCCAAACACTTGAATTAGGTCTCTTTGTCGTAGTCCTCGACGGTCCTACTTCCTTTTGATAATGATTGAAGCTTTTGATGTAGCAACCTTTGGTAGTGAGTAGGCACAAATCTTTTTCTCATGGCTCCTTTCATTTATCGACAAGTAGTAATAGGTTCATCAGCAACTCTCCTTCGAGTACCTTGCTCATTAGTCCACCATTGGAGTGTGTAATGTCTAAATTCCAAAGCGGCCAATTTAACCTTCTTTGCCTCAGAGTAGTTATGGCAATCGAATATCATCTCCATGTGCTCCTCCCACTCTATATATGCCTCCCCAAAAATGGTGGGATGTTCACTTTAACATTTCCAAAGTCATCATCCTCATCTCTAGCTTGCCTCCCATAGTTTTTCCTTCCTTGGAATGCAAAAATATCATCAAACTCCTACTTTAGATTGTCTCCAAAATTACCTTCCTTAAATCTTACTCTAAGACATCCACGGCCTTCTTGACCTTGTCCTCAGCCTCCATGTAAATCCATCCTAGGATTCAGATCAACTTGTGAGTTCTCAAATCTATCCATTCTTTGATCTAGGTGATCAAAGCGAGCATTCATCATTTGGACTTGTTTTAAGATCGCCATCATGTCGATAGGTTCACCTTTAAGTCTCGTTGCTCTTGATTAGCCTTTGTATCCCACATATTCCTCTTCAAGACTTCTTAATGAACCATCTCCTCTTCTCATTCTTTGATCTGTCATTTTCATAAACATAATGCAAAAATCCTCACCAAAATCACTCCCTCACGTGTTTCACTCAAACAAGGTCTCAGCACTTGTGTTTGCACACCAGTTTTGACTTTTAACCCTTTTTTAAACTCACACGTTCTTGCCTTTTTCCATTCAAAAAATTATCTCAAAGTTCTATTAAAACACACTCAAAATAGAAATTAGATCACGAGTATGCACTAATTAAACTTATCAATAAAACAGTAACTAAAACAGGAAAATATCGAGTGAATTGATAAAACTTAGCCTCGGCCTAACTAACCGAAAACAAGGTAAATCAACAAGCAATTTTTAGAATCAATAAAGAGTAGGCTAGAATATTAAGAAACCAATAATTCAAGGATAAAATTTAGAAAAGAAATTCAAACAACGAATATGAAACAATTTGAACAAACTATGGAAAATTTGTTGGTTATAGTTCTTGTAATTAAAGTTTTTGTTTCAAATCCTTTCCCAATTTTAATCCAAACAATTTTAGCACTCAAAATTCAAAATCTAGCAACCAAATATTGAACAAATAATCAACAACCAGTAGGTACAATTGTGTTTCCCGAAAGCAAACAATCCCCAATAATGATCTACCAAAACCGACCTCTGTGCGGTAATTTTTTTTTTTTTATCTTCGGCTTTTTTCTTCTTTTTTTTTTAAACACTCACAGATTATAAACACCAACTCCAATAGCAAGAAACAACACTAAAATTGCACTTCCAATGCCAAAATCTCACCAAACCCGATCCATATTTCAAACAAGAACAAATTGCAAAATTTTTAGGGCTTTCATGCAATATGCTTTCAAATCTCTATTTTTTTTTAATATATGAATGCAACTAATTTAGATTAAAATAACCAAAAAAAAAAAAAAAAACCAAATTAAGAAGAACTAATATGCAAAATAACCAACAAACTAGGAAGCAAAAATTTGGGTAAACAAAGAAAGAAGTTCGGCTATGTAGAAATTTTTTATTTTTATTTTTGTAATGTAAAATGTGAAGAAGATTGAAGCAACCTTAACCTAATTCTAAAATTGCAGAATAACACCAAACAAAATAAAATAAATACGATAGACCAAACCTAAACAAAATTCATCTCTGATACCAAATGATACGAACCTAGGTCGACTTGCTCCTAAACCCGTATTATATTAGTCCAGATCTTAATTATGTTCAGATTCTAATGGTCACCTTGATCCCTAATCAACTTGTGATTAGAAACCTTGGTATATGATGAAAATGGCATAATTAATTACAATTGAAATAATAAAATATTGACATTCTTAAGTTAATTTGTCCAGTAAATAATCAAATAAAAACCAAATAAAACACTAATTTCCTAAAACAAAAAGTCAAACTCAAATTAGGAAACTAGTTGACTAGATTTCAAACTAAGTTTTATTTGATAGATGACCAGTTAGTTTATGCTCCAAATAAGCTCCAATATGACATGAGGATGTCAAATATGATTAATATTGATTTCCATATGTTGTCCCTTGATTGGAATAAGTCAAACTTGCTTGATTAATAAAAGAAGTCAAAGCTAGTACCAAAATGAGCATTTTCAGCCAAAAAGAAAGTTTATGTGCACAAACTGAATTTGGATGCTTTTGGTCCTGCCTTGATATGATTCCATGGCCTATTAGTGATATCAATTGAGTTTATAAAGTGTTGAATCCATTCCTTGCTACTCAGAGTCCATAGAAGCACAAAAACAACTTAACGAGTCCATTTCAGCCTTCATAACTTGGATGCATAAGATGGGCTTTGGATCTTCTGGTATTGTCATGCCCTCTTGAGATTGAATCACTCCTTGGATGAAACTAACCAGGTTGTCCTTGAATCTCTTAGCTTGTTTGCTTATGATTGGTCTCATCTTTATTTGTACAGGATCAGCACCCCAGCGGATAGTCGGTTGTATGAGTACGGGCTGATTCTCATCAGGTGATATACTAACCTTAATATTTCTGAGATCATCATCCTCATCTTGGATTTGTCTACCACGGTTTTGCTTTCCTTGGAGTGCAAAAATATCTTCGTGCTTCTACTCAAAATTATCTCTAAAGTCACCTTCTTCAAATTCCTCCCTAAAACATTCTCGGCTTCCTCTAGCTAGACCACGCTGTCCTTGTAGTTCTATCGTAGGGTTCAATCTTCCTTGTGAGTTCTCAAACCTATCCAACCTTTGATCAAATTGATCAAATCGAGCATTCATCGTTTGCAATTGCTCCTACACTGCGTGCATGTCTGTAGGTGCCGATGTACTTCCTGATGCTCTAGATTCTCCTTTGAATCCCACGGAATCCTCTCCAAGTTCTCTTATTGAGTAACCTCCTCTTCTTATTCTTAAATCTATCATGTTAGTGAAATAATGCAAGAAAATCTCACCAAGTTGACTCCCTCATGTGTTTCACACAAACAAGGTCTCAACACTCATAGTTCAAACTAGTTTCGACTTTTCAATCCTATTATAAGCTCACACTCTCTTGCCTTTTTTCATGCAAAAATTATCTCAAAGTTTTAATAAAACACACTTAAAACCAGCAATTAGATCACAAGTATGTCCTATTTAAACCTATCAATAAAATAAAAGCAAGTAGCAACCAATTGCTAAGTGAATGATAAAACCTAGTCACGGCTTTATTAACTCAATAAAGGAATATACCAGAATATTAAGTGATAAATTCAAGGATACAATTTAGAAAAGGATTCAACAATTAACAAGAACTCAATTCGAACAAAATATAGGATAGGTGTTGGTTGTAGTGTTCATAATTTATATCTATGTCTCAAATCCTTAAACTAATTTTAATCCAATCAATTAACACCAATTTTCAATTTCCAGCAACCAAATTTGAGTAAGCAAATTGCACTTCAACAAACAAAATTGAATTTCCACACCAAACAAAACTCAATTTTACTCAATTTTTTTTTAACTCTTTTAAGCCCGTCTTTTGCGCAAATTTTATTTTAATAAATATGTAGAACATGTATAGATAGAAGCAACCTTAACCTAAAGTCAAAATTGTAGCTTAGCACAAAAATAAAAGAAAGCAAACAAGATAGATCAAACTTTAAAAAAATTCGGCTTTGATACCAAATGATACGAACCTAGATCGATTTGATCCTAAACCCATATTAAATTAACCCGAATCGAAATTGAGTTTAGATTCTAATGGTTACCTTAACCTCTGATCAACTTGTGATTAAAACCTTGACATATGATGAAGAACCTACAATAGGTTATGGAATGTCCTATTGATAAATCAAGTTAGAACACTAGTTCTCTAATGGAGTTCAATGTGTTCTAAGAAAACAAAAAGAAATCTTTCTCATAAATAATTTTATATATGAATGATAATCTGCATATTATTTAGAAATATTCCTTTAAATAGGTTTGAGTGACAAAGATAAAATGCTAAAGTAACTATGTCAAATTCGGCCAACATAACAACATAATAGGTAATTGCCGAATTATCTAAGTTGATATGAACCTAAGACGATCTGTACCTAATCCGTATTATATTATCTCGGATCTAATCCGTATTATATTATCTCGGATCTAATTATGTTCACCTTAACCTCTAAACAACTTGTGATTAGAAACCTTGGTATAATGAAAATGCCACAATAGGTGATGGATATCCTATTGATAAGTCAAAACTAAAACACTCATTCACTAATGATGTTTTAAGTGTTAGAAGAGAACAAAGAGGATTCAATCTCACAAATAATTTTCTATATGAATAATGTACTTAATATTCTTGATAAAACAAGCCCTTAAATAGGCTAAAATTTACAAAATAAAACCTTAATTATCTAGGTAAAACCGGCCACCAAAAAGTATGAAACTTAGCTTGGCCGAAATTCACCTTCTTTCCTAATCAAATTTGGATTAATTAATTCATTTATTTTGAATTAGGAATTAATTAATTACAATGAAAATAATAAAATAACAACTTTTTTAAGTTTATTTGTCCAGCAAATAAATAAATAGAAACCAAATAGAAGACTAATTTCCTAAAACAAAAAGTCAAAATCAAATTAGGAAAGGAGTTGATTAGTTTGACTGCTAAGGTATCTTTGACTAATCTCCAACTTGTTTGAGCTCTAAATCAGTTTCCATATGCCATGTAGGATTCCAAATATGATTAATAATGATTTCGATTGGAATAAGTCAAACAAGGAGAAAGTCAAAGCCAATGGCTAAACAACACTTTTTCGACCAAATTGAGATGTTGTCCGTAAAAGTCCTTTTTAGATGATTTTGACTCTGACTTGGCTGGATTCCATGTCCTCTTAATGATATTCATTGAGTTCATGAAGTGTTGGAACCATTCCTCGCTGCTCGGAGGTCAAATTTGCATAAAAACAGCTACTCGGGTCTGTATCGACTTCCATCACTCGGATGCTTAGAACAGGCTATGTATCTTCGGGTATGGACAAGCTCTTTTGAAAATTAACTACTCCCTGTATAAATGCTCCCAAGTTGTCCTCAAACTCTTGGCTTGAGCTCTAGTGATCAGCCCAGTAGTCATCCATATTGGGTCGGTACCTCAGCGGATTGTCGGTTGTGCGGGTTCGGGTGGATTCATATCATTTCCCTCCTCTTGAAAAGGATCTGCCCTCACATTAAAATCATCACATGCACCAAAAAGAGATAATTCAGCAACATTAAATGTAGCACTAACATTATACTCACCCAGTAAGTCAAGTTTGTAGCCATTTTCATGAAACCGCTCCAAAACTTAAAAAGGTCCATCAACATGCGACATAAGCTTTGACTTTATTTATTTTAGAGACCTCTCCTTTCGTAAGTTAAACCAAACCAAATCTCCTGGGTCAAACACTATCATAATAAAATCTAGAAATACATACTCGTTATGGCAAAAATTACATTTTTCAAAGTTAGCAACTAATCTTTTCCAAATTTTCAAATTTCCACTAAGTACAGCTCTCAACAATGCAGAAAAATTTTTATACAATAAAAGCATCTTTAAATAAGCATCTTTATAAATCATAACCAGAAGAGGTTTATCATTAAAAAATTCTTTTTTAACCTCACCCAAGGTTAGACAAAAATTCTTTTTCTTCTTTTTTTTTCTCTTTCTTTCCTTCCCATTCGCAGATTCAATGGGCTTTACATCACTATCGACTTTTGCACCAAATTTCTCACTCTCAAGTTTATTATATTTTTTCCACTTAACCTGGGTTTTAGAGGAATTACCTTGGACAGCAAGCTCACCTTTTCCCTCTTGAATGGATGGTGAGACCATTGGTGCCATACTAGTCTTCTCTTTGAGCCTCTCGGCTTCCCTCCTTTGTTGCATTTTTAATTAGTCTCTAAAAACCTTCTTTGGGGTCAATGGCTCCGACTTAACCTTCTTGCCTTTAAACTCAAAAACAATGGAGTTCTCTATCCCATAATGTATGGCATCTATATCAATTTTCCATGGCCTACCTAATAGAATATGTCCAGCATGCATAGGCACAACATCACACAAAACAACATCCACATATTTATCTATGCTAAATTTTACTTTGGCTTGTTTATTCACTTTTATATTACCACTATCATTAAGCCATTGTAATCTATATGGTTCTGGATGTTTAATAGTTGTTAAGCCTAATTTATCAACCACAATGTTACTAATTATATTTGTACAACTTCCACTATCAATTATCATATTAGTAATCTTACCTTGGATTTCACATCGGATGTGCAAGATGTTTTCTCTTTGAACTTGATCCTCATCCTTGTATACAGAAAACCTTGCGCGGGCTCGGCTTTGAGTGCGTGAAACTCATTACTACCTCGTAAGGGCATTCAGGACTTTCCTAGAAACCAAGTTTAATTCGGCATTGGATGCATGCAAGGTTTTGGCTTCATCCTCAAAGTCTTCCTCTTCGTGCTCGGTCTCAATTTCAGGTTCATCACTATCGGATTCCAACTCGCCATTATCCTTCAACACCATGATTCTTCGATTTGGGCATTTGTTGGAAATATGTCCTCGACCTTGGCACTTAAAGCAAACAATATCCCTAGTTCTTGAATGTTTAGGATCAGATTTACCTTCATATTTGTATGCTTGAGTTGGTTCGACCCTATCATCTCTTCTTGGCCAGTTGGTGCTCTCCTTACCTTGCATCGGTATTGGCTTTAAGTCATAGATGGGATTGCTTCTCCAAGCACTTGGATTTGACCTCCCACTGTTTGTAACTCCTCTAAACCATAAGATTCCTCTCCTTTTGAATTGATTTTCAATTTTGATGGCCACATGAAGCATATCCTCCAATTTTACATATTGTTACAATTCTAGTTGATTGGCTATCTCACGATTCAAACCACCTAAAAACCTTGCCATGGTTGCTTCCCTATCTTCATTCATGCTTAACCTTATCATAAGCATCTCCATCTCCTTGTAATAATCCTCCACAGACTTACTTCCATAAAATAAAGATTGTAACCTTTAGTGCAACAACCTAAGGGAGTGAGTCGACACAAATCACTTCCTTATGCTTTAATTTAATAGCCACATGCAACATCTCTTCCAATTCTACATATTTTTGCAATTCTAATTGGTTGGCTATCTCATGATTCAAACCACCAAGGAATCTTGCCATGGTCGCTTCTCTATCCTCATTCATGTTTAATCTCATCATAAGCATCTCCATCTCCTTGTAATAATCCTCCACGGACATACTTCCTTAAGACCAAGGAATCTTGCCATGGTCGCTTCTCTATCCTCATTCATGTTTAATCTCATCATAAGCATCTCCATCTCCTTGTAATAATCCTCCACAGACATACTTCCTTGAGATAGGGATTGAAGCCTTTGATACAGCAACCTATGGTAATGTGATGGCATAAACCGCTTCCTCATGGTTCCCTTCATTTGACGCCATATAGTGATCAAGTCATCACCAACTCTCGTCCGGGTGCCTTGTTCATTGGTCCACCATTGGAGTGCATAATGGCCAAACTCCATTGCTGCCATCTTCACCTTCTTACCCTCCGAATAATTATGGCAATCAAATATCATCTCCATCTTTTCTTCCCACTCCAAATATGCCTCGGGATCACTTTTTCACATGAATGGTGGGATGTTGATCTTGATATTGCTAAGATTATCATCTTCATTCATTGCTGGTCTCCCATGGATTAGCCTTTCTTAAGGTTCAAAAATTTCATCAAACCCTTCATCCAAGTCATCTCCATAGTTACTTCCCCCGAATTCCTCTCTTAGTCGCCCTCGGCCTCCTTGACCTCGACCTCCATGAGCATCTAACCTTATATTGGGCACTCCTTGGGATGTTTCTAACCTGTCTATCTTTTGATTTAAATGGTCAAATTGGGCATTTATCCACTATAATCGCTCCAACATAGACCTCATGTCCGTTTGCTCACCACTCCCCGTAGCTCGGAAATCACCTTTAAATCCTACGGACTCCTCTTCATTAATTCTCAAAGGTGGATCTCCTCTTCTCACCCTTGAATCTGCCATGTTAGTATGAATAATACAAAAATAAAATAAATTCTCAACAGGTTCACTCCCTCATGTGTTTCACTCAATATAAGAACTCGACACTCGTGTTTACACACTAATTTCGGCTTTTAACCCTCTTTTGTGCTCACACTCTCTTGCCTTTTTCCTCTCAATCAGTTATCTCAAAATTCTAATTAAAACACCCACAAAATAGAAATTTGATCACAAGTATGTCTTAATGAAACTTATCAACAAAATAGTAGCAAAAAGTAGGCAATACCGAAAGAATTCAACAAAACCTAGTTTTCGGCTTTTCTAGGCAAAATAAGGCAAATCAATGAGAAAATTTTGGAATTTTTAAGAACTGGACCAGATGGTAGTAGATTATGAGTTGAATGATAAAATTCTAGAAAAAGAAATTCAAATACAAACAAGAATCAAAGAGAACAAAAATATAGAAAAGTTGTTGGTTGTTGTTCTTTGTAATTCAAGTTTTGTATCAATTCCTTTAACTAATTTTAATCCAAATAATTTAAGCACCCAAAATCCAAATATCCAGCAGCAAAAATAATTCCCCAGAAACTCAAATATTGAATAAATAATCAAAAAACCAGCAGCTCCAAAAAATTTCCAGCAAACAAATCAAACTCCAACAAACCGAAATATTTTTCTTTTTTCTTTTTTTTTTATTCGGCTTTACCTCTACTTTTTTTTTTTTTCACTCACAGAACATAAACAACTGCAGTATCAAGAATAATTACCAAAATTACAATTCCAACTCCAAAACAAACACCAAACCCGTGACCGCCCAATCAAAAATTCAAATTGTGAGATTTTATTTATTTATTTATTTATTTTACATGTTGCTGCAAACCCTTCTTTTTTTTTTTTTTAATATATGAATGCAAATATTTAATACTAAAACAGCAAAGGAAAATCAACAAAACAACCAACAAACTAGGAAACAAAAATACGATAAAACTAGGAAATCCTAATTCAACTAGGAATGAAATGTTTTTTTTTTTTAATGATGCAGAACGTGTATGATGGTAGAAGCAACCTTAGCCTAATGCTAAAATTGCAGATTAACAATAAAATAAATAAAGCAAAAAAAGATAGATCAAACCTGAACAAAATTTAGCTCTGATACCAAATGATACGAACCTAGGACGATCTGCTCCTAAACCAGTATTATATTAGCCCGGATCTAATTAAGTTCAAGATCTAATGGAATGGACCTCAACCCCTAACCAACCTGTGGTTAGAAACCTTGGTATAATGTAGACGCCACAATAGGGGATGGAAAACCTATTGATAAGTCAAACTAGAACAACCAATTCTCTAATGGTGTTTTAGGTGTTCTCAAAGAATAAAGAGATAAGCAATCTCACAAGTATTTTCTTAATCAAATCAAAGTTGTATTCTTATTGAAAAATAAGCCTTTAAATAGGCTACAAAGCCACGAAATAAAACACTAAAAACAAAGGAAAAACCAGCCATACAAAGTAGTTTCCTATGGTGGCCGAAATTCTCACTCATTTCCTATTCTAATTTGGATTAATTAATTCCTTTATTTTGAATTAGGAATTAATTAATTTACAATGAAAATAATAAAATAATAACTTTCCTAAACTTATTGTTCTAGAAAATAAATAAATAAAAACTAAAAAGTAATGGTAATTTCCTAAAACAAAAAGTAGAATCAAATTGGGAAACTACAATACTAGCTTTTGACTAAGTTGACTTTGACCAATCTTTAACCAAATTGAGCTCCAAATCATCTTCAATATGCTTTGTAGGATGCAAAATAAGCTGAATATGAAGTCCCACACGTTGCCTATGCTTGGAAGTGGAAGAAAAAGCCAACTCAGCAAAATCTCTTAATTTGAGCTCTTATGATTGGCCTAATCTTCATCCGTGTCGGGTCAGCACCCTAACGGGTTATCGGTTGAGTGGGCTTGGGCGGAATCACATCAAAAGATGCCACAATAGGTGATGGATATCCTATTGATATGTCAAAACTAAAACACTCATTCACTAATGGTGTTTTAGGTGTTCAAAGAGAACAAAGAGGATTCAATCTCACAAATAATTTTCTATATGAATAATGTACTTAATATTATTGATAATACAAGCCCTTAAATATGCTAAAAGTTACAAAATAAAACCCTAATTATCTGGGTAAAATTGGCCACCAAAGATAGGAAACCTAGCTTGGCCGAAATTCACCTCCTTTCCTAATCTAACTTGGATTAATTAATTTCTTTATTTTGAATTAAATTAATTTACAATGAAAATAATAAAATAATAACTTTCCTAATTTGATTTTTCTAGTAAACAAATAAATAGAAACCAAATAAAAGATTAATTTCTTAGAACAAAAAGTCAAAATCAAATTAGGAAACTAGTTGACTAATTTGACTATTAAGGTATCTTTGACCAATCTCCAGCATGTTTGGGCTCAAAATCAGCCTCTATATATCATTTAGGATACCAAATACAATTAATAATGATTCCCACATTTTGGCCCTTGATTGGAATAAGTCAAACAAGAAGAAAAGTCAAAGTCAGCGGCCAAACAGCACATTTTCGGCCAAATTGAGATGCTGTCCATATGAGTCCTTTCTAGATGCTTTTGATTTTGAATTGGCTGGATTCATGTCCTCTTAATGATATTCATTGATTTAATGAAGTGTTGGAACCATTTCTTGCTGCTCGTGGTCCAAATTTGCACGAAAATAGCTACCCTGGTCCGTATCGGCTTCCACCACTCAGATGCTTAGAACATGTTTTGTATCTTTGGGTATGGACAAGCTCTTTTGAAAATTAACTACTCCCTGTATAAATGCTCTGAGGTTGTCCTTAAACCTCTTGGCTTGAAGTTTAGTGATTGGACCAGTCTTCATCCATATTGGGTCGTCACCTCAGCGGCTCGTCAGTTATGAGGGTTCGGGCGGATTCGCATCATAAGTCATTTCCTAAACTAACTTGGATTAATTAATTCCTAAATTTTAAATATAAATTAATTAATTCACGATCAAAATATTAAAATATCAACCTTTCTAAATAAATTTTTTCAGCAAATAATTAAATAAAAACTAAAAATGAAGGATTATTTCCTAAAACAAAAGTCAAATTTTAGATTTGGAAAGTAGTTAACTAGTTTTCCAAATAAGTTGTCTATGTACAATTACCAGCTAGTTTAGGCTCCAAATCAGATCCAATATGCCGTATAGGATGTCTAGTAGGATTAGAATTGAGCCCCAAACATTGCCATTGATTGGAATGATCAAATCTTTCTTGGATTACAAGATAACGCCTTCCCAGCACTGAACATGCTCCATTCAGCCAATGTGGAAGCTTGGATGCAAATGATGAACTTGGATGCCTTTGCTTCTATCTTGGCTTGATTTCATGATCCCTTGGTGAGCTTAATCATGTTCATAAGCTAACAAAATCATCCCCCACTGCACAGAATCCTCAAATGTAGAATACAGCTTCTCGGGTATATTTCAACCTTTACAACTCGGATGTTCAGCACAGGCTTAAAATATTCTAATATCATTATGCTTTCTTGAGATTTAATAACTTCTTGTATAAAGCTAAAAATATTTTTCTTTAATCTCTTAGCTTGAGCTCTAGTAATTGGTCCGGTCTTCAGTTGCACAAGATCAATACTCTAGCGTGTTGTTGTTTGCACGGGTGTAAGCGGGTTCTCATCATATCGCTTATTGATACGAACCTAGAACTCCCTACTCCTAAACCCGTATTATATTAGTCCAGATCTCAATTAAGTTCAAGTTTTAATGGAATGGACCTCAACCCCTAACCAACCTGTGGTTAGAAACCTTGGTATAATGTAGACGTCACAATAGGGGATGGAAAACCTATTGATAAATCAAGCTAAAACAACCAATTCTCTAATGGTGTTTTAGGTGTTCTCAAAGAACAAAGAGATAATTAATCTCACAAGTATTTTCTTAATCAAATCAAAGTTTTATTCTTATTGAAAAATAAGCCTTTAAATAGGCTACAAAGCCATGAAATAAAACCCTAAAAACAAAGAGAAAACCGGCCACACAAAGTAGTTTCCTATGGTGGCCGAAATTCTCACTCCTTTCCTAATCTAATTTGGATTAATTAATTCCTTTATTTTGAATTAGGAATTAATTAATTTACAATGAAAATAATAAAATAATAACTTTCCTAAACTTACTGTTCAAGAAAAAAATAAATAAAAACTAAAAAGTAATGGTAATTTCCTAAAACAAAAAGTAGAATCAAATTAGGAAACTACAATACTAGCTTTTTGACTAAGTTGACTTTGATCAATCTTTGACCAAATTGAGCTCCAAATCAGCTTCAATATGCTTTTTAGGATGCCAAATAAGCTGAATATGAAGTCCCACAAGTTTCCCATGCTTGGAAGAGGAAGAAAAAGCCAACTTAGCAAAATACAGTATAGCCAGCACAAAATACAGTAAAAAACAAGCCAAATTTTAAGCTGTCCGTACAACCCCTTTTTGAATGCCTTTGAAGCCAGCTTTACTTGATTCCATATCCTCTTAGGCATATGTATTGAATTCATAAAGAGTTGGAACCATTTCATGCTACCCGTTGTCTATATTTGCACTAAAACTGCTACCCGGGGCCGTATCGGCTTCCACCATTTGGATGCTTAGAATAGGCTTTGTATCTTCAAGTATGGACAAGTTCTGTTGAGATTGATTACCCCCTGTATAAATACTCCCAGGTTGTCCTTAAATCTCTTAATTTGAGCTCTTGTGATTGGCTTAGTCTTCATCCATGTCGGGTTAGCACCCCAGCGGGTTATCGATTGAGCAGGCTTGGGCAGAATCACATCATTCCCCTCCTCTTGAAAAGGATTTGTCCTCAAATGATGATCATCACCTGCAGAAAAAGGAATTAAATCAGCAACATTTAATGCAGCACTCATGTTATACTCACCCGATAAATCAAGCTTGTAGGCATTCTTGTTATTCGGCTCCAAAACTTGAAAAAATCCTTCCACATGCGGCATATGCTTGGACTTTTTTTTTTTTGGGGAACCTCTTCTTTCTTGAGTGCAGCCAAACCAAATCTCCTGGGTCAAACACTATTACAAAAAATACTAGAAATACAAGTTCATCACACTCTCTAATATTAGCAAATAATATCTCCCAAATTTTTAAATTTCCATTAAGTAAAGCTTTTAATAATGCAGATAAAGTTCTATGCAATAAAGACATCTTTAAATAAGTATCTTTAAAATTCATGGTCAGAAATGATTTCTTATTCATAATTAATTTATTAACATCACCAAAGCTAGGATAAAAAATTTTATTTTTCTTTTCTTGTCTTCCTTTTCCTTTCTCACTCACGGCCATCTCACCTTCCTCACTCTCGGCTTTTGCACCAAATTTCTCACTCTTGATTTTATTAAAATTTTTCCACACAACCTGAGTATTAGAAGACTTACCTTGGACAGCAAGCTCACCTTTTCCCTCTTGATTGGATGGTGAAGCCATTAATGCCACACTAGCTTTCTCCTTGAATGTTTCGGCCTCCCTCTTTTGTTGGATTTGTAATTGGTCTCTATATACTTCCTTTGGAGTTGATGGCTCCAGCTTGACCTTCTTACCTTTGAATCTAAAAACAATACAATTCTCTTAACCAAAATGAGTAGCATCTTTATCAAAATTTCCATGGTCTACCTAATAGAATATGTCTGGCATGCATAGGCATAAGATCACACAAAACAACATCCACATATTTATCTATGTTAAATTCTACCTTGGCGTGTTTATTGACTTTTATCTTACCACTATCATTTAGCCATTGTAATCTATATGGTTCTGGATGATGTTTAATAGTTGTTAACCCTAATTTATCAACCACAATGTTACTAATTACATTAGTACAACTTCCACTCTCAATAATCATGCTACAAATCTTACCTTGAATCTCACATGGGGTGTGGAAGATGTTCTCTCTTTGAATTTCATCCTCATCTTTGTATGCAGCAAGTATTCTCTCAGAAACCAAGTTTAATTCGGTAGTGGATGCTTGCGAGGTTTCGGGTTTATCCTCCAAGTCCTCCTCCTCTTACTTGGCTTCATCCTCACTTTCTTCACTTTCCGATTCTAGCTCGCCATTGGCCTTTAATACCATGATTCTTCTATTGGGGCATTGGCTAGCGATGTGTTCTCGTTTCTTGCACTTAAAACACATAACATCATGAGTTCTAGAAGGTTTAGGATCTAATTTTACCTCATTCTTTGGTGCTTGGACAGATTCGGTTCTAGTCTCCTTCCTTGGCCGGTTTGAACTTTCTTCTTTGACTTTCGGCTTTGGCTTGCTTTCATAGATGAGATTGTTCCTCCAGCCACTTGAATTGGACCTTCCACTGTTGGAAAAACCTCCAAACCATGAGCTTACACTCCTCCTCTTGAATTGATGCTCTAATTTAATAGCCACATGCAACATCTCCTTCAATTCCACATATTGTTGCAATTCTAGTTGATTGGCTATTTCACGATTCAAACCACCAAGAAACCTTGCCAAGGTTGCTTCCCTATCTTCATTTAAGTTCAATCTCATCATAAACATCTCCATCTCTTTGTAATAATCCTCCACGGATCCATGTCCTTGAGATAAAGATTGAAGTCTATGATGCAGCAACCTATGATAGTGTGATGGTACGAATCGCTTCCGCATGGCTCCTTTCATTTGTCGCCATGTTGTGATCAAGTAATCATCAACTCTCCTCTGTGTGCCTTGCTCATTTGTCCACCATTGGAGTGCACAATGGCCAGACTCCATTGCTGCCAACTTCACCTTCTTACCCTCCGAATAGTTATGGCAGTCGAATATCATCTCCATCTTTTCTTCCCATTCCAAATATGCTTCGGGATAACTTTTTCCCATGAATGGTGGGATATTGATCTTGATATTGCTAAGATTGTCATCTGTTTCTTCCCTCCCATACCTTCCACGGCCAGCTCTCTCTTGAACAGCAAAGGTTTTGTCCATGCCTTCCTCAAAGTCTCCACCAAAATTCTCCTCCTCAAATTCCTCTCTCGGTCTCTCATGGCCTCCTCGTCCTCGACCTCGACCTTCATGGAATTATTGCCTATTTCTTGTGTTTGGCAATCCTTGGGAAACTTATAGCCTTCCCGTCCTTTGATTCATGTGCTCAACTTGAGCACTCACCCGCTGTAGTTGTTCCAAAACAGCTTTCAATTCTGTTTGCTCACCACTCCCGGTAGCTCATGGATCACCATGAAATCCTATGGACTCCTTTTCATTAATTCTCAGTGGTGTGTCTCCTCTTCTTATTCTAGAATCTGCCATGTTAGTAAAATACTGCAAAAATAAAATAAATCCTCACAATATTCACTCCCCCACGTGTTTCACTCAATCAAGGTCTCGACACTTGTGTTTGCACACTAGTTTCGGCTTTTACCCTCTTTTAAGCTCACACACTCTTGCCTTTTTCCACTCAATGAATTATCTCAAAGTTCTAATTAAAACACCCACAAAGCAGTAATTAGATCACTAGTATGTTTTAATTAAACTTATCAACAAAACAGTAAGCAAAAATAAACAAATACCGAACGGAATGAAAATACCTATGTTCAGTTTTTCTAGAAAAAATAAAGCAAATTAATGAGAAAGCTTTGGAATTTTGAAGAACTGGACCAGATGGTAATATATTATGAGTTCAAGAATAAAATTCTAGAAAAAGAAATTCAAATACGAACAAGAATCAAAGAGAACAAAAATATAGAAAAGTTGTTGGTTGTTGTTCTTTGTAATTCAAGTTTTGTATCAATTCCTTTAACTTTAATCCAAATAATTTAAGAACCCAAAATCCAAATATCCAGCAGCAAAAATAATTCCCCAGACACTCTAATATTGAATAAATAAGCAAAAAACCAGCAGCTTCAACAAATTTCCAGCAAATAAATCAAACTCCAACAAACCGAAATATTTTTCTTTTTCTTTCTTTTTTTTTTTTATTCGGCTTTACCTCTTCTTTTTTTTTTTTCACTCACAGAACGTAAACAACTGCAATAGTAAGAATAATTACCAAAATTGCAATTCCAACTCCAAAACAAACACCAAACCCATGACCTCCCAATCAAAAATTCAAATTGTGTGATTTATTTATTTATTTATTTGTATATGTTGCCGCAAACCCTTCTCTCTGTTTTTTTTTTTTTTTTTTTGGAATATATGAATGCAAATATTTAAGACTAAAAAGCAAAGAAAAATCAACAAAAATCAAAATTAACAAGAACAATGATGAAAAACAACCAACAAACTAGGAAACAAAAATACGATAAAACTAGGAAACCTAATTCAACTAGGAATGAATTATTATTATTATTATTTTTTTTTATGATGCAGAACGTGTATGGGATGGATGCAACCTTAACCTAATGCTAAAACTGCAGAATAACACAGAAAACAAATAAAGCAAATAAAGATAGATCAAACCTGAACAAAATTTGGCTCTGATGCCAAATGATACGAACCTAGGACGACCTGCTCCTAAACCTGTATTATATTAGCTTGAATCTCAATTAAGTTCAAGTTTTAATGGAATGGATCTCAACCCCTAACCAACCTATGGTTAGAAACCTTGGTATAATGTAGACGCCACAATGGGGGATGGAAAACCTATTGATAAGTTAAGCTAAAACAACCAATTCTCTAATGGTGTTTTAGGTGTTCTCAAAGAACAAAGAGATAATTAATCTCACAAGTATTTTCCTAATCAAATCAAAGTTTTATTCTTATTGAAAAATAAGCCTTTAAATAGGCTACAAAGCCATGAAATAAAACCCTAAAAACAAAGGGAAAACCGGCCACACAAAGTAGTTTCCTATGGTGGCCGAAATTCTCACTCCTTTCTTAATCTAATTTGGATTAATTAATTCCTTTATTTTGAATTAGGAATTAATTAATTTACAATGAAAATAATAAAATAATAACTTTCATAAACTTATTGTACCAGAAAATAAATAAATAAAAACTAAAAAGTAATGGCAATTTCCTAAAACAAAAAGTAGAATCAAATTAGGAAACTATAATACTAGCTTTTTGACTAAGTTGACTTTGACTAATTTTTGACCAAATTGAGCTCCAAATCAACTACAATATGCTTTTTAGGATGTAAAATAAGCTGAATATGAAGTCCCACACGTTGCCCATGCTTGGAAGAGGAAGAAAAAGCCAACTCAGTTAATTACAATAAAAAACAGGCCAAATTTGAAGCTGTCCGTACAACCCCTATTTGAATGCCTATGAAGCTGGCTTGACTTGATTCCATATCCTCTTAGAAATATGTATTGAATCCATAAAGGGTTGGAACCATTTCATGCTGCCCGTTGTCCATATTTGCACCAAAACTGCTACCCGGGACCGTATTGGCTTCCACCACTTGGATGCTTAGAATAGGCTTTGTATCTTTAAGTATGGACAAGTTCTGTTGAGATTGATTACCCCCTGTATAAATACTCCCAGGTTGTCCTTAAATCTCTTAATTTGAGCTCTTGAGATTGGCCTAGTCTTCATCCGTGTCGGGTTAACACGCCAGCAGGTTATCGGTTGAGTGGGCTCAGGCAAAATCACATCACTTATTAACCAAACTTGCAATAATCTAGCTCCAACAGTGGAAAAATCATAAATACCCAACAATGATAGGCAATCTATATATCAAAATGAAGCTTAAGAGAAGAGTAACAAATTTGTAAACTTACTCTGCTCAATGGTAGTAGCAAATGATCGTAAACTTCGCCTAAAAGTTACTATCAAAACGGGTTCCTTCGTACTTTACAAATGAGTAGGTTTAGAGCCATTCCAAGCTTAGGAGTTCCAATAATGGTAGAAAGGGGCTGGCCCTAAAGCCTAAGAACTAGTGATATCCAGCGATTGGACTGAAATAGTGATCGTTCAAAGTCCAAGTCTTCCTAGCATGTCAGGTGATTAGTCAAAACGATTTTGATGTAGATGGATCATTGGTAGCTTGAACTTGGTGGCTAAGGTGGCAATGTGGTGAAACCATGTCAAAATTGGCCTAATTTCATAGTGAAAGTCTGGTATGCGTGGGTTTGGCATGGTGTTGGGTTACTGGCTGGAGAAAAAGAAGAGTCGTGTGTTCCTCTAGGATCTTTTTTTCTCCATTTAGTACCAACCTTTAATTAAACTAAAAATAATCCTTAAATTAATAAAATAATATATTTATATATATGTCATAAAATCTCCTTCATGTACATGTATATACAACAATAATAATAAAATACATATATATATATTTTAGGTTTTAAAATCAATTTTTAAAATTAAGTCTATCCACTTATTAAATTACCAAAATACCTTTAAATGTTTATTGACAATAACTTTCAAACCATAACTCAAAATTTGGCGTGTCGCTGATCCACAAACTCATAGTAATGAACTCTATACAATGGTATGATTGTCAATATCGAATCTTGATCAAATAAAAAGTCAACTAGGAGATCCACTCGTCATCCCCAATTAAATTCAATCAAACTTTGTCAAATACTCAAATTCAAATCACTTTCTTAGGTGGGATGTTACAATCTACGACTATAATAAAATTCCATCCTTGAAATTTAGCACATCTAGCTAGAAACAGAACTGTAAAAGACTTGCATCCATTTCTCGGACTACTTAGTGACGTTATCCCTTGACCAACCGTGGGGAGTACATACCACCTCATTGCATAACTATACGATATTGGATAACCATTTGGGGTACATCACCATATACTAAATGTAACAAACCGTACCAAAATACCATTTTGTATAGGTTTGACCAGGTTTGACCAAGTGAACTATATGTGGTTCCTAGGTTGACTATTTCAATGGTCAATATTTTTGGTTTGACTAAGGCACCTTTGTCTAGAGCTTGTCAATACGAGTCCATAGCCTGGTGACATGCCAAATTCTAAGTTATAGACAAAAAGTTATGGTTCTGAGAAATTTTAAATATCAGTTTTATACCAGTGTCTAGACTAGTCCCAAGTTTTGTCTATTAATAGCCCAAAGCTCTATATAAGCCTTTGGAAGCATGCCAACCAAGAGAAAAATTCCAAAATACCCGTTTTGTCCCCAACATCCCAAGAAATTCCTCCCCCATACCCGTGGGTCCAAACCGGGTCTTTTTGAACCTGTTTACCGTCTAACTGGGTTATCGCTGTTTTTACCCAATCTGGCCACCCACTATATACATGCACCACCCTAAGAGGAAGCCCACTTCACAATGAACGACCGGCGGATGAACCCATATCGGCCCGGCGAAGTTCACGGCGACCAACTAGGTGGATCACCAGATTTTCATGTTTTTCAGCCATTCTAGGCCGACCTATATACCTATCTCACCATTTTTGGACCTCTAAACTTATTTCCATGCTTTTTTTTCCCAGATTCTTCACCGTTTTAGAGATACGATAACAAGGAGTTTGGCCGAGATTTCCACCAAGTTTTTGGGCCACCGGAGGAACATTTAGACCAAGGTGAGCACACTATTGTGTTTCTTATCTCTTAGGCTTTCCGTAGATATAAAGTTTGTGAATTTTGGATGTCGTTTGATAATTTTTCCATTTTTGGATCAATTAGTTATATACTGAATAAATTAGGACTGTGTTTGGATAAAATTAGTTAAATTTGACAAAATTGAAGTTGGATTATTGAAATTAGATATTATTAGGACCCATTTGAAGGTTCAATTTTGATGGATTAGCTTTCAGGTGAAAAGCCCCAATTTTAGGTACCAGGTCCTAAAAGCATATAGTATAATTGCACAGTTCGGTGTTCAATTTATGTAATTTTATAGTGGTATAAATTATTTTAAAAGATTTGGTTCACACAAGTGTCTTTATTTTAGTTATTGGACCTCAAGAAATATTTTATTATATTACAAGCACAGTTGAGCCTGGAGGCAATCCTGCAGAGTAGGAGTGAGCATCTGCAGCATTATGAGTGGTTATAATTTTAAAATGTTTTGGGTATGCAGTATAATATATATGTGGTTTAAGTATTTTACATATATATATATATATATATCATTTGATTTAGATGTTCATTTTATGCATATATGAGGATCTGCTTTTACATATATGTGTTATCATTTTATATGACTTTTGACAATATTTTAAATGGTCTCCAATTTTAATGAGTTCATAATTGGACTTGTGGTATTTGATTATCTTGGTATTTGAATTGAGGTTTTAAATCATTTTGGAAATTTATTGATTTGAGAAAAAAGATTGAAAATTTTATGATTTTAAGCATGTTCAAGTATTTTACAATTTTATGTGCTTAAAATTGGTTTATGGTGAATATATATTTCACTATGGTATTTCTGGTTTTAGCATGAAACGGTGATTTGAAAATTTTGAAATATTTAAATAAGTGGTTGAATTTAAACATTAAATTATGATTTATGATACAGTATTACTTGGAAAAGTATATATGATCTTACAAGATTGTTTTAAGGATACTGTATTTTTTATTTTTAATTGATGTACCATATAGTACCAATGTCTCGAATCAATGTTATATTATAGCGCGCGTGCGGTTTACCACGGTACCATAAGGTTGGGTTCATCCCGACGATTTATTGTTGCCACGGGCTGTGAGGTTGGGTTTATCCTAAAGATTTATTATTGTCACGGTGCCATGAAATTGGTTTCACCCCATGGTTTATTATTGCCACGAACCGTGAGGTTGGGTACATTTTGACGGTTTATTTCCTATATTGAGGGTGGTGAGGTGGGTGTATCCCACGGTTTATAGTTTTGTATATTGTATGATACATTGTATATGTTTTGATTGTATATGTTTTGATTGTATTGATGGTTTTCAATTATGGTGGTCATTACTACACTTTCATAATTATTTCGTGAAATTGTGTTTATAATATTTTATGATCAATATTTATATCTTGATTAAGATATTTTGTAATATTATATTGGTCGTTCACTTTATACGTTTGATCATCGATTTCATGATATTAAATTAGGGTATAAGTTTGTGTGGTACAAAACGATTTTTAAATGGGAAACTTTTTAAACGAGTGGCATGAGAGGTCTCAAAAGAAAGTTTTATGAAAACCAATTATCATTTTTCTATTATACTATGTCACTCACAGAGATTTCTTTATCTTACATTTTATTTGTTTTAAATTCGTTCCCCTAGATCTAGGCAATTAGCAGCAGTCTACCTCACGCATCACTTATCACTTCATTGTTTCCACGATAGCAGTAGTTTTTATCCTTTCTTTATTTTTATCCTTATCTTATTGGACTCATTTGTTAACACTCTTAGAATGCTCTGATCTAAATATTGGACTCAGTAGAAACTATATTATTTATGTGTGTAGTTATGGTCTGTGGTACAAAAGGCTGGTTGTGGACTTTTGTACTGTTGTGGATTTTTTTATATTTATATATTGAGGTGTTATTGCTATCACATGTTGTTCATTGTCCAAGTTTTAAGTGGGGTTCTATTGGATATCCTTTAGGAATCATCCAGTGGAACTTTACTAGGTGGGACCACCAGCGAGATCCGAGGACGGATTCTTGGGCGAGTCCTGTCAGCTTGGTATCAGAGCTTTAGGTTCTAAATTCCTTGGGGTTGTACAATGCTGTGCAGCTCATCCTGTGTTTTGTATACTTTCCTAACCTATTCTTGAAATTGACTTCGTTTCTTTTATTCTCGAAAATAGTTTTTTTTTTTTTCTGATGGCGCACAGAGATAGATGTAGGTCCTAGCATGCTTCAGCCGAAAGTACAGACGCGGCCACTTATGATGAGCATCTTGTCGAGCGCTGGCTCGATCACTGAAGAGGAGTGGGTTTGCTGGATATACTGTTAATCAGGCTTGAAGACTTCGAGCAGTGGGTTTTGATGGCTCCATGAACCTGATTGTAGCCCTATCTTGGCTAGATGACACGGAGAAACTTTTGGATGAGGGTATGCAGTGTCCGGATGAAGACAGAGTCAAGATAGCTAGCTTTATGCTAGAGGGTAATGCAAGGAACTGGTGGATGTATGAGAGGACTAGGAGATGTCGCACTTAGGCACAGTGATGCGAATCCTCCCGAGCCATACAATCGACAACCCAATACGAATGAAGACTAGGCTGATCACTAGGGCTTAAGCTAAGAGGTTTAAGGACCACCTTGGTGCCTTTATCCAGGGGGTAATTCATTCTCAAAAGGGCTTGTCCATACCCGAAAATACAAGGAATATTTTGAGCATACAATTGGTGAAAGCCAATATGGACCCGGGTAGCAGTTTTGGTGCATTTATGGATTCCAGGCAACAGGAAATGGGTTCAAAAATCTTCTTGAATTCACTTGATATAACTAAGAAGTCATGGGATCTGGTCAAGACCAAAGGTTTTCTGGTCATTTAAAAGGTGAGTGCATGAGAGAGAAAATGGCCAGGTTTTGCTGTATTATTGCTGGCTTTACTATATTTTACTGAGTTGGCTTTTTGTCTTTCCTCCAAGAAAGGGAAATGTGCAAAACTCCATAATCATCTTATTTGGCATCCTATAAAGCATATAGAAGCTGATTTGGAGCTCAAATTGGTCAAAATTTGGTCAAAGTCAACTTAGTCAAAAAGCTAGTATTCTAGTTTCCTAATTTAATTTCTACTTTTTGTTTTAGGAAATTACCTTTACTTTTGGTTGTTATTTATTTATTTGCTGGAAAAACAAGTTTAGAAAAGTTATTATTTTATTATTTTCATTGTAAATTAATTAATTCCTAATTCAAAATAAGGAAATTAATTAATCCAAATTACATTAGGAAAGGGTGTGAAATTAGGCAATTTCCTAATTGGATTCTTTGTTGGCCAAAATTTCCTAATCCTTTTAAGGTTTTATTTTGTTCATTCAAAGCCTATTTAAAGGCTTATTTTCAATGAGAAATCAAGCTTGAATTTTATACAGAAAATTATTTGTGAGATTGAATTCTCTTTGTTCTTCTGAACACCTAAAACACCATTAGTGAATGAGTGTTTTATTTTGACTTATCAATAGGCTTTCCATCACCTATTGTGGCATTTTCATTGTATACTAAGGTTTCTAATCACAGGTTGGTTAGGGGTCAAGATGACCATTAGAACTTGAACATAATTAGATCCAGGCTAATATAATACGGGTTTAGCAGCAGGTCATCCTAGGTTCGTATCACACAGTTCAAGACTGCTTTTCATACTGAGTTCTACCTTCCAGCCTTTTTTGAGACAAAGAGACAAGAGTTTGAGACCCTCATTCAGGGTAGCATGACAGTTTCTGAGTACGAGTGGAGGTTCAGGAAGCTATCGGAATTCTGCCCCAATTTGGTTGCGGATGAGGTTAGTAAGAAGAGGAAGTTCCTCAATGAATTGAGTGAGCCTATAGCATTGAGCATCTCAAGTGCTGCTCACCCCACGTATCTGTTGATGAGAGATAGTGCCTTAAAGTTAGAGAGACAGACCTTGATGTACAAGTTTAAGCACCAATCATATGATGGCTAATCTTCAGGGAACCCCAGCCAAGGATCATCTAAGAGGAGTAGTTACAGTTCAGGATCTTCGTGTAGTAAAGGATCCAGATGGGGTAGGCATGATGTTAGCGATAGTAAATTTCAGAGAGGTGGACATACCTAGGGTTCTAGATTTCGATCAGTGAGCAGTGGCAACAGTCATTTGTAAAGATTCGTAGGCCGAGGTGGTTTCAGTTCTACATGTAGCCTTTGTGGCAAGTCTCATAATGGACCGTGTTAGTAGGATGAATCATGCTTTCAGTGCAGACAGTCAGGAAATTTCAGGAAGGATTGCCCTTATCGAGGTCAGACCCAGGCTAGAGCCTCAGGACAGGTGCTCAGTTTCAGCAGATTGGTGGATACAGAGGACAGTATACCATACAGGTCAGACTTCAGACAATTCTGCTAGCACTGGACAACAATCTACAGTTGTAGCTAGAGGCAAAGGTCAAAGAGGATGACCACCTACTAGAGGCAAGTTGTATGCTATGACCAAGCAGGAGCCACAGGCCACCCCCAACGTTGTGACAGGTACATTATCTATATTTGGCGACGATGCATGTGTACTCATTGACCCAGTGGCTACACATTCTTTTATTTCATATGAGTATGTTGTATGGGTCGGGATGACTCCTGCTACTTTAGGATGTTGTTTGGAGATTGTCACACCCACAAGAGAGTCTTTATGGCCTAGTTAAATGCTTAAAGGTAGCCTGCTTTGTATTGAGGGCCAGTTACGGAAGCAGAGTTGATCTTATTAGATCTCCAGGGGTTAGATTTGATCCTTCGCATGGATTGGCTTGCTTCACATTATGCTTTAGTGGACTGTTTCCGCAATGAGGTGATATTTTGATGACCAGGTCTACCAGTGGTCTTCATGAAAAGCAGAGGCAGACACCTTCAAGTTTGATTTCTACCATCTATGCTAGACGTTTACTTCAAAAGGGTTGTAAGGGGTATTTAGCTCACGTGGTTGACACTCGAATCAGTGAAGTGAGATTGGAGGATGTACCAGAGGTTAAGAATTTTCTATTATACTATGCCATTCATGGAGATTTCTTTATCTCATGTTTTATTTGATTTAAATTTGTTCCCCTAGGTCTAGGCAGTTAGTAGCAGTCTACCTCTCGCACCACTTGTCACTTTGTTCTTTCCACGACAGTAGCAGTATTTATCCTTTCTTTATTTTATCCTTATCTTCCTAGACTCATTTATTACTTATTTATACTTCTAAATTTTGTTAACACTCTTAGAATGCTTTGATCTAAATATTGAACTCAGTAGAGACCATATTATTTATGTGTGTAGTTATAACCTGTAGTATAATAGGCCGGTTGTGGACTTTTGTGCTTTTGTGGATTTATTTATATTTATATGTATTATTGCTATTGCATGTTGTCCGTTGTCCATATTTTAAGTGGGGTTCTATTGGATATCCTTTAGAGATTGTCCAATGGGTCTTCACTAGGCGGGACCAGTCGGGAGATCCTGAGAAGGATCCTGAGGCAAGTCCTGTCACTAAACCTCTTAGGGTAGTGGAACCTATAGATTTGATATAAAAAAAATGTTAGGATCCTCACAAATTTACCTATCAGAAACCCTAGATCAGCCTTGACTAGGGAAACCCTATTAGAATTTCTACAAACAATCTGACAATATCCCTCTGTAAACTACACTCTCCTAAATGTACTTGCACATATATATTCGCTTTATTTCTCTCATCTTACTATAAGTTTCTACAAATTTGCTGGACTTTGATAACAATAACATAGGACTATAGGTATAAGAAATAATTAATAGATCACAAATACATTTATAGGCATCGAGACTCTTTCCAAAGTCTACTACTTGGACCCTAATGGCCTGTACTTTTCCTAAGTCTTTACTCAGTGTAGGAAGTACATACTTTTATAACTCATGGACACCTCCCACTAACTGCAATCTCACATTCTTACATCACCTCATGAATATAATAATGACATAATTGTATATAGAAAAATAATAATAATAATACAACTTAGGTTCCAGTCCCTATATAATTCCGTGTACCCCTTGACCATCTAGAAAATATTAAATTACAAATTGTACGCCTAACAATCAATAAGTTGTAAGATAACTTTTAATAAAATAAATTACAATAAAAAATGCAAATAATGGAATAATATTTCGAATTGGACAATAAGGTCTTAATGGTAGCATTTATAACATCATCACTATTGAGAGCCAATGTAATATATCTATATATACATGGGCATACATTTTCTACATATCTATACACAACCTCTCAAGAAATTTAGGTAACTTGCCTAATAATGAAGTATCCGCTAGTAGGTAAATACATACGCTCGTCGGCTCACATATCTACTCGAAGGTTACAATACTTGCCCGAAGGCTAATACACCTGTTTGAAGGCTATGATACCTACCTAAAGACTAATATACCTACCCAACGGCTACAATACCTGTCCAAAGGCTACGATACCTATCCAAATGCTACAATACCTGCCCAAAGGCTAATGCACCTGCCCGAAGGCTACGATACCTGTCCGAAGGTTAACACATCTACTCTAATACTGATACACTTGGTTGAAGATTATGATACCTGCTCAAAGGTTGCAATACTTTCCAACCCATTAAATCATCCATTCGGACACATATTACAATTGTGCAATTGATGACAATAACAACAACAATAATAATAATAAAAATGATAACAATCATAAATAGGTAAAATAAAATTAAAATTGATAAATCAATTACATAACCTGCACCTCGTAGCAGAGCTACACCAAATATACTATATAGTATACTAATGCACAGTCTTTTATTATCAGCTATTTGTAGGTATATTACTATCAATATAACCAGGGGTGGTTCCTTATAATGACCATCTAACTTGTTGGTTTCTAGGTTGCAGAAAGACAATACTAAACCATATAAAAGGTGAGCCCTATTGTTGTCGTAGTATGGTGTGATATACCATAACATAACCTAAAATATATATATATATATATATATATATATATATATCAAAAGGATACGATACACTATATTACCGAGTGATACTTAACATCCCAAAATCACTTGACAAAAAGGGGGAGAAAAGAGCTTGCACATGGCTCCATTAGCATCCTAATGGTCCCAGTGCTAAATAACCTGCCATCCTATGGCTAAGGGGGGTGGCTAATCATCACAATAGAAAGCCTACCTACCCTTACTCACTTTAGCGTCTATAGGAATGGCTAAACCTGCTGTTTTTTAGCCATATAGGATGGGTGGCTAATGTGACAACCAATGTGGTTAGGTATGGGATACTGGCAAGCTACTAGGTGTACAATCCCACATCACTCAGATTTAGATAAATAGATGATTTAAATGTAATAATAGTCACTCTCATAACGCCAAATCCTTTTTAGAGTGATGGGCTTTAGGGTTCAAAAAAACTCTGAAATTAAGCATGCTAAGTTGAGAGTGATGTAGGGATGGATGACCTTTTATGAATCTCTAAACCAAAAACCCCATGTCGAGTGCGGTGGCTAAATTGAGGACAATATCAGTAGAAAGTGACTTGGTAGCGGGATATTTAAAATGTTATCGAGCTTGTAGTCGATCGAAAATGTGCCAGCGATGATTTTAGGCCATAATGGTGGTGGATTGAGATGATCATTGTGGGCTTTTACAAGACACTAACAAGCTATCTGATATCCAATCCCACATTGCCCAGCTGTAGATCAAGGGATAATTTAAATGTAACAATAATCACTTTCATAACGTCGAGGACTTTTAACAATAATTGGTTTTATAATTTGAAAGAACTCTTAAGTTAAGCATAGTGAAGTGAGAGTAATTCAAGGATGGGTCCTAGTAAGTTCTAAATAAAAAATTTCATATCAAGTGTTTGGCTAAATTAAAGATAATATCAATAGAGAGTGATAGATCTGTAAGTAAAGATGGAGTGTTACAACATATAGAACAAAAAGTGTTTTTACTATTCATAAGAACTATTTACAGCTATTAGCAATGATTTTCATAACTTGAATTGAAGGGTGCCCAAGATGTAAATGCCATAACTTGGTTTTGGAAATCAAAATAAAAGCAATTAGGAAATATTAGCTCATTATTTAAATTGGCAAAGAAAGCTAAAACAAGAGATTTATCGAAACTAGCCAACAAGACTTGATAGAGACCATCTTTAAGCATTCCTTCTAGTAGAAGCTTCTTCATATCCTAATCCTTCACAAGCTTATAACAATCATTAAACTCAACAATAACATTATTATCCTCTATCGATCTAGCGATACTTAATAGATTCCTTTTAATTTTTGTAACATGTAACATGTGGTTTAATTTAATATACTTGGAAGAAATTTTAACAGTAAATCAACAAGTATAATTAACGTTCAAACTTGTCTCTTTTCGATAAGTCTGTCAGATCCACCATATTCAACCTTATTGTGCAAGTTTGCAAGATCGGTAGTGATATGATTTGTAGCTCCATTATCCATCAACCATTAAGGACTTACCACTATCTTTGGAGATGAATGGTAAGGGGTTACCTTGTTATTTTGGTTTGAAACTTGAAAATCTCAATCAAAATGATATCATCAATTAGCAGCAACATGAGCTTAAATTAGACATGATTGGCAAAAGAACTAACTACCAGATCTTTGCGATTTGTCTTTACCATGACCTTTTCCATGATTTTTGGAATTTCCTTCATGATTAGATGGTGTTTGTTCTTACTTCTTTGCTATCTAATTTGCTATATTGGCAAAAGTTGAATGGAGGTTGCTGCATTTTTTAAATGTGCAATTCCGTGATCAAAAGCATGGCTAGAACTTCTTCTAATTCAAGTGGTAAGCTATGCAAATTTATATTCGCCATTACTACATCAATACTCCATTAGTAATCATTGTAGTAAATGCATGATAGAATCTTCATTACTCACCTTATAACCAGCCATAGATAGGTTATCAACTGTCTTCTTCATTTTCGTATAATAGGTTGTCATGTGTGGCCTTCCTTTTTTGTGGATTGAAGCTGTAAGTTTAACTTCATGACTTTTACATGTGAATGGCTTCCAAACAACTTGTTAATAGAATTCCACAATTCCAAACAAGTATTAGAATTAGTTAATTGAATTGAACCTTCCCTGGAAAGGAATGATTTGATCCACCCAAGGAGAGCTTGATCCAATCTTTGCCAGAAAAGAAAATTTGGGTTTGGAATGAATTTTAAACTTCCCCCTCAACTTTGGATGCTTTAATAAGTGTTTAAGGTGGAACCTTTATTGAACCAGTCACAAAAACTTCTAAGTTACTTCCAATAGTAGTAGGTAATATTGGGGATTTCCAAAGCAAGAAATTATCTTACTCTAGTTTGAAGGGAAAAGGATAATTTGGTATGGTAACCATGCCAAGTTGTGGCATTTCTTAAAAGATTGAAGGAATGATAGCCATGACATTGGTCTTAGGCTCTAATATCATGTAAAACTGAAAGATATATTATATTTAAAGCTTAAAGAATTAGTATCATTGATATGAAATATATATACAGATTACAAAGCTATCGATGAATTTTATGATAACAACAATATACACATGTACTCTAATACACACTTAAGAAACAGAAGATAAGAGTTTTATCTTTATCAACAACACTTAGCCTTACCACATGGACCAGCATGTGTATGTTTGATGGTAAACATATTTGTTACGTTAACACATGTTGTTGGAGATATGATGCTGACCATGAAAAATGAAGAAGATATACACATACATACATATATATATATATATGCATATATATTTTATGTAAAACCTATTCATCAATTTTTTAGGGAAAAAAAAGTATAAAGTTTCTTCACTTTTTTTATTTGATTTTTTTGATTGATTTGTAAAGGAGAAGGAGAAGAAGTGATATGAACCTAGGTCGACTTGCGCATAAACCAGTATTATATTAGCTCGAATCTCAATTAAGTTCAAGTTCTTATGGAAAACCTTAACCCCTAACCAACCTATGATTAGAAACCTTTAATAATATTCAAAAATTTATTTGTGAGATAAAATTCTCTTAGTTCTCTTTGAACACCTAAAATGCCATGGTGTTTTAGTCTGACTTATTAATAGGACATCCATCACCTATTGTGGCATCTTTATCATATACCAAGGTTTATAGTCACAGGTTGATTAGGAGTTAAGGTGATCATAAGAACTTGAACTTAATTTTTTGATTCTGGGCTAATATAATACGGGTTTAGGCGTAAGTTGACCTAGGTTCGTATCATTTGGTATGCGAACCTAGGTTAACTCGCGCCTAAACCCATATTATATTAGCCCGGATCTCAATTAAGTTTAAGTTCTTATGGGAAAACCTTAACCCCTAACCAATCTATGATTAAAAACAATGGTGTAATGAAGACGCCATAATTGGTAATGGAAGTCCTAATAATAAGTCAAAACCAAAACACTCGCTCTCTATTTGTATTTTAGGTGTTCAAAGAGAACAAAGAGAATTTTATCTCACAATTAATTTTCTGAATAATATTGATGGTGTGTTCTTCCTCAAAATTAAGCCCTTAAATAGGCTAGAGTCATAAAATAATAAACCCTAAAAATTTAGGTTAGAACCGGCCACCAAAGAGAAAAGGAAACGTGTTAGCCGAAATTCACCTACTTTCCTAAACTAATTTGGATTAATTAATTCCTTTATTTTGAATTAGAAATTAATTAATTTACAATGAAAATAATAAAATAATAAATTTCCTAAGTTTATTTTTCCAACAAATAAATAAATAGAAAACCAAATATAAGACTAATTTCCTTAAACAACAAGTCAAAATCAAATTAGAAAACTAGTTGACTAGTTTGACTACTAAGGTATCTTTTACCAATGCCCAGCTTGTTTGAGCTCCAAATCAGTTTCCATACGCCATTTAGGATGCAAAATATGATTAATAATGACTCCCACACATTGTCCCTTAATTGGAATAAGTCAAACCAGCTTGAACAAGAAGAAAAGTCAAAGTCAGGGCCTAAACAACACATTTTCAACCAATTTGAGATGTTGTCCGTACAAGATGATTTTAGGTGCTTTTGATTCTGTCTTGTCATGATTCCATGGCCTCTTGGTAATATCCATTGAATCCAAGAAGTGTTGGATCCATCCATGGCTGCCTGGAGTCCATATTTGCACTAAACATCTACCCGGATCCGTAATGATTTCCACCACTTGGATGCTTAAAACAGGCTTCATAGTTTCGGGTATTGACAAGCCATTTTGGGAATTAATTATTCCCTATATGAAAGCAGCCAGGTTTTCCTTAAATCTCTTGGCTTGATCTCTAATGATCGGCCCAATCTTCATCCATAATGGGTCAACACTCCAACGGGTTGTCAATTGTGCGGGCACGGGCGGATGCTCGTCAAGAAGAATGGGGTCTATTCCTAAATTGATTTGTGAAAAGAAGGAGATCTATTTTTTTTTTTTTTTTGCAGATTTTTTGACACATTTGTCATATTTAATATTAAATTTTTAAAATTATAAATTTATGCAATTACAAGTTTATCCTCTTTCCATTAAGTTTAACAAAAAGTTGCTAATGACAGGGGATGCTTTTGAATTATTTCAAATTATAAGGTACTTTTAGAAATTGAAGATAAATTACTAAGGCTGTATATGATATGATATTAAACCTTTATAATATAAATATGTATATATATTTTTTCCTTTGAGCTTCTTGGAGTAAGTTGGTTGGAATTCATTTTTCAAATTTTGTTTTGTTTTCTTTCTTTCTTTTTTTTTTTTTTTTGTTGTTTTATGAACGCTACTCAATCCTATACAAGCCTCAAAAGCTTTGAAAAGCGATATTTTAAATCCTAAATCTGTCATTTGATAATTTGTTTGGTTATTATTATTATTATTATTATTTTCTACTTAATTGTGTGTATAGTTTGCTTACGTCAAATGTTAATTAGTGATAGTTAGAGAGGTTATCAAGCATTTCAATTAACTATAAATCTATGGGAAAAACATAAATATCAAATGAAACACAATTTGAAATATATTGGTTTTATTTATTAATCCTTCAAGTATGTAGTTAATTGAAAGAAACAAAAAAATAAAAAAATAAAAAAAATCCAAACAGTTTTTAAACGAAACCTAAAATACATACTTTTTCAACTAATTCTCAGGGATTAAAGCTTAAAATTGGAAATTAAATAAATAAACAAATAAATAAACAAGTGGATGTCAAGACAGCATTTTTGAATAGCTATCTTGAAGTAAGCATATATATGGTGCAACTAGAAGGTTTTATTGTTAAAGGACAAGAGCAAAAAATTTGCAAATAAAATAGGCCCACATATGGACTTAAGCAAGCCTTTAGATCATGGAATATCAAATTTGATGAAGCTATCAAGTCTTATGGATTTTCTCAAAATGTTGATGAGTCTTTTGTATACAAGTTACATTGATGATATTCTACTTATTCGGAATAATGTAGAATTGCTAACAGATCTAAAGAAATGGCTGGCTAACCAATTCTAAATGAAAGCTTTGAGAGAGGCAAGCTATGTTCTTGGAATTCAGCCATTCAAGATTACAAAAACATGCTGTTAGCAGGATCTCAAACTTCTTATATTGATAAAGTAATAACTAGATCTGAGTTGTAAAACTCTAAAAGAGGTTACTTAACTTATTGATATGGAATTAATATTTCTAAAGAGTAATGTGTGAAAACACTACAAGAGGAAGAAGAGATGAGCCAAGTACCTTATGTATTTACAATTGGAAGCTTAATTTATGTCATGTTGTGTACAAGGCTAAATATATGCTATGTAGTGGCTTTTCTTAGTCTTTTTCAATTAAATCCTAGATATGAGCATTACATTGCAATCAAGCACATTCTTAAGTATTTTTGAAGAATGAGAAACTATATACCAGTATACTCAAGTAGTTCCGATTGGATATAAAAATTATGATTTCCAAGCAGACAAGGAGACATGAAAATCCACTTCTGGATCCATGTTCACTCTTAGTGGCCGAGCCATAGTGTGGAAATGTACAAAGCAAGCTTGCACAGCTGATTCCACTATGGAAATCGAATATGTAGCCACTTATGAAGTAGCCAAAGAAGGTGTATAGCTCCAAAAATTCTTAATAGATTTAGAATTTTTTTTTAATATGGATAAACCACTAACACTATTTTACAATTAACAGTGGTGCAATGACAAATTTAAAAGAACCATGAAGCCATAAAGAAGTAAAAACATACACCGCAAGTATCATATGATTAGAAAATCATGCAAATAGGTTATTTCTTAGTTCTAAAGATTGTAACAAAATGAAGAGGATCAATTGTGTTTTGTTTTCCATTTCCATTCTTTACAAAATGATGTGAATATATAAGAGTACAATTTAGAATGAAAAAGGATGTAAGAACGAAGAAGGAAGCTAATTAACACCTTTAATTAAAACCTTCCTATATTGCTTTGAATTTAAATATTCAAAAGAGGTCAACATCAACTAATTTCTTTAAAGATATTCTCTATCAATGGGATTCTTGTCATATGGGAATTTGCTTGACTTAGGAATTGATTGCTCCTTGTTTGGTATGCAAGCAAAATCTGGTTCTTCATGATAATAGTGTTCTTCATGACAGTAGTGGATGACATGTTTGACATCTTTTCTTCTTCATTATACCCCCTCAAGCTTATAGAGGGTGCTGATGAGAATCCACATGTACCCGTACAACTTACAACCCACTCGGGTACTGATCCTATGCAACTGAAGACGGGACCAATTACTAGGGCACAAGCTAAGAGATTTAAGGACAATCTAGTCAGTTTCATTCAAGGTATTATTAAATATCAATAAGATAAGGTAATACCCGAAGATTCCAAGCTCGTACTGTGCATCCATGTTATGAAAGCAAAAATGAACCCGGGAAGCTGTTTTGGTACATCTATAGACTCTAGGCAGCAAAGGGCTAGTTTGTTAGCCTATGAATGTGATTGAGATCACCAAGAGGCCATGGAATCATGTCAATGTAGAAGAAAAAGCATTCAAGTTCATCATTTATGCAAAAGCCTTCAATATGTCTGAAATTCACCATTTTGGCGCTAGGAAGGACCTTTCTTGCATTCCAAGCAAGCTTTGCTTTATCCAATCAATGGCAACGTATGCGATCCAATTATAATTTTATTTGGCATCCTATTTGGTGTATTGGAGCCTAAACTAGCTGGTAATTAGACAAATGGAGCTTGTTTAGCAATCTCGTCAATCAATTTCCTAATCTGAAAATTGACTTTTTGTTTTAGGATATAGTCTTTTATTTTGGTTTTTATTTAATTATTTGTTTGACAAATTAATTTAGGAAGGTTGATATTTTATTATTTTGATTGTAAATTAATTAATTCCTATTTCAATATTAAAGAATGAATTAATATAAATTAGTTTAGGAAACTTGGAAAATTTTAGCACTTTCCTAGTCCTTTTCTATGTTGGCCGAAACTTATCTTTAGTTGATTTAGTGTTTTTGTTTTGCAACTTAAGCCTATTTAAGGGCTTGTTTTTCAATGAAATGGTAGCTTAGATTATTATTCATAAATTATTTGTGAGAAGAATTCCCTTTGTTCTTTTTGAACGCCTAAAACATAGAATAAGGATGGAGTGTTTTAGTTTGACTTATCAAGAAGGCATCCATCAACTGTTGTAGCATCTTCATCATATACCAAGGTTTCTAATCACAAGTTGACTAGGGGTCAAGGTGACCATTAGAATCTGAACTTAATTTTGATCCGGGCTAGTATAATACGGGGTTTAGAACCACATTGACCTAGGTTCGTATCAAGTGCTGTATGAACTCCAAGATTGTCTTGAAATGATTGAAATGTCATTCGTCAGTGTGGCTTCATTTGTATGTTTGGAACTTATAAATGTGAAGGAATATAGCGAGTGATAAGATGTCCAATTGTTATTGTTTCCCTCACAAAGTGACAATCGATAAGAATGTGCTTTATTTGTCAAAGTAAAATAGGATTAATGGTCATATGTAGAGCACTTATATTGTCACACAGTATATAAGGTGGTCTGTACAAAGGTATGCCAATATTGCGTAACAAGTAAGTGAGCCATGTTATTTCTGTAGTTATTGTTGCCATAGTTTAATATTCAACCTCCATGTAAAGTGAGCTACTGTTGGTTGTTTCTTAGAAGACTAGGAAATGCAATTTGCACCAAGAAAAATACAATAACCACTTATGCTTTGTCTTGTGGTTGGATAGCCTGCCTAGTTCGCATCACAATACCCTATCAAGTTAAAGGAGCTTTGAGATAGAAAACTTAGGTGCCCTTTCGACATCGTAGTATTCTTTTAACTTCTCTAAGATTCAACATGGTAGGCTCATGGAAGTTTTGGCATGCATAGCTTACAACATAAGAGATGTCAGGTCTAATAAATGTGAGATACTAAAAGCTACCAACTAACTTGCGATATTCAGTGGCACAGACAAGAGTATTATCATATGGTTTAGTTGTGGTATTGATAGCTAATGGTGTTTTCATGGGAGCTGCTTTAAGCATTTTAGCACATGATAGTAAATCATGTGCATACTTCTTGTAAGTAAGAAACATGCCCCCTTGAAAATACCCGCCTCTAGTCCAAGGAAATAATTTAGTTTACCTAGGTCTTTAATAGCAAACTCTGCACCAATTTTGCTCACCAAATCATTAATAATATTACAACTATTTCCTATTGTTAAAAGATCATCAACATAAATTTATAATTATACAATTATTTAAGAATTTCGAAGTACAAAGGGTGAAGGATTAGCTTGGCTACATATGAAGCCTAAAGAGATTAGAAATTGAGAGAGTTTGTCAAACCATGCTCTAGAGGCCTGTTTGAGCATATATTAGGACTTCTTTAAAAGACATACGTGCTGAGGCTAAGATGAGGAGATAAACTCTAGAGGTTGTTCCATAAACACAATCTCTTTAAGCTGGCCATGAAGGAATTCATTCTTGATATCTAGTTGTCGTATTGTCCATTTGCATGTAATAGCTATAGATATAATCATTCATAAAGTGGTGTGTTTGATTACAGGACTATATGTTTCATCAAAATCTTATCCTTCAATTTGTGTGAAGCCATTTGATACGAGATGAGCTTTGAATCTATCAATGGAACCATCTTCCTTATACTTGATTTTGTATACCCATTTTGACCCGACAATATTGGCGTATGTAGGACGTGGAACTAGTTCCCCAGTTTTGTTATCAAGTTGAGCTATGAGTTCTTCCTTTATGGCTTGAAGCCATTCAGGACTTTAAAGGGCTCATAAGGATTTTGGTTCTACCATAGATGATAGCAATGCCATTTGGGAAGCTAGTTGAGGATTGTCTTTTAATTTCTATCTCGTGAACATCTTATATGTATTTGTATATGGTGGGACGTTTTCTGCAGCAGGGATGTGCAAGTCAACCACAAGTTTTTCATGTATACCTGCAAAAGCAAACATTGTGAAATGATTTGGTTCAACAGCAAGGTTATATGTTGTGCTGTTCGTATAGTTAAAAGATTGGTAGCTAAAACTGTTGTTAGTGGATCAAGTTGACTTTGTGCCATTGTAGGATTTATTTAAGACGTATTAGAGGTTGATGTTGATGCTGATTCATAGGTTAGAGTTGTTGAATCAGTTATTGCTATGTGGTGTTGATGTGGTGCTATTTCATAAGCTATTTGAGAAATGTTATAGGTCAAAGTCGGTGCTAAATTACTTTTCGCATGTGTTGGAGCTATTGAATTAGGTACTATTGTGTCAGGTTACTTTTCTGCTACGTCAAAAGCTGGTTGAAAAGTATTAAAAGCTGGAGTTGGTGCAAGGTTATTGTTTGCACATGATGGAGATGTTTGACAGGTATGGTTGTCTTGGTTTGCTTGTGTTGTACGGTTTGATGTCTTTCTCTGGTTTGTCCCTCCGTTCATTGTGTGTGTCTTTGTTGTATATGGAGGTATTATAGGGGTCCATGGTGTGGTAGAAGGATCAGGAATAATATTTGAGTTGTTTTCTTATTTTGCCTCCTCGAAGTTGGTTTCTGGGAAATTAACAAGCTCAAGATGTTTTTGTGTGTTAGTGTTAGTAGATAAGTATGGAAAATATTGTTCATCAAAGAGAACATGCCTGGAGATGTAAACCTGATTGGTTGTGGATGAAAGCAATGAAACCCTTTATTCTGAACGTTGTATCCAATTTAGATGCAAGGAAGAGTCTTCTTTGAAAATTTGTTTGTTGCATAATTTTGAAGATAAGGATAGCATGCGCAACCAAAAACTCATAAACTTTGATAATATGGTTGTCTTTTATACAAACGAGAATATGGAGTTTCATTTTTCAAAATTGACGAAGGTAATCAATTGATGAGAAAGGTTGCTGTTAAGAAAGCTTCAATCCATAATTTCAAAGGTACGTTAGCATGAAACATCATGGTTAATCCCATTTCTATCACATGCCTATGTTTCTTTTTAGCAACCCCATTCTGTTATGAGGTTCCTGGATGATGAATGATTCCATGATTACTTAGATATTCCTTGAAAGCTAATGATTTAAACTCACCTCCTCAATCACTTTGTAGAATTTTGATTCTTTGATCAAATTGGTTCTCTACCATTTTTTGAAATTTAAGAAAACATTCAAAGTATTTAGATTCTTTATGTAAAGGAAATAACCAAGTATACTTGGAATGATCATCAATAAAGACAACATAAATTGATTTTTTGTGTAGAAATCACTGGAGTTGGTCCTCAAATATCATAATGGATCTTTTCCAAATGTAACATTGAAATCTTATTAGATAAAGAAAAAACGAGTTTGCAACCTTTTCATAATCAACAATTAGCACAAATACTAAATTTATTTGTCCAATTGGAAACATTAATAACATTATTGGAATGTAAATCTTTCAAAGTTATTAAACTAGGATGTCCCATCCATTGGTGCTACAAATCTACTAGTGCTTTGGTTGCACTTATGGCATGATGTTTTCTTTTCTTCCAAAACATATAGTTTTCCCTTCTTATGCACTATTGCTATGATTCTTTGGCTATTATCCTTTATCACAAAACCAATAGATGAGAAATCAATGTTACAATCATTTTATGTGGTTAATTAACTAACAGACAAGAGGTTCCTTTTCAATTTTGGTATTACTAAAACATTTTGAAGATTTAAGCATCCATTTTTAGTCTTACTTTTGGCATTGCCAGTACGAGATATTGCAAGACTTTTATCGTTACTAACATGTATATTATCACCACCTTTATAAAGGTAAGAGTTGATAATTTTGAGTCTTCTACAATATTGAGTGCACCTAGAGCTTTTGGGAATGGTCGAACTTATGCCAACAATCTATAGCATTATGGTTAAATTTATCATAAATTTGACAAACAATCTTACCTTTGGTGTTTTGTCAAGAATTGCCTTCAGTATGAGGCTTGAGTTCTTGTTTCTTGTTCTCATTAACTTCATTAAAGTTTTCTGCTGGGGTAGAGCCTCTTATTTTTTAATTGAAACGGCCACCACCACAACTACAATGACCTCTTCCACGACCACATTGTCTAAAATAAGCTTGATTATTGTCATGTATTTCATCTTCAATTTCCAGCATATGACTGTGACTTTGTAGTGCTAAAATGAACTGGTTAAATGACGAGTAAGGCAGTTTTGGAACCATGACAACTCTAAACTCCTTACTATTAGGACCAACTCCTCGAGCAAGAGAACATCTTATTTATGCATGAAATTGGAGCATTTATAGCAGTAAGATTGTCACATACTTGTTTGAATTTCCTTAAATATTCATCAATTGACGGATTTCCTTTCTTTAGTAAAGCAAGTCAAGCAAGTTTGTCCTAGAGAACATGTTCCTATTCTTTCATTGAAGGCAAAAGTTGATCTTTTATAGTTCATTAGTCATAATACTAAGCAACTAGGTTGTTAAGATCCCATCATTGTTAATCCATGCGGTGTGGTTTGGATTTATAACAAGAACTTCTTTTTCATCATGTAAAAATTCACATGATGGTTCACCATTGGTGGTATGATGGTGGATTCCAAGACTTCTCACTGGTGGAAGGATCTGTGAATCCCAAAGGAGGAAGTTTGAAGAGTTTAGTTTAATTGATACCAAATTGGTACACCGGTAAAAGAATTGGATGGTCAAGATGGGTTCTATTTGTGAAATGAGAGATTTGGTGCTAGTATTTGGCTAGGAGGAGAATTTAGTTTAAGAATTCATTGTGGTGATGATCTGTGCAGAATGGAGCTCTGAGACCATGAAGTATTGTATTTTTTTGTTGTGTGTCCATTCTTTACATAATGATTTGAATATGTAGGAGTACGTCTTGGAATTTAAAAGGAAGCTAAGAATGAAAAGGGAAGCTAATAAACATCTAAATTAACACCTTGTCTATCCAAGGGATTCTTGTCATATAGGAATTCCCCTGACTCAAGAAGTGATTGTTCCTTATTTGGTACGTAAGCAAAATTTGATTCTTCATGACAACAATGTTCTTCATGACAGCAGTGGATAATTCATGCTAGCAATGAGTGACATGTTTGACATTTTTTCTTCTTCATCATAAAAGACAACCTTGCTAACCCCTTTACTAAAACATTGTCTGTCAAAAGTTTTGATGGTCATCTAGAAGTTCTAAGATTGAGAGGCATGTTTCATATGCTTTAAGGCAAGTGGAAGATTGTTCGGAATAACGCCTTACAAGCATATTTATTTAAATATACATTGTTTATTAAAAAATAAAGATATAATTATTTTTAGGGATATTGGTAGCTATGTACCCCGAACTTTATTGAGGTTGACACATTGCATCTTAAACCTACTTTTCCTAGCATTATGCACCCCAAACTTCCTTTTCGCTTGCACCATTGGTTCTTCTATTAAAAATTCTTAACGAAATGGTCACGTGCTATGTACGTGCTCATCAAGTGAGGGTAGATCATGTAATTTTACTGTTCTCAGTTTAGAAATTAAGGCTTAAAAAGTGAAATTTTAGCCCTGATTTATGAAATGGATAAGGGGGCATGAAATTATGAAAAATAGCGAAGCCAATGTGAGAAAAGGATAGTAGGGCTCGAGAAAGTTGACAAAGTAGCTCAAGTTACAGAAGAAAGCATCTGATGGAGACATTGCAACTCAAGTTGCCGCACATGAATGAATTTTCACTAAAGAACATTAACAAACAAAGAAATTGATGGAGCTAATTTTTTACGATTATGGAATGTCAGCTGTGGAAATAACTTCATGGACTAAGATTAACCCAGGAAGGAGATTTATGGGTGTCCAAAATATGAGGTATATAATCATTCATGTTAACGCATTTATGAAAATATTTCAAAAATATGTAAACATTTTTTTTTAAATATATGTAGAAGAAAACAAAGAGAAAAAACATAGATCATCTTTTCATATTTTCATCTTTTAAAAATATTGCATCTTTGATATTGTTGAGTTAAATGTCAATTTGAGATCATTATCTAGCAAGAAATTTGGTTTCTTAATTCCATTACTAGAAACTATTTGTTGAATTTTTTGGCTTATGTTTGCAGAAAAATGTGAGAAAAGGATGTGGATTCTTTATATGATAGGTCGACCAATATGTCAGCATTCAACAAGGGTGACACCTGAACAAATAAGAGATGTTACAAGGTTGGAGGAAAATAAGGCCAGAGTGAAGAAATATTTTGTGTTGGATTTGTTGTATGTGTATTGTTGGTTATGTATATAATGATGACAAATGGAAAATGTAAATAAGGGATAGTGGATTAGTGGTAATGATATATGTACCAAAGTTTATCAGGACAATAGCATAACATATGCTTGTACCAACTTTGTATGTAGCATTTATATATATATATATATATATATAATTAGCAGCTTTTATGAATGTTTTTATGTATTTATTTCAACCTTGTGAATATGTTTACCAGCTTGTATTTACTAGCATCTTGTTTATATCAAATATATTTGAACCTTGTATTTAGTATCCTTATTGATATTTTTAGGGTTTGTCCACCTTGTAAAAACTTTAGTCTATTTGTCCACTGTATAAATTTAATCTGACCAAATAATTAAAAGCTATTATGGAAAAAGCAATTCAAGAAAATATCATAAAAATAAATTTAAAAGTACATTCCAAAATATATGTCCAAGTGTTTAAATACATGATAACCTTTTACAAATCCAAAATACATGTATACAATATCACTATGCCCAATTCATGGCACCACGCATACAAAGTATCCTAAATAGCACATAAACAACCAAACCATAACAAAGTATCCATAAAATTCACAAACTACCCTAAATAGCCACATACTAGCTTCATTTTACAAGACAGACAAAAACCAAGTTATATTAACAACACAAACAAACAGCCATTGATTGTCCTAGGTGGTCTTTTAACCTGTATGTACAAAGTAGAGCTAATTAAGTTGTGCCTCTTGTTTGGTAAGATGGGGTTGGTCTGCTCCTTGTGCTCTTTATGGTTCTCATTGCCTCAAATGGGGCTGTTAAGCTACTTGATGTCTGAAATCGAATATATAAATTGATAAGATAATGCCATTGTCGATATTGAAATTAAAGGAATTGAATATAATTACCTGGAACTTGGATGTGGTTCTGGATACCCTATACAACCTCATATTATGCCCTTGCTGCTCACATTTTCTGCATGTCATTACGACCTCTTTTCTCCTAAATTTTTTCATAGTATAAGATTGATGTTCGTCTGGCTCATTCTTCTTACCTTGGTTGGCCTACCTAGTTATTTTCTAAACATTGATGGATGCAAAAAAGTATTCCAATATTAGGCCACAAATCTAGACCACTTATTGGATTTACAATGAAACTGTATATTTTGAGATATGCATATTTTTTGTACTAATGGTATACAAATGATTCAGGTTCCATATTTCTACTCAAAATGGCAAAAATTGCATTGGAACAAGGTATACCCATTAAATCTCAATACCTAGAGGAGCATGTGTTTACCCTTAAATCAACAACATATTGACTATTAGAGCCAACTATAACATGAAACTTCATCTTATCAGGCCATACTAATATACACAGCCTACTAATAACCTTTAAAGACTATAGTTTCTTGGAAATCCTTGGTCCAATCTGTCCATTCCACTTAGCAACTGCCTCTCATTTGAATGACATTCTTCTCATGATTTTACACCTAATCTCCTCCAACAAAGTTAGAATAGGCTTGTCCCTTGCCTCCACTATTGATCCATTGAATGTCTCACATAGGTTGTTCAAAAGGATATCACTTTTTGGCCAAGTGCTAAAATGTGACCTAGACTAATATCTAGGAGGTTTTTCATTCAGCCACTTAAATGCATCAGTTGTTTAGCTTTTCCATCTCAGTTTTAAACTGTGCCACTGTTCGTACCTTGGCAACATACCACAACCTTTGTTTTAAAGCTAAACCTTTGAATGTGAGGCTAAAATTTTTGTACAAGTGCCTAACATAGTATTTTTGTTCAGATTCAGGTAGTAACTCCTCCAATGTATTAACCAAGCCCTTCTACTTATCAAAAATGAATGTCATCCATGAGTTTTCCTTATCTCAAGAATCCAAAATTCAAGAAACCAGTTCCAGATATCCTTGTTCTCTAATTCTACCAATGCAAATGCAAGTAGAAATATTGCATTATCACCATCAATGTCAACAATTGTCAGTAATTGACTTTGATGGTGACCTTTTATATGGCAATCATCAAGGCCAACTACTGGCTTACATCCTTCTTTATAGCCTTGTTTGTAGGTTTCTAGGCATATATAAATCCTCTTAAACTTGCTTACATTACCTTCAAACTCACTTTTTAACACCACAGTACTGTTTAGGTTAGTTTTTATCAACTTCTCACAGTGGTCCCATAGTCTGTGATATTGCTCTTCGATAGTCTCTTATATAATAGCTAGGGCTTTTCTTATTGCCTATAATACTGCCATTCACTCACCTCCATATTACACTCTTCCTTGATAGCTGTTAAGGATTTAACTTCCAATTGGGGTAAGCTCTGAAGTCATTTATAAACTTGTTAGCCAGCAAAGTAGATGTGACATTTGAATTCATAAACTTAACACATATGTCTATATGTACATTATTCAAAGTTTTAATATGAAAGGTTCTTTCATCTCTCAATTTTGAAGCATTTACGAACCACTCAGATCTACTCACATATGTAGTTGGCACATACAACTTTAACTTTCTCACTACAACCCTTCTTAAGCTTTATTTTTCTCTGTTCAATAATTGCATACTCCCTCACTGCTTTTCTAAAGTCATCTGCACAACTAAACAACATGCCAACCTCAGACTTAGGATCTCTCATATCTATCTGAGCATTAAAATAAAGAAAATGCCTATTAATGTCGTCTTCATCACTAGATCACCCATTCATCAATACATCATCATCATACTCATGATCATACTCAACGTGGACTTCATTAATGGAAGTAGCGGGATTTTAAGAGGGTTAAAAACTTGCGAACTCAATATTACTGTCCACATTATTCCTAAACATAACCTCATCATTTGACAACTCATAATCAGATTGTGGAAAATCAGAACCATCATTTTCCTCTTCATGATCATTATCATTGATATTACAATGACTACTGCCCTCGTGCTCATTGCCACCAACATTGTCTTGAGCATCCTCTTCACCTCCTTTAACATGATCACTCTCTTCATCTCCACTAATATGCATTCAAAATTAGGCCAATCATTTTGTGATTGGCACTCATTTTCGGCAACATTGCCCTGATCACTCTCTTCACCTCCACTGACATGCACGTTAAAATCAGGAATATCATTTTCTAGTTGGGGAGGGATATCTAAACCTAGTTCTTGGAATCGTGTGGATCAGTTTGGGGTTCAAGTTGTTGTGTGGCTAGTTCATCCTCTCAATTGTAAGGTTCATTGGTCAAAAACCGAAATGTACTTGCTAAATGAAATATGTTTCTATAACTCTACTATCAGGCACAATATTGCACATGTCTACCACTTCCTGATCTCCTAGTATACTTACCAAACCATCATTTAGGCTCTTCTTAGAAATCTGATAGAAGTAAGAACATTGACCTTTGTTTCCAAATAGCTTTGCAAACTTATCAAAGATAAAGTAACACATGGTGTCAACATGGCAGTAGTTAATAAAACTAACACACCCTCCTAAGTACATTGTCTTACCCATTATATCAAACAAGTCACTACCATGGTGAGTTTTTAGGGTAAAGTACCCAGACCCAGCAGCTGCAATCATATTTTCAAACATAAACAAACAATAAATAAAAAGACATGCAGTGACATAGATGCTAAACAAGCAAACATAGTTGTAAATAACTAGATTCTTATTTCTCTACTAGTCACATTTTATTTGGCATATTGCCATTTCATTTGAAACTTAAAGTCTTTTAATAATTAATTCAGGCGTACTATACAAATACCAACCATAATGCAGGTAACACCATTTTTTTTTTTAATTCAATTTACATATATACAAACACAAACTTCCCAAAATAACCCAAACCTAGGACTACATCCCAATCAGGGAAACTAGATTTGGGACCATACCTTACCCAACAAACCTTACAATAAATCAATTTAATATATAATGTGTGTGTGCTGTGGGAAACAAGGTTTTTAAAAAAAGATGGGATATGAGCCCCAAAACCAACACCAACCTCCTGTCATTTTCACTTTTCAAACCCTATATGAAAGTTTCAAAGCATAAAATCTACAACCCAAAGAAAGATGCAAAAAATTTTGGAACCACTTACGATATTTGGGGATCTTATTCTCCACTTTATCCATCTTTCACCTCCACTTCTCAAATAAGCTTAGCTCCTTCAATTTTTGTTTGTGTAAAACTCTTCTCCAATTTTTGTTCATGCTGCTTAAATTTCCTTCACCAAACTCTAAGTCTAATCAAATCTTACTAAATCAGATAAATCGATGAATCCCTAATATGAATCTCAATTCTTTTTCCCACTAAAAAAATCCCTATCTGAGGACACTAGTTTTTTTATCCCTAATCATGCACGTGAGAGGCACATGATGAGGCCGTTAAGCATTTTTAATAGAAAAACCAACAATGCAAGCAAAAAAGAAGTTTGGGGTGCATAATGCTAGGAAAAAAAATTTAGGGTGCAATGTGTCAATCTCAATAAAGTTCAGGGTGTATAGCTGCTAATATACTTTATTTTTATATTGCTTGCATGTATTATTAGTAATATTATATAAATATCACGAAAATTCCAAAATTATTAATGTGATCCTAAACTTAATATATAATAGTTACATATGTAAGGATTAAGTTTAAGGATATAATCTAAAATAATGCATAATTAATAATTAAATTCTTGTGATCTTTAATAAATCAAAATTTCAAGTACGGCCCATTACCATTAGAGTGCAATTTCAGATTTCTATTGGAGTAAAACTGGAATTAATAAATTAGATATATTAATTAAAGAGTTACTTAATTATTAAATTTATTGGAGCTTAATTTATAAAGTACATAGGCCCCTTTGTCATCTTCACATTGTATTGAACATAAAAAATGTTGTGAATTTAACTTAATTAATTGATTATGAATTAATTATTGATTAAATAATATGATTATTTAATCAATATGTTTGTGTTTAATTTATTTAGATTTCTTTAGATTAATTAATATGATTAATTTTAATTAATAAATATTATCTTATCTGATATAGTTTTTGATTAATTTAAAATGTATTAACTAAGTTTATTTTATCATATACGGTGTTTTTTTTTTTTTTTTATATCGTATCTAATATCATCTATGAATTAACTAAAGAAGTTTTAATTAATTAAGATAAAATATAAGAGTTTCAATTCTAATAGAAAGCTGTTTTATAGTTTCTCTATTTATGGCATAAAAAAATAAAGAAAGAAAAAAGATAGTTGATATTTTCAATCTTGTCATGTGTTAAGAACAATGGCAAGAAAATAAAATATTTTATCTGTTCATTGTAGGAAATTTGACAAGGAAAGTTTCTGACATAAATAAAATACCTTAATTAACTTCTAATAGCTTGAAAGATAATTTTCTCTTACTATTATTGTTATTAATACCATATACATTTATAATTGATCCTCACAATAAAATAATTTTTAAAAAAATTTTGATATTCATCTCATCATTGGTATGTTATTTTTGATCTACAGATCCAACAAGTGATACTGATTAGCATTGTTGCTTATTAGCTGGTCTCATCATTATCATCAACGTGGCTTGCGGTTGTCATGTACAGGCAGGTTTAATAGTAGAATGAGGTGTTAAATTTCTGTTGAAAGGTGGCATGTAAGTAGGCCTGAAGTTGCCACATGCACATACAACGTGTTCATGCATGCATGATGGACAAGTAATGAGCCTGTGGCAATAAAACGAATATTATTTATTGGCAACTAATAAAGAGGCAATGTTGATTTGAGAAATATATATATATATATATATGTATATATATATATTAAAGAGAAATAATCAAATACTGAACTATGAAGATGACAATGATGATGATCATTAGTAGTAGAAAGCCTGGCAGTTTGGTGATGGTGATGATGGTGTTAGCAATAGCTATAGGGCCAGTTAGCTGTGGTATTAGGGAAGTGAATGTGAATGAGAGTGAGAATGGATATTCTGTTGCAAAACCCACTTGCAATCAAATGTGCAATCCATCGGAGGGTTGTGATGGTGGATGTCGGTGTGTGCATGTATTACCAGGTACAAAAACGGATCCTGGAACTCGTTGCATCAACGTCTAGATCATCCATCATAGGTCTACTACTTCTACTCTCCCATTATATATTATTAATGTATCTTTAATATATGCTATAAGTTAGAGTGTGGTTCACTGTATTTGTTTATGATCAAGTTCTATATTATTATGTCTGTCTTCTGTAATAATAAATATAATTGACTGTTGAATTCTCATTTTGGAACAAATTTTTTTGTATTTTCATTATAAGTTCGAGTATTGCTCATGTATGAATGTTTTCCTAACATATTTGACGTCAGAGTGATTATTAACTAATTTTGCATATCCGTAGTTATCTAACCACTATAAGACCAAACACATCGCTTGAGAATGCAAATTATGTTTAGGAATGGCAATTTGTCCTGTACGACCCGATCCCAGTGGTGCACCGTCCCTAATAGGGCAGTTTTTCTCCAAAAATCAGGATTACGGGGAAGGCTTAGGGTAAAGATGTAAAACCCAAATCAGGAACGGGCCGGGGACAGGGAATAAACATCCCGCCCCGAACCCGGCCCGGTATATATATTTATTTTTTTTTAAAATTTTTTTCCAGTTTCATTTATGTAAAACATCATTTTCTTATTTTCTTACAAGCTCAAACACTAAGCCCTCAACTTTGGCCGCCGACATCGATGTATTTTATTGTATTTTAGTCATTTTATTTACATTTTATTCATAAAAAAATTTATAAAAATTTTTCAAAAAAAAAAGATTATATGAATGATCAAAAAAAAAAAAAAAAAAAAGCAGGGAAAACCACCCTACCCCTCCCTGATTGGAGAATCATCGTCTCCGCCCTGCCTATAAAGAAATGGGAAAACCGCGGGGACGGGATAAAAAAATCTCCATGGAAATGAGGATGAGATTTTAAAAATAAACCCCATCCCGGCCCATTGACATTCTTAATTATGTTGTTATCAGTATATAATTAAATAATATAACGTATGTAGTAGCTATTTTTCCCCTTAATATTTTAATTTGGTAAATACTTGGTATATTTGTTTTGAATTATTATTTAGAATCTGTACTAGATATAAATGTTTTTATTTTTTGTTTTTTGAAAAATTACATTTGCATTACTTTTGAGGACTTAACTAATTTTATTAAAAAAATTGATAATTCTCTTTGGTAAACAATGCTTTTTTTCTCTCATTATTTTTATTTAGAAAAAAAAAAATCGCCATTGTCCCTGTCCCTAAGCTGTGTAAGGTGGCACAATGCAAAAATAAAAAATAAAATTAAAAAAATCTTCTTAATTTAAATTTTTCTATTCACCAAAAAAAAAAAAGAATTTTTTTTGTAAATAAACTTGATTTTTGTCATGGTGTGTACTAGATTGGATATTGCTTATTCGGTTGGTTTTCTAAGCCAGTTTATAGCGAATCCAGATAAAGCTTATTGCGAGGCCGCCAAATGGGTCCTTCGTTATTTGAGAGGCACAAATGGTTATTCAATATATAGCAAAAGTTCGGAACTCATGCATGCTTTTTTTGATGGCCGGTGATATCGACAAAAGGAGGTACACAATGGATTATTTATTTTGGTTTTGGAATGGTCTAATTAGTTTAGTTGGATGTGAAAACTTCAATCGTCTCATGAATGTGCTAGGGCGTTGTCGAATACTGAGGCTTCTTTTGTTGGGCTTGTATGACCCATTAGTCAAGATAAGAGGTCTACTTGATAAAATTTGGGCATCTACAAATAAGTTTGGGCCAATGCCTGCCCAATTTAACAAAGGAGATATGGTTAAAGTACATTTGCAATGCATACGATTAATCCTTGCCAAATTAAAATTATTTTCATCAACTTTAGTTGCGTAAAGAAAAGACCGGCTGTGTGAAGGTATTTTCTAAGGTAATTGGAGTTCACTAGGTACTATTTCTTCACTTGACGGGCTGAGGAGGAATATAATTGATTGTTCTCGAGCTTTATCATCTTGGAATAAGCTCATGTTTGGTACGATCGCTTCTACCATTAAACACTTCGACTTCAATTGTCTGATATTCAAAAACTGCCTCCACCAACTGAGAATTTGGTGCCTTTTGAAGCCATTGAAGGTGAGATTGATGCTTCTTTGGAGAAAGATAAAACTATATAATTCCAACAGTCCCGTAAAAGTTGGCTAAAAAATGGTGATAAAAATATTCGTTATTTCCATCACACAAGGCCAGGAAGACTATTAGTGGGACAATCAATTCTAATGGGAATTGGATTACTTCACATGTAGCGTTTCCTGATATTTGTCATAATATTTTTAATCTGTTTGTTCTTCCTCGGGTGTTTTAGATATGGCAATCTTGGAGGATATTTTGACAATTATTCCTTTGTGTGTAACAAAAATCATGAACAATTCTGCGATCAAACCTTTTATTGGAGAAAAAATCCATCACAGTTTATTTCAAATGATCCCTTTCAGAGCTCCGGAAGAAGATGGAATGCCTGCTCTTTATTCTAGTAATTTTTGCATGTGGTTGGGGAGGATGTTACTTAGATGTGCTTGCAGGTTCTAAATATAGAAATAGATTTCAGCAATTCAATCCATATTTGATTGCATTCCCAAAGCTAAAATCCGATTTTTTTTTTTCCTGATTTTTGCTTTATAATAGAGTTGAATGGTTTTTCTTATGGGTAGTAAAGGAGAAGATGGGTTTCATGGTTCTTAGATTGACCCTACAACGAATTGTGTAACTTCTATTTCGTATTCTCTATTAATAAGTGGAAGGACTTTTTATTCATCCTCAAATGGGTTTAGAACAATGTGATCCTCTTTCTCCATAGTTTTTTCTCCTTTGTGCCAAAGGATTATTTGGTCTTATTAAAAAATATCTTTTAAATGGTCCTATTAATGGGATTAGAGTTGCTACCATCGCTCCTTTGGTTTCTCATCTTTTTTTTTTTTTTTTCCTCCACTGATAACAGCCTTCTTTTACTAGACACTCCAAGATATATTAGTTTTTATAGCATATCCAAAATGCTATAAAAGATAAATAATTGTATTTTTTGAAATATCACAGCTTATGCTATAGAACTTTTGAAATGTCATTATAAATGCTATAAATAACCCTTTAATAGAATTTATCTTAAGTTATTATGTTTTCAAAATAATTATAAATGTCATATTATAGTATTTGATATATTATGTTAAATTCATTTTATAGCATTTGGAAATGCTATTTAAAGTATATTTCATAGCATTTTTAAGAAGCTATGTTAAGTATATATCATAACATTTATAAATGATATGATCAATACATTGATCAGAAATTGTAAATGCAATATTGTTATATTTATGACATTTAAAAATGCTATATTAAGTAAATTTCACAGCGTTTACAAATGTTATGATCAATACATTGATAGCAATTGTAAATGCAATATTAGTATATTTATGACATTGATCAATACAATGATACAATTTAAAATGGTATATCAAATAAATTTCATAGCATTTGAAAATGCTATGTTAAGCTGATTTTATAGCATTTCTAAATGTTATGATTAATATATTGATAATAATTGTAAACACAATGTTAAATACATTTTACAGTATTTGAAAATGCTATGTTAAGTAAACTTTATAGCATCTCTAAATGCCATGATCAACACATTGATAGGAATTATAAATGCAATGTTAAGTACTTGGTATATGATTTGAAAATGCTATACCAAGTAGATTTTATAGCATTTATAACTGTAAAAATCAATACATTGATAACATTTAAAAATGCCATGCCAAATAAATTTCATAGCATTTAAAAAATTGAATACAATGACACTATAAAATGCCACAAAAGATATTTAATGACATTTAATAATCTAGTATCAAGTATAAAAAGTGTCATAAATAATTTATAACTAAAAGTTAAAATGACACTTTCAAATGTAACTGGAGAAACTATTAATAATATTTTAAAATTTCATTAAAACAAATAAAATGTCACTAAATGAAATTTATTATTTATTATAATGACATTTGAAAATGACGCAATAAATAAATAATTACATTTATAAATGTCACTAGATATTATTAATTCAGTATTATATAATAAATTAAAAATGACATAAAATATTATTCATAACAATAAAAAGTTTTACTAATATTATTTAGATTAATATTAACATAGATATTTTAAAATGTTAATAAATACTATAAGTGGCATTAAAAAAAATTTGATATTTGTCATTTTAATTACATTAATTATTGTCATTATTTAAATGTCAAATAAAAATATCAATTTTCATAATATTTCATTTCATTTTTAAATTTTCAAATTTAGCATTCTATTTTTAATCATTATATCATTTTCAACCCAAGATTCCAATTATCTTTAAAAAATATAAATATATATATATATTAAACTTGTAAAAATATATTCAATAAAGAATATAAGAATAAGAACATTGATCTATAAAAATTATAGTCAATAAGTATTCACCAATAGTAGTATAAATAAAAAGTACTGAAAATCAAATTAAAATTAACTATTCCAAATTTTTTTTATAAAACATTGCATCGTTACGAGATCATGTTGATGAACATCATCAAATAAAATATTCCATGTCTTCAGTAGTCTGCAAAAAAAACATGTAACAAATATTTTTCAGTTAAGTTATTAAACCTTAATAATATAATATCAATAAGTTGTAAAAAATAACATACTACAGATGGCCAAGACCATTCAACAGATGGCCAAGACCATTCAATAGATGGTCCAATGGCTTCCCCAATTGTTTTAAATTAATCATATTTTCTAATCAAGTGTACGTTCAGCTTTAGAGCAACTTGATCTATTACTCCTACAAAACCATATCCTAATTTTCACCACCTATTTTAGTTGATGGATCTTTATTAGCTAGAACCCCAATGGCAACAGTTTCTGTTTCATTAAATAGATTTTTCAACAATACTTTGTCACCAACCTATTGCTTAAATTGAAAACTTATTGCTTAAATTTAAATAATATTGATTATTACCTCAGCAGAAAGATGATTTAATGGTGATAGTTGTGACATATGAAGTATGCTAGTAGTGTAAGCCTATATGAAAATAAATAATTTAGTATGCAAAACATTTACTTTTTTTTTAATCAAACATAAAAACTTCTGCATAAATAAAATAAAAGTAAATTAATATGCTTGTAAGGATTTATTAGTAGAATCATTTGGAACATTTGCATTGCCACCTCTACAGATCGCTCCAAGATTTTGAAGTTTAAATTTTAAATTAATTACATGATTTTGTAATGCCTCAATGGTAGTTTGGTATGAGTTTAAGCTAGATGGATCTTTCCATACACCAGTTGGGCAAACACCAAACCCATACATTCTAACTCAACCATTTTTATCTTTCCCCATAACTTGTGCAAATGCATCATTATGAGTAGCCTTTTGCAATGCATCTTGACAATTTTTATCTTTTAATTGCAGCTACATGTAATAAAATAAATGAAAATTTGAGATATCTATAAATCAACTTAGAGAGTTCCATAATTGCAAATTTTAGAACAAACTATATTAAAGCATATTTTGTTAACATACCAAAATTTCTCTTATTCCATCATTGTTAAAAGATCCATCCTTCATTGTATAACAAGTCTGAAATAGATTGACACGTGAGGGAGAGTTTCTTGTCTCCTTCTTCTAGAAATTTACAAATGGGTATACAAAAAATTAAAGAGTTATATAAATTATAAACCATATTTGTACATAATACATACCTTATATGCTTCAACTCGTGCAAAGTTTTTTGTTCATACGGTGTGATTATAATTTTTTTTCTTTTTTTTTTTTAACCACGACTCAATTTGTTCCTAGCACTTGTTGCCTTTAAACAAAAAAATAATTAGTTACATATTATTATCAATCTTATTATAACATATTATTATTTACTAATTTGTAGCTAACGTAAGGAACATACATATATATATATATATACACCTTAGAGCTTTTCTTGGCCCATTCTTTAATTAAATGCCATAATTAAATGTTGTAAAATCTTACATTTGTTGTAGTGAGAGCTTCAATGGAGGAGGTTAATTACGTTATGGAAATTCTTTGAACTTATAAGCAAGTTCGAGGGCAAAAAGTTAATCTAAATAAATCTTTAGTTACTTTCAGTCCCGAAACTTCTAATTATCTTAAGATTTCTACATCTAGCTATTTGGTGCTTTCCTTTTATTCTCAATATGATGCTAATTTAGGGCTGCCAATTCTTTTTAGGAACGAATAAAAGGGTGCATTTTCAAATTATTAGAGATAGCAATGAAAAGATTGCAAGGATGGAAGGAAAAACTTTTTTCCATAGTTGGGAAAGAAGTCTTATTAAAGGCAGTTACAAGATATCCCTACCTATTTTGTGAATTGTTTCCAAAATCTATTTGAGCTTCTTAAAGAGACTTCAGGTTTAATAGGCACTTTTGTTGGAGTATAATAAGCATAAGAAGGAGATTCATTGGCTTTCTTGGGATTTATTATGTGAGAATAATAGTATAGGTGGATTTAATTTTCGTTCTCTACAAGAATCAAACCAATCTTTGTTGGCTAAGAAAGGGTGACGTTTTGTGATGGATCAGGGTTCATTGGTAAATAGAGTCCTCAAGGCTTGCTACTTTCCATTTTTTGATTTTTTTCTATGCCCTAAAACAATCTAAATGTTCACCTTTATGATGAGCACTTTTATTGTCAGGACCCATCTAGGTTCTTTCCTTGAACTTTAGATAAACTCTGATCCTAGGAGAAACCTTATTGGAACATTTCATGGAAAATCTGACAGCATCTCTTCTAAGTGTAAAGCATGCATAAAAAATTAGTTGTATGAAAACATACTTTTATACAATACCACATTATCTCTTCCTCCTTACTATAGAAAATTCCACAATTGGTAGCACTTCGATAAAAATATGAGAACAGATATATTAGAAATATTTAATAATAAGAGATACCGTTAATTATTCACGTCTGCCCACACCACGCAGTTAGTGCCGTATTACATTTCAATATTATTTTACAAACGTACCAATGCATAATGTGAATGTAATAAAACAATAAGAATAATAGTCATATTAATAACAATAATAGTCTAACCTATTTAAAGGCTTTCACACTTGCCCAAAGACTAATATACTCGCCCAAGAGCTATTGTATAATAATAATAATAATAATAATGATAATAATAATAAATATTAATGATAATAACAATAAAAATAATCATAAGAGATAATAATAAATACAATAATAATTAACAATAGTGATAATAATAATTATAAGAAAAATAACAACAATTAATAATAATAATAACAATTACGACAATAATTAATGACAATACCAATAATAACAATAATGATAAAAATAATAACAATAACAATAACAATGATAATAATAAGAAGAATAATAACATTAATAAAAATAATAATAATAATAATAATAATCACAATAATAATATTAATAATAATAACAATAATACTAAATCATTAACGACAAATAAAGATAATTTCGTAACTATTAATGATCTTCATAATAATAATAAAAATAAGAATAACAACAACAAATAAGGGTAATAATAGGAAATCGAAATCATGAATAGATAAAATAATATAAAATCAAATCAAATAGAATTTTAAAATTATAAATATACTATAAAATATGCACACTTATAGCGGAGACATACTTGATACCATATAGCATGCTAATATGCGATCGCTTAATATTAGCTGTCGCTGGTACCCTGCTATCAATACAGTCCGGGTGATTGTTTATAATGGTTGTCCTACCCCTTGGACTACTAGTCAACAGAGTCACGAGGCTAAGCTACTCATAGACCACATCGGATCGTTGGCTTCGTATGGTATGGTAGATACAAACATAACATAGTATATCTATATATATATATACTTGTATATATACGGAAAAAATATTTGATGCACTATACCATGTGCCAGTGGTGCAAGACATAGCCCGGCATCCCGAGTACTGCCGGATAGCGAGGTTAAGAGAAAACCTACAAACGGTCACCTTGGTGTCCTAACGGCATCGATACTATCAACAGTCATCCTGGCCATAGAAGAGGGTGGATGATGCTTACTGTATAATACTTGTCAACCTTCATGTTCATGGCACCCATAGGAAGACCCTATATACCTGCACGCTAACAACAAATACAATCCAGAACACCAGTATCGTGTGATGCATCAAAAACCATAACAACTTGAAGCACCACATTATATACCAGTGGTACCAGGCAATACCCAACATCTCGAGTACCGCTTTGAAGAGAAGATTAAAGAGAGAACTTACGACGGTCGCCTTGGCATCCCAATGGCACCGATAATGTAAACAGTCATCTTAGCCATGGAAGGGGGTGGCTAATGCTCACCATGCATTATACTTGTCTACCCTCAAGTCCTTGACATCCCACAAGACAACCATACAAACTTACACGCTACTCAACAATACAGTACAGAATACTAATACTATATGGTGTATCTAAAACCAATAAAATCATAATCGAATGAATATCGTTGGGTTCAATACATCCCTTTTTAAACCCAAAAGATTTCACATTTCTTTTAAACAATTATCATAAATCCATCAATTTAAATATTTCAATATTTACCACCATAAAACTAAATCCATAAATAAACAAGTAATTAAATGCATAAATATATTTTTGACCACAATAATTTTACCAAAAATTTAATTAAAGCCACATAAAATTTCATATATAATTAAATACATAAGAATACATTTTATAATGCATCATAACCTTTACAATAAAATTAACAATACTTTAACAACAATTTAAAACTATAGTTTCCTTAATTTCGAAAATATAAATTCTATACCATACATATTTAATTCAACATAAATTTGGCATCATAAATTTAAATAAGAATTTTGTTTAAATATTAAACACATGCATTTTTCATAAATTCCAATTACACAATATTTATATTTATATATATCAACATAGCACATATCAATAGTGTACACTGACACTTATACACACACACATATATACTAAATGTATATATTTACAACGTTCACATATATATGTGCACATAAACATGTATATATATACAATCTAGCTCAATTTTCAAATTTTTATATTTAATATAGTAATTTATTCAAAAATGACATTTTTTTAAATACACCACCGTAATTCGTAAACAAGGTATCAATGTAAAGCTAAGAGGACGAGTAACATGAAACTAATCTTCATTGACCTCAGATATGCCGGAATTGGCCGAAAAATGGTTGGAAAGTTTTGGTCAAAATTTTCCCCCATATATCTCACAAACGGCGTGGAATTTGGATGAATGGAGGTCATTTTTGAAGTCAGGGGATTGAAAACTAGGGGGAGAGACCTAGCTCACAGCCATAGACAGTCGAAAAAATGAAAGAACACAAAATCATTGGCCATTGATTTTGGATCACCGGTTCCAATGCATATGCCGACCAAATGGCTGAGAATTTGGCCGCCAGCACTGCCCGACTATGGGCTCTCATGCCGACCAGTGTGTGACCCTCCTACTGACTGGAACACGGTGGGTCATCCCCCACCCACAGAGAGAGAAAAAGAAAGAGAATGAGAGTGAGAAAGAAGAGAGAGAGAGAAGGAAGAGAAAGAAACTTTTGGGATAGGGGGAGAAAGTCTCCCATGAGGAAGGGGCGAAGGGAAAAAAGAAAAGTAAAAAGAAAAAGAAAAAGAAAAAGAAAGAGAAAAAGAGAGAGCAAAAGAGAGAGAGAAAGAGAGAATAAAATATAAAAAATACATATTTTTTATTTTTTATTATTAATTTATGGTGACCCATGGCACTTTTCCATCATGACACATGGCACCTTCCAAGTGGTGACACGTGGCACAAATTGAAGACTCCCTCAATTATTTTACTACCCAATAAAAATCAATTTTTGAAAATAAGAACATAACTTTATAGACCAATGACTTTTCAACTGCATATCCTAATTAAGTGTGCTGCCCATCTGCTACCAATACGAAACAGTAATAACAATAATGGCAAATGAGGGCAATATTAAGAAATCAAATCATGGATAGATAGGGTAACATAAGATAAAACAATATTTTAAAATTCATAATATATGACGAAATATGCACACTCGTTTCAAAGGTGCATACGATATAATCTAACATGCTATTGATCCATGATATCAGCAATCGCCAGTAGTCTGGGGGTGGTTTCCCATATTGGTCATCCAATCCCCTTGCTTCGTAGGAATTATAGTTACGAGGCTAAGCTATTCATGAATTGTATAGGATTGTTGCCCCCGTACAGTGTCGTACATACAAACATAATACAACACAACATAAATATTTATATGTATATATATGAAAAGATACTTGATGCACCATACTATATACCAATGGTGCCAGATAGTACTCGGTGTCCTAAGTACCACCTAAAGAGGAGATTAAAGAGAGAAACCTACAATCAGTCACCTTGCGTCTCGCGGTGCCAATTGTTTATAATATGTCATGGCTAAACAGTCATCCTTCAACTATGAGGGTGGCCAATGCTCACTGCGCACCATATTGGCCATACCTCAAACCTATAGCTCTCATAGAATGGCCATATATATATGCACACTAATCCATAATGACAAACATCTTGCGATCAAGGAGGAGATGATTGGTACTCACTATGTATTATACCTGCGTACCCTCACAAGGATGACCATCAATATATAACCTACATGTTAATCCATAACAACCAACTGCGATCACGGATGGGGGTGGCTATTGTTCACTGTGCGAATGTACTTGTTAGCCCTCAGGTCCATGACACCCTCAAGATAGCCATAACAAACAACCATCTACAAGATGGTCAACATACTTGCGTTTTATTATACAATATAGAACATCAGTACTGTGTGGTGCATCTAAAAACTATAAAGTTTTATAAATCCATCAATTTAAATATTTCAAATTTTACTACCATAAAACCTAATCAATGAATAAATAGCTAATTAAATGCATAAATATATTTTTAATCACAATAATTTGATATAAATATTTTCTCGAACATGCAAAATTAATTTATACAAAAAATGTCATTAAAACCACATGAAATTTCACATATAATTAAATACATTTTATTATGCATCATAACCTCAACAATGAAATTAACAATCATTTAACAACAGTTAAATAAATGTATACACATATTCATATATCCACAGACATATATATCAACCTAAAACATATCAATAGTGCATACCCACACTTATACACACACATATTTATATATATATGTATGTATATGAAACATGTATATTTACAAACATTCACATACCTATGTGTACATAAACATATAATTATCTACAATGTAACTCAATTTTTCAATTTTTGAAATTTAATAAAATAATTTACTCAAAAATGACATCTTTTTAAACACTTTATCATAATTCATAAACAAGGTACTGATGGAAAGCTAAGAGGATGGGGAACATGTTACTATCCTCCATTGGCCTCAATTTTGTCGGTGGTGGCCGAAAAACGATCGAAAAATTTAGACCAAATTTCACCTCCATTTATCTCACAATCCGTTTAGAATTTGGATGAATGGAGGCCATTTTAAGATCATGGGACACAAAATAAGGGGGACGAACCGCTCACACAGCTGAAAGCTACCAGAAAACTGACTAACCGGAGGAATGCCGATGGTCGATGTTGGGTGCCGACCTCGGTGCATCCGCCGACCAAACGATTGGGCTCCCCCAGCGATAGGTCACCATGCCAGCCGACGTGTGTGACCGTTCGACGTCCAAGGTGCGCTCCTTTGGCCTCCACCCGAAAAGAGAGAAAGGGAAAAGAGAGAGAGAGAGAGAGAGAAGGACAAGTGAGAGAAGGAAAGGGGAAAAGGTGGTACGTGAGGGAGAGGGAAGAGGGAAAAAAGAAAAGGAAAATGAAAAGAAAAAGAAGAGAGAGAGAGAGAGATAGCGAAAATAAAATATAAAAAATATATATTTATTAATATTTTTATTATTAATTTATAGTGACATGTGGTACTTTTCCATTGCGACACATGGTTCTATTCCATCATGACACATGGCAACTTCCAAGTAGAGACACATGGTGCAAATTAAAGATTCCTTCAATTACTTTATTACCCAGTAAAAATAAGTATTGGGAAGCATGAACACAACTTTACAGACCCATAATGTTTTAACCACCGGTCCAAATTAAGCACGCTGCAAGTCTATGGACTCGTGATAAGCATATCCATATAACAAATGGGTCAACACCAAAATGTACGTAAATAAAAATTCAACTCCGCACTCGTTGATCAATCTGGATCATATATTGTTTTGACCATAACTTACTAGTCTACGAGCTCATGTCGACGAGTACTTTATCATAATACCTCAGTCAACACGAAATTTTGCCCACATAAAAAGTTCATTGTGGGATCCACTTGGTCAATCCCAGTCAACTTTGGTCAAAGTCTGGGTGCTACAAAAAGCTCTCTTTATCACTATTTTATTACATTTTCATTATTTACACACACACACACACACACACACACATAGATCTATATATGGCCAGTTTTAAGTAATATTCAAATTACATTATTAAACTAAGGTAGATGATCTTTGAATTACATTGATGACTACCATTAAAAATTCAAAAAGTAATCAACTATGGTTTAAGTGACATACTAAAATCCTATTTAGGGAATACAATTTTAGATTTAGCCCTTTATATGATCCAATGGCTATGAAAGAAAGATTCTATGTTAGTTTTCGTATTAAAATCTTATTTAGTTATAGCTATATATACATATATACAACAAAGCTCAAATTAGGTTCTTGATATTAAGAATAATGTTAGGACTTTCCTTTTTAGCCTTTAAATCTTATGAAAGATTGATATTTAAAATTATATTTATTAATCACTCGATCCTAATAGGTACACTTTTCTTGAATAAGATTTTAATATGTCGCTAAATCTGTATTTTTTTCATTCTTTAATTATAAATCCTAGTCTTGATGTGATTCAAAAGCTAAAAAAGAAAGATAAGATATTCAAAATATCAGATCATCTTGATCTGAATCTGATTATATATATATATATATATATTTGTTCAATTCTTGCATGTAAGTATATATATATATATACACGTACTTTTACATTAAAGTATATATATACACACGTACTTTTACACTAAAATAGTATATTTATTTGCATATGATTTTGTCTGTTGCATAAATTATTGTAGCATTTTGGCATATTTTAAATCGTATTTGTATTTTACTGATATATAGATATAAATTCCATTTATATCTCAAAATGTGTAAATTTTTTTTGTTTTATAAAAATATTATATATATATAATATTTAGTTTTATGATTTTTGTGTGGTTCCCCAAATGCTTTTGTCATCCATCAAATTATTGTAGCGCGCACACACACACACCCACACACACACACACACACACGTACACACACACACACACAGAGTATAAGGACTGGAGAAGTCCCATTTAGCACTCATCCCCAACTCAAACTTGGATAAAGGCACTAGGCCTATCTCGATGCCATTTTCATGCATTATTTCTTCAATTTTTATCCTTCTTATAGGAAAATATATAGAGCAAACCATTCCTAGCAATCTACTCCTCTTTTAACTATCATCATTACCAATTTTTTTATTTTTATTTCATAGATAAAAAAGGTTATTGGTTAAAAAAGCTACTTAAAAGAGGGTTTAGCTCCACTATTTAAAGGGAAAGCCTCTTTTTCATATAGGACTGTTCTCTTCCCGAACATTTTGAGCCTTTTCATATCTTCATAGTTAAATCCATCAATGGCTCAGATCATCCAGATAAATTAGCAAATAATCATTTTCATACCCTAGAAACCTATGCTTTCTTTTATAGCCATAATGTATCAAATTATCACCTTTTAATCACTCTAGGAAAGGCCATTCATAACCATATTGTAAAGTTTGCTCCTTGTATTTTTCTAAATTCATTTTCTCCTTTTTTGCTTGAGTATGAATATGATTGACATATTTTACTGTCACATGAGCATTTATAGATTATACAAAGGAGTGATGTATATGTTTCTTTTGCAATATTTTATGCTCTACTAACTTTTTTTAGTGAGTTGGATGGATTATTTATTCTTTTGTGGTATTCTTTCTAACTTTATGTCTAGGTGTTTTTTCAAAATAATCTAAGCTGGAGGACATCGGGCTTGGCCCCAACAAATAAAGAATCCAAGTTAGATATATATGATGGCACTTTGATTAACAATAAGCATATTAAAATGAGATTTTGTGTAATATTTTATATTTTTATGTTCTTTTATTATCATTTAGTTTTATAACCATGATATGCTAGTCTTATTAATGAAGTACTACCTAATGTGTAAGAAACAAATGTTGAGGTTCACACTAATTTGCATTAATTTATGATAACCATACAAACCTATTGAAAATGAGATTACACAATAATTATTAATGACATACACATATGCTTGTATATAATATATATATATATATATTATAAATATATCTTATGTCACAAATGTATATACTAAGGAAGAGCCACTTCATTAACTTTAAAGGAAAATTGTAAATAATCTTTGTTTGGACCACCTGTTATCTAAACTATTTGTTATTATTATTTTAAATGATGATAATAAATTTGATGATTTGACAAAGTAATTGAAGGGTCTAAATAAAGCTAAAATATTATTTTGGGATAAACCAATTTCTTAAGGATTTTATGGTAATATAATATTATTTATAGCCAACATTTGAATTCAAATTTGAAACGAGTTTAATTGTCTCAAAAGAAGATTATGGAATTAGCTTTATTTGAACAATTCCTAATCACAATATAATTCTTGGGAATTTTGTGGAATTTGCAATACAACATATTAGTCAAAAGTTATAAAAACTAAGTTGCTACAACATAAACATCACATCTCCACAACCAAACTCCACTATGAAAACTTTCCTTTAGAATCTCTCCATAATTTTCTAGATATTATTGCCATTCAGTATTATTATTGTTATTATTATTTATTTGTAATCATGATATTGTAAAAGATACCCAACAATCTTTTATGGTTTTCATTAATTATATTTAGTTTTATCAATTGTTAATAAATGATACCAACTTAACAAATATCATTAATTGTTTGGTTAAACTGAAAGTTATAGAATAAAAAACAATTTACATTTTGGTTTTAAAGTCAATATGTTCTACAAATGATACCACCTCCACATATATATGCCTATAACAAAATATATTTTCTCATGTATATAAATTGCTAATTGGTAATATTGAATAGTATAATTCTTTCTTTTTTCTTTTTTGAAGGATGTGAATTGAAAAAATAATTTAAATATTAAGCATGTGAAGCTGGAATATTAATAATTTAAAGAATTATTCGGTACATGATTGGTTGATGAAGCACTACTTATACACTTATATTTAGTTAGAAGTAGAAGTAGAGGGTGTCATTGCCTTTTCTACCATACTTCAAGAAAAGTGAATAAGTATGGATTAAGCAAGAAACAACACATGAGGTGCAAGAAATAAAAACTTTATTATGAGAACCGAAAGTTAGGCTCTAAGAATACTAACAATGTAAGGTATCATCACACATATAATTGTCAAACTACTTTCTTCGTCCAACGTCTTTAGCCATTTCCACATCTTTTGTATTCAGGAGAGCTTCTTTCATATTGTAGCATCTAATAATGCTAACAGCCCAATGAAAGGTGGCTATTTGGGGATAGGTTAAGCAAGGACTCATTGGCCTTTCCTTTTATGAGAATGGGTGAGGGAATAGAAAAAGTTATCATAAACTAGACAGGTGGGTTTTTAGGCACAAAGAAAAGAGGAAGTGGATGGAGGGGGTAGGTGGGTTTTTAGGCATAAAGAAAAAAAGGAAGTGGATGGAGGGGACTTGCTTTTAATTAGTGTAACACTCTACCTCCACTAGCGGGTCTATTACTCTCTGCCAATGTTGTTCTTAATTTAACCACTGCACTCGATATGGTGTTTCGGCATGGATTTTTTGTTCAGAGTTTCCTAAAAGGTCACCCATCCTAAGATTGTCCTCTCTTGAGCACACTTAACTTTGGAGGAGATTACTCTAGCCTAGCATGCTTAATTTCACTTGAAAAGGTCTTAGCCTTATGAAAGTGAATATCATTAAATTTGAATCATTACCTAATCCACATCTAGATGATGTGAGATTGGACACTAGGTAACTTACCAGTACCTTATACCTACCCACAGTTGTCACCATAGCTAGAGTTCAAGGTAAGAATGCTATAGTGGCTTAGGAGAGTCTTCATACACTGCTAAATGCCTAACTTTGGACGAAGCTACATTATAGAGGTTACCACCACATGCTCTCTCAATAAACTTAAAGCTCTTTATAGTCAAGTAAATTGGAAAATATTCTCTTAAAAAAAGACAAATCAAAGGTGAAGAATGAAGAAATTCAGTTAACATGTATATATATATATAAAACAATCATAGTAGACAGCTTATGATACGAACTTAGGTCAACTTGCTCTTAAACACGTATTATATTAGCCAGGATCATAATTAAGTTCAAGTTCTAATCGACCTTGATCCTTAATAAACTTGTGATTACAAACATTGATATATGATAAAGATGCCACAATAGGTGATAGATGTCCTATTTATAAGTCAAACCAAAACACTCAATTTTTATTCGATGTTTTAGGTGTTCAAAGAAAACAAAGAGAATTTTTTCTCACAATAATTTTTGAATCAATAATTTAAGCTCCCTTTCATTAAAAAATAAGACCTTAAATAGGCTAGAGTCACAAAAGAAACAAACCTAAAGCTGCTAGGTAAAAATCAGCCATCGAAGTTAGAATGATGATGTGGCAAAATTCACTTAACTTTCCTAATCTAATTTGTATTAATGAATTCCTTACAATCAAAATAATAATATGTCAACCTTCCTAATTTAATTGTTCCAGTAAATAATTAAATAAAAAACTAAAAGACTATTTTGTAAAACAAAAGTCAAATTTCAGATTTGGAAAGTAGTTGAGTAGTTTTCCAAATAAGCTATCTTTGTCCAATCACCAGCTAATTTAGGCTCCAAATCAGATCCAATATGCCATGTTGAATGCCAAATCAGATTAGAACTAGTTCCCACACTTTTCAATGGATTAGAATAAGCAAATCTTGCTTGAATTGCAAGAAAGATCCTTCCCAGCTCTAAAATAGCAAAATTTGGCCATGTTGGACTTTGTGCGCCTTTGGACATGCTTGAATTCCTTTGCTTCGGTCTTGGCTTGATTTTTTGGCCTCTTGGTGAGCTTAATTGTGTTCATAAGCTAACAAACCCATCTCTTGCTGCCCAGAGTCCATAGATGCACCAAAACAGCTTCTTAGGTCCCTTTCTACCTTCACAACTTGGATAGCATGAGTTTAGAATCTTCGGGTATAACCATGCCTTCTTCATATTTTGTCACACCTTGTATGAAGCCAACAAGATTATCCTCAAGCTAAAGATGGTAGGATTGAAATCTCATGATTGTCATACATTGATGCAACAACTGTTACCTTTTACAATTCATGCAATCCTTCCAAAAAATGTGAGACATCCAATTGCAAGACTTTGTTTTTTCTTTAATGCAATTCGCAAGAAGTCTATCATTGTTGCTGAATTGGATAAATTCAAAATAATCTTGTTACAACTTTGTACCTTCTAGAGAAATTCTTTCCACCATCATTTTTTGATGCAATGGTTCACCTAACTGTACATTTGGTTTGAAAGGTCAGATTGTGTGGACCAATACATTTCAGGTAGATGTACCCATTTGAAAGGAACGTGAAAGTATCGAAGTGTTATGTTCAAAATAAAAATAAGCCAGAAGGTTGTATTGCCAAGAGTTATATTTGTGAAAAAGTAATTGAATTTTGTAGTGAATTTCAAAAGGAGTTAAATGAAATTGGAAACCCCATTGGTATATATCAAAAGTTAAATGATGAGGATGATGTTGGTGCCCCCATTAAAGTTGAAAAAAATCAATCAATTGATCAACAACTTTGAGAGCAAGTCCATAGATGCGTACTTTCGAATGCACCAGAAGTGGAACCATATGTCAAGTGCATATATGCATGTTAATGTATAAGTTAGTTGATATTTTCAATAGATATATTAACATGCATAAATTAGTTTATATTTGAATATATTAATATGCATAAATTAATTGATATTTTGAATATATTTATAAATTAAAAAACTTTTCTTTGTTTTAGTATTCATTTTGTAGTCTTGAAGTCAAGCAAAAAAAAAAAAAAAATCGAGGAAAAAAAGCAAAATGGTTTCAAGATGAATGCAAACATAAATTTATGTACTGGTTATGTGATAAGGCATGGAAAAGTTAAATATTAAATATAATATCATCGTTTTAGCTTATGTTTAGTGAATAAACATTTTTCAATATTTTTCAATTGACTAGATTGAACAGGAGCGAAGTCAACCAAATCACACAGTTTCTGAAACATTAAGATGGATATCCAATGGTCCGCCATGGGTAGTAAAGAAACATGAAGGATATGAGATTAGAGTGGTTCGATTCAACACTTTAGATGGGGATAATAAGCAGGTCACCCGTAATGTTGGTGTCAAAGTAATTGCCAAAAGTGAGCATTTGGCTAGTGCTAAGGATAATAACCCAATTTTAGCTAGGATGACATACTATGGGGTCATAAAAGAAATTTGGGATGACAATTACACTGTGCTTCGAATTCTTGTGTTCAAGTGTGATAGGGTTGACAATAGTGGTGTGAAAGTTGATAAGATGGGGTTTACATGTGTTAGCTTAAATAAAATTGGATATAAACCTGACCCATTCATTATGGCTTCACAAGTTCAACAAGTAATTTACGTTGAAGATAAACTTGATTCGAGATGGTATGTTGTTTTAACTCCACCACAAAATCGTACTTTTGTTGAAGAAGAATTGATTGAAGAAGATGTTCTTGGCGATGCTACAATGGCTCACAATCCATTTGTCATACAATTGCCAAGTGGCGATGAAAATGATAATGAGAATGAATGTGAGAGTGACTATGTTCATGATGACTGTGAGGGGATATGGATAAAAAAATCATCTAAATAAATTGGTACGTAGATTTATTAACTTATATTTAAGTAATTTATAACATTCATTATTATTCATTTAATTAATTTTTTGTTCTGCTTCATTATGAGTTTTCCATTTTTAAGAGAAATGTGCCTCGCCAAATCTTAAGAACAATGATAAATTTAAAATTTTCATTTACTAATTATTTCTTAATAATTAATATTTATTTAGTTTGCATATAAGTGTTAATAATTTTTTAACATAATTTTTCCATATGCAGTATGAGGGTGTAATATCGTCAACAAGAGGATGTCATCTTCCATCTCAATGAGTATGCCTTTGCTTTTTCTTTTGCCTTTGCATATACAAAAGTTTACCAAATTGTAAAAAATTTCATGAGATAATATTTAATTTATTTGATAATTATTTTGTTATGAAAATATTTATTTTAAAGTTTTGTATTCTAATTATTTTGGATGAAGCTAGTTTTTTTTTTTTTTTTTGTATTTTAATTATTTTAATTACTTTGTATTTTTACTATTTTAACCAATTTTCACAAAATTAAAGTAAGCAAATTCAAAAAACGAAACACAAAAAGGCAATGCTTTCAAAGAAAAACTTTGCCTAAACACAAAAAGCGTCGGTTCTAATTAAACTTTTAGCGACACTTTCTATAAAAGCATTGGCTTTTGTTTACAATTAGTGACGCTTTTGAGAAGTGTCTCCTTTCATTGGTAATTTGCTACCGTTTTTAGTGATGCTTCAGCAAAAGTGTCGGCTTTTATCCTAATATTTAGCGACACTTTGGAAAAGCGTCGCTAAATGTGCACACTTTGTTTCCAATAAATGTGTACAATAAAATTGTCACTAAAAGTTTAAAATCAAAGCTGACGCTTTTCAAAAATCGTCGCTAAAAGTCTTACATAAAAGCTGACTCTTTTATTAAAAGCATCGCTAAACACTCAAAAAAAGCTGATGCTTTATAAAAGCGTCGGCTTTTCTCCAAGCTTTTCATACATTTAGCGTCAGTTATTATTCAATATTTAATGAGGCTTTTTTTTTTTGAAGTGTCGGTTGTTTCTTGATATTTAGCAACGTTTTGTTTTGTTTACAACGTCTGGTTTTTCTTAAGATTAGGTGACACTATTAATGCATCGGCTTTTGTCTTATGGGTTTAGCGACACAACATTAGACAACGTTATGTAAAACATCGGTTTTTATTTTGTGTGACACATTAATTGCATCGTCTATCATTGCGATTCTTATAGTGCTACATAGCCTTAGTAAACCTATATGTGAGTCAAGAAACACAAAGTAAACTTGTTTCATATGGTTACCTATGTAACAACTCACTTTCACTAGTAGACATGTCACTCTCTAATGATATTGTCCTTAATTTAACCATCACACTTAGTATGTGATTTTTTGTTAAGAACTTTCCAAGAGATCATACATCATTGGATTATTCTCCTAAGATGCTTAACTTCAGCATTTTTTTAAACCTTAAAGCCAACTATTTTGAAAACACCTCGAGTTATGAGATTGACTATTATTAGACTAACTGTTATTAGATTGGAACTATCTCTTGATTTACAACTGAACAATGTGCGATTAGACACCACAACCTACCAATACCCAATACTCATCCATATTGGTCCCCACAATCCACCTTTTTTGGGCCCAACATCCTCCTTGACATTTTTTCCAATGGAGTATGGACTTTGATATCATTTGTAACACTCTGCCTTCACTACCAAACTTATCACTCTCTGTTGATATTGTCTCCAATTTAACCACTGCACTAAAATAGGATTTTTATTTAGAGCTTCCTAGGAGGTCATCCATCCTTAGATTACACTTGCTTGAGCATGCTTAACTTCAGATTCTTTCTAGCCCAGAAGCCAACTACTTTGAAAAGGCCTTGACATTATGAATATGACTATTATTACATTTAAACCATCCCCTAATCTACATCCAGATGTGGATTTGGATACTGGATAGCCTGCTAATGCCCCACACACACCCACACTGGTTGTTACAACTTATGCCCCAGAGCTTCAACTATCTAGGAATAGCTTTTTCTTTCTTATAATAACACAACCAGAGGGAGGACTATTTTGTTGTCTAGAAAAGTTGGAAAGAATCTCAAACAGTCAAGTATATTATCATCCCAAGCTTTAGCTTTTCCCAATCACCAATTAGCTCATGTTTTAAACCCAAGCATTTCCTAGGGTTCAAAAAAGATTTTGCCAAATGAGGAGAGTTGTGTTTAAGGACTAAAGGCCACTTTAATGCATAGTTCTTAAATGGCAAGGAATGGTGAATAAACCAATGGCAAGACTTGTGATTGCTGGATAAGGAATGGGAGAGGAGACATGTTTTAAGCTTTGCAAATACAAAAAGGTATCATTTCCATTCATATTAGATTAAAATCATCCACTTTACACATGCAATTGCAGCCTCTTGCATATTTACATTAATACCCATTATGATTATCATACAACCATTAAAAATCATCTCATGTACCCTTAAGTTTTACAGTTGCAAAAATCATTCCTCTCATGAGCCTTTATTAATTCTAAGTGCTATCAAATGATTGTCATTGATCTTTGCTCTTATCACCCTTAACTATACGTAATCCTTATTTTACCTTTACCATTGATTTTTGTTTGGATATTTAGTCACGTTTGATTATGATTAGGTGTATAATAGCGACATTTAAGATTTGCTCGATGTCCTACTCAGCTCCAGTAAAAAGAATCTTGAGGAAAAAGGGCCAAGGCCCATCTCAAAGTATAAGTATTATCTTTAAGTATTATTAGATTAGGGCTCAACTCTAATGTTTACATTTTTTCTTTCCCTAACACTCTAGAGACTCCATGAGGGATCAAACTTAAAATCTCTGGTCGATATTGTAAGCAGATTCCGAGATTTGATACTAGAGTGCTATGATAAACATGATGAAGGGTTAGGTGTAGAGATTTGTATTAGCAACATTGTTTCAAAATACAGTATGCATATGGAGAACTAGAATATCACTCAATGTACTGGACTTGTTGAAGATGCTAGGAAAACTTCTCTATCTGTCGGAGCTCCAACTAAAGGAAGAAGGTCCAAAAGGATGGAAACATACCAAATCTCCAATCAAACTCCTTATCATGCTTTAGTTGCAACTGACAACGGGCATAAACAATTCGAAAATTTTAAACATAAAGAAAGAAAGATCTATCCGGTTGTGCCATGTTCAAATGCAAAATTACATGGGGCTAAATGTTAGTGTCCAATTTTATGATGATAGGTTCATTAGGCCCACCTACTTATTTGGGTTAGCCTTTTTGTTAAAATACTTATATAGAGAGGTGGATATAAGCTACGTTTATAGGGCTCATGAATGGGAATAGATTAGTTGGTACAAAGACCATGACAAAGGCCGGACAGTTCACATCATGACTTTGTAAATATTAAAAAGCAAGCTAAGCTTTGATCATGGTCTTTGTACCAAACAATCCATTCCCATTCATGAGCGTTATGTTATAGAGCTAGTTTGCATTTACCCATCTACTAGTATTTTAACCAAAAGGCCAACCTAAATAAATAGGTGGACCCAATGAGTCTGTCATCACAATATTTGGTACTAACATTTAGCCCCCTTTTATTTTATTTTATTTTTTTATGGATCAATGCGATGAGCCTATGAAAATATAAAAAATAAAACCTAATCCAATTTCTTCACCATAGCTTATTGTGTGAACATATATATATATATATTTTATTCGGTGAACCATAACTTAAAAACATAGGCTTTCCTTCCATTCTAGCTTCACGCAATCTCCGACATCCATATAATCAATTGTGCTGCCTTTTTCCTCTTTCCTTTTGTATACACACACACATACATATATATATATATATATTATACTCATCATAAACCTCTTTAAACTAGAAGTTCATCAGGTGTAGAAGAACTCCTTTGTCCGTTAAACTTTCTTACTTATGTTCCTCCTCTCTCTCTTTTTCTTTTTTCTTTTTTTTTTCTTTTTTTTTTCCCTTCAAAAAATTAGTAGAGACAAAAGAAACCCACTGGCAAGAGAGCTCTACAAATTGCTTCCAAGTAAAAATCGAACTCCCTTTTCCTTCTGTTCCTTTCTTCCCCCTTGTAAATTGAATAATACTTCTTCTCCTTCTCTTTCTCTTTTATATATATATATATATATTAAAAAAAGAAAAGAATGCTGGATTGCATCTACCTCCTAGGAATAAAAAATAAAAAAATAAAAAAAATCTTTTGATTTTTCCTCTAACAAAATCCGATTGTTGCCTCAAAATCCTTTTCTTTTTCATTACTGGATTAAATTTCTTCCCTATGGTTCCCTTATTTTTCCTTTAGTTGTAAAACCCAATTTCCTTTATGCTGCGGGATCCCCAGATCAAATTTTTTTTTTTTTTTTTTGGGGAATGGCTCCGTCGCTCAGCTTCAATCTTTGGGCATTTTTTTTTCTTTTGAGACTAAATTTAGGTGTTCTTTTCTCTTTCCCTAAAGAATTGGATTACCAAACTTGGTAGATATCCTATTCTTCTCTCTCTTTTTTTCTTTAAAAAAAAAAAAAAAGTTCCTTGTGATGTCCACACATATTAACGAGATGGGCCGTAAAATATATCAAAATTTATGTGTCTAAACATGTGTGCACACAGGGTGTTAAAACAAAATTATTATATAAAATTTTATCTTATTCTGCATATATATATATATATATATATATAAAGAAAAAAGAGCATGTCATATATATTTATAAAAAAAAAAAAAAAAAAAAAAAGAGAGCATACAATCCCCCTGTGCAGGCTTCTTTCTTCTTTATTCTTTTTCTCAAAAAAACAGCTCCTAGATTTCTCATGGACAGCAAGTACAAAACCACAAAATGTGTTGGGGTGAGAAGGTTATAACCAAGAGCAAGCTAGCTTGAAGTGTTAGCAACAAGCAAGCTTTTGGTGATGCTCTTGGGAATGGTTGTGTGTGAGTTGTGTTTTTAGGTTTTGGTTATGGTGTTTTCTGGTTTTTTAGGGTTCCTAGAGTGTTCTAAGGTGTTGAAGAAGAGATAAGAAGAAGGGGACCACGTTGCTTTTGAAAAATGAGGCTTGGATGTGTAGCCATTTCATTCATTTTATTATATAAGCTTGAAATTACAACTAGTTCACACATGCCAAGCATGTGAGCTTACAAAATGAGTAAAGTATTTGAAATTTAAAAAATAAAATGGTCAACACCTAACTTTTCATACACAAAAGAGTCAAAAACCAGCTGCAACATGTCTATTCCAAATATAGTAAAAAGTGGCACATGGTTTGAACTAAGTTCCTATTGTTTAACTAGTTTGGGTAAACAACCAAACTAGCTTCACCTACTTAGTTCCCCTTTGTATCTGCTTATGAAACTTGGTTTGAAGCATCCTTTGTCATCAATAAATATTGTTCCAAGAGCTAGGAAAGTTCTGGAACCGGATCATGGGCCAAACAGCTCCAAAACTGGCCCATACTCTGCATACTGGGCCCATCAGATACAGCAATCTGTTTGGAATAGAAAATGGACTTTCCCATGTGATTTTGACCTGCCATTTAAACCATAGTCTTCTATATATGTCTGTAGACATCCCTCAAAAGTTCAGCCCAAAAATCCATTTGCAACCTGAGATATAAGATAAATAGTGGAACTATGTTGCTGGAAATTATGAATCCAGCACCATAGGCACTTCAAGCATAACATTCCTACTCTTTTGTGCATAATTTTGCCTATAATTTTGCATACATAACTTAGGCACAAAACATTATCAAAATATACCTTGAATCAATTAAAAACATAAAAAAAATATAAACTCATAAAAGGAAAGGATTTGATACCAAGGTGTGCATGCTAGCCGGTGACATGCACCATCAAGTGGCAAAATTGCCACACTTCAACACTCCTCCTTGGCAATTTTGTATGAGACATTGAGAAGTCCTCTCAACATCTCAAATCTCTTCTTTCCCAATGGCTTGGTGAAGATATCCACCAAGTTCTCCTCGGAAGTCACATACTCCAACTTCACTTCACCACGTGCTTCAAATTCCCTTAAGGAATGATACTTGACCGGTATATGCTTGGTCCTCCCATGTTGGACTGGATTTTGTGCAATTGCTATTGCTGAAGTATTGTCACACAATATTACCGTGGCTTCCTCTTGCTTCAAGCTCAAGTCCTCCAATAATTTCCTAAGCCAAACACCTTGATTAGCACAACTTGAGCAAGCAATATACTCGGCTTCCGCAGTGCTTTGTGCAACGGTTTGTTGCTTCTTGGAATTCCATGAGAAAGGACCATTTCCAAGAGTGTAAATGTAGCCCGATGTGCTCTTGCTATCATCCAAAGAACCAGCCCAATCACTATCACTATAACCAAGCAAAGCTTCATTCATGCCATCCTTGTACCATATACCAAAATTACTAGTACCTTTCAAATACCTTAGGATTCTTTTTGCACAACTAAGATGATTTTGTGATGGACTATGCATAAATCTTGACAAAACAGCCACACTAAACATGATATCCGGTCTAGTAGAGCATACATATAAAAGGCTACCAATTAAACTTCTATAGATGGAAGGATTTACCTTTGGAGAATCATCATCCTTCACCAACTTGGTGCCTTCATTCATAGGTGTGGCAACGCTATTACAATCTTCCATGTCAAACTTCTTGAGCAGCTCCTTCACATAGCTTTCTTGAGATATGAAGATGCCCTTGGATGATTGGACAACTTCAATTCCAAGAAAGTATTTCATCTCTCCAAGGCTAGACATCTCAAAGTTCAATTCTAGCTCACTTTTGAAATTGCTCACTTCTTTCTCATTACCACCGGTCACTAGGAGGTCATCAACATAAAGAGAAACCAACACCATGCAACCATGAGTCCTAATATACAATGTAGGCTCATTAGGACTCCTCCTAAATCCATGCTTTGTCAAAAAACCATCTATCTTGGCATACCATGCCCTAGGAGCTTGTTTAAGGCCATACAAGGCCTTGTGTAGCTTGTATACCTTCTCTTCACTTCCTTTCTTCACAAAACCTTCGGGTTGCACAACATAGACCTCCTCCTTCAATATTCCATTCAAGAAGGCTGACTTCACATCAATGTGATATACTTTCCAAGACTTTTGTGCCGAAATTACAAGAAGAAGTCTTATGGTTTCCATCCTTGCAACCGGTGCAAAAGTCTCTCCATAATCCACACCGGCTTGTTGTGCATATCCTTTGACAACAAGCCTTGCCTTGTGCTTATTTATGGACCCATCCGGATTGTACTTGGTCCTAAAGATCCACTTCACCCCAATAGCATTCTTTCCCTTCGGTTTTGTTACCAAGCTCCAAGTGTCATTCTTGTTTATCACATCGATTTCATCTTGCATGGCTTGTCTCCACTCTTTTCTTACCATAGCCTCATGGACATTGATTGGATCACTCAATGCCACATTACACCTTTCATAAATCTCATTAAGAGGTCTTGTGCCTCTCACACCATCACCAATCTCCAAATCAGCCCCTATGGAGATTTCTAGCTCATTCTCATCATATTCATCATCATGGGCAGCACCTTCATCATTTCCTTGTTCCTCATCATTATCATGAGCTTCAAGCCGATTGTCTTCATCCATACTAGCCAACTCCTCCTTACCACAAACCCATTTAGCTTCCTCATCAACTTTCACATCTCTACTTATCACAAGTTTCTTGGTTTCCAAGTTATACACTCTATATCCCTTGGTCACATCACTATAGCCAACCAAAACACCAACTTGTGACCTTTCATCAAGCTTTCCTCTCTTCTCTTGTGGTACTAGGATGTAACAAACGCTTCCAAATACCCTTAGATGATCAAGAGAAGGCTTATATCCAAACCAAAGCTCAAATGGGGTTTTACTCCTCAAAGACTTGGAGTAAAGCCTATTTTGGATGTAGATGGATGTATTAACTCCTTCGGCCCAAAACTTCTTTGGCAAGCCACTTTCAAACAACAAACATCTAGCCATCTCCATGATGGTACGGTTCTTCCTTTCACATACACCATTTTGTTGTGGTGTGTATGGTGTAGTGAATTGATGAACTATACCATGATCCTTACAAAGTTGTTTGAAAGCCTCACTTGTGTATTCCCCACCATTGTCCGTCCTTAACACCTTTATAGTGCAACCGGATTGATTTTGCACTAACTTCATAAATTCTACAAACTTCTCCAAAGCTTGTGATTTTCTTTCAAGGAAATACACCCAACACATTCTTGAGTAATCATCAATGAAAGTTATGAAATACTTGCTGCCATTTAAGGATGGAACACTCATAGGACCACAAATATCCGAATGTATAAGTCCTAACTTCTCCTTTGATCTCCAAGAACAAGATTGAAATGCTAGCCTAGTATGCTTTCCTTTTTGACACACTTCACACACATGTTCTTGCTTCTCCACCAATGGCATGTCTCTAACAAGTTCATGTATGCCTACCAATGACTTAAAGCTAGCATGGCCTAGTCTTTTATGCCAAAGTTGAGAGGTGTTCTCAACTTTGGTGTTCAATGCAACCGATGCACCATTTTCATCCATATTCAACCTAAAATTCTTGTTCTTCATTCCAACACACATTAATTCATTTCCATGTGGATCAACTATAGTGCATGTCATGTTTGAGAAGTGTAATGCATATTTGTTCTCAAGCATTTGACCTACACTAAGTAAGTTCTCACATAAAGAAGGTACATAGAGAACATCATGGATAGTTTTGATACCTTTGGTGGTGTGTATCACCACATCTCCTTTGCCTTTCACTTCCATCAAGGCTCCATTTCCAATTTTGACTTTGTTGTGGCTGCTCCTATCCAAGTTTGTGAACCACTCATGCTTGTGAGACATATGGTGTGTTGCTCCACTATCAATGATCCATCCTTCATAATTCTTGATGCTACTAAAACAAGTAGCAACAAACAACTCTTCGGATTCACTATCACTTGCATTATCTTTAGCAACATTTGCTTGTTGCTTATCTTTCTTGTTTGCCTTGCATACTCTCTCCACATGACCCTTTTGTTGGCATTTATGGCAAAATGCATCCGGCCTCCACCAACACCTTCTTGGATGATGACCTTTCTTCTTGCAATGGTGACAAGGTTCATAGGACTTCCTCTTGGGTTTGCTAGTTTCACCTTTCTCCTTTATGACCTTAAGCTTGTTCTTCTTTTGATTTTGTGTCTTTTGATGTTGTTTAGACACAAATGCAGCCTCCATTGATTCTTCATGTCTAATCCTCCTCCTTTGCTCCGTAGCTTGCAAGGCATTCACCAACTCGGTCAAGAAAATTTCATTTAGGTTCCTTGACTCCTCCAATGAAGATATCTTAGCTTCAAACCTCTCGGGCAAGGAGACCAACACCTTCTCCACAATCCTTTGGTCACTTAATCTTTCACCTAGCACACTAATTTGATTCACCACATTAAGAAGCCTTGTGGTGAACTCCTTAACCGTTTCTTTGTCTTTCATCTTGATAGTCTCAAACTCCCTCCTTAGGTTAAGGATTTGCATTTGCCTTGTCCTTGCACTCCCTTGGAACTCATCTTGAAGTTTGTCCCAAGCTTCTTTAGCACTCTCACATGCCATTATCCTTGTGAAAATGGTATCACTAATACAAGAATGAATGGCAGTGAGAGCCTTGAAACCTTTAGCCAATTCCTCCTCATGGTGCTTGATTTGGTTGACCGTTGCCCCTTGTCTCAAAGGCTCGGGTTCTTGGGGATTTATGGTGACCTCCCAAAGACCATAAGCCTTCAAGTAGGCTTGCATCTTGATACTCCAAATGTTGTAGTTGTCCCCATTGAAGATAGGAGGAGAAGGAGTTGAAAAACTTGAAGAAGCCATGTGAATGTTGCTTTCTAGTATGAAGGAATATGAAAAATATATTTGTGCTTTCAAGTATCTCTTCACTCTCAAGGAACGAACCAGCCCAAAAACCTCACAAATCTCACAAAAATGTGCCTTGCTCTGATACCACTTTGTTGGGGTGAGAAGGTTATGACCAAGAGCAAGCTAGCTTGAAGTGTTAGCAACAAGCAAGCTTTTGGTGATGCTCTTGGGAATGGTTGTGTGTGAGTTGTGTTTTTAGGTTTTGGTTATGGTGTTTTCTGGTTTTTTAGGGTTCCTAGAGTGTTCTAAGGTGTTGAAGAAGAGATAAGAAGAAGGGGACCACGTTGCTTTTGAAAAATGAGGCTTGGATGTGTAGCCATTCCATTCATTTTACTATATAAGCTTGAAATTACAACTAGTTCACACATGCCAAGCATGTGAGCTTACAAAATGAGTAAAGTATTTGAAATTTAAAAAATAAAATGGTCAACACCTAACTTTTCATACACAAAAGAGTCAAAAACCAGCTGCAACATGTCTATTCAAAATATAGTAAAAAGTGGCACATGGTTTGAACTAAGTTCCTATTGTTTAACTAGTTTGGGTAAACAACCAAACTAGCTTCACCTACTTAGTTCCCCTTTGTATCTGCTTATGAAACTTGGTTTGAAGCATCCTTGGTCATCAATAAATATTGTTCCAAGAGCTAGGAAAGTTCTGGAACCGGATCATGGGCCAAACAGCTCCAAAACTGGCTCATACTCTGCATACTGGGCCCATCAGATACAGCAATCTGTTTGGAATAGAAAATGGACTTTCCCATGTTATTTTGACCTGAAATTTAAACCATAGTCTTCTATATATGTCTGTAGGCATCCCTCAAACTTTCAGCCCAAAACTCCATTTGCAACCTGAGATATAAGATAAATAGTGGAACTATGTTGCTGGAAATTATGAATCCAGCACCATAGGCACTTCAAGCATAACATTCCTACTCTTTTGTGCATAATTTTGCCTATAATTTTGCATACATAACTTAGGCACAAAACATTATCAAAATATACCTTGAATCAATTAAAAACATAAAAAAAAATATAAACTCATAAAAGGAAAGGATTTGATACCAAGGTGTGCATGCTAGCCGGTGACATGCACCATCAAGTGGCAAAATTGCCACACTTCAACAAAATGCACTGTAATTTGTCATCAATGAAATATATTCATATTTGTACATGTGTTTACAGATGTTAAAAAAAGAGCCATAATAATAAAAATTGTAGCACCAAAAATAAGGATAAAAGAGAATGTGCAATGGGAGAAAAATAAGTACATATAGATATTCACATTCAACATAACTTTCTTGTGGAATGTGTGCATGCATATTATATTTTTTTTATTTTTGTGCTAGTACAAGTTTATCTACGACATGCAAGTACTTTTTTTAATCATCATTGATATACATTGAGAGATAACAAGTTTATTTGAATATGTATATGTATGCATGTGTAGTTGGACGAGTATCAAGATATCTATCTATGCATTCAGATGAATTCATGTACTTATGCCTGCATATAAGTGTAGTAGAATAGAATAATTTAATTAATTAAACCATAGTTGGTGTCAAAAGTTTGTACCTTGCAGAAAAAATGCTCTGATTTAGGCTATTGCATGGTTTATCCTTTATTTTAGCTCTCCCATTTTCATTTTCATTGTTGGATGAATTAATTTCCCCTTGTAATGATGGTTCCACTTTTTCTGTAAGTTTCACCATGGTTTCTCCTTCAAAATCAAAAGGACAATTGGCAGCCAAAGTGTTCCTTACATAACACTCTCGAAAAATGAACGTGTTGTGGACTCGTCATATAACGCTCAAAACCAATTTTATGAGAACCAATATTATCTCCATCAAAATATAGCAGCTGATAATAGCCTTTTGGAAGTTGATTCCAATATTTCTACACAGAACCACTTTATTCTTCCACCTTATCAGATGTGGAGATTAAAGAATGATCGGTGGGACTATCTAGCTATTTTATTAATCTTCAGGTTTCCTAATGGGACAACTCATGGTTGGAACTATCGGGTGAATAGGGAGTTAAAGTTCAAGAAAACATGGGATCTCTTGGAACAAACCTGTATCCTACCCGCACTTTTTATTTCCAAGAGATTTGACATTGCCAAGGATTTCTAATTTGATGAAATTTTTGGTTCGCCAGTGGAATATTTTGACACACACTTTTATGTCTTAGTGGGGGGAGTTTAGTCCTACTTTTGAAGACGCTTCTACGCTTTATGGCCTTTCGATCACTAGGAATTTAGACCCCTTTAATATCAATATATTAGTAGAGGAGATGGAAGCACATGATAGACTCATGGATGCCATCTCAGATTGTAAGTATACCAATGCTTCAAAGCCTAATACAAGGTTCTCATTTGCTGAGTGGGTTAGATATTTTTTAGGAGAGATAGTTGGTGGAGAGTTCACGCTTGGATCTATGCATAACTCTAACATCCGCCTTCCAGCGATGATCTAATTGTGGCTAATCAGGCTTTTATTTTATATAGCTTTGAAGGGCATGGTTTAGAAATCACTTATCCCTTTGGTTATTAAAATTGCTTAATGGGGAGGAAGTTCCACTTACCCTTTATTCTTAGGATTTTTGTAGTATTTTTTTACTTGATTTCAATTATTGAATTAGAAAGTAAAGGGAGTTCCTTAAGCATTTATATATGCCTTTGTGATTTCTCCAAGTCTTCTTGTGGGAGTGGTTTTATGATTATGCTTCAGATTATAAGTTGGCAGAGTCGGTGCGAAATCATCTACTAAAAAGCCTACTGCTGGTATTTCATACATGTTGAGAATCTTCTCCATTCCTCTTTGCAGTTGGTAGTTCCATGTGAAACTGCATACTCAGTATGTTAAGCATTTCATTGACATAAAGGAGTGCTTCACATTTAGGCCCTACACACAGCTTCCAAATGAATTTATACATTCTGCCATGTGTATTTCTCTTATTGGTCCTCCACATACAGGTATGGATGGATCTCCATGGTGACCACTTGCCCCCCCTCAATTTTCGTTTTTTTTTTTGGTTTTTTTTTTATTTTTTTATAATCTATATATGTCATATATATTTTCAGAAAAAAAAATTTGTTTGAGATAACAAATAGTGCCCCCTCTCAAATTATAAAATAAATAATTGTACTCCTAATTTTATCTTTCAAAGTTATGTATTAAATTCTTTTGTTTATCCACTATTTTCCTATAAAAGTGTGATTTGTTCCTTTAAATAGCCAGTTTTATATGGAAAATATGTAAAATTATTTTCTAAAGTTTCTCAAACTAAAGTTTTCTTCCTAATTTGGTTATAATTAAATGTCTCTATTTGGTAAAACTCTATTTTATTACAACGTTTTATTATCTAATTATTTATTTTAATTCTTTCATTTTTAGTTTGGCTTCAAATTACACCGAACAAACCATAATTTAAAGCTTTGGATTTAAAATCATATTTGATTAAATTTCTAGCCTAATATTTTAATCTATAATTATCAATTTACTTTATACTAGCATAATTTAAAATATATATAAGTTATTATCGATACATATATAAGTGAAAATTATATCTCATGGTGGCCCGCCCTCCTGAAGAAAATTTCTAAATCCGCCACTACATACAGGGCTACTTTCTTAGGAGTTAATAGTTCTGGTTTTCTATTTCCTAGCTTGATTTTTCTGCCTAATAACCTGCCTTTATATGATCCGAAGTTTGAGCATTGTATATCCTTTTACTGGCCTTATAAAGTTAGAAGGCAATTTCGTGTGGATCGGTGTATTCCCTCAGCTTCAGCTGCTAACCATACTCTGGATACAATATTCTATCGCTTTCTGCATGGCAGCATTATTGGGTCCTATCCTGGAGGCTCTTTGACAGTTACTATGCACCTTTCTAGAATTGCATGGTATTCTTCTGCATTTTCCTTATGCTGGGATAGTGTATTTGAAGCAAATTACAGATTCGTTGGGTCCAGCAAAGGTCCCGTATTTTGAGGTGATCTCTTCAAGATTGAAATGTCATTCCAAACCCACATATAGATTTTGCAAGAAATACCATCAACATTATGTTGTGAAAAGTGGTGAAGGGAAGAGATTTTTTGATACCCGACATATCCCTTTTAATGAAAAGAAGCATTCAAGCGAACTTGTCACCCATCCGCAGTGCTCTAAAAAACCCAAGCTTTCTTCTTCTAGGCGTATACAAGTATTTGATATTAGTCCTAGATGCCCTCTTTCCTTGAGAGGTAAAGGAAAGGAGTCAATTTCATAAGGTACAAAGAAAATTGCTCGTTCAAAAGACATTATCTCAATGACTTCATAATCATAAGGTACTCCTACATCTGCTATAAATGTTGATGATTAATATGCACATTCAGACCCGGAGCCCTTCTTCGCTTCCGCAAAGTGACACTGATCAAGAGCCATCCTCGGGGCAATCAGTGTTAATTCATGTATTACCTATGCTATTTTTCTTGTGCTTTTCCATTCACATGCATGTACGTGTAACCTATTTTTAAATTTTATTTTGCATGTGTGCCTCTAACTTTATCATTCTAAATTTCAGTATAATAAACTTAGTGCTTGTGCGTATACATTTATGTTTTTTTTTTCCCCCCCTTTGGTACCCAGTATGAATTGCACATGTATATTCTTCTTTCCTTTTTTGTTTTTTTTTTTTTTCATTTTGTGTAAATGTAAATTTGACATTCACACATCGTGTATATGTCATGCATTGGCATCTTGTGTCCATACATTGCATGTTTATTATCTTTGTATTAAGAGAAAATATAAGAGCTATCCATTTGCTAGTGTTCAACATCTAGGAGTTGCATGTCTTATATCTGGTATGAGAATTGCATATCTCGTATCCAGCCCTTAAAAGGTTCATGCAAACATTTTACATGAGTATTCTGTATGCATGGAGCATATGTATCTTAGTGTTCCACCACTTATATATTTGTATCCAAAAATTTGTGTTTCGATGATGTGCTTATGACTTCATAAATATTAATGGAACAATTTTTCTGGTTGTGCATGTGTTTGGGAACATATGGACTCTTTTTCGGACTTGGAGAATGAGAATGATACACATGAGTTATGTGACGACCAATGTGGATGGATGTAGGGCATTGGTAGGCTATCTGATGTCCAATCCTACATTATCTAAGTGTAGATCAGAGGATGATTCAAATATAATGATAGCTATTCTCATAATGTTGAGGTCATTTCAAAGCGATTGGCTTCAGGATTCGAAAATACTTCAAAGTTAAGCATGCTTATGTGAGAGGAATCCAAGAATGGGTAACTTCTTTGGAAGCTTTGAACAATAAATTCCATACCGAGTGTGGTGGCTAAATTGAGGATAATATAGGCAGAGAGTGACATATTTGTCAGTTGAAGAGGGGTGTTACAAGTTAAACCTTATTGATCCAATATTACCTAATGTCAACGCCAAGACAGCAACCATGTCACTAAGGCTGTTGGATGAAAATTCCACTTTTCTCCTATCCTTCTATTCAAAAAAGCAAGAGACAAAGGTTCATTCTCCAAGAGTGAGTAGTGGCAAAAAGGCATGACTAGATTTGTTCCTTTCCACTTGATTGATGTCACTGGTAATTTAATCATGTGCTATGATGTTATTTTATTTTTCATTTTTTCATTGGGGTATTATACACATATATTGGACTAGTAGAAATGATCGTACGGACTAACATGTCAACATCAATGTAATAGGTATCTTCAATCCAAATCCAATGCTAACTCAGAACTTAGCTTTGCCTTCTACTATCGACCTCTAGCAATTTACACTTTTCTCTAAAAATGGCCTTTTTTCCTCGTTGTCTATGTTGCTTACTTAAAGGATGTTTGAAAAAAAGCCTTACTTGCTAGATTGAATTCCTATGGATTATTTGAGAAAATTAGTCCCATTATCTTTGTTCAAAGCAACTTTCAATATGGAGATCCAATAGACCCAACAGAAGCTTGAGCAACTTTTGGCTCGGAGGCGCACTTTCTAATACTAACCTAAGTCGACTCGCATCTAAACTCGTATTATATTAGTCCGGATCAAAAAATTAAGTTCAAGTTTTTATGGTCGCCTCAACCCCTAATCAACCTGTGACTAGAAACCTTTGTATATCAAATATGCCATAATAGATGATGGATGTCCTATTAATAAGTCAAACTAAAACACTCACCCTCTAATGGTGTTTTAGGTGTTAAAAGAGAACAAAGAGAATTCTTTTCTCACAAATAATTTTCTGAATAATTTGCAAGTTGATTTAACATTGAAAATAGGCTTTGAAAGAACAAAATAAAACCCTAAAAAAATAGTCAAAATCAACCATAGAGAATAGGAAACCGTGCTTGGCTGAATTTCACCTTCCTTTCCTAAACTAATTTGTATCAGTTAAATCCTTTATTTTGAATTAGGAATTAATTAATTTATAATAAAAATAATAAAATTCTAACTTTACTAAGTTGATTTGTCCAACAAATAAACAAATAAAACAAAAATAAAAGATGGTTTCCTAAAACAAAAAGTCAAATTCAAATTAGAAAACTAGTTGACTAATTTGATCACCAAGCTATCGTTGACTAATTTTCAACTTGTAAAGGCTCCAAATCAGCTGCCACATGCTATGTAGGATTCCAATAGGATTAATAATGATTCCCAAACGTTTTCCTTGATTGGAACAAAGAGAAAATGCTTAATTACCAAAATACAACAAATTCGGCCAACAATCCCTTCCATGCGCAAATGGCTTCTTTGATTGCTTTTGCTTCTTCCTTGGCGTGATTCCATGACCTCTTAGTGATATCAATTGAGTGCAAAAAGTGTTAAACCCATTCCTTGCTGCCCGGAGTCCATAATTGCGCTAAAACAGCTCTTCGAGTCCATATCGGCCTCCACCACTTGGATGCTTAAAAACAGGCTTTGAATCTTCTAGTATTGACAAGCCCATTTGAGAATTGATAACTCCTTGTATAAGCCAGCTGGATTTTCCTTAAATATCTTGGCTTGAGCTCTAGTGATTGGCCTGATCTTCAACTATATAGGATTTGCACCCTAGCAGGTTGTTAGTTGTACTAGTACAAGTGGATTCTCATCACTTTCCCATCTCAATTGGGTCTTCCACCTTCAACCCTTGATTTTAAGATTAGTTTTGATAGTATAATATATTTTCTACTTCTTTCTTAATGTCTAACTTTATGATCTATGGATTTCTAGCTTTTCTTTTACTAAACCTGTTGTTTTCTCCTTTAACTCTTTTAGGTTAGATGATGTTTTGAGACTACTCTTTCTTTTTCCTTTTTCTTTTTAAAGTATCTTTGAAACTACTAGAGGTCATGTTTTTAGGACTATCTTAGGATGATTAAACAGCTCAACATGCACTCAATGATCTTCGAAAAAATGCATTTAAAGGAAAAGCATTTTTTTTAACGATATTTTCTTATACATTAACACATATATATGTATACTATAAAATAATAGGGAAATAAATAAATAAATAAATAATCATGAAAATACAAAATGGTTTATGTAATTGTGGATGAATGGAAATGCGAAACTTAGTTGTGTGATTAGCAAAGATACTAAAATTAATAATTTAGAGTAATCTAAAGATAACTGCATAAAATATTTCCCATTTTTTGTAAAATTTGCGTACATGCTAAAAAATTTTATAAAAGAAGATAGTAAGTTGTGATGAGAATTCGCCCGAACCTGCACAACCGACAATCCGCTGAGGTGCTGACCCGATACGGATGAAGACCGGGCCAATCACTAGGGATCAAGATAAGAGGTTTAGGGACAACCTTACTACCTTTATCTAGGGAGTAATTCATTCTCAAGAAGGCTTGTCTATACCCGAAGATCCAAGACCTGTTTTGAGCATACAAATGGTGGAAGCCGATACAGACCTAAATAGCAGTTTTGGTGCATTTATGGAATCTGGGAAGCATGAAATGGTTCTAATGCTTCATGGATTTAATACATATGTCTAAGAGGTCATGGAATCAAGTCAAGGCAACTTCAAAGGCATCCAAAAAGGGGCTGTGCAATTTGGCCGGTTTTGCTGTATTACCTGCTGACTTTACTGTATTTTGCTGAGTTGGCTTTTTCTCTTTCCTCCAAGGAAGGGAAATATCTTGGCTTGATATTTCTCTAGTGATTGACCTGATCTTCAACTATATAGGATCTACACCCTAGCAGGTTGTCATGTACTAGTACAGGTGGATTCTTATCACTTTCCCATCTCAATTGGGTCTTCCACCTTCAACCCTTGATTTTAAGATTAGTTTTGATAGTATAATATATTTTCTACTTCTTTTTTAATGTCTAACTTTATGATCTATGGATTTCTAGCTTTTCTTTTACTAAACCTGTTGTTTTCTCCTTTAACTCTTTTAGGTTAGATGATATTTTGAGACTACTCTTTCTTTTTCCTTTTTCTTTTTAAAGTATCTTTGAAACTACTAGAGGTCATGTTTTTAGGACTATTTTAGGATGATTAAACAGCTCAACATGCACTCAAGTGATCTTGGAAAAAATGCATTTAAAAGAAAAGCATTTTTTTTTTACGATATTTTCTTATGCATTAACACATATATATGTATACTATAAAATAATAGGGAAATAAATAAATAAATAAATAATCATGAAAATACAAAATGGTTTATGTAATTGTGGATGAATGGAAATGCGAAACTTAGTTGTGTGATTAGCAAAGATACTAAAATTAATAATTTAGAGTAATCTAAAGATAACTGCATAAAATATTTCCCATTTTTTGTAAAATTTGCGTACATGCTAAAAAAGTTTATAAAAGAAGATAGTAAGTTGTGATGAGAATTTGCCCGAACCTGCACAACCGACAATCCACCGGGGTGCTGACCCGATACGGATGAAGACCGGGCCAATCACTAGGGATCAAGATAAGAGGTTTAGGGACAACCTTACTACCTTTATCTAGGGAGTAATTCATTCGCAAGAAGGCTTGTCTATACCCGAATATCCAAGACCTGTTTTGAGCATACAAATGGTGGAAGCCGATACAGACCTAAATAGCAGTTTTGGTGCATTTATGGAATCTGGGAAGCATGAAATGGTTCTAATGCTTTATGGATTTAATACATATGTCTAAGAGGTCATGGAATCAAGTCAAGGCAGCTTCAAAGGCATTCAAAAAGGGGCTGTGCAATTTGGCCGGTTTTGCTGTATTACCTGCTGACTTTACTGTATTTTGCTGAGTTGGCTTTTTCTCTTTCCTCCAAGCAAGGGAAATGTGTGGAACTTCATGATCAAAGATTGGTCAAAATCAACCTAGTCAAAAAGATAGTATTTTAGTTTCCTAATTTGATTTCTACTTTTGTTTTGGGAAATTACCTTTACTTTTGGTTTTTATTTATTTATTTGCTGAAAAAAATAAGTTTAGGAAAGTTATTATTTTATTATTTTCATTGTAAATTAATTAATTCCTAATTCAAAATAAAGGAATTAATTAATTAAAATTAGTTTACGAAAGGAGAGAGAAAATTCGACCACGCTTATTTCCTAATCCTATTGCCCGGTTTTCCCTTTTGTTTTTAAGGTTTTATTTTGTTTTCTCTTAGCCTATAAAAGGGCTTGTTTTTTAGGATAAGCACATCATTAATAATATTCAAAATTTATTTTGTGAGATTGAATTTCTCTTTGTTCTTTTGAACACCTAAAACACCATTAGTGAATGAGTGTTTTATTTGACTTATCAATATGATATCCATCACTTATTGTGGCGTCTTCATTATACCATGGTTTCTAATCATAGGTTGATTAGGGGTCAAAGTGACCATTAGAACTTGAACATAATTAGATCCGGACTAATATAATATGGATTTAGGATCAGGTCATCCTAGGTTCATATCAAGTTGGGACATAGAAAACTAAGGCAAATGGCTCGCCTCATTTCAAAAATCCTAAAATATAAATTTGAGAGATCAAACAACCTAAAGGATGACACATTTAAATTATGGGAAGTCAAAGGATCGGTAACTCCTTTACCAAAAAGAATCTAGCTAAGCATAACAAATGACTTCCAACATTCCTAAAATCCTAAGCAAATTTCAAAAGGTGGAACATCAGGACAACCCCATCCTAACAACTTTGAAAGACAAAGCATCAAAAGATGGTGACACTTTTCTTTAGAAAGCATCCACCTAAGCACATTAAAATGTTTGTATAGCAAGCTCATTTCTAAAGAGTAGTAAGGCTTGAGACATTTTTCATTTATTGGATCATGTTGAGCGACTCCAGCATGATCCATAAGCCTATAGTATCCACTATTGCGAGCTACATTGACTATGAATGGTACTTCCCATTAGGGATGAAACTTGGATGGATGTGATATCTTTCTTCTCATAGAATCCGTAGGCTTCGGTACTAGACCAGATCTCCTTTTCATAATTTTTAAGCTTGCACAATGTTATTGTAGCTTTTACTCTCTAATGTTAGGAAACAAAATTATCATGAGCTATTTTCCTTTTTTCATCTAACACCTCCAAATTTTTTACTCAAAAATTGGTACAAGACTTTTCATCCCACTCAACCTCATTTAGCAATGTTCTAAAAGATGGTATTGTGATCTTTGTAGGGGAGATTATTTAACACCATAAACTAAGATATATGGTAAAAAAACCTATGGTAGATCTTGCTAAAGTCTGATATACATGACTTTGCTTGATATCTTGATCAATGTCTTATCCTTGGTTTCAGCTTGCCCATTTTTTATGAACAATGTGGTATAGATCGTCTATTCTTGATTCCATATTCATCCAGCATTGTAGCTCCTTGTTTGTTAACAAAATGAATCCTATTATCACTTACTATTTTGTAAAGAATGCCATGCCTACTCATAATATACTCCCGTAAGAAATTTGACACAACAGCTCCTATGGCTTTTCATAATGGTACTGTTTCAACCCATTATATTAAACATTTTATTGTTGTGAGGATTCATGTGTAGCCTTTAACTGTTGGATGGATGGGATCGATAAGGTTCAACACCCAAGTATGAAAAGGTCAAGTTATTTTTATGTCTTGGAGGGCCATAGCATGTTTACAGCTAAAAGGTACATGCACTTGACAAGTTCTACGTTTTTGTATGAAGTTTGCCATGTTTCCTTCATTATCGGCCAATAATAACCTAAATCTAGCAGTTGATAATAAAATTTTCTTCTTTTCTATTGTTCCCCACATTCTCTAACATGTACCTCCTTCATTATAATCTACTGTTTTTCATGTCCCATACATTTGAAAGGTTGCAAAACAAGACATCTCTTTCAACAAAATATCTTTGGACCATTCTTTTCAAAATGAAAGATTCTTTGGAGTTTTTTGGCAAGTTTCCATCTTGAAAAATAGTCAAAAAAAGATGTTCACCAATTGTTCAAAGTTAAGGCATTAAACACCTCATGTCACTGGATTAGTGCTTGACACTTAGGACATGAGGCCTGTAGGGAATTAGCTTGTTAATTCATATCTAGCCAATGGTAACCCTTGGCCAGAATTTCCTATTAAAACTTGTGATACAATCCTTTCTATAGCTTGTTTTGTATGTATCAATATTCTAATTCTTAATTTCCTTTGCTCCAATGCACTTTATGAAAACTCTTTCAGATAGGTGTCCATATAGATTCTAAAAATTAGCATATAAACTTTGAGGATATTTTGATTTGATGAGCTTATTGATGACATAATGACTCCCGAATGGGCTTTCACCAATTTATATCTTCATTATCATATTCTTCGTTTATGTTTGCCGGAAGAGATTACTATTAGCTAGATGTGAAACAACAAATCGATTCCTTGCAAGCATCATGTTATAAATGTCATTCTAATAAAGCAACATGATGTGTTTTATGCCTCAACAATTGAAGGAGATTGGCAAACACTCTATTTTGAATATTTTCTAGAAGAGAACATGCCAAACAATTTCAAACTATCTTTCATTTTGAAAAGAATGGCCAAAAGATATTTTGTTGAAGGAGATGTCTTACTTCATAAGAGATTTAATGGTGAACTTTTGAGAGGTTTGGGATGTAAAGAAGTTCATATTGTAATGAAGGAGGTATGTGCTAGTGAATGTGGGCAACACCATGAAAGTAGAAAATTTTATTACCAACTACTAGTTTTAGGCTATTATTGACCGACAATAAGAAGAGATATAACTAACTTCGTAAAAAAAAATGTAAAGCTTGCCAAGTGCATTCACTACTTTTTCATACTTGGGGGCCAGGAACTTATTAGTCCCATCTATCTAACAGCTAAGGGCTATGTATGTATCCTCACTGCAGGGGAATATTTTATAAAATTTGTTGAAGCATTACCATTATAGAAAACTACAGGAGTTGCTGTGTCAAATTTCATATGAGAGTTTATTGTAAGTAGGAATAGCATTCCTTACAAAATAGTGAGTGATAATGGGATTCCCTTTGTTAATATAGAAGTAGCTATAATGCTAGATGGTTGTAGAATCAAGACTATATTGGGTGAGTTGAAGCTACAAACAAGACGTTGATCAAGATATTAAGCAAAATGATGTATGAATGTGCTAGGGGCTAGAGTTAACATCTCGCAGATGTCTTATGGGTGTATCAGACTTCTGTAAGAGCTACACAAATTTTTCACCATATATATTAGTTTAGGGTGTTGAAACAACATCCTCTGGAGAGATCATAATACCATCTTCTAGAACATTGCTAATAAATGAAGCTTGAAAAGGATAATAAGTCTTATGTCAATTTTCAAGTAAAAGATTTGGAAACAATTGATTGAAAAAGGCAAATAGCTAATGATATTGTTGTTTCTTATCACAAAAGAGTAGTAAAAGTTACAATAAGGTTGTGCAAGCACAAAGATTACATGAATGAGATCTCATGTTAAAATCTATTAATTTCATGAGAACAAAGATATTAACTCCATCCTTTCATTCGCAATGGGAAGGACCATTCATAGTCTAAAAAGCTCATAAAAGTGGGTACTATTGCCTTATGGATCATATTGGTGTCACTCGGCGAGATGCAGTAAATGGAAAATGGCCAAGTTCTATTGCTCCTAAGAAATGGCCATTAGATAAAAACATTTTAATGTGCAAAGCTGGATTCTTGTGGGTGAAGAAAGTCACCATCTTTTGATACTTTGACATTTAAAAGTGTTAGGATGGAGTTTCCCTTCTAGTGTTCTATCTTTATAAGTTTGCTTAGGATTTTAGGAACGTTGGAAGTACAAAAATAAATGCATATACAGATTCCACTAGACATTTTTGTTGAAAGTGCATATTTGTACGTACTTATTTTTCTACTGATGCATATTCTCGTTTATTCTTATTTTGGTGTTGCAATTTTTTTTATTATGTGTTTCTTTACCTTTTTTTGTCTTTTAACATTTATAAACACATGCACAAATGTGAATATATTTCATTGATAACAAATCACTTTACATTTTATTATTTTGTACTTGCTGTCCATGAGAAATCTAGATGATAATTTTTTGTAAAAAAAAAAAATTATTATGTGTTCTTTTTTTTTTTCTTTTAACATTTACAAACACATGTACAAATGTGAATATATTTCATTGATCACAAATCAATGAAATATATTCCCTTGGTATCTCAAGATATGACTAAAACAATGACTGTTATGTAGAAAATCAACATCTTTAATATAATAAAATATTGTAGGGATATAAATCTTCAAAATTCAAAACAAATCTTCATGCTGCTAAAATCAAGTTATGAATAGATATTCATCAAATTGATTCCATTAAAGATCCATAAAATGTATCTCTCCATATTCACTACGCGAAAATTGAGATCTAACGACACTAACTTAGCGATGTTATGAAACAAAGCGTCTGAAAGAATAAAACCACGACGTTGAGCCAAAAGCATCAGTTAAAATTCTATAAATCTATGTCTCGTTCAAAAGTTGTCGAAGTCAAAAGGTTGCTAAAAAGAAAAATATGCGATGCTATTTTCGGTGGCACTGAATATTTGTTTGAAAAGTGTCACCTTTAATACTGTGCTTATATTTTATCTGAATTGTATTGTTTAAATGCTAGACTCATGTAAAATGACTAACCAACCACTTATCTATGTTTACATAATCACAAAATTTAATTATATGAATACTAAAAAAACTGATGAAAATAGGCAACGTTTATAATAGAAAATGTGTCGCTTACTATTTGATATGATAAAAAAAATCGAAACTCCTTAATTTAACAAACCAATTAGTTATTATTACAAAAATAAATTGAGTGTAAATTGCAAACAAAAAATTGGTAAACATTGCCCTGAAATTATTATTATTTTTTTTTCAAGTAGAGCATATTTACTATTAAAATTTGCAAGTCTGTTAAAAATAAAATTTTTAATTAAGGTAACAGGAGACACATTCACATATAATCGCGTTGCCTATACCTCCAATCATAATTTTTTTTTTTTGGTTTTCTAATTAGTTTTTTGATTGTTCATCAACAAATAAATACTTAAAATACTTCTTAAAAATGTGAAGGAAAAATACTAAGGTGGCTGTTTAATATTTTTGTTTTTCAAGTCAAGTTGTTTTGCTTATAAATTTACAAGTATCTTAATTTTTTTATATTTTATTTTATGTTTACAAAAGAAAACAGATGACGCATTACCTTAAAAGTGCATTGCCCATTTTATGTGTTATTATTATTATTTTTTTTATTGTTCATCTTCAAATAAACACTTAAAATATTACTAAAAATGTTAAGAAAAATTAATAAGTCAGTTATATTGCTTAAATATTTTCACTGCTTATTTGAAGTTGAAAAAAAAAAAATCCTTCTTACAGAAAAAAAAAAAAAAAACAAAGAATAGGCGATTCTAAAAGAAGTAATTGTGCCACCTGTTCCTTTAAAAAAAACAAAAAACAAAAATACAATTTCAGAAATTTGCAAGTTTAAATAGAAAACAAACTATACTTCGAAAAAAATTATTTAAAAAAAAAAGAAAAAAAAGAACAAGCGACACGAAAAGAAGTTATTGTGTCGCCTCTTTCTTTAAATAACAATAAATAGGCGATACTAGACGAAGTAATTGCATCGCTTGTCCCCTTTTTAAAAATATATATATATATATATATATATATATATATATATATATATATATATATATATATATATATATATATATATATATATATTTATATATACAATTTAAGTAATTGAACAACCACCTCAGTTATATTGCTTAAATATTTTCATAGTTTATTTGAAGTTGAAAAAAAAAATCCTATCCAAAGAAAAAAAAAAAAAAAAAACAAAGAATTGGTGATGCTAAAAGAAGTAATTACGTTACCTGTTCCTTTTAAAAAAAAATTCAAAAATATAATTTAAGGTATTTTCAAGTTCAAACAGAAAATGAATTGTATTCGGGAAAAAAATTATTTAAAGATGATAAAAAAAGGTTATTGCGTCGCCTATTCCCTTAAAAACAAAGAACAGGCAATGCTAAACAAAGGAACTGCGTCGCCTGTTCCCTAATTTTAAAAAAAATATAATTTAAGAGATTTGCAAGTTTAAACAGAAAATAAACTGTATTTGGAAAGAAAAAATTATTGAAAGAAAAAAAAAGGCAACACTAAAAGAAATTATTGCATCACCTATTCCCTCAAAAACAAAGAAAAGGCAATGCTAAACAAAGTAATTGCATCGTCTGTTTCCTTTTTTTAAATACAAAAATACAATATAAGAGATTTGTAAATTTAAGGGATGCTTAATATACAAATAGGTGATGCTTTTATAAAAAAGGGTCGCCAAATAAATGCTTGCGTTTTCACCCAACCAATTTTTACCTTTTGTTTAAATTTTTTTATCTACACATGTACAAACCCATAAAAAAATTAAATCAGATAAGGCTATGCCAAAAGTTGAACCCAGAACCTTTTATACTCTTAAAGAATCACTACACCACCATATCAAATGACTTGGATATAATAATACATTAATAAATAGTTAATACAGTTTTAGTCAATGCCTTTTTTTTAAAAAGGAGTCGAATAAAGGAATAGGCGATGCATTTTTCAACAAATGTGTTGCCTTTTTTTTTTTTTTCCAAAATTTTAGAGTTTTAGTCAATGTCTATTTTTAAAAAAAGAGTCGCCAAATAAAGGAATAGGCGATGCATTTTTCAACAAGTGCGTCGCTTTTTTTTTTAAAAATTTTTTAAAAAGAGTCACTAAATAAAGGAATAGGCGAAGCATTTTTCAACAAATGCATCGCCTTTTCTTTTCTTTTTTTCAAATTTTTTATTCACACGTGTACAAACCCATAAAAAAAAATAAAATCAGATAGGACCATGCCAAAAATTGAATCCAGAATCTCTTAAACTCTCAAAGAATCACCACACACCAAACCAAATGACCTGGATGCAAAAATACAATAAGAAATCGCTAATATAGTTTTAGGTGGTGCCTCTTTTTGAAAAAAAGTTGCCAAATATAAGAATAGGTGACCTTTTTTCAACAAATGCATCGCCTTTTCACCCAACCAATTTTTTTCTTTTTTTAATTTAAAAGTTGTTTTTAGTAATTTTTTTTTTCAATTTTTCAAATATACTTTTTTTAAAAAAATTTATAGATGAGTAATCAAAAAAACTAATTAAAAATAAGAAAAATAAAACATGGAATAGGCGATGTTTTTGGATGGAATTGGGTCGCCTATTCCTTCAATTTTTTTTTTATTTAAAAAAAAATCAATGAATAGACTTTCAAATTTTAAAAACAAGTAAGCTATCTCAAATTAGGTAGATAAATTGGTCAATTAGCCATTGTTGAATTAGAATTCTATATTCGATACCCTATCTCAAATTAGGTTTTAAGATATTTTGTATCTCGTCTATACATATATATGTGAATAACTGAGAAGAGCATTGACAAAACTATTTTCTGCTTTTAGATCAACGGAATTTATGTTCGTTAGATTGCTACATGAATATATTTGTAGATGAAAGTTCAAAAAACTAATTAAAGAAAAAACAAAATTATAAAATAGGAACAGACGATGTTTTTTTATCAAAATGCATTGCCTGCGCCCAAAAATTTACGAATAGGCAACGCCTTTGGCTAAAAATACGTCCCTGTACCCTCAATTTAAAAAAAAAAAAAAAGAGAAAAACAATTTAGAAGACTTGCCCATTTTAAAAATAATTAAGCTGTACTTGAAAAAAAGAAAAATTAAACAACCAGCTAAGTAATTTTACTTCATATTTTTAAGAAATATTTTCAGTATTTATTTGTAAATGAACAATAAAAAATAATTAAAGAACAAAAAGAAAATTGATATTACAGGAACTGGTGATGCTTTACATTATAAATGCGTTGCCTATTCCCTTAATTTTTTTTTTTAAATTTTATGAGACTTGCAAATTTTGAAAGCAAATAACTTGTATTTGAAAACACAAAAATATATATATATATAACTAAAGAAAAAAAAAAGATCTGGCGACACTTTTTCCTGTAAATGCATCGCCTGTTCCTTCAAATTAAATAAAACAAAACAAATTTATTTAATAGGCTTGCAAATTTTGAAAAAGCAAATAAACTTTCATTGAAACACAAACACCTAAAAGTTCAGCTCGTTTAACATACTTACCTAGAGAAATTGGTCAACAAGTCCTTGTTGAATTAGAATTCTACATTCGGTATACCCTCAAATTAGGTTTTGAGAAATTTTGTGTTTTGTGAATACATATATATATGTGAATAATTAAGAAGAGCATTAAGAAAACTGTTTTATGTTTTTAGATCAGTGAAATTGATGTTCATTCGATTGCTATGTGAACATATTTGTAGATGAACAATTAAAAAACTATTTAAAGATTATAAAGAAAATATAAAAAATGGAAAAGGCGATATTTTTCAACCATAATGCATCGCTTGATCCCACAATTCAAAAATAGGCGACCCTTTTTAAAGAAAATGCATCGCCTATTCTCTCAATTAAAAAAAATAAAAATTTAAAAGACATGCAAATTTTATAAAGAATAAAGGTGTACTTGAAAAACAGAAAAATAAACAGCAATCTTCGATATTTTTAAGAAATATTTTTAGTGTTTATTTGTAAATAAAAAATAAAAAATTAATTAAAAAAATGAAATTGAGAAAAAAGGCGATGCTTTTAATTGTAAATTCGTTGCGTGTTCTCTTAATTTAAAAAATATTTTAATACTCACAACTTTTAAAAGCAAATAAACTGTACTTCAAAAGCAAATTAATAACTATTAAAAAAGGAAAAAAAACAAAAAGTATCTGCAGACTCTTTTTGCTTTTTATGCATCGCCTATTCCATCAAATTAAGAAACAAAAAGTAAAACTTAAAATAGACGACGTTGTCTATTGCAAATACGTCGCTTGTTCCCTTTTTTTTTTAAAAAAAATTGAAATTTACAAGATTTTAAAGTAAATAAACTGTACTTGAAAAAAAAAATTAATTAAACTCCCACTTTGGCAATTTTGTTTCACATATATAAGAAATATTTTTAGTATTTATTTTTAGATTAAGAATAAAAAACTAATTAAAAAACAAAAAGAAATAAAAAATAATAATGACATTGATGGAACAAGCGATGTTTAAGATGTAAATGCATCACCTGTTCTCTGAATTTAAAAAAAAAAAGAAAAAAAAATATTCGAAAGGGTTGCCTTTTTGCCATTGAAATTTTTTGGTGCGTTTAAAAATTTTTACACACGCCTTTGAATCCCTTTTCATTTCTAAAACTACATCAAGTACACTACTTAATAGATATTAGATTTTGGAAGCAATCTAAGAGAGACTTGAAGAGTGGGATATTTTGGGTTTGATTTTTCATTTGCCTACACTCCCGTCAGGAAGCTAGGTTTCCCTGTGTCGCCCTGGTGGTAGTTGGGTTTCTTATTTCTTCGTCTCTGTTGTTTAAGTGAGTTTCTTTTTTCTTTGTGGTTGGTGGAGACATGTGCTGGGTTGGAATTTTTCTTCTTTTTTTTTTTTCATTTTAACCGCAGGTTAGGTTCATTGGATTTTCTTAATCTTGCTTTTGTAGATATTTTATTTGTGATATTGCTTGACATTATTCTGCTAAGTTCAACAGGTATTTTATGTTGAAGATCAACTTTGAAATGGTCTATTGTTTTAAGTTCACCACAACATCGTACTTTTGTTGAAGAAGATATTCTTGGTGATACTACGATGGCTCACAATCCATTTGTCATATAGTTCCCAAGTGTCGATGAGAATGATAATAAGGATGAATGTGAGAATGGCTATGTTCGTAATGACTGTGAGGGGATATGGATAAAAAAAATATATCTTCTAAATAAATTGATAAGTTGATTTATTACTTATTTTTTAAGTAATATTTATGATATTTATTATTATTCATTTAATTAATTTTCTGATCCAATTCATTATGCATTTTCCACTTTTAATTAAGAGAAATGTGTCGCACCAAATCTTAAGAATAATTGTAATATTCTTTATAATTTCATTTACAAAATTACATAATTTAATAATAATTAATATTTATTTATTTTGTATAAGTGTTAATAACTTTTTTAATTTTTTCATATGCAGTATGAGGGTGTAATATAGTCAATAAGAGGACGTCAACTTCCATCTCAATGTGTATGCATTCATGGAAGTTTAATTAATATTGAATTTGATTTTGTACATACAATAGTTTACCAAATTATGTAAACATATGTCAATGAGATAATATTTAATTTATTTGATAATTATTTTGTTACGAAAATATTTATTTTAAATTTTTGTATTCTAATTATTTTGGATGAAGCTAGTTTTAGTTTTTTTGTATTTTAATTATTTTAATATTTTTACTATTTTAATCAATTTTCTAAAATTAAAAAAAAGCATGATGCATTAAAAAAAACAACATCACCTAACATGTTGGGTGATGTCGTTTTTCCACCTTTAGCGACGTTTTCTAAAGAGTCTCCTTTCATTGGCTTTTTTAGAGATGCCTTAACAAAATATATTGAGCAAAGCTTTGAAAAACAATCGCTAAAAGATTTTTTAGTAATTGTTTCATATAGCGTTGCTACATGTTCAAGATAAAGGGTGACACTTTATAGAAATGCATCGCTAAAAGTGGAACATCAAATATGAAGCATTTTTTAAAAGTGTCACTAAAAGTCTAATGTAAAACTGACACTTTTGTTATTAGCGTTGCTAAAAAGTCGAATATTAAATCTGACCCATTTGTTAAACGCGTTGCTAAAAGTCATATACTAAATTTGATGTTGTTTTAAATGCATTGCTCAAAACGCAAAAAATAGGCGACTCATTTCAGTAGCGTCACGTTTTCTTTGAACGTTTGGCGATGAATTGTTTTACATCATCAGCCTTGTTTTAAGCTAAGGCGACACTATTAATGCATTGCGTGTTCTTTTATGGATTTAGCGATAAAATGTTAGGCGACACTGCGTAATACATCGATCTTTTATTTTGTGTGATGCATTAATTGCATCATTTATCAATACGATTCTAGTAATGATTTTTTTCTAGAAAGAATCCAAAACATCATCAAAACTCCATCTTTTAGTCTTTTTACCTAAATATAAAAAATTAAAAATTAATAGAATTCCATTCCAACTACACAAAATTTACTAAGAAAATAACAAATAATTAATAAGCATAAAATATGGGCTATAAATTAGAAATATTCAACACTCATCAAGGACAGTAGATAAAAATCCTTTTTTTATGGCTTCTATCACAACTAATCTTTGATGTAAGATCTGGACACAATCGCTAAAGAAATACATAGTCACTCTAGCTAGCTAGTTCTTGCCATGTGTAAAGAAAGAAATGTCTTCCATGTGGTAGCCGCTAGCTTGCTCAATCCTAGCACTCCATGATTAACAACCTAAATCAATAAATTGCTCAATATAAGTTGGCTCTAAAGAGCTCTAAGACTTTTGTTGTTTGATAGCTTAAATGCTATATCCTACTCGGTACTCTTAAGATTTTGGCCACTCAATCAGCTCATGATATCACATATCTATTCAGTTTTCTTATCTTTGCTTTCATTCAAATCACTACTATAAGTGTGTATTTTTTCTTTCTCTCTCTTTACTCTCAGTTAAATGGTGTTAGAGAATCATGGCAAGTGTTAGCCATGAAACATGCAAAACCGAGAGCAAGGCAAGGTAAAAGCTGAAATGCCTTGGCCGAAATCATTAACCTAGTTTGTTTCATAATTGGTTTGTATTTTAATTCTAGCAAATTGTGTAATCTAGGCTAGATAAGTTGGTGCACAAAGACATCAAAATATGTTGTTTAAAGTATACTAGCCAAAATTAGGGTTTAAGAAAAACCAAGCACCTAGATGACATGGAAAGCACCTTGGTGACACGGATGGTGACATGGAAGCTACTTGGTGACATGGAGCTTCACCATTCGGCTTTCTCTCAACCAATGCATGGAAGGACATGTGTCATCATGCATGAGGACTACTTCACCATGAAGCAACTAATGAGGTAGCAAAACTTGTCGACCAACCATGATGCATGTGGCAAAGTTACTTTACACATGTGGTTTTGCTTCACCATGAAGGACTTGTTTGTATTGGTCCTTAAAACCAGTCATGGTGTGCTTTCACTCCTATTTTGTATGCTATAAATATGTATTACAGTTCAATGAATGAATATATTGAATTTTGGAGAAATATACCTTAGTTTCCATTTGAAACCAAGAGAACACTAAAACCGGCCTTGTTACAAATTTTCAGCAACTTATTACATCAAAGCCGAGATACACCTTCACTCCAAATCAATTTCAATCCTTCATACCTTGTTTTCTTTTGATTAACCTTGCCCTCATTCTTTCAAATGGTGCAGAATAGGGCTTTTAGGAATAAACATTACCACTTATTACTAGATTTCTTCTTTCTTTCTCCCTTTATTTTTTTAAGACAATGTGTGACTATGTATAAGTTTTAGCTTTCACATTTGTATTTTCTGTTTGGGTCAAACATTCGTAAAACTAACTTTTTCAGATTTACAATGCCTTGTGTGCCTTTATCCATCATTAATGACTTGCGTGGGTTCTATTTCAATTAGTCATGTTTCATTTCTCAATCTTCTACATGCATTTTTAGGGTTTCTGGCTACACATTTTCTTGGTTTCAGTTTGGAATGATGTCTAGATTTTTTAAGCGTTTGTATTAAAAACTTGCTAGTTTAGGTTTTCTAATATATAGGCTCTATTAAGTCATTAACAAAGCTTCCTTTAAAAAACTTTTCTAAAACTAGCTAAAGCTGCTTTAGGGATTATCTATTGGAAATAAGATCTTTGCCTTATATTTTTCAGAACTTTGAGTTTGTGATAGTTTATACCAACTTGATTGCTAAGCTTTGTCATCTCTCTTTCTAGTCATGGCATCACATAGAAAGTTTGTAGCTTGGTGGTTTAAGGAAATATCCCTCGAGACTTCCCCTCTTCTTTATCCTAGTCATCTTTTCATTATCAATTCACTTATCCCTCACAACCCAAGGGCCAAGGTTCCATCTTGAATGTCCAACCTTTAGCTGTGTTACATCCGGGTGGATTTCAGACAGTTAATATCCTGAGCTCAAGTAATGCCCACCTAGGTGGGGCCTCGACTATTGGTCTTATCAGGACCTCGATAAGCTCGAGCCTTCCTAGTAAGAGAGACCTTTTATAAAATATTTTCAAGGACATTGAAGGTCAGCCCCACCCTCTACTAATCTTGATGCAACTAATGTTGGTGCTTCTCATCCCATTGAAGTTGCAATCAATGTGTCTTGGGCTGACAAAGTTGTAGGTGGTGCTTGCATCTTGTAGATGGCCAAAATAGCACCTCCACTTTTGTTAGTGCTTCTTTATCCCTTTGCCATGTGATAATAGAATGGCTCCTATTATTGAGCTTGAGCTAGAATAGCTATAGGGGTTTTGATTGTCACTAAGTTCTTAACATTGCCATTACTCTTAGGGAGCTTAGAATTGGATCTTTTCCACTTTCTACTTCTCAAACTCAATTTGCTATGGCCCTTACCTAAGGTCCTCCCCCGATAACACCCCTTTACAACCTCACTCTAAATGAATTAGAGTAGTTTTTATAGCTCTTCCAAATCCTTAAGTGTGTTTTAGTTTGGTTATAATACCTAACGAAATTCCCAGCCACCTTAATTAAGGTGAGGTGGTATTAAACATCTTCATAAATTATTGTTGCCTCTTCATTATGTAACCTATAAACTCTTTGACAAAAGTTAACCTTGCATCTTTATGTACGTCATCCTCTAAAATTAGCTCTTTATTACATTATAAAGCCTAGACATGGGTTAGGGTGATTGGGTTGGCAAAAAAAATAATAACCAACCCAAGCAAGTCAGTTTGGTTGGGTTTACACCCAATTCAACCCAACAGCCTATAGCAACGCATCCTTACCCTATCCAATAGTAGTCAGGTTGGGTTGGGTTGGATGATCAAGTTGGGCTTTGAGTTAAGCTTGAGCACAAATGTCAATTTTGATAATTTTTTAGTAAGAATTCATACAAATAGGCCTAGTTATTGATTTTGGGCCATCTAGCTTATGGAAAAATCAAATTACTTAAAAAAAAATAAAACAAATTAAATCCAAACTTGTTCAACCAAATTAAATAGTATATCATACAAAAACAAAAATTAAAATAGTTACCATAGACACAAATTCTTTACATGTCCCAAATTAATACAAAACACATATAAAACAAATAGATATATACATATTGTTATTATTTAATCAAAGCTTCAATCCCTAGGGCATTAGAATTCCAAATCTAACTTAAAGTCCCCATCATTTACTTCCAGAACTTTTAATTGCAAGTTACAACACTACTTGGGGGCTTCATAAATAGCTTATTGACTTGCAAATATAAAGCCTAATTTAGTTGTATTCCTGTGAAGAATATTCCAAATCTTCCATTTATATAAAATGAACATTTCATGATCATTATAGTGGCAAAGAATCCTACAATTTTTATAAAAGATATTTAAATAAAAAAATAGGTTTCTATATGAACATGTATTATGATTTTTGCTTACAAAGAAAAGCATATTCAAGTTAAAGACCATAGATATCATGTCTATAAGACTCTTCATAGAATAATAAGAAAAAAATAATGGTAAAACATGTATATATTTGACACCAAACAATGTGCACAAATTTTAGGATTTCCTACCCACCTAATCATAGGTTTAGAAGTGCACTTTCATACCTGCCAATTTGATTAACAAAATCTCCTAATAATTCAAACAGAAAAATGAAATAAAAAATAAAAGAGAGACAAATGGCAAATTAGATGGATCTTTATGAGTCTACCTATACATTGCTCAACAACTAATTCACTGCCCCTTCAGCATACAAAACAAGTGGTTAGTGGAAATATGTATGTTTAATTCACTACCTAAACTATATTCCTCATGAAAGTTCACATTCAATATAGTGGCAAAAATTCTTCCAAATCAAATTAAGACACTACAAAAGACAAATTGACTGATATGGTTAGTTTGCTTACCACCAAGCTCAATTAAAAGATAGCTCATTCATGCATCATGAACAAAAGTTATAGCAAATCATGTATCTAAACTAAGAAAAGAGAGCAAAGTATTAAAAAAAACTTAAAAATTCAATTTAAATATGTTAATGAATGTAAATGTTAAAATAAAATGTTGAATTAACAAGTTAAAAAATTTCTTTCATAAGCCTTAAAATTTTCTTTCATAAGCTTTAAAATTGGTTCTTTAACATTCTTGGAAGATTGATTATCAATTATTGTTGATGTATCACTTGCAGCATAAAAATCTAACATCTAAGCCAAAGTTTCTTTCACTCTTTTGATCATATTTCCACACACATCCCCTAAAGAAAGATTACCAAAGCTAAAAATTATGTAATCTAGTTTGTATCGAGGGTCAAAGACAGCAGCAACAAATAAAAAATTATTAATCTTATTAATCATCCCCTAATACTCATCACATTTCAACTTCATATATTCAGCCATGGTACTCAAAGGTCCTTTTTTTTTTTTTTCTCCAAAATACACTCGCTCAATTTTTAGTGAATTTTGCAAAATTTTATCACAAATAAGTAACATGCCACATGCAAAAACCATCAAATTTAAAAGTAATATTATAAAAACTCTTCAATAATTTCAGAAATAATTTAGCATCATTTCAATCTTTTTCTGCTGATGGTTCATTATTAAAATAACTAAGATAGTATCCCTCCTCTTTGTCCATCCTCTCAAAAGCTTTTTGAAACTTAATTGCACTTTTGAACATTAAATAGGTGGAATTCCACCTAGTTGGAACATCCAAAGATAAGAGTCTTTTATACTCTATCTTTTTTTTTCCCCCAAAACATGCTTTAAACTTAGCTAATCTTGATGGCGAGAATTTAACATACCTCACAACATGACTAATGAGATTAAATGCAATAATATGATCCTTCAATCCATCATTTTCAATCAATTTTGTGATGTGAACGCAACAATGCATGTGGAGGAATTCATCATCTGAGGTAAAACTATTCCAATTTTTAATCCTTCTTTCAATGAATGCAGTGCAACATAATTTGTTGATGCATTATCCATAGTGATAATAAAAACCTTTTTGATCTGCCACTCAATTAAACAACTTTAAACTAGTTTACCAATTATCTCACCTTTAAAATTAAGTACTTGATATAAATTCAATATCCTCTTCTATAATTTGCATTCACTATCAACAAAGTAAGCTGTGGAACCATATGATTAATATTGTGATTAGAAGTCCATGTTTTTCTTGTTAGGCTAACCATTGGTGAGTTATTCATAAATAAACTTCTTTACTTTTTCTTCTCCTTCAAATAAAACTGCTACACATCTTTAGTGATTGTAACTCCAGATGGTGGATCAAACTTTGGATAAGCTACACTATAAAAATCTCTAAATCCTTCTCCCTCTACAAATGTAAATGGCAACTCATCTCTAATAATCATCCTAGCACATGTTGTCCTATAAACCTCTTTATTAAATCCTACAACAATGAAATTACTACCACCACATTCACCTTCATTTTTAGTTTTAAAAAAGAGTATCTTTTGACTTATATCTTCTTTTCTATGTGGATTCTTTACATTGACTAAAATGGTTCCATAAAATAGTGGTCCCATATTTTTTAGTATTACATGTATATTCCCTATCATAATAATTACATTTACGCCTATAACTTCCTTCAATTTTACTTAAATGAGCCTAAATCTGTAAAGTTCTTATCGGTTTCCTCTTGCTCAAAGTGCATTATGGAGGTATTTAAGAAGAGGAAGGTGGTGGCACTGGTATATCACAAATGATTGGTTTACTACATGGTTTAGTTGGTTAAAAAATGTTGTTATTGTTGTGGAGTTTTAGAAACACTAGATTGAACTTCATCCATCTAAAAATTAAAATTTTAAATTACAATTATAAGAATCATCAATCATATTAGGAAGAAAAATATATCATATAGCAGTTGCTAACATAAAAAATATAAATAATAGGAAAATAAGTAAGCAAATATGTACAAATAGTCCATTATATACTTTAATCTCATAATAATATATAGTTGTCCTTTTATTTTTTTTGGAGATGAAAATTAATGCAACAAAGACATAAAAAACAGCTTCAATTACCTCATATTGCCCCTACGAAGCTACATACTATCATTTCTTTGCCAATAAAAAAGTCCAAATTAAGTTTTATGGAAACCATGTGCAAGTTATTGTAGATTTTAATATGTATACCACTGAAAATTATTCCTTTGCCCAAGTGTAACCATATAAACAAAGCATAACAATTATAGTCAACATAAATTTTATTCATCTAAATATGACAAGCCCGATAATCATGGTTAAAGAATAGTGATTCTTAAATTACTTCGGAACTAATTTTTAAAATGTTTTGAAGTTTGGAAAAATAGATTGTAAAACTTTAATAATATTATAATTTTTATTTGTCATTCCATGAAATAATTCAAACTTATTTTAGATGAAAAAAATTGGCTAGTTCACTAAACCTAATAAAATTAAATGGTTTAAAATCCTAAGCAACCAAACAAACCAACCACCTCAAAAGCCTACAAAACAAGGAAAAAGGTGCTTTCTGTTTTGTAGCCTGGAAAATGAGGTAAAAATAAACTAAAACCAAAATATTTATGCTAAACAAAAATGAACAACCCAAGATATTAATATTCCTTCGAAAAAATAGAACAAAAGTGAAGAATTTCCTTCAAAACTAAACTATACATCATGTCAAGATCCACTGAATTTGCAGTAAATAAAATGACAACTTTGGAGTAAATAGACTAAACAATCTATGTTTTAAGATTATGGAAGCTTACTAGAAGAGGTAGGAGTAAAAAGACCTTGGTTCTAACTAGTCAATGAAGGAGATTGTCGGTACTAAAAAGGCCTCTTATAGCTTGTGATGATAGAAGCCAATGATGAAAGTGATTTGCGATAACACATAGAAGTTAAAAGAATGATTGGGGGTGAGAAGACAAAGCTGAGTATAGAAACTAGAGATTGGAGGTTGAGAGAAAAAGAGCAAAACCAATTTATGGTAAAATGGATTAAGACACGTTATTTTATTTTGTTCGATATATATGAAAAATCATTTCTTTTAATTAGTAACATTATATGGGTCGGGTAAGGTTATACCAGGTTTTTAATATATAACCTTATACCCGACCAGATGAATTCAAGTAGAAAAAAAGCCAACTCACAACTTGCTCAAATGACATCGATTTCACCTATTATTGGGTTAGATCAGATTGGGTCGGTTTGATTTTATAAGTCAGCGAGCTTAATGAACAACCCTACTATACAACCCAAAAAACATTCAAGCATTTTTATCCTAGGTAAACAATTAAGTTGTCTAGCCTAAACGATATTTAGTAGTCTTAAATGCAAAATCCTCCGATAGATAGTTCAATTCCTAATCAAAACATTTTGTCTGCAATCTCACCTTTCACACATATGCCAATTGCACTTTACAACTCCTATTCCTTTACTTGCATGGCTGGAATTTGCCTTTTAAGCTTAGGAGAATATCTAAGGTCTGTATATGTGAGGTCATTAGGTGTAGAGCAAGCATAACTTTTTGTGTGCATCCTGATCTTCCTTTTCCAATTCTCAATGTGAATTGAGATTTCTAGTTTCGGGTTTTTGTTAAGAGCTACCAAGGAAGGTTTTGGACTATCCCATTGGAAAGTTAGGAATAACTTTGTTGTCCTAATTCTCAATCAAAGTCCTCAGAACCACCTTTTACTCCACCCACTGTATGAGCTAAAGACTTGATACTAGCAAAATTGTGGTTAATTTAGCAAGATTCAATAAGCTCATGATTCATTTCATGTCGCCTTACTTCTTGTTTCAAATATAAGCAGTTAAAACATCAAGTTGGTAGACAAAGTTACCCATAAATTGCTAAAGGTGATTTTCCAAATTTGAGATATGAGATTGTTCGAAATGAATTCCAATGGGTCAACTTGATGCACTTAATGCTTTACTTGTTAAGCTAGTAGGTCAACTTTTAGTATAACTAGAGCATTAATGTGTGACAATGCCTACATGCTTTCATAGAAGCTTCTTCTTTTTCAACCATAGTCTTCCATGGTGGAACAAAGTGCATCGAAGATACCACATCCATTGTTGAAGTCAATAACACCAAATGCCAATTGAACTTTGTTGCAAGTACGAATTTAGTAAACAACGCTAAATCATTGTCACGGGAATTTGGAAGGCCATAGTAGCAATCGATTCCACCTTTTGAGCTCCATGAACTTGTTTGTGAACTAAGCAAAGATGACCAAGAATGTCCTCCCTAAGCCAATTCATTAAGAGAACCTCATTTTCGATAAAACAATCAAAAATTAAAGAAAAAATATTAGGGTACCGGTTGTTATGAACCTAGGTCGACTTGCTCCTAAACCCTATTATACTTGCCCGAATTGAAATTAAGCTCATATTCTAATGGTCACATTGAGCCCTGATCAACTTGTGATTAGAAGCCTTGGTATATGATAAAGACGCCACAATAGGTGATGGATGTCCTATTGATAAGTCAAACTAAAACACTCATCTGTATTCCATGTTTTAGGTGCTCAAAGAGAACAAAGATAATTTTTCTTACAAATAATTTTTGAATAATATTCTAAAATACCATTCCCATAAAAAATTAGCCCTTAAATAGGCTAAAGTTACAAAACAATAAACACTAAATCAACTAAGGTAAATACGGCAAACATAGAAAAGGATTAGGAAAGTGCAAAATTTTCCACATTTCCTAAACTATTTTGTATTAATTAATTCCGTAATTTTGAAATAAGAATTAAGTAATTGACAAAAAAAATAATAATATATCAACATTTCTAAATTAATTTGTCCAGCAAATAATTAAATAAAAACTAAAATAAAAGGCTTATTTCGTAAAACAAAAAGTCAATTTCAGATTTGAAAAGTAGTTGACTAACTTTTCAAACAAGTTGTCTTTATCCAATCATTAGCTTGATTAGGCTCCAAATCAGCTCCAATATGCTATGTAGGATGCCAAATAGGGATAGAACTAGTTCCCACTCGTTTCCATTGATTGGAATAAGCAAAACTTGCTTGAAATGCAAGAAAGGTCCCTTCTAGCGCCAAAATGGTGAATTTTGGCCATATTGAAGGCTTGTGCAAAAATGGTGAAGTTGAATGCTTTTGTTTCTAGTTTAACATGATTCCATGGCCCCTTGGTGAGCTTAATGACATTCATAAGTGAACAAATTCATCCCTTGCTGCTCGGAGTCTGTAGATGCACCAAAATAGCTTCCCGGGTCCATTTATACCTTCATAACTTGGATGCACAGTCCGGGCTTTGAATCTTCAGGTATTATCATGTCCTCTTGAGATGTAGTAACACCTTTAATGACACTAACCAGATTTTCCTTAAATCTCTTAACTTGTGCCTTAGTAATTAGCCTCGTCTTCAATTGCACAGGAGAAGCACTAGAGCGGGTTGTAGGTTGTATTGGTATAGGTGGATTCTCATCATTCCCCACTTTTTGAAAAGGAATTGCCCTCAAATCAAAATTATGAGCTGCAGCAAATGGAGATAAATTAGCAACATTAAAGGTATCACTCACATTATACTCATCTAGTAAGTCAAGCTTGTAGGCATTTTCATTAACCCTATTCAAAACTTAAAAGATCCATCTCCTCGAGGCATAAGCTTTTACTTTCGTTGTTCTAAAAACCTTTCCTTTCTTAAATGCAACCAAATCCAATCTCCCGGTTCAAACACTACCTTTATTCAGACTTGGTTAGTAATATTGGCATACTGCTCAGTCCTTCTCTTAATGTTTACTTTTGTCTTCTAATGAATCTGCTTAACAAATTCAGCTTTTTGTTTTCCATCTAGATTAGCACGTTCACTTAAAGGCAAAGGTATTAAATCCAATGGAGTTAAAGGATTAAAGCCATAGATAATTTCAAATGGTGAATATTTAGTAGCAAAATGTATGGTTCCATTGTAGGCAAATTCAACATGCGGTAAAGATTCTTCCCAAATTTTCCAATTTCCACTAATTAAAGCTCTTAACAATGCAAACAAAGTTCCATACAACATAAGCATCTTTAAATAAGCTTCTTTAAACATCATGACCAGCATAAGTTTATAATTTAAAATGCCTTTTTAATCTCACCTTAGCTAAGATAAAAAAAATTTCTTTTTCTTCTCTTTCCTCTCTTTCTCTTTATCACTTTCAGTTTTCTCTTTATTTTTCTTCTTACTTTCAGCTTTATCTCTTTTTCTTTCACTCTCGGCTTTCTCTCTTCTTCTTTCACTCTCTTTTTCTTTTTCTTCTCTTTCCTCTCTTTTTCCCCTCAATCTTAGGTTTAGAAAACTTACCTTGGTTGTGTGGTTTGAGCTTGCTCTCTTGTCTGGTAGATGAAGCCGTGGGTGGCATGCTTGTCTTTTCTTTTTGCCATTTAGCTTCCCTCCTTTGTTGCATTTGTATTTGATCTCTAAATACTTTTTTAGGTGTCAACGGCTCTAGTTTACAATGGCATTTTCTTGAACATAATACATGGTATTCTTATCAAATTGCCATGGTCTTCCTAACAAAATATGACCATCATGTATAGGTATAACATCACATAAAACCATATCCACATATTTATCAATGCTAAACTTTATCTTAGCTTGTTTATTTACTTTCATCTCTCCACTATCATTATGCCATTGAAGTCTATATGGTTCGAAATGTTTAATTGTTGCTAAACCTAATTTCTCCATCACAACATTACTAATAACATTGGTACAACTTCCACTATCAATAATCATACTACAAATATTACCTTGAATGCCACATCTAGTATGGAAGATGTTTTCTCTTTGGACTTGATCCTCATCTTTATACACGGTCAAAAGCCTTCTTGACACCAAACTTACTTTGGCCCTTGAAGCTTTTAGAGTCTTGGGTTCACCATGTTCTTCATCCTCAATTTCTTCCTCAACAAGTTCTGTTTCAGCTTTGGATAACTCACTTTCGGATTCCAACTCATCATTGCCTTTCAGCACCATAATTCTTTTATTTGAGCATTCATTGGCAATACGTCCTTGGCCCTGATGTTTAAAACACACAATATCATGGGTTCTAGATGGTTTAGGATCATATTTACCTTTGGATTTTTGTGCTTGTGCAGGTCTGGGTCTTATATTTCTTCTTGGCCGATGGAGCTTTCTCTTTCAAGTTTTAGTTTTGGCTTTGATTCAAATGCAAGATTACTTCTCTGAACACTTGAGCTTGACCTCCGCTGCTTGAAACCCCTCCAAATCGTGAGCTAGTGCCCCTCCTTTTCAATTGGTTCTCAATTTTGATGGCCGCAGCATCTCTTCTAATTTCACATATTGTTGTAATTCCACTTGGTTGGCTATCTCTCAGTTTAAGCCTCCCAAATACTGTGACATTGTTACTTCATGGTTTACATTCATGCTCAACCTTATCATGAGCATCTCCATCTCCTTGTAGCAGTTCTCCACGGTCCTACTTCCTTGTGATAAAGATTGTAATCTTTGATGGAACAACATATGGTAATAGCATGGTACAAACCTTTTTCTCATGGCTCCCTTCATTTGCCACCAAGTGGTAATTAGTCCATCACCAACTCTTCTTTGGGTACCTTGCTCATCACCAAGAACATAATTTGAATAAGGTATGAGATAGTTATTGGTTGTAGTTCAAGTAATTTAGGTCTTTCTCTCAAATCCTTTAACCAATTTTAATCCAATCAATTTAGCACATAAATTCTAATATACAGAAGTAATATTGAATAAATAAACAGCAAATCCAACAATTCTCAATTGAATTTCCCAAAAGCGAACCAACTCAATTGTCAATCTCTCAAAACCGACCTTTTACATTTTTTTTTCTTTTAAACTTTGGCTTTTTTCTTCTTCTCTCTTTTTCTTTTTAATCATAAACAGAAAAAATATCTCACAATATCCAATAGCACAATCACCATAATAAAATTCAAGCTCCAATGCTAACAAAAATGCCAAACCCGATTCTATCACAAATTGCACAATTTTAGGGTTTATGCAATATGCTTTAAAATTCCTTTTTTTTTTTTTTTTTTTGAATATATGAATGTAACTAATTAAGATTAGAACAGCAAAGAAAAATCAACAATAAACTAAATTACTAAGAACTAATATGCAAAACAAACTAACAAACTAGAAAGAAAAATATTCAACTAAAACAAAGAAACCTAATTCAGCTACGAAATTTATTTTTTTTATGCATAATATGTATGAGCAGGAAACAACCTTAACCTAATGTTAAAAAATTGCAATTATCACAAAATAAACAAAAATTCAGCTCTGATACCAAATGATACTAACATAGGTCAACTTGCTCCTAAACTCGTATTATACTAGCTCGGATCGAAAATTAAGTTCAAATTCTAATGGTTACCTTGACCCCCTGATACCAAATGATACTAACATAAGTCGACTTGCTTCTAAATCTGTATTCTACTAGTTCGCATCAAAAATTAAGTTCAAATTCTAGTGGTCACCTTGACCCCTGATCAACTTGTGATTAGAAATCTTGTTATATGATGAAGACGTCACAATATGTGATGAATGTCCTATTGATAAGTGAAACTACAACACTCGATCTCTATTCGATGTTTTAGGTGTTCAAAGATAACAAAGAGAATTCATCTTACAAATAATTTTTGAACAATATTCTAAGCTGTTGTTCCCGTGAAAAATAAGACCTTAAATAGGTTAAAGTTACAAAACAATAAACCCTAAATCAACTAAGGTAAATTTGGCCAACATAGAAAATGATTAGGAAAATGCCGAATTTTCTTAGTTTGCTAAACTAATTTGTATTAATTAATTCCTTATATTTGAAATAGGAATTAATTAATTTATAATCAAAATAATAAGATATCAAGCTTCCTAAATTAATTTGTCTAGCAAATAATAAGATGAAAACCAACATAAAAGGCTTATTTCCTAAAACAAAAAGTCAATTTCAGATTTGAAAAGTAGTTGACTAACTTTCCAAACAAGGTATCTTTGTTCAACCATTAGTTGGTTTAGGCTCCAAATCAGCTTCAATATGCCATTTTGGATACCAAATAGGATTAGAACTAGTTTCCACACATTGATTGGAATAAGCAAAGCTTGCTTGAAATGCAAGAAAGGTCTCTTCCAGTGTAAAAATGGTTAATTTCAACCATATTGAAGGCTTGTGCAAAATGATGAAGTTAAATGCTTTTGCTTCTACCTTGACATGATTCCATGGCCCTTTAGTGAGCTTAATGATTTTCATAACCTAATAAATTCATCCTTTGCTGCCCAGAGTCCATAGATGCACCAAGATAGCTTTCCGGGTCCATTTTTGCCTTCACAATTTGGATGCATAGTACTAGCTTTGAATCTTCGGGTATTATCATGCCATCTTGAGATTTAGAAACACTTTGAATAAAACTAGCCATATTGTCCTTAAATCTCTGAGCTTATGCCCTAGTAATTGGCCCCATCTTTAGTTGCATAGGATCAGCACCCAACAGATTATAGGTTATATGGGTACAAGTAGATTCTCATCACCATTGGGGGGGTTAATGCAAAGCCTCTGATATTTAACGTAGGTTGGAACTCAACTCAAGCTCTTATAGTTGAATTCCAACAGAGTAAAGTAAGAGTAAAGTAAAGGAGGAGGGGTAGTCTTAATTTGTGAAATCAAATCTATGCCCTTTATAGGGGTGAAAGTTCATGGATGTGCGCTATATGGCTCCTAAACTGATAGCCTTTGACCTCTCACAAGGTGCTAGCTTAAGGTTATGATGAGTTTGACTTACCCATCACCTACAAACTAGTGTTTGGTTATGCCCATTGAATCATCCATCCTAGCTCATCTAAGAGGGTAAAGTGACTAAATCCAAATCACTTTTCCTGATTGGCTTTTCTTTGAGATGTCGACATGCCTTTCTCTATGCCTAGCTAATACGAACATAGGACGACTTGCTCCTAAACCCATCTTATATTAGCCCGGATCTAATTATATTCAAGTTCTAATGGTCACCTTGATCCCTAACCAACCTGTGATTAGAAACCTTGGTATATGGTAAAGACGCCACAATAGGTGATGGAAGTCCTATTGATATGTCAAAACTAAAACACTCACTCTTTAATGGTGTTTTAGGTGTTCAAAAGAACAAGAAGAAATTCAATCTCACAAAATAAATTCTGAATATTATTAATGGTGTGTTCTTCCTAAAAACAAAGTCCTTTTATAGGCTAAGAGAAAACAAAAATAAACCCTAATTACAATAGATAAAACTGGCCATGACTTGTCGAATTCTATTATGGCCAAAAATCTACTTCTTTCCTAACCTAATTTCGATTAATTAATTCCTTTATTTTGAATTAGGAATTAATTAATTTACAATGAAAATAATAAAATAATAACTTTCCTAAACTTATTTGTCCAGCAAATAAATAAATACAATCCAAAAACAAATGGTAATTTCCTAAAACAAAAATGTAGAATCAAATTAGGAAACTAAAATACTAGATTTTCGACTAAGTTGACTTTGACCATTATTTGACCAATTTGAGCTCCAAATCAACTTCAATATGATTTTTTAGGATGCCAAATAAGCTGACCATGAAGTCGTACACATTGTCCTTGCTTGGAAGAGAGAGAAAAAACTAACTCAACAAAATACAGTAGAGCCAGCATAAAATACAGTAAAACCTGGCAAATCTTGGACCCACACCACCTGTTTGTTTGCCTTTGAAGCTGCCTTGAATTTATTCCATGACTTCTTAGACATATGAATTGAATCCATAAAGATTTGGAACCATTTCATGCTATTCGGACTCCTAAAAAGTACCAAAACCGCTACCTAGGTCCGTACTGGCTTCCACCACTTATATGCTCAAAATAGGTCTTGGTTCTTTGGGAATAGACAAGCCCTCTTGAGAATGAATAATTCCCTGGATAAATGCAGCAAGGTGATCCCTAAAACTTTTAGCTCTAGTGATTTGCCCGGTCTTCATCCGTATCGGGTCAGTACCCCAGCAGGTTGTCGGTTGTGCGGGCTCAGGCGGATTCACATCATTCCCCTCCTCTTGAAAAGGATATGCCCTCAAATCAAAGTCATCACCTGCAGCAAAAGGAGACAAATCAGCAACATTGAATGTAGCACTAACATTATACTCACCCGGTAAATCAAGTTTGTAAGTATTGTCATTTATCTGCTTCAAAAATTGAAAAGGTCCATCGCCTCTCGGCATCAATTTTGATTTTCGCTGTTCGGGAAACCTCTCCTTCCTCAAGTGTACCCAGACCCAATCCTAAGGTTCAAAAATAACTTGTTTTCAGCCTTGGTTAGCATTCCTTGCATATTGCTCGGTCCTTCTCTCAATATTTAGCTTAGACTTTTCATGAATCTGCTTTACAAAATCAGCTTTTTGTTTGCCATCTAGATTAGCACATTCACTTAAAGGTAAAGATGTTAAATCTAATGGATTCAAAGGATTAAACCCATAAATAATTTTAAAATGTGTATAATTTAGTTGCAAAATTCAACATGTGGCATACAATCCACCTAAGTTCTCAAATTTCTACTAATTAATGCTCTTAACAATGCAGACAAAGTTCTATTCACTACTTTGGTTTGTCCATCAGTTTGTGGATGACAAGTAGTTGAAAATAAAAGCTTAGTACCTAACTTAGCCCACAAAGTTTTCTAAAAATAACTTAAGAACTTAGCATCTCTATTCGAAACAATAGTCCTAGGCATTCTATGTAACCTCACAATTTCTTTGAAAATCAAAGTAGCAACATTAGATGCATCATGAGTTTTATTACATTCAATAAAATGTGCCATCTTACAAAATCTATCCACAACAAAAAATATTGAATCCTTAACTCTCCTTGACCTAGGCAAACCAAAAATAAAATCCATAGACAAATTCACCTAAGGAAAAGAAGGAATCGGCAAAGGCTTGTAAAGACCATGCGGCATCAATCTAGATTTGTCTTTCCGGCACTCCAAGCATCTTTCACATATTTTCTCTACATCACTCCTCATGTTAGGCCATTAAAAATGTTCTTGCAGCAAGGATAAAATTTTAGAAACTCCAAAATGACCCATTAAACCACCCTCATAACCTTCCCGAACTAGTAACTCCCTAATGCTACAATTAGTCACACAAAGTTTGTTTTATTTGAACAAATACCCCTCAAATATGTAAAATTTATTACATCAATGTTTCAAACAAGTCCTAAATAATTCCCCAAAGTCACTATCATGCTCATAAAGTTCCTTTAATTGTTCAAAACCAAGCAATCTGGCATCTAAGGTAGAAAAGAAAGCGTACCTTCAGTATAATGCATCGGCAACCACATTTTCCTTACCTTTTTTGCAGCGGATCACATATGGAAAGGTAATAAATTCAATCCACTTGGCATGGCTTCAGTTGACCTTTCCTTGGCCTTTAATGTGCTTCAAAGATTCATGATCCGTATGAATCACAAATTCTTTTGGTATAAGATAATGCTGCCATATTTCCAAAGCCCTCACCAAAGCATATATCTCCTTATCATATGTCGGGTAGTTTAGTGTAACTTCATTTAATTTCTCACAAAAGTGAGCTATGGGCCTTCTTTCTTGCATCAATACAGCCCCAATACCTACACCAGAAGCATCATATTCAGTTTCAAATGTCTTAGAAAAATTTGTTAAAACTAATAAAGGTGCATTACATAATTTTTCTTTCAATAAATTAAAATATTTTTCTTGTACTTCCCCTCATTTAAAGCCAACATTCTTCTTGACAACTTCATTCAAAGGTGCTGTGATGGTGCTAAAGTCCTTGACAAATATTCGATAAAAGCTTGCCAAACCATGAAAGCTCCTAACTTAAGTGATAAATGGGCGCATAACATGATTCATAAGCCTTATGAAAGTACTAGGTGCATTAGTTAAACCAAAAGGCATGACTAACCATTCATACAGCCCATATTTAGTTTTAAATGCAGTATTCCATTCATCACCTTCTTTCATCCTAATTTAATGGTATCCACTCCTAAGATCAATTTAAGTGAACATGCAAGCACCATGCAATTCATTAAGCATATCATCTAATCTAGGAATTGGATGTCTATATTTGATGGTGATATTATTTATAGCCCTACAATCAACACACATTCTCCAAGAACCATCTTTTTTAGGCACTAATAAAATAGGAACAGCACATGGACTCATACTCTCATGAATATAACCTTTATCAAGTAACTCACTTACTTGTTTTTGTAGCTCTTTTGTTTCTTCGGGATTGCTTTTATATGCTAGTCTTTTTGGTATGGCATCCCCTGGAACAAAGTCAATTTGATGTTCAATCCCTCTAATTGGGAGTAATCCTTTTGGAATTTCTTCCGGAAAGACATCTTCAAAATCTTACAAAAGAGAAAGAATTGAACCTAGCAATTCAAGTTCTTCAAGGTTAGCTTGATCATAAAATAATTATCTTTATAAATCATGACCAGCAATGGTTTCTTACTCAAGATACTTTATTTACATCTCCAAAACTCAAATAAAAATTTTTATTCTTTCTTTCTTTCTTTTCTTTTCCTTTCTCTTTCTTGGCCACCATACTACCTTCCTTACTCTCGGGTTTCTTTTTTTTTTTTTTCATTCCAATTTCGGCCTTCTCTTGGTTTTTCCACTCAAGTTGAGTTTTAGAACACTTACCTAGTTGGTCTTGCACGGTTTGGACTCCTTGTATGGGTGTTGTTGCCGTGGGGACCATACTAGTCCTTTCTTTGAGTTGTCCGGCCATCCTCCTTTATTGTATTTGAATTTAATCTTTGTACACCTCTTTAGGAGTTAATGCCTCCAACTTGACCTTTTTACCCTTAAATCTAAAAACAATACTATTCTCTCTACTATAATGAATAGCATCTCTATCAAATTGACAAGGCCTACCAAGTAAAATATGTCTCGCATGCATAGGCACAACATCACACAAAAGCACATCCACATATTTATCAATACTGAATTTTACTTTGGCTTGTTTATTTACTTTCGTCTCACCACTATCATTTAGCCATTGTAATCTATATGGTTCTGGATGTTTAATAGTTGTTAAGCCTAATTTATTAATCACAATGTTACTAATTACATTAATACAACTTCCACTATCAATAATCATGCTATAAATCTTACCTTGAATTTCACATCGGGTGTGGAAGATGTGCTGTCATTGTATTTCATCTTCATCTTTGTATGCAGCCAGCATCCTCCTAGAAACCAAGCTTAATTCAGCATGGGAATCATTCAAAGTTTTGACCTCACCTTCAAGATCTTCCTCCTCCTCTTGCTCGGTTTCACACTCATTTTTTTCACTTTCCAACTCTAGCTCACCATTGCCTTTTAACACCATGATCCTTCTATTCAGGCATTGAATAGCGATATGTCCTCATCCCTAGCACTTAAAACAAATAATTTATCTTGATCTTGAAGGTTTAGGATTATATTTTACCTTATTTTTATGTGCTTGGACAGATTCGGCTTTAGGCTCCCTTTTTGGCCGATTGGTGCTTTCTTCTCCCACCTTCGGCTTTAGCTTGCTTTCATAGGGTGGATTGTTTCTCCAGCCACTTGGAATTGATCTCCTACTATTGGAAACTCCTCCAAACTGTGAGCCTACACCCCTCCTCTTGAATTGATGCTCCAATTTAATAGCCACATGCAACATCTCCTCTAATTCCACATATTGTTGCAATTCTAATTCGTTGGCTATCTCACGATTCAAACCACCAAGGAATCTTGCCATGGTTGCTTCTTTATCCTCATTCATGTTTACTCTCATCATAAGCATGTCCATCTTCCTGTAATAATCCTCCATGGACCTACTTCCTTGAGATAGGGATTGAAGCCTTTGATGCAGCAACCTATGATAATGTGATGGTACGAACCGCTTCCTCATGGCTCCCTTCATTTGGTGCCATATAGTGATCAAGTCATCACCAACTCTCCTTCAGGTATTTTGCTCATTGTTCCACCATTGGAGTTCATAATGGCCAAACTCCATTGCTGCCAATTTCACCTTCTCAACCTCCGAATAATTATGACAATCAAAGATCATCTCCATTCTCTCTTCCCATTCCAAATATGCTTTCGGATCACTTTTACCCATAAATGGTGGGATGTTTACCTTGATGTTGCCAAGATCATCATCTACATCCTCTCTCCTATGCCTCCCATGACCTGGCCTCTCTTGGACAGCAAGTGTTTCATCCATTGCTTCTTCAAAGTCAGCTCCGAAATTTTCCTCCTCTAACTCCTCTTTTGGTCTCCCTTGGCCTCCTCGACCTCGTCCTCGTCCTCCATGAACATCCAATCTTATATTCGGCCCTCTTTGTGATGTTTCTATCTTGTCCATCCTTTGATCTATATTGTCAAATTGGGCATTCATCTGCTGCATTTGCTCCAATATAGCCTTCATGTTCATTTGGTCACCACTTCCCATAGCTTGAGAATCACCTTTAAATCCTACGGACTCCTCTTCATTAATTCTCAAAAGTGGATCTCCTCTTCTCACCCTTGAATCTGCCATGTTAGTATGAACAATACAAAAATAAAATAAATTCTCACTAGATTCACTCCCTCACATGTTTCACTCAAATAAGGAAAGGACTCGACACTCGTGTTTACCGACTAGTTTCAGCTTTTACCTTCTTTGAAGCTCACACTCTCTTGCCTTTTTCCTTTCAATGAATTATCTCAAAGTTCTAATTAAAACACCCCAAAAACAGCAATTAGATCACAAGTATGTTTTAATTAAACTTATCAACAAAACAGTAGCGAAAAGTAAGCAATATCGAATGAATTAACAAAACCTAGTTTTCGGCTTTTCTAGGCAAAATAAAGAAAAATAGTAAGGAAATTTTGAAATTAGAAAGAACTAGACCAGACGTAAGAGATTAAGGACTCAATAATAAAATTTAGGAAAAAGAATTTCCAATATGAACAAGAATCAAATCGAACAAAAATATATAATAGTGTTGGTTGTTGTTCTTGTAATTCTAGTTTTGTATCAATTCCTTTGTCTAATTTTAATCCAAATAATTTAAGCACCCAAAATCCAAATATCCAGCAGCAAAAATATTTCCCCAGCAACTCCAAATATGTAACAAAAAGTCAACCATGCAGCAGTTCAAAGAAATTTCCAGCAAACACCAAATTCAACAAGCCGAATTTTTTTTTTAATTCGGCTTTTTCTTCTTCTTCTTCTTCTTTTTTTTTTTCACTCGCAGAACATAAAACGAATGCAGTAGCAAATATCAACACTAAAAATTGCAATTCCACACCAAAAATCCAGCAAACCCATGGCCTCTAACAAAATACAAAAGTGCAGTTTTTTTTTTTTTTTAACATATCTGTTCAAATTTTCCTTTGTTTTTTTCTTTTCTTTTTTTTTTTTTTGTTTTGATATGTGAATGCAAATATAAAAACAAAAATTAACAAGAACAATGATAAAAAACAACCAACAAATTAGGAAACAAAAATACAATAAAACTAGGAAATCCTAATTCAACTAGGAATGATTTTTTTTAATTTTCTTTTAAGATGTAGAACGTGTATGGGAGGGTTGCAACCTTAACCTAATGCTAAAATTTCAGAATAACACAAAAAATAAATAAAGAAAATAAAGATAGATCAAACCTGAACAAAATTTGACTCTGATACCAAATGATATGAACCTAGGACGATCTGCTCCTAAATCCGCATTATATTAGCCCAGATCTAATTATGTTCAAGTTCTAATGGTCACCTTGACCCCTAACCAACCTGTGATTAGAAACCTTAGTATACAGTGAAGACACCACAATAAGTGATGGAAGTCCTATTGATAAGTCAAAACTAAAACACTCACTATCTAATGGTGTTTTAGGTGTTCAAAAAAACAAAGAGAAATTCAATCTCACGAAATAGATTCTGAATATTATTAATGGTGTGTTCTTCCTCAAAAACAAGCCCTTTTATAGGCTAAGAGAAAACAAAAATAAACCCTAATTACAATAGGTAAAACTGGCCATGACAGTAGAATTCTATTATGGCCGAAAATCTACTTCTTTCCTAATCTAATTGGATTAATTAATTCTTTTATTTTGAATTAGAAATTAATTAATTTACAATGAAAATAATAAAATAATAAATTTTCTAAACTTATTTTTCCAGCAAATAAATAAATACAATCCAAAAAGTAATGGTAATTTCCTAAAACAAAATAGTAGAATCAAATTAGGAAACTAAAATACTAGCTTTTCGACTAAATTGACTTTGACCATTCTTTGACCAATTTAAGCTCCAAATCACCTTCAATATGCTTTTTTAGGATTCCAAATAATCTGACCATGAAGTCCCACACATTTCCCTTGCTTGGAAGAGAGAGAAAAAACCAACTCAGCAAAATACAGTAAAACCAGCACAAAATACAATAAAACCTGGCAAATCTTGGACCCATGCACACACCACCTCTTTGTTTGCCTTTGAAGCTACCTTGAATTGATTCCATGACTTCTTATACATATGAATTGAATCCATAAAGATTTGAAACCATTTCATGCTGTCCGGAATCCTAAAAAGTACCAAAATCACTATCCGGGTCCGTACCGGTTTCCACCACTTGTATGCTCAGAATAGGTCTTGGTTCTTTGAGAATAGACAAGCCCTCTTGAGAATGAATAATGCCCTAGATAAATGCAACAAGGTGATCCCTAAACCTGTTAGCTTGAGCTCTAGTGATTGGCCCGGTCTTCATCCGTATCGGCTCGATACCCTAGTGGGTTGTCGGTTGTGTGGGCTCAGGTAGATTCGCATCACTAGCACTACACCTGGGGAATTTCAATCCAACCCATTAACACGTCATGAACCCACCCATATATTTAAAGGTTTGGATTTAAGTGTAATAGGTTATGTTCATAATTATAAAGACCCATTAACATTACAAGTTGTTAATGGGATTAACCTATGACAACCTATTTCACCCATTAGTAAAGGCTTTTAAGTAATTCTGTAAAATATGGTTGAACTTGTTTAAATAAATGTGTATATATATGTATTATTATTATTATATTTCAAAAAAAATATTAAATTTTTTGTGTTGTACTTTTTCTTTATAAAATGATGTGAATATTAAATATGTGCATATGCTTTATTATTATTCTTTTTTAATAGGTGTTAATATTAAGTATGTTTTTTTAATTTTTTTATATTTCACTTTCGGTTTGTAAGAAGATGCAAGTATTAAGTACTAAAAGGGGTGTGCATGTGTGTGTGTGTGTTTAAAGGTATTGTTGTTGTATGTGTGTATGTGGATATGCTTATTTTTTCAATTGTTATTATTAATTAAGTATATGTGTTGGATTTATTATAGTTATTATTATATATTGCATTTTATATTATCTATTTAATATTTAACTTTAGAAATATAATTATTTTTTTATAGTATGAATTATTTGTTAAGCATAATATTATTAGTTAAGCATAATTTTGTACTGATTGTGTTCATTTATTTTTGTTATATTTTTTATAATATTTTTTTAAATAATAATTTTTTAATTGAGTTTAACATATTAATAGGTCGAGTTACGAATTATACGATAATTTATCAAATAAATTTAGATTTATATATTTTAATATGAAAATTAAACGAGATAGGTTTGGGTGAAGAAAGTTTGACATGAAAATGACATGACACAACCCGAAAACAACATAACATAACATATTGCCATGTTTACCAACCATGCCATTACTTCACTCATTCTTTTCTTTACTCTTCAAGTCAGAGGATTGTGCAAGTATAAACTCACCTAATGATCTAGTCGAAAAAAGGAATATATAATTTCAAAAATAGATTTTGGTTTCTATAGTTCAATATGAAAGTTTAACGGGATAGGTTTGAATGAAGAAAGTTTGATCCTTTTTTTACTCTCAAAGTCAATGGCTTATGCCAGTATAAACTTGCCTAATGGTATAGTTCTGATAAGAAATATCCCAACCCACTTTATTTGGTTAATCCATAGCTAAATCATGTCTCCCTCAGTTTAAGACAAAACTTAAGGTCTTTATTCAATTTGATGTATCTTTATGACTTAAATGATTATCCAACCTAAGGTGCTATCACAACTTGGTCTCTAACCTAGATTTTACGACCCTTGTCTAAGTCAGGTTCGCTTAAGTCTACTTAGATGCAGTGGGTGTAATTTTTACCCATAATGCTACTTTTTGTGTTATTGTTTTCAATATGTTGCTTGTAAAGTCCCAAAATGAAAATGACATGACATAACCTAGAAACAACATAACATAACATATTGCCATGTTTACCAACCATGCCATTACTTCACTCATTCTTTTCTTACTCTTAAAGTCAGAGGTTTGTGCAAGTATTAACTCACCTAATGATATAGTCCAAATAAGGAATATATAATTTAACAAATAGATTTTGGTTTATATATTTCAATATAAAAGTTTAATGGGACATGTTTGGATGAAGAAAGTTTGATATTAAAATGACATGATAAAACACAAAAACAACATAACATAACATATTGTCATGTTTACCAAACATGTCATTACTTCACTCATCCATTTTTTAGGCTACAAGTCAATGGCTTATGCTAATATAAACTTGCCTAATGATATAGTTCTGATAATAAATATCCCAACCTACTTTATCTAGTTAATCCATAGCTAAATCATGTCTCCCTCAATTTGAGACAAAACTTAAGGTCTTTACTCAATTTGATGTATCTTTTCGACTTCAATGATTATCCAACCTAAGGTGATATCACAACTTGGTCTCTAACCTAGATCTTACGCGCCCTTTCTAAGTCAAGTTCGCTTAAGTCTACTTAGATGTAGTGGGTGTAATTTTTACCCATAATGCTACTTTTTGTTTTATTGTTTTCAATATGTTGTGTGTAAAGACCTAAAAACAACATTAAGATTTAATAATACTTTTAGCATTTTCACATTTAAAATGTTTTAATTTCAACCCTGAAGTTTCAATTTTATTCATTTCAATCGAATTATATTTTTGGCTAACAATGACTAATGGTTTTGTCACGTTTAACCAATATTCAAATACAACTTATTGCAAATTAGGTTTTGTATTGTTAACTTGTTGCAATTTAGGACCCTCAATTTATTAAACAAAAAAACTGTATTTTAATATCCTTAAACAATTTTTTTATTTTGAAATAAAACCTTAAACTTTTATTAAGAAACAATTATACATTCTTTATAAGAGAAAGATGGTAAAACCTTAGGCTCTACTACTAACCAAGTCTTACAACCTCGTTAACTTCCTTAAAAACAAAAGAACAAACTAACTAATTATTTGAAGCTAAAATAGATTTAATTTCATCAACCAAGAAACATTCCACACCTAAAAAGGATCCTTGCTCATGAAATAAGCTGAATTGTATTCTTGCAATCACTTACTAATTTCCCTAACAAGAAACTAGCTTCAAACAAAAATCCAAGGCATCTCTCATGGCCAACAGCATCGCGGTAAGAGGATTAAACAACTAACATATTAGTCTAGAAAAAAACCTTAAAAACTAATCTTAACTATCACAACAACCACACCAATACCCACAACTTTATTTTCCTGAGATTAAGCATTACCAACATTTATCAAAACATTCCCATGCAATGGAGGAAACCACCAAGAAATTCTACATTTAACATGATTATCACCATTTAAATTCCATGTTACCAAGAATGTCAAATGCAAATCAATCACATAATTCTGCATATATTCATCCATTCAAACCAAACCATCATGCATAACAGCATTCCTTTTGTTCCGAATAACCTAACACAGCAGATAAAATTATTGTTTATGAAAATATGAGAAAGTATTTGTAACGCCCCACTCTTTCTCAACCAATATTATCCTTAACTAAGCTATCATACTTCAGATGGTATGGAATTTTTTTTGTTCAAGCTTTCCAAAAGGCTACCTATCCTAAGATTGCTACCACTTAGCATATTTAACCCTAAAGTTCTTTCAAACCCTGAAACCAACCACTCTAAAAAGATCTTAATTATAAGAAAATGCCTATTTTACATTTGAAGAATCACCGTTCCACACTGAAGCCATATAGGATTGGACATTAGGTTGCCTTTATCAATAATGCAGTCTACTAATGCCTCGCAACAACCCACACTTACCTTGACAACATTGGTAGACCTCTAATTGTCACAATCACTTTAATTTATTATTCATTAATGTTACCTCTTCTTACCTCATACTCTTTATGGCTCATAAGTATTACAATATACATCCTTAAGGCCTAGCATCCTTCTTATCATACTTCTATCCAGGTATATGTTATGATACCATCTTGAATGCCTCGCTTTCTCTCGACCAATATTATCTCCAACTTAGCTACCGCATTTCATATGGTATGGAGTTTTTTTATTAAAATTTCTCAAAATGTCACTCATCCTATTATTGCTCCCATTGGAGTATGCTTAATCCAAAAACTTTGAAGAAGGCTCAGTTTCTAAGAGAGTCAACTTTGCATTTGAGCTAGCAGCATTTCACACCTAAGTAATATGGGATTGGATGCCAAGTAGCCTTTACTATTAAGGTAGCTTGCTAATGATCTACACTTACACATACTTAACTTAGTAGCATCACACTAGTTCACGCCCAATATTTTGTTCACTAATCTTGCTCCTTTTTACCTTACTTCCTTCAAAGCTTACAGGTTTTACACTATTAAAACCATTGCTTCATAAATCAATTAAAAAAAAAAAACAACAAAAAGCATATCAAACAAATGCCTTATAAATTCAACCCCACCCTCCTAGACACCTCTAGCATTAATATGATTCTATAAAGCATGTAATATAGTTTCCTCATCTTGCTTGTGTAAACTTCAAACCCCATTAAAATACAAATTCCTTCTAACTTATTTGCACATGGAGTTGCCTTTACACAAGCTCTCCTTAAAAATAGATGAACCTTATTTCAAAATTTTAACTTCTAAATCTCCTTCGACAAAAATTGTTCCAGAAAAGAACTCGGACCACCACAAAGGACCTCTCCCCATTAATCTTGCAATCTAGTATCCTGATTTCAACAAATAAATACTCGAATGCCACTCTATCCATACATCCAATACCTCTAACCAATAATTTCAATATAGTTTTTGCCTCATCCTAAGCAAAACTACTACTAACAAGTTAAAGTTATAATTAGTTTAGCTACCCTGTGCTTTCATCTAAAGTCTGTGAAGAAAAGAAGCATAATAAAGTAGAAGAGCTCACCCATCTATCACCGTAAACCGAAATAGATTGTTCACTACCCACCCTCCGAAAATAGCTCACCCATCTAGCACCATAAACTGAAATATATTGTCCACTGCCAACCCTCCAAACACATCCTCTATGCAAAACGTGACAATCCCATACTAAACTTCACCATAAATGAGAAGAATGCCCACCACAACCAGCTTCCAATAAAGTACAATTAGGATAATACTTTCCTTTAAAAAATTTTGAAGAAAGAGTATCAGGATCTTTAATAAGCCTTCAATATTATTTGGCCAAGAGTGCTATATTAAAATCTTCAAGAGATCAAAATCCCATGCCCCTTATAGCGTTTGGTTGACATAGCTTCTTCCAACTTTTCCAATAAATTTCATGCTTATTTCCCAAGTTACCCCACCAAAATCTCATTTTTAGAGGGAATCAATTTTTTTGGAAGTTTGAAACATCCCATTGTATAAGTAGGTAAAAATTGTACAATAGATTTAATCAAAACCTCCTTTCCAGCTCATGAAAGCAATTTCTCCTTCCACCTCATCAATTTTGACAAACTCTATCTTCAACTACATAAAAATGCTTTTGATTTATTTCTACCAATTAAAATCGGTAAACCAAGATACTTGTTATGTACTATTTGGAATTTTAAACAAACCATGAAACATATCTCTTATACCTTGACGTCTATTAAGACAAAAAGAAGCAATTATTTTTCCCCAAATTAATTTGTCACGCCGTAGTTTTTTTAACACAACCCCAAAATATTCTTAATAGTTTAACATTCATTCACTAATCCCTTAGCAAAAAGAATGCTATCATCAGCGAAAAAGCGATGAGATACCTTTGGACTCCTCCTAGGAATTTGAATTCGCGATAAGGATCAGATACCTCTGTTGTCTTCAAAATACCATTTAACAGTTAACGGCTGTACGTTTGTCTAAAATATAATTGGACCATAATAAAACAAATTAAAATATGACTTAAATTGTACTGTTTTTAATTTGTAAACTAAAAAAGTAACTTGTCCATAATGAACTAGTCCTATTTTTAATAAATATAATATACGGATAAGGTTAACTTTTCCAAATGATTTCCTATGCAAACTTATGAACCAATCTCTTGATTATTAAAGTATTTTTGGTACAATAACAAATTTTAAACTATTGTCACGTAAGTCAACTATGTGTATTTAACTAACTGTCCCCCCCCCCAAACAAAAAAAAAAAAAAATAATAATTGTTGTGATTTAGACATATTCAGTTATGCCTCTGAATAAATAAAAATAATCAAAGACATGTCTGAAAATTTAATCTGAACATCAATTCATGAATTGATCAATTTGCCAATCATATGCTTGAAACATAAAATAGAGGTGTAACTTGTATGCTATAACAATCTTATTGATCTAATTGGCCCCCGTTAAGTCAATACTTTTAGTTAATTAGCAATGTGATCAGGATAGGACTTATATATGCGGCTCATGATTTGTTGTTCTAAATTAGAACTTTTTGTTCTAATTTTGTTGCTATGGTGGACAGAAATGAAACGGCTGGAGATGTTCTATTTTTGTTCAACCAGTTGTAGATGGGCAACTTTCATTTAGATCTCTATTCCTAATCTCTTGCTTGTAAAAAAATCGTGATTCATATTCCTTTAGTTTTCTCTATCTATAAAATTAGATTCATCTATCCATTTTTACCAATTAATTATCATAGTTAAAAGTTAAACAAATGTTAATATTTAATATTTTATGATTAAATAATATTATGAAAATTTAATTCTGATTTTAACTAATAAAAACTGATAAGTAAAAGTTAAAGACCATTTTTTAAAAGCAAGAATAAAATTGTAATTAAAATAAAATTCAGGAGTTTAATTGAAATATTCCAATTATAAAATTTCACTTCATCCCTAAAACTGCTACACTTATTTGCTTGCATAATGCTTATCCTTTTTTTTTATATATTTTTTTATATTTTTTACCTTTATTAGATGATATGACAAATAATATGATTGATTAAACAAAAATAGATATATAAAAAATTTAATATGAGATATAAAATCGTTGATTAAAGAAAATAAAGATAGAAAAATCGAATAGAAGTTCAGGATTGACAAAAACTACCTTCCTTTCTCGGATGGGTAAGAGGTCTCCATATAGTTTGAAGTAACTAACGAATTAATCATGGTTAAGATAATTGAGGGTCAAGTAAGTCATTGAATATAAGGGATTAAAAAATTACCAATTGAATTAAATTAATTCAATTTGAGCAAGCTAGCAAAACGATAATTTTTATATATTTTGCTGACTAGATAAATTATTTTCATTTTGGGTGATTATTAAATAAAGCCCTTATGTTTACAGTCTGATCTCAAGTTCTGTTACTTGACCATTTATTATAGGAAAAAGACAGGAAGTAGGAGATAGAAAAACACAAACGAAATGAAAAGCAAAATTATCATGAGAAGATTTCAGGAAGAAAAAAAAAAAGCTATGTGAGTGTGCAAATTAGAAAATAATACTACTAATTTCTTATTGTTCTTCATTAATTAATTTTTCATTTATTCGTAAAAGTAAATAGCGACTGACTTTATTAATTAAGCACTATATTGAAACTATTTATATTCATAATGCATGCCGGTATCTGTTGAATTCAATCTCTATATGCACCCCATGCACGCGACGCTGCAAAACCATATAACAACGGAAAAATTGATCAATTACATTAATATTACGCTAAATAAATTCAAAACAAACAGATTGTTTTTATTATTTTATCTTGTTGCGTTCAAAAAGAGAGTTTCAAAGAGAATTATAATAAATATATATGTTGTAACACCCCGTCCCCAACCATGTTGGAAATTTTTACACGTTGACCGAGGTTGACCGTTGACCGTTGACCGAAGGGGTCAAAAGTTGACTTTTTGACCCGGTTGGAATTCTAGGTTGACTGAGGTACCGTTACGAAGTACACGTTGGCACGAGTTCGTAGACTGGTAGCACGTTGAAAACGGAGCTACGGTTTGAAAGTTTTGGTCAAAACAAGTTGAGGTCCAAACTGTCCAAGGGGTGCTAGGGTTGACTTTTTATTCATGCAAGGTTGAGCGTTGACTCATGCATGGTTGTGAAGTGCTCGTCGATACGAGTCCGTAGACTAGCGGTACGTCCGATTTGGACTTGTGGTTTGAAAGTTATGGACCTGTAGAGTTTTTCAAATACTGTATTATTTTAATATTATTTTTACACGCATAACGATGTGCCACGTGTGACTCAATGAAGGTGACCATGTGTCACCATGGTGAAATGCCACATGTCAACCATGTGTAAAAATCAAATTGTTTTATTATTATTTTGAATAATAATATTATTATTAATATTATTTAATCATTTTTATTTTATTTATTTTTCTTTTTCTTTTCCTTTTTCTTTTCTTTTTCTTTTTCTTTTTCTTTTTCTTTTCTTTTCCCCACGTGGGAAAACACCATTTCTTTTCTTTTTTTCTTTTTCTTTTCTTTTTTTCCTTTTTTCCTTCTTCTTCCCCGAGCACCAAAACACGCACAGTTTTTTTTTTTTTTTCTCCCACCGGCCGTCCCTCTCTCTCACCGTATTTTTCAAATTCCGGCCACCCATACTGTACATGCACTGGCCAGTGACGTGCGGAAGGAGGAGGCGAGCTTGGCTGCCAATTTTCACGGCCAGCCACCGCCGGACGTGCGCCGATCAGGCCGGAGAAGCCGCCGGCCGCCGGAATTTCTCTCTCCTCTTTTCTTGTGTTTTCCGGCCAGCCCAGTCCCAATTAAACCTCCTCTCCCCCTATTTTGGGTCCTCTGAATCCAAAAATGGCCTCCAATCTCAAAAATTCGAAGCGGTTTGAAAGATCCCTCAAGATCAAAACCGGCCGAACCTTTCCGACCAAATTCCGGCCACCTCCGGCGGAATTGGGGTCGATGGAGATCGGATTGGTGATCCTCGTCCCACGAACTTCGATTCGGTATATTATTCGACCATTTTGGTTAAAGTTTGTGTTTGAGCCCCCGGGTACAGGGTATTATTTATCCGATTAAAATATTAATTTATTTGACTGTCTGTGAATTTTGTTCTAGGAGCACCGGTGAGTCGTAGAATTGATCCCGTGATGGATCATGGGTTAGTTGCATGCTCCAGGTGAGTGACCTACCTTTAAAAATATTTTTGGGGTAATTGTATTTATGTGGTATTAATTTGATATCTGTAATTTGTGCTCATGTGGTGTATTTTAAATATAATCGGGAAAAATTTTATTTTATATATATTTACCCATTGGTGCTAAATGAAATTTTTGGGTCATTAAGAAATTTCCGATTATTATTTTATTGTGATTAAATGATATTTATTACACATGAGTAAGTATTTTCAGTAATTCGTTGTGTTTGGATTTTATATAAATTTCGGGCATAATTGGGTTAAATATTTTATGAAAAATATTGGTTTGAATTTTATAAATTATGTCCGCGGTATTTCAATTGTTGAATCTCGTATTACGAGAAAAGGTATGGTTTTATCTGTTATCGATGTTTCGTACCGGGTTGTTGAATAAAAATATGTGGGATGGTGTTTTGTGAAAATTTGGTATACTTCCCACGGTAATTTTGGAAAACGGTACGGTTGTTTATAAATGTTTATTTTTAGACGCACTCATACGGTATTGGTGTTCTGGTGTATGGTGTATGGACACGTGGTAGCACGCGGTTATTATGTGGTTTAGCGTGCGGTTATTACTTCACCCGTGAGTTGCCATTGGACCGAGGGCAGGCAAGGTTATTGTTGTGCACAGCCGCCCCCCTCCTTGGCCGGGTGATGGTTTTTAGCAGTCGGTACTGTCGGGACGCCGAAGTGACCGTTGCAGGTTTCTCTCTTTAACCCCCCCGCCAGTCGGTGCTCAGGACGCTGGGTATCGGAGGGCATCACCGGTATATGGTGTGGTGCGTCGGTGTAAATTGCAATTAAAGTTTAAAACCTCAAAGGTGTTAAAAAAAAAATGATTTATTATAATTTATTGCAGTTTATTTATATTTGGGGTATTTATTTGTTTATTTGTTGTTTATTAATTTGTTTGGTTCCTTGGTTTTTGGGAAGTACGTACAAGGGTTTTGTGAAAATGTTTTAAAAGGGGAACTTTTCCAACTGAGAGAATTGTAAGGGTTTTGAGAGAAATTATTACTTTCCAATTAATTATTATCTATCTACTGTATTACTGTGGTATTATATTGTATAGTAGATAGGGTCACTCACTGAGATGATTAGCATCTCACACTCTTAAATTCCGTTCCCCTAGGTCCAGGTTGGAGACGTTGATTGTCCGGGGCGAGCCCAACGTCTCAGTTCGTTGCCGAAGGTTCAAGAAGTTTTCTTCCCTTTTTCCTCTCTGTCTTGTATTGTTTCTTTATCTGTCATTTTTATAAATTCCACATTTGTTGTATAATGCTCTGTATACTGTATTGGACGTGTGGTGGTTATTTATGCACTAGGTTGCTGCTATTGTTTTCTTTTGAAGTGCTGCAATTTGTGGAATCAATTTGTAGTATTGTGGGAGGAATAAGGGGATATTTTTGAAGTGTGTTTTCAGTGCAGGTAAATTTGTGGTAAGTAAATCCCTTAGGAGAGGCTCTGCTGGATTTTCCGTTGGAGGGTTCGGTAGGGTTTCCCTAGGATCAGGGCTTGTCTAGGATTCCGGATGAGGAATTCTGGACGGGTCCTGACATATGTATATATAAAGCATAGAAATTAATGGTAATCAATTATGACCAATATTCATGGGTGTTAATAATAAAGTTTAACAAACCTGTTTGAGAAAGAACCCAGTTGGAATCAGCTCCCACTCGCCATGCGAAGTAGCCAAACCTAAAAAAATAAAAATTTAAACCAAAATCTATAGATATACTCTAATGGTTTTACCATTAAGTTAAATCTAAAGTACCAACTTCTCTATATTAATAAAAAAAAAAACATTAAAATGCAGTCAAGCCTAATTTCAATAAATATAGCATATGGATGAGGAAAAGTTTTTTAGAATGATATCCCTTATGAAATCTTTATTATTACTTATTTTTTAGAATGATCTCTATATTATTAAAGTATTTTCCTACAATAAGAAATTTTAAACTATTTTCTTGTAAGTCAACTATGTGTATTTAAATAATTGTTGAGCTTTTGGACATATTAAGTTATGCCTTAGAAGAAAATAAAATAAAATAAACTATCAAGACGTATCTGAAAATTTGACAGAAACACAAGAAAGACTTGTACATCAAGTCATGAATTGATCAATTTGACAATCATATATATGCTCCAACCATAAATAGAGATATGTAATTTGTATGCTTAAAGATCTTAATGATATAACTGCTCCCTGTTAAATCAATACTTTTGGTTAATTGGCAATGTGATCAGTACTTTTATAAGCTAGACAAAATATTTAATTTAACTGGAAAAGGAATCTTCTTTCCGTCTTATGCCATGAAATTTCATCCTATAGTCTAATAGGAATTAGAAAAAGTCGATCCGCCAATGATTTGGCTAGCTATTTGTACTTTTTGTTCTGAATTTGTTGCTTCCTTAGACTGTAAAAGAAAATGGATGGTGATCGTCTAGATCCCTGTTTCCGTTACTCTTTGCTTGCTTATTTAATTTTTCTTTTTTTTCTTTTTTTAATCCATTTTAAAAGATATGACATGGGATATATATTATTAGTCGGATAAAGATGGAGATACAAAAATTGAACATAAGATCCGGACTGGTAAGAAAATTCTCTTTCCTCTCTCAAGTGGGTAAGAGCTTTCTATCATGTATCTTGAAGAAACTATGAATTAATATATATATTTTTTTTTTTTACATAATCGTGGTTAAGCTAATTGAGGGTCAATTAAGTTATTGAACACAAGGGACAAAAATTTTGCTAATCAATTAGATTAAGTCAATTTGAAAAAGCTAGCAAAAACATAATTTATTTTTGGGTGATTTTGGGGGGGGGGGGGGACTATATCTTACTCAGAGGATCTCTAATTGTGCTTTTTATTTTAGAAAGCATAATTTTTAAAATAAAAAGTCTTTTGATAAAACTTAAAATATAAGAGAGATTTTTTTATCCAATTTTAATAATATTCTCTATAATTAATCTTTATTTTGTATTTCTCCATAAACAATTATGATACACCTATCCCTTCATTGTTTTTTTTTTTTTATGTCTTTTTTCCCTCCTCACACCAATATAGCATTTAAAAAAACTGATATGATTAATAAAATTATAATTAATTAATTTAAGTATAAGTGTGTATAAAAAATTATAGCGCAATCATAAATTGTTAAAAAAGTTTTATATGGTTAATATTTTTGTTTTTTTACATTTGGAGAGCTGACTTTCCTCTTAATTTTAAAGCATCTATTGGTTTATGAAAAGGTGGTATATCTCTTTAATATAGAAAAGAATATGAAAGTTTTTAAAGAGCTTGTTTGGAGATGCTCTAATCTAAAATTTGAGTTGCTCTTTAATATAGAAAAGAATGTGCATTATCTGTACATGATTTTCAATCTTGGTTGGAAGATGTCATGATTGGTTTATGCCTTCTATTCAGGATGATATTTGTATTGTTGTTCTTCAATTAATATATTTCTTCTTTTTTCGGAAAAAAGAAAAAGGAAAAGTTATATTGATTATTTATGACAGGCACATGACATGATAAATTGGAGAAAGAAAAATCAGGAAAAACAAATAAGATTAAAAATTATCATGAGAAAGATGGAAAACTTCTATGTATGAGTGAAAATTAGAAAATACTACCATTAATTGCTTATTGTTCTTCATTAATTAATTTTTCATTTATTCGCAAAATTAAGTACAAATCGGATGCCTTTATTAATTCTGTCTATATTAAAACTATATGTAGAAACTATTCGTATATATCATGCCAGCATCTGGTGAATTCGGCCTCCTCCCTATGCTCCCCATGTGCGCGAAGCTACAAAAACATACGTAAAAATTGATCAATTACGTTAATACATACAGTAAATAAATTCTAAGCAAACATATTATTTTTATTATTTTATTTTAATGGGTTCAAAAAGAAAGTTTCAAAGAGAATAACAAAAAAATAAAAAAATGCATAAAGCTTTGAAAATTGACGATAACGAACTTTGAAAAATATTTATTTATGCGTGTTAATCATAAAGTTTGACAAACCTGTTTGAGAAAGAACCCAGTTGGAATCGGCTCCAACATGCCAAGCAAAGTAGCCAAGCAAACCTTTTCCTTTAGCATAAGAAACCTTGGTAGACACACTCTGCGTGTCATCGTATCCAATCCATGTCGTCCCTGAATAAGCATAGTCCGTAACCACAGTTCCGTTGTACACCGTCGTCGCTTTATTCTGGCTTATAAAGTTCCTGATCTGACCGTAACCAATGCTGCCGTCGCCTGATATCGCCGATCCATTAGCCGGAGCAAAAAGTCCACGGTTATTCGAGTTCACCAAACGCCATGCATAGCCATAGAAAGGAAGGCCAAGGACTATCTTCCTAGCAGCCACGCCGGACTGAATCCAATCCCTGATTCCAGCATCCCCGTTGACCTGACCGGAAGCTCCACTGTATAATGCAGCAGGGGGAGCGGTGAAGTTTGGCGACCAGCCGGGGCCATAGAAGTCATAACTCATGACGTTGATCCAGTCCAAATTGTCTGATACGGACCGGACAGGATAACTCAGCGAGTAATAGTTGGAGGAGCGAAAGACTGCCGCTGTTAGAAGCAATGTCGTCTCTCCGGAAATCCTGGCTTCGTTGGCGATGGCGGTTCTCCATTCGCTGAGGAGGGTACCGAAGTTGGCATACTTGGTGGCGGTGTCAGGGTACTCCCAGTCGAGGTCGAGGCCATGGAAGTTGTTTGACCTTGCCAGGTTTATGGAGGAATCGATGAATGATTTTCGCCTGCTGGCTTGGCTTGCCATGGAAGCAAAAGCATCTTTGTCAGCCCGTCCTCCACCGATGGATAAGAGGGTTTTGACATTAGGATTCTTTTGTTGGACGGTCTGGGTGAAGTTTTTGAATTTGGCTGCGTTTGCTGAAGAAATGGTGACTTGGTAGGTGGTGTTATTGAGATCGGCGAAGGCGCAGAAAATATGGGTGAAAAGGGTTGAATTAATGCTGGAGACTGGGAATTCACTGTCTGGAAACCAGTAGACTGCTTTTACGTTGGCAGTTTGGCCGGCACACGAGTGGAGGCCCAGAAGGAAGAAGAATATGGAAAAGAGAAATGGTGAGGTTTTGGAAGCCATTGTTGCAGAAGATTAAAGAAATCAAAAATAGTCTTCTGTTTGCTTGATAATTAAATCTGCTATACATATATATATATATATATATATATGCATATATATAATATTTTATGTACATATTTCATATTTACAAGTAACACATACATGTCAAAATCTTTGGCTAGGATGATGATATCATGATGGATGTCGTTACGTGCTAAATTATGCTATAAAATATTGATATACATAAGATAAAGATTGAAGTTTAAACTCAGAGAAATTGGTTCCAACTCAAAGAGAAATATCCGGGGAGGTCATTGGCATTAATATAGAGAGGTCCAAGAATTTTAGTTTGGCAAGCTAAATCGTCACCATGAATATATCTTATTTATTATACATGTCATGGTCAATGACCCATTTTTTCAGTAATCCAAAATTTCTGGTCTAAGTTGTCAGCTTGAAAGTTATCTCATAAGGAAATAAACCCGTCTTTGTGTGTGTGCTTATTTCTTTTTTGAAACTGGTCAATTGTTAGCTCGGAATTCTTAACAATTCTAAAGAGTTAATGGACTAAATTCATTGGAATATAATCTAACTGTTCAATTTCCGTTACTTTATCCCCAACAGATCCTCAAGTACCCCTTATATCTAGTCAATATGTTCTACACAATACTCTTCTTTTCTTTTTTTTCCTGGATTTGAGTGAATTTTACATATTATTTTGTTAAATAAAAAACATATAAAGATATATGAAATATAAGATGTAGTACCAAAGAATTCACAGCTTGCATGAAATTAATATTTTTGGGTTCTGGTCTAATTAATAGCTAGATAGTAGCTGTTTGTGCCCACTAGGAGTAGGTCAAATTCAAGGTGGTGAGTTGTGGCCAGTTTTACGAGCTGTGGATACTTTAACAAACAGAACGTAAGAGTGCTTTTATTAGCCTCTTGAACCAAGGGTTGTAGCACATGAAAGTTTCTTCTCCTTTTAAAGAGGTCCAAGGATTTGCTACACAATAAAATTAACTTCCTTCTCCTTTTAGGGAGGTCCATATATTGGGTTTTTTTTTTCAAATGAGAGATTGAACGGAAATTCTATGGTGAGGACGGTCCGCATGAGGACCGCAGTATTAGTGATGGTTTTTCATAGTATTAACGACGGTTTCTTAGAAAATCATCATCAATACTATGAAAAATCGTCACCAATACTGTGGTCCGCATGAGGACCGTCTGCACCATAAACGGACTGAGAGATTGAATGCTCTTATAGATAACAATATAATATAATATAATATAAACAACATCTTAGAGGGCAGAGATTTAAACTTCATTATTGCTGAGATAAAAGACTTAAACATATCTATGGAACTATTATATCTAGATAGCTTATCTAGTTGATGCGATTAAGTCTACCATTCAGGATTACAAATATATATACACTAACCTCTACCCCTTCGAGATATATATATATATATATATATAATAAAGGGATGTTATGTTGACACCCCTTAATAAATAGTTTTAATTAAAGTTAACCTCATAGATTTAATCTACTCTCACTAAAAATGGATAGTAAAAGGTCACCCTGATATTTATTCAAATAATTAAAAGCAATTACTATTATAATGATATTCTAAAATATTAAAAAAATAAATATCTAAAAAATTATTAATAAAATATCTAAAAAAATTTTATAAATATGTTATTTGTCTTGCTCCATAATAATAAAAAATGAATAAACTTTAAAATTGTTGAATTGATAAAATAATAATATACATATTTATCCAAATATTTTTGTTTAATCTCAATCTTTATCAAGAGTTAAACATTTTTCAAAAAAAAAAAAATTAATTATCCGAAATAATAAACCCAAAAAACTAATTATAAAATTAAAACACTAAAAAAAAATTAATGAACTCCGTTGTTAAGCTTTATCCAAATTATTAATGAATCTTATTTATTAATTTCTTTTTCTAAAAAAAGCATATATGAAAGATTTTTAAATTGTTAAAAGAGCTAGCATAAACTTGTCATCATTGTTCCCTAGCCAGCACACTTCGCATATGAAATGCACTACTAAGAACATGTGAGACACACTTGATGCACAATATAAGGGGCAAAACCTTTCTTTTCATATTGCCATGTCTCCTAACCTCTCCGCTCTCTCCCATGCTTCTCTAACATAACACCAAAAGATTTGAGGAAATTGGTATTGAAATTGGAGATAAGTTTTACCATCCCTCTCTAATCTCACTCTGTTCTCTAACAATTGCAAAGGTTAGGAATAAAAAATGGTCGAAAATTTCAAAGAAACCTTAAATCAGCAAAGTTGCCTCTTTGTCATCTCTCTTTCATACCCAAAGATGCCATGGATCATGGACATCAGATGCCAGAATAGATATTGTGCTACTATGTGAAGCCGAGCATTCAATGAACTTCATAGACAATGAAAAATTTAGGAAGGTTCAATGGTTGTCTAACTAGACCACTCCTAGAGTCCTTCTCGGGCAAAGAGATCCCACCTAAGGAAGATACCAAATTTTCTATCAAAAATCCAGTAAAATCTCCCAACAGTTTAGATATGATCCAACAATACAAATAAAATAACATACACATTTTCTATAAAATTCTCACAAAATCATCGTTCAAATATGATAAAGGAATCATAAGTTCAAATATGATAAAAGAATCATACATATTAACTCCACCAAAGGAATCCAAAGAGTACAAATGAATAAATGCAAAATATATAAAGTGCTCAATACATAGTATATATCATAATTCAGCCAAAAAAAAAATATTTACTATCATAACAGAGTCAAAGGAAAAGAATAATACATCAATAACAGAAAGCTATAATAAAGATGCCTGGATATGATGGATGTAACTTGCCAGCTGAAGCCTAATGGAACAATTTAAAAACAAAACTATGAAACAAGGTCAGTGAATAAAATAAAATAATAATGTGAAAATAGTCAATAAACTTCAAAACTTTTCACTTAGGAGTTTACTTCCACTCTTTTAAAAAGTTATTTTTTTAAAAATTATTTTATAAAACCCAACTTGTATACCAAATCAATATCATAAAATGAGAATCTCATAATTAGGAAATTTACAATATTATTAACTAACTGAAATATAAATTTAATACCGAACAATAAATGATATAAATTTTATACTGAACAATAAATAGTATAATCATAATCATAGAAGCGATAATAAAAACACAGTAAAACCATCAATATATATGTATATGCTAGAAAATCACACAATGTACTATAGATATATCTAGTGCTATCAGTTGGTGTAAGATATCCCAAAACACTACTAGATAGTAAAGAGATACAAAGAAATCAATATCATGAAAGAGTGACAAACAACTCATCATCACTCTAAGAGAACGGCAAACAACTCAATCATCGTTCTCTTATACCATGATAACTTGTCATCCTATGGTTACAAGAGAGTGGAATGCAACTCACCATCATTACCCCGAGAGAATGACACAAGACATCATCATCTACAGGGAATGGCACACAACTTATCATTATTCTCTCATATCATGACTACACATAGGATGACTAAGCATGCACACAGCTAATAACATATAATAGAACCACTAATACTGTATAGTACACCCTTTAAGAACTACAGTACAGTACTTTCAAAATTATATTTTTTATTTTTTCCAAATAAATATAGTACCATAATCTAGAATTTAATATTCAAAACTGTTCATTTATTTAAATAATCTAAAAATTCTACATATTATCATTTCATGGAAAAATATAAATATCAACAGTGAAATTATGACATCGTAAATAATTTTAACCACTTTAAAATATAAAATACTTACATATACTTTAAAATATGGAATTTCCAATTTCTTTTTAAAATATAAAATTTTCAATTTCCTTCTTTAAAAGCAAATATTTTCTAAAAATACTAAAACTTCAATTCAAATACTACAATTTTTAAATATCAAGATTCCCAAGTTCATCATGAACTCACTAGAATTTAAAATCATTTAAAAATTTTTTAAAAATCCCATAAAATGGTAACACACACACACACACACACACATACATATATATATATAAGCATATATTTATATATGTAAATGACAAGTGTTTAAATCAAACCATACATATAAAATATTCAAACCATGTATATATTGTGCTAGTATGTCAAAATTCATTTTTTAAAGAATAATCCATCCACAGATACTAATGATTTAAAAAATAATCCATCCATAGATACTACCGATGCCCATTCTTACTTCTCCATAGTCACCTCCAATATTAGTACAGGAACCTATAATATAATAAAAATATTTGTTAAGCTCCAAAAATAAAATGCAAAATCTTGATGCAAACAAAACGTCTTAAAATATTTTACAAAAACTCCAAAACTACACAAATTGGACACTGAAAGGTACATTATACAGCAAACTCTTAGAACTCGGTACTCAAAATTCGGGTTTTGGGGTTTTACACCCAAAGATCAAATTTATGAAATAAAACCTTCCCATGGGTCCTATTAACAACTAATTATACTAATACAACTTCAATTTTGCCCAATCATGAAACACAGTCCAATTTTACTCGGTATTAAACTTACTAATCTAAAAATGAAAAAATGATCAAATGTTGTTCAAAATTTACGAACTTTATATCAATGAAAAGCTTGTAGAATGGGTAACAATAATATAAGCTTACTTTGGTCCAAAAAAGTCACTCGTGGCCAAAAAATACACCAAAAAATTCTATCAAATTTGATGTTGATAGATCTCTCAAATCGTGAAAACTTTCAACAAACAAATACCAGATTCAAGCTTAGAGGTCTAAATTAAAGGGGAAAGGTGTATGGGTCAAGCCAGAATGGTGGAAAAATGGCCAAGCCACCAAACAATCCACAACTCACCATCATCAGCTTTGGATTGCACATCCAACGTGTCCGACAATGGCAACCATGAAATTTCATGGGCATGGTTATAGTTGGGTGGGTTCTCTCCATCACAAATGTGCGTAGCTTGCCATGGCCAAAAAATGGGTCAAATCTACGTGACTAGTTTAAGGTGGAAATGGGTAGTTAGGTCAATATCTACAGGTCTTTAGGGTTTTTGGAAACTTTTTGAGTATTTTCTTAATTGTTTAATGAATGTATGGCTCCTTATGTATTTATACACCCTTAGGTTGCTAACATACAAAAGTCCAAGATTGGTTTGAACACTGATATAATACTAATATTTAAAAAATTTCTAGAACAATAATTTTTTAGCCGTAGTTCAAATTTAGGCATACCGCTAGTCTATGAACTCATATCAATGAGCCCTATACAATGATATAAGAGTGAAAGTAAAAATCCATCTTCAAAGAAAAGTCAAACTTGGTTAACTTTAGCGAAATGGCCAAAAATTTCAAATTTCAGATTTCTCTCGAGACAGATTATTACTGTAACACCTATCTTGAATTACACCATAATTTTCTTAAGTTGACCGAAGTTGATCGGGTTTAATTGTCATTGATCGAGGGGTGTCAAACTTTGACTTTTTATTTGGATAGAATTCTGGGTTGACCGAGACACCGTTGTAAAGTACACATCAGCCTGAATCTGTATATTGGTAGCACATTGAAAACAAAACTATAGTCTGAAAGTTATGAGCAAAACAAATTGAGGTCCAAACTATTCGAAGGTGCCCGAGTTGGCTTTTTATTCTTGTAAAATTTGGGTTTGAATTGTATATGGTTTGAAAGTTATGGACCCATAAAGTTTTTTCAAGATAGCAGTTACTCTTCATCGATCTGTCTTAGTGTGTGCATAGTGTTACCACATGTCAAAATCTGGCCAACCCATAAGTGCCCAGTGGTACCCACAAGAGACATTTTGATTGGGCAAATGGTCATGTAGGGAATGTGAGAAGAGAAGAAAGAAAGAGGAGTGGGGGAGAGAGGTGACAAAGCCACCATCGGCCACCACCAGTTCACCCTTTTTCCGGCCGCCATCATGTAACACATGCCTAACCTCTAGCAAGGCCACCTGAAAACTGGCCGGCCACTTAAAACCTGTGGCTGACAGACTGGTGACATGCCAAGATCGGGGCATTATTCCGCGACAATGCCGTTTCCTTCTCCGATCGAATTCTCCCAAACCAAACCTCTGTTTACTTCACCGCTGGTTCCATTGGGTCACCCATCCTCTGATCTACCTCCCCACCAAACTTCACAGCCAGTGGCTGCCGGACATGCTGCCAGTGGTGGGGGATTCTAGTAACCATGGCGGCTAGCTCGAAAACCCACCTCTGGCAAGTTTCCGATGACACCTCGCACCCTCTCCCACTAATTCGACCTCCTTGAATCCAAATCTAAGATCGGTTTCCTTCAATTCATGATGGTTTGTGAGATTCGAGGATATTGAAGCCGAGACCTTTCCGGCAAGATTGCGTCCACCACGGGTCCAATTTCTAGGAGATAATACTCAATCCGTGATCCTCGTTTCATAAGCTTCATTTTGGCATATTGTTTGTGAATTTTGGTTAACATTTGTGTTAAATCCCCCAGAACACTTGTATAAATTACCCGATTAAAGTATTAATTTAATCAGTTTTGTGTGACCTTCATACTTTAGGAGCATGTGTGAGTTGTGGAAATGATCCCGTGGCGGATCTTGGTTAACATGCGTGCTCGAGGTGAGTGACCCACCTTCAAAATTATTTTGGGATGTTAAATTATATATATTTTTGTGTTAATTGATTATTTAGAAAAATATATTTTATGTGTTGGATTTTCGATTAAAATTTCTATTGAATTTATGATACCAATTTGGGATGAAATAAAAATATATGTTGCATGAAAATCACATCTTGATTTTCAAGAAATTATGGTTTAAGGTTTTTAATAAATTATGTTAAGTTTAATGTTGAATTTATGATGCATAATAAATGTATTTATATGATTTTAATAATATATAAATTTTATGTGGTTTTAATATTATTTTTGGTATGGATTGATTTTATGGACTTGAAGGAAATATTCGTTTAAATCTATTATGCGTTGAAATAATTGTGGAATTTAATTATGCATGAATTTACGTGGTTTTAATGATATACTTGGTTTAAATTGATTTTGAAGATTTGACAAAAATATTGTTTTAAATTATTATGCTTCAAAAATATATTTTATACATTTAAATATTATGGATTGATTTGATGTCATTGGAAATTTGGTATATTTGCATCAATGAGATTATGAGAATGGATTTTAACATGATGGATTTACGATGATTGTTTAAAGGTGATGTGGATTATATGGATTTGAAAAGAGATATTTAATCCAGTGGAAAATGATGAGATTTTGAGATTTGGAAAATATTGATTTTATGATTTTTAGATGCACTATACAGTATTAATGTTCTATACTGTATATGTGGATACGATTAGTGCACAGGTGGATATGATTAGCTCGTAGGTGGATATGATTAGCGCACAGGTTTATTTATAGGGTTGTCCTATGGTTGCCATCAGACCAAGGGTAGACATGGTATAATGTATAATAAGCATCAGTCGCCCTCCTCCATGGCTGGGATGACTGATAGCAGCGGCGCTGTGAGATGCCAAGCGACCGTGTGCTAGTTTCTCTCTTTAACCTCCCTGTCAGGCGGTGCTTGGGACACTGAGTACCGTCGAGCACAACTGGTATATAGTTTGGTGCATCAAGTGTTTTGCAAAATAATAATGTTTTTAAAAGAGTATTTAAAATTAAAATGTATTCAATAGTGTTTTTATTATTTATTTCAATTTGAGATTTGACATAAATTTTATGGAATTTTATTATATTTTTATTATCTATTCATATTAATGTTTTAAAATGCATTTTACCTTGATTTTACTATTTAAATTGACTTGGCGTTTTAAAATAAATTCTATTATATTTTTACCATTTATTTCAAATGGATATTTTAAATTAATTTGAATATTTCTTTTATTATTTAATTGATTTATTCTATTTATTTTAATTGATTATTTAAATGCATTTAATCATGTTTTTCAACATGGGATTTGAACATGAAATTTCTCTTATTTTATTGCTATGAAAATTGAGGTATTTTAAATTAATTATAATAATTTATTTATTATTTATAATTTTATTGATTTAATTAATAAATTTTATAAATTATATATATATATATATATATATATATATATATTGACTTTAATTTTGTTTTACGTCAAATTTCTCTAGTACAAGTTTAATTATGATTTTATTTTACCTTATGACATTTTATTCTAAATTTAACAAATGGTTTTTAAAGCGTGTCCAATGTAAACTTTGAGTTCTAAATTATTATTGTATTTTATGTGCATTTTCATTTATAACATTTTATTTATTTATTTATTTATTTATTTCTTGATTCTTGGGGTGTACAATTATTGGGTTTTGCAAAAATATTTTAAAAAGGGAAACCTTTCCACCCGAGTGAGTTGTGAGGTTTTGAGGGAAAACATTATTTTTAACTACTTATCATTTATTTACTTATTTCTTATTAATTAATCAAGTTTAGTTTATCATTACATTATTATTATTATTATTATTATTATTGTACAGTAGGTTGGGTCACTCACTAAGATGGTTAGCATCTCATGTTTCTAAATTCGTTCTCCTAGATCCAGATTAGTAGATGTTGATTGTCCCGGGCGAGCTCGACGTTTTGGTTTGTTGCTAAATTCCAAGGAGTTCTCCTTTCTTTTCCTTCCATCTTGTATTATTTCTTTCTATCCTTTATTGTATTAATTTTATATTTAGATGTATTTTATAATGCTCTATATACTACTTTAGACATTTATTTATAATATTGCACTAGTCCCCTGTTTATTTATTTGAAGTGCTGCAAACTTGTAGTAATAAATTGTAGTAAGGTGGGAGGAATAAGGAGATATTGTTAAAAGTGTATTTTCTGTGCAAGAAATTTTGTGCTAAGTCCAACCCTTAGAGGAGATACTGTCGAATTTTCCACTGGGGAGAGTAGGGTTTCTCTGGGATCAGGGCTTGTCTAGGATTCTAGTGAGGGATATTAGACAAATCCGGACAATTACACTGTCATAATTACATGGTAAGTGTAATTTTCAATTTATTAATTTAGAAGGTTTAATGATTTTCACTTTAGTAAGATGTGATTTGTATATTCCATTATGTGAATTTGCAAGCGAATTTGAATTTTCGATTTAGGAGGTTGCAATCTTTGGTTATTAATTGAAAAGATTTGTTGTATATTAAAAACTGAAAAGTAGATTCATAAGGGATAATGGAAGTTTAATAAGGTTATTTACTCTAGTTGTTTCTTTCCAGCAGTGCTCATAACCTTTATTAGAAAATCGTAGTCTAGTGTGTAAATTGATAACAAGTATTGTTTATTAAGAAAATCAAGCTAACAAATGAAAAAAAAAAAATTTGAAAAGAACTATAATCTCTTTTTAACTAATTAATAGAAAATGAAATGACTATCATTGTGAATTTTTTGGTTGCTAATCAAGTTAGTTTTGTAAAATTTGGTATACAAGATTGAAAATTTTTTGTAAGATTGTCAACCTATAAAAATGTATGAGGTTGTGATTTTGTGAGGCTCTTCAGCCTTATATAATGTACATGTGAGGTTGTATCATTCTCATGCTTTACAAGGAGCTTTACCTATCACAGTTATGGCATATTCACAATGTATTATAGCTTGCATATGATATAATTAAGTATATTTTATGGATGTTAGAAAATTCATTCTTTTATGTAAATGTCTAAGTTCAATTACATATATCAATTTTTACAATATAGTGATTGTGGTTTGTTTGTATTGCATGATCTGCCAATGTCTCAAAGATTAACACATTTAATTCCAAGGTTAATTAGAAGATAATCAAACTAAAGAAGGTTAATCATATGCTTAAAATAATATTAGTTGTGGTGTTGGTTAGATTAATTTCATTATGCTATCATTATTTGGTAAGAAAGGCTAAATATACTTGTGGATAGAGTCGTTTATGTTAAAGTTAAGTGTTTGAGTATTTTTATTGAAAGTGAATATCAATTTTATAAGAACTCAAGGATTGTGGAAAAATATATTCAATTGTATTGAAAATAGAACGAGAATAAATACATCAATGAGTTATAACAGTTATAAAAAGATAAAGCTAATATATTTAAATCGATAAAAACAAGTATAACTATTCTTAACATCACGTGTACATATTACAACAAATAAACATTAGAAACTATATAATATGCCCCCTCAAAGTTAGGGTCTTGGAAAAGACACCGGTCTTGAAAATAAGAGACTGATGAAGCTGTCTTGAAAGAGACTTGGTTAGGACATCAGCTAACTAATCTTTCATTGAAACATGAGACACCCAAATTGCTTTAGCAGCAACTCTACCACAGACAAAATGAAAATCTATGGATACATGTTTCATTTTAAAGTGGAGCACAAAACTAGCACAAACATAGGTGATGGCAATCTTATTGCAATAAATAACTAGATTAGACTTGGATGAGACTAATAGTTCCTTTAATAAGTTAACGATCCATGATACTTTGGCTGTGGTGTTAGCAACAAACCTATACTCAGCTTTAGTTGATGATATAGAAACCAATTTTTGCTTTTTAGAAGTCTAGTAAATTGGATTCTTACCAAGAAAAACCACATAGGCAATTGTTAAAGTTCTATCATCTGTATTATCTACCCACCCAAATTGCATCAGAAAAGGCATCAATATTGAGGGGCCGGGGGGGGGGGGGGGGGGGGGGGGGGGGGGGGGGGGTTGTTTTGTTTTGACGATGAAGAAAAACACTAAAACTACTTGTGCCCTTCAAGTAGCATAGTAAACATTTCACTGCAGCCCATTGAACACTGGTTTTGATGATGCATAAATTAAGAAAGCTTGTTAATTGTGAAGGGAATATCAAGACGAGCTAGAGAAAGGTACTATAAACTGTCTACAAATCACCAATATTCAATGCCATTAGATAATGGAGAACCATCATTTAATAGCAAGTAAGTTGAAGACAACATAGGGATGGAAACCTCCTTTGCATCAAATATACTAGTTCTTTCAAGCAAGTCATTTATATATTTATGTTGAGAGACAAACATAACATATGTTGTCGGAAGAACTTCAATGCCAAAAAAATTTAAACTGCCAAGATATTTTAGAGAAAACCGACTAGATATAGCTTAAACAATCTGAGAAAGAAGCTTACTATTATTTCCAATGTAGACAATATCATCTACGTAGACCAAGACATACAACTTGGAGCCAAATTTATTATAAGAGAGATGTATTTATATATAAGTTCGTGAAGCCAAAAGCAAGCAAGAATGATAGAAGAGCAGCATACCCCACTCGTGGTGCTTATTTAAAACAATAAATTGCCTTATTTAATCTATAGACATGTGATGGATGTTTTAAACCAATGAAGCCATGTGGTTGTGTCAGACAGACTTCTTCTTGAAGAAGTCCATTTAGAAAGGAATTATTTATGTCTAACTTATGGGTTTGCCAACTATGAAACAATGTAATGCTTAACATAACATAAATAGTTATAGATTTAGTAATCATACTAAATATTTCTAAATAATCAACGCCAGGTCCCCAATTAAACCCTTTGGGCACAAACATGGCTTCGTACCATTTAATGGGACCATTGGACATTCATTTGATCCTAAATATCCACTTACATCTAATGACATTCTATTGCTTTGATGGTTTGACAAGTTCCCATGTTTCATTACATATAATGGTGTTAAATTCATCAGATCTAAATGCTCACCATTCATCTTGGTTGAAAGTTTGAATTGCTGTATAAGGCTTAAGTGCGTTATGATTCTTTAGTTACAATAAACATACCTGATCATTTTTTGTGTTTAAAAATATTATTTAAAGATAAGATTTTCATATCATACATACACACAGAAAGAGCACCTAAGAAGCCATGTACGGGAGAGGCATGGATGGATAAAGGATTCTGTGTAGTAACAATATCATCTCCAAATAGGTCATTTGAAGGAGACATTGTATGATAAGGTGGAGAAAATGAGGATAAATTTGGATTAAACTTAGATGTAGGAGGAGGTTCTATTAATTGAGATGAGGATAGGAGAGATTAGTAGGACTTGAATTTATCAGGATTAATCAAGAAGACACATGAGTGGAGAGATTTGGTTGGAATAAAGATATTACTTTATGTGTGGAGCCTAAGTAGATGGTTTGTATATTATCGTTTTGACTTGATGGTTAAGAAGTAGATTGAACCAGAGTAGAATATGGAAAAACATGATCAACTAGAGTCACATGCCTAAATATATACATTTTATGTGGCACGAAATCAAAACACTTATAACCACTTCAATTTTTTAAGTACCCAGTAAAAACACAAAGCTTTTTGACTTGATGGTTAAGAAGTAGATTGAACTAGAGTAGAATATGGAAAAACATGATCAACTAAAGTCACATGCCTAAATATATACATTTTATGTGGCACGAAATCAAAACACTTATAACCACTTTAATTTTTTAAGTACCCAATAAAAACACAAAGCTTGGAATTGGACTTTAGCTTGTGTTTATTATACGCTTTGATTCAAGCATAACAGAGGCAATCAAATGATATTAATATTTGATAATCTAGTTGTATTTGAAATAATTTTTAAAATGGACAAGTACTTTTGATTACTGGAATGGAAAGTTAATTAATAAATATGCTGTAGTGGTAAAGGCATATGACCAAAATTGATGAGAAAGTTGGGCTTGTGAAACTAAAGAAAGTTATGTTTCTCTTATTTGTCTATGCCTTTGTTCAGCACAGCCATTTTGTTCTAGTGTATGAAGAGTTGTAACATATTGAGTAATTCCATAAATTTGGGAAAAAAAAAGGTTTTAAATTTAATAAATTCAACCCATTATCAAAATAAAATGCAATGATTGGTTTTTGAAAAAACTTTTTCAAAAATAGTCTTAAATTGAACAAAGGCAGAAAATACATCAGATTTATTTAAGATTAGAAACAACCAAATATATGTCGTAAAGTGATCAACAAAAATTACATAAGAGCTTAATCAATCATAAGATTTAAGGGGTGATGGACCTAGACATTTGAGCAAATTAAATCTAATGGTCTAGAACTGGACATGGAAGAATGTTTAAAGGGTAGCCCATGACACTTGTTACACTGATAGTCATTACAACTAAACTCCTTGAAAGATGAGATAGTTAACTTATTTGATGAAATGACTTGATAAAAAACTCTTGTGGATGAATGCCCTAGGCAATGATACCATCATTTCAGGATAGTTTTATTACCTACAAAAGCAATTTATGAAGATGAAGAGAAAGATGTAGGCCATTTTTATACGCCTCCTTTGTGTAGACCCCAAAGTAATAATACTCCTTTCCTTAAATATTTCATAAGAAAGCTATCAGGTAAGAATTCAATGGATGATTTTTGAAATTGAAACCAAGTTTCATTTCATTTGTAGAACATAAAGCACATTAGAAAGAAGAAAATTTTTAGAGCAGAAGATTTAGAATCCATTAACTATGGAGATGCAGCAAAGAATTTGAAGGAGGACCTAACGCTAAATAATAGGCTCGAGGAAGTGGAGTAAGACGTTGATAAGCAGACGTGGTATATGTCCATTGTTGAAGAAGAGTTCGGTAGTACCTCACAGAATGTCCTTGTTGTTAACATAGTTTACATTTTCCTTTATAGTTTGAAGTGAATCCAATGGGATTAGATTGAGTGGGAAGAGAAGGATGAAGTGGGACAAAGTGTTGATTTTGTTTCTTGGTGTTTTGTCCACCACCACCCCCGCACCCCCCCCCCCCCCCCCCCCAGCGCCCCTCTCCTCTTTTTTTTCCTTTGTAGAAAAAGAACCAGAGAACTGGGTTATTACGTTGGCTATGATTGAGACATCCTCAGCTTAAAATCTATAGGCTTCACTTAGCTATCATATTCCGTTAACTTCTCATGTAATTCTTCAAACATGATCGAATTGTCTCTGGTACGTAGTGCAGTAGATATGTCCTTCAATTTATTAGAATGTCCGTTGATGATATAAACTATAAGTTCATCATCATCAATTAGACGAGATAAAAGTGCAAAATCATCTGCCGTGCTCCGCATATCATGAAGATAATCAATAATTATTCTGGATCGTTGTGGCTAGAAGGTCATTCATGGAATCGCATTATGCACATCAGAGATGGCTTAGCAAAGGTAGTGGTCAATTTCATCCAAGCCTCAAAGGAAGTTATAGCCGCTATGACAATTTGATTGACCTCTTTGGTAAGAAAAGCTAGAATGGCACCAAGAAGGAGATTAATCTAATGAATCTAGAAAGCATAATCTAGATTATATCTTGGTGGACTTCCATTGGTGGCTAATGGAGAAGCTGGTGTGCCACCAATAAAACCATATAAATCATACCCAATCAACAACGTATTCCATTAAGCTTTCCATGGAAAGTACGTTGAATCAAAGATTTTCATTGGTGCTTGAGTTGCTGCATTAATAATAACAAATGTTCTGTTTGAAAATATAGGATTTGTACTGATTGGCAGATTACCCGTTTGTGAGGAAGGAAAGGAACCAGATATGGTGGAAATAGAGGAACTAGAAGTAGACATGGTATATCAAAAAAAAAAAAAAATCTCATATGAGTATATTAAAGTTCTGATATGATATAAGAACTCAAGAATTATGGAAAAATATATTAAATTGTATTTAAAACAGAATGAGAATAAATACATTGATAAGTTACAACAATTACAAAAAGATAATGCTACTATATGTAAACTATAGCTATTCCTAACACCATATGTACATATTACAACGAATGATCATTAGAAATTATCTATTAAATTTGAGTGATATTTGGTAGTATTTGTGGAAAAGTAGCTAGTGGAAAGTGTAGAACTATGAAGATATAATGAAATGCTAATTTAAATACAATTTTGATCCCACTTGTTCATCTTTACAATACTGCTTATTTGATAGTAAAGTTGCAACATTAAACTTGTAATATTACATGATAATATTGAACTTTTAATTAGCATTTTGAAAGTTATTTTATTTATATTGAACTTGTATCTTTTATAATGAAACTGAAATGGCATTTCACTCTATTAACCTATAATAATGCATAATACTTGGCACAATGCATTAACTCAAATTACTAAGCATCAGATAAGAAGAAGTATAACTAAATTCAACACTTGACAAATCCAATATATATTGGATCTAAGTAGTCAAAATATACAGATTGATACGAACCTAAGACGATCTGCTCCTAAACCCATATTATATTAGCCCGGATCTAATTATGTTCAAGTTATAATGGTCACCTTAACCCCTAACCAACCTATGATTAGAAATCTTGGTATATAATGAAGACGCCATAATAGATGATGGAAGGCTTATTGATAAGTCGAACTAAAACACTCATTCACTAATGCTATTTTAGGTGTTCAAAAGAACAAAGAGAATTCAATCTCATAATTAATTTTCTATATAAAATTCGAGCTTGATTTATCATTGAAAATAAGCCTTTAAATAGGCTAAGATTACAAAGCAAAAACCCTAAAAAAATTAATTCAAAACCGGAATCAAAAGTGTGGAGAAAAAGAAAGTAGAGAAAAGGAAAGTGCCTAATTTTTCCTAGTTTCTTAAACTAATTTGGATTAATTAATTCATTTATTTTGAATTAGGAATAAATTAATTTACAATTGAAATACTAAAATAATAACTTTCTTAAACTTATTTGTCCAGAAAATAAATAAATAAAAATCAAAATAAAAGACTAATTTCCTAAAACAAAAAGTCAAAATCAAATTAGGAAACTAGTTGACTAGTTTGACTACTAAGGTATCTTTGACCAATCTCCAACTTGTTTGGGCTCTAAATCAGCTTCCATATGCCATTTAGGATGCCAAATATGATTAATAATGGTTCCCATATGTTTCCTCTTGATTGGAATAAGTCAAACAAGAAGAAAAGTCAAAGTCAGCACCAAAACAGCACATTTTCGCTCAAATTGAGATGCTGTCCGTACAAGTCCTTTTTAGATGCTTTTAATTCTTCCTTGGCTAGATTACATGTCCTTTTAATGATATTATTTGAGTTCATGAAGTGTTAGAACCATTCATTCCTGCCCGGCCTCCACAAATGCACCAAAATCATTACCCAGGTCAGTATCGGCTTCCACCACTTGTATGCCCAAAATAGGTCTTGGATCTTCAGGTATGGACAAGTGTTCTTGAGAATGAATTACCCCCTGGATAAAGGTGGAAAATTTTTCCCTAAACATCTTAGCTTGAGCCCTAGTGATTGGCCCAGTCTTCATCCGTATCGAGTCAGCACCCCAGCGGGTTGTCGGTTGTGCAGACTCGGGCAGAATCACATCATTCCCCTTCTCTTGAAAAGGATTTGTCCTCAAATCTAGTTCATCACCTGCAGCAAAAGGAAACAAATCAGCATCTTTGGATGTAGCACTCATATTATACTCACCCGATAAATCAAGCGTGTAGGTGTTTTCATTGATCCTTTCCAAAACTTAAAAAGATCCATCTCCTCGCGGCATAAGCTTGGACTTTCTTTGTTTGGAAAACCTCTTATTCCTTGGTTGAAACCAAAACCAATCTCCTGGGTCAAACACTATCACAAAAAACACTAGAAATACAAGTTCATCACACTTTTTAATTTTAGCAAATAATCTCTCCCAAATTTTCAAATTTCCACTAAGTAAAGCTTTCAATAATGCAGATAAAGTTCTATGCAACAAAAACATCTTTAAAGAAGTATCTTTAATATTCATGATTAGCAATGATTTCTTATTCATAATTACTTTATTAACATCACGAAAGCTAAGATAAAAATTTCTATTTTTCCTCTCTTTTCTTTCTTTTCCTTTCTCACTCACGGATTCATTGAATTTTGCATCACTCTCAACTTTTGCTCCAATTTTCTTACTCTCGGATTTGTTTAAATTTTTCCACTCAACCTGGGTTTTAGAGGAATTACCTTGGACAGCAAGCTCACCTTTCCCCTCTTGAATGGATGGTGGAACCCTTGGTACCATACTAGCCTTCTCTTTGAGCCTTTCGACTTCTCTCATTTATTGCATTTGCAGTTGATCTCTAAAAACCTCCTTCGGGGTCAATGGCTCCAGCTGGACCTTCTTACCTTTAAATCTAACAACAATACAACTCTCTCGACCATAATCAGTAGCATCTTTATCAAATTACCATGGTCTACCTAATAGAATATGTCCGGCATACATACGCACAACATCGCACAAAACAACATCCACATATTTATCTATGCTAAATTTTACCTTGGCTTATTTATTCACTTTCATTTCACCACTATCATTAAGCCATTGTAATCTATATGGTTCTGGATGTTTAATAGTTGTTAAGCCTAATTTATCAACCACAATGTTACTAATTACATTTGTACAACTCCCACTATCAATAATCATACTAAAAAATTTACCTTGGATTTCACATCGGATGTGGAAAATGTTCTCTCTTTGAATTTCATCCTCCAAGTCCTCCTCCTCTTGCTTGGCTTCATCCTCACTTTCTTCACTTTCCGATTCTAGCTCGCTATTGCCCTTTAACACTATGATTTTTCTATTCGGGCATTGGCTAGCAATGTGTCCTCGTCCCTGGCATTTAAAACACACAACATCCCAAGTTCTAGAAGGTTTAGGATCTAATTTTACCTCATTCTTGGGTGCCTGGACAGATTCAGTTCTAGTCTCCTTCCTTGGCCAGTTTGAAAATTCTTATCCGACTTTCGGCTTTGGCTTGCTTTCATAGATGGGATTGTTCCTCTAGCCACATAAATCGGACCTTCCACTGTTGGAAACACCTCCAAGCCATGGGCTTACACCCCTCCTCTTGAATTGATGCTCTAATTTAATAGCCACATGCAACATCTACTCCAATTCCACATATTGTTGCAATTCTAGTTGACTGGCTATTTCAAGATTCAAACCACCAAGAAACCTTGCCATGGTTGCTTTTCTATCCTCATTCATGTTTAACCTCATCATAAGCATCTCCGTCTCCTTGTAATAATCCTCCACAAACCTACTTTCTTGAGAGAAAGATTGAAGCCTTTGATGCAGCAACCTATGATAGTGTGATGGTGCGAATCGCTTCCTCATGGATCCTTTGTTCTTCCCACTCCAAGTAAGCTTCCGGATTACTTTTACCCATGAATGGTGGAATGTTTATCTTGATGTTGCCAAGATCATCATCTACATCCTCTCTCCTATGCCTCCCATAGCCTAGCCTCCCTTGGACAGCAAATGTTTCATCCATTCCTTCTTCAAAATCATCTTCAAAATTTTCCTCCTCAAACTCCTCTCTTGGTCTCCCACGGTCTCCTCGACCTTGACCTCGACCTCCATGGAATTGTTGCCTCAAATTTGTCCCACCATGAGATGTTTCTATTCTATTCAACCTTTGATTTATATGGTCGAATTGAGCACTCATCTGGTGCAATTGCTCCATTATAGCCCTCATGTCCATTTGCTCTCCACTTCCCGTAGCTCGGGAACCGCCATGGAATCTTACGGACTCTTCTTCATTAATTCTTAAAGGTGGATCTCCTCTTCTCACCCTTGAATCTGCCATGTTAGTATAAATAATGGAAAATAAAATAAATTCTCACCAAAAATCACTCCCTCACGTGTTTCACTCAATCAAGATCTCGACACTCGTGTTTCCACACTAGTTTCGGCTTTTACCCTTTTTTAAGCTCACACACTCTTGCCTTTTTCCACTCAATGAATTATCTCAAAGTTCTGATTAAAACACCCACAAAATAGAAATTATATCACAAGTATATTGTAATTAATCTCATCAACAAAACAATAGCAAAAAGTAAGCAATACCTAACGAATTAACAAATCCTAGTTTTCGGCTTTTCTAGGCAAAATAAGGCAAATCAATGAGAAAAGTTTGGAATTTTTAAGAACTGGACCTGATGGTAAGAGTTTCAGGGTTAAAGAATAAAATTTAGGAAAAAAAAATTTCAAACACGAACAAGAATCAAATCGAACAAAAATATAGAATAGTGTTGGTTGTTGTTCTTGTAATTCAAGTTTTTTGTATCAATTTCTTTAACTAATTTTAATCCAAATAATTTAAGCACCCAAAATCCAAATATCCAGCAGCAAAAATAACTCTCCAGAAACTCCAAATATGTAACAAATAGTAAATAATGCAGCAGTTCAAAGAAATTTCCAGCAAACACCAAATTCAACAAACCGAAATTTTTATTTTTATTTTTTTTTATTGGGCTTTTCTTCTTCTCATTTTTTTTTTTCACTCGCAGAACATAAAACAACTACAGTAGCAAAGATCAACACTAAAAATTGCAATTCCACACCAAAAATCTACCAAACCCATGGCCTCCAACAAAAACAAAAGTGCAGTTTTTTTTTTATATATATGTTGCCGCAAACCCTTCTTTTTTTTTTTTTTTTTGAATATATGAATGAAAGGATTTAAGACTAAAACAGAAAAGAAAAATCAACAAAAACCAAAATTAACAAGAACAATGATGAAAAACAACCAACAAATTAGGAAACAAAATACGATAAAACTAGGAAATTCTGATTCAAATACGAATGAATTTTTTTTATTTTATTTTTTTTTTTAAGATACAGAATGTGTATGGGATGGATGCAACCTTAACCTAATGGTAAAATTTTAGAATAACACAAAAACAACTAAAGCAAATAAAGATAGATCAAACCTAAACAAAATTTGGCTCTGATACCAAATGATACGAACCTAGGACGACCTGCTCCTAAACCCGTATTATATTAGTCCGGATCTATTTATGTTCAAGTTCTAATGATCACTTTGACCCCTAACCAACCTGTAATTAGAAACTTTGGTATATAAAGGCAACCATCAAGGCCAATTACTAGCCTACATCCTTCAATGAATTCATCCTTATATGTAGCTAGGCATACATAAACCTTTTAGAACCTCCTAGTGATACCTTCGAACTCACTCATCACCCACCACTCCTTCCAACATTACTTCTCTTGAATTTTTTACATTAAGACCTCATTTGCTCATATTATAAGCTAATACAATCTTATAAGATATTTAGGACGCCAATCCTAGCTGTATATAATTGAACCTTACTAGCTTCATCTAAAAATTTCTCTTTGATGGTTTCAAGAAAAAAAAAAAGAATTATAAACCAAATTAGGATCTACCATAAATCGATTGAGACACTTGTAAGCTAACCACTTAAAGGTCACTCTAGGTTTATTCAACATCTTGCTATCAAAAGTGTGGTTATCAATAAAGATTTTTACTTTATTTTATATTTGCCATCCCTGTTTACAAATGCATAAAACAACTGCTCACAACCCTTACCATCCTTCTTTACAAAGCAGTGTTTAGCTAACCAATGGGGACTGGGAGTCATTTTGGAACATTCTTGAAGTATGTAGATGAGATTAAGGCCTCTTTATGGTTCAAGCTAGGCTTCAAATATGTACATTAAACTATGATCATCTAAACTATGTTCAAGACATCTAAAGAAAAATACTCATATGATAACCTAATTTTTCACTATATTCCTTAAAACAAATATATTCATTGTATTTGGTTCACAATTATCTAAGTAGTTAACCTTAACTCCTTCCTAAATAATTCTACCACTCGTATTGTGAAACTCACTTAAGGCTGCAATGTGCATCCAACTATAAAGAATTAATGTAAACCATAAATCAAACAATTTATTTCACACCAATTTAAACCTAAGCCATAGAACCATCAGTTAATCAATTTAGTCAAACCATTTATATATACAATATGTGTATATGCATTATTCAAAATTAATATCTAAAAAATGGAATGTCATACAAAGGAAAAGCATATATATGTATACAAAAGTGCATGTATTAATCAAAGCATATTCCTAACCAGCTAATCTAATTTACTATTACCAAAATCTAGTCAAATTTATCTTATTATTACCAAAAGCTAATCAAATTTGTCTTTTCTTTACATACTTTGAATGAGATGGTCTTAGATTTCAGCTATAAAATTATGTAATTGGATGAGGTAGATCATTTTCTTCCAAGTCTTCAAGTGCATTCATATACTTTTGAAGAAATATATATATATATATAATTAGACTCTAGTGAGGATGCTAAGTTAAAGGCATCGAGCGCATGCATATCTCATAACTTGTTGTACCACAAATTTTATCATGCAATATGTTGTGAGATATGCATCCACATAATATCCTTCACTTAATATACTAATTGGAGCTATACTATATACATATATATAAATACAAGGATCTCATCTTTTGAATATTAATTTATTTAATTATGTATTAATCTTTTTTATTATAGTATGACATGTATTTTGAATTTGAATAGATAATACTTTCTTAACTTCTTTGATTTCATTGATGAATTCAATTAATTTTTAATAAAATGAAGTGCCTGAGGACTCTATCTTACACCCTGATTTGAGAAAATGCTTAAAATTTGAACTTTTGACCAAGTTTGATTGGGGTTGACTAGGTGTGAGCCTAGAGTTGACTTTTTAGTGGTATAAGTCATTAACTTGACCATTGTACGGTTATGAAGGGCTCGTCAACACGAGTTCATAGACTAGCGGCACATCGAATTCGAAGGTAGGATCGAAAAGTTATGGCTAAAAATGGTTTGATTTAGATTAATTAAGTGTGGGGCCCTAGGTTGACTTTTTATTTGGTTGAAATTTAGTGTTGATCAGAATACCATTGCATGGAGCTCATTACACGAGTTTATAGAGTGGCAGCATGCCAAATTTTAAGCTATGGTTTGGGAGTTATAGTCAATAAACAATTTAGGGCATTTTGGTAATTTCATTAAATGGATAGACTTTTTTTTTGAAAATTTGGTTTAGAAAAATAAAAAGAAAAGAATCAATTTTAAGATGAAGGAGACATCCCATCATAGAGACACACTACCACTATTCTTCTTCCATTCGGATAGCATACCTTCATTATGTTTTCTATCCAAATTCTTCAAAATCAGCAGCCATTTTATGTCATCGGCCACCTCCACTGCCGAACCCATGATGCCGTTGTCTTATCTCTAGAAAATCTAATTGGAATACTTACCAATGCACCAGGATTGGGTGATCTATCAACAGTGGTGACAGGGTTGATTTCCATTTTTCCCATGACTTTTAGGTTAGAAGTTCGACCTTACGCACCATTTGTGGACCTCGTAAGTCCATTTCTAAGGTCCTTTTGCTTTAATTCTCACTCGTTTGTGAGATTTTCTACTATGGAAATTGGTCTAATTTTTCCTATTGAAATTCTGATCTTCACTAGTATCTTTGAGTTTCATGTTGCCCATCTATGGGCTTTCTATTGGCATACAATTTGTTGATTTTGGTTATGCTTTAAGTATAAACCCAATTTAAGTTATTTTGTATAATACCCTGCAATTCTTGTTACCTATAGGTTCCTAATGATTAATAAGAACTATTGAAATGTTCAGTTTTGTTAGAATCTCAACACGATGAAAAACCCTAATTTTGAATATCGGATCCAATGGGTTTACAATATAGTTTGATCCTTTGGTGTCTGATTTTGTACTACCAAAGTAGTAAAAGTAATTTTAAGACATTTCGTATATCTTAATATCTTTTGTTAAATTTTTTATGGCTTGAATAAATTTTTTTTTTCATATCTTAGACATCTAAATAAGCCAGGGAGTGAACATGCAATGAGGTAGGAGTGAGCACTATAGGTACTATGAATGGTTCTACTTTATAAAAGCATTTAGGCCACGTCGTTAGAACCTTCATTATTTTGAATTTGAATAATTGTGTGAAATTTCAAATAATTACATATACATATATATTATGAGGAATTGTTTTTACAATTTCAAAATGACTCTATACAATTCCATTTTTTATACATTACGATTTAAATATATAAAAAATATAAAATTACTTAATAAAATATTATTAATACCTAAAATATCCCTAATTCATACCATCCCAAAATTACATATCTTTTACAATAAAAATTCTTTTTACAACTCCAAACTAACTATATACAGTCCCATAAAAATTAATTTTACTATACTGCTCTTCTATCCTTCTTTCTTATTTTGAATTTGGTTTTCATCCTCTTTATTTTTTTATTTTTTATCATTTTTTAATGGCATGCTGTGTTATTTATTTGAAAGCAAACACCAGCCATCATGAACAATGCAAGATAGCACATGATTGGGATTGATACGACCACTCCACACTTTTCAAGACAAAAGAGTATTATTATTTTAGTCTCTTTCTCGTTTCTTCAAAAAACACTAAAAGTTAAAACTATCTTAAAAGGAAAAAATTGTCTCTCTTTCACTTTCATTCTTTCTGTTTGAAAATTAATTTTTCCTGGTTTTGAATGAAAGGGAGAGTGTGATTAAGAGAAATTAAAAAGCTTTTGACTATTTTGTGAAAGTGTGAACTGAGTTTGATTAGAAAATATCAACCTTGAGTTGCTATTTATCATCTTCATCATCACAGTCTTGTCTTTGGCAAGGCATCATATACCTCTTTTTCATTTTCTTTCTCAGAGAAAAGTACTTTAGAAAAAAGGTAATATAGAAAATTTAAAATTTGAGGATAGTAGAGTTCTTTTGGGTAAAAGGAAATTGGTAGTTGGGATTGTGATTCTAGGTAGAATGCATTTGGATGAAGGAAAATAATAGCATCCCAATTTTGGCAAAACCTAGGTAATTTTACAATTTTTTTCATTTAAGCAATTTGAATTGTGATCATAGATATGTTCCCCACTAGTTAGTCAATCATATAAGCTATGCATGAACATCACTTTGTTCATTTGTAATGGAAATCATTTAAACATTGGGTTTCTTTTGGGAAATCAATTTTCTATACTTTTACGTGTCATAATTACATATTTTTATTTAGAAGAAAAGTTACTTTTTTTATGGATTGACCACTGATCAAATAGACATATATATATATATAACACAAATCTGTATATATTTATTTGTGTAGTGCATGTAGAGTATCCTGTCAATTGCTAAAAGCTACTTGAGAAAAACTATGATATTCGAATGTTTTTTGTTTTTATTGATTTTTATGATTGTCATATTTATATTTTATCACATTGGGCACATGCTACAAATTACTTTAATAAATATTGAAATATAATATTGGACTAATTCAATTCTACTTGCATATTTATATATATATATATATAGATATATATATATATAAATATATATATTATAATTCTTTTAGTTTAACATGCTAATTTATGTATAATTTATCAAAATTTTTGAACCTTTTTCTAAAAATTAATTTTATTTAGATATGGTAAAAACTAGTAAAGGGAATTTGCAAAGTTCTACTTCAACTTCACGTATACGTCCCACATCATTAAATAGGAGATGTCATTCTCTAAAGCCTGAAGCTGAAATTGATGTGATACTACAGCCTATTATGATGCCAATGCAAATATTGAAAATGAAGTTTCTAACAATTTTGATGCTGAGAATGTGATGACAATGAATATTGGTGGTGTATTAATGACAGAAAATATAGAGAATGAAAACACAAATCTTGAATAGTCAGACCAGTCCTAGGTGGTCCAGAAGATCCATAAATTCTTAAGAGCTTTAAAAATCATATAGCTACAACAATATGGGAAAAAAATGTAAAGTTTTGTCCACTTCAGTTTGATCTATTTTTTTCTTTATTAAAATTTATATTCAAAAAACTGACATATTTATATATTTTTATGTAAGAACGTCCTCCCTTTAAATGTTTGAATCATGCATTTAAGGTTGCTGAATGGATTTAGGATGAGATAGCTCCAAATGCTAAATGGAGAAATATAGTTAGTTAGTCGCTCAGGTTTATTAACATTGGTAAAATATCATATCATTTTATTAACTGAGTTGTTATTTTTACTTTTGTTGAAAGATGGCAACCTGAAACAAACTTTTCCATCTCACTTTTGGTGAGATGACAATTACACTGGATGATATTAATATCATTCTTAAAATTCTTATTGTTGGTCGATCTGTATCATGCCCTGTATTATCATCTCAAAAGGCATAAATAGTTTTAATTGATGGATTATGATTTAACAGAGATGAGGCTTATGCAAAGTTACAAACTTTTCGAGGGCAATCAATTAGAATAGACCAGTTGAAAGATAAATTCATGAAGGTTTCATATTCAGGCAGTAAAGAATTTATATAATTTGCTGATAGGGCTTATCTATTATATTTATTAGGATGCACAATATTTAATGGCAAAAGTGGAACAAAAGTACCAGTTGTATACCTTAGTCCGTTAAGAGATCTTAATAATTTCTACTTTTATGCATGGGAAGCTGCAACTTTAGTATTTTTGTATTACCAGTTAGGTTATGCTAGTAGGTATGGGGCTTGACAAATTGGTGGATATTTGACACTGCTTAAAGTATTTGATAAATTACCTATTTATGAATTACTTCGTTATTTGGATCTAGTAGTATGTATGGTTTGCATAGTTAGAAATTTTTATTTGCAGCATATTAGTTTTATTTTGTTTCACTTAGGCTTGGGTTTATGAGCATGTTCCATTTGCCAGACCTCTTGCCAATTTGAATTTTAAGGAAGGTTAAGCTCATGTGTTTTGTTGGATCCCTCGTAGAGATTCTAGATCCTCTATAGATGACTTACAAGTTATGCGTGAGGCACTTGATGTGCTAAACAGCAATAAGGTGAATTTATTAATTTTATTTTTAAATTAACTACATATTTATACATATTTCTTTTAAATTATAATTTGGTTTGTGATTATTTGATAGGTCATATTGAGTCCTTATACATATTATGTACCTCAATTTTCTTATTATACTGGTTGTTTGAAATGCATAAAAATCATTAAGCCATATAACCCAGAAAGGGCATTTCGATAATTTTGGCAAAGTGCAAACAATGCTTCCAACACCGTTTCTTCTAGTTCATGCCAATCAAGGATGCATTGCAAGGCGATACAATATAGCTTTATTGATCAATATTGGAAGAGATGGGATAGTCACATACTTTCTTTTGAACAACATGGTGCTAGAGTAGTACATCCATGGGATTGTGTACTAGAATACATAGATTGGTATCAATACATATCACATGTCAAGGTACAAAATCTAGAACATAAATGTAACTACAATTCAGGAATCCATTTACATGCTTCTCGTGATGATAATAATACTTTTGAAAATTATAAATTACATCATATATTATAATTTACTCATTACTTACATTTTTATGCAGTGTATCTGATGAGAATTATTTATGGTTGATGCCATAATCCAACAGGGTCATTCACAATCAGCTAATGTGTTGTTTGATAAAGTAATACAAATTGGTGAAACTTCTATTGCACCCACAAATGGAGTGCAGTCCAACTATACTCATAGAGAGAGTTCCACCTCTCGTAGTAACTATTGTAGGAGGAGGAGAAGAAGAAAAGATTAGCTGTATTAACATATAATTCTGGATGTAATTGAGCTTTTGATATGGTAGGATTAGCTCAGCCCTATTCTATTTTCTGAACTTTTTTTTTTTTTTTGGTGGAATGTTCGGTTGTAAACTTTTAAACATCTTTAAGATTCTCAGTTTTGTACTTCTGAACTTCTTCAAAATTGTTTAGTTATATTTCTAAACATCTTGAAGGTTGTAACTTATTATTTGGAATGTTCGGTTGTAAATTTATGTGCATATTCAAGATGTTCGATTATGAACTTATGAACATATTTGAAATATTTGAATTTGCTCAATCCAACAATTACATAACTTTTTTGTAAAGTACATTTTTCAATGGTTTGATTATAAAACTTTAAAGTTGTTCGATTGTAAGCTTTTGAACAAATTTAAAGTAGATCATTCATATATTTCTGAATATATTTAAAGTTGTAACTTATTATTTTGGAGCATTCGGTTGTATACTTATAGTTTTGAAGTGTGTTCAGTTGTATATTTGTCAACATGTTAGATTTGTTCAATCCAACAATTCCAAACTCTTTTAAGAATATATTTTTAAATCGATTGTAAACTTTTGTACAACTGAAGATGTTCAGTTATAAGCTTTTGAACATATAAAGTTGTTCAATTGTGTACTTATGAACATCTTCAAAATTATAACTTATTATTTTAGAGTGTTCGGTCATAAACTTCTGTCCAAATTTCAAAAATTCAATTGTGAACTTATGAACATTGTCATTTTGTTTAGTTGGATACTCTTGCCATTCCACACGAATTCATTTTTAGATGTTCAGTCACAAATTTTTGTACAGCATTAAAATGTTCATTTTTATACTTTTCAACATGTTAAAATTGTTTGATTGTAAATGTTCGAACTAAATTTAGAGATATTTAATTCTGAACAAAATTAATAAATATCCTAATTTTATTTACCGATAAAAATGTAAAACTACAATTGACCTGCTTTATATCAATCATACAAAATAAAAGTACAAAAAGATCATTTTAAGATTGAAATTAGTGTCATAATCACAGACTAATTTGTTCAAAACTATAGATTATCTAAATCTATTGTCTCTTGAGTGGCCATGTCATTTGAAATTAAGTCCTTAAAAGCTTTTATTTGGAGTGCATATGGTGTTTTCCATCCTTGGGTACATATTAGGCGATGTTTAAACCATTTATCAACAACTGGAGGCATAGGACATCCTGATATCATGAACAACTATAACAACAACAAAATTAACAAAAATATTGTCAACATAAATATTAATATAATTAAATTAAACAAACTTTATTTAAAAAATTACAATACCTTGACAACATGATTATCATTGACAAATACAATAGAAATAATTTTATGACAATCCACATATGGTGGTTTTGAACAAAAAGGAATAAAGGTAAGGCATTGTCTTTTAGATATATGTATTAAGACCAAATCATATTTGAAAGCTATCAAATGGCCCATGTTTGGCATTGTCATCCATTGATTGAAATTTGGATTACTCTCAAAATATGATAAAATATGAATAAGTCCTTCTACTCTATTACTGGTTCCATATAAAACAATTTACTCATCTATATTAGACTTTAACTCATCTGTCAAGTCTCTCCTTACCTCATCCTATTTATCATCACCCATATTCATCAATCCAGCAATGGCTCTAAAACCACATTTGCCACTAGTAGCAACATCTTGCACATCTATAGTGTAAAGTCTTAACTCATCTGAAAATGATTGCATATATGATTTATATGTGGCTAATATAAACCTAGGACAACCTGCTCCTAAACCCGTATTATATTAGCCTGGATCCTAATTAAGTTCAAGTTCTAATGAAATTGACCTTAACCCCTAACCAACCTGTGGTTAGAAACCTTGGTATAATATTGACGTCACAATAGGGGATGAAAAACCTATTGATAAATCAAGCTAAAACAACCAATTCTCTAATGGTGTTTTAGGTGTTCTCAAAAAACAAAGAGATAATTAATCTCACTAGTATTTTCTTAATCAAATCAAAATTTTCTTCTTATTGAAGAATAAGCCTTTAAATAGGCTTTTAAAGAAACAAAATAAACCCTAAAAACCCTAGGAAAAACCAGCCACACAATAAAGAGTTCTAGCTTGACCGAATCTTTCCTTTTCCTAATCTAATTAATTAATTTCCTTATTTTAAATTAGGAATTAATTAATTTACAAACAAAAATAATAAAATAAAAAATTTCCTAAACTTATTTGTCCAGCAAATAAATAAAAAACCCAAAAAGAAAAGTCAAACGCAACTCAAAAAACGAGTTGACTAGTTTGACAACTAAGCTTACTTATGTCTAATGTCCGAGCTAACTTATGTATGTCCGAGCTAACTGATGTCTGTCCGAGCTAACTGATGCCGAGACATGGGTGTCCGATATAAAATGTCCGATGTATGGGTGTCCGATGTATCAGCCTCCACCACTTGAATACTTAAAACAGGTCTTTTATCTTCAAGTATGGATAAGCCCTTTTGAGAATGAATTACTTTCTGGATAAAGGCAGCAAGGTTGTCCTTAAACCTCTTAGCTTGAGACCTAGTGATCGGTCCAGTCTTCATCCGTATCATATCAGCACCCCAGTGAGTTGTCGGTTGTGCGAGCTCAGGCGGGTTCGCATCAGTGGCCATGAGTGTTCGATGCACTTTCTCTATTAGAGCTTTTGGTGGCCTGACAGAAAGGACACTTTGCTGCTGAAATTATGGAGAATGACTACTTTTTCTAGATTCTACATATTCAAAGCCAGAAGGATCACGACGAGTCAAAAAATCCAATTTTACCTTAAGTCAACCTCATAAAGTCATCTTAACATCAGGTTCACTAAGAGAAATGCATGTTGGATTTAATATTTCTTTTAACTTTTTTAAGTAAATGCAATCTTCCAATAGTGTCATTTTCATTGAACTTATGTACAAATGTGTTTACTTCAATTATATAGCTCACAATTGACGTCATATCTTCAGGAGGAACCATCAAATCAAGTTTCTTCCAATGAAAATCTACACATGAGAAAGGAATAGATTGACCTTCACATTTGTATTTTACAATCTCATGTGCACAAGGTAACCTATGTGTGTGGCAATGATATACACAACCACATAGATGTATATTTGGATCAATAGAATCTACTCTATTAGACTCTTCAAAGATTATATTCATTGCATTCATTGCACTCAATCCTCTTAACTCTTTAAATATTGTAGGTTTGAAATGATGTTGGACAATATTCAAACTTTTCTCAAAAGAAACTTTTATAGCTGTATGTTAAAGCTCTGGCAATGCATGAATGTTATTCCATGATTATTCAAAATCTCCTCGAGATGAACCTAGTCATCTTTTTAGTTTTGCATGAGCAGACTCCACTCTGATAAATATTCAAATACAATAGTGTAAGTGCATGATAAATATAATAAGCTCAATATACATACATTAGCAAAAAAACTCACCTATTAGTTGTCACATTTCCTAAGTGCATAACTATATTGGTCCATGCTGATACAATTTTTTCTTTGTACTTCTCCGACCATGCTTTTTTATCATATTCAACTGCCTTCATATATTCAAAAAAATCTATTTCTAGTGAATACAAATGTTGCTGATATTGTTCTTCAATGGAAGAAAGCACAAACGCACTCCAACTAGAAATGAATGCTTCCCAACGCCCTTTTTCAAACATCTTCTTATAATTAGTTAATGCATTTTTTGATGTACGGCATCTACAAAGAAGATTAGTTGCAGCAGGAAAAACTTTCTGGATGGCATTCATTAAAGTTATCTCTCTATTTGTCACAATAACATTTGGAAAAACATGTTCATGCATCACACTTTTCAATTTTTCCAATGCCCATATGCAGTTATCCTCACGTTTAGATTGAAGATATACAAAGGAAACAGAATGTTAGCTCAGTAGATGTCACACCAACTATTTCTAATAGAGGCATATGATACCTGTTTGTTTGATATGTGCAATACATTATCAACAATCGAGGAAAAACTCGCAACAAACTGATTCTTAAAGGATGCACCCTAAACAAGTTTGTAACAAATCATGTTTTTTCATTACTTTGATGCCATTCAACATAATCATGCTTAGACAACTTGCTTAATAATTGTTGCATTTGTGATTTCTAGTCTTCTTAATTAACTTACCCCTATGTCGACCATTATATATGGTCTTCATTATACTAGCCTTATTTCATCCCTCCTATTTAATGTAATCAATATCTCTTTTGGTTTAACTTGAATTTTGGTCATATCAACCAAAATATTAGTTTCTTGCTTAGTAAGCCTTCCAATAAATGAATGTCCTTCAAAATGTTGGGCTGCTGGATAATTATGAACGTCACAAATAACTTGCAATCTCTAATCAACATTGCTGGCCAATTTAGATCCTTTCAAAGTAAATGGACAATTGCACTTCTTGGTTCCACTTAGCTTATATCTTTTTTGCTTTGGTTGATTTTTAACTTTTGCAAAAGGTCTATAAAAACCACTTCTCTTATAAGCAAGAAATAATCTTGGATTTCTCCCATCACCACCCTTACTAGATGTATTAATCACAATCATTATGCCATTTCTTTTTCCTGTGTCCCTTGCCTAATTAATGGGTGAATCTCTACTTGTAAAAACCTACAGAATATAAAGTATAAAAGTATTAAAATTTATATATATATATATTAAAAAATTAAATATAAATGTGCAAAAAAAAAATGATTACCCTATCTATTGTAAATGTATTGGTGTAATCAGCAACAGATTTGGTACAAAGCAAGGTCAACTTGCTCCTAAATTCATATTATATTAGCCCGGATCGTAATTAAGTTCAAGTTCTAATTGTCACCTTGAGCCCTAAAATTTATGATTACAAACATTAGTATGTGATGAAAACACTACAATAGATGACGGATGTCCTATCGATAAGTCAAACTAAAATACTCGATCCCTATTCGATGCTTTAGGTGTTCAAAGAGAACAAAGAGAATTCTTTCTCACAATAATTTTTTAATCAATAATGTAAGCTCCCTTTCATTGAAAAAATAAGCCCTTAAATAGGCTAAAGTCATAAAATAAATAAACCCTAAAACTACAAGGTAAAAACCAGCCAATGAAGTTAGAATGATGATATGGCCGAAATTCACTTAACTTTCCTAATCTAATTTGCATTAATTAATTTCTTAATTTTGAAATAGGAATTAATTAATTTACAATCAAAATAATAAAATATAAACCTTCCTAAATTAATTTGTCTACCATATAACTAAAGAAAAAAATAAATAAAAGACAAAAGTTAATTTCAAATTTGGAAAGTAGTTGACTAGTTTTCCAAATAAGCTATCTTTGTCCAATCACTAGATAATTTAGACCCCAAATTAGATCCAATATACCGTGTAGGATGTCAAATAGGATTAGAACTAGTTCCCATATGTTGTCATAGATTGGAAAAAGCAAAGCTTGCTCGAAATGCAAGAAAGGTCCTTCCCAGCAGCAAAATTCAACCATGTTGAACTTTATGCACCTTTGGTCATGCTTGAATGCCCTTGCTCCTATCTTAGCTTGATTTTATGGCCTCTTGTGAGCTTAATCACATTAATAAGCTAACAAACCCATCCCTTGCTTCTTGGAGTCCATAGATGCACAAAATAGCTTCTAGGGTCCATTTCTGCCTTCACAACTTTAGATGCTCAGTACGGGCTTAGAATCTTTGGGTATAACCATTCCTTCTTGAGATTTAATCACACCTTGTACGAAGCTAACCAGATTATCCTTAAACATCTTAGGTTATGCCTAGTAATTGGCTCCATCTTCAATTGCACAGGATCAGCACCCCAGAGGATTATAGGTTGTACCAGTTGATGCAAATCTGCCCGAACCTGCACAACTGACAATCCGCTAGTGTGCTAACCCGATACAGATGAAGATCGGGCCGATCACTAAGGCTCAATACAAGATATTTAAGGACAACCTTGCTGCCTTCATTCAGGGGGTAATTCATTCTCAAAAGGCCTTGTCCATACCCGAAGATACAAGGCCTGTTTTGAGTATACAATTGTTGAAAGCCGATACAGACCCCGGATAGCGGTTTTGGTGCATTCATAGATTTCGGAGAGTGAGAAATGGGTTCAAATCTTCTTGAATTCACTTGATATCACTAATAAGTCATGGGAGCTGGTCAAGACTGAAGCTTTACTGGTCATTTAAGAGGTGTGCGCATGAGAGAGAAAATGGCTGAGTTTTGCTGTATTATTTGCTGGCTTTACTGTATTTTGCTGAGTTGGCTTTTTCTCTTTCCTCCAAGCAAGGGAAACGTGTGGGACTCCATAATAATCTTATTTGGCATCTTACAAAGCATATAGAAGCTGGTTTGGAGCTCAAATTGGTCAAAGATTTGTCAAAGTCAACTTAGTCAAAAAGCTAGTATTTTAGTTTACTAATTTGATTTCTACTTTTTGTTTTAGGAAATTACCTTTACTTTTGATTTTTATTTATTTATTTGCTGGAAAAATAAATTTAGGAAAGTTATTATTTTAGTATTTCAATTGTAAATTAATCAATTCCTAATTCAAAATAAAGGAATTAATTAATCCAAATTAGTTTAGTAAACTAAGAAAAATTAGGCACTTTCCTTTTCTCTACTTTCTGTTTCTCAACACTTTGTGTCCGGTTTTGAATTAATTTTTTAGGGATTTTTCTTTGTAATCTTAGCCTATTTAAAGGCTTATTTTTAATGAGAAATAAAGATCGAATTTTATACAGAAATTTATTTGTGAGATTGAATTTTCTTTGTTCTTTTGAACACCTAAAACACCATTAGTGAATGAGTGTTTTAGTTTAACTTATCAATAGGCCTTCCATCACCTATTGTGGTGTCTTCATTATATACCAAGGTTTCTAATCACATGTTGGTTAGGGGTCAAGGTGACCATTAGAACTTGACCATGGGTTTAGGAGCAGGTCGTAATAGGTTCGTATCATGGGTGTAGACGGATTCTCATCATTCCCCTCCAATTGAAAGTGATTTGTCCTCAAATCAAAGTCAAAACCTGCAAAAAAGGGAGATAAATGAGCAACATCAAAGGTAGCACTCACCTAGCAAATCAAGCTTGTAGGCGATTTCATTAACCCTTTCTAAAGCTTAAAAAGGTCCATCTCGTAGAGGCATAAGCTTTAACTTGCATTATTTAGGAAACCTTTCTTTTCTTAAATGCAACCAAACCCAATCTCCCAGTTCAAACATAACCTTAATCCAGCTTTGATTAACAACCTTTACATATTAACCAGTCTGCCTTTCTATGTTTGCTTTTGTCTTTTCATGAATCTGCTTAACAAATTCAACCTTTTGTTTTCCATCTAGATTAGCACGTTCACTTAGGCAAATGTATTAAATCTAATGGAGTTAAAGGATTAAAACCATAAACAATTTCAAATGGGGAATATTCAGTAGCTGAATGTATGGTTCTATTATAAGCAAATACCACATGTGGTAAACATTACTCCCCAATTCTTAAATTTCTACTAATTAATGCTCTTAACAATGGAGACAAAGTTCTATTTACTACCTCAGTTTAACCGGATGACAAGTAGTAGAAAATAAAAGTTTGATGCCTAAATTAGCTTACAATGTTTTCCAAAAATAGCTTAAGAACTTAGCATCCCTATCAAAAGCAATTGTCCTAGGCATACCATGAAGTCTTACCATTTCCTTAAAGAACAAGTTAGCTACATAAGATGCATCATCAGTTTTATTACATGCAATAAAGTGTGCCAGCTTAGAAAACCTATCAACAACCACAAAAATTGAGTCTTTACTCGTCCTAGACCTAGGTAAACCAAGTACAAAATCCATACAGAAATCAAGCCACGGATGAGAAGGAATTGGTGAGGGCATGTACAAGCCATGTGGTTTTAGCTTGGATTTGGACTTTCTACACGTGAGACACTTCTCACACATCCTCTCGACATCTCTCCTCACATTCGGCAAAAAGAAATGTTCTTACAATATTGATAAAGTTTTTGCAACACCAAAGTGTCCCATTAAACCCCCACCATGACCTTCACCAACAAGTAATTCCCTAGTGCTACAATTAGGTATACAAAGTTGACTTTGCCGAAACAAATACCCCTCAAAAGTATAGAGTTTATTATAACCATGTTTAGCACAATTTCTATATATTTCACCAAAGTTACTATCATGCTCATAAATTTCTTTTAATTGTTCAAAACCAAGCAATCTACCATCTAAAGTTGAAAACAAAATATACTTTCGGGATAAAGCATCGGCTACCATGTTTTCCTTACCTTTCTTGTAGCAAATGACACAAGGAAAAGTTTCAATGAATTCAATCCATATTCCATGCTTTCAGTTAAACTTCCCTTAGCCTTTGATGTACTTTAAAGATTCATAATCCATGTGAATCATAAATGCCTTTAGTATCATGTAATGTTGCCATGTCTCCAAAGCTCGAACTAATGCATACATCTCTTTATCATATGTTGGATAATTTAATACTGCTCCATTCAACTTCTCATTAAAGTATGCTCTAGGTGTTCCTTCTTGCATCAACACAGCTTCAATGCCTAAACCAGAAGCATCACATTCAACTTCAAAATTTTAGAAAAATTTGGTATCACCAATAAAGGAACACTAGTTAATTTTTCTTTCAAATTAAAAGACTTCTCTTGTGCTTCTCCCCATTGGAATCCCACATTTTTCTTAACAATTTCGGCCAATGGTGCTGCAATGGTACTAAAATCTTTGACAAATCTCCTACAAAAGTAGCCAAACCATGAAAACTCCTTACCTAGGTGATAGTTGTAGGTTTCGGCTACTCTTGAATGGCTTTGAACTTGGATTGGTCAACTTAAATCCCTGTAGCATTTACAACAAATCCTAGAAATACAAGCTCATTTTGGCCTAAGCTCATTTTGGCCCAAAAAAACATTTATTAATGTTAGCAAACAATCTTTCCTTCCTAAGTACTTCTAAAACTAACCTAAGGTGTCCTATATGATCATCTAAATTTCTACTACATACAAGAATATCATCAAAGTGGACAACCATAAATTTTCCAATGAATGGACGCATGACATGGTTAATTAATCTCATGAAAGTTCTAGGTGCACTAATTAAACGAAAAAGCATTACCAACCACTCATACAAGCCATACTGTCTTAAATGCGGTTTTCTACTCATCTCCCTCTTTCATTCTAGTTTGATGATACCCACTCCTATGATCAATTTCATAAAACATGCATCACACCATGAACCATCTTTCTTAGGTACTAATAACATGGGTACAGCACATGGACTCATGCTTTCTCTAATGTATCATTTTTTAAGCAACTCACTTACCTAACTTTGTAGTTCCTTTGTCTCATTGGGGATTACTACTATATGCAAGCCTATTAGGAATTGCAGCTCCATGAATAAAATCTATTTGATGTTCAATCCCTCTAATAGGTGGTAAACCATGAGGAATTTCCTCTGGAAAGACATCATCAGATTTCTACAAAAGAGAAGATATAGAACTTGGCAATACAAACTCTTCGAGGTTAGCTAGATGGTTTAAATAAGCATCTTTAAAAATCATGACCAGAATAGGTTTATCATTCAAAAATGCCTTTTAACCTCACCTTGGCTAAGATAATTTTTTTCTTTTTCTTCTCTTTCCTCTCGATTTTTTCTTTCTTTTTCTTCTCACTCTCGGGTTTAGAAAACTTACCTTGGAGGTGTAGCTCGGCCCTGCTCTCTTAATACTAGTTGAAGCCATGGGTAGCATGCTTGCCTTCTCCCTTTGCCATTCGGTCTTTCTCCTTTGTTGCATTTGCAATTAATCTTTAAATACTTCTTTCGGTGTCAACAGCTCGATCTTAATTTTCTTACTTTTAAATCAAAATGCAATGGCATTTTCTCGACCATAATATATGGTATCCTTATCAAATTTCCATGGTCTTCCCAACAAAATATGTCCAGCATGCATAGGTACAATATAAAACCACATCCACATAATTATCGATACTAAACTTTACCTTGGCTTGTTTATTTACCTTCATCTCTCTACTATCATTAAGGAATTGAAGTCTATATGGTTTTGGATGTTTAATTGTTGTTAAACCTAATTTCTCCACCACAACATTACTAATAACATTGGCATAACTTCCCCGATCAATAATCATACTACAAATATTACCTTGAATTTTACATATAGTATGGAAGATGTTTTCTCTTTACATTTGATCTTCATCCTTGTACATGATCAATACTCTTCTTATCAACAAGCTTAGTTTGTCCCTTGAAGCTTTTTGGGTCTCAGATTCACCTTGTTCTTCGTCTTCGGACTTGAATTCTTCATGCTCAATTTCAGCTTCAACTTCATCACTATCGAACTCCAATTCTCCATTATCCTTCAACACCATAATTCTTTGGTTTGGACATTTGTTGGCAACATATCCTCAGTCCTGACATTTAAAACACACAATATCACGAGTTCTAAATGGTTTAGGGTTAAACTTACCACTCGGTTTTGGTGTTTATAGGGATTTGGCCAAATTGTCCCTCCTTAGCCGATTGGAGCTTCCCTGCTCCCTTGATTCAATTGCAGGATTGCTTTTCCAAGCACTTGAACTAGTCCTCCCACTGTTTGAAACACCTCCAAACCATGAGCAAGTACCCCTCCTCTTGAGTTGGTTCTCAATTTCGATGGCCACATGTAGCATCTCTTCCAAATCCACATATTGTTGTAATTCCACTTGGTTAGCAACCTCTCAATTTAAGCCTCCAAGAAACCTAGCCATTGTTACCTCACGGTCTTCATTCAAACTTAACCTCATCATGAGCATCTCCATCTCTTTGTAATAGTCCTCTAAGGTCCTACTTCCTTGGGATAAAGATTATAACATTTGATGCAACAACCTATGATAATGGCTGGGTATAAACCTTTTTCTCATGGCTCCTTTCATTTGTCTCTAAGTGATTATTAATTCATCACCAACTCTCCTTTGGGTATATTGCTCATTGCTCCACCATTGTAAAGGATAATGTTCAAATTCCAAGGTGGCCAACTTAACCTTTTTAGCCTCCGAATAGTTATGACAATCGAAGATCATCTCCATTCACTCTTCCCATTCTAAGTAAGCCTCTGGATCATTTTTTCCCAAAAATGGTGGTATGTTGACTTTAATATTTTCAAGGTCATTATCTTCTTCTCGAACTTGCCTTCCATAATTTTTCCTTTCTTGGAGTGCAAATATATCTTCGTACTCCTCCTCAAGGTTATCTTCAAAATTACCTCCTCCAACTTCTTCCCTAAAACATCCGTGGCCTCCTCGACCTCGACCACTGCCTCCATGAAATTCCATCCTTAGGTTCTATCCCCCTTATGAATTTTCAGATCTATCCATCCTTTGATCATGTTTATCAAAATGAGCACTCATCCTTTGTAATTGCTCCAATACCGCCAACATATCGGTAGGTTCGGCTACACTCCCTGATGCTCTTAACTCTCCCCTGAATCCCATGGAATCCTATCCAAGTTCTCTTATTAAGTCACCTCCTCTTCTTATCCTTGAATCTAACATGTTAGTGAAATAGTTTAAGAAAACCTCACCATAATTCACTCCCTTGTGTGTATCACGCAAACAAGGTCTCGTTCACTCGTGTTTACATACTTGTTTTGATTTTTGACCCTCTATTAAGCTCACACTCTCTTATCTTTTTTTTTTTTTCCACCTAAAGAATATCACTAAGTTCTTTTAAAAACACACTTAAAATAGCACCTAGATCATAAGTATGTTCTTATTAAACTTATCAATAAAAAAACAACCAAAACAAACAAATACCAAGTGAATTTTGAATGCCTAATTCTTGGCTTTTCTAACCAAATAGAAGGAAAAAATAGCAAGTAATTTTTTATTTGCTCCAAAACCCATATTATATTAGCCTGAATCAAAATTAAATTCAGATTCTAATGGACACCTTAACCGCTAATCAACTTATGATTAGAAACCTTGATATATATGTTAAAGACACCACAATAGTTTATGGAATGTCATATTGATAAATTAAGCTAGAACACTAGTTCTTTAATTGGAGTTCTATGCGTTCTAAGAAAACAAAGAGAAATCTTTCTCACAAGTAATTTTCTATATGAATAATAATCTGAATATTATTGATAAAATTTGGCTTTAAATAGGTTTGAGTGAAAAAAATAAAACCCTAAAAATACCATGTTAAATTTAGCCAACATTGCTTCATAATAGGTAATGGCTGAATTTTTCAAGTCCTTTCCTAAACCAATTAAGATTAATTAATTCCTTAATTTTGAAATAGGAATTAATTAATTTACATTCAAAATATTAAAACATCAACCTTCCTAAATCAATTTGTCTAGCAAATAATTAAATAAAAACCAAAAATAGAAGACTATTTTCTAAAACAAAAGTCAAATTTCAAATTAGAAAAGTAGTTGACCAACTTTCCAAATAAACTGTTTTGTCTAATCACCACCTAGTTTAAGCTCCAAATCAAATCCAATATGCCTTGTCAGATACTAAATAGGATTAGAACTGGTCCCCACACGTTTCCATTGATTGGAATGATCAAAGCTTGCTTGGATAACAAGATAACTCCTTCTCAGTGCCAAAACAATGCAATTCGGCCAAAATTGCAGTGTGCACAAATGATATGTTTGGACATCTTTGCTTCTATCATGGCTTAATTTCATGGCTTCTTAGTGAGCTCAATGACTTTCATAAGTTATCAAACCCATCCTCTGCTCCCCGGCGTCCTCAAATGCACCAAAACAGCTTCCTGGGTCCATTTTGGCTTTCACAACTTGGATGCTCAGTACAGGCTTTAAATCTTCTGGTATTAATACACCTTCTGGAGATTGAATTACTCTTTGAATAAAGCTAACCAGATCATCCTTAAACCTCTTAACTTGTACCTATGTAATTGGTCCGGTCTTCAATTGCACAGGATCAGCATCCCAGCGAGTTGTTGTTCGTATGGGTACGGACGGATTCTCATTATTCCCCTCCTCTTATAAGCGATTTTTCCACAAATCAAAGTCATCACTTGTGGAAAAAGGAGATAAATTAGCAATGTTAAAGGCACATTCACATTATACTCACTGGTAAGTTAAGCTTGTAGGCATTTTCATTGATCTTCTCCAAAACTTAAAAAGGTGCATCTCCTCAAGGCATAACTTTAACTTGCGTTGTTCAGGAAACCTCTCCTTTCTTAAGTGCAACCAAACCCACTCTTCAGGCTTGAATACAACCTTGACCCAGCCTTGATTAGCAACCTTAGCATATTGCTTCGTCCTCCTTTCAATGTTTGCTTTAGTCTTCTCATGAATCTGCTTAACATATTCAGCTTTTAATTTTCTATCTAGATTAGCACGTTCACTTAAAAGCAAAAGGGTTAAATCTAATGGAGTTAAAGAATTAAAACCATAAACAATTTCAAATGGAGAAAATTTAGTAGCTGAATGTATGGTTCTATTATAAGCAAACTCAACATGTGGCAAATATTCTTCCCAAGTCTTCAAATTTCTACTAATTAATGCTCTTAACAATGCAGATAAAGTTCTATCCACTACTTTAGTTTGACTATCAATTTGTAGATGAAAAATAGTGGAAAATAAAATTTTAGTACCTAACTTAGCGCATAATGTTTTCCAATAATAGCTTAAGAACTTAGCATCCCTATCTAAAACAATTGTCCTAGGCATACTATAAAGTCTCACCACTTCCTTAAAGAAAAAGTTAATTGCATTAGATGCATCATCAGTTTTATACATGCAATTAAATGTGTCATCTTAGAAAATCTATCAACAAACACAAAAATTGAATCTTTACCCATTCTAGACCTAGGTAAACTAAGTACAAAATCCATAGATAAATCAATTCACGAATGAAAAGGAATAGGTAAAGGCATGTGCAAGCTGTGCGGCTTTAACCTTGATTTAGACTTCCTACAATTTAAGCACCTCTCACATATCCTCTCCAAATCTCTCCTAGTATTCGGCCAATAAAAATGTTCTTGTAATATGGAAAAAGTTTTTGCAACACCAAAGTGTCCCATCAAACCCCCACTGTGACCTTCTCTAACTAGCAATTCCCTAATGCAACAACAAGGCACACAAAGTTGACTTTCCGAAACAAATACCCCTCAAAGATATAGAATTTATTATAGCCATGTTTAGCATAATTTCTATATATTCAACCAAAGTCATTATCATGTTCATAAATTTCTTTTAATTGTTCAAAACCAAGCAATCTAGCATCTAAAGTTGAAAACAAAACTAACTTCGGGATAAAGCAAAGGCCACCACATTTTATTTACTTTTCTTATAGCGGATGACATAAGGAAAAGTCTCAATGAATTCAATCCACCTTCCGTACCTTCGGTTAAGCATCCCTTGGCCTTTGATGTGCTTCAAAGATTCATTATCCATGTGAACCACAAATTTCTTGGGTATCACGTAATGTTGCCATGTCTCCAAAGCTAGAACCAAAGCATACATCTCTTTGTCATATGGTGGATAATTCAATGCCACCCAATTCAACTTCTCACTAAAGTATGCCATAGGTATTCCTTCTTGCATCAATACAGCTCCAATACCTATACATAGGTGATAGTTGAAGGTTTCAGCAACTCTTAGAGTGCTTTGACCTTGGATTAGTCAACCTTAATTCCCGCAGTACTTACAACAAATCCTAGAAATACAAGCTTATCTTTACAAAAATAATACTTTTTAAGATTAGCAAACAATCTTTCTTTCCTAAGTATTTCTATAACTAATATGAGTTGTCCTACATGATCATCTAAGTTTCTACTATCTATAAGAATATCATCAAAGTAAACAACCACAAATTTTCCAATGAATGGATGCATGACATGGTTCATTAGTCTCATGAAAATGCTAGGTACATTAGTTAAACCAAAAGGCATTACTAATCACTCATGCAAACCATACTTTGTCTTAAATGCGAATTTCCACTCATCTCCCTCTTTCATTCTAATTTGATGATACCCACTCCTAAGGTCAATCTTTGAAAACATGCATGTACTAGGTAATTCATCAAATATCTCATATAATCTAGGAATAAAATGCCTATACTTAATAGTTATGTTGTCAATAGCCCTACAATTTATACACATATACCATGAACTATCTTTCTTAGGTACTAAAAACACGAGTACAGTACATGGACTCATGCTTTCTCTAAACCCTTTTTAAGCAATTCACTTACCAGGTTTTGTAGTTCCTTTGTTTCCTCAGAATTACTTATATGTGCCGGCCTATTAGGAATTGTGGCTCAAAGAATAAAATATATTTGATGTTCAATCCCTCGAATAGGTGGTAAACCACTAGGAATCTCCTCCGGAAAGGCATACAATATCACAACTTCTAGATGGTCTAGGATCAAACTTACAAATTGATTTTGGTGTTTGTGTGGATTCGGCTTGGTTTTCCCTCTTTGGCTGATTGGAGCTATCTTTCTCCCGTTTCAGTTTTGGCTTTGATTCGAATGTAGGATTGCTTCTCCAACCATTTGAACTTGTCCTCCCACTGCTTGAAACTCCTCTAAACCATGAGCTACTACCCTTCTTTTTGAGTTAGTTCTCAATTTTGATGGTCACATGCAGCATCTCTTCCAACTCCACATATTGTTATAATTCCACTTGGTTAGCAATCTCTCAGTTTAATTCCCAAGAAACCTAGCCATTGTTACCTCACGATCTTCATTTATGCTCAACCTCATCATAAGCATTTCCATCTCCTTGGAATAGTCCTCCACAGTTCTACTTCCTTAAGATAAAGCTTGTAACCTTTTGATGCAACATTCTATGATAATGGCTTGGAACAAATATTTTCCTCATGGCTCCTTTCATTTGTCTCCAAATGGTTATTAGCTCATGACCAACTCTCCTTCGAGTACGTTGCTCATTATTCTACCATTGTAATGGATAATGTCCAAATTTTAAAGTGGCCAACTTTACCTTTTTAGTCTCTGAATAGTTATGACAATAAAAAAATCATCTCCATCCATTCTTCACATTCTTAGTAAGCCTCCGGATCACTTTTTCCCAAAAATGGTAGTATACTAACCATAATATTTCCAAGATCATCATCTTCTTCTCTAGTTTGTCTCCCACAGATTTGTCTTCCTTGGAGTGCAAATATGTCTTCGTACTCCTCCTTTACAATGTCTTTAAAGTTTTCCCCATCATGTTCTTCCCTTACACATCCGTAGCCTGCTCTACCTCGACCACGTCCTCCATGTGATTCCATCCTAGGGTGCAGTCCTCCTTGTGAATTATCAAACTTGTCTAACCTTTGATCAAATCGAGCATTCATCCTTTGTAATTGCTTCAATACCATTTGCATGTCCATAGGTGCCAATGTACTTCCTAATGCCCTAGATTCTCCTTTAAATCCCATAGGATCCTCTCCAAGTTCTCTTATTGGGTTGCCTCCTCTTCTTATTCTTGAATATCTCATGTTAGTGAAATAATGCAAGAAAATCTCACCAAATTTACTCCCTTACATGTTTCACTTAAACAAAGTCTTGTTCACTCATGTTTCTTACTAGTTTCGGCTTTTCAACTCTATTATAAGCTCACACTCTCTTACCTTTTTCCACTCAAAGATTATCTCAAATTTTTAATAAAACACACTTAGAACCAGCAATTAGATCACAAGTATGTCCTAATAAACCTATCAATAAAGCAAAAGCAAGAAGCAAGCAATTTCCGAGTGAATGATAAAACCTAGTCTCGACTATACTAACCAATAACAAGGAAATTAACACAACAAATTTTGGATTCAACAAGGGAATAAATAAAAAATATTAAGAGAACAAAATTCAAGGATAAAAATTTAGAAAATGATTCAATCAATTAACAATAACGCAATTTGAATAAAATATGAAATAGTTGTTGGTTGTAGTTCTTGTAATTTAAGCCTTTGTATCAAATCCTTAAACCAATTTAAATCCAATCAATTAGCACCAATATTCAACTATCCAGCAACCAATATTGAATAGCTAACAATATCTTCAACAAACACAATTGAATTTCCAAATCCAAATCAAATTCAATTTTTATTTTTTTTTTCAATTTCTCAAACTTGGCTTTTGTGCAATCTTTTTTTTTTTCTTTTTTAACTTCGACCCTTTTTCTATTCACTAATAGAATAATACCCAAACAAAATCCAGTAGTACAATCACCAAAAAAAAAAATCACAACTTCAATGCCAAACAAATTGTCAACCATCCAAACTAACAAATTGCAAAATTTTAGGTTTATGCAATATGTTCTCAAAATTCCTCTATTTTTTTTTTTTTTTGAATATATGAATGCAACGAATTAAAATTAAAACAACAAGGAAAAATCAATAATAAACCAAACTACTAAGAACTAATATGCAAAACCAACTAACAAACTAGAAAGCAAAATTTTAGCTAACACAAAGAAACTCAATTCGACTAGAAATTTTTTTTTTTTTAAATATGTAGAATGTATATAGATAGAAGCAACCTTAACCTAATGTCAAAATTACAGATTAGTGCAAAAATAAAACAAATAAAATAAGATAGATCAAACCTAAACAAAATTCGGCTCTGATACCAAATGATACGAACCTAGGTTAACTTGCTCCTAAACCCATATTACACTAGCCCGGATCAAAATTAAGTTTAGATTTTAATGGACACCTTAACTCCTAATCAACTTGTGATTAGAAACTTTGGTATATGCCAAAGATGCCACAATAGGTTATGGAATATTCTATTGATAAGTCAAGTTAGAACACTAGTTCTCTAATTGGAGTTCTATGTGTTCTAAGAAAACAAAGAGAAATCTTTCTCACAAGTAATTTTCTGTATGAATAATGATCTAAATATTATTGAGAAAATAAGCCTTTAAATAGATTTGAGTGACAAAAATAAAACCTTAAAAACACCATGTTAAATTTGGCCAACATTGCTTCATAATAGGTAATGGCTAAATTTTCCAAGTCCTTTCCAAAACTAATTAAGATTAATTAATTCCTCAATTTTGAAATAGAAATTAATTAATTTACATTCAAAATATTAAAATATCAACCTTCTTAAATCAATTTATCCAGTAAATAATTAAATAAAAACCAAAAATAAAATATTATTTCCTAAAACAAAAGTTGAATTTCATATTAGGAAAGTAGTTGACCAACTTTCCAAATAAACTGTCCTTGTCTAATTACTAGCTAGTTTAACTCCAAATCAGATCCAATATACCATGTAGGATGCCAAATAAGATTAGAATTGGTCCCTACACATTGCCATTGATTGGAATGATCAAAGCTTGCTTGGATGATAAGATAACTCCTCCTCAAAACCAAAGCAATGCAATTTGGCCAAAATTGAAGTGTGTGCACAAATAATGTGTTTGGAGATCCTTGCTTCTGCCTTAGCTTGATTTCATGGCCTCTTGGTGAGCTTAATCATGTTCATTAGTTATCAAACCCATCCCTTACTGCCCAGAGTCCTCAAATGCATCAAAACAACTTCCTAGGTCCATTTTAGCTTTCACAACTTGGAGGCTCAGTACAGGTTTTAAATCTTCTTATATTAATACACCTTCTTGAGATTGAATTACTCTTTGAATGAAGCTAACAAAATTACCCTTAAACCTCTTAGCTTGTGCTTGAGTGATTGGTAGGTCTTCAGTTGCACAGGATCAGCACCCCAATGAGCTATTGTTTGCATGGGTACAGATGGATTCTCATCAATTGGGGTATTGGATAGTGAGAAATTTCTAAGGTAAGTGATTAAATTCTTATAAATGTTGTGGCTGCTTTTATTTTAGAAAGGGTTATAGTTGTAATAATTTATTTGAGCTGGTTTTGTAACTAAAGAATGTTATTTATTTGATTTTTATTTAAAAATTATCAATAATTTTGATTGATCGTCTTTCTATATTTATATACATGATATTTAGATGAGAGTAGTTTATTTTCTTATATCAAATTTTGGAGTTACCAATATTTTTATTATTAATTTTTGGATTTCATGTGATATATATATAAATTGTTAGATTATATTTGTGATTTTGTAAGGTTATTTATTTATGTTTAATATATTTATTTCTTTATATGCTGAGTTATATTTGAATAAAAATGGTTATGATGATAATTTCTTTTCACATAAGATGTCCTATTTTGGTAATAATTCTCATTTATGGTTTAAAAATGGAATTATGAAAAATTGATAATTTTTCATATTGGTATATTTATTCATAATTATTTAGTTTTTAGGTACAACATATAGTACCAGTATTTTTGATATACTTTAAGATTAATTTCAACACATAAGTTATATATAGTCATCCTTTATGCGATGTGATAAGTAAAAGTAAGAATGTATTTTGCAGTGATAGCATTAGCCACCCTCCCATAGCAAAAGGATGACAACTTATATTTAGTCATCCAATGAAAGCTAAGGTAAACGAGGATAGCGAGTATCTTGCACTGATGGCATTAGTCACCCTCCCCTTAGTCATAGGATAGCAGGTTATTTAGCATCAATACTTTTATACTCATGTGCAAGTTCTCTTATCCCCTCTCCCCTCCTTTTTGTCAAGTGGTGTTTGAGACACCAAACATCACTTAGTATCATTGGTATATTATATGGTGCATTAAGTGTATTCTGATATATTATATATTAGGTATATCATACAATACCAAGGTAGATATGGATAATGCCTATGGATGGTCTATTATCATATTTCTACTGTTACGAGATCAACAGATTGGATGGCTATTATAGGCAACTATCCTTGACCATATTGGTAATGATATACCTACGAGCGGTTGATTTTATGGGACTATGTATTGGTATATTATATGGTACATCATTTAATTTTTAGTTTTAATTGATATATTTTTACATAGACTATATATGGTTTCAATGTTTTATATTTATGGATTTATTCATATTTTTAATTAATGTTTTTAAATAATCTCAAATATCAAAGTTTAACCATTTTATTATACTATTTTACTATATTATCATTATTATTTTGTCACCTTATTATTATTATTATTGTCGTTATTATTATTAATATTGTTATCAATTGCATGAGTGTTGTTTTTATTCTAATTAATTATTTTTTGGATTTGAAGATGTGTTTGTAACCTAGTTAAGTAGTGAGAAAGTTTGTACTATAGCGATGATAGAGATTCGGATCAACCTTCAAGTAAATATTTCAACTTTCGGGTAGGTTTTGCAAACTTTGAATAAGTATTTCAGATTTCAGATAGGTACTACAGCCTTTAGACAGATATCTCAATCTTTGAGCACATGGTTTAGTATACGGGTAGGCTATTTAGGGCTTTCAATTGATTGTAAATATATTTATATATATAAAGATACATACTTACATTGGTTTTGGATAATGAATGTATTATTGAAAATACCGTTATTACTGTAATCTTATATTCATTCTTGCTAATAATATTATGGTCTAGAATGACATGTGTTATATTTATATTTATATTTATGCATTGATAAATATTTATAGGGTCCTATAAATTTATGGAAAATTGTAGTAAATAGGAGAAATAAAGCAGATGCATATTTTTGCAGTGTGTTTTCTCAACAGGATTGAATTTTGGGAAGTCCATATTACATGGAAAGACTGTCAGATTCTTTATATAATTTTTTCTGGGGCTTCCCCTAGTCGAGCTATCTTAAGGTTTCAGTAGGAAACTCTGAGAGGGCCGGACACTTTAATATTAATATTCCTAACTTAGAAAGAAAAAAAGAAAATTAAGAACAAGATGCAATAAGGTAGAGATAACTATGATGCCTATTTCACATCTTATAAATTAGATGTCAGATTTCATGTCAATGTTTTCAATATGGGTTAATTTCTTTTATCTTTTTTTTTTAGATTCAACTTAAATACAATTTAATCCCTTTAGATTCAAAAATACAATTAACCTCCTTTTAAGTTTTAAAAAGTAATCATATTCTCCCTCTTGTTTCATTCACATCCTGCGAAATAATACTATTTACACATCTTATGGGTGCTAGTCGAAACTTTCAAAACCCGAAGGATTAAATTGTAATTAATGTAAATCTTAGGGGATCTAAATGTAATATTTCCTTTCAATACCGATCATATATTTATGCAATTATTTTATTTTATCTCAACTTTTAAAGTAATTCAAAAGGTGTTGTTTGGTTAAAATTAACGTGCAAGTTTTTGTAATGCAAGTATGTCAATTCAAAATCAATATATTGGAATAATAAACAAAAACTAAATTAGCAAAACAATTAAATTAAACGATCGTATTTAGAAACAGATAAAATTAACAATTCTAAAAGAAGAAAAAAAGTAATTTTTATGCCTCTAATAAGTACTTTAAAACTAAATCTCAATTAAAAATACCAAAAACTGAAATTCATTGAAATCAACGTTTATGCAGAAAATAATTTAAAAATAACTATTGTAAATATATAACGTAAAACAAAGTAACAAATAAAAATAAAAAAAGGATCTCCAGAATGAAAATTAAACTGCAAAGCTTGATTTAAAAAATTAATCCATGTATGTTGAGGTGTATCTCTTTCATTCTCCTAAACTTCTTTATAGGCTAGGAATCATCATTCTAATGATGTTAGATTTTAACTATAACAGAATTTTCAAATGCAACAGAAATCCCAATTCAACTCAACTTCTTTTCATACTTTCATATAATTTCCACAAGCCATTAACTAATGTCTTAGCCGATATCAATCTTTCAACTAGCTTAACTGGCTAATCCAATTCTACAATTTTCAAAATATGTCAGCCAATATTAGCTATCAACTTCTAAGTCATAAAAATAAAATAATATAAAAATATTTATTTATTTATTTTTATGTGGTCCAAACATCTAGTAACAAAAATTTGTAGTAGTTTTGTATGTCAAAACCGTCTTGCTATGAAAATTTATGTGAGAATTTTCTAATTAGGAATCCCTAATTTTATTAAATCACGAGTAAGATGACAATCACACTAAAGGTTCTACATTCTATTTTAGATTTTTAAATTTAAATTCAAATAACAATTGATAATGCGATCAATAAACATTTACCAAACAAAGGATACTAGATTTGATAAATTAGGGATTTATTGATAATATATATATATATATATATATATATATATATATATATATATATATATATATATATATATATATATATAACAAACAATAAATGATTAAAATAAGGATTATTTACATGAATGCCCCTGAATTTTGCACATTGGAATTTGCCTCTAATTAAACTTTGTATTTGTTACTTATACCCCCTGAATTTTACATAAATGTGGACCTATGCCCCTAACCTTTCCTGAAATTTGCAAATAGCAACCTAGATAACAAAATTTTATAAAGTTCAAGGGGCAAAGTAAAAATTAGTGCAAGATTCAGGAGATATAAGTACAAAAAAATCCTTAAAATAAAAATAATATTATTAATTAATTAATTGATTAGAACTACTATAGACATTAAGTTTATTACAAACTTGTTTACCAAAGATATTATTATTTATTAAAAATTAATATAAATAAATATGAAAGTAATAAAGTTATCATACAAATTTGTTTATCAAATGGCATGGTAAATATTTTTGCAATTTTTTACTAATTTTTATTAGGTTTAATTTATCCATTAAAAAATTTATTTGTCTGTATGAAATTTGTCAACTACTAATATATTGCCATTTTATTTATTTATTTATTTTATTGCTATATCATTTTGTGAATAAATTTAATAAGCAATTTGATGCCTTTTGAAATTACTTATACATATAAATAAACTTTTAAAAAGATACATAAAACTCAATATAAATTAATTAAATCATAACATGCCATTTTATTATAGGGATAATTCCTTATATGAGGTTTTTCTTTATTTCAAGGAGGTCTATCTATAATTTTGAAAATTGTTAATTATAGTCCTTTAGAAATGCAAATGATGGGGAGTGACGTTAAACTCAAGGGTTAAAATGTAACAATAAGAGAGGTAGGCAAAAAAAAATTTTGAAACGGTCACGAAGATGGATGATTATTTTAAAACTAAAGAACTCTAATTGAATTTAATTCAAATCTCAAGAAAGTAAAATTATATTGATCCTTTATATTATTATTACTAAATATACAATTTAATAAGCTTAGCATTATTAATATATATATATATATATATATATATATATATATATATATATATAAATAAATATCAGAAAAATATTTATATTTTTGGGGGATGAAAAACTCTACAAAATAATATGCAAATAAGGTTTGAGCTGTTTTTTTTGTTTTTCTTCGGTTGAATAAATAAGGTTTGATCCAATATTATAAAATATTAAACACAGGCGTGAGCTTTGTTGGCGTTAAAATTTATTTTATCACATGCAGTTTAATTATGCAATGAGGAGCATGAACGGTTCTGTACTACACGGGACCCACAGATGCATCGAACGGCTGACGTAGGGTCTCGGATGCAGATTGAATTGAGAGACATAATGATGGAGTTGACCTTCAGGGCCTTGACCCTGACAATCATCGACTCGCTCGCGCGCTCATGGTGGGCTCGTTGCTGAACATGCCCAGCCTCTGTTATCTCTCAGGGGACTCTCTGTTGTCGCGGCCCAAGCCCAGCTATTCTCGCCCTCCCATGGCCACCAGTGCCCGCATCGCCATCGTCGGCGACGTCGTATGTTTCTCTTTCTCTTTCTCTTTCTCTTTCTCTGTCTCTGAATTTTCGAAATGCTGTAGCTCTCTCAAGTGGTGCTCAACGATGCAGTTCGTTGGCTACTTCATTTCTCCTAATTTTCTTTTCCTTTTATTTTCATTGAAAGATTTTTAATTTTGTTTTTTTTTTTTGTGTGTTAAGCATAATTATTGGAATCTAGAAGAAGATACAAAAGCACTTCAATTGCTGCAGGTATAGATATTTGCATTTTTCCTTGTCTTTCTTTTTTTTTTTTTTAAGTTTGTTAATTTTTTTGGGGGAAACTTTTGAAATTTATTTCTACAATTTGGAGTTGAGACTCGTGGAATCTTGACTTGGTAATAGATGTATAGGTTTGTAGGTTTGAGCTAGTATTTTAATTATTATTATTATTATTTTATTTTATTTTATTTTTTTAGTTTTGTGGGGTTTTTTTTTGTTTGGGGGGGGGGGGGGGGGGATGTGGTGTGGAATATTTGAGTTTGAGTTCAAGCTGCAGTCTTTTCCCATGTACAAAACCTGACCCAGATTAGCTGTGATTTCATATATCATTTTAAAAAACGACTTTTTTTTTTTCTGTTTTCTGTTCAATCCATGTTCATCTGTTTTCTCCTTGACGAAAAACCCAACAAGTGCATTGGTTTTACTCTGATTTGCCAATTGTTGAATAATATCTTTTAAGAAAATTGGTTCTTATCATAGTTTCACATTGCTTTTTTTGGTCAAAAATGAGAAAAATGCATGTCATTATCCTCTAAATCTAATACTAGTTTATGTTTAAATGCAGCCAGATTTGGTGCTATTTACAGGCATGTTCCAATCTCCCTAACTGCTCATCTATGTGATGTTTTTGAATGGCTTGCTTTATGAATTTTGAGCGCCTTCACTTTTCTGTTGCTTAAAATAAGTGGTGAGCTACATATTTAACGCATCTATCTACAAGACGCTGTGACAATGTTGGTGACTTTAATCTTATAACTTCACATACACACACACATATGCTATTGTTACATGTTGACGTTATCTGATATATTTAATAAATATAATAAATAATAAAATGCCGCCAATGCTCAAGCATGTTCATTCGAGTTGAATCCAAGTATTTTGCCTGTCTTAAGCTGATAAAGATAAATAATTTTCTGAATTATTATCTATCTGCCATTCATTTGTTTTTCTTTCTTTCTGCTTTTCTCCCCATGTTTTATGTAGGTGATTTTGGTGAAGAGAATGTTGAACTTGTTCAAAGTGTAGCAAACCTACAATTTGCAAAAGCAGTTATTCTGGGAAACCATGATTCGTGGTATACTCAACAGTTTTCTGGAAAGTGAGTTTACCTTCTATCGAGATTCAGTATCGAATCATTTCAGTAGATCAACGTGTCAACTTTCAAGATGATTCGAGGGTCCTTCATGCTTAAATGCTGTGTTAATGCATTTGGTTTAGTTAACTATTAATTTAAAATTTTTTTTGCAATTTTACGTTGATACCATCTTCCCTCACTCTCTCTTCTTCTCTGATTCTCTTGGTCCATATTTCTCATATGTTGAATATTAAACTCTATGTTTCACACCTAATGTTTTCCAACATGATCAAACTAATTAAATCCTTGATTTGGAATTTAGGAGGAAGGATGGTGTTCAACTTCAGCTAGAATGGTGAGAATATCTGTACTACTGCTAAATATTCTTTATATATATATATATATTTGTTTATCATTACTTGCATGCAATTCATTCATAATACTGACAACTTTATATTTTATTTTTATACATTTGTTTCTACCCTGCAATTCCAATTTCTTCCCTCATTTATGTTATATGTCTTTCAAAAGTCAGAATGAACAATGTCTCTGAAATAATTTTCAAACTTATGTTTCCTTTGGGAAGCATTTCTGAGAATATTGGAGATTCCTTTTGCTAGATTGTCCACCAATGTGAATAAACTGAACTAGTTTGTGGTAGCTCTCGCCTAATGTGGCATTGTTGCATCATTTCATGACTTTTGTCCCAAGTCATAGGATTTCCGTATTTTAGATATGCCATAATGCTTCACTTAGAAGAGCTGCCAGTGGAATTAACCTTCAAGTGTTAGATGAACAGTATAATATTGATGGAGTTTCTGGGTAGGCACGTTTCAAATGAAAGAGAGAATTCATAAAGCATAACTTCAGTACTTTAAAAAACAAAGGGAGCAAGAACTTTGGGTTCCTAGACTAGACTGACGAGACCATGTTAACATTATTATTTTGCTAGGTAAGGAAGAATCATATGGTTCAAAATATACATCATTGAACAGCCTGTGAGAGGAAAAATTAGAACAAAAATAATTAGAAGTATGACATACAAAGATTATAATATTCCTAATTAATGGGTAAAATTAACAGTGCAAACTTTTCAAGGATATTTTTGAAGGTTACATATCATGCTTGATTGTTGCGATTTTGAAGAAATTATGTTGGTAAGTGATAAGAGCTGTGATTATCAGTCTTGGAAAAGCCCATGTAGCATATCAATGTCTGGACTTTCCTCTGGAAAAACTGAGTGTGGTTGGTGGGCGACCATTCTCTTGTGGAGGAGAGAAGATGTTTCGGAAAAAGCTTCTGTCCGCAAGGTATTTTTTGGTGACCTTTTTCTGCATGCCAGGTATTTTAATGTGTTAAAATGATTTCATGACTTGAATTTCATCACTTTGATTATGCATGTATATATGATGTACAGTACTAATATTCTTGGTCCAATATATGTGGATGGAAAAAGAAAGGAAATTAGTCTTTACTTTGCAGGATGTTGGGGTAACATGGCCATCCAGTTCTTATACAATATGAGGACAGGATAAGCAATCATTAACTGCCCTTGCATTACCTTCTCATTTATCCCACTTTCTTATGGATTTATTTGAATTTTCTTTCAAATAAAGTCTACCAGTGAATTAATCGCCTGTTTTAAACAACTTGTTTACCTGATAGACTTAGAAGTGGAAGATAACGAAAACGCTTTTCATGCTCTCCTTTCTGATGTAGTTCCGTGGTTTGATATTTGAATCTTGTATTCTTGTGGCATAAATCAACATATTGAATTGAAATGTCCTCTTAGATATGGAGTTGAAGACATGGATGGAAGTGCCAAGAGAATCTATCGAGCTGCTTTGCGTGCACCAGATGATCATTTTGTTATACTTCTTGCACATAATGGACCAACAGGTGCATCATTCTGCAGAAATTAAATGAAGTTGTATTTATCCTTAAAATGTTATTAACTTAATCGAAAGAAAATTTCTAAGTTCACACTTTGTACAGGTCTTGGTTCCAACTTGGATGACATATGTGGGAAAGACTGGGTGTTTGGAGGTGGTGATCATGGTGATCCAGGTAAATATTTAAGGTTCTAACTCTCAGTCGAGATACAGATATCAGTTTTCAAAGTCTAAGGTTAACAGTTTATTCAAAAATAGTTTCTAACATGTTAGTTCAGAATATCATTGAGAGATAAACCATGCAATCAAAATATTTTCTGCTGTCATTTGTATCCATGAACCAATCATACATTCTTCTTTCTCATAAAAAAAAAATACTGAGAATATATATATATATATATATATATATTTTTTTAACCCTTTTTAACTAGCCTTCTATCATGCCTGCCTGTCAACTGTGACCTTGTCGTAAAAAAACCAATTGTGGGAAGGAGACAAATCATATCGAAGACGCAATCTTTTATCTATAATCTGTATTGAGATTGTATAACATATTCAGTCTAAGATGCTTTCTGGTACAGATCTAGCACAAGCTATATCCCTCTTAAAAGAGACCAGCGGAGTCTCGGTCCCATTGGTAGTGTTTGGTCACATGCATAAAGAGCTAGCACATGGAAAAGGTCTTCGTAAGATGATTGTAGTTGGGACCGATAACACTATATACCTGAATGGAGCCGTTGTTCCCAGGGTTAGAAGTTTGGTTAATGAACAAGAACCCAGCAACAATAGCCTGACAAATGATGAACCCCATCTGCCTACAACAGAGCGCAGAGGCACCATACGAGCTTTCACTTTAGTTGAAATTTTGGGCGGAATAGTGGATAAGATCGCTGAAAGTTGGGTTTCAGTTGTTGGGGAGAAGGCTACTTTGGAAGAGGAACACATTTTATATAGAAAGGAGTAATTAGACATCTCAAGAATTGATTATGAAGTTTCAGTCATCTTGTATCTATTACCATTATAGGTCTTGGATCAAACTTTGAGTCACACATTTGCCTCAACTGGAAAACCTAAATATACATATATATATATATATATATATTTAGTAAAAACCTGGGTAAGTGAATATGACTCTTTTACGCCTTCAGTTGATTTTAAAAGCAGTATTCTCTCTGAATTAACATTCCCAAATTACAACTTGAAAAAATAGTAACATTTTATATCCGGCTTGAATCTGTGCAGGATGTACAATTATTTTCATTCCATCTTTACACCTATTTCCCTTTTCCAATGCATGGTATATACTCTGACCAAACAAAGTGTGGACCCAAATGGTTCGACTTTTATTTCTTCTCCTTAGACAAGTGAATTGCATTTTATTTCTTTGTTCCTGGTATGTTTATTGGCTACTAGTTATAGAGTTTCAAGTTGATTACCGAGGCAAATGAGTAAAAAGTCCCGGATCGGTCAAAGAATTCCATCCCTGGCTTTTTGGTGCATGGTGTGACTAATCTTTTGATGATTTTGATTTTGATTCCATCTCCCTTTTTATCTTTTCCGAAAGAGCTATTGAGACATTTGTGCCCTTTAGCATTCAAAGTAAATGGTATAGCAAAGAAGATATCACATGAAAGTGATGACCAATTTCCAAGATTTCCTTAATAGTGTATTGCTCTTTACTACACAACAGAAATTGCATTATTATATTATAAATCTTTTCTTTCTTCCTTTCTACACATTTCAATGGCTGTTTTCCTTCTAGTCCTAGGGTAAATAATAAAAATTTATTATATTATTATTATTATTTAAGAAATTTTTGCCTTTAAAAATCTTTATTAACAATACTATTAATATTGGGTCGTCTCTTTTTCCATTGGCTGCTGCATCAATTTCCAAGCAGTCTATGGCCTTTTTTGACCCATTTGCTTTCCTTTGGACTAAAGCTTACGTTAAACAACATGGAAAGGAGCAAGTCTCATCAAAAAAACCAAAAAATAAAAATAAAATTAAGATTAAAAGAAAAAGAAGGAAGAGACCAAGAAAATGAGTACAAAGTTGCTTTTTTCTTCAGCCCCAGCCCGCAGACGAGGCAAGCAATTCCACGCATTAGAAAAGTGAAAATTGCATCAAATTTTAAGTGAAACTTGAGTTAAAAAACCTCTAAACTGTTTATAAGTGAATCCTTAAAATATTAGAATATTATTTGATAAATAAGTGGATATTTCTAAGATTATCGTAATAAAATCCACTGGAGAGCCCACGTTGGAGCTTTCAGTGTTATGTCAATCTCAAATATGAGTTGTAATTAGGATTTATATCTACTTTTTGCCAATAATAATTCCTCAATTTCAGCTATCCAAACATGGTGAGCCTTATCTTCAATGCTCAATTTTAGTAAAAAGGAATCAAAATTATTGCTCGACATGCATCTTTCATCGAACACTAGGAGAAGAAGAATATCTTTATTCCCTTCTGTTTTTGTGATCCATTTAATTAAAGGTACCCCAACATATAAGTCTATAGGTCCCAAACTTTTAAAGGCCAGTCTATTAGCTCCCTTGATGACTGTTCCCAAATGCAAAAATGAAAGAAGAAACACACAAATTGACCTCATTTTCTACTTGCTAACTCCTATCCTATTTTTTCCTTTAAGAAACCTCTCCAACCCTATAGGGAGATGGGGACATTGCATTTATGGAGAAACCATATACTATTATTTATACATTTGTGCAAATAAAGTTAAAGCTTTGTTTTTTTCAAAAACAATTCAATGGTAAAATTAGTTTTTATTTTTTTTTTTAATTTTGCTATTGATCTTGAATAACTAATATATCAAAAACTAAATAATATATTATTTGTTTTTTTTTTATCTATATTCTGGTCCTAGTTATTTTACATATACATCTCCTCTATTTTTAATGACAATTAAACTTTTATAATCTCTTAGACAAAATCAAAAGTTTGGTGCACCTATTAAGTTATTTTGAACAAGTTATTGGAAGAAAAAGAAAAAAGAAAAAAGAAAAAAGAATTTTAACGATTAATACCATATTTTGATTCTCGCTTGAAGAATTCCTAATATTCAAGGCTGGTAAAAAGAAAAAGGATGTATTGACCCTCTTAACCCTTTAATGCAATGTAAGTATTCAAGAAACAGAGGGGCAAGTGGGTAAATGAAGTGAAAGGAAAGGAAAGAAGGGACAGCTCAAAAATTGAGTCAACCTCCAAAGTAGGCAAAACCTACCGTCATCTTTTGGTAAAACATTGGCTGAGCAAAGCAAAGCAAAGCAAATATGAGGAATGTCTGACCCTGACATTTTCTGACCACTTCTTCCTCCTCTTAGAAGATCCCCCATCAAATCTTTGACCAAATCTCAGCCGTCCATGTAGTTCTCTTTATTTATTTTTTGTTTTTTTTTATCACTTGATTATTATTAATATTATTTTTATTTGGTAAATGATCTTTATTTCTTTAGTTAGGTGTCAGTTTAAGTTTGTCTGAAAAAAAGTGTCAGTTTAAGGCACTTATCTTTAAGGTAGAAAGCACCCTTTATTTTGGATAATTGGGACCCCCCAAATGACTGAAAATCTGAAGCCATGGCCTCTTGATTGCCTTTCCTTTCAGTGCCCTTCACTTATTTATCTACAATCCTACAGAAGGGGACTCGTCAAAGAAGTTCTAATTTAGAAAAAAAAATATATATATAGTTAGATTATGACTTATATATAGTTGGAAATGTATTGATATGACAATTGAAAAATGTGACATTTTAATTAATAAATTATATATAGAGATCTAAGGTAGACCAGTGATAATTTTTAATATTTAAGACAAACACAATTAAAGAAACAATATTGGTTAAGTTTAGCTTTAAATTTTATTTAACTAGGCAAATTTAATGATGTCACATACACCTATAAATAGCATGTCAGAGAATGATTTTTTTTTTTTAAAATTATTTTGATAAATTGTAGTAAAATTATAAAATTTGATTGATTTAAAACTTTAAATACATGTAACTTTTGCAACTATTTTTTTCTTCAAGTGTCTAATTTTTTACTTAAATGTTATATAGTAATTGTCTTTTTTTTTTTCCATAAGAAATAGTACATGCAAAATTTGATTTATAAATTTTCTAGAAAAAAAATATTTGGTTAAAAAAGGAAGAGAAAAGGGCATATATGAGAATTTACAATACACAAGTAAATTAAAAAGTAATCAGGTTATGAAGCGATCAAAAATAAAAATAAAGAAGTTGTAGAGACCATCCATGTTGTATCCATGTTGTCAGTAATAAAGAAAGTTGTCGTTGAATGAATGAAACACAAAAAAAAAAACAAAAAAACAAAAAAAAACAAAAAAACAAAAAAACACAAAAAAAACAATAAAATAAATAAAAATTCAATTTTTGTTTCTCTCCTCCGGCAACATTTCCAGCTCAAACCGCTTAGATCGGATCTAATTTTCTCTGCCACCCTCCACTTTTTACCTTTAATTTCATCTGACGCCACTTGGATTGCGTTTCCATCATCCCAGTAAAATTCACACAATTTTAGCAAAAAATAAAAAAATAAAAAAAAAATACACAAACCAAAACCCACCAACAAAAAATTTCTTAAAATCAAAAAAAAAAAAAAAAAAATTAAATAATATTATTTTTTTAATTTAAAAAAATAAAAAACACAAGGAAAAATTTCCATATTGCTCATCATCAGCCAGCGTCCAAAAATTTCCCACCTGAAGAGGAAAAAAAAAAAAAAAGACAGACAGAGAGAAAACCCAGAGAAACCCAACAAAGATAATCATATATATATATATATATATAGATTTATATATTTATTAAAATTTCCAAACTTGGTTTGGTTTGAGCTATTTCATGCCTGAGAAACCAGTGATTGTGATTATACTCTCTGTTTCCCAAGTGGGTCTGGTTTAATGGGGAATGTTACGGGGAGTGTGGCTGCAAAGTTTGCGTTTTTCCCACCAGACCCGCCAACCTACGACGTTACCAAAGAGGAAGATGGGAGGCTCATCTTCTCAGGCGTCACGGCCGATAAGAACATGGACGTGCATTTGCTCGACACCAAAGGAGGCAACAAGGTTGTCGCCACGTTTTGGAAACACCCTTTTGCCAGGTTCACCATTTTGTACTCCCATGGCAACGCTGCCGACTTGGGTCAGATGCACGAGCTCTTCATTGAGCTCAGGGCTCACCTCCGTGTCAACATCATGAGGTCCTCTCTTCTTTTCTTTTCTTTTTTCCCTTTTTTTGTTATTATTATTATTTTTTTAATCGTTTTGGAGTCTTGTTTTCATGGTTTTTTTTTTTTTTTTTTTAAAATTCTGAAATGGTTGTATATGTTTCTGTAATTGATTTTGTATGCTTCTATGATTTTTCTTGGTTTATTTATTTGATCTCTCCGTGAGAAATTTCCTCAAAACCCATGTTAAAATTTTGTTATTAATTCAACTCGTCTATCTTTATTTTTCTTCATTATTATTATTATTATTTCTTTTTCTGGGTTTTTGTTTCCATTTTTCTGTGTCTTCTGTTTGTGCAATCTAATTGATTGGATTTTTTTTTTTTTTTTTTAAGTCTGCTTTTTCTGTTTTGGGAAACATGCTTTCTCTGTTTCCCTTGTTTTCTGCTCTTGCATATCCAGGGACCATTTTTTATTCCTTCTTTTTTTGTTTTTTTTTTTCTCAAAAATGTAGTAGCTTAAACTCATGGGTCCATTTGTGATATTGGAGTGTACTTAGCACTAATTAAATGCAACCACGCCGGCTTCATGTTTTTCATGTTTGTTTGAATGACATGAATCTGATTCAACCCAGAAAAGAATAATATTAATTTATTTGGGGGATAATTTTTTATTTTTTTTAATAAAACTAAATAATAGGATTCAGTTGATATTACGAATGGGTTCGTATAACCAATAATGGAGGAGAACATTTCTAAGTCTGTCCTAATCATATTATATTTTGTTGTTCTGATGTTTCTAGTCCATATTACTCCGTAAATTGTTTATTTTAACAAGTTTCAACTGTTTATTGCATAGCAATTTGACCTTTTGTTTTTCACTTTCTTTGTGAGTTTTCATGGAAATAGATAAAGTTAGGATGTAATTTTAGCTTAGAGACAAACTAAGCAAACGACTTACTCAAATATTTATATATTTTTTCAACATAGGTAACAGCTAAGCCAGCTATGCTAATATCACACCTAAGACTTCGGACAGTATTTGCAGTTTTATTGTAATGTGCAGCTAGTAGGATTTTTCTGGGAGGATTTGATACAATGATTTAATTTTTCCTTTGTTATTTACTGTGTGTTTTTCTATAATGCAGCTATGATTATTCAGGCTATGGAGCATCTACTGGTAAGGTAAGTCATATTCAAGTTAATTGGCACTCAAAGTTGCTCTTTCCTTTGGAACTAGTAACAACTGTGAAAGAAAAGCTTAATGAAAAAAATTAAAGGAAAAAGAAAAAAAGAGACGCATTGGATTTTGAAATTTGAAGTTAGTTTACCTGCTTTTATGTACTAATCCACCTTTCTACATTATGTTATAGCTGATAATTGACCAACTTTCGTATTCTGATAGCCGTCCGAGTTCAACACATACTACGATATAGAAGCTGTGTATAATTGTTTGAAGAATCATTACGGAATTAAGCAAGAAGATTTGATTTTGTACGGTCAATCTGTTGGAAGTGGGCCAACCTTGCACTTAGGTTCTCGCTTACAGAAGTTAAGAGGTGTTGTTCTTCATAGTGCAATTCTTTCAGGCATACGTGTCTTGTATCCTGTCAAGATGACATTTTGGTTTGACATTTTCAAAGTAAGTTTTCCTATGGTGATATTTGAATTAATAATTTCAATTTCTTGTTAATTACTTAGTTTTGTATTGACAAGGCCCTGTTTTTGAATGTCAGAATATTGACAAAATACGAAATGTCAGCTGTCCAGTTTTAGTAATACATGTAAGTACCTTTTTTTTCATATAATTATGTTTACTAGTGTGTGACAAAGCGTTTATCTCTAAGCATGCATGTTGTTTTTCTTTTTAATGTTTTGTTAATGCAACCTCTATCTACTGGAAATCATTAAAAACTCATGAGTTAAGAATTGTCTTGTTTTTAACGGGAATTAGTCATTGAAATACGCATGTCGTGTTTCTAGATTGGTTAGCCATTTTCATTTTCCAACATTATCTTTGTGTTGAAATGGTCCTTGGAAGCTGTATGCTTTGTGCATGTTTCAAATTGCAGACAATGACAGCTGATATCCTCAGATTAAGAAACTATAACCCACCATAATCTTTTCCACTTGCTGAGATTTGTTGTTTGTGTTCTATATTGCTTTGCTTGACCTTCCATTTACTAAATCTTATTAGATGTTATAGATCTATTTAAGACAGTAACTGAAATTAATTGAATCAATTAGTTTCTCTGGTATCAAGTGTTTGTTTATGTGTACAGATGAAGGCAATCGTTAAGTTAAATTCTTCCTTGTTTCCACTGAAGAATATAATTTGTGATGTTTCTGCTGTGTTTATAAAACCAGCCAACTAAAAGTGGAAAAAATTCCGAAGTGTTTAGAGACTGAGAAGCATCTGACAGAGGCAAGATAGAGCTAATACTCTAATTGTACGGTACTCTTGTATTAGGAAATGTTAAAGCAGAATTGAGATTAAAGTAGAATTGAGATGAGGATCAGAAGGATACCACACAGGCATTTCTGTATTTAGGAAGGCTTGTTTTCTTTTACTTTTGCTTTTTCTTTTCCTTCGTTTTGCATTTGGAGTTAAAGATTTGAAGGCGATTTTGATTAGGGCCCTGCAAATAGTTGAATGATGAATACAAAATATTTCAAATTAGTCACTTGTAATCTGGTCAGAACTGATCTCCTACCAAGTCATATTACAACAGATGCCAAGCCCATGCACAATGCGAAAATCATTTCATTTTCAGGGGACAGACCACCCTTTGCATATAAGGAATTGTATGACTATCAAACAATGAGAAATATTATCTTTGCAGACGAATATAGATTTTTTTTTCTCCTTTTGAATGAGGTTTCAGCTTTTTCTGCCTTATTTGCAGGATTGCAAAAGGCTTGTTATTGGAGTGACTTTTGCAATCTGCATTCAACACTGTATTCCCATATGTTTCTGTTTCCTTTAATTATATATTCAGTTGTGGCATATGCTTCTAAAGTTTATTATCCGTTGCTGCCCATGGTGATCCAATTTTTTTCAATGAATCATTTTGCAGGGAACAAATGATGACATTGTTGATTGGTCCCATGGAAAGCGATTGTGGGAACTTTCGAAGGAAAAATATGATCCTTTATGGGTCCAAGGTGGAGGCCATTGCAACCTTGAAACTTATCCAGAGTACATTAAGCACTTGCGCAAGTTCATAAATGCAATGGAGAAACTCTCACTCACGAATCAATCAAAGAAACAGCTCGCTTCTACTGCAAGTATTACAGAAGCCAAACACAACAAGTGCTTGAGATTTGGAAAAAGATAGCTTATTTCTTTTTTCTTTTTTTTTTTCTTCCTTTATCTTTTGAGAAAGTAGGATATCGACAAGAGTTCCTATGGAATGTTAGCTCATCTTCAGAAATTGCTATACGATTGGTTGCAGCCAAGCTGTTTGGTTAGGTACGTTTTTCAAAGATCTCAAACTGAAAGGAACCATGTGGAGCCTGTTTGATCCAGATCTAGCTTTGATAACCATTTCTGCAGTACAAATTACTGCAGTTACCATTGCAATTCGTGAAAGATTTCTTTTTTGGAAAAGTTCAAGAGGTCTGCTTCCAAATCTGAATATCATGTATAATTTCAAAAGAAAAAAAAAATAAAAAAAAAAACATAGAGTTTTTGTGTAAAACTATATCAGTTCCAGAAAAGAAAATACATGGGTGCTTTGATTTTGTATTGACCCAGTGATCTTTTTTTATTTTTATTTTTTGTTTGCTAAAGTACATATGCTATTCTAGTTGTAATTATTTTTAATATATTTATCGATTTGTGTGCTATGCGCTTTCTATTTCTTTCAATTCAAGTTTTCCAACCTCATACTGGCAGACAGATTAAGGCTTGGCAACCCATCAAAATTTTGTGTAGCTAAACCATGATATTTTTGACTAACTGCTTTAGAGACATCATTCACGGTTGTAGTGCAGCAAACTAAAGATGGTTCATGAAGGTGTAATTTCATCAAAAACTTGCTAAAGAAAAAAATATATGCATATCAAAAGGTGCAGTTTTCATAAAAAGTAAGAATCGTTTATTTGAGGAGAAAAACATCAAAAGAACCTGTAAATCATAATCCTAGCAATAGCTACTAGAAGCGGTCCTAGGCTTGTAAGATATGCTTATTCTTGTATGGGGAAAAATAGTTATGCTTTTTCCATCTTCCTTCAATTATATATATATATATATATGTATATATTTTTTTGGGTAAATGACGAAGACTGAAGTTTGAAAACAAAAGCAACAAATCCCTATACGATCATAAAACAAACTATCCTCATCCTCAGTCATGTTAGGAACCTCTTCAAAGAGATGAACATTTAAACAATAAAACTATAGTTGGCAAGAAAACTAGCTAACTTATTCCTTACATTCCACTCAATCCTGTTGTGATCCTTTGATCAGCAAAAACACACAAAACTAATATAAAAAAATAAAGAGAGACAAAAGTATGAAAATTGAGAGGAAAAAGATGTATTATAACTATAAAATTTATACAAAAAAACTTCTCTCAGCCTCTCTCAAAAAACCTATATTGTCTATACTGTGTGTTGTGTGATACAAGACTGAAAAGGTTTAGCATCTGTTTATAATGCTCTAGGGTTCCTAGGGTTGAAACCCTAATAGGCTTGGGCTTTAGGAGATAAAAGACTGGACCCCCATAATTCTCCCCCTCCAGCTGCATTTCAAAAACTTGATGGTCACCCACCATCTAAACCAGCTATGTCTCTACACAGCTTCAACTTATCTAGAGTAACAACCTTTGTATCCATATTTGCTGGATTCTCCTCTGTGTGAATCTTCACCAATCTAAGCAATTTATGCTCTATCACGTTGCGTATCCAATGATAGCGAATATCAATATGCTTTGTACGAGAATGATACATCGAATTCATGCCCAAATCTATAGCACTCTGGCTGTCACAATGTATCTTGTAATCCTTCTTCTTGATGCCCAGTTCATGGAGTAAACGCTGTAACCATATCATCTCCTTATTGGCTTCTGCTGTGGCAGTGTACTCTACTTCTATCGTGGATAAAGCTATACACTTTTGCAATCTTGACTGCCATGACACAGCTCCTCCAGCAAAAGTGTAAATATATCCTGAAGTAGATTTCCTATTATCAAGATCTTCGGCTATATCTGCATGTGTATAGCCATGTAAATCTGGATCACCTCTACCATAACACAAGCATAATTGTGATGTACCCTTAAAATGCCTAAGAATCCATTTGCCTGCTTCGCAGTGTTCCTTTTTAGGATTTGAAAGAAATCTGCTTACAGTACCAACTGCATGAGCAGTGTCCGATGTAGGACACACCATTGCATACATTAGACTTCCTACCGTTGAAGAATAAGGCTCTGAAACCATCTCCTCTATCTCAACTTTGGATAAAGGGCACGATCTCTTACTCAACTTGAAATGGTTTGCCAATAGAATGCTGACTAGTTTGGCCTTCTCCATGCCAAATCTTTTTATCACTCTTTCGACATACTTCTATTAAGATAACCACAACTTGTGATCCTTCCTATCTCGGGCTATTTGCATTCCTAAAATCTGTTGAGCTGGTCCCAAGTCCTTCATATCCAATGACTTGAAAAGTTCCTTCTTCAGCTGATTCATTTTCATTGCATCTTGTCCGACGATCAATATGTCGTCGACATACAACAAAAGTGCAATGAAGTTTCCATCTAGAAATCTCTGAATATAAACACACTTGTATGCATCGGTCTTCTTGTACCTTAGCTCATCACAAAAGAGTCAAACTTCTTGTACCACTATCTAGGTGCTTGCTTTAGGCCATACAAGCTCTTCTTTAGCTTGCAAATGAGGTTCTCCTTCCCTGAAACCTCAAAACCTTCTGGCTGCTCCATATAAATCTCTTCATGTAGGTCACCATGAAGGAACGTTGTTTTCACATCTATTTGTTCAAGCTCTAGGTCTAGATAGGCTACTAGACCAAGTATAACTCATATCAAAGTCATCTTCACTACTGGTGAGAAAATCTCATCAAAATTAATTCATTTTTTCTTAAGGAAACCTTTGACAACCAATCGGGCTTTATGCTTTACCACCTGTCCATTGCCATCTTTCTTGAGCTTGAATACCCTTTTGTTCTTCAGTGCCTTCTTTACCTTTGAAATCTCAACCAACTCATAAGTATGGTTCTTTTACAAAAACACCATCTCATCTTGCATTGCATGCAGCCAATTTTCTTTGTCTTGATTAGAATTAGCTTCCTGAAAATTCTCTAACTCCCCATCTTCAGTAAGCAGAATATATTGAGATTCTATAACTCTTTGATAGAACAGACCATCATTTGTCTGTTATGATGATCCTGCAGCTTAAGCATCTCCCTGCTCAACATCATCTTCTCTCTCCTATTCGTCATCTGTGGTGGGTTGTGCTGGTGCTGGATCAGGAACAAAATCATGGGCTGTCAGGACCCGTCCAAGATCCCTCATCGGAACCCTAGACAAGCCCTGATCCCAAGGAAACCCTACCAGACCCTCCAATGGAAAATCCAGCAAAACCTTCCCTAAGGGTTGAACTTACCACAATTTCCTGCACTGAAAACACACTTCTATATACACCATCTTATTCCTTCCACATTACTACAATTTGTTTCCACAAATTTACAGCACTCCAAAATAATAACAGGGAATCAATATATGATTCAATAAATATGTGTCCAATCAGTATACAGAGCATTATACAAATGATTGTGAAATTAATACAATGACAGATGAAGCAATACAAGATGGAGAGGAAAAAGGGAAGAAATGCTTCTTGGACTTTCGGCAATGAACTGAGATGTCGAGTTCGCCCCCAGACAATCAACGTCGACTAACCTGGACCTAAGGGAACGGAATTTAAAAACATGAGATGCTAATCACCTCAGTGAGTAACCCAATCTACTATACAATAATAATAATAATAAGAGGGTAAATAACTTAATTAATTGATTAATAAGAAATAAGTAAATAAATAATAGGTAGTTAAAAATAATATTTTCCCTCAAAACACTCACGATTCACTCAGTTGGAAAAGTTTCCTTTTTAAAAAGTTTTACAAAACCCGCTATTTGTATGCTCCGAAAACCAAGGAAAACAATTAGTCAATAATTTTCTAATAAAATACGGTAATTCAAGAATCCAAATTTATAATGAAATAAATTGAAATAAAAATAACTTATAACAATTACTAAATAATTAATCCATGTCATAATAATTAATACGGAAATATTAATAAAACTCACATTAAAACAATTCATGAAATAATTAAGTAATTAAAATAAATCAATTTATTGAACGATTAAGCAAATGAAAAATTAAATCAAATTAAAATCTTCATTTGAAATAAATAATAAAAACAACATTAAATATATTTTTAATTTAAATACAATTTCAAAATACTTATTTTAAAATTCATGTTCCAAAAACCACTTGATGCACCCACTATATACCAGTGGCGCCAACGGTACCCAGCATCCCAAGGTACTGCCAAGCAGGAGGTTAAAGAGAGAAACCGGCATACGGTAGCATGGCGTCCCACCGCGCCGCTGCTAACAGGCGTCCCGGTCATGGAAGGGCGACCTACCCTCATCCGATGGCAACCACAGGACAACCCCATAATCACCTGTGTGCTACTCACACCTACCTGCGCATTCACCACATCCACCTGCGCACTAATCATATCCATGCATAAAGAATACCAGTACGTGTATGGTGCATCTAAAAATCATAAATCAATATATTTATTTTCAAATCTCAAAATCTCATAAATATTATCGGGTTTATTCCATCCAATTAAACCCATAATTTTTCCACATTCTCTTTTAAATCATCATTATAAATCCATTGCACAATTTCCATCAATTTCCCAATCCACAATATTCAAATGCGTAAGCATAATTTTTAAAATAATAAATTAAATCAATATTTTTTTCTCAAATATTCAAAAACCAATTTGAATCAAATATGTCATTTAAACCTCATAAATCCACATCAAACCTCGCATAAATATATATTTTCAACACATAATAAATCCATCAATGAAATTAACAACAATTTAAAATAATATTCCTTCAATTCCTCAAAATTCAAAATATAATTGAATTACATAAAAATTTCAAAATTCAAAAATCCATATAAATGCATTTTTATTGCTTGAAATAAGCTCACAATAATTTCAACGATAAATCAAAACTGTTAAAATCATAATTTCCTTAAATATCAAATTTTCATAAAATGAATTTCCATAATTTATCAAAATCAAAATATGCTTTAATGCACATATACATTTCAATTTATTCAAATTGTACCATCAAAATTTCAAATATAATTTTGCTAAATATTTAACACATAAATATTAAATCCAAACGTTTAATTATCACAAAATAAATATAATTTAACACCCGAAATTAATTTTGAAGGTGGATCACTTACCTCGAGCACGCAATCCAACCAAGATCCTCCATAGGATCAATTTTACGGCTCACACGTGCTCCTAAAACAACAATATTACACAGGATCAAATAAATTAATATTTTATTCGAGTAAATAATACCCAGTACCCGGGGGGTTTAACATAAACGTTAACCAAAATTTATGAGTAATTTACTGAATCGAAGCTTGTGAAACGAGGATTACGAATTTGGTCTTACTTCCCGGAGATCGGATCCGAGGAGGCCGAAATCTTGCCCGAAAGCTCTTGGATTTTAGGCCTTCGATTCTCACAATCCGTTAAGAATTGAGGAAAGTGGACATCGGATTTGGATTTAAAGGGTCATAATTAGTGGTAAAGGATGGGCGGTGCAACTGAAAACTCGTCGGAAAGTCGATTTCCCGATGAGCCGCCGTGGTCATTGAAATCCACCACCGCCGGTGGCACGTCCGGTGGCCACTGGTCGTGATTTTTGGTGGGAAGGTAGATCGGGGAATGGGTGACTTAACGGGACCGGTGGTGAGGCAAAGGGAGGTCGGAATGGAGAGAAATCTAGGTTTGAAATAATCGGCACCGCCACCGGAAAAAGTCTCGATCCGGGCGCGTCGGAGGTCGGTTGGCCGTGATTCTTGGCTGGCCAACGTGTTTTCAGGTGGGCGTCAAGGTGGGGTGGCGCGTGTACTGTTCTACCGGCCTGAAATGGGTGAACGGCGATTGGCCGATTGGGTTTCTCTCTCTCTCTCTCTCTCCTCCTTCTCCTTCTCTCTCCTCCCTCCCCTTCTCAGCCAGTCAAAATGCCCGTGGGTGCCACTGTGCACTCACGGGTGGGTCCACTTTTTTGACACGTGGCACCACTGTTCACACATTTAAAAATAATATTAAAATAATACTGTATTTGAAAAACTCTATAGGTCCATAACTTTCAAACCACATGTCCAAATTGGACGTATAGCTAGTCTATGAACTCGTATCGACGGGTACTTCACAATCATACATAAGTCAAAGCTTAGTTTTGCACGAACAAAAAGTCAACTCTAGCACCCCTTGGACAGTTTGGATCTCAACTTGTTTTACTCATAACTTTCAAACCGTAACTCCGTTTTCAATGTGCTACTAGTCTATGGACTCATAACAATGTGTACTTCGTAAAGGTACCTCGGTCAATGTGAAATTCCACCGGAAGCAAAAAGTCAACACTTGACCCCTTCTCGGTTAATGATGGTCAAACTTCGTCAACCTCGGTCAATTTTTAGAAGTTCCGATGTATTTCGGGACGGGGTGTTACATGGGCACTGGTACTAGAAGACTGCATTGGCTTTTCTATGTCTTCTATAGTCTGGTTTTCTTGGAATACTACATCCTTGCTTTTGATAACCTTCTTTGCTTTTAGATCCCATAATGTGTATCCGAATTCTTCTTCTCCATATTTGATAAAGATGCATGGAGTAGTTCTTGCATCAAACTTTTGTCTAAGATCCTTGGATACATGTGCAAAGGCTAAACATTCAAATACTCTTAAATGAGAGTATGAGGGATTCTTATCAGACCACATTTTCTCTAGAATTTCAAAGTTCAGTGGTACTGATGGCGTTCTGTTAATTAAATAGCAGGTGGTTCTAATGGCTTCTCCCCAGAATGATTTTATCAGCTTAGCAATACTGATCATACTTCTAACCTTCTCCATAATCATCATATTCATTCTCTCAGCTACACCATTATGTTATGGGGTGCGAGGGATCGTCTTCTCAGGCTGAATACCATGGCCTCTATAGTAGGCATCAAACTCTAGGGTAATATATTCACCTCCATTATCTGAGCGAACACACTTCAGCTTCTTTCTTATCTCATGCTCTGCCATGGCATGGAACTCTTTGAAATGATCTAAAACTTGATGCTTCGTCTTCAGAAAATAAACCCACACCTTCCAAGAAGCATCATCTATAAAGACCTAGAGATTCCTCTTCCAAAGGACCACAAACGTCAGAGTGCACCAGACTAAGCAACTCTGATCTTCTTGTTAAAGAGGACTTAAATGAGACTCTGTGCTGCTTACCATACAAACAATTATTACAAGGATCTAACACAGCATCCTTAGAAATAGTGGTAAGCTTCTTATTCATCAAGGTAGACAATTCTTTCTCACTCATGTGATCGAGTCTCTGGTGCCACAGATTTTGAGATATCTCTCCTTCTGTAATATTGAGGCTATCTACACAAATCTTCACATGAGTCTTATAAAGTGTTCCACAAATATGTCATTGAGTGACAACCATAGCACCTTTTGTCATTTTCTATGTGCCATTGTAAAACTAGTTGCCGAAACCTTCCTTATAGAGTGTTATTCCTAAGAGCAGATTGAGTCGAAGGTCTGGAACATGTCAGACATCCTTCAAAGTAATTATATATCCAATGTTGGTCTTTATCTGAATATCACCAGTTCCAGCAATCTTAGCGAATCTATTATTTCCCATCTTTACTGTGCCAAAGTCTCCTACTTTATATGTTTTGAAAAATTCTATGTGTGTAGTAACGTGGTAGGGTGCTGTACTATTAACTACCCACTCGACTTCTTGGCTTGAAGTGTGAAGGTATGATTCTTCATATGTGGAACAATATACTACTTCTCCTCTGACAGTGACTAAAGTTTCACCATCCTTCTTCAACTGATTGCTTTTCTGCCCCTGCTCTCGCAACATCTTCTTGCAATACTTCTTCAAATGTCCTTCTCAGCCACAATAATGGCAGTTATATGTCGGCCTCTTTTCATCTCTGGATCTGTCTCTGCTCTGGCTCCTGCCTTTCCCCCGTTTCTTTGTGACAAGGGCATATGTTTTATCATTGCCGATGTCCTTTCTCCTGGCTTCCTCATTAAATAAGGCATCCATTACCATAGCCATAGTAAGTTTGTCATTCGAGGCCAAATTGCTGAGAGAGAAGACTAGTGTCTCCTAGCTATCTGGAAAAGAGCTAAGAAGTAAAACCACCGCAGACAGTTGGTTTACCAAATTCTGAAACATACTGGTGTGCTCAGCTACAGAAGTTCCATTCTTCAACTTCAAGTTCACCAAACACCTCACCAATAAGGCTTTATTTTGAGCAATCTTAGCTTAGTACATGTCCTCCAGCTTCTTCTAGAGGGTGTATGCGTCTATCCTCTATGTAACATGATGGAAGATACTGTGGTCGATCCATTGTCGGATTTGACCACTCATTTTCCTGTTCATCTTCTTCCATTCTGCTTCTTTGATGGGATCGGAATTCCTTCGTTTGGCATCCAAAGGGTCAAACAAATCTTTGCAATTTAGAAGATCTTCCATCCGAGGTTTCCAAAGTGCATAGTTGGTGGCAGTAAGCTTGATCATAGCTCCCGAATGTGACTTGTCCATTGACATCTTATCCTGCAAAAATTTGGAGCTGAATTTGGCAAAATAGAGTCCACCAATGCATCCGAAACAGTAAAAAATGTTACGTTTGAATCTTCTCAGGTCAAAATCTGAATCTTCAAAATTTAGGGCCAAAGTACAATTTCCAAAAGTTCTGGACCAAATTGCAATTATCAAAACTTCTGGCAAAACCTACAAATAGCAAAAATACAGGGGTATTTTTATAATTTTAGAAAAAAGTAGTCAGTGCTGACGTGGCTGATGATGCGGCAGACCAGATGACGTGGTGCCACATGGTACGAGATGGTGGACAAAGTGGCAAAACATGTGTCACGGCTCGGCTCCAAACTCGGGAGGCGGCTTGGCTCGGCTTCGGACTCGGAAGGCGGCTTGACTCGATTGATGACTCCACTTGAGGCTCGATACTATGCGCGTGGCGCATGAAGACCTGCAAAAAGGGTTTGACTGGTGCATTTGGCACTTGTACATTGACCAGTGCATGGGAACCTGCAGAATAATTTAATAGGTGTGTGGATGCGCGTGCAAAATTAGATGGAGGTCGGGTTGGGCTCGTTCTCTTTGTCTCAGCGATATCTACCTCCTGGTGTGCTCAAATATTTTGTTTGAGCTTTTAGACGACGAACCCTATATCTAGAACTTGTCCTTGTTACCACTTGTTATGATCCTTTAATCAGCAAAAACATATCAAACTAATGCAGAAAAATAAAAAAAGACAAAAGCATGTAAATTGAGAAGAAAAAGATGTATTATAACTATAAAATTTATACAAAAAAAACTTATCTCAGCCTCTTTCAAAAAACATGTATTGTCTATACTGTGTGTTGTGTGATATAAGACTGAAAAAGTTTAGCATCTATTTATAATGCTCTAGGGTTCCTAAGGTTGAAATACTAATAGGCTTGGGCTGTAGGAGATAAAAAGCTGGACCCCTACAAGTCCATCATATTAAAACAAAGGGTTGTTCCTTAAATGTGTTTTAAAATTATTTGTTAACTTGCCATAATCATGTTAGTCATTTTACAAAGTTTATTTTTTTACCAATAATGGAACTAGATTATTTGTTTATTGAAGCTTGTGGCCTCACTCTCTGTAATTTTTCAGTTGACCCATTAAATTAAAAAGCCTATTCTCTCTTCAAAATCCATTTAATTCATTACCATTTTATAAAGCTATATATATATATATATATATTATTATTTTGTTATGTGTTTTACTTTTCCCATGTTATTCTTCAAAACGAATGAATCATGTGACTAGGACATGAATTTTGTCTTAAACACAAAAGGGTATCGTGAGCATGATAATAGTAAAAATATATATATATGGGACTAGGGTGTGCTTGCTAAATGAAAACTTGAAGAGAGAAAATTTGAAGAGTGTTGTGTCTATTAGTGACAACATTGGGTTCTTTTAACAAGTAAAGAAAGATTGAATCTTGAGCATTAATGGGTGCTGCATATGGAAGTAAGTTTTCTAACTCCTACCCATTAAAATACAAGTTTATGACTACAGATGGATCATGGGAACTATATGTTGAGTAGTATATTGTATTTGCATATTGACTAATTAAATTATCACTAGCAAAATAACCATCATCTAAGAAGATATTTGGAACCTTTGAGTTTTAACATGACCATGCCAAGCCTACAAGGATGGAGAGATGAGTTTCAGTATGACCTCCTTGATGAGTCAATGAGAATGTAGAAGCAAGTATGGATGGAGCTGTCGAATGAATCCAGGCATGCTTGGTGAGAAGGTTTTCAATGAAGCCATTGAGATAGGGATGGCAACGGGGTTCGAGCGAGGCAGGGTCGAGACTAAGTTAACTTCCTTTGTACCCCGCCCCAAGTGGATATTTCATCCCCATCCCTAGTCCATTCCTTGGTTATAGGGACGCGGTGCGAGATGGGGATTCCTTTGGTTTTGGTGGGTTTCCCCATTACTCTCCTATCTTCATTTATTTTTTAAAACATTTTACCTTATGGAAAATATATTAAAAATTAAGTTCTTTTAAATAATAATTTAAAATACTATTATTTTCATTTTAAACAATAGAAAAAAAAAATAAACAAAAAGAAAATATAAAACTTATAATGAAATGTATAATAATAATAAGAATATTTTATTATATAATATATGAGGCAGGGATTATATTCCCTATCCCAATCTTAACCCTAATTCGAGGTTAAAAAATTTGCCCCATCCTTACCCTACCACCCCAATTAACCAAGAAATCCTCACATTATTAGAGGCAGGGCACCACAGATATGAGGCAGTACGAGCAAACCCTTACATTGAGATGCATTTGGAGGAGGTTGCTATGTCAAGACCCTATCATTCCCAAGGTCCGACAACAATGATGTTAGCTAATTTAACATCATTAAACGGTCAACCCCCATCCAATAATTCCCTTTTACTTAGCACTAATCATGAATTTCCTCCATATTAGAGAGGAATTTATCAAAAACATCAAGAAAATAATAACCTTAACAACTTCGAAAACATATAATTAAAAATACACAAACCGTAAACTCAATACCATACAACAAACAATATTAATTCCATTAAAATTTATAGTATAAGTCATTAAATTCACTATATACAGTTCATTTTAACCTTAATATGATATTTAATTAAAGCCAATTAAGTTTATAGTACAAGTGATACTTGACCTTACCGGTACTCATAATAGATTAGTAACTTCAAATACATAAATAAGAGTTCCACAAAATATGCCAAGAATACAAACATATTCAAAGACTAGCTATCAAAGCATAGCTCCAAAATCCGAACTTGTCCACTCCCTCTAGAATTGGCACAGACTAAGCTTGTTAAGCACCTTGCTCTATTTATATTTTCTTTTTCTTTTAATATAAATTATCTCTCAAATATTATAATAATGGTATGGAAACTCATGCTACATCAAATTAAAATAATATAAAAATTAAATTTGACCATATATACTTAAGGAACCAAAGCAACTCTTTATATGGAACATTTAAAAAGCTTTTTTGGAATGCATTTATAATGTTATCACAAATCACTTCCAAAATCCCGTATAAATTACACAAAAGACAAATAAAAATGAGAAAAATAAAAAGTTATTGAAAAATGCAATTATCCAAAACAATAAAAATGAGAAAAATATAAACCTATTGTACCATTTTAATATTTTAAATCTAATGGTCAGAATTATGACATATTATCATTATTAATTTGGAAACAATATGATTATTTATTATTAGTTCTAATTTTCTTATATCATTTAGAATTAAATTGAATAATAGTCGGGGAATAAAACAATCACAAAACTTAATCAAAATAAATATATATCTCAGAATAATATATAATACATAATATATATCTCCATGATAATTATCTTATTTTTTATTTATTTTATTTATTTTTATTTTCTGCAATACATGATAATTGTTATTAATTAATGTTTAGATTTAAATAATAAAACAAGTTATAACAAAGTTATGCTTAAATTTTATTACCAAGCTACCATTATTCAATTATTATATTTAACTTTAATATATTTCACAAAATCAAAAATAAAAATTAATGATGAAAAAAGAAACAAAGAAGAAACAAATTAGTAAGTATAAAAGCTTACAAAACTATTTCACAACAATCTTCACATAAGGATATTAGCACGGATTAATAAGCAATGATATTGTTTCCAAGTTAATAATGATAGCCTGGTATAATTCTAATCATTAGAATTAAAATATTAACAGTCAAATAATTTTAACTTGTTGGTAAGTCACTCACATTTACGATTGGAAAGTTGTAAATCCGAAATACCAAATTGGAAAGGAAACTATTGTAATGATAAAAAATAAAAAAATAAAAAAAATGAAATGAATTGGATCTCTATCCAACCAAAATTGCCCCCCAAAAAAAAAATAAAAAGGTAAAAGTCTCAATAAGGGATGTCATTATGCAACCTTAAATCACGAGCATTAATAATCATTTAACCCAAAAAAAAAAAAAAGGAGTTTTACAATTTGTAATCAATTATGATAATTATGGGTGTGACCATTGTGAATATGGTAATTACCAATTGGCTAAATTTAATTATGTTTTAGTTTGAGTTTTGCTTTTTGTCACTAAAGGCAATAATCTTGAGTATAACTGTAACATCCCACCTTCGTTGGTAGACCTATCATTCTTTACTAATATTGTCCATAATTTATGATATGAGATTTTTTGTTCAGAGCTTCCCAGCAAGTCACCCATACTAGAATTGCTTTCGCCTGAATACACTTAACTTTGAAGTTCTTTCGAATTATAAAACCAACCATTTCGAAAGCGCTCGGCATTATAAAAGGGACTATCATCTAAAAAAAATTCGGCGTTATGAGAAGGATTATCATTCCATTTGAATTATCTCCATGATCCATCCCGAGCGATGTGGGATTGGACAGCAGATAGCCTGCTAAATTCCTGCACCCGCCCACATTAGTCATCATGATTCACTCCCCTTAGGGCCAAGCATCCTCACTAATACACTTCCGATAAGATACAACATTTAATGCCATTTGTAATACCCCACCTCCACTGGTGAACCTGTCACTTTCTGTGGGTGTTATAAGAGGAACTATCATTACATTTGAATCATCTTCTAATCCACACTCAGGTGCTGTGGAATTGGATAGCAGGTAGCCTGCCAGTACCCAACATCTACCTACATTGATCCTAACAATCCGCAGCTCCAGTACCCCACACCTGCCTCCAGTACCCCACATCTGCCTACATTGATCGTAACAATCCACCCCCTTGCAGTCGAGTGTATTTAGCCACTGTACTTGGTATGGGGCTCTGATACAATTTGTAACATGCTACTTCTACTGGTAAACTTGTCACTTTTTGTCGATATTATCTCCAATTTAGCCACTGCACTTAATATGAGATTTTTTGTTCAGAGCTTCCCAGCAGGTCATCCATCCTTAGATTGCTCTCGTCTAAACACGGTTAACTTTGAAATTCTTTGGAACTTTGAAGCCAACCACTTTGAAAATGCCTCAGTGTTATAAAAAGGGACTATCATTATATTTGAATAATCTCCTGATCCACATCTTGAGATGTAGAATTGGACACTAAGTAGCCCATCAGTGCTTCGCACCCGCCCATATTGGTTGTCATAAGAACCCTTCCAGACATGTCAATTGCTAAATAAATTTTTTATTCTAAAATCCTAATTTGGAAAATGAATCCTTTTAAATTGTCATTAAATTATCGAATCACATATATGTCCCATCAATAATGGTTACTAATGATGACAAATAATATTTTTCATTTATTTTTTTATTTTTTTATTTTAAACATCTAATTTGGAAAATTAAAAGCTTTTAGACAGTCATTTAAATCACTAAATAGTATATGTGTCCCAGTGATAATGGTTATAATGACAAAAAACAGTCACCATTGAAGTATGATTGACAATTCTCACAATCATCGATAATCCTCCATCGATAATGGTTGAAAAGCAAAAGAAAATGAGAAGAAAAAAACAAAAAAATGTTAAACATAAAGTGTAGCTATTGAATATTGTGGGAAGGGAATGCATATACAAAACTTAAAAATTATTCAAGAAGTTAAAAAAAAAAAAAAAAAAAAAAAGGCATAATATGCTTCGTGCAGATGCATCACTAAAAGCTTATTACAAGCCTGTTGATCCTTAATAGGTCCATTTGGGAGTGAGATTAAGTAATCAATTTGAGGGATTTTTTTTTTTCAAAATCATCTAATTAGTGTTAATTCTAAAACTACTAAATAAACAATTTTTTAAAAAAAAATATGACTAGAAAATGATTTCACATTTTATTGCCAAATACTATATGAAGCATTTTTATCTCTTTGATATTAGATTTTTTGTGTGATCTAACCATAATCGTGTGACTTACTTATAAGGCTTGTTTATGTCAGTAATGAGATTGAATACTCTGTTTATGAATACCATGATAAAATTGAATAAATAAGTATTAGAAGCGGCAAAAGATTCTAATAATGTTTGACTCTCTCACAACTAAGTGTGGCTTTGGAAACTGGTCTATCAAAGATATCAAATAGTTATAATACTGTCAAGGTTAAATATTTTATAATGACTTCAAGCACTTGTATAAGTGTTATGTGATGGTCATAGAGAATCACATGCTTGACTTTATATTTTCTAGGCATTATGTTCTATGATAACTGTTTATAAGCTCTTTGAGATTAGTAGGAAATTTATCAATTTTGATAAATTGAGAAATACCACTATTTGTATTTATCGAAATCTATTATAAATGATGGAGTTAGTGGTGTGAAGGAGCTTATCTTGAAACTTTTTTCTTATTATATCAATCTCATGGACCTTGATAAGGATTTTGGGAAAGAGTATCACTTACCATGTGAGGAGCTTTATTTTTTTTATTTTTTTATTTTTTTTTACAATATTGAATCAAGTCTCCTTATATTAAGAATTTTGGATGTATTTTGAAGGAACTAACTACTACTCTTTTCACTAAGAAGGATGACATCAAGTTGAACAAGTTCAAATCTTTTGTTATGGTGATCAATTAAAAGGATAAATACAAGAAGATTTCCGTATTGATGGCAAATATCTAAAGCTCAATGAGAATAAGGGCTTTATTGCCAAGTTTTTATTGGTATAAAAGATGGATTGTCATCAGTATGTGGAAAGAAAGAGTCCTTTCTTGAATGGCGTACCTTTTGAATACAATTTGGGAACTGTTGGAAATTGATGGTTTAATAGGAGATGACAAGGAATGGTAAGTCACTAGAGATTTTATGTGGCATTTTGTGGTAATTTGGCTTATAAGTTGCTGCTTGTATTAATTCCCTTATCTTGTTGTTGTTTACTCCTATATTTGTAGCAGTATGTGCCAAAATTAATAATAATTTTTTATATTATATGGCATTAATACCTATGTTTTTGTATACCATTTGGTTTAAGAAGCTATATATATTTTATTACCTATGTTGATAACTTATCCTATTATGGATACGTTGAGGTTATTAGTGAGAAGTTAAACTCTTTAATTGTCTTAAAAGAGTTTGAGGAGAAAATGAAGCTTTAAAAGAATAAGAAGTTAAAGGTTGTGATATCTAACAGGGTAATGAATATTATGGTTGATATGATAAGATTGGACAGAACTATCATTCATAATTTATTTGAGTGCAAGATTGATGTACAGTTTTTAATATCTAGCACTCCTTAGCAAATGGCCTATAATTAAGAAGTGGAACCATACTTTGATGAATATGATGCAATGTGTGTTGGCAAATTTTTAATTTGCAATTTTTCTTATGGGTGACAAGTTATACCTTATTTACGCTTTTTTTTCCCCCTATGTATGAGATTGTAAAGTTAATGTTATGATGTATAATTCTGATATCAAGAAGTAGACCCTAAAACCTTTAATGGTTTTTTTTTTTTTTTTTTTGTGGTTCTTGTAAAGGATCTAGGGGTTCTGGATTTCATTGTTCATCTTACACCATAAGAGTCTTAGACTAAACATGGTTATTTAATTTAAGGATGTTTCATTTTTTGTTAGAGCAAGGATTCAAAGGTTTTTATTTTTCAGAGAGGAAAATGATCGATTTTCTCTGTTGATGTTCCTGCTAGATATATTGTTGACATGATAGTTGTGTAATAGTATCAATTAGGACTAAACCCATTGAGATAGAATGAGATATCTTGTTTGCAGTTGATACTAATGTGTGTCTTTTTCATAAGGTCACAAAGGGTTCGGAAAAAAAAATCTATTGTACTTGATAACTATAAGGTTTATTTGCAGGAAAATGAGTTTAACATAAGTGATGAATTGGATCTAGTCACTTATGAGGAAACTAATAAGCAGTTCAATGTTTCATTTTTGGTTTAGTTACATGAAGGTAGCAAACTTGCTAGGTGCAAATGGATCTATAAGAACAAGAAAAACTCCAATGGTCAAGTGAACATGTGTAAAGCCAGATTTGTTATCGATAGATTTATCTAGAAGGAGGAAATTGGCAATAAAGAGATGTTCTTCATGTATCTACAAAGGAACTTTTAGAGTTATTGTAGCAATTATGGTTCACCTTGACTTGGAGTTGCATTTGATGGATATCAAAACTGTTTTCTTAAATGAAATTTTGCATTTGGATATGTATATATATATATAGTCTATTCATTTGGCTTCCAAGCAGTGGGGAATGAGAATTTTATTTTGTAAGCTTAAGATGTTTATTTATGATTTTAAATAAGCATCGTGGCAATGGTATCTTAATTTTGATGGAATTGTCACCTAAAATGGTTTTAAAGAGAATGTTGTTAATCTGTGCAAAAGTTTTAGTTAGTGGGAGCAATTTAATATTTATAGTATTGTATGTTGAAGATATATTATTGGCTTTTATTAATACTGACCTAATTACTAAGTAAAAGTATTGTTGTGTAGCCATTTTGATATGAAAGATCTTAAAAAGGTTTTATTGGTACTAGAAACAAAAAAAATTTGAGACAAGGCTAATTGTCTATTGTAATTGTCTTAGTTAGAGCCTATGTTTATAGGATTGTAAAAAGTTTAATATACACAATATTTTCCTAAATATGGTTTCAGTGGAAAAGCTGATAAACTCTTTATAGGGATCTATGTCTAAAGAATAAGAGAGTAATAAAAAGAACAAATGATAATAGTCCAGTATTATTTTGCATTTAACAGTTTTTTGTTCATTTAAGATTGCACACCATCGGATATTGTTTATGTTGTGGGTGTATTCTGGTGAATTCTTGAGTAGTCTCTATTATGTGTAGTATGAAACAACCATTTTTTTATTTTGAGATCAATGCACCACTACTTTGATGTAGTGGGGTTTTGTAAGCTAATTATAGTGGCTACATATATAAAGATGTTTAAACATTTAACACCAAACATTTATATCTTCACTGATTATAGAGGCAGAGTATATTGTGTATTTTGAAACTATGATACATGCTTTTATGTGTACTTTTGTTATATGATCTATAACATTAATTTTTGGTAATTTTGCAGCTATATAATTTTGATAAGAGTCTCATTTTGTTATGTACACAACTGTTATAATGTGGTAGCAGAACTACTAATAAAGGCTAGTCTATACACTTTCTTGGAGCAATTGAGACTGCTATAACTTAGTGGGAGTTTTCTAATCTGCAATAGTATCTATGTTGTATATTGTATATGTGGATCATTATAATGTGATATTTGTTACACATATTGTCGCTTCCTATGTTTATTGGCCTGTTTAAGACTTTTACTCTATATATATATATATATACGTTGATCCATAAGTACCGTGGTGAATCCCTACCATTTTGTTTGAGTATGTTGTTGTACTATATCCTACACAATGTGCTTGAATGAAAAAGTATTGTGCATTGGAAGATTTTATATGGTAAGATAAATCTCTATTACCTATACTGAGTTTATGACATGTAAAGTATTTAGTTAAAATTGTATCTAGTTTAGGAAGATTTAATGAGAGAATCTCTACTATCTGGTCTTATATATTATTTTGCCATGTCGGCATACTATATACTTAGATGAAATTGTATTTTGCTTTCGGATTCTGCAATAAGTGAGTTTGTTATTATATGTGATGATTATGCAGTCCAAGTAGAAAACTGTTAATATTTTGTATGAACTAGTCATAATCATCTGATTAACTTACATGATTTATTTATACTAGTAATAAGACTGACTAATTTATTGATATTTTTTAGTAGAATTCTTGTGCACACACTTTCTGTAATGCTTCAATTGGCTCATTGGACTGAAGGATTTGTTCTTCCTAAAAGCCTAATTGGCTTATTCCTTGTTTTGATTATTATTATATTATTATATTCATTATATATTATATTATTATTATTATTATTTTATTAATTATTTTGGATATATATAAATAAATTGAGGAATAAATCATCAGTGAATGAATACGATACATAAAATTGAGAATAGGATTTTGAGACATCTTATGGTGTCTATTTGGTGCAAATCGGACAGAAAAATATTAGAGAATATTATGTTCATTAGACATTATTCCTGTTATTTTGTTATCTGTTTTGCAGATTGAAAAATTTTATATTGATTCAATAATTGTGTATTAAAAATTAGTATATTATATTTTAAAAATACAATATATGTAATTATGTGGGTATATTTTGAATTTATGTTTCTGTGATTGATATATGTTTAACTTTTATATTATAGTAGCACTGACATTTAAAAATAATTTTATCAGTCTTAAAATCACCTTAAAACAAGCATGTAATGTGGTTAGATAATACCTAGCCTAATGGCAAGCTTTTTGCTTCTGTTTTTACTTTTCTAAAAATATTTTCTAAGGAAATTATTATTCATTAATTTTAATTAAAAGTACTTTTAAAGCTCATAAGCATTTTTTTGAAAATTATCTAAACATTTCTAAAAATAATTTTTAAACATCAAAAGCTGTTTTGAACTTTTAGAAACTTTATCAAATAATATCTAATCCTAATTCAAAAAATAAAGAAGAAAACAAAGATAATTCAATAAATTAATTCCTGTAGAACTGTATATAGTTAGTTTAAACTTACAAAAATTACAAAAGAACTTCCCTTAACAAGAAAAGAAAAAAAAAAAAAATCACGGCATTTCAAACAAATCAGAAGGAATTTAACGGTTTAAAATTTTGACTATCATTTTTCATTATCATTTAATGCAAACATAATCATCGGATTTCCTGTAAATCTAGATACTCACAAAAAATAAAAAAATAAAAAAACAAATATATATATATAGAAAGCTCACCCAGAGGAGACACCATAGAGCCATTTGGAAAACCGTTGCTAATTATGCTCTAATCAGAGAAGTTAGTGGGCCATGTTAAGCATGATGAGCGTCTCATACACCGATCAAAGTCATTGATTGGTGACTCAATGGGGTCCATTGGAGTGTGGTGGGGTGGACAGCATAATCAAGAAAACGGTTTCCTGGTCTTCTTCCATTTCCATATGGAGATTAGAGACTGGGAAGAGAAGAAGTGGAGGAGTTAACCTTATATAAACCCACCGGCAAGAAAAAGCTACAACCACATTCTTTTCTCTCTCTCGGCAGTGTCTCTTTTTGATCCCATCCCATTGTTCTGTCTCTTGCTTCGTGTTCTTTTGTCTTCCGGGGTTGTTGAAAAAGGCTTAAAGTTTTCAACTTTTCTCTCTGCGGCCTTTGCTTGGTGCTCCGTTTTTCATTTGGGCTTCTGAAGTTGATCGTTCGCAATGACTGTGGAGGGCCAGAGGTATAGCTTTATGTTTGAAGATGGAGCAACTGACCGGTTTCCGGTGGGTATGCGAGTTCTCGCTGTTGATGATGACCCACTTCGTCTGAAAGTGCTTGAGACGATGCTTCGTAAATGCCAGTATCAGGGTTGGTTTGTCTTTTCTCTTCCTATCTCGTTGATTGTTTTCTCCGTGCCCAAAGTTGCGTTGAATTTCATGGAATTATGAGTTATTTGAATTGCAAATAGTTTTATCAACATAATTTTAATCTTTTTTTTCAGTATAACAAAATCTCTGTTCGTGTTGCTCTGTTCTATTATTTAGAGTAGGTTCGTTAAGCTTGTAACAACGTTTTCTCAATTCCTTATTCACTATGTGGAATCAGGCTTTCATTTCATATGACTCGGATATAAATAAATATCTTTAAGTGTTTTTAAAAATCTCCCTATTTTCAACTTTGCTTGTGGTTTAGTTTTGGCTTTCTCTTGGTAAAATTTAGGCGTTAATACTGCTAGATGTGTTCTCCAAATTGTCTTTTTCTTTTAAACCCCAAAACAAAAAAAAAACCAAAAAAAAAACCAAAAAAAAAAAAAAAAAAAAAAAAAAGGTATTGGGGTGTCTATGAATTGTGCTGTTCCAATTATCTGAGTTCTGTTTTCTACTAATGAAAGTTACATATGGATGTTCATCTTTGATTGTGGTTTTTGGATTTTGATTTTGAAATTTGTGCAATTCATTTACGGGTGATGCAGTTACTGCGACAAATAAGGCGATCAAGGCACTGAAAATGTTGAGGGTAAACAGAAATAGGTATGACATTGTGATCACTGAAGTGAATATGCCAGAGATGGATGGTTTTAAGTTCCTTGAGCTCGTGAGGCTTGAAATGGATCTGCCCGTTATCAGTAAGCATATATCCCTTCTTCTACTCTGTGTTATATTCAATATAACTTTGCATATTTTTTTTTTATTATTATTTTTTTGGGTTCGAGAGTTACCTTAGAGGTGACATACTTCCTGTTCAGTCAGTAGTAATTGGTTTTCTGTGGTAGTTGATAGAGAACGATATTTGCAGATAAAATTAGTACCGTCACGGTATGCGCAGCAGATAACTTACTATTATTTTTGTCCTAATATGTTTGCAGTGTTATCAGCAAATAGTGATACCAAGCTTGTTATGAAGGGAATTACCCTTGGTGCCTGTGACTATTTGCTGAAACCTGTGAGAATAGAACGGCTCAAGAATATTTGGCAACATGTAATCCGCAAAAGGATGTGTGATTCCAAGGACCAAAATAAGTCCCCCGATCTAGACAAGGCCTGTCATGGAACTGAAAGTGCAAATTCTGTGGCAATTAGTGGTAATTCAGGCGAGAACGACAAACTAAGCATGAAACAGAAGCACCGAAATGAAGAGGAGAAAGAATATGGCAAAGATGATGAAACTGAGAAAAAGCCCTGCGTAGTTTGGTCTGTGGAGCTACACCGGAAGTTTGTCGCAGCTGTAAATCAATTGGGTCTTGAAAGTGAGTGTTTTGCTACAACTACTTGCACATTGTTTTTCTTATATGGAGATGATTTTATTTCTTTTCTTCTTTTCTTAACTCTTAAGCAGCTGCTGTCCCTATGAAAATTATTGCCCTGATGAACGTTAAAGGTTTGACAAGCGAAAATGTCGCCAGCCATCTACAGGTGCATATCTTTCCATTGCTTTACCTGCATATTGAATTTGCTATGTTGTGGCTTTTCTGCAGCAAAATCTTCAAATAGAAATGAACTATTTCAACACTGGAATAGTATTGAACATATGATAAGGCTCTTGTTACTGTCAAAGATGTTGCACAGAGTAGTAGGAAACGGTTACAATAATGAATGTAGCAAAAACGTTGCCAGTTGATTATTTGGATTTTTATTTTTCCAAGAAGGCTACTGATTTGGAGCCTTGAAACTTTTTTTTTTTTGGCGGTTAAATCAAGATAACGTACCCATATAATTATGGAGTTGAAATATCAGTCTAAGCTTTTGTATATAGTCGGTCAATCCTTGTCTGATTATCAATAACCCACTGAAATAATTCTGGAGTTGAAATGCTAGTCCATGCTTTTCGATGTAGTCCTTCATTCCTTGGGTGATTACAGGAAATCATGACCTTTGTATGTATCAATTGAGAGGGGTTCTTATTTTAGCAAAGAGTTGTCCAATGTGGTGGTGTAATTTATATGTTTCAGTACCTTAGTAACCTGTTGTATAGAGACTGCAAAAGTGGTATGCTTAACGATTGTGAATTTCTTCTAAATAGCATATTTTAGGCTCACCATTTCATGTTATGTTTGCAGCAATATAGGTCCTACCTGAAAAGACTAAACAATATGCAAGCTCAGTATTGCGGAAAGGCTGCCCCTTTGGGTGTTAAAGATTCTACTTACTTGCAGATGGGTTCAATTGATGGGTCTCTAAGTGTTGCAAACACTGCTTTATCATCCTACTCACCTGGAGGGATGCTTGGTAGGTTAAACTCCCCAGTTGGTTTGAACTTGCCAGGAATAACTCCTTCTGGACTTGCAGAACCTGTCGATCCGCAGAACTTGAGCAACTCGTCCAATTCTCTTGGGAAGCTCCAAGGATCTGTGCTTGCAAGCCAATTTAAAAATTTATTTATACAGATCCCAACATCACTGGAGCACAATGAATTGCAACAGGACAAGTGCACTGCTCATATTGGAGGTTTCAATTCCATTAACAATACAACAGGTTTGACATTGCTGCCTAGCTTTCCAGATACTAGAGTGATTATGGGTAGCTCAAGCAATTCTCTGTCCGGTGCTTCAGGCAATCCTTTGATGTTCCAATGGAATCCACAGCCAACACACAGTATATTAGCACTGATGAACCTTGGGCTAGCTTCATCAAATCCGAAGTCTATTGAACTTGGTAACCGTGTTTTGTCTAATTTCCCGGATCACAATCGATGTAGTGAAAGCTTGCAGGGTGCCGGTCAGTTATCAAAATTTCCATCAAATGCTGTATCTATGAGTGGGTCTTACAATCATGATCACTCGCATTCTAGCAACTTGGGTATTTCTTCTACCTGCCATCAGATTGGGAACAATCCACAAGGTTTTTCTTCTGTAAGTGTACCTTTCAGTCTGTTAGCAGAGCCTCGAGGAGATGTACAATGCAGAGAAGGCTTGATTGGAAATATTGTCCAGCCAATAAACTACATACGGAAGCAAAGGTGGGAAGAACATGAGCAAGATTACAGGCACTACATGAATTGGACTTTTGGTGCCATTAATTCCTCAGTATCTGCTGATAGGAATTTGAATCCCTTGAGCCAAAATCTTGACAAAAGTGATGCAGTCTGCAGTAAAAATAAAGACCAATCAAATGGTATTACTCCATCTGCTCTTCATTCCATTGTGGTTGAAAAATCTGCCATGGAGACCAAGATGAAGCCCTCCTTTGACCAAACAAAATTACAGGGTGGTCAAATGAAAAACCGTTATGGATCATTGGATGATATAATGAGCTCTATCACGAAAAGGGTATGGCGATTCTTGGCTCTTGCATTGCTGATTTATGTGCTTTTACTTTGGCAGAGTCATAATTGTGAATGGATATCTTACAGTTGACGAAGTTGTGTTATGATAGTCGTTCTTTGAAAAGGAAAAAATAGTCCGGGATTTGTCCAACTTATATCTATCAATAAGTCAATTATATAATAAGAAAAATATTATGAGTTAAGAAAGTTTTTTATTATTATTATTATTACTATTATTATTATCATTATTATTATTATTATTATTTTTTTTTTCAATTTTATGTGGAATTGTAGAAGATGGAGTTGCACAATGATACAAATGCTATGGCAGGTTAGAGTGGGTCCACTGGTGGATTGATTGGTTCATGTTTTATAGCTGATCACGAAAATGATTTATTGAATTTAGCCAAAAAAAATAAAAAATAAAAAATCGAAAATCAATGTTCCATTTTCCACACAAATCCATCTCAAATATTTCAATATTCAAATCCTTTATGAAATAAAGCTTCGTTTTAAAATTATCATGGTACCCATCCTTGTTAACATATTCAAGTTTCTACAATTTTCCTTAACTTTTTGTTATCATTTTATCATTTGCGAACCTGAAATTTTTTTCCTCTTCAATGGCTTTTTTTTTTTTTTTTCCCCTCTCTCTCTCTCTCTCTCTCTCTCTCTCTCTTCTCTCTTTCTCTCTAATAGCAAAGGTGCTAGGTGGGGCTCTTGCCGTGCACGCCGTACATGTGGCTCTTTGAATAAAAGCTGTTGCTCTTGTTGGCATGCTGGCCCAGTTAATATAAGACTTTGGCAAACCTGAGAAAGAGGAGTAGAAAATATGGGAAGTGGGAGTTTTCATGTACGAGTTCTTAAAGCAAATTACAACTTTTATTTTTATTTTTTTTCTTTCTTCAAAAAGCAGATTAAAACTTGTGGTTGAACATATTTGTAAATTTATTCAAAAGATTTTGTTCTTTTGTTTTTTCCGCTCTTATTGAACAAAAATCAAGACTAAATGGTTGACAAATGAGTTGGGATTTGGGAATTGGTAAGTGGGAAAGAAAAAAGTGATACGTTTTACACTTTCTTTCTTTCTTTTTTTGATAGAAAACACTTTCTTTCTTTCTTTGTTTCTTTAATTTTTTTAATTTTATTTGGTGCATGTTTAATTTCTAATTTTTAGAAAGTCTAGGAGAAAAGTATAGTTTTCTTGTATATGATTGCAACTTAACAAGCTTTCAACCCGAAAAGGATTTATCTTTGAGTGATTTTCTAGTATTAAAAAAGAAAAAAAAAAGATTATTGGGACGTTTAACATAAAAAATAAAAAAATAAAAAAATAAAAAAAAAATTATACTAAACCATTTCCAAATACACCGATCTCAAATATATATTATTACTCACTTATATGATTTTTTTCTGAATATTTCAGACTATTTGAGAAAAAATAATAATAAATTAGCAAATTAGATTAATCTGTTTGTACATTTATTTAAATAATTCACAGGATCAAGCATTTTATCATCCCTAATTTCTTATAATTTCAGTGTCCACCTTAATCACGAGCTTGGTGTGCAATGGCACAAGGTCCTTTTTGGTCAAGATTCCCACTCCCCCACTCGTAGAATGTATATTTTAAATATTTTCCAATTTTTTTTAAAAATTATTCAAAATAGTTTTAACAATTGAAATATTAAATATATGGTAAGAATAACAATAAGAGATAGCCCCGTTTATTATTTTATATTTTTACGTTTTCTTATTGATAGTAATTAATATTTATAAATAATATTGTAAATTTCAAAAAAAAAAAAATTTACAACCATAATTATTTTCTTCTCAGATAAAGCTACAATTTAGGTATGATCAAAGTTTATTTCTTGAATATGTATAACACATAAATCTCTATCAAATTTTTACGCTTTTAGTTTTTTATGTTTTATATCTTTCTATTATCTTCCACTTTCTCTCATATATAATATTTAGAATTAATTATAAAAATGGTATTGTTTTTCAATACATCCATTGTTCACAAATAAAATTTTTTAATTTAGGTCGTGTCATATGGACATCTTAGTGTTTTCTTCTTCTTTTTTTTCTGAATAATTTTAGAAAGTAAATTTTAGAATTATTAATTACATGTAATTTTGAATCCTTAAAATTTAATAAAAAAATATCATTTTTATTTATTATTTATTTTATATATTTATTTGACCCAAAAAAAAAAAAAAGGTCTATAGATCGGCCTAAAGCCTACAAAATTCTAAAACAAAGCTGATTCCAATAAATACTATCACATGTCCAATCAAATCAACCGCAATTTTTGAATATTTCCACATTGAACTTTCCTACTCCAAGGCAACTTTATCCCATGGAGTAATCCCCGCACCTCCACCGAAAAACATTTAGATTTTCCCAAATTAATAGCAAAACTAGCTAATCATTTTCCTGTACTTGTTGAATAAGAACATCTGCTTCAGCAAATTTGGATATCTTTATGAGAAACATCAACTTGACAAAAAATTATGATTTATTTTAAAACAAAATAAATACAAACTAGAAATGGGAAGAAAATGGAGGAACCAAATAAATTACAAGTCAATAGAATGCAAAGCAAGCGTGCATAGGATTGGCTCATCGTGTAAAGAAAGAAATAAGTTGAAAATATATGCATAAAATAGTACGTAAATAACGTAGTACTTGCCTTGTTTGGAGGGGAAAGAAGTGAAGCAATAGTCACAATCACATGGACCTTAATTGCCATTTCTATGCTTATATATAACCAATTATATGCAATTCTCTATGGAGAATATATATATATATATATAGTTGTAGATCATAATGAAACTACTTCAGCATACAGAATTTTTATTTTTTTATTTTGTTTTTACAAAGAACACCGTACGATCGACCCCAACTGGGCTCAAAAGGATTTTTGTTTATAATGTATTATAATATCTTTGACCTAAAAATAATATAGGATTGATTTTTTTCCACCTAGCTGTGTGTGAGTTTGTGTATTTTTTTTATTTTAATTATTATAATGATCACTTGGAAGTAATTAATTTCCTGCTCTCCCACACTTGGTCTGGGGATTATTTCTTTTCTCCTTGATTAGTAACCGCCAGCTTAAATCTTCAACAAATTTTGGAGGTTGATTAGGATACAATGAACCCTTTTTTAAAATAAAAAAGAAAAAAAAAATTGAATGTGACATGAATTAAGCAATCAAAGAGAGTATATTTTTGCTCAAATATCTTTCCAATATTGATATAGCCAACCAATTAGCTGGCTAGCAACAAGACTGTCAATTACTAATAGGTGGCGTTATTGCCACGCTAATAAACTCCTTTTCCACGGTATTTTGCCATACCTTTACAATTTCACCCATTCCTGCAGGGATGAAAAGAACTGTTTGACTAAAAGTCCGTGCGAACCCATAAGACAAAGGAAGTTCAGTACCATGTCTTCCCAAGCCACAGAACATGAAAGACCCTCCTTTCTCAGAGGATGATCATTGAAAGGTATTAAAATCCATGTGGCTATGTCAGTGAACATTCCCCACAGCATGGGTTTTCAAGTATATTTTAATTGTAAAGGTTACAAGGTCTGCAAATCTCCTTTCTTCACCACTCACTCTCTCCTTTGGGAGTGTTCAGCTAACCATGGAATATGTGTTTGATGGCTTTAGTGCAGCCAAGCCAAGGAAGAATATACTATTTTGAGCATTAAAAGTTCCAAATTTCCAACACAGAAATACTCATAACTTCATCATTCTAAAAATTAAAAAATAAAAAAAAGGAAAAAAAAAAATATACCCTTTTGTTTCAATACTTCTATCACTGCGTTTGAGAATCTATATGCATTAATTGAATTCATTGGCATAATTGTTTTGCTTGGTTACAGATCCATGTGTTCGTTAAGTAAAATTTGACTGAACTGACCATATTTTGTCTCAGGGAGACTTATTCGATGAAGTTGTTCACCACAAATCTGATTGCTTTAAACAAAGATGGGATTCAATAGCTAGAAGTCATAAACCAAGAGGAAGGGGTAAAATTGGAAAAGTAGGACCAAATACAGTAGCATAGGAGTTTATTATGGTGGTAATAACGCCACCCTTTGCTAAAATGTCCCTCCATCTAATTAACTAAATATGAAATATGATTGATTTAAATTGTTGAGTTTGTCACAGTGAATTTTGTCAATTTTTAACGAAAAATATAGATTTCTAAGTAATTAATTATCTCTGCCAATCAATCGAAACCAAAAAAAAAAAAAAAAAAAGTAATTAATCTGTCCCTTCCTTTTTCTTTTTCATTTTCTTTTGCCCAAGAATATTCTATTTCCAATCTGTACATTGTTTTGTGTAGCACATTTTCCTCCATCTACGCATTATCTGGTTTAATGTTGAAAAATTGATTTAAAAAAAAAAAAAAAAAGAGAGAGAGAAGAGAGAGGAGATGATGAAATGAAGAAGATTTATTTATTCTTTTTGCTATCTATTTTTAGACCACATAATAACCCTGCAGGCACCAAAATTCAAGACCTACAATTTGAAAGATAACACTAAATGTGGTTGCGGTCCCAATGGAATACAGAACACCCTTAAATGGGTTTAAAAAATACCATTTAAATGGGTCTAAAATACACCAAAATGGTAGAAAAAGTGCAAAGGATTTTTCCCCTTTTAGAGGAGTTGACTCTGATTAGGTTTAGGACAATGATTAAAAAAAATGTATTATTAATTGTACATCTATCATCTTCTCTAAGAGAACTTAGGCCATACATATGTGTATATATATAGACATATATATAATTATATAGAGAGATATATAAAGAATGCGGGTTTAGGTAATCTTAAATCAAGTTTTTGTACACTGCAAGTACTTGGTGACACCATTATATACATAGAAGCTGTGTCAAAGCCTCTATTAGTTTTATGTTAGCAGTACAACATGTATGAGTTGATTCATCAAAAATATCTATATCTATATATATATATATATATATGTTTGAGTTGGTAAGCAATTGTTTAATATGTCAGAACAATATTCAATAACTTAAAACTACGTCAATTATTATGTAATTATAAGCACCGATGCAAAATGTTCTTAAGGCCAACTCTTTCTTTTATTTTTCTTCTTCTTTTATTTATTTTTTTTTCCTTTTTAATATGCATAAAACCTAAAATATACTAAAAAATTTTAGATATTTCAACACCACAAAATAAATGTATAGAACATTCTAAGATATTAAAAATTTTGTGAAAATTGAAAAAAAAAATTGTACTCCTAGATTGGAATTATTTTATTTTCTAAAATTCTATAATCAGATTACTCAATAATTAAGTAAGCTCAGATATTTGCAAGAGGTAGATTAGTTTACTACGTATTTTGGTAATCAAGTTATTGAATTTTGATTGGTCAATCTAGATTAAATTGCAAACCAATCAATCCAACACCTTGATAGCTAAAACAAATCTATCTCTTACAAATATTTGAGTTTACCTGATTATTGATGATTTGATTAGGGAGGTTTTTTTTTTTTTTTTTTTTTCTTATATATATATATATATATATATATGCGAGAGCGATTGCTAGATCACTATTAACTAGCTTTAAAGATTGCAAAGCCTTTAGAGTACCCCTGAATAGAAAGTGCACCTTATTTTATAACTTGATTAATTTGTAATAAATTGTATATTCAACACCACCATTGCAATATTTGATAAATAAATAAATAAAAGAGTAAATACTAAGCACCATGTGGTATTGTAATGTAAAAAAATATTATTGGTAAAGTAAAAAAATAATATTACTTTTACCATGCATAAACCCTAAAAATTTTAACACACCACAAAATAAATTTATAGAATATTTGAACATATTAAAAATTTTGTGAAAATTGAAAAAAAATGTTTTGTACTCTGAGATTGGAATTATATTATTTTCTAAAACCCTATAATTAGATAACTCAATAATCAAGCAAGCTAAGATATTTGGAAGAGCTAGATTGGTTTGGTACATATTTTGGTAGTCAAGCTGTTGAATTTTGATTGGTCAAACTAGATTAAATTGTAAACCAATCAATCCAACGCCTTGACATCTAAAACAAATCCAGCTCTTGCAAATATTTGAACTTACCTGATTCTTGATACATTTGATTATGGAGTAGAGTAACTGATTAGACAGCTGTCAACTAGCTCTGGAAGTTACAAAGCCTTTACTAAAGTGCCTTTACATAGGAAATTTATTTTATTTTATTAAATTATAATTTTTTTTTATAACTATTAAATTATATTAAAAATTAAAATTTAAAAAATAATTAAATATAAATTTAATAATATATTAAAATTTTATGTAGCAAAAGTAAAAATGATAATTTGAGTTTGAAAATTGTTTATATATAAAAATATATGCATATATATACAAGTGTATATATGTTTTATGCTTTTAAAAAAATAATTTTTTTTTTTAAAACCATGGATTTTATAATTATGGGTTTTAGTAATGAGTTTTGGAAGGTCTGACATCTGTAATATGTTTAAAATTCAAAATCTGAAAGTTATTATTAGATATTATTTTTATCTAAATTTCACAAAAGAAAGTTAACTTGTTTAGGGTTTACTTAACTATAAATCTGTATTCTATTTTAATTTGTTGACCATTTATATATTGTCATATCAATTGGTATTTAAAATATCAGCTAAAGAACCAATACATGTAATGATAGTGATAATATAATCTAATTCCCCGTTGAATTTCTTCAAGCAAAAGATAGATATTTATCTAGTAGTGGAGAATAGAACACAATTGAGATCTATATCAAATAAACGAAAAAATCTAATGTTTTACCAAATTTCCCAAATTTATAATGCGGGTTTGACAAATTTAGAAACAATTATAATTAACAAAGTGAAAGGGAAAAAAGCTTAATTACGAGTTTAATATTATTTAAATATGCATTTACAGTTTATTCTTATTCTAAAAAAACATCATAATTTAAAAACCTAAAGTTAGATATATTGTTTATATATAGGTTGATTTGCGATTGAACGTGGAACACATAGAATTATCTTAATTAACATTTGAATTATATCTTAAAGTTTTTTTTTTTTGGTTAAAAAACAAATAAAAGAAGATGCAATAAAAAACATTAGAATTAAGATAACTTTTGGACAAAAAAATACCAAACGTTATATTTTTCTTTTCAAGAATTTAATAAATACACATTGTTGAAAATAAAATCCCAATTGAATTATTATTATTTTTTTTTGAAAAATTCCAAATGTACAAATAAATATGATCAACCAGTAAAACTACTCCTTTTCGTCAAATCAGAATCAGGATCATTTAGAAACAAAATAAAAAATGGAATTTAACGGTGTAAGATGAAAATATGTTCCTAGAAACAGAAAATTTGACTATCATTAGCATTGAATGCCTAATATAATTAATCTGATTTTCTACATAAATTTTTTCATAAAAAATAATAATAAAAAAGAAAAATTTAACAGAAGAACCAGAGAGACAAGAGATATCACAGAACCCCATTAGGAAGACATTTGGTAATTATTTTCCAATCAGACAAGTTGGTGGGCCATGTTCAAGGATGATGAGCTCCTCATACCCTTTTTATCGCACCCTTTTTTGAATGCTACATCAAGTTCAACAACAACAAACACAGTTGCTTATTGGTGATGCATTGGGGTCCATTGTAAGTGTGGTGGACAGCATACTTAGAATAGGATTTCCTAAAGGTCTCATCCGCTTCCTTATAGAGATTAGAGACTGGGGACAGAGAGACAGAGAGAGAGTGTGTGTACCTTTGATATATTAATAGAATGAAAGTAAAAGCTTGAGAGAAGGACATAAAGAAGTTATATTATAATATCCATTTTAAAGACAAGGCTTCCTTTTTTTTTTTTTTTTTTTTTTTTTTGTTCTTGTTAAGAAGAAAAAGCTAAAGACAAAAGACAGTAGAGCGAGAAACCAAAGAGAAAGAATAGAGGGAGGGAGAGAGAGAGAGAGAGAGAGTTTTCTTTATTTTATTTTATTTTTATTTGTTAGGAGTCTAAAATACTAAAAAGATTTCTGTTTTGGTGGGTTGAAACTTGAAACCCTTTCACTCCGTTCTGGCCATCACCATCATTGTCCATTTGTACAGCTTTTACTTACTACCACATTCTCTCTCTCTCTCTCTCTCTCTCTCTGTGGCCAGTTTCTCCTTTTGATCTCTCCCATTGTTCTGTCTCTTGGCTCGTGTTCTTTTGTCTTCTGGGGTTGTTGAAAAAGGCTCGGAGACCAAGTTTCAAGACTCAAAAAGTCTCAAAGTTTTCAACTTCCTCTTTTTTTTTTTTTTTTTTTTTGTTGTTGTTGTTGTTGTTGTTGTTGTTGTTTCTTCTCTGTGGTATTTGCTTGGTGCTCTGTTTTGTTGGGTGTCTGAAGGTGGTAGACCGTAGTTAATAATGACTGTGGAGGGCCAGAGGGGTGGCTTTGTGGTTGAAGATGGAGCAACTGACCGGTTTCCGGTTGGTATGCGAGTTCTGGCTGTTGATGACGACCCAATTTGTTTGAAAGTGCTTGAGAATCTGCTTCGTAAATGCCAGTATCATGGTTGGTTTTGTCTTTTTCTTCATCTCTCTTGTTGTGTTGAATTTCATGGAATTATCAATTATTTGAATTGAAAATGGTATTATTACATAATTTATGGTGATGTTTTTTGTTTTCAGTATAGCATATATTTCTCTTCCATGTTGCTCTGTTCTATTGTTTACAGTAGGTTCGTTAATCTAATGACAACATTTTTCTCAATTCACTGTTCACTTGTGAAATCAGGTTTTCATTTCGTACTTTTTAAAAAAAAAAATTAATTAAGAAAAAAGGCTTTTGGGCTGTCTATGAATTGTATTATTCTAATTATCTGCGTTATGCTTTTTAATTTTTGAAAGTTAAATGCGGATGTTAATCTTTGATTGTGTCTTTTGGATTTTGATTCGGAAATTTGGGTTATTTTTTTGACGTAATTAATGGGTTGTGCAGTTACTACAACAAATCAGGCTATTGAAGCACTGAAAATGCTCAGGGAAAATAGAAATAAGTATGACCTTGTGATCAGTGATGTAAATATGCCAGACATGGATGGTTTTAAGCTCCTTGAACTTGTGGGCCTTGAAATGGACCTTCCTGTTATCAGTAAGACGAATCCCTTCTTCTTTTCTGGACCATATTCTATATATTTTTCGTTTATTCTTTATTAGGTAAAATACTTCCTGTTTTGTAGTAATTGTTTTGAGGCGCTGATAAATTAGCTCACTCTTTTTGTCCTAAAATGTATCCAGTGTTATCAGCACACAGTGATACCAAACTTGTTATGAAGGGAATTATTCATGGTGCTTGTGACTATTTGCTGAAACCTGTGCGAATCGAAGAGCTCAAGAATATTTGGCAACATGTAATCCGTAGAAGGAAGTCCAACGCCAAGGACCAAAATAGGCCCCCCAGTTTAAATAAGACCAGTCATGGAACTGAAGCTCGAAAAGCTGTAGCAACTACAGGTAATTCAGACGAGGATGGAAAACTCAGTAGGAAACGGAGGGACCAAAACGAAGATGAGGAAGAATATGGCGAAGATGATGAATATGAAAATGAGGATGACCCCGCAACCCCGAAGAAGCCTCGGGTAGTTTGGTCTGTGGAGCTACATCAGAAGTTTGTTTCGGCTGTAAAACAATTGGATCTTGAAAGTGAGTGTTTTGACATAACAGATATTGCATTGCTTTTCTTATATGGAGATAATCTTATTTCTTGTCTGTTTTATTTTATTTTATTTTTTTCTCAATTCATGCAGAGGCTGTTCCCAAGAAAATTCTTGACTTGATGAACGTTGAAGGATTGACAAGGGAAAATGTTGCCAGTCATCTACAGGTGCATATCTTTTCACTGCCTTGTGTAATGAATTTTCTCTTAGTGTAGCTTTTCTACAGAAAAATCTTTAAGTTGAATTTAACCATTTCAACATTGGAATAATATTGAACGTGGTTATAGTAATAATATATGAGACTATATGACTTTTTTATAGTGGAAGATTTTGCACAAAGTAGTAGGTAACGGTTTAATAATGAAGGTAGCAGAAAAGATTGCCTGTTGATTATTTGGATATTTATTTTTCCAATAAGGCTGCTGATTTGGACCCCTGAAACTTCAGTTTGAATCAAGACAGCCACATAATTCTGGAGTTGAAAATATTAGTCTATACTTTTCTATGCAGTCCAGTAGTCCTTGTGTGATTATGGATTACCAACTAAAATAATTCTGGTGTTGAAAAGTTAGTCCATGCTCTTCTGTGTAATCCTTCAGTGCTCGGATGATTATGGGAAACCATGACCTTTGTATAACTCAATTTAGAGGGATTGTTACTCTAGCAAAGAAAAATGATTGTTCCAATGTCTTGTAGTATGTTCCCGGACTCTAGTAACCTGTCAATGAGGCTGCAATATTGATAAGCTTAATCATTATGAATTTCTTCTAAATAGCTTAATTTAGGCTCACCATTCTATGTTATGTTGCAGAAATATAGGCTCTACCTGAAAAGAATAAGCACTGTGGCAACCCAGCAACCCAGCATGGCTGCGGCTTTGGGTGTTAAAGATTCTACTTACTTGCACATGTGTTCGCTTGATGGATTTGGAGATTTACACGCCTATACTGGATCGGGAAGAGTTGCAAGCACTGCTCTAATGCCCTACTCACCTGGAGGGATGCTTGGTAGGTTAAACTCTCCAGCTGGTTTGAACTTGGGAGGAATAGCCTCTTCTGGACTCGTACAACCTGGTCATCCACAAAACTTCAGCAACTCTTTCAATTCTCTTGGGAAGCTACAGCAATCTGTGCCTGCAAGCCAAACTTCAAATTTATTTCAACGGATTCCAACATCATTGGAGCTCAATCAATTGCAACAGAACAAGTGCACTGCTCACATTGGAGGGTTCAATCCCATTAACAATCCAACAGGTTTTACATTGCCTACTAACTATCCAGACACTAGAGTAAATGTAGGTAGCTCAAGCAATTCTCTGTCCAGTACTTCAAGCAATCATTTGATATTACAAGGAAGTACACAGTCAATGCTTAGTAGAGTAGCATCGGGGAACCATGGGCTGGCTTCATCAAACCCGGAATCTTTTGATCTTGGTATCAGTGGTTCGTCTAATTCCCTAAATCACAATCCATGTAGTGAAAGGTGGCAGGGTGCTGTTAAATTATCAAAATTTCAATCAAATGCTTTGCCTATGAGTGGGTCTTTTGATCATGGTGGCTTGCATTCCAGTAACTTGGGTATTTCCTCTTCCAGCCCTCAGATTGGGAACAATCCACATGATTTTTCTTCTACAAGTGTTCCTCTGGGTCCTTTAGAGGAGCCTAGAGTGGATCTACAAGGTGAAGAAGGCTTGATTGGTAATATTGTCCAGACAATAAATTACACACAGAAGCAAAGGTGGGAAGAACATAAGCAAGATTACAACTGCTACTTGAATCAAACTTTTGGTTCCATTAATTCCCTGGTATCTGCTAATAGGAATTTGAGTCCCTTAAGCCAAAGTCTTGACCAGAGCAATGCAGTCTGCAGTAAACAGATTGATGCATCTCTAATTGATCAATTAAATGGGACTTCATCTGCTGTTCATTCCATTGTGGTTGCAGAATCTGCAATGGACACCACGATGAAGCCCAATGAGAACTACTCCTTTGACCCAACAAAATTGCAGGATGGTCTCATTCAAAACAGTTATGGATCCTTGGATGACATAATGAATTCTATGATGGAAAGGGTATGTCAATTCTTGGCTCTTACATTAATGATTTTTGTGCTATTATTTTGGCAGTCACAATTTTGAATTGTTATTGAACAGTTGATTCAGTCAACATTGAAAAGTATAATTTTGCATTTATATGTCTACGCTGTCTCCTACTTATTAGTGCAATGAACTTACAAGGGATTTATCATTTGCCTAACACCCACGCACACACAACACACAGAAAATAATAATAATAATAATTGAAAAAAAAAAAAAAAACTGCTCATTTTTCCTTTAATTCTTTGTCTATTGGGATTCAAAAAATCTTTCTCATTTGTTTCTTACTTCTTGAGCTGTTTAAGTTCATGTTTCTCTGGTACACATCTTGTGTACCTGTTAAAGTATTTTTTAATTTTTTGGACTTTTTTGGGCAATAAACTACTGCTTTCTTAACTATACGACTTGATTGTCAATGGCATGATTCAAGAATTGTTATTAGTTTCCCTACTTCCTAACTTCTTAGCTTGGTATTATTGTCAAAATTGTCTTCATTAATTTAATATCTAGATTCTTTTCAAGTCTCTACTAATTGTATGCCTATATCTGTATACCAAGTGATGGATATTCTGTATTTGCTTCTTTTGGGGGTTTCTAAAGGTTGTTGGCGGTTGCATTTTGTAAGAAGCCTATATGTATACAGAAGTAAATGGAGTCTTCTATTCTTCTACTGTGATGGACACTTGATAGTCTGTTCGTCCCAAAACCCTCTTTTTAGTATTGTCACTCGTTGTCTTTTTAAATGGAATTTGTACTGTCGGTGCCTAGAATATGATGTGCCCATTTTCTTGATATTCTCCTTGCATGAATTTAATTGTATGATATTATTTACTCCTATGAGTTTACGTGCATGGTGTTCTTATTCTTGTAAAAACTTTTAGATTCAACTCATGCAGTGTCCGCTTGTCCCAATATCCTTCTTGGACATGTTAGAATCGTTGGTAAAAGGGTCAATTACCTAACAGTTATGAGCATTTTGTTAGATAATAGGAGGATATCTGCAATATAAGAAAGCAAGAGCACAAGATTTCTTTTGGTATGATAGCTTCTTTTGCATACATGTCTCTTAGGATGCAAATTTGATATCTTAGAGGAAGCGGGGATGTCTCCCTAACTTCCTGAATAGGCTAATTTTGTTGGAGGGAATGCAAAACATTTCCATATAGATTGACTGTTTTCTAATACGGTTATCTTCCATAAGTACATTGTCTGAGCTTTGTATAACAGGATAGTGTTTGTTTTATCAGGGACAAAACGAAACTGCAATTGGGGATGCAGAATTTGGATATGATGCTTATTCTCTTGGATCATGTATATGAGACCGCCGCAGTTGATTTTTAAAGAATGGAAGGGAAAACTCCTCTATGAGGATCTTGTATCTTATGTAATTTATTTCTTCTCTCTGTAATTTATCTCCCATCTTCAACTACTTTTATCACCTGTTACTTATATTCCATTTCTCCTTTGCAAATGGCAAACAGCAAACAGACGTCTTTCTTATTCTTTCCGTGGCTTCTCTTGTCTTTTTCTTTTTTGTTGGAATAAGCTCATGAGAAGTTTTCAAGTTTTCAAGTACATATTATTTTTGCTTTGTTTTGTTTTGATTGGTTTTATTAAAATCAAAGTTCACAAAATTTTTTTAGGTGGGTCTTTAGTACATGCACCAATTAGATATGATGATCCTCCTCCTTATCTTCCCCACTTCCTCCCTAGAGATGGAGGCTGATTTAGTTTTATTAAAAAAATTTTGGCATATAAAAAAAATAATAATAAATAAACGATGGTTAATACATAGATCTAGCTCTGCAAAGGTCTTTCAATTAGAAATTGCAAAGGTTCTTGACCCTTGATGTTCTAAATCTTGTCCACCTTTACACATGTATGATTGATCTATGATGTAGACACCTCCATGACACGAAACTTGAACCAATTCCAAGTCCGAATCCTCTCATCTCCACATTCAGTCCTTTTAACAGCTTATTATATGATCTTTTCAGGACTAGGTAGTTGAAACTATTTCACTTGCTATGCTAGAAGAGTTCTACCTTCCCCTAATTCTGCTTTTTCTGAGGTAAAAGATAGAGAAATCTTGTTACATAGCATGATGAACATATCAACAATCAAGCAGTCTTGCCAACATCCTTGAGTCTCCAAATTTTCTAAATCAAGCAGTCTTTAGTTTAGTATAGATCTGGTGATCTGATCTATAATATATGCAACTTTGGTCTATCTCTTAATCCCAAAAAATAATAATAATAATAATAAAATAAAAATTGCAGTGTTGAGTGAAAAAAATTCGTTGTATTTCTACAAGAAGTAAAAGGGAATATTTGAAAAATACTGTCATTCACAAGAAAATACAGGCAATGAACTTGTAACAAGATTAACTCGGTAGACATATCCAACAAATTTAATTTACAAGGAAGAAAAATTTCTAAGTGAATTTTTTAATTGAGTTTTTTTTTTTTTTTTTTTTTTTTTTTTTTTTTTGTTTTTGGCAGGAATAATTTTGTTATTGAGTTTGGCTAAGCCGTAGGTGATAATAAAAAACCTATGGAATCATGTTGAATGCAGCCCTCTCACTTTCAGTCTTTTGTAGAACTTAAATGTTTCAAGTTTTTCAATATGCTTTTCCTGTGTTCCCTCTCCAAGCAAATGAGTTCCAAGGCATAAAACACATCTTATAGTATTGAACTCTGTAGTAATAAACTTAAGCATTTATCTCAATCTAGCTCTGCAAGCTGAGCTCTTCTTTCTGCAGCTTTCCTCCTAACAAATATTCCCCACCTCAAAGCGGCTCTGAGTTTAAGCCACCCAATGACAGCCTTCCCTGATCCCCGACCACGCTCTCGCTCAAACTGTTGATCCATTTGAGGCTCGTATTGTACACTGTAAGTGTAACAAGCTTCATCAGAATTACCCAAACCAGATCCCATTCCACTACCAACTCCCATAGTGAAAGTCTTCAGCAATCTCTGCATGTCATCACTCTCCAACATCTCTGAACTCCTTAACCGAATTTCATCAGCAACAAAAGCTTCTAAACCCTGCCCGTTCCTTGGCCGTGACCAATCTCCTGGAAAGTATGAACAACCAACTGCTCTAGTTCCAGCTGACATGTAATCCATGCTGCCAGACAATGCTGCTTGTTGGTTATTTATAGTCACCAAGGCTGTTGGATCAGACCTCACAAATGGAAATTCAATGAACTGAGGGACTGCTGATTGGTTATTTTGTAAGTGCTGGTTGCATTGAGAGGAGATATACTGCTCCCTGGTCTGAGTTGCTTCACTACGGTGATCTGTGGCATAGTTATCAGCCACAGCTGTAGCTGAGGTTATCAACCCTTTTCTGGTATTAGTGAGGGAGTTTAAGACTTTTCCATCATATTCTACAACTTGATGCCAATTTTCATATGCTCTTTTCACAAGTGAATCCACTGAAACCTGCATGGAAAGCTCTTATGAATAAGCAAACTTTAAAGAGAAAGTAAAAGTTATTAACGAAGTTGATTACAAACATAAAATGAAAATGTTTTTCCTTCTCAAGGACATGCTCATTCAATCCCTAGAAATTAAGGCAAGTCTCATTCTGTTTATGAAAACCAGTATAACAAGCAAAAATTGGAGCAACCAAACTGCACCCTTATTCTATGTTTTCTCATACAACTTCAACTAAAACAGATTTTTTTGAATTATTACTACTTAGTTTATTAGGTGTATAATGAATTGACTCAAAAGAAATGCAATCCACAAAGAAGTTGATGATTAAGTACTATTACAAAGTAAGGTTTTGGTCCTGAAATTCTTTGAAATTATGCCTTTTTGCAGATTAATGTGATGGTTAAATGAAGTAGTTATTGCTAATTTAGGCATGCAATCATTACCAACATTACTGAGAAGTTTTAAAATTTTCGACCTTTTGATTGTAGGTAAGCGATTCTAGAGAGAGAAACTGGGCATCAGCTATAAGTCCCCTGAGCTCATAAATATGGTTAAAAACAACACCAGTGCTATGAGTTTCATCAGTGTAGTAAACATAGAGCTTCCCACCCAAGACACATGTCTTGGCATGCTCCACAGTGTTCTCCCACATCCTGTTTGACATTCCACTCCCAAGGATCTGATTGTGAAATCAAGTACAAAATGCAGAATGATTAATGAACAATACATGAAGAAAGAAAATACTGGAAGAATATAAAGAAAATGCTTGACATGCATCTTAAAAAAGAAGCTAATAGGAAGAGATGCTTACACTTCTCAATCTTTGTGGATCCTTAACGAGAAGACGAAGAAAGTCTTCAACAGTTACAATCTCAGCCTTAATCAGTTTCTTATGCAGAGCTCCATCCTTGGCTATTCTATCCAATCTCCAAACTTCGTCATGCAATGCAGGTGGGTAATGTTTCTTGTACACTGCAGATCATTTGAGCAATTATCAATAAGACAAACCAAAAAAAAAAAAAGAAAAAAAGAAAAAAGGACTTTTCATGCATAAATTTGTGTACAACATAAATCGTGACATAAAGGATGGAGGATCAAAAGTTTGTCTTGATATGCCTTTCGGTCGGCTAGAGAACAAAATGGTTTAGAATATTCAGAGATTTTTTAGGAAGTTTCAGATGTTTTAGGTAATGTCATCAACCCATACGCTAAACGAGTTTTACAGGAAGTGATGATAAGGGATTATTATGCCAAAAGGCATGTACACTGAATATTGCAGCATCCCAATAGAAGATTTTGGTAAACTTACTGAACGAACAGTTCGAATTAATTTATTCCACCGACTTAAGTACTTTCATGAAAGTTCTTAACTGGATAAATCATTTGGTGAGCAGAGAATTAATATATATTATTTCATGTGTTTTGCAGACCTGAGTTTTGAATTTTCTTGTCTTTGCCAATTGTACAGGAAAACTTATTTGCATTTTGTCAGAGAACTTACATTCTCCTCTATGATCTTTGACAGCAAAGGCATCTGTTTTAGCCTCACGAACACGAATCCCCTCACAGTATCCAGGGGCAACCTTAACACCAAGCCTGAATTTCCTGCTCCTTATCCAGCTAGAATTGTCAGTGAAAGTAAGATCTCCTAGAGTACCTATCCCTTCCTTTAGAGTCACTTGTAGATCTCCTGTGAGAAGTGGCCTTTTCCCCTCGCGTTCCTTTAGTTCATAGTTTTCAAAGTGCTCAGAGGTCCAGTCATCTTCAGCTTCCTCGTTGAAGTCACCTTCAAGCACCACAACATTCAGTTTAACAGCTGATTCTGGTCCTGTTTGCATTATGTTGCCAGTATTCATGTCTAGTAAGACAATATGAATTGCTGCTCCTTGTTCTCCCTCAACCTTTGCGCCTGTGAATATATGAGGTGGCATCCTCGTTTTGAAATGAAGCTGCAGAACTTTTCCTTCTGGGCCTTGTATTCTCGGTGGTGAAGACCTGCCATGGTAAAAGAAAACAATTAATTTGAAAAGATCATGATGAATATCACAAAACTTCTGCCATTTCTTCATGTTCCAGTCAACTCAGTTTGCATCATATCACCAAGGCGCGATATTGCAAAAGAATTGTTTGTGTTCAAATGGTCTTCATTTGAGTTACATTACTCACTCACTTATGCTTGCAATTAGCTAATTCCATTGCATGCTTGCATTTGAAGCCTGTGATGTGTTTACATTACTCACCCACCTATGCACTAGGCTACAAGATAGCCGGTTCAAATGGTAAATTCATGCCTCAAATATTTGAAATGTTACAATAGGAACATACCTGCCAGCTAGTTTACCATGACCCAACTTTGTCAAAGCTCGCTCTACTTCTTCACTTACCTGCTCAAGAAAGTTGCAGATGATAAAAACAATGAGACCGACTACTTTATGCATGATTGAAGACATTGTTAAAAGAAAATCTAATCATTAAATTACTTATTAGAGAAAATTCATGTCTGCAATATCATGGCACCAATGATGACTCACAATTCTCCGAAGTAGAGGCTCCAATGACGAACAAAGTCTTTGCATGCTATCCACCTTTAAAGCTTCCACAATTACACTGCATAAGAAATAAACTGAATAAACAAAGTGGACACCAAAAATTGCTGCTGATCCCTTGAAAAACCAACTATAACTTTAAGTCCATAGAAGCTTGAGAATGCCAACATTTTAAGAACTTGGTAAATAAGTCTTAAATATCTTGTTGCAGTCAAGCTTTTGTCGGTCTATCTTGTTGGACGTGGGAGATTTTATGTCTAAAAAACATTGTCCAGAACAGAGCAGTACTAATCTATTGCACAGAATTGAATTCATCAACTTGTATGAGTGCGGTGTAAAATATGCCATTTTCATCAGTCATAGTAGTATATATGCTAATATAATCTGAAAATCAAATTTTAAATTAAACCCTATTAGGGAAACTGCCAGATTAAATCAAACGTTCTTTGGCTTAATGTCAAGTATAACTACAATTATATTAAATACAGCATTGAATACCATCTAATTATTGAGCTGTAGGTTATAATTTAGATTCTGATTTGCTTGACTAAATAAACCTGGTTGCCACTTTCTTTCCATAAGCTTGCAAATTATATCATAGACTGCATATTATGCTTATCTTAGTGTAGAATAAAGGTCCTCAGTGAAATTTTTTTTTTTTTTCCCCCCTCATTGACAAATGACAATCTGAATAAATGGACTTCATTCTCTCAAGTAATGTTATCAGATCCCGAAATTCATGGAACCACACAGTCCTAACAGCAAGAGACTTGGTCAAACAGTTAAAGCAAAGTAACAGCAAAAACTCAAAAACCAGAACCTATTAGCCGAAGAAGAACACCCTTAAACAGAAACCAATGAAATCCTAATCCAATTTAAAAAACAGGTAGAACAAGGAAACAAACCTTGCCAAAGCAGGCAATCTGCGTTTCTTTGACTCAGGTAAGTGGTTTTCAGCACCATCATCTTGCACACCCTGCTCATACCCTCTCTTCTCCATCATCCTCATAGACCTTGAACCTTCCATTTTGAGAAACTTATCCAATCCTTTTACTGGTATATTAGTACAAATCTAAATTTAGAAACCTTAGATTGTCCCTGTTGTTACAAATCAACATATACTCACAGAAGGTTCATGGAAGAACACTAAAGGAACTAAAAGCAAATTTGCTAGTTTAAGCCCCAAAAGTTTTTCAGAACCCATAAACAAAAATAGGTCCTTTTGTGATGATTTTTGGATCTGGGTATTGCAAAGAAGATCTCTTTATGCAGTTTTGAATGGATCCAACTTGATTTCTTTATATTATTCTAATGCAGAATATATATTTATTTCAGTGTAATTATATTTATACATAATATATTTCAACGTCACAGCTGGGTCTGGTGTGTCATGCTTGTGCATGAAAGTTGAAAGTTTGAAACCGCGTTTTTTAATGTTTTTTTCGGAGGCTCTTTTGATACGCAGTATGAAATTGAGTCAATGGTTTTGGATTGGCAGTATCTTTATTTTTAATCATAAAATAATTATGGTATTGGCACAACCTTCTTTTTTTTTTCTTTTTTTTTTTTTTTTCATTGGTGACCAAAAGTGCTTTACTGGCTACAATTACAAAGGGCCAAAAAAAAAAAAAATAATAATAATAATACATACTATTAACCCTTTCGAACCAGATTCTTACCTGGTTTTAGAGTCAACTCCACACCTGGCCCAAACCCCCAACCCCAATCCATATAAATATATATATATATATATTTTCGAAGGAATTGTCCCTTTCCCTTGAATTGCTTCTGTTTTTCTTGTTTGACTTCATACTCATTCTCAAACATCCCTTCTTTTGTCATTATCAAAAAGCAATATTTCACCACTTAATCCCGTTGCAATTACAGACCTCAGTTTTAAGTTGATTTTACTTTATTTAACCATGTTTTTTCTATTAACAAGTTAGGACCTTTGGTTTTGGTTTGATAATCTACTTGCAAAGTTGAAAGGGGTTTACATCTCTCATTTGGGTTTTTGGCAATTCAAAGTCGAGACTATTTATTTTTTCTGTTCCAAAAAAAGGGGATCCCTGCCTATTTGCCTTGTTCCATCTTTCCCTTTCACAGTTGAGCAAATGCTTCACATTTATGGTGTTTCAGTCACCTTTTAGTAGCTTCGAGGAATCACCCTCTTGGGTAATTGGAAGCAGGTTTTTAGTTTTTATTTTACTTTATTATTATTATTATTATTATTATTTTTATCAGATATAATGCTTCCTAAGCCGTACCCAAAACTTGGTTGGAGGGTATTAGATTGTTGGTAGGTCCTCCAGCCAATGCCATGCATAAGCAGTCATGGAAATTATCAGTTTTCTCCTTGCCATAAAAACTCCTACCGTAACTTCTTAGATGAACGTCTAACTTCCTTCTCTAAGAATGAAAGGAATCCATCCCATTTAGATTTACTTACAAGCAAAGCAACCAACCACCAACACATACAATCAGGAGAAAACCATAAACAAAATTTAAATGTCATCTTAATTCCACTGGAAAAAGAAAATGGAACTTGTATGTTTAATATCAGAGATCTTGGAATACATATTTTATCCCTTGTTGGGTAATGTTTATGTTTAGGTTTTCTACTTTTCATTTTTGTTTGAGAAATCAAATATAAATAAAAGATAAATAACTACTATGATACTCACTTATAATAACAAAAAGGAAAATCATTTGTCAAAATGAATCTCATTTAATAAACAATTTGAAATGATTTTCAATTTGGTATTTCTGTTTTGTTTCTTTAACGTTGTTGTTCAGATCAAAAACATAAACGTTACTGAACAAGCACTTACTAGTAGTTTTATTTTTTTGGTATCAATTAACACCAAATATTGTATTTATATTCTTCTTACAATATATAGCTTCAGAATAAGTGATTTTTTTATTTATTTATTTTAAAAAAAAAAAAAGGAGTAAGCGATTTTATGTCTTTCGGTATTTTAATTGTCAATTTGCATGGGCAGCTAATTTATGAAATATGAAACGAGCTTGGAAATTGATTGAAACTAAGAAAGAATCTAATAAGCTAGCTTCTAAAGTCTGCCAAGCAGTATTAGTTCAATCATTTACGTGAATTTATTCAAACAAATTTGTAATAGCAGTTTTCGAATCATTTACGTGAATTTATTCAAACAAATTTGATATAGCAGTTTTTTAAACTATTGACCATCTAGATTACAATAGAGGTGGAAACAACTTTGTTCATGCTTTATCCTGTATTCCTAAAATTCCAAAACTTTGGTCATAATCAGTCGAGGTGGAATCCATGCGCAATAGTTTGATTACTCAGTCTATTATTTCTAAACACATCTTTATCTTTTCAAATCTCATCTAACACTAATCACCAACAAACAAAAAAATCTCATCTAATATTTTATTCAATTGCATTAAACACTTCTACTATTCTACCAAAACCATGGTCTAATTGTCAATGGAACGGTTAGCGTTGGGATGCCTGAGGCTGGTAGGATCGCATAATCTATGCCCCCTTTTTGTAAAGGAGTTTGGCCACCAAATTTTTTGAGACTTCATGACCTCGAATTGGGAAAAGCATGATGAGAAGTTTGAAGGAAAAATAATAATAATAATAATAATAATAATAATAATAATAAAAAGAATAAAAAAAAGCACACTTTAAAAGTTGTAGATGTAACAAAGAACTGGCTCAAGAATTTGTTGGTATAAGTAAATTTATAACCAAATGAAACACTTGGGTTGTACACCGACAGTTTATCAAATTATATCATTATGGTCACGACAGAGCTAAGGATCCATAAATTCGTTTACAAAGTAACAAAACTCATCATACATGCTATTTGTGAACATTGCAACTACAATTGGAGAGAAAAAGAGTGAGGGAGACAGAAACTTAACAAGGTGTCAAATCCAAGCAATTGGCTTGGCTGCACGTATAAATACTGCGTATGGTATAAATCAGCAGTTGAACCTGAAAACTTGTGATCAAATGTTGAAGATGGTTATTCCCCTTCCCAACCCATTTGGTGGGCTCGCCGTTGCCACATAGAGGTCACCTTCCTCTCCTTGATGAGCAATGCTTCGGCACGCTCTCTGGCCTGCTCGCAAGTTTCTGTCGCAGCATTGCATTTTTCTGCTTCTCTTTGGTATTGAGATGCCACCCTTTTTGCATCAGCAAGAGTGATGTTCATATGTCGGGCGTGCTCCTCAGCAACTGTTCCTTGCAGCTTCAACTCCTCGGTTAGAAGGTCCACAAATTGTTTCTCCATCTCCTGCTTGAGATCCGGGTCATTACTTCCACAATCTGTGTCAATCAGCATGACTAGCACGTTAAACAGAAGTTAAGGATGAATGTAATAGATAACTTTTATTCAGTAAGAAGTCCAACTAATTTAAACAGTAGATTGCACTCTAACCTGAGACCGAGAGATTGGCCAATCCTGCAAAACATTGGCAGAAACAAATGATGACAAATGTTAGTACATTGTTAGGAAAGAAACCTCCTCGTACAACAAACTTAGAAACATTAAGTAAAAAAGAGGCCACTGAAATCAGCAAGCATGACTTTCAGATTCGGCATATAATTGAAAGCTCAAATTTTCTCTTTGAAAAAAATTAAATACAATTAACAAAAGATAACAGATCTGAAGAAAAAACATAAAAAATATGCACACAGAACTTGCTATACCACATATTAAAGAATGTGATCTCATATTTTTTTCTTTCAATATGGATCTCCTTCAAAAGAAGGCTTTTTTTCTTACGAAATGAACATTGGAAAACAATCCACACAACCCAAACAGACAAGTCTTTCCACTGCAAGTCAATGGAATTGAACATCTGGATGCTCATCTTTTCAGGAAGGCTTAAGCACCCTTAAATTTTACTGAACAGATACTGATACATAGTAGATTTAGCACTTCACAGGATATACAAACATCCACTACATGGTTCCATCAACATGTATATTGCACAACACTCTTTAAGGCCAATGGTGTATCATTGACTTGAGTTAAAAACAAGAATATAACATAAACATTTGCTTTGCAGACACAATATGGCAGATCAAGAACTAAGACAAAAAGCATATCCTAGTTATTGATTTTACTCAGTAAAAATACTTCACCTTATGACATCATGATGAGCAGCTAAACCAATTAATAATCAGGTGACAATTCTAACAGAACTTTTCTGTATCTTGACCAAACTCTAAAAGGTAAACAAAATAAAACTTTCCAAAGAAAAAAAATAATGATCAAGAATAAAGAATCAGATAATTAATTTATCATCTACAAATTAATCTGACTATGTTACTACATGGAAGTAATTTATGTGCAGCAAATGTTGCCAAAAATAAAATGGATATTTTAATCATGTGACCGCTTATAGTATCAGGCTCTCAGCACCTAACTGTAAATGGTGTTGCTAAATTTCAACAGATCAATATCCAGACTTACAAGCAAACATAGCTGAACAGCATCTAATTTTTGAAGGGAAAATGGAATTTGCTAGAACCAAATAATTTACCAAATTTAGAGGGCTGGGGCAAACTACACAGCTTTAGCACCTTAATATGAACTACTGAATCATACTAGATGCTAAATTTGCTAATCTTTTACCAGTCATTGACATGAGTGCAACTCTAAAGTAAAATATTAAAGATACAAGAACCACAAATCTTACATCCCTCTCACTCAAAGGTATGCCGTTGCAATTGGAGTGCAAGAGTCAAATTTATTTCAAAGCCAAAGATACAGTTGTTTTAGACCAATTAGTTCAGTGTCATTTCAATGATCATGGTGTTCCTCCATACTCAGAAGCAATGCCCAGTTGCCCACAACTGCCATCCAGCCTAAGGGCAAGGCTACAACAGTACCAATAGAATTGATGCAGCCTTTCCAAACTAGTGATGAAATTCCTAATTAATATTCATGCTCTGTGTTTCAAATAGATACGCCACAGTATATGCCTTAGGCCACTGGCCAAATTATTTATAAGATTAAAAGTTTCTTTGCGAATTAAAACAGTAGTCATAGGTGCCTTAATTCTTTGTTCTATAACTTAAATATTTCATTCTTTTTCAAGCTCAATCCTTGAACTTTGCTGATTCCATTAAAACTGCCGTTGGGTCACTGGTCAAATTGGGTGCTGCTATTAAGGAATAGCTTAGATTTAATTAGTGAAGGGCAACATTTTACGGCATCAAGACTTGTACAACAAACTACAAGAAACGCAATACATCTAAGAAAGGAAAGTTTCAAATTATATTTTTCCATTCCGTGCCTAGACACTCAATGCTTCTTCAACAGTTAGTTTACTATAAAAACGAGCTCTCCAGCACCCACGGAGTACAATACAGAACATGGTTATCCATGCCTCTGGAATGGCCACCCCGTTATGCTGGCATAAAGGACAAGGTGTAAAGTCAGATCCAGAAAAGATTTTTCCTAAGCATCACTAAATTCTTAAGGATACATATAAGATCCGTATCAATTGCAGTATCTACATTTCTAAACTCCCTAAAGATCCGCCGCAGATGCTAAAGAGCATTTATTAGATAAAAGATAAACTGAATATGAGATCCTAATGTTTCAGTACACCTAGAACAAGAAATACGATAGAAGATCCCCCAAATTAATGAAATGGGTACCATTAAATTCCATCCAAATCAACGTAAAACCAAAGAAAAACGCATAATCTGAAGCACCCAGAAACAGTACAGAAAAAAACCTGTACAGAAACGACAAGCAAAACACAGAAGAGAGAGAGAGAGAGAGAGAGAGAGAGAGAGAGAGAGAGAGAGAGAGAGGCAATGGTACCAGGAGCAATCTTGAGAAGAGAGAGAGGAGGAGGACAATCACAGATGCAAGGTGGACAAGAAGAAGACTTTGGATCGGCTAAGCTTAGAGTCTTCTTGAACCTCCAATAAATGGCAGGACCGCAGACAGCGAGTGCGGAAGCAATGGCAAAGACCACCAAACAACACCTCACGCAAGTCCCAGATCGCCTTGACATCTCTCTCCTTCTCTCTCACTTTGGTCTTTTGGTTGGGAGTGAAAGAGAAAAGCGAGAGATCTACTGGGTGGATTTGGACTGAGTTGTAATAGTTGAAGCAGTGTTAAACTGGTTTTGAACAAACTCACTGTCTTCCCCTTTTATTAATGAGCTGTTATTTGTAATCTAACAAGCTAACAAAAACTCTACCTTTCCCACTCACAATTTTATTTTTATTTTATTTTATTTTTTCAGTTTTTCTCTGAGTCAAATCTCTTCCTATTGCGATTAGCACGTTTTTTAGTGATTATTTACCAAGAAGAAAAAACATTTTCTGGTGATTAAATACTGGCTCTGCTTCATCAGGTCAAACCATTATTTATTTATTTATTTATTGTTTTTAAACTTCATTTTCATTTAATTTATCATTCATTTTTCCTTTTTTTTTTTTTTTGGGTTAATTCCAGCCAAAATAGTGAAACCTTTTTTGGGGTATGGCAGAAAAACGTATAATGAATGTCGGTGTTATCAGTTGGAATTTTTATTTTATCAAAATTTTTTTAAAAAACCAATAGCGTGTCATCTGTTAGTTTTAGGTTTTGTTTTTATTTTATTTTTTATCAATTACTATTTTTATGTTATGATTTTTTTTATCATTATGTTTTATTTTTTGATGCTACTTAATAGATTCGATATTTATATTATTTATTTCACAGTTAATCCATAGTAATTAACCAAAACAAAAAGTAAATCTATTTTATCTTTGTCATTAAAAAAGAAAAAAAAAAAAAAAACTAGTAGAGTTAGACATGATTTTTTTTTTCTTTTTTTTCTTTTTTCAGAGAAAGAGAAATCTTATTAGACAAAACCACCGTTACAGAAATCATCCTTAATAAATGAAACAAGCCAAGAAGGCTCTACTTCCATCCACAATTGATAAGATGACAAAGATAGAGATGTTTAGCAACTTCATGAGCTGCTTTATTAACCTTTCTTGGAATATACTTACCATAATTAAGAAACTTCAATACTTTTAACATGACTTGTTCCACCTTTTCCCCAATAAAAGAATGTATTCCCAGATAATACGAACCGTCATTTACTAATGTAATAGCATTCAAACAATCGCAGTTTCCAAACCAGCCGATCAGATATAAAATAGTAAACCTTCTCGAATGGACAAAAGCTCAACTGTGAAAGGATTGTGTAATTAATGATTTTCCTTAATGGGCCTGTATGGATTTAATGAGTCTTGATTGGTGGGCTTTGATTTTTTCGCTTTCAGTTTTGCTTTGAGATTTTGTTAGGCACATATCTGTGTATTGAGAGTTGGAAGGGCACATATTCTTTACAGTTCATAGTTCATCCAGAGAGAAATGGTGAAAAATAATAGAAGTAAAAATCAGTGAATGCGTTTTTGGAAAAATAGAGAAACATGTTGGCTTGCATCGTGAGTGATAAAGTGAAGGTATATTAAAGGTTCGTTGAAGAAGATATTGATGATGCTGTGACCAAGCCTTAGAGTCCATTGTATCTTGAAAGATGATAATTAGAAAAACATCTACATCGATGGGACAAAAATCATCTTAAAAAAACTGAAGAACCACACGAATCTCAGACAAATTCATAAAGAGCTCTTCAAATCTAAAGCATACATGTTCTAATTTATTTTATTTATTTTCCTTATATTTTGTCTATGTACATTTACCCACAAATATTTACATATATTTGCATATATTTATATTTTTATACGTTGATATTCCAACAAGCTTAATACAAACTCCTTTCTTTATATATGTTGATATATGTGGTTTTGTGGATATATTAATATATTTATTTGATCTATTCGGTTTTGAGAAAAGAAAAAAAAAAATTTCTTACCCATGGCTTTTAATTTGATTGGGCATATGTTTATTCTTTTTTTATCAAAATTATTTTCATAAAATTAATTGCCCATGAGTTTATGATTTTTTTTTGGCAATTTTCTGGTGAATTTCTATCACTAGAATAGTAAAAAATTGAACTAGGTCAGCTGATCCATTTACTAAAAAAGGGTCAAAATTGACTCGACTAGAGGTTGAAGACAGGTTAAAACGGAGAAACGAGCTGGATTCTGGGTTGGTGGGCTTGAACTTATTTTTTATTGGATTTGGTCCAGTTTCAAATCCTAGCCCATTGTTAGAACAAGTGTTCTAACCAAAACCCATGGCCCAATAGAAGCTTGGCCCAAGGGAATTCAGACCCAGTTGATTTTGAGCTATCATGTAGTGTGGTCTAAGTGGTTCCATGCGACGTAGCCAGGAGGCAACAAATGGCGCACAATGGCAAAGCAACGTAGTTCACAGTGGCAAAGCCACATGTCGTCTAGAAGTAATGCCATATGTCTCACAAAGGAGACACAACAAGTCGGCCTCTGGGAGGTGACACATGTCGACCTATTTAGGTGACACGTGTCGGCCTTTGACATGCGACATGTGGTGCCTCTGGCAAGGACACATGGTGACCTAGGAATAAGAAATGTGTCGATCTCTAGCACACAACACGTGTCAGGCAGAGAGGGCGCTACATATCGGACCTTGTTGGGGCCATGTGGCCGAGTGGTTATGTTACGTCAGCAACACGGCGGCGACACGTCAACATGGGAGTGCCACATGGACAAATGCCACATCAACACCTACTACCACATTAGCACCATGCACGTAAGCATAGTGACACATCAACGATGATGTCATCATGGTGTAATTGATGAGGTCAACCTTGTGGGTATAAAATAATTTTGCAAGTGTATACAATAATTTTATGGTATGGTGTATATAGTAATTTTGTGGTTGTATACAGTAATTTTATGGGTATATAAGTAATTTTGTAGAGTATACAAAAATTCTAAAAAAGTTACATTGTTCTATTTTCCTATTCGAAATTGGTTTTAATTAGATTGTTAGGTTTTTAAAACAACAACTAATTGGTTTTTTGTTTTTTTTTGTGATTATACAGAAATGGCAAGTGGAGATAATGCGGTTGTGCCTGTTGCACAAGTGCCTAAGCAGATTTATGTGATTCAAGTGCCTCCTCCTGCAAATCATGCAGAGAGACCAGAGAAGTTCAATGGAGCACATTTTAAGAGGTGACAACAGAAGATGTTGTTCTACTTGACTATGCTAAACCGTGTAAAGTTCTTAACTGAAGATGCACCACCAAGTAATGAAGAGAGTGACAGAAAAACACTCATGGTGGTGGATGTGTGGAAGCATTTCGATTATTTATGTTGGAATTATGTCCTGAATAGTCTATTTAATGCTTTGTACGGAGTGTACTGTGGCATGAAGATAACAAAGGAGTTGTGGAAACTTTAGATCACAAATACAAAACTGAGAATGCGGGTTCTAGAAAGTTTGTTGTAGGCTGATTCTTGGACTACGTGATGGTAGATTCAAAGCCATTAATGAGTCAAGTACATGAGTTGTATATACTCATTCAAGAACTTTTTACTGAAGGGATGATAATTGATAAAGCCTTCCAAGTAGCAGCTATGATTGAGAAGTTATTTCTTGATTGGAAAGACTTAAAAAATTATCTAAAACATAAGAGAAAGGAAATGGATATGAAAGGTCTTGTTGGTAGGCTTCATATCAAAGATGACAATAGGAGATCTGATAAAAAAGTTTTGAAGGTCGAGGTGAAGGCTAATATTGTGGAGTATGGTCAAAGTTCTAAGAATAAGAAGAAAATGGAAAAGAATATAAATTAGTACCTAAAGGAGGCATCTCCAAGAAGGTCATGTTTCAAGACAAGTGTTTTAACTGTGACAAGATAGGTCACGGAGCTGTAGATTGTAGGTTGTCGAAAAGAAAGAAGAACAAAGAGGCACAGATGATGGAGCACATCATTCGAGATGTTGATGACATTGACTTTAGTGTTATGGTCTTTGAAGTGAACTTGACAGGATCAACTCGTAGAGAAAGGTGGATTGATACTGGTGTGACCCACCATGTACATTCTAACAAGAACTTGTTCAATTCCTTTGAACCAAGTAAAAATGGGGAGAAATTGCTCATGGAAAATTCTATTACATGAAAGATCCAAGGAGAGGGCAAGATAGTCCTGAAGATGACCTTTAGAAATGAGCTGACTCTGAATAATGTGTTATATGTTCTAGATATTTATAAGAATCTCGTGTCTGGATCGCTACTAATCAAACATAGTTTTCACTTAATGTTTGAGTCAGATAAGGTTATTTTGTCCAAGTATGGAATGTTTGTGGGAAATGGCTATGTAGTCAATGATTTTTTAAACTGAATATAATGTCTATAAAGCCAAAAGATATTAATAAAGCTGGCAGTTCTTCTATTTACTTGCTTAAGTCTTCCATTTTGTGGCATGGTAGACTAGCTCATGTTAATTTTAATTATCTATATAGGTTAATTAACTTAAATCATATTCCCACATTTGAAATTGATTCCAAATATAAATGTGAAACTTGTGTAGAGGCAAAATCAATTAGGTTGTCATATCAAATGATTGAAAGAAATACTTAACCTTTGGATTTAACACATAGTGATGTATGTGATTGAAATTCGTACCGACTAAAGGTGGTAATAAGTATTCTATCACCTTTATTGATGATAATACAAAATATTGTTATGTATACTTGCTTAAGAGCAAGGATGAGGTAATAAAGAAGTTTAATATATAAAACGGAAGCTACGAATCAACTCAACAAAAAGATTAAAGTAACAAAAAGTGATCACGGTGGAGAGTCTGTAACTCCATTTGGTGAATATTGTGCTCAACGTGGTGTTAGACATGAAGTGGCTCTACTATATTCATCACAATCAAATAGTGTGGCTAAACAAAAAAATCGTACATTGAAAGATATGATGATTGCAATGCCTATAAATTTTGGATTACCTCAGAAGCTATTTTATCGATAAACAACCTTTTAAATAAGGTGCCCCGGAAGGATCAGATGAAAACACTCTATAAACTTTGGAAAGGAAGACAACCTTTCTATAAATTACGAGTGTGGGGGTGTCTGGCCAAAGTAGTGGTACCTACACCTAAGAAGGTAAAAATAGATACCAAAATAGTTGATTGCATCTTCATTTGATATACACAAAATAGTAGTGCATGTCAGTTTCTTATGTATAGGTCTTAAATTCCTGATATACATAAGAACACGATAATGGAATTGAAAAATGAGTCATTTTTCGAACATATCATATAAATGTGAAGAAGGACCAAGTTTGTCTAAACGAACTTACGATGCTATCAATGATGATAATCGTGATAGTGATAAAAAAAATAGGAGATTGAAGAGGAGACTAAAGTTGATTTGAAAGGAAGCAAGAGAGTAACAACAGAAAAATCCTTCGCTCTGAATTTTCTTACTTATATGCTAGAGAGTGAATTTCAAAGCTTTCAAGAAGCTATAAGCTCTCTTGAAGGAAATTTATTGGAAGAAGCCATAAGAAGTGTAATCGAATTCATCTTGTAGAATCACAATTGGGAGTTAGTAGATTTTCCTCCAAATTGTAAACCATTAGGTTATAAATGGATATTTTAGAGGAGAATAAAAGCAAATGGAACAATAGATAAATACAAGACAATACTTGTAATTAAAGGATACAAACAACAAGAAGGCCTTTATTATTTTGATACATATTCTCCAGTTACGAGAATAAATTCCATAAGGATGGTACTGGCGATCACTGCATTGCAGAATTTTGAAGTACATCAAATGGATGTTAAAACAGCATTTCTTAATGGCGATCTTGATGAAGAGATCTATATGGAGTAACCTGAGGGTTTCTCTACTCCAAGACAAGAAAAGAAAGTCTGTAGATTAGTGGAGTCCTAGTATGGACTAAAATAAGCTCCAAAGTAGTAGCATCAAAAATTTGATAATACTATGCTAAGTGATGGGATTAAAATAAATGAGTGTGGTGAAGATGTCTATATAAAAGATACAAAGAATGGATACGTCATTTTTTGTTTGTATGTAAATGACATACTCATTGTAGCTAGTGACAACAATATGGTTTAAACTACAAAAGCCATGTGAAAATCCAGATTTGACATGAAAGATATGGGGCTTGCAAATATGATTTTAGGAATGAAAATCACTAGAACTTTGAATGCAATCATTCTTAGTCAAACATATTATGTGGATAAAATACTGGTTAAGTTTAGTAATGATGATACTGGTGTAGCCAGAAAACTCATAAATATGAGTTTACACTTATCTAAGAATAAATGGGAGAGTGTATTTCAAGTGGAATATGTAAAGGTGATTGGAAGAATGATGCACTTGATGAGTTGTACAAGACCAGACATAGCCTACACTATAAGTAGACTGAGTAAATATACGAGTAATCCCAATGAAGAACATTGGAAAGGAATTGTTAGAGTACTAAGGTACTTACAATATACTCGTGAATACAAACTGTACTATACGATATATCCTGCAGTATTAGAAGGATACAATGATACAAATTCGATATCACATATAAAGGATCCAAAGTCCGCTAGTGGCTATGTGTTCACATTAGCTGGTACAATAGTATTGTGGAAGTCCTCAAAATAAACTGTTATAGCTTGATCCATGATGGAATCTGAGTTTATTGTATTAGATAAATGTGGTGAATAGGCTAAATGGCTACATCAATTTTGAGAGGTCGTTCCAAGGTGGTCTAAATCTATGCCAACAATAAGTATACATTATGATAGTCAATCTGTAATTGGCAGGATATAGAATATTATGTATAATGGAAAGTCTAGACACATTCGTCGTAGACACAATTCCATTAGACAGTTAATCTTAACTGGAGTTATCTCGATAGACTATGTAAAATTGAAACATAACATTGCGGATCCGCTAACCAAACGGTTAAATAGAGAATTGGTTGAGAAGTTATCGAGGGGAATGGGATTAAAGCCTATGAGTAAAGTTGATACAATGGAAACCCAACCCAGTTGACTGAAGATCCCATGATCTAGGTTCGATGGGACAACGCAATTATAAATACTAGTATGGATCACTGTGGGGGTTAATCTTCTGTCCATTCCTATGATGTAACAGTGATAAATGAAGGTTAAGTATAAAATATGCTTTTAAAGATTCCTATATATGCGTAGTTTGTAATTTATGCATAGTCATGCTGATTATATTGGAAATATAAATTATTTATGTGAAAGAGAAATGTGGCCGTTTCAAAAGAGAATTGTTAAGGACAAAATTCTTTAAAAACTCTAGCAGAACTACAAAGGTGTTTAAGACCAAAATAAACACAACAGTGAAAACTAAAGTGTACCAGGAAGGAATCATATGTGAACTATGTTGTCATTTATACAAACGACAAAATGTTTCACAAGTGTCGCATCTACCATTAGTCAGTAAAGTAGATATAGTTTCACAATGGAATGTTCAAAAAGTAACATCTACCTATTCTACGTAGGTTCTGGTCGTAGAACTTTACCACAAGAGTCATGCATTATCCCTAGCAGTCAAATCATTTATGTGGGGGATTGTAACAGTTTTCCTTAATGGGTTAATGAGTGTAAATGATTTTCCTTAATGGGTCTGTATGGGTTTAATGAGTCTTGATTGGTGGGCTTTGATTTTTTCCCTTTTAGTTTTGCTTTTTGAGAGTTTCTTCGGCACATATTTGTGTATTGAGATTTCAAAGAGCACACGTTCTTTACAATTCATAGTTCATACAGAGAGAAAGGGTTTTGAAAAATAATGGAAGGAAAAATTAGTGAGTGTACATTAGCTTACATCGTGAGTGGTAAAGTGAAGGTATACTGAAGGTTCATTGTAGAAGGCATTGGTGATACCATGACCAAGTCTTAGATTCCGTTGTATCTTGGAAGACGATCATCAGAAAAACATCTATATCGGTGGGACAGAAATTGTCTTAAGAAAACTGTAATACCACACAGGCCTCAGACAGATTCATAAAGAGCTTTTTGGATCAAAAGCATATAGTTTCTAATTTATTTAATTTATTTTCCTCATATTTTGTCTACGTATATTTATCCACAAATATTTACATATATTTGCATATATTTATATTTTTATACGTTGATATTCCAACATATTGCACCTAACCTGAACCGGAACCACCATAACCCCCCATCAAAAGTCTACCAGGATCTCATACCACCACCCTTAATCCTACCAAGTCCTGAGCCACAACTTCTGAAGCATCAATATTGACTCTATAAAACCCAAGCTTTCGAACAGACCATCGGAACTCCAACAACCAAACTGGATCTTGCGTTTGCTTCTTGAAAAGCCCAGAAGAAAATCTGCTGCCATTTGCATCAATCGATCATTTGAATGATCAACACCTCCATGTACTAACGCATTCTTATGATTCAAGAAGCTCCAAGGCTGAAAATATAGACTGTTCTCTATGTAAAGCTGATGGAAGAGAAATAGCTCTATTACAGAAATCAGTAATATAAGAAACCGATTCACCTTTCCACCCCACATAAAATTCTGTTTTCTTCCAACATTTTAGCATTTGAGCATGATAACAACTTTATCATAAACCACAAGAGGACCATTCATATAAACTAATGAAGTGATGACTAAGTATCATTCCTATGGAAATTGTAGACTTTTTTAAATGTTAAGTACCATAATAATCATGAGTCAATTTTATTTAAGCAACTAAATACAAAAGATTCTAAAAGGCTTTTTTATAATATATGGGTAAATTGAATTAATTAAGAAGAGATTCCAATTAATTTATGGCTCATCATTTCTAATTGACATTGGCAGAGGCAATTAGAGAGTATTAGTGACCCTTGGTTAGCATTTGATTTAGAAATTAAATAACTCATAACCCAAATCAATATAGGGAAGGTACAGAAGAAATTAAAGTTTAGGATCTTCTTATAGATTTTTTTTTTCCTAATCATTGTTGTTCGTATTATTTTTTTTCCAATTGTCCTTAAGTAGGTTAGAATAAAGTTATTTAGTAGATTTGTCATTAGGAAAACAAAAGCTAGGTGCTATTCGAGCTTGGGAAGGCCATTTAGGCTTAGGTAATCACAATCTAAGACTTAATTGAGTTGGCAAACAAACTAAACGTTGGATCCGAGATGGAATTTATAAATCTATCTCGTATGCAATCAAATTTTTTTTTTCAAATTAATTTGGCATATTATAAATAATTCATGTAAAGAAATACAAGCAATTGATAAAAGAAATGAAATAATCATCAACCCATTCAATCATTCAACAATCATAGTAGAAATTTCATCAAAATCCTAGATATGAAATCTAAAACATAATCATAGATGACAAAATTTCTAAAATTAAATAGGATTTCATTAATAAAAGCGTAATTTATACAATAATACCAAAATGAATTGTTAAATACAAAATTAGAGAGAATAAAGAATAAAGAGAAAACTTAATAATGATGAATCTTGATGCTCAATCCCTTGAACCCCTCCAAGAATCTTCAATTCTCAAGCTTTCTCTCCCTAGAATTGGGGCCTCTCATTCTAACTTTTGTGTGTGTTCTCTTCCAATAGCCTCCTTGTTCTTATTTATTTACGGAATATATATAGACCATTAATTAAGATTCCTCTCTTCAGAAAATTAAAAACCTACTAAAAAAAGAATAATCAAGCCATTCATTCTTTATTATGAGGCTCATAACACTCACATGTCTCTCTCATAACTTTTTAAAATAAAGTCATATGCACATCACATGTTTTTCTCTATAGCAAGTCATATCGCTCTCACATATCTTTATTAAACTTAATCATATGACTAGCAAATGATTTCATTAAAATGAAGTCACGTAAGTAGCACATGATTTTCTCTACACTTCATTTTGACAAATAAGATTTGGAAAGTTATCATTTTGAAAATCATGAATAATGGGTGGTGGTGAGCATTCTTTCTCTCCAAGATAATCTCCAAAACTCTAAAAACTATGTAAATTAGCCTTAATTTTATGTTAGAGCTTACTTACACAAGAATACAAAAAAAAAAAAAAATCTAATAAACAATAAATGTTTGAATTTTTCACAAATAATCAAGCTATAGAAGATTAAATAAGTGAGTTAAAACTCAATTATTAGAGCATATGACTATAACAAATGAAGAATTGTTTCCTCTTCCCGCTCACACCATTTGTATATACTAGAATCAATGATTCTGCGCTTGTAAAGGATACTAAAGCAAGGAATAACTAAAGAAGATACCCTCCAAAGAAAATTCTTGGTTTTCTTTGGAACATGCCATCTTCATATACTACTCCACCGCTCATTAATAGCACTGTTGCTAGTACTCCCAAAATCAAACACCTCACCCGTTCTCCTTGCCAGCCAATACTAGATTTTACTGTATAGTGTCCTGAAGCTATGTAATTCCATGCCAATCTATCCACCTTTCCAAACCTGTCAACAAGAATTCAAAGAATTTTTCTAGCTTCTTCCTTAATAAAACTCTTACTTATTAGTTCTTCGTTCCAAGCACCAGTTCCACATAAAAGACTAGAAACTAAAGCTCCCAAATCCAAAACTATTGGAGATAAAAACAAACATAGAAACCAATCCCTATAGCAAGTTATCTCAATAAATTTTAATTGACTTTCCATTTTGCACCCTCAAAATATGACCATTATTCGACACACTATGTCCCTGACAAATACTTCATCATAAAAGAATAAATCTTCTGCCGATTCCTGCTTCAAATACAATGCAATTAGAAAAATACATGGATTTTAAAACCTTAACATAACATCTAGCCATTCTTGCACCATTGGTATTGTCCTGCATTTGCTCGTCGCATTCCAAATCATATGGGATTTTGTTCAAACTTTCCAAAGTTACCCATTCATTCTAGGATTGCTCTCATTAGAGCATACTTAACCCTTAAGTTCTTTTAAACTTTGAAACCAATAGCTCTGAAAAGGCCTCCATTATTTAAGAAATTTTCTACTTTACATTTAAACCATCACAATTTCATACCTGGACAATGTTAGATTAGACATCAATAAGCTTTTACTAGTACCTACTAGTGCTTCACACATGCTCACACTTACCTTAGTAGCATCACACTAGTTCCCCCTGGTTGTTACAATCCATCTTAGTATATTGTTCTCTGATCTCACCTTTTCTTGCCTCTCATCCTTCAAAGTTCATAGGTCTTAGACTTATAGTCCAACCAATTTGGTTTTTCAATAAGTTTCCAATATTGTTTTGCTAAAAATGCTACTTTAAAATCCTCTTCCAGAGATTTGAAACCCATACTCCCTATGATTTAGGTTGACACATAACCATCCAACTATTCCAATGGATACCTTGACCATCTTATGAATTTTGCCACCAAAATCTAGCCATTAAAAATTTTAATTCTTTTATTTACAATTTTAGTAATCAAAAGTAATCCATTGTGTCTGTTGGAACAGTTTGAAACATAGCCTTTAAAAAATCTCTTTCCCAACTCTTGAAAACAACTTACTCTTCCAACCCTTCAACTTATTCCAAAGCTTTTGTTTTAGTATCTTAAAATGTCTAGCTTTACTCCTCCCAATTAAAAGTAGGCAAACCCATACAACTATCTTGATATTTCTTTTTCAAACTCACTTTCGCAACTAAAATTTTTAACTTTAACAACTCAATTGTCATACTCTTTACATATTTCCCTTTTGCCTCTTAAAAAAAAAATTAACATATTTATATTTTATCACTGCTATTTACCCTAAGAGGTCTAAGAAATGCAAACGATGAATTGAACAAAGCCCTAAAATCAACGGTGAACTTCTAGATTGCGTTGTTGACCACGATATTGGCGGCTTGTACAAAGCTTGTTTACCCTTTGTATTTTAAACGAAATACATACGTCCCATCATAAAACATAATAAATATGGTAGGAGATGTGTATTTTTTAAAATTTCTTGTTGCCTATCATTTCTTCATATTTGAAATATAGGTATTGTTACATCATTAAAAATTATATAGACCTTTAGTAAATATAATATTAAGTATTAAAATTTCTTTTAGGTTTTCCTTAAACGAGTAAAGTGATGGGGTGATGGTGTAAGTTGATTTAGATGTTTAGATTTTTCATTTTTATAAGAATAAAGAATCAAGATTTGGATTAACCATTTTATGTCACATAGATACAATGAATTTAATGGTGAAAATTGTATTAAATCAATATAGTTTTGAAACTGGAAAGTATTATAATAGCATTAAATGGACTTTAGCTTTCTTTTATATTTCTTAAATTTATTTCAAATCATGATATTTGAATTAAAAACATAGAATACATAATTTTCTTTCAACCTTTAATATTTTATTATTTTGATTTGTAAATGCAATTCAATAATAAAATTTGAAATGATTTATTTTATAACATAAAAAGTTATAAATATTTAAATTATTTTTCTACTCAAATATTATATACACATTTATGGTTTTGATTTAGAGGTCTAGCAAAATAAATTATTAAATTTATCAATATACATGCATCAAATAAATAATAAAAAATGAAATTGTATGGTACCAACAAATTATGCTTTTAAGATAACTTTCATTTTCTATGGATAATTGATTGATTAAAATACTATTCAATTCAACAATTGAAGTGAGTTTATTTTATTTTATTTTTTTCTTTTAGATTGAGTCAACTTTAGTGTAACATAACAAGAAGTACAATTTGTTTTAGAATTGATTTTTTTTTTTAATGCTAACTGATTGGATAATAAAAGAACTTCATTAATGTAGATGGATCCATCATTTGGAGTTGCAAGAGTACTCAAACCTCTACCCCTCCAACCTTTTGTATTTACCAGAAAAAAAAAAAACTTTTTGAATTTTTTATTATTCTTGTAGATGTACATACCTTGATATATATATAATAAATTTACATTTAAAAATTTAAATTTTTAGAATAAATGGTAATTTAACATAATATTAAAATTTAAAATCTTAAAAATTTAAATTCAAATCTCATTAATATTACATTACCAGACTAAAATAGTCTACAAGTGAAGAGAATATAGGTACTTGATATATATATATATATATAATAAATTCATATCCTAATAGTTTAATATTACGAATCAATAGTAATTTACGGAACATAATAATAAGATTATTATTATTATTTGTGGGGATATAGAACTTTCAGGTTAGATTTTGTTAATGGTGTCTATATTTCTCTTCAGTTGGGTTTTATGTATTTACTAATGCTCTTTTTCCTTTTCATGGATTTCCGTTTCAGGTCTTTATAAAAAAGGTTTCAATAAGGCCAGTAAGGTGTCTTATTTGTTTAAGGCTTTTGTCTTGTTTTTTTCTGGTGGTTTAATCAACTTTTTGTATTATTTTTTTCACTTTATTTTATTTTTAATAATATTTTCTGATCATTTAGATGAAGTAATTTAAGGGCTGCCAACTTAATTAAGATGTCTTTGCTACGTTTTTTCTGTTTTGTGCCTAATCTTTTCTTCTTCTTCTTATAAATTCAACATGGCTGAGATGTCTATCCATCTTTTTCTTTTACAAGTCATCTTTTCTAATTAATTCCATAAAATAATAATAACAATAGGTTCTTTTAGTCGTCGAAACTTCTATATAAAAGATAAATGAGTACGACTTTATAAGCAATGTAAATGAAAAAAAAAACAAAAAGAAGAATGTAATTTTGAAATTGATTCTTAAATTATAATAGAGGTGAAAATAAGCCGTGTTAAATATTAGGATTTTTTAACTCCACTCATAGAATTTTAGAAGTAATCAAGTTAGATTCAAGCTTATAAAATGTTGAAATAACTTACTCAAAATTCATTCGATTTGTTTATGAAAAATTCTAGTTTAATCAGGCACAACTTATTATAATACACAAAAGTTAAAAGTTTAAACATATGAATTTTTTTTTATTTTCTTTTTAACACTGATTATAAATTCCATTCATTCTATTGATTGTTTTATAAGATTACTTCTTCTTTTTTTAAAAAAAAGTAAAAAAATTAAAATATAAAAATTTTATGCAATTTAAGTATTCATTATGTTTAAATTAATAATATAATTTTTATATAGATGTAGATAAATAACAAATTTGAACTATTATTGAGCTTTATTTATTATTTAAAATTGATTTATTTTTTTTAATGAGCCAAGTTCGAATGAACTAAAATCAAGATAAGTTTGACATAATCTCAAACTGTTCAAGCCTAAATCGTAATTATAATATTGATACAAAGTAAAAAAATAAAAAATAAAAAATAAACATTTGGAGATTTTAACCAAAAAAAATAATAATTAATTTTATGTAGTTATTAACTTAAATAATTAAATAAAATTAAAGTTTATTATCATTTTAATTTTTACCCTTAATCTATGACATGTTTTTTCATTTTGCCCCGTAGGTATACATTGCGTCTCAAAATATTGTTTTTATGTCACTTTAGTTTAATCAAGTATTTTTAAGAGATTTTGCAAATAATAATAATAATAATAATAACAATAATAATAATAATAACACATTAAAGGATAAATGTGATAAAATTAACAACTAAAATCGCTAAGTTTGACATGATCTCGAACGTTTGAGCTTATATCCTAATTATAATATTGATATGAAGTTAAAAAATAATAATAATAATAATAATTTGACATAGTTATTAACTTAAATAATTAAATAAAATTAAAGGTTATTATCATTTTCATTTTTACCCCTAAACCATGGTTTAAAAAATCAAACATTTTCATGAAATTTTTGCAAAATTTTCATTTGTTCAATTTATGGAAAGGAAATTTAGACCTTATATGGAATTGATATAATTTTCATAATATCTATTAAAGTTTTAAATATTTTTTCATAATTTTTATGGAAATTTCTATCAAAATATTTACTCTAATAACGTAGTTAAAATATTCGTAATTTCTATAGAAATTTATGAAAATTTTATGAAATTTTCATAAAAACTTTTGAAATATCTATGAAATTTATTTTTTTTAAAAATATTATTAGTATCTAATAAAATTTTTTGCTAGATTAATTTTATTAATAGTTTTTTTTTACCTTTTAATTATTTTTAAAATATTTAGTTATATATGTAAAACAGTGGGAATTAATAGGCCCTTTTTATTAATAAAGTATATATATACTTTGTTACACATTTTGTATTGAAAAGAATTACTAAAAACCTCATAGTTACCTTACAAGTTAAAAGTTTATTATCAAATATACTTTTTTTTTCTCATGTTTTTATAATAGTTTATTTATAATAATTAACGTTTATTATATATCAACCGATTAAACAAAATATAATATACATTTAATATTTTAATAATTTTTATAGTCTATTTTATAATTAATTGATTAAATAAGCAAATCTTAAAGTTTCAATAAAAATTTTTATTTTTTAAAAATAAATTTTCATCATTTTCTGTCATTTTTTATGAATTTTTATCAATATTTAATATTTTTAGATATTAATTTCCATACTTTAAAGTCTTAATATTTCCATCAATATCAAAATTTTGAACCTTACATTAAACTATGACATTTTTTTCTTTTTTTTTTTTATATTTTGCCTTATAACTATGTATTTTCTCACATTATCTCTCAAATTATTGTTTTTGTGCCGCTTTAGTTTAATCAACCATTTTTTTTTCAAATATTTCCCAAAAAAAAATATTTTTGATGAATGAATTTTATAAAATTAATTGTTTACAATATATGTAATTTTATTTATAAACAATTTTATTATTAATAATGCTATGTATTAAAATATTTATCAAATTATATATATTGAAATATTATTGGTTGATATATTTATTTAACTCAATTATAAAAAGTGAATTCTCAATCACCTCAAAATATCCAATAGAATTTTAAGTGGTACTTACATTTTACCCATTAAGCCATTCTATCTTTTACATTTTGTTTTTCCAAACTACAATATCCCTCGTATGGCCCTTGATCTTGAATCATAATATCTTTGTCAGTTTAGTCAGACGAGCAATTTTCATTGAAACTTGACAAAATTAGTCATAATACCATGCAAAAGTAAAATTAAATAGCATAAAACAGTTTCTTAATAAAATTATATGAGTTTTACATATTTAATTTAATCAAATGTATTTTTTTTTTAAATCATCAAATTTATCCCTAAAAATGCATGATTGAACTTCATTGATAAAAAAAAAAAAAAAACAAAAAAGGTAATAATTAAAAAGCAATATAAGGGGCAAAGTACAAAAAGGCTTATAGTTTATAGACAAATTGCAGTCATTATAAGGGGCAAAGTACAAAAAGGCTTATAGTTCATAGATAAAGTGCAGTTACCTCAAAAAATAAATAAATAAATAAATTTTCGTTTTGCTCCCCAAAAATATTGTTACCTCAGCTTTTAATTATCTATTGAATACTTATAAGACATTAACTTAATTGAGAATGTTGCTCTACATGAATTATTAAATGCATTATTGATGTGTTGTGTTATAAATGTATATATATCTTATAAATGGACGCATCTAAGAAACTTAAGAGGAAAAAGGAAACCATTTTTTGTCTTTTCATAATGGTCTTTTCCATTATTTGTTGTGGTGCATAATTAAAGAAATGAAGAGCAGCTGAAGATTAGAACCCATTGGACCACCATTCTCACACCTTTGACTATGACGTTCAATCATGAATTCCTGGTTTCACAATCCAAGGGGCTGACACTGACCCATTTAATGGCTTCTTCTTCCCGACTAAGTTTCCCCAATTTCTTCCTCATCCACTTTCTTCCTCTCCAAGTTTCTATTTTTTTCTTCTTTTTTCAAATTATTACATAATCAACTTTTTTTTTTTTTTTGGCCTTTTTGTCATAAAACTAATATTGCTCAAGAATTATTTTCCAAAAAAGAAAAAAGAGAAATAAATAAGAACATCCTAGAAATTAAAGAAACAGCCAATCGTTTAATTTCTGGCAAATTCAACAATAAACCATTCAAGAGTCAGACCCTACACATGTAAGGCCCTCAATGCTCCACGTCATTCCTAAACCCAATAGCAATCCAACTCCAATGCCTTATCAAAAAGGCCACAAACCCCAAAACTAAAAGGGAGAACTTTGTCATCCCCTAACCCCCAAAAGCTGTGTGTTTTTTTCTTTCTTTTCTCTCTGTAACTTTCTTCTCTTCTGTGAATCAATGGCGAAAAAAGAAATGGAAGTGGTGAAGGGTCTTGACCTGAAGCGATATATGGGTCGGTGGTACGAAATAGCTTCATTCCCATCTATGTTTCAGCCAAAGAATGGAGTGAATACAAGGGCTACATACACTCTCAGAGAGGATGGTACTGTGAATGTGCTGAATGAGACTTGGAGTGATGGTAAAAGGGGCTCTATAGAAGGTTCTGCCTATAAGGCCGATCCTTCTAGTGATGAGGCCAAGCTCAAAGTGAAATTCTATGTTCCTCCATTCTTGCCCATCATCCCTGTCACTGGGGATTACTGGGTTTTGTATATTGATGATGAATATCAATATGCTGTGGTTGGCCAGCCTAGCAGGAGATATCTTTGGGTATGACTTTGCCTTTATTCTTTCTCATCCTAATTTTTTGTTAATGGCTCTTTCTTTTTGATGAAATCAAATCTTTGTCTGCTCCGTGCATACAGTATGCCTTTACATTTGTTTATGCACACCACATAGAATTCTCTAAGCAATTTTGTCTTTTGTCTTTTGTCTTTTGGTTCTTGATTCTTGATGTGGGTATTACTTTTCTGTTTGATAATGATATGGGTATTACTAGTTCTAATGAATAACAATGTTTGTTTTTAACCAAAAAAAGAAAAAAAAAGAAAAAAAAAGTATTTAGAATATTTGTCTGTTTGGAATAAAATTGTAAAGGCCAGAAGGGATCTGTCTATTAGGAAGCAAAAGTAGAGAGGCTAAACATATCCTAGACATCCTATCTATGCTATTTAAGATTTATGAATTTGGTGTTCCTTTTACAATTATTTTAATGAATACTTTTGAATTCTAATTTGTATGGTTGATCTGTTAGTTTATCCTTAATTCTTTACATATTTGTAATTGTTGATTAGCTTTTATAATGTTGTGTCTGTTTGCTATGCTACTTTTATTTAGATATTAAGCAGGTATAACCATATAGATGATGAGACATACAATCAGCTTGTTCGGAAAGCCGAAAATCAAGGCTATGATGTGAGCAAACTCCACAAGACACCACAAACTGATCCTCCTCCAGAAGGAGAAGGTCCCAAGGACACCAAGGGCATTTGGTGGATCAAATCCATTCTGGGAAAGTAGTGGGGAAAAAAAAAATGAAAATACTATCAACGTAATAGGGATGGAGTGTAGCTAGAATAAAAGAACAGTATAACCCCTTTGGAGCATGTCAAGAGTATGAATATTGAGTGTGTTCAATGTTCTTGTATAGTGTGAGATAGTGGTGTTATTTTTATTAGCATGAGATGGTAGTGTTACTTTTCTGTGAATTTGTTATGCTTTGAAATCCGATCATAATTTCTGGATAAGATTTTCTTTTCTCTTTATTTTTTATTTTGAAGTTGCTTTGCTTTTAGATAGAATCCTAGAACAGGGTATGGGGTCCATTTAGGACCTAATCCAAAGAAGGTCTCCTTTTTTTTTCTTTTCTTTTTTTTTTTTTTTTGGGTAACTTGAAATCTAAATCAATTTGACTCAGATGAAAAAGAGAAAATAAGGATTAGATGTTTTTCAGGATGTTAAAACTGTGCAAGATACCTTCATTTCGCTATTGTCATGTTTAATGCTCAGCTGACTTTTGTTCTACCTGCCACTTGGGTTCCACTTCCCCTTTCTGTTTTTTCTTTTTTTTTTTTTTTTTGTTTTTGAAAAGAGAAGGGTGAAATCTCTAGTAGCAAGTAGAGGGATATGTAATTGACCCCCAAAAAAAAAAACAAAAAACAAAAAACAAAAAATAAGGCACATAATATTTTAAGTATTAGCAAATTAAAAAGCTCTATCATTCTTCATCCCTCAATTTATCTTTTTTAATTTTTTAATTTTTGGTTGAAAATCCCTCTTCCCACTCCTTCAAGAATGTGCTCATTTTTTCAATAATTGTCCACAATAAGCATGATTATATTTATGATGCATAAAGAAAATACTTTGAAATGGATTTACATCCTTTGCTTTTAGCAATAAAATATTTGAATGTATTTAAATGCTAAAGAATCGTAGGCACCGCAAATTCGTTGAGCATGGTTACCAACCCCTCACGCAAGCGGGGTTACGAGAAGTTTCTGGTTCCTTTGTATTACTTTTTGGTCTACCATTTGTTTCAAACCAAGGATTTAGCGCGCACACACACACACACACACACATATATATATATATATATATATATATTAACTAGAATAAAAACTATATCTTAGGTTCTACAACATTTTCTATTGTTGGCTTCCACTTAAATTTTACAACCCTAAATCCACCTTGTGCTAAACTTTTGCCCCCAAAAAATAAGAAACAAAAAATTGTTGTTTTTGAGAGGCATATAGAGCTTGGTTTTCCCATTAATCTTAAACAAGATCACAAATATCTTCAGATTCCTCAAAAATCGATCCACCAAGTACAACCCTACAAGGAAATAAACGTATACCCCTAAAAAACACAAAACAAAAATTCCACAATTTTAATTTCGAATGGGAAAAAAAAATTCTCTTTTTGCCCCTAGTACGATGATGTTCCAAACATAGGAGATATTATACTACTCGTAATAGAAAAATCACACACAAACATACCATGGAATGTGGTTGAATCTTGTCAACAAGAAGCCATATCAATTCTATAATAGCAGGATCATTCTGTCATAATATGCGGTCTCACTTCTATCTTTGGTCCATAACAAAAGATGAAAATCCACATAATTTTTCAAACCAAACAATTGATAAATCATATTAACATATAACAATCACCATATTTTCCATCTGTCATCTCTGACACCGTACAGGGGAATTCCATTACAAGATTGCTGCTCAATTTGGGTGCTTACAATATGGTACAACACTGATTGGTCTTCTTAGCCTGCTTGTAGAACATCTGTTCCAAAAACGACCAATTGTCAGTTTCCCATATTAGCAAACAAATATTAAAACCGAATTAATTATCCCTTTCCATTTCTTAGTAGATTCCATTCTGTAATTAATGTCATCCCATGAACCAAGTGACCTCAGTGTGTTCAATCTCAATGCCAAGAGGCCATATCTCATAACATGAAGCTAAAAGTTTTTAGAACTGTCGATAGTTTCATTGAGACGGTCTAGAACTTCACAATACATATATACTGAGATAAACTAGTATATCTCAACTATGCCTAACGATTTTTTACAGTCCTAAGCAGTATGTAGTCCTTTTTTGGGGTCTTAAATTAATCAAAATTGTGTTAATTAGATACTTTCCATGCTGGGAGTTTCACTCAAACTAGGAAAGAGAAGTTTTAAGTCTATCTTAAGCCAAACTCAAGTAAACTTTGTTTTCTTGAATGCATCTTTTTGCTAGAATTCAGTACTCTTGATTCCTCTTCCACCTCTTTCTTATGATTTTTTTTGTTATTGGTCATAGTTCCTGAATTATAACTTGTCCATTTTATTCTCACTTTATAAACCCAAAATAAGTTTATTTTGCTTGCCCACTTAGCTTAAAACTCAATGCTTACAAACGCTTGACATGGCACATAAATGGTGTTACCTGTGATGCTGCACTGAGATCTGAACTCTTCTCCACTAAACTGTCCAATTTCTCACCTCGTGCAAGCACACTATCAATAGTCTTATGCTGTAGCCGAGAAAGAAAGACAAATAAGCCAAATAAATGAAATGCAGGAAACCACTTTGATACAGCAAACAGCTTACAGCTGTAAGATAATAAGTAATGAAATATAAACATCATTAACAATCAATTCTTAAACAGAGAAAACTGAACAGGTTCTCTGCAGCAAAGTGAGTAGCAAAGCTTCTAAAACATAGCAACCTTAAGAATTGGAGAATTTTAAAATTCCTCTTAAAAAGATGATGAGCACAGGAAAAAGGAGAAACAATCAAATTTCAATGTTGCAAAAGACAGAGATAAACGGTAGAAGCTCACCAATCGTAGATATAAAAAAGAAAAAAATTCACTAATCGTAGATATAAAAAAATAAAATAATAAATAAAAAAATAAAAAAAAGCCTCCCAAAGTTGGTATATTCTTCAGATAAAACAATACCATCCTACAATGCAATGGATAAACCTAACTTGCACAAACATTGAAACATATAGAGAGAGAGAGAGAGAGAGAGCATTTTATTTCACTGAAAACGAAAGCCAAAGATAAATCTTATGGACTATTCAGACTCTTTCAACCATATTCTCTGATAACACTACCAGGATATATATAGATATATATACATATATAAAAAATAAAAATAAGGACCTGCTTTGCTCAAATCCCAATTCAAACATTTGTCACAGATAAGATTCACGATACTCCAGCATTCAAAACCAATTAAATGGAGTTAAAAATTGTTTGTTGGCTGCCACCATGCTTAGGTTATTTTCTGGTACCTAAGTCCAGAGGTTAAAAATTGTTGGAATGTGAAAAAATCAACCTGTGTCTTAGCCAAATAACTGGTAATGCAACAACAGCATTCAAGTTAAATAGTCAAATATTTATCCACGAACTGAAACTAATGATTTCTGTACATAATTTTGCCTTAGTACTTCCTGCAACATTCATTAAACAAGGCCACTATAATCCAAAACTCAACTTTCCTAAACAAGACGTATACATATCAAAGTCAATTTTACTTTATTTAATTAGTAAAGAAAATGAAAGACTAGAAGTAAGAGATCTGGCCATAAGTTATTTTCAGGAGACAGAGATACTAAATTGAAAATTGCTTAACCAAAGAAACAGGATGCTCAAATTATGAATTTACACCAAAAAAAAACCTATAGGAGCTATATACCATAAACAAAGACATATATACTCACAAGGATAATTTTTGTTTCATCCAATTCTCTCTGTATTTTCAACAACTTATCTGCCTCTGCAGGGTCCTGAAATTTGAATGAAAGAAAACCTTGAGTAAAATAGTTTGTCAACACAAAGTAAAGCTAACTAATTTTGCCTTTTGATTCCAGATAAACATAAAGATAAAAGAATGCACATGCCTGGAACTTAGTCAGAGCATCATTCAAGTAGGGCCATGGTTGATTGCCATCTGCTTGTGCAGCCCTCCATGACTCACCAAAAGCTTTCTGGTACTCATCTAAAACCTGTCAATCGTTGCCATGGCTCATCGATCAGTTATTACAACATGCATCAAGGAAATATAAACCACCACATATTTGAGGTAGTCATTGGTAACCAAATGGTCTCGGGATACAACTAACTGAAGCATTAACATTCTAATCACAGAGTAAAAACTAAACACTGGTTCCTTTTCCCTTCAACATAGAACCAAAGTTTATTCATCAATAATTGGTCCTTTCATATATCCAGAAAAGACATTTTCAGAATTTTGATGTCCAAAAGTCCAAGTAATAGTGATTTCGGAGCACAGAACTCAGATATTAAAATGCAGTACAAAAACGTAAATAAATAAAATAAAGCATAAAAAATAAAAATAAAAAAACACTAAATTTCAGGCAATAACTCAGAAGACCCTCATCAAATAACATGCCAGCGGGATTATCAAACATATAGGCCTTATCGAGACAATCTTAAGAATTCAGGACCACGACATACAGCCAGATATGGCAGGTAAACCCGTTACTCTATGTATTAATACCGAAAAACAAACACATTGATGAGAAAATTTGAAGAGAGAAAAAACTGCTCGTATGAACAATTTACCTGGTTGAGCAAAGAGAATGCACTTCGAACAGGGTAGTTATCATCCATAAATCCCACCGCACAGAGGCCATCTCTGTTGTACGAATGCACCTTATACTCTAAAATAAAGGGGGGGAAAAAAAGAAAGAAAGATTGAATTTCAAATATATCTAGAAAGATTGAATTTCAAATATATCTCACACATAAATATTTTGTCAGAGGAATGAAACTGACAATTCCCACGCTGACCCAATTCATAGTAAGAGATCTGGATGACAATTCATGCACAAAGCTCCAATTTCGAAAATTCAACTTATATTACATTAGGTGGCAAAACATGGGGCGCTAATGATTGCAATCGAAGGCTCAAATGCAAAACCACCGCACAGGTTGTTATATATATATATATATATATATATATATATATTAGTAATTTGTAATTCAATTAAAAATCAAGTAAAACCCAATTCCAGATATTCAACATCGGGGTAGGAAAAGAACTGTCAAAACTATATTAATCAAATTAAAACCGATTCGGGCATATCCAAACGATGAATTAACTCTATTTTACCACCAAAAAAAAAAGAAGGTCGAAATTAAAATCATCCGGAATCAGAGTCGTCGAAGTTTCAAAATTTACGAAATCATAAGCGCAATCACAGCTCAACAAACAAAGAACCCAAGAAATCAAATCAAAGAAATGATCTTGCAAAACGGATCCCTAAAAACTGGGATAAAAGAAAAAGAAACCACACCTTCATGCTGGACGGACTGTCGCTGAGAAGGAGGAGTGCGTTTGGCGACGGTGCGACCGACGAAGAAGATGAATTCCTTGACGCTGGACCTCTGAAAGTAGCCGAAGTGGCTGACATCCAAAGCATTCGCAAGGAAAACCGGGTCGGATCCGTCCGGGTTGCACTTGAGAACCAGCAACGCCGTGATCTTCATCTTTCTTTTCTAAATTTTTTCTCCCTTAAGAACTTTGCGATTCTCTCTCTCTCTCTCTAACTTCCTTTCTTTCTTCTCTGTTCTGTGTCTCCGTCTTTTGGTGACTTACCAAAAAAAAAAAAAAATCCAAATAATAATTTTGGCGTCAAAAACCGGATCGGAAAAATTCTAAAAATTTGTAAAAAAGAAAAAAAAAAAAAATTGTTGTGCTTTGGGAAGGTGGTGGTGGTGTAGAAAGTAGAAACAGCGTTAAAAAAGCAAATTCGGGGCTTCCAAGCGGTCAGGATTCAGTGCGGTTGCCTTTATTTTTACTATTTTGCAATTTCGTTAGCTGGCGCACGAATTGCTTTATTCCGCCGACATTGTCCACGCTTTTGCTTTTCTACCATTCCACGTTTTCTTGTTAAAAATTAAAATATTAGAGGATAATGAACTAGTCGATTTTTAAAATATTTATTCTTTTCATTTAGTATTAAAAATTTAACGGATGAAATTATTGTTTTTTGAAAATAACTTTCTTTTTTTTTAAAAAAAGAAATATAATAAATATAATATATATATATATATATGGATTAAGGATAATATTCTAAATATAAGTGAAATTTACACTTTGATATGCAATAATCAATATTCCATTTCCGTTATTTTTTTTTTTTTGAAGAAAATAAATGGAAGGAGAAAAAAAAAGAAAAGAAAAAAAAGAGGAGAGAATGTTTATTAAACTTGGGAGTATAAAAGCATGAACACATATACCATAGTTAATGAAGAGGGATGGGACATGGAAATTTTTCTCTTTTATAAATAGAATGGTATTGGATTCTACACTAGATATATATGTGGTCTAAAAGTTTGTTATTGGTGATAAAGAGGGTCAAACAAGCAACTATTTGATGCTCTTTGACCAAATTAGCATATAAATGATGGTTTTAGTCATTATGCCATTAAAAGGTGTGTCCATATAAGATCAGAAAATATAACATATTATATAATTATTGCCAAAAAAAAAAAAATTGTAACATTCTGTATAAATGTGCATTCTAGGCTTTTATGAATCTTAAGTTTCATATAATGTTTCCGTGAAAATAAATAAATAATAATAATAAAATTCCAAATGATGTCAAATAACCTCAGTACAATAGCATATGTTAAGTAGGTTTCATTATTCTTCATCTTAACAGGTAGTTTTACTCATCTATTATTAAAAAGTTTACTTATTAATATTTAATTTTTTTTTCTCACAATCCACATTTAAATTATATTAATTTCTCAACCACTATAATAATAATATGTCATTTTGTTATATTATTGGGTAAACAACTTGTGTATGTATCACTGCTACATTAGCAAAACATTTTTTTTTTCCTCCAAAAATGTTTCGTTTTAAATCTTTTTATTTCAGATTTTTCAAAAAGAAATATTTAAGTTTAAATCTATCTATTTCAAATTTAAGAGAAAGGGAGAGAAAAAAAAATTACCTCGTTTTATTTTTTGTTATTTTTTTATTTTTAAAGTGGAGAATTGATTTCAAAATCTTGGTATAAGTAAACAATAAGCAACCAAATGATCCTTTAGGGTCACCTTTTTTATCAAAATTATATGGACAATTGACATATGTTATTATTTTATTGATTTAAAAATTAATATAATCTTTAAAGGGATAAATGTAAGTAAATATTCAAAATTAATATAACCTTTAAAGGGATAAATGTAAGTAAATATAAACCAATAAAATAATAAGGTTTCATCACTTATGAACATTTTGGCAGATTTTTTAATAATGTGATATAAATGAAATGATGATTTATTTCTTAATGATTTAAGTTTTTAGAATAAGTAGTAACTTAAAGTCTTAATTAGAGCTATAAATCATTAAGATCAAAATACATATAAGGTCTCTCTTTTTTATTTTTTTATTTTTTATTTTTAATTTTTAATTTTTTTGGTTCTCTGGATAAATTTAATAGTCTTTTTTTTATTTTTTATTTTTTTAGCTTGAGCTCAAAATACCACAATACCAAACCAAATATGATGAGTAGTGGGATCCTAAGATAAACCTTGGCTAAACCTTGGAAATCTTAATGCCATAATGCCTTTCAAATCCTCCTAACCATTATTCTATTGCAATAATTCTTGCTAAGAAGAACGCCCATGTTGTGGCAATTCCACCCAGAGGGTAATGGGTTACTACTACAGCACGTCCTTGGACAATGCTCAAGGCTCTAACTTATTCCTACAGCACGTCCTTGGACAATGCTCAAGGCTCTAAGCTGAGTAACAGGAGTAGCTTTTAATTTATTGTGAACCCAAATGATGGATTCAATAAGTTCTTGCCAATAACCACGCCCGTTGAATAGAAACATTAGACTAAAAGCCCATACAAAATGAGCAGCTAAGAAAAAAGGCCATATATAGATAATGAAGAACCATAGGACTGCATTTTAATTGTTATTGTTGCTCATGCTCCTTCCTCATAGTTTATTTTAGAAATAATGAGTGTGCAGCAAAGAAAATAAATGAAGGCTCAATATATTTTTCCTTCTAAATTATAACACGGTTTGCACTTTGCTTTCTTTATTACTGCCTCGATTATTGTCTTTGTATCACTTCATCCAAAACAGTTACAATCGTAAATGAGGAAATTACTTAATCATAGACGATCTATTAACTTTACTTAGAAACAATTTCATAAAACCTAGATAGATGAATATCGAATAAATTAATAACCTCAATTAAATAATAGTTTTTTTTTAATCACAACGTAGGCCACTATATTAAACGAATAACATCCCTAAATGCATAAAGGAATATATATATATATATATATATATATATATATAACTATGTTCAAGTGAGAATGCTAATTTGAAGATATCTTAGGATTTAAATATATCTTTGTAAGGATATATGGGTATTTAAAAGACATGCACATTATTTGAATCCTCGTAGTATCCTCAAGTTAAAGTTCCCATCTAAGCTGTGCTATATGTATAAATAATCTTTTAAGAACCAATGATATATAAATTAATAATGCTTTAATTACACAAAAAAAATATATAAAAAAATTCATAATACGTAAGAATATGCTAGGGGTTTCTTTTAGACCCTTAAAGGGGATTATAAAATAAATTGTTTTTAGAAAATAATAATTAAAAAATGTTTAGTAAGTTCATAAATTTTAGATCTTTTTAATAACCAACTCCTTTTATAAGCTGGAATTTGAGAAGCATCAAGGTATAGTTTTTAAGATTCTCCTAAAAGTAAAATCAGTATTTTGATATTGAAAATACAAATGTGTCACTTAAATAGGATTTATCAAACATTTAAATTCTAATTTTGTAGCTTTTAGTAATTTAAGTGTAAGTAACCCTATATATTAAAGACACAATTCATGAGGGAGGGGAGATATGACTGCTAATCCAATACCAGATCAAAGTCTTAAGAACAACTTTCTTCAGCTTGTGACTGGATTTTTTCATGGATACTTTATATCTAGGCTAAGTAAGGATTTAGGACATCTTGGATCACATGGAGCTCCAAAGGTATACAACACAATGGTACCACAATAACAACCCAACTGTGGGGTCCAACCTATCATTTCCTAAAGCCTAAGCCCATTAGGGTTTCAACCCTAGAAACCCTAGAGAAAGCATTATAAATAGATGTTTAATTTCTTATTCTTATATCACATATAACATACAGTATAGACAATACAAGTTTGGAGAAAGTTTAAGAGAAGTTTTTTTGTGTATAAACTTTATAGTTATAATACATATTTTTCTTCTCAATTTTCGTGCTTTTGTCTCCTTTTATTTTTCTGTATTAGTTTTGTGTATTTTTTGTGATAAAAGGATCACAACAAGTGGTATCAGAGCCAGGGTCCAGGTATAGGGTTTGTCGTCCAAAAGCTCAAACGATGTATTTGAGCATGCTAGGAGGTAGATCTCGCTGAGATAAAGAGAGCAAGCCCAACCGGACCTCCATCTGCTGTTGAACGCGCCTCCACGTGCCGATCAAAGTTTTTGTGTAGGTTTTCACGTGTTAGTCAACTCACACGCGCCACTCCAAACTAGGCGAGCCATGCCTTCAAGCTGAGCCGACCCGCGAACCGACCCACGAGCAGAGCCAAGCGGCAAGTCGATCCGAGAGACGAGCCGCTAAGCCGAGTTCGGAGCCGAGTCATGACACATCATTAGCCAACTTTCTGCCACATCATCCGACACATCAGCACCGGTCCAAAACTTTTATGAAATTACAGAAATACCCCTATATTTTTTATATTTGCAGGTTTTCCCAGAAGTTTTGATATTTGCAGATTGGCCTATAATTTTTGAAAATTGCACTTTGACCCTAAAAATTTGAATATTCAGATTTTAGCCTTAGAAGAGTCAAACATAATGTTTTTGACTGTTCTAGATGCATTGGTGGACTCCATTTTGACAAATTTAGCTCCAATTTTATTCAGCACAAGATGTTAATGGATGAGTCACATTTGGGAGCTATGATCAAGCTTACTACCACCAACTATACACTTCGGAGACCTTGGATGGAAAATCTTTTAAATTAGAAGGATTTGTTTGACCCCTTAGATGATGAAGGAAAGAATCCTGATCCCACCAAAGAAGTGAAATGGAAGAAGATGAACAGGAAAATGATCAGTCAAATCCGACAATGGATCGACCATAGTGTCTTCCATCATGTTGTGTAGGAGACGGACACATACATCCTCTGGAAGAAATTGGAGGACATGTATCAAGCCAAGACTGCTTAGAATAAAGCCTTATTCATGAGGCATTTGGTGAATTTGAAGTTGAAGAATGAAACTTTTGTAGCCGAGCAAACAGTATGTTTCAGAACTTGGTAAACTAATTGTCTACGGTGAAGTTACAACTAAGGGATGAAGAACAGGCACTTTTACTTCTTAGTTCTCTTCCAAACAGTTGGGAGACACTAGTCGTCTTTCTCAGCAATTTGATCCGAATGGCAAACTTACCATGACTATGGTAACAGATGCCTTATTTAATGAGGAGGCTAGGAGAAAGGACATTGGTAATGATCAAACACATGCCTTTGTCACAAAGAAACAAGAGAGGCAGCAAGAAGGTACTCATGACAGGAGAAAAGGCAGAAACCAGAGTAGAGGCAGATCTACAGATAGAAGGAGGCCATCATATAAGTGTCACTATTGTGGCCGAGAAGGACACCTGAAGAAGTACTGTAACAACCCAATCCACTCGCATGAGATATTGTCCGCTTTGGGCCCAGTCCGTATGGTTTTAAAAGGCCTCTCAAGGGAAAGGTATCCACATTATTTTATAAGGCATGCTTCATTTCCCTTTCCAACCGATGTGGGATCTCACAATACATCCCCCTTTAGGCCCAGCGTCCTCGCTGGCACACCAATCCAGGTCTGGCTCTAATATCAACTGTAACAACCCAATCCACCCGCATGTGAATATTGTCTATTTTGGGCCTAACCCACACAGTTTTAAAAGGCCTCTCAAGGAAAAGATATCCATACCCTCTTATAAGGCATGCTTCGTTCCCCTTTCCAACCAATGTGAGATCTCACAAGTACTGTAGGAAGATGTTGCGAGAGCAGTGGCATAAAAACAATCAGCCGAAGAAGGATGGTGAAACTTTGGTCACTGTCAGAGGAAAAGTGGCATATTGTTCCACACATAAAGAATCATGCTTTCACACTTCAAGCCAACGAGTCGAGTGGGTAGTTGATACTGCAGCATCCTACCATGTTACTCCACACGTAGAGTTTTTTAAGACATATAAAGCAAGAGACTTTGGCACAGTGAAGATGGAAAATAACAGTTTTGCCAAGATTATTGGAATTGGAGATGTTTAGATAAAGATTAGCATTGGACATATAATTACTTTGAACGATATCCGACATGTTCCAGACCTTCGGCTCAATTTGCTCTTAGGAATAGCCTTTGACAAGGAAGGCTTCGGCAACCACTTCTACAATGGCACATGCAAAATGACAAAAGGTACTATGGTTGTCGCTCGAGGACATATTTGTGGAACACTTTACAATACTCATATAAAGATTTGTGTAGATAGCCTCAACATTGCAGAAGGAGAGGTATCTCAAAATCTATGGCATCAAAGACTCGGTCACATAATTGAGAAATGATTGTTTACCTTAATGAACAAAAAGCTTATCGCTATTTCCAAGGATGCTGTGTTAGATCTTTGCAACCATTGTTTGTATGGTAAGCAACACAGAGTCTCATTTAAGTCCTCTTCAACGAGAAGATCAGAATTGCTTAGTTTGGTGCATTCTGATGTTTGTGGACCTTTGGAAGAGGAATCTCTAGGTGGCAACAGATATTTCCTGACCTTTATAGATGATGCTTTTCAGAAGGTGTGGGTTTATTTCCTAAAGATGAAGGATCAAGTTTTAGATCACTTCAAAGAGTTTCATGCCATGGTAGAGCTTGAGATAGGAAAGAAGCTGAAGTGTCTTCGCTCAGACAATGAAGGTGAGTATATTTCCTGAGAGTTTTATGCCTACTGCAAAGGACAGGGCATTCGGCATAAGAAGATGGTCATTCGTATCCCACAACATAATGACGTAGCCGAGAGAATGAATCGGACGAATATGGAGAAGGTCAGAAGTATGATTAGTATGGCTAAGTTGACAAAGTCATTATGGCGAGAAGCTGTTCGTGCCACCTGCTATTTGATTAACAAATTGCCATCAGTACCACTGAATTTTGAAATTCCAAAGAAAATATGCTCTGGTAAGAATCCTTCATACTCTCATTTAAAAGTATTTAGATGCTTAGCCTTTGCACATGTATCTAAGGAGCTTAGACAGAAGCTTGACGCAAGAACTACTTCATGCATCTTTATTGGATATGGAGATGAAGAATTTGGATACAGATTATGGGATCTGAAGGCAAAAAAGGTTATCAGAAGCAGGGATGTGGTATTCCAAGAAAACCAGGCTATAGAAGATTTTGATAAGCTAATGAAGTCTTCTAGTACCAGTGCCCATGATTTTGTTCCTGATCCAACACCAGCATAACCAACCACAGATGATGACGAGGTGCATAGGAAATTATTAGAAGCAGAGCATGAGAGAGAAGAGGATATTGAGCAGGGAGATGCTCAAACACCAGAAGCTGCAGGACCATAAGAACAGTCAAATGATGGTACACCTCTTTGAAGATCTAAACAAGGCCGTATTCCATCAAAGAGATATCCAGAATCTCAATATATTCTGCTTATTGAAGAGGGGGAGCCAGAGAGCTTTCAGAAAGCTAATTCTCATCAACACAGAGAAAAATGGATGCATACAATGCAAGATGAGAAGTAATCTTTGTAAAAGAATTATACGTATGAGTTGGTTAAGCTTCCAAAGGGAAATAAGGCACTGAAGAACAAATGGGTATTCAAGCTCAAGAAAGATGGCAATGGACAGGTGGTGAAGTATAAAGCCCGATTGGTCGTCAAGGTTTCCTTTAGAAGAAAGGAATTGAATTTGATGAGATTTTCTCACCAGTAGTGAAGATGACTTCGATACGAGTTATTCTTGGTCTAGTAGTCTGTCTAGACTTAGAACTTGAACAGATGGATGTGATAACAGCGTTCCTTCATGTGATCTGCATGAAAAGATTTATATGGAGCAGCCAGAATGTTTTGAAGTTTCAGGGAAGGAGAACCTCGTTTGCAAGCTAGAGAAAAGCTTGTATGGCCTCAAGCAAGCATCTAGGCAGTGGTACAAAAAGTTTGACTATTTTATGGTGAGTCAAGGATACAAGAAGACTAATGCAGACCAGTGTGTTTATATTTAGAGATTTCCATATGGAAACTTCATTGCACTTTTGCTGTATGTCGATTACATGTTGGTCGTTGGACAAGATATAATGAAAATTAGTCAGCTGAAGAAGGAACTTTCCAAGTCATTTGATATGAAAAGACTTGGGACCAGCTCAATAGATTTTAAGAATGCAAATATCTCGAAATATCAAAAATCACAAGTTATGGCCATCTCAAAAGAAGTATGTCGAACGAGTGATAAAGAGATTTGGCATAGAGAAGGCCAAACCAGTCAGCATTCCATTAGCAAACCATTTCAAGTTGAGCAAGAAATCGGGCCATTTATCCAAAGTAGAGTTAGAGGAGATGGCTTCAGAACCTTATTCTTCAGCGGTAGGAAGTCTAATGTATGCAATGGTGTATACTAGACCAGACATAGCTTATGCAGTTGGTATTGTGAGCAGCTTTATTTCAAATCCTAGAAAGGAACACTAGGAAGCAATCAAGTGGATTCTCAGGTATCTTAAGGGTACATCAAAAGGATGCTTGTGTTACGGGGAAGGTGATCCAGTTCTACATGACTATACAGATGCAGATATGGTCGCAAATCTTGACAATAGAAAATCTACTTCAGGTTATATTTACACTTTTGATGGAGGAGCTGTGCCATGGCAGTTAAGATTGTAAAAGTTTGTAACTTTATTCATGAAAGAAGCAGAGTATATTGCCGCAGTGGAAGCTGTTAAGGAGATGTTGTAGTTAAAGCGTTTGCTCCATCAACTGGGCATAAAGTAAAATGACTACAAGATATATTGTGACCACCAAAATGCTATGGATTTGAGCAAGAATTTAATGTATCATTCTCGGACAAAGCATATTGATATCCGTTATCATTGGATACACGATGTGATTGAGCATAAATTGTTCAGGTTGGTGAAGATTCACAAAAAGGAGAATCCAGCAGATATGTTTACAAAGGTTGTTACACCAAAGAAGTTGAAGCTGTGTAGAGACATAGCTGGTTTAGATGGTGGGTGACCATCAAGTTTCTGAAATGCGGCTAGAGGGGGAGAATTGTGGAGTCTAGCCTATTATCTCCTAAAGCCTAAGCCCATTAAGGTTTCAATCCTAGAAACCCTAAAGAGAGCATTATAAATAGATGCTTAATTTCTTATTCTTATATCACATATAATATACAGTATAGACAATACAGGTTTTAAGAGAGGTTGAGAGAAGTTTTTTTGTGTGTAAATTTTGCAGTTATAATATGTATATTTCTTCTTAATTTTCGCGCTTTTGTCTCTTTTTATTTTCTGTATTAGTTTTGTGTGTTTTTGGTGATCAAAGGATCACAACACTAACACCAACAATAACTATAATCATAACAAAAAAGGTTTTAATAACTAAATGAAAGAACTCATAAATAAAAGATAAAAAATAATAATAACAAAAGTAAGACACATATGGACTACTAGAAGAACTAAGGCTCGCAATCGACTATGTCTTCATCTTCGTCACGTTAATAGTCTTTAAATTTACCAGCTCCTCCGAATATGGTTGCAAAAGTAAAATTCGTTTGCTTTGATTTCCATGGTAGAAAGTAAGGAATAATGGAATTGTGGGTTAATGACAAAAAAAAGAAAAAAGAAAAGGAAAAAAAGCATCCAAATTGGAGCTGAAGATTTTATGAAAAGGGAACGCTTTATTCATTGTTTAGCTGATTTTGTTTGGCTCATCCATGGATACTTGAATTGATATTTTTTAAATTTAAGGATTCTAGCTTCCATTAGTTGAGTTGGAGGGGCAGCAGTGCAAGCCTTCTACTCTAATCCATCTTCCTCCCATTTAATAAGCAAGGTACTGTGAAGATCTTCTAACTTTATTGCTCTAAATCGAACTCCATAGCATCTTGTTTTTCAGTAAAGACCAGTGAAAGTTGCCATAAATTGATATATAGGGAAAAAAAAATAGTTGTCACTCCTGTATGATTTATGAGATCATGAAAAAGAGAAAACTCTGTAATTTTGAAGAAAAAAAATTTAAGTATCATTAAATTAAAAACTTCTCATAAATTTAATGTTTGAATCAGAATTCTCAATTTTTTTTTTTTTTTGGGATTTGTTGAAAGCTGAAATAATAAGTGATTTGGAAAATTGGATTGAAATTTTAAATTGGCAATTTAAATATTTATATACTACAAAGTATGATTACCAATTTAAATAATTATTTTTGCTATTTAAAATTTTTTCCTATCTTATGTTTAAGATGGAAAATCATCGTTCAATTATTTTTTGTAATTTAATCTCAGATTTTTATAGTATATTTCTTTTTATTGACGAGATGAATCATTATTTAAAATGCATTTATAACTTTTTTTTTCTTTTCTTTTGGTGTGAATATTATTAATTGCATCTAGTTAAGCATAAAAATCTTGTATTTTTTTTAGAGAAATATATATATATTTTTTGAAGATTTGTTTTAGAGAGGAAAAAACAAATGCATTTTTATAATGTGTCACTAAATAATTACATATATATATATATGTGTGTGTGTGTGTGTGTGTGTGTGTGTGTGGAATCCTTTTATGGTCAAGCCGGTCTTGACCAAAGTGGTGCGGTCTAAAAGCATGGAAAAAATTATGACAGTTGGATTCAAAATCATAGACACGGACGGCTTAGATTTAAAATTCTCTCACATGAGAAAAATTGCCAAAACTTCCTTTCAGCTTGATACCAAGGCTCTTGCTCGGCAATAATTGAAACACTTTTGACAGGAAGAATAAAAAAAAATAAAAATAAAAATAAAAAAAGCAAGGTTCATTTCTTGCTTTTGGCAGCAAGAAAAAAAAAAAACTTTACAGCAAAGTTCTAACAGAAGTTGACCATTTTCTTACCTTCAGAAAGGCATATGTTTCTTACCTTCGGAAAGGCATATGTTGGAAGTGTTGTAATGTTATACTTCCGGAAAGATGGTGGCACAGGTGGAACAACAACTAGGTTAATGTTATACTATTGAATTTTTGCCTTCTTCTGTTATAGCCTTGAGATTGTATTTTGATTCTTCTTATCTATTACCCTCCGATTAAGGTTCTCTTTTATTCAGGTAGATATGTGTAATTTGGTTGCTTCATTATGAAAGTTGCTTTCATAAAAAATATATTATATTTTTATGAAAGTTGATTATTATTATTTTAAAAATCTATTTGGATTTCTTTGCTCTTCGATATAGAAATTAATGGTGGAAGATAAAGTTGGAGTGAGAAATCTGATGAACCTTCTTATATTTGATTGTGCAATCTGTCACTGATTTCTTGGGCTCGGTTTCAGAGCTCGACAATTGACGCTTCAGATGGAATTTCACCGATTGCTTATGGGATTTCAGTGATAAGAAGGAGGCAATTTTTTCTTCTTCATCCTTGTCGATTTCATCTTTGCCCATTGCTTCCATGGCCGATTCTGAGTGTTTGGTTTTTTTTGATTTGGTGAGGCTGCAACTAGTACTGCCTGATGTAGAGACAACATTGAAGCTTATGTGATCGGGAAATTTGATGCATGTGATGGTGGATCCCAATTACAAAATAGAAACTTAAAAAAAAAAAATGAAAGAAATTGTGGGGGGCCAAAAGCCAATGCTTTTTTACAACATAAGCGTCCGACTTTTCTACATTTTTTTTAATTATATATATATATATATATATATTTTTTTTAGCTTTTACAAGTATCATTGGAAATTACAAAACTGAAATTTAACAAAGTAAAAGCATTGGTTTTGGCCCTCCAATTTTTTTTTTTTTTTGGTTAACTTTCAATTTTGTAATTTCCAATTGCCCCCAATTATATATTTTTTGAGTATGTTTGAATTTTTTAATTTTAAATAACGTTTGTCAAAGTACCAAAAAATTAAAAAAAAAATTACAAAAGAATTACAAAAAAATTAAAAAATTTACAAAAGTCAACATTTTTACATTGTAAAAGCGTCGGTTTTGGCCCCTTAATTTTTTTTTGGTTGACTTTCAATTTTGTAATTTCCAATCAGGCCCAATTATTTTTTTGTTAAGTTTGAGTTATGTAATTTTAAATGATGCTTATAAAAGTACCAATTTGTTTTTAAAAAAAATTATAAAAGAATTAGAAAAAAGGGAAATAAAAAAAAATTACAAAAGCCAATGCTTTTATAATGTAAAAGCGTTGGCTTTCGCCGCCCAAATTTTTTTGTTGTCTTCCAATTTTCTAATTTTCAATTGGCTCTCAAATTTTATTTTTGTTCAATTTAAATTTTATAATTTTGAATGACCTTTGTAAAAATACAAAAAAAAAAAAATTACAAAGGAATTAAAAAAAAAAAAGTAACAAAAAAATTATAAAAATCGATGCTAAAACCGTCGACTTTGTACTATAAAGCTTCCAAACGGATAACATTAATTTTGCACACGGCGTGTACACCTATTGTGAGTGTACTGCAGATACATAGAAGAAGAAGACTTGCTACGGTTCTTGAAAGGTGAGGAGGTGTCCACCTTATTCCCTCTGTTTGAAGGATCAGAGAGTGGGAAGATCTCCAAGTCTTTCTTCCACAACTGGGTGGTCCATGCCTGCTTCGAGGGCAAGGTAAGTGAAATAATGCACAAAAACACAAAAAACATGAACGAAATTGCAAAATTGCAGAGCCAAAATTCAGACACGAGATCCCAAAAAGAGAGAGAGAGAGAGAGAGAGAGAGAGAGAGAGAGACCGAAGGGGAAGAAGAGGAAGGAAGTGTGGGTTTGGCTTGGTCTTAGGAGATCTAGACAATTGAGCCAGAGTTAAACGACCTCCAAAGAAACTATCTTGCTTCACTTTCCCTTCCAAGGCATAGGCCATCCAAAACACTAAAAACGACCTACAAAACCTAATTTTCCAAACCCCCATGTTCTTCCTACCTGTGTGAAAATAATCAAAAAATAAATAAATAAATAAAATGGAGGCAATCTCTTATATCCCAAGGCTACAAGTTTATAGCTTTTGCTTATCTGAACTATGAGATGGGTGTGGAGGTTTGTTGTGGTCGCTGTGGAATCATGCAGTGTTGTTGCTGCCATTTATGCAAACCCATCCCACCAAACCCACTATTGGGTTGTCCTTGTGGTAAGCTCCCATGTCCTCTTCAATCTCCATTGTATCCCCACCTTCCATCAATTCCTCAAGAGGCTCTATCGTTGCTTGGGAAACCTCCATTCTGGAACTCGGAGGAAGAAATTGGAACGGTGCATAAGGAACAACTGCTCTACATTCATTGTCATTGCTCATCATTTCATCTTCCTCATCTGACTTATGCTGCCCATATTGGGTAGACCTTATAAATTGATCTATAAAAAGAAAACCCATGTCAGTTTCAGATTTCAAAGTTTTGAGAAAACTCAATCTTAGGACAAAGTAGAGATTATGAGACTGGGGGATTTTAAATTCTGTGGTATTCTTGCTGCCAACAGCTAGAAATGAACCTTCCTATTCTCTCTCTTTTTTTTTTTTTTTTGGTTCTTGCTGCCAAAAATGTTTCAATTACTGACAAGCAAGAGCCTCGGTGTTGAGCGGGAAGGAAATTTTGACAATTTTTCTCACGTGAGGGAATTTTAAATCTTAACTATTTGTGCCTTGCAATTTGAATTTAATGATAATAATTTTTTCCACATTTTTGGACCGCATCATTTTGGTCAGGACTGACCTAACCATAGAAGGACTATATGTGCATAAAAGTGACACAGCCATTTCTTACAAAAATTATAACTGGGAGAAGCTCAATGATCCTGATCCATAAACAGGTCCAAGATTGCACTAAGATTGCGCTTTTTAGGTTATGCTCATTTAACTAGACCCATTTTTTAGGGGCTAAATTCCATTAGATAACTGATAGATCTTACAAAATTTTGTTGAATCCATCTAGAATTTAACATAGGCTACTCATATGTTTAATAATATACTTAAAACATACTCCCTAATCTAGAACATTTCTCCAGCATCAAACAAACTACTAGTTTGTTAATGCACCCTTCTTCTTTTTTTCGGGGGAAAAAAAAAAAACACAACTAATTTCTCAAAGGTAGCTTGTTTTGAAAACACGACTAATTTCTTAAAGGTAGCTTGTTTTGAAAACAATCTCACCTAAACACTACATTATACAACAACAAACTCTACATTTTGTGTATTTGTAGGCTAGTAAAAATCATTAAGAATACATTTTTAAATTTTGGGTTTGATCAATTCTAAATAAAATATCCCTTTCCAATCTTCCAGTCGTATGGTTTAAATCTAATCCTCCTTCCTAGGCTATTTGGCCAAAATCTACCGTTTTTAAAAGCCAAATTTGGGTAAAATCCCCTTTTTCAAAGTTTGTTTAAACTTGCTTGAAATCTTCCCTCTCTAGTTGTAATGTTGACCCAAAAACAAAAAAAAACAAAAAAAAAAGACTATGCTTGAAAGCATTTACTTTCATTTTCATAAGCGTTATAATGCAAACTCTATGTTTCTTACTCCATGTGTACTTTTCCTTTAACTCCATTGCTAATAAAAACGAGGTGACTCTCATACTCCTCTGTCCACAGCTATATATAGTGGCAAATATTTGCTACGCATTTTCCACTAAAAAAAAACCAAATTGGGTCTTGAAGTTTCAATTATAATTGGTTTATAAATCTATCAAAATTTCAACTTAAAAAGAACAAAACTTTCCTTGTTTTCTATCTAGTGTTTTAAATTTTAAAATCTTTACTTTTAATTTCTAGAAGTTCTTTCTTTAAATGTAATTTTTTTTCTTTTTTAAATTATATAATAGCAAAGTTGAAATGCATATATATAATATACGGTTCTGCTCAAATCAAGTTTTAATATTAGAAATAATATCAGGATTTTTTTTTAGCCTTTATATTGTATCAAAAACTGAAATTTAAAATTATATTTAATAACTAAGTTTTGACACTGTTTTATTTTTCTTAAATAGGGTTTTGGTATATCATAAACTCATATTTGACAACTTCTTAAATTTTAAATCATAATTTTTAATATGATACAAATGCTAGTAAAGGAAAATTGTACGTTAAAATCATCATATCATTCTGATATAAACTTGACTTTCTCTATGTGTATAGGAAAATAGAAAGTTAATCTTCAAATTAGTTTTCAATATCAGATTCTCATTTATTAGTCTTCTAATCATGTAAATAACTAATATTTGAAAATCAATTGGTGATCAAATATTAATTTAATAATATATTAAAATCTTATTTAGATAAAAAAAAATCGTTATAAGAATCTAGAAAGCGATAAATATATTTTTTAATATTAGCCTCTGAAATGATACAATGCATAATAAAGAATGTCTTAATAGGATAACATCAAGTTGACTTGATGGAGACTGGTTGTATATATGAAGTTATTATTATTATTATTATTATTTTATCAATATGTTTTGGTAGTTTTCCATCAAAACCTTTATCAGTAGCACCAAATAGTTTTCTCATCAAAATCTTTATTTAGTTTTTGAATTGTTTCAAGAGCTTAGAAAATATATATTGATAGATTATATAAGTTTGATGAAATCGTTAAACTCTAAAGGGGCAAAATGAACCATATCTAAGCCCATTCAAATTCCAAATATATTTTTAAATGTCGAATCTTGAAACAATCTAATAATCGATAAGTAAGATCCTAATGGTCCCATTAGGCATATTTAATTAAATACGGTATGACAAAAGTACATAAACAAATATGTATGTGTACAAATCATTTTATTTATTTAAAAATATAGAGAAAAAATTCAGCTAAAAAATATGTAAATGTAAAATTTATAAATTTGGTATATACGTTTATAATACGTTATAAGTTAAAAAATGAAATACAACAAATATGAGTATTAAATATATATTAGAATTAGTTACTTTTAATATTTATAAAAAAATAATTAGTTATTTTTAATATATTAGTCAATTTTAACAAATATGACAAATTTTTTTTTTCAAAAATATGTATGCATACTATATGTGTATTATTCGTAAATTTACTAACTATCAAGATAGGAGAATTCTTGAAAATATATATATATATATATACACACACACACACGATAATCATGACTTTTAATAAGTAAAAGGTGATTATATGATAAGGTTTTATGATTACCACATTCTATATAAAGTTTTATATTTTATTAAAATATTTTTAACTGAGAATCCCTATAAAGAAACTATATTTTCTTGTCATGGAAATGTATAAAGTAAATTTGTTACAAGGGAATCTCTAATTTAGTTAAATTAGAGATACTTATATGATAAACAGATTAATTGATGGATAAAATAATTATTAATATTAAATTTTAATAAAAAATTTTAGATATGATGTGATAACATTAACCACTTGCCATACAAAAGATTTAATAAAGTCAATGATGCACTATTCACTTACTGGATAATTTTTGTATATGTACATATCCACAAATCAATTGTTGATGAGTTCATAATCCTTTAATGATTTTAGCAAATAATAATTATAATAATAATGATAAATTAAAAACTCAATCTAACATTACATTAATTTTTAAATAAAATTTATTACAAGATGTTAAAAAATAGAGAAATTAAACGATGCTAGAAACGACACTTCTAAAGCCCCTCTTTATTTTAATTAAAATTAAGAGGATTCATCGTTTGAAGGGAAACAAACTACTTAAGAATTTCAGATTTTGTTTATTTTATTATGCCATAATTAAATAAAAAATTCAATTCAGTAAATATACTAAAATAAATAAATAAAATAAATCAATGAAATGTTGTTTGACACCTTTTGGAACTTGAGCAAGGAGTAGACTTTTTGGAGGTTGTTAATTCTATCTCAAACAAAAATTAATCTAGAAATCAAATACACTACATGAAAAAGAGACGCAATTCTTTTTTTTTTTTTTTCGTAATTACGAAAAAAATCATTTTTTTATCATTTAATAACACTTGCTCTTTTTCTTGGTTTTCTTTTCCCCTTTTTTGTGCCTGTTATTAAGTAAACTTTTAAAAAATCATTCAAATATTATTAATTTTTATTTTTTCAATATTACGAAAATTCTTTTAATATTATATAATATTAGATGACATAATTATTTGCAAAAATGGTTTTCTTTTTCTTGCTCAGTATAATAACAATAACTATTAAAAACATTAAAAAAAATATTAGTTTTTATATACCTTGATGTTAAACTTGTTGTTAATTATTTTAATATCATATAATTTATATATGCAATTATTATCATGAATAGCAACCAAAACTAAATTTAATATATTATGAGTCAATATAGTTTTTTTTTTTTATACAGAAATTACATTAGTAATAATGAAAAATCAATTTTGTCTATTTTGAGTGATGTAATTATTTATGAAAATTATATACATACCAATTAAAAATCAATTTTATTTTTTTTAAAATTATTTCTTATAAAAATTTATAGTATAGTATGTTCTTACAGTGAGCATTGTACAATATGCAACCAAATTAATACAACACAGTTTTGCATACCAAATATAATCCATTTGGTGATATATAAATACATGATAATCTTTTCTTTTTTTTCTTTTTTTTTAACTAAAAACATAATATGGGTTAGTGAATCTTGAAGGGTAGCCGATTAATTTAATATGAGAGAATGTGGATACCATTTTTATTGTCCACATATCATGGGTGATAGTTTTAAAAAGATCAAATTTTTTTATACATATATAAAATAATGATCTTTAAGGAACATGTTTGAATATAAGATGAGAATGTATTTACATATTAAATGTTGATAATGTTAGTTAATTAATGATTTAGCAAAATCAAAATTGTGTATGTATATATGATGCATGCGTATGTATGCTATTCTTGAGTGTACAACTTTCGAACAGAAAATATTTAATTATTTATGTACTTAGAAATGACACGTCTTTTTCTAATCTTTATTTCTAAATTTACAATTGACTAATTAGGTAGTTTGGAAGAATGAATTACCTGCAAAACAGAGAGAGAAATGAATGGACACTACAAAATTAATTTTATTTGATAGGACAAAAGAGAAGAGAGGAAGAAAATGATACTTGAAAAAAAAAAAAAAAAAAAAAAACGTTTTCATAAGCAAATGCATCATTAACCGTTCATCCAAGCTAGCATGGAATCCATACCCTTGAAAGGAAAAAACCGTCAAAAAACATGTCTCTCATAATTCAAAGTGGGGGTTTCAAAAAACAGTTTAAGCCGTTAAGTTTTGAGCTGTCTTCTTTCTTTGGAAACAAACACACAACTTGTAAGTCTACAAAAGAGGAACAAAAATAGTAAATAAATGAACTAGACCACAATTCAAAACCTGTCCCCTTTTGCGAGAAAATCCTAACCATCTATAAATCGAAAAGTGAGGAAGTAATTGGAGAAAAAAGAAAAACCTTTTTGGTAAATTCATTTTTGTTCCTCCTATTTTCACTTAACTCTATCTTATATCATTACATTCCCTTGAGAGTTTTCCTTAGAAACTTGACAGGGAATGTCTGTTTCTCCTATCTAATCTTACCCAGATTCAAGTAAGTTCTATTGGTTTACTTTTGTTTTCACATATTTTCTCATTTTAATGTAGTTAATGCCAAGGATGAAACTTCAAAAGGTGGTGGATGTAATTTTTTTTTCTTTTAAAGAAATCTATTTCTGAAATGGAATTCAATATATTTGATTTTTTTTTCTTTATTTTTTTTTTTTTGGTAATAGTTTCTTGATTATATAAAATAAATACACCAATTCATATGTTTTGGTTTGATTGCTAATTTTTTCAATCCCAAGGGAGAAAATGAGATTGTGTATGTGGAAGTGTTTTTGTAAAATATGAGATTGAACCTTTCTTTTGCCAATCTAATCATGTTTCTATATTCTTCCTTGTAAATGTGAATACTGAAACACAGCCAAAGAAGTTTTCTTTCATGAATCAGAATATTTTGGCGATTCCTTTTCATTTTTCCATTTTGCCTTCCTTTTTCTTCAATGTTATATTTATTTGATCAACCATTTTTTGTTTTTCTTTTTCAATGTGACAGGTTAAGAAAATGATCAGGGTTTTTCTTTTGATCTTCTTGTTCATTCACTCTAGCTTAGCACAGAAAGCAACTGCCCCTCCCACAAAGAAATGGATGACTTTAAGTGGTAATAACAGACTACCATTCCCCATTACTTCCATTCATTCTTTTCATAGACATTAAATAAATGCTTCCCCCCCCCCCCCCCCCCCCCCCCCCCAATCGGATAATGAATTTTAAACAGTCAAAGCTTGATTGTGATCCAGAAAAGAAAATGAAAAAACTATCAATTATAAGAAAACCACCAAACTTATGGCTTTCTTAATCAGTAAATGTCACAAAACATCTATATTTTTAAGCTTATCAAGTACACATATTGTGTTTATTGGATATTGCAATTTGGATCTATATTGTTGAAACTGGTTTACCACAGAACCTATAATGCACGCTAGTTATCATTTTTCTCAATAACAAGTCCATAGTTTTATATAATCCCACCCAAAACAATCAGAAAAAAGGTCTGCATCAATGACTTTGTGAAAGAATATTGCGGAAAAACAACGATTTGTTGCTAATTAGAATAAGAAACCGGCAGGGTACAATAGCATTAGATTATTGGTACCTAAACATCCCCTGTTTTTTTTTTTTTTTTGGGGGGGAAATATTATCACAATCATCTCAACTTTCCTAGAATCAGTTTCCATATTTGAAGTCGAATAACTTCTAAAACTCCATATTTTCTGAGCAGGCGAGCAGCCCCTCGTCATAGCACGGGGAGGATTTTCAGGACTATTTCCTGAATCCAGCAGCTTTGCAAACCAGATGACAGAGTCTGTAAGTCTGAATGGTGTGGTTATGCTCTGCAATCTGCAACTCACAAGTGATGGAGTCGGTATATGCCTATCAGACATTCGGCTTGATAATTCAACAACCATCTCATCACTCTTCCCAAAAGGGGCAAAATCCTACACCATAAATGGGGTTAATCTTCGTGGATGGTTCTCTTTGGACTTCACATCCGATGTACTGCTAAACAATGTGTCATGTAAGCCTAAAAGCATATTATCTGTTTGAAGAAAGCAAGACTTTTTGAGAGATTGCATGCTTATTTGCTATGGCTTTAAAATGTCAAATTTCAATGTGGTTTGATTGTGTGCTTTTCCTTAACAGTGGTTCAGAATATATACTCCAGGCCAACTTTGTTCGACGGCCAATTTCCAATCTCTACTGTTGAAGATGTTACAGGACTTAAACCAGCTCATTTCTGGTTGAATGTTCAGGTATCTTTCCCAACCTTAGCATCACACATTTTTTTCCTCAAGTAGGAAAGATTTGAAAGGAATAGACCAGGTTTGAACCTATAATAAGGCATTTATAAAACCATGAACCCTTTTGGAATTACACCTCAGGGACTCGATGCATGAATTCTTTACCATGCACAAGCACTACTTTTCATTTTAATTTTTTGTTCTTTATAAATTTTTGGTTCTTAATATTTCCTTCATGGCAGTATGATTCATTTTACAACCAACAAAAACTCAGTCCAGCAGCATATGTTGAAGATGCATTGACGCGCATGTCTATAGGTTTCCTTTCATCTCCCGAGATAGGTTTCTTGAAAAGCATGAATGGAAAAGTTAACAAACAGAAGACAAAGCTCATCTTCCAGTTCCTTGGCCTTGATGAGGTTGAACCCACAAGCAAACAGAAATATGGTTCAATTCTGAAGAATCTTGCCAATATCAAGACATTTGCATCCGGGATACTTGTCCCCAAAGATTACATATGGACTGTGAATGCAAACGGATACTTAGGGGCTCCAACTACCCTGGTGTCTGATGCTCACAAACAGGGCCTAGAAGTGTATGCTTCCGGTTTCGCTAATGATATGCCACTAAGTTATAACTACAGCTATGATCCATCTAATGAGTACATCCAGTTTATAGATAACTCTCAGTTTGCTGTTGATGGGGTGCTTACAGACTTCCCCCCTACAGCTTCAGAAGCCATAGGTGAGAAATACTATATCATACTCTGTTGGAAGAATATGAACCTGCAGTTCACTTCCAATGTGTAAAGAGTTTTGATCTTAACCATGCTAATGGCTTTTTTTTTTTTTTTTTTGCTGCAGCTTGCTTTGCGAATAACAAGAACGGCACCAAGCCTAGCAAAGGCAACAACCAAACCCTGTCTTTTTTTCTTTTTTTCCTTAGGAATATTCGAGTATTTAGGAAGTTTCTGATAGTAACTCCCTGACTTCTTTACAGGAAACCCTTTGGTCATAAGCAACAATGGAGCAAGCGGGATATATCCAGGCTGCACAGATCTTGCTTATCAACAAGCAGTAGATGATGGGGCAGACATAATAGATTGCTCAGTCCAAATGACTAAAGATGGAGTAGCATTCTGCTTAGCAAGTGCAGATCTTGCAGCTGACACTACTGCAATGATGCCTTTCATTGATAGAAAAGCTCTTATTCCTGAAATTCAACAAGAAATGGGTGTCTTTTCATTCGCTCTAACATGGAGCGAGCTTCAAACTGTGAAACGTAAACTTACACAAATCTTTTAGCTTTACAAGGGGTTATCTTGTAAGCTTTCGGCTAACTGGATGTTAAACTTTGTCTTTTCAGCACAAATAGCTAATCCTTTTGGGAACACTGCTATGGTAAGAAATCCAGCAGCCAAAAACATGGGTAAATTCATGACCCTCTCAGATTTTCTGGAGTATGCTAAGGCAAAGGCTGTTTCTGGGATTTTAATCAACATTGAGGTGAGATTTTCCATACACTCTTCACCTTAAGTGCACTTCTATTACCCTTTTTCTTTCTCGCCTGCCCCATCTCGGACAAATTCAATATGACATTTACTTGCATGTATGTAGCAAAATGACTGCCAACCATTATGAAAAAAGGTTAAAAAAAAAAAAATTCAGAACTGAGAGGTGAAAATTCCAACTTCAAATTTTTATTCACAAAGAAATTCATAGTCATGTTCTTTCTTTTTCTTGTTCTTTTCAGAATGCTGCCTATCTAGCATCAAAGGAAGGTCTTGACATTGTAGGAGCAGTAACCAGTGCCTTAAGCAATGCCACTTTCGACAAGCAGTCCACTCAACAAGTCTTGATCCAGTCGGATGATACGTCGGTGCTGTCCAAGTTCAAGAATGTACCAACTTACAAACGAGTGTTACTGATCAAGGAGAAGATAGGCGATGCATCCAAACAGTCAGTCCAGGAAATCAAAAAGTATGCGGATGGAGTTACCATTACGAGAGGCGCCATACTTGAAATTGCCGATTTCTTCATTGTGAGTCAAACCAATGTTGTCAAGGAGTTGCAGGCTGCAAATCTCACGGTGTATGTGAAACAGCTCAGGAATGAATACGTCACTCTGGCATTTGATTATTTCAGTGACCCCATTGTGGAGATTGCTACTTATGCTAAGTCAATCCAAGTTGATGGCTTCATGACTGATTACCCAGGAACCGCAACCAAGTATTTCAGTAAGTGTTTTGTTCAAAAAACCATACACTTCAAATCTTTAATACTCTTGGTCCCTGCCAACAACAAATAGTTTCACAACTTTTTCATATCAGATTAACCCCAGAGTGAAGCTTCCATGATCTTTCTCACAATATAAATACACATAGTTTTAAGCAGACACAAGCATAGTATTTATGCAATCACAGTTCAGTTTTAACATGTACCTTTTTAGAAATGGACAACATTTTTCTGTAACATTGTAAGCCATAAAAGGAAAAAGCTGATAATGTGTAATTTTCTTTCGTAATATAACAGGAAGTCCATGTTCAAACCTAGAAAAGAAAGGTACGGTGCCATACGCCATCTTACCAGCTGAACCTGGTTCTCTACTTGGGTTAGCAGGACCAGAAGCACAACCACCGGCAGCACCCCCTGCTGCAGCTCTTGAAGTTGCAGATGTTGTTGACCCACCACTTCCTCCAGTGGCGGACAAAGCAGCCGACAAAGCACCCACTGCTTCACCAACCAAATCACCTTCAAGTGGTTGGGCAAATGCTGCCAACTTGGGTTTTTCCACCTTTGCGGCCATTGTTGTGTATGGATTTGCTTTATGTTGAGTATCATTAAACATTTAACTTGATATGATTGGGAATTTGGGACAATATACCTGTAATTTTTATTCTTTCTTACAATTTTTAATTTAATTTCTATTTGAGTCGGTAAATATTCGACATTAGTCCTTTATATCTTCTGGTTCTTTTTTTCTATTCTCATCTTGGTTTCAACCATTTTAGCAAAGTTTGTAAACATATATACACCCAATCATGAACACCATAACATTGTTTTCAATTTCAACAAAACATTTAAAAAAATAAAAATAATTTTGAGAAAAAAAATTCCCGATAGAATGTAGGTCTTGAAAAATCTAGTAGATAATTTTGAAAAAAGAAATTAAAAAAAAAAAAAAAACCCAAAAATCGCATAGGGTAATGTAGAGAAAGGGGGCTGAGGTGGAGGTGGAGGCTCGGATTCGCCTTTTCTCAGACAGAGAGAGAGGAAAGACGGCCACCAATGGCTACGACACAAGGCCAGCCATGGAAAAAGGACAGAAAGGTCATTTTCACAGAGCTAGCTACCAGGTCGCCCCGCCAGGCAACCGAATCCTTTCTCGATGCCTGATTGTTTACGGTCTTTAAGCATCGTCACCGCCTCATTACATACATATATACATACACACATACACACACAAACACATACACAAAGATAGAGAGAGAGAAAGAGAGAGAGATAGACAGAGAGAAAGAGAAAGAGAGAGAGTATAGATATGAAATCATCGGCTCCACAGACATTCAGGGAATTCCAAGAGGCACATCGCTGCAAACCCCGACGAACTCCCTAAGAGCAAAGCCTCATTCTTAAACTAATGAGCTTTTCTGCCCTAATTCCATCCCTCAATGCCTTATTTATACTGCTTTTTTTTTTTTTTTTTTTTTGGGTATTAATGGAAAAGGGGAAAAAAAAAAATTCTAAACTATTTAGCTGTACTTTAATTTTCGTTAATCACATTTTATAGCTCCATTTTTTATTTTCTAAATTACATTCACATGAGAGTTTGGGCATACTTTCGTGTGGAGTTAACACTTTATTGAATATATAATTATATATGACTTGGAATAGGCCTGTAGTTTGATTGGATTTTTTTTTTTTTTTCTGAAAATTTCATTTATAGTTTGTATATTCAAAATTTGAATGAGATATAATTAATTTTAACTAATTAATTATAAAATTAATTTCAACTGCAATCCTTTAGAATTCGTCCTAATTCAAATTTAATCCTTCAACTTTCATGCCATTATTTTAACTTAACGAATGAAGAATAAATATGTAAATATACTTTTAAAAATAAAATATATATAATTTATTTATTTAAAAATATGTAAATTTATTTATTTATTTATTTTTAAATATGTAAATGTACTTTTAAAAATAAAATACATATAATTTATTTATTAAAAAATATGTAAATTTATTTATTTTTATTTTTCCTTTTCATCTACCTCCATTCTCCTCCATCTCTTATCCTTTTCCCTTTCCCTTTCCTTTTGACATTGGTATTCCCTTTTCTTCACTTCCAATGCGGTGACCATAATTCCATTACTCTTATCAAATCCTCTTGGCTTTATCAAATATGATCCTCTCCTTCTAGATGGATTTCATTAGATCTGAAGTTGTTATTTTTTGCCTTAGCTACTATCCATCCTCCATGATAATTGTTTGCCATAGCTTCTACATCTAAATCAGTGTAATTATTGCCACTGTAGTTGTTGCGTCGCAAAAGTAGAGGTTTGTTTTTTCATTTGGTTAATTTGTTTTTCCTATTTAATATTTTGTATGTCAGTTTATGCAATTGATTTTAATTTGTTTCACTTTTTTTTTTTTTTTGGTTGCTTGGATATGTTTTGCAACATCGATTGTGAATTTGTTAAAGCAAATTTCAAATAGGAATATTTAGTACCAATTTATTACAGTGCAAATGAAGAAAGAGTTTGTGATGGAATTCGTTTTGCTTGAAATGAAAGCATATTGGACACTTTCCACTAACTTCAAGGAACTGCCTTGACCCTACCTATGCCTCACATCAGATTTAAAGAGTTTACTGACTCGTATTCTTCTTTTGGAAAGGTAGATGAAAGAGTTTATGAGCTTGACTCAATTGAATAATGGCTGGATTCCTTAGCTAATGCACTGGTTGAGACCTCATCAACAGCTTGAAATTAGTCTTTAGCTGGATAAACTACAATGGATAGGTGGTCAAAAGCTAGTTAAGAATAGAATGAGACAAGAAAGTCGAAAACTAAGTGATAAGGGTTTTGTGGAATTGCTAAGATGCTAATGGGCAAAAAGACTGGGGTTGGTTTTATGCTCCTCAACCAATCTAATTTGGTGTCAAATGAGATTAATGAATCCAGTTGCTATTAGCTTCTCCACCATTTCTTTGTTGTTTGGGTGAAAATTCTTCTAGCTTGCTTGATTAGCTTGGTATCCAAGTTAATAGTTTCCAATGGCTCAGTTATTATTATTATTTTTATTTTCCGTCCATTTACTCTCAAGAATTGCATAAAGTTCCATTTTTTATTTTGTTTCTAATATGCATATTAACTTATTGGATGCTATAATAAGGCATGTTGAAAAGATGTAACTATATGTGAAATGTTTAGGAAGAAAAACCCAATTTAACAGCAAATAGAATAGAATGACATATGCATCATGGTAAGTATATGCATTCACTAGTAAAATGTGAAGTAAGGATCCCACAAATAAAACATGTATAAATTCTAATGTGTGGAATGTGTAGAGAGTTCAATAGTTTAACCTATGAGGTTGTACAATGTAATGCTTTTGAAAATATTCATATATGTATGAAATATTCAATGATAAATGAAAACCAACAACATATAAAATATAATGGTATGGGTATATTATATATATTTCAGAGCATATAACTTACAAACGCTAAGATGTGTTGTAAGGATCTAGCAAATAAATGGTGTAGAACACTCCAATGTGAAATGAGTAGAAAGTTCTATAATATAACTAATTATGAGGTAGTATAATGTAATGTTTTTGAAAAATATGCCTTTGTATGTAAAGTATCTATTAAAAAAAAAATGAAAATATCGTAGAGAATAGAATAGAATCATGATAAGTAAGGTTTATGAATTATGCATGATGGTGAGTATACATATAATTTACAATGCTAGCTATGTAACAAGAATCTAACTGAAGACGTAAAAAGTTTCATGATTTAACTTTATAACATAATAATGAGTTATTTCGGGAAAAAGTAAAAAAAAAAAAAAAAAGCAAATATGTATGAAACATTTAATAATAAAACATAATCAAAATATTTAGAATTGTAAAATGTTTCTAGCAAGTGCATAAGATACATAGACAGTAAACATATAGAATATGCAAAGAATTTCATAATTTAACCTACAAGATGTCATTATTGTATATTTAGAACAAATATATTTATATGTGAAAACGTCCAAAAAGAAAAAAAAAAAAATCTAGTAACAAGTACAACAAAATAACATATCAAATTTATGGTGTGTATTTGAGTACAACTTATAATGTATGGTAGAAAGAAGATCCAGCCTCAATGTGTTAAAGATTAGTTAAAACTTTTGAATTGATTGAATCTTCTTGAAGGTTCAAGCAAAACCAAATTTAAATTATGTATTAGTCGTTAGGCGTACAACATTAAAACAAGTCGTACGAAAAAAGATAGAAGAAGCACCGAAGTGTTTTGTGATTTAATAAGCTCTTGAATAGTGGGTGTTAAAGAAAGAGTGATGTGATTCCTCCCGAGCCTGCACAACCGACAACTCGCTGAGGTGCTGACCCAATTCGAAGGAAGATCAGACCAATCACTAGAGCTCAAGCTAAAAGGTTTAGGGATCACATTGCTGCATTTATCTAGGGCATAATCCATTCTCAAGAGGGTGTGTCTATTCCTGAAAAATCAAGACTTGTTTTGAGCATACAAGTGGTGGAAGCCGGTATGGACCCGGGTAGAGGTTTTGGTGCAATTATGGAAGCCAGGAAGCATGAAATGGTTCCAATGTTTCATGGATTCAATATATATGTCTAAGATGACATAGAATTAAGTCAAAGCAGCTTCAAAGTCGTCCAAAAAGGGGTTGTATGGACAGTTAGTAAATTTGATCTGTTTTCGCTGTATTTTATGCTGGCTTTACTATATTGTGCTGAGTTGGCTTTTTCTCTTTCTTCCAAGCAAGAGAAACATGTGGAACTTCATGATAAGCTTGTTTTGCATCCTACAAAGCATAATGAAGCTGATTTGAAGCTCAAATTGGTCAAAAAATGGTTAAAGTCGACTTAGTTTCCTAATTTGATTCTACTTTTTGGTTTAGGAAATTACCATTCATTTTTTGTTTTTATTTATTTATTTGATGGAAAAATATGTTTAGGAAATTTATTATTTTATTATTTTCATTGTAAATTAATTAATTCCTAATTCAAGATAAAGGAATTAATTAATCCAAATTAGATTAGGAAAGGAGTGAGAATTTCGGCCACCATAGGAAACTACTTTGTATGGCTGGTTTTCCCTTTGTTTTTTAAGGTTTATTTCATGAATTTGTAGCCTATTTAAAGGCTTATTTTTCAATAAGAATTAAGCTTGAATTTTATACAGAAAATTATTTGTGAGATTGAATTCTCATTGTTCTTTTGAACACCTAAAACACCATTAGTTAATGAGTGTTTTAGTTTAACTTATCAATAGGCCTTCCATCACCTATTGTGGCATCTTCATTATATATCAAGGTTTCTAATCATAGGTTGGTTATAGGTCAAGATAACTATTAGAGCTTGAATATAATTAGATTTGGGCTGATATAATACGGGTTTAGGAGCAGGTCGTCCTAAGTTCGTATCAAAGAGGAAACAAAAACTAAAAATAAATAGTTCCCAAATGTTTTTAGAAAATGAGATTAAGTGGTTGTGAGTATCCTCCAGGATTTTTGAAGATTGTCGTATTTGCTCATTACCTCCCCCGTAGAGTCATTAAAATGTTAGGGGATGATTTTGAGAAAAAGTTTCTTGAACAGGGCATGTGTAGCTGCTAATCCAGTAAGGGTCCAACGTATAAAGCATAGCTTGGCTGGTATGGATATTAGTCTGATGAAATCTCAGCTATAGATACTTTTCTTCTACCTTGCTTCAGGACATCATCTTAAGTTTTTTATTTTTTATTTATTTACTTTTTTTGTGTGCATGGAGCTGAGTTAGAACACTTGAAGATCATATAAAGCCTCTCTGTGGTGTACTTGGTCACAAACACAACAAATCACAACCAAAACAAAAATCAAGCAACATAAATGACCATTTATATAAAATTTCACCAATCAACAGATAAAAGCTTATAAATCAAGAAAGGAGAGTGGAAGCAAATGGCCATGACAAGTTTTTATAGCATTCTAGATAACTAAAGAAAGAGTGTTTATGGTGTTTATAGCTTGGGCGTTTGGAAAAGAAAGTAAACATTGAGGAATTTGGTTTTTTACATGAAGAACATGATAAATACAACTAATAACTCGGATAAAACTTAAGGAGAAGATATCAAGCCATGATTGAGATTATTCTAGTCCCTTATTTTAGTGAAAAATATTTGTTTGTTTTAAATAGGCAAAACTCTCAATTTTCCTTCCTCATTTTATATAGCAATGATTATATCATTCAATGGATCTTTATAAGACTATTACTTTTCCAAAACATACTTTTGAGTTATACATGGTATTTTCTTTTGGTAAAGTAAACTACTTAACCTTTAAGGAAGAAAAAGTAATTTAACTTAAAGTAACAAAGTTCATTTAAAATATTGTTATTGTTGGATTGCCTAAAGAAAATAAGAAACTTTGACATAAAGGTTGACTTATGGGAGAACTGGGACCATATGCTTATCCTCTTCATGAGAAGCAGAAATCCAAAAGGAAGATGAAATGCCTAATGGACTAAGGGCTAATATTTAATGGTTTTGGTGTTTATTTGTGGAAGGTGTCCAGCTTGTAAAAGCTGCTAAAGTGAGTTAATAATGTGTAAATCAACTAGCAAGTAAAGAAAAATATTATAAAGCACACTTTAGTCTCAATAAATTTTGGAATTTGAAATATATTTGGCCTTAAAGAAATGGAGATATCGTAACTTGATCTACATTATGAATTTACAAACACCCTTAAGTAGGCTTGCTTAATATAGAATAAATGGGTGGTATAACCTAGACCTGTAACTCTTTATCGATATTATCTCCAATTTAGCCACTGCATTCGGTATGGAGTTTTTTATTCAGAGCACACCACTTACCTCCACTGGCAGACCTATAATTCTTTGTCAATAATGTCACCAATTTAACCACCACATTCAGTATGGAGTTTTTTGTTCAAAGCTTCCTAGAAGGTCAATCATCATTGGATTATTCTCGTCTAAACATGCTTAACTTTAGAGTTCTTTTTAATTTTGAAGCCAACCGCTTTGAAAATGTCTTAGTGTTATAAGAGTGACATTATTACATTCAAACCATCTCTTGATTTACATCTAAATGATGTGGGATTGGACACCAGATAACCTGTTGATGCCCAAGGCCTTGGCGTTATGAGAGTGACTATCATTATATTTGAACTATATCCTAATCTACACCAGAGTGATACGGGATGGTAACCTAGCAGTATCCCAAACCCACCCACACTAGTTGTCAAAATCTACCCCCCTTGAGGCCTAGCATTTTCGCTGGTATATTTCTGATTAGGTACAAACTTTAATACCATTTGTAAAATCCCGCTTCCATTAGCGAATCCCTTGGGACCAAGAGTCCTCACCAACACATTTTTACTTGGGTACAGGTCTTGATACCATTTACATCTCCTCCACTAGTAGACCTGTCACTCTTTACCAATATTATCCTCAATTTAACCACCGCACATGGTATGAAGTCTTTTGTTTAGAGCTTTCTAGGAGATCATCCATCATTGGATTACTCTCACTTGAGCATCCTTAACTTCGAAGTTCTTTTGAATTCTGAAGCCAACCGTTCTAAAAAGATCTTGGTGTTAGGAGAGTGACTATCACTAAATTTAAACCATCTCCTAATTTACATCCAAGAGATGTGGGATTGCATATCAAGTAATCTGCCAATGCTTTGCACCCATCCACACTGGTCGTCAAAGAGGTCTTCATCATTATTTTTGTGTTAACCAATCCCTTCCCATTTATAAGACTCAATAAAATAGCTCGGATCTACCTTCTACTATCATGAAGCCATAAGAAACATAATTAAATTAGGGCTATTGAGCCTGTCATCATAAAATTGCAAATACCATGATACATCACCGAACACATATAATAAATAGACATCATCATATATTATAAAACCTTCAAGCTTCATAAAAACTTGTGCCTAAAAGCTTTCACAAGGCCTTTCCCTTTAGTTTTATTAATATGATAAATGATCCTCATAAGTACTTCTATCAAAAAAAAAAAAAAAAAAAAAAAAAAGAAAGATAAAAAGTAATTACAGGTAGTTATTGAAAAAAAACGTATTCGCTTTTATTTTCATAAAATGTTATGCATATAATATTGACTTTTAGAATTTTTGTCCAAACTTTTCCTAATGTTCCCATAATGAATATTAAAAAAAAATATTAAAACTACTATTTTTCTTTGGCATTTTTGAATTATTTTCATTTTCGTATCGTTCAATTAAGTATAAACCTGCATCTTAGACTTGTTATAATTACAATTTTTAATTCTTTTATTTATTAAAAAGATTACGAGTTCCTATTATTTTCGAATATTTTTTAATTTGATTTCTCCATTTTATTGTCTTTATATATTTTTAAAAAAATAATCATGAAGCAAATTTTAAAATAAAAATTTCCTACTGTAAAACATCGATGTCTAAAAAAACTTATTTAGTGAAGAGTATTTATATTACTCAAAGCTTTTTGTTTTAATTTTTTTAATAATCACTCAAAGCTAATATTTAGATAGTAATTCTTTTAGGTTTAATTAATATACTAGATAAATAAATTATCCATGAAACAGTAAGAGAATTATTTTTATTTATAGAATGCATCAACGATGTATGGGAAAAATATCGCATTTGATAAAAAAAAAATTAGGGACTAACCACTCTTTTTTTATTATTATTTGTGGTGCGATAAATATTTAGTTTTTTAAACAATAATCCAAATTATTTCAAAAAAAAAAAAAAAAGAGTAACAGTCCAAATTAAGTTGCATGATTGAATCCATCTCCAATATATATATATATATATATATATATATATAATAAATAAATGAAATAATAATCAAGAGAATACTTATTAGTGTTAAGGAAATAAATCAAGAGATTAATGCCAACAATCAAGCTACAAAGTCAAGCAAAAATGGAGGAGTAAATGCCTCCTATCATGGACGTATTAGTGCAAATTTTTAAGAATAATAGAGTCAATTAATACAATCTTATATGGTCATTCCTATAATTGTTTCTATGATTATGTTTATTTATCTTTTGTTAAGCTCTATAGATAGGGCATATGAAGAGCCTTAAATCAACAATGAATCATTTGCATTTTTCATTATTATCTCTTATATCTTCCTATTTTAAAACTTCTTCAATTAGGATAAAAAGTTTTAAAATTTAATTTTTGAACGTTCTACCACTATATATTTTTAAACAACCCTTAATGGTAAGATGAGTAATTGTTAACAACCATCAATTATAGACATGAATAAATAAAATGGCAAACGACCATGCATCAAATTATATGTACGAAGAAATTGGCAAAGAACAACACACATCACAAAACATATATTAATTAAACAGATATCAACATGTATTATAAAACCATCCAGCATTATTAAAACTTTCGCCTAAAAGCTCTAATATAAATTTACAAGGCCTTTTCTTATAGTTTTATTAATGTAATAAATTAAGTCCCTATAAGCACCTTGTTCAAAAAAAATAATAAATAAATAAATAAAAAGATAAAAAGTCTTTACAAGTTGCTCTTTAGAAAAATATACTTACTCTTAATTTCATAAAATATTATCTACAATTTTGAATTTTTAGAATTTCGTCAAAAAATTTGTTAAAATTTTGAAAATGAATTTTAAATAATATTAAAACTACTATTTAGTCTCTAGTATTTTTAAATTGTTTACATTTTCATATTTAAATACAAAACTTATAATTTTAACTCATTATTATAACATTTTTTCAAGTCCTTTATTTATTAAAATATTTCAACATTTTCTATTATTTTCTAATATGTTTAATTTGATTATTCTAATATTAAAATTTTATATTTGACTATTTTCTTTCTTTTTAAATCTTTTAGTTAACTTTTTTTTTTTTTATCAACTTACTTTATTTGGTCCCCTAAAATAAGATTGATCTCCTTTTTATTACTAAAGATGAATCTAAACCAAAGCCAAAGTCCAAAACAGCACACTAAAAAATTAGGAAAACTACATCTTAAGGTTTGAAGTAAGGGTAGCCATGGGCTCTACTATATACTTGGTCAAAGGAATAATCATTGTTCCACTTGATAACATTTTAGGATCCCTACAGCATTTGATCCAAACCTTAATTTTGACAAATGCCAAGCAAATTATTATATTTGATGAAAAGTAATATAAAATAATACTCCCCTCCTTTTTTTCTTATACCTCAACTGCTTTACTCTTGAATTGTGACGATCCACCCAAAAAATAAGTTAGAATTTAAGTTTTTAAATGGTTTTATTGGATTTGACTAGTTGGATTGCATGTGGTTTTAATATTTGATTTTTTTAGGACATAAATTTAGATTTAACCGCTATATTATAATATAGAACTTGTCAATGTGAATTTTTAGATAATAATACATCTAATTTTAAGTTGCAATTAAAAATTACGGTGCTAAAAAATTTTTAAAATCAGCATTTTTATTTGTATCTAAACTAGTGTTGAATTTTTTATCCGCTAATCGAAAAACCTATATATACACGGGGAAAAGTGCTCATAGTTGGACAATTGGAAAAATATTAAAATTGTCCTAAAAAGCCTCCTGATCCGACTGGACCTCCTTGACCCATTTAAGTATCGAAGTGGGTCAGCTAAACTTAACCTATTTTCTGGCAACAATTCAATGGCCACCCCTCAAGTCCACTCCATAGCAATTAAAACCCCAAAATCCCAGCCCTATGTGCCTTTGGATGTGCCCAAATCTGGTTGGCGAGGCCAAGTAGTGCTCCAACTGGATAGCTGAAGTTTGGCCCCTTTTTTTGCTATTTCCGACCTCCACATAACCTTTATCACCCCTATTTTGGACTCTTTAAGGTCGAATTCGACTTTCGTTTGAGAAATTCTTCACCTTCGGACGTGAGATCTTAGCTTTGAAGTGCCTTAGGACATTAAGGACTCTAAGACAGTTTTCCCTTCCTCATGGCTTTGTGACATATTAGAACACTACCTGTGGTGGTATGACAACAATTTGTTAATAATATGGTACATAGATGGTTGATATTATTTGGATTATGGTTATTGGATTTTTTACTTTTGTTGATAAGTTAATTATTGAGAAAATAATTTGTTTATTTGTATTATTCAAATTATAGTAATTGTTTTAGTATTTTATGTCTCCACATTAGATATGAGAATTATATGTTTTGGGAAAAAATCATGAGTTTTGGTAAGATTTTTATTTTTCAAAATATGGGACTTTATAATGAGTGAGCTAAAGGTCCTAAGGGAAATATTTTTAGTAAATATAATTATTTTTCCAAACTTTATTTTTATTCATTCACTGAGTTTATCTCATAGATTTATGTTTTTAAATTATTCCCTTAGGAGCCTTGGCTAACAGTTAGTGCATACTATGTCTGGGTATTCTTCATCGTTTATCTTTATGTTTCTATCATTTTCACATCTTCATCTTTGTTATATTTTTTGCAGCTCATGTAGTTTCTCTTTTCTGCATATTTTATGGGATTTATTATTTATATTGTTGTTATTTAGCTTTTAATTACTATACTTCTTTTAAAATATTCTATGAATTAACCTAATATGTATAACTCTTATTTATTTTCTTCTATTGGGTTACGGATATAGAACATTTAATGTTTATGTTGATAATTTTTATGAAAATTCTATTAAAAGCATTTATGATATTTTATTTATACTTTTGGATTATATCCAATTTATAAGAAAGTCCATTAAATTGTCATTAGAGAATTCAAGAAGGTTTTTCTTATACAGGATCATTTCAAATGTTTAAAAGAGACACATCGGTGATCCTATCATGAATATAGATCTGTAAACAATTAAAATTTTCTTATGCTCATTTACCATAGATAGTTTATCTAAGAATATAAGACAAACTCTAAACACTTTTAAAGTGTCGGCTTCACATTATAAGCTAGAAGACAAGCTAACCAATGAAACGAAAGCTAATCTATAATGCCAAAGTGACACATATGAAAAAAAAAAAAAAAAAAGATATATAGGGAACTTGCTAGATCATATTAATTGTATTCACCTTTTGAAAGAAAGAGAGACTTGTAAAAAAGAAGTCTTTTTTTTTTTTTTTATTTGGTAACAACACAAAAAAATAAGTAAAGCATTGGCATTTTACCATAATTATTAGGAACTATTGTTGGTTTTATGTAATGATGAGGTGGCACTTATAGTTAGAATGTGGTTTTTCTATTTTGCTAGGTGTTGTGTTTGTTAGTCCAGGTCAGCAATACACTTATGTCTGTAAAACCTTATCTCATTGTATAAATACTGGTATGTGTGTAATGGAAACTGGAGAAAGTCTATTCAGATTTTTTCAGAAACTTCCAGAGACTTGATTTTCTTTTCTCTCTCTTTCTTTTCTTTCCTTTTCTTTTGTTTTCTTTCTCACGAAACATAGTTTATCATGGTATTACAGCGGAGCTTGTGGATTTTGTGAATTAGAAATGGAACATCCAAGGATTTCAAATGTGATGAATTCTTTAGAAGGCATAATTTCAGAGAAAATTAGGGCTTCATTGATTATTATATCTCCTTTTTAAATTAGTATTTTGAAGCTCAATAGTAGAAAGTTTTTAGTGTGGAAGTTGCAGATCCTTCTTATATTATGAATTTTAGTATTCTCTTGAGTAGCAGCTATGAATTTTACAAGACCAGCTCTTACTTGGCTAGTTAATTACGATAATTGAGGTTGAAGAACTTATAGATCTTGTTGGATTGAAAACATCGAGGAGAAAATGAGTAGCAATTGAAGAAACTTATTTGTGTCAATCTAAGGTTCTGGTGCTTTAACTTCGGAATGAATTACAAACAACAAAAAGAAACATTCAATGAAAATTCTTGATTATTGTAAGAAGATGAAGAAGATTGAAGACCATATGTGTGCTGGTTGTTTCTTTGTTTCTAAGAAATAGCTTGTCAAGTGCATATTGACTAGTCTAGGGCTAGAATACAAGATTGTGAGTGTAAATTACACAAGCAGACCACCTTTACCAAGTCTTCAAGAGTCAAAGAAATGTCTCGCTCATTATTAAACTACTCTTCAACAAAATAATATTGAGGCTAAGTGTCATTCTACAAATATTGCATCTACCTTCTATCATCAGTTGCATTTTAATCATAACAATACTCTACTTTCATCCACTCCTATTATGAATTCTGCTAATAATAATGGTGCTTACTCAAATACTACCAATATTAAAGAATCTGGTTTTGGAAAATCTATCATTTATGGGTAGTATGAAAGAGGAGGATATGAAGATGATCGTAGTAAAGGTTACTATGGAAGAGGTAAAGGCAGAGGATGAGGTAGTAGGATTTGGATGCCTCAATGTCAAATTTGTGGAATTGTTGATCATATGGCAAATGTGTGTTACTATAAAGATTCCAACTCTGGAAATTCAATATTTCAAGGGTTTCAAAGGAATAACTATTGAACAATCCATAAAATAATAGTTTTTCAAATCCTTAATGGTGGATAGACATATTGTCTAAAATCACAAGCTACTTCTGACAAAAAGGAATCTACAAAATCGAGTGGGGGCTCAGATTTGCTTTTTCTCAGAGAGAGAGACAGAGAAGAAAGGTATATACATCCGTAAAAATGATATAAAAATGGATCATACACTGCTGTTCAATTTTATTGCCTGCATACTTTATGGTACCATATCAACACTCGCATAATGAAAATAAAATTATAGGTAGGACAGCTTAAAAATTTGCATTGCATTCCTCGAATTGCCAAAATAAAGTCAGAGCCTCATGATGTTATTCCAGAGAGCAGGAAAGTATTTTCCACAACAATTTGTTGCATATGATATAGTAAGACAATATCATCCACTAAACTTATGCTAGTGAAGAAGATTATGCATTAAATAGTTGCAGGTGGAAGCATGACTAACAAAATCTGAGCAATAAATACAAACGAAAAAAGCTTTGTTTAGCCCACACCAACACCATAACAGGCAAAACTCAAGAACTTACTAGAAACGCCATACCATATCCAAATGGCAAAGGAGTTCCAGTTGAGCACCAATATTAAACTCACATCATCAAGCCTGCTTGATTTCTCTCAACTACTAGTAAATTTTAACAATCACAATTGAAGCCATCAAAATTTCAACAGCAGTTAATAAACAGACAGTGACAATTGTTATCACTGAATGTTTCTGCCACCTAATTTTGAGTATACAGCTACATATCACTAGGAAACAAACATCATGGCAATTCAAACCATCTCTGTTCCAAGTCTACAACTTGTGTATGCACACTGCTCAAGCTCTGAAAAGAAAAAGACTGCAAAAGCACTTAAAACTGACCTGCAATAAGCATTTATACCAGTAGCATCATCGATGATGCACAAAATCTTAAATTAAAAATGCACATATTATTATTGTATTTTTGAAGAACCAAAAAACAAATACTTCAAAAGCCTGGTCTTGAGTAAAGTTCAGTCATGTACAATTTTCTAACAAAATGTACCTAAGTAAGTGAATGGATCTATGTACTTTGCTAGTTTCACCTATTTCTCAGTACATGATAAACCACTAAGGTAAGATCCAAAATATGCAGTCATTTATTTTCAAACAGAAAAGAAACTTGGGAAAAGAGATGTAGAAATTTGTATTCAAATTCATAAAAGAAAGTCTTCTTAATCCAAGGCCAACAAAACTTCTAGGACAGGTGCATCTTTTTCAGTGCCAGGAAAAGAGGAATTTCACTAGACTTTACTGACAATACCATCCAACTTATGACATAACTTTTTGGTAAGATTAGTTTTCCATGCTTTACATATAAATCTTCCATACCATGGGAAGATCACTTTGCTTAATCCGCATTTGTGTTTCATTTTTTTTTTTTTTTTTTTTTTAACAAATTCAAAAGATTTCCATGATATTTGGCATTGCTGTCCACAGATTAGATTCTATACATCCTTAAACAGAGGTTACGTACAGAAATATGAAAGGAAACATCTCCTTTGAACTTTCTCTGGAACACATGACACAACAAATTCATATACCGTCTATTCATTCCCTTCCAGCCCTCCAAGTAAAAGTTGGGCCCCATTATCATCGAAAAGAAGAAGCCAGATATACCAAAAACAAAAGCGAATTTATCATTTAATTGACTGAACGTTCATTTTAATTGCAGTTAGTCATCCTACAATTCTGGCATCTAGCAAAAAAGCTGTATTATTAGGCTGTATATAAGCCAATTATCAACTTAAAATCTACCCCTTTACTCTTTTTTTTATTTTATTTTGTGTGTGTGAGTGTGCGTGTGTGTGTAAATCTATCCCTTTCTCTCGAAGGGCATTTATAAAGTATTTCCTTTTCCCTTTAAATCACTGAATTTTCGATTTTTGGGGTTTCCCCAATATTCCAATAATCCATTCCGGCAAAATAAATAAGTAAATATCAAAATAATTCGATTTGGGGGTTTTCCAATTTTTCTGAAAAACAAAAAATTTTCACAATCACAAAAACATAGAGAATAGCTTAGACAGTTTTCAGATTTTCCCAACGGTTCAAATTTTTTAAAATTTAAATAGAAAGCGTATAACTAAAAGTGAAAGCTTTTTTCTTTTTAAAAAAAAAAAAAAAAAAACAGAGCACAAGGCGAAGGGCAGAGGCAGATCGAGGCTCAGTCTGCGCTCTCTCTCCAACAATGAAGAAGGAAGGAGATGCGGTCACCAATAGAGGACAGCCACACGGCGAACACCAAGGAAACGACAGACTAGTCTTTCCACGGAGCAGCCGGGTTGCCCAGCCAGGCAACCGGATCCGGATCCATCTCATTGCCCGATTCGCAGTTTGAAAACATCATCACTGCCTCATTGCATTCGTTTTAAGAAAAGAAAAGATGATGATGATGAGAATGATGATGAAGACGGAATATACATACACACACACATATATATATATATAGAGAGAGAGAGAGAGATTGGAGAGAGAAATACAAAAAGAAAAAAATCATCAGGCTCGCAGACATTCAGGGAGGGCGAAAAGGCATATCAGAGAAAAACCCCCACCGCTCCCTGAGAGCAAACCCTCATTCTTTCGTCTGTAAAATCACCTCCACAACTGCTTTTATATGTGGGCGAAAATACAACTCCCCTAACTAAAAAACAAAAAAAATAAAAAAATAAAAAAATTCAGCCAAAAAAAACTAAAAAAAAAATACCAAATATTTTTAAATAGTAAAAACTTAAATTTTAGTCTCATATTATGTTTTTTTTGGGGAAAAAAATATATTGTAAAATTAAAATTATTAACTGGTATTCTAACAACATCCAAAATTTTATTATTTTATTCATTACTTTAGTTTTCATACTGTCTTAATTTCACACTAATTAATATTTGTCTCAAAATATTAGAATAATATATTGTTGTTGTAGAATTTTTCTTTTTTTTAATAAAACTTATCTATAGTCTCAATCATATCACAATTTAGTTGTAATATTGATCAATTTTTAATGAAATTTAGTGGTATGCATATAACATAAAAAAAAAAAAAAAAAATGAAATGATAAGTATATCGAATCGGTATTAGTGAAAAAAAAAAAAAGAAATCAATATTTATTAATTAATTTTTAATCAAAATTAATTAAAAATTATAGGTAGTTTTTAAATTACAAAATTATCATTAAGATTGAATATGCAACATGCTAGTACAGTTTATAGTAAGAGTGGGTCAAACTCGAACTGGCCCGACTAAACCAATTAATTTGAATTATTTGGTTCGGTTTGGATTGGATTTAAGTTTTTAAACATATCGGTTCGATTACGGATATAAAAAATCTGTTATGTTCGGTTCAGATTACGGGTTGGAAGAAATTTTACCTACATAACCCAAATCAATCCGATTCATTTTTCATAATATGTTTTATTAAATTGCAGCCATTGATTTTTTTCCCCATGTAATTGCCACCGTTGGATCCTTCTTCTTCACACCACCTTTCACATGTTAGTTAGTTTATTTGGTATTTTTACTTAGGTGGATGTATGTTAAAATTATTTAGATAGTAGCTTGAAAAATATACTTAATTCAAAATATAATGCATGAATATGATTAAATATTGATAATTAAAAAGGTCTAAAAAAACTTTATACAATTTTGATTTAATGTGTAAAAATTTATATTTCAAAATAGCATAAATGAATCTATAAAAAAAAAAAAAAAAGCATAAATAAAGAAGTTTGGACCAAGGTCCAACATGAGGCCTAAACCGTGAACCCAATCTAAATTGATCAATAGCCATCGATTTGGTTCGATTTTGAATTGAACATGACAGTCAGTTTGGATCGATTTTATACTCAATCTAAATTGAATTGGTCGATTCGGTTTAAAAAATCTTACGAAACTGAATTGACCTGCACCGAGTCCACCCCTAATTTATAGAGGGTTATTTATTATTTTTATAGTTTGACAAGTTTATTTATGTATTTTGCCTTCAAAATTATACCCATACCCCTCATTTTGTTTTTTTGTTGGATAATTGTACCCCCTCAATTTTAAATACTCTAGTTTTTTATATAAAATTTTATGCATTAGCAAAAATAAATAAATAAATAAGATAGTTAGAGTAATAAGTATGCATTATGTTTGAGATCTGGAACATACTTTTATAATCGATAATAGAAATTGTTTTTAAAATATTTTGTTTAAGAAAACAAACGTGGATTATACTAAACTAAAAAATAAACTCAGATGTAATGTATTTCGTTCTACAAAATAAATATATAGTGCATCATAATATGTCGTCCATTGTAATATACACTTAAATTTCAAAATTTTTAATTTTACATACATATATATATATATATATATTTATAAAACAAGTATTTCATATGTTTATACATATATATATATATATATATCATATATAACTTATATTGGTACAATTTTTTTTTCTCAATATATATTGGTATAATTTATTATATCTAATATGCAGTCAAATAATGTAGATGATATGTCATGTATATTTGTTTTTACAACTCGTTTCCAATTCAACCATGCGAGTTTAATCATTTTGGTTGTATTTCGATTAGTTTCCTAAAAATAAAAAAATTTAAAATTTTTTTTAAAAAAAAAAGAAAAAAGAAAAAAGAAAAACAGAAGAACGAGTGAAATTTGAAATTCAAAAAATAAGGGCTCAGCAGGAGAGGGAGCCGTAACTGTAAACCGCGTGATAAAGTGGGATGTTGGAGGCTATAAAAAGGCCCTTTCAAGTTTCAACCAAATTTGGCTCTCTCTCTCTCTCTCTTTCTCTCTCTGATTTTCTCTCTTGTTCTGAATCTTCAACCAACGAAACGAAACGAAATGATATTCGTTCTGTGTCTCTCTGTTTTGCTCCAAATTATTATCAATTGAAAGAGAAAATGTCTCGGCAGTCTGTTGGATCTGGTTTTTCATCAGCACGAAAATATATGCCCGGATGTTCCGCCAGAGAGACTTCTCAGCCGCTACTTGAACTACGGCGTGTGGAAGATTTTGACACAGGAGTTGAAGGAACTGAAGGAAACACCCTCTGCAAGCTGACCCTATGAAGCAGGAAGCCATTGACCAATTCCCCAAAGAAGAAACTCCTTAGAAAGTTGCAAGGTGGCAATAAAATATGGCTCAAGAAAGGGACTACGGTAGAGTTGGAGGAACTCCATATGCAAGAGCTACATAACGTCCTTTCTCTATAGGGCAAGGGTTGCCAATTGCCATTGTAAGAATGCTACCTTGATGCATATGGCTGGTGCAACCCTACCCACTTTGGTATGCATTCTGCAATAGACACATTGATTAGGAGTCTGCATTTCAGTCTTAACTTACATTTATGCAGATTTTAATTTTCAAAAGGTAAGAGTATCAGAGAATTTCAAATATAAAGAAGCACGTTCCCTTACCACTTCATAAAAGTGTGCTCTAGTCTCAAAAACTTGCTTCTCTTCCATTGTCTCATCTATTTCTTCACAAACAACCAACGGATGGAATCTAACCAATGTGCCTGATTTACAAAAGAGAAAAAAAATATATATATATATATATATATATATTGCTGGTTGTGATTCAATTGAGAGATGGTCAAAGTTAACGTTTCTTATAAGCATCAGTTGTGAAACGGTGCCGTTGCACTTAAGGAAGTGGTTAGGATGAGTCAGCGGTTAGTTTTCTGTTTTGGAGGTTTATAAATAATGGTTTAACTGCAGAAACAGAAAATATATGACAAAAGCAGTTAGTTCTCGATCAAAGCCTTTTTTCTTCTGGTTTTCTCTTTTCTTCTTGTAGCCTCTTTCTCATTGTATTTCTCTTTCTCTTGGTATTGTTTAGGATCATTCTGGGTGAGTGATTTGTGAGAAAGAGAGAGGTTGTAAAGGGGTTTCTGGTGTGGTTTATGGGTGTAGAGAATCTGTAAAATCAAGAGAGAAACTGCTGCAATGGTGTATCTGTTTTTGTTCATAGTGCAAGAACTTCTTGGATGGAGTTCACCGAGGATGTAGGTCATTTCTAGACCGAATCTCGTAAAATTTGTGTGTTCTTTGTGTGATTCTTCTTGTTTGTTTCTTTCTCTATGCTTGCTGTGATGAGTTCTGTATTGAATTAAGTTTCAATAGTGGTATCAGAGCATTCTTGTATACTCATTCACAAGAAAGAAACATGTGCCTGCCATTTGTTTGAGGAAATTCCTGAGTGACAAACCAGCAAGCTAAATGGGTTCAAAGGTAGAGTTAGAGGTCTTTAATGGGAAAGGAGACTTTCTCTTATGGAGGCAGAAGATGAAAGCAGTTCTGGTGCAACAAAAAGTGGTCAAAGCCATAGATGGGTCTTTTCCAGAGAATCTCACAGAAGAGCTGAGAAAAGACATGGATGAAATTGCCTACAGCACCATCATTTTACATCTGTCTGACAGCATCTTGAGGAAGGTAAATGATTCTAAGACCATTTCTCAAATCTGGAGTAGATTAGAGCAATTATATTTTGTTAAATCACTGCCAAATAAAATATACTTGCTAGAAAAAAATTTTGGTTTCAAGATGAATCCATCAAAGGATTTAGAGGAGAATCTTGATGAATTTAACAAATTGGGTTTAGATCTGGCCAACTGTAATGAAAAGTTCACTGATGAACATCATGCAGTGATTTTATTAAATTCTCTTCTAGATAGTTATAAGGATATTAAAAATGCAATTAAATATGGAAGAGAGATTTTGACCAGTGATATTGTCATAAATTCCTTGAGAGCAAAAAAGTTGGAAATGAAGATTGAGAGGCTAGACACTAGTGGGGAAGGTCTGATTACTAGAGGAAGAAATCCTGTTAGAACTTCAAAAGGCTATAATAACCATTTCAGGGGCAAATCTAGAGACAAGTCTAGATCTAAGTCAAGAAACAGAGGAAGAAAGTGTTATTATTGCCAGAAAGAAGGTCATCTCATTAAAGATTGCTACAAGAGGATAAATAAAGAAAATAGAGAGAAACATTCTGAAAATGGAGATGCTGCTGTAGTAAGCAATGAGGATGACATTGGAGATGTCTTGGCTGTCTCAATGGATCAAACCAGTTAAGAATGGATTTTGGATTCTGGATGTACCTTTCATATGTGTCCAAGACAAGAGTGGTTTGTTAATTTTCGAAACTTAAATGGTGGTCAAGTGCTATTAGGCAATAATCAAGCTTGTAATGTGACTGGAATAGGAGATATTCCTATTAGAATGAGTGATGGAGTGATAAGGACCTTGAGCAATGTAAGGTTTGTTCCTGAGCTGCAAAGAAATCTCATTTCACTTGGAGTCTTGGATGAATCTAGTTATAGTTGTAAGTCTGAAAATGGGTCCATGAAGATCAGCAAAGGTGCTCTTACTGTCATGAGAGGACTCAAGAGAAATGGATTGTATGTTCTACAAGGAAAAATAGTAACTGGAACTAATACAGCAGCTATAACTTCAAGTCCAGATGAAACCCAACTTTGGCATAAAAGATTGGGATATATCAGTGAGAAAGGCCTGCAGATTCTCAACAAGCAAGGGCTGTTTGGCAAGAACAAAATCAGCAAGATGGAATTTTATGAACACTGCATATTGGGGAAGCAACATCAGTTGAGTTTCAAGCTAGGAACACATAAAGCTACCTCAATACTGGACTATGCACATGCAGATTTATGGGGACCAGCCAGCACACCTACACATGGAGGTAACAGGTACTTTCTTTCAATTGTTGATGACTTTTCCAGAAAAGTTTGGGTTTTTCTGTTAAAAAATAAAAGTGATGCTTTTGTTAAATTTAAACATTGGCACTCTTTAGTTCAAAACCAAACAGGGAAAAAATTGAAAGTGTTAAGAACTGATAATGGGCTAGAATTTTGTAATATAGAATTTGACAATTTCTGCAAAGAAATTGGAATTCTTAGACATAGAACAGTTAGTTATATGCCTCAGCAAAATGGAGTTGCTGAGAGGATGAACAGGACCTTACTAGACAAGGTTAGGTGCACGTTGCTAAGTTTTGGTCTACCAAAACCATTTTGGGGTGAAGCTATTATGACAGCAACTTATTTGGTTAATAGATGTCCATCAACAGCTATAGAATTCAAAACTCCTGAAGAAATGTGGACAGGCAAACCAGCAGATTATAATAGGCTAAAAATCTTTGGATGTGCAGCATATGCTCATCAAAGTGAAGGAAAACTTGAACCTAGATCATTGAAGTGTGTCTTTCTAGGTTATCCCGAGGGAGTTAAAGGCTATAGGCTGTGGGCAAGAGACTTGAAAGGTTTTAAAACCATAATAAGTAGGGATGTTATTTTTAATGAAAATATTATGCCTTGCTTGAGTAATAAAGATGCAGGGATTGAAATTTCCACCAAAGATAAGTCAGTTCAGTTTGAGGTGGAGCCATATATGAAGGCAAAGGAGGACCAAACAACCCAAGTGGAAGCTGAAGCTGAAACACAACTTCCAGAATCTGAAAATGAGCAACCAGATCAGGAAACTGAAGAAGAATCAATTGCTGAAAGCACAATTCCTCTACAACATTATCAGCTGACCAGAGATAGGCAAAGGAGAGTGGTAAAACCCCCTGTCAATTTAATTTCTTCTAACTCCACTATGTTTGCTCTAGTATGTTTTCAGGAACTTGTTGATGAGGAACCTAAGTTCTATTCTGAAGCTATGAAGAGTAAGCATTCCAGATTGTGGTATAAATCTATGTTGGAAGAATTGGAGTCTTTACACAAGAATAAGACATGGGTGTTGGTTCCTAAACCTGCAACTCAGAAGGTAGTTGACTGCAAGTGGATTTTTAGAGTGAAAGAGGGGATATCAAGTGCTAATCCAGTCAGATTTAAGGCAAGATTAGTTGCCAAGGGATTCACATAGGTACAAGGGATAGATTATACTGAAATTTTCTCACCTGTGGTGAAATACACAACTATTAGGATGATTTTATCATTAGTTGCTCATTTCAATTGGGAGCTGGAACAACTTGATGTGAAAATAGCATTTTTGCATGGTGAGCTTGATGAGATTATATATATGAAGCAACCTGAAGGTTTTGAGGTCTCAAACTCAAATAAGGAGATGGTTTGCTTGCTGAAGAGATCATTATATGGTTTGAAGCAGTCTCCTTGATAGTGGTGTAGGAGATTTGACACTTATGTGTTAAAAGTTGGTTTTAAGAGGAGCAGCTATGATAGTTGTCTATACTACAAAGGTGAAAACTATCATGAATCAGTCTATTTACTCTTATATGTAGATGATATGCTATTAACTGGTCAAAATAAGAAGAATATCAAGGATATTAAGGATGAGTTGAAGGCTGAATTTGACATGAAAGAGCTTGGACCAGCAAAGAAAATTTTAGGCATGAGTATTGAAAGGGACAAATTGAAGAATCAGCTTTTCTTGAATCAGAAAAGTTATATTCAGAAAATATTGTCTAAGTTTTCAATGAGTGCTGCAAATTCAACAAATGTACCACTTGGGAATCATTTCAAGCTATCTGCCAGTTTGTGTCCTCAAACAGAAGAAGAAGAAAAAGACATGAGTAATGTGCCTTATGCAAGTGCAATAGGGTCTGTCATGTATGTTATGATCTGTACAAGGCCTGATCTAGCTCATGGAATCAGTGTTCTTAGTAGATATATGGCAAATCCTTGAAGAAAACATTGGGAGGCTCTTCAATGGCTTCTAAAATATCTTAAGGGGACTTGTGATGTTGGCTTGATGTTTAGTCACTGCAAAGAAGGTGTGGTTCTCAAAGGATATGTAGACTCTGATTATGCAAGTGACAGAGATAGAAGAAGTCAACTAGTTCTTATGTATTTACACTTTGCAATAATTGTGTCAGCTGGAAGTCTAGGCTACAACCAAGGGCGGCATTATCATCAACCGAAGCTGAATATATAGCTACTGCAGAAGCTATGAAAGAGGATTTATGGTTAAAGGGTTTGCTACAAGAATTGAAGCTTTTAGAGGGTGAAGTTACTGTATTTTCAGACAGTCAAAGCTCAATTCATTTGTGTAAAAATCCGGTTTATCATGATCAAACAAAGCATGTTGAGGTGAAGTACCATTTCACAAGAGATGTTGTGAATGAAGGAGTTATTGGCTTGGAGAAAATTGCAACAGCACATAATCCAGCAGATATGGGAACTAAAGTGCTTCCAGTTAGCAAACTTGAAACTTGGAAAAGTTTGCTAAGAGTTGAACCTGGTTGATAGCTTAAGTCAATGAACTGAGAAGTCTAAGGAGTCTTGCACACAATTTATCCTCTCACTTGAATCAAGGTGGAGTATGCTGGTTGTGATTCAATTGAGAGATGGTCAAAGTTAACGTTTCTTATAAGCATCCGTTGTGAAACGGTGCCGTTGCACTTAAGGAAGTGGTTAGGATGAGTCAGCGGTTAGTTTTCTGTTTTGGAGGTTTATAAATAATGGTTTAATTGCAGAAACAGAAAATATATGACAGACGCAGTTAGTTCTCGATCAAAGCCTTTTTTCTTCTGGTTTTCTCTTTTCTTCTTGTAGCCTCTTTCTCATTGTATTTCTCTTTCTCTTGGTATTGTTTAGGATCATTCTGGGTGAGTGATTTGTGAGAAAGAGAGAGGTTGTAAAGGGGTTTTTGGTGTGATTTATGGGTGTAGAGAATCTGTAAAATCAAGAGAGAAACTGCTGCAATGGTGTATCTATTTTTGTTCATAGTAAGAACTTCTTGGATGGAGTTCACCGAGGATGTAGGTCATTTCTAGACCGAATCTCGTAAAATTTGTATGTTCTTTGTGTGATTCTTCTTGTTTGTTTCTTTCTATATGCTTGCTGTGATGAGTTCTGTATTGAATTAAGTTTCAATATATATATATATATATATATATATATATATATATCCTATACAGCCAGTAAGCCATTGGAAAAATCAATTCGCTTAAGTATCGAGCCAATGGGAAACAAATGGTTGAGAACCTATTCCTGAGGTTTCATATGTTTTGTACACCAGCTAAAATCAGATCGTAAATGTCAAGAATTATTCATTTCAATATAAAGTAATTGTTGAAACAGAACCCTTAAGATAGGAAAATGAATATCTTATGAATGGAGCAAAATTAACTAGAATGTTGGGTTTACCACTTATTAGTGGTTGCTTCTACTGTCCTTATCAAGCAGATTAACTGGTTATGTCCAGTTTCACCTATTGAACCAGCATGCACAGAATCCTTAAAAGTTCCAAAAAAGGTTCCAAGTAAGATTTTTTTTTTAAAAAAAAAAAAAAAGGGTAAAGAGCATCCTGCAGTGTTTTTATATTATCAACCCTTCAACAATACTAAACTAAAAGACTAAAAGAAAGTTCTATGGTGCATTTTCATTTATCTGTTACATAATCTGAATTCTAAAGCTCATTATACAAAAACTATGTTGGAACCCATAAGAAATATTAATGTTGGATAGACATATTGTCAAATATCACAAGCTACTTTTGGCAAAAAGAATCTACAAAGATAAGTAGGTTTTGATAATATTTGAACTAAAATTTAAGATGGCAATTGAAAATAAATAAACTAAATAAACAAAAGCAATCAATTAAAATTTTATCAATTTCAAGTAGAGAGAGAGAATTGAATAATTATGAACACTAGGGCATTTGATTTCACCACTAACTATTCCAATTTAATTACTTAAATATGTGAATTTAATTAACTAGTAATTTTGTTAACCACACTTAATCACAAAATTAATCAAAAGTAGTTTCCACTCACAATTGATAATATTCACATAACCTAATTTATTCCTTCCGGCCTATAAATTAAATCATGCAAATTCATTAAGCATAGATTAAGCAAATAATATGGCATGAGACATAATTATTTTCCAATCAATTACGCATTCATGTAAATCATTAGAGATCCATAATATTATCCTTTTCCAAGCTCAAATATTATTAAAAACATTCATTCCTTCCGGCCTATGAAAGCATTAAGTATACCAATGATTTATTAACAAAACATATTACTAATTAAATAAAACTTAACATATATTAAAATAATTAAACCTTCATAGTTAGGGCTACATCATAGCCCTAGCTATGAAAATTAGTTCATGGTAAAATAATTTCAACATCCATAATTATTAAAAATAATAAGATTCACAATTAAAGAGAAAGGAAAAGAGAATAAAAACTATTGAAGAAATTCTCCTCCAAGAGCTCTCAAAGTCGTAGCCTTCTTCTCCAAGCTCTCTAATTGATCTTCTAAAACTCTAAAACTTTAAAACCCTAGAACTCTTAAGAGAATCTTAGAAACTCCCAAAATTTGGTTTCTTTCTATTTAAGCCTCCTAAAAGCTCTTAAATAACTCTCTAAACTTGTATATCTTCCTTCAATGTGGTGAGGGCTATATATATAGGACCTTGGGAGTCTTTTTCTCTCCTTATTTTCAATGTGGGAGTCTTGGAAGATACCTTTTTTAGGCCATGAAAAGGGTTGGACGAATTTCATGTGTAAAAAGGAAACTGGATATTACTTGCTCTCTACTACTTTCCTTTTATCTAATTCCTCCTAAAAAAATAGTTAATTAGTCTAATTTACCCTTAATAAAGCATGTGACATGACATGTGCCTCATTAATGATAAATTAACCAATTATTGCCACTTGTTTTTATCTTGGCCCTCAAATTGCCTTAATTCCCTCTTTTGATCAATGGTGGAGATTTAACTAGAATATTCCTTTTTATAAATTCCAAACTTAAATGATAATAACTCTTTGCTCGCACCTCGAAATTCAAAAATAACGAGACATTTGAAATCCTCAGATCGTGATGATTCATATGACATCCACTTCCACATGAAATTCTCGATAGAATCTTTATGGAATCTTCAAGGTATCTTTTTGGAATCTTTTTAATGCTTAGTCCGTTCGAGCTCAAATCTTGCTTTCCACCATAATTCGACCCAAGGAATCCATTTTTATGGTTATTTTCTTAAAATTATTCCTCTTTTAGCTAGATTAAGAAAAATACATAGTTAAGTATCTTTCCATAACAAATTCACACAAACTAACAAATATTAAGCTATAAATATGGCATAAAATCATCAATATTTTAGACCTAACAAGGCCAGATTTGCCTTTTCCCAGAAAGAGAGAGAGAGAGAGAGAGATGAAAGGTATATACATCTGTAAAAATAATATAAAAATGGATCATATGCCGCTCTTCAATTTTCTTGCATGCATATTTAATAGTACCATATCAACACTCACATAATGAATCAAAATTATGAAGTAGGGCAGCTCAAAAATCTGCATTGCATTCATCAAACTGCCAAAGTAAAATCAAGAGTCGCATGATGTTATTACCATAGGCAGAAAAGTATTTTGCACTACCGTTTTGTTGCATATGACACAGTAAGCCAATATCATCCACTAAACGTATTTTAGTGAAGAAGATTTTGCATTAACTAGTAGCAGGTAGAAGCGTGACTAGCAAAATCTGAGCATTAAACACAAACCAAATAAACTTTCTTCGGCCCACACCAATACCATAACTGGAAAATCTAAAAAACTTATGAGAAACGCCATAATATCCCAATGGCAAAGGAGTTCCAGAACTTGAGCACCAACATTAAAGTTCGCATGCTTGAGCCTGCTTGATTTCTCTCAACCATTAATAAATTTTTAACAATCATAATTGAAGCCATTAAAATTTCAACTACAATGAATAAACAGAAATTGACAATTGTTATAGCTGAATATTTCTGACACCTAATTTTGAGTATACAGCCGCGTGTAACTAGAAAACAAACATTATGGCAATTCAAACCTACTCCCTTCTAAGTCTACAACTTGTATATGCACTGCTCAAGCTCTGAAAAGAAAAGAATGCAAAAGCACTTAAACTGACCCGCAATAAGCCTTTATACCAGTAGGGTCATCAATTATGCACAAAATCTTAAACTAAAAATGCCCAGTTATTGCATTTTTGAAGAACCAAAAACCAAAAACTTCAAAAGCCTAGTCTCGAGTAAAGTTCAGTCATGTAAAATTTTCTAACATAATGTACCTAAGTAAGTGAATGGATCTATGGACTTTGCTGGTTTCACCCATTTTTTAGTATATGATAAACCAATAAGGTGAGATTCAAAATTTGCAGTCATTTATTTTCAAGCAGAAAAGAAACCTGGGAAAAGAGATGTAGAAATTTGTACTCAAATTCATAAAAGAAAATTTTCTTGAGCCAAAGCCAACAAAACTTTTTAGGACAAATGCATTTCCAGGAAGAGAAGAATTTCACTAGACTTTACTGACAATACCATCGAACTTTTTGGTAAGATTACTTTTCCATGCTTTATATATAAATCTCCCATACCATGGGAAGATCACATTGCTTAATCCGCATTTGTTTTTTCACAAATTCAAAAGATTTCCATGATATTTAGCGTTGCTGTCCAAAGATTAGATTCTATATATCTTCAACAGAGCTTACGTACAGAAATATGCAAGGAAACATTCCCTTTGAAACTTTCTTTGTAACATATGACATAACAAATTAATATACCATCTATTCATTCACTTCCATCCCTCCAAGTAAAAGGCCACATTATCATTGAAAAGAAGAAGCCAAATATAGAGAAAAAGCGTATTTATCTTTTAATTGACTTAACTCTCATTTAATTGCAGTTTCATAAAAAATAGCCATCCTATAAATCTGGCATCTAGCATTGAATATATTATACTTTCAAAGACCAAAAACAGTCCTTGCATTGTGAAACCTATTGCAAAAATTTTTCAGAATCAAATTGCGAAAGCTGTATTATAAGTTTGTATCCTTTGTATTGAACCCGACTGGGCCCTAAGCCAATTATCAACTTCAATTCTATCCCTTTACATTTTTCTTTTTTCTTTTTCTTTTTGTGTGTGTTTAAATCTACCCAATTCTCTTTGAGGGCATTTATAAAGTATTTCCTTTTTCCTTTAAGTCATTGAATTTTCGATTTTGCCGTTTTCCCAATATTCCAATGATCCACTCCAGCAAAATAAATAAATAAATATCAAAATAACTAGGAATTTTTAAAAAAAGATATATATATATATATAGTCCGTCTATGGTGCGGATGATCCTCATGCGGACCACAGTATTGGTGACAGTTTTTCATAGTATTAGTGACGATTTTCTAAGAAAACGTCGTTAATACTATGAAAAACCGTCACTAATACTGCGGTTTTCATGCGGACCATCCTCACTATAGAATTTCCGTATATATATATATATATATATATAAAGAGAGATACACAATGAAAAAAATCATTGGGCTCGCAGACATTAAGGGAGGGCGAAAAGGCATATCAGAGAAAAACCCTCACCTTTCCCCAAGAGCAGACCCTCATTCTTTCGTCCGTAGAATATCCTCCTCAACTGCTTTTATATATGGCCCAAAAATTCACTGCCCTAACTTAAAAAATATCAAATTTTACTCATACATAAGTTTTTTTTTTGGGGGGGGAAAAATATATCGTAAAATTAAAATTGTTAATTGGTCTTCTAACAACACAACAGATCCACTATTTTTTTATTACTTTAGTTTTCATACTAATTAATATTTGTCTCAAAATATTAGAATAATATATTGTTGTTGTAGAATTTTTTTTTTTTTATAAAACTTATCTATAGTCTCAATCATACTATAATTTAGTTTTAATATTGACCAATTTTTAATGAAATTTAGTGGTATATATATATATATATATAACATAAAAAAAATGAAATGATAAGTATATCAAATTGGTAATAGCGGAAAAAAGGAATTATCAAATCAGTATTTGTTAATTAATTTTTAATTAAAATTAATTAAAAATTATAGATAGTTTTTAAATTACAAAATTATCATTAAGGTTGAATATGTAACATGCTAGTACAGTTTATAAAGGGTTATTTATTATTTTTATAGTTTGAGTTTTGCCTTCAAAATTATATCCATAACCCTCATTTTTTTTCTTTTTTTTTTTTGGGGGATAACCATACCTCTCAATTTTATGCCTTACAAAAAATAAATAAATAATATAGTAAAAATAATAAGTATGCATTATGTTTAAGATTTGGAACACACTTTTATAATGGGTGATAGAAATTGCTTTTAAAATATTTTGTTTAAGAGAACAAACATGGATTATACTAAACAAATAAATAAACTCGGACGTAATGTGTATTGTTGTGCAAAATAATTGTACAGTGCATCATAATATATAGTCCATTGTAAGATATACTTAAAATTTTCGATTTTAAGCTTATATATATATAGTGCATCATAATATGTAGTTCATTATAAGATGCATTTAAATTTTTCAATTTTAAATTTATATATATGTATATATAACACTATGTTTATATATATATATATATATATATATATCATATATAACATATATTGGTATAATTTTTTTTTTTGAAAAATATATTGGTATAATTTATGATATCTGATATGTACTCAAGTCAAATAATGTAGATTATATATATAAATATATATATATATATATATATTTAAAAATACTACAACTCGTTTCCGATCCAACCATGCGAGTTGAATCGTTTTGGCCGTAATTCGGATGATTTCCTAAAATAAAATAAAAAAACGCGTGAAATTGGAAATTCAAAAAACAAGGGTTCAGCGGGGGAGGGAGCCGTAACGGTAAAGCGCGTGATAAAGGTGGGACGTTGGAGGCTATAAAAAGGCCTTTCAACCAAATTTAGCTCTCTCTCTCTTACTTGCTCTTTTTCGTCTCTCTCTCTCCCTGTGATTTTGTCTCTTGTTCTGAATCTTCAACTAACGAAACCAAGCGATCTTCGTTCTGTGTCTCTCCGATTTGCTCCGAATTATTCCTCCAATTGAAACAGAAAATGTCTCGCTCGAATCAGTATTCTAGGACACTGGGGAGTCTGATGGATCTGGTATTTCATCAACATGAAAATATATGCCCGGATGTTCCGCCGGAGAGACTTCTCAGCCGCTACTTGAACTACGGAATGTGGAAGATTTTGACAGAAGAGTTGGAGGAACTGAAGGAAACACCCCCCGCCATGGCCGCCGAGAGACGCAGAAAGATCCAAAATCTCATGGCCATGAGGTAGTTGTAGTTCATGGCGGTGGCGGTTGAAATTTAAGCAACCCATCTGACTAACGCAAAACCCTCCCTCTGCAGTGCCTCAACTGAAGCAACCTCTTGCTGCTAAACCCCATTATATTCTTTCTTTTTTTCTTTTTAATTTAATTTTTCTATTTTTATTTCTTATTGATGCAGGCACATGAAGGGGGTGGATTAAAAGGTTTTGCAGACTTAATTAGCTCCGTTAATGGAAACTAAAAAGGAAGCGTATGGGTTTAGGGCTTCACCGCACGATCTGTTCCACCGTAGGTAAATTCTTTCTCAACGATTAGCGGCGGAGAAGATCGACGATTTGCCATAGCCGCCTGAGAGACGCAGAAATTTAGATGCGCACTCTGATATCGATGGCGGTTGATGAAGCAACCGAGTCGCTCAAACCCTTGCCCTCTTTGCGGTACCTGAATGCCTTGGAGCTCAAGGAATTGCAAAACAGCAAAAGCCTTTTTTTTTTTTTTGATAATATTCCCCTTTTTTTTTATAGTAAATAAATCTTAATTCTTAAGTTCCTGTTTATTTAATCTTCATTCTTCTCATTATTTTTTTTTTCATTACTTAGTTTAATGAAATTGTTTTTGTTTAGCATAAAATGCTATAATCCAAGCTAAAAAATGCTATAATCCAAGCTAAAAAATGCTTCTGTTCGAAACAGCAGTGACTTAAAATTTTGATTTCCAATTGATCATCTAAAAACAAAGGAAAAAAAAAAAAAAAGCCTTAAATGATTTGATTTCCTCTCGGTTTGTGTACTTTGTCATCTGTTAATAAAGTAATTTCGGAGACCAAGAGTAAATGGTAATTTGTAAGTAAGGTGAAGGTGATGCACAAGTTTGAATTACTTGTATATCATATTTGTATTAAAACATAAATATAATATTAAGGACTAAGTATCTTCCTCTCTTTTCAAAATAATGATTGCTTTTTTTCCTAAATTCAAAATGATAAATTTCATTCATTTCATTATTTGAACCCGTTTGAGCCCCAGGTTCTGACAGCCTCAACCCCACCAATAATCTCTACAAGAATAGAGTGCACTAACAATATCCATGTAAAATTGAAGGTCGGGAATCAATGGAAGCATATAATAAGAATGTTCACGTAGTTCCTCCATAGCACGAAAGAATGTATATACTTTTTGATCTGCTTCGTGAGCATTTATACGACCTCCCTACCTCTCTGTTGGAGTACAGTTCTGTGCACAACTTCTCCAGCTGAGCTAACAAAGTAGGTTACCTGCCAGAAACAGAAGTATAACTTGGAGCTTATGCAGGAACTAATGAGCATTGCAACATCACTTGGATATTTAACTAGTCTACCATCACAGATGATAATGAAAAATTGCTTTGTTAAACTGCAGAAAACACTGTTGAGAAATTGGAACCCAGTTATTGTCCAAAGGACCCCATATTTCTCCGCAAACTCAATAATTGATAACCAATTGCAGAAACCAAGAAACACTCACAATCTCTAGCGAGCTAACCCTATGAAGAAGGAAGCCATTGTCCAATTCCCTAACCAAAGAAGAGAAAATCAGTAGACAGTTGCAAGGTATAAGCATAATAAGGCTCAAGAAAGGGAATACGACAGAGGCACACCTTCTAAATACTGATCTTCCATTTGCAAGAGCTAGGTAAGGTCCTTTTGCTATTGGGCCAGGGTTCCCAATGTAAGCAATGCCACCTTGATGCACATTGCTGGTGCAACCTTGCCCACTTATGTATGCATTCTGGATAAATACATTGATTAAGAGTCTGCATTTTAATCTCAATTTACATTTATGCAGATCTTAATTTTCAAAACGTAGAGTAACCATAGAATTTCTCCAATAAGTATCGAATATAAAGAAGCACTACCCCCTTACCACTTCAAACTTCATGAAAGTCTGGTGTAGAGTCTCAAAAACTTGCTTTGCTTCCTTTCCCTCGTCCGTTTCTTCACAAACAACCAGCGGATGGAATCCAACAGCAATGCGCCTGATTTACACAAAAACCTATACAGCCAATTAGCCATTGGAAAAATTAATTCATTTGACAAGTATCAAGCTAAGGAAGATGAATGGTTCGGCAACCTATCACCTTGCACACCAAACATTGTGTGCAACAGCTAAAATAAGATTGTAAACGTCAGGAGTTCTTCATGTCAAGATAAAGTAATTCTTGAAACAGAACCCCTTAAGATTGGAAAATTGAAATCTTATGAAAGGAGCAAAAAATAATTACTAAATTTTTTTACCAGTTACTAATGGTCGTTTCTAGTGTACTTCTTAACCAATTTAACTGATTGTTTCCGGTTTCACCTATTGATCCACCATGCACAGAATCCTTCAAGTTCAAAAAAGGTTCAAATAAGATAAAATAAATAAATAAATACATATGGAACAGGGCATACTGCAGTTGTTTTTATATTATCAACCTTCAACACTGCAACATTCAAACGATAAAGAAAGTCTCTATAGAGTGCATTTTTATTTATCTGTTACATAATCTGAATTCTGAAGCTCATCATCCAAAACTAGGTAGAAAAGACCCCTCTTGAATAGACCCATTGTCTAAAATCACAAACTAATTAATACATACCTGCAATAACCCAGTATTCACCCCAATTATGTCTAAGGTTTTCCCATAAGGCATCTTGACCTGCTTTAGGAAGTAACCCCTATCATGTTCCTTTGAAACTCTTGTAGTGTACCTGCATAAATTACTCTCATGACTACTGACTGAAGTAATAGAACCAGAAATGAAATTTGTAATGCAATTGGGCACTGAACTAAGCATAATAACTCAAGGAAGATGTTATACCAGGGAATCTTCAGCGATGAGAACTGCCGAGTAGCCTGAAAAGAATATATGAAGCATTGTTTGTCAGTAGTCAATAATCAAGACTCAAAACCAATGAAACCAAATGGATAACAAAAGAAATATTCAAGCATTTTGTAAGTTATTCGTAATTGCTAGGAAGTGCACCGAAACATGTATATAAAGCCAACAAATACATAGCATAACATTATCGATTGTTGCTATCCAGAATAATCGAGGTATGATATCCATTTCTTCAGAATAACATAAATGCATAGCTATCTATTAAATATTTTCCCCATTAACGGTTCCATGTTCCAATAAAACACAATAGAGTTGCTTTTCACTTCAAAAATAACGATCTTACATTCTTCATAAGTGGATCATCTACCCCAAGCTCACTAATGCTCACCACGAACCTTGCCTTGTAAGCCTTTGCTACCATGTCCACCTAACATCAACAGAAACCAAACCAAATAAGTTAGCAATTAATGAAAAGACCGATGGGGAAACAAGATGGAGGATGTGGAAATTGGAACAAAATCCAAGTTACGAGCAAGGAACAAGAAACAGACCCACTAAATTGAGAAACAGAAAATTAACCACAAAAAAAAAAAAAAAAAAAAAAGTCAAGTCAATGAACATTAAAACTCTTGATTGACATAACCATATACCCAAAGGGTAGCTTTTATTCTGGTTAACAATACAAATGAATCACAAGACCATACTAAAGCTCTAAATTGACATATTACAAATCTAATTTGACTTGAACTTGTCTGAAAAACTTAAGCAGAAAATTAAGCTACTAAGAAAATGATCCTGAACTTGAATGCTCAAAAGTCACAAAGTTATATTGTATACTCAACATCAGAACTACCCCTATAAAAGAAAATAAATCCACATGATAACCAAATATTATAAAGATTAGCTTGCAAGCAAAAATCATCTCCAATGAAGATTCAAAATTTCAAATCTTCTCAAATGTAAATGTCTGAGATCCTTTCCTCAAGCTTAAACTGAGCTTCAAACAAACCGTCATGTTTTGAATTCATTCATGCCCCAAGTACCACACCCTGATAATAACTCGTGATAAATATTGGATCCAGTTGTAACAAAGCCAGTTAGCCTGGTATAAGACTAAGGAGATGAAAAATCCAATTTCGTTAATCATCACAGAACATACCTATTTATATCGGCTTTGAACCATAGAAATAGAATTCATTCTATCATTAACACTTATCAGAGTGACATTCTAACCCAATCGAAGGACAATAGCCCCCTTTCTTTCTCCGACAAAAGTAAAAGAACAGAGATTCTTTCCAATACCATGTCACAGACACAGAATCTCAGAATTAAAGGGACCCAGGAAAGTAGCCTATGCAAACTGGCTAATATGGTGTTCTTTATATTTTTGGATTTTCTCAAGCCGCATAAAACTAACATAATTTTCTTTTCTTTTTTTTCTGTCTCAAAGTTGCTTCACATTTCCAAGCAATCGAAGGGTATGAACAAAACCTCGAATCCACCAAGATAGCATACAAATAAAATTATATTAAAAATACATCCCAAATAACCAAACCCACGAGCACCCAAAAACAAAAAGGAAATAGCATAGGACAGAAAACAGATAAAATATTTGCAAGAAACACAAGTAAACATGGAAGACAGTTGAGAAACCGACCTGTTTTAGAAGGTGGGTCTGTTGATTGAAAGGTCTGAAGCCTCCTCTAATACTTATAAAATAAAGATCAAGAGGTCTACTCTCACTTGTCTTATTGTACAGGAACTTCTTCTGAGGCTGACCCAGTTTAAGGGCAAGGAAAAGAGCAAAAACCAGAGACAGCTGTGCAACCAAAGTAGGAAGCCAAGATGGTTTATCCATTCCAACACACAAATATGTCAATCTCCCCTAAAACTCCCTCTGTTCTGCTGGTAGTGAGTTCTTCAACTGACAGATCTGAATGTGTATATAATCTAATACCCATACAAGATTTCCAAGTGCACATTATTGTTATACGACAAGAGTTTCCAAGTTTTAATTATTTATTTTCACTTGGCCACACCCCAAATGACAATATTGCGAATTTACGACCAAGCCAAATGAAGCCAAAAACTGCAAAATGCATCAAATCACTGAACATCAAGATTATAATAAAATGAATTTCAGCCTAAAAGTTTGATTAATATAATATATATATATATATATATATTTGGTGGATATATATATCTACAGACGGTGTTGGTTGGATGCGTTATAAAAGTAACATTATCTGTCCCTTTCTCGTCTGATGAATAAATAAACAATTAATTAAAATCTAGGTCTTCTCGTCTTATGAATAAATAAACAATTAATTAAAATCTAAGTCTTTCTTTTCTCTGATTGGTGTGCAAGGTGACAGCGCTTAAACGTGACATCAGTCTCCCTACTTTTCATCAAATTTGTAAGAGAATAAATGAAGATCGTCACTTACACTTTGAATGTCCATTTGCTAACTTCCGATTTTAAATTATGCAATAACATGAATTTTGATTCCAAAGTTAAAAGAAAAATACCAGAAAAATCGAGCTTAATATGTTGGTTTATGACTTGATAATGCTCATTTTTCTAACAATGTTTTTGAACAGCACAAAAACAGATCAATAAAGCAACCCGTCAATCTGATTTCTTCTCTTCAAGTGCCGTTTCAGGGCCTTGACATATCAGTCAGGGAAAAAAAAAAAAAAAAAAAAGAGAGAGATAGAGAGAGAGCTTTCTCCATGAAAGTAAAGGCCTTTTCTACAAAAACCAGACGCTGTAAATGGTAACGTTGAGTTCATATGAGCAACTGATACGATTTTTTATTTTTACATTCCACACACTAAATACTAATTTCACTTTGTGATCAGTAATGTAACATTGCGTTCACAGTAAAATGAATCATTTTGTGCTGCATCTCATACATTTTCACCCATTCTTTGGTTATTTTGTGGAGCAATGAAAACACCTACATCAGATGATCGAGGCACAAATCCACTCAACCCAACCTTGCTTCTCTTCTTAGTACCTGTGAGGGGAAAATAGAAATAACCAATATAAGAGAAAATATTACAAAAAGAGAAATTTGCAAAATATATTTAGAAAAACCGTTGACTTTTGTTATGTAGAAACATGTTTAACGGTTTTTCCTCAACCAAAAAAATAAATAAATAAATAAATAGGAAATGAAATAATGCTGGATATCATGGCTTTTAGATTTACTTGAAAGCGTAAAAATGTATATTATTAATGCCAAAACCTACACAGGCATCAGATACGTAAACGAAAGAGGGGCAAGGAATACAGCTTGGACATAATATGTTTTTAGATTAGTAAGCACATTGAGCTCAATAGATTAATCTATCAAGGCAACAAAATGTTGGAACATCTTTGATACTCGTTCCAGCCAAAAAAATCAAAAATGAAATTGGACAATCCCAACAAATATGATTCCTTATGCCAATTACTAAACTCAAAATAACAAATAAAGGTAAGATTTGATTACACAAAAAAATAAAACATCATATCAGATGCTTATCTTTTTTTATTCTGCACTCCTGCTGTTGGCTCACCCTAACATAAATCAAGATTTAAAAGGCCCTAGTATCAAAATCTAAGAAGCTTGTTCAATGGTATTTGGATACAAAGGTTTTCCTAGATTCAAGTTGAAATGACACAGCCACAGGGTTTCTTAGACCTTAGTCCATAAGGAATCTAATTGGAAATCCATTGAACTACGCAATAAGTCAGCATAAACTCAAGCACACCTAACCATATTCCGCAAAGCTCTTTTAAAAATATGGCATGGCATCTTTATCACATCTAAGAGCATAAGAGGTAGAAAGTCATGCGATGCATAATGGCATGAAAACTAAGGCAACAGTCAAATATGATACTACAGGCTTTGTTGTTGTTGTTGTTGTTGCTGTTGTTATTTTAATTTTAATTTTTTTCCCTTTAAATATAATTACTTCACTGAATCTTTTATGAGTCCAATGAAGAAAGGATAAAGAATGGGATCCCCTTAAGCTTAAGTAAAAAATTTATACTCTGACAAATAATAAAAAATCGATCCCCTTGAGCATTATAACGTTGCCTTTCCAGCATGCTGAACTCGTTACCCAAAGTGACAAGGTGAACCTTGAACGAAAGTTCATCCCTTTTTCTTTTCCGGGCACGATTGCAGAAAAACATCGCAAAGGCATCAATAATCATTAAATTATCAGCTGGATGTTAGAACTTAAAGATAAATAAGACAATACTATCTAGAGAGCTTGAAGATACCATTATGGGTTGACAGATAAAATTGCAAGGATTCTTGGTTTACAAGTTCCTAAAACATCATATGGATACTAAAGCTCTAACGTTTGATCGAAGGGGGATAAAACCAACCATGGAGGAAAAACCTAGTATATAGTAATCAAACTTTAATCATGTAATCAATACTCTAAAATATTGATCGAGTAATTGATACAAATAGGACCTAAAATTCTGAAAATCTGACACAACAAATAGGTTGATAAGTTGAGGAATGAAGCTAATTCTACAATAGTCCTCTTGGATTGGCGATGACTGAAGAACTACAATAGTAAAGAAGTTCAATGTTCAACTACCATGCCTTTGAAAGAAATAAAACCATCGCTAATAAAAAGTATTATTTACCTCTTCAGCAAATTTTATTAGAATGGTTGTGCGAGGTCGCTGCTGACCCTCCACAGGTACAAAATGTGCTGTTACCACAGCTGGAAAGCCAGCACCATCCAAAACACCCTTCAAAGGACAAGGACATTCTCATCAGAGCTTCGAACCACCAGATTGTGAATTACAAAGAAAAGAGAAAATGAGACACTCACCCTTACAATTCCAGCAACAAATGCCCCACAATTAAATGTCCCCATGTCTTTTGGGATTGAAATAAATCTACAACCCATAATTGGTATCAGTCGGACTAGCATTAAACTATGCCTTCAGACCAAGCTCATTGTAAACTTGTAATAGTTATAACTCATTATCATCACTCCAGAAAATTCGTTACCTGTTCACAAGGAGCTCCTTCTCACTAATCATGTACTCATCTTCATGTTCAGTGCCTTTCTCAAGTGAGTCAGCTACCTAACATAGTGACAAAAGAGAAGGTAAGGTAATTGCAGAATTTTCATACTTTATGCTTGTACAAACACCAAAGAAGTTAAAAAGTAATGACTTACAAATAAACAATTGCTTACCTGTTTGTTAAAAATAAAGGAATATGTTTATAATTCGTAACATCAACAATCAATGTCTGGGTATGGTTCATAATGTTCATAAATACTTTCCTATTTTCCTGATGATATCTCAATATATTTTGGGGAATGTTAATTGCCAGATTCTGAAGTGTTCCAGAATTGGGGAAAAAAACATTTATGACAGCACTAATGCACCAAAATCAGAAGATTATGAAAACGAGGAGCTTAAAAACATGATCACATCTACTTATGTAGAGATAAATCTTCCAAGCATTATTACCTCTAAAACTTGAAGGCAATCTCTACTGAAGTTACCAAAGTCGAGATAACAGAAGGTAAATGGAGGCAGAAGCTTGATTAAACAGAAAAATAACCAAAATCATGACACACTGTTTCCAGTAAATAAGCTGTCTTTACAGACTCCTTTAATACATATTAGATCCACACACATAATATTAATTTATGAGTAATACGCCCCTTGTGATCATTCCATAACCTTCTTTATGCTACCATTGCCTGGCCAACAACTCTTATAGTAGTATAGATTAATGAAAATTATACTCATAAAAGTCTCTCAAAAGGTAAACATAGCTAAAGCTTTTTGAATGCACAAGTAGCGATTCTGACAAGGGACAAGGCAATTATAGATTGTTTTTAAGGTTTTAGTGAAGTAAACTAAACATGGCGAACAGCTACTTGAACCTCAACCAAGTCTTAAAGATAAATTTAGCAACTTCTAACAAGCCCACCAAATAAAATGCAGAATTTTCCTCTACAAACTATAAACAACAGATTAACATCAGTAAGCACAATACCCAATTCAGTTATGTGTATGTATGCTTGCCTCCATATTACAACCATTGGTCATCTCTTTAACAAACAATTAATGAAAAAAAGGAAAAGGCAAAACAGAAGCTTTTACCTTCCCAAATAACACCTTCCACACTGTGCTGTGTACAAAAGATAGAATACCCAACAACCGTGTCTCCCTTCTGTTTCCCTGTGGTGTCAAAAAAGCATCACCATAGCATTTGAGTCAACATCATTTATAATACATAAAAGAGTTCCACACGAATTCAGTACAAGCATTCCTCAAACCCAATAAAAAAACATTAAGGTTTAAGTTTCTGGACTTCTAAAAGAATGCCCTAATCCAATCAGGTAACCATGCATCCAACATGAAAAAAATAATAGAAAAATGGATTATAGGCATCTGTTCATTTTTATTGTATGCATACTTATGCTATCACATCAACACTCGCATAAAGAACAAAACATTAAGTGGGACAGCGCAAAAACTCAACAATGACATCTGCATTGCATTCCTAAAATTGCTAAAATGGAGTTAAAAGAATCTCATGTTTAACCAAAAGCCGGACAATGTTAAAAGTAAAACTACAGGCAAAAAAGTTTTTTCCACTACCAATTGTTGTGTATAATATAATAAGATAATTTAATCCACTAAAATTATGTTTATGAAGAAGATTATGCATCAAATTGTAGCTGGTAGAAGCATCATCATAAAATATCAGCATTAAAACACAGATGAAAAAAAAAACCTTTTTTTGCCCATAGTAATAACAATAGCTCAAAAAGTCATGATTGACTTATGAGGAAGTCCATACCTTATCTCGATGGCAAAGGAGTTCCAGAACTCGAGCACCAACAGCATAGCCTGCATCCTCGAGCCTGCTCAATTTCCCTCAAATATTAATGAATTTTGACAATTCAAAGCGGTCAACATACAGAAAGTAAATACTGTTGTCACTGAATGTTTTTGACTCGTAATTTTGAGTCCATAAGTGCATATAACTAAAAACAAACATCATGGCAATTCAAATCACCTCCTTTCTAGCTCTGAAATATTGTCAACTTGTGTCTGATTGTACTGCACAAGCTCTGAAAACAAGAATGCAAAAGCACTCAAACTGACCTGCAATAAGCATTACACCAAATAGAGTCAACAATTATGTACCCAACCCCCAATTAAAAATATCCGAAATGATTTCATTGTAATTTAGAAGAGCAAAAAAATAAATAAATAAATAAAATAAAAAACCTAACGTCCAAATCCTAGCCTTAGTTAAGTTTAGTCCTGTACAATTTTCTAACATAATGCACCCAAGTGAATGGATCTATATACTTTGCTTGTGCTCTCTCATTTCTCAGTACTCAATAAACCAATAAAATGTGATCCAATACATGCAGTCATTTATTTTCAAACAGAAAAGAATGTGGGGAAAGAACAAATATGTAAATAAGAGCGCAAAACTCAGTCGGATTCCGATAACTATGTAAGGAAACATAATATTCAAATGAATGGCAACAGTGCATAGAGATACATTACCTCCTGTTTGCCCTTGCTGAGGGGCTTGTCAAGTACATTGGAGTATTGCTTGATCTTCCCAACCCCAATCATAGTTCACCTCTAATTTCTTCTTTGTCTAGCTCTCGTCCTTCTCAAAGGAGGAGGACCTGGTTTGGTTCAAGCGCCTGTGCAGAGATTAATAAAAAAAAAGAAAAATCAGATAAAATCATTTAGACCCCTTGAACAACCCAGTCTCATTACAATCCTTGATAAGCATTAAATTGGTCTTGGATTGGACAGGGCAAGGCAAACTTTAACATTCTGATGTGTTTGGCATAATGTTCAATGGACAGACACAACAATCTATATAATTCCTTCTTCTAGATAACATGTTATATTAAAAAAATTATCGGACAATTTTATAATTAAATAAGTAAAGAGTACAAGTTCATCATCTCAGTCGTGTAATAAATACTTGATTTATCAAATAGTTACTTTCACCGTTCCCCTCTTTAATAATCTTTGTCAAAACATCCCAATGGTTATATCGTTGTTTAGATCTTGGGTATCTCCTATTCTGCTTGATCTTGTCCCAAAACTCATATTCATCAACCAAAAAAAAAAGAAAATAACCTAAAGTCCATAATAATCAAAAGCAATCTAAAAAAGAGGAGTGATAAGCAAATCGCAATGCATAATAATAACAAGCAAACCTACGCCAAACCAACTTAAATCAAAGACACATCATAAATAACTAAATCATAAACCCCTTCCGCTTGGAAAATTATGATCAATACACAAGGAATCAATCTACAAGGAAAAATTTAGGGAATTCCTAGAGGAACCCAACATAAAGCAACATTTTACATCAAACCCAAATTACGAGTAAATCAGAGCTTTTTCAAGATAAACAAACTGACCAAATACGAACACAAAATTAACAAACTCCAAATTTATCTTAGAACGGCGAACACGAAAATATATATATATATACATACATATACATGATATACACATAAATACACACACACACACACACACACACACACACACACACACATATATATATATATATATACATATATACATATATACATATACATGATATAGACATATGAAACCATAAAAATGAAAGTTAAAAATAACACACAGAAGCGGCAAAATCACATCATGACAGCCATAACCAAGTATCAGCAACCTTAACCCCATAAACCCAGAAACCCCAATCCGTAAAAAAAAAGTTACCTGAAACCCAGAAGAAGAAATGGGTAGATCAGAAAAAGAAGTCAGTCGATAATGGAGGAACAGTCAGAACAAATGGTAGATCGGGAAGTGGGATGGTTGCGAAACGAAGGAAAAGAGTGCGGGTGAAGACCCAATAAGACTCATAAGAGGCGAAGATGAACCACTCCGACGACTGTAGCTTGTGACGCCCTCACGACTGTCGTACGGATGTCCGGTGCTTCACTGTCTTCGCCGAACCTTGTTGCGGGTTCACATAAAAAGACATGAGCTTGGTAAATATTGGTTTACCTCATGATTTACTTGTCGAATATTTTTATTTCTTTAATTGTGTCCGTGTGTATATATATATATATATATATATATATATATATCTTTTGTAATGTGAGCATATATCTTTACCACATAAATTTAATTTATACTTTCTTTTTTGAACAATAAATTTAATTGTTACTTGAAAATATAATTAATTGTGAATGTTTGTTTTTATTGTTTTTTAAATGCTTTATGTGTGATCACAAATTTTATACATTTATTTTTCAATTAAAACTTGAAATATATATTTGTTTATTAAAAGAAAATAAAAATATAGGAATATAGAATTGGTGAAAAAAAAAAGAAATGGAAAAAGAATAATGCGTCATTTCATCAAAAAAAACAAAAAACAAAAAACAATGATGAGCCGTTTTCTTCTTATTTATTTACTTTTATTGTTTTTGGATTTCCTTCATCTTTGAAATAAAGAAAAATACACTTGCGGTTGCGGTTACACTTTATTTGCATGGTTAAATGAAATATATGATAATATTTTTCATCATCTATTATTAACTTTTTAGTTGTATAATTTTTTTTTTTTAAATCTAGGTCTAGTAAAATATTATATAACTTATTAATATGATACGAATTCATAAAATAATTTATAAATTTTGATCTATAATATTGAATTGATTTCGTATCAATATCATCTAATAAGACTCATTAAAAAAATAGATAACGTTTATCCAATAAACTTGTCACACCCATTAATATAGGATACTTTTGTAATTATGTATTATATAATAATTTTATATGAAAATTTAAATAATGATATATTGTTTTAGATTTAATATTTTATAATAGTTATTTTGGATTTTAAATATTGATTCAGTTTGTAATTTTTGAACATTTTAAATTGACAATATATTTTTTAGCTATCATGAATGTTTAATATGGGTTTAATTTGTAAAATATTGAATTGACAATTATTAATACATACGGAATTTTATAATGTGGATGCTATTCTTTTTTTTTTCTTTTTTTTTTTTTAAATGTTTAACTTATCAATAAACATGTCCATTTGATCCCTTTTTTTTAAAATAATAAAAAGGTTCATTTTATAATTTTGGTATCTAACCTAAATTTATCATGTATGCTGAACGGATTAATAAGTTAGGTGATTGGTTATACAAAAACTTAGTAAATAAATTTAAATCTGCATATCTCAATATGAAAGTTTAATGGATCATATTTAGGTCAAGAAAATCTAATACGAAAATGATACGAAATGATCTGAACAAGGTTCAATATGATATGTTTTACCAGGCGCACTCGAATCCAAAGGACCTTTCAAGCTACATGAACAGAACTTTTTAAACTATTTTATAGGTGAACCCTAGAAGGTAATATATTTAAAAATAGCTAACCTTCTTTTAGTAAAGATCTCGGATCCAATTAATAGGCTTATTCTTGTATATTAGTTAAATGGGATTTATCGTTAAATGAGCTAATTTGGGTATCTAATGGTCCATTGTTACACAACGCTTCTGTCTTGCTCCAATAGCATAAATCCAATAATTTTTACTTACTCTAAAGCAAGTTTAGGTTCAATACTACTCCACTAAAAGCCCAAATTTGAATTTTAAAATTAATAATATTCATATTAAATATATTTTTTCTTTTGTAAAATATCAATAATTAATTGGTAATATCTTATGTTGATTAATTAATTATTTATTCTTTAATGAATCCAATCCATTAGCCAGGTTGAGTCTCAAAATCACTTCTTAGGGCGAAAAAAGCCTTTTAAAAAAATAACATATTCAATATTGCCTAAGATTTAATTCTTTTTCATAAAAAAATATTCTTAATTAAATCTCACATGATCCTCTCAAAAATGATCATAATACATTCCATTATTTTATAATAAATAAGACAAATTATTTAATAAAATATTACAATATAAATAAAGTGTCCAACTTTATTTATCAATTGTGAGATAATTTTTTAATTATGAGAACTTAGGATCATATCTTTTATGGACTTATCCATATAATTACATATTACATAAATGGATTTTATACATAAAATCTAATGTACACAAATATTTGTAAAAATAATTCAATAGAAAATATCAATACAACTTATCTTGCTCCTAGAGCACAAATGTAACAAATTCTTAATCATTCTAAAGTAAATTTGGGACTCTTTTAAAATCCATAGAATTTACTTCTTGAAATACTTAGGTTTTTTGTACTGGGCTATAGCGTTATTGTTGTCACAATTTAAGGTAATAGGTTGACTTGCATGAGATATAATTTGTAAATCATAAATAATTTTCAAGCCATATAGGCAGCCTTAAAGGTCGAGTTAAAGACACGAGTCTTCTTATTACTCTTCTAACTAGTTGCTCATCTATTCTTGATAAACATATGACCTAATGTTGATCTACTAGAATCAATACTCTATTGAAAATCTGTATAACCAATGATTTTCAAACTTCCACTAAAATACACCAACATATAATCTTTCATTATCTTTAAATGCTTGAGTACATACTCCACTGTAGTCTAAGATTCCACTCCAAGGTCTGTTTGGAATTGGCGCACTATTTCCATTGATTAACAAATATCTAACCTATTACACAACATGGAATACATGAGATTACTATGTGATTAATTTTTAGAAAAATTAATTCTACATTTGAAGGGTAAGATACTCCTTTTGGAGTTCTCCAAGCACAAACTGATTATTATTTTGTCAATGTAGGAAGGTTGTGATAAAGTTGACATCTTATTATTTCAGTCACAAAATTTTAAACCCGAATCTTTCATATCAAAATAATTTTCAAATATCTCTTTATCATTGATAACAATTTCACGTTGTTTATGTTTAGAAAGACATCATCTATATAAAGAACTAAAAAAAAATCTATTATTGCTCCTTGAATCTTTTTGTGCACTTAGTCCATCAAGTGATTGTATCATTGAAAATATATTTTTAGGTCTAAGAATCCCCCCTCCCCTTGTAATGAAAAAATAGTTACACTTTATTTCTTAAATTTTTTATGTTGATACTTTGGTTTTTAAAGTTCAATTTTTGATACATTTTGGCTATTAATGTATTTTGATCTTTAAATAATTTTTTTTATCTACTTTTTAGCAATTTTGACAGTAAAAATACGTAAATGGTACATAAATGTATAAACCATTTTATTTATTTAAAAATTCAGCTAAAAAAATACATAAATGAAGAGTTTATAAATTCAATATGTATATATATATATATACATATATACACACACACACACAAGCGCATATACACATTATATTAAAAATACAGATTGAAAATATAGATATTAAATATATATTGAAATTAGTTATTTTATATATGCATAATAAAATATAATTATTAGTAAGTTTATAATAATTTAATATATTAAAAAATCAAAAATAGTAAATAATTAAAAAAAGAATAAATTGAAAAAGAATTTTTTATACACAGATTTTTTTATTTTTTTTAATAAAAAGGAGGAAAACAATAGCTGAATTTTTTTTTCCCCAAAAATGCTTATGTTTTTCATTTATATGATAAGTACATACGTAAATACATATATTATATGTGAAGTTGAGAGTGTTTTCAATGAATATATTGTCTAAAGTGTATTTAAATTTTATATGACATTTTTCCCTAATACATACCATAAAAAAAAAAGTAAATAAACCATATGACCATTTTGCCTTGCATAGATATTGAACTGAAACAATTAAGGCCATCGATATGTTTTTATAGTTCATCTATTTTTTTCAGAGGACACGTTGCTCAAGGAGAAAAATTCTATGCTGCTTGGGCCACCTAGCTCTACAAAGACCTCTATTCTTTCGACCAAAATAAGTATGATTTTTTTTTTTTTTTTGATAAAAGAGTAAGGGAGAGTTACTGTCACAAAAAAAAAAATTTTGAAAAATCAAAATATTGAACTCGAAAAAATTATTTTACATCGTAAAAATGGAAATAATAAAAGATTAAATTTTGAAAAAAAAAATTTAACAAAAAGAATTTTTTGCATAGCAAAAATGGAATGAAAGCATTAATGGAAAAAAAAATTCTTTACAATAGTTGGTGTTTATCTCTTGGAAAGCGTTGTATCCCCCAATAAATAGACATATTTTTTTTTGGTAGTTTTTGCAGCATTTGCTACACTGCCACTCGAACTGGGGCAGGGAAGGGACAGAAGCATGGGCTGCAACAGCCACGCCAATAAATAGACATATTGTATCCTTGAGTTTTCAGAATCTTTCATCCTTGAAACGTGATGTAGATGTGATATTGCAAGCATGGTAAATCAACTAAATGATAACAAAATATTTAACTTACTGAGATATAAAGTATAAAATTACAACTCCATTGATGGTATCAAGTTGCCAAACTTGCAACCCTATACTTCTTAGGTAAGGTGTTAGTTGTAACACTACCATCTCAACAACACTTCATCATCCAAATTAAATATTTCAATTTAATTGCCAGCATAGGCATTGCAGATTGAATTTGACATACATTTCGGATAATTTGAAGCTAAAACTTGCATAGAATTACATAGAATTGTTATTTTTCGAAAACAAACAATCACCATCCAAATTCAAAATTGGAATAAATATAAGTTTCGCATCTGAATAGATTATTAATTTTCGCATCTAAATCGATTATTAATTCGTACATTTTATATGCGATTACATGTTTAAATCCCAAATATCTATGAACCATAAAAAGTTCACAATTTATGGTTTCCACTAAATATGATATATGTGATCTATAATAATTAGGATCCCCTAAATTTTGTATAAGTTCCTTACACTTGATTCATTGAGAAGACTTGTTAGGATGAATATCATAAACATCACCGCTGCTGATTACATCTAAAGACATGATATTCCATCATGGGTGACACCAATAATGCAATCTTTTATAAAATATAGTGTTCATAAAATAACCATACTTACCTATTTCTAAATAGGTCTAAAATTCATCACCAAATTCCAGATATTTCAGATAGGCTATTGCATCCCAAAATTCTGAAATTGCAAGGACTTCAAAAGATCCAGGGGAAGGTTCCTTGACAACACAAACTTGGTAACCAGTCTATCGAATCTACTATTGGTGAACTTGGGAAGACGAAAGATGGTGCCGGAGAGTGGGCTTACTACTTTTAATAAAGAGTTGTTTAAAAAGAATAAACAACCATATGAAGATCAAGCATGTTAGCTTAAAAAATAAATAAATAAATAAATGAAGATCAAGCTAGTTAGAAAAGGTTGCATGGATTGTAAGGATGAGTGAAAGTTGGAGATTTCATTGGTGATGATATTGTATAAAAGCTTTTCTGCGCTAAATAGTATAGTGTGGTGTGAGGACTTACAAGTAAGCAAGGAAGTTGGTGGTTGATTTGCAGGGTTCGACTTTCTTCAAAATGATTCAAAGTGAAGGAATTCTGTAATTCCATGACTTACAGACAACACTCAACCAAATATAATCAGAAATCGAAACCAGCCTGTCTGAGATTGATTGTAAGAGATCTATAGGAATTGAGGTCCAATCTGATGATGAGGTTGAAGAAGAGGGTGCCCTTTTTGCCATTACAGAAACTTAAAAATCCAAGATAGAAATTTCTATAAACAAATTGGTCATACATATTTTCATATATATTGTTCTTATGCTGATAAACAAATGAGGTTAACGCAGTCACACCCCCATTTATAATAAAATTAAAATTAAAATGCTTACGATGAGATGAAAATTAAAAGGTTTCTTATCGGGACAGAATTTATTAATGCTCAGTTATAAGTATTTTTTCTTTCATAACACCTTTAGTAGATCAATAGCTTTTATTAAAGTTTATGAGGTAAAAGAAGATCTTTGATCCAAAAAAAAAAAAGAAGTAATAGAAATTCCATACACCATGTGCGTAATAATAACACAAGAGATGGTTGTTAAATATACACATATTTACAAATTACAAAATCTGAACAAAAAACTATATAAGGAAATTATAAACTTTTGACTATTGTTTTCCATAAAATTCCTCATATATATGGCCAAGTGTACATGGTAAATGCGCAATATATATATTCTCCAACAGTGTAGACGTAATTAAATTCATTGCACCATCTAATTATAATATATTGATTAATTTGGAAGATGAGCATTGCTTTTTTTTCCCCAAAAAATTAACTAAATTGAAAAATATGTGATTTACTATAAGATTTATTGATTATCCTCAATGTAAATGAGAATTATTATTTATGTGATATATAATTTTGAATGGTTAGCTGAGCTGTATATATATAATGTTTTTATTTTCTTTGAAATAAATTAATAGTAAGAAGAATAATATTTGTATTTTTTTAAAAATGTTTGAGAAATAAAATAAATAAGATAATTTTTTTTAAGGAAATCAAATATATTAATAAATCCATATTAAAAGAATTAATTTTTTTTAAATGAAATATTAAAGAAAGTTGATTTGTTAACAAATAACTTACCAATTTAAAGTTTAATTATGTATAATTTTAAAATAACATAAATAATGTGTCATATTTGATTAATTTGCATATATAATTGGACGAGTCTACAAATGACATGGTAGGCCAAGCCTATCATGTAAACAAACTCTTTCAAAATAGATAGCCATCCTATGTCTATTTTTATATTAGCTCGACAATGTGTTTGACAACCATTGGAGTGTTTTTCTTTCTTTCTATTTTCATTTTTTTTTTAATGGCACTTTTCTGGATGTGTTAAAAGAATTTTAGCAATGCTCATAATGCATTGAAAATGCTCTTTCAAACATTGACGTGGGATCCACACACCAAATTTTGCACAATAGATATACAAAGAATTCTGCAAATAAAAGTGCTATAGCTGAGCTCATGAGCCTGGACTTCAGTTTATGTTTTATCAAAAGGTTAATGTATTTTGATAGTCTCAACTTATAGAATTTTACAATTAAGGCTATAAGCTTTCAAAATAAGCAATTTAAGCTTTCAATTTTTCAATTTGTTGCATATTGGTCAATCAACACTAATGAGGGAAAGTGACATATAATTGATGTTGTATTGTGATGCAACATCCTTTGGATTTGTTTGATATTATAATTTCATTCCATATCTCAAAACCACTAAAAGTTAAACTTAAAAAACAGTTGAATGACTAAAATTCTTTACAGTGGACTAAAAAATAAAGTTTAACAACTAAAATGCCAAAAAACAGAAAGAAAAAAAAGTTTAAAAGTTCAAAATATAATTGTGGATATAATCTAGAGATTGAATAAACCCATTTATATTCTCAACTATATAAATGCTGTTGATTAATTTTAGCATATGAATACCTGGATTAACAAGTAAGCACAACTGACTAAATCCAATTTTGAAGGGAAAATAGAACTGTAGCACAAGTGCATTAGAACTAGTCTGGGAAAATAGAACTAAATAATCCAAAATTTTACAGGTTCAAAATTGTTTTGAGAAATTGTTTTAAAATTCCCTTATTCCCATTATTTATATCAAAACACCACAAATAAAAAACTCAGTACGATGATATAAAATTAAACACCTAAACTAAAAACCTAGCAAAAGAAATCAAACACAAAATAGCAAAAGAAATTGAAGAAAGGATTAAAAAAAGGAACAAAAATCATGTAACCAAGAAAAATTTATAAAAAATAATCCGAAAAATATTGAACAAAGCATGGGATTGGAAGATGAGAAGAGCAAGTTGAAAAAACAGGGGAAAAAAAATTCTTAGACTTACTTGTGCAAAGGAGAAGAGATGATTGATGCTTCTTTGAGAAAGGTTGGAGACAGATCGAAGATGAATGAGAAAACAAAAAACTGTTAGGAAAAAAAATGACTATAAAAGAAAGCTGATACAAAGAAAAAATAATAAAAAATAATTAAGAAAAAAGAAACAAAAGCACCTTTGCAGATCAGTTTGAAAGATTCATAAGAGATTCTAGAGTTGGAATCGATATGCTCTTCTCTAATATGTTACAAGATTGTGGCCTTGTCTATATGTGTGAAAGCTTCTCTTGGATTTTGGCATTGAGTGGAACGTTGCGATGTATTAGCTAACACAACAGATTTATGATGTATTGCTAATAGAGGGTAGGCCGTATAAAAACTTATTGAGGGTATTAAGATATACAATCCCTTTGCAATGCTAAACATAGTGGTGAATTAAACAATCCAAAATAAGGCTCTAATACGAAGCACTAAAAAAGGCTTAGGAGTAATATCTTGAGTGCCAATGAATTTCCCACATCTTACCCATGCCACTATGTATCTCGTCCATAATAAATTTGCAACATGCTTCCACAGACATTGTAAGTATGGCTACGAGTGACCTCACTTGTAAAGAAATCCCCTCTATCTTGTAGCTATTAGTGGCTCGATATTTAATTTTATTGGCCTTTATTTTGTCTTCAGGCAAGGTACCATGTTAGACATATGATATGGTGGGCTAATCCACTCTCTATTTTCCTCTAGAAGCACATAGTTGAGTTCTTCCTCTTTAATACTTAGGGTTTTCAAATGCTCTCAATTGGTATCATGCTAAGCAGTGAATTTGGTGGTGAAGTTGCAAGCTTTTCTACCACATCAGCGAATGTAATTTTTTCACAGGTTATTTACTCTAATTTCCATTGCTTGAACTTGGCCAAGTGTACTTTCTTTATGAAAGCTTGAAGTTTCTCTTACGGACCAATCTGGTTTTCAGGTTTATTCTGTACAATATATATTTATGTTTTTGGGGGTTGGTTGTATTATGTTTTTAGCTGCTCTATCTGCTTACCTCTTGTATCAATCTTGATCAATAAGATTTTGCCTCTCCTTTCTCGTGATTTTTTCCCGTCAAGGGTTTTCCACATAAATCTATGTGTTTTGTTTTCATTCTCGTTCTTCTATTGCTATTATTTCTGTCTTATTTTTGTAATAAGTGGCATCAAAACAAGGTTTGATTTCGATAATGGCAACTATGAAGTATTATGGCAGGTCAAGCTGTGGGCTGCTCTTACGCAGATGGATTTGGAAGATGCGCTATTAGGGTTTGATAAGATACCTTCGTCTTGAACTATGGAGGAGAAACAGCGTAAGGATCGTAAAGCCCTAACTCAAATTCAACATCATCTCTCTAATCAGATTTTGCAGGATGTCTTGAAGGAGAAAACGGTCATTGCATTATGGCTAAAATTGGAGCAATTGTGCATGACAAAAAGTTTGACTAGCAAATTGCATCTAAGACAACGATTGTATTCTCATCATATGTCTGAAGGTACATTTTTGGCTGACCACTTAACTGTCTTTAAGGAAATTGTTGCTGATTTAGAGGCTATGGAGGTCAAGTATGATGACGATGATTTAGGGTTGATTTTGCTATGTTTGCTGCCTTATTCATATTCGACCTTTAGAGATACAATTTTGTATAGTCGTGATTCTCTTATTCTGGAAGAAGTTTATAACTCTTTATTCTCAAAGGAAAAGATGAAATAGCTTGTAGTAGGATCTGAGACTTAGGCAAAAGGTCTCGTTGTTCGAGGCAGGACGTAAGAGAGGAATTTTGGTGGTGATGAGAGAGGCAGATCAAAATCTATCAATAAGGGAAAGGTGTGTAAGTACTGCAAGAAGAAAGGGCACATTAAATCACAGTGTTATAAATTACAGAATAAGAATAAGAATAAGAGGGCTGTTGCTAATCAAAAGGGAATACAACCGGACAATTTTGATCAAGCCAGTGTTGTAGAAGATAATTACAATGATGGAGAGCTCATTGTTGTTTCTGATAATGACTCTAAACCTTGTGATGAATGGATTCTAGATTCTGGCTGTACGTTTCATATATGTCCCAATCGAAATTGGATTTCAACATATGAAACTGTGTCTAAGGGTGCTGTGTTGATGGGAAATAATGCATCTTGTAAACTAACAGGTGTTGGAACAATCAGGATTAAGATGTTTAATGGAGTTGTCAGGACATTAGGGGATGTGAAACACCTCCCAAATCTGAAAATGAATCTCATCTCATTGAGTACTCTTGACTCGAAAGGGTACAAATACACTGGTGAAGGTGGAGTTCTAAAGGTTAGCAAAGGTGATCTCGTTGTGATGAAAGGGCAGAGAAAATCTGCCAAGTTATATGTCTTGCAGGGCTCTACTTTTATAGATGATGCAGCTGTTGCTACGCGTTCTTTGTCAGATAGTGATGTCACTAGACTTGGCATATGCGTCTTAGTCACATCAGTGAGAATGGTATGGTTAAGTTGAGCATAAGAGGACTTATTGGTGGCTAGAGTATTAGTAAACTGAAATTTTGTGAGCACTGTGTCTTTGGGAAGCAGAAAAAAGTCAGATTTGCAAAAGGCATTCATGACACCAATAGGATATTTGATTATATACTTTCTGACCTATGGGGACCATCTAGAGTGCTTTCTAAAAGAGGTGCTAGTTATATGTTGACCATTATTGATGATTTTTCTAGAAGACTTTAGGGGTTCTCTCTAAAACAGAAGAGTGAAGTATTTGCTACGTTTAAGGATTGGAAGACTGTGATAGAGAAGCAAATAGGGAAGCAGATAAAATGTCTTCGCACTAACAGTGGCTTGGAGTTTTATTCTGATGAGTTTAATGTCCTATGCAAGTCAGAAGGAATTGTGAGACATCATACGGTTAGTAAAACCTCACAACAAAATGGTGTTGTAAAGCGGATGAATAGGACTATAATGGATAAAGTACGGTGTATGCTTTCTAATGCTGATTTACTAAAGTTGTTTTTCTCATTAATCAGTCTCCTTCGACTATTATTGACAAAAGGAATCCTCTAGAGGTATGGTCTGGTACTCTCGCAGATTACTCTGGTTTGAAGATTTTTGGATGTCCTGCATATGCTCATATTGATAATGGAAAACTAGAACCTAGATCTGTTAAGTGTGTTTTTCTGGGTTATAAGTCTAGTGTTAAAGGATATAAATTGTGGTGTCCTGAAACCAATAAAAACATAATTGGTAGAGATGTTGTGTTTGATGAAAATGCTATCCTACGAGATTTACCTTCTAGTGACTATTGTGATACAAGTCATCAGAAATCAAGTACACAGGTGGAGTTTCAACTTGGGTCAGAATTTACATAAGAGTTTTCACCTCAGCTTAGTTTAGAGATACATGATGATATTCTTTCTACACCAACACCTCTAGCACCGCAATATTCTATTGCTAAAGACAGGCCTAGAAGTGATATTCGACCTCCACAAAGGTATGTTGAGGCTGATTTGGTTGCCTATGCTTTAAATGTAGCAGAGAATATTGATTCAAGTGAAAAACCTTCTACTTATTCAAAGGTAGTTAGTTGTGATGATTCTGGCATGGGGATGATTGCTATGCAGGACGAGATAGAGTCTCTTTATAAAAATAGCACATGGGAATTGGTGAGATTGCCCAAGGGTAAGAAAACTGTTCATTGCAAATGGGTGTTCAAAAGGAAGGAAGGGACACTTGGAGTTGAAGAAGCTAGATATAAGGCAAGACTAGTTGCAAAGGGTTATAGTCAGGTTTTGGGTGTTGACTCCATAGATGTGTTTTCACCAATTATAAAGCACAATTCAATTAGAGCTTTGCTTGGTGTTGTGGCTACGTATGATTTTGAGCTTGAGCAGTTAGATGTGAAGACAACATTTTTACATGGAAGACTTGAGGAGGACATCTACATGCAACAACCAGAGGGCTTTGTAGTTTCAGATAAAGAGGACTATGTGTGCCTATTGAAAAAGTCCATTTATGGCTGAAATAGTCTCCCAGGCAATGGTACAAGAGGTTTGACTCATTTATGATCTCTAACGGTTTTAAGAGATGCTATTATGATAGTTATGTTTATTTTAAGAGGAATGATGATGGGTCATTTGTTTACTTATTTTTGTATGTGTATGATATGTTGATAGCAGCCAAGGATAAAAGGGAGATAAGAAAAGTTAAAGCCCAACTTATAAAGATTTTGAGAAGAAAGATTTGGGAGCGGCAAAGAAGATTCTTGGAATGGAGATTCTTAAAGATAGACAGGCAGACAAATTGTATCTAAGTCAGAAAGGGTATATTGAAAAAGTTCTTAATAGGTTCAATATGCAGAATGCCAAACCTGTTAGTACACCATTAGCAGCTCATTTCACGCTTTCATCTGCTTTATCTCCACAATCAGATGATGATGTTGACTATATGTCTCGAGTTCCATATCCAAGTACAGTGGGATCTCTCATGTATGCTATGGTTTGTTCACGTCTAGATTTGGGATATGCAGTGAGTGCGGTTAGTGGATTCATGGCGAACCCTGATAAAGAACATTGGAAAGCAGTTCAGTAGATTTTCAAATACTTGCATGACTCTTTTGATGTTTGTTTGCAGTTTGAAAGGACTAGAGATGGAGTCATTGGGTATGTAGATTCTGATTTTGCTGGAGACTTGGATAAAAGAAGATCTCTCACAGGGTATGCATTTACTGTTGGTGGTTGTGCTATTAGTTGGAAAGCTACTTTGCATAATACAGTTATGTTATCGACTACTGAGGCAGAGTCCATAGCTATTACTGAGGCTTGTAAGGAAGCTATTTGGTTGAAAGGACTATTTGGTGAGCTTAGTGATGATTTGCATATTACCACAGTTTTTTGTGACAGTCAGAGTGCAATTGTTCTCATGAAAGATTAAATGTTTCACGAAAGGACAAAACATATAGATGTTCGGAATCATTTTGTGCATGATGTTATTACTCGTGGTGATATTGTTGTCAGCAAGGTGAGTACTCATGATAATCCTGCTGACATGATGACCAAGACACTTCCAGTAGCCAAGTTTGAGCATTGCTTGGACTTGGTGTTTGTTGCTTAGCTTTGGCTTGAGAGGCTTTTGGGGAAGAGGATTGCATCTTTTGTTGAAGATTGGATTTTTGTATTTTTTCATTCCTTGTATGGAATTCATGTTAAGGTGGAGATTATTAGACTTGGTGATCTTAATTCTTATTGAGCCCAACCGATCTGGTTTTTAGGGTTATTACGTACAATATACATTTATGTTTTTAGGGGGTCGATTGTATTATGTTTTTAGCCGCTATATTTGCTCTCCCCTTGTAGCAATCTTGATCAATAAGATTTTGCCTCTCTTTGTCCGTAGTTTTTTCCCATTAAGTGCTTTCCACATAAATATGTGTGTTTTGTTTTCATTCTCATTCTTCTATTACTATTGTTTTTGTCTTATTTTTATAACAGTTTCTTTTGCTTAGTTTGGTAGATTGATTTTACTTGATTTCCAACAAGTTGCAAATCACTAAAAATATGGATTTCTTGAATACACATGGTGTGAGCTAATCGCAAACTCGCTATCAAAGCTGCATATGTTGACTTATTGTTTGAGGTCTAAAAAAAAACCTCAAAGCATGTTCAGTCTTTGCCATATCTTGATTGGAGGATGTAAAAATGATCCTAGCTTCACATCCTTGTCCTTTAGCGACATCATCAACATGAAGAGTTCAAATGCCTTGCTTCACCAATCCCTCAGGATATGTTTTTTGGAAGGTAAATTTAACCACAAAGTCAACTAGTACTTACCCTTTATAAGCAGAGTGGAGAAGTTAGTTAATGTCAAATTCTCCTAAAGTTATAGACCATTTAATCAATTTTCCTTAGAAGTATGATTGTATAAGATTTGTTTTAATGGGTAAGTGATCAAAATGTGTATTTTCATGAGCTTGAAAGTATGATTTTAACTTCTTTGTTAACATTACTAATGTCAATACAAATCTCTCAACCTTTATGTATCTTTGTTCAATGCTCATGATTGCTTCGCTAACATAGTATATTGGCTTTTGTACTCCCCTTGCTTTTTTACCAAGGTTACATTAACTACATTATTTGACATAGCTAAATATAACATAAGCATTTCTCCCAATTATACCTTTAATAATAATGGTAAGCTAGAAAGGTATTGCTTTATTTCTGAAAATGCTCTTTCGCATTCCAATGTCCAATGAAAGTCTTTAACGTTGTGTAATGCCTTGGAAAATGGCTAGTATATGTCAGTCAATCTGGATATAAATCTGTTCAAGGCTGTCAATCTCCCAGTCAAACGCTGCATTTCCTTTATATTTTGAAGAGGTCTCATATTGATGTCAGATTGAATCTTTACAGAGTTGGCTATTGTACGTCAGTTATGTACCCCGAATCCTAAGAATTTCTCTAATACAACTCTAAAGTCACATTTTCTTATATTCAACTTCAATTGTATTTTGGAAGGATGGTAAAAGTCTTTTTAAGGTGTTGGATATGGTCTTCAACTTGACAATTCTTCGTTAACATATTTTCAATGTAAGCTTGCATAGTTACACAAAAAACAAGGTTGCAAACATCTTGTTGACCGACATGGATACGTTACACTAGCATTTTTAGACCAAAAGGCAATGATCCTATGATAGTAAAGACCCCTAATTGTGACAAAAGGCAGTTTTGTCTTTGTCATCTAGGGACATCCTAACTTAGTGGTACTATTTACAAATGTTATAAGTGCATTCTTAGCAGTTGAATCAATAAGTTAGTCAATTTATGGTAATCGATAACTATACCTGGGATAGGTCTACTTGAGATTGAGGTAGTCCATGCTCATTCTCCACTTTCCATTTTCCTTTTTCACTAGCATCACATTTGCTATTTAGAGAGGATAGTAAATTTCCTTGATGAATCCCACCTTTAATAGTTTATTTACTTCTTGTTGAATCACTTTATCTCATTCCTAGTTAAAGGCCCTTCATTTTTGTCCCCCTAAAGTATGATTTGAATCCACTTATAAGTAATGTACCATCATTTCATGACTGATTCTTGGCATGTCAACTTGCATATTCTAGATCAAGTTAAACTAATTGCAATTCCTCGGTAAGTTCGATTTTCACTTTTAGATATTGCTTGGTTGCCTTGGACTCTCCTTCTTAACTAATGTTAAGGTGAATTTGGGAACATATGGCTTCTTGAAGGCCAATGCACAACAACTTTTTTAATCATATTGACCGCCTCTTTGCAACTCCCACATAGGCTCCCATAAAAAATTTAATAAGGAGATGGTACGTGGAGGCTATTGTTTTGAGATTGTTTAAGGTGGTTCACCCCAATATCAAGTAGTAAAGATGACGTCCCTACTACTAAGAAATTTACCATCCTAATAGCTTGGATCACCTTACTTCCTATTGATATAAGCAATATTATGGTCCCTCGGGGCTTGACATTACCTCTCACAAACCCAATAAATTGAGCATGTGTTGGCTTAAGTGTAGTAGTTTTCAAATTTTTTTTTCTTTTTTTAATACTTTTAGAAACAATATGTCAGCAGAACGACCACTATCCACCAAAACCCTATGCATTTTATAGTTGGCTGGTATCATAGTAATCACCAACATATAATAGGACTCATTTTCAATAATAGAAATGGTTGGAACTTGGGCACTGTAGACTTTATCAAGAAGTGGGCTTTGGTTTACTATGAAAATTTCTCCATAACGAGCTCTTTGGCTTTAGTCTTTCTGGCATTATGGGTATTTTCCCTTTCTCGTCCACAAAATATAACTTTTATCTCATTGTAGATTAGTTAAGATGGTTGAGAATGAGATAGACCTAGTGGTGGCAAAGTCATTATTGCCTGGAATATTTATCAAACCCATGTTAATGCCTAAATGCTTATAGTGCATATTGGCAACATATGTTTTCAAATTCTTTGTCCTAACCAAAGCTTCTAGCTAATTTTTCAATGTAACACATAGATCGGTGGTATGCCTGTAATCACAATGAAAAGAACAGTATTATGATTTATCCCTATTTAATGATGGATTCCTAAATAAGAGTGGCCATTTTAATATATTCATGCATCGGGTAGCAAATAACAGTCTTTCTGGAGGAACTTTTAATTGTGCGTACGCATCAAATTTGCTCAAAGGTACAAAGCTTTCATTCTGCTACATATTTGCTTCCTCATTTCTTTTTTTTAGTTAAGTCTTTTTGTTTCACCTTACTGGCAACTTGATAATCGTTATGGCACAACATTATTTTTGCACTAGTCTATTTTTTAATTAAGGGAATATTTCACTTAGAGCCCTTGAGGTTTTGGATAATTTCAAAATCATCCCTTAAGTTTTATAAATATTAACCACACCCCTAGTATATAACATTGTCATTCTCTCTCCTACATGGTTGTTTAATTTACTATTATACCCTTAAAAGTTACATTTTAAAATTAAATAAAAATTACAAATATAATTTTTATCATATATAGTTATTTTGTTAAAGTTTTTTTTTTTTCCTTTTTTTCTCTCTCTTATCTTTTCTTTGCTATCCTTCGTATTCTTTCCTTTTTGTTTTCTTTTGTGTTTTCTTCCTTTCTTCTTCTGTGTCTATTTGGCAGAGCTTTTTTTTGGTTCAAAAGCTCTATTTGAAGGCCAAAAATTTTTTTGTTAAAAAATAAAGGTGTTTGGCAAAAGTCAACAAGCACTTGTTAATAAAAAAAAAAAACTTTTTTAAACTGTTTTAAAGAAACCCAAATTAGAATTTATATGTTTTTTTAGAAAAATTCTTTTTTTTTTTTAACTTATATGGAAACTAATGAGCATTTAATACAACTATTTTAGCTTATATAGAAATTCATTGAGCATTTAATATAGTTTTTTTATTTATAGCCAAATACTTATTAACTTTTTAATAATAATTCTTTTTCAAAAATATCTATTATACAAAACTCTATATACTAAAGTTTTATTTTCATCAGCTATACCAAACGGACCCTAAGTCTTACAAAAACTCATTATGTATATTAATTTTTCTATATTCATCTATCTTTTTTTTTCTTTTTTAATTTTCATATATATTTTTTTTCAATCTCCTTTTTATACAAATAGAGGTGTTGGATTGTGAAGCAATAGAGGATCTGTGCCAAGGAGGTCTGAGATGGGTTTGAGGATGGAAGAGGTTTAGGGAGACCAGATCATGTGAAGTTTTGATGATGGATTTGAGGAAGACAACGAGGAAGGAATCATGCTAGACTTGGAGAAGATGAAAAAGTAAATCTATAGGAGCGATTCTGACTAGGTATAATTGAGTGTAGACAATTCGGCATCAAATTAAGGTTTTGATGTCTGATATTGAGTTAAAGATGAGGATCAGTCAATCAGATTTAGCTAAGTTTAAACTTTTCTTTTTTTTTTTTTTTGGTAAATAGATTTAATGGTTTTGTGTTTATGGATTTAATAGGATAAGTATTAATATTTGTGTGGATTTTGATTGAAGAAAATACTGAGATCTAGAGAACTCTCTACTGAGTTTTTATTTTTTTAATCTGTTTTTTACAAGAGTTAAGGTCAAGGCAGTTTTTTTTTTCTCCTTTTCTCTAGTTTTTGAAATTGCTAAAGTGAAAGAGGCGAGAATTAATGAAGAAAAAGCTAAAAAATTCCTTTTTTTATTGCACATTTTTCAATATTATTATCAAATCATATTTTAATTGTAATCAGTGTGCAATTACAAATATGTCCATCCTCCATTAAGTTTAACAGATTGTAACTAACAGTAAGAGGTGTAATTAATTTTTGTAAAATATGAGGATTGTTTTTGAAATTATCCTAAACCACAAGCAATCTAAGTGAAATGTTCCCTTGAATTAACCAACTCTTCAGTGTTGATGTACTCCTCTACATGGTTCCATAACTCAACATAGGCGACTTCTTCCCCATGTATTTATCAACTTTTTGGATTGTGATCAACCTATCATGGTTGACATTACTATAGGATTAGCTGGATTCTCGACCTGTACTGGTTTTCTGTTGAAACTGGTCACGTATTCCTTTAACCTTTCATTCTCTACTTGTTATAGTGACATTAAATGAGTCATTCGCTTCCTGGCAATCTTGTTCCTAGAGAAGTGATCTAGAAAAATTGATAGTAACTATGCAAAGGAGAAAACTGATTCAAGTTCAAAGCTCTATAACCACCTTCTGGTAAAACCTGTTAAGGTCAAATGAAAGGCTCTTCACAGAATCAATCGGAAATCTCTTAAGCTTCAAACAATCCACATAATTCTCCAAATACTCCATTGGATCTCTTTCATTGTCACACATCTCCATGTGCAGGATCGTAATCCACTTATCATGGTTGACACTATCATAAGATCAGCTGGATTCTTATCTTGTACTAATTCTCTATTGAAGTGCGTCACAAATTCCTTCAACCTTTCATTCTTTGCATGTTACAATGAAATCAGATGAGTTATTGGCTTCCTTGCAATCTTATTCTCGACAAAGTAGGCTAAGAAAATTGATTGTGGCTATGCAAAGGAGGAGATGGATTTAAGCTCAAAAGCTCTAAAACCACCTTCTTGCAAAATTTGTGAAGGTCAAAGGAAAGGCTTTGCATAAAATCAAGTTAAGAAATCCCTTAAGCTCTAAATGATCCACGTAATTCTCCAAATACTTCATTGGATCTCCTTCACTATCAAACATCTCCATGTGCAAAATTTCCATATGACTTTAAGTTATTGCCATAAGTATTTCTTATAAGAAAGGTGATGAATTGCTGTCATATCGCTCTTCTTTGTACTCAGCATCCTACTCTTCACTCCCCTAGCAATCTGTTTTAAATGTTTTGACTTCTTGGTGCTCACCTTTCCTTTCTTGTTGGATTGTAGCAAATTTTGTGTGAGATGATTCTGATTCTTCTTCCCTTAGGGTTTTATGGCTTCAATCATACTCTACTTACCTTAATGAAGGCCTAATTTCACTTTATGGTGGCATCATGTCCCAATTTCTCCATAAATCGTATTCCATCAACTGGCAGATCTCCTTCAAACCTTTCCCATCTTACTTTTGCTTACATTTATGCACCGACGTGACCCGATATAAGAGCCTTGCTCCCTCAAGGTTTGGAGAATGACTTCAAGTATGCACTTCATTTGATTAACTCTACACTTTTTCACGTCGGACTTTGTTCATCCTTGCTATAGCTAGGATCTGCAATGCATTCTTTTGTGAACGATCATTTTTACTTCTTCCATTAGGACGTTGATTCTTCTCTTCCTTCTAATAACTCATTTTACTACAGTATCCTCATCTCCTTTTATAAGATGCCTATCTCTTTACTCTCTCTTTGTTTAGAAACCATGTAGAAAAGGTTCCCACAAACGTCACCAAATTGTTAACACTCAAAAAATTATCTCCTCATTTATTCCACATTTCCTCTTAAATATCATTTCTAAATTTATCTTAGCTGTTGGACTTTTATCTTTTTTTCTTTCGGGCATAAATCTAATCTCATTTAGCCCATTTTTTCCTTTAGGGTTGTAATTTAAACTGGGATCTGATGACAATGAAGATTCATAATATTTCTACTTGTCATAAGATTAATATAACGTGGCAAGCTCATTCTTAACCTCCTAGAATCGCGCTGTCCTCTTTCCGTGTTTTCTTTTGACTATACCTCCCACAACAGAATACATGGAATACCCAACCTAGTTATTCATATCAACACACCTTTATATATATATATATATATATATATACATTTTTTTTTTCAATTTTCATGTTGCTACAAATAGAAAATATAAATTAATAATTAATAACATTGTTTACCAAATAAATATATAGATTTCACGTTTATGTCACTTTCATTCATCAATTTTCTTCATGTTGTATTTATTTTATTTTCCTTATCCTTCTAAAATTCTAGTTCAGCTTTATTTGGAAAAAATATGTTTGATCCTATTCTTTTTCCTCATTATAGGTTCTTAAACAAACAATTTAGTAAAATAACAACATAATAATAATAATAATAATAATTTATAATATCTATATATATATATATATATATATATTTAGGATCTTAAATGTGTACATACCAAAGTGTAAAAAACTTGCTATTTGTATTGAAAGAAGGTCAGTTGCTTCTACTTATTATTAATTTTTTTTTTTTAATACTTATGCTTAGTATGTACATAAAGTAAAATGGTATTTTGTATCTTTATGAATTTTTACTGCTATTTTCATAACTAGTTTTTCATTTTTGAGGTTACGTTTTCTAGCCTTTTAGTGACAATATTTATATTGCAACGAGAAATATAATTTTGTTACTATAAATTTTATATTATATTTACAAGCCAATGAAAGTCTATGAATGTAATCAAAATCCTTTAAAATGAAAATTAAATCTATAAAAGTCAATGAAAGTCTTTCATAATTTATTTTGTAAAACTCTATAAAAGTCTATCAACTTTAAAAAAATCAGTTATTTAAAAAAACCTATAAAAAAATTTTAAAATCTAGATTGAATATACTCTATTAATAATGTGACAACATTAGAAGTCAATTATTTTACAAATGAATTTATTATTAAGAGTTTATGAAATAATTTTTCTAAAAATTCATCGTTCTCGCTCTTTTTTTTTTTTTTTTTTTCCCTCTTCATATGGCATCTTTATTTTTTCAATTTAGAGAGGCTATTATAAAGTTACGAAAACAAATATATGACTTTTTCAAATAGAAAAGAAAATATTTTTAAAAAACTTGTTAGAGATGGTGTTTGATCATAAATTTTGTTGAAGAATATTTTCTAGAAAAATTTTTGGATACTCATTATGTGCCAAGCTGGATTATATGATGGCACTTTGAGAAACACTGTATCTCATTCAATCTCATCATTTAAAAAAAATCACCTCAATCTCTTCATATATTTGAAGCAGTTCTAAGACTTCACTCATTTATATATATATATGTATTTATATATAGTATTTTTACTGTGTGGACCATATAAAAAATATATGCTTTTTGGAAAAAAAAAAAAGTGTCGGCTTTACTGTGTACGTGTTTATACACAGTAAAACCGATTTTTTTTTTCAAAAAGTATCGAATTTTGTTACGGTCCGCATAAAAAAAATCCATACCGTAGAATATCCCTATATATATATATATATATATATTTCTTTTTCTTTTATCTTCTTCCTATTGGCTTTGTCATTTTCTTCCATAACAAAAAACCGAAGATCTAACTTCAATACTAGATTCTCTCCTTCAAAATAATTGCCAGCAAGAGAATATCTCTCCAAATTCTAGATTGAAGATCATCTACAAAATTGTTAATTCCTTTTGCATGCCCTTTCTTATTTAGGGTTTTCAAATCGTGCCTTTCTTTATGGTGTATTACTCTTTATCAACATGAGAAATCTTTTAGAAAAGCATGACAAGACTTAAAAAATGATTTACAATGGATCAATTTTAGAGCGTGTATATTAAAAGAGGAGAATCATTAATTGAATGTAGAGTTTAGTTTTTTATTAAAGTAAATATTATTTATGACAGTTCTGCTTCTTGTAAATGATTTTTTGAAAGGATGAGAAAATTACTTACTATTTGTCAACCTTCTCCATTGTGGGAGGAGGTAGAGTTTAGTTTATTCTTCGAAAGAGTTCTCAATTATGCATCGACCAGTAGAAAGAAGATAAATTAAAATAGGACTGAAGAATAGAAAAACGATGTTAAAAAGTGTAGACAGATTGAGGTGGATTCCTTTAAATGATAGTGTGACACATGGCGCTACGGCTTCGCACACAACGTGTACCAAGAATTTCTTCATTTTCTAAATTTAAATAATAAATAGCTCAAAAAAATCAAAGATATAAAAATTTAAAGGTTTAAAATTATTTAATAGTAACATTTAAATATCATGATTATTTGGCACCAATTAAGGAATATAAGAGTAAAATAATACTATTTTAATTTTTCAAAATATTTTCTAATTTAAATGCTCAAGAAAGTCAAAGATGTAAAAATTTAAAGGCTAAAAATTATTTAATAGTAATTTTACATTTAAATATAATGATTATTTGGCACCAATTAAGGAATGTAAGAGTACATTAATATTTTAATTTTTTAAAATATTTTCTAATTTAAAAACCATAATTTGGTGTATATCTTAACTATTATAATTTATTATATTGATATAATAATAAAATAATGAAATTGTTTATTGAAAATATGTTCTCCACATAAAATGAGAATGTTGACGAGAATGTTGACGTGCCAAATATTGAAATGTCATCTTAATTAATCAGTTAATTAACACTAAAATTCTAGTTAGGCAAATACCTTTAACACCTATCATATCATTATATATCTAATATAATATGGCAACTTTTATTCTAAAGAGATCAAAGTTGAATAAAATAATAAAGGCACATTTAAATATTAAAAAAAGAAAATCTAAATCCTCAATTTTTGTTTCTTGATGGGGGACCAACGAACCAAAAAGAAAAAGGTACACATCCAAAAATTGAACTCATAAAAATTGAAAAGCTTATGGCTTATCTTCTATCATTTTACAAATCTTTTTTTATTTTACAAATTTAACGTAATTAAAAATGCATTCGATAGCTAATTTAAAATATAGGACTTGAAAAAGTAGTAAACATTTCTTAAAATATTAATAAATTTAGAAAATATCCGAAAATAATTAATATATATATATATATTTATATTTATATATAGAAATATTTTATCATAAAAGAGAGCCTAATGTCTTTTGAGAAACTCTCTTGATTGGTTATGCAAAACCTCAAATTGGTATCATGGATAGTACCTATTATGGAACACCTTATATTGGACCAACTGATAATCAAGTCTTTAATGCTATCTAACAAGTTTTGGGAAGAGGTCAAATGAATTATCAAAGAGGTAGAGGTCGTGGACCTTTTGGAAGATTAATGGTTAAGGTTCCAAACCTACACATCAACTTTGTAGTATCTTTGGTCATACAGTTGCTTATTGTTAGCATCGATTTGACATCAAATACATGGGTGTGCCCTCTAATGCTTCTCAATTTGATATAGCTCCACAATTTAATCCTCATCCTCACCAGTCTTCACCAAATTTTGCTGTACAATCAATTACTTCTCACCATTTTAACACATCCTCTCAAATTTCATCTTTTTCGCCACCTACTACACACTATCGTGGTTTTTTACCTGTTTTTCAACCTTCTAGTTCATTTTCTCAACCTCAGTTGACAACTTCAATACATTCATCACCACTTCCAGCATCACAACTACACTTTGACTACTCTTGACCACCCACAATACAACATACTTCTTAAGGTCACATGTCCTATCGGCATCCAATTCTTTGTACATCACCAGTTGCTATGATTTCTTAAAAGTTTACTGGAAGTCACCCTACTGCTTTAATGGCATTCTCAGATTTAGCATGGTATCTTGATATTGGTGTTACTGATTTCTATTGATAGCGATCTTTACTATAGCAAATAGATTACAAAGGTCAAAACAAATTGATGGCTAGAAGTGGTCAACTTCTTGACATCACACATATTGGTGACTCTTTTGTACCAACTTCTTCCAATACTTTCAAGCTTCTGAAGGTGTTAATTGTGCCATAACTGGCTAAGATATTGTTAATTATTTCAAAGTTAACTAAAGATAATGATTTAGTTGTTGAATTCACTACTTCATATTGTGTACTCAAAGACAAACTAAGGAAACCAATACTCAAGGGTATGCTTGAAAGAAGGCTGTACAAGTTGTTGCTTCTCTCTTTCCTTCTTCTTGTCCATTTTCAGCATTTGCTTCTTCAATACTTAAAAGAATTCATCTACTTTCCCCATCCTTTCCACACATATATTTTGTATCTATATTGGACAAGCACTTCTCCAATTCAACAGCTATTGCAGTTCTCACACTCTCTCCAAGCACAACCTCTATTGTTTCTACTCTAATAAAAGGTGTAGTTGATTTTAATATACCGGCTAGAAATACTGAAACTTTCTCAAGATAATCAACAACTATTCTCTCTTCTATTTTGTTAAATTGTTCTTTCACTTTTCATTCTTGTTCTCAATGTACACATTGTACTCAACTCAATAATAATAAAATCCAATTTAGTTCTATTCTCTATATTGTTTCTCCTCATTTTTTATGTTCTAACTATTTCACTTCTACTATACTTACTACTAATTATAATGTTCATTTTGGATCACTTCCAAATATTTTTTCTTAAAATTCTTCTATTCTTTCTTCTTCTACTATAAAAGAGAAATCCAACTTACTTCCTAATGTTGTTGTTTCAGGTTTTCTTGCTTCATCTGATTCTATATCATCTTGAACTTCTCCAAAATCTATTGTTGATGTTAATATTTTACATTGTAGATTAGGACATCCTCTGATTCAGTTTTACATAAAATTCTTACTCTATGCAATTTATCATCTTCTAGGCCAATTCTTTTACTTTTTGTGATGCTTGCCAATGTAGTAAGCAACATTTAGTTCATTTTTCAGCTTCTCATTCTTGAAGTTCAGCTCTTCTTGATTTTATTCATACTGATTTATGGGTGCCTATTCCACAAGTTTTCAAAGATGCTTCTCGTTATTATATTCAATTTTAGATGATCATACTCGTTATATGTGGGTTTATCCTTTGAAACTTAAATCTGAAGCTTTTTTGCTTTTCTTAAGTTCCCCACAATGGTTGAGAGAGCTTTTGATAGGAAAATTAGAATCTTACAATCTGACTGGTGAGGTGAGTACCGATTAATAAGCTTGGTAATCAATTTAGGCATCCTTGTCCTTATTTTCACCCTCAAAATGGTCAAGTTGGCTATAAACATAGGCAAATTGTTGACATTGCTCTAAATTTACTAGCTTATGCGAAAATGCCTTTTGTATATTGGTGGGATACTTTTCAATATGCTGTTTTTCTTGTGAATGATTACCAATTCAAGCTTTAAATAATTAGATTCCCTTTTAGCTCTTATTTAACAAGCTTCTTGATTTGATTCTTTTTGAGTTTTTGGTTGCTCTTGCTATCCATATCATTACGATGATTATAAACTTCAATTTTATACAACAAATTGTGTATTCTTAGGATATAGTCCAGATCACAAAGGACACAAGTGCCTATACCATAACAGTCGCATTTATATTTCAAATAGTATCAAATTCAATGAACTTGATTTTTCTTTTGCGATGATCCAAAACTTACTTATGTTGACATTAAATCTACTTTTTTTTCCATATATTCTCACTCTTCTTTGTCATCAGATTCTATTTCTATTTAGCCACTGTTTATTGCTACTAAAAAACCTTCAATCACTGTTACTTCATCTCTTCCATCTTCCACTATTCCTCCCTTAGTTATTCAGCTTCCTATAGACCACTTACCTTCTTCCTTATCTCCGACTCCATCTCAACCTACTCCTTCTCTTCCAACTGTTTCCCAATCATTCCTTATTTCTCTTCACCACCTAGTTTACCTTTACCTTCTTTTCGACCTTCTGCTTCTATCACTCTTTCTTTTGTACGTCCTATGATAACAAGATCTAAAGCAGAAATTTTTAAATCTAAATTTTTTTCAGCTACCAAGCATCCTCTTCTTACTTGCTTTGTCTCCACTATCATTGAACTTACTTCAGCTACTCAAGCCTTAAAAGATCCTCAATAAACAATAGTTATAAATTTATAATATGTAGCCCTTATTCACAATAAAGTTTAGACCTTGGTTTCCTATGTTCTTGGTATGCATTGGTTGGCAATAAGTGGGTTTTTCAAATTAAATATAAAATTGATGTGTTTGTTGAAAGATTGAAAGCTCGTCTTGTAGCTAAGGGATTTCATCAAACTTCGAGACTTGATTATAATGGAACTTTTATTCTTGCCATCAAACTTGCCACCGCTCAGATTGTTTTGACTCTTATTCTCTTTGATCATTGGTCAGTTCATCAATTTGATTTCAATAAGACTTTTCTAAATGGTAATTTAACTGAAGATGTTTATATGGTTCAACCTGAAAGGTTTGTTAATCTTCAAGCTTGAACTCATGTATGCAAGCTGACTAAAGCCTTGTATGGACTTACATAGGTTCCTTGAGCTTGGTTTGATAAGTTCAAAAGTATTCTTACTGGTTTCGAAATCCATAATTTGCAGTCAGACACCTATTTATTCATTCTCAAGTTCAATACAACTTATATTGATCTTCGTTTATGTTGATGACATTTTAATTACCGATAACAACATATTACATTGCTCAACCAATTGCTCAATTGAATAGCATTTTTAGTCTTAAAGATTTAGGTGAAGTTCATTACTTTCTCGAGATTGAAGTTGATAGAACAACCATTAATTTTGTTCTCACAAAAAGGAAATACATTATAGACTTGCTTAAGAAAACAAGGATGAATGGATCCCTACCAATATCAACACCATTGTCTACAAGTAAAAAGTTATTTTAATATGGTAGTGATCATTTTCTTAAACCAATGCTGTATTGCAATACTATAAGAGCTCTCCAGTATCTTTCTTTTACCAGACCAGATATCTCCTTTACCATTAACTCTTTAAGTTAGTTTTCACATTCTCCAACAGTGCATCATTGGGAAGCTTGTAAGAGGGTTCTTAGGTATCTTCAAGGCTCTCTTCATTTGAGTCTTAAGTTGACAGGTAATAACAGGTTATGGGTTCAAAGCTTTGCTAATGTAGATTGGGTGAGTAATTTGGATGACAAACGATTTGTAAGTGGCTATTGTGTTTATTTTAGCATAAACTTAGTGTTGTGGAGTAGTAAAAAGCAACATGCAGTAGCTCAATCTAGTACAGAGGCTGAATATCAAGCTTTGGCTCACATTACTGCTGAAATTTTTAGGCTACAAAACCTGACTTCAAAGCTTTAGTACAATATTGATTGTCTTATCATATGGAATGATAATACAGGGGCAACCTCTCTTGCAATTAATGCAGTTTTGCATACTAGTGTAAACCACATTGAGCTTGATCTTCACTTTGTGAAAGATAAAGTTATCCAAAAATCTCTTGAAGTTAGGTATATACCAATTGAGGAGCAATTTGCAGATATCTTAACAAAACCTTTGGGCAAAGCGAGATTTCTCTCAGACAAAAACTAAATGTCGTTGATCATATTTTTTCTATTAAAGATAATTAGCTCCCTTTCCAGTTCTTCTATGTTTGATAGTTCTTCAGCAGTGGAGGAATTTGGGCAAAGAGCTCAAATAGGAGGCATGTTGAGGAAAAGTTCAGTCATGTGAGCTGTTGGTGTTGGCATGTGCTAGCGTAATGGAGATCTATTACATGTGCTTTATTAGTCTAGTTGGTTGTTTGTTAAAACTAAATGTGAGATAGTTTGTTTTAGTTGGTTATTAAGCCTTGCTAGTTGTTCCTTTCTTATTGGTTCTTTGCTTTATCTTGGTTTTATCAGTTCTTTACTGTCATTTTCTAAGAAAATAAAAAGAATGATTCATTCTATTCTTGAATTTTCTCTCTAGAACTTTCTTTTCTTCTTTTTCTTTCTTGTAAATCATACAAATCCTAACTTACTTTATCAATTGTAGCTCTTAGTACTCACATCAACTAACTCCATGGAATACTTCTTTATGTTTTCACTAAGAAGAGAGGGTAACTTGAAATTAGATTCAAAGAAACACTTACATCTCCACTTCCAAAACAACCAGCATCCATTACAAAAAATAGCCTTCCATTTAACATTTTTCTTCCCAATAATCATAACAAAAACACTATTATTCTAAGCGTTGAATTTAAACCAATCAGAAAGATTATGATTACAGAAATTACCACCTACCTCCAAAGCTCCCAAAGATAACAAAATTCCTTTAGCAATTCTACAATCTCTTAGAATATAGAGAGGATCTTTATTAGAAGAGCAATATATTGGACATTTGCTCTCAGAACTAATATGCTTCCTAACTCTATTAACATTAGTTAAGAGTTTATCTTGAATCATTAACTAGCAAAACATCTTAACTCATGGTAATACATCCACTTTCCGAATGTAATAACAATCTCTAATATCATGATTCAACAAATTTTCGATCTAAAAATAAGCAAATTTAACAGTAAACATACCATCCAAAGTTAAGCTCCAAATCATTTGATCTTTTAATATCAGTAGCAAGAGCCATAGGCACACTCGTAATTTCTTGAATTGCATTCCTTGAAACAACCTGAGGTAATGTATTCAAATTCCCAATCCCCACTGAATCAGCTCCTTAAATTTGAAATTCCAATTAATATTGAAATTTTCAATAGCAAAATCCTTTAACTGTTTACCATTGGATTTGGTGTCGTACCAAAAATTAAGAGACTCCCTGTTCCCATGTCTCCAACTCAACTCCTACGAAAAGCTTCATTCCCAGCCTGACTCCATTCCATTGACAAGATTGAGGGCCTCCATCAAACCAAACTTTCTAGAAATAGGATCATAATGATGTCTAGACTTTAAAAAATGCGACCAGATATTAGAATCATCTTGCATGAGTCGCCAAGCCAACTTCGTCAATAAAGCTATGTTCATCACATTAGCTTTCCTAATATTATACATATTAAAATAATAAACACATTTATTTTTATAGATATATACTATTTTTAACGTATATTAGATGTAAATAAGAATAATGTTTGCAATTTTCAATAATAATTTTTTTCTATTTATATATATATATATATATATATCATATTTAACATTTATTTTGAAGGTGTTCCGGTTTAAAATATTAGAAAAAAAAAAGTAAAATTTTCATTGTTTAGATCTCAAGTTATGTAAAATCAAAACAAATAAAATAAAATACCAAAAAAACAACCTTCAAATGTAAAGTTATAGCATTGGAAGTTTAAACCCTTTTAAAAATTTTGCAAAGTCAAACCTCTTGCAAACTCTTTTACGAATTTTCAAAATAATTTTATAAAAGGATTTTTGAACTCATTCTAAAGTTTTGAAAAATCTAAGTTTTTCATTGTATAGATTTTAAATAGTAATATGGAATTAAAAGAGAAAATATTTGGCTTATGGCATTTTGAATTTAAAATTTTTATGAATTTAAGAGGGGGTTCAAAATTTTTAATCCTTTCTAAAAAAATAACCAACATCAACTACCATCAAAACTCTGCTTGTTATGTGCAATCAACTTCAAATTCAATAAAAAACCTTCCCACAGAACCAAATTGTTGATAAAAGAAGATAAATGGTCGGAAGAGAGGCTTTGCGGTAGCGAAAGAGAAAAGAGGGGCAGCGGAGGTGAACGCAAGGTGAGGAAGATGGGTAAACTTCGATAGTGAGAGAAAATGAGTTTGTTTTCTAAAAACTTTGATTTTTAATGTTCAATGGTTTGATTAGTAAGTTCACTGAAAAAAGAAAGAAAGTTAAAACTGTATGATTTTCAAAATCCATTAAAAGAGATCATACATATAAATTTTAACCTCATTATTATTACTAATAAAAATTTATATAATGTAAGTCATTTTACAAAATTTATAAATGTCAACATAAAAAGAAATTGAGACGTACCAAAAACTTTTAGCTAACCAAATCGAGTAACATGATAATATTCTTGGTGACTTATTGTATTTATTTTATAGTTTTTTTTTTTTTTTGGGATAAATGTTATCTATGCAGGTTATAACGAGTGGTTACAACTTCAAAACTCAAAACATAAAATATAAAATTGTTATATTGATCTTTTTAAACCAAACAAGTTTTCGGCTTTTTTTTTTTTTTTAAAATATCAACAAAAAACCATAACCAAAAATGAAAAATAATAAATAAAAAAGAACCACGTTAGCAAATGATATTTAAGCAACCTCTTGGCTTAACAAATTAATTTATATTAGATAAAAATCTAATGCTTGCATAACCCAACTAAAAAAAGCAAAATAGTTATTTTTTATTTTTTTTATATGATGCAAAGTTCAAAGTTTAAATATTCACAATTTTCATCCAAATTTCTCTCATTTTTTTTTTTTTTGTTCAAGTGATCGAAAAGAAATTTAGATTCCAAATAAAAACAGATAGAATTTTCATAATACCTATCGAAATTTCTGAAATTTTACCAAAATTTTTATGAAAATTTACATCAAAATATCAACATCAAATCCTTAATTATTTTAATAAAAAAATCATAAATATTATTGATATTTAGTAAATTATTTTATCAAATTAATTTTAGTGATTTTTTTTTTTACCTTTTAATTATTTTTGAAATATTTAATGATATAGATAAAAGGAAATGAATTAAATTGAATAACCTTAATAAGATTTATTTATTGATAAAATATACATATACTTGTTATATATTTTGTATAAGATGAATTCATTAGAATCTCATAATTATAGATTAATGGTTGATTATATAAAAATGAAAAATAATAATATAGAAATAAAATATTATATATTGGTATTAATAGTATTTAAATCAATAACATTAAACAAATAAAAATAAAAAAATAATATAATATATTATACTAAATATTAAGGATAACTATGTTTAATACAATAACTTTATAGTTGATATATTAATAATAATATAAAAAATTATTAAGAAGATATTTTTGTAATAATTATTTTTTAGATTTTATATTTCAAAATGAGAATAAGGAAGAAACAGATAATTTTCAATTATCCAAAAATTCTATAAATATTGAGATAATATTTATGAAATATAATGTAATTGTAATAATTATTTTATCTTAATGAATAAATAAATTTTATCAAATATATATTTTTTTTTATATTTTTATTAATAATAATTTATTTATGATCATTACTATTAAAGTTAATTAAAAAAAATAATATCTATTCATTTTTTTTATAAATTTTATAATTAATTGATTAAATAAATTAATTTAAAATTTTACTAAAAATTTCTAGTTTTAAAATAAATTTTAATCATTTTTATTTAATATTTTCAACATATTTATTAAAATTTTTATATTTTAAACTTTTCAATATTTTTACCCATCTACTTAATACCCCAATTTTAAACCTTAATTCAAACCCAAAACAAAAAGTTCATAAACCATAACCGAAACCGAATGGGCGTTTGAAATTACATAAAATGGAAAATCGAAAACCTGAAGAAAAAAAAAAATAATAATAATAAAATAAGAAAAAAGGAAAATGAAAAGAAAAGGTAAAACAAAAACAGGACAAACTGAAACACATTCATACACAAGAAAAGAGCCTCACAATCGCCAAACTGCTTTGTTTCACTTCCGAAACCTCAAAGCCCTCTTTTTCTCTTAAACTCACTCTTCCCTATCAGACTCCTATCTCTCTCTCTCTCTCTCTTTCCCTCTCTCTCTCTTCCATCACATGGAGGATGACGACGAGTTCGGAGATCTTTATACGGACGTTCTTCGACCCTTTGCTTCTTCGTCCTCAACATCATCCACCGCTTTGCAGCCCTCACAAGCTTCTTCTTCTCCTTCAATCGCCCCATCTATCCACCGTCCGATCCATCTCAACCTCCACGGCGGCGACTCTGCGATCGCCAACGGAGCTTCCCAATCCTATCCCAATGTTCCTCGTCCACTCACCAACCAAACCCTAGTTACCTTTCCCTCTCCCGCCGCTGATTATGTTCTCGATAACAATTCGATCCGCCGTGGCGGGGTAGCGGACGACGAGCCCACTGGGGCTAGGTTTTTGGAGCCTGATGGTGCTAAATTGCGAGAGGCAGCTTTGGAGGATGCCAACTATGGCGGCGTTGTCGATAATGATGGTTTTAGACGGCAAGTGGGTGGCAAAGATGAGGAATTGATGGACAAGGATGTCAATTTCGATGTTGAAGAGGGAAATACGGGGATTGGGGTTGGGGTTGATGATGATGAGGATGGTATGGGTTCTGAGCCGGTGATTCCTGGGCTCTCGAGCAGCGTACCGGTTACAGAGAACGTGGGACCTTCTAGGAGGGATGGGAATAGCGGTGGCGATAAAGGTGATGAAGATTGGGACAGTGATAGTGAGGACGATTTGCAGATAGTGTTGAATGATAACAACCATGGGCCCATGGCTATGGAGAGAGGTGGAATGGTGGGGGCAGATGATGATGATGATGAAGACGACGAAGATGGGCTTGTTATTGTGACTGATGGCGACCCTAACCAGGCACTGGAAGAGCAAGACTGGGGTGAGGACGGGACGCAGACAGCCGATGGCGAGAGAAAGGAGGCTGGTGAAGGCGGCAAAGCCGGTGCCGGAGTAGCTGCGGCCCCAAAAGTTGGTTATAGCAATCATGGGTATCACCCATTTCATTCTCAGTTTAAGGTCAGTGTCTTAATATGATGCTTCAAATAGAGGTTTTTTTTCTTTTTTGTATACTGGGGTTTTGATTTCCCCCTTATTAGTTAGAGTGTAATTTTAGTTTGTAATGACATAGAAGATGTGAATTGTATAGTATTTTTCTTTTTTCAAGAGAAGTGCAAATTGATAATTGGGTCTTGTATATGCTACATAAATATATATGAATTTGGTAATTTGAATTTTTCTAGATGCTACAAAAAATATATGAAATGACTTCATTGACTGGAATTTACAACATTCAATATCTTAATTTCTCGAAAATGAGTGTTATAAGTGATGGAATTTACAATTTGTTGGTTACTAGACACTTAATGAAGAGTGATGGAGTTAACAATTTATTGGCTACTAGACACCTAATGAAGCTTACTTGTGCTGAAATTTTATTTTAAGTCAAAAGTGTATGCAGTTGCTTTTGGGCGGCTAGAAACTTCAAAATTATCGTCAACCATCAAATTGCGTAATCCTGGGTTGCATACTTCATAGCAGCTGTTATTTTTCTTCTTTCTTTATATATTCAACTCCTTGTAACCTTTAAATGGAACAAAGACACGGAAAAGAAAATTTTGAAGGTCAAGGTGCTTTTGGAGCTGTGTTTGAGTGCTCTCTGGTGCAACAATACACTTATTAAGATACAGAAACCTGACTGCATCGTCTGTTTATAAATGCTCTTCTTAAGCAATCATCCCAAATATTTTCTTAAACAAGTATTGGAAGGTTCAGTTCCTAGATTTCTTCACCATTGTTGTCATTATTATGATCATCATCAAGATCAACATTTTGTTAGGTTGCTTTGTCAAAACCTATTTGAGAAGAAGCTAGTTTTTTCATTTCCTCTAGGGTCATTAGTATAGGCTTTCAATGGCTTGTCGATAGAAAAAGCAACTGGAATAGGGATGTTAATGAAAATGAAGAACAATATTGCTGACGAAGTTTTAAACTACCATTCAAAAAGTGTCAATTGTTGCTGTGGTTAAAGGTGTTGTTGTTATTTGATCTATTTGCACAGTATATTTCTATGTTCAGGAACAAATGCAGATATTAAATTGCAGATAAAAGGCCACCATATTAAGTTCCCATCTTGCAGAAAATAGTTTCCTATTATGTAAACTGGACTGTCATAGTATTTTTGTTTATGTTCTTAGATTGTCTTGAGCTTTTGTTTTATCTCGTTCCAAACTATTTGTAAAGAGAGTGAATAGCTGCAATGATCTGAACTGATTTGAATTTGCTTATTTGTTGAACTTCAAGTTGAGCCAACTCTATTTGTTTGACTTCCATTTTTTGGATCAAAAATATTTCTCAGTGAGTTTTTGTGTGTAAATTTTTTTCTTTAATCTTTTTGTTATGCTTACAACAGTAGCTTCAAGTGGTGAATCTTCATAATTTAAGTTGTTGCTTCTTGTTTTAGTTCTATTACAACCTGTAAATCTTACATTCCATTCCATCTTGAATACCCTGCTTGCATGACCTACAGCCCTTTTACAATTGCTTGTCCTTGTTATAGAAACTGTGTTATTGAACAAGAAAGAAGCAGGTTTTGTGAAATGATCATGGAGATTTCCCCTCTTTCAGCCACTGCCACTGGCATTTAGATAAACTAGACGCTAATCCTTTGGTGCCTGTTTACCCCTGTTTCTCATTTCTTTACTGCCTGTGGGCTTTGGTCCTTGTACTTTTTTATGTTATGGACAAATGATATGCGATTTCATGAGCTGAGCTAAATGAACTATTGTTATACTTGCTCAAGAACTCCTTTTTCTTTTGTAGTTTTGGGAAATGACCCTTTTCTAATATTATCTTGCCTACATTATCTGCATCCATTTCTCTCTCTGTTATAGTCCTTGAATCTCTTTTCTTTTTTTTTCTTTTTTTCCCTCTCTTTTTTCTTTTTGCTTACTGGATGAGAAGTGTGACCTTAATTTCTCAGTCATTATTGGATTGATGGTTTATTGATTCCCATAATGGGCCTTTTTTTCACAGTGTTTTTGCTGTGCAAAACTTATTGTTTAAGTCTTAGTGGTTTTTTATTAAATAACTTCAAATTCAGTTTTGCAGTTGTAAGATATGTTTGAAGAAAATATGCTGTGACCTCTACTAGTTTTGGTAGTAATCCTTCGCATTTGTTTTGTGTTTTCATGTAGTATGTGAGACCTGGCGCAGCACCAATGCCTGGAGCAAGTGCATCTGCCCCTGCAGGTGTCCAAGGTCAAATTCGCCCACTTGTGAACATGGGTCCTATAGCTGGTCGAGGCAGAGGTGAATGGCGACCAACTGGATTGAAAAATGCTACTGTAATGCAGAAAAATTTTCATCCAGGTTTTGGGCCGGCTTGGGGCAACAATATGGCAGGGCGAGGTTTTGGAGGCGGACTGGACTTTACACTTCCTGCACATAAGTAATTTCATTTACCTGAATTTGTACAATTTATTCTCAGGCATTTGGTGATATTCTGAGTTTCTTTACTCCTTTCTCATTCTTCTCTCCATCTCTCCACTTGCTTGTTATTTAATTATTTATATGCTAATTTTTTGTACCTAACACATGAGATTTGGAGGAAGGATTAAAAATGTGAGGAAACAGTTTTCAATCTTAAAATGCAGATGAGATATGGAGGAATTAAATCTAGTAAACATTACTGGTGAGGCCATAAACTACCTATCACACAAAATTGTGAGGAAACATTTTGCTATTCCTTTTCTCTTTACCTTACAAAACAAATAGAGCTTAAGGGGTTTTGTCATTCCTCATAACTGGCATACTTTTCTCCTGCTCTTTAAAGTTGCAAATCTATTAAAAACAAGGTCAAAGTTGATGTGGTAGGAGCCCTAAATTATGTAATGGAAATTAGGTCTTAAATATGATCTCATTTTTTGGTTTTTAGAATTGTAAATTGCTTTGCATTCATGAGGGAATTTCCACTATGTAACTGTATCATGCAACCTCATCATATTGATATTGTTCTTTGCTTGTTAGCGATTATGTCCTTTTTTTTTTGGCCCGTATGATGGTACTTCATAATTTATTTTAATTTGAATGGCCTATTGGAAAAGTTGGTGCTTACACATCCAGTTTGGAACAAGATGTCTGCTTGCAGGGTTTATTGGACATTTGTTAAATCAATTAAATGTGTTTCCTTTCATGTCACTTAGATTCCATAATTTTTGTTTTCAATACCATTTTTGTGTATTCCTTAATGTAAGCTCGACAAGAGGTCACCTTGTGTATTTTTTCAGAGATGTTGAATAATTGTCAAAAGCATCTTCGAACATATACTCTGTTGCTGAATGTTAATATTGGGTGTCAGCTTCTTTGGTAGGTAGTGTCCCATTGCAATCAAGAGTATAGAGTTTAGAATGATCGGTTTATTGTCACAGTTAGATAAATAATTGATGTGCCCTGGCTTGCTTTGGGTAAGACATAGATGCTATATATATAGATATGTATTAATTTCTGAATCTCTTTCTGTAATTTTTTCCTTTGCATTTTGGTTCTTGTTTTGAATTATTTATCTGGTAGATGAGGCAATATCCTATGGATTTACTAGATTTCTTCACTAATGTATGGTGACAGTGCTGGAGTTTACTGTCTGTAAGTGGCTTGCAGTTATTTATATATAGCTTACAAGATTCATCTTATTTGGCAAGCACCTCAGCTAAAAAAAATATGAGTGAAATGGATGCTGTTATTGATCTTCTTAGTGATGAAACCTTTGAAATCAGAAAACAAGTTGTTGATTATGATTGCTTATGTGTTTCTTTTAATGATTTCAGGACTATATTTGATGTTGATATTGATAGTTTTGAGGAAAAACCTTGGAAATATCCTGGTGTTGACACATCCGACTTTTTCAACTTTGGGTTTAATGAGGACAGTTGGAAAGATTATTGCAAACAGCTGGTAATTTGCTAAACTTTAAAAATAGAATCTATTGTGTAAACAAGGACTAAGAATGCCTCTATAATTTCACAGGAACAGCTTCGCTTGGAGTCCACTATGCAAAGCAAAATTCGTGTTTATGAAAGTGGACGAGCTGAGCAGGTAGCAGAGTGCCTATGTATATGGATCTTAATAAATCCTATTGTATTTCCATTTTCTCTTCTACACCATCTTTTGGTAAAAAGGTATAGGATACCATTTTTGATCCCTAATTGCATCATGCAGGAGTATGATCCTGATTTGCCCCCAGAGTTAGCAGCAGCAGCAGGTATTCATGATGTTCCTGCTGAAAATGCAAATCCTGGAAAGTCAGATGTTGGGCAAAGTGATTTAGCTAAAGCACCTGCTCGTATCCGACCACCCATAGTATGTATATCTGGCTTATGTATTCGTCATACTCATTACTTATGAAATCAGTTGTATTTTTCTTGATTTCTATGTTTATATTCCTTTAGTTTCTTGTTGTTTGTATTCTCTATTTAAATTAAATTGCTCTAAACACAACAAATACTATTATTGTTTGCTAGTTTAGATTCTGCACTGAGTAGTTTAATTATTTCCAACCAGCCAACTGGTAGAGCAATACAGGTGGAAGGAGGTTATGGTGAGCGTCTTCCTTCCATTGATACCCGACCACCCCGAATTCGTGATTCAGATGCAATCATTGAGGTACTTGATGCTTGTGTCTAAGTTCATCAATTTATGTGTGTCTGATACTTGTGCGAGAATGCAATTAGATTAACTGTATTTGGTTATATAGATTGTCTTGCAGGACTCTTTAGATGATGATGCCTCTGCAGGAAATGGTATGCCAGATGGACCAGACAATGATTCTACAAGAGAGGATCTTGGAGAAGGTAATATAGTTAACGAAGAGAATGCACAGATGGACTCTGAGTATTTTGACAACTTTCGCGAGGCATCTAATGGTCGGAAGAGAGAGCCAGCTGGAGCAAGAGTTCCATTCCTTAATTCTGTTCAAGATGACACACCTGATGGAGATGGCATTTTATCATTCCCTCCTGAGGCACCAGTGCAATATGCTGGTTCCAGGGGCCAGACACCTGTTTACTCTGGTGGCAGCTTTGGGACTGCAAATGAAGAAAGGTATATGACACTGTTGTCCAATCTGCATTTCCTTCTTGATACTTCATTAATATCAATCTATCTGTTATTGTAATATTATATATTTTCAGACTCTGCCTTTTGTTTTCCCAGTGAAGGTTAACCACTTAATTAAACCCTCTTTCTTTACATTCTCAAATACAGAAACGATAATTTAGTATGTTAATTTCTCCGTATCTTTTTCTACAATATTTCCTCTTTTTGCTTGGTTTTAAGTTTCTGGAGAGCCATTTTTGTTTGATTGTCTCTGCAAATAGTTAATGCAGCTAATCTAAAATATGGTGCATTTTGAAAGAATTAGTGCCTATCCCAAGCAACATTTTTTGGGAAGAATGTACAGAGAAATGGTTGGTTTCCATTTTTGGTTGCTCAACCTTCTTGAACCATTTCAAGTACACAAAAAAATGCTTAGTTTTTGCATGATTGATTATGTTTCTGCAAAAAAAAATTAATTCAATCAAGGAGTTTTTTGATTATTTATTTTTTTAATTTCTTTTTCGCTGACCTCTAGCGGCTTGATTCTGATTTGTCTTGGATAAGATAGTGTCTAAACTTCATTAACACCTTTTAATTCTTTTCTGGATACAGGCAAACAAAGGGAAAAGCACATGACAAATCTCCTCATATGACTCCTAGACAAAATTTAAAGGAGAAAAGATCTAATAATGAGGTAGAATACTCAGTTGAAAGCTTGGATGGCAAGCATACTCCTTTATCATCATCCCCTGCCACTGCTAGGGCTGTTCCTGAATCGAGTGTTGAGCTCAGAGATGCTGATTATGATGAACTTCCACTGGCTGATGGAAGCTCTGGAGTGGAGAAGGATGAAACAACTTCAAATACAATAACTGCAGTTGATACTCTTGAGGATGGAACTATAAAGAAACAGAAAATAAGTTCTCGTGTTGAACAACCCATCATCCAAGAATTTGATGATGGAGAAGACTCAAAGGCTGCAAGAAGTAGTGACAACAGCAGAGCAAGATCAGGAAGCAGCAAGGATTATCAGAAGTGGCGAGATGGGGTTGAGGAGGAAGTCATCCAAAGGCGTTCAACACGTGTGGGGAGTTTAAAGAGGCATCTTGATGAAAAAGAACAGAGTTTTCAAAGGAAAAGTCGAGATGGTAGACAAGAATTGGAAAGAAATCGCATGGTAGCAAAAGGGAGGGAGGACTCATATCCTTATCGAGAAAGCGATCCTAGCTTGGTCCATCATTTCCATATGAAAACCGATGGGTTAGAGAGGCGGAAGGAAAGGGACAACCCTGATGGGGCTTGGCAACGGAGAGATGATGATTCTTATAACAGCAGAAGAATTAGAACTGAAGAAACAAGAAAAAGAGAACGTGGTGATGAAACGGGATCCAGGCATCGGAGTAAGGTTAGAGACAGTGACAGAAGTGACAAAGATGAAGTTCTCCATTCAAGAAAACAGTTGGATAATGGAAGCTACAGGGTTTATTATGAGAAGGATGTTGGTGTGCGAAATAGGGAAAGGGATGATAGTTTGAAGGCTAGGTATGAGCATATGGATGATTACCATGGAAAGAGAAAGAAGGATGAGGAACATCTGAGGAGAGACCATATAGACAAAGAAGATATCTTGCATGGCCACAGAGAAAATGCTGGTCGTCGAAAACGAGAAAGGGATGAATTTTTGGACCAGAGGAAGAGAGATGAACAACAAAGACTTAGGGATAATGTTGATGATCACCATTCAGTTAGGCTCAAAGATGAGGGCAGGTTGCAGAGGGAGAGAGGTGACCGGCCGAGAGAACGAGAGGAGTGGCATAGGATAAAACCGTCTCATGAAGAAAGTGTATCCAAGCGAGAAAGAGATGAAGGAAGAGGCGTTATAAGGAGTGGTCGTGGTGCGGAAGACAAAGCATGGATTGGTCATGCCAAGGCAAAGGATGAAAATAAAGCTTCTGATAAAGAGTACCAATACAAAGAGACAGTGCGACACAGTGAACCATCTAAAAGAAGGGAAAGAACTGAGGATGAAAATTCTCATCATGGGGGACGTGATGATGGGTATTCACGTGGAAATCACATGAGTAATGAAGAGAGAAGATCTAGACAGGAAAGGACAAGTACTCGTAATGAGCGCGCTGTCAATGCTTCTGATGACCACAAGATGCATGACAGAAAACATAAAGAGAACATGAGGAGGAATAAGGAATCTGAAGCTGGTGATAACAGCTATTTTGTATCCTCCAAGAGAAATCAAGAAGACAATAGTGGCCAGAGTATTGAGCCGGTATGTCCCTTGCTTAAACGCAAGAATATAGGTCTATGAGGAGATAAAGAACAATTTCTTTCCGTTAAATTTGAGTTACCAGCATATATGAAATATAAATGCAAAATCTTGAGAATGAAATAATAAATTCAACCTGCTTTTTTTTTTTTTTTTTTTTGGGGAAACAAATAATTGTGCTCAAGCATTTTTCAGCAAGATTAGCATGTTAATTTAAGTTTGCGTGTGTAGAGATGTAGGGGGGTGGTAGACCAGCATTTAATTTCAAGTTTCTATTACCAGCAAAATACTAACAACAATGTAGGAGCCTGTGTGTTGACAGGACATGATGCAATTGAGCATCTTCTTCTTGGCTTCTCTCTCTCTCTCTCTCTCTCTCTCTCTCTCTCTCTCTCTCTCTCATGTTCCTTCATATCCTTTCTTCTTTCTAGATAGTTCTTTTCTCTCTACCATTATATGTTTTTCCATCTAGTATTCATCTGGAAAATCATTTCTTGTTGCACCCTTGATGTTTTATAATTAAGATGTTTGATGAGTTTATTAGGTAAACCTATATTGTTGCTTGTGACCGGTAATGGAACTCGACTTTTATAGATAAGATATGAAACATTATAGTTTATAGTATTTTTAATGAGCTAGCATTTTTACATAAGTTGTGACATGCAAGATGGTTTCTTTCGATAAATCAATAATCTTGTTTTTGTTTTTCTTCTTCAAAGCCAAAATTTCAAAATTAGTTGTATGGCTCAAGTTTCATTTGATATTACTCAGTGAGCAATTTTATGAATATCCTACCCAGGCAAGCCTTTAGGCTATGATTGTTGATCGATTGTCCCTCTATAAGTTATATTTTCAAGCCCTTGACTAGGTTGCAATGCTGAGTTTCAAAGTTGTGATCAAAGGCCAGGTTCTTTGATAACTTTCCCTACTTTTGAGCTAATCCATCTGCTAACAACTTTTACTGTGGACTTAAAAAGTAAGTTGCTTTATTACGACTGCTCTTTTAATATGAGAATGCTTATTTAGTATGACTAGTTAGAATATCAAAATGAATTATTTTGGAAGGCATGTTAAATGCTGTACACTGAATACTATTATACTCAAGGTTACATACTTCCATTTTGAGTGATGGAATGATTTATGCTTTTTAGTTTTATTAAATCAGTACTGAGAGAAACAATTTAGGCTTACATACAATGTGGACAACATTATGCATTCTATTCTATAACATTATTGCTTTATGATGTTAATGATACAATTGTAGCCATCAAAGTCATATTTTTTTTTTTTTTTTCCCTCTCTTTCTTTCGACAGATAAACTAAACCTTTGTTGAGTACAAAAAAGTAAAAAGTTAACTTCGTCTCTTCAGATTGGTCACATGGCACACAAATTTGCTTTGTTTATCTTTCTTGTTTTGGCGATGTTCTCAGTTATCTTTCAGTTTGTTGGCTATTCTTTTTCTGCACGTTTTATTTTGTTTCCAAAGTGGTGCACAACCTTGCAAACCAGATAATATGTTACATTTCCAATCTTATCCTAAAAATTTTATTCTGCTGGGCATCCTTTCCCTGGAGTCTGATTACATGTAATTCGGGTGAAACATCCCTTGGATTGCATGTTGGATGCTGGATTCCCAATAGAAATTTACTGCTTATCCTGATGGTTTTACTTGTCATATATTTATGCTGGGCTTCTGGCATCCGATTACATGTAATTCAAATGAAATATCCCATGGATTACATGTAATCGTGTGCCAGATGCCCAGTAGAAAATTACTGCTTATTTTGATGCTTTTACTTGTTTATTTATTTATTTTGGTTAGAGTATGAGCGAATTAATCCAGAATTGATTTTTAATTTCTACGCATAATTCCTTATTTGGCACAGTTCACCGATTTTACTTGGTGTTTTCTTTTTGATATATCACTGGCAGGGTGCTGACCAAGTGCTTCAATTTCAACATTTGAACAAGAGAATTTAATATGGGTTGAATTTATATCTTACCTTATTAGTAAAGAACTTACAAGGATAGGATCATGAAACTATGTGTTGTTTTCTAATTGGTATATTTAGCTTTGCTGACTGCTAATATGTTGAGACACTTATGGCTTTTATGGATCTAAGTCTATAAGGGTGGTGCCTTTTAAAAATAAAATTGTGTCATTGACTTTTTTTTTATTGGAATATATTATCTCATTTTTTATCACTGTTTTAACTTCATTTAATTCTGCATGTGATACCTGTTTCTTGATTAAAGGTATAGGTTTAATATTCTATGAGTGAAAGGGGAATGGCTACCCAACATTCTAGTGTTGGTTTGATTGAAAAAGGGGAAAAAGAAGAAAGGCAATTGTGTTTACAACTCGCACCATGATGATAGTTCCATGGAGTTATCCTGAGGAATTTTGCCAATAATTTATTATTGTTCGTTTGCCCTTGGTACTTTGGCTGTTTGTTGAGCTTCTTTCTCATTATTTGTTTGTTTTGCCATTTTATAGGGCTTGAAAGGCACCTTTGATCAAGGGATTGGTGAGCATGAAATTCCATTGCAACATCATTCTTCCAGAAAGCATAGGGAAGATGCTTCCTCAGATGAGGAGCAGCAGGATTCAAGAAGAGGGCGATCCAAATTGGAACGCTGGACAAGCCATAAGGAGAGGGATTTCTCCATCAAGAGTAAGTCGTCATCTGCCCTAAAGTTCAAAGATATTGATAGGAATAACAGTGGGCCCATAGAAGCTGGTAGGCTTCCAGATGAACCTCTCAAGCCAGTTGATACCGTTGATAGTCAACGTCCATTGGCTGAAGAGAGAGATGCTGCTGATCTGGAGGTTAAGGATGCTGACACAAAACCAGTGGAGGATCGGCACCTGGACACTGTTGAGAAGTTGAAGAAACGTAGTGAGCGGTTCAAGCTTCCAATGCCAAGTGAGAAAGATGCATTGGCTGTTAAAAAGATGGAGAGTGAAGCATTGCCTTCAGCCAAAAGTGGAACTCCTGTGGAATCCGAGATTAAACAAGAACGTCCAGCTCGTAAAAGAAGGTGGATTAGTAACTAAACTAAAATAAAGGAATTGCGTCGCATGGGTAAATCTCCTTATCATGATTCGTTGAAGTTTGCGTGGACTGCATGGACTGATTCTTCACTACTAGAATCCAGCTGGTCCATGATGCTATTTGCCCTACGATGGTTTTGTAGGGTTATTTTGATGGCCACATTACCTTTGTGGTAGCTATATCGCTTGTAATCATGGTGCCACAATATGCAATTAAATTTTATGATGTATATACTGTTGAATGTAACATTGATCTGGTCACTGATGGTGGCAGAGAATTGCTTTTAGGAAAAATTTCATAATTTGTAGTTCTGAGTCCATTTTGGGTTACCATGAAGGTAATCTGCCCTGGAAAATGCATCGATCAGATTTGAGTGGAAGCCAGGTCCCCAGGGATGCAAGGCACCCAGTTGAATACTGGCAAGCTTCAAGGATTTTGAAGATATTAAGAGAAGAACTGATGTACTACTAAAGAGAAGCTTTACCATATGTTTGAAGTCTATTTCACTGCTTTTGGTGGATGAATTTAGATTTTTATATGTTGTATCCTGTATTCTGATTATAGCGTTGAAACATTTTTGTTTTCACTTTGATTATTTTTGGCAGCAAGCCTGAAATGCATAAGGTTAGAAAGTTCTTTTTGTATCTTAGGGAACGACTGAAATTGAAAGAGCTAAAAAGAGTTACTAAAAATTTAATTAAAGGAATATAAAGAAGTAAATTTTGGTTTTATATAAAACTGTATGAATGTCTTACATATGATTGTGTGCTGGGCAATACTATCTGATATTATTAAGCATTTTCATTTTAACCCTTTGTTTTTTTTTTTTTTTTTCATGAACTTCATTGTAAACCTACTGTTATCTACTTATAATGTGAAGATGTGAATTGGTGAGATGTAGCACTTTTTCTAGACTAGGAATTGCATTAATTTGACCTTGAAAGAAAATATACTACGGACGCCAAGTTGTTTAGCGACTTGTGATTGGGTCCTCTTCCTTACACACACACACACGCACACACACGCACACACACACACACACACACACACAAAAAAAAGTGTTTATTTGTTTGAAAAATTAATATAAAAATAATCTTGCAAAGGGATGAGTTAAACAACTCAAGCTAAGTACCTCGCCTACCTCGCATATGATGTATTAAGATAGTAACAAAGTACTATCCGCTTTTTTATTTTTATTTTTTATTTTTCAATCAGGTCAGTTTTATCGAGTTATTACTAATATTAAATTAACATCAATTTAATTACTCGTGTAAATTAAGACAATTCAAACTAATAATAAGTGGAAAGATCCTTGGCTGTAGTTATATATATATATATATATATATAATGCAACTTTTTGTTAAAAAAATGTTTCCCTTATTCTAAAATTTTACAAGCAAATTATTTATTTATTTGTTTGTTTAAAAATTTATTAAACTTTGTTTTTTACGAAGACAGAATTTTTTTGAAGACAGAATATATATATATATATATATATATATATATAGAATATCTAGATTCCCACAACCACACCCTTTACAATTTGTGCCATTAATTTTTCAACTCATCAATTTAAACTTTGTTATAAATATAGAAAGAAATATGTGAGAAAGGAAAGAATAAAGAATATATTAATTTTATTTTATAGTGTGTTTCAAAATGATAGAGAAGGGTCCTATTTACAAATTTTTCCATGATATGGATAATTACCATAAAACAGAGATAAATAACTATGATAAATTTGAGATAATATACAAATTGTAACTATCTTATCTCAAGGGATAATAAGCATCCATATTTGATATTATCATGATATTGGTAATATTATAATACTCCCCTCCAGGTGCTTAAACATACATGTTAATACTACCTTGTTAAAAACCTTATCAAAAAAATCTAGTGGGATAACATCATGATAAGAAAAAAAGAGTACAGCTACATATGCTTCCCTTCAAGAAAATAAACTAACTTTACTTCAAATATCGTAATTAACACATTCATATTCTGTATAAAAACTTTCTAAATGTTGAACTAGAAGTGTTTTTATGAATAAATCTATAGGATCGTCACTTGAATGAATAGGATGAATGTCAATGAATTTACTTTTAACAAGTTCATGCAGAAAGAAATATTTCTAGGAAAAATGTTTGGTTCTGTCACTTTTGACGTAGCCTTCTTTCACTTGAGTAATATATGCCTGATTATCCTCGCACATCCCTTAATGTGTTGAATTATAGATCTTAACAATACGCATTCTCTGCTTGCTTCATTGATATGAGCCTAGGTCTACTTGCTTCTAAACCCGTATTATATTAGCCTGAATCATAATTAAGTTCAGATTCTAATGGTTACCTTAACTCCTAATCAATTTGTAATTAAAAACCTTGGTATATGATGAAGATGCCAATAGGTGATGGATGTCCTATTGATAAATCAAACTAAAACACTTGATTTCTATTAAGTGTTTTAGGTGTTCAAAGAGAACAAAGAGAATTCTTTCTCACAAATAAATTTATTTATGAATAACGTACTGAATATTATTGAGAAATAAAGCCCTTAAATAGGTTTTAAAAACAAAATAAAAACCCTAAAGGATTAGGTCAAAACCAGCCAAGCATAAACAATTCCTAATGTCGCCGAATTTCAACTTCATTTTCTAATTTAATTTGGATTAATTAATTCCTTTATTTTGAATTAGAAATTAATTAATTTACAATTGAAATAATAAAATATCAACTTTCCTAAGTTAATTTGTCTAGAAAATAATCAAATAAAAACCAAAATAAAAGATAGTTTTTTAAAACAAAAAGTCAAACTCAAATTAGGAAACTAGTTGACTAGTTGACAATTAAGCTATCTTTATCCAATCACCAGCTAGTTTAGGCTCTAAATCAGCTCCAATATGCCATGAGGATACCAAATAGGATTAATATTCATTCCCATACATTGACCCTTGATTGGAATAAGTCAAATTTGTTTGATCAACAAAAGAAATCAAAGTCAACACCAAAAATGAGTACTTTCGACCAAAAAGAAAGCTTATGCGCAGAAATTAAATTTGGATGCTTTTGCTTCTGCCTTGATATGATTTCATGGCCTCTTAGTGATATCAATTGAGTTCATAAAGATATTAATTGACTATCTTTATAACTAAGCTAGCTTTAACTAAGCTAGCATGCAGGTCATATTTTGTTGGGTAGGCCTTGGCAATTTGATAAGAATGTCATACATTATAGGAGAGAGAACACCATTGTATTTAAATTTAAAGGAAAAAAGGTTAAGGTGGAGCTATTAACTTCAAAGGCAGTGTTTAGAGACCAACTACAAATGCAACAAAGTAGGCAGGTCGAAAAGTTTAAAGAAAAGGTTAATATGGCACCCACGGCTTCATTGTCTATCCAAGAAGGTGGGTCTGAACTTGTTGTCCAAGGTAAGCATTCTAAAACTCAAATTGAGTGGAAAATCATGAGAAAGCCGAAAGTGGAGTGAGAAAAGTTGAAAAAGCCAAAAGTGAAAAACAACCTGAAAAAGCCAAGAGTGAGGTAAAGCAAAGGTAACCTGTGAGTGAGAAAGGAAAAGCAAGAAAAAAGAGGAAAAATAAAAAATTTTATCTTAGATTTGGGGATGTTAATAAGGCCATCTTAAGTAAGAAACCATTGCTGGTCGTGATTTATAAAGATGTATTTTTAAATGATCAAGCTAATCCTGAAGACTTGAATTGTCAAGTTCTATTTCTTCTCTTTTGCATGAATTTGATGATGTTTTTCTGGAGGAAATTTCTACTGGTTTACCACCTATCCGAGGGATTAAATATCAAATTGATTTTGTACCGGGAGCTGCAATTCCAAATAGGTCTGCATATAGAATTAATCCCGAAGAGACAAAGGAGCTACAAAGGCAGGTAAGTGAGTTGCTTGATAAATGTTACATTCATGAGAGTATGAATGTCAGGACCCATCCAAAATTTCTCACCGGAACCCTAGACAAGCCTTGGTCCCAGGGAAACTCTACCGGGATCAGGGCTTATCTAGGGTTTCGGTGAGGAATTTTGGACGGGTTCTGACAATGAATCCATGTGTTGTCCCTGTTTTGTTAGTATCTAAGAAAGATGGTTCATGGCACATGTGTATAGATAGTAAAGCTATAAATAATATTACCATTAAACATAGGCATCCAATTAATGATACGAGCCTAAGTTGACTCGTGCCTAAACCTGTATTATTTTAGCCCGGATCTCAATTAAGTTCAAGTTCTTATAGAAACTTTAACCCCTAACCAACCTGTGATTAAAAACTTTGGTATAATAAAGATGCCATAATAGGTTATGGATACCCTGTTGATAAGTCAAAACTAAAACACATACTCTCTAATGATGTTTTAGGCGTTCAAAAGAGAACAAACAAAATTCTATCTTACAAAATAATTTTTGAATATTATTAAAGGTGTATTCTTCCTAAAAAATAAGCCCTTAAATAGGCTAGAGTCACAAAACAATAAAACCCTAAAAACTTAGGACAAAACCAGCCAAGCATGTTAGATTCCTAATGTGGCCGAATTTTTTCTCTCATTTTCTAATCTAATTTTGAATAATTAATTCCTTTATTTTGAATTAGGAATTAATTAATTTATGATGAAAATAATAAAATAATAAATTTTCTAAGTTGATTTGTATAGTAAATAAATAAATAGAAACCAAATAAAAAACTAATTTCCTAAAACCAAAAATCAAAATCAAATTAGGAAACAAATTGACTATCTTTATAACTAAGCTAGCTTTGACCAATTTAAGCTCCAAATCAGCTTTCATATTCCAAATAGGATGATCATTGAGTCCCACACATTTCTCTTGCTTGGAACAAAGAGAAAATGTCAACTCAGCAACAAAACCCAGCAAAACCAGCCACAAAATCCAGCAAAACCAGCCACTTTTCCTCTTATGCGCACAAGCCCTTTTTCATTGCTTTTGATTCTATCATGGCTTGATTCCATGACCTTTTAGTGATATTCATTGAATCCATGAAGTGTTGGAGCCATTTCTTCTTGTCTAGAGTCCATATTTGCACGAAAACAGCTACCCGGGTCCGTATCGGCCTCCACAACTCGGATGCTTAAAATAGGCTTTGTATCTTTAGGTATGGACAAGCCCATTTGAGAATTGATAACTCGTTGAATAAAGGTAGCCAGATTGTCCTTAAATCTCTTAGCTTGAGCCCTAGTGATTGGCCCGAACTTCATCCGTATCGGGTCAGCTTCCTAGCGGGTTGTCGGTTGTGCGGGTTCAGGCGGATTCTGATCAAATGTATCTTTTAGGATTTTGATTCTTGCATTTTAAATGCTACAGGATCAAATGACCCATATAAACATGCAGTTACGACATCTATGAGATGCATATCTAGTTTTTCAAATGCTACCTAGCTAATAAAATATATGAATGTTATTGCATCCACCATAGGAGAATATGTCTCCTCATATAATTAATACCAGGTCTTTGTAAAAAAAACATTGAGCTATAGATCCAGCTTATATCTCACAATTTCATTTTTTTCATTTTGGTTTCAATCAAAAAGCCACCTGTACCTTCGGATTTAACATCTTGGGGGGTTTAAACTATAGGACCAAAAACTTCACATTTAGCAAACGGTTCGAGTTATGCTTTATAAAGCTATGATCTCCCATTCTAAGTCACATGTTGAAGGAAGGACATCTCTTCTTTATATCAATTGAATATTCTTGTATTATTTTGTTTTTACCTTTGTATGCATGTAAACTTATCATTGGCCAGCATATATTATATAAAGAACTATATGACATATACTATATAAAGAATTATATGGTGCACCGATAGGGTAGTCACCCTCTACACTATCTCTTGGTTACTGTACCTTAATATTATATGGTACCAGAGTTATTTGACAAACTATCATGGCTACTTCTCCTAATTTCTCGATATCCACACCAGCCTTGGTGACTCAAAATATACCACACCCTTTTGCTATCATAGAAACTTTACCTTGGAAACTTGATAGAACTAACTATTTGGTATGGAAGTCACATGCTCTTCTTGTGATATGTAGTTATGGAGTTGAGGATCACATATCCAACCCAAATGTAGTGCCATCTCAATTCTTAGAATTTGAAGAAGGTGGAATAAAGCACTGAGCTCAACCTAGCACATGATGCATGGAAGAAACGAGACCACTTTATTCTTGAGTTGCAAACCATAAAAAAGGAATGTATGACTATTAGTGAATACCTTTTTAAAATGAAAAGTCACCCTTTGTACCATCTCTTGGTTACTATGCCTTAAAATTATATGGTATCAAAGTTATTTAATAAACTGTCATGGCTACTTCTCCTTATTCCTCAATATCCACACCAGCCTTGGTGGCTCAAAATACACCACACCCTTTTGCTATCATAGTTACTTTATCTTTGAAACTTGATAGAACCAACTATTTGATATGGAAGTCACATGCTCTTCCTGTGATATGCGGTTATGGAGCTAAGGATCATATATCTGACCTAAATGTAGCACCACCTCAATTCTTAGAATTTGAAAAAGGTGGAATCAAGAGCATAGAGCTAAACCCAGCACATGATGCATTGAAGAAACAAGACCACTTTGTTCTTGGCTGGCTGAGACAATTGATCTTGCTAGAGCTTTATGGGTATGCTATCAACGTAGAAAGTGCTTATGATCTATGGAATGCTTTATAAAATCTATTTGCATCTTAGTTGAAATCAAGAATTCTCCAACTTCTGAGTTGCAAACCACCAAAAAGGAAGGTATGACTATTAGTGAATACCTTCTCAAAATGAAAAACACTGCTGATAACTTGGCCACTTTCGATCAAGTAATATCAGAGTCAGATCTAATCATGTACATGCTAGCTGGCTTGGATCAAGAATATGATCTGATTGTGTATAATATCTCAACAACCGAAGGAGACAGATCCATTTAGAAAGTTCAATCTCTTCTCATGGGTTTTGAGATGCGTCTTGAAATGTTCTCTACTTTAGCCTCTGTGAATCTCTCTCAAGCACCCACTTCTCAATCATCTGTAAATGTTGTCAATACCCAATAACCAAATGGTCAAAAATCTTCTAACTCCAACAAATAGAGGAAATTATAGAAACTACTACAACAACAATCGTGGAAAAGGATGTAATGGATGGGGAAGAGGAAGAAACAACAGTGGCAAGCCCATATGTCAAGTACGTAGAATTGCTGGACACATTTCAATTCAGTGTTATCACCAATTTGACCAAGACTTCCAATCTTTGTACAATCGACCAATGATAGCAACTGTAGCAGCGTCTTCGTCCACAGTTGTCGATTTGAATTGGTACATGGATAGTGGAACGACTAATCATGTGGTTATGTATCCATCAACAGTTCCTTACAATGGCGACTATAAAGACAAGGATAAATTTTTTGTTGGAAATGGTAAAGGGCTAAAAATCTCCTATATTGGTAACATTGTTATTAAAATTGGTTCCTATCCCCTATTTCTAAAAAATGTTCTGGTAGTTCCTGAAATCACCAAAAAGCCATTAAGTGTGGGTAAGTTTACTTTGGATAATAATGTTGTTATTAATTTTGACCCTTCGTTTTGCATTGTGAAGGACAAAGGTTTGGGGAAGCTTCCACTCAAAGGGAAACTTAAGGATGGACTCTACAAAATGGGTGGTACTCATGGTTACGCACAGTTAGAGGATAGAAAGCTTTCTTTATTTAGTCATAGTCATCAATTTTTAAACAAATCCAACACTAGTTCTACTAATGCTGATGACCTTAGTTTTTTGGTTTCCAATATTAATATTTTTCACAAAAGACTTGGACGTCCTTCCAAGCGAGTTTTAGATCTTGTTTTAAATTCTTGTAATGTCAAGTTCAATCTTAATTAAAAACTATGCTTCTATCAGTCTTGCCAATATGGAAAACACCATCAATTTTCTTTGAAAAAAAAAAAGAAACCAAAACCAATGTCCTATTAGAGTTGGTACATTGTGATATTTGGAGACTAGCCCCAACCACATCAATAGAAGGATTTCAGTATTACTTGGTCCTTGTAGATGACTTAACCAGATTTTCTTGAATTTATCCCTTGAAATTCAAAGCCCAAGTTTGTAAAAAATTCATTGAGTTTCAAACTCTTGATGAAAGACAATTTGATTACAAATCAAACGTTTACAAAGTGATGGCATCTAACTCCCATTAACATTTTGGTTTGTCTCTCCTTGCACAATCTCAACTCCCATTAAGATTTTAGTGGGAAGCATTTGAGATTGCAGTGTACCTCATTAATTTAGTACCCACATTTGAGACTGTCTTTGAGACTACTTCACCCAACCTTCCTTTGCCACACCAAACTAACCCACAAAGTGACAACGTCATTAATTCTCCTCTATCCAAAGTCTACCATACTTTCGGATATGCCACCTGTCCTTTCGGTCATTGATTTAAATATACCATCTAAAGCGACAACCCACACTAAACAAATTTCTTTAGAAAAGCCTTATTGATCCGTTCTAAGTCTCGTGCTAATTAGCCACATGCACAACTTGTAGAGAATATTCAATCTACTCTCACTAAACCAAAAGGTATTGAAAAAGCCTTGTCTCATCCCTAATGGAATCAAGCCATGGAATCCGAGTATGATGCTTTACTCAAGAATCACACATGGTCTCTTGTACAGTCATCTCCAGATCAAAAATTAGTAAATAACAAATGGATCTTTAAGATCAAATGTCGCTCTAATGGATCAATGGAACGATGCAAATGGAGGTTAGTCACAAAAGGTTATAGTTAGACTCCAGGGTTTGATTTCACAGATACATATAGCCCAGTAGTCAAACCATGCACTGTTGACTTATTTTGACCTTTGCTATCTCCAGTGGATGGCCAATTCAATAGTTGAACATCAATAATGCTTTCCTAAATGGGGACATTCAACACATCCAAATGATATGACACAACCTCAAGGGTTCATCCATCCTCAATTTCTTAATCATGTGTGTCAATTACATAAGGCATTATATGGGTTACAGCAAGCTCCGTGTGCCTGGTTTGACAAACTCAAAAATTGGTTCTTAGCATGGGGATTCAACAGCTCTAAGGCAGATAACTCTCTTTTCTATTTCAATAACTATGGTCGATTTATTATTGTTTTGGTGTATGTGGATGATATTCTTGTCACAGGTAGTGATGGATCTCTCTTTAGGTTTTTAATTTCATCTCTACACTTAAGCTTTGCTCTAAAGGATCTAAGCTTGCTTCATTACTTCCTTGGAATTGAAGTACATTGAGATAAAAAAGGTATGCATTTATCACAATCTAAATACATCCATGATCTCATGATTAGTACAAAGATGATTAATGCAAAACCATACCTATCTCTTGCTTTTCCTTCTTTACATTTGTCTCGTTGGGAGGGGGACCCATTTGATGATCCACTTTATTTCAATGCACAGTTGGTGCCTTTTAATATGTAACGCTCAGACAACTTGAAATTTCCTACTTAGTTAATTAGTTAAGTCATTTTCTTCAAGAACCAATTGTGACTCATTGGAAGGCATGTAAAAGATTACTTTGCTACTTGAAAGGCACTCGTTCCTATTGTCTCCAACTTCACCCATCAACTCGGTTGGATATCATAAAATTTTTCGATATCGATTTGGCAATCAATCCAGATGATCGAAAATCAATTAGGGGTTATTGTGTCCATTATGGTGGCAACTTAATTTCTTGGTCTTCTTGGAAACAAAAAGTAGTGGCATGATCCATCACCGAATTAGAATATAGAGATCTTGCTTTAGTGACCACAAATATTGCTTTGGTGTAAAATATTCTTCAAAAATTGAGCATTCTACTTCCTCAAATTCCAGTTATCTGGCGTGACAATATCAGTACAGCTTCCTTGGCTGCCAATCCTGTCTTTCACTCAAGGACCAAACATATTGAATTGGACTTGTACTTTGTTAAAGAAAGAGTGCTCAATAGATGTTTGGAGATTAGATACATTCCAGCTCTTGAACAGAAGGTTGATATTTTAATTAAAACTCTAAGTATCACCAGGTTTACGAAAATGAGAGAAAAGCTTAAGGTCTTGCCAACTCCCTTTCGCTTGAGGGGGATGCAAAGCCATTATCTCCTATTCTAAGTTACATGATGACCATTAAAGCAATGACATCTCTTCTTTATATCAATTAAATATTTTTGTTTTATTTTGTTTTTACCTATGTACATATGTAAACTTATCATTTGCCAACATATATTAGATAAAAAAACAATATGGTGCACTTTTAGGATAGCCACCCTTTACATCATCTTTTGGTCATTGTGCCTTAAAATTATATGCTTGAATTGCATTTTTCCATTTTGACCAATCATTTATGCATCTGCGCTCCTAAAGTAAATTTGATTCATGATCCTCTTTTTTATTCATAATTTTACTGGTCATAGAATATGAAAATATGCCGTCGATGATTATATCATTACGACCATAATTCCCCAACTTTAATGTAACTTAATGAGATCTCAACTTCTTCAATATATTTAGGCACCAAATCTCTTTTAGGGAATTTTCCTCCTTTATTTTTCATTAAGTGTATTAGCTCTTTTTTTTTTTTCAAGGGGTTTTATCTTTGGAACTGATAAATTTATCTGCTTCATTAGTATCATAGACTCATTGGTAGCTTATTCAATAGGAATATCACTCTTTACAGGGACATTCATAGTTGGTATATATGATTTAGTCACCCTTTTTGTATCAATGAATGTATCTGGCGATTGATTACCTAAATCTTGTAAAAGTATACTTTCTTGAATTTCCAATTCACATTAGTTTTTTTTAGAATAAAAAAAAGATAAACATGATGCATTGCAAATAATCTCTCTTTTTAGCTCTTTGTTTACTCTCCCTAATGCTAGGAAAACTGTTTCATCAAAATAACATTAAGCAAATAAGCAGTAAATATATCACTTGTCATGGATTCAAGGTATTTTATAATAGACAAGGATTCATAACCAATATATATACCTGACCATCTTTGAAAGCCCATCTTTGTGCATTATGGCAGAGTAATAAGAACATATATCGAGCATCCAAATATTAAAAGATGGGAAAAATTTAACTTTTTAGCAAAAGTTAGTTGTAATAAAAAGTATTTATGATAAGTTGTTGGCTTGATGCATGTTACTGTTGCTAAATGCAAAATTGCATGCCCCTATGTAGAACTATGAAGTTTTGTTCTCCTCAATAATAGTCTAGTGATTAATTAGTGCCGTTTAGTAAATGATTTTACCAAACCATTTTGGGTGTAAACATGGACAACAGAATGTTCAACATGAATCCAAGTTGATATGCAATAGTTTTTAAAGGTTTGAGATATAAATTCACTAGCATTATCAAAACGTACTGTTTTGATTGTATGATAAGGAAATTACGCTTGCTATTTGATTATCTACATAAGAAATCCAGCAAATGCTACATTACGAGTTGACAAAAAAGACATTTGTGACTATATACTAAATGATCTCTTAATATCATAAAGTATTGAAATGGTCCACATGTATTCTTTCAAGAAGTATTTGAAATTCCAATCCAATTTTACTTTGTGATGCTTTAGTGATCAATTTGCCCATAGAAGGAGCAACGAAAGAAAATAAATATGTAAAAAATCTTCTGGTCTTTTAATGGATGTTGACAAGACCATTCTTGGGGCCCTTTTTTGGATACCTGATAATGTCTTGTCTAGGAAGCCTTACTGAATCGGTATTGAAAGATCAGTAGTACCTTTTCATAAATTGGATATAATCAACAATATAAATAAGAACAAATAAGGTATTATAAACATTTTTAATAGAAGTTTCACAAAATTATTAATCGAAGATAATATAAAAGTCAAACACATTAGATTAATTCACCAGAACAATCTAAAATGTACAAATGAACAAAAGTAAAATATAAAAAATGCTTAATATAATCTATATATCAAAATTCATTCATTAGAGTGCATAAGAATTCATGAAAAAAAGAATATATACTATCATTGGAGTCAAGGGAAAAAACAAATACATCTGCAGTAGACTAATGTAGGAACAATGAAGATATCTGGACGTGATGTACGCAATCGGAAAGCTGAGGCCTAGAGGAATAGTTTAAAATACAAAACCATGAGATGAAATCAATGATTGAACAAGTAAAATATTATGAAAATTTTGTTATTCTTAAAAAAGTTATTTTTCTCAAGACTTCGCTTTAATTTTTTGGCCTGTTTTGATAAACAGTTTTCACAAAACTATAATTATCCCAAAAATATAATAATTTCAAAAACCAGTGAATAAGGAAACTAAAATCTGATAATATCCATCACTTCATAAATAATTAATACTTTTATAAATTATAATTTATAAGTATCGGTAATAAAAAAATCTATAAAGCGTATCAAAATATACTATATTCGTAATCTATCTATAATATTCCCATGTACCATATCTATTACCATAATCTATTGCATAATCACAATCAGCATCCTTGTGTGTCATCAACTGATAGGGGAGGGGGAACTGTCAATGCAACCATTAGTATCGAAGATTGAGAGTACATGGTCAAATAAGCAAGCATAATCATAATCAAATAAATATATATCCATAGTATAGAATGGTATACAATAATTTACAATCCAATACCCAACTCATAACAAAAATATTTATAAACATTTATCAAATAATACCCGTAATCATCTATATATATACTTGTATAACCATATAGCAAAATTTATTTACACCAAACATTCATTTTAATATAGCATGGTATGCTAATTTAAAATAATTCTTTCATAACATGCAATAAAGCATATAATTTAAATAATTCTAGAAATAATAATAATAATAATAATAATAAGATAATTTATATATCATATAAAATCAAATACATAATTTCTAAAGCACTTTCACAAAAATAAAATACATTCACAATCACTCTTGATTCGTAGTCAAATTGCCTTCAATCTCCATCCTGATACTTAAAAAATATCCAAAGTTTTCCAATTAGGTACCACAATTCAATAAAATAAAATTGTGTGTACATATTCATTGCCAAACTCATTCCCACAACCTTGTAATCCCAAATCCTTGGGTCAAAACCTAATTTTTTGAAATTTTTGGAAAACTTTAACCTTGGAAATTAGGGTTTTTCAATTTAGGGCCTAATTAATGAAATTGAAGCATCCAATAAGTCCTATTAAACTGCAATTACACTTTTTCAATTCAAATTTGGTCCTCGATTGTCCAATTATAGTCAATTTTATCCAATAAATATCCAATTTACTTGGTTTAACCAAAAATTAGACAACTACCCAAATGGTTTCAAAAAATTACAAATAATATATTGTTGGAAAGCCCATGAGACAAGGATTACAATAGTGAACTCAACTTGCTATAATTACATCGTTGTGGCAGAAAAACCATCAAAAAGTTGGTGCAAAGCTTGTATCTTCCAAACACAAGAGAAACGGAATGAACAACACTTGATATGAATTTAGAAATGTCAAAATTAGATTAGGGTAGGGTTTACAATGGGCCTGGGTTGGCTAGAAAATGGCTAGATCGGAGTTTGGCCAGAGTTCCACTATCAACAATGGTGATTGCCAACCCAAATGGTTTAAAAATTTAGTCATAGACTCATCTTGAGGTGGGCAATCCTTTTGGGCAATGGATGTGGCATAAAATGGCATAAAAATGGCCAAATCTCAACAAGAAGCAATTTTAAAAGCCCAATAAAAATACTAGATGTTTAAATAATTCCGAAGACATGAGAAAAATAACAAATGGTTACTCAAATTCTAAATACTACAAAAAGTACAAGATATTCAAAAAAAAATTTGAGAGCCCAAAAAATATCAAATATTTAAAAAATATTATATGGTAAAAAAAATTTTGAGAGTACGACAAAAATACTATATGATAAAAAAAAAATTCTAGTAACCTAAAAAAATACTAAATGGTTAAAAAAATTTCAAATACCAAAAAAGATAACTAATAGTAAAAAATTCTTAGAGCTCGATAAAAATATCAAATGTTTTTTGGGCTCTTAAAAATTTTTTTGAACATCTTTTTTTTTTTTTTTTTTTTTTTATGTTTAGCTCTTGGCACTTTTTTTTAACTATTTGGTTTTTTTGGCATTTAAATTTTTTTCAACCATCTAATATTTTTTTAGATTCTTAGAAATTTTTTTTAATATCTGGTATTTTTTTAGCTTTCAGAATTATTTTTCACCATATGATTCTTTTTGGGCACTTGAAATTTTTTGAATCATCTAGTATTTTGTTTGAGCTCTTAGAATTTTTTTGAATATATTGTATTTTTTTCAATCTTTTAAGAATTTTTTAACTATATGATATTCTTTTTGGGAAACTTGAAATTTTTTAACCATCTTGTATTTTTTTGGACTCTCAAAATTTTGGTGAACATCGAATTTTTTTTTTTTTGGCTCTCTAATTTTTTTTTATCAAACATTTGGTATTTTTTAGCTTTTAAATTTTTTTAAATATCTGGTATTTTTTGAACTTTCTATTTTTTTTTTTTTTTGAACATTTGATTTTTTGGGGCTCTCAAATTTTTACTGAATTTTTTAAATGGAAATTTTTTTTAAATAAATTTAAAAAATCACATTTAGAGCCTTACAGCCTCCTATATCTAATTCAATTTTAATTGAATTAGACTAATTTATAAAAATTTTAAAAGTAGATCATCAATGTAACAAAATTAATTTAAAGCCTTTGAAACAAAGTTATATAATTTTAAAAATTACTAAAATACAATTATCTCAAAAAAAAAAAAAACACAGACCATCTAGGCAAATAAATTTTTAATACATAATTGAAGCAAAAATAAAGAAAAAATTTGAAGCAAGTGGGACAAATATTTTCCTATTTATAATAAAATTATAAAATGTTTATTTGTAGTAGTTTTTTCATTTAAAAAAAGAAAAAGAAATTATAAATATAGTATAAATATAAATTTTGGAGGCATAGGCATCTCAGTCAAAACTCAGAAGGAGTAACGTAATGCCTATGATTTAAACCGACAGCGCTCATTAATTGCGATAGCCCCCCATTTTCGTCTCTTTCATATCCGATCATCGTTTCCATACTTAAAGCCGGAGCTGGTGTTGCCTTTAAAATCCCACAAGAAGAAAAACCCCAATTTTTTTATCAATTCGGATCGTCGATTTTCAAAACCCTAATTTCAGGAAAAAAAAAAAAAAAAAATGTATCGCAACCCTTTTGATCGATTCCAGATCTTCGTCCAATCTCTGGACCTCGAAATTTCAACCCGAACCCTAAGCTTGACCCCAACAGAATCCCAAACAATCCGCGACCTCAAGCTCTCTCTTTTCCCAAATCATCTACCTTCCCGATCACCATCTTCCCTCTATTTCACTCTCAACGGTAAGCCACTCGACGACTCTTCTCGGATTCTGGGTTCCCAAATCGCTCCTCTATCCACTCTTATCTTGCGTACCAGAGCTCGCGGAGGTGGCGGCGATGGCGGCGCCACTGGTGCCGAGTCCCGTGACTGCTACCTCAACATGTACGCCGAGAAGAAGCCCGATAAAGTCGACCCAAACGAGCAGAGGCTTTCCAAATGGCAAAATTGCGCTCTTTCGAGCGAACCCTTGAAAGAGCCCTGCGTGGTGGATTTTCTCGGCAACGTGTTCAATAAGGTGTCGCTCGTGGAGGCCTTGTTGGGGAAGAAGATGCCCAAGGAGTTTGGGCATATAAAGGGTTTGAAGGACATGATCAATATTCAGCTTTCTGCGATTCCGGGTATCGATCGCGACGGCGATGGTTTCAGTGCTGGGGCGAGGTTTCAGTGTCCCATTACAGGTCTGGAATTCAATGGGAAGTACAAGTTTTTCGCGCTGAGAACATGTGGGCATGTACTTAGCGCAAAGGCTTTGAGGGAAGTGAAATCTTCAAGTTGCCTTGTTTGCCATAAGGAATTTACAGAGACTGATAAGATTGTGATCAATGGGAGTGACGAAGAGGTCAAGGTTTTGAGGGATATGATGGAGGCTGAGAAGGCGAAATTGAGGGAGAAGAAGTCGAAGAAGGTGAGGAATGGTGGGGAAGTTGAGGTGGTGAATGGGGATAAGGGTGTGGCTGTTGATTCCTCGAGGTTGAGTGGTAAAAAGCATGGTATTGACAACAAGGCTGGCGAGAAGGCTGTGGCTAAGGTAGAAGGGAATGGAAAGGTTGCTAATGGTGCAAATTCTTTGAAAGGTGCAGCTAATGGTAATGGTGCTGTGAAGCGGTTCAAAGCAGCAGATATAGCACCTCCAAATGCTAACAAGGAAGTGTATGCATCCATATTTACTTCGTCAAAGAAATCTGATTTTAAGGAAACATTTTCTTGTCGATCTCTCCCTCTCGGTAGAAACTGATTTGGTGTTATAGGAGTTGGAAATTTACTAGTGTCTTGTTTGCAGAGTTGTCTCTCGTATTTCAGCTTCTGTTGGAATACAAATTTCTTTATATGCAAATTGGCATCTGGATAACATTGTATCAGATCTTCTTGTCTACAAAAACATAATCCTTTAATGTAAAATATTTGTTTCCATGGCCAAGGTTGGATAAATTTCTTTTAAGTTTGCTACGATTTATTATTTGGTTGTTTTGAGTTTTTATATGATGCGTGCTTCTTATATCATGAACAAACGAATCAAACATAAGAATGGCAAAGCATAAACGGGATTTTAGTTTTTCCTTGCCAAATGTTGTTGGTTTTCTTATTCATTTGTATACTGTAGACGGTTTGTGCTGAAGAGGAGCTCTGTTGAATGAGCTCATGCCATTGCATCAACTTGAAGGTTTTTCTTTCTAGTTTTTATATGCTTCCTAATGTAAACTCGAACCCATTGTTGGCTACTGGCATTTGTGAAGGCCGTTAAGCTGTTTTGAGCACCACTTCTATGTTTCTGTTATTAAAGTGTCAAATCTTATGATGGGGGAGCCATGCTTGGAATTCAACGTGGTCTTAGTTTTGTGCAAAGCCCAAATCTATATTTTTTGAGGCAATTCCATACATATATTGGAATGTAAGCACAGGTATTTTGTCGACGATGAAGTGAGATTTTCTTTATCAAGGGAGGTAGCGTTGTTTTATCCCAATTGTTTACATACATATATGAGCTCATATATGCATCGTGCATGTTTAAATAGAGAACTGGTAATAATTTTACGATAAGGTGATCTATTGCACAGAAGTTTAAATATGCTATTAGTTTTCATATGTTACATTAAATTTTCTGTAACTTTCTGGACTTTAGGTTGTTTTTTGGCTCTCCTCTTTTTTTCTTTTTTTGATGTTTGATTTTACTATCATATTAAGATTGTAAATCTATTTTCTACTATATTTCTAACTCTGTAATGTACTGCTTCCACCACCACCACCCCGCCCCCCTTTCTTCCTGTTTGGAGCCCCCTAGAAAGTAACATAATTAATGGTTTTCAAGAGAGTTTAACTTATGGAACAAAAGTTGTGGAATATGAGCCTGTAATGCTTGATTTGTCTGCTATGTCATGTGGGTTTATTTTCTAGTGAGTTGTTATGATAAGAGTGTAACATGCTACTATGATTCTACCCTCTTAGTTTTTTGGCATTAGATTCTACCCTCTGAGTGAATACGTGGTGCCGCTGTGAAGTGCACTATGTGAGAGGAAGCCTCGTTGCTGCGTGAGTATTACTAACCAGGTGCACCCCGCTCCTCGTCTGTTTTGGCTCTGAAAGGCACATATTTGTTATATTTAAGATTTCAAAGCTTATTATAATTGATCTTTTTTAGCATATGACAATGGACAAGTGAGATGCATAAAACTTTGAAATGCGTCTTAACAGTAGTCTGATTGCAACAAAAAATAAAACGTATGAATGAATACATTTAGAGAAGTTCAAAAATATTGAGTAACTAGGTCAGTTCCAGTCGATTTTTGGGAGCAAATAATCAATTTAAACTTTGTTTTGCAACAATCTGACATGAAAGTCAGGGAGAGTTAAAAAATTTGTATACCTTGTCTTTGTATATGTTTAAATCATTGAGTATATATCTAAGCTACTAGAGATGATAAATATGTAAGCTTAGGATTTTTTCTTTTGTAATATTTAGGGGCCGGTTTCATAAAATGAAAATGAAAAATTGAATTTTGTATTTTATAAATTAAAAATGTTCCTAATGATACTTTTTTTTTTTTTTTGGGCAACCCTAATGATAATATTTTTTTAAAAAAAAAATTAATAATAAAAAGTTTTGTTTTATTATAGGTTAAATACTATACATTTCTATATGAAATAAATATTTTGCTACTGAAAATGATAAAATTGTTTATATTTGTACATATATTTGTTTTCAAAATTTTCCAAATACATTCAAAACGTCTTGAGATATCTTTAAATTCATCTTCTTTTTTTTTTTAAAAAATTTGTCATTGTACTATATATTTCTTTTTTCGAATTCTATATCTTAAAATGTGACTACTACAATTAAACATAATTTTAGCAAGCAATTTGTAAAATGAATAACAGTTTTACAAAATGATACATAACATAACACACCCTATACTTTTATTTATTTATTTTTTTTTTGGTGGTCAAAGCACCCCTGCATGAAACACTATTCATAATATTCATTGAATATAGTTTTAATATATTTTTAGAAAAAAAAAATCTTTATTTATTTCATACCCATTCTTTTTACAACGATATTCCAATGCTCTTCTTTTTAGATCAATTATACTTTTTATTTCCAAACTTGTTATTTATTCCAAATTTATCTTCTTCTTTTTCTTTAACAAAAATTTAACGCGACTCATTAGTTTTCTTTTATGGGAATATAACTGATTTGTTTACTTTTATATTTTACTACCGACTGACATTTATTATTTCCATCTAAAATGTTCTACATATTTTGCTCTATATTCTTTTCCATAATAAGAGAGATACCAAATAATAATAACAAACAAGGTTTAAAATTTTCGGTATCAGTGGAAATATCAAAGGTTCAAAATATGAAAATTTCTATGGAAATACAGGAAAGTATCGAATATTGATAAAAATGCATAAAAAAACGATGAAAATCTATTTTAAAAAATAAAAAATTTTGTTAAAATTTTAACATTAGCTTAAATAATCAATTATCAAATTAATTATAAAAAATACAAAAATATTGAATAGATATTATATTTATTTTAATCGATTTAATTTATCGTAAGTGTTAACGATTATAAATAAACTATTGTTGATAAAAATATGTAAAAAATATATATATTTGATAAATTATTTATTAATTAAGATAATACAATCATTACAATCACATTATAGTTCATAAATATCATCTCAATACTCATAGAACTCTTAGATAATTGAAAATTATTAGTACTTTTCTGGTTTTCATTTTAAGATGTGAAATGTGAAAAATAATTATTAAAAATTATATCTCCTTAATAATTTTTCATGTAGTTATCAATATGTCAACCATAAAGATTTTGTATTAAATACAGTGTATTTAATATTTAATATAATATATTTTATCATTTTTATTTTTATTTGTTTATTGTTATTAATTTAAATACTATCAATATCAATTCAATATAATATTATATTTTTAATATTATTATTTTTTATTTTTATATAATCAATTATTAAGTTGTAATTATGGAATTATAGTGAATTAATTTTATATAAAATGTATAGTAAATATATTTATTTATTTAATCAATAAATAGTACTTATTAAGGTTATTAAATACAATTCATTTCATTTTATTTATAGCATTAAATACTTAAAAACAATTAAAATGTTAAAAAAACTATCATTAAAATTAATTTGGTAAAATAATTTACTAAACATCAACAATATTTTTGAAATTTTTATAAGAAATTAAAAAAATTTCATGATAGTTTCAAAATTTTCATGAAAATTTTTGAAAATTTATATAGAAATTTCTAAAATTTTGATAGATATTATAGATTTTTCAATCAAATTGTTAAAAATTTAATATAGATATTTTGACAAAAATTTCTATCTACATTTTGGCAAAATTTTTAAAATTTTAATAGATATTATGGAAATTCTATCTGTTTCTACTTGAAATCTAAATTTTATTTCAACCTTTTAAAAAAATAAAAAGTTTCGAATATTTCAAATCTTGATAAAAACAACGTGAGAGATACATGTAAATTTATTAATATCTAAAAATTTAATTTAAAAAAAATTGAATATAATGATAATTTATTTTTCTTTGTAGATAAAAGATGCAGCCCTACATATACCTACCAAGAAGCATTAAATAAATAGTATAATTTCCTTTTAAAAAATTAGAAACAAAAAAAAAATATATATATATATATATATATATATGAATAGTTCTACGACAACGCATTTTAAGAAAATATATATATTAATTATATTGTATATACTGTATATATATATATATACACAATAAAAATAAAAATGATATTTTTTTGTAAAAATTATCTGTTTAAATATGGTTTCCATACGAATGGATCCGTATAGTAAAAAATATATATATATATATATATTTATATATTATATAAACAATCATTTTAAATAGATAATAATGGATGTTCAAAAAAATAAAAGACGGTAAGTGTTAGATAAATTAATTCAATTTTTAATATTTTTTAAACGGAAAGAATTTTTAAAGACGCTGTCAAAAGGTAGTAAAAGTTGATATGTCATAATTAAATATTTAATAACCACTAAATAATGAATAAAAAAATAAGTTATATTTTCAAAAAGGAAAGTGTGTAATAAAAAACAAAAAGGAAAAAAGAAAAATCCATCAATAAAAAGCACGAGTCAGCAGAGCAAATTTCTGACAAAACCCCCACTGTCTATCCGAAACCTGTTAAAAATGTAAGGAAATAAGAAGGATTATCCGAAACCCAAATAACCCCAAAAAAAGAAAAAAGAAAAAAAAAATTAATAATAAAAAAAAAACTTCCTATGAAGCTCCTTTTTCTTCCATCTTCTTCTTCCCGATCTCTGTAAAATCCATCTTCTTCCTTATCTTAGCTATACCCAGAAATTAAATAATAAAAAAAAGAAAGAATTTCCTAAAAGAATACCTGAGTTTTCCGGATAAGCACCAGAATATTCCCTTTTCATTCTGACAAAAACTGTCCCGCGATTCAATCATTTCTCAAAAGCTTCAAATGGGTTTTTCATTTCCTTGCTATCGAGCTGCTTGATGTAAGGTCTTGTATTCTTATGGTTTTAACATATTTGATTGTTGATTGCTTGGATTTTGGATGATGGGTTTTCTTTTCTGATCTTTTTTGGCTTTTCGAGATCTCGTTTCGATTTGGTTCGTCGTTTATTTGGCTTCTTTTTTTTCTTTTTTTTTCCTTCCCTCTTTTGCATATTTTGGGTTTTTGTGGTTTTGTGGGGTTTTTGTGATTTGCTTCAAAAAATTTCTGCTACTTGGTGGAGGAGAATAGGGAAAAAAAAAAAAAAAATGTTGATTCTGCCTAAAAGCGATTCGATCCACATCAGGGAAGTTTGGGAAGATAATTTAGAGAGTGAGTTTGCATTGATTCGCAATATTGTAGATGATTACCCTTATGTAGCTATGGATACTGAGTTTCCGGGTGTGGTTTTGAGGTCCGTAGGGGATTTCAAGAACACTTATGAGTTTAATTATCAAACCCTTAAGGCTAATGTAGACCTCTTGAAGTTAATTCAGTTGGGTCTTACCTTTTCTGATGAGAAAGGGAGGCTTCCCACTTGTGACACTGAAAAGTACTGTGTGTGGCAATTCAATTTTCGCGAGTTCAATCCCAGCGACGATGTGTATGCCAATGACTCCATCGAACTTTTATCCCAAAGTGGCATTGATTTCAAGAAGAACAATGAGAAGGGTGTAGATGCCTATAGGTTCAGTGCGCTTTTGATGTCGTCCGGGGTCGTGTTGAATGATGCTGTTCATTGGGTGACATTCCACAGCGGGTATGATTTTGGGTACTTGCTCAAGCTGCTTACTTGCAAAAATCTTCCAGATACGCAGGCGGGTTTCTTTGACCTGATCAATATGTACTTCCCTACACTTTATGATATCAAACATCTGATGAAGTTCTGCAACAGTCTTCATGGTGGGTTGAACAAGCTTGCTGAGCTGTTGGATGTGGAGAGAATTGGTATTTGCCACCAAGCTGGTTCGGATAGTTTACTCACTTGTTGTACTTTCATGAAACTGAAAGAGCATTTCTTTAGTGGCTCACTTGAGAAATATTCTGGTGTATTGTATGGTCTTGGTGTCGAGGATGGATAGAGAACTCTTTGAAAGAAAATGAAAATTATGGAATAATAATAAAAAACAAAAAAATGTGTTTGTTGAAGTACATGTGTGTGCCTCATATCTTGGTATGCTTTTTTGTTTTTCCTCTCTCTCTACTTGCTTCTTATTCTAAGTTTCCAGCTAGGGAAGATAACAGATTCTCAATGTGAATTATGATCACAGTTTCGTTGTTTTTCCGAGGGCTTGCACATTCTGCTGTTTAGGGATGATACTTGTAATTGAACATGGTTATTTTACCATTTCATTTTGGTACTTGGAGAACACAAGGAATGAAAGATGTAGTGGAGGTTAATATTTTTTATAATCTGCTTTCCCTTTTCCTTCTGCTTTCACTAACCAAATGAAGCCTATCATTAAAGGAAAGTTTGTATTCTCACACTTAAATAATTTTTTCTTTTGGACACGGGTTGGGACCAATCATGGTGCGGAAGTTGGAAAGAAAATATAAGTAGATATAGCCATACAGGGAAGTAATTTTAGCTATGCCGGACTACCTGTTTGTGGATTTTTATAACCTCAATGAGACTACTCTCGCTCTTTCTCATTACCTTTACTGCAATCATTATGTGTCTCAATCGCACAGTAACATGGCCGTAGACATTCTTTTAGGTTATTTGAATCTCCTGTATCACGCGGGTGATTGTGAGCCTTAGCGTTGTGCTTACTCAACCAAACATGGCACAATTGATTTTTTTCTTTTTTCTTTTTTTTTAAACTATGTCACAGTAGACTTAACATTATATAATATCGTCTCTGAAAAAATTTGTTGACTTTGCACCTCCATTAGTTGTTAAATACTTAAAGGTACTGCAAAAGGCTGGCATCCTTGTTCAGTTCCAGATGGTGGTTCCCTCATATAAATTTATGTTCAATTTTTTTTGGATATATTTTATTTGAACTGCCATATAACATTGGTTAATAACTTTTTTCAATTTGATTGGTGAAGTTATGATGTATTTATTGTTGCATATAGCCATATCATTTATATATTTTACTTTATCTGTTAGAATTTCTCACTGAAAGTTAAAGGAGTATAGCCTTGTGACGACAATTGATATTTGCAGTCCCATGTGTGTAGAAAGCAATATTTGATTTTGAGGCCATCTGTAAGGTGGGTAGAGAGTGTTTTTGGGTTGTTTTTTTTTTTTTTTTTTTTTTTTAATTTAATTTTTTTTTATATTATTTTTAAATAAATTATAGTGCATGTTTAAGCTTCTGTGAACCTTCAGGCAGTTGAAGTCTGTCTTATGTGTTTGTCTTCATTCTTGTGTATTACATTATTATGAGTAGAAGTTTGCATATTTTCAGTAGGAAAGCTTATGGTGAACAGTGTAGAAAGTTTCAGTTTAAGGATTTGTAATTAATTTTGAGAATAACAGAAAAGCAGATTGATTTGGTGAGTTGACAGGGAATAGAAAAGGCTGATGAAAAAATTAGTGAGGAGTTAGAAAGCTTTTGGAGATGTGATAATTTGAAACTTTATGACACCTTCATATCTACATGAGAGTCGCAGAAATGTGCGAGTCTGCCATGTAGGTAGACAGTTGGAACTAATTGGGAATCATGTTTACCTTCATATGAGTTTTTAAGATGGTACATTGATTGTAACTGGAAACGATGAGAACTCCTCTGTAAGAATCTAGTTGTGAGGCAAATGGAGCATTGATCCAGGGATAAGTGGTTGTCATAGAGCATTGATCTAGTGCATGTTTAAGCTTCTGTGAACTTTCAGGCAGTTGAAGTTTGTCTTATGTGTTTGTCTTCATTCTTGTCTATTACATTATTATGAGTAGAAGTTTGCATATTTGCAGTTGGAAAGCTTATGGTGAACAGGGTAGAAAGTTTCAGTTTAAGGATTTGTAATTAATTTTGAGGATAACAGAAAAGCAGATTGTTTTGGTGAATTGACAGGGAATAGAAAAGGCTGATGAAAAAATTAGTGAGGAGTCAGGAAGTTTTTGGAGATGTGATAATTTGAAACTTTATGACACCTTCATATCTACATGATGAGTCGCAGAAATGTGCGAGTCTGCCATGTAGGTAGACAGTTGGAACTAATTGGGAATCATGTTTTACCTTCATATGAGTTTTTAAGACGGTACATTGATTGTAACCAGAAAAGATGAGAACCCCTCTGTAAGAATCTAGTTGTGAGGCAAATGGAGCATTGATGCAGGGATAAGTGGTTGTCCTAGAGGATGAAATTGGCCCTAATTGGAAGCAGGATAGCCTGGATAGGAAGCTTGTATGGAGCTTTAACTAATATCTTCTACTCCATCCAATCCTCAGGTTAAGGTATTTATTCTTTGATAAAGATATGGAAACTTTCCTAAAGACTGCTTATTTCAGTAGTTTATGTCTGAAAATTTCTTCTGGTTTTCATGCATAATTATTGGGGAAAAGGCTTGATGATTTTGAATTTTCAATGACTAAAAAAGTTGTTAGTGAAACACCAGGTTGTTCCTTTCCATCAGACCAGATATGTAATATTTTTAGCAGTTGGTGAGCCATTAAAGCATAACTGGTGCCCCATCTGCTACTACTCTTCTGGGCCTCTTCTTAATTTTGATCTTTTAATTTTTATGGACCCATTTTAGCTTTGCTTCCTGATATATATATACATACATATATATATATATATATATTTTTTTTTTTTTCTTCCCTAACATTTCTTTTTTATATTATTTAACAATTCATGTTAACATCATATTATTATGAGAAAATGACATCATTGCACCCTGAAGTTTATTGGGGTTGACATTTTGCATTTAAAAAAAAAGAAAAAAATTTGACAATATACACTCCGAAATTACAAAATCTTTACACCATTGGTCCTCCTATTAAATACTAAGTGAAAACATGGTGCAAGGTGCAAGTTATATAGTTTAAGATGCAACTGCAAAAATTTCCAAATAAAAAGCAATGCAAAATAATAAAAAATAATTGAGAGGATTATTATTTTTTAATAAGTTAGTAAAAAAAAATTCTAAAAGAATTTTTTTTAAATAAAAATAAAAATATTCATATACAATCAATATTTTCAAAAAATTAATAAAAAAAAAACGGATAAAAAAAATTTGAATTTGTATAATAAAAAATAGCATAGATTATTATAAAATGCAAATGTAATTTTTCAAAAAGTAAAAATAATAAATTTGTGCATATTTTAGAGATAAAAAAGAAAAAGAAAAAAAACATAAGACCTATAGAAAAAGTGAAACCAAGTACATTTCTAAAATATAAAAGAAAACTTTGAAAAATTACTTTTACAATATGTTATTTTATTATTATATATATTTTTTATATTTATATTTGTTATTTACAATGATATTTTATAAAAAATCGTTATCTTAGTTGTTTATAAAATTTAGTATAATTAAATTATTATAAAAATATAATATAACATATCTTTGTTATATTTGCTATTTATAATATTTTATAAATTATATTTTATTGGTATTATAAAATTTAACAATATTATTGTTATTTTTATATAAATATTTATAATAAAAATATTTTATTGTAATAAATATTATAAATATTTTAGAATTTATGAAAATTAATTTTATAAAAATAATTAAAACTATTTATAAATTAACAAATATTAATTTATTTTATAAAAAATATAAATACAAATTATTTATTATAAATATTAATTTATAAAATTTATTTGTTAACTATACTATTTTATAAAATATTTTATATAAAATATTATAAGAATATTGTTAAATTAATTTATAAAAAATCAAAAAGAAAATGACTAAGCCAGAAAAGAAATTAGGAAAACCTAACCAAGTTGGTTCCCTCAAAAATCCACTGAAAAAGCCAAAATATATATATAAATTAATTTTATAAAAACTATTTTAAAAATTAACAATAATATTTGATAAAATTTTGTTATGATGTGAATATAATATATATATATATATATATATACATATATATAAAAGAACATATTTTTTAAAATAAATTTTCAAAGTTTTCTTTTGTATTTGAAAAATACTATTCACTTTTTTTTTTTTTTTTGGTTAAGCCTTTTTTTTTAATCTCTAAAATATGCACAAATTATTATATCTATTTTTTGAAAAATTACATTTATACTTTTTATAATAATCTATGCATTTTTTTATTTTGCATATTCAAAATTTATTTTTTTTACATTATTTATTATATGCAAATATTTTTACTTTTATTTTTAAAAAATTGGAAATGTAATTTTTTAAATTTTTTTCACTATTTTATTAAAAAATAATTACCATCTTTAATTTTTAAAAATTTTTTATTTGAAAAATTTTACAATTTGTGCGCTAAATTATATAAAATTGCACTTTGTACTTTAGTTTCTGTTTAGCATTTGACATAATGACCAATGATGTAAGGGTTTTGTGTGTTTTAGAATGAAAATTGCCGAAAATTTTTTTTAAGATGTGAAGTGTTAACTTCAATAAAATTCAAAGTACAACAGTATCAATTTCTATATTATTATTATTATTATTATTTCTTCATATGTTGTGAATCTCTTTCGGAATCATTCTTTTTAGGTTCCATGGAGATTGCAAGCTAGATGGTTAGCCTGTCTTTTTTTTTGTTTAGAGCATTGTTTTTTTTTTTTTTTTGTCTCACATATTTATATTGAGGGTAATCAAGTAGCGAATTATTTGATCAAAATGGCAATTATGGATAATTTGAATGGATCATTCACTTATCGTGTGTTGCATTCCTGCTCTGCAGGCAGATTTGATGGGAGGTTTTTGTTATTAGTTTTGTAATTAGTGTTGTTCTTCTTTAGAGTACATTTGTGTTATTTTTTCTTTATAATAATATTTGGTGGATTGTTGGGTGGCAACGTAGTTGGGATTCAACTGCTTCATCTTACACCTTATTCTAATTAATAATTTTTATTATTATTACATATTATTCTTATTATAGAGTTAGGATGTTTGACTTGAAGAAGGGCCTTTGTGGCTTATGCACTCCTTCAAACGGATGTTGAAAATTATTATTTTTCAAAAATATAATATTTTATTAAAAAATTAAAAAAACATACAAATGTTTGAAGTTTTTGATCATTTAAAAATATAATTTGGGTGTCTGAATTATTGAATAATATAGGATTATAAGAACTGTGTAACTTATTGAATATATTGATCTTGAAAGAAATGAAATAAATAAAAAGAAGAAGTAATATAATGATATTGGTAGCAAAGTTTTAAATATCTAAAATTTCCATTGAAATTTCTTTGAAATTTTCATTTTTTTAAGGGGTCAAAAAAAATTTAAATCCTAAATAGAAATGAGTAGAATTTTCATAATATCCATCGAAATTTTTGAAATTTCACCAAATTTTCATAGAAATTTCCATCAAAATATCCATATTAAATCCTTAATAATTTGGTTAAAAAAATTCATAATATCCATCAAAATTTCAAAAATTTCTATGTAAATTTCTGAAATTTCATGGAAATTTTAAAAATATCTATGAAATTTAAATTTTTTTTTTATAAAAAAATTCATAAATATTACTATGTTTAATAAATTATTTTATCAAATTAACTTTAATGATTTTTTTTTACATTTTAATTATCTTTTAAATATTTAATAATATGAACAAAATGGAATGAATTGAATTAAATAATCTTGATAAGTTTTATTTATTAATAAAATATATATATTTACTATACATTTTGTATAAGATAGATTCATTAAAATCATATAATTACAAATTAATAGTTGATTATATAAGAAAGATAATATTATGTAGAATTGGTATTGATAGTATTTAAATTAATAACATTAAGTAAATAAAAATAAAAAGATAATAAAATATGTTATACTAAACATTAAGGACAGTTATATTTAAAATAGGATCTTTATAGTTGACAGATTAACAATTACATTAAAAATTATTAAGAAGATATATCTTTTAATAATTATTTTTTACATTTCAAATCTCAAAATAAAAACGAGAAAGAGACCAACAATTTTCAACCACCTAATAATTTATGAGTATTGAGATGATATTATGAAATATAATGTAATTGTAATAATTGTTTTATTTTAATTAATAAACAAATTTTTTAATCAAATATATATATATATTTTTTTGCATATTTTTTTATAATAATTTATTTATGATCATTATCGCTTATTATAAATTAAATTGATTAAAAAAATATAGTATATATTCAATATTTTTGTAATTTGTATAATCAATTTGATAATCAATTGATTAAATACACTAATTCTAAAGTAAAAATAAAAAAAATTATTTTTTAAAATAAATTTTCATCATTTTTTGTAAATTTTTATCGATATTCAATCTTTTTCAATATATCTATGAAAATTTTTGTATTTTGAATTTTCATTATTTTATTCAATACCAAAATTTTAAACCTTAATTGCTAGTGAAAAAATTGATGTTAACCCGCTTATTTGCCTCAATGATGGAAAATTATATTATATAAAAATAAGTTTACCTAACTATCGATGTACTTGCATGTGGTTTTACTTCTACAAGAATTTGATTTTTCTGTACTTAATTTGTATGTTATAAAATTTTTGACAAGAACAAAAATCAAATATATTCTGTTGGCGATTATTACTTAAAAATAAATACAAGCAATTTTAAATACAATATTGTTTAGACTATGTATTTACCAGTATTGCTATTATTTTAATAATGATAACAAGTGTAATTTTAGTGATTTTATAGAGTGATTGGAGGCCGATTGAAGGGCTTGAATAAGACTATAAAGTTTATTTTTTGGGACAGACCATTTATTCCGGAAGATTTTAAAATAATGGGTAATTATTTATAGTTAATATTTGAATTTGAATTTAAAACATCTTTAATTGAATTCAAATTTAAAATTAGGAATGACAATTTTCCCCGAATGATCCTAAGCCTGCAGTGCACCATCTCTAACGGGGTGATTTTTTTCCCAAAAATCAAGTTTGCGGGATGAACTCGGAACAATAGTTTAAAACCCGATTCGGGACCAGGCCGGAACATGAGCTCGGAACAATAGTTTAAAACCCGATTCGGGACCAGGCCGGAACAGGAGAATAAATATCCCAGCTCGAATTCGACCTGGTATATATATTTATCAATTTTTTTTTTTATAATTTCATTTTTATTTATGTAATGTAGACCCTAACAAAAACAAAGCCCTTATTTTCTTCTTGCCGACATCCCCTTCACTTCACAAACACTGCACTATTCACCAAGCTGCCGCCGCTGCTGTCGACCACCACCCACCTTCACTTCACAAGAATCACAGCCCCAACCTCGACACCTAGGTAGGATCTTGTGTCTGTTTTCTTTCTTTTTTATTTTTTCCTTTTTTATTTTTTTCTTGTTTCATTTTTTATTTATTTATTTTCTTCCTTCAAATTTTCTGAAACAAGGGCTCAATGCTAGTTACTTCATCTAGTCCACGGGCTCCTCAATTTTGGAAAAGTGTGTGTTTTGTGATTTTATTTTGTTTTTCTTATTCTGTTACATTTGTGTGAGTTGCATTCCATGCAACTAGAAGCCCCCCATTTTGGTTGGAAGCGGACTTCTGTCCCCTTGGCACTCTTGGAATTTGGAACCAAACATATTATGTCAAAACAGAGCAATAAGAACGTATGATTTGTGTAAGGTGTTTCATGGTATTTGTGTTTCGACTCCGTTTTATGTAGTGTGAAAGTGGAGGGGAAAGGGGCATGGGCTTTTGAGCCCAATTTGTCTTAGAATTCAATTGTGGATTGCGTTATTTAGTCTCTCAATTTGTTTTGGACTTTGCCAATGATATGATTATATATATCAATTAAAATAAAAATAAAATGGAGAAAATCGTCCTCCATCGTCTTCATTGGGAAATCTTCATCTCCATCCCACATTTAAAGAATTGTGGCAAACCTTAGGGATGGGATGGAAAAATTCCTTTCAGAAACTGGGATGGAATTTTAAAAATCGACCCCATCCAACCTTGTTGATGTTCCTACTCAAAATGGCTTTAATTCCCTCAATTAAATGGAGGTGATCTTAAAATTGGTTTTATGTGGACAAGTCCTAATGAAGGCATGAAGTGTATAAGATTTTGTGGAAGGCATAAATCATATAAGATTTTGGTTAAAAAATCTACATACAGTTGAGAAGTCTCAAGTTAGAAAACTATAAAAAGGAAGGCTACATTATGAAAAAAGGATGGCTACATTATGAAAAATGATCTACCTCTAGACACATTAAACTTTCAACATGGAAATCTCATCTTATAGTCTCTTTACAAATATCTAGACTCACTTTATCAATTTTTATTTTTTTTTAAGCAGTTTTTGTGGTGTCCTTGTTTTATCATTTATTTAAATTTCTACCATTTTCGTTTATAAATTTTAATTTTATTAAAGTCTTATTTGTTTAAACAACAAAAGAACTTTTAAATTGTTTTGTCCTCTACAATTTTAATAAAATTGCTTGATATTAGTTACATATTTTACATATTTAATTTTATTTTTCTTATTTCTTTTTCTTTAAAAATATTTTAATTTTGAGTTAGCATATTTACATCATTAGACACGGTGCTGGAAAAAATATCCAATATTTTTTGGCACGCCCAATGAATACATCTAGAAAATTGAAACATCCTTTGAGCAAGTTTATCAAGCCGCCAATAGCTATGGAGATAGGCTAGCTAATCAAGCCAATAACCATCAATCTTACATGTCCCCGTGAACATGGAACCAAGTTCAGGTTGGGGGCACCATCGATGTGAGTTTAATGACCCAAGCTGGTTGAATAGTAATTAACTACCAAAGCAACGGAGATCCAGATAAACTTGTAACTCATAACTAAGTAATTAACGATTTTCTCTTAGTTAAGAAGGAAAAGACCTTGCATGCAAGTAATATGGTCAAAATTTTCTAAAAAGTAATTCATAGATTATGTTTGATTGAGAATTTGGTCAATTCAAATATTGCCAAGTCAGATAACAATAGGACCAAATCTATATATGGTCATGTTAAGGAAGATGTTGCTGATCATATGACTAATGTAGAAAACGCCGAACATGTGGCTAAGAAAGAAAAGATTGATTCTGCATCAAAACTTGTAATTTTGATAATCCTATGGCTAAGATTGATTTTTCCATCATTAATTTTGTAAACAGGATCAAAAAGGCCGAATTATGATCTATATTTGGTAGGAACAAACGGAGACTTTAGATCTTTACTAACCAAATTGTCTTTCACCTGCCTTAGATGTAGTTCGGTGGAATAGGCTGACATATGGTCACTCATGTTGGCCTAGGTTGGCCACCTCTTCTTTATAAAGTAGAAAATTATAAAATAAATAAATTTTGTTTTTTATTTTGTTTTGCAACAAAAATATAAAGTAGTGGAGTGTTTGGTAAAAGAAAAAGTATTGAAGAAAATTGATTTTCGAGAATTAGTTTTTTGGGATTTAGTTTCTAAATAATGTGTTTATTTGCGATTCTTTTTATAGTGTTTGGTTAATTATAGAAGAAGATAAGATTTATAAGTAATTAAATAAATTTATATATTAAAATTAAATGGTAAAATTGTATTTGAAAAAATATGTAAAACTAATTTGATAGTGAATTTTAAAATGATACTTCTTTGGAAGGATTCACTTTCCTTTTCATTTTTCCACATTGTGATATTTATTTTCTGTTAGGATCCACAAATTTCTTCTTTTAAAATTTTTCATACAAAAAAAAGTTTTACGTTCTTAAAAAATTTTAAATTTTCAATAACTTTACCATTATTGAGGGTAATGTTTGAACCATCTATTTTTTATTATTACATTATTATTTTTAATGATAATAAATGTAATTTTAGTAATTTGATAGATTGATTGGAGGGGTGAATAAGGTTATCAAGTTTTTTTGGGATAAACCATTTTAAGACAATGAGTAATTATTTATGGCCAAGATTTAAATTCAAATTTAAAAGTATTTAATTGAATCCAAATTTGAAATGGTTTTAATTCCTTAATTAAATAGAGATGTTCTTGGAATCAGCTTTATTCAAAAAATTTCTAATAAAGGCATAAATTATATGGGATTTTGTGGAATTTCTATATACAACAAAGTAGCCAAAAGTTTATAAGAACGAAGGCTACAATATGAAGAATGATCTATCTCCAGATACATCAAACTCTAACATGGAAATCTTATCTTAGAATCTCTCTCTACAAATTTCTAGAATTACTTTGTCAATTTTATTTTTTTCAGCAATTTATATTGCATCCTTGTTTTATCATTTTTTTTTAAAATTTCCACCATTTTATTTAGTATATTTTATTTTATTAAAGTCTTATTTGTTTAGGCAACAAAAGAACTTTTATATTGTTTTCTTCTTTACAATTTTGATTCAATTGTTTAATATTAGTCAGATTTTTTACATATTTAATTTTATTTTTCCTATTTCTATTTCTTCAAAAATATTCTAATTTTTGAGGTGATATGCCCATCGTTAAGAGACATGGTGCTTGAAAAAAAAAAAAACTCAACAAATATTATTAAAGCTTACTAAGCACATTATGCATGAACCAAATTAGAAGTGAAATAGAAGAAAATCAACATCAAAAAGATTTTTTTAGATATATTGGAAACTAATAAATAAAACAAGGTTGTTATTATATATTTTATTTGTAAATTTTCCTTTTCTACGGTGAAACAAATTAAAAGGAAATAACTCAAAGAAGCTCCATATCTGCGACTTTATTTCAGTGTAGATGTGCCTTGCACTAATTTCCCAATCCTTTGAAAGCTTGTTTAGTTTAAACTCTTTCAATATTTTTACTTTGTAAAAAGCTAACCAGGATTTGAAGATTAACAGCAGAGGTTAATGTTGTGAATGCCCACACTTGAAACTAGGATTAAGAACACTTTTTGAGATTGCTTAACAAGCACAAATAGAAATGCTTTACCACTAGAACTATCTTTATCGTGGCAGCAAAGGTTATTGTTAACTGTTTGTCCTTGAAAATCCACCTAAATAGTAATTTATTTATTTATTTATTTATTTGTTGGACAAAAATAAATTATTTAAATTGATATGTAAAGATCTTAAATAAATTAATTTCTTCTCCATTCAGATAAAAAAAATCTCCATATATGTTTTAATTTATTTGTTTTTTTTTATTATTTTATTTTAGGATAGTGACTTTTTTTTTTAACCTTCAATTTTAGTATACTAACTTCGTTTAAATCTAAAGGAGAAAATTAATTAGCTGAGTTGGCATTTAAACATGGTTACCATCTATCTATCCATTTCTTATAAATGAAGAGAGGAAAGAATTCAAATACTGTTAATTTATGACTAATCAATATATATATATATTGAAAATTGTCCTTCATACATGTATATGTATAAATTTTGGTTCACCATAACTCTTCAGTTATTCAAATATTCCATACATTAATTCAATCTCCAAAAGTGAGAGAGGCATAATCTTTTTCTTCAATAGACATGATTTTTAGCTTTGGACAAAGCTATGACAGTGAATTTTTCATGTGTCACTTCATAACTAACCATCTCATATCTTATTAGCACCGTTTGTCAAAACAACTTCCACAAATTTTAATTGTTGCTTTATGCTCCTAAATTTATTTTTCCTGCTGCTACGATTACTGTACCCTACTTCAATAATGCATACTATATTTATATATATATATATATATATATATATATGCTGTTTAGTTAGATCACGTGTGAGTATACTACAATTTTTATATTGCCGTGTATTATATACATTGTGATTGCTTAATAAAAATTCTTCTAAACTTCATACTTCACTTTCTAAATACAGCAGTTAAATGATAAAAACCATCACTAGAAGTAAATATTGTAAACGAGTTAAAAGTATTTTGAGTAACTTTTGAAATATATTGTTAAGATGAATTCAGCTCGTTATAAAATTTTGCTATATTCATTATAAAACATTGAACATTTTATTTCTTAATCTTCTTTTAATCACTTAGTGATTAATACATTCCATTTATTTATTATAAAATTGAATATGAATAATATTTAATTATTTATTCTAATTATTTATATATTTAAAGTTTTATATATTTCTATATATATATATATGTCAACTCCTGTGAAAGAGGTAATAATAATAATGATTAAATAAATAAATAAATCCTGTGAAGGGGCTTTTACATTAGATGAGCAATACACTTGCTTTCATGATAAGTACTTTAAAGCAAGAGTAGCTCGCACATTATTTTAGTCTTCATTTATTGTTTAAGATTGATTTAATTTTTGCAAGTCCAAGCAAGAAAATCAAGATGATCCCAAATCCATATGCACCCCTAACCATCAATTTTAAAGCTGAGGGTTTGGATTCATTCCATACATTATTCCTTTTCTAATGGATTTCCAATTATATTAAGATTTCACTCTATAATTTCTCATTCCTTGTGAATATCTCAGTGAAGAAAAATAAAATAAACGAAAAACTACAAAAAGAACTCCATTTTCCCAAAAGCCCCTCATCTAGCTTAAAAGTCATTAGTTGCATGGTACACGAGTGTGATTTATCTATGAAGTTACACCAGTTAAACGATGATACAGTAATTAGCCAAAGCTCAAGCATGGCAAAGATTGGAAAAAGAAAAGTGAAGAAAAATATATTGGAGCATTTTATTTTTTCCCCAAGTTTGAGGGGAAAAATAAAAACTAAAAATCGAAAGAAAAGTGGAAGGATTAGAAGTCCTTACGATCAAGCATGTCTACTAAAGTCAATCTTCTAGGGAACCTTGGGGGAAGCCTCAAATACATAGCATCTTCAATCTGAATTGGCATATGTGTTGCTACAATCACAATCCCACCCTTCTTTCTGTGCTCTGCAATAATATACTCCAGCAACTTCACCCCATCATCATCCAATGCAACTGAAGGCTCATCAAGCAACCAAATTGGCCTTTCAATTGCCAGCAACCTTGCAAGCTGCACCCTTTTCCGCTGGCCCATCGAAAGCATCCTGGCCTTCTCTTTCGCCAATCTGCCAAGCCCCATCAGCTCCAAAGCAGGTAAAGACTTCCCTTGCTTGCCTTCGAGAACTTCAAACCACTGAACATTGTCAAGGACTGTGAACTTGTCCTTAATGGCATCTTTGAGGGAGAGCCAGTTGAGCTGAAGCTTGTACTGATGGAAAATTCCCGACTGCGTGATGTCATGACCATTCCAAAGGATCTGTCCGGCAGAAGGCCTGGAAAATCCAGCTAACATTCGAAGGAAGGTTGTTTTGCCTGATCCATTTGTGCCTGTAAGAACTAGTGATCCACCATCATGGATTGACACATTAACGTGTCTTAGGATTTGCTGGGCATTCCTCATACAAGACACATTGTCGAGAAGAAGCCGAGGCAGTGGTGGTTTTCTAAGAGACATTTAGGGATTCTGGGCTCTTTGTTGACGTTTCAAAGTGTATAATATTATATTGTCTACCAGTAAAAACCGCAGTCTTATTCACCGGACAATTCCTGTTATTGCATTGACCCAAGAAAAAAGAAACAAAAAAGAGGATCAAATCAAAACCCATTTCTATAATTGGAGAAACAAAAAGGATAATGATCAATGGAAAATCTCTAATTTCCAAGGCACATGCAAGGCTTCCCAAAATGATCAAAATGAATATATGCAACTAATGGAGATCATAATAAGAGTTTCAGATCATATTACAGTTAAGAATAATGGTAATGATTTAGAGTTTTCAGTGACACTTTAATTCCTAATTGGGTTTCCTAGTAGATTCAGTTTCCTTCAATTTTTCATCCATTGAGGAACACCAAAACCCACCCAGATGGTAACAACTCTGTAACACTGACTGAGTTTTCTCAAATCTGTGCTGCCTAATAAAAGGGTATGCATATCAGTTGGAGATAGTAATTAGAAAAACCTATTTCGAGACCTATTTCAAGGAATAAGCAATTATCAATACCAAAAAAATACAATAATAAAAATAATAGTGACAGGAATAGTTGTTATTAAAAAGAAAATCAAAGAAGACGAGTGTGGTAGCTCAGTTAGTACGAGCACCACCACCTACGCTTACTACGCTGGGTTCGAGTCTACCGGGGGGCAAGGGGTGCCTGGGGGCATAGCCAAAAAAAAAAGGAAAAAAAAAAAAACGAAGGGAAATCAAAGAGAGAGATTGAGAATGACAACCACTAACCGGAAAATCAGAAATCGGCGAACTTCGACCTCCGTCAAGGAAAATTTCATCGGCCGCCGAGCTTTACAAACGAAGAAGAGCGTCGCCGCCGACCGTCGATTACTGGTTTAGGAGGTGTCAGACGCCGCAAGAGCGAGGGTGAAGAAGCTAAAAGGCCGCCTTGGCTGTTGCCCATGCTGGGCCGAAGGTTTTACCTGTCTTGGATTGTTTAGATGAAGCCCAAGACTTTTGAGCGAGTATGGGCCCAAAATAATCAACCCAAGCCCGTTAGTCCATCCCATCAAGTTTAATGAAGAAGAATCTAGGGTTTATGAATCGTTTTTCGTTTCGTTTTGTTTGTGTGGAATTTATAAGAGCTCGCATTTTGCATTCGGCTAGTCGAAGTTGAAGCTCGCTTTTCGCATAGCACTGCAATTTCCAGATCGGTTATAATCATCTTCATTGTCACCTTCGAGGTAGGTCTCTCTATCTCTTCCACGAATTAGTTTTTTCGTCTATGTCTATGTTTATATTTGTATGTATTTATTTTACTTATTTGTTTTATATTTAATTTTGTTAAAGCAATGTTTGAAAATGTTATAGTGAGAGTGGATCACTTTGGAACTTTCAGAATCTTGATTCGAAATTAATATGTGGGGTTTTTGAGGTTTATGGTTTTTTGGGTGTTAAAAAATTTTGCTTATTTATTAATAATATTAACCTGTAAATAAAGTAAGGGTCCACAATTTGAATTGATCTGCACCAAATGCGAGTGGGATTGAGTGATAATTCATTGTTGCGTTTTGTTAATGTGAAAGTTACTTAATTTATTGATTTTCATAAGAATAAGGAAAGAAGACTGAGTTTTTGGCTACTCATATATCCCAGTCCTTCTTTTCTATGATTTCCTGAGATTTTTTTTTTTTTTTTTGACATAAAGGTTTGTTTCTTTCCCTTCTTCTTCGTGTTTGCAGAGTTGTTGATCCAAAGGCTATCAGCAAAATGTCAGGGTATGTTCCTTTAGTTTTGTTCCAATTGTTTATTGCCAATCCGTCTTAGTTTTAGTTGCATCATGTTTACAAATTTCAAATGAAAATTATTTATGCTAAATCTCTGTGTAAATTGTGAATGACGTGTAACTTGTTTCATCATTCATGGCTTTTTCACATCTATAGGAAACGAGAATTTAGAATTGCCCAGTTTTCTGAATCATATCTAAGCTAATCTATATTTCTTTTATTATTATTATTGTTATTATTATTATTATTATTATTATTGGAATTTATTTGCTTCTTTACTAAGACAATTTTAGATGTTATATTGTGGGGTATGTCGTGGTTTGCTCGTATTGATAAGTTGTACAATGCTTATGGAATCTGTCATTCCCATTAAGCTAAAAAATCCTTTGGTACAAAGATTGTGCTAATGGTGATCTATGCTGGTACAATCATGTTCTGACACTCAAAAGACTTTTTGTTTGAACTCTGGTGCTGATTTGAATCAATTTTATGAAGTGTAATCTTACTGAAGCTTAACAACTTTGAACCTTGTTGACTTATACTGCTTGTACGAACTTATTACTGGATGAGATATATTTAAAAATTTATATCATTCTAGTTACTTTTATCTCTTTAATTGCATATGTAAGATTTCATAACCTTGCTTTGTAAGTTGTTACAAGTTAACAATCCTTGTTCACAATTGTCAGCTTATAGCTTGCACTCAGGAGGTCAAATTCTAGTTTTAGCTGCATGACATACTTTCTACGCTGGTCTATCTATCCTATTGATTAAAATTTGTATTTTTCTTTTAGTCCTATGTTTATTTGTCGAACAATCCCTCTATGTTTTCTCTATGTGTTTCATATATAACTTGATTTCATGTATTGTTAATACAGAGAAGAAGTTGCTGTTCCGGCTGAGACTCCTGCCCCAGCCCTAGGTGAGCCCATGGACCTCATGACAGCCTTGCAACTTGTTCTAAGAAAGGCATTGGCTCATGGTGGCCTCACACGTGGACTCCATGAAGCAGCAAAAGTTATCGAAAAGCATGCTGCACAACTCTGTGTTTTAGCTGAGGATTGCGACCAGCCGGATTATGTTAAGTTGGTGAAGGCATTATGTGCTGATCATAATGTCAAATTGATAACAGTTCCTAGTGCTAAGACACTTGGTGAATGGTCTGGGGTAAGTAGATTCACGTTAGTTTCTGATCAAAGTTAAATTCTCGTAAGTTTTGAATTTATTACTCTCAACTGTTGCAATCTTCTACTTTGGGTTCCTGTTTCCGAAGAAAGTCATTGGGGCTTCTTTCTGGCGGATACTCTTTCTAACAAACATATCCAAAAATTGCACATCATCTATCCAGTTTGTCTTTTTTCTTGAGGGTTCTATTGAACTTGGAAGTCTTAAAATTTTTGCTAGACTTTTAATTCTATCTTACATTGTTTTTTGTTGGTTTGTATACGTTGATGATGTAATATGCTGAAATATATTTTTTCATTATGCTTTATTTATTTTTTGCGTCTCCTATGGCAGTTGTGTAAGATTGATTCAGAAGGGAAAGCGAGAAAGGTGGTTGGTTGTTCCTGCATTGTTGTCAAGGTATGGAAACCTTTGGGTTTACATTCTTATTTTTCAGTTTCAATATTATCCCTTCCAATTCATACAGCATTGAAACCTTTAGGTTTTATTTCAATTTATTCTCTGATGGTGTTGCAGGATTATGGCGAAGAGACAGAGGGTCTCCACGTTGTTCAGGAGTATGTGAAATCCCATTGAAAAGTGGAAATTGGATAGAAGAGTCCATTTTTATGTGAGAGTAACGTGTAGTTTTGAGATTTCCTATTGTATCACTTTTGATAGTAGGGACACTAAGTAATTGGTCGAACAGAATTTTGAGATGAGTGATAGGTATTCCATGCTTCAGTAGTGTCTTTTAGCAGCTTTTCAATTACACAACCAATATATTCTGTAGCTCATTGAGGATGCAATTTTCATGTTCGTGGCTTTCTTGTGGCTTGTTAAATGAGGACCATTTCGTGTTTTTGCCACTTTTTTGAGCAATGAGTTGGGCTAGATATAACTATAAAAAGTTTACAACTTGGTTCCCTATGAGGATATATATTTTATTTAAATGTCTAATAATTTATACTATTTTGAATAACATTAGCATACATTAAGTGAGACAACTAACAATATAATTGAATATATTTATGATTATAAAAAGAAAACCATAACTTAAAATGTTTTAATGGATGAATCGTAACTTATTCACCACTATTTAATTAGATTGAATAAGTGGTAATGGATTCAAATAAATTTAGTTAGACAGCCTGAATAGAAATGGATTATTCTGGTCAAGAACTAAATATGTCTGGGTCTCTGAGGGGCCGAGCCATTCATGTTGTGGAGAAAAAGATAAATATTTACTGTGGAGTCAAATTGGGAGAGGGTCGGTTCTGTTGTAAGCCCATCTAGCATGTATACCTCATATTTGAAAGAGTATTATAATGAATGAATTTTTTAAGTTATTTTATTATGTTATAGCTTCACTTGCAAAAAGCTACCATAATGTCAAGCTAGAAACATTAGCCCCTAACCTGAGACAATTTAGTAGTAAAGCCACTGTTCTTTCACTGAATGATCTAATTTGAATCCAATTTCCCATTTATATATATACTAGATATTGGACACGTTTGCCAGGGTCTATTAACCTGCACAAATATCCTGGATGGTATTACATTATCCATTCCTTTGTTTGGCCAAAAATAGCGAGAATGCAAAAGTGCATAAAAAGTTGGTGGGCCCCACCCAATTATCCACTGTAGACCGGATAAAATAAACCCAAGTGGGAGGTAGGTTTAAACTGGATTAGTTGTTTGCTTTTTTTTTTCTTTGCTCGGAAAGTCAATAATTAACTTTATGCCATGAAAATTTGGAAAATTTAAATTGATTGATTTTTGTTTTTTTTTTAAACGTTGTTTTTGTTGCCTTTTTTTTTTTTTTTTTTTCCCATTGTATATTTAAAAGTTCATAAATGATGCTTTTTTTTTTCCCCATGAAGTTTTTTTTTCCCCTTTATTTTCTTTCTTCGCTACTGTAAGTTGGAAAGTAGAGACTAATTTTTATTTTTTAATGTAAATTTTTTCTTTTGATTTTCTTAATATTATTTAACATTATCATAAATAGTAATCAAAGCTTAGTTTAATATATTATGGTCAATCTTTTTATAACTTCTTTTAATATTATATAATTTGAAATAATTTAACTACTATTGTAAATAATAATCATAATTGTATTTAATATATTACGGATAAGTAATTATTTAATATAATTACATGAATAATAATAAAAATTAATTTTATCTAATGTACTTATCTCTAAAAAAAATCCATAAATAATAATAAAATATCAATTTTGTCATTTTTTTGTTAAAACAATTTTTTTTTTTTTACAAAAAATTATAATATAGTACGATTCCATATGAAACGTTGTACAATATTCATATAAACATTACAATACAGCACATTACAATAGAGTACAGGTTAAAATAGTTCTGTGCCCATATATAATTCAAAGAGTATACTTCTATATTAACCATTTATGTGGTCATTTTATTTTTTAAATATTTACAGAAACTAAACCTTTGGTTCCATTTTTACTCTTTTTGTAAGGTTTACAATCTCTCTACCTACTGTCACAAATTATTTTCCATTCCTATAAATTAAATTTTCAACTACTCCATTCATCTTTCATTTCTATCACGAATATATTTCATTTCATTGATGTACTTTTTAGTCTTTTTCCTTTTCTCCATCCAAGATTTACACCTTTTAAATTGTTAAATCTTCAACTTTTCTTGGTAGGAAAGGTAGGTGTGATTTAATACGTTTGCATAAGGTGTAGCCCAATCCAATGGCTGTTGTCCATCCAACATCTACATCAAGAATGGGTCATTAGGATTGTGAAATTATGATCCAAAAAAAGACAATTTAAAATCAAGGGAATTATTTGAAAGAGAAAAACTTGTGGCTCAAGTAGAGGACCATTTTGAAACCAATGCTTCATCCTCTCTACACCACCAAAATGCCTGTGATTTGTGAACCACAATTACTATCAACTACCTCGCATGAGAAGCTTTATGCACCTTCTCCTTTTTCTATCAACCCAAAATTTATCAAATTTGGAATTTTAGCTACTATTCTAATTTGGAATCTTCCATGTGGGTCGAATATTCACTAATATGCCTACTGATAAAATATATGCACATGTAAAGCACGTCAATTAAAATTCACCACACGTACAGTAAGATATATGAAGCTTATGACTTTTAGTTTAGATGCACCACAGTTTTCCATGTCCATTGGTTTAGGTGTACGTTTTTGTATTTAATTTGGCCCACAACTTTATAATTAAACTTTTGAAAACCATAATTTTATAATCGAACTTGTGAAAACCGTTGACATTAGAATTATGGAAAATATGTGATTTGGAGACTGACAAGAAACTTATACAAATATAATAAAAAAATTTAATCTCTTATTAAATGGACAAAAAATGGGTGATAGATCTTAATGTATAAAAAACTATAATGTCCACCCAAATTTTTACTCCCAAGTGAATAAAAATTTGGCCATGCATATCTATATCCATTTTCCAAAGTTAATTCCATTTCTGCCAATTTCTGTGAGAAAGTTCTTGCAAAATTTCAGGGAATTTAAGTTCTTGGTACCAAACAATGGGAAAAGGAAAAGAAAGTAGAAGTTGATGATGACAATGTAACAGAGGGACGATGATTTTGGCACAATTTTTTATGCGAATGTTAAGTATGGTCACTGATATAACACTTCCGAAGGGTAGAAGATAAGGCCCTCTTGGACTACATCATGCCCATAACCAAAAGCAATGATAAAAGATATAAAAACACATTTGCTGCTCACGTATTGCATTGCACATACGTAATAGTTCCATTCTTCTTGGAATATATAAAAAATGAAAGTTTATTTATCCGATACATATATATATGTATACATATATGTATATATGTATGTATGTATATATGTATAATGTGTATATATATATGTATATATATGTATGTATACATATATGTATATATGTATACGGAAATTCTATGGTGAGGATGGTCCATATGAGTACCGCAGTATTAGTGATGGTTTTTTATAGTATTAACGATGATTTTTTAGAAAATCGTCACCAATACTATAAAAAACCGTCACCAATATTGTGGTCCGTATGAGAACCGTCCGCAGCATAGACAGACTGTATATGTATATATATATATATATGTATGAATGGAAATCTATATCACTTCCTTTCCATGTGTGTGATGGGATCCATATCTTCTGCCACTCTTTTCTATCTAGCTACTAACGATGATAAATCTCACATTATTTTTAAATAATAATAATAATAATAATACAAAGAAAAAATAAACAAAACAGATAGATAATAACCCTTTTTTTTTTTTTTTTTGGGATCAGGTAAAATTCTATTATTGATATAACATAAATGAAAAAAAAAAAAAAGTAGAACAAAAATCTCCCTCGTAGGTGATATAGTTTGTATATCCATGTTTTTGTTATTATTATTATTTGTATTTACGAGTATTCATTTACTTGTTTTTTTTTATTTAAAAAAAAGAAAAAAAGAAAAAAACTGATTAGACAATTTTCAGAACCAAAAACATATATAATCATATGCTAAACTCTTCCAACTGCATGCGAAATTTGGACGTCCTCCATCTTTTAATGCAATTGAAGGACAAAATGAACCAATAAATAAAAAGCAGGCTCATATTTTATTTTTATTTTTATTTTTATTTTTTTAAAAAAAGTGGAGATTAAGTTGGAGATCAAATTAAGCCACAAAAAAAAACCATAAGCTCCCCACAAAACACGTTCCCAATCCAACATAAATCTAGCTTTACCGATGGAGTATTAATTAATAAACCCCCATTAACTACGGCGTTGGGTTAGAACCCTGCATTGTTTCATCAGCTAATTAAAACTCAAATAAAAGAAAGAAGCACAAGGAAAGGCAAGAAGGAGAAGAAAAAGAAGAAGAAGAAGAAGAAGAATATTAAATGGCCCTACTAATCAGTTTTCAACAAGTTTTAACAAATGGCATAAATTTTCCATTTTCAGGTTCTAATCCTTCTCAGTTTTTGCTGCTTTTCTATATATTAGTTGTTCTTTGATTCTTTATTTGTCCCTTGACATGATATGTAATTTATATATTTTTGCTTTATATGGACATAAGAAATTACGAAAATGCGTTTCATATATATTTGCTGCAATGTAGTATAATCTACTTGTTATTATGATCATACTGGAATTAAATTAAATTTCTTGCATGCCTTGTCATGGAATAATAATCTTATATGTGAGTTTGGATTTAATTTCTTGCCTGAGTATATATATCATAGCTAAGCTAGCTATTAGAAAGATTTTATTTCTTGTTCACAAATTCTTTATTATTCTCAAGGGATATAGAAATTTGAAGATTGTTAAAAGCTAGCTTAAAGAAAAAGTACTGGTTTACATTTTTAAGTGTAGGGTGTAGAATTTCTCAATAGAAAAAAAAAAAAAATATATATATATATATATATATACACTTTTCAGAATATCCTAAATGTTCTCTTAAAAAATATTTTTTGATATGGTTACATAAATTCTTGTTAATTTATAGTTCCATTACTTAAAATTTTACCAATATTTCAGTGGACAGCTGAAATTCTTTTACCACATTAAAAAGGAAAAAAAAAAAAAAAGTTACTCTCTAAAGAACTATTGAGGGATTTTGTCAAGTTTATGCCTATCATAAAAATTAAGAAAAATAAATAAATAAACACTGTAAAAAGGACAATTTATTTTTTAAAGTTCAATTACATAGAGTAACTTAATAAATAGTTAAAAATAAACTTTATGAAGAAAAAATGTTAAAAAAAAAAATAGATAAATACGTCATGAATTTTTTAAATTGAAATATTGAAGATGTATTTTTGAATTGAATGTCTTGAGTAAACAATTGTCATAAACAACAAGTATCATTTCAACTTTTATACCATGTTGATATGAGTCTGCTTTTCAATCGGAGATGCTCTACTTATATTTATATTTGTTTTTATAATATTGACTTTACTAAATTACTTTAGACAGGGTGTAAATCTACCTCTTATTTGCCCAAAAATCGCCTACTACTCCCTATTCGTTCATGCAAAACAAATTCAGGTACGCCTTTTCTTTATTTGATAAAAAAAAAAAAAAAGCTTTTTATATTAAGAAAAAAAAAACCCATCAAAGTTCCAATCTGCATATTTGGAAAAATTAGCTATTCCAATACACCCGTAATAATAATAATAAATAAATAAATAAAATAGAGTATGACTTCTTGTAATAAAATGACAAAAAATCCAACTATCAAAATGACAAGAGTTAAAATCCCATATTTTTGGTGGTGGTTTTCATAATCAAATTTTTTTTTTTTTTTGTTTTTTTACCATCTTCATAAAGAGATGGAGGAAACAAGGCTAACTAATTTTTGATTTTGTGACTGTTGGGAAAAGACATCTAGTGGTCATCATTGTAAATATATCATAAAACCAAAGTGCAAAAAAGGAACAATATTTAAAAAAAGGAATAAAAAAAAGAAGTTAAAAAGTAAATGCTAACTTGGCAAACTTTGAGCCACCTAACCAACCTCCTTTGTCCCTCAGTCTGTCCCAGAGTAAGTGTGGCTCACCTTCTTCTTATATGTGCACTTCACAAATCCTACCAAACCTGCATGAACCACAAACACCAAACACTCTCTTTTCCACTCTCTCTAACCTCTTCAAAAAGAGAAAACATCAAGAGGATTTTTTCCATTTCTAATCTCTCTTTTGAATCCCCCTACAAATTAAGTTCCTAGCTATTAGCTACTTGGTTTTCTTGTTTAATTTTCTGGGTTGTGTATTTTTTTTTTTTTTTGGCTTGACAAAAAAGAATGGCTGGGACTGGAGTTTTTGCAGATATATTAGATGGGGATGCGTTCAAGTACTACTCTGATGGAGAATGGAAGAAATCATCTTCTGGTAAAAGCGTTGCAATTGTCAACCCCACTACAAGGAAGACTCAGTACAAGGTTCAAGGTGATTATAACTATACTATATGTATATATATAATAGTTTTTGTTTTGGACTTGAAAAAGTTTTATGTTTTTCCCATGGTTGAAATTGAAGAACTATCCTCTGTTTTTTTCTGCAACAGCTTGTACACAAGAAGAGGTCAACAAAGTCATGGAAATAGCAAAAACCGCACAGAAATCATGGGCAAAGACTCCTCTTTGGAAGCGAGCAGAGCTACTTCACAAGGCAGCTGCTATTCTCAAAGAACACAAGGCTCCGATTGCAGAGGCACTTGTCAAGGAAATTGCAAAACCAGCTAAAGATGCAGTCACAGAGGTGTTCAAATTGTTTTGGTTTTCCATTCTTTTTTAATTGTTTTGGAAGGTATCATTAACTGAGTTTAAAATGTGTGTTTGATATTTATTTGTTTTTTGGGTTTTCATGTAGGTTGTGAGGTCAGGGGATCTGATATCTTACTGTGCAGAAGAAGGGGTAAGGATTCTCGGAGAGGGAAAATTCCTGGTGTCTGATAGTTTTCCAGGAAATGAGAGGACAAAGTACTGCCTCACTTCCAAGGTATATTGTTTCTTCCTCTTCTTGCTGTTTCTTTGTTTAAGTTTTCGAACTGGGGATAATTTTGAAGCAGTAGTCACAACATTGACAAAATCCACAACCCCACTATTTATTAAACTTGTTACAACAGATAAACTACACACGTATGTATAACAAAGTCATAAAAAATGGTTTAATGGGTCAGAGCTTAAAACTGATCTAACCAATGGCCATATGTTGGGCTATAAAGTCTTTGATGTGTCATATCATGGCCACTTGTTGGTGGCTTTATATGCTTTCATCACATACTAACGGAGATAACTATGTTAACTGCAAAAGATACTAAAAGCTTTGCCTTTTGTAACTGAATTCTCTCTCTCTCCCTCCCTCCCTCTGTTTTTGTTTAGTTTACTATTTATTTTATTTATTTTCATTCTCTGCTGCATTTTGCCACCATTTTCTTGTCAATTTTCTTTTCATCTTGCCATTAACAATGAAGCATGGAGTTTGCTAATAGGTCATATGATAAAATTTAAATCCTTTTAACCAAGGTTCTAGTATGCTTAGGTAAGACTTAATTAAAAGAATTTGCAGACTCAGAAATATGCCTTGACCTAAAATGTACAACTTATATGTAGTTGGGTATCAGATTAAACTTGGCAATAAAATCTATATACATTGTGTTAATGTTTCTGGCTCATCTAGCGTCTTGTGCTATGAATTCTGACTTCTTCATCAATCTAGGATGGTTATTCTAGGTGCTTCACTATACAAATAAACAACCCAGTATCAACATCTGTTAAAAAGAGCTTAGCTTCCTCTCTCAATACTTGCATAATCCAATTTGGTCCCAACATTCAGCTGAGGTTGATTATTTTGCCCATGACACAATGAATGCATCATGGCGTATCGATCTACACACAGACTACTAGGTTGAGTGATAGAGCAGTTGCAGTACCTTGAATTCCACATAAGACAAATATATTGAAAGGAATTTAATTCCATAATGTTAAACTTTAAAATATATTCTATAATACTTTCTTTTGACCCGTTAAACTGGCATTATTTGATAAGGTTCTTTCGAAATACAACAGCAGAATCATATGGTAATAGGATGTGCTTAATATAATTATAATTTTTTTTTTTTTAAATATAATTTTGCAAGTTTCATGATTTCAAGTGCATGTTAACTGCAGATTCCACTTGGGGTGGTTTTAGCAATTCCACCATTTAACTATCCCGTTAACCTTGCTGTCTCAAAAATCGCTCCTGCATTGATTGCTGGAAACTCCCTTGTGCTCAAGCCCCCAACTCAGGTATCATAATGTTATGCTTGCTTTTGATGCTTTGCAAATCCTTTTCTTCAGATTGATGCTGTGCTTAAGACTGATCTAAAACCCGTGATACAATGTAACACCTAAACTTTATGTCATTAATTCATATGCAAAAGAATATGATCATGGCAAATTACATTCTCAGTGAGACTAAAAGTATGAAGAAATGATGTTCAGCAATTCCATAATATCCTGAACTCACCGTTAACATCCTTCCAGGGTGCTGTTTCTTGCCTCCATATGGTGCATTGCTTCCACTTAGCTGGATTTCCCAAAGGCCTTATTAGTTGTGTCACTGGGAAAGGATCTGAGATCGGTGACTTCCTTACCATGCATCCTGGGGTGAACTGTATAAGGTAAGCCCTAATCATCTTTCTTTCACACCAAGTAAGGTCCTATGTTTCTTGGTTGGTTATGTGAATTACTTAACCCTTTTGCATTTTAATATCTTCTCAGCTTTACTGGTGGAGATACCGGAATTGCAATTTCAAAGAAGGCAGGTATGATCCCTCTGCAGATGGAGTTGGGAGGAAAAGATGCATGCATCGTGCTTGAGGATGCGGATCTGGATTTGGTAGCAGCAAACATAATAAAAGGAGGTTTCTCTTACAGGTAAAGAAAATTTGAGATTGTACTAATTGTTGCAGACTGATGTTAGTATATATCAATTATCTAGTTTTCCTATGATAAAAAATATTTCTACTAAATATAATATGCTCCAAATTTTAATACTGAACTAACATGATATAATACATTTGTTTGCTCAATTACCAAATCTGCAACAGTGGACAAAGGTGCACTGCAGTCAAGGTTGTCTTGGTGATGGAATCGGTTGCTGATGCACTCGTTGAGAAAGTGAAGGCCAGAGTAGCAAAGTTAACCGTTGGGCCACCAGAGGATGACTCAGATATCACTCCAGTTGTTTCAGAGTCATCTGCAAATTTCATTGAAGGGTTGGTTAAGGATGCAAAAGAGAAAGGAGCAACATTTTGCCAGCCATACAGAAGAGAAGGAAACCTTATCTGGCCTTTGTTATTAGATCATGTTAGGCCTGACATGAGAATTGCATGGGAAGAGCCATTTGGACCAGTTTTACCTGTTATTAGGATCAGCTCTGTTGAAGAAGGAATCCACCATTGCAATGCCAGTAATTTTGGACTCCAGGTATTTTTCTCTCCTTGATTTTCAGATTTATTGTCGTTGGTCGAACCAAATTAAAACATATTTTGATAGATGTGCTACTTCATCTCCTTGTTGAGTCAATCTGTGTCATTATGCTTAAAGATTGTTTCAGGGAGCAACAAAGTTACTTCTGGAGTCTGAAGAAAATTGCTAATTTGGTGTTAGCTGATATAACTACCACTACCATAAACAAATTTCTTTTTCTTCTTCTATGGGCAGAACTTAACATTCTGCAACATATACTCAAATTTGAAACCTATGGATATACCATTGGCAGTTGCATACTATGTATATGTTTTGTTATTAATCACCTTAATTATGAAGCAATTACATACTTTAAGCACTATAAGAAATTAGTTTGGATCACTCTCTCTCTCTCTCTCTCTCTCTCTCTCTCTCTCTCTCTCTCTCTAATGTTTATGTGGTTGATAATAAAAAAACTCAGGGCTGTGTCTTCACAAGGGACATCAACAAGGCAATCCTAATTGGTGATGCAATGGAGACAGGGACGGTCCAAATAAACTCTGCACCGGCTCGTGGACCAGACCATTTTCCATTTCAGGTGAAACTTTCTCAAGAAAATCTACAAAACTGATTACTATACTCTATACAAGCAAATATACAATACGACCATACATTTTATGTGAATCCTAACAAATGCTAGCTTTGACAAACAGGGAATTAAGGACAGCGGCATTGGATCACAAGGAATCACCAACAGCATTAACATGATGACTAAGATCAAGAGCACTGTGATCAACTTGCCAGCTCCTACTTACACCATGGGCTAGTGGTATAAAAACCCCATCGAGGAATTATGAATAATCACAACTAGTTTAGAATCTTCAGCAGATTAGTGAAGTTTGCGATTTAACAGTCAGCGGACTATAAATATTATGTGTTTAATTTTCTTTAGTAATTCAAGATTAGAAAAGGGGAAAAAAAAAAAAAAAAAAAGAAAAAAAAAGAAAAAGAAAAAAAGAAGAAGTGAATAATGGGGATAGTTTTCATCAAACGGCTATATTATGTGCTATTTTGATGTGTAAGAAGCTCTAAAAGAATGGTATTCTGGTTTTGCACCGACTTATGTTTGCATGTAAGCCAGATACATATGTAAACTTTCAAAGAATGTATCCCCCTTATATTGTTTATGTGCAATCTATTGTTTCTATTTTGTTCTTTTTTTTATATGGGGGGCTTGATTTATAGCATTTCATGTCATGCACATGAAACTATGATAATAACTTCATAGCATTACATATTATTTTTTTTAAAAAAAAAAAAAAAAATGGGGCTAGTGTATACCTTCATAGCATTGAATAAAAGGATGAAGTCATATTGAACTTTCAATTTTTTGGGGCATAAAATGGGTCCAGTGTACAGAGGCCTATGGCTATGATTAATGGGGGCCGGGACATCACTACTTAAACATGGCCCAATTGTTGAAATGGTTCAGTCGTAGGGTAAAATTAATACCATTATTATCTTGTAAAATATTAAAATTATCACTTTTAACGTGTAACATTATTTACCTAAAAAATATTTATCAAATGACATGAAATCATAATATTGTCAACACATTCATATAATTAAAATATTAAAAAAAAAAATTTAAGATGCATAACTGAAACTCGAATACTAACCATAAAATATTATTTTTTTATATTTTTGATAAATAAATTTGATGATATAAGACTTTTAGTGTTACTATAAAATTAAATACTAAATATGAAACAAAGGTAATTACTTTTTGCTGCTATGATTTGTAGATGAAAATTGTATTTTCCATCCTTCCCAATTTTAACCTATCCTTATATTTTTCTCAAATTTCTAACATTTCATTTTTCCTTCCTATCTTCTCCAATTCCTATTGAAAATATATGAGTTTATGTACGACTACCAAATTTTAAGTCCATATGGGATATTCATGTATAATACAAGCAGTCTGTTTTGTTAAGGAAGATCATCAAGTTAACAATGTTTATGCATATTTTGTTATGTACTTATAAGAGATACTATTAATTGTCACCATCATTGATAATTGCCACTAAAATTTTTTGCTTATTGATAATAATTTATTGTGTTTGTTGAAAAATTAAAAAAAAGAAGAAGATATAATTAAAATAATTTGAACCCATAACACATGTTAGTTAAATTGCTATGTTATGGAGTCCTCTAATAATGGATTACCAAAGGTAACCAAAAACACATGTATTTCATTTTAAGCATACAAATACAATGCATTATAAGCTACCTTGACTAAAATAATCACCGCCCAAAAAATAAAAATAAAAAATAAAAAATGGTGGATCTGCGTTAGTAACTAGCATGCGCAACATGCCATTTGCATGCAAATTGCAGAAAGAAGTCAATATTGGTAAAATATATGCTTAGCCATATGTGTTAAAGTGTAGCTTCTCATTTATTTGTTTTGAAACTCTTATCCCTCTGTCACAGTTACAGAAAGACGGTTTTGATTTTAATATTAGTAATCAAAATTGAAAACTTTGGACAACTTTTGGAGACCCCAATATGATCTAACAAGGTCTTCGTAGCCAAACACACTTCCTTCATAGTTTAAATATAATTGACACAAACCCCACTTTAGCACACCATGATTGGTTAAATGTTCTTTCATTGGTCTAAACCAAAACCCATTCCTTTTCTCATCCATATATATATATATATATATATATATATATAGTCTGTCATGGTGCGGACGGTCTTCATGCGGACCACATTATTAGTGACAGTTTTTTATAGTATTGGTGACGATTTTATAAGAAACCATCGTTAATACTATGAAAAACAGTCACTAATACTGCAGTTCTCATACGGACCGTTTTCACCATAGAATTTCCGTATATATATATATATCTTTAGTTATAACAACAACAACAACAACAATAATAAAAATAATAAATAAATTGCAGAATTCCGATTGCTGGTCTAAACGTTTTTTAATATCCCAATTTGCCGTATTGCACTGCAAAGACAACTTTAACAAGGTAATTACTTGTACATTTTCTTGTAGATCTTCTTGATACAAAGAGTCTTTTTTGAAAAATTAATACTTGGTTGAATATTGGTGTTTAATCCTTTTGTCAATAATAGAAAGATGCTAAAGAGTTCCTCTTTTTTTTTCTTTTCCCTTTTATTATTCATTGATTCTTAAACCATATGATAAAAATGCGTACCTTTTTTTCACTGTTTTATTTTCTTGTTATATATTTTGGTATAATCCAAGCATTTTTCTTTTTTCTTTTTTTTTTTTTTGGGTGAATTGGTATAATCCAAGTTGAGTATGTGTTTGGATGACTTATCATTAGTCATATTAACAAAAATAATAAATAAATTTCTCAGTGGAAGCTCACAAGGTGGGTACTTTTTATCGAATATTCTTGGCTTGTACGACATGACCCATGTATATAAAATTCTTTCTCTCATTCTCTGTTTCTCTCAAAGATTTAGAATTTTTTTAGATTTTCCCAGAGTTGACCACATTATAAACAGTGAAACGCTATTCTCTTTGCAGATCTCTCTTTCTTTTTTAGTTAAAAATTTGGAGGGCACTGAAATTTCTGTGGGATGTTGTATATAATGTTGATATGTTGATTGTAATTTCCTTTATCTTAAGATCAGGTAAGTGCCTAATTGTATCCTAATAGGTCTAGCTACCTCTGCCTAGAGAGCTATCTTACAGCTAAGAAATCATATATTGATCTCAAATTAATCCCTGATTGAATATAGGTAGATTTGCTAACTACTTATTAATTAAAGGATTCCATATTCATCAAGTAATAATTCTGTTCCAAAAGTCAAGTTTGAGAACCAGCTGTGGTAATAGAATTCTTTGGCCATTTTATTAAATGCTAAATGAGAAAATGAGATTTTTTTAACCACAAGCCTAGTCCAACGCAGAATCTGGATTTGACATGAGATGTCATTTTTATGGTATTTTATTTATTTATTTATTTGGGTAATTGGAAGTGTATAGGGCTTAAGTTTAAAAGAACCAAAACCAGTTCATTTTCATCAACTTCCTCTTAACAGGAAAATACTTCAAAACTTATTATTTGTTTAACTAGAAAGGTGCACGCACGTCTGAATTCTCAGTCAGGGAAAATGGAACAGATTATTCAATTCAATTATAAAAAAAAAAAAAGGGGAAAACAAATCTTCTGATTATAATGTAAAATTGGATTTGAAATCTTGATGCCCAAATCTAATTCCTCATATCTGCCAACTCAAAGTTGGCGTAGAATTATTTTTCTAGGGGGTGATTGACTGGGAATAGGGAGTTGGAATTTAGAATTGGACATTTGGTAAAGACAGCTCGCTTTCTTAATCCAACAAAATTAAGTAAAAGAACCATGCTTTTGTGTATAATCCCAAAACATTAAAGATAATCTACTAATAGTCTTTCAAAGTTTGGTTGAAGATTAAGTTGAAAAACTAATATATTCTACTATTTTGAACAGCTTTACACTGTTTTCTTTTCAGCAAATGGCTATTTAGCACATATTTATTCATCCTTCCTAAAAATGTTATGCTTTGTAATGGCAATATATATAAGAATATTTAAGATAATGCAAAGTTACAAACTCTTATACAATATGATGGACTCTTTCTTTGTTGACCTTTGTCATTCTCATAGTGATTGGAAATGGAATTAGCTTAGCATATATTAAATTATTGTACATGGCAATGACAAAGTTAGAATAAAACTGTCTTATGGAGTCCATTTACTAAAACAAATAAGATAATCATGGTATGTGAATGCAGGATAATGGGTGGTATGAAGTGTAAAGAGAGCCTATCACCTGAAGAAAAGTGGGGGATGTTATGGGTTCAGGAAAAGGACATATACCTACACCTTTTGGGGCCTTGTCATGTTAGAGAACCCATTCCTATTTCCTAGTCTCTCAAAAAATAAAAAATAAAAAAGAAAAAATGAAAAGAAAAGAAAAAGAGAAAAACTTCCTCTATTTACTTAATTTGGTTGGATTTCCATGGCTTTCAAAAGCTATTTCGCTCTACTTTGGCAAGGAATATTTATTATTCTGTAACCCATCTGCATTACATTCCAACATTGTGTATTCAAATCATGTCTTGATAAGGATAACTTGGGAATTTATGCTGATCTATATTTTAAAACATAGTATTTTAATTTTTTATGATCTTCCTATATAACCCTTTTTTGGTGTAGACAATATTAGTTACATAACAAGGTGAAAATAAACTCTAAAATGTTGCATCAAATACATTTTGGGAAGATATTGCTGTTTGAACAACTAGTGTTTGTTTGATTTTATATAACAAATTTTTGAAGTCATTCTGACTAATAAAGATTTTAGGAAATTTCATGAAAGGAAAGTCTGAATTGCTTTGGAGCATAATTCATGGCTTTCATTGAAGTGTTTTTCCTGGGAAAACATCGTCTTGGTGGCCAATCTTATAATGATTCTATAATATTTTGACAGCAGTGACTGTATTTCTTGACATATATTACTAGTTTTTCAACGAAATCCTCCGTATGTTGCTCAATTTTGTTCCAGTAACATTGATATCTTTTTTACCACATAATTGGCGTCCTATAAGTATGGAATCAGAGCTTTTGCCCCCACTTTAGCATGGTTTTTTCTAGTAAAGCTAGCTGATTAATAATGAGCAATTAACGTCTTTCCTTTTCTCCTTTATTTTATCTCTTTGTTATGTCAAAAATAAGATAAATATATACAGAGCTATATAATATATAATATAAATATATAAAGCTATATAGTATATTAGGAATAAGTTTCCATCTTATGTTAGGAGCTAATGTGGCCATGCTAAAGTATCAAATTTGGGGTCCAAGAAAAATAGATTATGAAAATGAATGTTTACAACATTTCCATATGACTTTTGATAATAATATAATAGGTGTTTTTATGAAGGCCTCAGATATCAGAAATTACTACTAACTGTTAATCGTTAGGAGCACCACTTTGCATCTACATTTTAGAACTTATAGTGTAAGAAATTCTTACATGAAAGAAATAAGACACAATGAGAAGAACAGAGTTTTCTTTTCGGCTACAGCAAATCTAACCATTCCTAGCGTACTTGATGAGAATAACAAATAATTAATGAGGTTCAGTTTGATAAAAGTTTTTTTTTTTTTTCTCATTTTATATGATGGTCATTTATCGTTCATATATACTTGATATTTTAAATAAAATTAAAAAATAATAATAATAATTAAAAAAAAAAAAACTTACCAAACAAGGAGCAAATTTTCAGTACTTCGGGAGTACCAGCTGATTTAACCAAATTTTTTTGTTTTTTTTTTTTGGCCAAACGAGAGACAAGGGAAGGCAAATGTAATTCAAAGAGAGTTGGAACTTGTTTTAGGGACGGAAGATTGTATAGTGTGGCATGAATCAGTATGAATCATGATGCATACAGAGTAAGGCCTTGTTTGGCCATGCAACTCAAAAACCATTTCCTCTTTTCGAGTTACATGCATAGCCAAACAAGGGCTAAACCTCTTTTGGGGATAGTATTTCAGTAAAATATGACCAAACAAACAGACCCCAAGCTTTTGTGTTGCAGTTGTTATTTGCTTTGCTGGAAGGGGAAGGTATTGACATATGTTTATTATAATGATTTCATAATCTATAACAATATTCAATTCATTGATTATTTTTTATTTTTTTTATTTTTTAACATATAGTTTATTTATATGATTGTTGAATGTGATGATCTTAGACAATCTCAAACTCTGATCCATGTTGCTACGGTTGTGCAACTTAGAATTATCCCATGTGCTTAGTTTTATTGGGAAACTCATATACAAACTGAAAAAAAAAAAAATATATATATATATATATATATGTATAATATATTCCAAAAGGACACTGACATTGTACAAACGCATTCATATGTATATGTATATATATTTGGAGATTTACACTTTGGCATTCATTAATTAATTAAAAAAATGATATGATTTTAGCAAATTTTGATGGGGAAAATAATTAATGCACTTTCTTGGAAAGTTTGTCATGTGAAATAATTGGGAGATTATAACACAGGATATGTCTTTTTAATCCCAAGCAGCTTGTACTTCCCTGTTAAATGGATGTACATCAGAATTTTCAAAACCATTATTTAATTAATTTCTTGAGATTCCTCACCCATCCAATCGTATAAACAATTCCATGATACAATGAATATGAGCTTTAAACAACTAAGAATGGGGAATGACACCTATTGCTCAACATTCACAATATTGTGCTTCTACTACTTCTACTTAAATTATATCTCACTTTGATTTGTTTTAAATATTAATCGAAGAGACAAAAATAATCAAAGATTTCATAGATTATTGGTTTGGTCTTGGTTTTAGCAAACAATTGAATTTGGGGCATGAGTGGTTGAAATTCCTTAAGAGCAAACAAGAAGATCATTTAATATATAGTAGTGTTGGTGATTAGCACTGCTAGTGAGATCTTATGTATATGTTTTTGTTGTTAGTTTAATGTGAAGTGAGATAAGGAAGAGATGGTTTGAGAGATCGCACAGTATCTTGAGCTAAAAAACCAATCATGTTTGCACAGATACTAACCTAAAGAAGCCTACTTGTCAGATTGAACAAGGTCATGTGTGTGAATTTTATGTATATGCTTTTGTTGTTTGTTTAATGTGAAGTGAGATAAGAAAGAGAGAATTTGAGAGATCGCATGGTATCTTGAGCTAAAAAACCAATCATGTTTTCACATATATATATACTAATCTAAAGAACCATATTATCTAATCAGATTTGAGAATGAAAAAAATAAAATAAATTATATAATTTCATTGGGAAAACCAACTTTCTATGAAATTCTATTCCAATTTTTTTTTTTTTTTAAAACTATGAAACTCTAGTTAGAAAATAAAATTCAAATAAAAATAGAGTAAATTACACAAAATTTCTCTAAACTATTTGGCACTTACAAATATATATTTTTTAATCAGGTTATAATAAATTTTTGCTCTAAAAATAAGGAACATATCAAACTTATGCATAAAATTAACAAATTTCAATACAATCGATTAATACGACACCAACTCGTTTGCCTTTTTAAAGGTTTGAATTGATACTAACATGTTGGAATGATAATAGGTCAACCTATTAGTAGCCGATTGTATGAATGAGTTGACCCATAAATCAACTCATCACACATTAAAAAATTAGTTCTTTTTTTTTTTTGTTTTCGAAAATCCAAAGTTTTTAACTTAACAGAAAATCATAACCATAACTTTTAGTTCATATTGATATACCGCATCATAGAATTTTCTATTACAAATATTCTGCTTTGGTGCTAAATCTTGATATGTCATAATTAATCACATTGATATAAATCTCATTTATATATACATATATATGTACTATGTACATATTATGTTTGTGTTTTTTTTCCGTGTTATTATTATTATTTTATTTTATTTTGTATTATCTCTTGAATATTTATTTTGTAATTATAATTATTTTTTTAGTAAAATGATTAGTCAAACATAATTTTTTTATTGATTGTATTCATTTAAATATTTTTGCAATATTTTTTTATTTTTTTAAAAATAATTTTATAATTAAGTTTAACGTGCTAACATATCAGCATAAAATTTTAAAATAAGGTTTATATAAAAAAAATTAACAAGAACAGGAGCCAATACAAGATAAATATTATATAACACGACAGCTTATCATTTGACCAATCTTATTTAACTACAAATAAATTTCTTAAATTATTAAAATAACAAATAAACCCTGATTATGTATAACATATTGCCTGCTTCAAACCAAATACATGTTAAAACTTATTTCAATTTGACAAATATAAATTTTTGGTATATCTATTATACTATTTTCTAAATAATTTAGTCCAAAATATTTTTATTATCTAAGCATAAAACATGATATTTTCGTGAAAAAAAATATTTTAAATATATTTTCTTCAAATTAAATATTATAATTAATATATTCGTTAAAAAATAAATATGTAAATATTTTCTTCAAAAACTATATAAAATAAAATAACAAAATAGTAAATTGATTATTTGTATATATAAATAAAAAGGTTTTAAAATGTTATTTTAGTCAAATATATAAATTGACTAATATATTTTAATAAGATAAATTGATCAATAGTTTGACTATTAAAAGGCCAAACTAAGATAAAAATGCAACATACGAGAATTATAATTACAGAGAAATTTACCCAAAATTTAAGGGGAAAAAAGAAAAAAAAACCCAAAAAAAAAACATTATGCTATCCAATTTCGAAAATTGAAAGATAATTTGTGTGATGGGCACCAACGAAGTCGCCGAAATTGGGGTGAAAATTAAAAATAAAAATAAAATAAAATTGAAAATGAAACAAAACTGTGACGGCTAAATGTAAGGAAAGTGGGGTTTGCAGAAAAGAAGTTTCAGGTGCGAGAGTATATAAAAAGATGATCCTCGCGGTCTGAGAGATACACGTTGAAGATAAAACAGCTAATTGTTTAAGGTGGATTAGATGACAATATGGGGATAATAATGATGATTTTGTCTGTTATACGAAAATTATTAGTAATTGAATGTGGGCGAGTCCGCGTGCTATTTTATACGAGGGCGTTTTCGACAATTCCCCACATCGTTTGAAAGCGAAACCTTATGACACTGGCCGACCATGCCCGACCTTTCACCCAGCTATTATAAAAAAATAAAAAAATAAAAAAAACAAAAAGAACTGCAGTTGCCAAACCCCCCACTCGACACTGCAGTGCGTGGAGCCCACTCCCAAAAATGTGTCTTACTCCTTTCTTTTTATTTTTTATTTTTTAAAATTTTGAATGTATGCATTGGTTTTAAAATTTTGGCATTGTTTTACTTGCGAAATTGCAAACTAGAGTGATTTGATTTCCATATTAAAACTTTTTTGAAATATCTATAAAGGCTAACTAGCTTATTGATTACTAATTACAATGTGAAAAATTTTAAAATTAGATAAATTTCCTATTCTTATGATTATATTAAACATTTTAAAAAATCAATAATATTATTTTATTATTTGATAATATAAAATAATTGTTATATCATTTCATATTATTTTTATATATTATTTAATTAACTTTTAAAAATAATTTCTATCTTAAATAAATTCATTTACTTTCAACAAATAAGATGCAAACATGACTTGTGAGTTGAAACTTATAAATTAGTATATTTATATTTAATAATCCATGATCAGTTGAATATCATTTTTATTTTATAAAGAATCAGTTGGAATAGCATTTAATAATACAATCAACAATAGCACAAGAAAAAAATATATTTATATATATATATATATATAATATCTTTTTACATTAAAAAAACATTATAAAAGTGGTTTCGATATGGAATAATTAGGGAAAAAAAAAAAAAAAAAAAGAAGAAAAGGGAAACAGAAAAGAAAAATATAAAAACAAGTCACGCGCCTCCAGCTCACGAGACAGAAAAATTTGTAAGATGAAATGACGAAGATAGCCCAGGTATGACCAATAGGTGAGCCCCACCTGTACCTGCAGAAGAAAAAGAGAAAAAACAAAGAAAACCCAACAAAGAAGCTCTACTTTTGCTATTTAATATCTCCCATAAAGCACTTTAAGGCCTGAAAACAGAAAACACATAGTTTTCCTTTCAGCTCATTGTTCATAACCCTCCTCCTTCTCTTTGAATCCCTTCTCACAAACATTAACGCAAATGCTTTTGCTGCACTTCTTCATCCTCTCTTTATCCTCACTTCCTCCTAATAATTTCTAAACCCTAGAAAAAAAGCTTTCTGCTCGGAAAACCATAACCCATCTTTACAAATTTGATATCTGTTCTTTTTTTTTCTTTTTTTCTTTTTTTTTTTTTGTTCTTTGCTTTCTCGATGCAGCCTTGTAGCAGAGAAATGCCCGGGATGAACTCTCTCCTAAACCCATCTTCTCAAATTTCTCTTCAAGAACTCCAACAGCAACAATCGCAGATTCAGAGCTCTCAGATGCAGCAGCATCAGATTCACAACTCCCACTTCGAACCCACTTCCCACGATGACTTCCTTGAGCAAATGCTTTCGACGCTCGGACCTTCCTCCTGTTCTTGGGCCGACCTCAATCCTGCCGTGAACACTAGTAAGGCCGCTCCATGGGATACCATCCCACCACCCCTTAACGGCTCCGCCAAACCCAGAGACTTGTCCGACGAAACCGCTCCATCAAGCCACGAGAATGTTGGTTTCCCGTACGACGAGTCGGTCAACTTGGCCTCCAAGTTCAGGAACCATCAGATCAGCGGCGGCTCCAAGTCGGCCACAGCCACCGCCGCGATGCTTCTCCACCACCAATTGATGATGTCGAGGGGAGTCGCCGGCGCTGGGAGCTCTGGTGGTGGGTCGGGAACCGGGGAACCTGGGCTTTTGCAGATGCCGTTGTCTTTGGGTAACGGAGAATTTGACCGCTCCCACAACGACGTCGGCGACGGGTCGTCGTTCAAATCCCCCACTCCGGTGAGTGTTTTTTTTATTTTTTATTTGCCATAATAAAATTGGCGATGGCAATATCGTAAAATAATGGCGAATTATGAGGGAGTCGGTTGGTTTTGTGATTTATTTTATTTTTTTGCGCAGGGAGGTGACGTTTCGGTTCAAACTCTGTACAATGGGTTCTCTGGATCACTGCATGGTGCTGGCCAGGTCCCGAACCAGCCTCCGCATTTTCAACATCCTCAGGCATGTCTTCATCTATCTACATATTGATTTTCCCTATCTATAATTTTTTTTTTTAAAAAAAATTTTTGTTAATGTTAAAGAATTTGCTTTTTTGCTTTTTGTTTTTGGGTTTTGATTGACTTTTTTTTATTATTTATTTATTTTACAGGGAGGTCAGATGCAGGCGCAGAACTTTGGAGCTCCAGGTCCAGTGATGACTCAAGTTCCGGCAAGCGCTTCGTCTGGTGGTGCACCCGCTCAGCCCAGACCCAGAGTTAGGGCTAGGAGAGGTCAAGCCACTGACCCTCACAGTATCGCCGAAAGGGTACGTCAAACTTCTTCTTCGTCAGTCTATTTACAATAATCTATTTGGTTGTTGAAATGAAACCGAATTTAAAAAGAAAAAAATTAAATATGAGATTTGCGAGAGTACTGATTATGTTATTTTGAGTTCCATTCATTGGAAAGCTAAGTAAATTTTTTTTTTTTTTTCCCTTGCTAAAAAGTGGTATACACTGACTGACTGGACCTAATGATTTAGTGCCCTTTTTGTTTTCTTACGGTTTTTCTGAGCAACCAAACGGATGCAATAATAGAGGCTTTGTTTGTGTTGTTGTGTGTATTGGTTTTGTTATTCTGAAATGCGATGTGTGGGGTTTGTTTTGTCTTTCTTGGTTACAGCTGCGGAGGGAGAGAATCGCAGAGAGAATGAAAGCTCTGCAGGAGCTTGTTCCCAATGCCAACAAGGTTAATTTTTTTTTTTTCACTTTTCCCAAAAAATTCGCAATTAAGAAAACATAATTTGTCATTCAACAAGCTTCTGAAAAATCTCGGTTCAGTTCCGAGTGGGAAAGCTCTGTAACCGCCGGTTCAGAGTGCAATTGTAGAAATTCCACGGGGCCATTTTGGTCCTTTAGGGGGGGAGGGGTCGTCTGGTTAATAACCTAGTATTTGTACAACAATGGCAAAAGTGTGAATGGAATGACCTGGGGGGGACGCGTGTGAGAGAGTGGAGGTGTTATGTCCTAGGTGTCACACGTGTCGGTCATAGAATGCGATTGTCATTTTGTGTACAATGTTACGCTGGTGTACATTTAGCGACTCTGTATATTCATTTTTTTTTTTAATTTTAATTGTTTTTTTAAATTTTGTTAGAAATTAATGATAAAATATGTAAAAATGTTCCGTGCGTACTTGAGAGGAAGAAGATAGAAAGCATATAAGGTTGGTCTCAAACCGTACTCCAGCACTGAGCCAAAGCCGAAGGCCCCCAATGAACATGGCACTGGGGCCGGGGAGGGGACATAGCTTGAGCTTGCCTTCATTCATTTTTATTTGCTTTGCATTGTTATTAAGTTATATATATATACATATATATATATAGAAAGAAGATAATTATTTGATTAAAAAATTAAAAAAATGATGATTTTTTTTTTTGGGCGATTATTTGTAAATAAAATGGCAGACAGACAAGGCTTCAATGCTGGATGAGATCATCGACTACGTAAAATTCCTCCAGCTCCAAGTCAAGGTAAAAAACTTCTTCCCTCTCCCCTTCTATTTTTTTAATCTTTTATTATTTGTTTACTTCTTTGTGTTTTTTTTTTTTAATTTGTTTATTGTTATTTTTAATTATGTAAGAAAGAATAAGGGAAGGAATCTGTAGTTGACATTGTTATAGAGAGAGAGAGAGAGGGGACATATGAAATTATTATTATTATTGTTAATTATTATATACAGAGAGAATGTGAATTTTGATATGTTTTATTTTTATATTAAAATGGAGCAGGTTCTGAGCATGAGCAGGTTGGGCGGTGCAGCTGCTGTAGCTCCCCTTGTGGCTGATATATCCTCCGAGGTACCAATTACACATTCAACTCCTTTTTATATTAATTTTTATTTTATATATATGTACATATATATATATCATCTTATTATTATTATTATTATTATTATTATTAGCCATGAAAAACAGAAAACCCATTTTATAGATAAGAAAAATGTGTATTTGAAAAAATGAGAAAAAAAAAAAAGAAAAAAAAAAAGAAGAAGAAGTAGAAAATGTGGAATGCATTTTTGTTTTCGTTGTGTTGGTGTTTTTTGGTTTCACTTTCACCTACCTCAGCTGGTCATGAAAGCCCACTCCACTCCACTCCACTCCACTCCACCACCCGCCCAGTCCCACATCATCACAATACGACAAAATCAAAAGCAGCACGCGTGCCCACTTTCTCAGATTCCTCTCTCTTTCTCTCTCTCTCTCTCTCTCTCTCTCTCTCTAGCTTTTTATTTTTTATATCCATTTCTATCTCTCTTTTTAAAAACAATCGTAAATATAAATTTTTATTTTTTTTATTTGTTTTGTTTTTATGTGGTGGTAGGGAGGCGGAGACTGTATTCAGGCCAGCGCCAACGGAGGGACAATGGGACGCAGCACCACCACCTCCAACGGCAACCAAACGGCGTCGTCGAACGACAGCATGACTGTGACTGAGCACCAAGTGGCCAAGCTCATGGAGGAAGACATGGGTTCCGCCATGCAATACCTCCAAGGCAAAGGACTTTGCCTTATGCCCATTTCCCTCGCCACCGCCATCTCCACCGCCACGTGTCATTCCAGGAACCCAATGATTAACAACAACAATCATCCAACCAACAACCCCACCTTGGCATCCAACGGTGATGGGCCCTCCTCCCCCAGTATGTCTGTTCTCACCGTCCAATCCGCCACCATGGGTAACGGTGGGGCCGATGGCTCTTCCATCAAAGACGCTGCTTCCGTTTCCAAACCATGAATGGTGAAACGGTGTCGGCTTGACCTTTCTTTTAAGTCAAATGACAAAACAAACCTCAGAAAATTATTAAACTTTTAAAAAGAAAAAAAGAAAAAAAGTAACAAGCGGACTCTGGAAGTCCCAAAGCCGTCCAAAGTCTACGCAAATAAGGCTTGAGAGACACTTTTGACGACGCCGTATTTGCGTAGACTTTGGATAAAGCTAACACCTCAACTCAAAACACATTTCAACTCACCTCAACTACACCGCCAATACCAACACCTAATTCTCTATAAAATCCTTTTGTATTTTTCTTTTTGTTTTTTTGTTGTTTTAGGGTTTCTTTTTTTTTTTTTTTTTTTTTTTGAATTTCATTTTTTTTTAATTTCAATTTGGTTATGTAATGATGCTATGGGAAGAATATGTAATTTTGCGATCATGATGTTTTTTTATGGAGTATTTTAGAGTTTAATAATAATTACGGAATTATTATGCTTCAAAACACAAAAGCTATACCTACGTTAAAATGGAGTTGCAGCTTTGATAGCTTTCTAGGATCTGTTTTATCATTTTTGGTAAAGTGTTTTGCTTTATGTCGTTTTGGTTCTGTTTTTACTTTTGAATTTTGAGAGAGAGAAAAAAAAAAAAACAACTTTTTGTTATTATTATTATTATTATTTAATTTCCTTAAGCAAATTTTGTTAGTTTCGAAGACTTTTGGGAAAGCATTATTATGATGTAAATGGTGGATTCGATGTGAAGTCAACGACATGTCGCATGCTTTACTTTCGACTACAAAACAGAGCAAATGGTAAGGGATCAAGAGTGGTTATGATTTGCAAACCTTTCCTTTTTTTTTTTCTTTTTTTTTTTGGTTTTTTGGGATCTTTTCTCGTTGGATTTGATATGTTCAACTTAGAAATTCTAAGCCTCCTTTGGTGTGTCCAAACTCTTATAAAAAAGCTTGTAAATGCTGAATTCATTTGTAGAAGAACGTGTTTATATATTTCTTTCAACAGAAACTAAAACTTTTTATAAATTTCAATTGTATTTTTATGTAAAGAGTATTCAAATGCAATCAGATTTGGGTTTACAATTTCCATAGTTAAGACAATTTGTGACAAAAAAAATAATTTTAATTGGAATCTACTTAATAGGAATTTAAATGATTTTACAAAAACATATACAAATTAAATTGACGGACACATATCTATAACATTTACTCTCAATATGAGTTTGTATTTTTATTGAACCCAATTGTATTTTAATTGAACCCAATATTATTATATACCCACTCAAAAATATTATAATTTATGAGTTTGGATGTTATGTGGGTGGCCCTTATTTTTGTCCTCTACACATGAAAATTAAGTAAGCCTTTTTATTATCATTTTTCGTATATATATATATATATGCATAACAGTATAAAAATGGTGGGATCGTTGGATTAAGTCACCCAATTGACCATTACTTATTAGTTGTGGAGGTCCTAGTCATTCTTCTTCCTCTATATCTATATATATATATATATATATATATATCAAACCCTACTTTGTAGCCAAGTATACTTCTTACTTATTATTATTATTTTGGCTAAATATTATAGCAAGGAAACTTAACGACCGCATATTACTTCGTCCAAAGAAAGTTATCCCCCTCATAAAATTTTTAATAAAGAACAAAACGTCACTATCAAAGTTGGCATTTTATATAATTTAATATTAAACAAAGTAGAGTTTGCGTTTGGGTAAGTTAAGTTTGATAAAAAAGTGATTTGGAATTCTTTGTTGGCCAAAAAGCAAATATAAGAAGCACATCATCTTTTGCTTTTCTACACTCTATTTTTTATTTATACATATATATTTGTTTGTAGAATATGTAGGTTGTAACTAAAGGAAGAAAATTATAACATTATAGAATATATGAATAATACTTTTTTTTTTTTTCCAAAAAAAAAAAATAAATGGGTGTTAGGTCACGAAACATGAAGACAATAATCAAACAAAGCAAATAGAAAAGATTTGAGAGTGAAAGATATAATATAATAATATTATTATTTATAATAATAAAATCGTGGAGAGGGAGTGGGTAGCGACTAAGCACAGAATTCTTGTGTGCTGCTCGAGCGGGCGAGAGTCGGCCCACGCAATATTTATTTATTTATTTTTTTTCGGCTGAGTATGTATAATAAGGCCCTGCTTGGTTAACTTTGTAAGTCCCAGTCTCGGTTTCAGGCGTCTGGACAACACGCTTTGTTACATTTCCAGAGTTAGTCAAGCTCCACAACATTTCTCGTCAAAAAAATTAATATTACATTTGGATCCCTAGATTTGTGGAAATTATAATTCAATTTTCTAGATTTTCAAAATCACAATGAAAATAATTGAAAAGGAATAAATGGTGTTATTTCAAAGGATATGAATGACACAATAAATAGTGATAATTTTAAAGTTAAGAAGAAGTTAATGATAATTTTAAGATTAAAGGGATTAAATTATATTTAAATGAAATTTGGTGAATGAGATTAATTAAAAAAAAAAAAAAAACTCTTTCATGTTTCCTTCCCTTATCCATTTGGCATGATGACGTCAATCCAACGTTTATCCACGTGTAAATTATCTAGTTTTTCATTTTATAAATCTTTACATGATACTTTGATAACTTATATGAAATTAAATTCTTGCTTTAAAAAATTTCAATATGGTTCAGCTGATGGGATTATGATTATAATAAGTAAACTAACATAATAATTTTAGAAAAAAATGATGAGAAGGATAGTACGAAATTTAGAAGAAACTGAAAAAAAAAAAAAAAAAAAAAAAGAAAAGTAAAGACAAACCAATAGGGTCTGATTACTTGTAGATTATCTCAAAATTCATTTCCATGACACAGAAGCTGTGATTATTGTAGCAAATGCATTTATTATACAATTCCCTATTCCGACAAGCCAAACTATTTATTCACCCCAAAAAAAAAAAAAAAAAAGCCAAACTATTTGCATTTTAGAAGCACATGCAGACAAAAATAAAACACCTAGTAAATCATGTTGAAAATAAAACAAATGGTAAAAGTGAAGCAGAATTACAAGTATCAAATATAAAAAAAACAATAATAAAATAATAAAAAATTATTTAAAATTTAGGATAGTCTGTTTAGTTGGATCGATGCATACAAATGCACTGTCTTTAGAGAATATACACCTCATTTTGCGCTAGATTATCTCTCAAAATACAACAATTCTTCAAAAATATTGTGTGTAGATAAGAATTTACACGAACTCCTTAAAACATCTGAATGCTATATATATATATATATATCAAAAATATATTTGATAGTAGTAAAATAGTTTTTGTAAATTTGTAACTTGATAATAAGAAAATATAAAGGATTCAATGGCATGTTTGGGTAAAGGTAAAGTTAGTAAGAATCTAATTCACTTGGGAAAGTGATAACTTTTTTTTGTTTGGATACTTATTGTGAAGTGGAGAAGTGTGGGCCTAAGGAATTAGATTCCCATCGATGTAAGAAAATATATGGAAAAGTTATTCCCATCTATATAGTTGTCATTTTAAAAATCCCAGGAAATATAGTTTTAAATTTTTTTAAAAATACATATTTATCCTTAATTTATTGTACAATATTAAATTTAATTACTTTTCAATCCCAACTTTTCCATTACTCACCAAACAGATCAAGAGAAAAAATAATTCTCAGAAAACTAAATTTCGGAAATCAATTTTCCTCTTAACGTTGACACTTCCCAAACACCCTACAACAGAGTAGTATTTTTTAGAGAAAAAAAGGGACTAATTGATTTTTAATATTATGTGTATCTAAATGGGAAAGAAAACTCCTATTTATAAAACTGTAAAATATGGCCGTTGATTTACTTGGTAGAATTTTAGAAAATAAGTTACACAAAATTTGCAACCAACTTAATGTTATAAAAACTAGTAAATAGGTGCTAAAATATAGGAAAATCAACTTTGACTAAAACTCTAACTGATATCTAATAATTTTAAAACCACATGTACTACTGAGTAGGATTTATACGTTAGTCTACATTGCTTAAAAAGTGCAACCTTACCAAACAAGTGACAATTATCCAATTGATAGGAAAATAGTTTGATTACAGGTACAACTCCTAGTTAAAATCCATCTAACTTATAAAGAAAATATAAACAATATAATTTTAAATAAATTTTAATAACGATATTAATAATTTTTTAAATCAATTATAACAATCCCACTCATGATTTAAAAATTATAAAAATATATTTTTATAAAATAAATATACTTTAAGCATTTTTTACTGTACAATAGATTTGAGTGCCTTCTGGATTTGAATCAATACTTAATATTTATAAGTTTCCTTATGAAAGAACCAGTGAACTAAATCTTAAACTAGACTCTTTCAATTAGATTTTCACTTACAATACACACAATAAACGGAATTTTTTTTTTTTTTTTTTTTTTAGTTATAGTTTGGTTTGCACTTGAATGGTCATGCATACATATTATGTATCATGGGTACTTTTAGAAAGTAGCCTAATTTCCTACGATAGCAATTGTACTACAATACTTACTTAGGTGAAACCTCCAATGATAGTATGTGATCGACTTCGTGCAAAAGTACATGCCTTGGTTTCATTCAAAGTTATATTCTTCCTATGCTTCATAATTGTTAAGCATTATTACCATAAGAATGAAACCAGAAAATTTTCCTCGATTATAAAATAGTGCTTCATAGTCACACTCCTATTTTGTTCTTACACATTTAACCTTCTTTATAGGATCTTCAATTACAAAGGCTAGGTGTTAGGTGTCCACTGTGGTGCTATATTCATACACTTCAGTTTCATTCCCTTTGATGATTCAATAACTTGCCTATACGCTAAGCTTTTTGTAAGTGGATCCACAATATTCTTCCCAGATCTGAAAAAATTAAGAGAAATAACAACATATGTTAGTAATTATATTTAACAGTTTTATGTCTAATTTTTATATGTTTCCTCTTCTCATTATTATTTTTACTCTTTGCCTTTGAAATAGTTACATGACTATCACAATGCAAAGGCACAATAGGAATTGGATAAGGCAAAATTGGTATGTCTGTCAGAAAACTTCTTAACCATTCAACTTCATTGCTGGCAAGGTCAAGAGCAATGAACTTAGCTTTCATGGTTGACCTCAAAATTACCGTTTGCTTTGTTGACTTTCATGCTGCTGCACCACCATCTAAAGTAAAAACATAACCACTGGTAACTTTAGTTTTATTTGAATTTGAAATCCAATTAGCATCACAAAAACCTTCCAAAACTGCAGAAAAACTAGTATAGTTAATACTATAATCAATTGTATCTTTAATATATTTAAAGATATTTTCTATAGCAATTTAATGATTACTATTAGGATTAATAGTATACCTGCTTAATCTATTAATAGCATAAGATATATCAGGTTTCGTGTAGTTAGGTAAATAAATAAAGGAATCAATAATTTGAAAATATAAAAGCTACAATATTGTTAACCTTTTTTTTTTTTTTTTTTTGGGTTAACTTTGAATTATGATCAAAAGGTATAGATACAAACTTCATATTATAAAAATTAAATTTTTTTAATAAATTTTCAACATAATATCCCTGTGTCAAAGTAATACCTGAATCACACTTTATTAGTTCCATGCCTAAAATTACATTAGCAATGCTAAGATTCTTCATATCAAAATTGTTAGACAAAAATATTTTTGTATCATTAATGACATTCAAACTTATACTGAAAATAAGAATATCATCTATATATAAACAAATAACTACACATGCATTTAATATAAAACACATTTATCAGCATCATTAATAATAAAATCAATAGAAATAATCACACTATCAAACTTTTCATGCTATTGCTTTGGTGCTTGTTATAAACCATAAAGGGATTTGACTAATTTACAAACATTTTTTTCTTGACCAGGACTAATAAAACCTTCAGGCTGGTCATGTAAATTTATTCATCTAATTCACCACTCAAAAAAATAGTTTTCAAATCCATTTGTTGAATTTCTAATTTATATATAACAGCCAAAGCAGTTAAAACTTTAATAGTAGTGATTTTAGTGATAGGAGAAAAAGTATCAAAGAAATTAATATCTTTTTTTTGTTTAAAACCTTTTACAACAAGTTTAGCTTTAAATTTTTCAATGGAGACATCAATTCTCAAATTTTTTTTTTCTAAAAATCCATTTGTGCCCAATTGTTTTACAATCAAGATAAAGGTTAGTTAAAATCCATATATTATTGCTCATTATTGAATCCATTTCACTATTGATAGTTTCTTTTCAAAAATGAGTATCTAGAAGACTCATGACTTTATTAAAAGTTTTAGGGTCATTTTCGATTAAAAAGGTTAAAAAAATCATTTCCAAAATTTTTCTCAACTTTATTTCTTTTACTCCTGTTAATTTCAATTTGATATTCGAAAGGAATAAAATTAAAAATTAAGTTTTCATTAACTTGTTTTGAAATTTTATCTTTCATTGGAAATATATATTTTGAAAAAAAGTAGTATCACGAATTTTATAATAGTATTCACAGAAAAATAAAAAACATCAAATTTTAATATAAAAAATCTATAAGTTACTATTTAAAAAATAATCAATAAAAACACAATCAATGGTTTTAGAACCCAATTTTCTATTTTTGTTCACATGAATACTTCCTTTTACAAAACATCCTACACTTTAAGAAATTTCAAATTGGATTTTCTTACTTTTCTGAAACTCATAAAGAGTTTTTATCAAAACTTTTATAGGGAATTCTATTAAGTATTAAACATGCAGAATGTAAAGTTTCATCCCATATATTATTAGGTAAGAATTTACCATATCAAGTAAAGTTTTGATTTTCCTTTTAACTACACCATTTGATTATGGTGAATAAAGCCAGTTATATGATGAATAATACTATGCGATTCACAAAATTCATTCATCTCAATAGAAGTATACTCATCATCTCTATCAGACCTTAAAATTTCATTTTCAGCCTTATAAACTTTAAACATATCAAATAATTCACTTTTAAAATGAATTAAATAAACATAACAACATTTACAGAAATTATCAATAAATGTAATAAAATTACGGCTATAACCATGAGTCAAAATATTATTGCAATCACATATATCACTATGAATTGATTGTAATAATGTAGTTTTTTTTTTTTTTTCCAATAGATTTAAAAGGCTTACTAGGCTATTTTAGTTGATCACAAACATCACATTTTTCAGAAATAAAAAAACATTTTGTAATAAAATCTAAATTTATCATTCTGTTAATAGAATTGAAATTCACATGCCCAAGCCTACTATGCCAAAATTAGAACATTCAACATTCGCAATAAAAATATAAGAAATAGACAAACCATGAATATAGCAATTGATAATATGAAGTTTAAACAAGCCACTATGCAAATATCCTTTATCAATAAAATAGCCATTCTTTGCAAATATAACTCTCTTAACTCAAATACAACTTTATAAACATTTTGAACCAAAAAAAGAGTACAAATTAAAATTTTCTTAATATCTGGAATGTCCTTAACACCATCTAAAACAATAGAATTGCCAGAAGAAGAGTGAAATTCCACTTGTCCTTCTATTATTCAAGCCAAATTTTCATTTTCCATGCTTACAGTTTTTGTGTTTGATTCCTGATATGAAGAAAATAATTTTTTATCAAAACATATATGAATATGAGCCCTCGAATCAATCCATTAGTCATTTGATTTAAAAATAAAATTCATTTGTGGGCTAAAAATAAAATACCCATTAACATGAGAGGAAGAATTTGTCTCTAAGACATTTGCTTGTGGTTTTGTGCCATAAGATCCTTGAGTATTTTGTGTAACTCCTTTTTTGAAAAATCAATCTTTGGCCTTATGATTCATTTTGCCACAAACCCAACAAGAGCCAATTTTTTTTTTCTGAATAATAGGTTTACCATTTTAATCATAGTTGTTGGCATTTTTGGTTTTTATTAAAACTAATTTTCTTAAAACCTTTGATTTTTGGTTTATGCAAATTTTCAACAATATGGGCTTTGGCTTGAAATTCATTTTTAGAAGATTTTAAAATCTCACGGTGTTTCTCTTCTATCCTAAAGCAAACAAGCAGTTCATTAAGAGAAAAATCTTCGATTTTTTATTTCATAGTTCTTTGAAAATCAAACCACGACGAAGGCAATTTTTTAATCAAAGAAGCAACAAGTAAAGTATTATCTAAAACAATACCTTTCATTTTCATATCAAAAATGGATTTACCATCAACCATATGAAGGACAAGCTATTTTTCGACTAAATATCTTTTAAACCAAGTTCCTCAGCTCCATATTTTTATTCCAAAGCATTCCACAGTTCAAAAGCAAATTTAGTAGAACAAAAAATATATAGATATTTTTAAAGAAAGCACTCAAAATTGTACCATGGCATAACATATATACACACACACACACACACACATATATATATATATATATATATATATATATCAAAATCATAAGTAGCAGAAATAATTTGAAAAATCCTTACTAGAATCCTTATCATAATTCTTTTCAGAATCTAAAAATACAACAAATTTAGAAGAACCAACAATTTTAGAGACATTTTCCTTTGCGTTTGAAAATTTAAGAATAACAGAATAAAAACCAAAAGTAGTGAGCAAAAATTTCATTTGCTATTGCCAACATTTAAAATTTTGACCATAATTTTTTTTAGGTTTGCAAGAAACAGAATCAACAAATGCCATAGTAAAATAAGATGCAATAGAAATAGAAATTCTAATAGAATATTGTTTCTAAGAATGTTGAAAATTAAACAAGTAGTAAAAATGAATTACAATTATAAATATCAAACACCAAACTACAACAAAAAAATAATAATCAATTATTCAAAGTCTAGAATGGACAGTTTAGTTGGATCGAGGCATGCAAATGCGCTGTACTTAGAGAAGATACAACATCTTTTGCACTGGCCTGTCTAATGTTTCTCTCCTAAGATACAACTACGTTCATGAATTTTGTGTGCAACTAAGAATTCCCACGAACTCGTTAGAACATTTATAGTGCTCAAAATATAAAAATATAAATATATATATATATATATATATATATATATATCAAAAATATATTTGATAGTAATAAAATAGTTTTTGTAATTTTGTAATTTGATAAGAAGGAAATATGGAAGATTTAAAAGAAGAGTATTTTTGATAGAAGAAAGAATAATTGATTTTCAATGTTGTGTGTATCTAAATGGTTAAAAAAGCTTCTATTTATAGAGCTGTAAAATATAGCCGTTGATTTACCTAGCAAAATTGTAGAAAATAAGTTACATAAAATTTGCAATTAAGTTAATGTTATAAAACAAGTAAGTAGGATTAAAACTCTAATTGATATCTAACAACTTTGAAACCACTCGTACTGCTGAGTAGGATTTATACCTTAGTTTACTGTGCTTAAAAATTGCAACCTAACCAAGCAAGTAACTATTACCCAATTAATAGAAAAACAGTTTGACTACAGCTACAACTCTTAGTCAAAATGCATCAACGTATAAAGAAAATATAAACAATATAATTTTGAATAAATTCTAACAATAATATTAATAAATTTTTAAATCAATTATAACAAATCACACATGACAATTTGGATGATTTCAGTTTGTAAAATTGGAATGCTTTTTCAATATTAGAAAATTGGAATTCTCACCCAGTGCAAAATATTGAGTTGTGAAAGTCCATTGTCATCCGAAATTGGAAGAGATGTATACAAGAAAGAAAGAAAAGAACTTACCCAGAAATAGAGAAGAAAAAGAAAATCACAAAAACACCGCATAGAAAGAAAAGAGTTGGAAGTAGAATTGAAAATGCTAATTTCATTAACATACGGCTAGGCAGTTGCAACGTTACTCCATATGCTTTATAGAATATTTTAAGAACAGAGATGAAAGGTACTTTAGCAGTATTAATCAGCTGGAAGCATCCAAAAACATCCTATAATTGTTTAGATTACTAGTAGGTGCACCATTCAAGACAAATCTGGGTGTCTGGTCATCCTCTCTACCTCTCGTTACAAAGCACAACATGACAAGAACAGAGAGACTTTTTTTGTTTTTTTTTTTTTGGGTAATAAGAGGGAGAGATTTTGGAACTAATATTGGTTAGCATGAAGTTTAGGATTAATTACAGTTTTATACTTTTAGCTTGTAGGATTTTATAATTTACGCTCTCAACTTTCAAATGTAGTAATTTAAATTCTTAATTTTTTTTTTTCCAATGCATATTGATCTAATCATCAATTTTTCCAAATAATTGATACTGGTTTTATTCATAAACTTGTTTCTATTATGGATTGAAAGCAGAGTTTGTAAGGAAAAAGTTTCAGATATAGATTATGTATAAAATTGTTATCAATTTATTTGGTCAAATTGGAATTAAACGAACTTACAAGAAATTAAAAAATTGAGAGTTTTAAAACTAAATGTTTAAATTATAAAATTTTATAAATTGAAATATAAAAATGTAATCAGCCTCAAGTTTGTATCTCATATCTCAACAGATCTTATGGAAAATTGGAAATCCAAGTAAAATGACATGTTCAGAAAGAAGCTGATGGGTGGGTATTAAATGACATGAAGTCCACTACTTAATTGTCAAAATTCATAATTGCGCATTCAGCCTCCTACATTTGAATGGGATTTTATATGAGTTTTAAACAATATTATCTTGCTCATCCAAATACATACTACAATAAGGCAGTCAAAGCAATTTACATCCACATATAGAATAATTATATTAGCTGCCTGCCTGGTTCAGATTTGCAGAACATATTTTAATTACTATAAAAAATACATAAAATTCTAACAGCAAAGTAGCTAGATGTGTTGTTAAAAATACATTTGATTAGTTTTTTTGACATGTTTTACATTGGTTTTTTTATCAAAAGTAACACAACCTCATGTTTTCTGATGATCTATTTAATTCTGACCAAAACAAGAGAATGCATCATAGAAAAGATAAATGGTAAAAAGTCGAGGAAAACAGAAAACTTTCCTAAAAGGAAAATCAATTCCTCATGGTACCATTTTGAAGAACAAGACGAATGAAAAGTTTCAAAGAGACGATAACAGTCACAACTACTATTTTTCATACTGTGGAAAGAACAACAGCAGAGAGCAAGGAGGAAAAAAGCAGCGCATGGTGCAGGATACATAAATATCATTTTCCATCTCCTCGAAAGGTGGTAATATTAGCTAGCATATATATATATATATATATATATATATATATCAGGATCGTGCTCAGAAGAAATTGACATAATCTAAATACCAATTTATCACCAATGATCCACACATCCTCCAGCTTTTTTGATGCAGTCGTCTCATATCTTAAGGACAAATCTCCTAATTAACCATTATATTTTTCTCTAACTCGCCTTGTACTCGAAATTTTGCCCCCCCCCCCCCCCCCCCCCCCCAAAAAAAAAGGGGGATAAAGCCTACATAACGCCGATTTAATAAATGGTGGGCATCGTCCATGCCCATTCGGTAACAATAAATTAACTTATTATCGGATATAGTGGATGATGCCCACTGTCAAATGCGTGTTCATGCCCATCACAGCGAACCTGCATCTATATATACATACGTATATACATTTGGAAACATCAATACTACCTTGGTAGGAAGCATAATTTGTTGTATTGTTCAATTCCGTAAGAGTTTTAAAATCTCATAAAAAAATTTTTAACAGTGCCAGTTTAAAGCACCCTTTAAATGATTATAGAACGGTGGCCTTCTAAAACATCGACATCAATCTTTCCAATGCTCAATTCCAACAACACTTTCTTTGTAGCTATAACCACGTCAAAATTTGATGAGTACCTGCAGGTTTAACTCTCTCTCCAACACTTTCTTTGTTTTATATAACTCTCAAAAACATATTTTGCAACATAATATATCAACTTTATATGGTCTATTTGTTTATGCAATCCTTGAACCTTGGTTAAGCAAGCATGGATTTGCTTTGACAAACATCAGGCAAATCAAGAAAACAGCTCTACATTGTCATACTTGATTCAGACACCGAGAGATCTATACATACTCCAATAAATTGGAAATCTTGTGCTGCTCAATGACCATAAATGGACAGGTATAGAGGTTCATTATTCAGTAATTGACTAAGCTGCTGCTGTCCATCCCAAAGGTTGGCCCCCTTATTCAAGTGCTCTTACTCTACTACCAAAACTTGCAACCCTCATCATCACCATATGTCTCAACTTATTGCTTGTAAGGAGGCCAGAATGGATAATAAGACAGCCGATTCAGGGAGTTCATTTTGTGGACCGTTCACTAATATACTGGTTTGATACATAGTTTACATGACTAGCCTTCAAAGCAAAAGGCCATCGCATCTCTCCAAGTATTAGTACGAATGACCAAGTTCCAACGTGTCCCCATTTAATTGTCTATGCCCCATCAAATCATACTGTACTCGCACTTTTAATCACCAATTGGATGCAAAATCCTTCATACCTTAGGTAATTGCTGCCCTGACCTTCATGGCCGACAAACAAAGAGACACCTATAGAGTGAATCTTTCAGAAAACAATAACGAAACAGCGTTTAGCACATTCCCCAATTGAATCCTAATGGACTTTAGAAATTTAATTTCGTACAGATATGGTCTTTGATATCGTAGGTAAGCTCAAGTGTAACAGTCATGATGGCTAAACATCTTCTAAAGTACTGTTTTCCGAGGACAGCTTATAAAGACATTCTGCTTTTTAGATCAAGTCCCATGTATTCTATTCAAAAGTTCGCCCTCTTTTATCAAGAAAAGAAAAATACTTTCCTTGGATTGTGCTTGTTCAAAGCCTTTTTAACTTGCAAACTAACAGCCCCCACAAAAAACATAAAGCAACTAATTTGCATTATTCTGGATACTACCATATCATGACAATCATGTTCAGGCCATGATTTGATTTCTCAGCTCCTCTCTCTCTCTCTCTCTCTCTCTCTCTCTCACACACACACACACACACACACACACACTCACACACAAGACAGATTTCTTTTTTTTCATTTTCTTTTGTATATCCATAATATCCAACAATTTATGTTCAATATCACGCACAACTGTGGACTATCACTTCAATCAAACTTCCAAGTACGACACCAAAAAAAAGGACATCTAAATGAAGGCTCCCACATTTGAACCAAAATGCTTAAAGAGACAACCATGTCAGTCACCTAGTTCTATTCTACAGAGATATAGTAAAATTGAGTCACTCTACATATAGGCTAAACGTTTAACCTGTAGAGAGAATATTGTACCATTGCCCATTGGAGTACTTCAGCATAAAATAAATCCCATCTTTCCGTGTTGTTGACGGGTTTGATAACTGTCCTCGTACACTTTACAATGGTCTGCTTTTAGCATCAATAAGAGACGACCTATCACACTTTTCGAAAAGAAATCACATAGCTTGCAAGTTCAAAGTTCCAATCATAAAATTTCTATTTCACAGGCAACATGGGAAATATATTAACCTCCCATGCAAATACAAATAAGAACTTAAAAAAAATAAATAAATAAATAAAAAAAATAAAAAAAAAAGGCCCACATAGAATGGAACAAACTCATAAAGCAAAAGTCCAAACCTGAATTAACGTGGAAATACAAGCATTGTACACTTGGTTTTCCAACGATAAGGAAAATTTAGACTAGGTATTCAGAATCACAGACATGGACCGTAGAGTTAGTATGACGATACTTATTTCTTCATGCTAGGACAGAAAACACATCTTTTCATGTCCAGAGGGGGGAAAATAATTTTTCTTTCCCAATTTAGTCCCCAATGCCATGAAAAGAATAGACACCAAGAAATTAACAACATCCCAATGTAAAAATGCTGCAGCAAGCTATAAGTTCATTCTAGAAGCACTTTCTCTTGACTTGAATGGCGATATTCACCCAAAATTTTACCAAGATGACAGTTCCACCATCACCAGGGGCCAAAGCGAAGCCTTATACCCCTGCCAAAATGAATAATGAGGTAACATTCACTTCAAAAGTCCTAGAACTAATTTGCTTCTAAGCTTCATTCCTATTATAAATATTTTATAGTACCTCGATTCAATCATTCCTTGTAAACTTAGTTAAATACACATACATACATACAAGCATCAATATATGAGCATAAAGTAACAACGTAAACTCTTCTATTATTTGATTTTTTGGAAACATTGTAACGCATTCAGATTGATATTGCAAAACAACCATGAAATTTAGGATTTTTAACTAGTCAAAGCATTTTATTTTAAGTGTTAAAACTATACTTCTGGTTCAGTCATCACTGTACAGCTGCAAGTTCATGAGAATCTTGAAAGAATCAAAACACTCTAAAGTCTAAAGCCGACCCAGAAAGCCAAAATTCCATAAGGAAAAAATATCAAGAAGCGGTAGGCTTGAAAGTATAAGGCTGTGGAAGCAACAACGGACCTCTTCTCGATTCTTTATCATCCAAAAGCCTCTGTACCCTTCTGTTCTTGCAGTACTGTCTATCGAAGTGGTTCACCTAGCATCTCCCAAAATCCAATGCAACAGAAAAATGTCAAAGACCGCATCTTTATGACTCAAAAATCAAAACCCACATCAGAATTTGAGAGGAGGAAAAAAAAAAAAAAAAAAAAAAAAAACACCTTACCCACGAAGCTCGGCACAGTTTTTCAAATTCGGCCCTCGAAGCCTTGCAATCTGAGGGGTACAAGAGCCCCACAGATGCAATTTCAGTAGGTTTCTTGTCCGTTTCCTTCTCTACACACGCATAGAAAGCATCGCGAGCCTATAGAGAAAAAAAAAAAAAAAAAAAAAAAAAAACCACCGAATAGCAAAGTACTGGTAAGAAAAAAAAAAGAAATAAACAAACCCAGAAAATTAGCAAAGGTGGAGAGGAAGAGGACCTTATAGCAAGCTTGTCTGGCTTCAGCGAGCACGTCGGTACGGATATTATTGGGGTTTCGTGTGGCGTAAGCTTCCTGAGGCTGAGCCATGGCGCTTTGCCTCCCGAAACAAGAGCAGCTGCTTCTTCTGCTTTACTGATTTCGACCTTTTCTCGAAAAGGGGTTTTGGGGTTACTGCTGCTGCATCTCCAGTGTTGTGTGACTGCTTGGGTTTAGATATGCGTACGGATCTGACTGGGCTGAGTTTGAGTTCACCATTTGCCCATGTAATTGAGCCCAAAATCTTATGGATCGGATTTTAAGCCCTTCTTTTTTATTTTCTTTTTTTTTTTTTTTTGAGTAAATAGATTTTAGACCCTTTCAATCGTAATGAATAATGATATTTCCATGTCAAGAGGTTAAAATCGATCTCTTGAACATTTTGCAAATTCGTTACTGTTCTGTTGGTGATGTGGTGATGATCCGCTGCTAAGGCGACAAAGATTAATTGGCATGTTTAAATTTTTTTTCCCCCTTAATATTAAAAATCTTACATGCAAAAATAAATTTAGTAATCAATTAAACTATCATGTAATATGTAAATTCCAGTGCTGAAGGTAAATAATATTATCTTGTCTTTAGTATACGTAGATTTGATAATATATCGTGTTAAACCGTATTTGTATCGTATCAACCCATTAAGTTTTCATGTGAAATAAATAAACTCAAACCCATTGATTAAATTATCATATAATTTGTCATCCGATCCATTAACCCATTAAGAATATATATAAATTTGAAAATTTAAATTTAATTTAGTTTTCAAATAATAAAATGATGTTTTAAAAAAAAAAAATCTTGCAAGAGACTTATTTGTTTTTATATTTTTTAAAAAATTAAATTAAAAAACAATCAATCAATACATGTTTAATAATAAATTAAATGATTTTAATATTATAAAACTTATATAATTATAAAAATACTCATTTTTAATAGGTTTAATGGGTTTATCATGTATTCTAATGTTTCATCTATTAAAATCCATTAATTTATTGGATCTTTTTGGGTGCTTTTGATATGGATACAATACGATATTGCCAATCCAAATCCGTAAATTATTGTGTAGATTCGTATCGTATTATCGTATTGTATGAGATTTTACCATACTTAAGTATCCATTTTGTATATTAAAAAAAATAATTAATAAGTTAGTAACATAGAATATTGATTTAGCCGTCAAAGTTAAGAATAAGAATTAGGAAAAGTAAAGTGTTTTTTTTTTTTAAGTGCTTTTATTCAGAACCCCAATGAGATCTAATTTCTCCACCAAACTTTCTCAAGAACTAAATCAATTGAAAAGTTTTGTTAGGTTCTTATAGAACTCTAATAATTATATTCTATCCCACATTCACAAAACACATTTTTCTTTTCCTTTTTTTTTTATTTTTTAATCTCATTAAAATTCTCTTTAAATCTTTTTTTCGAGCACTATTTAATTTGCTTCTCTTTTTACTATTAAAAAACAAAACAAAAATCATGCTAAACACATATATTAGTATGACAGCCACATGGATCTATAAGAAATGTTTTTGCTATTTTCCAATTACAAATTGATAAACGAATATATAGCTACATCACCATATATATATATATATATATATATATATCATCCTTCTGTTTGTGGGCAAAAGAATCTGGACTTCCATGAGAAATAGCAGTTTTGTAACAGGTCTGATCAGCTACATCACATCAAACAAGGGAAAATAAGACGGGGTAGGTCCATAATTATGTGAAAGTTATATACGTTAAAATATAATTACTCAAAACGAATATATGTTAGTCTAAAGTTTTATTATCCTAGAAGATGGAGAGGAAGATATCGTGAGCGATAATGTGTACCTTTTAAAAATATGCATTAACAAGGATACATGTGTTGTTACTCAACATACCCAAGGCTCCATATCTAAGAGAAATTATTATCTGTATATGTATAATCAAAATCAATAAAAAAAAAAATTAGCTATTATAGTATAAAGAATAAAATTTCGATTTCTAGATATATCCATCTAGAATTAAAATTCAAAGAAATTTTATTTATATAGATGGATTTAGCCAAGAGATGACTTCTCTTCGTAAAACAATATTTGCTCTACTTGGGTACTTATAGATCTACAAGGATTGTTTCCCAAAATTCAATAAATATCTCTTACTAGAATAGAAACACTTCAAATCTAAAGAACAACAAAAAACAATGAAACAAAGTTTGATTTTTCTAAAATACACTTGCTAATGTTTTTCAATACATTGAACTCCCATATGCTATTTATAGATTTCAAAAATTCATCAAAAAGAAACATGACAACACAAAAAGTAGTCCTAGTGGTTGGCTAAAAACATTGATTAGAAGAAGACACACAAATTCAAAGTTTGGAAAAATACACAACTATTTAGATTGAAGTACACCATTGTAAGTTTTCATAACCCTAACAATATATGCTATAAACCTTTGGTTACCAGTTAGTTAGGGTAGTTTCCTATAATAAACTAGTTTTGCAGTTGTATTAATACCAGCTTTCATAGTTTTTACTAAACCTACTGAATTGTTGGAGAGAGAAAGAGAGAAAGAGAGAGAGAGAGGAACCTAGTAATTAAAGTTGGTTTTGATGAGTTTATTGGTTCTATGTTCAGTTAAGGAGCACTATAGAGAGGGCTACCAAGGATCCATATAGAAACATCACTACTAGAATTGCATTAATAAATGATGCAATAAATACGTCGTACAAAATAAATAATGAAGTATCGCACAGCGTCGCCTAACATTCTGTTGTTAAATCCATAAGACAACAAGGGACGCAGTATGAGAGTCGCCTATCTTTTAGTTTTTAGCGACACGTATTGACTTTTAGCGACGCATTCTATCAATCCACTTATAGCGATGCATTATTTAGCGACGTTTCACCACAATGTCGCTAAAAATATATTAGTGACTGTTTCATATAGTATTGCTAAATATATTAGTCGCTAATGAGTCGCCTCTTTAGCAACGCATTAATAGAGTTGAATATTTAGCGACACATTAATAGAGTCGCCTATTTAGCGATGCATTAATAGAGTTAACTATTTAGCGACGCATTAATAGAGTTGCCTATTTAGTAACGCATCGACACTTTTAGCGACGTATTATTTGTTAATCCGTCGCCCTTTCTTTCTTTTTTTTAATTTTTTTTTAATTTTGTGAAAAGTGATTAAAATAGTAAAAATATAAAAATAATTAAAATACAAAAAAATGAAAAATAGCTTCATCCAAAATAATTAGAATACAAAAATTTAAAATAAATATTTTATCATAACAAATTAATTATCAAATAAATTAAATATCATCTCATTGACATATTTTTATATAATTTGTTAACTATTGTATTTTTCATAACAAATTTAATATTAATTAAACTTCCATGAATACATACTCATTGAGATGGAAGTTGACGTACTCTTTTTGACGATATTACACCTTCATACTGCATATGGAAAAATTAAAAAAGTTATTAACACTTATGCAAAATAAATAAAATATTAATCATTATTAAATTTATAATTTAGTAAATATAAATTTAAAGAATATTACCATTGTTCTTAAGATTTGACGAGGCACATTTCTCCTCTCACAGTCATTACAAACGTAGTCACTCTCACATTCATCCTCATTATCATTTTCATCGATATTTGGCAACTATATGACAAATGGATTGTGAGCCATCGTAGTATCTCCAAGAACATCGTGTTCAACAAAAGTATAATGTTGTGGTGAAGTTAAAACAATAGACCATCTTGAATCAAGTTGATCTTCAACATAAAATACTTGTTGAACTTAGCAAAACAATGTCAAGTAATATCACAAATAAAATTTCTACAAAAGCAAGATTAATAAAACCCAATGAACCTAACCTGCGGTTAAAATGAAAAAAAAAAAAAAAAACCCACCTCATGACTCCGCTAACCACAAAGAAAAAAGAAACCCACCTAAGCGATGGAGAAAAAAAGAAGAAACCCAGAAAGTCATGAGGGCGACACAAAGAAATCCAGCTTCTCGGGTGATGACAACGTAGGCAAATGAAAAATGAAACCGGAAATATCTCACTCTTCAAGTCTCTCTTAGATTGCTTCCAAATCTAATATCTATTAGGTAGTGTACTTGATGTAGTTTTGAAAAAGAAAAGGGATTCAAAGGAACAATTTTAAAACGCGCTAAAAATTTTCAAAAAATGGCAAAAACGAGTCTTTTCTCCCAATTGCATTTTTTTTCTTTAATTAATTTTTTATTTTTCATCTACAAATAAAAACTGAAAATATTTCTTAAAAATGCGAAGCAAAATATTGAAGATTTCTGTTTATTTTTCTATTTTTCAAGTATACCTTTATTCTTTATAAAATTTACATGTCTTTCAAAAATTTTGTTTTTTTAAATTGAGAGAACAGGCGACGCATTCTCTTCAAGAAGGGTCACCTGTTCTTGAATTGTGGGATCAAGCGATACATTATGGTCCAAAAGCGTCGCCTGTTTTATTTTTTATATTTTCTTTATAATTTTTAAATAATTTTTTAATTGGTCATCTACAATTATATTCATGTAGTAATCCAATGAATACAAATTCCATTGATCTAAAAATAGAAAATAGTTTTGTCAATGCATTTCTTAATTATTCACATATATGTGTATAGACGAGACACAAAATATCTCAAGACCTAATTTGAGATAGGATACCGAATATAGAATTCTAATTCAACAAGCATTTATTGACCAATTTATCTACATAAGTATGTTAAATGAGCTTAACTTTCATGTGTTTGTAGTCAATGATAGTTTACTTGTTTTTAAAAATTGAAAGTCTATTAAATTGCTTTTTTTAAAAAAAAAATAAAAAAAAAATTGAAGGAAAAGGCGACGCAATTCGAATCTTTAATTGGTTTTGTTGATTGCTCATCTACAAATTAAAAAAAAAAAACATATTTGCAAAATTAAAAAATTACTAAAAACAACTTTTAAATTGAAAAAAAGTTAAAAATTGGTTGGGTGAAACAACGATGCAGTTGTTGACAAATGCGGCGCCTTTTCGTCTATTTAGTGACTCTTTCTTAAAAGATTGCATTGCCTAAAAGTATATTAGTTATTTCTTGTTATATTATTACATCCAAGTCATTTGGCCTAGTGGTGTGGTGATCCCTTAAGAATATAGGAGGTCCTATGCTCAATTCTTGGCATGGCTCTATTTTGATTTTATTTTTTTTATGGGTTTCTAAATGTTTAAACAAAAAAATTGAAAAAAAAAAAAAGGCAACGCACCCATTCTTAAAATAATGTGTCATACGCATTCTTAAAATAATGTGTCGCTTAACACTATATTAGCTAGTTTTTGTTGTATCATTACAAGTCATTTGGCCTGGTGGTGTGGTGATTTCTTGAAAGTGTAGGAGGTTCTGGGTTCAATTTTTGTTATGGTCCTATTTTGATTTTTTTTTTATTTTTTTCTAAATATTTAAACAAAAAAATTGAAAAAAAAGAAAAAAGAAAAGGCAACGCATTAAACAAATGCGTCTCCTTTTCATCTATTTGGCGACGCATTCTTAAAATAATACATCGCCTAACACTATATTAGCTAGTTTTTGTCATATTATTATATTCAAGTCATTTGGCTTGGTGGTGTGGTGATTTCTTGAGAGTGTAGGAGGTCCTACGTTCAATTCTTGTTATGGTCCTATTTTGATTTTATTTTTTTTATGGATTTCTAAATGTTTAAACAAAAAAATTAAAAAAAAAAAAAAGATGACGCATTTGTTGAAGAATGTGTCACCTTTTCATCTATTTGGTGATGCATTCTTAAAATAATACATTGCCTAACACTATATTAGCTGTTCTTATTGTATTATTTTATATATTTTTTTTATGGGTTTCTAAATGTTTAAACAAAAAAATTAAAAAAGAAAAAAAGAAAAGGCGACGCATTTGTTGAAGAATGTGTCGCCTTTTCATCTATTTGGTAACGCATTCTTAAAATAATACATCGCCTAACACTATATTAGTACGTCACCTGTACAAAAAAAAAATAAAAAAATAAAAAAAATAAAAAAACTTAACAAGAAAATAGGTGACGCACAATCTAACTAGTATGCCGCCTATTAACTATATATATATATAAAAAAAAAAGCTTAGTTTTGGCGCTATAAGATTTTTACTTGTTCTTTGTTATTGAAATATAATTAGATTGATTAAAACAACTAAAAAAAAAAAAGGTGAGGAGAGAACGGACGATACACAATATAAATAGTACGTCAATTGTTAACTACATATATATATATATATATATAAACGTTCAGTTTTAGCACTATAATATTTTTACTGGTTATTTATTGTTGAAATAAAATTAGATTGATTAAAAGAACAAAAAAAAAAAAGGTGAGGAGTTAACAGACGACGCACAATCTAAATAGTGTGTCGCCTGTTAACTATATATATAAAAAAAAAAGCTAAGTTTTGGCACTCTAATATTTTTACTGGTTATTTATTGTTGAAATAAAATTAGATTGATTAAAAGAACTAAAAAAAAAAAAAAGGTGAGGAGATAACAGGCGACGCACAATCTAAATAGTGCGTTGCTTGTTAACTATATATATATATATATAAGAGCTCAGTTTTGGCGCTTTAATATTTTTACTGGTTATTTATTATTGAAATAAAATTAGATTGATTAAAAGAACTAAAAAAAAAAAATGAGGAGATAACAAGCGACGCACAATCTAAATAGTGCTTCACCTGTTAACTATATAAAAAAAAAAAAAAAACCAGCTCAGTTTTGGCGCACTAATATTTTTATTGGTCATTTATTATTGAATTAAAATTAGATTAATTAAAAGAACTAAAAAAAGGGAGGAGAGAACAGGCAATGCACAATCTATATAGTGTGTCACCTGTTAACTATATATATATATATATATATATATATAAACTCATTTTTATCGATCTAATATTTTTACTGGTTATTTGTTGTTGAAATAAAATTAGATTTTTGCAAAAAACTAAAAAAAATTAGAAAGTAAAGGGAAGAGACCAGGTGACGCACAATCTAATTAGTGCGTCGCCTGTAACATATATATAATAAAAAATAAATAAAAAAACAGCTCGGTTGTATTACTCTAATATTTTTACTGCTTATTTATTGTTGAAATAAAATTAAATCGATTAAAAGAACTAAAAAAAAAAAAAGGTAAGAGTGAACAGGCAACGTACAATCTGAATAGTGCGTCGCCTGTTATTATATATTAAAAAAAAAATATCAGTTTCGTTACTCTAATATTTTTAATGGTTATTTGTTGTTGAAATAAAATTAGATTGTCTAAAAGAATTTTTAAAAAAATTAAAAAGTAAAGGGAAGATAACAGGCGACGCACATCGGTTGGTATTCATTTTTCATGAGTAGCATTTAAACATACAATACAATTCAGATAATGTGAAGTCGCATATCGGTTGGAAAAGGGAACGAAGCACGCTTTATAAGGTGGTGTGGATACTTTTCCTGTACGACTCGTTTTGACAAAACCATGCGGGTTGGGCCCAAAGCGGACAATATCGCATGGGGATGGACTAGGCTATTACAGATGGTATCAGAGCCAGTATCCGGATCGGTGTGCTAGCGAGGACGCTGGGCCCCAAGGGGGGAGGATTATGAAGTCCCACATTAGTTGGAAAGAGGAACGAAGCATGCCTTATAAGGTGGTGTGGATACCTTTCCCGTACGACTCATTTTGACAAAACCGTGCAGGCTGGACCCAAAGTGGAAAGAGGAATGAAGCATGCCTTATAAGGTGGTGTGGATACCTTTCCCGTATGACTCGTTTTGACAAAACCATGCAGGCTGGACCCAAAGTGGACAATATCGTTTTGACAAAACCATGCAGGCTGGACCCAAAGTGGACAATATCGCATGCGGATGGATTGGGCTGTTACAGATAAAATATACATGCAGTATTAATGGCGATTCTGATCAGCTCTACATTCAGCGATCTTTAATGGATGTATCGCATGTTTTTTTGTTTTTAACGACTTTTTGAGATCGACAGTTTTTGAATGTACTGTATATTTATTGAACCTAACTAAAGAGTCGAGAGGTCACACCATGGTGAACCTCTATTAATGGTACAGTAACAGGTGGAGGTGGGTTTGGGAATTGGAGTAATTTTACGCATTGATTTCTCAATTAATTGCATACAGGTTCGAGGAAGCAGCAAAAGCAGCTTTCATTCTTGAAATCTCTATTTATAGCATTTTGTATGTCAAGACAAATACATGGGGCCTGCCTGATTGATTCATTTTCTTGAATTTTCAATGCAATTTACCTTCACTGATGATGATCAGTACCACGTACCAATCTCCATTAATCTGTCCAGCTAGCTCACAACCGAGCTACATCAAATCGAAATCATGGTTTTAATGTTAGAATTTCATTTATTAATTTTTGGATTTTTTTCAACCAAAAAAAAAAGAAAGACTTTTTTAATGACTAATAAGATCCACATGAAGTAAGTTATATATATATATATATATATATATTATATATATATATATATATATAAGAAGAGTGTTTCCCATATAAAGCTTCTTTTATTTTTTTTTAATTTTTTTATTGTAAAATTATACTAAGCTTTTTAATAAATAATCTAAGTCGTTTAATCAATGTAAATCTAACTCTTCATATGTTTTAAAACCTGTAGACATTTCATATCCATATTAAAAAATGTATTTTCTAAAAGGTGCACATAGGTTCTGGGTTTGAAGGCAACGTCTCATCTTGGGATAAGATTTAGAAAATGTCAGTCAATGTTGTGTTCATTGCCTACCGCGTGCCTAGGTGCCATAAAACATTAGCCTTTTTCATCAATTTTTTTGTTTCCAAGATTCATTTAAAAAAGAAAAAGTTAAAAAAGAATTTATAAAAAACTATAAAAAATGACAAATGAAACAAAAAAAAAAATAGTGTTAAACAAAGGAAAAAATAGTTGGCAAAATCCTTTGGTAACTGCACTTAATAATTCACCTTTTCAAAAGGAAAAAAATTATAAATGTACACTGCACCTTTTTAAAAGGGAAATGAATTGGAGTTTAATAGAATTAAACGAAAGTTTGTAAAAAAGGTTAAATTTAATTTTTATATAGTAGAAATTATTAAGTAATTGCAGTGTATGATTAAAGATTAATATTTTTATTGTAAACTTATAAATCATAAAAATTTCATGAATCTATTATGAATAGATGTTTATTGATTTTTTTGTTGAAAACTTAAAAATATAAAGTTTCCATGAATTCATTGTAAATAGATGTTTGGTAATTCGTGTTAATGGCATGTATTATGGTAATATAAAATTATATAGAGATTTTAATATTCAAAATATAAATTATTTTATTTATTTAATGGTTTTAAGAAATAGCATAGAACCTTATATGACCAGGCACACTTAAGCTTGTAATGCTTAAGATTTGAAATTCCTACCTTCCAACACCTTACACCTTTTAGAATTTTGTTTCAAACATAGAAATGGTATTCAACTCATAAATTAATAAATTTTAAAAATTTAAAAATATTAAATTTAAATTTTATTTGAATTTATATAATTTTATTAATATTCAATTTAAATTTTAATATATTCTCTAAAAAATCTATTAAAATCTAGAAATATTTGATCATAATTTTAATATATATTTTTTAAAAAATATATTAAATCTAGGGATATTCGATTAAAATTTTGTAAAAGTATATAAAAATCTAGAAGCATCCAAAAATTCATTAACTTTGAAGAATTGTGATATTATGGATTCAAAAGGGATTTTAAAAAGAAAAATATGAATAAATGAGTGATTTTCAAATCCAACTTCTATGCCAAGGATTTTATTGGATTTATCCAGGATTTCACCCAAATCTAGGTAGAATCTATAAAACTTTATAACAATCAATAAATTCTTTTAAAATTCATAATCATTTTTAAATCCATCAAATTATAAATTGAATATATCACCTTAATGTTTAAGTCAACCTCTCTCTCTCTCTCTCTCTCTCTCTCTCTCTCTTAATCAAGTTCAAATGGTCTTTCTCTCTCTTATTTAATTCTTCATATCTAATTTTAGCACATAAACATTTATTTTTCTACTCATCAATAACCAAAAACAATAAAAAAATTCTTTATATGAAAAAGAGTTTCATAGATTTATTGATTTGTGCCACCAAAAATTATATGTTTTTCTCCTCTAATCTAAAATAAAAATGAGTCTAATAAAAAATAAAGTTTTTCAAACAGTCAAATAAAAAATATTACGTTCGTCGAAAAAAAAAATATTATATATATATATATATATATATATATATATATATATATATATATATATATATATATTATATATGTATATTATACATATATGCTTTTGTTGATGTTGAAATTTCAAGACTTTTATAATTTTTTTTTAAAGACTTTAAAAGTATTGATTAAATACACCATGATTTCTATTGGCTTTTTAAAGTATTCTAAAATTTATGTTGAATATCCATATGCTTTTGTAGAATTTTAAAGTACTTGTGCAAACTGGTGTTCAATTTACAAATTGAAAAATGATCAAAAAGTATATAGATAAATTTACAAATAGAATTTAAAAAAAGTTGGAAACATTTTGTAAAATATAGTTAAATTTAGAAAACATCCAAAAATGCTTTGCATGTATTTAGAAAATTTTAGAAACAAGATATTAAAGGGAATAAATCATATTTATAATTTTAAATTAAAAATATTTATTTTATATAGATATATACCATATTTAACATGTATTATATATAAATATAGATAATGTTTACCATTTTCAATAATAATGATTTTGTTTCACATATATATATATATATATATTTATATTTAACATTTACGAAACATAATTTCATCATTCATATTTTCATAAAATATTTTTAAATATATTAATTAACATTTTAAAAATTTTAAAAATACAAAATCCAATTTTACCCTTCTCATTTTAAAAAATTGATTTATAAAAATTGTTATGAAAACATAATTGAATGTCCTAAAAGTCTAAAGCAAATATCTTATCATTTTTGTTGACTTTTCAACTCTGTAAAAGTCAATTAAAATTTTAATTTTAATGTAACTGCTTAATATTGTGCTTTAGGATCCATTTGCGAGTGAATCATAGAAATTACTTTAAGTAATTTTATAAATCACTTCAAGTAACCTAATTGTGCTTCTTTTAAAATTATCAGATATATGATTTTTCAACAACAAAATCACTTTATAATGATTTTACATTTTATTGCCAAATATTATATGAAGCATTTTGTATTAGTTTGGAAGTAATTTTAGCCTTTTCAAAATCACTCCTAAACTGGTATTTAATACTATTGAGAGTATTTTATGATTATTATAAATGTAGGTAGTGTTGTTAAAAGTGCATGATACAATTATATGTATAATGCAATTTCTTTGATTTGAAGCCATACCATATAAACTTTTTTCTTTCAAATGGTTATTTCATTGAATTGGTCGATACATAGCAATGAATCGGATGATTTAGATTATTATTTTATTCAAAGTTTCTAATTTTTTTTATGTTAAATAATAAAGATTGAAAATTGACATGACTACTTCCTAGGTCCTTCCTAGATATCCGAAGTAGTTCCGTTTAAGAAAGACTTATCGAATTCTCTATTGAAAAATGCAGTAAAATTTCTTTGTAATTTGAATATAACTCAATAGTATAACTAAAATATCATAAATATTTTTGATAGAATTCTCACAAAATCACAATGTAAATATCAAAGTTCCCAAACCCAATATCCAAGAGAGAAAAAAAGATAATAGAAGAGTTATACATATTGTATTAATATAGCAAAGCAATCTATGAAGTTTAAATGAATAAATACAAATATTGAAAGAGTTCAATATAATTTATACATCATAATTAATGAAAAAAGGAATATAATAATAATATAAAAATAATTATTTATCTTATGACCTAAAGGAAATAGTTTAAAAACAAAACTATAAAACAAACTTAGTGAGTTGAATATAATAACAATATGAAAATAATTATTTATCTTAAAAATCTTTCTTGCCAGACTTCACTTTCGTTCTTTTGAAAGTTTTTCTATTTTAAAAACCGTCCTTCACAAAATCCAAGAACTTCTCCCAAAAAATATAGCAAATCTCATATTTCATATTATATTTGACGAGATCACTACTGGATAGATCAAGTGCCAATTTTTGAAGGGAAGGTTTGAAATTCTATGGGCAACACAGGGGTTAGGTGCGTGTATAATGGTTGTGATTGGAGGTTGGTCAATTTTGGTATTGTCCAATGAGGAGGAGTGGGTCTATGGGTCTTATTCAAGGGGTATTTTAGGTATTTTGTACTTTCTTTCATGCATAGCACACTTCCCAAGTGCCTATATAATGCTCAAATTTTCCAAAATATGTTAATCATAATTCAAAATTAGACATGACGTCAATCTATGAACTCGTATTGATGAGGTAATATAAAAATTAAAGTTGAAATTATCTTTAGAGAAAAATCGAACTTACCCCACGTAAAGTTTATTTTGGTCAAATCACTCAAAAAACTTAAATTCTGAATGTTTCATTATGATAAGTTTTTACAAAAAATAGATATTAATTGCTTTCTTCAATAATCATGTAAAATCTACAAAGACTAATGAGCACCCTGATAAGTTATGTGAGAAATGAGTAGATTGGTAAAGATTTGTAATACAAAATTGCAAAATTGCTAAAGATACAAAGAGGATGATAATCGGGACACGTTTTGGGAAGAGAAAGATAAAGTAAAATATTATGGCTATGTTTGACATGGTGGACAAATGGATGGAAAGCAAAGGATGGAAAAGTGAAAGGAAAGAAATGATGAGATTGTTTGGTGTGGAGGGAAAAGGAACAGATGGAAATTGGATGAAAACTTTTCATCTTTCCCATCTGAACCAATTTCTCCTTAATTCTTAGGATTTTAGAATGGAAAGTTTCTCTTCCACTTTCGTATACTCTTTGTACTCATATCATTTCATTTTTTCTTTATTTCCCCTTTTTTTGTTTTTGTTTTTGTCACTACTATAACTTTTTTCCCCTTACATTTTATTTAATGTTTTTATATATGCTCATAAATCCCTTTTTTCTTTTCATTTTTCATATTATTAAACCAATTTTTTTTTTCTATATCAATCATAGTTTGTGAGATCCCACATCGGTTGGAAAGGGAAATGAAACATGCCTTAAAAGAGGATGCGGATACCTTTTCCTTGCGACACGTTCCCATGAGAGAAAGTAAAATCGTGCGGGCTGGGCCCAAAGCGGACAATATTGTGATTGGGCCTGGAAACCCGTGCCAGTAGGACTGGTAGGTAAGGGTTGTAAGAGGGTTCCCCCTAACCATTGCGACTCGTTTTGACAAAACCGTGCGGGCTGGTCCCAAAGCGGACAATATCGCATGCGGATGGATTGGGCTGTTATAGTTGGTATCAGAGCCAATACCTGGATTGGTGTGCTAGCAAGGACGCTGGGCCCCAAGGGGGGAGGATTGTGAAATCCCACATCGGCTGGAAAGGGGAGCTAAGCATGTCTTAAAAGAGGCTGTGGATACATTTCCCTTACGACGCGTTCCCATGAGGGAAAGTAAAACCGTGCAGGCTGGGTCCAAAGCCGACAATATCGTGATTGGGCCTGGAAGCCCGTGCCAATGGGACTGGTAGGTAGGGATTGTAAGAGGATTCCCCCTAACCATTGCGACGCGTTTTGACAAAACCGTGCGGGCTAGGCCCAAAGCGGACAATATCGCATGCAGGTGGACTGGACTGTTACATAGTTTCTCCATTTTTCTTATTTATTTATTTTCAGTTTTTATCAAGTGTTTTATTTTCCTTTTAAATATTTCATATGTATTTCATTTTATTTTCCTTAAATTTTGTATTTTTATACATATCCTTTTAACTCTTTTTCTTTTTTTTTTTTATTCATTTACATATTTTTTAACTGATTTTTTTTTTCATGCTTTTTTATTTTTTGGCAAGTATTTCCATTTTTTATTTTTTTTAACAGAAGTCTTTTTTGTTTTCATTTCATTTTTTTAATTATATCTTATGTCTTTTTTTATTTTTTATTTTTCTTCTTTCCCATAATTTTGTATGTCTCAGAGACCGGTCCAATGGAACAATGTAAAATTAATAATATCCAATTAATAAAAAATATAAACAGATCGAGTCTGTTTTATAAAATTTTTAAAAATATAAACAATTACGTATTCCAATATATTAAAAAAATGAGTAAAATTAAGAATATCAGATTTTATAAAATATATGTTAGTTAATTAAACAACCTTGTGTAAGAAAATAATGATTACATCGATTTAACAATTAAAATTTTATTTACTTCAATTTTTCCCCTCTATACCAAATAAAATATAAATAATAATTTTCCATCTTTCATGTTAAACCTACACAAGATGAAAGATTAATATGAACTTTCCATCTCTTAACATTTCCATCCCTTCTCTCTCTTTCATCATTTTCCATCTCTCTTACCAAAAGGAGGATAAAGAAAGGAGGTTCAACTATCCAAATCAAACTAAATAGCTGACTTTTTTTTTAATTAAAATAAAAAGATAAATATATGATACAAGTATGGAGTTTCATAGATTCTATGCAATTTCATTGTAAATTTAACATTTTTATTCATATTCTAAATTACTATTAAGAGCATTTAATAATTGAATATTTATTAATAATCTCTTTGTATAGTTTTATTTTTCCTTTTAAATATCTTCATCTAACTAACCTCCAACATAAATTAGGGTTGCATATGATACGGTTACATAAATCATGGAAACTCAAAAACAATAAGAGTAAGATGTATCTATTTTTTTTCTTTTTCATTTACAATGATTCACTTTGTTTTTTTTAATAATAATAATAATTATTATTATTATTATCATCTATTATTATTATTATTATTATTTGCCATTTACCAGCATTGTGCAACTAAAACAACATTTTCCTTAGTTACTCATGTTCATGTTTTCTTGTATTGTGGTTTGTTAAACTTCATCATTTATTTCATAGTTTAAAATTGAACAATTTGCAACTGTTCAAAAGCATACAATTAAACATCTTTAATGTTGTCCAAAAGTTTACAATCAAACATAGTAAAAATAAATTCTTAAAAAACATTTAGAAGTACAAGACTGAACAACTTTGAACATGTTCAAAAGTACAAAATCAAACAATTCAAAAATGTTTAGAATCTCATAATCGAATATTTCTATGGAATTTTCATTACTATTAGTTTCACCTAAAAGTGTTCTAACCGGGAAAAAAAAAATAAAAATCCATGGAGTTTCGTCATTATCGATCTCACCCAAAACTCTTCTAATTCATTGTCACAACTATCAATTTCTTTATATTGGTGTTTGAGTTGTGAAAAATTTGTGAAAAAGTGTGTTTTTGACTTAGTCAGAGAGTGTATGAATTTAGGATATTCCGAGTATTAAAAATATTCTATAAACTAACTTTATATTTTCTATTTACTTAAATAGTGGTGCTTAAATAATAGAAGTGTGTAGAGTTCTTTTAGTATTGTGAAAAAAGCTTTCCTATAAGTATGGTATGAAAATTAAAAATAAAATTTCTAGCTCCAATTAAATTGACATACATGAATAATAAACAAAAATTGGAAAGTAAATGACTAGAATATTTATATATATATATATATATATATGTATATATTGGATAAATATCACTCTAGCCCTCCATATTTTATAATCTTTTTCAAGACAACATTTCTATTATGAAATATATTAGTTTGTACCATTGGAAAGTTTACTTGATGAAGAACATCTTCCAACAAAAATTTAACCAGACAACCAAAAAGTTCATGGATTCTATTTTCAATTCTTCAAAATCCGAGCACTTTTGGTGATGAAAAAGGTTATTTCCACATATTTTCGACCTCTTGAGTTCATTTTTTGCATCTTTCAAGCTAAAAAATATCTCCATTCTTGCCATCAACAAAATAAAATTTCAACAATATGTTGTCTTCGATTTTTGAGCAACCTTTGACAACTATTAATTCTATTAGGAGGTAAAATCTTATCCCATATCTCTTAAGCTTTGTTTGGATATATAGAATGCATAATTTGGTTAAGTATTTTGAAAACAATTCAATTTTGGGTATGTGGGTTTTTTTGACTTTAATAAGATTGGACCGTCTAAGAGTGTTTACTTTTGCTAATCTTGGTATATTTAAGCTACTAATAGTGTATAAAAATTTGTTAAAGCATTGAGTTAAAAGATTATTAAGTAGATGGAACATACCCACTTTTGGGTAAGTGGATTAAAAGAAATTTTGCTTTATTTGGATTGTAAGTAGATAATCTAGGACTAAATTTTGTTGATAATGTGTTCCTATAGGTTGCTAGGACTTTTATGAGGTTTAATTTTATAAGATTGGTTAGAAGTTGAAAAACTCTAATTTTCAATATTGGGTCTTAAGGGTTCATAATATCATCCAACCATTTGGAGATCAATTGTAGTATTCGTAGAATTTTAGAACTTATTTTGGGACATTTGGTATGCATTAATATCCTTTATTTAATTTTTAAAGCTTAAGAAATATTTATTATATTATAAGCACTCGTATTGTACTTGAATGCAGAAGAGCAAAAGTGACTATCAACAATATTTGTGACTAGTTTTATATTTTTAAATGATTTTAGGCATATTAGTACAACATATATATGATTTTTATATTTTATATAAATATGGTTCAATTTAAATGCTTATTGTTTACAAATATGAATATATTTTTTCCACATATATTGTGTGTATATATATATATTATCATTTCAGGTAACTTTTGATAAGATTTTAAATGGTTTTAATTCTAATGGGTTTATATTAAACTTGTTAATCTTGGTATTTAAATACTTGGTATTTTAATTGATGTCACAATCCTTTTAAAAAATAATTGATTTTGAGAAGGAATTTGAAATTATATATTTTAAATAGTTTTAAGTGTTTTATTTTTTAAAGCTATTTATGACGATATATATTTCACTTATTGGTATTTATGTTTCAATATGAAATAATTATTTAAATTTCTCTAGAATATTTAAATAAATGGTTTGATTTTTTAGCATTGAAGTTAGGTTCATGGTACAATATTTGTTTTGAGATGAAAAAGTGTGGTTATGGATATAATGATTATGAGTAATATGCTATTGGGTTTTAAATAATGTACACCAATGATTCTTTTTATGTTATTATCTGTGTGTAGATTTAGTCATCCTGTATGTAGTTGAGAGATGAGAGAATGATGATGGAGTTTTGTGCCATGTACTCAAAGTGATGATTAGGTTATATGCCAATCCTTTGACCATAGGATGATAGTTTGTTGTGAGGTAAGAGAATGATGATATGGTTTTATGTCATTCTCTTAAAATGATGATTAGATTGTGTGTCACTTCCATGTGACATTGATTTCTTTTATCCTCCTTACTGTCTGTGTAATACCCTATCCCAAAGTACGTCGAAATTTTTGCTCGTTGACCGAGGTTGACCGTTGACCGAGATGGTCAAAATTTTAACTTTTTGTTATGGATGGAATTTTGCATTGACCGAGGCACCATTTCAAAGTACGTATCATTATGAGTTTGTAGACTAGTAGCACGTTGAAATCGGAGCTATCATTTGAAAGTTATGCCCAAGGCAAGTTGTAGTCCAAGCTATCCAAGGGTGCCAAGTTTGACTTTTTATTTATAGAATTCCAATTTAACTCTTGTATGGTTGTAAAGTACTTGTTGATACGAGTTTATAGACTAGCGGCACACCTACTTTGGACATCAGGTTAAAAAGTTATGGACCCCCAAAATTTTTCAGATACAGTATTATTTTATACTATTTTTAATTAAATGGTGTTATTGTGAAAAATGTGTGCTACGTGTCAAGCCCTCAGCCTATCCCGTGAGTGCACAGTGGCACCCACGGGATGGCTTCTTATTGGCTCAAATCTGTGTGTGTGCCGTGTGACAAGAGAGAGAGAGAGAGAGCGGAAAGGAGAGAGAGAGAGAAGCCACCACCCACGGCCACCCTCCATTCACCGTCCTCCACCCCTTTCACCCATACACACTCCCGACCACCACCTTGCCCCTTCCATTTTTGGCCAGCCCACCAAATCTCGTAGCCACCTGACCACCGATGCTCACAACTCTGGGCATTTTCCGGCAGCGGCATCGAAAACTTCCCACCTAGATTTCTCCCCGATCCAGCCTCCGTTTGCCTCACTGCCGGTCCCATCCATTCGCCCATCCTCCGATCTATATTTCCTCTAAAAATCACGACCAGTGGCCATCGGACGCGTCACCGGCACTGACGGGTTCTGGTGACCACGACGGCTCGTCGGGAAATCGATTTTTTGGCGAGTTTCCAGTTGCACCGCCCATCTTTTCCCACTAGTTCCAACCCTCTGAACCCAGATTTGAGGTTGGTTTCCTCCAACTTGCGGCAATTTGTGAGATCTGAGGATCCAAAATTCGACACCTTTCCGATGAGATTCCGACCACCTCGGGTCCGATCTCCGGAAAGTAAGACCAGATCCGTAATCCTTGTTTCACAAGCTTTGATTCGGTATATCACTCGTAAATTTTGGTTGTCGTTTGTGTTTGCTCCCCTGGTACCCGTTTGAGAGTTATCCGATTAAAATATTAAAATAATTAGTTTTGTGTATTATGGATATTTTAGGTGTACGTGTGGGTAGTGAAGTTGATCCTGCAGAGGATCTCGATTTATACACTTACTTGAGGTGAGTGACCCACCTTTAAAACTATTTTGGGGTGATTAATTATATTTATTTTGTATTAATTTAATATTTAGAAAATATGCTCATGTGGTGGAATTTATTTGTAACTGTGGTAAATTTGTATTCTCAATTTTGGTGATTTTTTTTTTAGGTATATATATTCCTATTAATGCTAAATGAATGTTTGGTTTATTAAGAAATTCTTGATTATTATTATTATTGTGATTTAATTGAATTTATTACGCATGAGCAAGGTATTTTCATTTAACTAATTGTACTTGGAATTTAATATTATTTTTGGGCATGATTCAATTTTAAATATTTCAAGAAAAATATTGGTTTAAGTTTGATACTTTCAAATTATATAATTATGCCCTTGAAATACTATTTGATTGATTTTATGATTTGGGAAAAGTTATATATATATATATATATATATATTATTGATGGATTTATGCTGGAGATATTAAAGAAAAATGTGAGATTGTGAAATTGAAAAATGGTGTGATTCCTACGGTGAGTTTTGGAAAAATTGTTATTTTAAAAATAATATAGTTATTTATTTAAAACGCACTCATATAGTACTGGTGTTCTGTATTGTATATGTGGATGAGCGCACAAGTTATAATGTCTCCCGTGAGTTGCCATTGGACCGAGGGCAGGCAAGTTTGATATTGGCCATAAGCTGCCCCCCTCCATGGCCGTGATGACGGTTTAAGCAGCGGCTCTGTTGGGACGCCGAAGCGACTATATGCAAGTTTCTCTCTTTAACCTCCCGCCGGACGGTGCTTGGGACACTGGGTATTATAGGGCATCATTGGTATATAGTGTGGTGCGTCAAGTATTATTTTCATATATAAATTTCAAATCCTAAAGTTTTAAAATCGTGTTTAAAATTAAATGTATTTAATTTTGTTTTATTGCTTATTTCAAACTAATATTTTCTAAAATGTATTTATTCATGTTTTATGTCACTTATTTTAAATCAATGTTTCTAAAATGCATCTTGCATATTTTTATTATATAGATTGGTTGAATATTTCAAAATGAATTTTATAATATTTTTACTGCTTATTATACATGATTGTTTGTAATTATTTAAATTATTTTTTTGACATTGTTTATTTTGATTTATTAAATCAAATTTTACGAATTATATATTGGAATTCACTTTTATGTTATATTTCTTTAATGCAAGTATTTTAAATTATTTTATTGTCTTTTATTCGTATTTAGATTATTTAATTATTTATTAAATTAATTATTTCTTGATTTTTGGTGCAATAAAAGATTGGGTTTTGCGAAAATGTTTTAAAAAGGGAAATTTTTCCAACAGAGTGAATGGTGAGGGTTTTGAGAGAAAATATTATTTTCAATTAATTATTATTTATTTGCTTATTTATTCTTATTTATTCAAGTATACTATGACTATCGTTGCTATTATAATTGTATAGTAGATAGGGTCACTCACTGAGATAATTAGCATCTTATATTTTTAAATTCATTCCCCTAAGTACAAGGATTGGTAGACGTTCGTCAGGAACGAGCTTAACCTTCGTTGCTGTCGTATTTTGAGGAGTTCTCTTTCTTTTCGTTTATTTCTATTGTAATATTTCTTTTTATCCTTTGTTGTATAACTTTCATACTTAATTATACCCTATGATGCTTTGTATATTGTATTGGATATATTTTATTAAATACTGCATTAGTTCCCTGTTTAATTTATGGAAGTGCTGATTATTGTGAAATTAAATTGTAGTAAGGTGGAGGAATAAGGTGGTATATATAGAAGTATGTTTTTAGTGTAGGGAATTGTGGTAAGTCCAACCCTTAGGGAAGGTTCTACCGGATTTTCCATTGGAGGGTCCGGTAGGGTTTTCCTGGATCAGAGCTTGCCTAGGATTCCGGTGAGGGATCTTGGACAGGTCTTAACAGTCTAATGGTGTTCGGGATGCCTTGCATTGCCTAGTTGCCCTAGGGATATCATATAGTATATTGTAAGTGTTTTATGATATATTGTGGTTTTACAATTTTACTCGATGGTATTTCTGCGATTTGTTATTCACATTTTTTCATATAATTATTTATGAAATAGGGCAAGTTATGGTCAAGTTCATTGTTTATGTATTTTGATTCATTATATTTAGTAAATGTTACACTTATGGTTTGGCATATAAATTGGGTTTTGTAAAATGGTTTTTTTTTTTTAAAAGGACATAACACCCTAACCTAAGAAAATACTTAGAATTTGAACATTTGACAAAGTTTGACTAGGGCTGACCAATGTGGGCTCGAGTTGACTTTTTATTGGTACTAGTTTTGAACTTGACCCTTGTACGGTTGTGAAAGGCTTGACACGAATTTATAAACTAGTTGCACATTTGATTCAGAGTTAGGATAAAAAACTTATGGCCAAAATAAGATTTGATTCAGATTGATTAAATGTGGGGTCTAAGGTTGACTTTTTTATTTGGTTGAGATTTGGAGTTAACCTCCATACCATTGTGTAGAGCTCATTAATATAAGTCCTTAAACTGATGGCATGCCAAATTTTGAGCTATGGTTTGAAAGTTAGAGTCGATAAATGATTGAGAGCTTTTTGATAATTTTATTCAACTGGGTAGACTTGTTTTTGAAAATTTGGTTTTAAAATTAAAAAAAAAACAAATAATAATTGGTATTGAGATGGAGACCCACCCATCACAAAAGATGACCACCATTCTTCTTACTGTTAAATAGCATACCTTCACTATGCTTTTCATCTAAATTCTTTAAATTTGGCTACCATTTTATCTCACCACCATCTCCATTGTCGAACCCATGATGCCACTGTCTCATCCTCGGAAAATATCACTGATGCAACGGGATTAGACCGATTTACCAATAGCAGCGACAGGGTTAATTTCCATTTTTTGATCACTTTCAGGTTGGAAGTCCAACATTATCCATCATTTTTGGATCTCTTTAGTCCATTTATGGGGTCCTTTTGCTCCAATTCTTGCTTGTTTGTGAGATATTACACTGTGAAAACTGGTCAAATTTTTACCATCAAAATTTTGATCATCACTGGTGTCTTTGAGTTAAGGTGAGTGCATTTTCATGTTGCACACCTCATGGGCGTCTATTGGCATATAATTTGTTATTTTTGGTTAAGTTTTGAGCATAAACCCAATTTGAGTTAATTTAGTAAAATGCTCGATAAAATTATGTATAAATTGGTTGATTTAGAAAGCAATTCTTGCTAGCTATAGAATCCTAATAAGTAATAGGAACTATTGAAATGTTCAATTTTGTTAGAACGTCAACAAGATGAAAAACTCAAATTTTGAACAATAGGTCCAATCGATTTACGGTATAGTTGATTTGTTTATGTCCAATTTTTTTACTACCAAAGTAGCAGAACTAATTTTAGGATATCTGGCACGTCTCAATGTCTTTGGTTAAATTTTTGATGGCTTAAATAAAAATTTTGTTATATTTTAGACACGTCAATTTAAGCCAGGAAGTGATCATGCAATGAGGAAGGAGTGAGCGTCATAAGTGCCATGAATGGTTTTTCTTTATGAATGGATTTGGGGCACGTTAGAACATTCATTATTTTGAATTTGAATCATTGTGTGATATTTCAAATAATTACATATACATATATATATATATATATATATATATATATATATATATATATATATATATATATATATATATATATATATATATATATATATATATATATATATATATATATATATATATATATATATATAAATATGTATGTATGTGCCAGCATGTGTGTTTACATGTATAAATATGAGTTTAGTATATTCACTAATATGTTTGGCTTTTAATGTTTGTAAGAAATTTTAGTTTATGAATTTATACATTTAAACGTCTTGATAACTATATTATGAGTTTTAGTTTCCATTAAATAAGTTATGATTCATATGGAATTGTGTTATTAAAATTAAGAAGAAGTTATTATGAAATATTTGTTTATTTAAAATTTTGGATCTTATAGGGTGAGCTGAATAAGTTCTAGAATGTGTCTTGGCCTGGTTTTGAAATTAAGGAGTACTATTTATATTATTTTTATTTTACAATGTTTTAGTGACTTCAATTGATTATCTTTCTATATTTATATATATGATATTTAACTCTGAGTGATTCATTTTTCCTATATCATATTTTGGGGTTATAAAATGTTTTTATTATTATTTTTGGAATTTCCTGTGATATATATATATATATATATACACACACACATATAAATTGTGATTATATCTATGATTTTGTAAGATTATTTATTTATGTTTAAGTATATTTATTTATCTATATGGTAAGTCATGTTTGGAGTAAAATGGTTTCTAGTGATGATTTCTATTTATATAAGATATTCTATTTTGGTAATAAGTCTCATTAATGGTTTAAAAATAGAATTATGAAAAATTTATGTTTTCATATTGGTAATATTTATCCATGATTATTTAGTTTTTAAATGCACCATATAGTATCGGTGTTTTCGGTATATTTAAGATTAATTTTAGCATGCAAGTTATATGTAATCATTTTTTATCTAGTGTGGCGACGATGGTAGTAAAGTATTTGCAGTGATGGCAATAGCCACCATCTTCTTAGCCGTAATATGATAGATTATTTAGCAATGACACCTTTGAAATGCTAAAAGAGCCATGTGTAGGTTCTTTTCTCCATCTCTTCTATCAAATGATGTTTCGGACCCCAAACATTACTTAGCCAGATTGATATATCGTATGGGGCATCAAGTGTATTCTTGATGTATCATTTATTAGTTGTATCATACAATACTGTGGCAGTAACCCAGTTATGTCAGAGGTGGTTGGATATGGATAATGCCTATGGGTGGCCTATTGTCGTATCTCTGCTACCTACAAAACCAATTGATTAGATGATATTATAGGCAACCATCCCTAATCCTATTGGTAATAGTATACACATGACCTGTTGGTATTATGAGATTGTGCACTGGTATGGTACCTCAAGTGATTTATAGTTTTTAATTTATATATTTTTACAAGGATTATATATAGTTTCAATGTTTTATATATATGGATTTATTCATACTTTAATTAATGTTTTTAAATAATCTTAAATATCAAAGTTTAATCATTTTATTATACTATTTTATTATATTATCATAAGCATTTATCACCTTATTATTATTATTATCGTTATTATTATTTATTAATATTATTATCAATTTCATGACTGTTATTTTTATTCTAATTAATTATTTTTTAAATTTAAAAGTGCTATGTAACCTAGTTAAGTAGTGAGAAAGTTTTGTTTATCCTTTGAGCAGGTATTGTAGCCTTCGGACAAGTATTTTATTCTTTGGATAGGTATCTCAACCATTAGCCAAATGGTTTAGTCTACGAGCAAGCTATTTAGGGCCACCGAGGGATTGTATATGTATTTTTATATAGAAAATTATGTACTTACATTGGTTTTGGATAGTAAAAATGTTATTGAAATTACTGTTATTACTGTGATCATCATTATTATGGTTATATTCATTATTGCTAATAATATTACGGATGTAGAATGACATGTATTATTTTTATATTTATATTTATGTGCTGGTAAATATTTATGCAATCTTGCAAATTTGTGGAAAATTGTAGTAAATGAAGGAATAAGGTGGAAGTATATTTTTGGAGTGTATTTTTTGTGCAAGGTCGGATTTTAGAAAGTCCATATTACAAGGGAGATATTGCCATATGTTTTGTAGAATTTCCAATGGGAATTTCTTTAATTAGGGTCATCCTAAGATTCAGGTAGGGAACTTAAGGAGGGTCCTGATAGGGAACTTTTCAAAGAGTAAAATGTGAGATTTTTAGAGAATAGTTTGCAAGACTAAATTATTATTATTATTTTTGTATTATGCCAATCAAATATCTCTATCTCTATTTTATTATTTTAATTCGTTCTCCAAAGTTCAAGTAGTTAGCTAGTAGCTCTCCTCCTGTATTATCTTATTAGTTGTGTCTCACATCAACAGACTTCCCAAAATTTATTATTCTTTTACTATTGTAGTACTTAGTATATATTTGCATTATCTTAGACATTTGACACATTTTCTTTGGTGGTTTTTGTATTTGATTCTTCTAGAATGGGTTTATGTTGTGGTTGTGTTTTTGGTGGCGTAGGTTGAATGTGGAATTGTACTTTTGAGATTATGTTGATGATATGAAATATATTTGGAATGTTGCTTGTTTTGCTTATGTTTTAGGATGTCCATGAATTTAGTTGAGGTTTCATTGATCTTTCCATAGGTCGTCCAATGGACTTTCCTAGACAGGGTCACTGCGGGGTTTCTAGAAGATATATTAAGGTGAGTCCTATCACGAACACATATGGACGATACCACAATTCTAACTTATGAGAGTTATAGGGCTTAAAATAAGGATAATATAAATAGCTAAATACTCTAGGCTTGTGATAATTAAGAGACACATGAAAAATTGTAACAACCCATCTTAAGAAAATCCTTTAAGTTTGAATTTTTGAGCTATTTGACCGAGTTTGCCCCAATTACACTTTTCTTTAGACATGAAATTTGGCTTTGATCTTGTACCATTACATAGAGTTCATCGATTAGAGTTCATAGATCGATAGCATGCCTAATTTATGAGTTACGGTTAAAAAGTTATGGTTCAAGAAAATTTTGTTATCAATATTTTTATCAGCGTCTAAATCAATCCTGAATTTTTATTTCTTAAGGATCCAAAGGCCTATATAAACCTCAAGAGATATTCCATGGGATTGAAAAAAATTATAAAATGCCCCTGAAAACCAATAAACACGCGAATACCCCTTTCCCCATCGACCACCACAAGCACCACACCATAACTAAACTTCAAACACAAATTGACCTCAAAATCATACAAATAAAACTACACATGCCATACCTTCAATTTACCATGGATTTTCAAATCAACCACCAAAAGATGGTGTTGGAATCCTTGCAAACGCATCAGGATTGAAGCTTTTTTCAAGACTCGATTTTTCTGTTCATCAAAATTTTGGCTAGTTTTCAGCCATTTCAAGCCATGCCATAGGTTTCTCCCTCCTACTTTAGATCCCATAAGTTCAAATATGGCCTTCTTTTACCTCATTCCAGCTATGTTGTGAGATATGAAGATACTAAGTTAGGCTAAAATTGGATAAAGTGAGCTTGCCATTATGTTACCCATTCCACAAGCTTAATTTGATATATAATTTATCAATTTTTGTTAAGGTTTGGATAGTTACCTAATATGGGTCACTTTATATATCTTGAATAAAAATGGACTTTGTTTGAATAATCCAGAACCAAATTGAAGTTGGATTTGCACTTTTAAATGTTAATAGAATCTAATAGATTGTTCAATTTCATAAAATTGACCTTAGAATGAAAAACTACAATTTTGGATATCAAGTTCTAAGGTTTCACAAAGTAGTTCAAATTTTGGTAACGTGGAGTTGAAAATAGGACATTTGGTAACTACCAATGTCTTTGGTTTAATTTTTAAAAGCCTAAAAAATATTTTTGTTACATTTTAGGCATCAGGATGGATATTGAAAGTAATCCGACTGTGGATCAAAAGCGAGTTCTATCTCTGTGAGTAGATTTTTTTTTTCACAAATATTTTTTATCATGTTAAATTGATGATTTATGGTTTTGAAGTTTTATTGAAATTTTGCTAAATTATAGTTATATAATTATATAAATTAGTTATCATTTCATGTGATTTTTGATAAGTTTTTAAATGTTTCTAAATTTCAAAATGCTCATAGGGAAATGGTAAATCTTGGTATTTAAAAGTTTTTGGTAATTGAATTTATTCTTGCAATATAACTTTATATGATAATATTTTTTTACGTCAAAGAAATACTTATGTTTTGATTGTTTTATTGTTCATATTATCTTATTTATTTATGATTTACGTATGATATGCCAAATATTGCATTAAGTTTTTGGGTAGATATATAAAGGAATAAATGATATTTTTGTTATCGAATATATGTAAGACGTGAATTTGTAATACTAGTTGCTAAGTACTATCATGGTTACATATACAAATATAGATATGTTTATAGATACAGTTGTGATTATATCTATAGAGAGAAAGACTACGATGCAGTCCGTCCGCATGCAGATCCGCACCAAAGCGAACACTTTTTAAAAAAAAATATTGGCTTTGCTTTGTACAACTGTGTACACATACACAGCAAAGCCGATATTTTTTTCTTTTAAAAACATCAGCCTTGGTGTGGGTCTGCATACAGACGGACTGCACCATAGCCTCCTCCTATATATATCTATATATATGTATATATTATTCAACCCTCTACTATTATCGCATAATGTAAAGGCTAGTTGAGAGGTCTTAATTTTGGTGCCTTAGGATACTAAGGACCAATAGAAGTTTCTCCTTCCCTATTGGTTCGGCAATGCTTTAGGGAGTTAAAGTTGTAACAGGATTAGGTATTGGGCATGGTACACAAGTTTTGGTTATGAAACTATTATAATTGGTTATGGTTTATTTTTGAAAAATATAATTTTTATTTAAGTGCAGAAATTTATGACTAGTATAATATTTATAAATATTTTTATATAATGTATGAGATTTGCTATATTTTTTAAGGAAATTCATAGGTTTTCTGAAATATGTCTTTCAAAATAAGGAAACTTTTAAAATAATGGTAGTGATTTTTTGAAGATAAATTATTATTTGTATATTATTATTTTAATCCAGTAACTATACTTGTCTCATACTTTTGTTTTTAAACTGTCGCCCTAGGTCTCAGCTAATAGGTTACGTATATTATGTCTAGACATCTTCTTTGTTCGTATATTATTTCACTTCTGATATATTGTTTTTTTCCTTTAGCATCTAATGATACATTTGTTATTTTTTATATATAAATTATATTGAACACTTTCAATATTTTGTATTTGTTCATTTGTACTTTTTAGATTGCTCTGTTGGATTGACCGATCTATGCAGAAATCTTTTGTTGCCTATGTTGTTCATTAAATTATTGTAGTTGAAAAATATTTTTAAAATGTCTTCTCGCATATCACTTTTTTTTTTTGATAATATCCGATTTTATGGGGAAGGTTTTGCTGGGATTTTGGTAAAGATTTTAGTATGGTTTTTTTAGACAAGATCACATTGGATGTCTAGGAAGGACCATAAAGATAGTCCTTAAAAAATATTCTCATATAGGGATTTGTTGTGTGCAACAAGAGAAACTAACTTATTAATTAAGTATACAACAGTATGAAAAGTAAGTGACCAAAAATGCATGGGAACCAAACTTTGATAGAGTAAGGTATGTTTCAACAATATGTTGAAGTTTTTTTTCACCAATATCAACTAGCTGTGGAGTGTGGGAGGTGATTTTAGATGTTGTATGCGATGCTTAACCAACACATGTCATGAGCTTTGGTACTTGCCACTTCCATCTAAACAAATAGTTTTTAATTTAGTATGAAAATAATTTCCATATAGAGATATAAATTTATCAAAGAGATCATTAGAGTGTAAAATTTCCTTTATATATTTTGATAAAATTTTTCTTTTTACCATTAGAAACAGCTATCATGATGGTAATTTTTTTTTTTTTTTTTTTTTTTGTTTAGTACATGAATGCTTAGGGTGGATTTGAGAGTGATTCTGAAAGCTCTAAAGCGTTGGATCCAGAGAAAAGAAAAGAACTTTTTATGATATCCGGCAAAAAAATATATTAAAAGTGCTTTTTATCGATTTGATTTTAAAGAAATCATTAATTTATTTGATATTTTTTAAGATGCATTAGTCAGGTGATTCCTCATGAATCACTTAAGAAAAAGTGATTCTATGAAATCATTTTCAAACAAGCTGGTTAATCTTTCAAACAGAAATCCAAAAACATAAATGTCAGGGGCCACTTAATGACATTTGTGTATATATATGCATATATTTTTTTTTCCATTATATGAAAGTTTTTCATTTTAAATATTAGTTAAAATTTGTTAAACATCTCAATTAACTACGAACTTAACAGAGAAAAAAAATTACTAAATTAAAAAAATTGAAATTATTTTTAATACAATAATAATGTATTACTTGCTGTGTAAGTTTATTGTTATTTGAGAAGTTAAATATACTCGAGCTACCACTAATTAAAATTTAAAATAAACAAATTACATGTAATATGGAAAATATAAACAGTATCAAAAGGCACCTTAGCAAGGAATCCCTTAAGGTTTTGATTTGATTTGATTTTTGTTTATTTCTCTGATGATGTTATTAATGGTATGTTATTCTCAGAGGAAAAAGTAAATGGTCACTTTCAGCTGCTGCAAGCTGGTTCCCAACCGCACCCCACCTGCATTAGATTGAGCGTTGAAAAAGAGGAAAGGTGGAGAAAATGACTGCTCCTGTACGCCGTCCTCTGTGGGATATCAAGTCTCTGATAGTGGGGGGGGGGGGGGGGGGGGGGGGTCGCTTTTCATTTTTTATTTTTTGCTAAATGCAGGGGGGGGGGGGGTCGCTTTTCATTTTTTATTTTTTGCTAAATGTAGATGATAGGGCCTTGTATACATAGACTCCACCAAATCTATGTTTATGCACATCAATGGATGTGAATTTTGTTTTTTTCTTTTCTAACGAAGAGGTGTGTGCGTGTATATGAATTGGGGCAAGTAGCTATTATTTAATTGGTTTTTCCATTTGTAAAGGCAGCTGGATAAGTATATATACTGGTGGGGTATAAACTTTGGGGGTTTTAGGCTCTAACTTTGTGAGAGCTTGTCAAGTAGGACTAATTATAAAGGATGTTAATAGGTTTGAAAGGATGTGACTTGACAATATTATATGTATATATATATATATTTTTCTAGATTTTACTTAATTTGCACCACTCTCTAGGGAGCTCTGTCGTTGAGAAGGGTAGATTTATTTATTTATATTTATCATAAATACATCCTTTTGTACGGCTTCTTTGTTTGGTGCACATTTACATAATCAATTAGATAAAATATCATTTATATCCTTTTATTCTAATTACCATCGAACTGTAAGCTTTTGGAAAATCATCATTATAATTTTCTTTTAATTGGTTTCCATGTCTATCAAAACATATTTATATTCATCATTTTTTATTAATTAATTTTAACAACTAAAGGTCAAAATTGTAAAATATTGATTTTTAATTATAAAATATTGATTTTTAAAAGAAATATAAAAATAATAATGTTATATATATCAAAATATTTATCAAATGATATGGTGGATGGTGCGATAATAATTAATTATTTTTTTTTACTTGTTCATTTTTAGATTTGTAAATATATCAATTAATAATATTTAAACATTTGTCATTTGATAAATAATTTTAATATCTATAACGTTACTAATGAAAAAAAAAAAAAAAAAACCTCTGGTCACTAAAGGTTAGGTTTGTTATAGTATAATTGAAAAATAAAAAGAGGTTAATGATGATTAACCTAAGGATGCTCCAAAATCTTTTAACTACCGGTTGAGAGTTACGATTGGTTTTAAATGTAACTATGGTAAAACTAAAGGAGTCTACATAAAATTTGCTTGAATCAATTAATATTGGTGTGTGCATGAAATATGGTATTTGATCCATGTTCTCAATAAAAAGTAGAAATGTTGTGTCAAGTGTAGTTTCATATTAATTATATGATTTTAAATCTTGCCAAATTAGTTGGACAGTGACAAAAACATTAGTATTTGTCACAACAATATATTTTTAACATATTGTGAAAATTATGCTTACACTAGATCAAAATTATATTTATAAAATTTTTATATGTTGGAACCTAGTTTTCATCTTATATTGGAAGTATGAATAGGTATATTTTGTCATTCTTTTTCCTATCTGACTAGTAATAGATTCTCATCTTATTTTAAAAAGTAACTATGATTTTTCATTTTATTTATTTACTAATAATTTTAAATGAGATGACATTATATCATTGGTAAACAGAGAAGAAGATAGGAAAAAAGGGACTAAGATTATGATCTTACAAATATACCAACATTAGAAGTGCTAAAGGATTGTCACTTGTCCTAACCAGGTTTGTGGATTTAAAAAATTAATTGATTCACCCTTTGCACTTGCCATATTTGCATGATTCTTTTCTAATGTTTGATAAGATATTCCCAAATAGAATATCACTTTATATATATTTAGTAAAACCTTTCTATAGTCATAATGTTAAAATCAAACTAATTTTGTAAAGGTTATAACTTAACCAAGATGTAATTATATAAATTATTATTTTGAACTAGTTATCCTTAGTGTAAGTGGTATAAAGGTAAAATACGCACTACATTAGTAATTAATTAATGAAATATGTCATCTTTAAGATATAGACATTGACAAACGAGATGAACATAGTTTCAAAAAAACTAATATATGCAAAGTCATCTTAAAATTCTAAAATTTTGCATTTTGTAATTTCTTTTTCTTCAGTATAAATTCTATAATATATTATCTAATATAACCCATGCAATCCTCAACCAATTTAAGTGATACATAGCATATATTTTTTTTGCAATATACAGAAAAGTATTATTATGTGAAAGCAAGTTCCTTAAAATGAGACCTAAAAATTCATAATTTAGTGCAATTTATAGTTGATTTTAATTTACAACTAGAACTTAGGATCAAATTTTTTTATAATTATATGGAGATTATTCTCATATAGAACTTGGCTATAAAGATGTCTTATAGTACATATATACAGCTTTGATCTATTGGGAACATAATTCCTATTTTATGTTAGACCATTACTAGAATCGAATTGATAAATGATTCAACTACTGCGTCACACGAAATAAAGAGCGATGCATTCGATGAAGTCGCCAAATGTTCTGTTGCTAAATACATAATACAACGGGCGACGCATCATAACAGTTGGCTATTCATAATTTTTAGCGACAAAAAGTGAATGTTTGGCGACGCATATAACAATGAACTTATAGCGACACTTTAATAAACTGTCGCTAAAAAATTTTTAGCGACTTGTTCATAAAGCGTCGCTAAATATTTAAGTCGCTAAACATTGATGTAGAATAGCGACTCATGTTTTTGTCACCTATTTACCGATGAGGGATTTTTTAGTGACGAATTATGTGAGTCTTCTTGTTAGCGACCCATATATTTTAGTAACTTTTTTTTAGTGTCTCCCATTTAGCAACGCATATTTGGTTTAGCGACAAATTATAAGAGTCACATATTTATATGTTTTTAGCGACGCAGTTTCTCATTGAGCGACACATTCAACAATTAACTTAAAGCGATTCATATATTTAGTGACACTTTACGAAAACGTCGTTAAAAATTTATTAGTGACATATTCGTTAAGTGTCGCTAAAATGGGGCTAAAATTCTTTTAGCGATATTTTGTATACAATCATGAAATTTATGAGTCGCTAAAATTATCTAATTATATGTCGCTATATATTTTAGGTGACTTTTTAATATTTTATTGCGTCGCCGTTTCTTTTATTTTTTATTTTTTTTTTATTTTTAAAAATTTATTACAATAGTTAAAATATAAAAGTAATTGAAATACAAAAAAAGATCCAAACTAACTTCATCCAAAATAATTAGAATACAAAAATTTAAAATAAATACTTGTTCATAGCAAAATAATTATCAATATAATTAAATATCATCTCATTGACATATTTTTACATATGCATACTCATGGAGATGGAAGTTGACGTCCTCGTGTTGACGATATTACACTCTTATACTACATATGGAAAAATTAAAAAATTTATTAACACTCATGCACAATAAATTAATAAAAACTTAATCATTATTAAATTTGTAATTTGGTAAATGAAAATTTAATGAATATTACATTCTTAAGATTTGGCGTAATACATTTCTCCTAATTAAAAGTGGAAAACACATAAGAAAAAAATAATTAATGAATAAATAAATATTACTTAAAACATAAGTTAATAAATATACGTACCAATTTATTTAGAAGATATTGTTTATCCATATCCTCTCACAGTCATTACGAATATAGCCACTCTCACATTCATCCTCATGATCATTTTCATCAACACTTGGCAATTGTATGGAAAATGGATTGTGAGCCATTATAGTATTGCCAAGAACATCTTCTTCAACCAATTCTTCTTCAACAAAAGTACAATGTCATGGTGGAGTTAAAACAACAGACCATCTCGAATCAAGTTGATCTTCAACATAAAATATTTGTTTAACTTGTGAAGCCATGATGAATGAGTCAGATTTATATCCAATTTTACTAAAGTTAACACATGTAAACCCCATCTCATCAACTTTCACACCACTGCTGTCAACCTAGTCACACTTGAACATTGGAATTTGAAACATAGTGTAATCAACGTCCTAAATCTCTCTTATGATCCCATAATATGCCATCTCAGCTAAAATTGGGTTACTATCTTTAGCACTAGCAAAATACTCACTTTTGGCAATAACTTTGACACCACTATTCTGGGTGACCCTCGTATTATCCATATTTAAAGTGTTGAATCTAACCCCTCTAATGACATATCCTTCATATTTCGTTACCACCCATTGCGGACCATGGGCTAACTATCTTAATGTTACAGAAACTGTGTGATTAGGTTGGCTTCGCTCTTGTGCAATCTAGTCAATTGAAAAAAATATGAAAAATTAAAGCTAAAAAAATGATATTATATATTGAATATTTAACTTTCCCATACCTTATCACGTAACCAATATATAAATGTACGTTTATGTTCGTCTTGAAACCATTTTGGTTTTTTTCCTCGATTTTTTTTGCTTGACTTTAAGACTTCAAAATGAATACTAAAACAAATAAAAGTTGTTGTAATTAATAAAAATATCCAACATATCAACTTATTGATGCATATTAATATATTCAAAATATCAACTAAATTATACATGTTGATATATATATATATATATATATATATATATTAAAAATATCAACTAATTTATACATTAACATGTATATACGCGTCTGACATATGGTTCCATTTCTGGTGTATTTGAAAGTACGCATATATGGACTTGCTCTCAAAGTTGTTGATCAACTAATTGATTTTTTCCACCTTTAATGGGGGCACTAACATCATCCTTATCATTTAACTTTTGATATCTATCAATTGGGCTTCCCACTGCATCTAACCCTTTCTGAAATTCACTACAAAACTCAATCACTTCTTCATATATATAACCTTCGGCAATACAACCTTCTGGTCGATTTTTATTTCGAACATAACTTTTCAATACTTTCATCTACCTCTCAAACGGGTATATCCACCTGAAATGTATTGGTCCACACAATCTTACCTCTCGAACTAAATGTACAGTTAGATTAACCATTACATCAAAAAATGATGGTAGAAAGAATTTCTCTAGAAGGCACAAAGTTGTAACGAGATGATTTTGAATTTTGTCCAATCTAGTAACAATGATAGACTTCTTGCAAATTGCATTGAAGAAAAAACAAAGTCTTGCAATTGCATGTCTCACATGTTTAGGAAGGATTGCACGAATTGCAAGAGGCAAGAGTTGTTGCATCAATGTATGAAAATCATGAGATTTCAATCCTACCATCTTTAAGTCCTCCATTGAAACAAGATTCCTAAAGTTTGAAGAATAACCATCTGGAACCTTTAAGTTTGCTAAACACTTACAAAACAATTTCTTCTCATGCTTTGATAATGTATAGCAGGCCGGTGGTAGGAAAGTTCGATTTCCTTGCGGCTTAGGGGCCAAGTCTTTCTGCAAACCCATTTCTTGTAAATCTAACTGAGCATTAACTCCGCCCTTCGTCTTACCAGGAATATTGAGCAATGTACCATATATGCTCTCACAAACATTTTTCTCAATATGCATGACATCTAAATTATGTCACACATGCAGAAATTTCCAATATTCCAATTCAAAAAAAATGGACTTCCTCTTCTAACATTCTTCAGAGTCAACAGTCCTTTTCCTCTTGTTTGAGTTATCAAAACTCATTGCATTAAGTTTATCTAAGATTTCTTCTCCAGTCAACAGTTTTGGAGGCACTCCAAATTCTTGAAATCCATTGAAAGCCTTCGTTTTCCTTCTATAGTGATGATTTAGAGGAAGAAATCTTCTATGCCCGGTAAAACTCATTTTTTTCCATGCTTTAACCTTGTAGCAAAAGTATTTTCACTACAAATTGGACAAGCATAATATCCCTTCACCGCATGACTGGACAAGTTACCATAAGCTGGGAAATCATTTATTGTCCATAGCAACATTACCTTCAAAGTGAATTTCCCTTTACGGTAAGCATCGAAGACCGTAACACCCTCATTCCACAACCGCTGCAGGTCTTCAACTAACGGCTCCATGTATACATCAATTTGATTTTCGGGTTGCTTAACATCATCAATTTCTGCTTCATACATAATCAAGGAGGAAGATTATACACAATCGTCATCACAAGCCAACAACTATACCTACTACTCAACATATTATGTGGATTAACGCCGTCGACCGAGGTCTCAAGTCTCAAATTCCTATCTTCGGATGCAAAGTTTGGCCATAAACGATCAACCAACTTCCAAGATGGAGAATCTGCAGGGTGTTGCATTTTCCCTGTCTTAACCTTTCTCCCATTGGCATGCCATGTCAAATTCTTAGCCGTTTCAACACTACGAAACATTAATTTAAAATGAGGAATAATAGGAAAGTACCATAAATCTTTATGTGGAATATTGCTAACAACTCCATTCTTATCAATTTTCCATCTAGCAGATCCACATTTAGGACGTTCATTAAGGTCCACATATTCCTTCCTAAACAAAATACAACTTTTAAGACATGCATAAATCTTGGTGTACTCCATTTCCGAAGCACTCAAAGTCTTCTTAACATTGTACATGGATGTTGGCAACACATTGTCATTTGGCAACATCTTGGATAACAATTGTAGTAGTACATCAAAGCTCTTATCAGAATATCCATATATTACCTTTAAGTTGTACAATTTAACCAAGGCCGACAACTTGGTAAATGTGGTACAACCTGGGTACAAAGGTTTCTCTGCATCCTTCAATAAGGTAGCAAATTCATTAAGATCATTATCAAAAGTTTCTAATGCAGCACGGGTCATTTCTAAGTTATTGAAACCCACGTCTTCCTTACTACCACTATCATTTTCATTATATTCTACATTAATATTCCCAAAATGATAAGATGGTCCAATACCATCAGCACATGACTCACCATGCCAAATCTGTCTCCAGTAGTTGACATCAAACCCATTCCAATATATATGGCCTTTAATATCCCTAATAGTATGGATTTTCATATTCCCACATTGCATGCAAGGACACCGTATGGCATTATAATCATTGGCACTCTCAATGCTAAATTTCAAAAATTCACTCACCCCCTTAGCAAAATCGCTTGGGGTTCTATCTTTTGTTATCCAAGATTTATCCATTTCCCTACCAATCTAAGCAGAACAATGTCAAACAATAACACAAAAAAAAATTATCAACAAAAGCAAGATTAAGAAAACACATTGCAAACAAATTATCGACAAAAGCAAGATTAAGAAAACCCAGTGAACCTCGACAAAAGCAAGATTAAAAAAACCCAGAGAACCTAACCTTCGGTTATAATGAAAAAATAAATAAATAAAAAATAACCCAACCCACCACATGTCACCGCCAATCATAAAGAAAAAAGAAACTCACCGAAACCATGGAGACTAAGAAAGAAGAAGCCAAGCTAACCACGAGGGCGACACAGAGAAATCCAACTTCCAGATAGCAATGCAGGCAAATGGAAACCTAAACACGAAATATCCCACTCTACAAGTCTCTTTTAGATTGCTTCCAATTCTAACACCTATTATGAAGTGTACTAACATATATTTTGTGAAAAGAAATGGTATTCAAAATCCCACGTAAAATTTTAAAACGCGCTAAAAATTTTAAGAAAATGGATAAACAGCCAACATATTGAAATAAACTGTGTCGCTAAAGGATAAACAGTTTCAGAGATGCCCTTTTTTTAAATTAAAAAAAAAAAAGTTTCTCCAAGTAATGTTTATTTCCTTCTTAAACTTTTGGCAATAACTCTAAAATTGTAATTTTTCGTTTAAAAAACTAGATGAACTAGCGACTCATTAAAATAAACAGGCAACGCAGTTACATATAAAAGGGTCGCCTTATCCAATACAGGCACGTATGGGGAAGGATGGAAAATATGCAAATGAAGAAACTGAGCATGTAGCGGAAAAAATTATGAGTATTGTATTTTTTATGAATATTTATTGCATATATTATTATTTAGTTCATTATTATATAAACCGATATATTTAATCATTTAAAAAATATATTGTAGAATAACTTAAAGAAGAAGGCAACAGAAGGAGAAATTGGGCCTTCACCTCCTGTGGATATCCTCACACAAGCTTTGGGAAAAGAGGAGTATGGAGGTAGGCTTAGGGGTCGAGGCAAAGGATCCACGATGATTAACTTTTTCCATACTCCTAAGCCGAGTTCACAAAAAAAGACTAAGTCGGAGGGAAGTGGAAACAATGCAGTTTATGAGATGCTGCTCAAAGTTCTGGTGGCGATCGTCAGAAATTCAAGTAGCAGCAGCGCTACCCAAGTTGATACGCTCATATCGGCATGTGGTATTGACATTCCGTCACTCACTCATCCAACCAATGATGTTGCTGCTCCTAGGACCCAAGTTGATGATGTTGCTGCTCATGGGACCCAATCTACATCTAAGGTTGATCCTTCTCCGATCTATCCATCACCGATGAGATGTTCAGAGGTAATTATTTCATTTTATGTATATGTATATATATATATATATATATATGTTTAAGTGGGTTATTATTATCTATATAGCTCCCATGGTTGAAGAGCCCTACCTACTACCATAAGGTCATGGGATCAAGTCTTTAAGTTGAAGGAATATTGTCATTTGAACATATATTAGTTTTTTATTTTTATTTTTTTAACTTTGCAGGGTGTAAAATGCAATCTTGCACAAGGCAATGTTGGCCATATAGTAGCACGTGGCACTTTGGTACCTTTGCTGCCAATGAATATGTGCCATAGTGTGAAGCTAGGTGCAGCAAATTATAAGATCACTGTCGATGATGTTATTGATGGATTTGCACCTTTGCCTATTCCGTCATTTGATATCATACGTGTCGGTGATGCTGAAGGTGCATTTGTTGCATGGACAAGAATGTAACACCCCGTTCCAAAGTACAACGGAAAATTTTCAACTTTGACCGAGGTTGACCGTTGTCCGTTGACTTTGACCGTTGACCGTTGATCAGGGATCAAAAGTTGACTTTTTGACTTGGATGGAATTCTAGGTTGACTGAGATACCGTTACGAAGTACATGTTGGCACGAGTTCGTAGACTAGTAGCACGTTGAAAACGGAGCTACGGTTTGAAAGTTATGAGCAAAATAAGTTGAGGTCCAAACTGTCCAAGAGGTGCTGGAGTTGACTTTTTTATTCATGCAAATTTGAGCTTTGACTCATACATGGTTGTGAAGTGCTCGTCGATACGAGTCCACAAACTAGCGGCACGCCTGATTTGGACATGTGTTTTGAAAGTTATGGACCTGTAAAATTTTTCTAATACAGTATTATTTTAATATTATTTTTAAATATGTGAACAGTATGCCACGTGTGACTTAATAAAAGGTGCCATGTGTCACAACGGTGAGATGCCACATGTCAACTATGGTTAAATACCATATTATTTTATACAATATTATTATTTAATTATTTTCTTTTCTTTTCTTTTTATTTCTTTTTCTTTCTTTTTCTTTTCTTTTTTCTTTTTTCTTTTTTTTCCTTTCCCCCACGTGGGAAAAAAGGCCCACGGGCCCTTCTTCTTTCTTCTTCTTCTCCTTCTTTCTCCATTTTCTCCTTCCCACAGATATCTTTCTCCCTGCTGCACATTTTCCGGCCACCGGATGGCCACACGCGCTGGCCGACATGAAAGCCCACAGCTGGGCGACACCGGAGGCCAAATCTCCGGCTGAATGGCCAACGGATGTGCCGGGATCGGCCTCCAACGCCGGTGGTCGGTGTGTCGCTGGTTTGTCGATTTTTCGGCAGCCACCGGTCGTGCAACCGGTCCTTTCCCACTAATTTGGACCCTCTAATTCCAATTCTGAGCTCCAATTAACTCAACTCCCATTGATTTACGAGATACGAGGAGATCAAGACTGGCCGAAGCTTTCCGGTCAAATTTCGACTACCGCCTGTTGAATTGAGCTTAATGGAGGTCGGTAATGTGATCCTCATCTCACAAGCTTTCCATAGACTTATAATTTGTCAATTTTGGACAACGTTTATGTTAGGCCCCCGGTACTGGGTATTATTTACCCGAATAAAATATTAATTTATTTGAGATGTGTAATGTTGTTGTTCTAGGAGCACGTGTGCATCGTGGAATTGATCCCATGGAAGATTTTGGATTAATTGCGTGCTCTAAGTGAGTGACCCACCTTCAAAATTATTTTGGGTGATTAATTATATATTTTGTGTTAATTGATTATTTGGAAATTATGTTTGATGTGTTGAATATTTAGTAAATTTATATTTGGAATTTTGATGCCAAAATTGAATGGAATTAAATATTTGTGCATTATAAAATATTTTGGTTTTAAGGAATTTGAGATTTTGGCAATTATTATCAAATTTCATTGTTGGAATATTTCATAATTAAATATTTGATAAATATGTTTTATGTATTTGTTATTGAGAGGAATTGATATTTAAAAGTATTATTATTTGATTTATTGCAGAATTTATTTGTGAATTTATTTTGATTAATAAAATAAGCATTTATATAAATTTATGCATTGTGGAAATTATTTTATGGTATTGAGGATTTGTGGAATTAAATTATATATGAAATTCATGTGGTTTTAATATTATTTTTCGGCATGATTTGATTTTAAATATTTCAAGGAAATATTGGTTTAAGTTTGGTAGTTTCAAATTGTATAATTATGCCTTTGGAATATTATTTAATTGATTTTATGATTTGGGAAGAAAATTATTTGTATATTATTATCGGTGGATTTATGCCGGAAATGTTAAAGAAAAATGTGGGAGGTTGAGTTCGAAAAATGGTATAATTCCCACGGTGAATTTTGGAAAAATTACGTACCTTTTTATAATAAAATTTGGTTATTTATTTTAGATGCACTCATACAGTACTGGTGTTCTGTACTATATATGTGGATGAGTACGCAAGTTATATTGTCTGCCGTGAGTTGCCATTGGACCGAGGGTAGACAAGTTTTATATAGTGCACATAAGCCGTCCCCCTCCGTGGCCGGGATGACGGTTTAAGCAGCGGCGCTGTCGAGACGCCGAAGGGACCGTATGCAAGTTTCTCTCTTTAACCTTCCACCGGACGGTGCTCGGGATGCTGGGTATCGGAGGGCATCACTGGTATATAGTTTTATCATCTATTTATAATTATTTAAATTATATTTTTGATACTGTTTATCTTAATTTATTTAATCAAATTATATGAATTATATATTGAGTTTTTCTTTTATGTTATATTTCTTTCATGCAAGTATTCAAAATTTATTTTATTATATTTCATTACATTTTATTGGTATTTGGATTGTTTAATTATTTATTAAATTAATTATTATTGGATTTGTGGGGCATAAAATATTGGGTTTTGCAAAAATGTTTTAAAAGGGGAACCTTTCCAACAGAGTGGATGGTGAGGGTTTTGAGAGGAAATATTACTTTCAATTAATTATTATTTATTAATTTTTTTTATTGTTTGGTATCGATTAATTAAATTTCTTTTATTGTTATATTATTAATATTATAATTGTACAGTAGATAGGGCCACTCACTGAGATGATTAGTATCTCATATTTCTAAATTCCATTCCCCTAGGTACAAGGATAGGTAGATGTTCGTCCGGAGCGAGCCCGACGTCTCAGTTCATTGCCGAAAGTCCAAGAAGCATTTCTTTCCTTTTTTCTCTCCGTCTTGTATTACTTCTTTACCTGACATTGTATTAATTCCACATTTATTTGTATAATACTCTGTATAATGTATTGGACATTTAGTTATTAATTATGCACTGATTTACTGTTATTCATTTGGAGTGCTGCAAATTTGTGGAATTATATTGTAGTAATGTGGGAGGAATAAAGGGATGTATATAGAAGTATGTTTTCAGTGCAGGAAATTTGTGGTAAGTCCAACCCGTAGGGGACGTTCTGCCAGATTTTCCATTGGAGGGTCCGGTAGGGTTTTCCTAGGATCAGGGCTTGTCTAGGGTTCCTGTGAGGAATTTTGGACGGGTCCTGACAAAGAATCTTGTTATCTTGCCATCTGAGGAAGTATTGTTCGATGCAGCTATATATAATAATGAAGTTTAAAATAATTTTTTTTTTTTGTATATAATAATGAAGTTTAAAATAATTTCATTTTTGTTCTACTTTAAATGTTGTTTGTTGATATTTGTAGGGAAGCTCGAATAGGTCAAATGTTGAGAACGATCAAGATGATAATGTTGATCCCTTAGTCGTTACCCCAACGATCTAAGAGTTGCTACGTCAGATCAAAGGCATCGATAGCGATCATTTATGGTTTTTTTAATATGAAAAACGAGATCTTTGGGGAAGAATAACAGTTGGGCATAGCGAGACTGACATAAACAATTTTTGTTACATACAAGAATTATCTTTCGAATGCATTTTGTTCTACATAAGGCAACCCAAATTTGGATGTGTTTATAACTAATTCTTCAATTTAATTAATTATAAACACTATAATTACTTGTAATCGGATTATGTAGGCATTTATGTGAGGGATTGACGGGCTCCTCCAAAGGGAATTATTGGTTTGTTCATCTGGATATTATTGCTTCAGTTGGTCATCCAAACCCTCATAAACAGATGATAAATATATTGAGTAGATGGCAAGATGCAAGAAATAATCAACTATGGTTCTTTCCCTGCTGTGTAAGATAATATTGTGTTAGTTTTAGTTGAATTATGTTGTGAAAATATTAATTTCAAAAAACATCATATTAACTAAAATATTTATTGGTGTTTTTAGGAATCATTGGATGCTATGTTTTATTGATGTATACAAAGGAGTAGCATGGTTTTTTGATTCTTTGAAGACTCATAAGAATATAATTGATAAGGATCTAAAAACTTTAATCGACGAGTAAGTTAATAACTCTAATTTTTGTAATTAATTATTCTTATATTGGATATGTACTTTTGAATCTACAATATAATATTATACAATATTTATATTTCTATATAGTTCCTTCATTGCATAGAACCAAGGAAAGACATCTGAAAAGAAACTTCAGTGGTAAAATACTAAGGTAATTATTATATATAAATTGAGCATTATGAGTTGTTAGTTAATTTAAATACTTATATATATTTGTATCTAATATTACACATAATTTACTATTTGCAAATTTAGACACCGATGCAGCCCGGGAGTACGGAATGCAGTTACTATATTATGATGATAATGCAAGATATCATTAGGAGCAAAGTTCCTCCTCGGGACTTAAGAGGAATGGTAAATTATTATTAATTTAATGATTTCATCATAATATTTATAATTATTTGTATATGTATTAACATAAGTTTCTCATGTTCATTATGAAAGTGTCACTTAGTTACAAGCTGAAAATGTCAACGAATTTAGAGATGAATGGGCAACAGCGATGATCACAAATATCTCAAACCAATGAATATCTATGCATGGTAGTGAAATAGCTAGCTTTTGTTAATAGCTTTTGTTTGTACATATAAAATATCGTAGACCAATTTGTAAAAATCGCCCATAAGGTAATATTTGTTTTGCATGAACTTTGGTTTTAAACATACCAATTTTACAAAAATTCAAAAAATATTAAAAATAATTAAAAGAGTTGAAACATAAAATGGACAAGATGCTTGTGCGTCGCTTGATATTGCCAAACAAATAAAAAAAAAAAAACAAAAACCAGTATAGTTGTGCTGCTTAAAAATTTTAAATGGTTATTTGAAGTAGAAAGTAAAACTGATTGATTAATATTTTTAGAAAACCAAAAGAAAAAAATAAATAAAAAGTGAACAGGTGACACATAATATGCTTGAGCGTTGCCTGATACAAATAATGCAAAAAAAACAAAAATTAGCACAGTTATATGCTTAAATATTTTAACTGGTTATTTGAAGTTGAAAGTAAAACAGATTGATTAATATTTTTAGAAAACCAAAAAGAAAAAAATAATACTTAGGGTAACAGGCGACGCACAATACACTTATGTGTCACCTAATACAAATAATGCAAAGAAAACAAAAACCAGAACAGTTATGCTTCTTAAATATTTTAACTGGTTATGTGAAGTTGAAAGTAAAATAGATTGATTAATATTTTTAGAAAATCAAGAAAATAAATAAAAAAATAAAAGGGTAATAGGCAACGCACAATCATATTGTGCGTCCCCTGATACAAATAATGCAGAAAAAAACAAAAACCAACACAGTTATACTTCTTAAATATTTTAACTGGTTATTTGAAGTTGAAAATAAAATAGATTGATTAATATTTTAAGAAAATAAAAAAAATACAATAAAATAAAAGGGTAACAAGTGACGCACAATATGCTTGTGCGTCGCCTGATACAAATATTTTCTTCCCAAAAAAAAAGGGCTTTGTGATGCTGCTTAAATATTTTCACTTGTTATTTAAAGTTAAAAGAAAATCAGATTGATTAATATTTACAAAAAAAATTTTAAAAAATAATAAGTTAATAGGCGACGCACACCGTTGATTAAGCGCCGCTTGATATCAATAATGTGGATTTCAAAAAAACAAAAATCCAGCTCTATTATTTTTCTTAAAATTTTCACTGGCTTTTAAAGTTGAAAGAAAATCTGATAGATTAATATTTTATGAAAAAGGAAAATAAATAAATTTAAGGTGAACAGGCAACGCACAATATGCATATGCGTCGCCTAATACAAATATTTTTGAAAAAAACAAAAAAAAAATCTGTGATGCTACTTAAATGTTTTCTCTTTTTATTTAAAGTTGAATAAAAATCAATTGATTAATATTTACAAAAAACCAAAAAAAAAAATTTAATAAGTTAACAGCGACGCATAGAGTTAATTATGCATCGCCTGATATCAATAATGTGGGGACCAAAAAAATAAAAATCCAGCTCTGTTATTTTTCTTAAACATTTTCATTGATTTTTAAAGTTGAAAGAAACTCATATTGATTAATGTTTTATGAAAAAGAAAAATAAATAAATAAAAGGTCATCAGGCGACGCACAAAATATGCTACGCGTCGCCTAATACAAATATTTTTAAAAAAAAAAAAAAAAAAGCTCTATGATGCTAATTAAATATTTTCACTTGTTATTTAAAGTTGAAAGAAAATCAGGTTGATTAATATTTACAAAAAATTAAAAAAAATTAATAAGCTAACAAGCGACGCACAGAGTTGATAATGCATTACCTGATATCAATAATGTGGATTCCAAAAAAATAAAAATCCAGCTCTATTATTTTTCTTAAATATTTTCACTGGTTTTTAAGTTGAAAAAAAATCAGATTGATTAATATTTTATGAAAAAGGAAAATAAATAAATTTAAGGCGAACAAGTGACGCGCAATACACATATGCACCGCCAGATACAAATATTTTTGGGGGGAAAAACAAAACTCTGTAATGCTGCTTAAATATCTTCATTTGTTATTTAAAATTAAAAAAAAAATCAACTGATTAATATTTACAAAAAACCAAAAGAAAAAATTAATAAGTTAATAGGCGATGCATAGACTTGACAATGCGTTACCAGATATCAATAATGTGGAGACCAAAAAAATAAAAATCCAGCTTTGTTATTTTTCTTAAATATTTTCACTGGTTTTTAAAATTGAAAGAAAATCAGATTGATTAATATTTTATGAAAAAGGAAAATAAATAAATTTAAGGTGACCAGGTGACGCACAATATGCATATGCATCGCTTTATATAAATATTTTTGAAAAAAAAAAAAACAAAACCAAGCTCTGTGATGCTGTTTAAATATTTTCACTTGTTATTTAAAGTTGAAAGAAAATCAACTGATTAATATTTACAAAAAACCAAAAAAAATAATAATAAATTAATAGGCGATGCATATAGTTGATTATGCGTCACCTGATATCAATAATGTGGGGACCAAAAAAATAAAAATCCAGCTCTGTTATTTGTTTCAAATATTTCACTAGTTTTTAAAGTTGAAAGAAAATCAGATTGATTAATATTTTATGAAAAAGAAAATAAATAAATAAAAGGTCATCAGGCAATGTACGAAATATGCTATGCGTCGCTTGATACAAATATTTTTCAAAAAAACAAAACCAAGCTCTGTGATGCTGCTTAAATATTTTCACTTGTTATTCAAAATTGAAAGAAAATCAGATTGATTAATATTTACAAAAATTTCAAAAAAAAATTAATAAGTTAACAAGAGACCCATAAAGTTGATTATGCGTTGCCTGATATCAATAATGTGGGGACCAAAAAAATAAAAATCCGGCTCTATTATTTTTCTTAAATATTTTCACTGGTTTTTAAAGTTGAAAGAAAATCATATTGATTAATATTTTATGAAAAAGAAAAATAAATAAATTTACAATGAACAGGCCATGCACAATATGCATATTCATGGCCTGAAACAAATATTTTTGAAATAAAAAACAAAAACAAGCTATGTGATGCTGCTTAAATATTTTCTCTTTTTATTTAAAGTTGAAAGAAAATCAACTGATTAATATTTACAAATAAATCAAAAAAAATTAATAAGTTAACAGGCAACGCATAAAGTTGATTATACGTCGCCTGATATCAATAATGTGGGGACCAAAAAAATAAAAATCCAGCTCTTTTATTTTTCTTAAATATTTTCACTGGTTTTTAAAGTTGAAAGAAAATCATATTGATTAATATTTTATGAAAAAGGAAAATAAATAAATATAAGGGCATCAGGCGACGCACAATATACCTATGAGTTGCCTAATACAAATATTTTGGGAAGAAAAAAAAAACTCTATGATGCTGCTTAAATATTTTCACTTGTTATTTAAAATTGAAAGAAAATCAACTAATTAATATTTACAAAAAACCAAAAAAAAATTGATAAGTTAACAGGCGACACATAGAGTTGATTATGCATTGCCTAATATCATTAATGTGGGGACCAAAAAAATAAAATCTAGCTCTATTATTTTTCTTAAATATTTTCACTGGTTTTTAAAGTTGAAAGAAAATCAGATTTATTAATATTTTATGAAAAAGAAAAATAAATAAATATAAGGGCATCAGGTGACGCACAATATGCTTATGCGTTGCCTAATACAAATATTTTTGAAAAAAAAAAAAAAAAGAGCTATGTGATGCTGTTTAAATATTTTCACTTGTTATTTAAAGTTGAAAGAAAATCAACTTATTAATATTTACAAAGACCAAAAAAAAAAAGAAAATTAATAAGTTAACAGGCGACGCATAGATTTTTTATGCATCGCCGGATATAAATAACGTGGGGACCAAAAAAAATGAAAATCCATATCTGTTATTTTTCTTAAATCTGTTCACTGGTTTTTAAAGTTGAAAGAAAATCAGATTGATTAACATTTTTCAAAAAATCAGATTGATTAACATTTTTCATTAGTATAGAATTTAAACAATACAATTCATATAAAATATACGCATGCTATTAAAGGCGATTCTGTTTAGCTGAATATTCAGTGACTCTTAACAAATGTGTCATGTATTGTTATTTCTAGCAACTTATTGACGTCGACAGTTTTTAGATGTGTTGTCTATTTATTGCATTTTTACTGATACATTAACCTCAGAGTAGCAGTTTTATTTTTTTATATGCATTTATTTAGTAGCATCGCTAAGTGACTATTGCTAGATCTTATTTTTCGCGTAATGGACACCTATTAATATGATGATTGTGAATGATTATTATTTAATCAACTAATATTTTAGTTTTAAATTATTAATTGAGATGACACTTTCATCACTTGATGCATTAGTATTTCCCCCAGGGAATAAGTTCTCAACAAATCATTATTCTCTCTAAATATATATGTTTTAAAATGCACACCTAGGCTTCAGATTTCAAGAAAACAATTTGTCTAGGGCAAGGTTTCTAAAAAGGTGGTTAATGATGTGTTGATTGCCTAATATGCACTTTGGCGCAATAAGACATGAGCCTTCTGATATTTTATTTCAACATTTTTTTTTTAAGATTAATTTTTTTTTTTAAGTTAAAAAAGATCAAATTCTTTTTTTACAGGAAATTATCAAAATAAAAAATGAATAAAATGGAAAAAGAAAAATTAGTGTTGAAAAAAACTAGCAAAATCCTTAGCACCTATACTGCAAGGTTCACATTTTTAAGAGGAAAAAAAATTATAAACATCAAAGCTGAACATTTATAAAAAGGAATGAATTGAACGATAAAGAGTTAGATAATAATTAATTAGACTATGGTCATATCTAAATTATATATGTAGGAATTAGATATTAAGTAAATGTTCTTATAGTACATACAATTTTAGATTAATTTTTGAAGTTTTCATGAGTCTATTATTAATAGATATCCGCAAATCTTTTGTCAAAAATTTAGAATGTACAAAATTGTCATTAATTATGATACTAATTTATGATAGTTGCATGTATTGTAATGATATAAACTGGTTTGACTTTTAAAATACAAGTTATTATATTTGTTTGATGGCTTTATATAATTAAAATAATAATAAGTAAGGGTGTACATGAGATGAGTAAAGCCAAATATTAGCATTTTCAAACTTTGCTCATACAATTTTAGAGGTGCTCATGCACAGCTCAAACATCAACTTTTGAAATTACTTACTTAAGCTTGGTTTGTTTTATTCATGAAAAGCCCGAGCTTAACTCGGCCCAGCTTATTACACTGTAGAAATTTTAAAAAATTGAATTTTTGTTTTTTTAATTAAAATTTTAATATTAATAATTCACAAAGTCACATTATTCTATTGATTTTATTTAAATTAATTTAATTTTAATAAATTTATAAATTTAAAATGTAAGAATATTATTTATGTATTATAAATATTCAAATGTACTTAAATTTATAATATCATTTTTAGATATATAAATGATAAATTTGAGTATTCATAAACTTCTCATAAATTTAATTTATTGTTCAAGATCAATTTGCAAAGTTTTATTTGTTATTGAAGTCATCTTGATTTTTTATGAATTGAACTTGAATGAGTTAAAATCGAATCAAATTTAAATGAACTACCCAAACTTATTTACAATCCTTCTAATAAAATGCGTTTTACAATTATAACAAAACATTTTCTTTAGAAAAGAAAGGAAAAAAGAAAAGTGAGAGAATGTACGAATTTTATTTATTTATTTATTTATTTTTGGTAAAAGAGAATGTACGAATTAGAGCTAGCTCTCACAGACATATAAATATTATTAAAAAATAAAAATAAAAGATCAATTTTGAGTTCACATTTCGTTTCATCACACTGTATGTCACTTCAAAATTGTCATCGATTTATATCATTTAAACACTATACCCAATAATTATGTTGAAGAAAAGTAAAAAAGAAAAAATAATAATAGTACTTTTTTTTTTTTTTGTTTTTGGGGGTAATAGTACTTTTTATTATTGTTTGGTCATAAAAGTAGGCGAAGGGGGTAAGGGGGTGATTGTGGATGTGGTACGTTCACAATGTGACCTAAATGCAACGAAGTGTAGAAATGTGTATCATGATGGCACGGACCCAATGAGAACGGCTCAAAAAACAAGCATCATCACAGCACAACATTCCGCATAGGGTGAGGTTATGGTTTGCTCTAGCTTTCCATTATTGGGGGGGGGGGGGGGGGTGATGCCCAGTTGTACTACTTTGTGACATTTCTATATTTCCTTATTTTCCTTATTTTCCTTTTTTTTTTTTTTTTTAAAGCTCTCACCTTGTTCCTTTTCCCTAATTTATTACTCCCTCATCTTTAGTGTTCCCTTTTTCCTTATTTTTTACTCCCTCATCTTTACTGTTACTTTACATGTCTTTTTTATCCTACACCAAAAAAAAAAAAAAAAAAAAATAGAAAATAGAAAATCCCCAACAAAGATCATCAATCCCTTTAATTATCCATTAATTTTTGTTTTGGTCCCTAATTATTGGCATCTTTGGCAGAAATTAATTACATAAAAATGGAAAAAAAAAAACAAACAAAAAAAGAAAAAGAAAAGTTAGCTCAAGTAGTGAATACTAATTACTCTAGTTACCTATGCATTTAGACTATGAGTATAGGTTAATTTACTATTACATAATAAGTTCACGGTGATTCAGAACTGTTTGCTAGTGTTTTTGAAGCTTTAATTAATGCTAAATATATACACACACACGTGTTTAGCAAAAAAAAAAGTAGAAATGAACGGATGCATATGGTATTCAGATTTATGGAAAGTCACATATTCAATTAAAATGAAATAAAGAATGAATTATGAAATGTTGAAGTTTTTATTGAATTGGATAACATTTTTTTTTTCCAAAGAAATTAAGTAATTATTGCACCGGCTTTCTTGACTAATAAGTGAAAAATTAGGAAATAAATGATTAAGTAATGCCTGATTAACTAAAGCCAAGTCCAATCAGTCGGAAGATAAGGTAAAATATTAGATAATTAACGGTTGATTAATTACTAGTAATAAGTATAAGAAGTGTTTAATAAATGGAAGGAAAAGATGATAATAGGGTATTAAATATTTTTGGGTGGGGGTGGGGATGTCTCTGTCTTGTCTCCCATACCAGCGTCAGTTCCATTAGCAACTGTCCCAGCCCATATCAGCGACAGCGGTGGGACCCACAACTGACAGCGGTGGGACCCACGACTAAAGGAGATCTGGCGGCCCAAAGGGCGTTGTACGAGTCAAAATTGTAAAGCCCACAACCAAAAGTCAGTCGTTCTACACACCACGTGGCCTAGGGCCATTCATTTCTAGCCAATCAAATTTCGACAACAAGATCCACATTCTTTTCCACCTCTTCTTCCTCTCGCTGTTAACGACCGAGTATATTTGTTGTCGTTTTCTGTTTCTCTTCTAAACAAACAAACAATCACGTGCTGAACCTAGGGCTGGGCAAAACCCGACCCAAACCGACCAACCCGCCCGAACCGAATTATTTGGGTCGGTTTGGGTTGGTTTTTAACTGTTAAACGGGTCGGTTCGGTTACATATGTATTGAACCCGTGATTTTCGGTTCGGATTACGGGTGGGTAGAAAATTTACCCAACCCAAACCGAACCGACCCATAATAATCCAAAGGTGAAGGTTTAGTCATGAAATATGCATGAGGTCCAAACTGGTCCAAACCAAAAATACAAAAAATTGGGCTGAAAGTGAAGCTCATCATAAGGCCCAAACCGGCCTAAACCAAAAATAAAAAATTTTGGGCCGAAGCCCATCAGAAAGCCCAACCCAGCCCAACTCGTGAACCCAACCCAAACCGAAAAATATTCATTCGGTTCGGTTCGGTTTGGGTTGAATGTAACGGTCGATTCGGTTCGGTTTTGTATTCAATCCAAACCGAACCGATCGATTCGGTTTAAAAAAGATCACAAAACCGAACCGAACCGAACCGAGCCCATCCCTAACTGAACCACAAGAAATTTGCACCAAAAGCCCCTCATCATTCATCATTTTCTTTCTTCTTCTTCTTCCTCCTCCTCATTAATTCTCTCTCTCTCTCCGTGTCTTCTTTTGTTTTATTTATTTTTTATTTATTTTTTTATTTCTTTCTCTGGCAGTGTCAAAACGGGTGATGTAAGAGGGTTAGAATTGCACGACGACAGATATAAAAGAAATGAAAGGTCTTAGAAACGGAAAAAAGAAAGTCTCACCCAAACAAGCAAAAGGGAAGCCAAAAAAAAAAAAAAAAAAAGATAAAAAAAGGGGGTGGTTGTTGTTTGGTTGAAAACCCTATAAGAAAATAGAAAATCTAGTGAGAAGAGGGAGGAGCATTTGCAGAAAAATGGGTATGCGGTGGGTTATCGATGAGGATGAGAGTGAAGTGTGTTTGGTAGCGATCTGACAGAGTTAGAATTTTGGTTTCAGAATTTTGAGAATTGAAGATTGGGAATCCAGTCATTGCGAAGAATAGGTAAACGAAAAAAAAAAAAAAAAAAAAAAAAGAAAGAAAAAGAAAAGTGGTGAGGGGGCAAGGGAAGGACACCAAAGAGAGACTGACAGAAGAGAGTGAGCACTCGCTGCTGGGAATTGTATGAGAAGGGCATACAATTGGGCGGTGTGTGCTCACTTCTCTTTTTGTCAGCTTCCATTTATTTGACTGTGTGTTTCCTCACCTTCCTCCACTCTTTCTTCCTTTTTCTTCCTCCATAAACCCAAAATCCATTTGAGATTTTGCTTCTTCTTTCTTCTTCTTCTTTTTGTCTCTTAATTTATTATTAGTCTCAGATGTTGTCAGCTTGTTGTACCAGCTTCCAGATGTCTTTCTAAACTCGTCCATATCTGACCCCAAAACCAAAACCAAAACCCAAAAAAAAAAAAAAAAAAGAAAAAAAAAGTAAAATAGAAATTGAAAAAAAAATGTTATAAAAAGAAGGGAACTGCGGTAAATGACACATCGATCAGCCAACACATCATGATCCTTATCCAAATGTTCATACCCCAGTCCTCACCCGGAAACTTCCCCCTTTCTCTCTCTCTCCTTCCCACGCTCATGTTCTTTTTGTTGCTCTCTCTCTTTCATATATATGTATATTTATATGTATATGTATATATTTGTGGTGGCTGATCGGAGTTTTGGACGAATATATGGCAAAGCAAAAAAGCATGTCTAGCAAGGTGCTTTTGAAGTTCAACATCATCGTTATCAGAGATAAGCGTGCACAAACTCATACTCCTTCGGTTATTGATATTATTAATCATAATTGTTGGTACTAATTATATTATTTTTCCCTTTCTTTTTATAAATTCCACCCCATTTTTTTATACAGCTTCTTCTTTTTTCTTTTTTCTTTTTTTCAATTAAATATTATATAATTTTAGTAATAGAATCAATTAATAAATTAATTGTGACGGAGGTTGAAAGCGTGACTTTTGATGGTCCTTCCTTGGTGAATGGGTGTTTTTCTTCCAGTAGTACCATTCCTGATTTACTGTTTACATTTTAACGGAAAACCTCCTGCTATGCACGTTGTATATATATTTTTTGCCCATTCAAAAACCACCTTCTCATATTTCTCTATCTTCTTCTTCTTCTTCTTCTTTTTTTGGCATATCATGCTGGGTCAATGGGCATCGGTCATAGATTTAACTTCCATATTTATTTAAATGTATTATTCGTATCTACTATTACTTGGTTCAGGTACGGCTTTTTCTCTAATAACCCATTTATGGATATTATAAAACCGGCCCCAAAAAAATATATTCCTGTGGGATTTTGTTTGGTGTTTTTCTTTTTTTGGGTCTGTTTATTTGATGCAGATTTCCGAGAATGGGATTTTTGTTGGAGTGATAATAGACAAGGAAAGCCAGTCTCTTTTGTAGCTTCGTCAGTGTGGGTGGTAGCGCCTAAATATGGAAACAATTAATTGTTTCCTCTTCTGCGCAGATTATTTTGTCGTTTTTAGCTCCTTGAATAAAGCTGTCAATGAACAAAATTTCCTATTACAGGTTCGTCAAAATTAATTCTAATTTATCAGATTTTTCTTTTTTTTGATTTTGATTTTGTTTCCTTTCCTGGAATGCCTTTTTTTTGGGTTTTTTCTTCTTTACCAAGGTGGGGGATGCGTCTATTTATCTAACCAGAAAATTGTTTAACCTGGCTATTATCGTTTTGTTTTTTTGCAGCTCTTATTGTTGTTGTTTGGCGTTTGGGAGGCAACAAATTGCTACTTCTATTTACTACAGATTCGTCATCCAGGTATATCCCTTGTTCACTTTGGTGATTTATTTCTTATTACCACTACTATTCCTTCTGATTTTATGTGTTTTTTCTATTGGTCTTCTTGCGGTTTTAACACTAAAAGGTTTTTCTTAATAATGTTCAGTGATATTCATAGTCTTGGGCTATTTAGGTTCGAAGATTTAGTATTTAAGATTGAATCTTTAGTTGGTGAATGTAGAGAAGATAAAGAAAATTCAAGAGCGTTTAAGAAGTAATTGATTATAGATTAGTATTTGAATAAGATTGGTTACCTTCTCTCTGAAATTTTAATGGAGAGAAATTTTCAGAATATGTTTTTAATTATGTCTCCCTCTAACTTACGTATGTATTCAGTTTTTTGGGGGAATTATATGTTTGCTAATAATGTTTTGTTCTTAATATATGAAAGTTTTCAGGATCCAATAATTAGATATATGTTGATTGAGAAAATTAATATGAAAGGAGTTATCCAAGAAAAAAAATTAATATGAAAGGGCTTATTAAGTAATGCATTAGACTTTACGACCAACAAGCTCCCATTTTCTTTAAGGGGAAAAATAATTTATGAAACTATATTGTTTGTTATCAATACTCTTTTTCATGCAAGTCGAAAAATTAATTTCAATCGTATTAGCGAGTATTTTTATAATTTTCTATATAATATTGTCTCATGTTTGAATCAACATGAATTCATTCTTATTTACATCTCGAAGGATGTTGATGTTTCATCCAGTCCTTAATTTATAAGCTAAAACGTTTGTTCCATAATTCCAAAACATACTGAGTTGATGGAAAATCAAAAGGTGAATTCAATAAGTTATTTGATGCTTTTCAAGTTTTCCTTTACTAGAAAACTACAAACGTGCTTGTCATTGTTAACCTTTTGATTTCCTTTACTAGAAAATGACAAACATGCTTGGCATCCTTAACTTTGTGGTCAATGCTGTGGGGTCAAAATTTCGATCCATCTTTTCATTTTCTTTCTTTTCTCCTTTAATTGAAATATATGATTTATTCAGGAGAACAAAATGAAAGCCCTAGCTTTTTCAATTTTAGTTTTCTTTTTTGTTTACTTTAGATATACTGTTTATTCAAGAGTAGAAATACAAAACCAAACGTTGGATTATTATGTATGAGTTAAGAGGTTTGATTCATCGATTGGTGCATCAAATTACAATGAATTGTAGTTACACTTGGTGCTATTTTGAATTTCCATGGCAGTCATTAGGGAAGTAATATTAGATCTAGCCTACTTGTTTTGTATTTGGATTCAATGGAGCTCTGATGGGTTAATTTGATAAAAAGTAATTTTTTATGATCGTTATATTAATTCCTCGAAATGAGAACTTTGATAAAATTCAAGGAGATAATTTTATTAAAACATACAAGTGTCGATAAAATTCAAGGAGATAATTTTATTAAAACATACAAGTGTACGTATTCTAGAATCTTATCTTCATGGTCATTAATTATATGTGAGTAATTAAAGTTATGTATACAGAATTATATTTTCCTTCTTCCTTATCCAATGCTATTTTAAACTTACTTTTATTGTCTTATGTACATGGTTCAAGCATAATTTTATCTTTGAACTTACTTTTCTATAGCTTTTTTTTAATTAAAAAAAAAGAAAAAAAGAAAAAAAGGGACAAAAGAGGAGGTGGCATACCATTTTTTTTTTTTTAGATTAAGATTCTATAATGATTTCTGTTTACATAGAAATTTTAGAATGGGAGATGGACAAAAGTTGTGTAATCAATTTCTATCATACACCTTTCTATATGTTGAACTTGTCTATAGCTTTTTTTTTTTTTTTTTTTTTTTTTTTTTTTTTTTTTTAAAAGAGAAAAAAGAATGTGATATAATACAATTTTTTTTTTTTAAATCGGAAATAATTATATGTTTTCTATTGGTGTAAAGATTTTACCATGAGAGAAGGACAAAATATGTGTGTATTTAGTTTCTATCATATACCTATATTTTACTACAAATGTTTTCTTGTGTTGGCTTCTTTTTTTTTGTATTTTTTTTTGGTAATTGTTTTCTTTTCTAGTCATGTTTTCTATATGGTCTTCATTATCTAATTGATATATTAATTTTTTGGGGTATGATGTTTAGGGCATAATATTTAATTTGTGAAAGTAGATAAATTAAAGTTAATTTACTTCAACAAGTTAGGAAGTCTTGTTATAACATATGGCATGATTGATTATAATCAAGGTTTTAAAAGTCTTAAGGCATACTAGATAATAAGATAAACATTTAATTTATAACAACTTAGTTGATTATTCTTTAGTTTCGATAGTTTCTTTAGTTACTCTCTCTTTTACACAATTGGTTCAACTCTCTTATGGAGCCATGCTTCCAATTCAGCCTTTAGAAAAGTTATTAGAGAGAAAGGAGTAAAAGAAAATGCACTTAAACCATAAAAGTAAAACCACATCCAAACTAAGGCAAAGATGGGGCGTATGCCTCAACTGCCTCAAAGCTTAAGCCATGAGGTGGTGAGGCTCACCATGTTGAGGCATAAGCTTCAACAGGGTGCCAAGGCTATAGCTTAGCCTTGTGCCTCGCCTCAAGGCAATAGGATCGAGGCGTAAGCCTCAAACGATTTCAAAAACAGTGATTGTAGTATGAGGGATCACATCATCTGTGCAACTTGGTTTCCAATTTTAACATTCATTGCTTTATGTAAAATTTGTGAAAAAAATGAGGCCTTAAGAATATATTGCATGCATTGAATCAATTGTCTGTAGTAGAATTGCATTATCCTAGAGCAGATGGGTAATTAATTAATTACTTATCTGAGAAAGAAGACCTTATAATTAGAATAATAATTTTATGGGGTATTTCATCTAAACAGATAATAATAATTACAAAAGGGATTTGTGGTAGGTTAAATACATGTGTTTTATGGATTCACCTTGAGGGTTAATGATTGCTTTCATTGCAATCTTTTCATCCTTGTTGGGCAGCTACTTGAGAATGGGCCATGGGTGGGTCAAGGCTAGGCTAGTTCAATGATTTTCGGTTTGCTAAAGTCCAATATAAAAATTTCTAGCCTAGTTACATAATTATTTTGTTTGGTTAGATTAAATACTAAAAGTTTCCTATATTTCCTTTTTGCTTTCATGAACATGCCAGTGGTAATTTTACTTATAAAATTTTATGTGAGAGGAAGATGCTTAGATCTAATGAAAAGTTCCACTAGTTCACAGATTGCTATTTTGAAAGTTTTGCTAACGTATTAGAATTCTTCTTGTAGGGAGATTAAATTTTCTTGGCTGCTTTCCCCCTTCACACTTATTTGTTTTGACTAGCCTGAAGTCAGTGTGTTTTGTCATTTGCTTGCTGCTGTATAGACAAGGAAGTCAAAATGTTATTAATAGTAGTTATTGCTTCCTCAATTACAAAAAGGATATGTACGCATGGTGTTTTCTGTTTTCTTTTGTTCTTTGTTTTTCGGTGTCTTCATTGTGTAATTACTTAAAATGAAATTTAATGAGGTAAAAGTTTCATTTATAAATTAATAATAAGTAGAGAATAGAGATTCATTTTCATTCTTGAAAAAAAAAAAAAAAAAAAGGGTTTGTGAATAAAAGTATTCTGTGTTTATGTAGACATTTTCTTTTCTTTTCTTTTCTTTTTTTTTTTTTTGGGTGCTTTAACTTGTAATTTTTTTTTTTCAAAGCAATACAAGTTTGTCTACCTGACCTTTTAAATTAATTTGTTAGCCTATGAAGTTATTATTCAATTTATTCTATTTGATTGGTGACCAAAATTTGATGAATTATAGTACAATAAGGTGAATTATTGACATAGAAGAGAAGGAAGTAATGTGCTTGCCGCTACATAGACAAGGAAGTCAAAAATGTTATTAATAGTAGTTACTGCTTTCTTAATTACGAAAACGATATGTATGCATGGTGCTATCTCTCTCTTTATTTATTTATTTATTATTATTTTTTTTTTTTCTGGTTCTTTGTTTTTGGGTGTCTTCATTGAGTAATTGCTTGAAATGAAATTTAATGCAGTAACTTTTAGAAATTAATATAAAGTAGAGAATAGAAATTTCGTTTTATTTAGAACAAAGTAATATTTCCTACCAACATTAGATATTGAACTGGTTTATGCTGAAGTGAAATCCCACTCTATTACTTACCAGATATTAATTTGTTGCTTCGGCATGCTTACAACATGCATCTAATTGAAATGTCTTTGATCTCCCTGGATATGACCAACACTAAGATATAGTTAGCCAAGCCAAACGACTTAAACTTCATGGCTTTATAAATTTAGAATAACTATTTTCATCTTTTTATCTGGCTAGTTCAATTATTATGCTGCATATGTTTGAGAATCATATAAATTTGAAGACACTATGTTGATAAATATGAGAAATAATTATTCTATCTTATGAATGTGAAAGATTTACTGCACTATAGATATGATATTTCTGTTATGAAACTATTGGTGCTCACTTTCCAATTAATTACGTGTGTTGAAAGGAGTAGTGTGCCAATTTTAATTAGGAACAGCAGAAAATCGTCTTTTAGATGAATATCTAGGATAGGAGAGAACATAGTCCTCCCTGGGCCTTGAGATAGCTTTCTTATTTTAGTACTTCGTTACATTTAAGGATTAAAGCATTTGAAGAAAACAATGACACTAATTAGTTTGGCATGCTTAGGTTTTACTTATACAGCTTTGAATTTATTAGAGGCTCAACTTTTACTTATTCACTTGAGCAGCTGCATTCCATGGAGAATAGTCGTAATCTTCCTTGAATGAAGACTTGACTCAAATGTTAAAACTTTTCACTAGAGCTAGGTAGCTGTCCTATCTAATTTTTAAACATATCACACGTTTCGTAGGGTTTTCTAAGGATGTCCTTTTTTAGGTCTCCTATCTGAGTATATGTATCTAATGTCTTGATGGTAGAGAAACCATGTTTTTACTGTTGTATTATGGTTTTCCTATAATGTTGTTCAACTAATGAAAAACTGATACTGTTTTTTTGCTCTAGCTGCATCCTTGACCTTTAGTTATATGGTCAAGTTTATTTTTCAGATTTTTAGGATATATGCTTGATTGTTGTCTTTGAGCTGGCTTAGAAATGGAGATAAAAGTTGTTGGACCACTTAGTTATGTATAAGATGCTTGCGATGGGCTTAATGTGGCGAATTAGTTTGACCAAATTTTTTTGGTTGTTTATTTGTTAATCAGGAAAAATTATTGTAAAGAGACAACTAATATTTGATTAAAGGATATTACTGTGTAGGATGCATTATGACCTAGAAAACCACCCTAGAACTTGAAAAAGACAAGAATAAAGGAAAAATTTACAGTAAATGAGTAATAAGTCAAGACAACGATTTTATGGCTCCATGTATGATATTTGTTTGGTTGTTGTTTTGATTTGAAGCTGTTAGTTTCAATGGAGCCTGAATGACATCAGATATACTGTTGATTCAGTGCTTGTTGGCAACATTTCTGTTTTCGGTTTTCAACTTTCTCTTAAAAGTTTTCCTTTAATTGTGCATAATTAGTTTTTACTAGGATAGTGAGGCTTCTCACCTAACTACAGGCTTCACAAAAGTAGCTACAGGATTTATTATTTATATTTAAAAAAAAAAAAAAAAAAAAAGGAACTGAAAACCTTATCAAACTCTGTATAAGATGAGCCTCCTTTTGATAAACCTTTTTTTACTCATGTGTGCTTGATTTCTCAAAACAAAAATAAAGAAAAAGATGTGCTAAAAGAGATTTTTATTTTTTTATTTTTTTTTTTTTTAATTCCTCACGTTGCAATGATTATAATGTTATTCTGCTGGTTCCTTTTATCTGCATCCTAAGCTGTTGGAGTTTCTTTTGACTTGAAATTTTTTTAACCTGAGCTTTATAGTTGTTTGATGGTGGAGAATATCTATCAATGATTGAAGGACTTGAAATTAAATGAGAAGAATGCCAAAAAGTTAATTTGCAATGCTTTTCATATTGCATCTCATTCCCTTTGGTTTTTCTCAGACAAAGCTGGAAAATTGTATAGTGGTCCTTCCATCTTAAGTAAAGGGCATCATGTATTAGGATTACATTCATATAGTTTCTTATGAGTGCAATTTCTTTGGCCTCTATTTAGTATGCTATGAATATATGCTGCAAACAAGTATGTGGTGGTGGTTGGAAACTAGGAAAAGCTAAATGAAGTAATTACATTACAGTGTGCCAATATCATAACCGTTTCTTAAGAGTGAAAAAAAAATTGCCTTTAGCTTTACCTTTGTAAGATTTTTTGTTAATTATGATTTTTTGGTAATTAAACATACTTGGATAATACTAGAAATCTGGGCATGTAATATGCGTATCCAGATAGAGTTTGCTAGGTTTTTGAATAATTTGTAATTTTGGTTTGTTCTTCAAATAGAGCAGCTAGTCTTTTATATTTTATTTTATTTTATATGTTCTTCTGGTACAATAGCACTAGTTTTATTTCAGAAATCAGGCACTGTCAAAAGCACTTGTTTGTACAGTTGGGATATGTCTCCCTTCCCTTCAACCCCCTTCTTGCAATTTAAATGTTGTTGGTTTTCAACCCTAGAAACCTTGCTTTCATTTAACATTAAGATTTATTCCATAAGCTACATAATTATTGAAATAGTTTTGACTTAATTTTTCCCATCTGAGCATACATGTCCAAGTATGTATCTAATGTCTAATGGTAGAGCAATCATGTTTTTTACCGCTGTTTTATGATTTCTGTATAACATATGTTGTTCAGCTAATGAAAAATTGATACTGTAGCCTGTTTCCTTGATAGTTATTTACTTTAATTGTGTCTTATAATTATATGGTCAAGTTTATTTTTCAGATTTTCTGGATAAACACTTAATTGTTGTGTTTTAGCTGGCTTAAAAATGGAAATAAAGGTAGTTGGACCACTTGGTTTTGTGTGAGATGCTTGTGATGGACCTAATCTGGTGAATTAATTAGTTTGATCAAATTTATTGGTTGTTTATTTGTTAATACGAAAAAAATCAGTGTAAAGAAAAAACTAACTCATATTTAATTTCAAATAATGAGAATGTCATAATTACTAAATGACATCAGTATGCATGATCCATTATGAGGTAGAAAACCTCCCTAAAACTTGAAAAGTTGAAGGTATATTACCATTGCAATTTTAATTGGCTATCTAATTTAGATTGGAATAAAGCAGAAATTGACAGTAAAGGAGTATTAAGTCAAGACAGTTATTTTTGTGGCTATGTGTGATATTCATTTGATGAAGCTATTAGTGATGCAAGATGGAAACAAAGAATTAATGCAATTTGGAAACAATCTTTGCAAACTTATCAAAGGAGGGGAAAACCAGATTCCACAGCCCAAAGTTTGATTTGGAATGACCTAGGGTGAAGATGGGCTTATATGGGATCTTTAAGCATCTAAGTAGCCTTAGTTTAATTTAGTTTCCATATTTAATTAGGTTTTTTTTTTCTTTTTATTATTTTAGTTTCCTTAAATTTTTAGGTAGTTTTATTATTTATTTTCCTTGTATTGTTAGATGGTTTTATTACAAATAGGGCTCTCTAAAACCCTATCAAACAGTGGATTAATAATTCGAATAATTTTTTTAAGAGTTATTTTTTCTGGTCTAATGTAATGCAAATCATCTTTTCTACCTTATCTGTCCTACATCAGTTAGTTTCAATGAAGCCTAAATAGCATCTGTTATATTGTTTATTTTGTTCTTATTGGTTACATTTATGTTTTTGTTTTTCAATTTTTTCTTAGAAGTTTTAATTGTGTATAATTGGTTTCTGCTAATATAGAGAGGCTTCTCACCTAACTACAAGCTTAAAGAAATTACCTATGGGGAAAAAAAATAGTAATAATAAAAAAAAAAAAAAAAAACCATAATGGTCATATGTTATTATTATTCATGTATGCTTGATTTCTCATACAAAAAAGAAAAACAGAAAACCACGTTGCTAAAAGCGGGTTTTTTTTTCTTTATCCTTTTTTTTTTTTTTAATGATTATACTGTTATTCTTTTGATTCCTTTTTGGTGCATCCTAAGCTGTTGGAGTTTCTCCGACTTGAAATATTCTTAATCTTCGCTTTTATGGTAATTAAACATATTTGAATAATACTACAATGTGGGCATGTAATGTGGGTGGATAGACTCTTCCTGGTTTGAATTTTTTGTTATTTTGGTATGTTCTTCATAAAGCTGCTAGTTTTATTTCATATGTTCATCTGGGTACAATGCCACCTAGTTTTTATTTCATAAATTAGTACCTGTTTGTACCGCTGGGATCTGTCTTTCCTTCCCTTTAATCCCCTTCTTGCCTATAAAAATTTCTTCGTCTAGAACCCTGCGTTTGAAACCTTGCTTCATTTCACATTGAGGCCTATGCCAGTAACTACATGACCATTGAAATGGTTTGGATTTAATTTTTTTGAGCACGTTTAATTACATGTAGAATCACTGTTTATGTATACTGTATCTCATGTCTTGAATGAAACAAATTGCTTTTTCTCAATACAGTGCATCTTTTTTATGCTGGTGTTGAAACTGTTTATTTTGATAGATAGACCGATATACATATTTGGACCTACTTCCTATCAATAAGAATATTGGTATGTTTGCCTACTTGTGAGAGACTATGTAGTGGAAGAATCAATGCTATTATAGAGAACTGTTGTCTGTTTGGTCTTGCGTTCAAATCCTACTATCCATTCTTTTTATTTTTTTTATTATTTATTTATTTTTCCCCCCAAATTGAGTCTCTGAACCAGTCCAAGAGTGAGGCCCCAGTTTGCATAAGGCTAGTCGGTGACTTCGTTTTAGAAAAGAAAATGTAATAATTAATCAAAAGAATGTTGAAAACTGAAGAGTACATAAAAGTTTCAAAAGACAAAAGATAGGGTTCAAGAAAGTGAACATCCTAATATTTAAGCCTTTGATTAGCATGGTATCAGAGATCTGATTGTCTATTTTGTCTTGTGTTTGAATTTGGCTAGCTCAATTTCCTTGTAACTATGGTTCTATACGCCTATGGTCCAATTTCTATCATTTTTTAATGGGTTTACACACGGGAGGGAGTGTTTGAACTATTTGTCTTTGTTAGCAGATATTCAGAATTAGACCCACTTCCTTAATTTTAAGCTTTAGAAATTGGTGGCAGCTTAACAAATTCAATTAAAATAAAAAGCTTTATTTCCTTTTCTTCTCTAGTATAATGTGATTCTCATCATTTTCCAATGTCCCCACCATTGTCATTGCACTTTGATATTTGGTTTGTGCAGATAAACATCAATGGAATTTAATGATTTTTCCAATAAAAAAAAGAAAAAAGAAAAAAGGGTATGGACATTCTGCATCTAGATGGTTAGAAATGCACATTTTTATCATATTCTTGTATTTTTGTTCTCATTTCTCTCTTTCTTCTCTAGTCTATTTTTTTGTTTGCTGGATAGAGATGCGGCATTTTTATCCAATTTATCTCTTCCTTTATTTGTTACTTTTTTTTATTTCTCCATTTTCTCTGTTTATTTCTCTATTAAATCTTTATTTACTCTATCTACATTCTTTCACTTATACTTTTGCACATGTTTTCTTTACCAACCTTCTCCCCACTGAAATAGTTTAGATTTAGTTTTTCCATCCGAGCATGTTTAAAGACATGCAGAATTACTGTTTATGTATATTATACCTCATATCTTGACTGTAACAAAGTGCTTTCTAGAAACCAATTGCTCTTCCTCGATTGAGAAAGCATCTTTTTTATGGTGGTGTTAAAACTGTCTTTTATGTTAGATTGATATATATATTAGGAACATCTACAGTGTATAGAGAGCTGTTGTCTGTTTGGTCTTCTGTTCATTTCCTACTAACTATTTATTTATTGAATATTCTGAGCCAATGGGGCCCCAGTTTGCATTAGGTTTAGTTTGTTACTTTGTTTTAGAAAAGATATTAACAAATAAAACAATGGCGAAAACAGAAAATAGTACATACCAGTAGCTATATTTTTAGAAGTTTCAAAAATAAAAAGATAGGAAGGTTAAGTAAGTGCTTTTTAGTTTGATCAATTTTCTATTTTTGACTTGATATATGTAGTTGAACTTGCTTTCTAAAACTGAAGGTCTTTGATTAACTTGGTATCAGAGCTTTGGTTGTCTATTTGGTCTCTTGTTTGAATCCTGTTACCACAATTTCTTTTAGTTAATGGCTCTGCAGGCTTAGTGTCCAATTTCTGTCATTTTTTAATGGGTTCACACATGGGAGGGGGTGTTAAAAACTATTAGTTTATCTTAGCTTGATATACGGATTAGTTAGACTTACTTCCTTTAAGCTTTTGAAAATAGTGGTAGCTTGAGAAATTTAATAAAAGCAACTAAAAGTAAAAAAAAAAAAAAACAAAAAAGAAAAAAAGAAAAAAAGAACTTTCCTTTTCTTTTGTAGTACATTAATGTTATTCCCATCATATTCATCTCAACCATGCCTCTCATCATTGTCATTGTCACTTTGATATTTGATTCATGGGCATAAACATCAAAGGAATTGAATGAATTTTCCAATAAAATTAGGGTATAGACATTTGACATCTGGAGGTTTAGCAATACACATTTGGTTCATACTTTTTTTATTTCTTCTACATATTTTGTTTGCTTTCACTTTTGCACTTCTAGCTCCTAACTCTTTATTTTGATTATTGGATCATGCCCTTGTTCCATGTTTCAACTAAACAAGAAACGATTATTCCCTTTTTTTTCCCCCAATCTTTTCCTCTCCCTATCATATCTTTGATTCTATTCCTATATATACACACACCACCTTATACTACACACAAAATAAAAATAAAAAAATAAAAAAAGAATGAGCATTAGCCATGGGTTTTTTAAGCAAGGTGAACTGTTATATCTAAAACAACTTTTGCCCACAGCAATTAGTTTTAGTTACAAAAGTTGTGGCTAAAAGTGCTCTCTTAACCATGGGGTTATCCTTAGCTCCTTGGAGTACTACCTTCCATTTCTTGTTAAGCCTAGAAAATATGTGTTTTCCCACCATGCAAATTTTTCCATGTTAGCTTGATTTTTTTTTAAGGTTGTGGAGGATATGTCTGTTATTATGTTGTATGAGCTAGCCTTTAATGTCAATGCCATGGTTTTGAAATGTCTTTCTAGACAATTCAACCACTTATTAGAATGAGGAGATTTTTGCTAGTTAACTTTTAAGTATATATCCTCATAAATTATGATCCTAGCGTATGCGTCTTAAATATTGTATGGTTCAACCAACTTTGGTGTGTATAGTTGTTCTTGGTGGATTCCATCTAGTTTGAGTTCTTTCTGGAAAAAGGAGAAAAATATTTTCACTTTTTGGAAAATGTTATAATCAGTTCCAGCAATCCATTTAGTTTTATAGATATATACAGTGTTTTATACATGCTTGTTTGTTCTTTACATTATGTTTATAACTCAAACCACCACACGGTTTCTGTAGCAATGAGTTGCAAGAAATGAATTAAATATAAAAATAAATTTCCTTTATCAACAGAAAAGATAAGTGAATCAACAATGATGACATCAGGGTTATCTAATTTAGTACAGTGATCCTGTAGCCGTAAGCAGAAAACATAATTTTAGTTTCAGTCTCACATGTGCAACAATATAACCTTCTACACTTCTCAGTAGTATTTTTAGTTGACTAAATTATACTTACAGGATACTTGATGTATTTAAATTTTTGGTTGTCCTTTTTTTCCCTTCTTATCTAAACATGAATGTAACAGTTGTATGTAGTTTGTTTGTGAGTAATTGCTCTTCATGGAGTACTTCTTCTTGTGATTTCAGGTGCTGTTGCATCATCTTTGACATAATGTGCAAGAACTTTATATTAGTTTTTTCCTCCTGAACTTCCTGTTTTGGTGTCCTTTTTTAAATGTAACTATGTGCGGCAAGTGGATTGTTGATCTTTGTGCTTCATGTTTCTTTTAATGTGTTAGGCCCCACATATATTACAGCTTTCTTGGCTGTGATGTTTGGAATTTGTATATTTGGTTTTTCTGAAGTTATCCTAAGTTGAGGAGTAGAAAGCAAGCAACTCAAGGGCATTAGATCAGTTATTATATTTTGGAGAATTGACCAAATTTGTGTGTCTCTTATTGTGCAAGTAAAAATTTATCTGGGTAACATTCACTGTACTTGAGATTTTGTTATTGTGTTGAGGCATATTATTCGAGGATTTCAATGGATCCCAATTCTGCGTTTGATAAAATTTCATCTTACATATTTTAGTATTTTTAATTGTTGCTTGTAGTTCATATCAGTTAAAAAGGCGTTTGTGAAAATAAGAAATTACAGTCATGTATGCTTAGTAAGAAATAAGAAAACATAAGCTTTATTTAGTTTATCCTCCTTGAGTTTTAATATCTTCTTCATTTTGTCCCCAAACTACAAAACATCTCACATTGCCCCCTGAATTATTATCCTTTTGTCACTTTAGTCTAATCATGCAGTTTTTTCTTGTAATTTTACTAAATTATTAGCCATAGCCATTGTCAAAGAGTAAAATAATATATATAATAAAATATTTTTATTATAGACTTACATGAGTTGTTCATGTTTGATTTTATCAAATTCATTTGTCAAAATAGATGATTGGACTTGACTGACAAGAAAGTAACATTTCAAGGGGATAATATGAGGGATTTTGTAGCGTAGACAAAGTGCAAAAAGTCGTATAGTTGAGAGGGGGTAAAATGTATTTTCATATTAGTTATTTTAATTTTCATAACCCAACTTTGTGTTTCCATGATAAGTGGCATCTTGGAATCTAATATGGAAATCATAAGTGTCTCTTGAAATGTGATGATTTCTCAACTATCAACTATCTTCTTTGATGTGTTATCTTACAATAATGTGTCGTGTTGTATCTACTCCATATGGACAGGATTTTACTATTTAGACATTCCTTTTTGCAGAACTGCTATGGCAGAGGACTTGTCCAGCATGGTTACCAATGGAGTGAATGTTGTTGCAGCAGAAGCTTCAGATTCGAACAGCAGTGCACACTCATTTGCTTTGAGCAACCCTGTGATGCATGATTATGTTGTCTCCTCTACAAAATTCAAAGGAGTTGTACGGCGGCGGAATGGACATTGGGGAGCCCAAATATATGGCAATCACCAAAGGTTTTGGCTCGGGACTTTCAAGTCTGAGAAAGAGGCAGCCATGGCTTATGATAGAGCAGCAATCAAGCTTCGTAGTGGCAACTCCCACAGGAATATTCCATGGACAAGAATCACTGTTGAAGAGACAAAGTTTCAAAACATTTATAGCGCAGAAGCTGTGGTCAACATGATAAAAGATGGTTCCTACCAAGCTAAATTTGCAGATTATCTTAGGACTTCCAGAAGAACTGTGGATACTGAAGTTGGTTTCAACTTAACCAGGGTCCAGACAAGAGGAGTGATTTGTAGACAACTTTTCCAAAAAGAGCTCACACCAAGCGATGTAAGCAAACAGAATAGGCTTGTCATTCCTAAGAAATATGCCATGACGTATTTTCCATGCATTACTGGAACAGCTGAAGAAGAAAATCAGGTGGACAACATGCTGGGCGATGTGCAGTTGGTGTTCTTTGACAAGATGATGAGGTCATGGAAATTCCGGTATTGCTATGGGAAAATCAGCCGAAGTTTTGTCTTCACCAGAGGTTGGTGCCGCTATGTGAGGGAGAAGCAATTGAAGGCAAATGACACAATTACTTTCTTCATGTGTGAAGAAGGTGCTACAGAGGCACAACCATTTTTGATGATTGATGCTAACAGAGGTGACGGAAACAGTGGATTGGTTGAGGGGGCTGACCAAAATGCTAGCAAAACTATTACAAATGATGATGAGAATGGGAAGGAACTCGAGGATTGCGAGGACCTAGAGATGGACACCGAGCCGATACAAGACAGTGGGATTACAAGCTTCAGGCTATTTGGTGCGCACATAATCATCTAATGCGAAAAAAAGGGTTAATTTTTTTAACTTCTATCTATTTTTGTGGCCTTCCCCCCCCCCTCCCCCCCCCCCCCCCCCAAGTTTTTCGAGTTGATAGTTCTAGCACTGCAAATGGACCCCATGTTATCTGCCTCAAAACTTTTGGTTGAGGTTTTTGGTGGGGAATTTTACAGTTTTCGTGGTTCAGTAGTCCACATAGATAGACCATTAATGGAAGTCTTCATTTTTATATTATTGATGAGTATTACCCTTCACACTTTTAAGAGTAACCAAGCCTGTAAAGGATGCTGTTTCGTGAGTACTTACAGGTTGATCATAGTCAGTTTTGTGTTCGAAATTGAAGGTTTTGGTTTTTAAACTTGGTGTTTTGCCTCTCATACACCACCTAATTATCCTCGTGGACTTTTGTTCATGAAAACTTTTCTGATTGACAAGGGTTATGAGTACATTCAATGCCAGTAAGATTGAGTCGTGGATTTGGTTTGGTTTCACAGATATTAAGTCTTGCTGATGAAGGATTCTCTGTCTTCTGCGTAGGATTTACTTATCTTTTCTGGTCTCTGCATCATATTCACAAACGAAGTACTACAGTATTGTCGACTTTGTGCCAATTTGTTATGATGGTCAATCTCTTGGTGCAAAATTTTAAATATTTGTCTCTTAGTGGTGGTTTCAGAATTCAAAAATATGAGGGAATGTGTCATGTCAGTGTTGTTCAATCTTTACATGTAGTGTTTATTTTTTATTCTTATTATTATTATTTTTTTTGGGTCAGATGTATCCATAAATTTAGAAATGTCGCTAGGAGATCGTTCTCTATTATTATATACAATCCAAACATTGTGGTGTGTGAAGGGAAACGCCTTAACATGTTAGTATGTCGTTGTTAATTGATTTAAAGTAGTAGGGCACGTATTGCCCTTCAGCACTTGTCATCTTAATGGGTTTCTACATAAAGTTTATAACTACATATCATAATCTGAATAAATACATATATGGATGTTTCTAATATAGATGAGTTTTTCACAAATTACCAGTAAAAAATTGAGTTCCAGAAATGACTTCCAAGTTACCTTCTTATAGTTCTTCCATCACAAAGTTGTTGTCCATTTGGCATATTTCTTTTCGTAGATTTTGCAAGTTTATTGCGAACTCGTTTGTCTATTGTTTTTGAGAGCAGACATGTCTGTCACTTTTTCAATTTTTTTTTTTCTTTTTCTTTTAGAACATTACATCAAAGCCATCCGACATTTCGCATTATTAGGAATAGGTCCTCTAGGTTTTGAAAATATTAAAAATTGTCACAATAATTAACTTCCATCCAAATATTCCAACATGGTAAGATTTTTTATTTATTTATTTATTTTGGTAGGTGAATACATGGTATGATTAGTTACACAAAAGTTTTTTGAAACTAAAAATTCTTTAAATTGATAGTATCGATCTTACCCCTTAAAATTTTAAAACTACCTTAACATTAGAAAATAATAATAAGAAAGAGAATTTTGAATGTTGGAAATGACCGTTGCATCCAACTGCTAGAAAAACAAAGCATCCTTCACATCTTTTAAACCCTTTGTGAGAATCAGAAAACCTCCAACCGATCATTACCAACTGACCATTACTAATATGTTTGCAGAAAAATATAAAAAAAAAAAAAAAAAAAGTAAAAAAGTCTAGGAAAAAAAATATAAAAAAAAAATGGTTTCTAAAGAAGAAAAGGAAATTCCCCAATTATAAAATATTTTACAGAAAAGCATTAATTAGAGCTCAAAATTAGATGAAAGAGACACAATAAATAAATGTGTAAGAAACTCCAATATATTACGTTATCTCATAAGAAATTTTCCTCACATATTTCTATCAACAAATAGAACCTGAGAATAAAACAATACAATACAGCTCAACAATTTTATTAGTCTTCGTGAGACATTATAAAATTAAATAAATATAAATCTATCACAATAGATAAAAAAGACACTAACTAGGATTCTCAGTGCAGTGCAAATGCCAAAATATTCCTCGAATTTATTTGTCATCAAATGATATATACTAAAAAATATTATTAATTCATATATTTATATAACTTAAATATAAAAAAACAAAATTTTAAAATAAACAAATAATTATTATCACATCCAAAATCACATCATTTAATAAATAAATTTAATAAACATTTTAATATCTCTAATATTATTGCTGCGATAGAATAATATTATTGCTAAGACTCTATACATTCACCAAAACACAGACCTTCCTAATTTTACCCTCAGACCCTGTTTTAACATTTTTAATCCGAACCATTTTCTTCACAGACTTGGCAAACTTAGCAAAAGAAGTCATGGACTGAACCTCGAAGCAGTTGTTCAAGAAATGACGGTAAAAGAGTTTGTATCGCATTGGAAAAGACCTCTTAGCTTGAGTAGATGGATGCAGTAGCCGAGGTCAAACGTACCACGGCTTCCGGTGTCCATCTAAACCTTTGAACCTAAAAAACATCAATTTAGTAACAGAAAAAAAATGTTGTTTCTGTTTCTATAAACAGTATGAATATGTAAAGCAATGAATAAAGTGTGGCTTGAATTAGCTTTACCAGAGAGCAAGATCAAGACCCTGATTAAAAAAGTTTGGAAAGTGGAAAAATTAGCAAATGAAGCTGGTATGGCTCTGGCTTCTGATATCCCTTGAAATTATTCCATCTCTAGTACCATCAACATTAATCTCAAAACTGTAAACAAATATCAAAAATTAAAAATCAAACTCAAACCCAGATTTGTCCAAAATAATAAGAATAATAATAACTCAACCCCTCATATGGTGAGGGAGGCATCCAGATCTGTCCAGAATAACAATAAACAAATAAAAAAGCTCAATCTCAGAAACCCAGAAAAGTACCCCCAAAAAAAAAAAAAAAAACTCAAATCCAGAAACCCTTAATAAATTCAGTGCGCTAGAAGCCCCTAAATCAAGTGATAATCGAAAATTTTGTGTAATAAAAACGAATGAAGTAAAACCCCTAAATTAATTCAACCAAAAAATAAAATGAAACCCTAATTTCGTCCCAAAATGTCCTGTGCTTTCACAGCAAAGCCCAACAAAAATCCCTAATACAAACAAGAAGTTGGCATACGAACCTGATTCAATGTCTAGCGAATTCTCAGAGGTCCTTGCTCACGAACGTTGCTGGTTTTGCAAATTTGTTAAGAGGTTGCGTGTGGTTATATGACAATTGCCGTTTCCAAGCTGCTTTGGAAGGAAGAGTCGTTGACGCCAAATCAATGGGCAATAATCAGGATTTTCAAAAAACAAAAAAAAAAAAGAAAGAAAGAAAAATCATCTCTCACTCACTTTGATCTCATTCTTTGACCTTTTAGAACCAAAATCCACCTGTTTTCTTTCTTCACCCATATGGAATCCATCAGAACCCTAACGCCGAAGGACAGGTTGAGGATGGAGAAAACGAAAAAGCCTTGGGGGATTTCTGGAGGCTCAAAACTGACATATCCTCTCGAACAAGGAAGTGTCAATGTCGAGGGTTAGGGTTTGGCTCTGTTTTCAAAATTACGGTGTGGCGCGAAGAGGACGATGAGGATAGAGAAGGAAGTAAAGACAAGGTTAATTTTCATGGTGGTCGTGGTGGTGGTGTTGGGTAGGGGAGAGAGAGAGAGAGAGAGAGAGAGAGGAGGGAGGAAAGGGTTGCAGAGGTTGTGGTGTGGGAAAAAAAAATTCTAGTGCTCCCACAGTGGGTCCCACTGCGTGTGTATTAGATACAAGAGCATACGCTTTTGCTCCATTGAAATTTTTTCCGTGATCTCCATAGCCATGGTGAGCACAAGTTGAATAGAAGAAAATGGAGGAACGGCTAAACCAGCTCTGGCCACTGTCCAATGTACTGCATGTCATAGTCGTGTCTCAATCTACACTTTCTAAGGTAGACATTTTTTATTTTTTTCCATTTTTTGTGGTTAATATAAAGTAGACACAACATGCTAACGGTAGCAGAATATTGACTGGGCATTGTTTGGAAGAGATACCTTATAAAAAATAAAGAGAAGCCTTTTTTTTTTTTTTTGGTTCATTATCCTATTTTCATCAAAAAATATTTTTTTTTAATTTTTGTCCAATTTGCATAAAAAAATTAAAAATAAAACTAAAAAATAAAATAATAAAAAATTTAAAAAAATTAAGGTACCAAAATAAAGGCTTTTAGGATGTAAAAGCATTGACTTTGATTCCTAATTTTTTTTTAGTTATCTTTTTAATTTTTTTAATTTTTAATTAATTTTCAATTTTTTTTGTTAAGTTTAAATTTTATTATTTTAAATGATACTTATAAAAATATAAAAAAAATTATAAAAAAATTAAAAAAATAATAAAAAATTTTTAAAAATTGAGCGATCAAAGCCAACGCAGCTAGGATGTAATAGCGTTGGCTTTGGTTCCCTAATTTCTTTTTATTATCTTTTCAATTTTTAATTTTTAATTAATCCTCAATTTTTTTTGTTAAGTTTAAATTTTATTATTTTGAATGATACTTATAAAAATATAAAAAAAATTACAAAAAAATACTAAAAAATAATAAAAAAATTTCAAAATTTGAGGGATCAAAGTCAATGCAGCTAGGATGTAATAGCGTTGGCTTTGGTTCCCTAATTTCTTTTTATTATCTTTTCAATTTTGTAATTTTCAATTGGTCTTTAATTTTTTTGTTAAATTTTAATTTTATTATTTTGAATGATATTTGCAAAAATATAAAAAAAAATACAAAGGAATTTAAAAAATGAAAATAAAAAAGAAAATAGTAAAAAATTTAGGGACCAAAGCCAACGCTGCTGAGATGTAATAGCATTGGCTTTGGTCTCCCAGTTTTTTTTATTATCTTTTCAATTTTATAATTTTTAATTGGTCTTCAATTTTTTTTATTAAGTTTGAATTTTATTATTTTAAATGATACTTACAAAATTATAAAAAAAAAATTATAAAGGAATTTAAAAAAATAATAAAAAAATTTAAAAATTGAGTGACCAAAGCCAATGCTGCTGGAATGTAATAGCGTTGGCTTTGGTCCCCCATTTTTTTTAATTATCTTTTCAATTTAGTAATTTTTAATTAGTCCTTAATTTTTTTTGTTAAGTTTGAATTTTATTATTTTGAATAATACTTGCAACAATATAAAAAAAAATAAAAAATTTAAAAAATTGGGGGACCGAAGCCAATACTTTTTATTTTTCCTCCAATATTTTTTTGTTATCTTTTCAATTTTGTAATTTTTAATTGGTCCTTAATTTTTTTGTAAAATTTGAATTTTATTATTTTGAATGATATTTGCAAAAATATAAAAAAATTATAAAGGAATTAAAAATAATAATAAAAAAATTTAAAAAATTGGGAACCAAAGCCAATGGTGCTGGAATGTAATAGCGTTGGCTTTCGTCCCCCAATTTTTTTTAATTATCTTTTCAATTTTGTAATTATCAATTGGTTCTCAATTTTTTTTTGCTTTGTTTGAATTTTATTATTTTGAATGATAGTTGCAAAAATATAATAAAATTACAAAATAAATAATAATAAAAAAATTTAAAAAATTAGGGGACCGAACCTCCTTCTTTCTAATATTCAATTCAACCCATAACACTACCATTTCAATTCTTGTTCTTTGAAATCCCACCACTTTAACTCCTCTATAATCGCCTGCTCATCCCTCACAACTTAATCAAAACTCTCCAAGTAGGAACTCTTCAACCTCATATTCGATCAAGATCGGAGCCTCAACGCTCAAAAGAACCCAACCAAATAAGACTCAATTATCAAGGCCATAGGTGCCCTTTCTGCTCTGGGTAGTGATACGGTCACCATCGGGACTTCGCTCTCGGCCACATCAAGACTACTCTGGACCATTGAGAAAGAGCAGCTCTTAATCTGGAGGAAACTGTCCACTTATTTAGTACGTAAGCCGGTGACGTTTTGCATGTCATTGATGTCATTGTTTTTTTTTTTTTTTTTTGGTTTTTTGTTCACACTTAAAAAAAAAGGCTCAAAAACCAAAAAAAAAAAAAAAACAACAGCTCACAAATACTAACTTTCAACCGAAGCTTTGAATGGATTTTGGATTGTCGAGAAGAAAGCTCGGGCGGTAGAAGCAATAGAAAAATATATGGGACTGGAATAGTGGATTTAATTTGAGAATTTTAAAATGGTGAGAGATGGAAGATTTTATTTGGAAATTTTAAAATGGTAAAGTCTGTGTGAAATAGTGGTGTTTTTTGAAGCAATGATATTTTGAAGCGGGTAGGTTGAAAGAAATTTTTTTGAAGTTACAATTTTCTCACGTGTGACAGGAAAATATCTGAGTCGTTCACTGGATAAATTAAAATCTAATGGTTGATCATTTTTTCACATTTTTTGACCACACTATTTTCGCCAGGTCAGTCCTGACCATAGAAGGACTCTTGTTTTGAATTTATGGGAGTATATGATATTAACTTTTTCAAATTATAAAATTAGGTAATAATCTCACTAAAATAAAGAAACATAATAAAACCATGGTTTTCAAACGTTCCTATCTTTGATGGTGCTAAAGAAATGAATTTTTATTTACCAAAACAAGAGAAATGAAATTTTAAATAACATGTGATCAGGATTTTGTTGTGTCAATTTGTGTCTAAGTTTATATAATTATAAGGTAAATTTTCTGTTTGAATTATATATGCCAATTTATGCTGGCACTTCAGTTTATAAATTTAACTTTTTTTTTAGCGTTTTGGTTTGTAAAATGATGTATCTTTGTCTTTAAATTTATTTGTATGGCTTAAAAGTTAGAAGTGTCAGTTTTATATAGTTCAGGGCAAGATGCGCCAATTCATCATTTAATACTATTTCATAATAAAATAAATTTTTTTTGGGGGGAAAATTTCATATGATTTAATATCATGATGCATAAGCATTTTTTTTTTTTGGGCAATATCATAAGCTAAAATATTTTGTTATTATGTAATTAATGATGTATTATTGGAATGGAGTAATAATAGTGTATTCTTAGGTTTTATTATTTTTAAAAACTTTATACTAACTTTTATATTGCTCCTACTATTCCAAAATTAATATATATATATATATATATATATATATATATATTTTATAAATATATATACATATATTCTAATAATCTTTTGGAAATCTATTGGAAATATGTTTTTAACATGAAGGTGATATATCAATTAATAATTTAATATGAAAACTTCAATAAGACAAATAGCGATATGTAGCATTTATAATGTTACTAAATGTTCAATATAAGTTAGGAACTATATTTTCAATATATCAAAACTTTGTATAGGTATAAAGATATTCTCTTGGGCAAATAATTTTCAACAACATATTGCAACACTTTAAATATGATTTACACTTTCCACAATATACCTAAGATATTTTTGGCTCTATCACCTACAAGAATAGAACTATGTGGATACTGCAACACTTGAAATATAGTTTAAGCTTCCCACAATACACCTATGATATCTTTGGCACCATCACCCAAGAATAGGACTATGCGGGCTCATTTGATACGGTGGATTGTATTAGTTTGTATATATTGGCTCATTTAATACAATGATTGTATTAGTTTGTATTATATTAGTCTGTATTATATTAGGCTATATTGTATTAACTTGCATTGTATAAATATTTTTTAATGTTTGGTGTAGAATCGAACTGTACAATAAATTTTGTAAAAAATAAATAAATAAAATAGTTTTACTATTCATATAATTTTGTATAAATAATTACATCACTCAAAATAGAAAAAAATATTTTTTTTATTATTATACTTGTAATTTTTTTTTATAAATTTGAAAAGGATAAATTGATTATTTATTATTACTCATATAATTTTAAAAAATTAATTACATTTTTCATAATATATTAAATAGAGTTTTGATTATTATTCATGATAATGGTTACATTATATATAGAATAATTATTACAATTATATTATGTTTCATAAATGTTATTTCAATACCATAAAAGATTCTAAGTGGTTGAAAATTATTTGTTCATTCCTCATTCTTATTTTAAGATGTAAAATATAAAAAATAATTATTAAAATATGTATTTTTTTGATAATTTTGTATGTAATTATTCATATGCCAACAATATATATTTTTAAGAGTTGAGTTTGTAGAAAATATATTTCTCAGATATCTTTCAATTTTTGTATACTTTATAATTTTCATATATTTTATAATATTTATACAAATATTAAATTTATTATTGTAATAAAATAAAATAATGGATGGGTGTCCTTGTAATTTGTTACATTAATTTTTTTCTAAGAATATGATAGGTAGATTTATCTAGTGTAATTTTGGAGATTATATATTAAATGTGAATTTTTTTATTGTAAGGCAATTAAATGGTGAAAAAACATATCAATAATGTTAATTTGGGAAATATTTTTACTAAAAATCAATAATATTTATAAAATTTTTTGATTTTGAAAAATCCTTCATTAATATTTTCAATTTTTTTTAAAAAAATTTCATTAAAAATTATGAATTTTATAATCTATTCTAATTGTAAAGCAATTTGATATGAATATTATGATAAAAATTTCAATTGATATTACAAAAAAATATCAAAATTTTTAATGGATATTATAAAAATTATATTTATTTTAACTTGAAAGCTAAGTTTCGATTCCAAATGTTGAAAAAATAAAAATTTGATGGAAAATTTTGATTTTTTAATATATGCGTAAAATTATATAATGTTAAAAAAATAAAAATAAACAGTACAATAGAAATAAAAAAAAAATGTTATAAAAACGAGGGAACCGCGGGAAATGACACATCGATCAGCCAACACATCATGATCCTTATCCAAAAGTTCATACCCCAATCCTCACCCGGAAACTTCCCCCTTTCTGTCTCTCTCTCTCTTTCTCTCTCTCCTTCCCACGCTCATGTTCTTGTTGTTGCTTTCTCTCTCTTTCATGTATATGTATATGTATATATTTGTGGTGGCTGATCGGAGTTTTGGACGAATATATGGCAAGGCAAAAAAGGCATGTCTAGCAAGGTGCTTTTGAAGTTCAACATCAGCGTTATCAGAGATAAGCGTGCACAAACTTATATTCCTTCTTCGGTTATTGATATTATCACTCATAATTGTTGGTACTAATTATATTATTTTTCCCTTTTTTTTTTTTATAAATTCCACGGCTTCTTCTTTTTTTTTTTTTCCATTAAATATTATATAATTTTAGTAATAGAATTAATTAATAAATTAATTGGGACGGAGGTTGAAAGCGTGACTTTTGATGGTCCTTCCTTGTTGAATGGTGTTTTTCTTCCAGGAGGGTAGTACTATTCCTGATTCACTGTTCACATTTTAACGGAAAACCTCCTGCTATGCACGTTGTATATATATTTTTTGCCCATTCAAAAACCACCTTCTTCATATTTCTCTATCTTCTTCTTCTTCTTCTATTTTTTTGGCATTCAATGCTAGGTCAATGTGCATCGGTCATAGATTTAACTTCCATGTTTATTTAAATGTATTATTCGTATCTAATATTACTTGGTTCAGGTACGGCTTTTTCCCTAATAACCCATTTATGGATATTATAAAACCCGCCCCAAAAAAATATATTTCCTGTGGGATTTTCGTTTGGTTTTTTTTTTTTTTTTTTTTTGGGTCTGTTTATTTGATGCAGATTTCCGAGAATGGGATTTTTGTTGGAGTGATAATAGACAAGGAAAGCCACTCTCTTTTGTAGCTTCGTCAGTGTGGGTGGTAGCGCCTAAATATGGAAACAATTAATTGTTTCCTCTTCTGCTCGGATTATTTGGACTTTTTTAGCTCCTTGAATAAAGCTGTCAATGAACAAAATTTCCTATTACAGGTTCGTCAAAATTAATTCTAATTTATCAGATTTTTCTTTTTTTGATTTTGATTTTGTTTCCTTTCCTGGAATGCCTTTTTTTTCGGTTTTTTCTTCTTTACCAAGGTGGGGGATGGGTCTATTTATCTAACCAGAAAACTGTTTAACCTGCCTATTATCGTTTTGTTTTTTTGCAGCTCTTATTGTTGTTGTTTGGTATTTGGGAGGTAACAAATTGCTACTTCTATTTACTACAGATTCGTCATCCAGGTATATCCCTCGTTCACTTTGGTGATTTATTTCTTATTACCACTACTATGCCTTCTGATTTTATGTGTTTTTTCTATTGGTCTTCATGCGGTTTTAACACTAAAAGGTTTTTCTTAATAATGTTTAGTGATATTCATAGTCTTGGGCTATTTAGGTTCGGAGATTTAGTATTTAAGATTGAATCTTTAGTAGAAAATTCAAGAGCGTTTAAGAAGTAATTGAGTATAGATTAGTATTTGAATAAGATTGGTTACCTTCTCTCTGAAATTTTAATGGAGAGAAATTTTCAGAATATGTTTTTAATTATGTCTCCCTTTAACTTATGTATTTATTCATTTTTTTGGGGGAATTATATGTTTTCTAATAATGTTTTGTTCTTAATATATCAAAGTTTTCAGGATCCAATAATTAGATATATGTTGATTCCAGAAAATTAATATGAAAGGAAAAAAAAAAAAGGAAAGGGCTTATTAAGTAAATGCATTAGACTTTATGACCAATAAGTTCCCATTTTCTTTAAGGGGAAAAATAATTTATTAAACTATATTGTTTGTTATCAATACTCTTTTGTCATGCAAGTCGAAACATTAATTTCAATTGTTTTAGCGAGTTTTTTTTTTTTTTTTAATTTTCTATACAATATTGTCTTATGTTTGACTCAACATGAATTCATTCTTATTTATATCTCGAAGGATGTTGATGTTTCATTCAGTCCTTAATTTATAAGCTAAAACGTTTGTTCCATAATTCCAAAACATACTGAGTTGATGGAAAATCAAAAGGTGAATTCAATAAGTTATTTGATACTTTTCAAGTTTTCCTTTACTAGAAAACTACTAACGTGCTTGTCATTATTAACCTTTTGGTTTCCTTTACTAGAAAATAACAAACATGCTTGCCATCCTTAACTTTTTGGTCAATGCTGTGGGGTCAAAATTTCGATCCATCTTTTAATTTTCTTTCTTTTCTCCTTTAATTTAAATATATGATTTTTTCACGAGAACAAAATGAAAGCCCTAGCTTTTTCAATTTTAGTTTTCTTTTTTGTTTACTTTAGATATAGTGTTTATTCAAGAGTGGGAATACAAAACCAAACATTGGATTATTATGTATGAGTTAAGAGGTTTGATTCATCAATTGGTGCATCAAATTACAATGAATTTTAGTTACACTTGGTGCTATTTTGAATTTCCATGGCAGTCATTAGGGAAGGAATATTAGATCTAGCCTACTTGTTTTGTATTTAGGTTCAATGGAGCTGTCATGGGTTAATTTGATAAAAAGTAATTTTTTAGGATCCTTATATTAATTCCTCGAAATGAAAACTTCCATAAAATTCAAGGAGATAATTTTATTAAAACATACAAGTGTATGTATTCTAGAATCTTATCTTCATGGTCATTAATTATATGTGAGTGGTTAAAGTTATGTATACAGAATTATATTTTCCTTCTTCCTTATCCAATGCTATTTTAAACTTACTTTTATTGTCTTATGTACATGGTTCAAGCATAATTTTATCTTTGAACTTACTTTTCTATAGCTTTTGTTTAATAAAAAAAAAAAAAGAAAAAAAGAAAAAAAGGGACAAAAGAGGGGGTGACATACCATTTTTTTAAAAAAAATTAAGATTCTATAATGATTTCTGTTTATATAGAAATTTTAGAATGGGAGATGGACAAAAGTTGTGTAATCAATTTCTATCATATACCTTTCTATATGTTGAACTTCTCTATAGCCTTTATTTTATTTATTTATTTTTTTTAAAAAAAAAAAGAGAAAAAAGAATGAGCTATAATACATTTTTTTTTAAAAAAAATCGGAAATAATTATATATTTTCTATTGGTGTAGAAATTTTAGCATGAGAGAAGGACAAAATATGTGTGTATTTAGTTTCTATCATATACCTATATTTTACTACAAATGTTTTCTCATGAAGGCTTCTTTTTTTTGTATTTTTTTTTAGTAATTGTTTTCTTTTCTAGTCATGTTTTCTAAATGGTGTTCATTATCTCATTGATATATTCATTTTTTGGAGTATGATGTTTAGGGCATAATATTTAATTTGTGAAAGTAGATAAATTAAAGTTAATTTACTTCAACAAGTTAGGAAGTCTTGTTATAATATATGGCATGATTGATTATAGCCAAGGTTTTAAAAGTCTTAAGGCATACTAGATAATAAGAAAAACATTTAATTTATAACAACTTAGTTGATTATTCTTTAGTTTCGATAGTTTCTTTAGTTACTCTCTCTTTCACACAATTGGTTCAACTCTCTTATGGTGGCATGCTTCCAATTCAGCCTTTAGAAAAGTTATCAGAGAGAAAGGAGAAAAGAAAATGCACTTAAACCATAAAAGTAAAACCACATCCAAACTAAGGCAAAGATGTGGCATATGCCTGAACTACCTCAAAGCTTAAGCCATGAGGTGGTGAGGCTCACCATGTCGAGGGATAAGCTTCAACAGGGTGCCAAGGCTATAGCTTCAAAACAATAGCCTTGTGCCTCACCTCAAGGCAATAGGATCAATGCGTAAGCCTCAAACGATTTCAAAAACAGTGATTGTCTACTATTAGGGATCACATCATCTGTACAACTTGGTTTCCAATTTTAACATTCATTGCTTTATGTAAAATTTGTGAAAAAAATGAGGCCTTAAAAATATATTGCATGCATTGAATCAATTGTCTGTGGTAGAATTGCATTATCCTAGAGCAGATGGGTAATTAATTAATTACTTATCTGAGAAAGAAGACCTTATAATTAGAATAATAATTTTATGGGGTATTTCATCTAAACAGATAATAATTACAAAAGGGATTTGTGGTAGGTTAAATACATGTGTTTTATGGATTCACCTTGAGGGTTAATGATTGCTTTCATTGCAATCTTTTCATCCTTGTTGGGCAGCTACTTGAGAATGGGCCATGGGTGGGTCAAGGCTAGGCTAGTTCAATGATTTTCGGTTTGCTAAAGTCAAATATAAAAATTTCTAGCCTAGTTACATAATTATTTGGTTAGGTTAGATTAAATACTAAAAGTTTCCTATATTTCCTTTTTGCTTTCATGAACATGCCAGTGGTAATTTAACTTATAAAATTTTATGTGAGAGGAAGATGCTTAGAGCTAATGAAAAGTTCCACCAGTTCACAGATTGCTATTTTGAAAGTTTTGCTAACGTATTAGAATTCTTCTTGTATGGAGATTAAATTTTCTTGGCTGCTTTCCCCCTTCACACTTATTTGTTTTGACTAGCCTGAAGTCAGTGTGTTTTGTCATTTGCTTGCTGCTGTATAGACAAGGAAGTCAAAATGTTATTAATAGTGGTTACTGCTTTCTTAATTAGAAAAAGGATATGTACGCATGGTGTTTTCTGTTTTCTTTCGTTCTTTGTCTTCCTGTGTCTTCATTGCGTAATTACTTGAAATGAAATTTAATGAAGTAAAAGTTTCATTTATAAATTAAAAATAAGTAGAGAATAGAGATTCATTTTCATTCTTGAAAAAAAAAGGGTTTGTGGATAAAAGTATTTTGTGTTTGTGTAGACATTTTCTTTTCTTTTTTTTTTTTTCTTTTTTTTTTTTTTTGGTGCTTTGACTTGTAATTTTTTTTCAAAGCAATACAAGTTTGTCTACCTGACCCTTTAAATTAATTTGTTAGTCTATGAAGTTATTGTTCAATTTATTCTATTTGATTGGTGACCTAAATTTGATGAATTGTAGTACAATAAGGTGAATTATTGACATAGAAGAGAAGGAAGTAATGTGCTTGCCGCTGTATAGACAAGGAAGTCAAAAATGTTATTAATAGTAGTTACTGCTTTCTTAATTCCAAAAACGATATGTATGCATGGTGCTCTCTCTCTCTCCTTTTTTTTTTTTTTGGGTGTCTTCATTGAGTAATTGCTTGAAATGAAATTTAATGAAGTAACATTTAGAAATTAATATAAAGTAGAGAATGGAAATTTAGTGTTTAGCATTCTTTAAAAAAAAAAAAAAATTGGTTTGTGAATAAAAGTATTTTGTGTTGATGTAGACATTTTTTTTTCTTTTTTTGATGCTTTAACTTGTAATTTTTTTCAAAGCAATACAAATTTGTCTACTTGACCTTTTAAATTAATTTGTTAGTCTATTAAGCCGAAACTTTTTTAATTTTAGTTTTCTTTTTTGTATAATTTAGCTATACTGCTTATTCAAGAGTAGGAATACAAAACCAAACTTTGGATTATTATATATATGAGTTAAGAGGTTTGACTCATCAATGGGTGCAGCAAATTACAATGAATTATAGTTATACTTGGTGCTATTTTGAATTTCAATAGATAGTAGATCTAGCCTACTTGTTTTGTATTTAGATTCAATGGAGCTGTGATGGGTTAATTTGATAAAAAGTAAATTTTTAGGATCCTTGTATTAATTTCTCAAAATTTAAACTTTGATAAATTGAAGGTGATAATTTTATTAAAACATAAAAGTGTATGTATTCTAGATTCTTATCTTCATGGTCATTAATTATATGTGTGACTAAAGTGTGTATATAGGATTATACTTTCCTTCTAGTTTATCCGTTGCTATTTTTAACTAACTTTTATTGTCTTATGTCTATGGTTCAAGCATATTTTTATCTTTGAACTCACTCTTCTAGAACTTTTTTTTTTTTTTAAATTTAAAAAAGAAAAAAGAAAAAGAGGAGGTGAAATACCAATTTTTTTTTTTTTAATAGAAAAAAGATGCTATAATGATTCCTGTTTATGTAGAAATTTTAGAATGAGAAATGGTCAAAAGTTGTGTAATTAATTTCTATCATATACCTTTCTATATATTAAACTTACTTGTCTCTAGCTTTTTTTTTTTTTTTTAAAAAAAAGAAGGGAGCTGTAATACAAATTGTTTAAATAAAAAATAATTATATGTTTTCTAGTGGTGGAGAAATTTTAGGATGAAAGAAGTCAAAATATGTGTGTATTTAGTTTCTATTATATACCTATATTTTACTACAAATGTTTTATTGTGTAGTCTTCTTTTTTTTTTTTTTTTTTTTTGGTAATTGCTTTCTTTTCTAGTCTTGTTTTCTAAATGGTGTTCATTATGTCATTGATATATTAATTTTTTGGGGTATGATGTTCAGGGCATAATGATTAATTTGTGAAAGTAGATAAATTAAAGTTAATTTACTTCAACAAATTAGAAAGTCTTGATGTAATTTATGGCATGATTGGTTATAGTCAAGGTTTTAAAATTCTTTAGGCATACTAGATAATAAGAAAAACATTTAATTTATAACAACTTAGTTGATTATTCTTTAATTTTGATAGTTTCTTTTGTTACACTGTCTTTTACACATTTGGTTCGAATTCTTCTATGGTTTCATGCTTCTAATTCAGCCTTTAGAAAAGTTATTAGAGAGAGGAGAAAAAGAAAAAGCACTTAAACCATAAAAGTAAAACCACATCCAAACTAAGGGAAAGATGGGGCATATGCCTCAACTGCCTCAAGGCTTAAGCCATGAGGTGATGAGGCTTACCATCTTGAGGCATAAGCTTCAACAGGGTGCCAAGGCCATAGCTTGAAAGCAATAGCCTTGTGCTTTGCCTTAAGGCAATAGCATCGAGGCATAAGCCTCGAACAATGTCAAAAACAGTGATCATAGTATTAGGGATCACATCATCTGTACGACTTGGTCTCCAATTTTAATTTTAACATTCATTACTTAACATAAAATCTGTGAAAAAAAAAAGGCCTTAAGTATATAGTGCATGCATGAATCAATTGTCTATGGTCGAAGTGCATTATCCTAGAGCAAATGAGTAATTACTTAATTAATTATCTGAGAAAGAAAACCTTCCAATTAGAATAATGATTTTATGGGGTATTTCATCTAGACTGATAATAATTACCAAAGGCCTTTTGGTAGGTTGAATATGTGTGTTTTATGGATCACCTTGAGTGTTAATGATTGCTTTCATTGCAATCTTTCCATCCTTGTTGGGCAGCTACTTGAGAATGGGCCATGGGTGGGTCAAGGCTAGGCTAGTTCAACAATTTTTGGTTTGGTAAAGTTAAATATAAATAGGCTAGTTACATAATTTTTTGGTTTCATTAGGTTAAGTGATAAAATTTCCTATATTTCCTTTTTGCTTTCATGATCATGCCGGTGGTAATATATCTTATAAAATTTTATGTGAGGGGAAGATGCTTAGAGCTAATGAAAAGTTCAACTAGTTCACAGATTGCTAATTTGAAAGTTTTTCTAAGGTATTAGAATTCTCCTTGTCTGGAGATTAAATTTTCTTGGCTGCTTTCCCCCTTTGCACTTTTTTTGTTTTGACCAACCTGAAGTCAGTGTGTTTTGTCATTTGCTTGCTGCTGTATGGACAAGGAAGTCAAAATGTTATTAATAGTATAGTTACTGCTTTCTTAATTACAAAAAGGATATGTATGCATGGTGTTTTCTGTTTTCTTTTGTTCTTTGTTTTTTAGTGTTTTCATTGCGTAATTGCTTGAAATGAAATTTAATGAAGTAAAAGTTTCATTTATAAATTAATATAAGTGGAGAATAGAAATTTAGCATTTTGCATTCTTTAAAAAAAAAAAAAAAAAAAAAAAAAAAAAAAAAAAAGAGGTTTGTGGATAAAAGTGTTTTCTGTTTATGTAGTCTTTTTTTTTTTTTTTTTTTTTTTTTCAATGCAATACAAGTTTGTCTGCGTGACCTTTTAAATTAATTTGTTGGTCTATGAAGTTATTATTCAATTTATTCTATTTGATTGGTGACCTAAATTTGACGAATTATAGTATAATAAGGTGAATTATTAAAATAGAAGAGAAGGTATTCGTATGAGTACTGCAAGATATGATTGGGAAAGTCATTATTTATAACTGGATTAAGGAGGGAATAAAACACAGCTCATCAAATCTTTCCTGTTTTCTGATTTTATTCTTATCTTTTCTTACTATTTCTTATCAAAAACATTGCAGTTTACTTTCCGTTAAATCATATGCTGGTCCTTTTATTGATATCTCGATCTACATTTTTTTTTCCTTTTTTTTTTTTTTTTTTGGTTGGGTAAATTCTATCTACTCCTGTTGGCTTCCCTCCTCTTTTTTTTTTTTGTTGGGGGGGGGGTAAATTCTATCTACTCCTGTTGGCTTCCCTTTTTTTACCTAAAAATCTTTATTGGTCATCCTTCTATTCATTAATGTTCTATTCATTATCAAACTTGTTCCTCTATTCTCAGCAGGACATGATTAATCTAGGTAGTTTGTAGAGATACTTCATTTAATTAGTCATATCCTGCTAAACCTTATATGTTTTCTTTTTATGGTCAATTGAGAGGTTTGACTGTTTAAGGTGTGGGAGCTTGTGATTCACAAAAGGAAAGAAAGGGATCAAGTGTTTTCAGTAAGCGCATATTTGGTTGGAGGTTTTAGTGAAAGGAAAGAAACGGATGGAGATGGAGGAGGAAGAAAGAAGAGTTAATCCCTTATTTTGTAAAGGGGATGAGGAGTATCAGTCATTGTTGAGGGTTTATTTTAAATTCACTTACATTAATTCCTCATAAATCTATGCCTACTTGGATGATCCGATTGGTAAAATGATGGTTTGTTACCATCATGTTTTAAAATGGTAATCTATTTTACGTCCAGCACTGCAAGAGAAGCATACCATCTTTGTTTCCATCCTATAATACCATACAGCACAAGAGAGATTTTCTCTATTATCATCCATCCTAAACTCAACCCTTCAAATTCCCTATATACGTACCACACACAGCTGCAGTTTATTAGAACAACATATATAATATTTCCTACCAACACTAGATGTTGAGTCCGGTTTATGTAGAAGTGAACACCGTCGCTATTACGTACTAGATATTAAGTTGTTACTTCAGCATGCTTACATCATGCATCTCATTAAAATGTCTTTGATCTCCCAGGTCATACCAAGCCAAACAACTATTTCTTTTTGGCTTTAAAAATTTAGAACAACTCCTTATGTTATTTTTATCTCCCTGGCTCAAGTATTATGCTTTATGCAATTAAATAAAACATATAAATTCAAAAGCACCATGTTGATAAATATGAGAAGTTATTATTTTATATACGAATGTGAGAGATATACCACTGATATGATATTTATCTTACGAAACTTGTGTTGATCACTTTCTAATTAATTATATGCATTGAAATTTGAAAGGAGTAGGCACTTATTTTATTAGGAACAGCATTAAATCATCTTTTGGATGAATCTCTAGGATGGAGAGAGAACATAGCACTCCCTAGGCCTTGGAGCTAGTCTGTTATTTTTGCACTTTGTTGCGTTTAAAAATTGGAGAATTTCAGACAAACAGTTGCAATAATTAGTTTGGTATGCTTATATTTTTGACTTGTACAGCTTTAAATTTTAAGAGGATAAACTTCTTACCTATTTAACTAGGCAGTTGCATTGCATGTGGAATAGTTATAATCTTTCTTGGAACACTTGGTTTAAATGTAAAACTCACCATCAGAGCTAGGTAATTAGATGCATAAAACATTTCCTCAGTTTTCTAAGGATGTCCATATTTTAGGTCTTTAATGTTTGTATATGTATCAAATGTCTTAATGCTGGAGCAGCAATGTTTTTACTATTGTATTATCCTTTGTCTATAATATGTATTGTTCGACTAGTAAAAAATTGATATATAGCATGTGTCATTGATGGAGTTTTGCTCCCACTGTGTAGCCATATGGTCAAGTTTATTTTTCAGATTTTTTGGATATATACTCAACTGTTGTCTGGGAGCTGGTTTAAATATGGAAATAAATGTTATTGGACCACGTATTTTTGTCTGAGATGCTTGTGGTGGGCTAATCTGGTGAATTTATTTGATCAAATTTACTCACTTGATTATTTGTTAATTATGGAAAATTATTGCAAAATAATAGCTAACTTGTATTTGCTTTGAAATACTATAATAATCATATTTATTTAGGGATGTTACAATGTTGAATGCATTATGACCTAGAAAACCTCCTTTAGAACATGAAATTCAACATTAGATTACCATTTAATTTTTAATTGGCTATCTAATTCAGTCCTGAATAAAGCAAATATTGACGCATGGTGTTTATCAAGAAATTATTTTTATGGCTTTATGTGTTATTTTCATTTGATAGTTCTTTTTTTTTATTTTTATTTATTTATTTATTTTTAATGAAGATATTAGTTTCAACGGTGCATGAATAATGTCTGTGAGGTTGCTCACCTAATTACAAGCTTAAAGAAACTGGCTACAAAATTAAACAGAAAATAAAAAAATTAAAAAACCATAATAACAAACTGAAAACCATTTCTATTAGTTTATAAAATAAGATTCATTTTGATAAATGATTTTGTTTTTGTCATTATGGAAAGGGAAAAAAAAAAAAACTAGAAACACCAAATTGAAAACTATTTTAGGCTGTTCATAAAATGCTGCTCATTTCACTAAACTTTTTTGTTTTTATCATTATAATCGACTTGTGAAGGTCATTTACCATTCATGTTTGCTTGATTTCTCCAAAATTAAATAGTAAAAAAAAAAAAAAAAAAAAAAAACAGAAAACCAAAAACCAAAATCATAAATGTTACCAAACGAGGGTTTTTTTATTTTATTTTATTTTATTTGTTTATTTATTTTTGTGATGATTTTACTATTATTCTGCTGGTTCGTTTTAGTTGCATCCTATGCTGCTGGAGTACCTACTGATCCAGCTTGATGCTCTTAACTTGAGCTTTCCTTGTTGTAGCAAGTAATAGGACTGGCTGGTTTCTCATTTCTATATCTTAGACAGTGAGTTTTGTTCAATGATTTTGAATCATACAACTTCTTAATTAATGATTGAAGCACTTGAAATTGATGGACCATGGTAAGAATGCAAATATGTTAATTTACAATTCTTTTCATAATGCATCTCATGCTGTTTGGTATTTCTCAGACAAAGCTGGAAACTCTTATCATGGACCCTCGATCTTAAGTAAATGCAAGGATTTAATGTGTTAGCGTTACATTTATAGAGTTTCTCATGAGTGCCATTTCCTAGGCCTTTATTTAGTATAGTATGAGTATATGCTGCAAAGAGCTATGTGATGGTGCTTAAAAAGTAGGAAAAGCTAAATGAAATAATTGCATTCAGTATGCCAATATTCTAGGTGTTTCTTCACTAAAGAGTAAATAACATTGCCTTTAGCTTGGAGTTTGGAAGATTGTATGGTAATTAAACATATTTGGATTATAGGGTATCTGGATAGACTTTGCTTGGTTTTGAATCATTTGTAATTTTTGTTTGTTCTTCATATAAAGCAGCTAGTTTTATTTCATATGTTCTTCTGGGTACAATGGAACCCAGTTTTTATTACATAAGTCAGCTAGTGTCAAAAGCCCTGTTGGTACAGTTGGGATATGTCTCCCCTTTCCTTTACCCCCTTCTTGCCATTTAAATTTTGCTGCTATTCAACCCTAGACTTGAAACTTTACTTTCATTTGACATTAGGTTCTATTCTATTAACCCCATAATTGTTGAAATAGTTTAAATTTGATTTTTCTACTCAAGCATACTTGTCCAACTATGCATGTATAGTTTCATGCAGAATCATAATTTATGTATATTCTATCTCATATCTTGGATAAAACAAACAGCTTTTTAGAAACTAGTTGCTTTCTCTCAGTAGAATGCATCTTTTTTATGGTGGTGTTAAAACGGTTTGTTTTGTTGGATTGATATGTATTTTGGGCCTACTTTTTATCAATGAGAATATTGGTAACTTAATATGCTATCATGGAGAACTGTTCTATTCCTGCCAACATTTGTTTTTTTGTTAATTGAATATTCTGCACCTGTCTGCAACAGTGTGGCCCAATTTGCAAGAGTCCTACTTGGTTACTTGGTTTTAGAAAATAAAATATATATATAAATAAGTCATAAAATGGTGAAAACAGCAAATAGTTACATAACACTATCGGTAGCTGTATTTTTAAAAGTTTCAAAAGACAAAAGCTAGGGTTTAGGAACATGTTTTTTTAGTTTGATCAATTTTCTACTTTTGACTTATTGACTAGCTTGATCAATTTTCATTTTTGATGTATTCACCAAAAAAAATTTTTTTTTTGGCTGATTCACCAAATATATATATATATATATATATATATTTTGACTTGATATACATAGTTGGATGCACTTCCTAAGATTTACTATGATTTATTTTATTTCCTGATCCAGTTGTCAAAATGATAGTTTGCTACCATGAACAAGTCATAAAATGGTAATCTATGTTTTACATCCTACACTAAATAATAGAAGCAAATATATGAACTTTCTTCTTTCCTGCAATACTATACAATAGAAGAGATTCCGTATTATCAACCATCCTAACCTTAACCCTTCAAATTCCCCTTATACATGCTGAACACAGAGTTACAGTTTATTTAGAACAAAGTAATATTTCCTACCCACATTAGATATTGAGCTGGTTGCTGCTGAAGTGAAATCCCAATCTATTACTTACCAGATATTAATTTGTTGCTTCAGCATGCTTACAACATGCATCTAATTGAAATGTCGTTAATCTCCCTGGATATGACCAACACTAAGATATAGTTAGCCAAGCCAAACGACTTAAACTTTATAGCTTTATAAATTTAGAATAACTATTTTCATCTTTTTATCTGGCTAGTTCAATTATTATGCTGCATGTGTTTGAGAATCATATAAATTTGATGACACTATGTTCATAAATATGAGAAATAATTATTCTCTCTTATGAATGTGAAAGATTTACTGCACTATAGGTATGATATTTCTGTTATGGAACTATTGGTGCTCACTTTCCAATTAATTACGTGTGTTGAAAGGACTAGTGTGCCTATTTTAATTAGGAACAGCAGAAAATTGTCTTGTAGATGAATCTCTAGGATAGGAGAGAACATAGTCCCCCCTGGGTCTTGGAGATAGCTTTCTTATTTTAGTACTTCGTTACATTTAAGGATTGAAGCATTTGAAGCAAACAGTGACACTAATGAGTTTGGCATGCTTAGGTTTTACTTATACAGCTTTGAATTTATTAGAGGCTCAACTTCTTACTTATTCACTTGAGCAGCTGCATCCCATGGAGAATAGTCGTAATCTTCCTTGAATGAAGACTTGACTCAAATGTTAAAACTTTTCACTAGAGCTAGGTAGCTGTCCTATCTTATTTTTAGACATATCACATGTTTCGTAGGGTTTTCTAAGGATGTCCTTTTTTAGGTCTCCTATCTGAGTATATGTATCTAATGTCTTGATGGTAGAGAAACCATGTTTTTACTGTTGTATTATGGTTTTCCTATAATGTTGTTCAACTAATGAAAAACTGATTCTGTTTTGTTGCTCTAGCTGCATCCTTGACATTTAGTTTTATGGTCAAGTTTATTTTTCAGATTTTTAGGATATATGCTTGATTGTTGTCTTTGAGCTAGCTTAGAAATGGAGATAAAAGTTTTCGGACCACTTAGTTATGTATAAGATGCTTGCGATGGGCCTAATGTGGTGAATTAGTTTGATCAAATTTTTTTGGTTGTTTATTTGTTAATCAGGAAAAATTATTGTAAAGAGACAACTAATATTTGATTAAAGGATATTACTGTGTCGGATGCATTATGACCTAGAAAACCACCCTAGAACTTGAAAAAGACAAGAATAAAGCAAAAATTTACAGTAAATGAGTATAAGTCAAGACAATGATTTTTATGACTCCATGTAGGATAGTCATTTGGTTGTTGTTTTTAGTTGAAGCTGTTAGTTTCAATGGAGCCTGAATGGCATCAGATATACTATTGATTCAGTGCTTGTTGGCAACATTCATGTTTTCGGTTTTCAACTTTTTCTTAAAAGTTATTGTGCATAATTAGTTTTTACTAGGATAGTGAGGCTTCTCACTAACTACAGGCTTCACAAAAGTAGCTACAGGATTTATTTAAAAAAAAAAAAAAAAAAAAGAATTGAATACCTTATCAAACTCTGTATAAGATGAGCCTCCTTTTGATAAACGTTTTTCACTCATGTGTGCTTGATTTCTCAAACAAAAATAAAGAAAAAGATGTGCTAAAAGAGATTTTTATTTTTTATCTTTTTTTAATTCCTCACGTTGCAATGATTATAATGTTATTCTGCTGGTTCCTTTTAGCTGCATCCTAAGCTGTTGGAGTTTCTTTTGACTTGAAATTTTTTTAACCTGAGCTTTATTGTTGTTTAATGATGTTGAATATCTATCAATGATTGAAGCACTTGAAATTAAATGAGAAGAATGCCAAAATGTTAATTTGCAATGCTTTTCATATTGCATCTCATTCTCTTTGGTTTTTCTCAGACAAAGCTGGAAAATTGTACAGTGGTCCTTCCATCTTAAGTAAACGGCATCATGTATTAGGATTACATTCATATAGTTTCTTATGAGTGCAATTTCTTTGGCCTCTATTTAGTCTGCTATGAATATATCCTGCAAACAAATATGTGGTGGTGGTTCAAAACTAGGAAAAGCTAAATGAAGTAATTACATTACAGTGTGCCAATATCATAACCGTGTCTTAACAGCCAAAAAAAATTGCCTTTAGCTTTACCTTTGTAGGATTTTTTGTTAAATATGATTTTTTGGTAATTAAACATACTTGGATAATGCTAGAAATCTGGGCATGTAATATGTGTATCCGGATGGAGTTTGCTAGGTTTTCGAATAATTTGTAATTTTGCTTTGTTCTTCAAATAGAGCAGCTAGTCTTTTATATTTTTATTTTATATGTTCTTCTGGTACAATAGCACTAGTTTTATTTCAGAAATCAGGTACTGTCAAAAGCACTTGTTTGTACAGTTGGGATATGTCTCCCTTCCCTTTAACCCCCTTCTTGCAATTTAAATGTTGGTGGTCTTCAACTCTAGAAACCTTGCTTTCATTTAACATTAAGGTTTATTCCATCAACTACATAATTATTGAAATAGTTTTGATTTATTTTTTCCCATCTGAGCATACATGTCCAAGTATGTATCTAATGTCTAATGGTGGAGCAACCATGTTTTTACTGCTGTTTTATGATTTCTGTATAACATATGTTGTTCAACTAATGAAAAATTGATACTGTAGCATGTTTCCTTGATAGTTATTTACTTCAATTGTGTCTGATAATTATATGGTCAAGTTTATTTTTCAGATTTTCTGGATAAACACTTAATTGTTGTGTTTTGGCTGGCTTAAAAATGGAAAGAAAGGTAGTTGGACAACTTGGTTTTGTGTGAGATGCTTGTGATGGACCTAATCTGGTGAATTAATTAGTTTGATCAAATTTATTGGTTGTTTATTTGTTAATACGAAAAAATCAGTGTAAAGAAAAAACTAACTCATATTTAATTTCAAATAATGAGAATGTCATAATTACTAAATGACATCAGTATGCAAGATCCATTATGAGGTATAAAACCTCCCTAAAACTTGAAAAGTTGAAGGTATATTACCATTGCAATTTTAATTGGCTATCTAATTTAGATTGGAATAAAGCAGAAATTGACAGTAAAGGCGTATTAAGTCAAGATAGTTATTTTTGTGGCTATGTGTGATATTCATTTGATGAAGCTATTAGTGATGCAAGATGGAAACAAAGAATTAATGCAATTTGGAAACAATCTTTGCAAACTTATCAAAGGAGGGGAAAACCAGATTCCATGGCCCAGACTTTGATTTGGAATGACCTAGGGTGAAGGTGGGCTTATATGGGATCTTTAAGCACCTAAGTAGTCTTAGTTTAATTTAGTTTCCATATTTAACTAGTTTTTTTTTTTCTTTTTATTATTTTAGTTTCCTTAACCTTTTGGGTAGTTTTATTATTTAGTTTCCTTGTACTGTTAGGTGGTTTTATTGTAAATAGAGCTCTCTAAAACCCTATCAAACAGTGGATTAATAATTAGAATAATTTTTTTAAGAGTTATATTTTCTGGTCTAATGTAATGCAAATCATCTTTTCTACCTTATCTGTCCTACATCAGTTAGTTTCTGCATCTCGATGGTTAGAAATGCACATTTTATCATATTCTTGTATTTTTGTTCTCATTTCTCTCTTTCTTCTCTAGTCTATTTTTTTGTTTGCTGGATAGAGATGCGGCATTTTTATCTAATTTATCTCTCCCTTTATTTGTTACTTTTTTTTATTTCCCCATTTTCTCTGTTTATTTCTCTATTAAATATTTATTTACTCTCTCTACATTCTTTCACTTATACTTTTGCACATGTTTTCTTTACCAACCTTACTCCCCACTGAAATAGTTTAGATTTAGTTTTTCCATCTGAGCATGTTTAAAGACATGCAGAATTACTGTTTATGTATATTATACCTCATATCTTGACTGTAACAAAGTGCTTTCTAGAAACCAATTGCTCTTCCTCGATGGAGAAAGCATCTTTTTTATGGTGGTGTTAAAACTGTCTTTTATGTTAGATTGATATACATATTCGGAACTATCTACAGTGTATAGAGAGCTGTTGTCTGTTTGGTCTTCTGTTCATTTCCTACTAACTATTTGTTTATTGAATATTCTGAACCAATGGGGCCCCAGTTTGCATTAGGTTTAGTTTGTTACTTTGTTTTAGAAAAGATATTAACAAATAAAACAACGGCGAAAACAGAAAATAGTACATACCAGTAGCTATATTTTTAGAAGTTTCAAAAGACAAAAGATAGGGAGGTTAAGTAAGTGCTTTTTAGTTTGATCAATTTTCTATTTTTGACTTGATATATGTAGTTGGACTTGCTTTCTAAAACTGAAGGTCTTTGATTAACTTGGTATCAGAGCTTTGGTTGTTTATTTGGTCTCTTGTTTGAATCCTGTTACCACAATTTCTTTTAGTTAATGGCTCTGCGGACTTAGTGTACAATTTCTGTCATTTTTTAATGGGTTTACACATAGGAGGGGGTGTTAAAAACTATTAGTTTATCTTAGCTTGATATACGGATTAGTTAGACTAACTTCCTTTAAGCTTTTGAAAATAGTGGTAGCTTGAGAAATTTAATAAAAGCAACTAAAAGTGAAAAAAAAAAAGAAAAAAAAAAAAGAACTTTCCTTTTCTTTTGTAGTACATTAATGTTATTCCCATCATACTCATCTCAACCATGCCTCTCATCATTGTCATTGTCACTTTGATATTTGATTCATGGGCATAAACATCAAAGGAATTTAATGAATTTTCCAATAAAATTAGGGTATAGACATTCGACATATGGAGGTTTAGAAATACACATTTGGTTCATACTTTTTTATTTCTTCTACACATTTTGTTTGCTTTCACTTTTGCACTTCTAGCTCCTAACTCTTTTTTTTGATTATTGGATCATGCCCTTGTTCCATGTTTCAACTAAACAAGAAACGATTATTCTTTTTTTTTTTTCCCATACTTTTCCTCTCCCCATCATATCTTTGATTCTATTCCTATATTTACACACATCACCTTATACTACACACACAAAATAAAAAAAAAATAAAAAAAAAGAATGAGCATTAGCCATGGATTTTTTAATCAAGGTGAATTGTTATATCTAAAATAACTTTTGGCCACAGCAATTAGTTTTAGTTACAAAAGTTGTGGCTAAAAGTGCTCTTTTAACCATGGGGTTATCCTTAGCTCCTTGGAGTACTACCTTCCATTTCTTGTTAAGCCTAGAAAATATGTGTTTTCCCACCATGCAAATTTTTCCATGTTAGCTTGATTTTTTTTTAAGGTTGTGGAGGAAATGTCTGTTATTATGTTGTATGAGTTAGCCTTCAATGTCAATGCCATGGTTGAAACGTCTTTCTAGGCAATTCTACCACTTATTAGAATGAGGAGATTTTTGCTAGTTTAACTTTTAAGTATATATCCTCATAAATAATGATCCTAGCGTATGTGTCTTAAATATTGTATGGTTCAACCAACTTTGGTGTGTATAGTTGTTCTTGGTGGATTCCATCTAGTTTGAGTTCTTTCTGGAAAATAGAGAAAAACTATTTTCACTTTTTGGAGATTTTATAGTCAGTTCCAGTAATCCATTTAGGTATATAGATGTATACAGTATTTTATACATGCTTGTTTGTTCTTCACATTATGTTTATAATTCAACCCACCACACGGTTTCTGTAGCATTGAGTTGCAAGAAATGAAATAAATATAAAAATAAATTTCCTTTATCAACAGAAAAGCTAAGTTAATCAACAATGATGACATCAGGGTTATCTAATTCAGTATAGTGATACTGTAGCCATAAGAAGAAAACATAATTTTAGTTTCAGTCTCACATGTGCAACAATATAACCTTCTACACTTCTCAGTAGTATTTTTAGTTGACTAAATTATACTTACAGGATACTTGATGTATTTAAATTTTTGGTTGTCCTTTTTTTCCCTTCTTATCTAAACATGAATGTAACAGTTGTATGTAGTTTGTTTGTGAGTAATTGCTCTTCATGGAGTACTTCTTCTTGTGATTTCAGGTGCTGTTGCATCATCTTTGACATAATGTGCAAGAACTTTATATTAGTTTTTTCCTCCTGAACTTCCTGTTTTGATGTCCTTTTTTAAATGTAACTATGTGCGGCAAGTGGATTGTTGATCTTTGTGCTTCATGTTTCTTTTAATGTGTTAGGCCCCACATATATTACAGCTTTCTTGGCTGTGATGTTTGGAATTTGTATATTTGGTTTTTCTCAAGTTATCCTAAGTTGAGGAGTAGAAAGCAAGCAACTCAAGGGCATTAGATCAGTTATTATATTTTGGAGAATTGACCAAATTTGTCGGTCTGTTATTGTGCAAGTAAAAATTTATCTGGGTAACATTCACTGTACTTGAGATTTTGTTGTTGTGTTGAGGCATATTATTCGAGGATTTCAATGGATCCCAATTCTGCATTTGAGAAAATTTCATCTTACATATTTTAGTATTTTTAATTGTTGCTTGTAGTTCATATCAGTTAAAAAGGCGTTTGTGAAAATAAGAAATTACAGTCATGTATGCTTAGTAAGAAATAAGAAAACATAAGCTTTATTTAGTTTATCCTCCTTGAGTTTTAATATCTTCTTCATTTTGTCCCTAAACTACAAAACATCTCACATTGCCCCCTGAATTATTATCCTTTTGTCAATTTAGTCTAATCATGCAGTTTTTTCTTGTAATTTTTACTAAATTATTAGCCATAGCTATTGTCAAAGAGTAAAATAATATATATAATAAAATATTTTTATTATAGACTTACATGAGTTATTCATGTTTGATTTTATCAAATTCATTTGTCAAAATACATGATTGGACTTGACTGATAAGAAAGTAACAGTTCAAGGGGATAATATGAGGGATTTTGTAGCGTAGACAAAGTGCAAAAAGTCGTATAGTTGAGAGGGGGTAAAATGTATTTTCATATTAGTTATTTTAATTTTCATAACCCAGCTTTGTGTTTCCATGATAAGTGGCATCTTGGAATCTAATATGGAAATCATCAGTGTCTCTTGAAGTGTGATGATTTCTCAACTATCAACTATCTTCTTTGCTGTGTTATCTTACAATAATGTGTCGTGTTGTATCTAGTCCATATGGACAGGATTTTACTAGTTAGACATTCCTTTTTGCAGAACTGCTATGGAAGAGGACTTGTCCAGCATGGTTACCAATGGAGTGAATGTTATTGCGGCAGAAGCTTCAGATTCGAACAGCAGTGCACAAGATTCGAACAGCAGTGCACACTCATTTGCTTTTAGCAACCCTGTGATGCATGATTATGTTGTCTCCTCTACAAAATTCAAAGGAGTTGTACTGCTGCGGAATGGACATTGGGGAGCCCAAATATATGGCAATCGCCAAAGGATTTGGCTCGGGACTTTCAAGTCTGAGAAAGAGGCAGCCATGGCTTATGATAGAGCAGCAATCAAGCTTCATAGTGGCTACTCCTACAGGAATATTCCATGGACAAGAATCAATATTGAAGAGACAAAGTTTCAAAACATTTATAGCGCAGAAGCTGTGGTCAACATGATAAAAGATGGTTCCTACCAAGCTAAATTTGCGGATTATCTTAGGACTTCCACAAGAACTGTGGATACTGAAGTTGGTTTCAACTTAACCAGGGTCCAGACAAGAGGAGTGATTTGTAGACATCTTTTCCAAAAGGAGCTCACACCAAGCGATGTAAGCAAACTGAATAGGCTTGTCATTCCTAAGAAATATGCCATTAAGTATTTTCCGTGTATTACTGGAATAGCTGAAGAAGAAAATCAGGTGGAGAACATGCTGGGCGCTGTGCAGTTGGTGTTCTTTGACAAGATGATGAGGTCATGGAAATTCCGGTATTGCTATTGGAAAAGCAGCCAAAGTTTTGTCTTGACGAGAGGTTGGAGCCGGTATGTGAGGGAGAAGCAATTAAAGGCAAATGACACAATTACTTTCTTCATGTGTGAATGCAGAGAAGGTGCTAGAGAGGCACAACCATTTTTTATGATTGATGTTAATGGAGGTGATGGAAACAGTGGATTGGTTGAGGGGGCTAACCAAAATGCTAGCAAAACTATTACAAATGATGATGAGAATGGGAAGGAACTTGAGGATTGTGAGGACCTAGAGATGGACACCGAGCCGATACAAGACAGTGGGATTACAAGCTTCAGGCTATTTGGTGCGCACATAATCATCTAATGCGAAAAAAAGTGTTAATTTTTTTAACTTCTATCTATTTTTGTGGCCTTTCTTCTCCTCCCCCCCCCCCAAGTTTTTCGAGTTGATAGTTCTAGCACTGCAAATGGACCCCATGTTATCTGCCTCAAAACTTTTGGTTGAGGTTTTTGGTGGGGAATTTTACAGTTTTCGTGGTTCAGTAGTCCAGATAGATAGATCATTAATGGTAGTCTTCATTTTTATATTATTGATGATTATTACCTTTTTCACTTTTAAGAGTTTCGTGAGTACTTATAGGTTGATCATAGTCAGTTTTGTGTTCGAAATTGAAGGATTTGGTTTTAAACTTGGTGTTTTGCCTCTCATACACCACCTAGTTATCCTCGTGGATTTTTGTTCATGAAAACTTTTCTGGTTGACAAGGTTATGAGTACATTCGATGCCAGTAAGATTGAGTCGTGGATTTGGTTTGGTTTCACAGATATTAAGGCTTGCTGATGAAGGATTCTTTGTCTTCTGCGTAGGATTTACTTATCTTTTCTGGTCTCTGCATCATATTCACAAACGAAGTACTACAGTATTGTCGACTTTGTGCCAAATTTGTTATGATGGTCAATCTGTTGGTGCAAAATTTTAAATATTTGTCTCTTAGTGGTGGTTTCAGAATTCAAAAATATGAGGGAATGTGTCACCGACATAAAAAATATAGATAGATTGTCATGTCAGTGTTGTTCAATCTTTATACGTAATGTTTGTTTTTTTTTCTGTCAGATGTATCCATAAATTTAGAAATGTCGCTAGGAGATCGTTCTCTACTATTATATACAATCCAAACATTGTGGTGTGTGAAGGGAAACGCCTTAACATGTTAGTATGTCATTGTTAATTGATTCAAAGTAGGGCACGTATTGTCCTTCAGCACTTGTCATCTTAATGGGTTTCTACATAAAGTTTATAACTACATATCATAATCTGAATAAATACATATATGGATGTGCTTTCTAATATAGATGAGTTTTTCACAAATTACCAGTAAAAAATTGAGTTCCAGAAATGACTTCCAAGTTGCCTTCTTATGGTTCTTCCATCACAAAGTCGTTGTCCATTTGGTATATTTCTTTTCGTAGATTTTGCAAGTTTATTGCCGAACTCGTTTGCCTATTGTTTTTGAGAGCAGACATGTTTGTCCCTTTTTCATTTTTTTTTTCTTTTTCTTTTAGAACATCAAAGCCATCCGACATTTGGCATTATTAGGAATAAGTCCTTTTAGGTTTTGAAAATATTAAAAATTGTCACAACACTTAACTTCCATCCAAATATTCCTTCATCAAAATCCATAAGTCGTTCAGTAAAATATTATACTTCTCGCACAGTAAACAATAATCATTGGTGATCACAGATTCAATACTTTGTTGATGAAAAACAAAAAATCCGAATAAAAACACTCTTTCCAACATGGTATGATTTTTTATTTATTTATTTATTTAATTTTTTTTTTTGTGGGTGAATACATGGTATGATTAGTTACACAAAGTTTTTTGATACTAAAAATTCTTTAAATTGATAGTATCGATCTTACCCCTTAAAATTTTAAAACTACCTTAACATTAGAAAATAATAATAACAAAGAGAATTTTGAATGTTGGAAATGACCGTTGCATCCAACTGCTAGAAAAAACAAAGCATCCTTCACATCTTTTAAACCCTTTGTGAGAATCAGAAAACCTCCAACCGATCATTACCAACTGACCATTACTAATATGTTTGGAGAAAAATATAAAAAAAAAAAGTAAAAAAGTCTAGGAAAAAAAATATAAAAAGAAAATGGTTTCTAATGGAGAAAAGGAAATTCCTCAATTATAAAATATTTTACAGAAAAGCATTAATTAGAGCTCAAAATTAGATGAAAGAGACACAATAAATAAATGTTTAAGAAACTCTAATATATTACGTTATCTCATAAGAAATTTTCCTTGCATATTTCTATCAACAAATAGAAGCTGAGAATAAAACAATACAATACAGCTCAATAATTTTATTATTCTTCGTGAGACATAATAAAATTTAATGAATATAAATCAATCACAATAGATAAAAAAGACACTAACTAGGATTCTCAATGCAGTGCAAATACCATAATATTCCTCGGATTTATTTGTCATCAAATGATATATACTAAAAAATATTATTAATTCACATATTTATATAACTTAAATATAAAAAAATAAAATTTTAAAATAAATAAATAATTATTATCACATCCAAAATCACATCATTTAATAAAAATTTTAAGATCTCTAATATTATTGCTGGGATAGAAGAATATTATTGCTAAGACTCTACACATTCACCAAAACACAGACCTTCCTAATTTTACCCTCAGACCCTGTTTTAACATTTTTAATCCGACCCATTTTCTTCACAGATTTGGCAAACTTAGCAAAAGAAATCATGGACTGAACCTTGAAGCAGTTGTTCAAGAAATGACGGTAAAAGAGTTTGTATCGCATTGGAAAAGACCTCTTAGCTTGAGTAGATGGATGCAGTAGCCGAGGTCAAACGTACCACGGCTTCCGGTGTCCATCTAAACCTTTGAACCTAAAAAACATCAATTTAGTAACAGAAAAAAAATGTTGTTTCTGTTTCTATAAACAGTATGAATATGTAAAGCAATGAATAAAGTGTGGCTTGAATTAGCTTTACCAGAGAGCAAGATCAAGACCCTGATTAAAAAAGTTTGGAAAGTGGAAAAATTAGCAAATGAAGCTGGTATGGCTCTGGCTTCTGATATCCCTTGAAATTATTCCATCTCTAGTACCATTAACATTAATCTAAAAATCATAAACCCTAACAAATTAAATGTACGAGAAACCTAAATCAACTAGTAACTGGAAAATTTTGTGTGTTATATAACCAAAGCAGTAATTTGACGAAACGCTAAATAAATTCCGACTCAAAACCAGAAACCCCATAAACCCAAACCCAGAAACCTTAAAAACCATAAAGGAATATAAAAAACCTAAAAATCAAACTTAAACCCAGAAACCCCATGAACCCAGAAACCTTAAATACCGTAAACAAAAATGAAAGACCTAAATATCAAAGTCTACCCAGAAACCCCATAAACACAAACCCGGAAACCTTAAAAACTGTAAACAAATATCAAAAACTAAAAATCAAACTCAAACCCAGATTTGTCCAAAATAATAATAATAATAATAACTCAACCCCTCATACGGTGGGGAGGCATCCAGATCTGTCCAAATAACAATAAAATAAGAGGTTACGTGTGGTTATATGACAATTGCTGTTTCCAAGCTGCTTTGGAAGGAAGAGTTGCTGACGCCAAATCAATGGGCAATAATCAGGATTTTCAAAACAAAAAAAAAAAAAAAAAAGAAAGAAAAATCATCTCTCACTCACTTTGATCTCATTCTTTGAACTTTTAGAACCAAAATCCACCTGTTTTCTTTCTTCACCCATATGGAATCCATCAGAACCCTAACGCCGAAGGACAGGTTGAGGGTGGAGAAAACGAAAAAGCCTTGGGGGATTTCTGGAGGCTCAAAACTGACATATCCTCTCGAACAAGGAAGTGTCAATGTCGGAGGGTTAGGGTTCGGCTCTGTTTTCAAAATTATGGTCTGGCGCGAAGAGGACGATAAGGATAGAGAAGGAAGCAAAGACAAGGTTAATTTTCATGGTGGTGGTGGTGGTGGTGCTGGGTAGGGGAGAGAGAGAGAGAGAGAGAGAGAGAGGTGGGAGGAAAGGGTTGCAGAGGTTGTGGTGTGGGAGAAAAAAATTCTAGTGCTCCCACAGTGGGTCCCACTGCTGTATTAGATACGAGAGCATACGCTTTTTGCTCCATTGAAATTTCTTCCGTGATCTCCATAGCCATGGTGAGCACAAGTTGAATAGAAGAAAATGGAGGAGCGGCTAAACCAGCTCTGGCCACTGTCCAATGTACTGCATGTCATAGTCGTGTCTCAATCTACACTTTCTAAGGTAGACATTTTTTATTTTTTTACTTTTTTTGTGGTTAATAAAAAGTAGAGACAACATGCTAACGGTAGTAGAATATTGACTAGATATTGTTTTGAATTTACGGGAGTATATGATATTAACTTTTTCAAATTATAAAATTAGGCAATAATCTCACTGAAATAAAGAAACAGAATAAAACCATGGTTTTCAAACGTTCCTATCTTCGATGGTGCTAGAGAAATGAATTTTTATTTACCAAAACAAGAGAAATGAAATTTTAGATAACTTGTGATCATGATTTTATTGTGTTAATTTGTGTCTAAGTTTGTATAATTATAAGGTAAATTTTCTGTTTGAATTATATATCTCAATTTATGTTTGCACTTTAATTCATAAATTTAATTTTTTTTAGCATTTTGGTTTGTGAAATGATATATCTTTGTATTTAAATTTATTTGTGTCAATTACGTTTCAATATTGATCACGTCACGTATATGTCATGTATGAAAACGAAGAGAAATATTAAGGAAGAAATATGATTTTTCTCACCATTGGAAAAAACAAAAGGACCCAAATGCCAAATGTTGTATAGCTTAAAAGTTGGAAGTGTCAGTTTTATATGGTTCAGGGCAAGATGCGCCAATTCATCATTTAATACTATTTCATAATAAAATATTTTTTTAAAAAAATTTCATATGATTTAATATCATCATGCATAAGCGCTTTTTTTTTTTTTTGGCAATATCTTAAGCTAAAATATTTTGTTATTATGTAATTAATGATGTATTATTGGAATGGACTAATAATAGTGTATTCTTAGGTTTTATTATTTTTAAAAACTTTATACTAACTTTTATATTGCTCCTACTATTCCAAAATTAATATATATATATATATACTTATATATATATACATATATTTTAATAATCTATTGGAAATCTATCGGAAATATATTTTTAACATGAAGGTGATATATCAATTGATAATTTAATATGAAAACTTCAATGAGACAAATAGCGATATGTAGCATTTATAATGTTACTAAATGTTCCATATAAGTTAACAACTATATTTTCAATATATCAAAACTTTGTATAGGTATAAAGATATTCTCTTGGGCAATATAATTTTCAACAACATATTGCAACACTTGAAATATGATTTACACTTCCCACAATATACCTAAGATATTTTTGGCTCTATCACCTACAAGAATAGAACTATGTGGATACTGCAATACTTGAAATATAGTTTAAACTTCCCACAATACGCCTAAGATATCTTTGACACCATCACCCAAGAATAGGATTATGTGGGCTCATTTGATACGGTAGATTGTATTAGTTTGTATATATTGGCTTATTTGATACACTGGATTGTATTAGTTTGTATTATATTAGCCTGTATTATATTAGGCTATATTATATTAACTTGCATTATATAAATATTTTTTAGTGTTTGATGCAAGATCGAGCTGTATAATAAATTTTGTAAAAAAAATAAATAAATAAAATAGTTTTACTATTCATATAATTTTGTATCAATAATTTACTCAAAATAGGAAAAAAATATTTTTTATTATTATTCTTAAATTTTTTTTTAATAAATTTGAAAAAGATAAATTGATTATTTATTATTACTCATATAATTTTAAAAAATTAATTACATTTTTCATAATATATTAAATAGAGTTTTGATTATTATTCATGATAATGGTTACATTATATATATATATATATATATATATTAAAAGAAATATAAAATGTTTTAACATAAAAAAAAAAAGAATTAATAACATTGAATTTTCTATTATAATTCATAAAAATTAATCTATTTTTTTAAAAAATTACATTATTTTTAATATTTAAATAATTTTAGTCATTATTAATATTTAAATAATTTTAATCATTAATAATAATAATGGTAACAACAACAACAGCAACAACAATTACATTACTTAAAATTGAAATTCAAAATTTCAATATCAACTAAAATATCGAGACTTTAAAATATAAAAATATATGGAAATATCGAAAATGATAGGATAAAAACTAATAAAAATTATTGAAATTGGTGAAAATTTAATTTAAAAAATGAAATTTTTTATTGAAATTTTATAATTAGTTTATTTAATCAATTAATTATCAAGTTGACTATAAACATTACAAGAATATTGATTGGATATTATATTTCTCCTAATTAATCAAACTATAGTAAATGTTAATGGTCGTAAATATAATATTATTAAATAAAAATATACAAAACAATATATATATGATAAAATTATTTATTAATTAAGATATATAGAATAATTATTACAATTATATTATGTTTTATAAATATCATTTTAATACCATAAAGGATTCTAAGTGGTTGAAAATTATTTGTTCCTTTCACATTCTTATTTTAAGATGTGAAATATAAAAAATAATTATTAAAATATGTATTTTCTTGATAATTTTGTATGTAATTATTCATATGCCAACAATATAAATTTTTAATAGTTGAGTTTGTAGAAATATATTTCTTAGATATCTTTCAATTTTTGTATACTTTCTAATTTTTATCTATTTTATAATATTTATACAAATATTAAATTTATTATTGTAATAAAATAAAATAATGGGTGGGTCTACTTGTAACTTGTTACATTAATTTTTTCTAAGAATATAATAGGTAGATTTATCTAGTGTAATTTTGGAGATTATTTGTTAAATATGAATTTTTTATTTATTTTCTTAATTATTGTAAGGCAATTCAATGGTAAAAAAAAAAAAACATATCAATAATGTTAATTTGGGAAATTTTTTTACTAAACATCAATAATATTTTTAAAAAAATTTTGTTCTTGAAAAAAACTTCATTAATATTTTCAATTTTTTTTAAAAAAATTTCATTAAAAATTATGAATTTTGTAACCTATTCTAATTGTGAAGCATTTGATATGAGTATTATGACAAAAGTTTCTATCGATATTATGGAAAAATATCAAAAATTTTAGTGGATATTATAAAAATTATACTTATTTTAACTTGGAAGCTGAATTTCATTTCCAAATGTTAAAAAGATAGAAATTTCATGGAAGTTTTGATTTTTTAAACTATGCTTAAAATTATACAATGTTAAAAAGAATAAAGAAAAAAGGTGCAATTTTTTTTTCTTTTTTTTTTGTTTGTTTTTTATGAAGAAGTTCAACAAAGTCATTAATTAAAGAGAATGATTTTTTGCTTTATTTTAATAAGGGTTAAATTCACTTATACCCTTTGAGATTTACTCTTATTTCAAATTATATATATTTTAAATATTTTAAAAATATTCGTTGTATAGTTAACTTCAGTAAAAAAAGATTTTGTCTCTCCTATATGGTAAGGTAAAAGTGTATCAATATCCTCACAATTCAAAAATAACTTTTAATTATAATATTATTTGTACCATATATACCCTTTATTTAAAATAGTAATGCTACAGTATTAAAATATTTATCAAATTTATCTATGAAATGACATGTGTTAAAATAAATTATTTGATATATAACCTAAATATGGAAAAGTGAATTCTTAAATAGATAAGTAAATTATAAAAATACACTAATTAAACATTGTCGCATTGTCTGCCACATCATTTAGTAAATAAGTTTGGTGAACATTTTGATAACTCTAGTATTATTATATCTAAAACTTAAATGTTCAATTTTATCTTTATTACTACTTTATCAATTATCATTATAATAAAAATATTATACTTGTTTAATTTTACTATTTTATCATTTTCATATTTGTTACATAATTTGCAATTTTGTATCAACTTTTTTTTTTCATTTTATTATGTAATTATATATTTAGATTAATTAAATTTGAAAATTAACTATATGCATATAATCCAATAATAAAATGATAATTTTTTATATACATTATAAAGGGATAATTACACTAACTTACTTTCAAAATTGAAAATTTTTCATAATTATCCTTGTATTTTGATTTTTTTTAGATGCTTCTTTCCTGGTTTAACTTTCCTTCAATTTTAATATAAAATATGACATTTGATACAATATTAATAATAAACAAGATCACAACACCCTTCTGCACCTATTACCAAATAAAAACTAAGTTTCCCAAATAAACGTAGTTTAATGAAATGTTATACAATTAATCACCCCTTCATCTTCTATCTCTAATTTGACATCATAAAATGTAATTCTTTCAGTCAATGTGAAAATCTTCTATTCATTATTGTTTTGAGTTTAAAATTTGAAAAGTTTATTGGAAAACTTGGGACATCATTCCAAATAAGATAAAAATCACCAAAGTTTTTCTTAGCCAAAAAAATATATATCAATAAGAAAGTATAGTTTGCATATAGACTAGAAACAACAATTGCAAGAGACTTTCAAGCTTTCCCATTGACTACTTGATTTTGGGGGGAAAAATAGCTTACATATATAGAAGTAATGAAGTTCAAAACTAAAGCCCTTTAAAACCCAATGGCAAATTAGAGTAAGAAAATTTCTTGGAAGAAAATTATAAAAAGAAAAAATAGATAATAAGAACACACAAATGAAAATAAAACAGAAAGGAAAATTGATCAATTAAATCAAAACACCCAATTCATAACTACATAAAAAAATAAAAACTTTAAAGTTTGAAGAATGGAAAATGAGTCTTGGATATTTAAGTGGGCCCTATCAAGCCTTGAATATAACAACCCATCCTGAGAAAACATATGAAATTTAAAATTTTGGGTTTGATTAGTTAGACCAAATTGGACTTTTAAATGGGATCAAGTTTGATTTTTCTTTGAAAAATGATTTTTGTTTTAAAGCTTATATCATTGCATAGAACTCGTCAATATAAATTCGTACACTAGTAATACAACTAATTTCAAATTATGGTTAAAAATTATAGTTTTGTAAAATTTTTAAATATCAATATTTATATGTGTTTAAGTCAATCTTGAGTTTTGTCTTTTAGTGGATTTCAAGCCTATAAATATCCATGGGGATGCAAGTTATCATTAAACAAATCAGAAAATATCATATATATATATATATATATATATATATATATATATATATATATATATTTTTTTTTTTCCATAAACCCATCAGAACCGTGAGACTCATCAGGCTAACCCGAGCTGTTTCACAGATTGGGTTTTCACTGGAATCACCCATTTTTTGGTTGAAACAATCTACATTATCAGGACCCTTCTAGAGTTACTTATCGAAAATCCTATGATAGCCCTAACTAGTGGAAATTCTACTAAAAATTCGATAGCATCTCCTCTGTAACTGGACTCTCCCAAATGTACTGTACAGAAAACTTACTTCGAAAATATACATTCGTCTTATTTCTCCTACTTTACTATAAGTTTCCACAAATTTATGGGACTTCAATAACAATAGCATAGAAATATAAATACAAGTAACAATTAATACACCTTAAATATCTTTATAGGTGTCGGGATCCTAAATAGCTTCGATTTTTCCCAAGTCTTTACTCAGCATGAGACATTCATATTTTTATAACTCATGGCTATCCACACCACTCACTTATTACGATCATACATTTTTACAGCACGTCGTGAAAATACCAAACACATAATTGCAGATAGAAGACAATAAAAACAATAATAATAATAGTAATAATAATATACTAACAATAATAATACAACCTGGGTCCTAGACCCTTTATCATTCAGTCTACCTTTCTATATCTAGAACATATATCAATATAAATTTTACTGCTGATAATCAATAAATTGTAAGATAACTTTTAATAAAATAAATTACATTTAAGAAAATGCACATAATGGAACAACATTTCAAATTGAACAATTAAAACTTTATCGATAACTCTAATAATATCACCATTATTTAGAGCCAATGTAAATATATATAAATATACATATATATATATATATATAGGTCTGCTATGAAGTGAGATTTCTCACACGGCATGGAGTGAGATGCCGTTTACTATAACTCCCGTTTGATTTGGCACTGTACACTTACTGAAATGGTGCGTGCGCTGCCATTTGGAAAAAAAAAATTTTTGGCAAAAGAGAAGAGAACCCATGTGCCTGGCACCCTTTTTCAACCAAAAAAAAAAGAAAAAAAAAAAGAAAAGAAAAGTAAAAACTATGCAGAGAAGAGAACCCACAGTGCAGGGAAGAACCCATGCCCAGCACCAACAGCTGCCCAGCAGCCCCAGCTCCAAACCAGATCCGCCAGCAGCCAGCACCTCCAACAGCCGCCAGCACCTCTAGCTTTCAGGTTCCTTCTCTTCCTCTCTCAATTTGCATTTTTCGGTCTTCCTCTCTCAGCTGCCCCCCTATGTTTAGATTTTTCGATCTAGGATCTAACTGGTATGATTAATTTAGTGTGTTTTTTCTACTTTGATGTTGAATTTCCATCCTTTCATTCGACTTTAATTTGCCTTTTTTTTTTTTTTTTTTTTTTCTGAGTTTGAATAGCAGGACAATCATTTTCTGAGTTTTAATTTTTTTAATAGTTATAGAGCTTTACAAATTGTACTATTACCAATTATGGGAAAATGGTATAGTATGAAAAATGCAACATTTCCATTCTAATGGAACCAAACTCACTACTTTAGGCCACAAAGTCATTGTATGGACAAAGAAGATATCCCATATTCAGAGGTATAAATTAAAGGCATTGCCACTAACGATAAAAGCTAGGAAATAACTTATCACCAAGCATATAACTCAAATTATGTTACATGAAGTGTATTAACTAAAGAGTACCAACCTTTTCAACTCAAACAATAAAAGTAATAGCGAACCAGTTTTCATAATCTTAGTCTGAACGGAAAAATCAGCCAAAAAAACAAACTTGTAAGTTTTAAAATGACAAATGCAATGGCAAGTGGGCTGTTGAGAGAAGTGACTCTACATGCATACTAAAATTCTACATTCATAAATGGTCATGCAATTTAGTAAACTGAGATAGTAAATTACATAAAACCATCCTAGTGAAAAGCAAAAGAGAAGACAAAACAAACTGGAATAGTGAAATAAACATTGGCAATAGTAATACCTAAATAAACAGCTATAGAGAAGTTTAGTTTACAGAAGCAGACCCACAAAAATTCTAATGGAATAGTTCATCTCATTTTCAATTGATGGTTACTGCTGGAACTTATCAAGCAAAAAGCAGAGCAATACATTTAAAGAGTTAAGTAAAAACGTTTATTTTAAAAAAGGTTGGCGGGGTTATGACTTCTTTTTGGTAATGTCCAACTCCCAACTATGACTTAGGAGGTAATGTTGTCTTTAATGCATATAAAGCTAGTGGTCCGGTAGATCCCACCAATTACTCCATTGTTTTTGTTTTGTTTTGTTTTTTGTTTTTTTGGTAATAACTAATATGTTAATGTAAGATAAAAATCAACAATTAAGCTTATAAAGGTTGAAGATATTCTAGCATGTTGCATTTCTTATCTTCCGCTTGTTTTGAGATATATGCCTAGTCATAACCCCACAATTACACAACTTGAAGAAATTGTTGCTCAGAAATTATATCAATGGTGTTATTTTAAGACAAATGTCAATTCATTTGCGGGTCAATTTTCGTTCAAGAATTTGATTTCATATAAGCAAATGTTTCTGGAAATATAAGAATAATTTCCTGTTTGACTTTTACATTTAGACAACAGTTCCTCATACTATATTGCACTTATTCATTATACCATCATTATCTTGATCATTTTTCACTTGGACCTATGGGAGTTTTGCAGGCCATTATGCTCTTTGTATTAGTATGTTTGCTTTTTCTAGTTATTTCTATAAATTATGACAGTGTTTTGCACAGCCTGGTTTGTGATTGTCATTTGTACAGCCTCAATGTCAACATCCAGTATAAATGAAAGTGCTTGGCAACAAAAGTATCCTTATGATGGTTATATGAAACTACAAACATCTCATTCGGAAAAAATCCAAATAGAAAATTTTGGAAATGCTATAATAATAAGTTAAATATAAAAAAAAATTATATATGATATTGTGTTGCAAAATTAATTGATCAATTATTTATTAACTATATGAATGTTATGCAGGATAGTAAATATTGTGGAAAGTTTGTATGGGATGATGAAATACATCGTACACATGGAAACATGAACAAAATGGAGATAGAAATGCTGATTAATGAAATGGTTAGTCTAAATAATAATGTAAGAGAGTTGAATTATAATGTCAAGTGTCTACTTAAAATCTTGATAGAAAAGCTGCAGCATCAAAGGAAAAGCAATTATGAATGGAGATTACTAAGTGTCATTGTTATAGCTACAATATCAATTTGTTATTTTTATAAGAATATGTAGATTTATTAGAAATGATATGTAATGATTTGCACTTGAAAGTATGTTTGACAATTATTAGAGGAATTTGAAGCAATATTTTCTTCTTTTGTTTTTTTTCTTTTTTTCTTATTAGACAAAGTTTGATTAATGAAAATTAATGTAATCTACCACGCAAGGGTAAGGCCTAACAAGAATGAAAATTCTCATAATGTTTTCGTATTCAAGTTGCTACAAATTTTCGAGAGCAAAATAAAGAATGAGAGGAAAGAGATCAAAATATGTTTAAAAAACTACAAAAAGAAAAGAAAAATTATAATCGGTCACACGTTACACATAGTTCTCGTACATTACACATAATTTTTACAACTAGCCTTCACGATCGATATGACAATTATGATGTTTTAGCATTATGTAAATTTGATCCTATAAAAAAATAACATTAAAAGGATTCAAATTACTAGCATAATAAAAAGCTTATGTTTAGGCATATATACGAAATTACTAGCATGAGAAGTTAAATCATCATCTTCACTTGCCGAATTGGAATTGATGTCCTGATCATACATTGTAGATCTATATGATAAAAAAATAAAATATATATTACAAAGCTGAAAAATTATATGAATGAAATTATCTTATATATATATATATAAAATTAATACTAATAAACATGATCTTTCTTGCTTTATATATATTTCTAAGAGAGAATCTCATATATTTACCTTTCTTGCAATCGACAATAATTCCTTTTATCGTGTTGCTGTCCACGAAGTCCACATCCTCGACAAAGTCGTGATTTTGAAATTGACATCTCTTTTGGACTTTTAAATCTTTTTCCACATCTTTTTGATCTCACATGTGATGGATTACTAATACTTGGAAGCTCTTCTGTACTTTTTTTGCTATTTGTTTCTGGCACTAATATTCCATCACCATTCATTTCTTTAATTTTACCACATAGCAATTCAATCTCATTCAAAAGGAATTTGGTACCTTTAACTGTGAGAGATGCATCATCAATTAAATTAGAATAAGCTCGAGATAAACTTGCATGCCTAGTCACCAATGACATATCGTCTTGGTCATTCATTGCTTGACCATTATTATCCCACACTTCACCAATTTTTGCATTTTTTGTCCATCTCCTAAGAATGTATTTGCTTGGCAAAAACATGACTTGTTTAATTCGAAAGTAGACTAATATATGTTTACATGGAATGCCATTAAAGTTAAATAGCCTACAACTACATGACACAAAATCTGAAAATTTATTATAGTCAAGCTGTCTATTTCTTGATGAACCACTTCCACCAGCCTTCTGCACACTATAAAGCATAGACTGATCATCCTCAAACGTGCAACTTAAGAAATATGTAGAACTCATAAATGATTCATCTTGAAAAATTTTAAAATTTCCCTTTGTGTATATTTTCACCATTTGTGTCTCCATTGGGCACATAGTTTTCAACTTTGGTTGCTCATTCACATCAATATGATCTGCAACTAACTCATCATGTCTTTGATGTTAATAGCTCTATTAAAGCATACAATAAAGTCCATCAATGAATTTTTGTTTGAGATATACCTTTTGAAAAATACATGTGAACTTTCTGCTCTTTGACTGCTCAACATTCCTGCATTGAAGATATGATTAAAATAAACAGGAAACCACTTGTTTCGGATTTTATACAGTTGGCACAACCATGTATTATCTTCCAAATTAGTATTCTTCAACAACTCAACCCAACTACTTTCAAACTCTTCAACGGTCTCAGAGTTCAAAATTATATTTTTGAACCAATGATAATTATCCCAATAAACCAGCGTATTTATCTTCTCTAAAAATTTATTCAAAATATGCCAGATACAGTATTGATGACAAGTTGATGGAAGAACTTGAGAAATGGCCTTAGTCATTGCAGGATCTTGATCTGTAATAATCACATAAGGTGCACCCCTTGGCATTGCATCCAACAATTGATTGAATAACCAAATAAAAGATTCTGTCTTTTCACCACTCAACAAAGCACATCCAAAAATGACAGTCTGACCATGATGGTTTACTCCTGCCAATGGACAAATATCATATCATATTTATTCGTGTTGTAAGTTGTGTCAAACACTACTACATCACCAAAGAAATGATACGATCTCCTTGCAAAAGGATCTGCCTAGAAGCATCTAACAAGTCTGCTTTCTTCATCGAGTTCATACTTAAAGTAAAAGGCTGGATTTTTTTCTTCCTCGGAAGAAAAAAATTCAATTAACAATTCTGCATCGTTATCTTTTTTATCATCTCTCATCCTTTGTCCATAGTTTCTTATATCTTTTTTCAACACATTCGATATTTTGAGGACCACTAGCTTCTATTTTCAGCACCCTTATTTGTTAACACATTGAAATATTTGCTTCTGATAATTGTTAGCTCAAAACTCTTTTTGCCGCTGATACAACTCTATGAGATCTTAATAAATGTATCTTGCTTGGAGTAGCAAGTGCATGATTATGCTCTTCTACAAATTGACTAACAATCCAATTTGGTCCTGTTTGACTCTTAACCACTGTCATTTTAGCTTTACCGCCAACTCAACTAATCCTCGATTCCTTTCACCGGATCTTTCAACTATATGTTTTTCATTCTTCTGATAATATTCATTCGTCTTTCATTCCTTAAAACACATAAATTGTTTCCATATTAGCTCATTTGTTCCTTTTTTTCTCTTGCTAGTACTCATTCTTGCACTAAATCCATATTCTCTTGCATATGCATTGTAAAATTGGAAAGCCTCTTCAATTGTTTGAAATTCTTGTTTAACCTTTGGCTTTCTTTCTTCTACAACTTGTGGAGTGTACACTTGAGTTTCACCCTCATCTGACATATTGCTGCAAGCAAATTTAACTTATGTCATTCACATAGCTCTATGTCTATTCAGGAAATACAATGACAGAAATTGTTGGTATCCTTTGTTGAATAAAAGAACATTTTTACTGGTAAAGAGGTGGTGTATTTTTCCCTTCTAAATTCCTTCAACTATAAACATTTAAATATATTATCACAATCAGATAGTTATCCTGATAACCATAATAGATGTAAACAGTCTACCCTAAATATTGACATATGACAATTAGATTTATAGCAATTAAAACCAGAAATCTTCCTAAACTCGAAATTAGCTGAGTGCAAGAAAATATTTATTGCATAACACCAGCAAAATCTTTGACATATGACAATTAAATTTATAGCAATTAAAACCAGAAATCTTACTAAACTCATAATTAACTGAGCGCAAGAAAATATTTATCGCATAACACCAGCAAGACCCATAAATAAACATCCACGCCTTGTTTAGAGTATAACATTGTTTATAAGATTAAAACTCAAAAGTGCTTGCACGTAAAGCTAATTACTAACCATGCACGATCACAGTAATATGAAAAAAAAATCTACACCAAAAAAAAAAATAAATAAATAAAAATCAGTAAAATGGTGTTCCACCAAATTTATTAAATTGTAAGAATGGTATAGCCTGTTGTTTAAGTTTTACATTCACCAATTACAGTAATCTCTTCCTAGAGAAGCAATGGAAAGCAATACTCTGAGAATAAGAGCATTGCAATTGGACCAATTGGTTTGGAGACCTTACAATCTCAAAGCCCTTTTTGAATATGTAGTCTTTAATGGAAATGGTTGTTTTCACACACATGGCATGATAGATAAATGTCTATTCCTTTTCCCTTTTCTCAAAATTTTGGTACCACAAATAAATCTCTTAACAATCTCTAGTTGTAAATGTACATACCTTGATAAGCAAAACTGATTCAAAAAGCATTCAGATCGAAAAATCTATGCATAGGATGGAAATTCAGCATCAAAGTAGAAAAAACACACTAAATTAATCACACCAGTCAGATCCTAGATCAAAAAATCTAAGCATAGGGGGGTAGTTGAGAGAGGAAGACCGAAAAATGCAGATTGAAAGAGGAAGAGAAGGAACCTGAAAGATGGAGGTGCTGGCGGTTGGCGGATCTGGTTTGGAGCTGGAGCTGGAGCTGCTGAGCTGCTGCTGGTGCTGGGTGTGGGTTCTTCTCTGCACCGTGGGTTCTTCTTCTCTTCTCTGCACCTTGGGTTCTATTCTCTGCACAGTTTTTTCTTTTCTTTTTTTTTTTTGGGTTGAAAAAGGGTGCCAAGCATGTGGGTTCTCTTCTCTTCTACCAGAATTTTTTTTTTTTCAAATGGCAGCGCATGCACCGTTTCAGTAAGTGTACAGTGCCAAATCAAACGGGAGTTAGAGTAAACAGCATCTCACTCCATACCGTGTGAGAAATCTCACTTCATAGCAAATCTCTCTCTCTCTCTCTCTCTCTCTATATATATATATATATATATATATATGTATATAGGGCAATGTTATGGTGCGGTCCATCCACATGCGGACCTGCACTTTTGATGATGGTTTTGAGAAAAATCGTCTTCAATGCTATTATACAGAGACAACATTGACTATAGTTTTTTTTCAAAACCGTCATCAATGGTGTGGGTCAGCATACGAACGAACTACACTATAGACTCATCCTATATATATATATATATTATACATATATATATACAACCTCTTGAAAAATTTGGATAACCTCCCCAAAGAATCCAATACCTATCCAAAGGCTGATATATCTACACAAAGGCTACTATACCTTTTCAAAAGCTACAATATCAGCTGAAAGACTACGATACTTATCTGAAGGCTACAATACCTGTCACGAAAGCTATAATATCTCCAAGTCCATTAAGTCATCAATTCGGACAAATACAACAGTTGTGTAGTTGACAATAATAATGATGATGATGATGATAATAATATAAAAAATAATCCTAAATAAGTAAAATAGAACTAATACTAATAAATATATTATATAACCCAAACATTTGTAGCGGAGAAACACCTAATGTACCAAGCAGTACAGCAATAAACGGTCTTATGATATTAGCTGTTCATAGTTATACTACTACCAATATGGCCAGAAGTGGTTGTCTATAATGGCTAGCCAATCTGTTGGTCTCATAGGCAGCAGAAGTAGGATACTAAACCATTTATGAACCGAGCCAGGACGTTTCCCCAATATGGTGTGATACACCATAACATTACCTAATATGTATATATATGTGTGTATACATCAGAAAGACATCTAATGCACCATATGATATACCATTGTTGCCAAGTGAGGCTTGGTATCTCAAATACCATTTGACAGATGGGGGAGAGGAAAACCTGCATGCGGCTCCATTAGCGACTTGTCATAGTAGAAATACTTGCCTATCCTCACTCACTTTAACGCCCATATGAATAGCTAAACCTGCTATCCTTCGACCATGGAAAGGGTGAGTGATGCTATCACCATAAAATACTTGTTTAATCTCACTCACCACAACTCACAAAGGATGACTAAATATAACTACATGCTAATTCATAATATAACAGTACAAAATATCAGTGCCGTATAGTGCATCTATAGTTTACAGACTAACTAGCCATATAATATATATATATATATATATATTCACAAAAATGTCAACTCTTCATAATTACATTTTTTAAAATGAAAGTAAATGTTCTAAGCAAACAAACAAACAAATAAATAAATTACTAATTAAATAAATATTCATAGAACACGAAGCATAAGTTTAGAAAAATATATTAGGACAATATCATTGTAATATTAAGTTTGTTTACAACTAATAATAATAATAATAATAATAATAATATAAGTACACACACATATCTATATCTATCTATATATATATATATATATATAATCATATACACATTCATACACACATATTTATAAATATATATATATATATATATATAAAGGTGAATATAAAAAAAAACATCTTACAAATCATAAATATAGGTATACGTACATATGACTAAATATAACCTGACACTCTATATATATATATATACACATATATACATATACATTTACATATATATATATATATACACTTTATGCTTATAACATCACTACTAAATGGTACATTTAAAACCTAGACTACAACGAATAAATAAATAAATAATTTAAATAAAAGTGTAAATAAATATGCAGATAAATAAATAAATAAATAGATAGTAATTCAACTAAGTACATAATAAACAAAATAAATAAATAATAATTTAACTAAGTAAACAAATAAACAACTAAGTAAATAAAATAAAATAAACAAAAATATCATTTTTCATTCTATTTCATTTCTAATTCAAGACTGATTTATTAAGCCAGATTCATATTTTGTAATCTTCACTGCAACTAGCTTATATTATTTCAGTACAATTTGACAAAAGTAAACCGATGATCAATCACAATTTACAAATCACTTTTATTACATATATATAAATTTATATGTATTTATTATTTTCAAGATCTCTAGAAACTAGTTAGATGAATTTTTAAAAAAGACAACTTTACTCTTAATTTGTAATACAAAATTTAAAGTAACTTTCAAGATCTCTAGAAACTAGTTAGATGAATTTTTAAAAAAGACAACTTTACTCTTAATTTGTAATTCAAAATTTAATTCAGTTACTTTGAGATTTCAAATTCTTGTTACTAATTAAATATTACAAGGGGAAAACTGATTGCCTCAAAATTAATTTTAGAGAAATTAAATTTCAAGAATATATATATATATATATATATTTAAAGTTAGATACTTCTTAATCGGGGCCTTCCGAATATCAAAATGATATATTATTTTGGAAAAATCAGAGATAATTTGGTATTAATGTAACTTCTAAAAATCAGCTTTGACTATGCTGGAGAAAAATCAGTTGAAGAAAGAATAAGCTAAGTGTTTAGTAAATTATATATTAAAATTGTTGTAAGATACAAAAGTTTTAAATAAGTGCTTAGTAAGATGAAGAGATGAAGAGTTGATTTGCTGTAAGATTTGACAATTACCAAAATGGATATTATGTATTATAAGCTCATATTTTTCTAGAAAAAGATAATTTATATATTGTTAAGTTGTGATTCTAATATTAAATTTTATATTAAAATTAACTCTAATATATATACTTTTTTTCAAAAGCAATTCTAAGATATTGTTAATAATGTATAAGACTATCAATAATTATATTTAATTTATAATTAATTTGTTAAAAATTACAGTATTTATGTATGAAAACAAAATATTTGTATATAAAAAATAATAAAATATCTATGGATGAAATTAAATTGTTGATTTATATTGGCGTTGTTTAGAAAGAGAGTTTCGATTTGAATTGGGTGTTTAAAATAGAGAATAAATATGGATGAAATTTTAACAATTAATTGAGGGTGATTAAGAATTTTTAATTTTTTTATCCTAATTATTAAAGATTTAGATTTCAAAAATATCTTCCTATTTGATTATAAAAGCAAGGTTCAAAAAATCGATATCGATAGAAATATCGAGAATTTAAAATACGAAAATTTCCATGGAAATATCGGAAAATATCGAATATCGATAAAAAAATTATAAAAAATGATGGAAATTTGTTTTAAAAAATGAAAATTTTTATTGAAACTTTAGAATTAGCTTATTTAATCTATTACTTATCAAATTGATTGTAAAACTTGCTAAAATATTGAATGGATGTTATATTCTTCTTAGTGATTTGATTTATAATAACCATTAATGACTATAGATGAATTACTATTAATAAAAATATATCAAAAAATAGATATATGATAAAATAATTTATTAACTAAAATATATAAAACAATTATTACAATTACATTGTAGTTCATAAATGTCATCTTAATACCACATTGAACTTCTGGGTGGTTGAAAATCATCGATTTCTTCTTCATTTTGATTTTGAGATGTGAAATGTGAGAATTAATTATGAAAATATGTATTTCCTTGATAATTATAATCATTAATATCAATCATATGGATCTTGTATTATTGGTTGACTATGTGCATAACTACTACTCTCTGATAGTTGGGTTTGAGATGGTATCCATGAGTTGCTATTTGATGACATTCCATAAATATACATTGAATAAGGGTTATGAAAATGACTTCCAACCCTCATGATCCAAAATTCATAGAAATCGAATATTTTTCTTATTGTGACATCTATATTATAGATTTCTCTTTACATATATAGTCTTTTTTAATAGTATCGAATCATTGACCTACATCTCTACTCTCATGATCTTTATCTTGTGTTGCATGTGTGTAATATTGTTTACTAATAAATGGACTTAATCCAACTTCTCATATAACACCTCGTCCCGAAGTATACCGGAAATTTTCTAACTTTGATCGAGGTTGACCGTTGACCGTTGACTTTGACCGTTGACCAAGGGGTCAAAAGTTGATTTTTGACTCGGATGGAATTCTAGGTTTACTGAGGTATCGTTACGAAGTACACATTGTCATGAGTTCATAGACTAGTAGCACGTTGAAAACGGAGCTACGATTTGCAAGTTATGAGCAAAACAAGTTGAGGTCCAAACTGTCCAAGGGGTGCTGGAGTTGACTTTTTATTCATGCAAAGTTGAGCTTTGACTCATGCATGGTTGTGAAGTACTCATCGATACGAGTCCGTAGACTAGCAGCACGCCTGATTTGGACATGTGGTTTGAAAGTTATGGACATGCGAAGTTTTCCAATTACCGCAATATTTTTATTCTATTTTCGAATTATGCATAGTGCATGTACAGTGACACCACGTGTCGCCATCTTAGAGGTCCACGTGGGTGAACAGTGCCACCCACGGTGGCCTTAAACCGGTGTGAAAAGAGGGGGGAGGAGAGAGAAAGAGAGAGAGGAGAGAGAAAGGAGAGAGAGAGAGAGAAAGAGAATCACCGGCCGTCGGAGTTGTAAACTTTTCTGGCCAAATCTTGCCACGCGCACCGGCTAGGCAGGAGCGCCTTTCCATTTTCGGTCAAACCCCAAAATTTCACAGCCAACCGACCGGCGATGCACCTGGATCAGGGCTTTTTCCGGCTGCAGCGTTGATTTCTTCAACCGCCGAGATCTCTTCATTCCGGCCTCCATTCTTATCATCACCGGTCCCTTTGAGACCATCTCCTTTCAACCTACAAAACCCCCGAAAATCTCAGCCATTGGCCACCGGACGCGCCACCTGAGGCAACGGTTTCCAGTGGGTCTCTGCGGCTCACCGGAAAATCCAATTCCGGCGAGTACCCAGTCACGTCTCCGGCCCCTCCCCATTAATTCCGACCCCCTGAACTCAGATCCGGGGTCCTTTTCCTCCAATTCAAAACGGTTTGGGAGAATCGAGGCTCTAAATGCCGAGAGCTTTCTGACGAGATTCTGGCCACCACCGGTCCGATCTCTAGAAAGTAAGACCGGATTCATAATCCCCGCCTCACAAGCTTCAATTTGGTATATTGCTTGTAAATTTTGGTTAACGTTTGCGTTAGTTCCCCCGGGTACCGTGTATTATTTATCCGAATAAAATATTAATTTATTTAAGTTGTGTAATATTGTTGTTTTAGGAGCACGGATGCATCGTGAAATTGATCCCATGGAGGATCTTGGATTAATTGCTTGCTCGAGGTGAGTAACCCACCTTCAAAATTAATTTGGGATGTTAAAACATATATATTTTGTGTAAATTGGTTGTTTGAAAAATATGTTTAATATGTTGAATATTTAGTAAATTTATATTTGGAATTTTGGTGCCAAAATTGAATGGAATTAAATATTTGTGCATTATAAAATATTTTGGTTTTAAGGAATTTGAGATTTTGGTAATTATTATCAAATTTCTTTGTTGGAATATTTCATAATTAAATATTTGGTAAATATGTTTTATGTATTTGATATTAAGAGAATTTCCATATAAATTGAATTGCTAAATTATAATGTTTTTAATATATGTTTTGGTGCCAAAAGAATATATTTGGGAATTTAAAGAAATTGTGGTTTGATTTATTTTAATTATTGCTATGGTTATTATTCAATTATTGTGCACAATTATATAAATTAATTATATATGAAATTTATGTAGTTTTAAGGATTTGTTGATTTAAATGGATTTTGAGGATTGGAGAAAAATATTGTTTTCAAGAATTATGTTTTAAAAATATTTATGCCATTGGAAAATTGTATATTTGAGTTGATGGAAAATGAAAGTTGATGGGTTTGAAAATTAAATAATTGTATTGACGGATTTTGTGATATGAGAAAATTATATATATTATCGAAGTATTCATGCTGGTGATATTAAAGAAAAAATGTGGGATGCTGAATTTGAAAAGTGGTATAATTTCCACGGTGAATTTTGGAAAATTTGGTATTTTAATAATTGGTTTTAGACGCACTCATACAGTACTGGTGTTCTGTACTGTATATGTGAATGAGCGCGCAAGTTATAATGTCTCCCGTGAGTTGCCACTGGACCGAGTGTAGGGAAGTTTTATATAGTGCATATAAGCTGCCCCCCTCCATGGCCGAGATGACGGTTTAAGCAGCGGTGCTATCGGGATGCCGAAGCGACCATATGCAAATTTCTCTCTTTAACCTTCCGTCGGACGGTTCTCGAGACGCTGGGTGTCGGAGGGCATCATTGGTGTATGGTGTGGTGCATCAAGTAATTATTTTTCTGAGATAAATTTCAAATCCTAAAATTTTAAAGCAGTAACTAAACTAGAATGTATTTAACGTTGTTTTTATTATTTATTTCAATTGGAAAACGTAATACAAATTTTATGGAATTTTATTATGTTTTTGATTACTTATTTATATTAGTGTTTTAACAATGCATTTCATCTTGATTTTGCTATTTACATTGATTTGGTGATTTTAAAGAGATCTTACTATGTTTTTACCATTTATCTTAAATTGAGGTTTTAATTTGGTTTAATTATTCCTTTATTTAATTGTTTAATTAATTCATTCATTCTAATTATTTTAATTATTTTCTGAATTTTTTTTAATGTAAGTTTCATTAATATTCTTATATTATTTGTTTATGACATTATCAATCGTTTAGTAATTCTTACGAAATTATTTTTATTTCTATTCCTATTTTATTTTCATTATAAATTTTGGATCCTTGATCTATTATGCTTTAATCGATATTTAGTTGATTAATTGTTTTCCTTGGTTTTTGGGGCATACAAATAGCGGGTTTTGGAAAATGTTTTAAAAGGGGAACCTTCCCAACAGAGTGGATGGTGAGGGTTTTGAGAGGAAATGTTATTTCCAATTAATTATTATTTATTTACTTATTTATTCTTAATTAATCAAGTGTACTATAAATTTTCGTTACTATTATAATTGTACAGTAGATAGGGTCACTCAATGAGATGATTAGCATCTCATATTTTTAAATTCCATTCCCCTAGGTATAAGGTTTGGGAGACGTTGATCGTCCGGGACGAGCCCGACGTCTCAGTTCATTGCTGAAAGTCCAAGAAGCATTTCTTCCCTTTTTCCTCTTCATCTTGTATTGCTTCTTTATCTGTCATCATATTAATTTCACATTTATTTGTATAATGTTCTGTATACTGTATTGGACATTTAGTTATTAATATGCACTGATTTACTGTTATTCATTTGGAGTGCTGCAAATTTGTGGAATTATATTGTAGTAATGTGGGAGAAATAAGGGGATGTTTCTAGAAGTGTGTTTTCAGTGCAGGAAAATTGTGGTAAGTCTAACTCTTAGGAGTGGTTTTACGGATTTTCCATTGGAAGGTTCGGTAGGGTTTTCCTGGGATCAGGGCTTGTCTAGGGTTCCGGTGAGGAATTTTGAACGGGTCCTGACATCTCGACCTGGTGATTTCATTTGGCCACTACATCTTCTAACTTCGTCAAAAATATATTATTTAAAAAAAAAAAACTTGTGAATTGTTAGGAATTTTTTTTTCAAACAAACATTATTTTTTCACATGTATATATTTCATCATCTATTTACCCACATTTGTAAAATAGATATTCCTGACAATAAGGTTTGCCAGATTAAAAAATATAATCTACAATTTTTGTATTTTTGTTTTATCGATATTCAATAAGTAGAACTTATTAAGATCATTCAATTCAATTCATTCTATTTTTTTATATCACTAAATGTCTAAAAATCAATTAAAGGATAAAAAAATTATCAATGAAGTTAATTTGATAATTTTTTTTTACTAAATATCAATAATATTTATGAATTTTTTAAAAAAAATAAAAAAATTTCTTGGATATTTTGAAATTTCAGTGGAAATTTCCATGAAATTTCCATAGAAATTATATATTTTTTAATCAAATCGTTAATGATTTGATATAGATATTTTAATGAATTTCCATGGAAATTTTGGTAAAATTTCAGAAATTTTAATGGATATTATAGAAGTTCTATCCATTTCCATTTTGAACCTAAATTTTATTTCAACTTATTTAAAAAATAAAAATATCGAGGAAATTTTAAAAAAATATCGGATATTTTAAACCTTGTTTAAAAGTACATACCAAAATTATAAAATAATATGAAAAAAATTATTTTACAAAAGATTCAAATGCTCCTAAATTTTAGGATAATTGTTTCCAAAAAACCTAGATACAATCATAAATTAGCCTTTAGGCTATGCATTGCATAAATTATGATTTTTTGTTTTTTTGTTTTTTAGTTCTATATTTCCAGAAGTGCTTATCAAATAAGTTATTTTTCCTTGGTTTTGATTAAAAATCTTTTGGAAGTTTGAAACACTTTTTGAAAATTATTCACACTCATTAAAGTTTACCAAATAAGGTCTTTCGTTCCATGTTTTGGGAGAAATTACTTTCCATCCTACTGAGGACTAGTTTGCTGTTACTGTAACTTATAAAAAACAATCAGCTAAAAATTTGGTAAACTATGCCTATAAAATGATGTAAAAATCAAAAGTTATATATATGTGTTTGGTAACTTTAAATGTAAAATTGCAGAAAAACTTGACAATTACTAAAATGGATGCAAATAAGTTCATATCTTTCTAATAAATAAATAAATAAATAAATAAGGTATATGTAATTATGTTGTATTTTCTTGATATTAAAATTAAATTCAAAATTTTTAATATATTAATATTATGGATAGCTATATTAAATTCATGATTAAATTTATATATATTAAAAAAATCTCTGTTTAAATATTTAATAAAACAAACTAACATATTTTTAGCTTTTAAAAATGACAAAATATTTGTCTATAAAAATATTAAAATTTATTTTTAAAATTTAAGTTTGATTGCTTTATTTTGATTTTATTTTATAGAATAAATATTAATATGATGTAATTTTGATGATAAATGAAAAATATTTTGGAAATTTAAAAATATTTATCCTGATTATGAAATAATCAAGAGTTTTGAAGCTGCCCTCAATATGCTTGTCAAATTAGCTTTGTAATTGCTAAAATTATTTATAATAATCAGGCTGAAAAGCAATTTTACCAAACACTAATAACTTCTAAAATTATGTTAAAATTTATTTTAGACCTTCTAGAATCTCTAAAAGGTTGTGTGAATTTGTTTCCGATGGGATCACAATATTTTACTTCTAAGAACTACCAAAACACCAAAAAAAAAAAAAAAAAAATCAAATTTTCACGGGTGTATTCAAATTGGATTTTAAAATATTTTTATTGACTTTTTTTAGTAACTGATTTTTGCAAAATTTATTAGACTTCTAATGACTTTTATGGAATTTATAGATTAATTCTCATACACTTTTATAGATTTTTATTTCAAAAAAATTTGATTCACATTAATAGACTTTTATATATATTGATAGGCTTGTATTCACTTTTAATAGACTTTGTAGAAACAAAATTATAATTCTCATGTCAATAAAAAAAATTATTAAAAAACATTATGTATAGATAACTTTCATATTTTGTAGTTTTATTTATTTATTTATTTATTTATTTATTATTATTATTCTTTGTTTATAGATTTTGGGTATATGATCTAAAAATATTTTTATTACAGATATATCTTTCCATCATCTCTATTTTATGCAACCCAAAAGCTATTAATAAATTGATTAATGGATTTGTATGGATCTACAATTTTTCTCTTCTTTTGTTTTAATATATATTTTTCATTACAAATATAACCTCTTGAACTGGTTTTCCAACCTTGATGTTAAAAAAGTTATTAAAAATTCGATTTTATGTATGTATATATACATTTTAACCATTTTTCAAGTTAAAAATTATACATTATCAGAAGCAAAGATTAAACATGTGAAAAATTACATATTGGATAAATGTGAAAACTTCCATTTTTCATATTGGATTTTATACTATCAAATTTATACATGATTTTCTCTAAACTAAAAACTTTATATGTAAATTAACAATCTTATAATTTCTTTCCTTTTTTTTTTTTTTTTTTTTTTTTTTTTTTTAAATTACGGAGAAGTTGGCAATGACCAATGATTAATCTAGAAGTACCAAAGATTTTCTTTTTCCAATTCAAGGAAGGAGGAGCTGCAAAAATGGCTTGTGGGGTTTAATTCAAATGGAGTTATTTCAAAAGTCTTCAAAATTTTAGGGAAATGGGTGTTTCCATTTAAAAGTCAATAGAAGTCTATTACTTTAAAATTCAATATAAATTATTGATATTTTGAATAATTCTATTGGGCTTTTATCTTTTTTTTTTTTTTTTAAAGATTTATTAGGATTTTTATTGGTAGGAACTTCCAGTTATTTTGGTAGGAATTTTATATATTTAGCTCCCTCCTAGAAAATAATTTTTTTTTCCATAAAGGATCGTTACGTCTTTCTATGGAATCGCAGGTTTTTTATTAATTCATATTTGTGGTGCATAATTTCGTGGAATGTAGGTAATGTAGGTAAAGCTGATGATTGATTCAATATAAAAGAAGGAATCATGTGTATTCTTAGTTGGGGAATTCCTGAAAAAAAAAATCATCGCATCTTCCTCTAATTTCTTATGAAAGAAATTCAGGTCATGAAACATTTAATTATCACCATAAATAAGAACCATAATTCCAATAGTACTAATTAATATTGACATAAGAGAAGTAAATGGATCAATTAAGTAGCCAAATTCAAAGGAAAAATTATTATTGATGATCTAAGACCATACGGATATATAGATAGAACGGTTATTTATTTGTTGAATAAATATATGGGCAGAAAAAATTATAATTATACTCAACAGTAGAACACTAAGAAAAACTTACATTCGTTGAAGATAAAAAGATTTTTTTATCGTTGCTGGACAAAATAACCACATGATTTTTATAAACTTTTAAAAAGTTTTAATTACATATCTCATGATTTTTATAAACTCTTTAATAAATATTTTATAATCTATACTGAATACGCTAAAATTTTTATGAAGTCTTTAAAAACTTATTAAACACACATAAATTTTTAAATTCTAAAAAGTCCATAAAATTCTTTTAAAACACTAATTAAATGCCCTTTTATAAGTTTGAGACTTCCTAACTAAGGATTGTTATGAAAAAGCAAATTTATTTAGCTAATTAAAATGCCACGTAAATATATAAAAATTTTGCTGATAAATATTAATGATAATATATAATATTTTTCTTCAAAATTGTCAACTAAGTGATGAAATAGGCAGTTTGCTTTCTACATATTTGAAAGTAATTAATTTCAATAATCAAATCTATCTTAGTAGGTAGGGCTTTTTAAGAATCACTCATATATATGACAATGATCACAAATGTTAATTCACTTTCAAATTTTGAATTCAATAGAATATTTTTCACTCAATCTAACACACACACACACACACACACACACACACACACACACACATGTATGTATATATATATATATATATATATCTCATCTCCATGGAGAATTTACATGTAAAAAATACCATTCATATTTAAGTTCCTTTTCTCTTGTTCACATTATATTCTTTTTCTTTTGTTTTTTTTTTTTTTTGGCAAGAACATTATATTCTTATTATTTATCGTTTTGGCTTCCAAAAGAAGAATGAAAAAAAGAGGGGGACAAAAAAAAAAAAAAAAAAAAAACCAGAATGATGAGTTTGATTTTAAATGAAAACTAGGAGCACATAAAATAATTAAATTTATTCAATTAAACAGAATTAATAAAACAATTGAACGTATGCATATGTTAATCAGACTTATGGAAATTCAGATATTCTATCAAAATGAAATCTGAAATTGCAAAAAGAACGAATCATGAAATGCTTATGTTTTACTAATAAGTGAAAAAATTAGGAAATTAATAATTAAGTAATGCTTGATTAACTGAAACCAAGTCCAATCAGTAGGAAGAGAAGGAAAAATAGTAGATAATTAATGGTAGATTAATTAATAGTAATAAATATTAGTGTTATTTAATAAATAGAAAGAAAAGATAAATAATAGGTATTAAAAAGAGGGTGGGGTTGGGGATGTCTTCGTCTCCCTTACTCGCGTCAGTACCACTAGCAACTGTCCCAGCTCACATGACCGACAGCGGTGGGACCCATCAACGAGTCAAAATGCCAAGGCCCATAACCAGAAGTCAATCGTTCTCCACACCACGACTCCACGTGGCCTACGGCCACTCATTTCCTAAGCAAGCAAATTTTGACACCACGGCCCACATTCTCTTCCACCTCTTCTCTCTCTCTCTCTCTCTCTCTGTTAACGCCCGCGTACATTTCCTGTCGTTTTCTGTTTCTCTTCTAAACAAACAAACAATCAACTGCTGAGCCACAAGAAATTTGCACCAAAAGCCCCTCATCATTCATCATATTCTTCCTTGTTCTTTCTTCGTCCTCATTCATTCTCTCTCTCTCTCTCTCTCTCTCTCTCTTCTTTTTCCTTTATTTTTTTATTTTTTTTTATTTCTCTCTCTGGCGGTGTCAAAACGGGTGAGGTAGAGGGCTAGAATTGCACGAGGACAGCTATAAAAGAGATGAAAGGAATTCGAAGCGGAAAAAAAGAAAGTCTCACCCAAACAAGCAAAAGAGAAAAAAAGGGGTGGTGGTTGTTTGGTTGCAAACCCTAAAAGAAAACAGAAATCTAGTGAGAGGGGGTTGAATCTGCAGAAAAATGGGTATGCGGTGGGTTGTCGGTGATAATGAGCGTGAAGTGAGTTTGGTAGGTTTTTTTTTTTTTTTTTTTTTTTTTTTTTTTTTTTTTTTTGGGTTTTTGGGTTGAAATCTGACAGAGTTTGAATGTTGGTTTCAGAATGTTGAAAACTGAAGATTGGGAATCCAGTCATTGCGAAGAATAGGTAAACAAAAAAGAAAAGGGGAGGGGGCAAGGGACGGACACCAAAGAGAGACTGACAGAAGAGAGTGAGCACTCGCTGCTGGGAATTGTATGAGATGGGCATACAATTAAGCAGTGAGTGCTCACTTCTCTTTTTGTCAGGTTCCATTTCTTTTTGACTGTGTTTCCTCACCTTCCTCCACTCTTTCTTACTTTTTCTTCCTCCACACCAAAATCCATCCCCACCCCCTTTGCGAATTTGCTTCTTCTTTATTCTTCTTCTCTCTTAATTTATTATTATTAGTCTTAGATGTTGTCAACTAGTTGTTCCCAGCTTCCTGATGTCTTTCTAAAATGAAAAAGAAAACCCTAAAATAAATAAATAAAGTTTAAGAATAAAAAAATTAATTATCTAAATCCATCGGGATAAATAAATTTAATAAATATTTTGACGTCACTGTTAATAAAATATTATTGTTCAGATTCCTAACCATTCACCAAAACACAGACCTTTCTAATTTTACCCTCAGACTCTGTTTTAACACTTTTAATCCGACCCATTTTCTCCACAGATTTGGCAAACTTAGCGAAAGAAATCATGAACTGAACCTTTAAGCAGTTGTTCGATAAAAGACCGTAAAAGTGTGTGTATCCCATTGGAAAACATCTCTTGGCTTGAGTAGATCGGTGCAGTAGCTGAGGTCAAACGTACACCACGGCTTCCTGTGTCCATCCAAACTTTTTTTGCACCTAAAGCATCAATTTAGTAACAGATAAAGAATGTTGTTTCTGTTTCTATAAACAGTATGAATCTGTAAAGCAATGGATAAAGTGTGGATTGAATTAGCTTTACCGGTCCTTTTAGGTTAGACCAAGTCCTTTTACATCATTATTAGCAAATGGAGCTGGTATGGCTCTGGTTTCTGATATTCTTGAGATTATTCCATCTCTAGTACCATTGACGTTAATCTCAAAATCGGAAACCCTAAAAAGTTAAATGCACTAGAAACCTAAATCAACTGGAAAATTTGGTGTGTTATATAACCAAAGCATTAATTTAACGAAACGCTAAATAAATTCAGACTCAAAACCAGAGACCCCATGAACCGAAACCCAGAAACCTTAAAAACCGTAAAGAAATATAAGACCTAAAAATCACCTTAAAAACCGTAAAGAAATATAAAAGACCTAAAAATCAAACTTAAACCCAGAAACCTTAAATACTGTAAACAAATATGAAAGACCTAAAAATCAAACTCCATTCAGAAACCCCATAAACACAAAGCCGGAAACCTTAAAAACTGTAGACAAATATCAAAAACTAAAAATCAAACTCAAACCCAGATCTGTCCAAAATAATAATAATAATAGGAAGGCATCCAGATCAGTTCAAAATAAAAATAAAAAAATAAAAAAACTCAAACCCAGAAACCCAGATCAGTACCAAAACAAAGAGGAAAAAACAACTCAAATCCATCAACCCCAGATAAATTCAGCGCGCTAGAAGCCCCTAAATCAAGTAATAATCGAAAATTTTGTGTAATATAAACGTATGAAGTAAAACCCCTAAATTAATTAAACCAAAAAATTAACCCTAAACAACAAAAAAATTAAATAAATAAAAACCCTAATTTCGTCCCAAAATGTCCTGTGCTTTCAAAACGAAGCCCGACAAAAAGCCCTAAAACAAACAAGAAGTTGGCATAAAAACCTCATTCAATGTCTAGCGAATTCGCAGAGTCCTCGTTGCTCAAGAACGTTGCTGGGTTTGCAAATTTGTTAAGAGGTTGCGTGTGGTTATATGACAATTGCTGTTTCCAAGCTGCTTTGGAAGGAAGAGTTGTTGACGCCAAATCAATGGGTAATACTCACGATTTAAGGAAAAAAAAAAAAAAAAAAAGAAAGGAAAAACCATCTCTCACTCACTTTGATGGAAAAACCATCTCTTACTCACTTTGATCTCTTTCTTTGACCTTTTAGAACCAAAATCCAACTGTTTTCTTTCTTCACTCATATGGAATCCATCAGAACCCTGACGCCGAAGGACAGGTTGAGGGTGGAGAAAACGAAAAAGCCTTGGGGGATTTCTGGAGGCTCAAAACTGACATATCCTCTCGAACAAGGAAGTATCACTGTGGGAGGGTTGGGGTTTGGCTTTGTTTTCAAGATTATGTTGTGGTGCGCAGAGGATAATGAGGATAGAGAAGGAAGTCAAGACAAGGTTCATTTTCATGGTGGTGGTGCTGGGTAGGAGAGAGATTGAGAGAGGAGAGGGAGGAAAGGGTTGCAGAGGTTGCGGTGTGGGAGAAAAAAATTCAAGTGCTCCCACTGTGGGTCCCACTGTGTATCAAATGCTCCTTTGAGGAGGCAACGAGCCGGGGTGGTCATAGTCCCTCGGGGATGGTTAGTCAACCATTAGTATCCTTTGCAAAACCAACCATCCATGTGGTGTTAATACACTGTAAATACCAACCAAGCAAGAATAATTCGATAGTAAAAAAGGTAAGCACAAGAGACAACAACACAATTAAATAAAATGTACTTATTTTATTGGATTTGGATAAAGAAAACAATATAAAAGTTTATAAGCTATTAAAGTTCTCACTTATATTGATATTTAACCTAACACATTGTCGACTAGCCACTTCGTTTAAAAGATTTATTTAGCTATTTTCATCCTGATAGAAATATATATCAAAATATATGAGAAATTATAAGTACTATTTTTTATAATGTAAAGTATAAATTCAAGCAAGTGATCATGGACTTGATTAATAACCTTGGATGAATTTAGTTTGGTGATTACAGTCAAAACGCAAAAGTCTCTCACATCCTCTCCCACTTAATATGTCGAAGTCTTCAACGACATGGCTGCTTTGAACTCTTCTATCATCTGCTTGTAGGGTGCTAAGTTGACCTTTTTCTCCTAGCTGGTCTTTTCATCTCCTAGTCCTTTCTACTTAATGAGGTACTTTCGTATTGGTTGTCAGTGAACATATCTTATTCTCTTAGCTAGGATCTCCTTTGCTTTCTTCACCATCTTTGGTAGCCTGACGTTGACGTCCGCTCTTGCTAGGTTGTTATGCATTAGATCTTCTTTGTCTGGATAGTACAGCTTAAGTTGCTAACATGAAATATTGGGAGCACTTCCATCCACTTTGGGGACACTACCTTATATGAGACTCTCATAATTTTGGAAATGATCGGCATTAGCCCTTCATATTTCCTCAACAATCTGGGGTCCTTGTCCCATAACCAGCGAAACTGCTCTCGTGTTAACTTCTCTATCACCATGTCTCCTATGTTGAATTCTAAAAGTCTCTTGATACGAACCTAGTCCGGATCATAATTAAGTTCAGGCTCTAATGATCACCTTAACGTCTAATCAACTTATGATTAGAAGCCTTGGTATATGATGAATACGCCATAATAGATGATGGATGTCCTATTAATAAGTCAAACTAAAACACTCACTCAGTAATGGTGTTTTAGGTGTTCAAAAAGAACTAATAGAATTCTTTCTCACAAATAAATTTCTGAATAATATGTAAACTAATTTCTCATTGAAAATAAACCTTTAAATAGGTTTTGAATGAATAAAATAAAATCCTAAAAGTCTAGGGTAAAATCGACCAAACAAGAGGAAACTATGCTTGGCCGAATTTCACCTTTCTTTCCTAAAGTAATTTGTATTAATTAATTTTTTTTATTTTGAATTAGAAATTAATTAATTTACAATTAAAATAATAAAATATCAACTTTCCTAAATTAATTTATCCAGCAAACAATTAAATAAAAACTAAAATATAAGATAGTTTTCTAAAAACAAAAAGTCAAACTCAAATTAGGAAACTAGTTGACTAATTTGATAACTAAGCTAACTTTGATCAATTTTCAGCTTGTAAAGACTCAAAATCAGATCCAATGTGTCATGTAGGATGCCAAATATGATTAATTATGAATCCTATATGTTGACCTTGATTGGAATAAAGAGAAAATGCTCAATCACCAAAATACAGCAAAGCTAGCAGCTAATACAGCAAATTCGGCCAAAAATCTCTTCTATGCGCAAATGGTAGCTTTGGTTGCTTTTGCATCTGCCTTGACTTGATTTCACGATCTCTTAGTGATATCAATTAAGTTCAATAAGGGTTGAACCCATTCCTTACTACCCGGAATCCTTAAATGCACTACAACAGTTATTTGAGTCTATATCGGCCTCCACCACTTGGATACTTAAAACATGTTTTGAATCTTTGGGTATTGACAAGTCCTTTTGAGAGTTGATAATTCCTTGTATGAAGCCAGACAGGTTGTCCTTATATCTACCAAAGAGAATAAGAAATTATGCTTAGCTGAATTTCACCTTCGTTTCCTAAACTAAATTTATTCTTTTATTTTGAATTAGTAATTAATTAATTTACAATTAAAATAATAAAATATCAACTTTTCTAAATTAATTTTCCAACAAACAATTAAATAAAAACTAAAATATAAGATAATTTCTCAAACAAAAAGTCAAATTCAAATTAGAAAATTAGTTGATTAGTTTGATGACTAAACTAATTTTGACTAATTTTTAGCTTGTAAAAGCTCGCAATCAGATCCAATATTTCATATAGGATGCCAAATAGGATTAATTATAAATCCCATATGTTGACTTTGATTGGAACAAAGAGAAAATGCTTAATCACCAAAATACAGTAAAGCCAGTGGCTAATAGAGCAAATTCGGTCAAAAATCTCTTTCATGCGCAAATGGTAGCTTTGGTTCTTTTTTCTTCTGCCTTGACTTGATTCCATGATCGTTTAGTGATATCAATTGAATTCAAGAAGTGTTGAACCTATTCCTTACTACTCAGAGTCCTTAAATGTACTAAAACAGCTATACGGGTCCATATCGACCTCCACCATTTGGATGTTTAAAATAGCCTTTGAATTTTCGAGTATTGACAAGCCCTTTCAAGAATTGATAAATCCTTGTATGAAGCCAGCCGGGTTGTCCTTAAATCTCTTGACTTGAGCTATAGTGATTGGCCCTTAAATCAAAATCATCATTGTAGCAAATGAAGATAAGTTAGCAACATTAAATATAGCACTAATATTATACTCACCCGGTAAGTCAAGCTTGTAGGCTTTTCATTAATCCGCTCTAAAACTTGAAAAGTTCCATCTCCACATGATATAAGCTGCGATTTTCTTTGCTTGGGAAACCTCCCATTTCTTAAATGTAATCATACCCAATATCTAGGTTCAAAGACAACTTTAATCCAATCTTGGTTAGCATTCATTGCATATTAGTTGGTCTTTCTCTCGATATTTGCCGTTGTCTTTTTATGAATCTATTTTACAAAATCAGCTTTTCGCTTTCCATCTAGATTAGCATGTTCATTTAAGGGTGAATGTGTTAAATCTAATGGAGTCGAAGGATTAAAACCATAAACAATTTCAAATAGTATATATTTAGTAGCTGGATGCAAAGATCTATTATAAACAAATTCAACATGTGGCAAACATTCCTCCCATGTTCTTAAATTCTAATAATTAAAGCCCTTAACAATGCAGACAAAGTCCTATTTGCTACTTAGGTTTGTGGGTGACAAGTAGTTGAAAATAAAAATTTCGTTGCTAACTTAGCCCATAAAGTTTTCCAAAAATAAATTAAGAATTTAGCATCCCTATCCGAAACAATAGTTCTAGGCAAACCTGATACAAATCTAGGACGACCTGCTCCTAAACCCATATTATATTAGTCCGGATCACGATTAAGTTCAAGTTCTAATAAATTGACCTCAATCCCTAATCAACCTGTAATTAGAAACCTTGGTATAATGTGGATGCCACAATAGGTGATAGATTTTCTGTTGATAAGTCAAACTAAAGCACTCACTCACTAATGATGTTTTAGGTGTTCAAAAGAATAAAGAAAAAATTCAATCTCACAAAATAAATTTTGAATATTATTAATGGTATGTTCTTTCTTAAAAATAAGCCCTTAAATAGGCTAGGAAAAAATAAAATAAAACCCTAATTATCTAGGTAAAACCGGCCACCAAATAATAGAAAACCTAGCTTGGCCGAAATTCACCTCCTTTCCTAATCTAATTTGTATTAATTAATTTATGTATTTTGAATTTGGAATTAATTAATTTACAATGAAAATATAAAATAATAACTTTCCTAAGTTGATTTGTCTAGAAAATAAATAAATAGAAACCAAATAAAAGACTAATTTCCTAAAACAAAAAGTCAAAATCAAATTAGGAAACTAGTTGACTAGTTTGACTATTAAGGTATCTTTAACCAATCTCCAGCTTGTGTAGGCTCCAAATCAGCTTTCATATGCCATGTAGGATGCCAAATATGATTAATAATGATTCCCACACGTTGCTCCTTGATTGGAATAAGTCAAGCAAGAAGAAAAGTTAAAGTTAGCAGCTAAACAACACATTTTCTGCCAAATTGAGATGTTGTCTGTACAAGTCATTTTTAGATGCTTTTGATTCTGTCTTGGTTAGATTCCATATCCTCTTAATGATATTCATTGAGTTAATAAAGTTTTGGAACCATTCATTGCTGTCCGGAGTCCAAATTTACACGAAAACAGTTACTGGGTCTGTATCGGCTTCCATCACTCGGATGCTTAGAACAGGCTTTGTATTTTCAGGTATGGACAACTAAACAATAACTACTCTCTGTATAAATGCTCCCAGATTGTCCTTAAATCTTTTGGCTTGAGCTCTAGTGATTGGTCTAGTCTTCATTCGTATTGGGTCGGCACCCCAACGGGTTGTCGGTTGTGCGGGTTCGGACAGATTCGCATAATTCCCCTCTGATGCGAATCCACCCGAGACTGTTCGACCGACAACTCGCTGGGGTGCTGACCCAATACAAATGAAGGTGGGACCGATCACTAGGGCCCAAGCTAAGAAGTTCAAGGACAATCTTGCTGTCTTCATACAAGGAATAAGTCATAGTCAAGAGGGGTTGGCCACGTCTAAAGAACCAAGGCATGTTTTACTCATACAAGCAATAGAAGCCAAAATATGGTCGGGTGACATTTTTGGTGATAATAAGGAGGCCGGGTTGTATGAATTGGAACCCCATCCTTATGGGTTCAATTCATATGGAGGATGAGTCATAGAAACCAGCCAAAGCAGCTTCAAAGCCGACCAACAAGGTGGTTTGCGCACAAGGAGAAGGAAAGGCCGGATTTGCTGTATTCCTTGCTGGCTTTACTGTATTTTACTGTATTAGCCTTTTCTCATATTTCCAAGCAAGGGCAACGTGAGGAACTTCACAATAAGCTTATTTGGCATCCTACAAAGCATATTGAAGCTGATTTGGAGCTCAATTTGGTCAAAGATTGGTCAAAGTCAATTTAGTCAAAAAGATAGTATTATAGTTTCCTAATTTTATTCTACTTTTTGTTTTAGGAAACTACCATTACTTTTTAGTTTTTATTTATTTATTTTCTGGACAAATAAGTTTAGGAAAGTTATTATTTTATTATTTTCATTGTAAATTAATTAATTCCTAATTCAAAATAAAGGAATTAATTAATCCAAATTAGTTTAGGAAAAAGGAAAGTTTCGGCCAAGGTAGACTTCTTCATTGTGTGGCCGGTTTTTCCTAGGGTTTTTAGGGTTTATTTTGTTTCTTTCAAAGCCTATTTAAAGGCTTATTTTTTTCAATAATAGGACAACTTTTAAACTTTGATTTGATTAAGAAAATACATGTGAGATTAATTATTTCTTTGTTATTTGAGAACAACTAAAACACCATTAGAGAATTGGTTGTTTTAGCTTGACTTATCAATAGGTTTTCCATCTCCTATTGTGGCGTCTACATTATACCAAGGTTTCTAACCACAGGTTGGTTAGGGGTTGAGGTCCATTCCATTAGAACTTGAACTTAATTAAAGATCCGGGCTAATATAATACGGGTTTAGGAGCAGGTCGTCCTAGGTTCGTATCATTTGGTATCAGAGCTAAATTTTGTTCAGGTTTGATCTATCTTTATTTGCTTTATTTGTTTTTGTGTTATTCTGCAATTTTAGCATTAGGTTAAGGTTGCATCCATCCCATACATGTTCTGCATCTTTATAAAAAAAAAAAAAAAAAATTCATTCCTAGTTGAATTAGGTTTCCTAGTTTTATCGTATTTTTGTTTCCTAATTTGTTGGTTGTCTTTTATCATTGTTCTTGATAATTTTGGTTTTTGTTGATTTTCCTTTGCTGTTTTAGTCTTAAATATTTGCATTCATATATTCAAAAAAAAAAAAAAAGGAAGTTTGCGGCAACATTTAAAAAAAAAAAAAAAATGCACATTTTGTTTATTTGGAGGTCATGGGTTTGGTGTTTGTTTTGGAGTTGGAATTTCAGTTTTGGTAATTATTCTTGCTACTACAGTTGTTTGTGTTTTGTGAGTGAAAAGAAAAAAAAAAAAAAAAAGAGAAAAAAAAAAGAAAGAAGAGATAAAGCCGAATAAAAAAAAAAGTTCAGTTTGTTCGAGTTTGATTTGTTTGCTGAAAATTTGTTGGAGCTGCTGGTTTTTGATTATTTATTCAATATTTGAGTTGCTGGGAAATTATTTTTTTTGCTGCTGGATATTTGGATTTTGGGTGTTTAAATTATTTGGATTAAAATTAGTTAAAGGAATTGATACAAAACTTGAATTACAAAGAACAACAACCAACAACTTTTCTATAATTTTGTTCTCTTTGATTCTTGTTCATATTTGAATTTATTTTTCCAGAATTTTATTCTTGAACTCAAAATATACTACCATCTAGTCCAGTTCTTCAAAATTCCAAAGTTTTCTCATTAATTTGCTTTATTTTGTCTAGAAAAACCGAAAATAGGTATTTTCATTCCGTTCGGTATTTGTTCATTTTTGCTTACTGTTTTGTTGATAAGTTTAATTAAAACATACTAGTGATCTAATTGCTGTTTTATGGGTGTTTTAATTAGAACTTTGAGATAATTCATTGAGTGGAAAAAGGCAAGAGTGTTGAGCTTAAAAGAGGGTTAAAAGCCGAAACAAGTGTGCAAACACGAGTGTCGAGTCCTTATTTGAGTGAAACACGTAAGAGAGTGAAATTGGTAAGGTCCTATTTTATTTTTATTGCATTATTATACTAACATGACAGAATCAAGAATGAGGAGAGGGAAGCCACCCTTGAGGATCAATGAGGAGGAGTCCGTAGCATTCCATGGCGATGTCCGAGCTACCGGGAGTGGAGACCAAGTGGACATGAGAGCTGTTTTGGAGTCAATACAGCAGGTTAGTGCTCAAGTTGAGCATGTGAATCAAAGGATGGGAAGGCTAGAAGTTTCCCAAGGAATTCCGAACACAAGAAATAGGCAAGAATTCCATGGAGGACGAGGCCGAGGACGAGGAGGTCGCGAGAGACCGAGGGAGGAATTTGATGAGGAGCCATTCGGTGGAGACTTTGAGGAAGGTATGGATGAAAATTTTGCTGTCCAAGATAGAGCTGGCCATGGAAGATATAGGAGGGAAGAAACAGATAACAATCTTAGCAATATCAAGATCAACATCCCACCATTCATGGGAAAAAGTGACCCCGAAGCATATTTGGAGTGGGAAGAAAAGATGGAGATGATATTTGACCGCCATAATTATTCAGAGGCTAAGAAGGTGAAATTGGCAGCAATGGAGTTTGGCCATTATGCACTCCAATGGTGGACTAATGAGAAAAACACCCGAAGGAGAGTTGGTGATGACTTGATTACTACATGGCGACAAATGAAAGGAGCCATGCGGAAGCGATTCGTACCATCACACTATCATAGGTTGCTGCATCAAAGACTTCAATCTTTATCTCAAGGACATGGGTCCGTGGAGGATTATTACAAGGAGATGGAGATGCTTATGAAGAGATTGAACTTGAATGAAGATAGGGAAGCAACCATGGCAAGGTTTCTTGGTGGTTTGAATCGTGAAATAGCCAATCAACTAGAATTGCAACAATATGTGGAATTGGAGGAGATGTTGCATGTGGCTATTAAATTAGAGCATCAATTCAAGAGGAGGGGTGTAAGATCATGGTTTGGAGGTGTTTCCAACAGTGGAAGGTCCAATTCAAGTGGCTGGAGGAACAATTCCATCTATGAAAGCAAGCGAAAGCCGAAAGTCAAAGAAGAAAGTTCAAACTGGCCAAGGAAGGAGACTAGAACCAAATCTGTCCAAGTACCAAAGAATGAGGTAAAATTAGATCCTAAACCTTCTAGAACTCATGATGTTGTGTGTTTTAAGTGCCAAGGAGGAGGACACATTGCTAGCCAATGCCCGAATAGAAGAATCATGGTGTTAAAGGGCAATGACGACCTAGAAGCGAAAAGTGAAGAAAGTGAGGATGAAGCCAAGCAAAAGGAGGAGGATTTAGAGGATGAACCCGAAACCTTGCAAGCATCCAATGCTGAATTAAACTTGCTTTCTAGGAGAGTACTTGCTGCATACAAAGATGAGGATGAAATTCAAAGAGAGAACATCTTCCACACCCGATGTGAAATTCAAGGTAAGATTTGTGGTATGATTATTGATAGTGGAAGTTGTACAAATGTAATTAGTAACATTGTAGTTGATAAATTAGGCTTAATAACTATTAAACATCCAGAACCTTATAGATTACAATGGCTTAATGATAGTGGTGAAATAAAAGTGAATAAACAAGCCAAAGTAAAATTTAATATAGGTAGATATGAGGATGTAGTTTTATGTGATATTGTACCCATGATTGCTGGACATATACTATTAGGTAGACCATGGCAATTTGATAAAGATGCTACTCATTTTGGTCGAGAAAATAGTATTGTTTTCAGGTTTAAAGGGAAGAAGGTCAAGCTGGAACCATTATCTCCTAAAGAGGTTTACAAAGACCAATTACAAATGCAACAACGGAGAGAAGCCGAAAAGCTCAAGGAAAAAGCAAGTATTGTACCAACGGCTTCACCATCCTCTCAAGAAGGTAAGAATGAGGTTGCTGATCAAGGTAAGGTTTTTAAGACTCATATTGAGTGGAAAGATCAAAGAAAAACCGAAAGAGAGGGGAAAGAAAGTGGCAAACCCGAGAGCTTGGAGAAGGAAGGGAAATCCGAAGGTTTGCGCCAATCCAAGGGGGAAAAAGAAAAAGAAAGAAAAGAAAGGTCAAGTAGCAACTTTTATTTGAGTTTAGGGGATATTAATAAGGTTATTGAGTGTAAGAAACCTTTACTGGTCATGATTTATAAAGAAAATTATTTTAATGATCAAACTAACTTTGAAGAACTTGAATTGCCAAGTTCAATGATTTCTCTTTTGAAGGAATTTGGAGATGTCTTCCCAAATGAAATTCCAAGTGGACTACCATCCAATCAAAAGGGAAAAGGTGAGCTTGCTATCCAAGGTAAGTCTTCTAATACTCAGGTTGTGTGGAAAGATTTTAATAAAACCAAGAGTGAAAAATTTGGTGCAAAAGCCGAGAGTGAGGAAGGTGAGATGGCATTGAGTGAGAAAGGAAAAGGAAGACAAGAAAGGAAGAATATAAATTTTTATCTTAGCTTTGGTGATGTTAATAAAGTAATTATGAATAAGAAATCATTGCTGACCATGAATTTTAAAGATACTTATTTAAAGATGTCTTTATTGCATAGAACTTTATCTGCATTGTTGAGAGCTTTACTTAGTGGCAATTTGAAAATTTGGGAAATATTGTTTGTTAATTTTAAAAAGTGTAATTTTTACCATAATGAGCATGTATTTCTAGATTTTGTTGTAATAGTATTTGACCCAGGAGAATTGGGTTGGTTGCACTTACGAAAGGAAATGTTTCCTAAACAAAGAAAGTCAAAGCTCATGCTGCTTATGGATGGACTTTTTCAAGTTTTGGAACCGAATAACAAGAATGCCTACAAGCTTGATTTACCGGGTGAGTATAACATGAGTGCTGCATTTAATGTTGCTGATTTATCTCCTTTTGCTGCAGGTGATGACTTCGATTTGAGGAAAAATACTTTTCAAGAGGAGGGGAATGATGCGAATCCACCCGAGACTGTTCGACCGACAACCCGCTGGGGTGCTGACCCAATACAAATGAAGGTGGGACCGATCACTAGGGCCCAAGCCAAGAAGTTCATGGACAATCTTGCTGTCTTCATACAAGGAATAAGTCATAGTCAAGAGGGGTTGGCCACATCTAAAGAACCAAGGCCTGTTTTACTCATACAAGCAATAAAAGCCAAAATAGGGTCGGGTGACGTTTTTGGTGATAATAAGGAGGCCGGGTTGTATGAATTGGAACCCCATCCTTATGGGTTCAATTCATATGGAGGATGAGTCATAGAAACCAGCCAAAGCAGCTTCAAAGCCGACCAACAAGGTGGTTTGCGCACAAGGAGAAGGAAAGGCCGGATTTGCTGTATTCCTTGCTGGCTTTACTGTATTTTACTGTATTAGCCTTTTCTCATATTTCCAAGCAAGGGCAACGTGAGGAACTTCACAATAAGCTTATTTGGCATCCTACAAAGCATATTGAAGCTGATTTGGAGCTCAATTTGGTCAAAGATTGGTCAAAGTCAATTTAGTCAAAAAGCTAGTATTATAGTTTCCTAATTTTATTCTACTTTTTGTTTTAGGAAACTACCATTACTTTTTAGTTTTTATTTATTTATTTTCTGGACAAATAAGTTTAGGAAAGTTATTATTTTATTATTTTCATTGTAAATTAATTAATTCCTAATTCAAAATGAAGGAATTAATTAATCCAAATTAGTTTAGGAAAAAGGAAAGTTTCGGCCAAGGTAGACTTCTTCATTGTGTGGCCGGTTTTTCCTAGGGTTTTTAGGGTTTATTTTGTTTCTTTCAAAGCCTATTTAAAGGCTTATTTTTTTCAATAATAGGACAACTTTTAAACTTTGATTTGATTAAGAAAATACATGTGAGATTAATTATCTCTTTGTTCTTTGAGAACACCTAAAATACCATTAGAGAATTGGTTGTTTTAGCTTGACTTATCAATAGGTTTTCCATCCCCTATTGTGGCGTCTACATTATACCAAGGTTTCTAACCACAGGTTGGTTAGGGGTTGAGGTCCATTCCATTAGAACTTGAACTTAATTAAAGATCCGGGCTAATATAATACGGGTTTAGGAGCAGGTCGTCGTAGGTTCGTATCACCCTCCCCTTCAAAATGATTTGCCCTCACATCAAAATCATCACCTGCAGCAAAAGAAGATAAATAAGCAACATTAAATGTGGCCTATTAAATCAAGTTTGTAGGCATTCTCTTTAATCTGCTCCAAAACTTGAAAAGCCCCATCCACATGCGGCATAAGCTTTGACTTTCTTTGTTTTGGAAAACTCTCCTTTTGTAAGTGAAACCAAACCAAATCTCTAGGGTCAAACACTATCACAATAAAATCTAGAAATACATGTTCATTATGACAAAATTACACTTTTTAAAGTTAGCAAATAATCTCTTTCAAATTTTTAAATTTCCATAAATTAAAGCTTTTAACAATGTAGATAAAGTTTTATACAACAAAAACATCTTTAAATAAGCATTTTTATAATTTATTACCAGCAATGGTTTCTTACTTAAGATGGCTTTATTAACATCTCCAAGACTAAAATAAAATTTTTTATTTTTCCTTTCTCACTCATAGATCCAAAGATTTTTGCATCACTCTTAGTTTTTGCTGGTTCTTCTTCCCTATCGGGTTTCTCTACCTTCCTCACCACATTTTCAGTTTTCTTATGGGTTTTCCACTCAATTTGAGTATTAGAATGCTTACCTTGAACAACAAATTTGGACTTACCTTCTAGGATGGATGATGAAGCTGTAGGTGCCATACTAGCTTTCTCCTTGAGTTTTTTGACCTCTCTCCTTTGTTGTATTTGCAATTGGTTTCTCTATACTTCCTTGGGAGTCAATGGTTCCAGCTTGACATTTTTACCTATAAATATAAAAATAATACAATTCTCTTGACCATAATGAGTAGCATCTTTATCAAATTGCCATGGTCTACCTAATAGAATATGTCCGGCATGCATAGGTACAACATAATACAAAACAACATCCACATATTTGTCTATGCTAAATTTTACTTTGACTTGTTTATTCACTTTCATCTCACCACTATCATTAAGCCATTGTAATCTATATGGTTCTGGTTGTTTAATAATTGTTAAGCCTAATTTATCAACCATAATGTTACTAATTACATTTATACAACTTCCACTATCAATACTTATACTACAAATCTTATCTTGGATTTCATATCAGGTGTGGAAGATATTTTCTCTTTGAACTTGATCCTCATCCTTGTAAACAGCCAGTACTCTCCTAGAAATCAAATTTAATTCGGCATTGGAGGCATGCAAGGTTTCGGCTTCTTCCTCCAAGTCTTCCTCTCTTTGCTTGGTTTGATCTCCACTTTCCTCACTTTCTGATTTTAGCTCACCATTACCTTTTAACATTATGATTCTTCTATTCAGACATTGGCTAGCAATGTGTCCTTATCCTTTGCACTTAAAACAAACAATTTCTCTAGATCTTGAAGGTTTAGGATCAGATTTTACTTTGTTCTTTGGTGCTTGGACAGATTTGGCTTTTACATCATTCCTTGGCCGACTAGAGCTCTCCTCATCTAGATTCGGTTTTTCTCTTTCTCCATGCACTTGGATTTGATCTTCTGCTGTTGGAAACACCTCCAAACCGTGAGCCTACACTCCTCTTCTCAAATTGATGCTCAAGTTTGATAGCCACATGCAACATCTCCTCTAATTCCACATATTGTTGCAATTTTAGTTGATTGGCTATCTCACGATTCAAACCACCAAGGAACCTTGCCATGATTACTTTTTTTTTATCTTCATTCATGCTTAATCTCATCATAAATGATACGAATCTAGAGCGACTTGCCTCTAAACCCGTAACAAAGATTAATTTGGACCGTCTAATTATAAATTATCAATGGAAGACCTCGACCCTTAACCTATATTTGAGGTAAAAGCCTTGGTATGGTGAAGATGCCACAATAGGATGCAGAATAGCCTATTGATAAGTCAACTTTGAACTCCACAAGCAAAGCTTGAAAAGTTCGATGTAGTTCTTAGAGAAGCAAGAGAATCACTCCCACTTTGATCAAAATTGTAATTTGATTTTTATTTATGACTTATATGCCCTTAAATGGGCAAAATAAATTACAAAAATTTCCTAAATTTGCTAACAATAAAGGTGGCCAAAATTTAGGTTTAGGATACCTAATTTAGTTAGGTTTAGGAAACCTAATGTGGCTTCTAATTTTCTAATTTGAATGACCTTTAATTTTTTGACCAATTCAACCCTAATAAAATTAGGAAAGTAAATTACAAAACCTAATAAAACTAAATTAGGAAAGTAAATAGGCAACATGCCAAAATCCAATCAAGACATAAATAAAAAATGTAATGTTTCCTAATTATAAAATTCGGCCAAGCTTAGTTGAATGCTATGTAGACGCATATCACCTTCTATATGGCAAAAGTGCCAAGTCACCATATGATGCCATGTCACCATCCATGTCATCAAAACGTGCCACATCACCATATGTTGGATTCCATGCGTTAGGCTATTTTCATGTGGGCATCAACCGTTCCAATCATATGGACCAATTTTGGTTCATCTTCAGTAATGAAGTTGCTTCCTTGGGATGTGAACACCTCCTGAATTAAACCATTTAGTGCTTCTTTAAACCTTTTTGCACTTGCTTGGTTATTGGTCCCGTAGAAATTTGAAGTGGCTTTGGACTCTATCTTGGGGTGCTCCTGATCATGTCTTCATCATTCCCCTATTCTTGAAAAGGATTTTTCCTCAAATTGTCATTGCATAAAAAGGAGATAAATCAGCGACATTAAAGATGGCACTTACATTATACTCACTTGGGAGATCTAATTTGTAAGCATTGTCATTAAGTATCTCCAATATTTGGAATGGACCATCTCCACGTGCCATGAGTTTAGACTTTCATTGTGCCGGAAATCTTTCCTTTCTCAAATGCAATCAAATCCAATCTCTAGGCTCAAACACAACTTGTTGGCGCCCTTTGTTTGCTTGCCTCATATATTGTTTGGTTCTCCTATCAATATTAGATTTGGCTTTCTCATGTAGTTGCCTAACAAAATGAACTTTCTTTTTCCCGTCTAAATTAGCACGCTCACTCAAAGGTAGAGGTGTTAAATCCAATGGAGTTAAAGGATTAAAACCATATACAATTTCAAAAAGTAAAAGTTTAGTGGCTGAATGTACAGATCTATTGTAAGCAAATTCAATATGAGGTAAACATTCTTCCCAAGTTTTGATATTCTTAATTATTAATGCACGCAACAAAGTAGACAAAGTTCTATTTACTATCTCTGTTTGTCCATCAGTTTATGGATGACAAGCAGTAGAAAACAACAATTTAGTACCCAACTTAGCCCATAATGTTTTCCAAAAGTAACTCAAGAATTTTGCATTCTATCATACACAATTATTCTAAGCATTTAATACAACCTAACAATTTCTTTAAAGAACAAATCAGCAATATGAGATGCATCATCGGCTTCATGACATGCAGTAAAATGTACCATTTTAGAAAACCTATCCACAACCACAAAAATTGAATCCCTACCTTTTCTTGTTCTAGGCAATCCTAAAACAAAGTTCATAAAAATGTCTATCCAAGGATGGTTAGGTATAGGAAGTGGCATAAACAACCCATGTGGTTGCAGCTATGATTTAGATTACTTACATTTAATGCATATATCACAAAATCTTTGTATATCTCTTTTCATATGTGGCCAATAAAAATGTTCTTGTAGAACAACTAAGGTTTTAGCTATTCCAAAGTACCTCATTAAACCCCAACCATAAGATTCTCTAATAAGTAAATCACGCAAAGAACAACTTGGCACACAAAGTTTATTTTCCCTAAACAAGAATCCCTCAAATCTATAAAACTTCCCCTTAGCATGCTTTTCACAAAGTTTGTAAATTTCATCAAAGTCATGATCTAAAACATATAATTATTTACTTTGTTCAAAATCAAGTAATTTAGCATCCAAAGTAGAAAGTAATACATACCTGCGGGATAATGCATCAGCTACAATATTTTCTTTACCTTGCTTGTAACGAATAACATAGGGAAACATTTCAAAGAATTCCATCCATTTGCCATGACGGCTATTGAGCTTTCCTTGTCCCTTTATGTGTTTCAAGGACTCATGATCTATGTGAATCACAAACTTTTTAGGTCATAAGTAGTGCTACCATGTCTTCAATGCTCTAACTAATGCATATAGCTTTTTGTCATAAGTTGGATAGTTTACGGCGGCCCCCTTAGCTTTTCACAAAAATAAGCAATTGGTTTTCCCTCCTGCATCAAAACAGCACCTATTCCTGATGCATCACATTCAATCTCAAAAGTTTTGGAAAAGTTAGGCAACACCAATAAAGGAGCATTTGTTACTTTTTCTTTTAATAAATTAAAAGACCTTTCTTGAGCTTCTCCCAACTGAAAACTTACATTCTTCTTAATAATCCTTGTCAAAGATGCACCAATAGTACTAAATTTTTTGACAAACCTTCGATAGAAACTAGCCAAACCATGGAAGCTTCTAACTTGGGTGATGCTAGTTGGCGTGGACCACTATTGGATGGCTTTCACCTTCTCTTGATCAACTTTGATACCTGCAGCACTAATCACAAAGCCTAGAAACACAAGCTTAGGTCTACAAAAGTCACACTTTTTAAGATTGGCATAAAATCTTTCTTTTCTAAGAACATCTAATACTAACCTAAGATGCCCTACATGCTTTTCTAAACTCCTACTATATACAAGGATATCATCAAAGTATGCAACCATAAACTTTCCAATGTAAGCACGCAAAACATGATTTATAAGTCTCATAAAAGTACTAGGGGTATAGTTAACCCAAATGGCATAACCAACCTGATGTGATTCCGCCCGAGTCCGCTCCACCAATAACCCGCTGGGGTGCTGACTCGACACGGATGAAGACTAGGCCAATCACAAGAGCTCAAATTAAGAGATTTAAGGGCAACCTGGGAGTATTTATACAGAGGGTAATCAATCTCAACAGAGCTTGTCCATACTTGAAGATACAAAGCCTATTCGAAGCATCCAAGTGGTGGAAGCTGATACGAACCCGGGTGACAGTTTTGGTACATTTTTGGAGTCCGGGAAGTATGAAATGGTTCCAATGCTTTATGGGTTCAATACATATTCCTAATAGGTCATGGAATCAAGTTAAAGCAGCCTCAAATGCAATCAAAAAGGGCTTGTACGGACAGCATCAAGAATTTGGCCGAATTTGCTGTATTACTTGCTGGCTTTACTGTATTTTACTGTATTAGCCTTTTCTTATTTTTCCAAGCATGGGCAACGTGTGGGACTTCATATTCAGCTTATTTGGCATCCTAAAAAGCATCTAGAAGCTGATTTGAAGCTCAAAGAGGTCAAAGATTGGTCAAAGTCAAATTAGTCAAAAAGCTAGTATTATAGTTTCCTAATTTTATTCTACTTTTTGTTTTAGGAAACTACCATTACTTTTTAGTTTTTATTTATTTATTTTCTGGACAAATAATTTTAGGAAAGTTATTATTTTATTATTTTCATTGTAAATTAATTAATTCCTAATTCAAAATAAAGGAATTAATTAATCAATTTTAGTTTAGGAAACTTAGTTTAGGACATATTAGGATTCGGTCAAGTTTCCTAATTCCTATAGGAGTCTGGTTTTGAATTAATTTTTTAGGGTTTGTTTTGTTTCTTTCAAGCCTATTTAAAGGCTTATTTTTCAAAAATAATACAACTTTGATTTGATTAAGAAAATATTTGTGAGATTAATTATCTCCTTGTTCTTTGAGAACACCTAAAACACCATTAGAGAATTGGTTGTTTTAGCTTGACTTATCAATAGGTTTTCCATCCCCTATTGTGGCGTCTACATTATACCAAGGATTCTAACCACAGGTTGGTTAGGGGTTGAGGTCCAATCCATTAGAACTTGAACTTAATTAAGATCCGGGCTAATATAATACGGGTTTAGGAGCAGGTCGTCCTAGGTTCGTATCATTTGGTATCAGAGCTAAATTTTGTTCAGGTTTGATCTATCTTTATTTGCTTTATTTGTTTTTGTGTTATTCTGCAATTTTAGCATTAGGTTAAGGTTGCATCCATCCTATACACGTTCAGCATCTTAGAAAAAAAAAAAAAAATTCATTCCTAGTTGAATTAGGATTTCCTAGTTTTATCGTATTTTTGTTTCCTAGTTTGTTGGTTGTCTTTTACCATTGTTCTTGTTAATTTGGTTTTTGTTGATTTTTCTTTGCTGTTTTAGTCTTAAATATTTGTATTCATATATTCAAAAAAAAAAAAAAAAAAAGAAAACAAGAAAAAAAAAAAAAGAAGTTTGCGGCAACATTTAAAAAAAAAAAAAAAACTGCACATTTTGTTTATTTGGAGGTCACGGGTTTGGTGTTTGTTTTGGAGTTGGAATTGCAATTTTGGTAATTATTCTTGCTACTGCAGTTGTTTATGTTCTGTGAGTGAAAAAAAAAAAAAAGAAGAAAAAAAAATATTTCGGTTTGTTGGAGTTTGATTTGTTTGCTGAAAATTTGTTGGAGCTGCTGGTTTTTTTAGTATTTATTCAATATTTGAGTTGCTGGAGAATTATTTTTGCTGCTGGATATTTGGATTTTGGGTGCTTAAATTATTTGGATTAAAATTAGATAAAGGAATTGATACAAAACTTGAATTACAAGAACAACAACCAACACTTTTCTATAATTTTGTTCTCTTTGATTCTTGTTCGTACTTGAATTTCTTTTTCTGGAATTTTATTCTTGAACTCATAATCTACTACCATCTGGTGTAGTTTTCAAAAATTCCAACGTTTTCCCATTATTTTGTGTTTTCTTGTCTAGAAAGCCGAAAAATTAGGATTTGTTGGATTCTTTCGGTATTGCCTACTTTTTGCTACTGCTTTGTTGATAAGTTTAATTAAAACATACTAGTGATCTAATTGCTGTTTTGTGGGTGTTTTAATTAGAACTTTGAGATAATTCATTGAGTGGAAAAAGGCAAGAGTGTGAGAGCTTAAAGGAGGGTAAAAGCCGAAACTAGTGTGCAAACACGAGTGTCGAGACCTTGTTTGAGTGAAACACGTGAGGGTGTGAATATTGTGAGGATTTATTTTATTTTTACAGTATTTTACTAACATGGCAGATTCTAGAATAAGAAGAGGGAATCCACCCTTGAGGATCAATGAGGAAGAGTCCGTAGCATTCCATGGCGATGACCGAGCTACCGGGAGTGGAGACCAAGTGGATATGAGAGCTGTCTTGGAATCAATACAGCGGGTTAGTGCTCAAGTTGAGCATGTGAATCAAAGAGTGGGAAGAATAGAAGCCTCACAAGGAAGGCCGAATACAAGAAATAGGCAAGAATTCCATGGAGGACGAGGCCGAGGACGAGGAGGTCGCGAGAGGCCGAGAGAGGAATTTGATGAGGAGCCATTCGACGGCGACTTTGAGGAAGGTATGGACGAAACCTTTGCTGTCCAAGATAGAGCTGGCCATGGGAGATATAGGAGGGAAGATACAGATGATGATTTGGGAAATATCAAGGTTAACATCCCACCTTTTATGGGTAAAAGTGATCCCGAAGCTTATTTGGAGTGGGAAGAAAAAATGGAGATGATTTTTGACTGCCACAACTATTCGGAAGGTAAGAAGGTGAAGTTGGCAGCAATGGAGTTTGGCCATTATGCACTCCAATGGTGGACAAATGAGCAAAGCACTCGAAGGAGAGTTGGTGATGACTTAATTACAACATGGCGACAAATGAAAGGAGCCATGAGGAAGCGGTTTGTGCCATCCCATTACCATAGGTTGCTGCATCAACGGCTTCAATCTTTGTCTCAAGGAAGTAGGTCCGTGGAGGATTATTACAAAGAGATGGAGATGTTAATGATGAGGCTGAATATGAATGAGGATAGGGAGGCAACCATGGCAAGATTTCTTGGAGGGTTAAACCAAGACATTGCCAACCAACTTGAATTACAACAATACTTGGAATTGGAGGAGATGTTGCATGTAGCAATTAAGCTTGAGAACCAATTCAAGAGGAGGGGTGTTAGTACACGGTTTGGAGGAGTTTCTAGCAATGGAAGGACAAGTTCAAGTGGCTGGAAAAACAATTCCACTTATGAAAACAAGTTAAAGCTGAAATTAGGAGAAGAAACTACCAACCGGCCAAGAAAGGAGGTCAAGACCGAATCTGTCCAAGCACTTAGAGGTGAGATAAAATCTGATCCTAAACCTCAAAAATCCAGAGAAATAATTTGTTTTAAGTGCCAAGGAAGAGGACACATAGCCAGCCAATGCCCAAATAGAAGAATCATGGTATTAAAGGGTGATGGTGAGCTGGAATCCGCAAGTGAAGAAAGTGGGGTTGAAACCGAGCAAGAGGAGGATTGCAATGAAGATGAGGCCGAGCCTGTAGATACATCTAATGCCGAGTTGAGCTTGGTTTCAAGGAGAGTACTTGCTGTCTACAAAGATGAAGAGCAGATACAAAGGGAAAACATCTTCCACACTCGCTGCGAAATACAAGGTAAAATTTGTAGCATGATTATAGATGGTGGGAATTGTACTAATGTGATAAGTAATCTTGTAGTTGATAAATTAGGCTTGAAAACAATTAAACATCCAGAACCTTATAGATTACAATGGCTTAATGATAGTGGTGAGATGAAAGTAAACAAACAAGTCAAAGTAAAATTTAATATAGGTAGATATGAGGATGTAGTTTTATGTGATATTGTACCCATGATTGCTGGACATATACTATTAGGTAGACCATGGCAATTTGATAAAGATGCTACTCATTTTGGTCGAGAAAATAGTATTGTTTTCAGGTTTAAAGGGAAGAAGGTCAAGCTGGAACCATTATCTCCTAAAGAGGTTTACAAAGACCAATTACAAATGTAACAAAGGAGAGAAGCCGAAAAGCTAAAGGAAAAAGCAAGTATGGCACCAACGGCTTCACCGTCCTTTCAAGAAGGTAAGATTGAGGTTGTTGACCAAGGTAAGGTTTCTAAGGTTCATATTGAGTGGAAAGATCAAGGGAAAACCGAAAGAGAGGGAAAAGGAAGTGGCAAACCCGCGTGCTTGGAGAAGGAAGAGGAATCCAAAGGTTTGCGCCAATCCAAGGGAAAAAAAGAAAAAGAAAGAAAGGAAAGGTTAAGTAGCAATTTTTATTTGAGTTTAGGGGATATTAATAAGGTTATTGAGTGTAAGAAACCTTTGCTGGTCATGCTTTACAAAGAAAATTATTTTAATGATCAAACTAACTTTGAAGAACTTGAATTGCCAAGTTCAATGATTTCTCTTTTGAAGGAATTTGGAGATGTCTTCCCAAATGAAATTCCAAGTGGACTACCATCCAATCAAGAGGGAAAAGGTGAGCTTGCTATCCAAGGTAAGTCTTCTAATACTCAGGTTGTGTGGAAAGATTTTAATAAAACCAAGAGTGAAAAATTTGGTGCAAAAGCCGAGAGTGAGGAAGGTGAGATGGCATTGAGTGAGAAAGGAAAAGGAAGACAAGAAAGGAAGAATATAAATTTTTATCTTAGCTTTGGTGATGTTAATAAAGTAATTATGAATAAGAAATCATTGCTGACCATGAATTTTAAAGATACTTATTTAAAGATGTCTTTATTGCATAGAACTTTATCTGCATTGTTGAGAGCTTTACTTAGTGGCAATTTGAAAATTTGGGAAATATTGTTTGCTAATTTTAAAAAGTGTAATTTTTACCATAATGAGCATGTATTTCTAGATTTTGTTGTAATAGTGTTTGACCCAGGAGAATTGGGTTGGTTGCACTTACGAAAGGAAAGGTTTCCTAAACAAAGAAAGTCAAAGCTCATGCTGCCTATGGATGGACTTTTTCAAGTTTTGGAGCCAAATAACAAGAATGCCTGCAAGCTTGATTTACCGGGTGAGTATAACATGAGTGCTGCATTTAATGTTGCTGATTTAACTCCTTTTGCTGCAGGTGATGATCTTGATTTGAGGACAAATCCTTTTCAAGAGGAGGGGAATGATGTGATTCCGCCCGAGCCCGCTCCACCAATAACCCGCTGGGGTGCTGACTCGACACGGATGAAGACTAGGCCAATCACAAGAGCTCAAATTAAGAGATTTAAGGGCAACCTGGGAGTATTTATATAGAGGGTAATCAATCTTAATAGAGCTTGTCCATACTTGAAGATACAAAGCCTATTCGAAGCATCCAAGTGGTGGAAGCTGATACGAACCCGGGTGACAGTTTTGGTACATTTTTGGAGTCCGGGAAGTATGAAATGGTTCCAATGCTTTATGGGTTCAATACATATGCCTAATAGGTCATGGAATCAAGTTAAAGCAGCCTCAAATGCAATCAAAAAGGGCTTGTACGGACAACATCAAGAATTTGGCCGAATTTGCTGTATTACTTGCTGGCTTTACTGTATTTTACTGTATTAGCCTTTTCTTATTTTTCCAAGCATGGGCAACGTGTGGGACTTCATATTCAGCTTATTTGGCATCCTAAAAAGCATCTAGAAGCTGATTTGAAGCTCAAAGAGGTCAAAGATTGGTCAAAGTCAAATTAGTCAAAAAGCTAGTATTATAGTTTCCTAATTTTATTCTACTTTTTGTTTTAGGAAACTACCATTACTTTTTAGTTTTTATTTATTTATTTTCTGGACAAATAAGTTTAGGAAAGTTATTATTTTATTATTTTCATTGTAAATTAATTAATTCCTAATTCAAAATAAAGGAATTAATTAATCAATTTTAGTTTAGGAAACTTAGTTTAGGACATATTAGAATTCGGTCAAGTTTCCTAATTCCTATAGGAGTCTGGTTTTGAATTAATTTTTTAGGGTTTGTTTTGTTTCTTTCAAGCCTATTTAAAGGCTTATTTTTCAATAATAATACAACTTTGATTTGATTAAGAAAATATTTGTGAGATTAATTATCTCCTTGTTCTTTGAGAACACCTAAAACACCATTAGAGAATTGGTTGTTTTAGCTTGACTTATCAATAGGTTTTCCATCCCCTATTGTGGCGTCTACATTATACCAAGGTTTCTAACCACAGGTTGGTTAGGGGTTGAGGTCCAATCCATTAGAACTTGAACTTAATTAAGATCCGGGCTAATATAATACGGGTTTAGGAGCAGGTCGTCCTAGGTTCGTATCACAACCACTCATACAAACCATGCTTTGTTTTAAATGTTGTTTACCATTAATCACCTTCCTTCATGCGTATTTGATGATAACCACTCTTAAGATAAAATTTTGAAAACATGCATGCACTGTAACAGCCCAGTCCACTCGCATGCGATATTGTCCGCTTTGGGCCCAGCCCGCATGGTTTTGTAAAACGCGACGCAAGAGAAAGGTATCCACACCCTCTTTTAAGGCATGCTTCGTTCCCCTTTCCAACTGATGTGGGATCTCACAATCCTCCCCCCTTGGGGCTCACCCTCCTCGCTGGCACACCGATCCGAGTATTGGCTCTGATATCAACTGTAACAGCCCAGTCCATCCGCATGTAGATATTGTCCTTTTTGGGTCTGGAGAATTCTCTTACAACCCAGCCCTCAAGGGTTTAAAATGCGTTTCAAGGGAAAGGTATCCACACCCTCTTTTAAGGCATGCTTCATTCTCCTTTCCAACCGATGTGGGATCTCACATGCACCGTACAATTCATCAAGCATATCATCTAACCTAAGAATATGATGACAATATTTGACAGTTATATTATTAATAGCCCTACAATCTACACACATTCTACATGGTCCATCTTTCTTAGGGACTAATAGCTCAGGTACAGCACATGGACTCATGCTTTTTCTAACATATTTCTTTTCAAGCAATGGATTGACCTAAACCCCTAACCAACCTGTGATTAGAAACCTTGGTATAATATAGACGCCACAATAAGTAATGGATTTCCTATTGATTAGTCAAACTAAAACACTCACTCACTAATGGTGTTTTAGGTGTTCAAACGAACAAAAAAAAAAAAAAATTCAATCTTGCAAAATAAATTCTAAATATTATTAGTGGTATGTTCTTCCTAAAACATAAACCCTTAAATAGGCTAGGAAAGAACAAAATAAAACCCTAATTATCTAGGTAAAATCGGCCACCAAATAATAAGAAACCTAGCTTGGCCGAAATTCACCTCCTTTCCCAATTTAATTTAGATTAATTAATTCCTTTATTTTAAATGAGGGATTAATTAATTTACAATGAGAATAATAAAATAATAACTTTCCTAAGTTGATTTGTCCAGAAAATAAATAAATATAAACCAAATAAAGGACTAATTTCCTAAAATAAAAAGTCAACATCAAATTAAGAAATTAGTTGACTATTTTGACTACTAGGGTATCTTTAACCAATCTTCAGCTTATGTGGGCTCCAAATCAACTTCCATATGCCATGTAGGATGCCAAATATGATTAGTAATGATTCCCACACATTGCCCCTTGATTGGAATAAGTCAAACAAGAAGAAAAGTCAAAGCCTGTTAAACAACACATTTTCGGCCAAATTGAGATGCTGTATGTACAAGTCATTTTTAGATGATTTTGATTCTGCCTTGGCTGGATTCCATATCCTCTTAATGATATTCATTGAGTTCATGAAGTGTTGGAATCATTCTTTGCTGTCCGGAGTCAAAATTTGCATGAAAACAGCTACCTGGTTCCGTATCGGCTTCCACAAATTGGATGCTTAGAATAGGCTTTGTATCTTCAGGTATAGACAAGCTCTTCTGAGAATTAACTACTCCCTGTATAAATGCTCCCAGATTGTCCTTAAACCTTTTGGCTTGAGCTATAGCGATTGGCCCAATTTTTATCCGTATTGGGTTAGCATCCTAGTGGATTGTCGGTTGTGCAGGTTCGGGCGGATTAGCATCAATACCATGCAACCTCACAATTTCCTTAAAGAAAAAATTAGCAACTTTAGATGCATCATTATTTTTATTACATGCAATAAAATGTGCCATTTTAGAAAATTTATCTACAACACCAAAAATTTAATCGTTACCTGTCTTAGACCTAGGTAAAGGAAGAACAAAATCCATAGACAAATTTACCCAAGGAAAGGATGGAATCAGCAATGGAAGATACAAACTGTGCGGCTTCAACTTTGACTTGGATTTTCGGCATTTCAAGCATCTTTCACATATTTTCTCCACACCTCTTCTCCTGCTAGGCCAATAAAAATGTTCTTGCAGTAAGGATAAAGTTTTTAAAACACCAAAATGACCCATCAAACCACCATCATGACCTTCACTCACTAATAATTCTCTAATGCTACAATTAGACACACAAAGTTGACTTTTCCTAAACAAATATCCATAAAAAATATAAAATTTATTAAAACCATATCTTTTACAGTTGCTAAATATTTCTCGAAAGTCACTATCATGCTTACAAAGTTCTTTCAATTGTTTAAATTCAAGCAATCTAGCATTTAAGGTAGAAAACAATACATACATTCGGGATAATGCATCGGTAATCACATTTTCCTTACCTTTTTGTAGCGGATGATATAAGGAAAAGTCTTAATGAACTCAATCCATTTAGCATGCCGTCAGTTAAGCTTCCCTTGGCCTATGATGTGCTTCAATGATTCATGATCCATATGAATCACAAACTCCTTCGGCATTAAGTAATGCTACCACGTCTCCAAAGCCTTCACCAACACATGCATCTTTTTATCATATGTCGAGTACATCAATGCCGCTTCATTTAGCTTCTCACTAATGTATGTTATGGGTTTTCTTCTTACATCAAGATAGCTCCAATACCTACATTCAAAGCATCATATTCAATTTCAAAAATTTTATCAAAATTCGGCAATACTAATAAATGTGCATTAGATAATTTTTCTTTCAAGAAATGAAAAGATTTTTCTTATGCTTCCCTTAATTTGAATCCAACATTCTTCTTTACAACTTCGGTCAAAGGTGCTATGATGATGCTAAAATCCTTGAAAAATCTTTGGTAGAAACTAGCCAAACCATGAAAGCTCCTTACTTGGATAATAGATGAAGGTTTTGGCCACTCTTGTATAGCTTTCACCTTGGATTGATCAACTTTATTTCTTACAGCACTTACAATAAATCCTAAAAAAACCAATTCATCTTTATAAAATTCACACTTTTTGAGATTAGCAAATAACGTTTCCTTCCTAAACTTACCTAAATGCCTAAAATGCCTAAAAAACCAATTCATCTAGATGAGTATGTAGAATATTTAAAACTTACCTAAAATATTCTACATACTCATCTAAATGCCTACTATATACAAGAATATCATCAAAATAAATAACCACAAATTTTCCGATCAATGGGCGCATAACATGGTAATCTCATGAAAATGCTAGGTGTATTGGTTAAATCAAATGGCATTATTAACCACTCATACAAACCATATTTAGTTTTAAATGTATTTTTCTATTCGTCATCCTCTTTAATCCTAATTTGATGATACCCACTCTTATGGTCAATTTTAGTAAACATTTATACACCATATAATTCATCAAGCATATCATCTAACTTAGAATTTAGATGCCTATATTTAATGGTTATATTATTTTGTCAAGCATCTTTTTAGGTACTAACAAAACAGGAACAGCGCATGGACTCAAGCTCTCATGAATATAACCTTTGTCAAGCAACTCACTTACCTGCCTTTGTAGCCCTTTGTCTCCTCGGGATTACTCCTATATGCAGGCCTATTAGGAATTTCAGCTTCTGAAATAAAATCAATTTGATGTTCAATCCCTTGGATAGATGGTAAATTATTAGGAATCTCCTTTGGAAAGGCATCTTCAAAATTCTGTAAAAGAGAAGAAATAGAACTTGGCAATTCAAGTTCTTCGCGGTTAGCTTGATCATTTAAATAAACATCTTTATAAATCATGAACAGCAGGGGTTTATCACTCAAAAATGCCTTTTTAATCTCATTTAAGCTAAGATAAAAATTCTTTTTTTTCTTTCTCACTCATGGATACCACTCCTTTTCCCTAACTTTCGGCTTTTTCATGCTTTTTCTCACTCTCGGGTTTATCATATTTTTTCCATTCAATTTGAGTTTTAGAGGACTTACCTTGGACAGCAAGCTTGGACCTACCTTCTTGGATGGATGGTGAAACCGTGGGTGCCATGATTGCTTTCTCCTTGAACCGTTTGGCTTTCCTCCTTTATTGCATTTGAAGTTGATCTCTAAACACTTCCTTTGGAGATAACGGTGCTAGCTTAAATTTTTTTCCTTTAAATTTAAAAATAATGGAATCCTCTCTTCTATAGTGTATCGCATCCTTATCAAATTTCTCTGGCCTCCCCAATATAATGTGACTAGCATGCATGGGAACAACATCACATAAAACAGCATCCACATATTAATCAATGCTGAATTTTATCTTGGCTTGTTTATTCACTTTCATCTTACCACTATCATTAAACCATTGTAATCTATATGGTTTGGGATGTTTAATGGTTGTTAGCCCTAATTTATCAACTACTATATTACAAATTACATTAGCACAACTTCCACTATCGACTATCATACTACATATGTTACCTTGAATTTCACATCGAGTGTGGAAGATGTGATCTCTTTGAATTTGATCCTCATCTTTCTACACGGTTCAAACTCTTCTAGGCATTAAACTTAATTCAGCCCTTGAAGCCTTGAGTGTTTCAGATTCCTCATATTCTTCATCTTCAATTTCTTCTTTTTCAAGTTCGATTTCAGCCTTGCTTTCTTCACTCTCGGATTCTAAGTCTCCATTACCTTTCAGCACCATGATCCTCCTATTTGGACATTGATCGGCAATGTGTCCTCATTCCTGACACTTAAAACACACAATGTCATGAGTTCTAGAAGGTTTAGGATCAGTTTTACCTTCAAACTTACGTGCTTGGACAGATTTAGTTTTGGCTTCCCGTTTTGAACTTTCTACTCCATGTTTTGGTTTTGGCTTTGTATCATATGTGGAATTGCTTCTCCAAACACTTGGATTTGTCCTCCCACCACTTGAACCACCTTCAAACTGTGAGTTCCCTTCCTCTTGAATTGATTTTCAATCTTCATGGTCACATGAAGCATCTCTTTCTCCTCCAATTCTACATATTGTTGAAGCTCCACTTGATTGGCTATCTCGGTATTCAAACCACCCAACTCACGATCCTCATTCATGCTCAACCTCATCATGAGCATCTCCATCTCCTTCTAGTAGTCCTTACGGTCCGACTTCCTTTAGTTAATGATTGGAGTATTTGATGCAGCAACCTATGATAGTGGGTTGGTACAAATCGTTTCCTCATGGCTCCTTTCATTTGTCGCCAAGTAGTAATCAATTTATCACCAACTCTCCTTCGGGTACTTTGCTCAATTGTCCACCATTGGAGTGCATAATGTCCAAACTCTAAAGTTGCTAATTTAACCTTCTTAACCTCCGAATAGTTATGACAATCAAAATCATATCCATTCGCTCTTCCCACTCTAGGTAAGCTTTCAGATCACCCTATCTCATAAATGGCGAAATGTTGACCTTAATGTTTCTAAGATCATCATCTTCTTCTCTACCATGCCTCCCATAGGTTGGCCTTCCTTGGTATGCAAAAATATCATCGACCTCTTCTTCAAAATCATCTCCAAAATTACCTCCTTTAGATTCTTCCCTAGGCCTTCCATGACCTCCTCGTCATCGTCCTCCGCCTCCATGAAGTTCTTGCCTTGGATTTGGCTCATCTTGTGATGTTTCTAACCTGTCCATCCTTTGATCTAGGTGATCAAAATGATCATTAATTCTTTGAAGTTGTTCCAAGACCGCCATCAAGTCGGTAGGTTCACCTCCATCTCCCGTTGCTCGAGGATCTCCTTTGAACCCAACAAATTCTTCTTCATTAATTCTAAATGAACCATCTCCTCTTCTCATCCTTGAATCTTCCATGTGACTATAAATAACAAAGATTATCACCAAAATCACTTCCTCATGTGTTTCATTCTAATAAGGTCTTGGGACTCGTGTTTGCATACTAATTTTAGCTTTTACCATCTTTTAAGCTTACACTCTCTTGCCTTTTTCCACTCGAAGAATTATCTCAAAGTTCTAATTAAAACATTCACAAACAGCAACTAGATCACAAATATACCTTAATTTAACTTATTTACAAAGCAGTAACTAAAACGAACAAATACTGAGTGAATTGACAAAAACCTAGTCTCGGCCTAACTAACAAAAAACAAGGTAATTCAACAAGCAGTTTTTGAATCAATAAGAAACTGACCAGATTATTAAGGAACCAATAATTCAAGGATAAAATTTAGAAAAGAGATTCAAACGATGAACAAGAAACAATTCAAACAAATATGGAATAGTTGTTGGTTGTTGTTCTTGTAATTTAAGTCTTTGTATCAAATCCTTTACTAATTTTAATCCAAACAATTTTAGCACTCAATATTCAATTTTCCAGCAGGCAAATATTGAACAAATAAACAATAACTCAGCAACTCCAACAATTTTCCAGCAAACAAATTCGAATTCCAAACTTCAACTAAAATCGGCCTTTTGTAATTTTTTTTTTTAATCTTTGGCTTTTCTTTCTTCTCTTCTTCTTTTTTTTTTTTTTAAACACTCACAGAATATAACTCAACTCCAGTAGTAATAATCATACAAAAAATTGCAATTCCAAAGCCAAAAGCTTCACCAAACCCGAGACCACATCCCAAACAAATTCAAATTGCACAAGTTTTAGGATTTTATGCAATATGCTTTCAAATCTTTTTTTTTTTTTTAATATATGAATGCAACTAATTAAGATTGAAACAGAAAAGAAAAAATCAACAATAAACCAAATCAAAAATAACAATAATGGAAAACAACCAACAAACTAAGAAGTAAAAATACGGTAAAACAAGAAAACCTAATTGGGCTAAGAAGAATTTTTTTTTTTTAATAATATGGAGAACGTGTATGAACTAAGAACATTCTTAACCTAATGCTAAAATTATAGATTAATACAAAGCAAAATAAAACAAGTAAGATAGATCAAACCTAAACAAAATCTTGGCTTTGATACCAAATGGTACGAACTTAGGTCGACTTGCTCCTAAATTCGTATTATATTAGCCCGGATCACAATTAAGTTCAGGCTCTAATGGTCGCTTAATCCCTAATCAAATTATTATTAGAAACCTTAGTATATGATGAAGACACCATAATAGTTGATGGATGTCCTATTGATAAGTCAAACTAAAATACTCATTCACTAATGGTGTTTTAGGTGTTCAAAGAGAACTAAAAGAATTCTTTCTCACAAATAAATTTATGAATAATATGTAAGCTAATTTCTCATTGATAATAGGCCTTTAAATAGGCTTTGAATGAACAAAATAAAACCCTAAAAGTCTTGGGTAAAACCGGTCAAAGAGAATAGGAAACTATGCTTGATCGAATTTCACCTTCCTTTCCCAAACTAATTTGTATTTATTAATTCTTTTATTTTGAATTAGAAATTAATTAATTTACAATTAAAATAATAAAATATCAAATTCTTTCCTAAGTTAATTTATCCAGTAAACAAGTAAATAAAAACTAAAATATAAGATAGTTTCCAAAAACAAAAAGTCAAATTCAAATTAGGAAATTAGTTGACTAGTTTGATAACTAAGTTAACTTGGATCAATTTTCAGCCTGTACAGGCTCCAAATCAAATCCAATGTGCCATGTAGGATGTCAAATAGGATTAGTTATCAATCCAATATGTTGACCTTGATTGGAACAAAGACAAAATTCTTAATCACCAAAATACAGTAAAGTCAGCAGCTAATACAGCAAATTCGGCCAAAAATCTCTTCCATGTGCAAATGGTAGCTTTGGTTTATTTTGCTTCTACCTTGACTTGATTCCATGAACTATTAGTGATGTCAAATGATTTCAAGAAGTGTTGAACTCATTCCTTACTGTCCAGAGTCCTTACATGCACTAAAACAGCTACCCAGGTCCATATCGGCCTCCACCACTTATATGCTTAAAATGGGCTTTGAATTTTCAAGTATTGGCAAGCCCTTTTGAGAATTGATAATTCCTTGAATGAAGCCAGCTAGGTTGTCCTTAAATCTGCCAAAGAGAATAGGAAATTATGTTTGGTCGAATTTCACCTTCCTTTCCTAAACTAATTTGTATTAATTCATTCCTTTATTTTGAATTAGGAATTAATTAATTTACAATTAAGATAATAAAATATCAACTTTCCTAAGTTGATTTTTCCAAAAAATAATTAAATAAAAACTAAAGTATAAGATAGTTTCTTAAAACAAAAAGTCAAACTCAAATTAGGAAACTAGTTGACTAGTTTGATAACTAAGCTAACTTTGACCAATTTTCTGTAAAGGCTCCAAATAAGATCCAATGTGCCATGTAGGATAATAGGATTAATTATGAATCCTATCTATTGACATTGATTGGAACAAAGAGAAAATGCTTAATCACTAAAACACAGCAAAGCCAGCAGCTAATACAGCAAATTTGGCCAAAAACCTCTTCCACGCGTAAATGATAGCTTTGGCTGTTTTGCTTCTACCTTGACCTGATTCCATGATCTCTTAGTGATATTAATTGAGTTCAAGAAGTGTTGAACTCATTCCTTACTGTCCGAAGTCCTTAAATGCACTAAAACAACTATCCTGGTCCATATCGTCCTCCTCCACTTGAATGCTTTAAATAGGCTTTGAATTTTCGGGTATTGATAAGCCCTTTTGAGACTGGATAATTCCTTGCATGAATTCAGCCAGGTTGTTCTTAAATCTGCCAACGAAAATAGGAAACTATGCTTGCCCGAATTTCACCTTCCTTTCCTAAACTACTTTATATTAATTAATTCCTTTATTTTGAATTAGGAATTAATTAATTTACAATTAAAATAATAAAATATCAACTTTTCTAAGTTAATTTTTTCAGCAAACAATTAAATAAAAACTAAAATATAAGATAGTTTCTTAAAACAAAAAGTCAAACTCAAATTAGGAAACTAATTGACTAGTTTGACAACTAAGCTAGCTTTGACCAATTTTCAGCTTGTAAAGGCTCCAAATCAGACCCAATGTGCCATATAGGATGTCAAATAGGATTAATTATAAATCCAATATGTTGACCTTGATTGGAACAAAGAGAAAATGCTTAATCACCAAAATACAGCAAAGCCAGCGGCTAATACAGCAAATTCGACCAAAAATCTCTTTCATGCTCAAATGGTAGCTTTGGTTGCTTTTTCTTCTACTTTGACTTGATTCCATGACCCCTTAGTGATATTGATCGAGTTCAATAAGTTTTGAGCCCATTCTTTACTGCTCGGAGTCCTTAAATGTACTAAAACAGCTACCCGAATCCATATCGGCCTCCACCACTTGGACGCTTAAAACAAACTTTGAATCTTTGAGTATTGACAAGCCCTTTTAAAATTTGATAAATCCTTGTATGAAGCCAACTAGATTGTCCTGAAATCTCTTAGCTTGAGCTTTAGTAATTGGCCCTCAAATCAAAATCATCACTGTTGCAAATGAGGATAAGTTAGCAACATTAAATGTAGCACTAACATTATACTCACCCGGTAAGTTAATCTTGTAAGCATTTTCATTAATCCACTCTAAAACTTGAAAATATCCATCTCCTAGCAGTATAAGCTTTGACTTTCTTTGTTCAGGAAACCTCTCATTTCTTAAATGTAACCATACCCAATCTCTAAGTTCAAAGACAACTTTAATCCAGCCATGGTTAGCATTCCTTGCATATTGCTCGATCCTCCTCTCAATATTTTCCTGTCTTTTCATGAATTTGCTTCACAAAATCATCTTTTGCTTTCCATCTAGATTAGCACATTCACTTAAAGGTAAAGGTGTTAAATCTAATGGAGTCAAAGGATTAAAACCATAAACAATCTCAAATGGTGTACAATTAGTAGCTGAATGCAAATATCTATTATAAGCAAATTCAACATGTGGCAAACATTCCTCCTATGTTCTTAAATTTCTACTAATTAGAGCCTTTAACAATGCAAACAAAGTCTTATTTACTACTTCAGTTTGTGGGTGACAAGTAGTTGAAAATAAAAGTTTAGTTTTTAACTTAGCCCATAAAGTTTTTCAAAAATAACTTAAGAACTTAGCATCCCTATCAGAAATAATAGTTCTAGGCATACCATGCAACCTCACAATTTCCGTAAAGAATAAATAAGAACAATTAGATGCATCATCAATTTTATTGCATGCAATAAAATATGCCATTTTAGAAAATCTATCCATAACAACAAAAATTTAATCCTTACCTGTCCTAGACCTAGGTAAAGTAAGAACAAAATCCATAGACAAATCTATCTAAGGAAAGGATGGAATCAGCAATGGAACATACAAACTCTGCGGCTTCGACTTTGACTTGGATTTTTGGCATTTCAGGCATCTTTAACATATTCTCTTCATATCTCTCCTCCTATTAGGCCAATAAAAATGTTCTTGCAGTATGGATAAAGTTTTTAAAACACCAAAATGACCCATTAAACAACCACCATGACCTTCACTCACTAATAATTCTCTAATGCCACAATTAGGCACACAAAGTTGATTTTTCCTGAACAAATATCTCTTAAAAATGTAAAATTTATTAAATCGATGTTGTGTATAGTTCCTAAATATTTTTGAAAATCACTATCATGCTCGTAAAGTTCTTTCAACTATTCAAATCCAGGCAATCTAGCATCTAAGATAGAAAACAATACATACCTTTGGGATAATGCATCGGCAACCACATTTTCTTGACCCTTTTTCTCAGCGGATGACATATGGAAAAGTCTCAATGAACTCGATCCACTTAGCATGCCATCAGTTAAGCTTCCCTTGGCCTATGATGTGCTTTAATGATTCATGTTCCGTGTGGATCACAAACTGCTTCAGCATTAAGTAATGTTGCCACGTCTCCAAAACCTTCACCAATGTGTACATCTTTTTATCATATGTCGGGTACTTCAATGCCGCTCCATTTAGCTTCTCACTAAAGTATGCTATGGGTTTTCCTTCTTGCATCAAGATAGCTCCAATACCTATACTTAAAGCATCATATTCAATTTCAAAAATTTTATCAAAATTCGGCGATACTAATAATGGTGCATTAGATAAAGTTTCCTTCAATAAATTAAAAGATTTTTCTTGTGCTTCCCTTTATTTGAATCCCACATTTTTCTTTACAACTTCGGTCAAAGGTGCTACGATGGTGCTCAAATCCTTACAAATCTTTGGTAGAAACTAGCCAAACCATGAAAGCTCCTCATTTAGATAATAGATGTAGGTTTCAGCCACTCTTGTATAGCTTTCACCTTGGATTCATCCACTTTAATTCCCACAGTACTTACAATAAATCCTAGAAAAACCAATTCATCTTTACAAAATTCACATTTTTTTAGGTTAGCAAATAACCTTTCCTTCCTAAGAATATTTAAAACTTGCCTAAGATGTTCTACATGCTCATCTAAATGCCTACTATATACAAGAATATCATCAAAATAAATAACCATAAATTTTCCAATGAATGGGTGCATAACATGGTTCATTAATCTCATGAAAATGCCATGTGCATTAGTTAAACTAAATAACATTATTAACCACTCATAAAAACCATATTTAGTTTTAAATGCAGTATCACTCTCTTTCATCCTAATTTGATGATACCCACTCCTAAGATCAATTTTAGTAAACATGTATACACAATGTAATTCATCAAGCATATCATCTAATCTAGGAATTAGATTCCTATATTTAATGGTTATATTATTTATGGCCTTACAATCCACACACATATGCCATGAACCATCTTTCTTAGGTACTAACAAAACAAGAACAGCGCATGGACTCAAGCTCTCGTGAATATAACCTTTGTCAAGCAACTCACTTACTTGCCTTTGTAGCTCCTTTGTCTCCTTGGGATTATTCTTATATGCAGGCCTATTAGGAATTGCAGCTCCTGGCATAAAATCAATTTGATGTTTAATCCCTCAGATAGGTAGTAAACTATTAGGAATCTCCTCCGGAAAGACATCTTCAAAATCCTATAAAAGAGAAGAGATAGAACTTGGCAATTGAAGTTCTTTGGGGTTAGCTTGATCATTTAAATAAATATCTTTATAAATCATGACCAGCAAGGGTTTATCACTCAAAAATGAATTTTTAATCTTACTCAAGCTAAGATAAAAATTCTTCTTTTTCTTCTCTTTCCTATCTTTTTCTTTCTCCCTCACGGATACCATTGTTTTTCCCTCACTTTCGGCTTTTTCATGCTTTTTCTCACTCTCGGGTTTATCATGTTTTTTCCACTCAATTTGAGTTTTAGAGGACTTACGTTGGACAGAAAGCTCAGACCTACCTTATTGGATGGATGGTGAAACCATGGGTGACATGCTTGCTTCTCCTTGAGCCGTTCGACCTCCCTTTTTTGTTGCATTCTAAGTTGATCTCTAAACACTTCCTTTGGAGTTAACGGTTCCAACTTAACCTTTTTTTTTGGTTTAAATTTAAAAACAATGGAATTATCTCTTCTATAGTGTATGGCATCCTTATCAAATTGCCATGGCCTCCCCAATAAAATGTGACCAGCATGCATGGGAGCAACATCACAGAAAACAACATCCACATATTTATCAATGTTGAATTTTATCTTGGCTTGTTTGTTTAGTTTCATCTCACCACTATCATGAAGCCATTATAATCTATATGGTTCGGGATGTTTAATGGTTATTAACCCTTATTTATCAACTACTACATTACTAATTACATTAGCACAACTTCCACTATCAACTATCTTACTACTAATGTTACCTTGAATTTCACATTAAGTGTAGAAGATGTTCTCTCTTCGAATTTGATCGTCATCTTTCTACACGGTTAGAACCCTTCTTGCCACCAAACTTAATTCAGCCCTTGAAGCCTTGAGTGTTTCGGATTCCTCATATTCCTCACCTCCAATTTCTTTTCCTTCAAGTTTGATTTCAGCCTCACTTTCTTCACTTTTGGATTCTAAGTCTCCATTACCATTCAGCCCCATGATCCTCCTATTTGAGTAGTAATTGACAATATGTCCTCATCCCTGGCACTTAAAACACACAATGTCATAAGTTCTAGAAGGTTTCGGATCAAATTTACCTTTAAACTTAGGTGCTTGGATAGATTCAGTTTTGACTTCCCGTTTTGGCCGATTTGAACTTTCTACTCCATGTTTTGGTTTTGGCTTTCTATCATATGTAGAAATGCTTCTCCAAACACTTGGATTTGTCCTCCTACTGCTTTAACCCCCTTCAAACCGTGAGCTTCCCCTCCTCTTGAATTGATTTTTAATCTTGATGGCCACATGAAGACTCTCCTCCTCCAATTCTGCATATTGTTGAAGCTCCACTTGGTTGGCTATCTCGCGATTCAAACCACCCAAAAACCATGCCGTAGTTGCCTCACGATCCTCATTCATGCTCAACCTCATCATGAGCATCTCCATCTCCTTCTAATAGTCCTCCACAGTCCTACTTCCTCGAGTTAATGATTGAAGTCTTTGATGCAGCAACCTATGATAATGGGTTGGTACAAATCTTTTTCTCATGGCTCCTTTCATTTATCGCCAAGTAGTAATCAATTCATCACCAACTCGCCTTCAGGTACTTTGCTCAATTATCCACTATTGGAATGCATAATGTCCAAACTCCAAAGTTGTCAATTTAACCTTCCCAGCTTCTGAATAGTTATGACAATAAAAATAAAAAATCACATCCATTCGCTCATTCTACTTTAGGTAAGCTTTCGGATCACCCTTTCCCATAAATGGCAGAATGTTGACCTTAATGTTTTCAAGATTATCATCTTTGTCTCTACCATGCTTCCTATGGGTTGGCCTTCCTTGGTATGCAAAAATATCATCGACCCCCTTTTCAAAATCATCTCCAAAATTACCTCTTTCAAATTCTTCCCTAGGCCATCCATGACCTCCTCGTCCTTGTCCTCGGCCTCCATGAAGTTCTTGCCTTGGATTTGGCCCACGTTGTGATGTTTCTAACTTATCCATCCTTTGATCTAGGTGATCAAAATGGGCATTCATTCTTTGAAACTTTTCCAAGACCGCCATCAAGTCGGTAGGTTCACCTCAACTTCCCCGTTGCTCGAGAATCTCCTTTGATCCCAACGGATTCCTCTTCATTAATTCTAAATTAACCATCTCCTTTTCTCATTAAAGTCTCGGCACTCGTGTTTGCACACTAATTTCCATGTTTACCTTCTTTTAAGCTCACACTCTCTTGCCTTTTTTCACTCGAAGAATTATCTCAAAGTTCTAATTAAAGTACACACAAATAGCAACTAGATCACAAATATACCTTAATTTAACTTATTTACGAAATAGTAACTAAAACGAACAAATACCGAGTGAATTGAAAAAAACCTAGTCTCGGCCTGACTAACCAAAAATAAGGCACTTCAACAAGCAATTTTTGGAATCAATAAGAAACTGACCAGATTATTAAGAAACCAATAATTCAAGGATAAAATTTAGCAAAGGGATTCAAACAATGAACAAACAATTCGAACAAATATGGAATAGTTGTTCGTTGTTGTTCTTGTAATTTAAGTATTTGTATCAAATCCTTTACTAATTTTAATCCAAACAATTTTAGCACTCAAAATTCAATTTTCCAGCAGGCAAATATTGAATAAATAGACAATAACTCAACAACTCTAACAATTTTCCAGCAAAAAATTTGAATTCCAAACTTCAACTAAAACCGGCCTTTTGTATTTTTTTTTTTAATCTTCAGCTTTTCTTTCTTCTCTTATTTTATTTTTTTTAAAACATTGACAAAATAGAAACTCAACTCCAGTATAATAATCACCCAAAAATTGCAATTTTGAAGCCAAAAACTTCACCAAACCCGAGACCATGCTCCAAACAAAATTGAATCTTCGTGTACTGACAAGCCCTTTTCAGAGTTGATAATTCCTTGTATGAAGCCAGCTAGGTTGTCTTTAAATCTTTTGGCTGAGCTCTAGTGATTGGCCTGGTCTTAATTGTACAGGATCAGCATGCCAACAAGTTATCGGTTGTGTAGGTAGGGGCGAATTCTCATCATCTCTACTCTTTGTCTACCCATTTCTTCATTTGGTTGGCTGCTTTCTCCAAGTAGGCTTTAACTATCTCCATGCTGGTCTTGCATTCCTTTGTGAAGTTGAAAGCCATTGGATTTTTACCTTGACACTCGCTCACTATATTTGCCCGTTTAACTATTTCAAACGGGCACTTGCTCGTGGGAAAACACTTTTACCCATTGAAGCAGAATTAGGCTACGTCAAGAAGTTATGCCCAATTTTTCTGGTTGGTGCTGATGAAGTGTCATAGATACTCCTCCAATATTCCATTGAATCTTTTAGTCTGTCAATTAGTTTGCAGGTGGTAATTGGAGGTTATATTGAGTTGAAACCAAGGAGTTTGAATAGTTCTATCCAAAAAGACCTCGTGAATTTAGCATCTTGATCGCTACCATTATGTTGGGGCACTCTCAATTAATTCATCACAAACTTGAAAAATAGGTGAGTGGTTTCCTCAGTCGTGCAGTATTTTGAGGTTGTGATAAAAGTTGCGTATTTTAAGAATGTATCCAAAACCACCAAAACACTAGAGAGATTTTCGATCTTTGGAAGGTTGGTAATGAAATCAAGTGCCACACTCTTCCAGGGATGGGTAGGGACAAAAAGAGGTTCCAAAAACCCTGGTGGTTTCTATCCTCCTCTTTGTCTTGTTGACATTCAAGACAAGTCCAAGTGTAGTCCGTAACATCCTCGCACATTTGTGGCCAGTAATACCCTTGTTTGATCAACGCATACGTTCTTTGTCATCCTGGATGTCCAGCCCATAGGGTATCATGACACTCCCGTAAAAGCATCTTTCTCAAATCTCCAGATCTTGGGATGAACAATCTATCCCTTTTTGTCCACAAAAGGTCATCTTGCTCTCAGAATTGGCATGTTTTTCCCTCACACAATTTTAGGATGTTCTGTGCACACGGATCTCCCTCTAAATGTTGCCTTATAAGCTCTCACATCGAAGTAGTTATAGTGCTAGTTGCCACATTAGCTAGCATCCTTCCATCTTGCAATTCAATGCATCGGTAGCTTGATTCTTAGTCCCCACCTTGTATTCGAAGTGAAGGTCAAACTCTGCAATAAATTTATACCAACGAGCCTGCTTTCAGATTAGTTTTAGCTGCATGAGGAAGTGACTGACTGCCAAGTTATCACTCTTTAAGATAAATCTTGACCTCAATAAGTAGTGTCTCTAAGTCCTCAAGCAGTGAATCACAGCAAGCATTTCCTTCTCTTAAGCAATATAATTCATTTCCGCCCCTAATAGTTTCCTACTTTCATATGCGATGGGGTGATCATCTTGAAGTAGGACTTCACCCAAAGCAAAATCTGAAGCATCAGTTTGTATCTCAAATGGTTTTGTGACATCCGAGAGCCCCAAGACTGGATCATTCATCAAAGCTTCCTTTAATTTCTTGAATGCAGTTTGGCACTCATTGCTCCATTCCCACGCACATCCTTCTTTAGCAGCTCTTTTATGGAAGTTGCCTTCTTGGAGTATCCCTTAATAAATCGACGATAGTAGTTTGCCAATCCAAGAAAATATCTAAGTTCTTTAACTTTGGCGGTAATTTTCCATTCCTGGATGGCTTTCACCTTTTCCTTGTCCTTACGAATCTTCCCTTCTTCTATAATATGGCCTAAAAATTTGATTCGTCTCTTAGTAAAGGCACATTTCTCCTTTTTCACAATCAATTAGTTTTTTTGAAGCTTTTGAAACACTAATCGAATGTGCTCGAGATGCTCTTTAAGGGTGGGACTAAAGATCACAATCTCTTACAGATACACTACAACGAACTTGTCAAGGAAGTCTCGGAATACTTGGTTCATAAGGGTGCGGAATGTCACTGGTGCATTGGTCAGCCCAAATGGCATCACTACAAACTCAAAAGCTCCATATCGCATGACGTAGGTAGTTGTTCTCCTCGTCTCCTTTGGTAATTCTCACTTAATAGTATCCCGATCTCAAGTCCAGTTTGGTGAAGAATCTTGCACCATTAAGTTGGCCGAACAAGTTAGCAATTAAAGAGATTGGATATTTGTTTTGCATGGTGACTTTGTTCAATGCTCGGTAGTCTACCCACAGGCATAGACTTCTATCTTTTTGCTTCTAAAATAATACTAGGGCACCGTATTGTGCCTTCGAGGGTATAATGAACCCTGCTTCCAAAAGTTCCATCAACTGTTTTCACAGTTCAACCTAATCTGGGTAAGCCATTCGATATGTATGTCGTTGCTGATGGTTTCACTCCAGGCATTAATTCGATTTTATAGTTGACATCATATCGAGAGGGCATGTTCGTGGATAAATTATCTAGCATTACATTGTCGAAGGACTTCAATGCTTCTATCACTGCAGGAGGGGTTGGTTCGTTGCTCTCACCTTTTATTACCACTACGAGCGCTACGTCAGAAAGTTCTTTGTGTCTCAATCCTTTTTTAAACTAGAATGCTGATAAGAATTTGGAGTCGCTCAATTACTTTCTCTGTGCTGGGATTAGTATAGTTGGCTTTCCCATCATCAACAAGCTATTGGCAATAGGAATGGGGATCACTTTCTTTTCCATTCGAAAGTCCATGCTTAAGATGACATCAAAATCATTGGTTGGGACCATAATCAAGTCCACGCAGCCCTCCTAAGTTCCTAGCTTGAGAGGTATTTGTTTTGCCAAGCCCACCATGGGTATGGCTTTGGAATTTGCAGCCTTCATTTGCCCTGCATCCTTATGCAGGTTTAAGTATAATATCATGGCTTCATTGTTTGAGCAAAAGTTATGGGTGGCACCCGTGTTCACCATCACGCTTTTCATAGCCTTCCCATTAATCACTGTATCTACAAATATGAGACCTTTCTCATTGGTCTTCTTGGCATGAACAACCTGCCTATTGAGGGTATTCAAGAATCTTAGCACCCTACCTGGGCATTGTCTTCTCGTTCTTCTATCACCTCCTCTCTCTCTTCCACAGGCTCTTATAAGTGAATAGTAGCTTGTAGGGCATTGAAGGCAGCTCTATGAGGATATTTGGCAACTTTATACAGACCATTACATAAAAAATAGGCCATAGGTCTGGGTTTGGTCTCGAATGCATTGAAGGTCTGAGATGGAGGGTCTCTCATGCTCGGAGGTTTCCTATTGTTACCTGCCCCAGGTTTTGCAAGATTGGTCAGCTTAGAGAACCTACTAACATTGGTGTTCGATGGAGGCGGTTGGGGTCTCCTGTTGCTAAAGATTTATGTTAAGTAATCCATTAGACATTCTGCTACCCCTAGCACCAATGCTAGATCTGTACCCTTTGTTGTTGATCTTTATCTTGGCCCAGGATTTCAAGCATTCCAAGAAGTAAAAGAGCTTGTTCTTTTCTGACATATCCCGAATATCTAGCATGAGTGTCGAGAAGGCCTTCATTTAATCTTTCACATTGCCAGTTTATCTCAACTCTCTCAAATGTCGATAGGCAATGTAATCCAGATTCTAAAGAAGGAATTGGTTCTTAAGTTCCATTTCTAATTGGTCCCATGTGTCGATGATACATATGTTATTCTTAATGTCCTCATATTCTGATTGCCACCACAATTTTACATCGTTTATTAGGTCTTATTGCTTGAAAGTATTGTTCCATATCAAATAGAAAGTTTTCGAGCTCTTTTGCATCGTGTGCACTTACATATAACTAAGGTTTAGGCACTTTGAGCTGTCCAAACTCCCCTCCCATTAGGGTGGCAGGTTGGTTTTCTATTGCCCACATGGTGAGATTAAGCTTGGTATTCATTTGCCCCATCTTGATTTTGAATGCCTCTATAGTGGCTTGAAGGTCTTCCATCAGATCGCTCACAGTATGATGAGAATCTGCCCGAACTCACACAACTGACAACCTGCTGGGGTGCTGATCCATTACGGATAAAGATCGGGCCAATCATTAGGGCTCAAGCTAAGATATTTGAGGACAACCTGGCTGTCTTTATTCAGGGGTTATCAATTCTTAAAAGGGCTTGTCCATACCTGAAGATACAAAGCGTGTTTTAACCATCCAAGTGGTAGAAGCCGTTACGGACTCGGGTAGCTGTTTTCGTGCAAATATGGACTTTGGGTAGCATGAAATGGTTCCAACACTTAATGGCATCAATGAATATCAATAAGAGGTCATGGAATCAAGCCAAAGTAGAATCAAAAGCAATCAAAAAGGGCTTGTGCACATAGGGGAAAAGTTGGTTGGTTTTGCTGGATATTTTTGCTGGCTTTGATATATTTTGCTGAGTTGGCATTTTCTCTTTGTTCCAATCAAAGGAAACGTATGAGACTCAATGATAATCCTATTTTACATCCTACATGGCACATGGAAGCTAATTTGGAGCTTAAATTGGTCATTGATTGGTCAAAGACAGCTCAATTTTAAAGATAGTCAATTAGTTTCCTAATTTGATTTTGATTTTTTGCTTTAGCGAATTAGTCTTTTCTTTGGTTTCTATATATTTATTTGTTGGAAAAATCAACTTAGGAATTTTTTATTTTATTATTTCAGTTATAAATTAATTAATTCCTAATTCAAAATAAAAGAATTAATTAATCAAAATTAGATTGGGAAAGGAATACAAAATTCTGCCACATTAGGAAATTAACAATGCTTGGCCGGTTTTGTCCTAGGTCTTTAGGGTTTATTGTTTTGTGAATTTAACTTATTTAATTTTTTAATAAGAATACACCTTCAATATTGTTCAAAAAATTAATCGTGAGATAGAATTCTCTTAGTTCTCATTGAACACCTAAAACACCATTAGAGAGTGAGTGTTTTAGTTTTGATTTATCAATAGGGCTTCGATAACCTATTGTAGCATCTTCATTATACCATGGTTTCTAATCACAGGTTGGCTAGGGGTTAAGGTTTTCTCATAAAAACTTGGACTTAATTGAGATCTAGTCTAATATAATACGGGTTTAGGCACGAGTTTACCTAAGTTCGTATCATTTGGTATCAGAGACAAGATTTTGTTCAGGTTTGATCTATCTTATTTGCTTTATTTTGTTTTGTGTGAAGCTGTAATTTTAGCATTAGGTTAAGGTTGCTTCTATCATCATACTTGTTCTACATATTAAAAAAAATAAAATTATTCCTAGTCAAATCATGTTTCCTTATCTTACCATATTTTTGTCTCCTAGTTTGTTGGTTGATTTTTGTAACTATTCTTGTTAACTTGGTTTATTGTTGATTTTTCTTTGCTATTTTAATCCTAATTAGTTGCACTCATATATTAAAAAAAAAAAAAGAGTTTTGAAGGCATATTGCATAAAATTTAAAAATTGTGCAATTTGTTTTTGTTTTTGTGTGGTCACGAGTTTGGTGGAATTTTGGGGTTGGAATTGCAATTTTGTTGTTAGTTCTTGCTATTGCAGTTGAGTGAATATTCTGTGAGTAAAAAAGAATAAATAAGTAAATAAAAAGAAGAAAAGCCGACGATAAAAAAAAATTTTAGAAGTCTGGTTTTTGTTGAATTTCGAGTTTGAATTTGTTTGCTGGACATTTGTTGGAGCTGCTGAATTGTTTCTTATTTATTCAATATTTAGAGTTGCTGAAAATTCAATCTTACTGCTGGATATTTGAATTTTGGGTGCTAAAACTATTGGATTAAAATTAGTTAAAGGATTTGATACAAAAACTTGAATTACAAAGAACAACAACCAACAACAATCCTATATTTTTGTTCAATTTGCTTCTTGTTCATTTTTGAATTTCTTTCTCTATATTTTATCCTTAAATTATTGGTTCATTCATACTCTGGACAGCTTTTATTTCATTCCAAAAATTTGCTTGTTGATTTACCTTGTTTTAGCTTAGAAAAGCTGATGATAGGTATTTTCATTCCGCTCAGTATTTGATTATTTTTGTTTGTTGTTTTATTGATAAGTTTAAATTAAGGTGCACTTGTGATCTTATGGCCTTTTAAGTGTGTTTTAATTATAACTTTAAGTTAATTCTTTGAGTGGAAAAATGCAAGAGAGTGTGAGCTCAAAAGAGGGTTAAAAGCTGAAATTAGTGTGTAAACATGAACGTCGAGACCTTATTTGAGTGAAACACATGAGGGAGTGAATCTTGGTGAGAATTTATTTTATTTTGCAATATCTTAACTAACATGGCAGATTCAAGAATAAGGAGAGTGGATGGTTGATTAAGAATTAATGAAGAGGAATCCGTATGATTCAAGGTTGATTCTCAAGCTTCGGGGAGTGGAGGTGAGAACACGGACATGATGGCGGTCATGGAGAAATTACAGCAGATGAATGCTCACTTTGATAGCCTAGAGCAAAGGATGGGGAGGTTAGAAACATCACAAGGTGGGCCGATTCCAAGGAAGCCATAGTCGACCTAGAGAAAAATTCGGGGAAGGTAACTTTGGAGATGATTTTGAAAAAGGGAATAGATTATATTTTTGCTTATTAAGGAAGGTCAATCTGTGGGAGACCAGCAAGGAATGAGGATGATGATCTTGGGAATATTAAGGTCAACATACCACCTTTTATGGGAAAAGTGATTCGGAGGCTTACCTAGAGTGGGAGGAGCAAATGGAAATGATATTTGATTGTATAACTATTCGGAGACTAAGAAGGTAAAAGTTGCAGCAATGGAATTTGAACATTATGCACTCCAATGGTGGACAAATGAGCAAAGTGCTCGAAGGAGAGTTGGAGATGAACCCATCACTACTTGGCGACAAGTGAAAGAAGCTATGAGAGAGAGGTTTGTACCATGTCATTACCATAGGTTGCTACATCAAAGGTTATAGTCTTTATGTCAAGGAAATAGGTCCATGGAGAATTACTAAAAGGAGATGGAGATGCTCATGATGAGAGTGAGCATGAATGAGGATAGAGAAACAACCATGGCACGGCTTCTAGGTGGATTGAATTGAGAGATAGCCAATCAATTGGAATTACAACAATATGTTGAATTGGAAAAGATGTTGCATGTGGCTATCAAACTTGAGAATCAATTCAAGAGGAGGGGCACAAGTACATGGCTTGGAGGGATATCAAAGAGTAGGAGGTCAAATCCAAGTGTTTGGAGAAGCAATCCCACTTATGACAACAAGCCAAAACCAAAGCTAGGTGATGAAAGTACCAACTGGCCAAAAAGGGAGGCTAAAACTGAATCTATCTAGGCACCAAGGAATGAAGATAAATCTTATCCTAAACCTTCTAGAACTCATGTTGTGTGTTTTAAGTGCCATGGGTGAGAACACATCGCTAGCCAATGCCCAAATAGGAGAATCATGGTCCTAAAAGGTAATGGTAAGTTAGAATCTGAGAGTGAAGAAAGTGAAGAAGAAGCCGAATTTGATGATGAAGAAGTTGGAGTTGGAGGGCATGATGAATTCGAAACTCTCAAAGCATCTAGGGTTGAATTGAACTTGGTAAGTAGGAGAGTCTTGACCGTATACAAAGATGAGGAGCAACTTCAAAGAGAGAACATCTTTCACACTCGTTGTGAAATCCAACGTAAGATTTGTAGCATGATAATTGATAGTGAAAGTTGTGCTAATGTAATTAGTAATGTTGTGGCTGATAAACTAGTCCTAACAACAATTAAACATCCAGAACCATATAGATTATAATGGCTGAATGATAGTGAAGAGATGAAAGTAAATAAAGAAGCCAAAGTAAAATTCAGCATTGATAAATATGTGGATGTTACATTATGTGATATTATTTCTATGCATGCGGATCACACTCTATTAGGTAGGCCATGGCAGTTTGATAAAGATACTATACATTATGGTCGAGAGAATGCTATTATTTTTAGGTTTAAAGGTAAAATGGTCAAGCTGGAACCATTGACTCTTAAGGAGGTATTTAGAGATCAAGTTTAAATACAACAAAGGAAGGAGGCCGAAAAGCTCAAGGAAAGAACTACTGTGGCACCCACGACAACAACACCAATCCAAGGAGATAAGATCGAACAAAACCAACCAGGTAAGTGTCCTAAACTCCAGATTAAGGGTAAAGAAAGGGAGGAGGCCGAGAGGGAGAAAGAGAGGACAAAACCCAAAAGATAAAATGAGAAACCGAAAGTGAGAGTGAACCCATGAGTGGGAAAGAAAAAGAAAGAAAATAGAAGAAAAATAGAAATTTTTATCTTAGTTTTAGGGATGTTAATAAAGCAATTTTGGGTAAGAAACCATTGCTAGTCATGATTTATAAAGATGTATTTTTAAATGATCAAGCTAATCCTAAAAAACTTAAATTACCAAGTTCTATTTCTTCTCTTTTACAGGAATTTAATGATGTCTTTCAGGAGGAAATTCCTAAAGGTTTACCACCTTTCCGAGGTATTGAACATCAAATTAATGTTGTGCTGGGAGTTGCAATTCCATATAGGATTGCACATAGAAGTAATCCTAAGGAGACTAACAAGCTACAAAGGTAGGTAAGTGAATTGCTTGATAAAGGGTATCTGCAAAGGTAGGTAAGTGAATTGCTTGATAAAGGGTATATTCGTAAGAGTATGAGTCCATGTGCTGTTCCTGTTTTATTAGTACCTAAGAAAGATGATTCATGGCACATGTATGTAGATTGTAGGGCTGTAAATAATAATACCATTAAATACAGGCATCTAATTCCTAAGTTAAATGATATGTTAGATGAATTACATGGAGCATGTATGTTTACAAAAATTGATCTTAGGAGTGGATATCATTAAATTAGGATGAAAGAGGGTGATGAATAGAAAACCGTATTTAAAACTAAAGATGGTTTGTATGAGTGGTTAGTAATGCCTTTAGATTAACTAATACACCCAGTACTTTCATAAGATTAATGAATCATGTTATGCGCCAATTCATTGGAAAATTTATGGTTGTGTATTTTTATGATATTCTTGTATATAGTAAGCATCTAGATGAGCATGTAGAACATCTTAGGCAAGTTTTAAATATTTTTAGGAAGAAAATATTATTTGATAACATGAAGAAGTGTGATTTTTGTAAAGATGAATTGGTTTTCTTAGGATTTGTTGCAAGTGCTGTAGGAATTAAAGTTGACCAATCCAAGGTGAAAGCAATCCAAGAGTGTTCGAAATCTACCTCCATTAACCAAGTGGGAAGCTTTCATGGGTTGGCTAGTTTTTACCAAAGATTTGTCAAGGATTTTAGCACCATCACAACACCTTTGATCAAAGTTGTAAAGAAGAATGTTGGCTTCAAATGGGGGAAAGTACAAGATAAATCTTTTAATTTGTTAAAAGAAAAATTAACCAATGCACCTTTACTAGTTTGCCAAATTTTTCTAAGACTTTTGAAATTGAGTGTGATGCTTTGGATGTAGGTATTGGAGCTGTTTTAATGCAAGAAAGAAGACCCATAGCCTACTTTAGTGAGAAATTGAATGGAGCTGCACTAAACTACCCGATATATGACAAAGAGATATATGCTTTGGTGAGAGCTTTGTAAACATGGCAGCATTTCCTAATGAAAAAGGAGTTTGTGATTCATATGGATCATGAATCATTGAAGCACATTAAAGGTCAAGGGAAGCTCAACCAAAGGCATGCTAAGTGGATTGAGTTCATTGAAACCTTTTCTTATGTCATCTGCTACAAAAAATGTAAGGAAAATGTGATCGTCGATGCATTATCCCAAAGGTATGTATTGTTCTCTACCTTAGATGCTAGATTGCTTGGATTTGAACAATTAAAAGAAATTTATGAGCATGATAGTGACTTTGGAGAAATATTTAAACTTGTACAAAATATGGTTTTAATAAATTTTACATCTTTGAAGGGTATTTGTTTAGGAAAAACAAACTTTGTGTGCCTAATTGTAGCATCAGGGAATTGTTAATGAGGGAAGGTCATGGTGGTGGTTTAATGGGTCATTTTGGTGTTTTAAAGACTTTATCCTTACTGCAAAAATATTTTTATTGGCCTAACATGAGGGGAGATGTAAAGAAAATATGTGAAAGATGCTTAAAATGCCGAAAATCCAAGTCCAAGTTGAAACTGCACGGTTTGTACCTCCCATTGCCGATTCCTTCTTTTCCTTGGGTGGATTTGTCTATGGATTTTTCTTTTTGGTTTACCTAGGTCTAGGATAGGTAAGGATTCAATATAGATTTTCTAATATGGCATACTTTTGCATGTAATAAAGCTGATGATGCATATAATGTTGCTAACTTATTTTTTAAGGAAATTGTGAGGTTACATGGTATGCCTAGAACTATTGTTTCGGATAGGGATTCTAAGTTCTTAAAGTTATTTTTGGAAAACTTTGTGGGCAAAGTTAGGAACTAAAATTTTATTTTCAACTACTTTTCATCCACAAACTGAAGTAGTAAATAGGATTTTCTCTGCATTGTTAAGGGCTTTAATTAGTAGAAATTTAAGAACATGGGAAGAATGTTTGCCACATGTTGAATTTGCTTATAATAGATCTTTGCATTTAGTTACTAAATATACACCATTTGAGATTGTTTATGGTTTTAATCCTTTGAGTCCATTAGATTTAACACCTTTACCTCTAAGCGAACGTGCTAATCTAGATGGAAAACAAAAAGTTGATTTTGTAAAGTAGATTCATGAGAAGACAAAAGCAAACATTGAGAGGAGAACGAAACAATATGCAAGGAATGCTAATCAAGGCTGAAAATAGGTTTTTTTTTTTTTTTTTTTTTAAACTTGGAGACTGGGTTTGGTTGCATTAAAGAAATAAGAGATTTCCCGAGCAAAGGAAGTCGAAGCTTATGCCGTGTGGAGAGGGACCTTTTCAAGTTTTGGGACGGATTAATGAAAATGGTTACAAACTTGATTTACCGGCTGAGTATAATGCTAGCGCTACATTTAATATTGCTGATTTATCTCCTTTCGCTACAGGTGATGATTTTTATTTGAGGGCAAATCCTTTTCAAAAGGAGGGAAATTATTAGAATCCGCCCGAACCTGTACAACCGACAACCCGCTAGCGTGCTGATCCATTACAGATGAAGACCGAGCCAATCACTAGGGCTCAAGCTAAAAGATTTAAGGACAACCTGGCTGTCTTTATTAAGGGAGTTATCAATTCTCAAAAGGGTTGTCCATACCTGAAGATACAAATCCTATTTTAAGCATCCAAATGGTGGAAGTCGTTACGGACTAGGGTAGCTATTTTTGTGCAAATATGGACTCCGAGCAGCATGAAATGGTTCTGTCACTTCATGGCATCAATGAATATCAATAAGAGGTCATGGAAACATGCCAAGGTAGAATCAAAAGCAATCAAAAAGGGCTTGTGTGCATAGGAGAAAAGTTGGTTTGTTTTGCTGGATTTTGTTGCTGGCTTTACTATATTTTGCTGAGTTGGCATTTTCTCGTTGTTTCAATCAAGGGAAACATGTGGGACTCAATGATAATCCTATTTGGCATCCTACATGGCACATGGGAGCTGACTTGGAGCTTAAATTGGTCATTGATTGGTCAACGATAGCTTAGTTTTAAAGATAGTCAATTAGTTTCCTATTTGATTTTAACTTTTTGTTTCAGGAAATTAGTCTTTTCTTTGGTTTCTATTTATTTATTTGCTAGAAAAATCAACTTAGGAAAGTTATTATTTTATTATTTCAGTTGTAAATTAATTAATTCCTAATTCAAAATAAAGGAATTAATTAATCAAAATTATATTAGGAAAAGAATACAAAATTCGGCCACATTAGGAGAATAACAATGCTTGGATGATTTTGTCCAAGGTCTCTAAGGATTATTGTTTTGCAACTTTAACCTATTTAAAGGTTATTTTTCAATGAGAATCAACCTTTAATATTATTCAGAAAATTAATTGTGAGATAGAATTCTCTTTATTCTCTTTGAACACCTAAAACATCATTAGAGAGTGAGTGTTTTAGTTTTGACTTACCAATAGGACTTCCATAACCTATTGTGGCATCTTCATTATTCCAAGGTTTCTAATCACAGGTTAGTTAAGAGTTAATGTTTGCCCATAAGAACTTGGACTTAATTAAGATCCGACCTAATATAATACGGGTTTAGGCACGAGTCTATCTAGGTTCATATCACAGTAGCCAACAGGCTTGCTATTGCTTCTTTCACGACTCTGTCTCGCTCACCTGTAATTGAGCTCGAAGGGTCGATAGTCCCCAATAGGTTTTGTTTCCTTTCGAGTGCTCTCACTTGACTCACTAGATCATCAATCATCTCCACGTTTTTAAAGACCTCACGTCAATTGTGGCCTTTGACATGTGCATCCACATTCCCAGTGAGCTCCCTGAGCTATTGATCATTCATCATGTGCGTGGAATCGCATCTCATTCAACATCTTTGGCATTTGCGTGATTCCCCTCGCAACCGTGCTCTGATACCGACTGTCACCGTCCCACTCCTTCGAGTAGACAAAGTGGGCCGTGCGGTGCTTACTAGTACTTCATGGGTAGTAAGCCAACCATTAGTGTCCCTTACAAGCCAACCACACAATGTTAGTATAGTATAAGCACCTAGCAAGCAACAATAATTCAATGGTAAAGAGGACAAGCACATAAGGTAACAATGCAATTGAATAAAATGAATTCATTTTATTGGGTTTCAATGGAGAGAACAGCAGAGAGGTTTACAAGCACACTATTAAAAGTTCTCACCTATGCTAGTGGTCTAGCCCAACATCTCGCCGACTAGTCACCGTCTTTAAAGAGCTTATTTAGTCATTTTCATCCTGGTAAGAATATACATTAAAAATATGCGATGAATCATAATGACACTATTTCTTACAATACAAAGTATAAATCTAAGCAAGTGACCATGTGTTTGACTAATGACTCTGGATGGTCTTAGCTTGGTGATTACAACCAAAATGCATAGGTCTCTCACACTTTGGTTCTATTGAACATTTTTACGCAATATGCACAGTGTTATGCTTTGGACTCTTTGGAATAAGAAAACAAATGGACCGTGCGGTATTTATTATCCCTTCACGAAGAGTAAGCCACCTGTTAATGTCTTTCATAAACAAACGACCCATATGATATTAGTATCATGCAAGCACGAAGCAACCAATAAAGTAAATAACAATAATAAAGCAAATAACAATAATCGATAGTGAAAAAAAAAACAAGCATACAAGGCAACAACAGGACTGAATGGAATGTATTCGTTTGATTAGGTTTTAGAGAAGAGAGCAGTAGAGAGGTTACAAGCATGCATTAAAAATTCTCACCTATGTTAGTGGTCAAGCCTAACACCTTGTCGACTTTAGTCATTTTTATCCTGATGGGAAAAAACATCAAAATATACTAGTAATCATAATGACACTATTTCTTACAACGCAAAATATAAGTTCAAGCAAGTGAACATGGGCTTGACTAATGACCCTATATGAACTTTAGTTTGAGTTCTTCAATTATCTGCTTGCAGAATGCTAAGTTATCCTGTGTCTCCCAACTGATCTCTTCATGTCCCAGTCTCTTCCACTTGACGAGCTACTTCTATACTGTATGTCGATGGATGTATCTAATTCTGTCAGCTAGGATCTCCTTTGCTTCCTTTACCATCTTCTATAGCTTGATGTTGACGTCGACTTTAGCTAGGTTGTTATGTGCTGAATCTTCATTGTCCAATTGATATGGCTTGAAGTTGCTAAATCTTCATCCATTCTAGAATTACCACTTTATACGAGGTTCTCCGACTTTGGTCACGATTGGCATTAGCCCTTTATACTTCTTCATTAATCTACGGTTTCTATCTCGTACCTAGCGAAATTATTCTCCTATCAACTTCACCATCACCACATCTCCAACATTGAACTCCAAAGGCCACCCTTTATCTGCCCATTTTTATATCTAGCAGGCCGCTTTCTCCAATTAGGCTTTAGTTATCTCCATATTGCTTTTCCATTCTGTTGTGAAGTTGAAAGCCCTTGTGCTCTTACTCCGGTATTCACTTATTGTATAAGGTAACAAAAGCTTCTAATTATTAACTATCTCGAATGGGCATTTGCTCTTGGAAGAGCCTTTTTGTGCATTGAAACAAAATTGGGCTACGTCAAAGAGATGTGCTTGTGAAAGAGATTAGCACTAAAAAAATGTTACAAGTACTCCTTCAACATGCCATTGAAGCTTTCTGTCTGTTTTTTTGTTTGTGAATGATAACTGGAGGAAATGTTGGACTGGGAGCAGAAAAGTTTGAACAGTTCCGATTAGAAAAACCCTGTGAATTTGACGTCTTGATCTCTAACAATATGTTAGGGCACTTCCTAGTACTTTACAACAAACTTGAAGAATAGATAAGCTGTCTCCTCAACTATGTGGTACTTTAAGGTTATGATAAAACTTGCATATTGTGAAAATCTATCTACAATCACCAAAATACTAAAGAGATAATATCTTTGGAAGGTTTGTGATGAAGTTAAGTGACACACTCTCCATGGATGGGTAAGGAAGAGAAGCGGCTCTAACAATCTTGGTGGCTTTTGTTTTTCCAATTTGTCTTATTGACATACAAGATAAGTTTTGAGTATAATCCATAATGTCATCGCATATATGTCCTTTGCCATTTTGGATTTCCTACCATGGGGTATCATGGCACTCTCGCCATGGCATGTTCCTTAAATCCCTAGATTTTGGGAGAATATCCACCTTCATCCAACGTAGGCCATCTCCCTAAAATTGGCGTGCGTTCCTTTCTTTGCACAATTTTTATGATGTTCTACACGCATAAATCTCCCTCTAGGTGCTGCCTTATGAGTTATTGCATCGAAGTAGTTATAACATTAGCTGCCACGTTAGCTAGTACCTTTAATGCTGCATGTTCCATCTTACGACTTAATGTTCGAAGTGGAAGTTAAATGTGGCAATAAAGTCATGCCAACAAGCTTGTTTTAGACTTAATTTTGGCTGCATAAGGAAGTGACTGATAGTCGATTTGTAAGTTTTTATGATGAGACCCTAATAAGTAGTGTCTCTATGTCCTCAAGCAGTGAACATAGTAAGCATCACTTTTTTTTAGGTAGTATAATTCATTTCTGCTCCTCGTAGCTTCCTATATTTATAGGCAACAAGGTGGCTGTCTTAAAGTAGAACTCATCCAAAGTAAAATTTGATGCATTAGTTTGTATTTCAAATGGTTTGTAACATCCGGAAGCTCTAAGACTGGGTCACTCATCATGGCTTCCTTCAAATTATCAAATGCACCCTAACATTCGTACTCCATTCCCACGACACATCCTTTTTTAGCAATTCTGTTAAGGGAGTTACCTTCTTTGAGTATCCTTTGACAAATTGATGATAGTACTTTGCCAATCCAAGAAAGGATCTGAGTTCATTGACACTAGTAAGAGTCTTCCATTCTTAAATGGCCTTTACCTTTTCCATATCCATGCGAATCTTCCCTTCTTCGATAATGTGACCCAAAAATTGATTTGTTTTTTTAGTAAAAGCACATTTCTCTTTTTCCACGAACAATTGAATTTCTTGAAGTCTTTGGAACACCAATCAAATGTGCTTTACATGCTCCTCAAGAGTAGAACTGAGGTTCACAATACCGTCCAAATACATTACAATGAACTTATAAAGGAAGTCTCGAAATACTTGGTTCATGAGAGTGTAAAATGTCGCTGGTGTATTGATCAATCCAAATGGCATCATCAAGAACTCCAGAGCCCCATATCGTGTGACATAATTAATTTTCTCCTTATCCCCTTCAACGATTCTCACTAGGTAATTCCTTGATCTCAAGTCTAGTTTGGTAAATTACTTGGTGCCACTAAGTTGGTTGAACAAGTCGGCAATTAGCACTTGATAGTTCACACAGATGTGTAGACTTTTGTCTTTCTTCTTTTGAAATAGCAATGGCATGCTATATTGTGCCTTCGAGGGCCTAAAGAACCTGGCTTCCAAAAGTTCTACTAATTGCTTCTGCAATTTCGCCAGCTCTGGGGAAATCATTCGATATGGTGCTTTCGCTAGAGATTTCACTCTAAGCATCAATTCAACTTTGTAGTCAATATCTTATTGAGGGGGTAAGTTCTTCAGCAAGTTAGCTGGCATTACATCATCCAAATGTTTCAAAACTTCTATCATTGTGGGAGGGGCTGGTCCATCGATTTCACCTTCCTTTACCACTAATGCTATGGAAGAAGGTTCTTTACATTTTAACCCTTTCTTAAATTGGAGTGTTGAAAAGAATTTGAAGTCACTCAGTTGCTTTCGCTGCACTGGGACCACTCTAGTTTGCTTTCCCATCATCAATAGGCTATTGGTAATGGGAATGGTGATTGCTTTCTTCTGCACTAGAAAATTCTTGCCCAAGATGATATCAAAATCATCCATCAAAACCTCAACCAAATCCACATGGTCCTCCCAAGATCCCAACTTGGAAGGCATTTGTCTTGCCAAACCTACTGTGGGTAAGGCTTTGGAGTTAACAACCTTCATTTGACCTACATCTTTATGCAGGCTTAAGCCTAATCTCCTTACCTCATTTTCTAAACAAACGTTATGGGTGATAACCATGTCCACCATCATACTTTTCACAACCTTCATATTGATCACCGTATCCATGTACATAAGACCTTTCTCGTCAATCTTCTTGGTCTGAATGATTTGCTTCTTAATGGCATTCAAATATCTTAATGCCCCCACTTGGACTCTATCTTCTTTCTCTTCTACAGTCTCCTCTCACTTTCTGCTGGTTCATGTGAGCGAATAGAAGCCTGTAAAGCATTGAAGGCAGTTCTATGAAGATACTCGGTAACTCCATGTGGACCACTACATAAGAAGCATGCCATGGGTCTAGGTTTGGTCCCGAATGTATTGAATGTTCAAGACAAAGTGTCTTTCGGATTTGAAGGTTTCCTGTTATTGCCTCCTCCCAATTTTATAAGATTGGTAGGCTTAAAAAACCTACCACTATTGGTATTTGATGCAAGAGGTTGGGGTTTCCTGTTATTGGGGCCTTCCGACATGTAATCCATTAAGCACTTTTACTGCCCTTAGTGCTGTGTCTAGATTCTGTACCTTTTTTCTTTGAAGTTTCATCTTGGCCCAAGGTTTAAACCTTACTGGAAGTAAAAGAGTTTGTCCTTTTTCTGACATGTCATGGATATCTAGCATGAGCATCGAGAAAGCCTTCATATAATCTCTCACATTGCCAGTTTGTCTCAACTCTCTCAAATGTTAATGGGCAATGTAGTCCACATTCTCGAAAAGGATTTGGTTCTTGAGTTCCTTGTACAATTGGTTCCATGTGTGGATGACACATGTATTGTTTTTAATGTCCTCATACTTGGATCGCCACGACAATTTCGCATCATTTGTTTAGTACCTTGTGGCCATCATCACCTTTGTTTCCTCCGAATCTCATCTCATTGCTAAAAAAATATTGTTCAATTTTTTAGCTCTTTTGCATCGTACGCACCTCCACATGCCCAGGGTTCGAGCATTTTGAGTCGCTTATACTTCATTCGCATTAAGGCGGCATGCTAGTTCTCCACTGCCTGCATGGTGAGAGTGAGCTTGGTATTCATCTATCCCAACTCGATCTTGAATGCCTCTATAGTAGCTTGAAAGTCCTTCATCAAATCATTTGTAGTAGCCAAAAAGCTAGCTATTGCCTCTTCCATGGCTCCATCACGCTTGCTTGTAGTTGAGCTTGAAGCACCGCCAACCCCCCCATAGATTTTGTTTCCTTTTCAGTGCTCTCACTCGACTAGCCAACTTGTCAATCATTTCCACCTTTTCAGAGACCTCACACCAATCGTGGCCTTTAATATGTGCCTTCATAGTCCTAGCAAGCTCCCTGAGCTGCTAATTAATGGCATTGAATCACATTTGGTTTGTCATCTTTGGCATTTGTGTGATTCGACTCACAACTGCACTTGGATATCAATTGTCAAGGTCCAACTCTTTGGAATAAGCAGAAGTGGACATTGTAGTGCTTACTAGTCTCTCACGGATATTAAGCTAACCATTAATGTTCTGGTAGTTTAATTATGTTTTGGTATTTTAATTTATAAATTTAACTTTTTTTGGCATTTTGGTTTGTGAAAGGATATATCTTTGTCTTTAAATTTATTTGTGTCTATTTCTTTACAATATTGATAATGTGCATGTCACATATGGAAACAAAGAGAAATAATGAAGGGCAAATATGATTTTTTTTCAACATTTGAAAAAAAAGAAAAAAAGACTAAAATGCCAAATGTTGTATAACTTAAAGGTTAAAGTGTCAATTTTATATAGTTTAGGAGCAAGATGAGCCAATTAATCATTTAATACTATTTTATAATAATTTTTTTTTTTGAAAATTTCATATGATTTAATATTATCACCCATAAGCCCCTTTTTTTTTTTTTTTTGGTGCAATATCATAAGTTAAAATATTTAGTTATTATGTAATTAATGATGCATTATTGGAATGGAATAATAATAGTCTATTATTAGGTTTTATTATTGTTAAAAACATTATATTAACTTTTATATTGCTTCCACTATTTCAAAATTTATATATACATATAAATATATTCTAATAATCTATTGGGAACACGTTTCTAACATGAGGGTAATATATCAATTAATAATTTAATACAAAAATCCCAATAGGGCAAGTAGCAATCTGTAGCATTTGTGATGTTACTAAATGTTCAACATAAGTTAGAAAATATATTTTCACTATATCAAAACTTCATATAGGTGTAAAGATAATTTCTTGGGCAATATAATTTTAACAACATATTGCAACACTTGAAATATAGTTTAGACTTTCCACAATACACCTAAGATATCTTATGATCTATCACATACAAGAATGAAACTATGTAGGCTCATTTGATACGCTAGATTGCATTAGTTTGTATCATATTAGCCTGTATTGTATTATGCTATATTGTATTGATTTGCATTGTATAAATATTGTTAAGTATTTGGCATATGATTGAACTGTATTATAAATTTTGTAATTTTTTTAAAAATAAAATAATTTTATTATTCATATAATTTTGTATAAATAATTACATTACACAAAATAGAAAAAAAATTGTTATTATTCTTATAATGTTTTTTTTATAAATTTGAAAAAGACTTATTATTACTTATATAATTTTAAAAAATTAATTACATTGTTTATAATATATTAAATAGATTTTTTATTTTTATTCATGATAATAGTTAGATTATATATATATATATATATATCAAAAGAAATAAGAAAAGTTTTAACATTAAAAAAAAAGAATTAATAAAAATCAATCAATTTTCTTAAATAATTACATTATTTTTAATTTTTAAATAATAATAATAATAATAATAATAATAATAGTGGTAGTAGTAGTAGGAACAATTACATTACCTAAAATCAAAATTCAAAATTTTAACACCGATGGAAATATCTAGCATTTAAGCTATGGAAATCTATGAAAATAACGAAAATTATAGAATATCAATATAAATTCATAAAAATTATTAAAATTGATGGAAACTTAATTTAAAAAATAAAAATCTTTATTGAAACCTTACGATTAGTTTATTTAATCAATTAATTATCAAATTGACCATAAACATTACAAAAATATTTAATGGATATTATATTTCTCTTAATTAATCATAATATATTAAATATTCATGGTCATAAAAGATGCTATTATTAAATAAAAATATGCCAAAAAAAAACATATTTGATAAATTATATATTAATTAAGATAAATAGAATAATTATTACAATTATATTATATTTTATAAATGTCATTTTAATACCTCAAAGGACTCTTGAATGATTAAAACTTTTTTATTTCTTCCCCATTCTCATTTTAAAATGTGAATTATAAAAAAATTATTAAAATATATATTTCCTTGTTAATTTTGCATGAAATTATTAATATGCCAATAATGTGAAATTTCTATAATTGAGTTTGTAGAAAATATATTTGTTACATATCTTTCAATTATCATATACTTTCTAATTTTTATGTACTGTACAATATTTATACAAATATTAAATTTATTATTGTAAAACAAATATAACAATGGATGTATTGACTTGTAACTTGTTACACTAATTTTCACTAAAAATATGATAGGTAGATTTATCTAGTATAATTTGGAGATTATTTGTAAAATGTAAATTTTTTATTTTTATTTATTATCGAAAGACACTTGAAATGTATAAAAAAAATGTATCAATAATGCTAATTTGGTACAAAAATTTATCAAACATCAATAATATCTACAAATTTTTTTATTTTGAAAAAATTCATTGATATTTTCAAAATTTCTATAGAAATTTGATTGAATATTATGAATTTTCTAACTTTATTATGAAGTATTTGATGTGAATATTATGACGAAATTTTTTATGTATATTATGAAAAAATAATCAAAATTTTTTATGGATATTATGAAAACTATATCTGTTTTAACTTGGAAGCTAAAATTTCATTTCAAATGCCCGTTCGTTCTGCTCGCAACAATCCAATTAGTTCTTCCGGTGAAAAAACATTAGACATTCCATCTTATGAAATCAGCACTTTTGATATTATTTGAAGAAGTTCAATGAAGGCATTAATTAAGAACAATGATTTTTATTTTTATTTTAATAGGGCTTAATTTCACTTACATCCTTTGAGATTTACTTTTATTCCAAATTATATAGATTTTAAATATTTCAAAATTTTGAAAAATTTATTGGAGAACTTGGGACATCAGTCCAAATAAGATAAAAATCACCAAAGTTTTTCATAGCCAAAAAAATATATATCAATTAGAAAGTATAGGTTACATGTAGACCAGAAACAACAATTGCAAGAGACTTTCAAGATTTCTAATTTACTCCTTGATTTTGGGGGAAAAATAGCTTACATAGAAGTAATAAAGTTCAAAACTAAAGCCCTTTAGAACCCAATGGAAAATTAGAGTAAGAAAATATTTTTGGAAGAAAATTATAAAAAAAAAAAGATAACAAGAACACAAAAATGAAAATAAAACAAAAATGAAAATTAACCATTCAAATCAAAACACCCAATTCATAACTACATAGAAAAATAAAAACTTTAAAGATTGAAAAAAAGAGAATGAGTCTTGGTTTTAGATGTGTCCTATCAAGCCTTGAATGTTACCTGTCCTAAAAGAACACATGAAATTTGAAATTTTTGGTTATTTAATCAAGATTGACCATTTTGACTAAATTAGACTTTCAAATGGGTTCATAACTACATAGAAAAATAAAAAGTTTAAAGATTGAAAAATAGAGAATGAGTTTTTGATTTTTAGGTGGACCTTATCAAGCCATGTATGTAACAACTCATCTTAAGAAAACATATGAAATTTGAAATTTTTGGTTATTTGACCAAGATTGACATTTTAACTAAATTAGAGTTTTAAATGGGATCAAGTTTGACTTTTTAGAGTTTGACATTTTAACCAAGATTGAATCTTATAGTATTGCAGATAGCTCATCAATACGAGTTCATAAACTGGCAGCACACCTAATTATACGAACCTAGGACGACCTGCTCTTAAACCCGTATTATATTAGCCCGGATCTAATTATATTCACGTTCTAATGGTCACTTTGATCCTTAACTAACCTGTGATTAGAAACCTTGAAATATAATGAAAATTCCACAATAGATGATAGAAGGCCTATTGATAAGTCAAACTAAAATATTTATTCATTATTGGTGTTTTAGGTGTTTAAAGGAACAAAACAAAATTCAATCTCACAAATAATTTTCTATATAAAATTCAAGCTTGGTTTCTCATGGAAAATAAGCCTTTAAATAGGCTAAGATTACAAAGCAAAAGTCCTAAAAAATTAATTCAAAACCAGACACAAAGTATTCAGAAAAAGAAAGTAGAGAAAAGGAAAGTAGTGAAAAGGAAAGTGCCTAATTTTTCTTAGTTTCCTAAACTAATTTGGATTAATTAATTCCTTTATTTTGAATTAGGAATTAATTAATTTACAATTTAAATACTAAAATAATAACTTTCCTAAACTTATTTTTCCAGAAAATAAATAAATAAAAATCAAAATAAAAGACTAATTTCCTAAAACGAAAAGTCAAAATCAAATTAGGAAACTAGTTGACTAGTTTGACTATTAAAGTATCTCTGACCAATCTTCAGCTTGTTGAGGCTCCAAATCAGCTTCCATATGCCATGTAGGATGCCAAATATAATTAATAATGATTCTCATACGTTGCCCCTTGATTGGAATAAGTCAAACAGGAAGAAAAGTCAAAGCCAGCGGTGAAACAGAACATTTTCAGCCAAATTGAGAAGCTGTCCGTACAAGTCCTTTTTAAATGTTTTTGATTCTGTATTGGTTTGATTCCATGTTCTCTTAATGATATTAATTGAGTTCATGAAGTGTTAGAACCATTCCTTGCTGCCGGAGTCCAAATTTGTATGAAAATAACTACCCGGGTCGGTATCGGTCTCCACCACTTGGAGGCTGAAAACGGGTCTTGTATCTTCAGGTATTGTCATGCCTTTTTGAGATTGAATCACTCCATGAATAAAACCATCCAAGTTGTCCTCAAATCGCTTAACTTGTGCCCTTGTGATTGGCCACATCTTTATTTGTATAGGACTCATACACTAGCGGGTAGTCGGTTGAACGGGCACGAACGGAATCACATCATTCCACTCCTCTTGAAAAAGATTTGCCCTTAAATCAAAGTCATCACCTGCAGCAAAAGGAGATAAGTCAGCAATAGTAAATGTAGCACTAATAACATTACACTCACCTGGTAAGTTAAGTTTGTTAGCATTTTCATTAATCCACTCCAAAACTTAAAAAGGTCCATCCATGCACAGCATAAGCTTTGACTTTCTTTGTTTTGGAAACCTTTCCTTTCGTAAGTGCAACTAAATCAAATCTCCTAGCTCAAACACTATCACAAAAAAATCTAAAAATACATCTCATTATGGCAAAAATTACATTTTTTAAAGTTAGCAAATAATCTCTTCCTAATTTTCAAATTCCCATAAAGTAAAGCTCTCAACAATGCAGATAAAGTTCTAAACAACAACAGCATTTTTAAATAAGCATCTTTATAATACATGACCACCAATGGTTTTTTACACAAAATGGCTTTATTAAGATCCCCAAAACTAAGATAAATTTTTTTATTTTTTCTTTCTTTTCTTTCTTTTCCTTTCTCACTAACGGACTCATTGAATTTTGCATCACTCTCGGCTTTTGCTCCAAGTTTCTCAATCTCGGTTTTATTTAAATTTTTCCACTCAACCTGGGTTTTAGAGGACTTATCTTGGATAGAAAGCCCACCTTTTCCCTCTTGAATGGATGGTGGAATCGTTGGTGACATACTAGCCTTTTCTTTAAGCTTCTTTGTTGCATTTGTAATTGGTCCCTAAAAATCTCCTTTGGGTTTAATGGCTCTAGCTTAATCTTCTTGCCCTCAAGCTTAAAAACAATAGAGTTCTCTCTCCGATAATGTATGGCATCATTATCAAATTGCCATGGCCTCCCCAACAATATATGTCCAACATGCATAGGCACAACATCACACAACACAATATCCACATATTTATCCATGCTGACTTTTATTTTGGCTTGTTTATTCACTTTCATCTCACCACTATCATTAAGCCATTGTAATCTATATGGTTCCGGATGTTTAATAGCTGTTAAGCCTAATTTATCAACCACAATGTTACTAATTTTATTTGTACAACTTCCACTATCAATTATCATGCTACAAATCTTACCTTGAATTTCACATTGGATGTGGAAGATGTTCTCTCTTTGAATTTGGTGCTCATCTTTGTACTTGGTTAGAATCCTCCTTGCTAATAAACTCAAATCAGCCCTAGATGCATTGAGAGTTTCATATTCATCATGCCCATCATCTCCAACTTCTTCACCATCAATTTTGGTTTCAGCATCACTTTCTTCACTTTTGGATTCTAGTTTGCCATTACCTTTCAGCACCATGATCCTCCTATTCGGGTATTGATTAGAAATGTGTCCTCTTCCCTGGTACTTAAAACACACAACATCATGAGTTCTAGAAGGCTCAGGATCAGATTTTACCTCATTCTTTGGTGCTTGGATAGATTCAGCTTTGGACTCCCTTTTTGGCCGATTTGAACTTTCTTCACCTAGTTTCGATATTGGCTTTGAATAATAGATGGGATTGCTTCTCCAAGCATTTGGATTTGACCTCTCACTGTTTGTAACTACTCCAAACCATGAGCTTACACCCCTCCTCTTGAATTGATGTTCTAATTTAATAGCCACATGGAACATCTCCTCCAATTCCACATATTGTTGCAATTCTAGTTGATTGGCTATTTCACGATTCAAACCACCAAGAAATCTTGCCATGGTTGCTTCTCTATCTTCATTTATACTTAACCTCATCATAAGCATCTCCATCTCCTTGTAATAATCCTCCACGGACCTAGTTCCTTGAGATAAAGATTGAAGTCTTTGATGCAGCAACCTATGATAGTGTGATGGTACGAACCGCTTCCTCATGGCTCCTTTCATTTGTCGCCATATAGTGATCAAGTCATCACCAACTCTCCTTCAGGTATTTTGCTCATTGGTCTATCATTGAAGTGCATAATGACAAAATTCCATTGCTTTCAATATCACCTTCTTAGCCTTCGAATAGTTGTGGCAATCGAAGATCATCTCTATATGCTCCTCCCATTCCAAGTAAGCCTTCGGGTCAATTTTTCCCATGAATCGTGGTATGTTTACCTTGATGTTGCCAAAATCACCATCTACCTCCTCTCTCCTATGCCTCCTACTACCTAGCCTCTCTTGGACAGCAAGTGTTTCATCCATTCCTTCCTCGAAATCATCTTCAAAATTTTCCTCTTCAAACTCCTTTCTGGATCATCCACGGTCTCCTCGACCTCCATGGAACTCTTGCCTCAAATTTGGTCCTCCATGAGATGTTTCTATTCTATCCATCCTTTGATTCATATGGTCAAATTGAGCATTCATCTGTTGTAATTGTTCCAAGATAGCCCTCATGTCAGTTGGCTCACCATTCCCCGTAGCTCGGGGATCACCATGGAACTCTACGGATTCTTCTTCATTAATTCTTAGTGGTGGATCTCCTCTCCTCAACCATGAATCTGCCGTGTTAGTATAAATAATGCAAAATAAATTCTCATCAAATATCACTCCCTCACATGTTTCACTCAATCAAGGTCTCGACACTCGTGTTTTCACACTACTTTCAGCTTTTACACTCTTTCAAGCTCACAACTCTTGCCTTTTTCCACTCAATGAATTATCTTAAAGTTTTAACTAAAACAGCCACAAAACAGAAATTAGATCACAAGTATGCTTTAATTAAGCTTATCAACCAAACAGTAGCGAAAAGAAAGCAATACTGAATGAATTAACAAAACCTAGTTTTTGGCTTTTCTAGGCAAAATAAGGCAAATCAACAAGAAACTTTTGGAATTAATAAGAACCGGACTAGATGGTAAGAAATTAATAATCCAAGAATGAAATTTTACAAAAAGAAATTCAAACTCAAACAAGAATCAATTTGAACAAAATTAAAGAGTAGTGTTGGTTGTTGTTCTTGTAATTCTAGTTTTGTATCAATTTCTTTAACTAATTTTAATCCAATAATTTAAGCACCCAAAATTCAAATATCCAGCAACCAAAATAATTCTCCAGAAACTCCAAATATTGAATAAATAATCAACAAAACAGTAGCTCCAAGAAATTTCCAGCAACAAATTTCAACACCAAATTCAACAAACCGAAATTTTTTTTTTAATTCGGTTTTTCTTCTTTTTTCTCATTTTTTTTTTTTTTTACTCACAGAACATAGGACAACTGAAGTAGCAAGAATCAACACCAAAATTGCAATTCCAACACCAAACAATCACCAAACCCGTGACCTCCTAAATAAAATACAAATTGTGCAGTTTTTTTTTTTTTTAATATTTGTTCGGCTTTTCTTTTTATTTTTATTTTTTGAATATATGAATGCAAATATTTAAGACTAAAACAGAAAATAAAAATAAAAATAAACCAAAATTAACAAGAACAATAATGAAAGACAACCAAAAAACTAGGAAATAAAAATACAGTAGAACAAGGAAAATCTTATTTGACTAGGAATTAATTTTTTTTTTTTTAAATATGTAGAATGTCTATGATGATAGAACCAACCTTAACCTAATGCTAAAAGTGAATATTAACACACAAAAAAATAAAGCAAATAAAGATAGATCAAACATGAACAAAATTCGGCTCTGATACCAAATGATATGAACCTAGGACGACCTGCTCCTAAATCCCATATTATATTAGCCCAGATCTAATTATGTTCAAGTTCTAATGGTCACTTTGACCCTTAACCAACCTTTGATTAGAAATCTTGGTATATAATGAAGACACCACAATAGGTAATGGAAGGCCTATTGATAAGTCAAACAAAAACACTTATTCACTAGTGATGTTTTAAATATTCAAAAGAACAAAGAGAATTCAATCTCACAAATAATTTTCTGTATAAAATCCAAGCTTAATTTATCATTGAAAATAAGCATTTAAATAGGCTAAGATTACAAAGTAAAAACCCTAAAAAATTAATTCAAAACCGGACACAAAGTGTTCAGAAAAAGAAAGTAGAGAAAAGGAAAGTGGCTAATTTTTCTGAGTTTCCTAAACTAATTTGGATTAACTAATTCCTTTACTTTGAATTACGAATTAATTAATTTACAATTGAAATAATAAAATAATAACTTTCCTAAACTTATTTTTCCAGCAAAAAAATAAATAAAAATCAAAATAAAAGACTAATTTCGTAAAACGAAAAGTCAAAATCAAATTAGGAAACTAATTGACTAGTTTAACTATTAAGGTATCTTTGACCAATCTCCAGCTTTTTGGGGCTCCAAATCAGCTTCTATATGCCATGTAGGATGCCAAATATGATTAATAATGATTCCCACATGTTGCCCCTTTATTGGAATAAGTCAAACAAGAAGAAAAGTCAAAGCCAGCGGCAAAATAGCATATTTTTGGCCAAATTAAGAGGCTGTCCGTACAAGTCCTTTTTAGATGCTTTTGATTTTACCTTATCTGGTTTCTCTACTTGGAGGCTGACAACGGATCTTGTATCTTCAGGTATTGTCATGCCTTCTTGAGATTGAATCATTCCATGTATAAAGCCAGCCAAGTTATCCTTAAATGTCTTAACTTGTGTCCTAGTGATTGGTCCCATTTTCATTTGTATAGGACCTGTACACCAGCTGGTAGTCGATTGAACGGGCATAGGCGGAATCACATTACCTAACTTCGAACTACGATTAATAAGTTATGGTTCTAAAAAATTTTTAAATATCAATATTTATATGTGTCAAAATCAGTCCCTAATTTTGCCTTTTAGTGGACCCTAGCCTATAAATTTTCATGGGGATGCATGTTATTATTAAACAAATTAGAAAATATCAATTTTTTTTTTCCATAAACTCATAAGAACCATGAGACCCATTGGGCCAATCCAACCCGTTTCGCGATCCACCACCAGCATATTGGGGTTTCATTGGAATCACCCATTTTCTAGTTAAAATCATCCACATTGTTAGGACCTTCCCAGAGTTACCTATTAGAAATCCTAAGATGAACCCGACTAAGGGAAACTCCATTAGAAATTCTACAGAAGGTCCAATAGCATCTCCTCTGTAAACTGGACTCCTCCAAATGTTCTCTGAACAGAAAACTCACTACGAAAATATACATTTGCCTTATTCCTCTCACCTGACTATAAGTTTTTACAAATTTACAAGACTACGATAATAATAGCACATGAATATAGATACGATATATAATTAATGTACTGTAAATATCTTTATAGGTGTTGGGACCCTAAATAGCCCCGATTTCTCCAAGATCCTTACTCAACACAGGACATTCATAATTTTATAACTCATGACCTCCCACACCACCCACCTATTTCAATCACACATTTTTACAACACCTCGTAAAATTACCAAACACATAAATGTAGATAGAAGATGATGATGATAATAATAATAATAATATAACTTGGGTCTCAGACCCTGAATCATTTAGTCTATCCTTCTATATCCAGAACATATACCGATACAAATTTAACTGTTAATATGCGATAAATTGTAAGATAACTTTTAATAAAATAAATTATATTTAAGAAACTGCACATAATGGAACAATATTTTAAATTGAACAATTGAGGCCTTATCAGTAACTCCAATAATATGACCACTATCCAGTACTAATGTATATATATATATATATATATATATTACACATATATGTATATAACCTCTTGAGAAATTTGGACAACCTGCCCGAAGAATGCAATATCTGTTCCGAGGCTGATACACTTGTCTAACGGCTACAACACCTGGTCGAAGGTTACAATACCTGCCCGAAAGCTACAATACCTCCAAATCCATTAGGTCAATAATTCGGACAAATACAACAATTGTGTAGTTGACAACAACAACAATAATAATAATAAATTATTAACACCAATATTCAAATATCTAACAACCAATATTGAATGAATAAACAATGACTCCAGCAATTCTCAATTGAAATTCAACAACAAACAAACTCAATTTTTAAATTCACTCAAACCCAGCTTTTTTCTTTTAACTTTGGCCTCTTTTTTTTCTTTTTTTTTTATTATCACAAATAGAATAATATCAACTCAATATCCAACAGTACAATAACCATAAAATCACAACTTTAATGCCAACAAATTGTCAAACCCGATTGCACCTTGCAAACTAACAAATTGCAAAATTTTAGGTTTACGCAATATGTGCTCGAAATTCGTTTTTGAAAATATGAATGCAACTAATTAAGATTAAACCAGCAAGGAAAAATCAACAATAAGCCAAATTACTAACAACTAATATGCAAAACAAACCAACAAACTATAAACAAAAAATTCAGCTATCACAAAGACAAAAACATAATTCGGCTATGAATAAAGTTTTTTTTCTTTTTTTTTTTCTAAATATGCAAAATGTGTATGAGTAGGAAACAACTTTAACTTAATCTTAAAATTGTAGAATAACACAAAACAAAATAAAGCAAATAAGATAGATCAAGCCTGAAAAAATTTCGACTCTGATACCAAATGAACCTAGGTAAACTTACTCCTAAACCCGTATTAAATTAGCCCGGATCAAAATTAAGTTCAGATTCTAATGGTCATCTTAATCCCTAATTTAGAAACCTTGGTATACAATGAAGATGCCACAATAGGATATGGATGTCCTATTTATACATCAAACTAAAACACTCGATCTCTATTTGGTGATTTAGGTGTTTATTGAAAAATAAGCCTTTAAATAGGGTTGAATTACAAAACAAAAACCCTAAAACAACAAGGTCAAAATCGGCCAATGATGTTGAAACAATAGCGTGGCTGAATTTAACTTTAACTTTCCTAATCTAATTTGTATTAATTAATTCTTTAATTTTGAAAAAGGAATTAATTAATTTACAATCAAAATATTAAAATATCAACTTTCCTAAATAAGTTTTTCCAGCAAATAATTAAATAAAAACCAAAATAAAAGACAATTTCCTAAAACAAAAAGTCAAATTTCAGATTTGGAAAGTAGTTGACTAGTTTTCCATATAAGCTATTTTTATCCAATCATCAGCTAATTTAAATTCCAAATTAGATCCAATATGCCTTGTAGGATGCCTAGTAGGATAGAACTGTTCCCCACTGTGACAGCCCAGACCACCCGCATGTGATATTATCATCTTTGGGTCTGGAAGCCCGTACCAGTGGGACTGGTAGGTAGGGGTTAGAAGAGGATTCCCCCTAACCATTGCGCGGCCTTTTAAAACCTTAAGGGCTAGGTTGTAAGAGGATTTCCTAGGCTCAAAGAGGACAATATCGCATGCGGGTGGTCTGGGCTGTCACAGATGGTATCAGAGTAGGACTCAGATCAGTATGCCAGCGAGGACACTGGGCCCCAAGGGGGGAAGGAATGTGAAGTCCCACATCGGTTAGAAAGAGGAATGAAGCATGGCTTATAAGCGTGTGGATACCTTTCCCTTGCGAGGACTTTTAAAACCTTGAGGGCTGGGTTGTAAGAGGATTCCCCAGGCCCAAAGAGGACAATATCGCATGCGAATGGTCTGGGCTGTCACACCCATACGTTGCTATTGGTTGGAATGATCAAAGCTTGCTTGGATAACAAGAAATCACCTTCCCAGCACCAAAACAAGCAAAACCAGCCATTATTGAAGTGTATGCACAAATGATGTATTCGGTTAGCCTTGCTTCTGCCTGAGCATGATTTTCACCTTCACAACTTGGAAGCTTAGCACGGGCTTAGAATCTTCTTGTATAGTCATGCCTTCTTGAGACTTAATCACATCTTTTATGAAGCTAACCAAATTGTCCTTAAATCTATTAATTTGTGCCCTTGTAATTGGTCCGGTCTTTAATTGTACAGGATCAGTACCCCAGCAGGTTATAGGTTGTGCAGGTATAGGACGATTTTCATAAGGCCATTTGATAGTTTCCAAATATGATTTGGTCTTAATACATATATCTAAAAAAAAAATGCCTTACCTTTCTTCCTCTTCATTCGAAACCACGACATATGGATTATCGTAAAATTATCTCCATTGGATTTGTCAATGATACTCATTTTTTCATGGTATGGTAATTTTTTTAAATAAAGTTTGTTTAATTTAATTATATTAATATTTATGTTGACAATATTTTTGTTATCGTTGTTGTTGTTGTTGTTGTTGTTCATGGTACCAAGATATCCTATGTCGCTAGTTGCTGGTAAATGGTTTAAAGATCATTAAATATGGGCCCATGGATGGGAAATACCATATGCATTCCAAATAAAAGCTTTTAGGGACTTAATTTCAGATGATGTGGCCACTTAGGAGATAATAGATTTAGACATTCCATAATTTTAAACAAATTAATTTGTGATTATGAAACTAAATTCATTCTCAAAATGATCCTTTTGTACTTTTATTTTGTATGATTGATATAAACCAAGTCCATTTTAGTATTGCATTTTTGTCTCTAAATAAAATTAGGACATTCATTAATTAAGTTCAGAATTGAATATTTCTAAATTTAGTTCCAACATTTACAATCGAATAACTTTAACATGTTCAAAAGTATACAAATGAACATTTTAAAGCTGTATAAAAGTTTACGACTAAACCATCTAAAAATGTATCCATGTGGAATTGCATGATAAGAAGTATACAGCTAAACAAAATGACAACATTCAACCGAACTTCTTAAAATTCGGACAAAACTTTATGACCGAATACTCCAAAATAATAACTTATAATTTTGGAGGTGTTCAGAAGTACACAATTGAACATCTTTAATATGTTGAGAAGCTTATAACTGATCATCTTCAGATGTACCAAAGTTTATGATTGAACCATTTTAAAATATATTCTTAAAAGAGTTTGGAATTGTTGGATTGAACAAATTTAACATGTTCAGAAGTATACAACTGAACACACTTCAAAATAATAAGTTTATAACCGAATACTCCAAAATATTAAGTTACACCTTTAAATATATTCAGAAGAATATGAATGAACTACTTTAAATCTGTTCAGAAGCTTACAACCGAATGTATTCAAATTTTAACCAAAGTTTATAGTTGAACCATGTAAAAATATATTTACAAAAAGGTTACAAAATTGCTCGATTGAACAAATTCAAATATTCCAAGTATATTCATAAGTTCATAATCGAACATCTTAAATATGTATAGAAATTTACGACCGAGCATTCCAAAATAATAAGTTACTACTTTCAAGATTTTCATAAATGTATTATTAAACAATTTTGAAGAAGTTCAAAAGTACAAAACTAAGAATCTTAAAAGATGTTTAAAAGTTTACGACCAAACATTTTACCAAAAAAAAAAAAAAACTCAAAAAATAGTATAGGATTGAACTACTTTGAGATGTTCAGTAGTACACGATTGAACATTTCAAAGTTGTCCAGAAGTATACCACCAAGCACCCTATAAAGATATATTCACAATATGAAAATTGTTACAACAAATGTCAAAACTACATCCAAAATACTTAAATATACATATATATATATATATATATATATATATATATATATATTCGACTAAATACAAAAAACTTAAATTATCCAATTACGTCATTCAAACTAATCCTACCACATCAAAAGCCCAATTACATCTAGAGTTATATCTTAATATAGTTAATTCTATCTCGTCCTCCTCCTATAATAGTTACTAAGAGGGGTGGAACTCGGTTTATGAGTATAGTTGGTCTGCAATCCATCTGTAGATGCATTAGAAGTTTCACCAATATGTTGACCTCGTAGCAAGTCAATGATTTGTACTGCTTTATCAAAAACACATTAGCTGATTGTGAACAACCTTGTTGGATTATGGCATGAACCATAGATAATGCTTGTGAGGTATGCTGCACAAAAATGTAAGTAATGAGTAAACTATAATATATGAAGTAATTTATAATTTTCAAAAATATTATTAACAAATGCAATTACCAACTGACTATCATCATGAGAAGCACATAAATGGATTCTGAATTGTAGTTACATTTCTGTTCCGGATTTTGTATCCTGACATGTGGTACGCGCCAAAACCAATCCATGTATTTTGGTACACAATCCCATGGATATACTACACTAGCACCACATCGTTCAAAAGAAAGTACATGACTATCCCATCTTTCCAATATTGATCAAGAAAGCTATATTGAATATTATATGGCCTGCAACACATCCTCAATTGGCACAAATTGGGAGACATGGTGTTAGATGAATTGTTTGCACTTTGCCAAATTGTCGAAGTATCTTTTCTAGGTTATATGGCTCAATGATGTTTATGCATTTCAAATAGCTAGTATAATAAGAAAATTGAGGTGCAGAATGTGTATAAGGGCTCTATATGACCTATCAATTAATCACAAACCAAATTATAATTTAAAAGAAATATGTATAAATATGTATTTAATTTAAAAATATAATTAATAACCTCACCTTATTGCTGTTTAGCACATCAAGTGCCTCACATATAACTTGTAAGTGATTCATAGAGGATCCAGAATCTCTATAAGGGATCCAACAAAACACATATGCTTGACCTTCCTTATAATTCAAATTGACAAAAAGTCTGGCGAATGGAAGATGCTCATAAAGCCAAGCCTAATGGAACAAAAATAAAATTAATATGCTGCAAATAAAAATTTCTAACTATGCAAACCATACATACTACCAAATGCAAAAAAATAAGTAATTTATAAAATTCCTCGAGCAATGTCAAATATCTAGTAATTTGTTGAACCCCATACCTACTAGCAAAACCCAACTAGCGATATAAAAATGCTAAAGTTGCAATGCCCCATGCATAAGATGGACATTATCAAGATCCATTAACAGACTAAGATATATAACCGATACTCTTGTTCTACTTTTGTCACTAAATATTGCGCATCCTTATAGATATAATAGATAAACTCTAGCAACAAATTGTATAAATTCTACATTGTCTGAATCTGAAACCTTCATGAATTTATCTTTCAACCAATCTAGTCTTATTGGTTGCCCTCGAAAAGTTTGTAACTCTGCATAAGCTTCATCTCCGTTAACTCTTAATCCATCAATTAAAAGTGTTTCTACCCGTTAAGATGATAATACAGGGCACGACACAGATAAACCAACAATAGGAATTTCAAGAATGGTACTAACATCATTTAGTGTAATTATCATCTCATCAAAAGGGACATGGAAAGTGTTAGTTTCAAGGTGCCATCTCTCAACAAAAGCATATATAACAACTTGGTTAATAAAATGATACAATTATTTTACCAATGTTAATAAACTTGAGCAATTAACTATGTTTCTCCATTTAACATTTAGAGTTATCTCATCCCAAATCCAATCAGCAACCTTATATGCATGATTCAAACATTTAAGGGGGGGACACTCCTACATAAAAGCATATAAATATGTCAGTTTTTCCAATACAAATTTTAATAAACAAAAAAACAAATCAAATTAAAGTGAACAAAACCTAACATTCTTTTCAATATTGCTGCAGATCTTCTGGACCACCTAGGAATTGTCCATTCAAATTTGGCTATTCAAGATTCGCCTTTTCCTCGTTTATATTTTTTATCATTAATTCAACACCAATATTCACCACCGTCACATTCTCCACATCAAATTGTTAGGAACTTCATTTTTAATATTTGCATTTGGCATCACAACAACCTTTAGTATCACATCAATTTCAACGTCAAGCTTTAGAGCACGACATCACCTATTTGATGCTGTGGGACAAATATGTGAAATCGAAGTAGAACTATGCAAATTCCCTCCATGAATTTTTGCCATATCTAAATAAAATTGATTGAAAAAAAAAATATTTAGAAATTTTGATAAATTATATATAAATTTGCAAGTTAAACTAAAAGAATTAGAAAATATATACATATATATTTATATGTGTATATATATGTATGCAAATAGAATTGAATTAGTCCAATATTATGTTTCACTGTATATTAAAGTAATTTGCAGCATGTGCCTAATGTGATTAAATATAAATCTGACAATCATAAAAATCAATAAAAATAATAAACATTGGAACAACATAGTTTTTCTCAAGTAGCTTTTAGAAATTGACAGATACTCCGTGTGCATTACACAAAGTCATATGTATAAATGTGTTATAAATATATATATCTGTCTATTTGATTAATGGTCAACCCATAGCAAAAGTAACATTTCTTCTTAGTATGTATATATGACATGTGGAAGCAAAGAAAATTGTTTTCCTGAAAGAAAACCATTGTTTAAATGATTTGCATAACAAACAAATAGTGTGATGTGCATGCATAGCTTATATGTCTGACTAACTAATGCCGAACATATCTACGATAATAATACAAATTGTTTAGATGGAAAAATTTGTAGAATTACCTATGTTTGCCGAAATTGGGGTGCTATTAGTTTTCTTCGTCCAACTGCATTCTCCCCCAAATCGTAATCCCAACTATCAATTTTCTTTTACCCAAAAGAACTTTACTATCCTCAAATTTTAAATCTTCCACATTACCCTTTTTGACAGTGCTTTTCTCCGAGAAAGAAAATGAAACAGAGTCATATGATGCTTTGCCAAAGAAAAGATTGTGATGATGAAGATGATAAACAGTGATTTAAGGTTGATATCTTCTAGTCTTGCTTTTCCTTCGGTTCAAAACCAAAAAAAATTTAATTTTTAAACAGAGAGATGAGAGTGAAAGAAACAAGCAATTAGATAGAGTAAAATAATAGAAATTTTTAATCTTGAAAAGTGTAATAGTCTTGAAAAGTGTTGTGGCCATGTCAATCTTCCTATCCTCTAGTGACCATGACAATTAGTTTTTTTTTTTTTTTTTTCCAGATAAATAACACTTCATGCCATTAAAAAAAATGATAAAAATAATAAAAACATAAAGAGGATGAAAACCAACCCTAATTCAAAACGAGAAAGAAGAAAACAAAAGTAGTTCAGTGAAATGGGACTGTGAAAAGAATTTTTACTTGTAAAAAATACGTAATTTTTGGATGGAATGAATTAGGGGTATTTTATGTATTAAATAGCAGTGTGCAAAGAGTGGAACTCTATAGAGGAATTTTGGAATTGTAAAATGAACTCTTCTTTTTTTTTTTTTTTTTGAAAAAACAAATTTAAATAGTCTTAAAAAAAAAAAAACAAAAAGCCATGGTATACATATAAAAATTTGATAAAAATAAAAATTTCTTCTTATTTGTCCGTCAATTGTTTTATTTTTCACTCTCAAATATTTCATGCAATTTTTTTTTTCAAAAAATAACTATGAGATAAGTAAATTACGAATACAAATATAATTATCAACATTAATATAAAAAATAGACTGAAAAAATTAAAGGTACTCACCATGAATAAATATTTAAAATAAATAAATTGGGAATCATATTAAAAAGAAATTATAAAAGAAATTATATTTTTTTACAGTATATAAAAAAAGAATCAAAAGCAAAGTTTAATACAAAATTTATAAATTGGAGAAATAAATTAATAGTTCTAATAATTTAATATTACGTACTATATCTATATAAAGACATTATCAAATAGCTGGATTAGTTAACGCAAATATTGAATTAAAGATGATCGTCTTGAGCTAAAAAAATTACGGAGGATAATTAATTTTTTAGGTAATAAGACATTTTACTCAGGCAGAGAGACAACTAATTCGTTTTGTTTATCTTTTCTTCATTAAATAAAATATAATAATTAGTTAATTAATTCCTAACCATAAAAAATTAACGAGGATAATTAGTTTTTTATGTTATAGAAAATTTTATTTTGGAAGAGGAACAACTAATTAAATGTTTTGTTATTTTTGTAAAAATATAATAATTAATTTGCTACTTTCCATTTTTAGGCATTAGAACATTTTATTTTGGGAGATCAACAACTAATATATATATATATATATATTTATATAGATATATATATTTTTCATTCTATGACATGTAAAAATCAATTTATTAATTTACAGCCAAATAAAAAACTTAATAGTTTATTTTTTTGGATTATAGAGCTTTTTTTTAGAAACTGGAACACTAATTATTTTTTTTGTTCTTTTTTAGTCATTTTATAAAATATAAAAATTAGTTTAGAGTTAACGAATAAATAATTATTTATTTTATTATTATAGATTTACGTATAAATAATTATTTATTTTATTATTATAGATTTAGTAGCATATTTTTCAAGATATATGAGATAAAGTTATACTATTTTCAATATATATAAGACAAAATTTTAACTTTTTTGGATGGTGTAATTATTTTTTTTATCTTTTTATGATTAAATCTAACGAAATATAACTAACAATAACAACGATAAAGGATGTATTTAAAATATTTGAAATCGCTTATTATAATTTAAAAAAAGATGAATCTCAAAGAATCTATGTGATATTAACCTAATAAAGCATAGGAGGTGTGCCATTGTTTGAAAAAAAAAAAAAAAAAAGTTGAAAAGTCCAATGCACCAATAACCTAACCCCCTATATGAGTTTATATAATAGTGTACGGCCAAGATTAAATGGTGGGGTCCATTTGATATAATGTGCGTGGGTAAGCATGGCATAACTTCCAAACATTGCATATGATTAGTTAGTACATTCCTATCCATTTACTACATGGTACCAAATGCAGCCTATATATAGATAGTTTTTTTTCCCGTCTAAAAGAAATTGGTTTAGGATGATCCAGCACAATGTCATGCATGTTGCATGACAGTATAATGACAATATAATATCCCACAATATATTATATGAATTTATTTTGGACCATCTTAAATAGATTTCTTTTATATGGGAATATATATATATATATATATATATATATAATTTCCCATATGTCTATAATCTCATTCTCATGGGCGATAGAGTCCAAAATCACCCACAAGAATTCTTTAAGATGCATTTGTTCTTTGTTTTTACATATAATTGTTTGATTACAATTAATTTTATATGCACTTTTTTTTTTCCCCCCTTCAAATTGAAGGTGACACCCCCATATCTACGTTAATAGAAACCATAATTAGTTTGATTATTTTTTTTAATCAATAGTTTTAACACAATGCAAAAAAAAGGACATAATATTTGCTTCAAAAAATCTAGCTAAAATGTCACTAGCGTTACTAGCATTTCATATATATATTTTTTTTCTTGTGTGTGCTCTAAGGTACCTTGTTAAGCAATTAATATTAAAAAATAATAAATTATATGCCACTCCAGTCAAAATTAATAAATCTCATGTTATTGGACCAGCCGTTGAAAATAAAAATAGAAATAATTTTTCACCCCAAAAAAAAAAAAGGGTAATTGATGCAAATGCCTCTCAAACCACACAAGATTTGACACTAACCTCTGAGCTACATAAGATTTAACACTTTAGTCATTGACGACTTTTTTTTTATTATTATTTTGGGCTGAGAATGAAAGCTCATGTTTGCCCCTCATCATTTCTCTCTATTTCCTCACATGACTTTCAAATGATCAAGATTGTTAAGGAATTAATAAAAATAAGTTTGAGCTCATTCTTACAAACAATGTGATAGTTCAGGTATCAAGGTGCCCAAAAAAAATTCAAAGGCTAAAGAGCAAAAACATGTTTAGTTTAGGAGGGAAAATGAACCAATTATCCATAATTACATGTAGTTTAGAAGGGAAATGCATCAGTTACCCCTAGTTATATCAATTTCCTCAATTACCCTGAGATGTTTTTCTAACTTCAAAATCATCTTTTAGGTTTTACAAAAATCATCTGCTCCATCATTGTAATGGAATTTAAAAATTAAGCACTCTCTTCTCGTGTGGCATTTGAATTACTTGTATACCTTTTATGTATTAGAAATAACTTATAAATGTAATAATTTTTTCTTTGTTAAAATCTTTTTTTTTTTTTTTTTTTTTTTTGTCTTTCTCTTCCTATTCTCTGGTGTAGCTAGACATGGTAAATTTCAACCCAAATTGTTAATACGATACAAACTCACCCATATATTTATAAGTTTGGGCTTAGATGTAACTGGGGTCTATATGGGATTAAATACAGCCCAAGTAATTCCCTCTCTACAGAATAGTTGATACGATGAAGTAGATACGACTATGGTAGATGGTTGAAAGGATCATGATCCGTTTATGGTAAAAACATTGTCGTTGAATGAGTCTAAAACTACCGACAAAGGTTGGATGAATCGTTTATGGACAAAAAAATCTTGGTAGATATAACGTGGTTGTATACCGCATGGTCGGACAAAGCATATCAGATACACCATGATAGATACACCATGCTTGCTTTGTTAGAAACAGCATGGGAAGAAACAAATGGCATGATATGACGATCTTGAAACAAGCAGTAGTAGTTAGATACGAAATGAAATGAAAGAATGAATAGATATGACATGGGTAGAAACGAATTGGATGATTTGTCATGGTATGACCGGGTCCGATACCGTGTGAGGTGGAAATGACATAGTATGAATCACATAGGTTGAAATGAAACAAAAGGAACAAATAATTTGAATGAAACAAATTACTATGTCCAAGTAACGGCTAGAAGTATCGAAATAAGGAGCTTGGTATAAAATAGATTTGTTATCAAATCAAATGGGATTCACATCATATTCTGATAACTTCAAAAGATAAGGAAGATAAGAATACAATAAGTATAAAGATTCTTCTATAAGATAAACATCAATTCATGAACAACTTTGTGGTCTAGTTGCTTTAAGATTAGGAGTCTGAGTCCTAATGTAAGATCTGTGAAGCTAAGGCAAGAATGGGGAAAATCAATAAATAATCCTGCATCACTTAAGAAGGAGTTGGTTAAGTGATATATAAGTGTAGGCATTTTTTCCACTAGTATGAGGCTTTTCTGGGCAAGTTAGTGGGGCTTGGGCAAAAGCAAAACTGTACAGATTGGACCCAAAGTAAACAATATTATACTAGTAGAGCAGGTCATTAACTTGTGTCATGAAAGAATGGTATCAAAACTGACCCTGGTCAGAAGTATGTTGGCAAAGATGCTAGGCCTAAAGGGATGGATTATAAGACCTATGAGCGCAAGGGAAAAAAAGGTAAAATAAATGAGCAATTTTACATCACTCGGGACGGAGTTGGTTAAGTGATATATAAGTGTGGGCACTTCTTCCACTAATACAATGCCTTTTAGGCAATGCATAAGGTATGAGCCAAAACAAAATAGTACAGATTGGACCCAAAGCAGACAATATCATACTAGTGGAGTAGATTATTTACTTGGGTCATGACATCTAATAGGACTCTATAAAGTCAAAGACAGTCTATATAAGCACTATTCTTACATCAAAATAAGGTATGTCATTCTTAGCTTACACTAAGCGTTAGAATACTTAAAGCATATAGCTAACTTGAATGTTAAAGTGTATTTGGTCTATACTACATCAGTACCTCAAGACTCTTCATGTGTTTTCATTATTTTGCAGGCTTAAAAGACAAGATTTGATTATATTAGACATCCAAATTTGTGCATAACAGTTTAGCACATTAGGTAGGGGCGTGACAATTAAGAAACATCTTAAAGAACCTAGAATATCTTTTAAATTCTTTCTTTTTCTTTTTTTTTTTTTTTGTGATTCTGGATATGATTGCTAAAGAATCACACCATAGGAGCCATACCGATGAAGAAATTAAGCGTGAAGCTTTGCCAATAGAACATGTCGATTGTATAGCATTCTTGGAAGTAAAATTAAATGGTTAAAGAACAGCCTACATTGCAGCCAATGAAGAGCAACTCATGGTCAACTTATGTTTGATTAGACAATAGGAAAGCCTTCTTTCAATGATCCTTCCAAAAGATGGACTTAAAACCAATAATCAATATCAAAACCAGAATTCAAATGGTTAAATATGGAAGAATTAGTACCCAAATGATTGAGATTAGAATTTGGAAAATCAAAATATGTGATATCAAATTCAAAATTATCATAATCAAGATGAGCTGAATTGGAATGCTAAGCACCAAAATGATCAACAATAGGATGATCAGGTATTTGAAGGGCGAAATCTCAATATAAGAAATAATGAAGTGTAAAAAGGTAGAAACAACAATCAAGAGCCATAAATTTTAAAAGTTGCAAAGAGCGAAATTATCATTGATCCGTTTCACAAAGTTGTTTTAAATCCGTGAAGAGAATGACATCATCACAAAAGGAAAAACAAGTAAAAAGAACATTGTCAGGACCTCCCAGGTTTCCCTATTGCAACCTTAGGGTAGTCTTGACTAAGGGAAACCTACAGGACATTTTTATAGAAAATCTGACAATAACTTCTCTAAGGGTTGGACTTGCCCTAAAAATGCCTACACAAAAAACACACCAAAAACACATCACCTTATTCCTCCCATCTTAGTACAAAATTTATTCCATAAGGGGCAGCACTCTAATAATAAAAAAAAAATAGGAAGCGGACACAAAAATAAATAATAAATAATACAACAGCAGTAGTATTCAGAATATACTAAGATTTAATTTAAAAGCAAAATTAACAAAAATAAAAGGGAAAAATAATAGAAATATTACAAAGAAGGGAAGGGGAAAATATTCCTCTCCAACATAGCAACGAACAGAAAAATGCTTAGCTCAGACCCCAGACAATCAATGTCCACTCAAAGGGAACAAATTTAAAAATAAGAAACTAATCATCTCAGTGAGTGACACCTAACTAAATACTAAAAAATATATATTATTATAATATAATGACAATTAATGAGAAATAAATAAATGAATAAATAAAAAAAAATACATGAATAAATGAATAAATAAATTAGAAATTTAAATTTTAGTAATTTAGGAAATTATTTAGAGTAGCAAATTAAAAATAAATAAAATTAAAATAACATTAGAAATACTTCTAAAAACAAATATTAAGTGAAAACAAAATGTAATTAAAATTTACACGAGGCAAATAGATATAAAATAAATTAAGTCAAATAAAATAAAATAAATAATACAAGATGATATAATTAAATCCAGCAATTTTACTAACTTATAAAATAGTAATTTAAAAAATTTAAAACATAATTTCAATAAATAAATCAAATATAATAAAATATATTTTTAAAACATTTTTCTTTTAAAACATGTACCAGGAATTAACATGATGCACCACATTATATACCAAGTGGTGTAAGGTGATAGTCGACATCCTTATCACCACTTTAACAAGTAGATAAGAGAGATAGCTGCAATCAGACACTTTGATGTCTCAAGGCACCGATGCTAATAATCTGTCATCCTACTACCAAGTAGGCCAGCTAATGCTCACTGTGCAAAATACCAACCAACGTTCTCCTCTTTAGCTCCCACAAGATAGCTAATCAACACCTGGGTGCTAATCAACAATATACAATACAAAATATCAATACTGTATGGTACATCTAAAATAGCAAAATTTAGTAAAGTAATATATACCAAATTTTTACCAAATAATATCGGGTTTTTAATAAATCTTTCTAAACCCATAAAATTCCTTATTTTTGTTTAAACCAAAAATCTTAAATCCACTAAATTTTATAAAATTATTTCTTTCCACAATAAACACAAATACATGTATGCATATATAATGTACACATATATATTTCTATGTGCAAATATTTTGTTATTAATATTTTTCTCAAACCAATAACATCAATTTCTATAAAATTATATATAATAATAACATTATTTTTCATAACATAGTTAATAAATATTTTTCTGTGATTTGAAAACATATCACACAATTTACATAAATTAAAAATAATTACATTCACAAATTAATAAGCCTAAAAATAAATTTGGAAACTGAACCACTCTCCTGAAAAAGTGGCCCACTCTGGATCCTCCATAGGGTTGGTCCCCCGATTCACCCGGATGCCTAAAATATCAACAAAATATAATACCGAATAAATAATTTAATCGGGTACTTTATACATAGTTTACCCAGAAAAGCTAGCACAAACTTTAACTAAAATTGGCAATATATATATATATATATATATACAAAATCGAAACTTAAAACACAAGGATTGCAGATTGGGTCATACCTCACAAATCTAGTCAACGATGGCCATGATTTGGCCTAGAAACCAGTACAACTTAATGTCGACGGATCTTGCGATCTAGGTAGAATTGGGTAACATAGACCATGGATTTGAACTCAGAATGGCCAAAATAGGTGAGAGGTTTGGTTGAAAACTCACCGGAACAAACGGATAGCTGGTTTGGTCAAAAACTCACCTCCTTCAGTGCAATCAAGTCCAGCTGCCACCAGCTATCAAATTTGGTCGAAAGGATAGTTGGTGAGTGGGTGTTTCAATGGTTGTGGTGGTGAGACTAGGGGTAGCCAGAGAGAGAAATCAACCGGTGAAGCGAATGGAGCTGTCATCAAAAACTGTGCCTATCCCTGTGCATCATTGGTCTGTTTGTCATGGAATTTAGCTAACGAGCAGTCAATTTAGGTGTTACCATGGGCCAATGCGTGCACGTTGCCGTTGGCTAGAGAAGAGTGAATGGTGGTTGGCAGGTTTTCTCCCTCTCGCTCTTCTCTCTCTCTCTCTCATCTTTCTCTCTTCTAACCCTTCCCTTCACGGGTCAATAAAAGGACTTTCGTGGTGCCACTATGCACACACAAGATTGGCCAAAATGGCAACACATTGTGTGTGTTGGTGAAGGCACTATGCAGACATTTTTCATACGTGTCAAATTATGCCCGATAAAATCAATCTCAGGAAAAATTAATTGAATTTTATAGGTTCATAACTCTTCAACCATAAGTCCAAATTAAGTGTGCTACCAGTCTATAAAATTTTATCGACAAGTACTTTACAATAGTATATAAGTCAAGACCAAAATCCATTAAAATAAAAAGTCAAACTTAGCATCATTTGATTAGTTTGGACTATAACTTTTTTCATCCATAACTTTTGAATTATACCTCCATTTTTGGCATGCTATTAGTCTTGAACTTAGGTCGATACATACTTCACTATGGTGCCTTGATTAATGGAAAATTCTACTTGTAATGAAAAGTCAATTGCGAAGCCCACTTGGTCAAACCCGATCAACACTGGTAAAACTTGGTAAACACGCTAAAAGTTCCAGTGTACTTTGGAATAGGGTGTTACAAACATTTTATGACTAGAGATAACCATTCAAATAGGAAAAGGATTTAGCATAGCCAAGACTAAAAAGCATTGCCCCATCCTAGGTAGAATAACAACCAATCTCAAGTTCTCCAATTAATGATTGTACAAGAAATAAAAAAATAGAAGAAAGGAAATAAACATTAATCAAATGAAGAATGAATTAGTAGCTTGATAAGGAATCCATTCACTAGAAGGATAGCTAAAATAAATCCTCATTCTCATTTCATCATATCAACGTTTAAATCATATGATGGAACATAAAGCTCAATGGATCATATTTTATGTTGTGAACATCCAAATCTAAAGCAATCAATTTATGTGAAGAGCTATTTAAGATATTCACTTCAAAGTTTACCTCTAGTATGTAGCTTTGAAAAGAAGCTAATGATCTTTTCTTGGTTACTTAAAGAAAGGGAGAGTCCTTAAAGAATTTTTCATAGAGATTCAACGAAGAAAATGTGGAAATCATTGATTGTGATGAACTTGTAACAGTTATAGCATTCTAAAAAAGGAGTTTTATGTGAAATCTCTGTATTTAAATCCTTTACTAAAAAGAAGCCCTGAACTATAGTTGAATCCTTTATTCAGGCAAGGAAATATATTAACCTAGAACAATACCAGAGGTAGGAAAAACAAGAGCATTCAATTAGAAAGGTGATACGAACCTAGGATGACCTGCTCCTAAACCCGTATTATATTAGCCCGGATCTAATTATGTTCAGGTTCTAATGGTCATCTTGACCCCTAACCAACCTATGATTAGAAACTTTGATATATAATGAAGACGCCACAATAAGTGATGGAAGGCCTATTGATAAGTCAAACTAAAACACTCATTCACTAATGGTGTTTTAGGTGTTCAAAAGAACAAAGAGAATTCAATCTCATAAATAATTTTCTGTATAAAATTCAAGCTTTTTTCTCAATGATAAAATAAGCCTTTAAATAGGCTACAAAGTCACAAATAAAACCCTAAAAATCTAAGGTGAAAAATCCGGCCAGCATTAGGAAACATAATCATGGTAGCCGAATCTCACTACTTTCCTAAGTCTAATTTCTAATTAATTAATTCCTTTATTTTGGAAATAGGAATTAATTAGTTTACAAAAATATCAACCTTCCTAAAAAATGAAAATAAAACAAAATATTAACTTTCCTAAATCAATTTGTCCAACCAATAAATAAATAAAAACAAGAAAAAAAGAAAGTCAAATGTAAATTAGGTAACGAGTTGACTTTGACATCTAGAATGAATTATGTCTTCAACTGAGCTAACTCATGATCAAACTTGTCTTCCATCCAAGTTAGCTTGTGTCCAAACATGCCTTTTATCCAAGTTAGCTTGTGTCCGAACTATATAGTGTCAACTGGCCGAGATAGCTGATGTTGTCCAAAAGTCAGATGTCCGAGATAGTTGGACAAGAGTAAGATGTCCGAGATAGTTGAACAAGAGTCAGATGTCTGAGATAGTTGAACAAGAGTCAGATGTCCGAGATAGTTGATAGCTGAGGTAGAATGTTGCCCGAGGTATGTATATGCCGTTGATGTCCGAAGGAACTGGTGTTGTCCGAGACATGGATTACACTTTTGTTGTCCGAGACATGGATGGACTGATGTTGTCCGAGGTAAAATGCTCTCTAAGGTGTGGATGTCCTCTGATGTATGGATGCCCTCCAAGGTATCCGAGGTATAGTTGCCCTCCGAGGTATGAATCTCCTCCAAGACATGGATTTCCTTCGAGGTATGATGTGTGGGCACGGGCGGAATCACATCAAAAGTAAGAAAAACAAAATGAAGAACATAACATGTATTATATTGATTCAAACTGCTTTGAGTCCTGATAGTTGATAATTCAGCATGGAACTTACAAATGAGAAGATTTGGAAAGGAAAGAGACCCCACGCAACTGGAATTCAAAAATGTTTCTCTGCTTAGTTATTATCTTGCTTAAGTATTTTCAATCATTCATTTCATTTCTCCATACACATTACATTGAACTTTTGTTGTTTGTGATTGCAAAACTCTTATTGGTAAATCCAATACAAAATAGAAGTCTACAAACCAAATGCATTTTTGGATTATGCCTATTTGGTCTCCGACAACAAACTAGTCTAAGGCGTGGATGAGTAGAAGTCAAATATACTATAGAATGACTACAAACTGATCCTGACTTGGGATCTTGGATTGGGAAAGCTATGAACCATAGTGTCATATGGTAGTCCATCATTATAGCCTTTCTTTTCATATTAGTTATAATAAATTTGGCTATTTTTGAGAAGTTAGATCGAAAAAACTACAAGTAACATTAAAATTTAACCTATAATGGTTTCATAATGCTTCATTTAGATCAGCCTATAATTGGCTTTAGTCAATAAGACTTACAATAAATAATAAAATAACAAAAGAAAAGAGACAAGAAAATATGAAAGCATCATTAAATTGGAGTGCCTAATAAAAGAATGATACCCATCCTTTCATTCCCAATTAGCCTAATATTGGTTCTAATTAGGATTTTAATTCAATTAGACTAACAAAGGCTCTAACATATCAAAACATTATCAAACTCAATGATAACGAATGGCTTTTGCTATTCAAATCAAACTAAGGAATGACAATTAAAATGACAATTGACTTAGTCTACTACAACTTAGATTGGAACAAATTGTTTCATCTCACATAAGTAAAGGCAAATTTTTGAGAATGCAAAAATAAAAAAAAATAAAAGGAAAAGCACAAATTATTCTCTAAACTTGAAGGCTTCACATTTAGAAAGTTACGAAGCTATCTGATATGAACCTAGGACGATCTGCTCCTAAACCCGTATTATATTAGCACGGATCTCAATTAAGTTCAAGTTCTAATGGAATGGACCTCAACCCCTAACCAACCTGTAGTTAGAAACCTTGGTATAATGTAGACGCCACAATAGGGGATGGAAAACCTATTGATAAGTCAAGCTAAAACAACCAATTCTCTAATGGTGTTTTAGGTGTTCTCAAAGAACAAAGAGATAATTAATCTCACAAGTATTTTCTTTATCAAATCAAAGTTAATTCTTATTGATAACTAAGCCTTTAAATAGGCTTTGAAAATACAACTTAAAAACCCTAGAACATAAAGAAAACTGGCCACCACACATAAAGAAACCTAGTTAGCTGAAACTATACTTCCTTTCATAATCTAAGTTTGATTAATTAATTCCTTTATATTAAATTAGGAATTAACTAATTTACAATGGAAAGAACAAAATAAAAACCTTCCTAAAGTTATTTTTCCAGAAAATAAATAAATAAAAGCCAAAAAGTAATGGTAGTTTCCTAAAACAAAAAGTAAAAACAAATTAGTAAACTAAAAATGCTAGCCTTTTGATCAAGTTGACTTTTATCAATCTTTGACCTCTTTAAGCTTCAAATCAGCTTCTAGATTCTTCTTAGGATGCCAAATAAGATGAATATGAAGTCCCACACGTTGCCCATGCTTGGAAAAATAAGAAAAGGCTAATACAGTAAAATACAATAAAGCCAGCAAGCAATACAGCAAATTCGGCCAAATGTTGATGCTGTCCATACAAGCCCTTTTTGATTGCATTTGAGGCTGATTTAACTTGATTCCATGACCTCTTAGGCATATGTATTGAACCCATAAAGCATTGGAACCATTTCATGCTTCCCGGACTCCAAAATGTACCAAAACCGCTACCCGGGCCCGTTTTGGCTTCTATTGCTTGTATGAGTAAAACAGGCCTTGGTTCTTTAGATATGGCTAACCCCTCTTGATTATGACTTATTCCTTGTATAAAGACAGCAAGATTGTCCTTGAACTTCTTGGCTAGGGCTCTAGTGATCGGTCCCACCTTCATCCGTAACGGATCAGCACCCCAGCGGGTTGTCGGTTGTATGGGTTTGGGCGGATTCGCATCATTCCCCTCCTCTTGAAAAGGATTTGTCCTCAAATCGAAGTCATCACCTGAAGCAAAAGGAGACAAATCAGCAATATTTAAGGTAGCACTAACATTATACTCACCCAGTAGATCAAGTTTGTAGGCATTGTCATTTATCCGCTCCAAAACTTGAAAAAGTCCATCCATAGGCGGCATGAGCTTTGACTTTCTTTGTTTAGGAAACATTTCCTTTCGTAAGTGCAACCAAACCAATTTTCCTGGGTCAAACACTATTACAACAAAATCTAGAAATACATGCTCATTATGGTAAAAATTACACTTTTTAAAGTTAGCAAACAATATTTCCCAAATTTTCAAATTGCTACTAAGTAAAGCTCTTAACAATGCAGATAAAGTTCTATGCAATAAAGACATCTTTAAATAAGTATCTTTAAAATTCATGGTCAGCAATGATTTCTTATTCATAATTACTTTATTAACATCACCAAAGCTAAGATAAAAATTTATATTTTTCTATTCTTGTCTTCCTTTTCCTTTCCCACTCACGACCATCTCACCTTCCTCACTTTCGGCTTTTGCACCAAATTTTTCCACACAACCTGAGTATTAGAAGACTTACCTTGGACAGCAAGCTCACCTTTTCCCTCTTGATTGGATGGTAGTCCAATTGGAATTTCATTTGGGAAGACATCTCCAAATTCTTTCAAAAGAGAAATCATTGAACTTGGCAATTCAAGTTCTTCAAAGTTAGTTTGATCATTAAAATAATTTTCTTTATAAATTATGACCAGCAAAGGTTTCTTACACTCAATAATCTTATTAATATCCCCTAAACTCAAATAAAAGTTGCTACTTGACCTTTCTTTTCTTCTTTTTCTTTCTCCCCCTTGGATTGGCGCAAACCTTCGGATTTCCCTTCCTTCTCCAAGCTCTCGGGTTTGCTACTTTCTTTACCCTTTCTTTGGGTTTTTCCTTGATCTTTCCACTCAATATGAGTCTTAGAAACCTTACCTTGATCAACAACCTCAATCTTACCTCCTTGAAAGGATGGTGAAGCCATTGGTGCCATACTTGCTTTTTCCTTGAGCTTTTCGGCTTCTCTCCTTTGTTGCATTTGTAATTGGTCTTTGTAAACCTCTTTAGGAGATAATGGTTCCAGCTTGACCTTCTTCCCTTTAAACCTGAAAACAATACTATTTTCTCGACCAAAATGAGTAGCATCTTTATCAAATTGCCATGGCCTACCTAATAGTATATGTCCAGCAATCATGGGTACAATATCACATAAGACTACATCCTCATATCTACCTATACTAAATTTTACTTTGGCTTGTTTGTTTACTTTCATCTCACCATTATCATTAAGCCATTGTAATCTATATGGTTTATGATGTTTTATTGTTTTTAAGCCTAATTTATCAACTACAAGGTTACTTATTACATTAGTACAACTTTTACTATCAATAATCATACTACAAATCTTACCTTGAATTTCACATCGGGTGTGGAAGATGTTCTCTCTTTGAATTTCATCCTCATCTTTGTATGCAGTAAGTACTTTCCTAGCAAGCAAGTTTAATTCAGTATTGGATGCTTGCAAGGTTTCGGGTTCATCCTCCAAGTCCTCCTCCTCTTGCTTGACTTCATCCTCACTTTCTTCACTTTCCGATTCTAGCTCGTCATTGCCCTTTAACACCATGATTCTTCTATTCGGGCATTGGCTAGCAATGTGTCCTCCTCCCTGGCACTTAAAACACATAACATCATGAGTTCTAAAAGGTTTAGGATCTAATTTTACCTCATTCTTTGGTGCTTGGACAGATTTGATTCTAGTCTCCTTCCTTGGCCAGTTTGAACTTTCTTCTTTGACTTTCGGCTTTGGCTTGCATTCATAGATGGGATTGTTCCTCCAGCCACTTGAATTGGACCTTCCACTGTTGGAAACACCTCCAAACCATGATCTTACACCCCTCCTCTTGAATTGATGCTCTAATTTAATAGCCACATGCAACATCTCCTCCAATTCCACATATTGTTGCAATTCTAGTTGATTGGCTATTTCATGATTCAAACCACCAAGAAACCTTGCCATGGTTGCTTTCCTATCTTCATTCAAGTTCAATCTCATTATAAGCATCTCCATCTCCTTGTAATAATCCTCCATGGATCCATGTCCTTGAGATAAAGATTGAAGTCTTCGATGCAGCAACCTATGATAGTGTGATGGTACGAATCGCTTCCGCATGGCTCCTTTCATTTGTCGCCATGTAGTAATCAAGTCATCACCAACTCTCCTTCGGGTGTTTTGCTCATTGGTCCACCATTGGAATGCATAATAGCCAAACTCCATTGCTGCCAATTTCACCTTCTTACCCTCTGAATAATTATGGTGGTCAAATATCATCTCCATCTTTTCTTCCCACTCCAAATATGCTTCGGGGTCACTTTTTCCCATGAATGGTGGGATGTTAATCTTGATATTGCTAAGATTGTCATCTGTTTCTTCCCTCCTATATCTTCCACAGCCAGCTCTATCTTGGACAGCAAAAATTTCACCCATACCTTCCTCAAAGTCTCCACCGAATGGCTCCTCATCAAATTCCTCTCTCGGTCTCTCGCGACCTCCTCGTCCTCCATGGAATTCTTGCCTATTTTTTGTGTTCGGAATTCCTTGGGAAACTTCTAGCCTTCCCATCCTTTGATTCACATGCTCACCTTGAGCACTAACCCGCTGTATTGACTCCAAAACAGCTCTCATGTCCACTTGGTCTCCACTCCCTGTAGCTCGGGCATCGCCACGGAATGCTACGAACTCCTCCTCATTGATCCTCAAAGGTGGATCTCCTCTCCTCATTCTTGATTCTGTCATGTTAGTATAATAATGCAATAGAAATAAAATAGGACCTTACCAATTTCACTCCCTTACGTGTTTCACTCAAATGAAGACTCGACACTCGTGTTTGCACACTTGTTTTGGCTTTTTACCCTCTTTTAAGCTCACACACTCTTGCCTTTTCCACTCAATGAATTGTCTCAAAGTTCTAATTAAAACACCCACAAAACAGCAATTAGATCACTAATTTGTTTTAATTAAACTTATCAACAAAACAATAGCAAAAAGTAGGCAATATCGAAAGAATCCAACAAATCCTAATTTTTCGGCTTTCTAGACAAGAAAACACAAAATAATGGAAAAACGTTGGAATTTTTGAAAACTGCACCAGATGGTAGTAGATTATGAGTTCAAGAATAAAATTCCAAGAAAAGAAATTCAAATACGAACAACAATCAAATTGAACAAAAATATAGAATAGTTGTTGGTTGTTGTTCTTTGTAATTCAAGTTTTGTATCAACTCCTTTATCTAATTTTAATCCAAATAATTTAAGCACCCAAAATCCAAATATCCAGCAGCAAAAATAATTTCCCAGCAACTCAAATAAATAATCAAAAAAACCCAGAAGCTCCAAAAAATTTCCAGCAAACAATTCAAACTCCAACAAACCGAAATATTTTTCTTTTTTTTTTTTTTCACTCACAGAACATAAACAACTACAGTAGCAAGAATAATTACCAAAATTGCAATTCAAACTCCAAAACAAACACCAAACCCATGACCTCCAAATAAACACAAATATGCAGTTTTTTTTTTTTTTAAATGTTGCCGCAAACTCTTTTTTTTTTTTTTTTTTGAATATATGCATGCAAATATTTAAGACTAAAACAGCAAAGAAAAATCAACAAAAACCAAATTAACAAGAACAATGATAAAAGACAACCAACAAACTAGGAAACAAAAATACGATAAAACTAGGAAATCCTAATTCAACTAGGAATGAACTTTTTTTTTTTTTTTAAGATGCTGAACGTGTATAGGATGGATGCAACCTTAACCTAATGCTAAAATTTCAGAATAACACAAAAACAAATAAAGCAAATAAAGATAGATCAAACCTGAACAAAACTTAGCTCTGATACCAAATGATACGAACCTAGGACGATCTGCTCCTAAACCCGTATTATATTAGCCCGGATCTCAATTAAGTTCAAGTTCTAATGGAATGGACCTCAACCCCTAACCACCTGTGGTTAGAAACTTTGGTATAATGTAGACGCCACAATAGGGGATGGAAAACCTATTGATAAGTCATGCTAAAACAACCAATTCTCTAATGATATTTTAGGTGTTCTCAAAGAACAAAGAGATAATTAATCTCACAAGTATTTTCTTTATCAAATCAAAGTTAATTCTTATTGATAACTAAGCCTTTAAATAGGATTTGAAAAGACAACTTAAAACCCCTAGAACATAAAGAAAATTGGCCACCACACATAAAGAAACCTAGTTAGCTGAAACTATACTTCCTTTCCTAATCTAAGTTTGATTAATTAATTCCTTTATATTAAATTAGGAATTAACTAATTTACAATGGAAAGAAAAAAATAAAAACCTTCCTAAAGTTATTTGTCCAGAAAATAAATAAATAAAAGCCAAAAAGTAATGGTAGTTTCCCAAAACAAAAAGTAAAAACAAATTAGTAAACTAAAAATGCTAGCCTTTTGATCAAGTTGACTTTGATCAATCTTTGACCTCTTTGAGCTTCAAATCAGCTTCTAGATTCTTCTTAGGATGCCAAATAAGCTGAATATGAAGTCCCACACGTTGCCCATGCTTGGAAAAATAAGAAAAGGCTAATACAGTAAAATACAATAAAGCTAGCAAGCAATACAGCAAATTCGGCCAAATTGTTGATGCTGTCCGTACAAGCCCTTTTTGATTGCATTTGAGGCTGCTTTAACTTGATTCTATGACCTCTTAGGCATATGTATTGAACCCATAAAGCATTGGAACCATTTCATGCTTCCCGGACTCCAAAATGTACCAAAACTCCAAAATGAACCATTTAACTTGATTCTACAAACCCTCTTGATTATGACTTATTCCTTGTATAAATCTAGCAAGATTGTCCTTGAAATTCTTGGCTAGGGCTCTAGTGATTGGTCCCACCTTCATCCGTAACGGATTGGCACCCCAGCGGGTTGTCGGTTGTATGGGTTTGGGCGGATTCGCATCACTATCTATATGGGATAAAATATAGCTTAAACAATTCCCTCCTTGAGGAATGGATGATATGATGATGGTAGATATGACTGCAATGGAAACAACCATGATCCATTCATGGTAGGAGCATCATCATATAATGAGTCTAAAACTATTCGTTAAGGTTGAATGAATTGTTAATGGATGAAACAGCCTTGGTAGATATAATGTCGTTAGATACAACATGGTAAATACACCATCATAGATACACCATGGTTTTATACATGGTAAGAAAACAAACAACATGATACAGCTATGTAGAAACAGTGGTATGATACAATATTGGTACAAACAAATGGTGGCATGAAACAATGCGGTTCGATATGAAATGGGATGAAACAAATGAATGGATATATGAGATGGGTAGAAACAAATTTGATGATTTAGCATGGTATGATACAATGTGGAAGGTATGACAAAGTATAATACGATGCGGGGTAGAAATGATATTGATACAAACCTAAAATGACCTGTGCCTAAACCCGTATTATATTAACCTGGATCTAATTATGTTCAAGTTCTAATGGTTACCTCAACCCCTAACCAACCTATGATTAGAAACCTTGGTATAATGAAGACACCACAATAGGTCATGGATATCCTATGGATAAGTCAAACTAAAACACTTATTCACTAATGATGTTTTAGGCGTTCAAAAGAATAAAGAGAATTCAATCTCACAAATAATTTTTTGTATAAAATTCAAACTTGATTTCTCATTGAAAATAAGCCTTTACATAGGCTTTGAATGAAAAAAAATAAAACCCTAAAATGATTAGGAAATTTCGGCCAACATAGAATCCAATTAGGAAATTGCCTAATTTCACACCCTTTCATAATCTAATTTGGATTAATTAATTCCCCTTTTTTTGAATTAGGAATTAATTAATTTACAATGAACATAATAAAATAATAACTTTCCTAAACTTATTTTTCCAGCAAATAAATAAATAAAAACCAAAAGTAAAGGTAATTTCCTAAAACAAAAAGTAGAGATCAAATTAGGAAACTAAAATACTAGCTTTTTGATTTAGTTCACTTTGACCAATCTGTGACCAATTTGAGATCCAAATCAGCTTCTATATGCTTTCTAGGATGTCAAATAGGATTATTATGGAGTTGTACATGTTGGCCTTGGTTGGAGGAAAGAGAAAAGGCCAACTCAGCAAAATACAGTAAAGCCAGCAAGCAATACAGCAATTTTCGGCCAAATTTTGAAGCTGTCCGTACAAGTTGGTTTTACTTCTAACTTGAATTGTTTCCATGACCTCTTAGTGATATTTATTGAATCCATAAATATTTGGAACCATTTCTTGCCGCTCGGACTCCACAAATGCACAAAAACCGCTACCCGAGTACATATCGGCTTCCACCACTTGTATGCCCAAAACAGGTCTTGGATCTTTGGGTATGGACAAGTGCTCTTGAGAATGAATTACCCCCTGGATAAAGGCAGCAAATCTGTCCCTAAACCTCTTAGCTTGAGCCCTAGTGATCGGTCCGGTCCTCATCCGTATCGGGTCAGGAACCCAGCAGTTGTCGGTTGTGCGGGCACGGACGGATTTGCATAAGATATGGTATGAGTCAAATGTGTTGAAATGAATCAGAAGGAATAAATAATTTGAATGACAAAAATCATCATGTCCATGTAATGGCTTGAAGTTTGAAACAAGGAGTTTGATCTGAAACAGATTATTTACTGAATCAAACAAGATCTATGTCATAATAAGATAACCATAACAAAAAAGGAAAATAAAAATATATTAAGCACAAGGATTTTTTTTTATAATGTAAACATCAATCCATAAACAACTTTGTGGTCTAATCCCTTTAGGATTAGGAGTCTGCTTAATATTAATAGGTATTAATATTAAGCATGTCGTTTTAGTTTTTTTGTGACACCCCAAATTTTTAAAATTTTTCCATTTCTAATTTTCAAAGAATTTATGGTGCTTTTTTGTGTTTTTTTTATTTTCTTATTTAAATTGCATGGGTAAAATGGTGGAATTTTTCTTAAAATTTACAAGTTTGATTTGGAACTCCAAATTTTATTTGAGGAATTGTTTTCTTGTATTGAGTTACACGTGAATGTATGAACTATTGTTTTTTTTTTTTTATCTTGACTTAGAAACTTTAATTCTAAAACTTGAGAACTTATTTATTGGTATGTGCATATCTATATTTTGTATATAGTAGGATTTGAAATTTTATTTTTAATTGAAAATTGGTTTTAGAAATTCATTTGGGAACATGGACATAATGTTATGTTTTATTGTTCACTTATGCAAGTTTTGAAATTACCTATATTCCCCTCTTGTTCTTTCTTATATAAGACATCAAACCACTCATACTACTTTCAATTTTCTCTCCATTTCTCCTACACCACCGAAATCCATTGTCCACATTTGCTTTCCATTTTCTTCATTCCCATTTTCTTTTTCTTCTTGCTTTCTTTTCAAATCAAGTAAAGCCATTATCAAAACTTCCACTATTTTGCATCTCATTCCCTTACATTTGAAATTGTGGCCACCAAACACATTAAATTGTTCTAATTGTTTTTTTCCCAAACAAAAACTTTCTTTATGTTTCTTCCTTGTCAATGCAAAACTTAAGAGCCTCAATTAGCTCTTTAAAACAAATGTGTAACATATGCCACTACAAAAAATTTGGGTATTTGTCTCCTTATCGCATTTAGGTGACAAAATTAGGTCGTCACATGTTATTCATGAAAGACTCGTCATGTAGCCATTTTGGTGATAAACTTTGTAATTTTTTACCAAAAGAGTAACTATGACAAGATATATCTTTGTCATAGATTGGAAACTTACCATAACATTTGTTTTTGTCACGTAAATCTTCTCTTTTTGTCAATGTTTAGATAAATCTTGTCACCAATACATATGTAAAATCTGGTTAAACTTCAACCATTGATAATGATTAACAACATTCGTGACAAAAAATCACTCGTCATAAAAAGTTACTACGGTAAACTGGTATTCATCACTTAAAAATTGAATGACATATTTAGTGTTTAACACAAAATGATTATATGAAAAATTTCATCTGTCATTTAAACAATAAGTGACATAGTTGCAATTTGTCATTTATTATTTTAAGCATCTAATTACATTCATCACCGCAACCAACAGTGACAACTTATATATGTCATAAAATGATTGTTTGACATACTTTATATGTCACATAAAGCATTGGTGACACTTATGTTTTGGGCACAATGTTTTTTGGTGACAATGTTATATTTTCACAATGCACAAAAGTGATAATATAATGAGTTTGGAAACACTAAATGTGACTATTAAGGTTTGTCACAAAGGCCTTTTTTTTCCATTTTTGGCCTTATGTTTTATATTGCATTATGGATAAATTACATATCAATACCAAATTGCATTACATTGATAAATATATAACTACATTAACATCCTAATAATCTAGTGATTTACATACATTGAAACTAAATTCCATTAACATATAAACAGATGTTTATGTTGCCATCCAAAATAGTTAGCATTCCATTTGGGTCTATCCAAAGCAATTGCCTAATTAGGTGACAATTCATGTCAAAAGAAATTTTTCATTGAAACCAACCATGGAGATGCTTCATCGAAAAATTAATCACTTACATGTGTCAACTACTTAAATCCATATTCATCATAACTTTAGAATTAGACAGCTAGCAGCCTACATGTTTGTTTTTATGTACAAGTTTAAAATGGTGCTAATGTCATAAACTTGAAAAGACAAGCTATGCATTTCATTACTAATCATAACATGTCTGCAACTATGCCTAGCCTGAAACCACAGCACTCCCAAAATACTTTTCAAATAACCTGCAACCATGATACATTGGTATAATTAAAATAACACCACTAAATGTCAAGCATATTCCAAGTCACAACCACGACACTTCATACTTAATGGAAAATTGCAACTATGTTACTAAATAGAGTCATATATTACTATGACTGATGCGAATCCGTCCGTGCCCACACAACTGATAACCCACTAGGTTGCTGACCCTATATGGATGAAGACCGAGCTAGTCACTAGGGCTCAAGCTACGAGGTTTAGGGACAAATTTGCTTCCTTTATCCAGGGGGTAATTCATTCTCAAGAGCACTTGTCCATACCCGAAGATCCAAGACCTATTTTGGGCATACAAGTGGTGGAAGCCGATACGGACCCCAGGTAATGGTTTTGGTGCATTTATGGAGTCCGAGCAGCAAGAAATGGTTCCAACTCTTTATGGATTCAATAAATATCACTAAGAAGTCATGGAAACAAGTCAAGGCAGAAGTCAAACAAACTGTATGGACTTGTACGGACAGCATCAAAATTTTGCCCGTTTTGCTGTATTTTCTGTTGGCTTTACTGTATTTTGCTGAGTTGGTTTTTTCTCTTTCCTCCAAGCAAGGGCAACGTTTCGGACTCCATAATAATGCTATTTGGCATACTACAAAGTATATAGAAGCTGATTTGGAGCTCAAATTGATCAAAGATCGGTCAAAGTCAACTTAGTCAAAAAGCTAATATTTTAGTTTCCTAATTTGATTCTACTTTTTGTTTTAGGAAATTACCATTACTTTTTGGATTTTATTTATTTATTTTCTGGCAAAATAAGTTTAGGAAAGTTATTATTTTATTATTTTCATTGTAAATTAATTAATTCCGAATTCAAAGTAAAGGAATTAATTAATCCAAATTATATTAGGAAATGAGGAGACTTTCGGCAATATTAGGATTCTTCATTGCATGGCCGGTTTTTCCTTTTTGTTTTAGGATTTTATTTTATTTTCTCTTAGCCTATAAAAGGGCTTTTTTTTTATGAAGAACACACCATTAATAATATTCAGAATTTATTTTGTGAGATTGAATTTCTCTTTGTTCTTTTGAACACCTAAACACCATTAGAGAGTAAGTGTTTTAGTTTGACTTATCAATAGGAGTTCCATCACCTATTGTAGTGTCTTCATTATATACCAAGGTTTCTAATCACATGTCGGTTAGGGGTCAAGGTAACCATTAGAACTTGAACATAATTAGATCCGGGCTAATATAATATGGGTTTAGGAGCAGGTCATCCTAGGTTTGTATCATCTGGTATCAGAGCCGAATTTTGTTCTGTTTTTATCTATCTTTATTTGCTTTATTTGTTTTTGTGTTAATCTGCAATTTTAGCATTAGGTTAAGGTTGCTTCTATCATCATACATGTTCTGTATCTTTAAAAAAAAAAAAATTTCATTCCTTATTGAATTACGATTTCCTAGTTTTATTGTATTTTTGTTTCCTAGTTTATTGGTTGTTTTGTATCATTGTCCTTGTTAATTTGGTTTTTGTTGATTTTTCTTTACTGTTTTAGTCTTAAATATTTGCAGTCATATATATTCACCAAAAAAACAAAAAAACCGAACAGATATTAAAAAAAAAAAATGCACATTTTTATTCTTGTGGTTGGAGGATATGGGTTTGGTGAGTTTCTGCTGTTTGCAAATTTTGGTGTTGATTCTTGTTACTGAATTTGTTTTACGTTCTGTGAGTGAAAACAACAAAAAAGGAAGAAGAAAAGCCGAATAAAACAAAAAACAAAAAACAAAAATCGGTTTGTTGGAGTTTGATTTGTTTGCTGGAAATTATTTGAGCTGCTGTTTTGTTGATTATTTATTCAATATTTTGAGTTGCTGGACAATTATTTTTGTTGCTGGATATTTGAATTTCGAGTACTTAAATTATTTGGATTAAAATTAGTTGAAGGACTTGATACAAAACTTGAATTACAAGGATAACAACCAGCATTATTCCTTAATTTGTTCAAATTGATTCTTGTTCATGTTTGAAATTCTTTTTCCTAAATTTTATTTTTGAATCCTTAATCTCTTACCATCTGGTCCAGTTCTTACTGATTCTGAAATTTTCCTTGTTAATTTGTTATTTTGTCTACAAAATTCGAAGATTAGATGTTTAAAAATTTATTTGGTATTGCTTGCTTTTTGCTACTGTTTTGTTGATAATGTGATCTAGTTGCTGTTTTATGACTGTTTTAATTAGAACTTTGAGTTAATTCTTTGAGTGGAAAAAGGTAAGAGTGTGTCAACTTAAAAGAGGGTAAAAGCCGAAACTAGTGTAAAAACACGAGTGTCGAGACCTTGTTTGAGTGAAACACGTGAGGGAGTGAATTTAGTGAGGTCTTATTTTATTTTTGTATTATTCATACTAACATCGCAGATTCAAAGGTGAGAAGAGGAGATCCACCTTTAAGAATTAATGAAGAAGAATCCATAGGATTCCATGGTGGTTCTCGAGTTACGGGAAATGGTGAACAAACGGACATGAGGGCTATATTGGAGCAACTACAGCGGATGAATGCCCGATTTGACAACATAAATCAAAGGATGGATAGGTTAGAAACATCACAAGGAGGGCCAAATATAAGGTTAGATGCTCATGGAGGTCGAGATCGAGGTCGAGCAGGCCGAGGGCGACCAAGAGAGGAATTCGAGAGAAGTAACTTTGGAGATGACTTGGATGAGGGATTTGATGAAATTTTTGAACCTCAAGAAAGGCCAATCTATGGGAGACCAGCAAGGAATGAAGATGATGATCTAGGGAACATCAAGGTAAACATTCCACCTTTCATGGGAAAAAGTGATCCGGAAGCATATTTGGAATGGGAGGAGAGAATGGAGATGATTTTATATTGTCATATTAATTCGGAGGCCAAGAAGGTGAAGTTGGCAACAATGGAATTTGGTCATTATGCACTCCAATGGTGGACCAATGAGAAAAACATCGAAGAAGAGTTGGTGATGACTTGATCACTACATGGTGCTAAATGAAAAGAGCCATGAGGAAGCGATTCATACCATCACACTATCATAGGTTTGTGCATCAAAGGCTTCAATCTTTATCTCAAGGAAATAGATCCGTGGAGGATTATTACAAGGAGATGGAGATGCTTATGATAAAGTTAAGCATGAATAAGGACATAAAAGTAACCATGGCAATATTCCTTGGTGGTTTGAATCGAGAGATAGCCAATCAACTAGAATTGCAACAATATGTGGGATTAGAAGAGATGTTGCATGTGTCTATTAAATTAGAGCATCAATTCAAGAGGAGGGGTGTATGCTCACGGTTTGTAGGAGTTTTCAACAGCAGAAGATCAATCCAAGTGGCTAGAGAAACAATCCTAACTTTGAGAACAAGCCAAAACCGAAACTTGGTGAAGAAAGTTCCAATCGGCCAAAAAGGGAGTCCAAAACCAAATCTGTCCAAACACCAAAGAATGAGGTAAAACCTTATCCTAAAACTTCAAGATCAAGAGAAATAATTTGTTTTAAGTGCCAGGGATGAGGACACATCGCTAGCCAATGCCCGAATAGAAGGATCATGCTGCTAAAGGATAAGATGAGCTAGAATCGAAAAGTGAGGAAAATGGTGATGAAACCGAGCAAGAGGAGGAGGAAGAGCTTGAAGGTGAGGTTGAAACTTTGAATGCTTCCCATGCTAAATTAAACTTGGTTTCCAGGAGAGTACTAACCGTGTACAAAGATGAGGATCAAATTCAAAAAGAGAACATCTTCCACACCCGATGTGAAATTCAAGGTAACATATGTAGTATGATTATAGATAGTGGAAGTTATGAAAATGTAATTAGCAGCATGGTAGTTGATAAATTAGGCTTACAAACTATTAAACATCCAGAACCATATAGATTACAATGGATTAATGATAGTGGTGAGATGAAAGTTAATAAACAAGCCAAAGTAAAATTCAGGATTGATAAATATATGGATGTGGTTTTGTATGATGTTGTGTCTATGCATGCAGGACATATTTTACTTGGTAGGCCTTGGCAATTTGATAGAGATGCTATTCATTATGGTAGAAAGAATAGTATTGTTTTTAGATTTAAAGGTAAAAAGGTCAAGCTGGAGGCATTAACTCCCAAAGAGGTGTACAAAGATCAAATACAAATACAACAAAGGAGGGTGGCCGAACAACTTAAAGAGAGAACTAGCATGGCCCCCACGACAACAAAACCTATCCAAGGAGTCCAAGACGTGCAAGACCAACCAGGTAAGTGTTCTTAGACTCAAATTGAGTGGAAAAATCATGGGAAAGCTGAAAGTGAGGTGAGACGGGGAGAAAAACCCAAGAGTGTGAGAGGAGTGAGAAAAGCCGAGAGTGAGAGCCAAACCGAGGGGAAGAAAGAAAAAGAAAGAAAATAGAGGAAAAATAAAAAAAAATTATTTGAGTTTTGGGGATCTTAATAAAGCTATCTTGAGTAAGAAACCATTGCTGATCATGAATCATAAAGATGCTTATTTTAAAATGTTTTTGTTGTATAGAACTTTATCTGCCTTGTTGAAAGCTTTACTTTGTGGAAATTTGAAAATTTGAAAGAGATTATTTGCTAACTTTAAAAGTGTAATTTTTGCCATAATGAGCATGTATTTTTAGATTTTTTTGTATTAGTGTTTGACCCAGGAGATTGGATTTGGTTGCACTTAAGCAAGGAAAGATTTTCGAAGTAACAAAAGTCAAAGCTTCTGCCTCGAGGGGATGGACTTTTTCAAATTTTGGAGCGAATCAATGAAAATGCCTACAAACTTTACTTGCTAGGTAAGTACAATGTTAGTGCCACATTTAATGTTGCTGAATTATCTTCTTTTCTATAGGTTATGATCTTGATTTGAGGACAAATCAATGTCAAGAGGAGGGAAATGATGCGAATCCATCCGTGCCCGCACAACCGACAACCTGCTGGGTTGTTGACCCGATACGAATGAAGACATGGCCGATCACCAGGGCTCAAGCTAAGAGGTTTAGGGACAAATTTCCTGCCTTTATCCAGGGAGTAATTCATTCTCAAGAGCACTTGTCCATACCCAAGGATCCAAGATCTGTTTTGGGCATACAAGTGGTGGAAGCCGATATGGACCAAGGTAGCAGTTTTTGTGCATTTATGGAGTCCAGGCAGCAAGAAATGGTTCCAACTCTTTATGGATTCAATAAATATCACTACAATTTCATGGAAACAAGTCAAGGTAGAAGTAAAACAACCTTGTATGGACAGCTTCAAAATTTTGTCGGTTTTGCTGTATTTTCTGTTAGCTTTACTATATTTTGCTAAATTGGTTTTTTCTCTTTCCTCCAAGCAAGGGAAACGTGTGGGACTCCATAATAATCCTATTTTTCATCCTAAAAAGCATATAGAAGCTGATTTGGAGCTCAAATTGGTCAAAGTCAACTTAGTCAAAAAGCTCGTATTTTAGTTTCCTAATTTGATTCTACTTTTTGTTTTAGGAAATTACCATTACTTTTTGGATTTTATTTATTTATTTGCTGGAAAAATAATTTTATGAAAGTTATTATTTTATTATTTTCATTGTAAATTAATTAATTTCTAATTCAAAATAAAGGAATTAATTAATCCAAATTAGATTTAGGAAATGAGGAGACTTTCGGCCATATTAGGATTCTTCATTGCATGGACGGTTTTTCCTTTTTGTTTTAGGGTTTTATTTTTTTTTCTCTTAGCCTATAAAAGGGCTTGTTTTTTAGGAAGAACACACCATTAATAATATTCACAATTTATTTTGTGAGATTGAATTTCTCTTTGTTCTTTTGAACACCTAAACACCATTAGAGAGTTAGTGTTTTAGTTTGACTTATCAATAGAAATTCCATCACCTATTGTGGCATCTTCATTATATACCAAGGTTTCTAATCATAGGTTGGTTAGGGGTCAAGGTGACCATTAGAACTTGAACATAATTAGATCCGGGCTAATATAATATGGGTTTAGAAGTAGGTCGTCCTAGGTTCATATCAATGACCGTATTACATACTAATGCATCCAAGCATAAAGTTTCCATAGATTCTGACATAAACAGTTTCAAATGACTTACTAATTCAAGAAGAAAATTAAGGTTTATAAATTATACTTGTAACCTGTAATGTTAGTTAGCAAACATAAACCATTTTATTAAACTTGCACTTTAACCACATGTCATTCCATAAGCAATTATTAACAATATATATTTACAAGTTGCAATTTAGCAAAGCAACTTGAGCCTGCACTTATACCCAAGATAACAACCAGCAAACAGGAACATCCATGATTACAACACACACCAGTGAATCCCTTGTTCTCAATCACACTAATCAGGTTTAATCTTAATAGACAATATACACTGATTAACATGCCAACAAGCATTTTGAAGTTCAATTTTAAGAGAAATCATGTCTAGTTCATCACTTAATAAAATAAATAAATGTTATGCTAAGTAAGCAATGCTCATCTCTAATTGAATTTAAATCCACAGTAGCACATATTAAAGTAGCCAGCATAACAAAAAAATTACCTTTTTGGCTCCATGAAAATAATTTGTTGTTTAGTAATATATACCTTAAGTATCAAGAGTAACTGTAACATCCCATCCAGGGATCAAACCCATTCCTCTTTTAAATGAGTCAAAACTGTGATTTGGTGCATATGATACAATATTAAATTTCTTTTCCATCTCAGCTATCTTTGCTTCTAAATTTTCATTCTTTCTTCTCATTTGCTCTTCCCTTTCTCTAGCTGCTTTCTTTCTTCCTCTTGGTGTTGGGGTGAGAAGGTTATGACCAAGAGCAAGCTAGCTTGAAGTGTTAGCAACAAGCAAGCTTTTGGTGATGCTCTTGGGAATGGTTGTGTGTGAGTTGTGTTTTTAGGTTTTGGTTATGGTGTTTTCTGGTTTTTTAGGGTTCCTAGAGTGTTCTAAGGTGTTGAAGAAGAGATAAGAAGAAGGGGACCACGTTGCTTTTGAAAAATGAGGCTTAGATGTGTAGTCATTTCATTCATTTTTCAATATAAGCTTGAAATTACAACTAGTTCACACATGCTAAGCATGTGAGCTTACAAAATGAGTAAAGTATTTGAAATTTAAAAAGTAAAATGGTCAACACCTAACTTTTCATACACAAAAGAGTCAAAAACAGCTGCAACATGTCTATTCCAAATATAGTAAAAAGTGGCACATGGTTTGAACTAAGTTCCTATTGTTTAACTAGTTTGGGTAAACAACCAAACTAGCTTCACCTACTTAGTTTCCCTTTGTATCTGCCTATGAAACTTGGTTTGAAGCATCCTTGGTCATCAATAAATATTGTTCCAAGAGCTAGGAAAGTTCTGGAACCGGAGCATGGGCCAAACAGCTCCAAAACTGACCCATACTCTGTATACTGGGCCCATCAGATACAGCAATCTGTTTGGAATAGAAAATGGACTTTCCCATGTCATTTGGACCTGAAATTTGAACCATAGTCTTCTATATATGTCTGTAGACATCCCTCAAAATTTCAGCCCAAAACCCCATTTGCAACCTGAGATATAAGATAAATAGTAGAACTATGTTGCTGGAAATTATGAATCCAGCACCATAGGCACTTCAAGCATAACATTCCTACTCTTTTGTGCATAATTTTGCCTATAATTTTGCATACATAACTTAGGCACAAAACATTATCAAAATATACCTTTAATCAATTAAAAACATACAAAAAATATAAACTCATAAAAGGAAAGGATTTGATACCAAGGTGTGCATGCTAGCCGGTGACATGCACCATCAAGTGGCAAAATTGCCACACTTCAACACTCCTCCTTGGCAATTTTGTATGAGACATTGAGAAGTCCTCTCAATATCTCAAATCTCTTCTTTCCCAATGGCTTGGTGAAGATATCCACCAAGTTCTCCTCGGAAGTCACATACTCCAACTTCACTTCACCACGTGCTTCAAATTCCCTTAAGGAATGATACTTGACCGGTATATGCTTGGTCCTCCCATGTTGGACTAGATTTTGTGCAATTGCTATTGCTGAAGTATTGTCACACAATATTACCGTGGCTTCCTCTTGCTTCAAGCTCAAGTCCTCCAATAATTTCCTAAGCCAAACACATTGATTAGCACAACTTGAGCAAGCAATATACTCGGCTTCCGCAGTGCTTTGTGCAACGGTTTGTTGCTTCTTGGAATTCCATGAGAAAGGACCATTTCCTAGAGTGTAAATGTAGCCCGATGTGCTCTTGCTATCATCCAAAGAACCAGCCCAATCACTATCACTATAACCAAGCAAAGCTTCATTCATGTCATCCTTGTACCATATACCAAAATCACTAGTACCTTTCAAATACCTTAGGATTCTTTTTGCACAACTAAGATGATTTTGTGATGGACTATGCATAAATCTTGACAAAACAGCCACACTAAACATGATATCCAGTCTAGTAGAGCATACATATAAAAGGCTACCAATTAAACTTCTATAGATGGAAGGATTTACCTTTGGAGAATCATCATCCTTCACCAACTTGGTGCCTTCATTCATAGGTGTGGCAACGCTATTACAATCTTCCATGTCAAACTTCTTGAGCAACTCCTTCACATAGCTTTCTTGAGATATGAAGATGCCCTTGGATGATTGGACAACTTCAATTCCAAGAAAGTATTTCATCTCTCCAAGGCTAGACATCTCAAAGTTCAATTCTAGCTCACTTTTGAAATTGCTCACTTCTTTCTCATTACCACCGGTCACTAGGAGGTCATCAACATAAAGAGACACCAACACCATGCAACCATGAGTCCTAATATACAATGTAGGCTCATTAGGACTCCTCCTAAATCCATGCTTTGTCAAAAAACCATCTATCTTGGCATACCATGCCCTAGGAGCTTGTTTAAGGCCATACAAGGCCTTGTGTAGCTTGTATACCTTCTCTTCACTTCCTTTCTTCACAAAACCTTCGGGTTGCACAACATAGACCTCCTCCTTCAATATTCCATTCAAGAAGGCTGACTTCACATCAAGGTGATATACTTTCCAAGACTTTTGTGCCGAAATTGCAAGAAGAAGTCTTATGGTTTCCATCCTTGCAACCGGTGCAAAAGTCTCTCCATAATCCACACCGGCTTGTTGTGCATATCCTTTGACAACAAGCCTTGCCTTGTGCTTATTTATGGACCCATCCGAATTGTACTTGGTCCTAAAGATCCACTTCACCCCAATAGCATTCTTTCCCTTCGGTTTTGTTACCAAGCTCCAAGTGTCATTCTTGTTTATCACATCGATTTCATCTTGCATGGCTTGTCTCCACTCTTTTCTTGCCATAGCCTCATGGACATTGATTGGATCACTCAATGCCACATTACACCTTTCATAAATCTCATTAAGAGGTCTTGTGCCTCTCACACCATCACCAATCTCCAAATCAGCCCCTATGGAGATTTCTAGCTCATTCTCATCATATTCATCATCATGGGCAGCACCTTCATCATTTCCTTGTTCCTCATCATTATCATGAGCTTCAAGCCGATTGTCTTCATCCATACTAGCCAACTCCTCCTTACTACAAACCCATTTAGCTTCCTCATCAACTTTCACATCTCTACTTATCACAAGTTTCTTGGTTTCCAAGTTATACACTCTATATCCCTTGGTCACATCACTATAGCCAACCAAAACACCAACTTGTGACCTTTCATCAAGCTTTTCTCTCTTCTCTTGTGGTACTAGGATGTAACAAATGCTTCCAAATACCCTTAGATGATCAAGAGAAGGCTTATATCCAAACCAAAGCTCAAATGGGGTTTTACTCCTCAAAGACTTGGAGTAAAGCCTATTTTGGATGTAGATGGATGTATTAACTCCTTCGGCCCAAAACTTCTTTGGCAAGCCACTTTCAAACAACAAACATCTAGCCATCTCCATGATGGTACGGTTTTTCCTTTCACATACACCATTTTGTTGTGGTGTGTATGGTGTAGTGAATTGATGAACTATACCATGATCCTTACAAAGTTGTTTGAAAGCCTCACTTGTGTATTCCCCACCATTGTCCGTCCTTAACACCTTTATAGTGCAACCGGATTGATTTTGCACTAACTTCATAAATTCTACAAACTTCTCCAAAGCTTGTGATTTTCTTTCAAGGAAATACACCCAACACATTCTTGAGTAATCATCTATGAAAGTTATGAAATACTTGCTGCCATTTAAGGATGGAACACTCATAGGACCACAAATATCTGAATGTATAAGTCCTAGCTTCTCCTTTGATCTCCAAGAACAAGATTGAAATGGTAGCCTAGTATGCTTTCCTTTTTGACACACTTCACACACATGTTCTTGCTTCTCCACCAATGGCATGTCTCTAACAAGTTCATGTGTGCCTACCAATGACTTAAAGCTAGCATGGCCTAGTCTTTTATGCCAAAGTTGAGAGGTGTTCTCAACTTTGGTGTTCAATGCAACCGATGCACCATTTTCATCCATATTCAACCTAAAATTCTTGTTCTTCATTCCAACACATATTAATTCATTTCCATGTGGATCAACTATAGTGCATGTCATGTTTGAGAAGTGTAATGCATATTTGTTCTCAAGCATTTGACCTACACTAAGTAAGTTCTCACATAAAGAAGGTACATAGAGAACATCATGGATAGTTTTGATACCTTTGGTGGTGTGTATCACCACATCTCCTTTGCCTTTCACTTCCATCAAGGCTCCATTTCCAATTTTGACTTTGTTGTGGCTGCTCCTATCCAAGTTTGTGAACCACTCATGCTTGTGAGACATATGGTGTGTTGCTCCACTATCAATGATCCATCCTTCATCATTCTTGATGCTACTAAAACAAGTAGCAACAAACAACTCTTCGGATTCACTATCACTTGCATTATCTTTAGCAACATTTGCTTGTTGCTTATCTTTCTTGTTAGCCTTGCATACTCTCTCCACATGACCCTTTTGTTGGCATTTATGGCAAAATGCATCCGGCCTCCACCAACACCTTCTTGGATGATGACCTTTCTTCTTGCAATGGTGACAAGGTTCATAGGACTTCCTCTCGGGTTTTCTAGTTTCACCTTTCTCCTTTATGACCATAAGCTTGTTCTTCTTTTGATTTTGTGTCTTTTGATGTTGTTTAGACACAAATGCAGCCTCCATTGATTCTTCATGTCTAATCCTCCTCCTTTGCTCCGTAGCTTGCAAGGCATTCACCAACTCGGTCAAGGAAATTTCATTTAGGTTCCTTGACTCCTCCAATGAAGATATCTTAGCTTCAAACCTCTCGGGCAAGGAGACCAACACCTTCTCTACAATCCTTTGGTCACTTAATCTTTCACCTAGCACCCTAATTTGATTCACCACATTAAGAAGCCTTGTGGTGAACTCCTTAACCGTTTCTTTGTCTTTCATCTTGATAGTCTCAAACTCCCTCCTTAGGTTAAGGATTTGCATTTGCCTTGTCCTTGCACTCCCTTGGAACTCATCTTGAAGTTTGTCCCAAGCTTCTTTGGCACTCTCACATGCCATTATCCTTGAGAAAATGGTATCACTAATACAAGAATGAATGGCGGTGAGAGCCTTGAAACCTTTAGCCAATTCCTCCTCATGGTGCTTGATTTGGTTGACCGTTGCCCCTTGTCTCAAAGGCTCGGGTTCTTGGGGATTTATGGTGACCTCCCAAAGACCATAAGCCTTCAAGTAGGCTTGCATCTTGATACTCCAAATGTTGTAGTTCTCCCCATTGAAGATAGGAGGAGAAGGAGTTGAAAAACTTGAAGAAGCCATGTGAATGTTGCTTTCTAGTATGAAGGAATATGAAAATATATTTGTGCTTTCAAGTATCTCTTCACTCTCAAGGAACGAACCAGCCCAAAAACCTCACAAATCTCACAAAAATGTGCCTTGCTCTGATACCACTTTGTTGGGGTGAGAAGGTTATGACCAAGAGCAAGCTAGCTTGAAGTGTTAGCAACAAGCAAGCTTTTGGTGATGCTCTTGGGAATGGTTGTGTGTGAGTTGTGTTTTTAGGTTTTGGTTATGGTGTTTTCTGGTTTTTTAGGGTTCCTAGAGTGTTCTAAGGTGTTGAAGAAGAGATAAGAAGAAGGGGACCACGTTGCTTTTGAAAAATGAGGCTTAGATGTGTAGCCATTTCATTCATTTTTCAATATAAGCTTGAAATTACAACTAGTTCACACATGCCAAGCATGTGAGCTTACAAAATGAGTAAAGTATTTGAAATTTAAAAAGTAAAATGGTCAACACCTAACTTTTCATACACAAAAGAGTCAAAAACAGCTGCAACATGTCTATTCCAAATATAGTAAAAAGTGGCACATGGTTTGAACTAAGTTCCTATTGTTTAACTAGTTTGGGTAAACAACCAAACTAGCTTCACCTACTTAGTTTCCCTTTGTATCTGCCTATGAAACTTGGTTTGAAGCATCCTTGGTCATCAATAAATATTGTTCCAAGAGCTAGGAAAGTTCTGGAACCGGATCATGGGCCAAACAGCTCCAAAACTGACCCATACTCTGCATACTGGGCCCATCAGATACAGCAATCTGTTTGGAATATAAAATGGACTTTCCCATGTCATTTGGACCTGAAATTTGAACCATAGTCTTCTATATATGTCTGTAGACATCCCTCAAAATTTCAGCCCAAAAATCCATTTGCACCCGGAGATATAAGATAAATAGTAGAACTATGTTGCTAGAAATTATGAATCCAGCACCATAGGCACTTCAAGCATAACATTCCTACTCTTTTGTGCATAATTTTGCCTATAATTTTGCATACATAACTTAGGCACAAAACATTATCAAAATATACCTTGAATCAATTAAAAACATACAAAAAATATAAACTCATAAAAGGAAAGGATTTGATACCAAGGTGTGCATGCTAGCCGGTGACATGCACCATCAAGTGGCAAAATTGCCACACTTCACTTGGATCTTCCTCTTCTTCTTCTTCTTTTTTTTTTTTTTATTTTCATCAACCTTCCTTTCTAGTTGAGCATAATATATACGTGACTTAATGCGCTTAGGTTTTGGACCACTTCCTATACCACGTGTGTATCCAGATTTTGGAGGTAAAACCATATCAAATATGTCTTCCACTGATAATTTACAGTATTCATCATGTGCCTCTCGAATTGTAATTAGTTTCTGCTATGTCCATATCACATAAAGCATTATAATATTTCATTTCATTTTAAGTAAATGTATTCAACATGTAAGAAATACTTATAGAGACCTTCTTTGATCTGTTATCCACCCATTTGGTCTTCTTCATGTTGAAGTCTGTTACATGCCATAAATCAAATCAATCAAATGCACAATCACTTTTTAGGTCATCGTATGAAAAATGGACAATTAATATTTTTATGTACACCTTATGCATACTATTTTCATATGCTAAAATGGATGTGAAAATTAAAGTGAACATGAGCTATAGATTCATGAATAATTCTTACAAAAGACTTATTTCGCAGAACAATGATTTCTTTCAGTTCCTCTTTTTTCTTATCAATATTTCTTTTTTTTGAAATTTTGTTGATAACTTAAGACTTATTCAATTGTATAAACAAAGTTTATTGTTTAACAAGTCAAATACATTTGTGAGTTTTAACATATATTAAAATAAGTCTTCATATTAATAAATAAAGTATGACATGCTTGAACTTTATTATTTTTTTCCATATACTAAATTTATTAGAACATGTTATTACAATGGTGTTGGCTGTAACTTTATCTTAAATTCTCATGTTTGAACATTCAATTCTAATATGTACATGCAAGTATACAAATTAACATTTATCATGTAACATGCATAAATAATTACAGGAAACTAATCATGCTAAGGTTATGATTAGTATACAGAACAGCTATTCCTTTAAAATTAGAAATAACTATTCATAGGAATAGAAAAGGGGGAAATGATTGATGATTCCTATTTATATATTTGGTAAAAATATTGACTTAAAATTAAGGTTTAGGCTTTATAAATATTTTTTTTTTCAAACATGTTCAAATTTGGTAAAAATTAATTAAAAATTAAATTTTATATTTATTTTTATATTTTTAGTATGTGATAATCAATTTAAATTTAAATATGATAAAGATATTTTAAAGTTTATCCATAATAAAACATAGGAATAGAAATTATGAGGTTTTAAAAAGAAATTATTATTCCTTCAAATGGAGGCATATCTATTCCTATGGAATAGCTATTGCCAAATTCAAAAACTTACCAAACATAGGAAAAAAGAAACTTATGGAATAAGAATTCTATTCTTATGTTTATTCCATAAACCAAACATGCCCTAAGCTAGAAATTCTCAGACTTGAATCTTTCAATGCAATATCCCTATTCATACTCAGTTACAGTAAGGGGATAGTTTTACTATGCCTCCTCTTCTATTTTGAGTTTCTTAAAGTGAACTCTTAGCCGATACCTCCAATTTCTAAATGTCTTTCTCATTTAAGCAAGAAGGACAATATGGGTATGTGCTTCATCTCCAAAGTCAAATGAATTCTATAACAAGTAAGCATTTTAGTTTTCAAACAACTTAATAGCTGTTATAAACATTCTGTAAATTGGTTAACAGATGAATAAAGTATTTGCATTGATAATGGTTTTTGGTATTAAAAAATACATTTGTCGTAAGTCATTTGAACATGTTAACCATTGTTGGTTTGTCAATCTCTTTCCATTCTTTGATGTGAGGTGGTGCAATATCTCTAACTACATATCCAATCTTTATTAGTAGGCTTTAGGAAAATTCACCAACAAAGCGCATGGCATGCTTTGGGACTGTTACTTTTTCTCCCACTATATTTCTTTTTAACATTTTGAAGACTTCTTGTTGGTCCACACTTTAATCTAGTAGTTATACCTACATATGTTGATCTCAAAATCAATGTATAGACATAAAATGTGACCAACAAAAACAAATAATGCTATAATAATATTTTGTTATCAAATAATGACTGATTAACATTGATTTCACTTTTATTAAATTGAGGCCAAAACTACTAATATACTGCCATGTTAGTTGGTAGCCAAAAAAAAAAAAAAAAGGTTATGATATGCAAATTTGGTGGCCCTAACTATTGAATTTGTCTTAATAGATGAAAATTTAATCCATTCGAACAAATTTAAGGATACTAAAACAGATTTATACTTTAGCACTCATAACCATTATCATAGATTTCAAACAAGTCGTTTTTAGAGTACATAATTGTTATGATTGCAATGTTTGTTTGATAGTAGTATAATATGGCAACCTTGGACCAGTCTAAGAAGGAGTTTAAAAAATATTTCTATTGATCATAAACGAGAAGTTTAAAAAAATTGCTATTAACCATAAACGAGGAGAAAAAAAAGAAAGAAAGAAAATAGTTTAAAAAAGATCTCCAATCCATGAAAGAAAAAAAAAAAAAAGCCTATGGGATGCAACAAACAAGCATGTGATCTATGTGTTAAGATGCAGGACACTGATTTTCTATTCACTTTAAAAAAATGTTATGGAATATAATAACTTCATAAGTTTATTTTTAAATACTAGAAAATGATAATTATATGGCATGTATTAATTTTTCATAAAAGAATACTTATCGAGACAAATTGGCTAATTGAATGTTGTAGTAGGATAGTTTTATAATCTGCTGTCCTAAAATATCTTTTGCCTCAACTATTAGACCAAAACTCACATCCAAATTATAGCATACACTGATGAAAATTTTGCCAAAGCAAAGCAGTTGATTGTTTTTGTAAAACATGTATCATAGCTCGAAACTTCAACTTCTGAAATAGATAGTTCTAATCATCCATATATGAGTTCTTTTATGAACACACTAATATAGGATATGCAATAAAAATAGAAGAATTTAAGTACCTTTGCCACTGTTAGTGTCATTCATACCACCTTCATTTTTTGTTGGCTAAAGCATGGACTCCATATCTTCATCCATGATCCTAGATTGTGGCTAGGAGTTTTTTCTTAAGCTTCTCTTCTAAGCTTTTCTCTTATTGTTCTTCTACTTGGTTGCACTATACGAAATAAATATTTATATTCAAACCAGTATTCTATTCCATGTCATGTTGAACAATAAATCATCTACAACTCATGTGCATTGAGCAATAAAGGCACATACTTCAATGTTTTTATTGAAAATCCAAGTATCTAAGTTTGAATGTTCAACTTTCACTCATCCATATCTTTATAATATACTCACCATGTATACGAACAAACTAATAGATGACAATGCAATAAAATACAAGTAACACATTAAACTTAACTACCTTGGCCACTGTTAATGTCATTCATACCACCTTTATGTTTTGTTTGCTTCGGCATTGACTTCATAGATTCATCTATGGTCCTGGATTATAGCTGATATTTTTTTCTTGGGCTTCTCCTTCTAGGCTCTTCTCCTAATGTTCTTCTACATAAATATTTTATATTCAAAGTAGTCTTGTATTCCATGTTATATTTAATAATAAATCATATACAACTCATGTACATTGAGCAATAAGGATATACACTTCAATCTTTTATTCCATGGTCATGTTTATTGACAAATCATTTACAACTCGTGTGTTGGTTAAATATGCATATGCTGCAAAGTTTGTATACCTGAGGCTCTACTTTCAGTATGAACTTTGATTTGCTAGGAGGTTTCGTTTTGACATTTCTCAGTTGATTGATGAACTCTTTGCTGATTTGTAGGACTTGATATTTATGCATTTGATGGTCTAATTGACTGGACATTATGTCTCTTCCTTGGACCATTCCTAGTTGGCACCACAAATTGTTGAATGCCTTTGCTTTTTCCTGTATACAATATTAACAATATACCACAACTTAACAGCCATAAACTATATATTTAAAGGTATGAAATGGTGAAGTAAAAGAAGGTTGTCAAAGCTCTTTAGCTCTTTTTTGTTTTACTTTAACTTTCCTATCAACATATTACTATTCTATAACATTGATAGTGTAGTAACTATTACAGAATCATGGAATTATTAGCAATGATAGTGAGCAAACTCGAGAGCTAGTTACTTAGGACGAAAGATTTGTAATTTTTGTTCTAGCCACTTTTTGTGTACAATTTAAGCTAGTTAAGTTTGTGCTTAAAGACACTAAAATGATCTAATGATCTAATTAAAGTGCATTAGCTAAAATTAGGGTTTAAGAAAAATCAAGCTCCGCGATGTCATGGAAGCACCTCAATGACATGGATGATGACATGAACAACTGTTTGGAGACATGGAGGTTTATCATTCAACCAACCTCTCATCTAATGAATGTCAAGACACGTGGCAGCATGCATGAGGACTAATTTAACTTGAAGGACTCAATAAAGTAGCAACACTTGTCAAAATTTAGGAAAGCAAGTGACGAAGTTGCATTTGCACTTGTTCTTGCTTCACTGCGAAGCACTTAGAATTCATTGGTGCCTAAGTTTGGCAATGGTATGCTTTTGCACCACTTTTGCAAACTATATATATGTAACATTCTAATGAATGGAATGAAGTTTTGTTTTGGCAAAATACCTTATTTTTCTTATGGAAATAAGAGAAGTTGTCATACCAACCTTGGTGAAAAAATTCAGCAGCTTATTCGTACAAACCAAAGTCGAGCTTATCAAAATACTTCCAAAATCAATTTTCATCAACTTCAATTGTTTTCTTTGGTTAAACTTTGCCCTAAAACTTTTAAATTGGTATCAAAGCTTTATTTCTTCAAACCTTTGCCACAACCAAGTGATAATCCATAGAATACCTATCGGATTCAATGGCTTCTTCATAGTTTTTGGCACCTTCACCTCCTTTGTTTAATGGCCAAAATTACTCAATTTGGTCAATCAAAATGAAAGCTGGTCTTCAAGCTTATGACCTTTGGGAGCTGGTTGAGTATGATTATAAACCAAAACCTTTAAGAGAAGGAGCATCTGCAAACCAAATTAAGCTCCATAGTGAAGAGAACACAAAACCTTATAAAGCTTTCACAACAATATAAGCTGCTCTTACCAATGAAATCTTTATAAAATTAATGACTTGCACAACACCTAAAGAAGCTTGGGAAAAGCTTCAGGAAAAGTTTTAAGGCAACACAAGAACAAAACAAATGTAGCTTCTTAACTTTAAAAGAGAGTTTTAGAATTTGAAAATGCTTGAACATGAAACCTTGAAAGAGTTCTCAAATAAAATCATGAAGATTGTGAACCAAATCCAGTTACAAGGTGAAGCCTTTTCAGATCAAAGGATTATAGAGAAAATCCTCATATGCCTTCCAGAGAAATATAAAGCAAAGATTTTATCTTTGGAGAAGAAAAAAGACTTCTCACAGATCTCTTTACTACATCGACCAATGTTTTGCAAGCCACAGAACAAAGGTTGAGTCTTTGGCTTCAAGGTGATTCTGGTTCGAGTGAATCAGCCTTTGAGCCAACAATAATGGCAAGTCAATCCAGTAAGCTCAGCCTTTTCAAAGGCTAAATAGAGGCAAGGACATCATCAATGACAGAGGGAAAAAGAATATTTATTGATCCTTGCATAATAAGCAAAAGATAAGGACACATGGCCAAGCTATGGTAGTGGAAATCGAATGTTCAATGCAAAATTTATAAGCAATTTGATCACATGGAGAAAGTTTGCAGGAGAAAGAACCAAAGGCAAGAGGCAAGACAAGTTCAAGAACTTGAGGAGCCAAGTGAAGAGCATGAACACACCTTCACAACCACCTACAACCTTTGCAAGTACAAGCAAAGACTTATGGATCTTGGACAGCAGTTGTACGAACCATATGTGCAACAAACGTGATATGTTTATGAAGTTAGACTCAAATATTCTAACAAAAATTAAGGCAGCAAATGGATAAATGATGGAGGCACAAGGAAAAGGAGATTAGGTGATCAAAACACCAAATAATACAACACTAATCACAAATGTGTTGTATGTTCCAAAGTGGTCCTAGAACCTGTTGAGTGTGCCACAACTCATGAAGAAATATTACACTTTGAAATTCTTAGATACAAGTTGTGAAATATCTAAGGATGAAAAAGTTGTATTGCTTGTTCATATGAAGGATAATAGTCTTCTTGAGCATCTACCATAGATCTAAGAAGTTAAAACTATATGCCAAACATGTTAACTTGGCAAGCTTAAGAGGCACTCATTTCCTTTGACAACTCTTGGAAAAGCAAAGGAGAAACTACATCTAGTACATTCAGACATGTGTGGACCAATGAATGAGACAACTCATGCTAAAAGGAGGTACTTTATCATTATCATTAATACTATTCAAGAAAATGTTGGATATATTTCTTCAAAAAAAATTTTGAAGTAGCAGCCACATTTCAAGAATTGAAAACACTTGTAGAAAATCAAGTTCAAACGACTATCAAAGTTGTTAGAATCGACAATGGTGGTGAATACATTTCAAGTGCTTTCCAAGACATTTACAAGCAAAGTAGCATCATTCATCAACTCACAAATCCATACACAACACAACAAAATGGAGTTAGTAAAAGAAAGAATGAAGCCATCATGGAAATGTCAAGATGAGCCTACCAAAGAAATTTTGGGCAAAGCTGCTAACATAAATGTATACCTCCACAATAGACTTCCAAGTAAGGCAATTGATGCCCAAACACCAAATGAATTATGGTATGGTTTTAAACCCTTAATTTCTTATTTAAATGTTTTTTAAAGTATTTGTAACATGCATGTTCATGACACTAAGAGGTCCAAGCTAGACAAGAAAGTAAATATTGGCATTCTTGTTGGCTATAGCTCAATTTCAAAAGGCTATAGAATAAATGATGTGTCAAAGATGTAAGTTGTTGTCTCAAAAGATGTTGTTGTAGATGAAAATTCACACTGGGACTGAAAAGAACACAACATGCAAACAAGCACTTATATTCAATCAAGAATTCCTCCCATGAACCAAAGTTGATACAAACTTAGGTCGACTTGCACCTAAATCCGTATTATATTAGCCCAGATCATAATTAAATTTAGGTTTTAATGGTCACCTTAACCCTTAATCAATTTATTATTAGAAACCTTGGTATATGATGAATACGCCACAATAGGTGATGGATTTCCTATTGATAAGTCAAACTAAAACACTTTATTTCTATTCAATGTTGTAGGTGTTCAAAGAGAATAAAGAGAATTCTTTCTCACAAGTATTTTTCTATATGTATAATGTACTGAATATTATTCTGAAAATAAGCCTTAAATAAGTTTGAAGTCACAAGACAAAAACCCTAAAATACAATAGGAAAGCCGGCGACAGGTGTAGAAACTATGATGTGGCTGAATTTCTTTACTTTCCTAATCTAAATTGGATTAATTAATTCCTTAATTTTGAGATAGGAATTAATTAATTTACAATCAAAATAATAAAATTCTAACTTTTCTAAAGTAATTTTTCCAGAAAACAAATAAATAAAACCAAAATAAAGTCCATTTCCTAAAGCAAAAGTCAAATTTCAAATTAGGAAACTAGTTGACTAGTTTTCAAACTAAGTGTCTTTATCCAATCACCAGCTAGTTTAGGCCCCAAATCAGCTCCAATATACCATTTAGATTCCAAATAGGATTAATATTGGTTCCCATACATTACCCTTGATTGCAATAAGCAAAACTTGCTTGAACAACAAGAAAGAGAAAAGTCAGTGCCAAAAGTACTCAAATTTGGCCATATTGAACTCCATGCGTAAATGATGGGTTTGAATGCTTTTGCTTCTACCTTGACATGATTCTATGGTCCCTTGGAGTGCTCAATCTCATTCATAAATCAAAAAATTCATTCCTTGCTGTCCAGAATCCATAGAAGCACCAAAACAGCTTGTCGGGTCCGTTTCCGCCTTCATAACTTGAATGCATAAGACGGGCTTTAAATCTTCGGGTATTGTCATGCCCTCTTGATATTTGATAACACCATGAATGAAGCTAAACAAGTTGTCCTCAAATCCCTTAGCTTGTGCCCATGTGATTGGCCCTGTTTTCAATTGTACAGGATCAGCACCCCAGCAAGTAATCGATTGTACTGGTACAAGCGGATTCTCATCATTCCCCTACTCTTGTAAAGGATTTGTCCTCAAATCAAAATCATCACCTACAATAAATGGAGATAAATTGGCAACATTAAAGGTGGCACTCACATTACACTCACCTAATAAGTCAAGCTTGTAAGCATATTCATTGATCCTCTCCATGACTTGAAAAGGTCCATCCCCTCGAGGCATAAGCTTTGACTTTCGTTGCCTCAGAAACCTCTCCTTTCTTAAGTGTAACCAAACCCAATCTTTAGTGTCAAACACAATCTTTATTTGGCCTTGGTTAGCATTGTTGGCATATTGTTCCGTCCTCCCCTCAATATTTGCCTTTGTGTTCTCATGAATCTGCTTAACAAAATTAGCTTTTTGTTTTCCATCTTGATTAGCAAGTTAACTTAAAGGCCCAGGTGTTCAATCTAATGGATTCAAAGGATTAAAACCATAAACAATTTCAAATGGAGAATATTTAGTAGCTGAATGTATAGATCTATTATAAGTAAATTCCACATGTGGTAAATATTCCTTCCATGTTCTTAAATTCTTGGTAAGTAATGCTCTCAACAATGCAAACAAAGTTTTATTTACTACTTATGTTTAACTTAGCCCACAAAGTTTTTTAAAAGTAACTTAAGAACTTAACATCTCTATCCGAAACAATAGTCCTAGACATTCCATGTAGTCTTACTATTTCCTTAAAGAATAAATTAGCTACATTGGATGCATCATCAGTTTTATTACATGTAATAAAATGTACCATCTTAGAAAATCTATCAACAACTACAAAAATTGAATATTTTCCATTCTTAGACCTAGGTATACCAAGAAAAAAATCCATAGACAAATCAACCTAAGGATGTGATGGGATCAGCAAAGGTAGGTACAGTCCATGCAGCTTCAATCTAGATTTGGATTTTTGGCAATTTAGAAACTTCTTACATATCCTCTCCACATCTCTCCTCATGTTCGGCCAATAAAAATGTTCTTTTAGAATAGATAAAGTTTTAACAATTACAAAATGACCCATTAAACCCCCACCATGACCTTCCCTAATTAAAAATTCTCTAATGCTACAATTAGACACACAAAGTTGACTTTCCCGAAATAAATACCCCTCAAAGATGTAAAATTTATTAAAATTATGTTTAACACAATTTTATATATTTCACCAAAATCAGTATCATGCTCATAAAGTTCTTTTAATTGTTCAAAATCAAGCAATTTATCATCTAAGGTTAAAAATAGTACATACCTTTGGGATAAAGCATCAGCAACACATTTTCCTTACTTTTCTTGTAGTGGATGACATAAGGAAAAGTTTCAGTGAATTTAATCCACTTCTCATGCCTTCGGTTGAGCTTCCCTTGGCCTTTAATGTGCTTCAATGATTCATGATCCGTGTGAATCACAAATTCTTTCGGCATCAAGTAATGTTACCATGTCTCCAAAGCACTCACCAAAGCATACATCTCTTTGTCATAGGTTGGATAATTTAATGTAGCTCTATTAGCTTCTCACTAAAGTAGGCTATGGGCCTTCCTTCTTACATCAAAATAGCCCCACCACCTACATCTGAAGCATCACATTCAATTTCAAAAGTTTTAGAAAAATTAGGTAAAACTAATAAAGGAGCATTAGTTCATTTTTTTCTTTTCAATAAATTGAAAGACTTCTTTTGTGCTTCCCCCCATTTGAATTCAACTTTCTTCTTGACAACTTCGATCTAAGGTACCGTAATGGTGCTAAAATCCTTGACAAATCTTTGGTAGAAGCTAGCCAAACCATGAAAACTCCTAACCTGGGTAATAGATGTAGGTTTCGGCCATTTGTATGGCTTTCACCTTGGATTGGTCAACTTTAATTCCTGTAGCACTTCCAATAAATCCTAGTACAACAAGTTCATTTTGACAAAAATCACACCTTTTAATGTTAGCAAATAACATTTCCGTCCTAAACACTTCTAAGACTAACCTAAGATATCCTACATGATCATCTAAATTTCTATTATAACAAGAATATCATCAAAATAAACAACTACAAATTTTCCAAATGGACACATGACATGATTGATTAACCTCATAAAAGTGCTAGGTGCATTAGTTAAATCAAAAGGTATTACTAACCACTCATACAATCCATACTTAGTTTCAAATGCGGTTTTCTATTCATCTCCCTTTTTCATCCTAGTCTGATGATATCCACTCCTAAGATCAATTTTAAAAAACATGCATGCACTATATAATTCATTAAGCATATCATCTAATCTAGAGATAGGATGCCTATACTTAATAGTTATATTATTAATGGCCTTACAATCTACACACATGCGCCATTGATCCATCTTTCTTAGGCACTAATAAAACAAGGCTAGCACATGAACTCATGCTTTCACGAATATATTATTTTTCAAGCAATTCACTTACCTGGCTTTGTAATTCCTTTGTCTCCTCGGTATTACTTTTATATGCAGGCCTATTAGGAATTGCAGCTTCAGGGATAAAAACAATTTGATGTTCAATCCCTCAAATAGGCGGTAAACCACTAGGAATCGCCTCCGGAAAGACATCTTTAAATTCCTACAAAAGAGATGTAATAGAATTTGGCAATTCAAGCTCTTTAGGGTTAGCTTGATGATTTAAATAAGCATTTTTATAAATCATAACCAGCATAAGTTTCTTACTAAAAAATTCTTTATTAATATCACCTAAAATAAGATAAAAAAATTTCTTTTTCTTCTTTTTCCTTTCTTTTTCTTTACCACATTTGGCCACTACATTCTTTCCCTCACTTTCGGTTTTCTCTCTTTTTATCTCTCTCTCTCAGGTTCATCTCTCTTTTTCCCCTCAAATTCAATTTTAGAAGACTTACCTTGGTTAGGTGGGTTGTCAATTGGTGAAGCCGTGGGTGCCACACTTGCCCTCTCCTTTAGATGTTTAGCATCCCTCATTTGTTACATTTGTAGTTGGTTTTTAAACACCTCATTTAGATTCACGGCTCATCTTAATCTTCCTTCCTTTTAATTTAAAAACAATAGCATTTTCTCAACCATAATGTATAGTATCCTTATCAAATTACCATGGTCTTCCTAATAAAATATGTCCGACATGCATAGGCACAACATCACATAAAATAACATCCACATATGTATCAATGTTAAATTTTACCTTGGCTTGTTTGTTTACTTTCATCTCACCACTATCGTTAAGCCATTGTAGCCTATATGGTTCAGGATGTTTAATTGTTGTTAACCCTAATTTCTCAACCACAACATTTCTAGTGACATTAGCACAACTTTTACTATCAATTATCATACTGCAAATGCTACCTTGAATTTCATATTAGATATGGAAGATGTTCTTTCTTTGGACTTGATTTTTTTTTTTTTTTTTTGGTACACGGTTAGAACCCTTCTTCCTACAAAAATAAGTTCGGCCTTTGAAGCTTTGAGAGTCTCGATTCCTTCTTGTTCTTCAACTCCTATTTCTTCATCACAAATTCAATTTCAGCTTCGGATTCTTCACTTTCAAACTTCAACTCTCCGTTGCCGTTCAGCACTATGATTCTTCGATTTGGGCATTGGTTGGCAACATATCCTCAACCCGGGAACTTAAAACAAACAATGTCATGAGTTCTTAAAAGTTTAGGATCAAATTTACCTTCTAACTTGGGTACTTGAGTGGGATCCTGCATTGTATCTCTTTTTTACTGATTGGAGTTTTCTCCTTCTTGCTTCGGTTTTTTTTCTTGAATCAAGTAGGATTGCTCCTCTAAACACTTGAATTTAACCTCCCAATGTTAGAAACCCCTCCAAACTGTAAGTTTATGCCCCTCCTCTTGAGCTGGCTCTCAATTTTAATGGCCACATGAAGCATCTCTTCCAATTCCACATATTGTTGTAACTCCACTTGGTTGGCTATTTCTCAATTTAAACCTCCCAAAAAACTTGCCATGGTTGCCTCATGGTCCTCATTCATGCTCAATCTCCATCTCTTTATGGTAATCCTCCACAGTCCTACTTCCTTGCGATAAAGAATGAAGTCTTTGATGCAACAACCTATGGTAATGAGTAGGCACAAACCTTTTCCACATGGCTCCCTTCATTTGTCACCAAGTGATAATTAGTTCATCACCAACTCTTCTTCGGGTACCTTTCTCATCATTCTACCATTGGAGTGCATAATGACCAAATTCCAAAGTGGCCAATTTAACCTTCTTTGCCTCTGAAGGATTATGGCAATCAAATATCATCTTCAAGCATTCTTCCCATTCTAGTAAGCTCCGAATCACTCTTTCCCATGAATGGTGGTATATTGACTTTAATGTTGCCAAGGTCATCATCTTCCTCCTGTGCTTGTCTCCTATGGGTTTGCCTTCCTTGGAGTGTAAAAATATCTTTAAACTCCTCCTCGAGGTTATCTCCAAAATTACCTCATTCGAATCCCTCCTTAAAACGTCCACGACTGCCATGACTTCGACCTCAACATCCATGAAATTCTTGCCTTGGATTCGGCCCACCTTGTAATGTTTCAAACCTGTCCATCCTTTGATCAAGTTGATCAAAGTGAGCATTCATCTGTTGTAATTGCTCCAAGAGTACCATCATGTCGGTTGGTTCACCTCCAAGTCCCGTTGCCCTTGATTTGAAATGAACTTAGGACAACCTGCTCCTAAACCCGTATTATATTAATCCGAATCTAATTATGTTCAAGTTCTAATGGTCACCTTGACCCCTAACCAATCTATGATTAGAAACCTTGGTATATAATGAAGATGTCACAATAGGTGATGGAAGGCCGATTGATAAGTCAAACTAAAACACTCATTCACTAATGGTGTTTTAGGTGTTCAAAAGAACAAAGAGAATTCAATCTCACAAATAATTTTCTATATAAAATTCAAGCTTCTATATGCTTTGTAGGATGCCAAATAAGATTATTATGGAGTCCCACACGTTTCCCTTACTTGGAGGACAGAGAAAAAGCCAACTGAGCAAAATACAATAAAGCCAATAGAAAATACAGCAAAACCCAGCCAATTTTCCACTATCCGAAATCCATGAAAGCACCAAAACCGCTACCCCGATCCGTATCGGCTTCCACCACTTGTATGCTTAAAACAGGCCTTGTATCTTCGGGTATGGATAAGCCCTCTTGAGAAGGAGTTACTCCCTAGATAAAGGCAGTAAGTTTATCCTTAAATCTCTTAGTTTGAGCCCTAGTGATCAGCCCAGTCTTCATTCGTATTGGGTCAGCATCCCAGCAAGTTGTCCGTTATGCTGGCACGAGCGGATTTGCATCATTCCCCTCTCTGCAAAAGGATTTACCCTCAAATCAAAGTCATTACCTACAGCAAAAGAAGATAAATCAACAACATTAAATGTGGCACTAACATTATTCTTGCCTGTTAAATCAAGTTTTTAGGCATTCTCGTTAATCCGCTCCAAAACTTGAAAAGGTCCATCCACGCGTGGCATGAGCTTTGACTTTCTTTGCTCAGGAAATCTCTCCTTTCTTAGGTGCAACCAAACCCAATCTCCTGGGTCAAACACTATCACAACAAAATCTAGAAATACATGCTCATTATGGTAAAAATTACACTTTTTAAAGTTAGCAAATAATCTCTTCCTAATTTTTAAATTTCCATAAAGTAAAGCTCTCAACAAGGCAGATAAAGTTCTACCACCTAAAACCTTGCCATGGTTGCTTCCCTATCTTGATTCATGCTTAACCTCATCATAAGCATCTCTATCTCCTTGTAATAATCCTCCACGAACCTATTTCCTTGAGATAAAGATTGAAGTCTTTGATACAGCAACCAATGATAGTGTGATGGTATAAATCGCTTCCTCATGGCTCCTTTCATTTGTCACCATGTAGTAATCAAGTCATCACCAACTCTTCTTTAGATGTTTTGTTCATTAGTCCACCATTGGAGTGCATAGTATCCAAATTCCATTGCTGCCAATTTAACTTTCTTGGCCTTCGAATAATTGTGACAACCAAAAATCATCTCCATATGCTCCTCCCATTCCAAGTAAGCCTCCAAATCACTTTTCCCCATGAAAGGTGGTATGTTTACCTTGATATTGCCAAGATCATCATCTACCTCGTCTCTCATATGCCTCCCACGGCCTACCCTCTCTTGGACAGCAAGTTTTTCATCCGTTCCTTCCATAAAATCATCTCCAAAATTTTCCTCTTCAAACTCGTCTCTAGGTCGTCCACGGCCTCCTCGACCTCGACCTCCATGGAACTCTTGCCTCAAATTTGGTCCACCGTGAGATGTTTCTATTCTATCCATCCTTTAATTTATGTGGTCAAATTGAGCATTCATCCACTGCAATTGTTCCAAGACAGCCCTCATGTTCGTTTGCTCACCACTCCCCATAGCTCGGGAATCACAAAGGAATCGTACGAATTCTTCTTCATTAATTTTTAGTGGTGGATCTCCTCTCCTCAACCTTGAATCTGCCATGTTAGTATAAATAATGCAAAACAAAATAAACTCTCACCAAATATCACTCCTTCACATGTTTCACTCAATCAATGTCTCGACACTCGTGTTTTCATACTAGTTTCGGCTTTTTTACCCTCTTTTAAGCTCACACACTCTTGCCTTTTTCCACTCAATGAATTATCTCAAAGTTCTAATTAAAACACCCACAATACAGCAATTAGATCATAAGTATGTTTTAATTAAACCTATCAACAAAATAGTAGCAAAAAGAAAGCAATACCGAATGAATTAACAAAACCTAGTTTTCGGCTTTTCTAGGGAAAATAAGGCAAATCAACAATAAAATTTTGGAATTAATAAGAATTGGACTAGATGGTAACAAATTAATAATCCAAGAATGAAATTTTAGAGAAAGAAATTCAAACTCAAACAAGAATCAATTTGAACAAAATTAAAGAGTAGTGTTGGCATTGTTCTTGTAATTCTAGTTTTTTATCAATTCCTTTAATTAATTTTAATCCAAATAATTTAAGCACCAAAATTCAAATATCCAGCAACAAAAATAATTCTCCAGCAACTCCAAATATTGAATAAATAATCAACAAACAGCAGCTCCAAGAAATTTCCAACAATAAATTTCAACACCAAATTCAACAAAACCCGAATTTTTTTTTTCACTGAATATCAAAGACAAATCCAGTAAAAAAAATTAGCAATCATATTGCAATTCCAAATAGAAAAATCTCACCAAACCCATGGCTCCAACAACAAAAATACAATGTGCAGTTTTTTTTTTTTTGTTTTTAATTCCGCAAACCCTTTTTCTTTTTTAACTCACAAATTATAAACAACTGCAGTATCAAGGGTCACCACCGAAAATTGCAATTCTAAAGCCACAAATTCACCAAACCCAAGACCACTTTTCAAAAAAAAAAAAAACAAATTGCACAAAATTTAGATTTTAATGCAATATGCTTTCAAAACTCTACCCGGTTTTTTTTTTTTTTTTAATATCTGAATGCAAATATTTAAGACTAAAACAGCAAAGAAAAAATCAAATATAACCAAATTAACAAGAACAATGATGAAAAACAACCAACAAACTAGGAAACAAAGAATACGTTAAAACTAGTAAATCCTAATTTAACTAGGAATGAATTTCTTTTTTTCTTTTTTTTAAACATGTAGAACATGTATGATGATAGAAGCAACCTTAACCTAATGCTAAAATTGTAGAATAACACAACAACAAATAAAACAAATAAAGATAGATCAAACCTGAACAAAATTCATCTCTGATACCAAATGATATGAACCTAGGACGACCTACTCCCAAACCCATATTATATTAGCCCGAATCTAATTATGTTCAAGTTCTAATGGTCACCTTGACCCCTAACCAACTTGTGATTAAAAACCTTGGTATATAATGAAGATGCCACAATAGATGATGGAAGGCCTATTGATAAGTCAAACTACTAATGGTGTTTTAGGTGTTCAAAAGACCAAAGAGAATTCAATCTCACAAATAATTTTCTATATAAAATTCAACCTTCTATATGCTTTTTAGGATGCCAAATAATATTATTATGGAGTCCCACACGTTTCCCTTGCTTGGAGGAAAGAGAAAAAGCCAACTCAGCAAAATACAGTAAAGCCAACAAAAAATACAGCAAAACCCAGCCAATTTCTCTCTCATGTGCACACCACTTAAATGACCAGAAAAGCTTCGATCTTAACCAGTTCCCATGACTTATTAGGGATATCAAGTGAATTCAAGAAGATTTGAACCCATTTCCTGCTGTCCGGAATTCATAAAAGCACCAAAACCGCTACCCTGGTCCGTATCGGCTTCCACCACTTGTATGCTCAAAACAGGCCTTGTATCTTCGAGTATGGAAAAGCCCTCTTGATAATGAGTTAATCCCTGAATAAAGGCAGCAATTTTGTGCTTAAATATCTTAGTTTAAGCCCTAGTGATCGGCCCAGTCTTTATCTGTATCGGGTCAGCACCCCAGCGGGTTGTCCGTTGTGCGGGCACGGGTGGATTCGCATCATCATTCGCCTTTGAATCCCATGGATTCCTCTTCAAAATTTCGTAACAACCCATCTCTTCTTCTCATTTTTGGATCTATCATGTTAATAAAAATAATACAAAAATCCTCACAAATTCACTCTCTCACGTGTAGCACTCTAACAAGGTCTTAATACTCGTGTTTGCCCACTAGTTTCGGCTTTTAACCCTCTTTTAAGCTCACACTTCCTTGTCTTTCTCCACTCAAAGAATTATCTCAAAGTTATATTAAAACACATTTAAAACAGAAATTAGATCACAAGTATGCTCGAATTAAACTTATCAATAAAACAGCAGTAAAAAATAAGCAAATACCGAGTGAATTGATAAAATCTAATCTCGGCCTTACTAACCAAAAACAAGGTAAAACCACAATGCAATTTTTAGAATTAATAAGGATTAGCCCAAAATATTAAGAAACCAAAAATTCAAGGATAAAATCTAGAAAAGAGATTCAAACAACAAACAAGAAATAATTCGAACAAAATATAGAATAGTTATTGGTTGTAGTTCTTGTAATTTAAGTCTTTGTCTTAAATCCTTTAACCAATTTTAATCCAAACAATTTTAGCACTCAAAATTCAAATCTCCAGCAGCAATATAGAATGAATAACAGAAACTCCAAATAAACACTATTGAAATTCCACACCAAAACAAACTCAATTTTTCAGCCTTCCACAAACCAGCCTTTTACGAATTTTTTTGGGCTTTTTCTTCCTCTTGTTTTTTTTTTTTTTTGGGGATCACTAACACAATAATATCACACAATATCCTGTAGCACAATTCACCATAAAAATGCAAAATTCAATGCCAAAAAAATTCAACAAACTCGATCCAAACTTTTCAAAGAAAAACAAATTGTAAAGAATTGTAGGTTTATGCAAGTTGTTCTCAAAACTCCTCTCTTTTTTTTTTATGTAGAACATGAATGTGATATAAGCAACCTTAACCTAATGTTAAAATTTTAGAAAAATAAAAAATTAAATAAAGTAAATAAGATAGATCAAACCTGAACAAAATTTGGCTCTGATGCCAAATGATACAAACCTAGGTCGACTTGTTGCTAAACCCCTATTATATTAGTCCGGATCACAATTATTGAATGTCCTATTGAAGAGAACAAAGTGGTATTTTTTCTTTCTCACAAGAGAACAAAAAGAATTCTTTCTCACAAGTATTTTTTCTTATGAATAATGTACTGATTATTATTGAGAAAATAAGCCTTAAACAATTTTGAAGTCACAAGACAAAAACCCTAAAACACCATACGAAAACCAGCCATAGGTGTAGAAACTATGATATGGCCGAATTCCTTTACTTTTCTAGTCTAAATTGGATTAATTAGTTTCTTAATTTTGAAATAGGAATTAATTAATTTACAACCGAAATAATAAAATTCTAGCTTTCTTAAAGTAATTTTTCTCGAAAATAAATAAATAAAAACCAAAATAAAGTCTATTTCCTAAAACAAAAGTCAAATTTCAAATTAGGAAACTAGTTGACTAGTTTTCAAACTAAGATACCTTTGTCCAATCACCAGCTAGTTTAGGCTCCAAATCAACTCCAATATTCCATGTAGGATGCCAAATAGGATTAATATTGGTTTCCATATGTTTCCCTTGATTGGAATAACCAAAACTTGCTTGAACAACAAGAAAAAGCAAAGTCAGGACCAAAAGTACTCAAATTCGGCCATATTGAACTCCATGTGCAAATGATGGGTTTGAATGCTTTTAATTCTGTCTTAACATGATTTTATGGTCCTTTGGAGTGCTCAAATTCATTCATAAATCAAAAAATTCATTCCTTGCTGCTTGGAGTCCATAGAATGACCAAAACAGCTTGCCAGGTCCATTTATGCCTTCATAACTTGGATGCATAAGATGGGCTTTGGATCTTCGGGTATTGTCATGCCCTCTTGGGATTTGATAACACCTTGAATGAAGCTAACCAGGTTGTTCTTAAATCTCTTAGCTTGTGCCCATGTGATTGGTCACGTCTTCAGTTGTACAGGATCAGCATCCCAGCGAGTTGTCGGTTATATGGGTACAGGTAGATTCTCATCAAAAGTGATCTAAATGTTATCAAAGAAGAAGAAGATGATGATCTGACCAATGAAGAGTATGTTGGCAAAAGAAGAACCAAATCAATTGAAGAGCTCTATGAGAGAGCAAGCATGGCAACACATGATCCAACAACTTATAGTGAAGCAGCTGAACACAAAGAATGGTAAGCTGCAATGAAGGAGGAGCTCTATATGATTGAAAAGAACAAAACATGAAGTTTGGTGTCAAGACCGAGAGATGGATATGTCATAGGTGTTAAATGGGTTTTTAGAACCAAGCTAAAAATATGGAGTGGATTACATAGAGACTTTTGCATTAGTGGCAAGCAGTGATAAAAATATCGATATCGATGGAAATATCGACGGTATGATTTTATGGAAATATCGATAGAAATGTCGATATCGATGGAAATATCGATAAAATTATAAAAATTATAAATATTTAATTTAAAATATAAATTTTTACAAATAAAATAATTAATATTGTAAAATAATATAAAAATATAATAATTAGAATACAAAAATAATAATATAGTCTATAAATACTAATAATTATCCTAAAAAAATACAATTTTTGTTAGCACTGAAATATAAAAATTTTTAATAAATAATATTAAAATACATAAAATTTTCAAATACAATTCATAACTCATTATCAATAAAAAAAAAAAATTCTTTAATATTTCAAATTGATTATACAATATTCCAGACTTCAATGCTCCTTCATTAATTGTAGTAAAGCCATAGGGGTGAAAACTTAAAAATTTTTACAAATCATGAACTTTCTCAATTTTTCAGTTTAATAAAACAGAATTTATTAATTATTATTATTATCTTTTTAAAAAATAAAACGAAATATTAGTTCTACAATTTATACGGAACTATCCAACCTCGCTAATTTAAAAAAATAAAAAAAAATAGCAAGAATACAAACAGTATGGACACCACTTGTCATGCAATAAGACTTCACACATTCGGACCATCTGGTCCTCTTCCAAAACCTTTCACACTTTTTTTTTTTTCTCCTACTCTTTTCTGTACTTCCCTTTTTTTCTTATTTTCCTTGCATCCTTCTTCACCGACCAGGACAAAACCAAAACAAAACTCCCTAAAAAAAATAAATAAAAAATATAAAAACAGAAAGATAGAAATTTGAAAAGGGGAAAATTAATTAGGGGCAATCAACGATTGGTGTGGAGGATGAGAAGTACTAATTGCATCTCAAACATCAGAGATCACGAGAAACCGAATTGCATCTCAGGTTGCCCGATGGAAATGGAACCAATAAGATTACTAGAGATCACGAAGCGGTGGATTTGACCAAAACCATTTACTGGTAAAGTTCTTGGAAATCTCTTTTTGACTTGGGAAAGAGCTATGCTGGCTTTGATTGCTAGAGAACACAAATCTTGCTGAAAAAATGATGCCTGTGACTGAGAAACTGGAATAAGAAAGTAAATCTAACCCAGTTGCAGATCTTCACTAAAAGAAATGAGAAAGAGAGGGCCGAGATGTCCATCAAATTTCCACCGATAACCGATATTTTCGTCGTGTTTCTACAATTATCCACCGGCAACCTGTGATTTCCATCGATTTTAGATGATGCCCACGATATTTTGCGATAACATCGAGATTTCTCCAGCACCACTGACAGATATTTCTTACCCCCCTCTATCGGTGTCGTCGATGGTCGAAACCCGATAATATCACCGAAATATCGATTGTTTCGGCGACTTTTTCTTCCCTGGTGGCAAGACCTTAGACCATTAGGCTACTTCTAGTATATGCAGGGAAGCAAAAATTGTCGAGACGGTGGAAATGTCGGTGATAGTTTCCGTTGTCGACCCCGTCCGACACCGATAGGGGGGGGGAAGAAGTTTCTTGCACGCGTGTCGTCGATTTGTCGCCGGAATCGATGGAAGTCGACGGAATCGTTCATTGTCGGTGAAAATTTCGGGTTTTGGGTGGATAAGATGGAAAGATCGGCAGGTTGTCGACAGGAAAAGGTGGAAATTTCTGGGATATGTCGGCCGGACTGGTTGGGTGTGTTTGTGTTGATTTGTGTGTGTGTTTGGTTTGTGGTAATCGGTCGGAGAAAAACTGAAGGGGGAAAAGATGGGGATACACAGGGAGAAGAGAAGAGAAGAGAAGAGAAAAGAGAGGGCCAAATTTGGAAATTTTGGTTTTTTTTGTTTTTGGTTGTTAACTGATCTGGCACACAGAAGAGAGGGAGGAAGAAGACGAAGGGAAGAGAGGAAGAAGAAGAAAGGATAAGAAAGAAATCTTTCTTCCACGTGGGGGAAGGGAAAGAGAAAGAAGAAAAGAAAAAAAGATAAGAAAGAAATCTTTTTTTCACGTGGGGGAAGGGAAAGGGAAAGAAGAAAAGAAAAAAAGATAAGAGAGAAATCTTTCTTTCACGTGGGGGAAGGAAAGAGAAAGAATAAAATAAATAAATAAATAAAAATCTATGTGATGGTGATTTGTCGTGGTGGTATGAAAAAGTGAGAAGCAACTAATTCAATTATATTCTTAGCTTTTACCTCATCTAATTCATGTTATTGCTTTTAGTTATCATTTTTAATATGCTTGATTTTTACTATGATAATATTTTAATATACATTTTTTTATTTTTTTATTTTAGTGTTTAATGTAATTTTATTTATTTTTTTAATAAATTTAATTTTATCTATTTAAAAATAAATAAATAATATTGTTAGTTTTTTTGTTATATAATATATAAGATTTTAGTATATATATTTAATTGGATGAGTATTTTATTATATTTTATTATTATTGTACTCTAATTATTAAATTTTTATATTATTTTATTATATTAATTATTTTATATCTCAAAATTTGTATTTTAAATTAAAAATTTATAGTTTCCATAATCTTATCGATATTTCCATCGATATCGATATTTCCATCGATATTTCTGTAAATTCATACCTTCGATATTTTCATCGACATCGATATTTTTTTCACTGAGTATATGCAGCCAATAATTCTTGAAAAATATACCATTTGGACGTCAAATCAACCTTTCTAAATGGTATATTAGAATAGGAAGCATATGTTGAACAACCTGAAGTGTTTGTTAAAGAATAAGAGAAAGAGAAAGTGTACAAGCTTCACAAAGCTTTATACAGGCTCAAACAATCTCTAAAAGCTTGGTATGTAAGGATTAATGAATTCTTGATTCATGAAGGCTTTTCAAGAAGTAAAAATAATCCTACCCTCTACATCAAAATCAACTTGCATAAAGATGAGATGGTAGTCCCCCTTTATATCGATGATTTACTCATAGTAGGTTGTAATACTAAAGCCATTCAACAATTCTAGGATAAGATGAAGCAAACCTTTGAGTCCAATCTTGGTTTGATAAACTACTTCCTAAGTTTGGAGATCAAGCAAACAAACAAAGGTATATTTCTATCCCAAGAAAAATATGCTTTAGATTTGCTTGATAAATTTCAACTAGAAAATGCCAATCCTATTGAAACTCTTATGATTCAAAATGCGAAGTTTGAACTTAATGATGGAAGTGAAATGATAAATGGCTCAGTTTAGAAGTTTGATCTGAACCTTGCTGTGCTTATTGTTAGAAAATCATGGCAATTGTTAGCCATGAACCATGCAAAGCCGAGACCAAGCTGAAATGCCTTGGCCGAGGAGTCATAACCTAGGTTGCTTTGTAATTTTGCTTGTATTTTGTTCTAGAAATTTTGTGTAATCTAGGCTAGATAAGTTAGTACGCAAAGACACCAAAATGTGTTATTTAATATGTATTAGCCAAATTAGAGTATTAGCAAGCTTAGAGAAATGAAGCACCTTGATGACATGGAAAGCACCTTGGTGACTAAGACGGTGACATGGAGCCAAACCATTTGACCTCTCTCTCATCCAATGCATGGAAGGACATGTGTCATCATGCATAGGGACTACTTCAACATGAAGCACCTAATGAGGCAGCAACACTTGTCAACAAACCATAAAGCATGTGGCAAATTTACTTTACACATGTGTTTTGCTTCACCATGAAGGACTTGTTTTGTATTGGTGTTTAGAACCAGCAATGCTGTGCTTTCACACCTATTTTGTATCCTATAAGTATGTATTACATCTAAATGAATATTGTATTGAATTTTTGGAGAAAATACCTTAGTTTCCATTTTGAAACCACGAGAAACACAACTGGCCAAAACTGGAAAATTTTCCAGCAGCTTAACCAAAGTAAGCCGAGAACAACCAAACTCCAAATCAATTTCCAAACCTTTCAAAACCTTGTTCCTTTTAGATTAACGTTGCCCTAATCCTTTCACTTATATGCATCAAGACTTGATATAATGTATGCTACATGTGTATTATCAAGATTCATGAATGCTCCATCTCATAACCATTATGAAGCTACAAAAAGAATCCTAAAGTATGTTAAAGGTACAGCCAACTATGGAGTCTTGTACAAGCATTGTAAAATTTGTGAGCTAATTAGATATTGTGATAGTGATTGGACAAGCAGCTTGGAAGACATGAAAAGTACCTTTGGTTATCTATTCATATTTGATTCAGGTTTATTTCCTTAGAGCTCACACAAGTAAGGAGTCACAGCACAATCAACTGCCGAGGCCAAGTATATTTCAACAGTAGCAGCATCAAACAAAGCAATTTGGCAAAGAAAATTGCCTGATAACTTAGGTTGCAAGTTAAACAATGCAACCACCAGCCATTATGATAACACTTCATCCATAGTCATTGCTAACAATCTAGTGCAACACAGGAGAACAAAGCAAATTCTTGTGAAATATCACTGCATCCATTAGGTTGAAAGAAATAAGGAGACAAACTTAGTCTATTACTCTACACAAGATCAGCTTGCAGATATCCTCATAAAGCCATTGCCAAAGGAGAGACTTCAAAAGCTTAAGAATCTATTGTATATCATACCTACCATTGCGAAGAAGGAGTGTTATAGAACCATGGCATTGTTAGCCATGATGGTGAGCAAACCCTGAAAGCTAGTTACTTAGGCCGAGAGGTTTGTAATTTAAGTTGTCTTTGTGTTTTAAGTTGTATTTTATTCTAGCCAATTTCGATGTACAATTTAGGCTAGCTAAGTTGGTGCTTAAAGACAACAAAATGGTGTAATTAAAGTGTATTAGCTAAAACTAGGCTTAAGAAAAATCAATCAACTCAATGACATAGATGATGACATGGATAGTTGCTTGGTAACATGAACGCTTGTCATTCGCCCAACCTCTCATCTAATCAATGTCAAGACACATGGCATCATGCATGAGAACCACTTGTAATAAGGTTCAAACACACATTTGCATGGTAAAGGAAAAAAAATTGCACCATTCTACTTGTAATAAAATAAGATAACAATGATGTATAACATGCTATGCTAATCCATATAAAGTAGTTCTATTGCCAGATACACCAATAAAAGATGTATACTGCCTTAATTTTTTTACCTCTTGAAGTTACTTTATTCTTTAAAATAGTTGTCCAAGAGGCTGTCACTTTTTCATTGGACAACATCTTAGGCAACTTTATATAGTACATCATCAACCGTAAAAAATTAATATGAAAAAATTTAGAAATAACAACACATGAATTCAAATCTCAAGTTTGCCATATCAGATATATCTCCATTATGTTGCATTGGCTCCTTTGGAGATTTACCACTCAATATAGGAGCCATTTGTTTCCAGTTAAATAAACAATGACATGTGCATAAGAAATGCAATCTCAATGTAAAAATAAAAGAAATAGTACTAATATTTCTTGTATTACATATATTTTAGCTCATCTAATCGAAAAGTAATTACAAATTAAGCCCGGTGACATATTATAACTCAATGAGTACACACATATATATTATGAAATTTGTGCATCCTTATATGCACTATTAATACATCATTTCTACACCAACCATTAAACAACTAACACATATGACAAATAAGCACAACAACTATTCCCAATCTTAACCAACAAACTTGTTTAAATACAAATGTTCTTCCCCCATTATCATCCACTGAAGCTTCACCTTCATCTTTAAATTCATGTTCATCATTGAAATTGTATGTATTATCCTCCATATCTCTAATATTTTGAGCATTTGCATGAATTAATATCTCCACCATGTCAACCCAATTCAATGGTTCAATATTGGCCTCAACAAGATCATTTTTGTTAATCATATCGCACTCATCTTGTTAAAATACCTCATCGTGTAGATCAATGGTTGATTTTGTAATATGTACATCGTATAAATTTCGTGGTTGCATTCTTTCAACCACTTTCCAAATTTTTCCCATCTTCAAATCAGCTAGGTATATCACTTCTTCTGCTTGGCTAGCAAGGACATAAGGATCTTCGTTGTACCATGTTCTTGTTACATTGATACTTATTAATTGAATTCATCAAGAAGAATTCGGTTCCTATTGCTTATGTTCCACTAATCACACTTAAACAGTAACACTAATTTTGACCTCCATAGCTTAACTCAATTATTTTAGTCAAAACCCCAAAGAAATTGATTTGTACTTCATTGTGTTCTCCTTTAACAATTCGTTCGTTGCGTCCTTGGGCTAAGCTTTTAAGATCTAAATAGTCAACATTTGAGCCATTGTTTTCAAATTGTATAATCTACATATATAAAAGCCAATTTTAGTAATGAACATACAGCATATATAAATTATATTGAAACCTCAAACGTCCATGTAGAAACGGACCTACACGTTTTAAGAACCACCTAGGAAACTCTAGTTATTGCTTTGCATCAATGTCTCTCTAACATTTTCTCTTAAAAGTTGATCTTCATGCTCATTGCACATAAAAACCAACAGCTTAAACTTAAACTAAGTCCAAAACCAACAGCCTAAACTTAAACTAAGTCAACTTACTAATATGAAAATGAAGAACCAAGAAGTGCTTAGTTTAACTTACTTTATGTATAGGAGGACTTCAACACAATTGTTCAATACATGCCATCTAATTTTTTCCCACTCAATCATATTAAGCTCATCAAGTATGGGTGTTCATATGCCATAACCCTCAGTGAAAAGGTAGATATCGAGTTTCACCATCACCATCATAATTTCTATCTAGTCTATTAAATATAGTTTCAACATCATCTAAGTACATTAAGCAAAACGTCAAGCATTCATTGTCAATGTGTCCTCAACAATTGAGCCTTCATGATGAACTTTGTTATCGATATACCCTTTAAGCTTATGCAAGTACCTTTAACTAGGCAGTATATTAATAATTAAGTATATGAAGGCAAATAAATGAAATATATTGAGAATAATTGATAATTAAGCAATAGTCATACCTTTCAAATGGATACATCTAAAGAGATTAATAAGGTCTAGCAATCATAGTTTTCTGGGTAAGGTGAATTGGTAGGTGCACATAACATCAAAAAATAAAGGGGGAAAATTTCACAATGTTAAAGTAATGTTCTTATCAAGTTGCTTTAATATATCCATCCTTAAAGTCTTGGATATTAACTCCCCAAAGAACATGCACAATTGAATTATTGCTCTACTAACATTTTTGTATAAGTATGCACGTAAAGCTATAAGGAGCAAACATTGTATAAGGATGTGACAATCATGTCTCTTCAAACTAGAAATCCTGTCGTCTATCAAGTTCATGCACCTAGAAATTCACATAAATTATTTTTCTATAAATTATTGAGCATGTAACATGCAACGAACAAATAAATTGCACTTTCTCTACATATTGAGTGTAGCTCCTAATGAATTATAAGTATTCTTTGTCTTTCCTTCAATATTCATCAAAGTTCCCAATAAACTATCACACACATTCTTTTCTATATGCATGACAGCCAGGTTATGTTTTATTTTGAGACATTACCAATATGGCAATTCAAAAAATATACTTTTCTTGGTCCAATGATGTGATATAGTTGCCCTTTTTCTTTTTCTACACCTAATATGTGCTTTACCAAATGTTAGTTATGCAAAATCATTTAACTGTTTAAGCACATCATATCCGAAAAACATCTTATGAAGTGATCTAAGATCCTTTCCATCATAGCAGTTGCAATTATACCATCTGTGATTTAAAGCTAAGCAGCGTCAATATCCTGCATATCAAGTTTTCTTCCCATATTTTAATGAAAGAAATGAGGAGTCTATTACAGACAGGATATGCTAGTTTATCCTGATGGGGGTGAACCAATATAATGTCGTCAGGGTAAGTATGGGTAGATGCAAGGCATTAACAAGTTACTTTACTGGTTAAGCCCACCTAGTGTCTAATCTCATATTGCCTAGGTGTAAAACGATGATGGTTTAAATGTAAAATAGACCTTTTTTAACAACCGAAGCATTTTCAGAGTGATTAGTTTTAGAATTCAAAAGAACTCTATAGTTAAGTGTATTCCAATGGGAGTAATTAGATGGATGATCTCCTAAGAAATATGAGCAAAACCTCATACCATCTGATACGAACCTAGGACGATCTATGCCTAAACCCGTATTATATTAACCCGGATCTAATTATGTTCAAGTTCTAATGGTCACCTTGACCTTAACCAACTTGTGATTAGAAACCTTGGTATATAATGAAAACGGCACAATAGGTTATGGAAGGCCTATTGATAAGTCAAACTAAAACACTCATTCACTAATGGTGTTTTAAGTGTTCAAAAGGACAAAGAGAATTCAATCTCACAAATAATTTTCTGTATAAAATTTCTCATTGAAAATAAGCATTTAAATAGGCTTTGAATGAACAAAATAAAACCCTAAAAGGATTAGGAAATTTCGGCAATATAGAATCTAATTGGAAATTGCCTAATTTCACACTCTTTCCTAATCTAATTTGCATTAATTAATTCTCTTATTTTGAATTAGAAATTAATTAATTTTTAATGAAAATAATAAAATAATAACTTTCCTAAACTTACCAGCCAATAAATAAATAAAAACCAAAAGTAAAGGTAATTTCCTAAAACAAAAAATAAAAATCAAATTAGGAAACTAGAATACTAACTTTTTGACTAAGTTGACTTTGACCAATTTGAGCTCCTAACCAACTTCTATATGCTTTGTAGGATGCCAAATAAGATTATTATGGAGTCCCACACGTTGCTCTTACTTGGAGGAAAGGAAAAAGGCCAACTCAGTAAAATACAGTAAAGCCAGCAAATAATATAGCAAAACCCAGCCATTTTATCTCTCATGCGCACACCTCTTAAATGACCTGCAAAGCTTCGGTCTTGATCAGCTCCCATGACTTCTTAGTGATATCAGTGAATTCAAGAAGATTTGAACCCCACTGTCCGAAATCCATAAATGCACCAAAACCGCTATTCGGGTCCGTATCGACTTTCACCAATTGTATGCTCAAAACAGACCTTGTATCTTCGGGTATAGACAAATCCTTCTGAGAATAATTTACCCGCTAGATAAAAGTAGAAAGATTGTCCTTAAACCTCTTAACTTGAACCCTAGTGATTGGTCCGGTCTTCATCTGTATCAGGTCAGCACCCTAGCAGATTGTCAATTGTACAGATTCGCATCACCATCTGAAATGCAGTGGATAAATTGAGGATACAAGTGAGTGGGGCATTACAAATATAATGCATATTTTTTAATGTGTACTTCCAATCGATGCCTAGTGATATTTTTCATTTTAAAGTGTAAACTAACTTATTTGCCATGCTTTACTTAACTTTTTTTTCTTTTTTTCTTTTTTTAATTTTTTGAGTAACTACTTTAACTAACTTTATTGAAAAGTTATTTCAAGCGAAAACTGCAAATGAATTAAGAAACAAGTTTTGAATTAAATCAATTTTTAAAAATTGCTAATAAAATTGACACTAATTGTAATGGCAGGACAGTGATACTCCTGCATCTTACATCAACCAAAGAAACAAAATTTATTTCTTAAACATTACGAAAAAAAAATATTTCTCAAATAAAATAATTTCATGGTCATGATCGAAATGGCCATGTATAGGTTGCTACACAATTCTCTTATTCAAGGATTTAAGCGTATTGTCATGCAATTTGCAGAATGGAAATGAGTTATTGGGCCTTCGTGGTTGTCCTCCTTGCCTTGGTGGCTGTCCTCCTTTGTTCAATTACGCTTTAACAGGTCTAGTTAGAGGCTTACATCCATTGAAGAATCTGGATCAGACATGAGCATAACTAGCAGATTGTAGGATGATCGGGTTAAAAATTGTTCAAAATAGAGATAAAAATTTTTATCAAAATTCTAAGTAAAAAAGATAGCATCGTTTATTATTAAATGTAAATTAATTTCCTTTATAATCATGTGAGGTGAATCAATGAAACAATCTACATTTATCGGTGATTAAAATTGTTTATTAACATATTTGATGAGTGTAGAATTATTTATATTTAATTGTAATACAATTTAAGTGTTGGTAATATAGTTGGTTTTTAATTTTTATTGTTTATTTTTTATTTTTTATTTTTTATTTTTTTATCTAACTGTGTGCATTTTGCTTATGCTGAGTGTTTGTTAATAATAATTAGAATTTATTATGCATTTGAATTAACTACAAAGTTGAAGAAAGAAAAAAAAAATAACATCAAATTAAACACCACTTAAAATTGTGTTGGTTTTAAAATATCTACCAAACTATAACCATTATTAATTAACATTTGATATAAACAAATTGTATACAATTAATTAGTGAATAATAGAAAACAAAAATCAAAAACTAACCATGTTCACCGACGGACACCTGCCGAATTTGATAGGATTAAACTTGAAGAAAAACTAACAATTTTATTATATTAAACTTGAAATATTTAAGACAAGTTAAATAATTAGGACAGCTCCGATTGCAATCACAAGAAGTGATAGTCTTGGATCTTTGGTTCAAGAAGATCTGAAGCTAAGAATTCCCCCTCCCTCGATATATAGTCCTAAAAAACAACAACAAAAAAAAAAAAACAAAAAAAAAAAAACAAAGAAGGATAAAAGGAGAGAGAAAAAAAAAAAAAAAAGAATGAGTTATTTTGTAAATTATTCAAAAATTATTTTCCATATTGCATGATGACAGATCCAAAACCACTCTATAATGGATGCTAAAGCCCCATCAAAATAATAGAACTAATCAGTCAAACTGTGGTGCCCACTTGTTAATTATCAACTCGAAACTAATACCTGCAAATCTTGTCCTCTCTAAGAATGATGAAAGATGTTTCACAACTTTGGTAGGATTCTACATCATGTGCAATTCGCAATCAAAAGAATTATAAATATAATTAATTCAAATGACCTTATAACTTTTTCCGGTTGAAAGAGATTTTCAATTATCATACTCATTCTTTTAATTATTCTATCCTATATTTATAGTACATATGGTTTGGGTATTACCTTATACATAAAGGGTCCGTTTCAGATGGACACGTAGCTAGCTAGAATTATTTAGTTACTTTTGATTAAATTTATATGGAGAAAATCAGATGCTTTGGGGAAATGTAAAAGGCTGGGTTATATTGTACTTTGAAATTCGCTAATATATATTTTTATATATAATAAATTTTTCTCCTTTTTGGTGAATTTTATAATTGAAGTTTAATGTTAACAAATTAGGATATCTTATAGAAATTGTCCGATGGGAAAATCATATTTGTTTATAAAGGTGTGGGAAACTTTTCGATTCACAAACAAAAAATAAAATAAAAAACCATGAAAAAGAACATTTCAAGAAGGAATTTGTGGCTTTGGGCCAATATTGAGATCCAATTAAAGAAATAGGGCTTATTAAGGTCCAATTTAAAATGCAAAACAAAACAAAAAAATTATATTAGTGAGACCGAAAGAAAGGATCTTGAAGCATGTTTTGGCCCCACCATGAGAGTATGAATGAAGATAACAACAATAATGAACATGAATTAGTGGTATTTATATTAAAAAAAGAAGAAGGAATTATTGGTAATGAGACAGTGACAGTTTGATTGAATGTTTAATCAAAAAACATTAACTTCATCATCATGAAAAAATTTGCTTTGACGGAGCTTGTCCTCACTTAACATGATTGACAAGGCTGACCAGTAATTTAGGTAGGATTCCTTTGTATATAAAATATATATATTATTCAATTTTGTTTTAGTCCTTTATATATAAATATGAAACAAACAATAGTTCTCGATTGGTTACGTTGAGTTGTCAATAATCATTACACAAGGTTTAAAACTTTACATCTGTTTCAATTAACATGGTTACTGTTGTAAATTGTAGCTGTTTCTCTTGGTTTTTGAATTTATTTTGATTGTTAAAGATTTATGAAATTAGGACCTTTTTTTAAAATTAAAATTTAGGACCTCTTTTGCATCTGTGCAATGTGAAAAAGTAGTGGCTTTGCTTAGATTGTATTTGCAAAGACATTTGCAATAGTTTGTTAGTAGGCTACAGTATATATGTGTTGGTGATTATCGGACATTTCTTAACATAACCATTTCTTTTTGGTCTTACATGGATGATTAATCAATGGTTTAAATTGATTTAAGTTTTCTAAGGGGACAAGTTGTAATTAATAAGACCATGGAATATCATTCGTCGTTGAGATCTTAGTACACATTATAAACTTTGTATGTTGCATTTAGTTCGTCATTAATTCAAACATAATTTTCGTCAAAATTACAAATTAGAAAATATATGATTTTTTTTTTTTTTTTTGGTGATTCTATAATTGAAAGATAATATTATATTTAAGAAACCGTTTGTTTGCGAACTTTTTATTATAACTGTAAATACTCTATAATCTACATGTTCATTAAGAAATGCCAACCTATCCTTCGTTGAAGAAGGCAAATACTCTTTGTCAACGTGGTTTTAATTCATACTTTGAATATCAAAACTCAAATGTGTAAAAAATCTGTCATTGCAAAAATCCTAACCTATTTTTCAATTTAATTTTTAATTTTTAATTTTTATTTTTTATTTTTTTTTTTTTTGGGAAGTGTTTTGCTATTTATCATTATTGGTGACAATTACTGGTTTATATGCTAAATTTTAATTGAGACATTTAATACATTATTTTTTATTGTAAAATAATTAAGTAATTCTTTTAATGATAATTATTTAAATTGTCATTTAATATCTAAATTTTTTCGATAAATTCACTACGAGCGATAGTATATTTCTATTGGAAAAAAGGTCTTTATTAAACTTGATATTGATAAATTTTAGACAAGTTTAAGTTTAACAGAAATGCAATTATAAGAGTTTTTGATGTTTCATTAAAATGTATATCTAAACTCTTAAAGCTAAGCTTTTAATTATGGTTTCACACTGTAAAGATCTATTAATAATGACAATCATATTTATATGATAAATTTTAATTGACATATTTAATTATATTATTTTTTTATTTTAAAACAATAAACATAACTCCTTTAATGATAATAATTTAAGTTGTTATTTCTATCAAAGTTTCTTTTATAATCATTCGCTAATAGCTGAAAAAGGCTTTTATTAAACTTGATATTGATAAATTTTAGAAAATTTTAACAAAGATACAATTATAAAAGTTTCTGAAATTTTATTAAAGTGCACATCTAATTTTTAAAATTAAGATTCTAATTATAGTTTCACATTATAAAAATCTACCATGTATGTTTAAAACAACGTCAAATTTAATACATATCGTTGATAAAATGAATTTTACATGAGTTTAACGTAAATCTTATTTATGTAGAATAATTATAAAAAACAATTATCACTTATAAATATTTATAATATAAGACCTACTACTAAAATCTTCTCTCCCCATTTTATCAAATATATTTAGTCTCTCCTTTGCCTTTAAAACTTGTATTAATATTACTTTTCTCTGTTTTAAATAATAAAAATCAGGCATACACAATGGCATTTAGTTAATTAGCAGTATTAATTTTTAGCATGTTGTCTGTTGAGCATGAGAGGAGTTGTGGAGGATAACATTTTGTGCAAAGAAAGGCCAACTACATATGAGATTAGCAATTATTTATTTATTCATACTCTGCATTCTCAAATTTGAACTAGTAAAACAAACATAGAGTTTTAGTTGCCATAAATATCCACCACAAAAGTGAGAGAGAGAGAGAGAGAGAGAGAGAGAGAGAGAGAGAGAGAGAGAGAGTCTCAAATAGATGGTGAGGAATGGATCAAATTTCAAGTCTCTGGTCTGGAAGAGAATGAATATATACAACAAAAACCCAAAACAGAGACACAATCCTGTTTCTTGCTTGGAAATGAATTGTTTGTTTCTTTCTTCTGAGATGAACCAGAATTGGCTCAACTGTCATAATCTTACTTGCCTCACACAGCAGCCCCAGTTCATTTCATACATTGAATTAACTGGACGAGAAAATTAGAACCTACTCATTATCACAAAGTATCCAAATTCAGCCTCAAAATTTCATCTTCAAGATGCATCGATTATACTAGACTCAAATGAAAGAATAAATCAGGGCCAATCTTCATCGTCCACAGTAAAAGAGCATCAATTGTTTATGCTTTGGGGTTTGGGAACCAAAATTATTAAATCCAATAAAAAGTCACAACACTAATTAAGCATGAAAGATACATCCAATATCATCTCCAAACTCAGCCCGAAAATATAAATAACTTCACGATCAATTTTCAACGGTTTATATTTCCCATCATTCTCTTTCTTCTCCTAACCACCATTTCGTACTTGTTATTAGTTTTTACTGTTTCCATACCATTCTTGTTTGAATATGCCTAAACCAATATACCGCCATGCTTTTGAAAACCACGACTTGGATTCAAATTTCCCTTGTTTTTTTGGACCTCTAATAATTAATACGCATTATTACAAAATAACGAACCAAAAAAAAAAAAAAAACAGTTTTCCTGTTTCCGTTTTTTACTTAAATAGTAAAAGCAACTTTAGACGTATAAATACAAAAACCATATATAAAATAATGTAATTTGCAAGCCATATATTGATCTAAAAACGAAAATTTGGAATAAGAGGGTCAGAAATGTATTCCACCGCATATGGCATTTACAATAAGGCCAATCAACAGTGGAACCCATTTACCCACCATACTACAACTTGCTGAACTCTCAATTAGTGCTCAACACAGACACCTTGGAAACCATGTAATCAGATTCAGTCTGCAAAAAGCAGCTATGGTAGGTCAGTCATGGCAATGAATAAGAAGAGGAAAAGTTAGGTGCTCCATAAAAGATGGTTAAATTTTCTTCCAAAAGAAAATTAAAATAATAATAAAGTAAAAACAGATGACGAATCAAAAAGAAGGGGGGCTCGGGGGAGGTGCTGTAAAAAAGACATGTGAGAGGAAGAAAGATACAAAGAGCTCTGATGGTGATGCAGGAAAATAATTGAGCAGAGAGCTATTGAGAAAACGATGGGATTGCCAAAAGCCGCTTAATTCACTCATAAATGGTAGACGACGTGAAAGGTTCTTATCAATCTAAACCCTCCTTCTTCATCAAATTAACTTTTCTGGACCATGAAAATTTTTTACACGCACTATTTCCTGACACAAAAGGAATCAAATGGACCTTGGGTTTCTTTTTTTTGGTAATAGTCAAATAGACCTTGTTGAATGAATGGACATTGATCTAACAGCATCCAAATAAAATTATGTTAAGTTTTGCTGGAAAAGTATTATATATAATTTGGAAAAAGATCTATCTTTATAAAGAGGCTTCAGGTTTTTATTTCAGTTAAAAAGTGAAAAAAAGGTTCGGCTTTCATGAATATTTTTGACAACAGACATAAGATAACCCGTTGTTATACAGAGGTCAGAAAAGTACTGAACTTTGCTTGGAAAACATAGAAAAGTAAAAATTAAAAAAATAAAAAAGAAAGAAAAAAAGAACAGCTTCAATGGACTTGGGATCTAATAATGATACAAAAACAGTAAGACATACAACACACTCTCTAAGTCATCACCCACTAGGATTTTTGTTTGGTATATGCAGCAATCCAATAAGAATAGCAAAAACCCACATGAAAACCAATCCACTTATACACATAATTCGATACAAACAAGGAAAAAAAAAAGCAACCCTCCAAATCGAATCAACAATCAACAACGGAAGTTTTTGAAGTTTGATTCACAGAATTATTGTCTTTGAAGACGATGACATACACACGAAAAGCACATACATATATTATATCAACCAACCCAACCAAAGCACACACAAACGGATAATTGAAAATAAATGAGACAAGAACATTGTCTGAGAGTACCAGTTTTTCAATTTCATCTTCTAAATTCAAACATGAAAACACTAACAAATGACTAGAGAGAGAAAAGAAAAAGAAAGAAACAATGAATTTGGCCCCTAAAACAAACTTGGTTTGTTTGAAACCCAACCATCTTTCCCTTAAATATGTAATTTATCATCAACACCCAATTGATTTTTTTATCAATCACCTCTTAGTTAAGCAGGAGTTGAATTAATCTCGGCCGGAGATGTCCAAACAATGTCTTTAAGCGCCGGCCGGAGTTCCTTGCTGCAGAATTGATTGTACTCCAACGTATCACCATTGTCCTTCTTCACCTCCACAACCAAAACCGACGGCGTCACGGCAAATATCTCAGCAGCTATAGCAAGCTTCCCTTTTCTCCCACACTCCTGTCCCTGCAGCCTCACTGTGGACTCGCTCTTCTTCACGCTGAACTTCATCGCCTTGGCAACCTCCTCCAGTCTCGATATCACGCTGCTCGCCGGCCTCGTCGTCGCGAACCTCAGCTCCTCTTTCTCCTCCCTCTTCTTCTCCTCGAACAGCGGCGACAAATCGAACCCCTCAGACAACGATATTATGTGGAAGGCATTCAGCGTCTCGGGTTGCTTAGCCGCTTTCTCGCAGTTCTCTTCGTATTCTTGGTCTTCCTTTGTTCTCACAGTTTTCGGCACCGATTTCTTAAACCAGGACGAGTCCATGACCTTGGAAATGGTAATTCTCGAGCTGGGATTTGGATCGAGAAGCTTGGTAACGAGCCTTCGAGCTTCAGGGGAAAACCATGGTGGGCATTTGAAATCACCCCTGTAAATCTTCCTGTACATGGCTACCAAATTATCGTCCTGAAATGGAAGAAACCCAGCGAGAAGAACATAGAGGATAACCCCACAAGACCAAAGATCGGCCTTGGAGCCGTCGTAGCCCTTTTTCCCAATCACTTCGGGGGCGACATACGCAGGAGTACCGCAAGTGGTATGCAACAAGCCGTCCGGTTTCAGATGCTCGGCGAAGGCACTGAGCCCGAAATCGGTGACTTTGAGATTGCCATCGTCGTCGAGGAGGAGATTTTCGGGTTTGAGATCGCGGTGGTATACTCCTCGGCTATGGCAGAAATCGATGGCGGAAATCAGCTGCTGGAAATAGACTCGGGCGACGTCCTCCCTCAACCGACCTCTGGCTATCTTGGAGAAGAGCTCGCCGCCACGGACGAGTTCCATAGCGAAGTAGATCTTGGATTTGCTGGCCATGACCTCGTGGAGGTCCACGATGTGGGGATGCTTCACCATTTTCATCACCGAAATCTCCCTTTTGATTTGTTCCATCATACCGACTTTGATAACTTTTTCCTTACCCACCACTTTCATGGCCACGCTTTTCCCACTCTGCAAGTTCTTTGCGTGGTAGACCTTGGCGAAAGTGCCGTGGCCCAATAGTCGGCCCAGCTCGTACTTGCCATGGAGCAACGTTGAGTTCTGGTCTCTGTTATTACCCTTTTCGGCCATTTATATAGAGGGTGTATATATGTATATATTACCACTAAAACAAAACAAAACACCTTTCACGATAACCACAACACGCTTGTGGGATTTTCTGGGGGACACCGTATTTACAGAGGAGCTGAGCTGCGAATTGGGAAACAAAAACAAAAAACAGAGGGAAAATGGATCACCCGTCTTCCACGTGTTTCCGGTGGCAGTTCCGGCCGCCTATGCAGCGTTTGGCACGCCCACAAACCTCAGGCTTGCTTAACGAAGCTCCCACCATCTCTCTGCATTCCCCACACAGGACCCTCTCTCGCTGACCGGAGATTAAAATCTCACACAAAACTCTTTTTCCGAAGCTTTCTAAGCTAATGGACAGCTCTCTCTCTCTCTGTTAGCCTTTTCTTTCTTCTTTTGCCCTTCCATGGCTTGGGGTTTATATAGCAGTTTTTTTCTAGAATTACCATTTTGTCCTTTTGATGACATGGTTTGGGGTCGTATAGACCATATTAAACCGGTTCGGTTCGACTCCGACGGCTTCGCTCCCACCGCGTGTTGAACACGTGTCGGTTTATAAATGGTTGTGTTTGAATTTTTAAGGGATTTAATTTATCCACGGATGACACGTATGAGGCTTCGTTGGACGCTTTGATCATGACCGCTTTTAGGGGTTTTGTAATATTACGTTTTTGACCCTGGTGGTGATTTTAGCCTTGTATAGTAGGTTTTCACTTTTCAGTAATTCTGTGGGGACCCTGGTTGGGCTCGCTGTGATAATTATCAATGAATGAGGAAAAATGATTGGTATCTTAAAGAGAGAGAGAGAGAGAGAGATGATACTAAAATTGTAATTAAATCAAAGAATAGGGGTACTTAAAAAGAGAGAGGAAAGAATATCCTTCGGGGTGACATGGGGATGAGCTCATGTGTTTGTGGGTGTAGAGTAAGTTCAGATGTGATATGCATAATAGACACCTAGTATCTTGACACGTGTTGCGCATATGATGTGGACCGCTTCTATTCTCTATTTGTCAGTTGGTGAATTAAGTGATAAGTCAGCCTTGAAAAGGTAAAAACCTCATCACTGTTAAAAAGGTCCCACCTTAACTCTTATATATGTATGGTAATTACTTGAATTATAAATTCCACCCCATAAATTTCTGTATCCATGAAAATTTCACTAGACAAATTAGAAACCCTTTTTTTTTTTTTCTTTCTATTTTTGTTTCAATTTATTTTGGATGTGCAAAATGATAAATATGACTTTATGAGTGAAAATATTTGAGTTTTCATGCAATGAATAACAGAGAATAGGTACTAAACCAATCGATTCTTATCTTATTGGGTTTCTAAATTCTAAAATGATTTTTTTTTTTTTTGGTAAATAATCTATATTCTAAAATGATTAGTGCCAAAACTAGTATCTTTTATAGATTATCTTTTTGAGCTTTTAAATAGTAATTAGTGCTCTAAAATTGTCCCCCTGCTCCAATCACTAGATATCTTTCTCTATGTTCATTGCAAAATAAGATATCTTTCTCAATATATACATTTTTTTCTTTTTTTTGCTTAAGAAATCGGGGAATTTAATTTTCTAAAATCGTTTAAATAATAATGGTATCATACAAATATCAACATGTGTTTGTCAAAGTCCTATAGCAGAGATAAAAATATCAAGTATAGTACCAAATTATTTAAATATGGTAAAAGAAGATATCATTATTTTATTAATTTTATTTTTTGAAAAAACAAAATTATAATAAAGCGTGCACTAGTTGAATAAAAAAAGAAATTAAAAGGAAGAAAACAATGAAATTGATGTTCCGAAAATGCATCACATGGTGTGGTATTTTCTAATTTGTTGACATATAGCCGCATTTTTAATCTCAAACGGTTTGAGTGGGGAGGGAGAACCTCTTGATCTCTTTGATTTGAAGGCTATAGAAACAAGAAAGGGCCTATGACCCCATTGTCACTTTTTTTTTTTTGTCTTCCTCTTTTCATATAAATTCTGTACTTTTATTATTTTATATATATATATATATTGTAATATTTAAATAATATACATATATTATGGATCTTAAATTGTTTTATTCAACTAACTGATGATATTTATTAATTAAAAAAATTTAGTTTATTTATTATAAGGTATAAACCAAGAAGCGACTTCAACTTGGAATTAACTAAGTAAACCTTGTGAAGACCAAGGCAAAGATTATTTTTCTTAGAAAGTAGCAAAATAATTTAGGTCATCAGCTGGAATTCTAAATTAGCAGCTGATGCTAATAAGAAATTGCAGAGAAACTGCAACAGAGAATGGGCGGCTGGAGTTTATTAGAGTCGGCTGTTGGAATTAGAAGGCAGTGTGGCTGCTCAGTGGTGAAACGCCAGGAGCAGCTTCAGCCTTGCTTTGATTTCGTTATGGCGGCCACCTCGTGACAAAATTGCCGCCATTTAAACCTTTGCGTCTTTGGAAGTCTTTTTCAATTATCATTTGTCAAGCACTAATTGCGGTAGTTAATTTTTATTTTAATCATTCAATCACGTTCTTAATCACAATGGTGTCCGATTTATTAAAACCTATCTTTTTTTTTTTTTTTCTAAACAAGAAAAAAAAAAGGGTTTTATCATTTATGCCATTGGACCAACGAAAGCAAACGATTAAAAAAATAAAAAATAAAAAGAACAAAATTGATAAAAAAGAAATTAAAGCTACGAGGCTTTTTCTGGCTCAGGCTGTTTCTCAATCTCAAATTGTTCATTGAACTGTCAGCGTGGGTCCCATTCCCATATATCATATGATTCCTCTGCTTTGTTCTCTTTTGTCCATTTGCTTTGCCAATTTGACCCCACAAACTAATATATAAATGAATTTTCTTTTCTTCTTCATTTTTTCCCCATTAATTAATTACTTTTTTTTTCAATTTAATTGGGGTTTTGCAATTGATTAAGGTGAAGGTGAGTGAGAAGTTCTGGTGGGCCAAATTCTATTCTAGTCCAAGTTGAAAGATACAAATCGTATTTCATACCCCACAATTAACTTGGTCAATATAGCTCCAACGTAATTCCTTGCTCTATTTTACTTTCCTTTTACAAGTAATATTATTTGAGTGTTTAATTATGGTCAAGCCTCGGAGCCGCACAAAGTTGACAGAAAAGCAAGAAGGTGAGAAGAAACACCAAGTATGATAAGCATTGAAGCCTATTAGAGATAATAACCTCTTTATACACATATAATATAATAATATTCACAGCCATTCAAATATTTATTTGGGTTAAATGCACTTCTTCCTTCTTCCTTCTAAAACTACTATAGCATTTACACTTTATTATTTAAACTTTAAAAAATGTTATATTATTGAGGAACTATTTTTTTTGTATATCGCTTTATTACAATTCTTAAGTTTTTTTAACAAATTCGACAAAATTGGACAATAACTATTAGTTTAAAATAAAATAAAACAAAATAAAATTGTTATTTCAATAGAATTATTATTATTATTATTTTGGCTAGCTCAACAGAATTACATATTTACATTAAGTTGTGTATGGTAATATAAAATTAATTTATCAAAACAGCATAATTAGACTCAAGAGGCAAAACAGTAGTTCAACGGCCAATATAACATTTTTTAAACTTTAGATGGTAAAATGTAAAAGGTGTAACAGTAGAAAGCAAAATGTACTTGACCCTATTGACTTTGATTTATTACCACCATTATTTTCTAATATTTTGATCCATGAAATAGATATATAAATTTCTGTTTGAAAATTTTTAAAGTTTTACTTGAAGTTATGAATTTTTTTTTTTCATTTTTTTTTAATTTACATTCATATTGTAGGGTTTATTTATATATATATATATATATATATATATATATATATAAAGGAAAGGTGAATATGTTTTGAACCAATGACCTCGTAAATTTGGATGTAATGTCAAGGAGATACCAGATGAGTCCAAGATCCAAACACTTTCTTAAATAGTACCTCATTTCCCAGTGATATAATGGGTGCCATATTATACAAACCGTTTGATTATTATATGTATATAAGAAAATCCCAATGTTTATTTAATTAAATGTGATTAGCAATTTTTATATTTTTTAGAGAATAGCTGGAGGCATTAATTAATCTATTAAGATATATACCAGGATTATGTAATAATATGACATTTTTATTTTATTGGTTAAAGTTTTAATGTACCATAAATATATTTAAGAATAAATAAACTTTTTAAATGGTAAATGCAGATAAACATATATAAATAATATAATGGCACTTATCATTTGAATATTTTAATAAAATTAATTGGTACATTATTCAACATACAAATGTTAAGTTTTTTAGTAATTTAATATTATAGGAGGAAAAAACTAACTTGGAAACTGGAGGATGTGTCATTGTAGTGTGGTAGAGAAACCCAATCTTATCCACTACATGATATGAAGTCAAAATTTTGGTCACACAAGTTGCAATTTGCAAAGCAGATTTGCCACCAAAATTTCGCCCCACGATTAGTCAAGCGGAGTACCAATTGAGCCCTTTCTCATAAAGTATATATGCATATTTTTTATTTATATATACATGTTAGAATTGGTCTAGTGCTTAATACAAATTAACTTTTCACGTTTATCTCGTGCTTTAATTGTAGTTCTTTTTTAAAAAAAAAAAAGAATAAAAGACGAAGAACAAAACGTGCTGATCAATATATATATTGTTTTGATAATATATAATTTTTCTATTTTTTGAGACTTAATTCTGTTTTGTTTTTCAAAACTAATTTTTATCATATACTGACATGTTATAAGTTTACGGTCCAGATGAACAAAATTCAATCCTGTTCATTATAAATAGAAAGCAATTATTCCTTTGGTAAGTGAAGTTGATTACCTTGAAGCAAATAAAAAAAAGGTTGAAGTTCACGGCCATTGATATAATATAATGAGTTTTTACTTATTAAAGAAAAATTTTGTCACATCACTTTCTTTATGAGGATGTAGATGTGAAATTATTGGCGCTCTGCCTTCCTAAATTATGAAATTATGACACACAAAAGAAGAAATAAAAAGAAAATGTTACGTCGCTTGTTAAACAAAATTGACTAAAATACTACTCTTTTCTTTTTATTTCTTTTTTCTTTTTACAAAGAATTAAAATATTACACTTAGCCCAAAAAAAAAAAAAAAGAATAAACAATACAGGAAAGCAGATAACACAGAAAACTCATCTAGTGGATAACGTCTATCTCCCATTTCAAAGAAAAAAAAAAAAGAAAAAAAGACGAAAAAGTAATTAAATAATGTTGAATTTGAAGGATAAAAAAGCACATGCATATAGTGGTTTAACATGCTTTGCTAAATTTTCCATATACACATCGTCAATGCTTATCCCACTCACCACCAACTATTTATTAGCTAGCTTTCGTGAATCAGGTTACTTAGTCGTCCTCAGCCCCACCTTACTAATTAATTAAAACCAAACGCAATTCTGATTAATATTCCTTTGTCGATCCAAAAAAAGACAAAAAAAAAAAGGTAATATTCTCTTATATAATTTTCATGGGTTGAGTATTCCTTTATTATTAGTTTGAGAATAGCATTAATAAAGTTCCAAACGTCGTATAAGCTCCTATACCAATAGGCCAGAAAAAAAAAAAAATATATATATATATATATATATATATATATGAAAGGAGGCTGTCTGGGTCTCAGTCAATCTATGAGTAGGCAGTTTTCAATTGATAATTAAATTGAGGGATGGATACAGGGGCAAGTAATTGCAGTTCCCTATTTCATTCAAAATGTAATTGCATTTCCCTAATAAATATATGGTGATAGCAAATACCATATATTTGGCACAAAAGCTCCCTCAAAGCCCTTGGCATTATCCCTATTTAGTGGTTCTAAATTGGTGCAAATTAATTATAAGCATCTAGATAGGCTGAAAGCAATATATCAATTATATTACACAAATTATTATGCCTGAATTATGTGGTTCCAAATTATACATCTATATATATATATATATACATATATATGATGGTTTGAATTTGTAATATAGACAATTCTTTCCTCCCGTTCAATTTCCTAACTAATTTTTTAATGCGCTGTTTGGTATCACAGAAAATGATTGGATTAACATTAGAATTATGATTGAAATTAGTTACGATAAGAATTAATCTGATTAATTCGTTAATGTTAGTTGGACAAATATAATTTTTTATATATATGATTATTATTATTAAATTGAATATAAGTAAACTTATTGAGTTTGAATTAAACAAAATAATTTAGATTGATTAAGTTCAATATAAAAAAATTAAATCCTTAATCTAGTTATTTTTTTTAAAAAAACTTTATCTAATTGATATATAAAAAATTATTTGCAGATTTTCACAGTTCAGAACCAACCTAATTTTGTGAATAATCAATCCAATCCAATTAATAATCGATTTGTTTTTTTTTTTTAATTTAAACCGAATCAATTTATACATGAAATCCAATCTATACTAATCCAATTAGTAATCAACTTGGATGATCAGTTTTAGATTTGAACTTTTTAGTTTAATTTTTGACTTTTTAAATTTTAAATTTTGAACAATAACCTTTTACTTTTGGGATTTTTTTTATTATATAATATATATATATATATTTTTAAATGGATTGATTGTCTTTAAAACAATAATACATAAATATTAAAAAAAAAATTGCCATGAGTTAAAGCTTAATAATAAGTTAAAGCATTGCATATCACGTTACAATTATACAACCTGTCAATAAAATTGTAGATAAAAATAGAAGATTTAAATATATACAATTTTATTACTTATAGTGCTGATTGGACCGATTTAATTCAGTTTCATTTGATTTTCAACTTAGAAAACCAAACCAAATAGAATCGATAGCTGATTTTTGATTTTCAAAATTAATCCCATCTTATTGAACTAAAAAATCAATTCAAACAAATTAAATTAGATTTTTTTTAATAGTACAAATTACCTCAAATCTCTTGTTCCCATAACTCAAACTTATGGTCTCATAGTATATATAGCATATATAGAGGTATTCAACCATTAAAGTTATCTTTTTCATCAAATTAAATTAGATTGAACCGATCGATTTTATCAGTCAATCATTTTTTTTTTTTGGTACACCCCTAAAATTATTAATATCAATTAGCAAAATAGCATATATTAATTTAGACATCCATAAAGAGGAAGAAAAAAAGAAAAGCCTAAAGAAACAAAAATAAAAAAAAGAAAGAAATGGAAAGATAAGAAGAGAAAAAAAAAATTGAACTAGAACTGATGCAATAAAATAAATAAACACTGATTAAAAAAAATAAAAGAACAAAGATTGATTTAAAAAAGTAAAACAAAGACTAAAAAAAAAAAGTAAGAAATAAAGGAAAAAAATACATTTTATTTTCAAACTACAAAGTCTTATATTGTTGTATGAACTACTGTTTTATGTCATTTAGTTCAATTATGCATTTTTAACTGGTTAAAGATCCTCTCCATTCATATAGAAATGGAGGCTAACAATTTGAATTTGTCAAATTCAAGCATGTTAACAAAATTAGATCTGATAGCTACAATTATGTCATGTCATCATTGTTAAATAATTTTTTTTTATAGTCATTAATTAGTATTAGTATCCTTTTGTGGCTTAAATTTTAAAACAAAATAATCAAATAAAATTAAATTACCAAGTGATTAAAGAAAAAAAACCGTAAATATTAATAACAAATTACTTTTTAATTATGTACGTTTGTCAAATAAGATGGCTTAATTAATAAAACCACCACAGTTATGATTAGTAAGTCTTAGGTTCGAGACACCGTCATAAAGGAGAAATTAATATAAATGGTCAAAAAAAATTATGAACATTTAAGTTTTACCAAATTTTCACATATATTAAGAAACATATCTCTATTTATAAAAATAAAAGCATACCTAAAATATTGCATATAATTTATAAATATTGAAAAGAAGTTATCATACATGAAATATTGCATATAATTTATAAATATTGAAAAAAGTATCTTATTATTAATGGTAGATTGGACACATTTTGCCTTTAAATTATGATTTCTTTTCTTATCATCTTTAAATTATTATTATTATTTTTTGCTTCTATTCCATATAAATGTTATTTTTAATTCTAACCATAAAAGAAAATTACACTAATTAATAATGACATGACATAATAGAACCACTGGATTAAATTTTGTTGACATATTAGAATTTGACAAACTTAAATTGAGATCTTTTATTTTCTTAGAATTGGGTGAAATTATTCAATAAAACAAGCCTACCATATAATTCATTGATAAAGTAGGCCTGTCCATTTAAATGATGACAAATGGCTATGAATGCTATATTGTCCATCCCTTTTATTTGTTTATAACACTGTTAGCTAAAATTAACGTTGTTAATTTAAATGGACCATTAATACCAGCACTTTTCAAATACCATCACCAAGATTTCGGTAGGATACATTTTCCATATTCTAAAAGGATTGGGAATTGGTAGGAAAAAGAAATTCAGATTTCATTATAGAACATAAACCATATTAGAATTTGCAGAAATTTGCCTTTTTATAATTTTATTAGGTTAGTCAAATGCATCTCTTCTTTCTCAAAGAAAAAATTGTATTTTTTTCGAAGGAATTTCTTGCTACTACACACACATACATACATATTAATATATATATATATATATATATATATATATTGTAAAACTTACAATTTTATTACTTTTACTGAATAATATATATATATTTATATATATATGACAATTTTGAAATATTGATCTCTCAAATCTCATTACTAAAATATTTATATATAAGAGTACTTTGGCTCTATTAAGAAAAATAGAGATTCTTCTTGTTATTTTACTTTCCTTATCTTATAAAGTTGACATAGAAGATAAAGAAATTCAAAAAGCGATCAGGGTGAAAAATAAAAATTGCTTGGTGGAAAGTTTCAATTTTTTGACATTAAAGTTGATTTATTTGATTTCCTTTCTTTTTGTTAGAAAATTTGGGTCCTTACAAGAAAAATTAGAAAACATAATATATGAACTATCAAAGCAATATTAGAAAAGGATTGGTGAATTGTATTTTGAAAGTGGAGGTATTTATTGTCCATTTGCGTTAAGGGAGTTAATGTTAGTTAGCTATATTAGTATAGCCAAATAAAAAGGATAGACAATATGACATTCATCGATGAGCTGTGACCATTTGCTATTATTTAAATGGACGTGCTTACCATATAAGTTGATAACATGATAGGCCTAACCTATTAAATAAAATTTTTGATAGGGAAAAAGGATCCTGGTCCTTTTGGACTAATAAATCTGATTTCATTCTTTTCCCAATTTGTTTACGCCTAATTTTGCTAAATTTATTGGCTAAAATTGCATTATTAAGTTAATATGACAAAAAGAAAAAAGATTATGGGACAAAAATCTTTTTTTTTTTTTTAATTTGAAAGGTGAAATGCAATTAATTCGTACACGATAAGTAACCAAACTAATTTATATTTGACATGGACAATTAATATATATTTGGGAAGGAAACCTACAGGTTTTGATATCGAAAATCATCTCTTTTCTGTATATTTCATGTTATATATGTTAGTATTCAAATAAGGTTGTTGGCTCCATTTACAAGCTCATCATACCCAAATTTATGAGGCTGTGAGTTCAAAATACATACTATCTCTCTTTTAAATTATAAATTGTTTTAAAAATGTTATATATTTTAGTAATAAAAGGGGAGACAAATTTACTTGTTTTAATTATTGGCATACACAGAGTGAGGGCATTTGTTAAAGCAAATAGAGGTCAACACAAGCTGCTCCAGATCTATCAAATTAAATTGATTCAGTTTGATTTTTGATATATGAATGATCAGGTTTGATTTGGTAATTTTTAATTCAAAACAAACCAAAGCAAATTGACCATATGTATATATAATTTTTAAATATTTTTATTATAATTAATTATTAATTATATTTTTAATATAGTTTATATTTTAAAATTATTTAGTTTAAGATATTAATAATGATAAATTCAATAATTCATATTATTAAAAGATATTATTAGTTCTTAAAACTAAAAAAAAATAAAAAAATAATAATAAATCAACAAAAGCAAATTTACTATTGATGATGGTCTGTTCAATTTGATTTAATATTTCTTATTGGTTTGGTTAGATTTGATTTGTTAAAAAAAAGGCAAAAGATCAACTTCACTCAGCCTTAAAAACAAAGCTCGCGGCAAAAACAACTGCAAAATAGGTACCTTTTGCTCTATCAATGATTAATGTCATTACTTCTTTCTCATTCTTTTTAAATTTTAGGGATATTACCTGCCATACAAAATAAAAATAAATCTTCATTATCATTTCTAATTTATTATCAAGAAAGATAATCTATTTTGTGAGATTTTAGACTGGCTTGGCTGAGCCAAAATATGGGTACTTGTTGAGGTACCGCTGTCTTCATTTTTTTTTGGTGGGCACGGTTGGTTTTGAGAAAAGTTAACGTGTTTAATAGAGATCCTTCCTCGTCATCATTGAAAATAATGTCAGAATATATCAGTGGTTAGCAAAATTAAATGTAAACTGAATATACAATTTAAATGGATAAGTATAATTCGTTTGGACCAACATAAAAGGAAGGATTGAAAAAAAAAAAAAAAGAAAAACAAAACAAAACAAAAAGTTTTCTACTCTATCGGTCGGGAGGAAAAGCCAGTCGATTTTTAAGTACAAATATGAATGTTTGTCTCACCTAGAAAAAACAAGAAGCATCTCAAATGCAATAATGGTAGATGACTGTATATATGACATAAAAATTAATAGTATTTATATATCTAAATTGCATATATATATATATATATATTTTATCTATGGTGAGGATGTTTCTATATTTTTATTATATAGATTTTAATATTGATAATAATTTTTAAAAAAATCATCGTTAATACTATTACATAGAAATGAATATTGATAATATTTTTTTAATAACTATTATCTATGAGGCGATCCTTACCATAATATATGATAGGAAAATCCACAATGTAAAATTTCACTATATATATTGTATTAATTAAAAAATTATAAAAGACTATTCAATAATATTTGTTTTATTACTTTGTTTTAAAATTATCATTACTTTTTAAAAAAAATAGAAAACAAAAATTTTCTTTTTCTAAAAAAATTTGTTTTTAACGTAGAATTTCAGTGTCTAATAGTATATGAAAGTATAGATTCACAACATTAGCTTGATATTGATTTCACAAATTAGCATTGAGGTGCAATTTATCAAAACAACATTTATATTGGTAATGAAGGTATTTTTTTTTTTTTACAATCCATATTTTCAATTAGAGATGGCTTTAAAAATCAATATAATGTTCATTCTATAAAATTAAATATAATAATCTAATAATTATATTTTTATTCACACAATTTTTATTATTATACTTGTCTTCTATTTAAAAGTGGCGTGCTTGAACACTCAAAAGACACCCGGTACTGCAAGTTGCATTCTTCTTCTTCTTTTGAACGGGTTCTGCAATTTGCATGTACGATTTACTGCTCTGAAATTAATACTTTGGAAATAGTCCAAGCTAACCAATGTAAAAACCCTGGAAACTAGAAGAATTATTATGCCTCTCTCCACTCCATTACGTGGAGTGAAAGAAAATGAGTAAATTGATTTTTTTATTTTTATTTTTGATGAATAATGAATAAATTGATTGAAGAATTAGTATAGATGGGAGTGATGATAAGGATAAATGAATATACTTAGCAGAGCAGTAGGATCCAAAGTTTGAAGAGAAAGCGTGAGACGGAATGTGACTGATTTCACATGGCAAAGAATCTTTGAATGTAACGTTAATATTTTATTTATTTTTTAAAAGCAATCTCATCTCATCAGAAATATTAATGTCCAAATCCAAAGAGAGACAATGTCCACAGATTAGGATATGGTCTCAGACAAACCACGGATGGCTTTTGTTTCTTTGCTTTGTCAATTTGTCCTTGGGACTTGACACTTAAGACCACTTGTCTGACCATGTGCTGTTACTAGCATCTCTCACGTGCCATCCTTCTGATACTGTTTTCATCCAAAATTTAAAATTTTCACATCATTGAAAATATCAAAAAGTAAAATATAAAAATATTCATAAAATTATTAAAAATTATGTAATATAGATTAAAGTTTATAAAAAAATAATAAAAATTAATGAAAATATATTATAAAATATAATAAGTTTTATTAAAATGTTAGGATTAATTTATTTAATTAATTAATTATTAAATTAATTATAAAAAATATTGAATGGATATTATATATTTTTTAATTAATTTATTTATATTTAATGTTATTGATCATAAATATACTATTATTATTTAAAAATACAAATAAAATACATATTTAATAAAATTATTCATTAATCAATATATATAGAATAATTATTATAATTACATTATATTTTATATATGTTATTTTCATATTATAAAGAACTTCTGGATGGTTAAAATTTATTAGTATTTATTTTATTTTCATTTTAAGATATGAAATTTAAGAAGTAATTATTAAATAATGTATCTCTTTAATAATTTTACAAGTAATTATTAATATGTCATCAATACAAATTTCTGATAGTTAAGTTTACAGATAACATATTCCCTACATATCTTTCAATTTTTGTCCACGTTCTAACTTTTATTACTTTATAATATTTATATAAATATTTAATTTATTATGATAAATAAAAAATATAATAATAAGTAGATAAACTTGCAATCATAACATTAATTTTCTCTAAGAATATGATAGATAAATTTATCTAGTGTTGTAATTTTGGATATTGTTTATTAAATGTGAATTTTTTATTTTTATTTGCTTAATTGTTGGAAAGCAAAACAATCATGGAATTTTATTAATAATATTTAGTGAAAAAATTTACTAAACATTAATAATATTTATAAAATTTGTGATAATGTTTTTTTTTAAATATCATGGATATTTTCAAACTTTCTATAAAAATTTTATGAAAATTATAAATTTTTTAATCAAATTCTAAAGGATCTAATTTGAATACTATAAAGAAATTTTTTCTAAAAATTACAGAGAAATAACAAAAATTTTAGTGAATATTATAGAAATTATATCTATTTTCATTCACAAGCTAAATTTCCTTTCATAAATTAAAAAAAAAAATTCGCAAAAATTTTAGAAAAAATGCCTTCATCTTTTGACAATTATTACTTTTCAATATATGTTATTTTTATTACCTTAGATTTATAAAATTATTTTCAAACAAAAATTTATGATGGTACTTGTTATTTATATTTTATATTTTTAATTTCTAGTATATTTTGTAAGTTTAAGACAATCATTATTGACTAGATTTTAGATCTTTTGAATCCATAAAACTTCTCTTTGTACACACTTTTACCTGTTTGGGAAGTGTTAAAATTGATAAGAAAACTGATTTCCGAGATTTAGTTTCCTGATAATTAATTTTTTTCTCGGTATGTTTGGTGAGTAATAAGAAAGTTAGGATGTGTAAGTAATTAAATTTAATATTGTATAATAAATTAAGCGCAAATATATATTTTAAAGAAAAATTAAAACTTTTTTATCTGAAATTCTCGAAATGACACCTTTATAGGTGGGAACAACTTTCCATATATTTTCCTACATTAGGAATCTAATTCCTAGGATCCATATTTTTCCACTTCAAATATTTAAACAAAAAAAAATTATTACTTTTCCAAAGAAATTAAATTTCCATTAACTTTATCATTATCTAAACATGCTGTTAGGACAAAGTATATATACGAGTAGAAAAAGATTCTCCAGCAAAAACAAAAGTTGCATTTTTCCTTTTCTTTTTCCTTTTCCTTTATTTATTTATTTTTTTTTACCTTTTTTGCAAAAATAAAAAAATAATTTATTTAATTTACGTTACCGATTTATTTATTTATATAAAGTTTAATATGTTGGGAACACATTTTAATCCTATAATACCTATAATAGGAGCTATGGTGACGTGGTAAAAATTAAGGTTGACACTTCGTTTAATCATTTAAATTTAAAATTTAAATAATTAAAAAAAATTTAACATACAATATGGTTTTCAATATAACATGAAAATGTTTTTCTAATATCTTAAAATTGTATATATATGTAGTATGATTTATTCATGCTCCAAGTGCTAGCTATACGCTGTTATCTGTCCCACTATGGATTTAAATTATCAATAGAGAAATATTTGAATATATTATTTGCAATGATGTAATAATGCCTGTTTGTTTGGTACAAACTTTATTTACAAGATTTGATACCCAGGAAAATGGAGCTAAGCAAAAGATAATAATAAAAAATACTGATTGCTAGCTTTATACATTTAAAATACACAACACTACAATCTCAATCAATCAAAAATTAAAAAAGAAAAGAAGAAAAAAGAGAGAGAGAGAGAGAGAGAGACAGACAGACAGGCAGAAAAAAAAAATTATGGAGTTTTTGATATATATATATATATATAGAGAGAGAGAGAGAGAGAGAGAGAGAGGAAATAAGTCTGTCAACTGAAGGATTCTGCTAAGAAACATGCACCTAACACTTTGTGAAAGGATAAGATATGAATTTCAGTATTTGTTCCGATTAAATCATCAATTATCAGTCTCAAAAGGGTCTGTGATGTCTGTTTTGATTTGTTAGAAGAAAAAGATCCACTGCATTTTCATGGAAAATGGAAATTAACTTGTCTTGTCTCTGCTTTCGTTTTTTCTCTTTTCTTATCCGCAAACGTAAGTGGAACATTGTCAGAAAATAAGAGAGAGCACAGATTGTTATTACCTAAACTAGATCAAGGGAGTAGGATAGTAATCGTGTTGACATATTAATTTTGGTGGGTCTCACGAACTTGCTCTTCGTTAAAATTTTCCATACATTTCATTTATATATCTATATATATATATATATATATAGAAATTTTATGGTACATATATTTGTATTTTTTTATTATATAAATATCTATAAAAATAATAATTTTTGAAAAAATTTATCATCTTTTTTTGTATTTATTGATGATTTAAAAAAAAAATTATTATCTTTATGTATAATGTAGATCATGATTTATTCAAAAATGTCAGTTTTTGAAAACATTCATATCATAATAAGATACAAATGATCCATGTCTTAAAAGACCTATATATATATATATATATATATATATGTAAAAACAAGAAAAGAAAATTTTCAGTAAAAAAAAAAAATTCTATTAAATAAAAATAAAAAATTGAAATTGTCCTTCCCTATATATTAATTTTTACTTTTGCGAAAGAAAGAAAGAAAGAATAAAAAAAGATTTGGATACCTTTTAAAAAATGGAATAATAATATTATTTCAAAGTTATTTATCTAAAAAGAAATAGCAACGATTTAGTTAATTATATTTTATATGTATAAACTTAATTTTAGAGGTAAGTGCATTTTAATATTTTGATTGGAATAACAAAAATTTTGGTTCTACAAAGGGGCCTTGTTACAAGTGCAGTTTAAAATATCGAAATTTTTTACAAAATTTTTATAAATTTCTATTTTTTCAAGATATGGAAGGGAAATTTAGTTTCCCTCATAATTTCACATCAAATATTTTACAATTTAGTTAAAATATTCATAATTTTTGAAATTTTTTTAAAAATATCTATGATTATTTGAAAAACTTTTTTATATAAAAATTTTATAAATATTATTGATATTTAATAAAATTTTTTGTCAAATTAACATTATAAATATTTTTTTAACCTTTAACTGCCTTTCAATAATCAAGCAAATAAAAATAAAAAATTCATATTTAACAAAAAATATTCAAATTACATTGATAAATTTATCTATCATTAGTGTCACAAGTTACAAGTCTACCTACCTATGATTATATATTTTTTACCATAATAAATTTAATATTTGTATAAATATTATAAAATAAATAAAAATTAGAATTTAGATAAAAGTTAAAAGATATGAGAATATATTCTCTGCACACTTAATTATTAGATATTCATATTGATTATATATTAACACTTATATACAAAATTATTAAATAGATATATTATTTAATAATTATTTTTTAAATTTCACAAATTAAAATGAGAATGGAAAATATATCATCAATTTTCAACTATTTAGAAATTTTAATATTATAAAAATGACATTTATAAAATATAATGTAACTGCAATAATTGTTTTATAGATGGTGCTTAATAAAATAATGTTATTAAATATATATTTTTTGTATTTTTAATTAATAATAGTATATTTATCACTAGTAATGCTTATTATAAATTGATTGATTAAGAATAATATAATATCTATTCAACACTTTTGTAATTTTTATAGTCAATTTAATAATTAATTAATTAAATAAGTTAATCATAAAGTTTCAATAAAAAATTACTTTTTAAAAATAAATTTTCATCAATTTTTATTATTTTTTATAAATTTTTATTGATATTTGATAATTTCAATATTTTCATAGATATTTTATATTTTAAATTTTTGATATTTCAGACCATACCAAAATTTTAAACTTTAGTTATGAATTTTTATATGTTTGATACTTTATTTATTATTCAAAATCAAAATTACAATAATATTCTAATTAAGGGGGAAAAGGTTATGCTTCAGCCAGTATTTCAAAAGTATGGATGCGGAAAGCATACATTGAACCAATCTCAATTATCTATCCAGTCTTTTTTTAAGCAATACCATAGCACTGATATTGTTTTTTATTTATTTTTTTCCGGTGTGTGTATCGGGACAATTAACAAGCTCAAAAGATATCATATATGGATGTGTATAATAATAAAAAGTTCAGCTATTACCCCCCAAAAAAAAAAAAAAAAAAGGAAAGAAAAATAAAAAAAAAAACAAAACAAAACAAAACAAAAAGAAAAAAGAAAAAAGAAAAAAAGGCTTAATGTGGCTTGCAACTTTACCAAATAGCGTTGGTCAGTTTTCTTCCTGTTCCTTTCCACTAACTTTTTAAGTATATTATGATTTGAAAAAAACAAAAGGTTTATTATTTTTATTTTTATTTATTTTCAACTTTTTTTTTCGTGTGTATATATATATATATTGTTTGAGACAATGGATTTTAACTTTATTTGAATCGCACAAAAGTATATCTCTTTAAAATTTAATTAACTAAACAATCAAACCAAAAAAAAAAAAAAAATTGGTTGCCCTTTTCTTTTTACACAAAAATGAAAAGGACAATCTTAGCAAGGAAACCTTATCTGAATTCTGAAGCAAGTAAACTATGTTCTTATCCCTTAAGCAATCAGTGGCAAGAGACACCGAATAGGCTGTACATTATTTATTAATGGCAAATAAATATCGGTTGTTGATAAAATAATTCTTTATTGTAATATTCGTATGTATTTTAAGAAGGATTTGAAGTCGAGATTATTATATATGAAAGATGTAATAAGGCTATTGCAACAAATTTTATTTTAAGTTACTTCTACTAAATGTCTGTTTAGTAGAGATTTTTTTGGATTAAAAATTCTACTTGAAGGTTCAAATTTTTTTTATTAAAAAATAAATTTTTTTTATAAAAATTAACAATTATTTATTGATTAAAAAAATAATTTTTTAAACTGTTTTAGAGAAATTCAAATTTTATGTTTTTTTAAAAGAATATTTTTTTAGTTTATATAGAAACTTAATAAATATTTAATACAGTTTTTTTAGTTTATATAAAAACTTATTAAACATTTAATGTAATTTTTTTATTTAGAAGTAAATACTTATTATATTTTTAATAATAGTTCTTTTTTAAAAAGATTTATTATACAAAACTCTAAAGACTAACGCTCTATTTTCATCAGATGTACCAAACGGATCTTAAATGATGTCAATTTAATCACTACATGCTTTTCATTAATTTATATCAAATATTAATGTACGATCAAAGTTCAATATTTAGATATCGACGAAAATATTAAAAATTAAAAATATGAATATATCTATGAAAATATCGAAAATTATTGAATATTGATAAAAGTTCAAAAGAAAATAAAAATAGATAGAAATTTATTTAAAAAATAGAATTTTTTAATGAAACTTTAAAAATAACATATTTATTTAATTAATTATTAAAATTGACTAAAAATTGTAAAAATATTGAAAGGATATTATATTTTTCTTACTCAATTATTTATAATAAGTATTAATGATTATAAATATACAATTATTAATAAAAATACAAAAAATGCATATTTAATAAAATTATTTATTAATTAAGATATATAACAATTATTACAGTTATATTATATTTCTTTAATGTCATTTTCAGACCATTAAAAGCTTTTCGGTGGTTGAAAATTATTAGTATTTTTCTTATTCTCATTTCAAGATGTAAAATTTAATGAGTAATTATTAAATGATATCTTTTTGATAATATTACATGTAGTTGTTAATAGATTATTGATATGAATATCTAATAGTTAAGTTTATATGAAATATCTTTCAATTTTTATCTAAATTCTGATTTTTATTTACTTTATATACTTATACAAATATTAAATTTATTGTGGTAAAAAAATATAATAATAAACAGCTAGACTCGTAATTTGTGACATTAATTTTCTCTAAAAATATAATAAGCAAACTTGTCTAGTGTGATTTTGGACGTTGTTTTTAAATACAAATTTTTTATTTTTATTTGTTTAATTATTGGAAGGCAATTAAAAGGTAAAAGAAATATCAATAATATTAATTTGACAAAAAAATTTACTAAAAATCAATAATATCTATACAAATTTTTGATAATTTTTTTGTAAAAAAATCATAAATATTTCTAAAATTTCATAAACTTATATAGAAATTATAGATTTTTTAACCAAATTATAAAGGATTTAATGTAGATATTATGAAAAAAATTTCCTTAGAAATTATAGAGAAATATCAAAAATTTCAGTAAATATTATAAAAATTATATTAATTTCTACTTGAAAGTTAATTTTTCTATCCATATGCTGAAAAAATAGAAATTTCATAAAATTTTTGCAAAATATTTCGATATTTTAAACTATGTGTATGACTAATTGTTATAAAATGTAATTTAAGTTACAATTTTGAAGACAATTGAGATTGGTTCAGTAATATACCTTTATATAAAAACTTTTGAGATTCCAATGTTGAGTCACTTCTCTCTCCTTTACAATTGAATATTGTAATCTCGGAAAATGGAAAAAAAGAGAAAAAAAAAATTGTTATGGCTTTAAAAATTAATTGATTTTTTATACCCTTTTTTGATGGGAAGAATAAATCGAATTTTGAACTGTCTAGTTTATATCTTCATATTATAATATTCTAATATTATGTTAATAATTGTTTAAGGATATGTACTCAAATGTAGTGTTCTAAGGTGGCTTATATATCATATCAGGATAATTTGATGGTTTTAATATAAAATAGTTTTTTATTAGTTTTTAGATCACATTAAAGATTGAGATTTAAAATTTAATAAGTAATAAGAAAAAGATTTAATGACATATTAAAACTTTACTTTTACTTAAAGAAATAAACGTTGCTGCGACTAGTGATTAATAAATATAATTTTAAATATCAATTTTCAGTTAACTTAAACGCTAAAAAAGGAAATTTTGATTTGAGTTTAACTGTATATAAATATAGTATATTTTATGTTTATTTGTTAAGTGAGTAAGTGGCATATAACTAAAATGGTCTATCAAATTAATTAAACACAATATCACTGGAGATATAATATATAAAATAAAGCTCATATCAGGATGATTTGTTCAGGTTTTCCTTTATTAGCCATTGATTTCCATTAAATGTTAAGATTTAAAATTTAAAAATGATCAATTTTAAATTAATTGACATACTAAACCTTATTTAGGAAAAGTGAATCATGTTAGGATCTGATAATTGACAAATCTAATTTTAAATTTTAGCTATGATCTAAGAGTTGAAAATTAAAGTTTTGATACTTAAAACCTGATCTGAATCTGGTTAATAATATATATATATTGGGGAGTTTCTTATTTTACTTTTTTTTTTTTTGGGTACAAAAGGATTTGACAATTTTATTTTTTTTGACAAATCATCCTAGTCTTTGAAATTTTTTTTTTTATCAAATGATCAATAATGTTTTGCCTTACTAAATCAACTATTAAAAAGAAAAAAAATTAGTTTTTGAAAGTTACAATCCATTTAACATAAGATAGTTTTAAATATAGAAGTTTTATCCACACTACAAAATATGCTAGCTGCATTATAATCTATATATATTCATTTTAAAATTCATTTTTGCTACATATACTAATAATTTGTTTATATTCTACTTATAGGGTGTTTGGGAAAAAGAAAAGTATTGAAGAAAACTGATTCTTGGGATTCAGTTTTCTGAAAATGAGTTTTTTTTATTTTATTTTTATTTTTATTTTTTTATCTTTTTATAGTGTTTGGTTAATCATACAAGAAAATAGAACTTATAAGTAGTTAAATAAATTTATATATTAAAATTAAAAGATAAAATTGTATTTAAAAAAATACGTAAAATCAGTTTCTTAGGGAATTTTAGAATAACACTTTTTTTGCAGGATCCACTTTCCCTCTCAATTTATCATATTATGAGATTTATTTTCCACTAGGACCCACAAATTCCTTCTCTTAAAAGTTATCTAAATAAGAAAAATTTTTACTTTTCTAAGAAATTTTAGATTCCCACTAACTTTACCACTATCCAAACACCCTATTAGTAAATTAAACCTATAAACACCACAATCTATAATTTTTCTTAATAACTTTAATGAAATAAGACAGTTAAATAAATAATTTTTTATTCTTAATATTTCAGAATAGAAGAATTTAACATCAGGTCCACTCTTCTTTTTATCATTCCTCCTCCTCTGCCTACCACTATAGTTTATTCAACTTTTCTTTTTTTTGCGAGAAAACCAAGTGATTCTCTCATAAGTTCAATCAATCCAAACCAAACATAAAATTATCGAGATCGATAAAATATCAAAGTTGCAATTTCATAAAAATATTGATAGATATGCCAATATTGATAGAGATTTTAAAAATATATTATATATATATAAAAAAAAACGTTCTATAAGTAAATATAACACTTGTTAGTGCATATATAAGGTTGAAATTTAAGAAATTTGAAATATTATCTAAATATATAGGTTTTTAACTATGATGATTTCTGTTTGTTCTTATTAAAAATGGAGAAAAAAACTACAAATAATTGGTAATTAAACAGTATATATCGGCACCGATACATCTACTAATAACCACTAATTAGTATGATATTTCTTTGATATTTCCATAAACATCTATATATTTTCTTTAATTCCCATTGATAATTGTAGACATCATCAACAAATATCGATTAGTTCAACATTTCTGTTGAATAAGGATGACGGATAAATTTTACCCCTTTATTAATATCAAATATGTCGATGAATGTATTTTACCTCGGTATCATGCATGAAAAACTATAAAAATGTCGACAAAAATGTCGATAATATCGTGAATATTTGCATCTATAATCCAAACCGTTGCACTTGAGGACAAACTAAAAGGTTATGTACTCCAATTTTTGTTAAAATCTTCAAACCACTGCCTTTAACATTGTTCTTGCATCAGATATAACAATTGAATCCAATTAATTCCAATACTAATTGTTCAATCACTCCACCTTTGCATGCGGCTTTCTTTCATGCAAACTAGTATTTTTTTTTTCTTCTAAATATGTATAGGTTTATTATAAAAGATTTTTCAATATCGATCTTTTTATTTTACTAGTGGTTTCAATTCAAAAAACAACCTCATCTTTTTTTGCTGCCAAGCTTTCAAACTGGTATATTTATCATTGAGTTTTATTGTTAGGGTTTATATATATTTTTTTCCTAAATCATCAATATAATTAGGGTAATGTTTTTTCTAAATTGTGGATGAAATTAGGGGTGGACATGGATTGGGTTGGTTTGGTTTTGGACCAAACTACAACACAATCAATACTTTTTGGTTTATCTAATATAGAACCCAATCCAAACTATTGAAGCGTTAAACCCAAACCAAACCAAATCATTTATGATCAGTTCTGTTTGAATTGGTTAATCAATTTGAAACTTACTAGTCTATAAATATATAATACAAATTAAAAGTTTTTCAAACATAAAGTATAAATAATAAATTATAGTTATCCAAACATAAAATACAATTAGAGTAATCCAACATAGAATAAAATATAAGATTGAAATTTATAAGTATGCAGTCCATAATATCCAGCAATACTCATCAATGTTGAAATAAAAAAAATAAAAAAAATATTATTTAATAGAAAAAAAAAAAAGAAAATGTAGCAACTGATACACATCATGAATTTCATCAAGTAGCAAGTATTAATAGTTATCATTTTACTCCTAGCTGGTAGTGCTGTGAGTGTTGAATTTGATGGCTATGTGTGTGATGGTCAAATCGAAGCTTGGTTAATAGTTATGGTGGTGGTGCGGCGATAAGGCATATAAATGTTTAGGGTTTCAATTTCATTTGGGAAAAAAATTATGTATGAAAAATTAATATATAATAATGAAAATAGAATATAGAAAATATATAATTTTTTAATTATATAATATATGATTTGGATTGGTTATTGGTTGGAAATATATCCAACCCAATAACCAATCCAATCCAAATAATTTATGATATTTTGAATCTAATCTAATCCAATTAATCTAAAAACCCAATCCAAACTGCTAAAAAAGAATTGGATTGGTCAATTTGAACGGGTTGAATTTGATTTTGCCCATCCCCAGATGAAATGAATGTCCTTGATGGATCTCGTAGGCAAATTAAGGGTTTTGATTATATCGATGATGGAGTAAATGATGTCTCGCTTGGATCCTTGGATCTGACAATGGGACGGCCCAAAATGAGGCTTCCAAAAAAGACACCGCTTTCTTATTATTATTATTTTTTTTAAATAATTGTGCATGTCTTCTTTTTTTTTTTTTTTTTTTTTTAATATAAATACAAAAAAACAAAAATTTGGGATTTCTAGGAGGTTGTGTCAGGACCCGTCCAAAATTTTTCACCGGAACCCTAGACAAGCCCTGATTCCAGGGAAACCCTACCGGACCCTTCAATGGAAAATCCGGCAGAACCTCCCCTAAGGGTTGGACTTACCACAAATTTCCTGCACTGAAAAATACTTTTGTATTCATCTCCTTATTCCTCCCACATTACTACAATTTGATTCTACAAATTTACAGCACTCCAAATGAGTAACAGTAATCCAGTGCATAATTAATACATAAATGTCCTATACAGTATACAAAACTTCATGAAGTACTATTAAGTATAGAAATTATACAACAAGGATGAAAGAAATATTACAATTGAAATAAATGAAGACAAGGGTAACTTCTCGAACTATGACAGCGACGGAGATTAGGTTCGCTCCGGAAGAACGTCTACCACCCCTTGCACCTAAGGGAATGGAATTTAAAAATATGAGATACTAATCATCTCAGTGAGCGACCCTATCTACTGTACACTTTTATATTAATAATATAACAAATAAAGGAATTTACTTACTTAATACCAAACAATTAAATAAAAAAATAAATAATAAACATTTGAAAGTAATATTTTCTCTCAAAACCCTCACTATTCACTCTTTTGGAAATGTTCCCCTTTTAAAACATTTTCGCAAAACCCGATTATTCTTATGCCCAAAAATCAAGGAATCGTTAATTTAATAAATAATAATTGAATAATCCAAATATAAATATAAAATGTAATAAAACACAATAAGTAATTTTTGAACACTTTAGGGTTTGAAATTTCTATCTGAAAATTTATACTTGACACACCACACCATATACCAGTGATTCCCTTCGATATCCAGCATCCCGAGCACCGACTGGCGGGGAGGTTAAAGAGAGAAACTTGCATACGGTAGCTTCGGCATCCCGACAGCGCCGCTGCTGAAACCGTCATCCCAGCCACGGAGGGGGGTGGCTATGGCCAATATCAAACTTGCCTGCCCTCGGTCCAATGGCAACTCACGGGAGACATTACAACTTGCACGCTAATCCACATATACAGCCAGAACACCAATACTGTATGAGTGCATCTAAAATAAATAACCAAATTTTCCAAAATTTTACTGTGGGAATTATACCATTTTTCGAACTCAACCTCCCACATTTTTCTTTAACATTTTCGGTACAAAACCACCGATAACAATATACAAATAATTTTTCTCGTATCACTAAGTCCATCAATTAATATTCCACGGGCATAATTATAAAATTTGAAACCACCAATTTAAACCAATATTTTCCTTGAAATATTTAAACTAATCATGCCCAAAAATAATATTAAAATCCAGATACAATTAATTAATGAAAATACCTTGCTCATGCGTAATAAATAAAATTAAATCACAATAATAATAATCGGGAATTTCTTAATAACCCAAAATTCCATTTAGCATCAATGGGTATATATATATATATACATAAAATAATATTTTTTCCACAATTATATTTAAATTCCACCACATGAGCATAATTCTAGATATCAAATTAACATCAAATAAACATAATTAATCACCCAAAAATAGTTTTAAATGTGGGTCACTCACCTTAAGCACGTATATCAATCAAGATCCTCTGCAGGATCAACTCCACTACCCATACGTGCACCTAAAACATCCACAATACACCAAACCGATTATTTTAATATTTTAATCGGATAACTCTCAAATGGGTACCCGGGGAGCGAACACAAACGACAACCAAAATTGACGAGTAATATACCGAATCGAAGCTTGAGTGACGAGGATTATGAATCCGGTCTTACTTCCCAGAGATCGGACACAAGGTGGCCGGAATCTCGCCGGAAAGCTTTCGGGATTCAACTCTTCGATTCCCTCAAACCATCGTGAATTGGAGGAAAATGACACCGGATTTGGATTCAGGGGATCGGAATTAGTGGGGAGGGACTGGCGGTGCAACTGGGTTTTCGCCGGAATAGTGATTTCTTCGGCAAGCCGTCGCAGTCACCGGTAATCGTCGCCCCCGGCGGCGCATGCAGTGACTGGTGGCCGAGATTTTTGGAGGTTTTGTAGATTGAAGGGAGAGGGTCTCAACGGGACCGGCGGTGACAAGAATGGAGGCCGGAATGTGGAGATCTCGGCGGTTGAAGAAATCAGCGCCGCCATTGGAAAAAGCCCCGATCCTGACGCATCGCCAATCGGTTGGCCTTGAAATTTTGGGGGTTGGCCGGGAATGGAAAGGCGCTCTTGCCTGGCTGGCGCGTGTGGCAAGTTCGGCCGGAAAAGTTTGTAACTCCGGCGACCGGTGGTTTTCTCTCTCCTCTCTCTTTTTCTCTCTCGTCCCCCACCGTTTTGCCAAAATAAAAGTCACCGTGGGTGACACTATTCACCCACGTGGACCTCTCAGGTGTCGACACGTGGCATCACTGTTCACTCAAGCCAGATATAATAAAATATTACGGTATTCGGAAAACTTCACATGTCCATAACTTTTTAACCAGATGTCCAATTTAAGCGTACCGCTAATCTATGAACTCGTATCGACGAGTACTTTACAACCATATGAAAGTCAAGAAAAAATTCTACAACCATAAAAAGTCAACTCCGGCACCTTTTGGACAGTTTGAATCTCGATTTGTTTTGCCTATAACTTTCAAACCGTAGCTCTGTTTTGGACGTGCTACTAGTCTACGAACTCGGGGCATCATGTACTTCGCTACGGTACCACGATCAACTAGAAATTTCAGCAGAAACAAAAAGTCAACTTTTGACCCACTCGGTCAACGGTCAATCTCGATCAACGTGCAAGAATTCTGATGTGGTTTGGGACAGGGTGTTACAGGTTGTGATCCCAAAATTAATTATAAAATTCAAATAAAAGAGAAAAATTAATTTGTTTTTATAGGAAATTAAAATAAAAAAACCGAAACAAATTTTTATTAAAAAAAATTGAAAATAAGAGAAAAAATATTTCTTTGTGTTTTTGTCAACATCTAAACAAGATTAAAACTTAGATAGGGAAATTATTTTTCTTTTTCTCATAATTTTTTCCCTTTATATTTCCACCCCTTTTTTTAATCTAGCTTTTTTTGTAAAAAAACGTAGAGAATATTTCTCTAATATAATTTTTTTACTAACAAATATTTCTATGATATAATTGAAAAATATACACTTTTTGTTTTAATTAAGAAAGATACATTTGTTGGATAATCCAATTAGTATAACTAAGATAAAATGTTTGTATAGTTGGGATTTATTGTTGATATTTGAATTTATTAAAGAATTTTCTATATTTTGATGCTAACAAACATTATATTTTCTTTACTTATAATAATTTTTAATATTTATGGATTATTTTATTATCATTCTATTTTAATTATTGTATTTTTTTAATATAATTTTACAATATTAATTATCTCTTATATAAAAATTTATATTTTAAATTAAATATTTATAATTTTTATAATTTTGTTAATATTTCTATCGATATTTTTATAAAATTATATTTTTATTATTTTTATCAATATCGATATTTTCATTATTGGTCCCACAAGAGAAAGTTAAACAAATTCAAAAGTTTTCCTCCTCGCTATAAATTCTACCTTGTTAATTTATTCAAATTCGCATCATGTCCACTTGTTGGTTCTGCTTGATTTGACTATGCTAATAATAAACAAAAGCTATTATTTATAAATCTGCTATTGCCAGCGCCTAGTGGGATTAGATATTTATTTACCAAAAATAAAAAATAAAAAAAATAGTGGATTAGATATTTTCCCTACACTATAAATACATATTATATTTAAATAAAATATTATAACTAAAATTAGATAAGTTGGTTTTCCACCAGAGGGCAACTACTTTCTACTTTTCTTTTCTTTTTTCTTTTTTTTTGTTTGTTTTTTTGATTTTTGGTTGAATGTGGCTACTTTCTTTTTTGACAAAAAAAAGTAACCACTTTCTACTTGTTTTGTCGAATACACTGTTCTGTTTTTTTTTTTTTGGCTTTAATGTGGAATACACTTTAATTAAATGATATTTTTTTTATAAAAATTAAATGATATATTTGAAATTATTGTGAGCACTAAAGATTATTAAATTAGGATTTGTTTACCTTAGTATATTGAAAATCTAATACACAAATTTATTAGAATATTCAGCACAACTAATTTACCAAAAAATAATGCGTATTAAAATACTATTGGTTGGATATTATAATCTAAATTTAAATAAAATATACTTTTTAAAACAATAAATGTATAAAAGATATAAGTAAATAATCAATTAAATATTATCACATTATGTAATATATCATTTGAAAAATAAATTTTATTGCCGTCGGAACGTGGATGTCTTCCCTAATCCAACCCTAACAGCTACTAGTTGCTAAGTCAATGAAGAAGATTAGAAGCTTTTCCATTGGGTCACTTGTAGAGGATGTGTGGCTTGCCTGAGGACAACTACAGACAAAGGAAAGAGGCTTGGGACGTTGGCGGTGTTGCTAGTGTAAACACTCCAACGTTTAAGTCAGGTCAAAGATCAATTCAGGTAGCTTTTTGTTCAAGGCACAAAGAAGCCATAGAGTATTCCTTGAGAGAAGAAGGATTTCCTTACCTCGAGATTTCGCTTTTGAACCTTTTATTTTTTTTGAAAGTTTGCGGATGGGGGCCGAGTGACTTGAGAATGCTTCGATGATCGTGAACTGGACCTTTCAACAGCTTCCTAGTAGTTCTTTGCCAGTAATTTCATTCTTAGCCTATAATCTTTCTCTAGTTGAATATTGTGACAAGCTTTATTCTTCCTAGGTGTGTTGTGTTACGTAATCAATTTTGTTATACATGATATGTACAGCTCTATGTGATATATATTGTTATTTTTTTAATATTTATCCTACTGTTGTAGCTTAGTAGGACTCTTAGTTTGTACACCTGTATTTAATAGTGGTTTCACGTTAATAATAATATACTTTTCATTCTCTCTGTTTTGCCTCTGTTTTCCTTATATGGTATCAGAGCATCTAAATTTTTTTTTTTCGATCCTTCCTAGTCCTTCTCATGGCTCTCTTTTCATCTTCTACATCAAATCCTACAGACTTAACACCCACTGTTGCTCCTTCTACTGTCTCTAATGAGCCATCTCTCTCAAGCCGTGTTCTTGTGGTTCTCAATGTGGCCACACAGGTCCCTCTTAAACTCACTGACACCACCTATTTTCCATGGCGTAAGCAGTTCGACGTGCTTCTCACAGGTTATGATCTCTATGGTTTCGTCAACGGCAATCTTCACTGTCCATCGCCGACTCTATATGATCAATCTCCCAATCCTGACTATTCGTTTTGGATCCGCCAAGACTCTCTTCTACTTGGTACGTTGCTGGCTTCTCTATCTTCTGAGGTTCATCAGATTGTAGCCACCTCTAAAACATCTAAAGATGCATGGGATCGGCTTGCCTCTGCTTTTACGAAACCATCCCGCTCTCGGCTGTTGCGAATAAGAGAAAGGCTTATTAAAGCCCAGGGTAATCGGTCGGTCTTGGAGTATCTTAATGATGTTAAAAGTGCAGCAGATGAACTCAGTCTCTTAGATCATCTGGTGAGTGAAGATGATCTTACTTTATATATTCTTAATGGTCTATCTACTGCATTTGAGAGCATTTTTGCAGCATTTCGTACAAGAGATTCCTCTATCAGTTTTGAAGAATTACGTGAGAAATTAACGGAGCATGACAATTATATGAAAAGGACAGACACACGGCCTCCAGACACCATGATTACTGCCCATGCTGCACAACGCATGCCTCCACCTGGCACTTTTGGCCCACGGTTTGGTGCACCCAGACCATACAGACCCCCTTGTGCTTCTGTTGTTCCTCAACGTCGTCTCTTCTCCAACTCCTCTCCCACCAATTACAAAGGTCGCTGTCAGCTGTGTGCAACCCAGGGACATTCTGCATGTTATTGTCCTCTATTCAAACATCAATGGACATTTACGCCTAAGCAGCAAGTCCTTCCTACTTTCAATCAATCTGCTCCTCATGCCTTTCATTCAACATCTGTTTTGGGTCCTGCTCCTATCCCTCCACCTCAACCTTGGCTGTTGGACACAGGTGCTTCGCATCACATAGCTCAAGATTTTCAGACTTTATCTCTTCATTCTGACTATGATGGCACCGAAGAAATCTCTGTTGGTAATGGTAACAGATTGGGTATCACACACACGGGCTCTACCTCTTTATCCTCTCCCTCTAAACTTTTTTCACTCACTAATGTCTTATGTGTTCCTGTTATAACAAGAAATTTACTTTCTGTTTCTAAATTTTGCCAAACCAATAATACCTCTATTGAATTCTTTCCTACTCATTTTGTTGTGAAGGATCTCCGGACCGGTGCTCGTCTTCTCAAAGGACCACTTAGACATGGAGTTTATGAATGGCCGGGTCCCTCTTCTCCCTCTCATCCAACACATGCTGCCTATACAAGTGTCAAAACCAGTCTTCAACAGTGGCATCAACGGCTTGGCCATCCTGCTCTCAAAACTCTCCGTCATATTATTCACAAGTATTTCCTACCTGTCTCCAATAATGCTAAATTTATTTGCTCCTCATGTTTTTGCAATAAATCTCATCGTCACCCTTTTGGTGTGTCTTCCCTTTCTAGTTCAAAACCTTTACAATTAGTCTATTATGATGTTTGGGGACCTTCTTCTATTCCCTCTTTTGATGGTTTTAGATTTTATGTAATTTTTGTAGACCATTTTTCTAAGTACACATGGTTATTTCCTATTATGCATAAATCTGATGTGTCTTCAGTTTTTATTAAATTGAAAGCAATTGTAGAAAAATATTTTCAATTACCATTAATTTCCTTTTATTTAGATAATGGTGGAGAATTTATTAAACTAAAATCTTTTTTTGAAATCAATGGCATAAGTCACTTCTTAACCACACCACACACTCCACAACAAAATGGGTATGCAGAACGTAGGCATAGGCACATTCGTGAAACTGGCATGTCCTTACTATCTCAAGCTAATATTCCTACAGAATTTTGGTCATTTGCTTTTCAAACTGCCACTTATTTAATTAACAGATTAACTACACCAACATTGGGAAATAAATCACCTTTTGAAATTCTTTTTCAAAAATCACCAAATTTTATTTCCATCAAGACATTTGGGTGTCTATGTTTTCCATGGCTCAAACCCTACACAACCTCCAAACTTGACCCTGTCTCTCATCCATGTGTATATCTTGGCCCATTGTCTAATCAAAGTGGATATAAATGTTTGGATGTCATGACAAATAAACTTTATTCTTCCCGTCATGTGACCTTTGTAGAAAATGAATTTTCTTTTATGCAAAAAGTCAAGGCTAATAATTCATTCTTACCTACTCCCACTACTATTCAATCACATGTTCCCACCTCAACCCATACATTACTTCCATTTCATTCTCCACGTATCCCACCAAAATTAATATCCCCTTCACCACACAACTTTTCTCCTACCTCTTTTCCATCTTCTCTGACAGCTTTCCCTCCACCCTCACCTGCTCTGTCTCCTGGCAGTAACAAAACATGTCCTCCAACCTTATCCGTGTCTTCATTTACTCCTATCTCAAGTGATATACGGCGAGAAGACAACACTGCTGCCTGGGAATCTCTCCCAGCTTCCCTATCTGCTACGGTCCCCTCACCTCCAACAAATACCCGCATCCATACCATGCGCACAAGGTCATTAAATCAAATATTTAAGCCAAAATTACTACCTGATTTTTATGTTGCTTCTAGTTCCAACAGCAGTGAGCCGAAGACAGCAAAACAGGCTTTGGCCATCCCAGCTTGGAGAGATGCCATGCACAATGAATATCACGCCTTGCTTAAGAACAATACTTGGACGCTTGTTCCACATGCCTCTACTCAAAATCTAATTGGTTGTAAGTGGGTTTTTCGCACTAAGTCTAATCCTGATGGTTGTCTTCAGCAATACAAGGCCTGTCTCGTTGCTAAAGGTTTTCATCAACGGCCGGGCATCGATTATTTCGACACCTTCAATCCTGTTGTAAAGCCCACTACAGTACGCACTATCATCTGCCTTGCACTCTCCAATAATTGGCCAATACAGCAACTTGATGTTAATAACGCCTTCCTCAATGGCGTACTTCAAGAAGAAGTGTTCATGGTTCAACCCACTGGGTTTATTGATCCAACCAAGCCGAATCAAGTTTGCCGGCTAAACAAAGCTATTTATGGCCTCAAATAGGCTCCCCGTGCGTGGTGGGCTTCAAGGAGTTTCTCATTAAGTTTGGTTTCAAAAATTCTTATGCAGATACCTCCCTATTTATTTATAGCAAACAAGGCCTCACTCTCTATTTACTTGTTTATGTCGATGACATAATCTTGACAGGCAACAACTCCACTCTTCTTTCTGCTTTTATCAAGGCCTTGTCAAACAAGTTCTCTCTCAAAGATCTTGGGTCCTTGCATTACTTTCTTGGGATTCAGGTTCTTCCAACTGCTACCGGTGTACTCTTATCGCAACAAAAATATATCACAGATCTCTTGGATAGTATGAACATGCTTGACTCCAAACCATATTCGACTCCTATGGCTGCAAACACTAGCTTATCTGTTAATGATGGCAAGCCGCTTAATTCTCCAACTGAGTACCGGAGACTTATTGGCTCCTTACAATGTTTGTTGATAACAAGGCCGGACATTGCATACTGTGTTAACAAACTCTCCCAGTTTATGCACTGTCCAACTCAAGTTCATTGGGCTTCTGCTAAACGTCTCCTTCGTTATCTCAATGGCACTCAATGTTATGGCTTAGCACTTCACAAAATTCTCCTCTGAATCTTCATGCTTTCTCCGACGCTGATTGGGCCGGTAACAAAGACGATTGCACGTCAACCACGGCCTATATAGTGTTTCTTGGCAAGAACCCGATTTCATGGTCATCAAAGAAGCAAAAGGCTGTTTCGAGATCGTCCACTGAAGCTGAGTATCGGGCAGTTGCTAACACTGCCTCTGAAATCTGCTGGATTGTCTCTCTTCTTCATGAACTTGGTGTCAAATCTAGCATTGTTCCCACAATCTATTGTGACAATTTAAGTGCTACCTATGTGTGTGCAAACGCCAAGCTTCACTCACGCATGAAACATGTTCGTATAGACTTCCATTTTGTGCGTGATCAAGTTGCAGAAGGGAGTCTTCGTGTCTCACATGTTTCGAATAATGACCAGCTTGCCGATCTGCTCACAAAGCCCTTAAGCACAAGGAAATTTCAATCTCTTCGCTCCAAAATCTGTGTTCTTACAGGATCACATATTTTGCGGGGGAATGTTACGTAATCAGTTTTGTTATACATGATATGTACAGCTCTATGTGATATATATTGTTATTTTTTTAATATTTATCCTACTGTTGTAGCTTAGTTTGTACACCTGTATTTAATAGTGGTTTCACGTTAATAATAATATACTTTTCATGCTCTCTATTTTGCCTCTGTTTTCCTTATATGTTGCTTAGCAATCCAAATCCAAGTGGCATTGTACCATTGGTTTCGTTTATTGCCCTGCTCCTTAAGTGTGGGGTTTCTTGTAAGCACTTTTTGTTTGATGACGTAGCCCTTTATCCAAATCTTTTTGGGGCCTGACCCCTCTGAATTATCTACTTTGTAGGTCATGATTCTGAATTGGTTTTCATTCTAAAGTCTATTGTATTCTTCCCGAATCTTTTTCAGACCTAATGACCTGTTCTAAGTGGCTTTCTTGACTTGATTAACCTACAAATTTCAAGTCATCTACTTAGATGAGGTAGGTTAAAAATTTAACCATAACAAATTTGATAAATATTTTGATAACTCAAGCTATTTAGTATGATATCAACACTTTGTCCATTTATTTTTTCCTTTTTGTATTGAGACTTACGAGCAAAATTTGTCAAAGAGCTTTTTTTTTTTTTTTTTTTTTCCTTTCAATTTTTGCAATATTGAAAGTAGTAATTAATTAAAGGCTCATTTATTGTATAATATTGTATTGGAATGTTGTAATAAAATAGATTGGAATGGAATGAATTGGAATGACTTGTATTATATTAATACTATACACTTTTGGTGTTGTAGTGTATTATATTATATATTTTTATTTTTATTAAAATAAACATATCCAAAAACGGCAAGAGTTTAAAAAAATGCAACAATCAAAACATGCTGCTGTAATCTTTGAACCAAAAAAAAAAAAATCATAGTAACATGTCAAGAACAGAAAAAGAAACCCAGAAGTAGAAGTTCAAACAACCTAGCAACCATGTTTAAAAAGAAAAAAAAAAAAAACAACAACCATGTCTCAAAAAATTATAGCAATCAAAACATGTTGTTGTGGAGCAATTTGCTAGCCTATGACATCAAAAATGACCAATGGTCGTGGATCCCTCCTGTTAAGAACATTGAGAAACTTAGGAGAAGACTCGTCAACCAATATCAACCTAAATCGCCGACTCCATAAAAGAAACCCAAATCTAAATCTATAATTCTCAAAGAGAAGCTCCCTAAAATTTAGCAAAAAAAGGGGGGGGGGGGGGGGGGGGGGGGGGGGGGAACCAATTCCTTTAGCTGCTAGGCTTCTCATAAAGAACCCAAGCTTCAGAGAAACCCCAAAATTTGGAATTCTTACAGAGAACCTAGGCTTCCAAATCATTTGCTTTTTCGATTACCACTTGAGTTTTTTCCAATCAATTTGGTAGTGGTAACAATAATCTAGTCATTTACGTTTGTTTGCCACTTCTTTTGGCTTTTTTTCTCACATGGAGTCATGGATGCTATAACTTAACACCATCCATTTAGGGTTTATTAACTATACATTGTAAATTGTATAACAAATGGCGAAGGGTATTAAATTATTTAATCCATTTGCAGCACCAAACATAATATTTTGATAAAATTAATGCAATAAAAAGTCCTAATACATTCTAATACATTGCACCAAAGGAGTCCTGAACAAAAAAAAAGAAAAAAAAAAGAAAAAAGAAAAAAAAAAAAGAGTAGTAATTAAATATATATAACTTCTTAAATTTTGACAAGATTGGCTTTGGAATCCCTTTAGGACTCTCAGAGTGGCTCTATCTAAGAAAAGACATATATAGAAAATTTAGTAAGACCCTAAAAGTTATACCATTTTCCCTATTGGCCTTCAATTTTGACTAAGTGTTGGATGAGGCTTTGGTTTTTAATGAAGTATGTGGCTTGCATGTTCCTCCTTAAAAGCTATTTGAAGATGACCAAAGGAATGTGATTAGGCTTAATAGGGTATGATTAGATAGGCTCTTGAGAAGGTGGTTTCATTTATCCGTAAAAAGGACTTAAGGAGGATATAGAAGAAGGAGACACCAAAATTTAGAGAGAGAAAGTGTTTTAAGAGAGAAGCTCTAGAATTTAAAGGATTCTTAAAAAGCCCAAGGTTTTAGGGTTGCTTGGAGAAGCCAACACCTTTTGAGAAATCTTTTCTTTTGACCTTTTTTTCTAAATTTCTAGTGTTTTGTAGTAAAATTCTTGGTATTTTGTAAAGACAATGTTTAGATCTATTGAATTCTATTTGATTTTCGTATTTATTGTTTTTATTTCTATTAGTGGCTAAATCTTTTATCGAGAACCTTGATGGAGCTTATATAGTGAATGTGATGAATTAATTTGGTTTGTTTATGATTTAATTTCTCTCCAATTATTTATATTTCCTTAGATGAATTGAAGATGATACTTAATTTGAATGAGAATTTGGTTAAATGTTGTTTAAATTGAACAATTAGAGCTTGGGTAAGCCAAATTTGGTAAATTGATAACAAGGAAAAACAATATAAGAACCAATTGAGCATGAAAGGTGATTTTAGTCTGAAGTAATCTTGGCTTTAATTGACTTTGTAAGAACCAATTTAGCTTGGATAATGAGAATCGGAGTTGATTGAATGGTTAGTTGGTAATATTAAAAAAGAAATTCCAATTTGAGTCAATTTATATATATATATATATATATATATTGCTTACCTCGAGAGAGGCAGTAAATTAAATTAGAAACCCTTTGTTGATAATTGGAGTGAGAATTGTTCATAAATAACCAAATTAAGTAGTCACATGTCATGTCTAAATGAAGTCAAGGTCCTAGAGCTTTTATTTTAAAGATTTCAAAAATATTTGTGTGATATTGGTTTCATTTCTTTAATTTTGCATTTTGGTTGTTATGCTTTAGAATTGAATTTTGATTTCTTGTAAAATTGTTTGTTATTTTTGATTTTCTAGATAAAATCAATTATGAACATCCATAGTAAATAACTATGCTTTTTATCAGGTTAACTCAAATTTTAATGGGAACAATACTCTTATCTATTTCACTTTATTATTTGAGCGATCCATGCAATTACATGATTCGAAACAATCAAGTTTTTGCCTTTTCTTTTTTACTAAGAATATGATGTTATGTCGATCATTAATCACCACTAAATTGAACCACCTGCAACCCATCATCATGCTTAATTAGGCTTCATAGAATTTGATCTCTTTCTGACTTCAACCATCTACACACACCACCTATTGAGATTACCATTGTATTTCAAACAAAACCCTAACAATTCACAGCTAGCTGTCGCTAAACACAACCAGATCAAGTTTTCCAATGTGCTTCTCATCTTGTCCTAACTAATTTGGTTGGATATCAGCCATTTTAGCCAATGGGTCTGGTTCTTCTCCCTATTTTATATTCCTTGAGTTCATTTCTATCTTCGTTTTGCTTCAATTCTGCCTTACTTTGGAGATTTAACAACCTAAAGTTTGGCTAGTTTATCTTTTGAATTTTTCGGTCACTAGCAATGTTTTTTTACCAAGATGAGTATACCATTACGTTGCCCATTTCATAGGCTTTCCACTATTTTGTGATTTGTCAATTTTCATTAAGACTTCAGTAATTACCCATTATGGGTCAACTAGTGTGAATACATAGTATAATTGAATTAAAATTAGATAACATGGGATCAAATTTCTTGTTGATAATGTACTCCTAGAGGTTATTAGAAGGGTGATTATATATTCATCCCCTACCTTGATTATAATGAGAGAAATGAAATCTCCATCCCTATTGACGATGTGATAGGAGAGTGATATGTATATTCATTCCTGCTTGATTACATGATAAGAGGATCGTATGTGGATTTGGTAGTTGATATGTTACACATATCTCTAAAACTAGATTTGAAATTGATGACTTCGTGCAAATTATTGGAATAATTTAATTATGGTATTCAATTCTTTTTTTAATGTTTCACCTATGGTCACGGTTGGCTTTGGTATTATATGAACTTGGTAAATTATGCCTTTGACTTATTTAATTGATGATATTTAAGTGGTTTTTAATGTTGATCTACTTGTCAAATATTAAATTTTATTCAACAAAACTTTTGGGGTTATGAATAAGGGTTTTGCAAAAGAATTTTTAAAAAGAGAAACCTTGTAAGTTTAAGGTTTTGAGAGGAAAGAATTTCAAGCTTAAATAGCTATTTTCTTACATTAAATAATTTGCTAACTAAGATATCATTACCTTACATTTTATTATTTTAAATCTATTATCCTAAGTCTTGACTATTAATTGGCAGTCCCCTTCATGCACCACATCTTTTGTGGTGATCTACATAAGTAGCATTTCATATTTCTCTAATGTCTTTTATCTTATTGTGCTATTCATTTTGCTTGTATTTGTTTAATTATATAAAATCTTGTAAATTACTCTAGTATCATTTGATTATTAATAGTATTACTATTGTATTTGGTTATGGAATTTTGTGTTACATGTTGATTTATGAATTATAGTTTGGAGGTTTAGTTGTTGTTGTAGACATATTGGAGTGCATTTTTAATAGCATGAGAATTTTTGGGTTATCCACAATTTAAAGAGAGACGTGGTTGGATACTTTATAGAATTATTCAATAGAACTTTCCTTAGACAGGATACCCTAAACTGCTGGATAATTTATTTGGATAACTTGGGGTGAAGATGCTGGATACTCTATAGAATTTTTATTTACTTAGACTTATTCGTATGGTCAGTATACCTTAGAGTTATAAATTATTCTTATAATGATTTGATATAAACTATGAAAATAGTAGTGCTTGTAGTAACACGTATGTGGTATTGAACTTGTCGTATGACCATGATAGTAGTAGTGAATGTGATGTTGAACTGTAGTTACAGGATTTATATGTTGTTGTAGATTTATCAATAAATTTGGAATGCTTGTTCCATGCATATTTTTTGGGTTCTCTATTGTTAGGAAGAAGTTTTTCGAACCTTTTGTAAAGATTGCCAGTCAAACTTCCCTAGATAAGGCTATTAGTGGACTTAGAGGGATTCCCAAGGCGTGATGGTGGCTCCTATCATATAACCACACCACAAGTCCATAAATAGTAGTATTGTCAATCTAAGAGTAACTTATAAAATTCAAGATAATAAAATGGAAATAAATAATGTAAATGAAATTGAGCAGATTAATAGGAATTGAATACTGATTTTTTATGCATTCAGGTTCCTAGTGATTAGGAGCTAAGGCAAGGTCCAATTTCATCAAATAGTGCTAATATAAGGTTCAATTTCAAATTTAATAGAAATTATCTCATTTTTTGAAACAAAAGAATAATGCTAAGAACACGAAAAAATCTACCAATATGTTCATAAGGTTAAAAGTTGCAAGCTTTTTGTTAGGCCGTGACCTTCACAAATTGAATTAGATGTTTTATTTTGCTAAATTTTGTGGATTGTAAAGCATCTTGAACATTATTCTTTTTTGGTTGATATTAAAAAAATTGGCAACAATTAGATCAATGTCTACTAAATAAAAAATAGAACCCTCAATGTGGTGATTTTTCAACAGTTACATGAGGAGAAATATAACATGTCAAAGCCATTGATTCTATGCCACAGGTAAAAGAAGAAAAAAGAAAGAAAGAAATAAAATGTTGAAGATGGAGACATAGCTGTTAATGTGAAATTACCATTTCTTGATTTCTGTCAAAATGAAACTATTTGTAATTAAATCTAAAGTTAGTTTAGTTTTCTAGTTGATATGTGATTAGGTGGATTTGGACGCTAAGTCAAGAGATCATAGGTGGATGTGCTTGTTCTTTAATTTGAAATAGTAGGCATCTTTCCTTGTGGCAATATTATGATGCCTAACACAAAACTTTATCAATTATCTAACTTCTAGTCATCATATTTTCTATTGTCCATATCATGCTCTTCTTTTTTATCCTTTCTGCCGAGGAGGATTCTTATCATGCTCTTTTTGGCTTCTTTGCTCAAATTTGATATATGTAGTAGATTATTTATACATTTGCTAAGATGTATATTGTATTTAAATTTATTGTATGTGTGGCATAATCTATAATCTTGCTAAATGATATGTATATTTATTAGCTTGTCTGTGGTGTTTTTTAGTTGAATTGTATTAAGTTGCAGTTTTAGCAAAGATTTGATGTCACAATATATTAAGATGAGTGGATATGAAGAGCTTTGATGCCCATGCATTTCCTTGTTAACCAATCAAGCCTTACTTATTTTTCTCAATTTCGCTGCCTATGCAACCTTGAGTCCTTGACCATTACTTGTTTGTAATAATCATATATGTTTATATATATTGTAATTTTGGCCCTTTAATATTATATATATTGTAATCATATATTATATACTTGTTTGAAAGTTTTGGCCCTTTAATATGCATCAGCAGCATTTAGAATTCCATTGATTGTGTAGAAAGGTTGCTGGTATTTTTTTATTTTTATTTTTAGATATGTCTTTTGCCTTGTTATAGCTTATTAAATCTTGTCTTATCTTCTTTGGAAGTCATAGTTGGAGATCAGTTGTGTAAGCATGTCAACAAGTACTAGTGATGGTCAACCGATCGGGATGTGCTCATGTGGGCAATATATGCATTTAAAAACATCAAGGACAGATAAGAACTCAAATCGTCAATTTTGGAAATGCTTAGATTGAGAAAAGTTCGTATATAATTTTTAATGCGTTGAGCTTTCATTTGTTTTTGCGTATAAAATTATTTACATTGAACTTGTTTACCGGACATAGGAAAAATGATTTGGTAAATTCATTTGGGCAAAAGAAGAGGAAGCCAAACTTGACAAAATAGATGTTCTTATTGGTGAAATTCAGCTTTTATCATTGTAAGTGGAGAAATCTAATAATATTCTTGAAGGAATTCAGAAAAAATACTAAGATGAGTGACCTATATGACGTTAAGACTGTTATAGTGCTTGTACTTTTATTATTTATTTTCTTTAAAATGTTTTCCTAATGATGTAGTCAAGTAATATATGTGTTTGCTCGGTTGGTAAATTATGAAAATAACATGTATGATATATGTATCCACATTTAAGACTTTGTTCTATGAAAGTACTGGTTTTGGTTTGTGGCTATATCAAGTTGGAGGTTGATGCAAGTAACATGGAAATGTAATAAATGAGGAATTGTAATAAAATATGCTAGTAACTTTTTGTTGAATTTATATTGTTAAATTAAGAAGCAAAAAAAGGCACTCAAATAATGAAATATCCCAATTAGATTTTTACAATATCTAACTACAACCTTTTCCAGTTTGCAAAAGGAATTAGGATTAATATTATAAAGTCCGTATTGCCATATCATCTTCAACCCATACATATGACCAATAGGATTAAATGCTTCAAGTTGGGGAATGCAACTTGCAATGTAGTTATCCCCATTAAGGTATTAGAAAAAGTAATAAACACTTTTAAATATACATGTTTGGATGCTTCAAGTTTTACCATTCTAACAACCAAAACTTTTACATGGTGAAGGAGAAATAACATCAGATGTCGTTGTATCTACATGCACAGATGACCGAAAAGTCCAGTCTATAGAGTTTCTACCGCCTGCCCTTTTCAAACCACTTAATCTATCAAAACAATTACTTAAAAACATGTTGCGACATAATATATGTTGAGAATGTAATTAAATAGTTATTTACAATATACTAACTTTAATTGGTCTCCACTACATACAAAAAAATATGGCAAAATCAATGATCTTACTCTGACCTGAGAAATTAGTATTATACTTTCTTAATGACCTCAGGAAGCCAACATCTTACTCCCTTTATATGGCAACGCATTCTAGATTACTATGTGAACTAGGAAACTTTAAATTTTTCCATGAGTACAAACAAGGATCTAAATCAGGGAGAACGATAAGTTTATGAAGTCAAAATGGTCAAGCATGCGAGTAGTAAAGGTGGCTGAAAAAAAAAAGAACATTTATTATGCTTCTATTTGCCCAATGTACAAAGACTATATGATTAGGAAAGCTTGAACAATGACTGAAATGAATATCTCCATAAAATGGATTTAGTAATTATGATGAACTATACATATAGTGTATGGTTTTCTACATCTTTGTTTCATCATTTCAGTAGGTATAGAATATTATTTGCTTTGTTCTACAATTTCAACAATTAAACATTCATAGAAATTCAAAGAATAATGTAAGTTTAAACAATGATCAAAAAAAGGAAGAAGTAAAAAAAATGAAATAACGTAAGCCAACATGAACCTTATTACTTTAAAGATGTAGATTGGCTACTGGAAAAAGCCACAAGCTCCTTTGCTGGGTTTGCACATTTCTGAAAGTAAACTCAATTATGAGCAGTCTTATCATGAGTAAATCCATAATACTCATTTGGTTTAAAAGGAAAAAGATTAAAAACCTTTAATGCAGCATCCTGCAAAGAGTGAATCCAACTTGCTGCTTCTTCTGGACTAGTTGCTCCCAACTGTTACATTGAAATTTAAAGGACATGAAATTTATATTGTAAAATCAAAATGGTGATGTTTGTCTTGGATTCATCCTACCTTAAGCTGGTCATTATGACTGGAACTGTTATAGAGAGTGAAAAGAAAGAAGATCTGCATGTTGCAAACAACATTGTAAATGTTAATGCTAGAAAAATCATCACCATCTCTTGCATGCCAAATTGTTTTTTCTATAACATATTATTACAAGTCGGAATTAGGTACTCGCAGTTGTAGTATGCACAACACTCGTTTAGCTTGTCAGCCCCCAATGCATGGGTAAAGCATTTCTATTGTTTTTGTTCTGTTTCTTTAATCAAGAGAATTTAGCAACAAGACATTTTCACCAAATAATAATAATAATAAACAAAGATCAACAAAGCAGCCACATTAACAAACAGGTCCTTTTTTTTTCCCCCCCATATAACTATATACACAACACTCACTTAACAAAAATCAACACTCTTTTTTCTTCATATAATCTCAACAAGACAAAAATGACAAAAAAAGTTCAAAGCAAGACATAGCAAAATTGCAAAATTGCTTAGTCATTTTTTTGCTCATTACATACAAAGTACATGTACTACCAAGGTGTCATCATGCATAAAGTTATACTGTATAAACTTGACATCTAAACTAAGACCTGGCTACATGCCTTTTTTTCCAAAAGTAACAACTGAAATTTTGATCAGCAAAGATCAGCTCCAACCAACTAATTCACAATTGCATTAAATAGAAAACAAATTGTTTGTTTTTTCCTTTTATATATAAATAGAAAGAGGGAAACATATCAAGCTAGGACATAATTGAGCCAAAATGATAATGCTACAAATTATAGATATATGAATAAAAAAATATAAAACATAACTAAAAAAAAAGTTAATAATAATAGATCAACAAATGACCAAAAAATAAGAGGGAGAGAAAATATAAACAATATAAACAATAAAAATCTTACATGCTTGTTAAAGAGAGATGGCATGGTGGTGTCAAAAGACTCTTACAGTGAGGATGACTTCTCCAGCTTCTCCTTCCTGCTAACTGATGTAAACCACATTGGCAAAATAAACA